>NC_134223.1:10470000-12970000 GCF_965140235.1 Caretta caretta
CTCCTGTACCTCCACTCCCCCATTTGCAGGGAGCTTCTGCCACCTCCTCCCGTCCCCTCCTCGCAGCACCATCCTCCCTGAGACAGCCACAAGCAGCTAAACAGAGCCAGGGCTCAGGGTACCCATCCAATTCTTCCAGCTACGCTCCCTTTTCCCTGCTAGGCCAGAAACTGGCAGACTGAGACGACTGGTTGAAGAGCCTCTTGGCTGGTTCTGTGCTCGATAAGGGTGAAGGCTCCCTCTTACGCTGGGGCGATCCTCCCCGAGCCAGTTCAAGCGGCGTGTTTTGCCCAGTTTGAATGAATGCACACGAAAATCCCAACAAAAGGCCTATGGCTTGACACGGTTATAAACACTACAAACTTTGGGCCAAATTCTGTTCTCTGGTGTGAGTGCACTTCCCTCTCCCCACCCACACTGCAAGGAGGAGAACAGAATTTGGCCTGTTTACTTTAGTTGCCTTAGTCAATTTATTGCAGCTCCCACACAAATAAAATGGATCCTTTTCCCACTATTTATCACAGCACCGCACAGCCTAAGGGTTCTGGGTGGTGGCGGGGGGTGGTTGGGGGAGATGATCCTTCCATACGCACCCATGTCGTTTGAATGCATTTCTACAAAGTGAGCAGCTTGTTCCTTTCAACCCAAGTGCCTAGTTTACATTTTCCAGGCAATCTTCACAAGGACCAGGGCTCCAGACGTAATACGTTTGTAATGCCTCACTCCTCCATTGTCCTCAACGTGCTTTAGAAAGAAGGCAACTAGCCTTGTCCACCTCTCGCATAGGGGGAAACCAAGGCACAGAGAGAAAAGTGACTGTCGCAAGGTCAACAAATAAGGAAGCAGCAGAGTCAGGAATAGAACCTCACGTTCCCCAGTGCCAGAACCCAGCCCTACCTACTAGGCTATCCTGCCTTCCTAAAAATGAAACCAGAGTCCCCTTCCCATTTCTAGTTCCTCCAAGGAAAAGGGGCCCATAGCTACAGGTTTATGGGGCCAGGGAGGCCAGCAGTGTCTCTGAGTTAGATTATGGGAGAAATTAGCATTGGGACAGAAGCTTGTCCTGGAGTCAAGGTAGCTCCCATCCACTGGTCTAGTACGTTTTTACAGCTGGAATATTTGGGGCTGCAGTGATGTGATTTCCGGTCAGGTCCCCTCTGTTCCAGTCAATATCAGAGATGGACTAAAGGCGGTTTGCAAGAGTTCAGACAGCTGAACAGGGGTGTGAGGGTTTTAATATTCACTTTCCTTGGAATGAACCCTTCTTCCATCACAGAACATTATAGGCTGAACACGAGAAGAGTCTGAAGCAAAACCTTGTCTTCAAACTGCAACAGGCTGACCACCACCCCGGCACCTCCTTGTGGCCTAAGGTCACGGTGCAGGCACCCTGCCTCAGTTACCCTTTTTGGATGCCTCAAGAACACCACATCACAGCACAATGATAATTAAAACATTCCCCTGCTGGGGTCTAGTTGATTTAGTCCCTACACACACTGATCCTCTAAACCCTAACCTCACTTCCACGTCTCTCTCCTTGAATCAGAACAACCCCTCAGCCCTCCTTCCTGGAGCTGGGTTTGTTTTCTGAACCCCATTATAGTTTTGCCCTTCACAACATCCCCTGGCAATGAGTTCCACAGATTGACTGTGCATATAGGAGTCTTCTAGCTCTCTGCTACATCTTCCTCTTCCTGTTTCCCTTTCACTCTTTATAGAGACTGGCTTCCCTCTATCAAGCCTCATCAAGGCTATTAATGAGGCACAAGTGGGCTGGACCAGTTCCCTTATAAAGGGGCCATCCACCCTGTGACACCAACAGTGCAAACTGTGGGGACTTTTACACCTGTGAGAAGTCATGAGGCATGTTCTACCTGAGCCAAACATCCTTGTGGGGAATGCTGCAGCTGGACAAAGGCAGATGTGTTGTGCTGTCTTCTGCAGACCTGGTGACAGGTTTGTCCCTAAATAAAATATTGTTACCCCTTTGGGGCTGAAGGTTGCCAATATTTGGGGTCTTATAGGTTGGTTTTGTTTAGGAGGAGAAATTGATGAGTCAGATATGTCTCTGATATGATAGTTTCATTACAAAGAATGGATGACATCCTGTTTCCCTGCACACACAAGGAGTCAAACAGGAGACAGTTTCTGTACTCAATATTTCAGCCTCTTTTTTTTTCCAGCCAGCACTCTTCCCCAAGAGCTCTCCTTGAGGGTCATTCTCCACGTGCTTCCATCGCACACACTCACAGCTCCAAATAATGCTCAGCTCCCAGTGAAACTTCTCCACCCCCAAAGCTCAGCTCTTGAGCCGCCTTCTTTATGGCCTGCATCTGGGGTGGTAGCTCTTACTGCTTCACTACAAAGGGAACTCAGCTGCTTCTTACATTGATCCTGGATGAGGGTGGCTGTTACAGCCCCCAGCTTTCAACAAGATTTTCCCAACTCCCCCATATTACAGTATCTTCATAAGGTTAAAGTCCAGCACAGCATAACTCACATCCACTACTGCTGCGGGCTGCGATCCATTCTGCGTTAGCAGTGGGTGAGTTTAGGGGAAAGGCCCCAGTTCTGTTTCCATGGCAGGCAGTGGAGCTTGTTTATCTGCATTGACTTCAAAATGAGCCGGCTCGGCTCCAGCTAGGGTTTCCCCTTGAGACTGGCCCACGTGAAAGCATGTTACATTGACAAATGACTTCTGCGGAACCAGGGGAATGTTCCTTTGTGATTAAGGGAGAGAACGGGGAGGCATGTGATCTGGGTTCTATTTCCAGCTCTTCCACAGGCTCACTGGGTGACCTTGGGTGGGCCCCTTGACCTTTCGGTGCCTCAGTTTCCCCTTCTGCAAAATGGGAATGAAAATGCTCAACCACACAGGGCAAATTCATTAATACGTGTAAAAAAATGTCGTGGCTACTTCAAATGGCAGGTGTTGGAGCAGTTAAAAGTTCAGTGGGGGCAGTGGATAGGATGCCCCAAATAGGCACACACAAAAATTGAATTTCAAAATACAACCCAAAAAATTTAAAATTTTCCCTCAGCCCCCTCCTTTTTTTTACGTTTAGGGTTACATTTTCATATTTGAACAATTTTGGATTTTTAATGTAGAAAATACATAAGAAAAGTTTGTGGGGTTTTTGCCCTCCCCTTATCTCTTAAAAAAGTTGTAATTCACCCCAATGGCTCCAAGGTTATGGTGCAGTGTAGACACACCCTTAGAGGCATAAGAGGACTGTACTGGCACCCAGAGACACCAGTGTGGAACAAGGTGTGGGCCCAGAAAGGGCACGGGTGAAAGTAACTTAAAGGACTTACCGGTACGCCGGAGTCCTGAGCAGGGGGAGGGACCTCAACCAGAAGGGGCGTGGCCTTAACCGGAAGAGGAGGGGCCTTTTGAGCCCTGCCCTTTAAATCTCAATTTAAAGGGCCCCAGGCTCCAGTAGTGTCAGCTGGGAGCCCCAGGCCCTTTAAATCACTGCCGGAGCTACCAGCTGCAGAGGTGGCTGGGAGCCCCGGGGCCCATTTAAAGAACCTGGGGCTCCGGCCACCACTACTGCAGTGGAGCCCTAGGCCCTTTAAATTGCTGCCTGAGCCCTGCTGCCAGAGCCCCAGGGTAGCAGCAGGGCCAAGGGCTCTGGCAGTGATTTAAAGGGCCAGGGGCTCCCAGCCGCCGAGACCGCAGTGGAGCCCTGGGCCCTTTAAATTGCCGACGGAGCCCCTGGGGTCCTGGCTGCCACCACGACCCCGGGGCTCCAGCCGCTGGTCGGAGACCCAGGCCCTTTAACTTGCTGCCTGGGGAAGCTGGTCTGGTATGGCGGACCAGCTTACTTTCACCTCTGAGAAAGGGGCAGATCATGACAACAGTGTTCAAATACATGTGCTAACGTCTCGTTGCTGGTTTGATTTCTGAAGTGTGCCTTGGGGTGGCAGAAGTGGGGAGACAGCAGTCCTGCCACTGTATTCCAATCTCTAAGGAGAAGAGCTTAACATTTGTGTGTGGTGTACTGTGTGTATAGCACCAAGCACCGCAGTGATTACACACACCATCATGCTCCTTGCAAGCTGGGCGGCTGCGCTTCATTTAACATCATTGTTCACAGCTTACAGTAATCAGATCGAGTCAGTACACGTCTCTGAAACACGGACATAAACACAATGAGATCTCTACTGCACGTTGATTGGAAAGCAGGGTATATTCACTGCATCAACTTTCTACTTGCCCAGACATAGGTTAGGGACATGCTGAAAGCAGTGTGGCAGGGTCTGGAGATACAGCATCTTTATTCAGAACAGCAGTGTGACGCATGACCAGGGTTAAGCATCCTGTAGGATAAATGACTCAAATTCAACCCTTAAAAACATATGGGTAGATAATGTTTGTGTTTTTGTGTATGTACATGTATATTGGTAATGGTCAACAATGTAATCAAACAGTCCCTGTCTATGCTGCATTCTGTTAATTCAGAGATCAAAAGAACATCTTAACATTTAAATTAACTGTAAACATGGGACATCCCTGTATTCATCCCTCTTTGAAATGTATAGCAAATCATCTGCGAATGGTGGAAAAACAGGCAACTGCCCTATGTTAATCTGTGTAAATAATTACTGGCAATGCTTAGGAAATGAGTGCCTATTGTTCAACGAAGGACCCTGAAACTGTATAAAAAATGGCTTGGACCCTGATCCTCTCATCTCAGACTGGCTTGAGGTTTCATGCAGAGAAGCCTAAGCCACAAAAGTTGAGATCCCAGTCCTGAGTGGACCGCCCTGAATACTAACATTGGACTATAACCTATGGACTATTTCTTAAAGAACTCTCTGCAACTACAAAGCTCTCCATCTCTGCTATGAATCTGAATCTCAAGATTGACTCGTGTCTGTATGTACACTGACCTTTTAACCATACTCACTCTCTTTTCTTAATACATTTTAGTTTAGTTAATAAGAATTGGCTTTAAGCATGTATTTGGATAAGATCTAGAATATTCATTAACCTGGGAGGTAATGTGTCCAATCCTTTGGGATTGGCAGAACCTTTTTTATATGATGAATAAGATTTTCAGAAATCCTCACCATATTTGACTTGGGTATTTGGGGGAGGCCTGAGGCTGGGTTACTTTAAGGGAACTGTGTTGTTGGCTTCTGGATAACCAGTAAGGTATTATAGAAGGTGTTTTGGTGCTGGCTTGGTGAATCTAAGTACTGGAATATCCACAAGCTTTGGGGATTGGCTTCCCCATTTCTTGCAGTTCACCCTAATTGAGCGACCTCAGCTGGCTCCCCTGAGATTCCGGTCACAAGCAGGGTAAGATAATGCAAGTGCGTTTTGCACTGTAGAGATGTATATCACTGGGTTTGGATGGCCCTATAAAGTAGTAATGTTTTTTCAATGACGTTGCTGTGAGCTATAAGTTTCATTACAGCTGCCTGAACTTTTCCCACACACCTGATGGCTCAGGGGTTCTGTTCTCAATTCAGTGTAAGCTTAGGAGGGTCCATCCCCCTGGGCTAGGGTGACCAGAGAGAAAGTGTGAAAAATTGGGGGTGGGGGTAATAGGTGCCTATATAAGACAAAGCCCCAAATATCAGGACTGTCCCTATAAAATCAGAACATCTGGTCACCCAGTGCCTCAGTTTCCTCCTCTGTACAATGTCAGTATTGACATCTTAGCAATGGAGTTGAGGTTTAATTAGTGTGCACAGTAGTGTTTTGAGAGCTCCACATAACATTATAAAGGTGGAAATGTTTTGATTATTTTTTAGTAGCAAGGGGTTTGTCTTCCAGCTGCGGCTAGAGTAGATTTCAGGCATTCTACCACCCCCATTATGCATTTTGAGGCAAACACACAATTACTGACACAGGCTGCATCTTGCTACCTCCACAACTTCACTGCCTGGAACCATAAACTGAAGCAAGGAGCCTACTGTTTCAAATGGTAAATTCTGCTCAAGGACCAAGGTGTAAATTTCACTCCTGCCTTTATTGGTCTCTTGATGACACTACAAAGCCTCTGTCAGAAACACTGTTACCCCTCAGATCACCTCTGCTAATGACTTGGTAGAGTGCTCTGAATTTAGAATGAGTTTGGCTTAATTCTGAACCTATTTGAATATTGTGGATTCAAGAGTTCAGCTCACATTGGACATTAATTTGGAGAGACTTATATGGGCTGCTCTATAAAGGCCATGCGTTTGGAAAAAAAGACTGAAAATAAACAGTAGCAGAAGGGGCAGGGGGAGAATCTAATAAAACTACAGGGACAAATGGGACAGAGGCATCAGAGGAAGGTGGGGGGGGGGGAGAAAGAGAAAATACAGAGGGGAAAATTTTCAAAGGCACAAAGGACCCAACTCATTAAAAGGCCATGGCTCAGCTGTTTCAGTGACCAAAGCTAAGGAAAACAAACATGGTTTTGCCCAATGTTAAAAAAATGCTGGTGGCCATTTCTTTGATTAACTTTAGTATCACTACGCTTTGGATCAGGGACTTCAACTTTGACAGGAGGGTGGCTTTTATGTCAGGTAGGTACCTTTAGCCTTTCCCGTACAATCTTAATTCATCCCCTCTGTGCATACGCATTAAATCAGGGATGGCCAGCCTGTGGCTCCAGAGCCCCATGCGGCTCCTTGTATAGGCACCAACTCCGGTGCTGGAGCTGCTCAATCCCTGGCTCTGCCCCAGGCTCCAGCCCCACTCCCCTCCTTCCCCCAAGGCGCCTGCCCCTTCCCCTGTGTCTGCCGTGCCCTTGCTCCTCCTCTTGCGCCCCGCCCCACGAGCCTCCTGCACGCCACAAAACAGCTGATCACAGCGGGGGGGGGGGGGCGCGCAGGGATGAGGAGTTAGGTGCTGATCAGTGGTGCTTCTGGCAGGGGATGGGGGAGCTGACTGGGGCCTGCTGATGTTACTGTGGCTCTTTGACAATGCACATTGGTAAATTCGAGCGCCTTCTCAGGCTCAGGTTGGCCACCCCTGCATTAAATGATAGAGTCTTTTGCCTTATTCAGTGCACAGAATGGAGCATACTCAATGAACGAGCAGCTAGTCAATATTTTTGTTTTCTTGTTGTTCAGCATCTGACCCTGGGTGTTATTCACGGCACACACTTCAAATTCTGCTCTGAAGACGGAAGTATTCATTTCCTCCTGGGCTCTTCTGTGGTGCTCAGCACTACAGCAGCTGAATCTTCAAAAAGATTAATTTATTTTTACAACACACCTGCATGATAAGGGCCAATTATTAGCCCCAAGCTACAGCTGGGGAACTGAAGCTCAGAAAAGTTAAAGGTCAGATGTATCCAGTAACTTTGGGTGCTCAAGTTTCGTCCCTGGGACCTGAATTTTCACAGTACTTAGCATTATATAGCACTAAAGCACAGTCCCCATTGGCTTCAGCTGCAACTATGAATGCTTGGCACTTCTGCAAATCAGGCCCAAGATCTCACACAGGGCACCCAGAAAGCAAGGAGCACGCTATTAGTGACCACCTCTGAAAAGTTTGGCTTAAGTGACTTGCCTCGCAACACACAGCAACTATGTGGCAGATGCAGGGACGGATGCCAGTTCTCCAGCACAGCATTCAACTGTCTTAAACCGGAGACCCTCCTCTCTCTTCCTACAGCCCCTCAGCCATTGTCCGCCTTCCAGCTTCTGCAGCCAATGAAGCAGGGGTCCCATTGACCTCACCATCCTGCTTTCATTCCCAGCGCAGGTCCATCCTATGCACTGAATGGGACACGGGTCCTGTGTGAAAAATGGCTTTAACGACACGCTCACATGCTATCACAACACAACGGGTGTATGTGCGTGAGTTTTACAGTTGCACAGACCCTAATTTTGGTTTTTCCTAACTTTGGCATGCTTGACTTCGCAATCATAATGCTCTTTTAATGTAATTTGAGTGTAGGTAGTTACATACACACCCCCATTTTGTGTGCTGTATGTACATACTGCATCCATTGGAGTGCACCAAGCTTTTGGGGTGTATAGATCCCCACTGCCATCCCTGAAGCTAGAAAACTGTCTTTTAAAATAATTACTGAAGCCTGGTGCTCCACGGGTAACAAGAATTTTCAAGTGTTTACAAGCTCTTTTTGTGTCCTTCAGAAACAGCTCAGGAGGGTTGCTATTTCCAAACCCCCTGGGGTTCCCCCATCCCGATTTTAATCTTTTTGCTTAGCTAAGCTGTGAAAAGCTTCCAGACTTCAGCAATTGAATGTTAGAAGTCAAGCTCCTCCCATTTGATGGCCTCAGTGCGTCCAGACACTGAGCCCTGCAAGCCTGCAAAGTGGCTGCGAGAACTGTGCCAATTGTTGACTTGGTGGGGTGCTGGTTAAGGCCAAATGTTTTTCGTGTGTTTTCTGTACTCAGTGAAAACTCAAAAAAAAAAAATCATTTTGATTTGGGGCGTTTTTTTTTTTTAATTAACAACAGCAAAGGAAATTTAGAAAAGTCATTCACAAAACCATTAGAGAAATGGGTGACAGTCATGCTGCTCCTTAGCCCTATGGCCAAGTTCACGTCCCTGCTCTGAATCATGGACAGTGGAGACTCAAACCCCCACATAGTAGGGGAGGGCTGTAACCACAGGGCTGTAGGAGAGTGCAGTAGGGAAGGGAGGGTACTGGCTCCTCCTCCTTCTCCAGCGGTTTCACAAATGGCACTGAAGTCCCCTTGTGAATCTAGTCAAAAAATAGTCCAAAGTATTTCACCCACCTCTAGCTCATGCTTCATTGTAAGCACACAAGCAGGTCCCCTGCCAGCAGGGGACGCTGACCCTTTGCAAGCCCAGCACCAGTGTAAACAAGTGACTCTCAAACTGGGCAAGCCAAAGCAGTGCAGGTAGGGTCCATCACGCTAATGCAGCAGGTATACACTCGTACCTATAGTGACCCCCTTCAGTGTAGCTCTACTGGTAAAACACCCACCCCAACTCATCAGGGTAAACAAACCCTCATGCAGCAAAACCTTAACTTGAAGCTCAAGTAGAATTAAGGTTTTGCCTTTTGGTGCAAGTGGAAAGGGTTCATTCTGCAACATGTAGGGAGCTTATTGCAGAGCATCAGAATACCTGGAAGTGTTGGAGACCAAGATGCAAAAATGCTACAGATCTTCATTCAGACCGTCAACAAAGTTGGCCTTGTCTCAACAGTGAATTGCTTTTTTCTGATTGATAAAGTGAAACATTGGAGGGGCGCACTGGTTTTTCAGTAATGGGTATGGGATACACATGCATAGACGCTTTCAGTGGCAAATGAAAAGCAGTGGGTAAGGGAGAAAAAAATGGTTTTAGTTCCCAAAGAATATGAAATCTTTCCAAGCAAACCTCATAGTAGAGATGGCTGAAAAATGGCAAGTAGGGTTCATGAACAGGTGGGATGGAAAGATATGTTTGCCTCACTGAATCTCTGTTTTATTGCAATTTCACTAATAAGAAATTCACTTGAGCCAGCTTACTTCCTATGTTCATGCATCTTTCAATCTGCTGCTTTTGCATGTATCTATTTTTGCTCTTTGAAAGAGCTCTGGTGCCTGGACTCTGATTTATGAAAGCTACTCTGAAGGCTCTATGTGCATGGCTAGAGGAATATCAACAGCCGTGATCAATGAACTTTGACTAATTGACTCTTTATTCAGATAAATGGATCTGCAAATGCCAAGGTTTTTCTTTAATTTTATAAGCAAATTGTTCATGCCCTGTTGGGCTTTTACTGCCTGCATATTTTCACTGTACTAACGAATACTGATGGTGCTCTTCTGTGCATATTATGGCAAGTTATTCTTCATAAACAGTAGATAGTGGGAGCAGCCTGTATGAATTTCTTGCTTTCCATGAAGAGTATCACTCTTTCAGCCTAGTAGTTCTTAGGGCCAAATCTCCAATCCTTGCCGATGGGCTTTGTGGGAAGGCAGGCTGCTCAGAGGGGTGGTACATCAGCCCCTCCTTCACAATTTCCCCCCAAGCCAGGGAGCACCAGCAAAATCAGCAGGAGAATTAAAAATGCCTACGTTTTCTCACCACACAGCAGTTCACTTACCCAAGTGGGAAACCCCTCATTCCACTCATCTACTTAATCAATAAACACAGAGCAGCAGACTAACTCCAGTCACTGACAGCCACTGCTGGAAATGGCCCACTTTGATTATCACTACCAAAGGTTTTCCCCCCTGCTCTCCTGCTGGTAATAGCTCACCTTAAGTGATCACTCTCCTTACAGTGTGTATGGTAACACTCGTTGTTTCATGTTCTCTATGTATATAAATCTCCCCACTGTATTTTCCACTGAATGCATCCGATGAAGTGAGCTGAAGCTCACGAAAGCTTATGCTCAAATAAATTTGTTAGTCTCTAAGGTGCCACAAGTACTCCTTTTCTTTATACAAAACAAAGGGGCCCCTGATAAAGTGCATTCATATACCATGCTTGCAAAAACCAGAACTGTAAAGCACAATTGGCAGCAAACTATAAAGAGAATCAAGGTACTCAAACAACACAAGGGGGACCAAAAAATCTCCAGGGCAGGTTCACCAATCCCATACTCTGCAATTTGGTAGAATAATTCACTAGGACAAACACTTACTGCATAACTCATTTTTCCTAAGGACAGTTTTTTCCATAACTTGCTTGGCTTTATTCCTTTTTGTATAGGGTTTCTACTGTGCCCACCACCGAGTCCCTCATAGTAAATATTTGCAGAATATCCCCTTTGAGGGAAAAGATCATCCAATGGTTAAGTGCATCATGAGACACCTGGAGTCAATTCCCTGCTCTGCCACAGACTTTCTGTGGGACTATGGGCAAGTCACTTAAGCCCAGATCCTCAAAGATATTTTGACACTTAACTCCCATAAGAACATAAGAATGGCCATACTGGGTCAGACCAAAGGTTCATCTAGCCTGGTATCCTGTCTTCTGACCGTGGTCAATGCCAGGTGCCCCAGAGGGAATGAACAGAACAGGCAATCATCAAGTGATCCATCCCGTTGCCCATTCCCAGCTTCTGGCGAACAGAGGCTCGGGACACCGTCCCTGTCCATCCTGGCTCATAGCCACTGATGGACCTATCCTCCATGAATTTATCTAGTTTTTTTTTAACCCTGTTATAGTCTTGGCCTTCACAACATCCTCTAGCAAGGAGTTCCACAGGTTGACTGTGTATTGTGTGAAAAAATCCTTCCTTTTGTTTGTTTTAAACCTGCTGCCTATTAATTTCATTTGGTGGCTCCTAGTTCTCCCATTCATTTCAATGGAAGATGGGCACCTAAATACCTTTGAGGATTAGGGCCTTTGCCTCTCTGTGCCCCTCCCACATCTGTAAAATGGAGATAATATTTTCCTACTTCCCAGGGGTATTGTTATAATTACATTAGGGACTGTGAGATGTACAGTGCTGGCCAGCTAAGTACCTACGACAGACAGACCACAGGAGGATTGTTATTTGTATTCCAGTAATAACTAGAGGCTATGGGGTGCTCCAGGATCGGGACCCCATTGTGCTAGATACTCTGTATACCCATGGAAAAGATGGTTACTGCCCCAGATGACTTGCAATCTGAAACAAGAGATTAGAGGTTGGTGCAACTAACAGATGGGGGAGCACAAGGCAACAATGAGAGTTATGATGGATGGAGGAAGAGCACCAGCTACCTCATTCACTGGCCAGTGTTTTGTAGGCATTGCAGCATAGATGGATAATTGCAAATTGCATAAAATGGAGCCAAGAACTGATGGGAAACAGAAACCAATTAAGTGACTTGCCCAAGGTCACAGTGACAGAGCCAGGAATTGAATCCAGCTCTCTCAAATCCCGGTTTAGTGCCTTAAAGTTACTCTTAACATCATTCAAGTTCTAAAATGCTTATCATACATCTGAGATGTCCTATAGTCTTGGGAGAGTTTCTATTACACAGGTCACAATATTGTAACAATGTGTGTTTTACAGGATCCTCAACATATGTTAGTAGATGCCGTTTGTGCCAAAGCTGGAGATGGGTTATTCTAGCACCTGCAGTGATTTGTACAAGTAGAGAGATTGGAGACTCGCTTTTTGTTGTTTTGAAGACTCCTCCAATCTTTTCATCTTTTGGAATAGCCCAGTAAATGGTTCCTCTTATCGCAAGATCAAACCAGATTTCCCTTGAAAGTTGCAGCACAAACATGAATCAATGCTGTCTGACTTTTCCATTAGCTCCTCAGTCTTGTGGGCACTTCGAGTAGGGTTTCTATTCTTGGCATGTTGTGAACCGCAGCTAGGACAGGGGAACTGAGACCCTGCCTTGAAGCAAAAAAAAAAAAAAAAAACCACAACGGCAGCAGAATTCCCTCAGTACCAGCCATGGACAGCAGCCAAAGCAGGAATCAGCTCTTTTCTATTGCCAATAGTTCCCTGTGGATTGTGCACTGTGCAGTAAGGAGTTTGAGAAGTCATGACTATCAAGCCTGAACGGAAGGGGTAGAAACAGGGCTGCACTGGCGGGTACAAGTACTCTTGGCAATATTCTTGAGCAGCCTGGAAATTACTAAGCTGCCAAAAGCAAAGTCTCCTAGTTCACTACCCCAGTGAAGGTTAGATTTATTTTTCTGAATGATGAAGACTCTTTGGGACCATCTGATGCATGCAACCAGTGATCCTCTATGTAAGTGTGAGCCATTTAACCCTATCAGGCTCTTCACTATTGTGTCTATTTTACGCAAAAGGCACTCAGTTACTATAGGCGGAGCAGCAGTATAAAACACTAAGACAATCTATCAACATTTCTGTCTTTTATATACCACTGTATCGGCCTCTGGTTATAATGTCCTTCACCCACTCATTGATGTGATCTGCTTCTCTCTCTCTCTCCCTCCTCTTCCCCTTCCCCTCCCCCCAACTGCTAAGTGACTAAGGAAGTAGCGGGAGGGAACAGCAACAGGTATCTCAAATATTCATAGGCTGGTGGCTATCCAGGACTATGCAGACCACTGTGACTGTTTCCCCTGTCTTCCCATCCCCACCCTGTAACTTGCATATCAATTAAGGGTTCAGTTTTGAAAGTTATTATTGCAGTTGCATCTGGGAGCCCCAGTGATGGGTAGGAATTCATTGCGTTAGGAGCTATACTAACAGAAGACAGCCCCTGCCTGATAGAGCTTGCAATCTCACTCAGCATTGGCCTGACTCTGCTCCCATTAAAGTCAAAGGGATTTTGACTCTTAATGTTAATGGGAGCAGAGTTAAGCCGACACAGAGTGCTTGGAAAACCCCACTGTAAATGCTCGATCGCACCGCCTCTAGTGTTGTCGGGCTGTGATCAGGATGCCCAGGCAATGCCACAACAGAAACAGTAAATCCTAGTGGGGCCTTGAGAACCTGATCCACCACCAACGCATGAAGTCCCTTACTTGAAGCACAAGAACAGGGATGGGGACAGGGCAAGCCGTGTGAAGATACCTGATGCCTAGTTTTAAGGTGTTGTGCACTCCCAACTCCAGCTGAAACCAGTGGGAGCTGCAATTGCTTGGTCCCTGGGGGAATCAAGCCATCACCATTTTACATTGTTACAGCGAATTCTCTCCCTTTACATCTCAATCCTCCCCTGGCTTCTGATGAAAAGGTCAGCTAGGCAAGGTCTCAACTCAATGGGGCATAAAAGCGATGACATCATGCTAAATATATGCTGCAAACTTCTACCAAACACAAGTAACACCCAGGAAATTTGATTACTCCCACCCTGCTCCAGATATCAAGTGTTCACGCACTGGGCACATTTGTGAAGTGCCTGGAGAGTCAATATGAACAGTCTTGAAGCTCCAAAGCCATTCTGCCCTTTGAGCATATTACTGGGGCTACCTTGTTGTCACATCATGGAAACACTGTCTCCTGAAGAAAGTCACAGGGCCAGCCAGTCAACATAGCCACTGCTAGCAGCTCACTTCTGACATGGCCCTAAAAGAGAGGATGGGGGGAAAAAAAGGTCTGACCACCCAAACAACTCAACGCTGAGTTCTAGATTTGTTGACCCTGATTGATGGTATCCCTGTGAATTTTAACCTTGAATCCTAGGGCAAAGCCTAGTCATTAAGGCAGAATATTAACAAGATCAATTATTCTTCTGCCAAATGGATGTTCTTCCATTTCTACAGCTGTTCTTTGTGTCCTTGGCAGAGTGCTGGTCATGATGTGGATTAAGAGTTTGAGCCTGCTAAATTAACTCCTTGCGGGCAGGGATCATGTTACTATGCATCCTTACAGCACCGACCACAATAGGAGCTACTCTCCATTGGGGCTTCTGATTGCTACAGTAATTCAAACAATGAACATGCAGGTCCCATTGCTGCATACCGTATCTATTGCATTTGCACCGGTTGTATAACATATGGTACACAGTCATGGGGCATCCATTGTCCAAGGGTAGAATTAAGCTCCAAGGCAGATATTTTGCTCTTTAGCTTCAGTACAAGCATGTAGAGGAAATCTATGCTCCTTGCTGTCATTTTTGTTAGTGTCAGTCCAAGTGTGTGACAAAGGAAAGTGAGGCAAAGTTCCATTCACTACTGAAAGTTTATGGCTATAGCATCCCAGAGAAGATGGAAGAAACTTGTTTGCTCACTGGGGTCAAAGCAGTATTGTACCCTACAGCATGTCTACACACACTTGGTCCATTCGACTTTTAAGTCCTGATCTAACATCTCCCTTGGGAGAAGAGGCCACATCTACTATATCTGAAGCAATAGGGCTTTCAACATGTCCCGTAGAGAGAGAGAGGCCAAGACTGGATCCAACAGATCTGTCCATTGAAATGTTTCCCTTGATAAAGTATCCTAGGCAAATTAGTAACTTAAAACCAAGTTATTATGGAAACGGGTGATTTGACAGAGAAAATTTGGCTATTTCACCTTTAGTAGTACTCTGTCTGGAATGACGAACAGCCCTGCTGACAAGGTCCTTCATATCGTTTTATGAAGATGTAGCAACTTATCTTCCCCATGCTGATGCTTAGTGGATCTGACAGGAAGTCAAGAAGTCTTGCAATGCGAAGCTTTCTGCAAGATTGGCAAAGAAAGTCTAAAGTGAATGCAGAGTGGAAGCAAATCACGTAAGGCCAGGCCTTGGTAAATGCAACCCACTTGGTACCGGTTTTTCTTCCACGTTTAGTTACCTGAGTGGAAGAACAAGCATATAGCAGAGGGCTTAACATAGAGGTCAGAGCAGGATGGCACAATATACAAGGAGCTGTCCCAGCAAGAAAATGGATTTTATTATAACATGCTTTTCACTGTGTGCATGTGTGTGTATGTATACACACACACACACACGAGAGAGAGAGAGAGAGAGAGAGAGAGAGCGCGCGCGAGCATGCATGCTCTGGAAGAATCCCTGCACACAGTATGGGTGCTATGCCATGCAGTGCTCCCCTATGGGAGAAGATGCAGGAACAGAAGAGGAGGAGTTTAAATGGAACAGCGAGGAATTAACTCATGTTTTTAACTGAAATTCACCAGCAGGACATGGAAACAAGCAATTGTATCTTTACTGAAAAATACTGACTGGCAAAGCATTAAAGAATTTTTGCTGTTCCCTCAGTTTGCCGCCCCAAGCAAGTTCAAATGCAGATGAGGAGAATTACTGCACATTTAAAGATTATATCCTGGGATTCAATTCATGTGCACTGGAAATAGATGGGTCGTTCATGACTTGCAGTTTAGGAACAAAAGGAAGGGGGGGAAATACAGTGAAGAGTCATTAGGAAAGTAGTTCTTGGCAGAAAGAATAATGAGTTGTTTGATGCCAGCAGCATAAGCCACATTCCAAGAAAATAACTAAAGTAATTTTTAAACGAAGGAATTGCTATGAGAAAAACTCGAGATGGGTTGAGCCCCAGTGTTTGGTATTTGAAGACTTCTGACATTCCGGAAACAGGTATTCAGGGTCAGTGTGTGGCTGGAGAATTCAGAGATTTACTCCTATCATAAGCCAGGGTTCTGAAGGCTGATCAAACCAGAGAGCTGCCTCTTGCAGCTAGTTGGAGGCTTTGGGTTTCTGCACAGTTAGGTGGATGTAAAGGTATAAAGAGAAGCTTTTGTTAGTAGGGTGAACACCACACTCCCTACTAGGAAGGGGAGGAAATTTGGTATGTAAGGATTTCATTTGCTGGCACTTTGAAAGTTTCATGGTCATCTTTCTTGGCCTTCTAAAAAAAAAAAAAAAGATATCAAAAGGTACTTATATGGCCCCATACTGAGGTGTCTGAACACCCTACAGTCGAATGCATTTATACTCAACACCCCTATGAGCTAGGGAACTACTATCCCCCCTTATGCAGATGGGGAACCGAGGTACAACATGTCTTGCTTAAGTCATACAGGAAATCTGTGGTGGAGCAGAGAATTGAAGCCAGATCGCCCAATTCCAAGTCTAACCCCTAGACTGCCCTGCCTTTCATGATTTTCTGTTCAGTATCTAAACAGCAGTAGTTAGGGTGGACCGACTCTTGTAGCAGGAAGAAGAGCCTGCTGAACCAGCCCCAGTGTAGCATGTAACAGAGCAAGCAAGTTTGGCAGATGAATCATCACAGTGGGATGTTTGCCTTGCAACACAAATATTGCGTCATGCTGCTGGCTTAGAACAGTTCTGCAATATGCAAACCCAATTGGACAGGATAGGAAGGAGCTGAGAGACTTTAGGGTAGATTCTTCATTGCCCTGCACAATACATTTACAGTCATTTACCGCTGCACAGAGCAAGGGCGACGTAGGAGTGAATTGCTGCTAGATCAGAACAGGTGCAAGTCACTACACATTGTCCAGAGCAGCAGAGAATCTGGCCCTTCATAGGCAACACCCCAAAAGGAACTGAGCTAACTTCATTGCCCTGTAGTTCCTGGCTGAACGCCCCTCCTTCAGGAGTGCATTTCTTTCCCTTCCTGTTGGGGAAAAACTGGTAGTGAGTTAAGCGCTCATGAAAAGGTTCCAGTCTATTTGGTCTGTGGAGTCTCAAGCCTACTATTCACTTGCACCGCACTGTACTGTCTGGTCAGTGGCAGGACTGTAAGGGTTACTTCTCCCCTTTTTTATCACTTGCTCTTATGTGAAAATAATGTTGATGGGCCCAACACTTTCTGCAGAAGGAGATTCCAATAGCTGATGAAAAACACAATACATACTACTTTTTTAAAATAAAAGGATACAAACATCCCTAAACTTTCACAAATGGAGCATTTACCAAAGCATAGCAAAGGCTTCTTGCAGAGAGATTCATGAACAACCACATAACAAAGATGCTACAAAGTCAAGGTGACTAACAGCTTAGTAGAGCAGCACAACAAATCCTGGAGGAAACTTGTACCTGGGAGGAAGAACCAGCGTGATTATTTACTTCAGCCTCCAAATGCAAAGGGCAGTTGTTCCAGGGTGGTCTTACTCTTGAGAGGAATTATTCCCTTCTTCCAAAGCAGGAGCACAACAGGCACCAAAGCAGCTTAGTAGAGCTTGAGTTTTAAATCTAAAGAAGTGCCACAAACAAACAGTCTCCAAACGCCTGCCTGCTCCCACCTACTCTGCTTTTCCACAAGCTGACCACTGCAGGTGCTGCCTTTTATTAATCATCTACAGCCAAGCACTCACCCTTTGTGGTCTGAACGCTCTGCTCCACAGCAAGCTTCCCCTGGCCACACTCCCCTTCCAAACTAGCTCACCCCTGACTGAGAGGGACCGTCTCTAGGGCTGAGGGGCTTCATGGGGCTATTCAGTTTTCGGCCTCTCTGCTGACAGCACCAGCTATGATGGGTCATGTGCCTGTGCTGGGGTCCACTAGAGATACGGAGAGCACCCTCTGCTTGTTTCACATACGCTACTAGCCATCAGCTAGTAGTGACTTTTGGTCCCTGACCTAGGCTAGACTCAAACAAGTGACCTAGAGGCAAAAGGCTCCTTTTCCCATGAACAAGGAAAGCACGTTCCTTAGTGCTTGACTCTTACACTATTTCTAGTCTGTCCCCTCAGGAGCTTGCCCCGTATCTAATACACAGTGACAAGCTGCTAGGGGATCCTGACACTTGCAAGTGTCTTCCTTGTTTTTTTTTTTTTAACCTTTACACGCACTGTTCTCCAGACATAGCCTGCAAGGAACATTAGCTGGCCATTGGCATCAAAGATGGTAATAGATAAACCAGGTTTCTCCTCTTCTGTGAGGCTCTCCATCCTCTGTCTTGAGAGGCCTGGCTGAGATTTTTTTTTTCCCAAAGGGTTTGTTCACCAGCTGCTTCATCATCTCCAGCTTTTGTCCCCCTGGAGACTGCAGCTGTGGGTGATTTTATGTTGTGGCACAAGGGCAGCCACAGTAATAGTTGGAGGGTTTTCCCCCTTATCTTTGTGAAGGTATCTTTGTGAAAGTATCTTCTTCCACAAGCCAAAACACCAAGCCTGTCTTCATTCCTTTCAAAGGGGAGATTAGTGCGGCCACTTGGACAGCAAGTGAGAGCAAATGACATCTAGCCAGCCAGCAAAGGAACACTTCAGAGCTGCTCTCATGCAGTGAGAGATTTATGGTCAGAGAAGTCTGGTTTTGCTCATCACCTAATTGAAACTAGGGTTTTAAAAAACCATCAAGGCTGCAAAAGTGGACTGCGGGCAAAAGACAGCGCATTGACTTCGGTATGCAGCTTCAAACGAGCTAACAGCATTAATCAACAATAACATAAAGTGGTGACTTTAGTAACAACACAGTCTTATGGGGCATGAAGGAATCTCCAGATGTCAAAGGGAAAAATCTACTGCTTTTAGCCTCAAAACTACCCCTCAAATACTCCCAGTGGAATGGCTCAATAAATCTGCCATTGTTCTGAGAATGAAGGATGCTCCTGAAATGAATTCACTAGTAATGAACCCTCCCCACCCTCCATCCTTTAAAAACCATAATAAACTTTATAGCCATAGACAGACAGTGCACCACAAGGAATAGCATAGAATCTCCTTTTCAAACCACTAATTTGCTCAACATTGAATGCGGTTGTTCTGTAACAGAGATGAACTAATGGGTTCAGGAAACCCTTCTCCACACTCTACTCACCTTCATCCAGTTCTAGAGCAGACCTCAGATAATGCGTTCAGATGAGGAATGTTCCAGTAAAAATCCTACCCGCCATCCCACCTACCTTCTCTCTATTCCTCTGAGTCCCAGCCTCTCTTACCTGGATGGCAGGTGGTCTTGGGTTAGGGAAGCTATGTCAGATTCTTCAGTGGCTTGCTTCCCTTTCTCAGTGATCTTTGGAGTCTAAAACCCTGTCTTGGAACGACTCCCGCAGTAGGTGACATTAATTGTCCCCTCGGTTCTTTCATTCATGGCTCCTCTGTTGAGATGTCCAGCAAAGGTGCCAGTTAGAATGATGTCTCTTCTGTAATGCAAACCGCTGTCGACTGGGAACTGGATAAGCCCCAACAGTTCATTATCATGATTCCTGTAAAGGGCACCTTTTGCCTACCTTGGACTATTCATTTGAGTTTTGCTTTGATCTTAGCTGAAAAATCACGTCTAAGCCGTGAATACATATATTTCTCTGATATCAAGTGCATGAGCTGCATCATGCATGATAATGAGATTTACCTTTGGTGTGGGCAAGGGGGAACGTCATTGTGGAAACACTGGCAAGGCGGATGGATTGTCACAGGCTGTTCGTCATGTTCAAGCATCCAAATACGTTCCAGCAACACCATTGCAATTAACAATCTAGTGGCATTTAACTCTGGACAGCTCATTTTCAGGAGGTGGTAACTACAAGCTAGGGATGAAGAATGGGATATAAAGACTCAGTCTGGCTGGGATGGATGGATACAGCTGACATAACTCTGTTCCATTTCTGAACATGTATACTGTTCTGTATAATTAACCTTGGACTTCTTTCCCAGCCCTATTACTCCCAGAGAGAGGGGTCTGAGGAACCAATATCAAACATATTTTCATAAACAGATTGAGCAAAGGACCCTTCCCTTGGGGGGGGGGGGAGGGGAGGGGAGAGAGAATAGGCTAATCTAAGAAGGAGGGAAATCAAAGGAGAGAAGAGTGAGCTTGCACAGATGACATGACTAACCCCTTCGTCCAACTGTCTGGAGGGTTTGGAAAGATCAAGAGCTTGAGTTCTCTTTAAAGCAGAAAGCTACCTCCCTGAAAATGGGGACTCTTGGAGAACTCCAGCAGAGTGGAAGGAAAAGTTGTGAGCATTGACAAGAGCAGGCATAGCGTGATCATCGAAATTTCTCTCCATTAACAAACTCTCTAACCCCTATTGTAGTAATTTTTTGCAGTCTCTGTCCAGATGCCACACCATTAAAATGCTCCGATTTATGTCCTCTGGCTCTTTTTTCTCAGAAAAGCTTTCTCCGGTTTAAATTATTATTTGTACATATTGTGGTGGTTCATAGAAGCCCCCACCAAGATTGTTGTGCTGGGTGCTGTACAAACACATCATAAGACAGTCCCTGCCCCAAGGAGCTTGTAGTCTACATAGATCAGACAAAGATTTGGAAGGGACACACAGAGATGGGAAATCATTTGCCCTGGGTCACTGCAAGAGCCAGGAACAGAACTCAGATCTCCTGGGCCCCAGGCCAGTGGTCCATCCACTAGACCATGCTGCTGCATCTTCACATAGTGAGTGTGAGCACATTCCTGAGAATGCAGGAATCTTTGCTCTCTGCAGGAGCAGAGAAAGCTGATGGGGTGGGTGGAGGGCCCAAAGAACATGGAGGCTTGGATGATGCTTTGGCCTTGTCCGAAAAGATGGCAGATGGTAGTGACATAAAGGGAGCACTCAGCCCTTCCTGTTCATAATTATTAGCAGGTCTGGGCCCTTGACACCCAGTGTTACACTGGGAATATTCATTTATTTACAGTGATTTTCTCCCCTCCACTCTCCCGCCTCCAAAAAAAAAAAAAAATCCTTTGGCCGCATTTAAGTTACAGGAGATACCCACAAAGGAATTCTCCATTTCAACCCCTCCTGTTGCATGGCTGTGATTCAAAACTGGTGGACTGAAAGTGCTGGCAAGTCAGTAACCGTTCCCAAGCGACAGTTCGTCACATTAGTTTATTGTTTTTTCTTTACATGGCAGACAGAGTCTTCAGTTTTCCAGAGCAATGTTCAGAACTCAAGCCCCACCAGGTAACACCACGTCTTCACATTGTTTATACTGAATTTTTTATTTTAAAAACAAGTGTCATGAGAGTGCTGCAGAGCTACCAGCATCAGCCTTGCAAATTTGTACATGCAAAACCTGGGTCTCCCCCCCCCCTTGAATTTTCATGAGAATTTGTGATGGGGGGGGCGGGGAGAAGATCAAAGGCAAAATTTCACAAGTTTCACCAGCAGGCATGGTGGAGGGTTGTTGCAAAATTGAAATTCTGCCCTGGAAAACAATGGTCAATTTTCCTGAATATGCACAGGTGAAAATGTCCCCATCATCATATAGAAATGCCATGAGTTTGAATCAATTATTGTGCAAAGATGGACTCCCTGCCTCCAAAGAATCTTCTTTTGTTGTCTAAGGGGAAAACAGTGAAAAGTTTACTGCAATAATGGGACATTTCTTGTTGATGGTGTGGATATTTTTCTACCACGGCTCAGACTGTAATGGATTTTTAGTGTGGACTGATGCAAGGTCAAACTGGGTGCTGCAATCTTTAGTGGAGTAACAAGATACAAAACTTTAAAAATGGAGCATTTACAATAGGGACGCAAAGACGTGCTTTTAAAATTGTAAATACATATTTACAGGTTTGCATGATAAACCAAAACTGCTCTGGGAAAAGTATTCATATAATTACAGCATTTACACACTTCTCTCCTTGAGTTTCTTGAACAGTATAATTAATATCACTCTAAAAAAAACCAAAGAAAAGTAAACTGCACAAAATTCAGCTTTAGTAATGTCACAGGTCTACCTTAAAGGCACTAAGCCCAGCAGAATCCAAGCCAGAATCTCCATTTCTAAAAACACCTTGCCCACTCCTAGATACTGAGGGAGGTCTCAAAAGAGTGGGCTATTTTAAGTATAGTTCAGGCCGCAACATGAGGCATCTCTTAAGCAAGAGCCCCTGAGTGACAAGTGAAAATACATCACTTAGTAAACATGCTCATTGTCTAACAACATTGCACTGGAAACTTTAGGGATACCTCAAAGTGGTGCTGGTATTTTTCTCCGATTTGTTGCTACAATGTTAGGTGCTGTCAAAACATACAGGAAGATCATCCGTTTTCTAAAGAACTCTAGTGCAGGTGTTGCCATACAAATTCTGGATCATGAAAAAAGGAAGAAACAAGGACAGGTAAATGAAATAAAAGAGAATTTGCTGCATCCAGTACAGCAGAGTTTATTGTGGAGACCTTTCGATAAAGCTAAATGACTGTAACTTGGAGATTAGGTACAATGGGGCAGGCTCCTAGACATATCTAAGACCCATAAATTGCTTTATCAGTGTGCTGAGATTTTCAAAGCTGCCCAGTGGCTTTGGATATGTGGTTTACATTAATTTTTAATGGGTATTGGACATCCAAATTCATTAAGCAACTACAAAGGTGAAGTTTGTGGAAGCAAGCAGAGGTCACCTCTGCCATATGATAGACCTGCGTGAACGAGGCCCTTTATGAGCAAGAGAGAATATATCTCTTTGTTCAGCCTTCTCACTAACTGCAACACCCTGAAACTTCGTCTTTACAGGCTGTGGTCAATCATCATGGCTCCTTCCTCTCTAAGCCTAACCAAACTAGATTGGCTCTAATGGAGGGTCACAATTACTAATCTCCCTATTTGTGGGAAGATGTTGCTTGGTACCATGCACTGTGATGGGCATTTTAGGAATGCTTGTAAAACTCAATCATGGCAGCAATGAATGGGTGCCGAGCTAGTGCCAAATATAACGGAAGCTTTTCGCAAAATGAACGCTTGTCCCATTAGAAAACTGGACTGACACCATCACTGCATTTCAGAGACCACTTAACAGGTGAGATTCCAGGAGATGCGAGTCCTACAATCTTCTAAAAGCAGTGGCATCACAACCTTTGCAATGTTCCAACATCTTAAAGGTCATGATACACGCTCAAATTGGGGTACCCACAGATTTGGGATATGAACACCTCAGCAAACTCTCCACTCTGGGTGGATTTTCAATGGGTTGCTCAGTTCTATAAAGTGTACAGTACAGTTAGAAGATAAAATGATGTAACAGTCTTTTGAAGATGTAATTGCATAGTATGTCCAACCCCTCTACGTTCCAACAGAAAGAGAAGAATTGCCCAAATCTACCTGCCCTCCCAATGTGGTCACAACAATCTACAATTCTCTCTGAATGTTTTCCCATTCCACTGGCTCTGGATGAGTGGACTTCATACTGCAGGGGATGCGATAGAATCATCCTTTCACCGGCCTCCATAGTTCATGACTCGCTCTCTGCAAAGAAGGACAATGACAACAAGATGCCGTTGCTTCTGGCACAGAATACCACTGGCCCCCCTTTTTCTCCTGATGAACTCCTGGTCTCACTCGAACTGGGAATGAACAGAACAGATTATGATATCTAAGGATTACTTTGCCTCATCTTCTCAGTTCAGCACTGTCCTGTGCCTGCAAATACACATAATCACCTGCAATAACTGTGGTCTCCATAGAAAAGTCACCATTTACCCAAAGTGGTATGTGAAAAGTCACAGTCTCCCCTATTCTAACAACAAGAAATAACAGGGGAAACTCAGATATCACTGTGCAATCAATGTTAAATTTTTACTATTCGCCACCATTTCTGATAGTGCAGGAGGCAGTTTGGTTTTCTTATCGTACTAACTTTTTCCCATAATACTAATTTTCTCTATTTCATTTACAGTTTAGTTTAACCAAATATAAACCTATTTCAGGGTTCAAGACCCTGCACCCATCCAGGATCTCGACCCTGTAGGCATTTGCACATGTACTTAACTTTACTCACATAACTAGTAATAATAATATCTCACTCTTATGTAGCGCTTTTCATCAGTAGATCCCAAAAGAGGTCAGTATCATTATCCCTATTTTGCATGCGGTGAACCTGAGGCACAGAGACGAGGTGGCTTGCCCAAGGTCACCCAGCAGGCCAGTGACCGAGCCAGGACTAAAATCCAGGTCTTGAGTCCCAGTCTAGTGTTCTATCCACTACGTGCTATCCAACAGCACTTTAGCAGCTTTCAACAAACTTTTTATTACTGAGTTGGGCTTCTTCAACCACCCGGATTAGTCAAAACTTCCTCTGATGTACGGAGAAGTGAGTCATTTCAGGATCACTAGGGGGACTGGGCCAGATCCTCAGCTGAGGAAAATTTATGTCACTCCCTTGATTACAATGAAGCTATGCTGATTTACACCAGCTGAGGATCTGAGCTAATGTATTTAAAATGCAACATGGCATTATTTTTTGTATTAAAAATGTCTCCTACCAAAGAAGCAAATAGTGAAGTCAAGGCTATTAAATATGTAAATTAATATGCAAATAAGGGGTCTAGTTCTTAAGCTACTGGCACATTGCCAAGGCATCCCCTGGTGGTTTGGGTGCAGTTGCCTTGATATTAAGAATAGAGTGACATTAAGCCTTTGGCCCTTTCGTCCCATAGGATCTCAAAGCACTTCAGCACTTCTGCGAACAGCAGAAAAGAAATGCGGTCCTGTCTGAGGTGGAGGGTGGCAAGCAAATGGCACACAGGTCCCTGCCCAGCAGCACAGGAGGAATGGAGAATCGGAGCACTTATAAGAATTGCCAAGGGCTCAAAGATCCACCTGTAGGAGTGGCACAGTGAGCTTTAAGGCCTCTTCCACAAGGCTCTCACATAGGGCGTGGAGTGGAACTCTGTTCTCCTGTTGAAGGAGAATGGAGCGCTAAATCAACCCTGCCAGGACTTGAACCTATGGGTCCAACGGGTCTAGGTGTTTCAGAACAAGAGGAAAGGATGGTCTTATGGGCCTGGCTAAAGCAGGGGACTAGGGCTCACATATAGAGTTCTATTCCCAGCTCTCTTTGTGACCTGGGGCAAGTCATTGAGCCTGTGTGCCTCAGTTTCCCCACCAGTAACTGAGGACAATAGTTAGCTGCCTCACAGGGGTTCTCTGAGGTGAGCTAACATTTGTAAAGTGCTTTGGCTACAGAAATGCAAAGCATCACAAAGCGCTGTGTGGTCATCAGTACCAGGGGCGACTGCCTTGCTGTACCTGGTTTGATGTGCAGAAGAGTCTATTCCTTGAAGAAGTGGGCCGTCGTGCAGCTGGATCTCTTGCATTGCCTGGTGCTGGTGTTCTGAGAAGAGGAGGGGGGACATCTAGAGGCCGTGCGGAGTCTGTAACTGCATAAAGAGGCAGGAGAAACTCTCTCTCACACACGCACACACATCATATTTGGGATAAAAGCAGAGGCAGGCCACATATCCAACACACAATCTCAGTTCAAACATTTACCCCAACCTACTTGCCAGGCTGGTGGCCCAGTATCATATGAAAGCCGGGGTACCTTTCCCAGGCTTGATCCAAAGCTCACTGGGAGACCTTCCATTGGCTCCAACTGACTTTGTACAAAGGCTCTAGACCCAGGTGCTGCCAAAGTTGCTCATGAAAACGAGGGGGTGTCTTGCATTGCTCTGCAGTGACCCTTTAGTCAATTTAGGTGAAAACTCAGGAGAAAGTTGAGTGTGTTCTCCCTGACCCCCTTCTCTCCCCCCCCCCCCCACCGCCTCCCCGATGTCCAGGCTCAGAGAACTATGTGGAGAACCTTCCAGGAAGGACAAACTGGACATCAATAGTCAACAGGGCTGTGACTGCAGCGGGCCCCCTGTGCAGAATAGCTGGCAGAGTCAGGGTCTATTTTGTCATGTCGCCATGCCATGTCATTGTTTTGCATCTGTGTTGATGCAAAACGCATTTCACATTACATAAAAAAACACATACACTAACAGGGTAAGGTGTTCAAAAAGGCCAGGTGCTCAACTACACTCCTAAGCTGCATGCCCCATCACCACGAAAGCTCTTGCAAATCAGATAATTGCACACACAAATAACCAAAAGCAGAGTGGTTAACTCTTATGGTTTTATTGCAAGGCTTTTGATATTTGCTTTTTACCTTCAGCCCCAGGTCCCCGGATCCTGTGACTACGTGAGAATCTCATCTTTCATCTCAAAATAAAAATTACGTTTCTAGTTTTCAGGGTTGGTGATAAAAGCTACTGACAAGGCGAAAAGAGCATGTAAAAGGCTAAAAGACCAAAAGGCAAGGATAAAAAGAATCACACATCTATTAGTTTTTGAAAAAGCATTCCGGCTTAAAAGAAATATCTCATGATTTTTGAACACTTGTGGTTGCCAGTACCACAGCACCGGTTATTTGCACAAATCTGTACAGTGTACACAGAGCTGTGGTAACGACCCTGCATATTGCACATGCAGAGCCTGATCAAGACTAACACTATGTTATTATCAACTTACATTCCAACAGAGGGACCTCTTTCAAAAATCTATTACTACAATACTCAAGAAGCTAGTTTTTGCTCCAGCATATTTTTACAGTTCAAAGGAAATCTTTGAAAAGGGACCTTTGACCTTAATGTTAGTCCCCAGCTGTAGGTTTTGTAAAATGTTTCACAAAACCTGGTATCAAATTAGAACTGTTTTTTTAAAAATTGTACAATGGTTCATGAAATTTAATCAATTTTTTAAAAGTGTGAATTTGTCATCAACATTTGGAAAATAGAAAAATGTCAATCAGGCCTAATAAAAATATTTTCTGGGATGTTTAAAATAATCCATGAAAATAGTTGTTTAGTTTGGATTTGAGTCTGCAGTGTTTGCATATGTAACATTGTAGCACTGGGCAAGTGCATGAGAACCAGAAAGTGAAAACGGCCAGTAGAAAAAAAGCCAATTTTCATTGCCCAAGATGATGAATGCTCCCAAATGAAATAATGGGAATGGTAACAAGTAAATAAAAGTTGACCTTTCTTTTGATTTTAGCAATTAAAATGTTACTGGTAACACAAGGAAGAAAATAAGTTTGGCTTGGATTTTTTTAAGCAGAATGTGTCCACCTAAATTTTGATTAATGTCAAGGATGCCTTGCAACTTTCAAAAGTCCTTTATAAAATTAATAATAATACACATTCATGTATTAGGCAAATGCCCAAAGACCTTTGTGCACCTTAACATATAGAATGAAAAATAAAATATAGGCAGGCAACATGCCTGAAAAGATTCACCTCTTACCCCTCCTCCCAAAAACTCAACCCCCAACATTAAAGTAGATCCAAATTTTTTTTTTTTTTTTGCATTTCAACTAGTTCTTACAGTAGATCCCTTACCTTGTGTTTTGGGGTGTGAGAGACTGAGAATGTTTTTTAAAGAGCCAGATTGAGGCTGAAAAGTAACTCCTGGATATTTTATTGACCACTTTGTCTCGTGTTCTCTACTTAAAAATCACTGAAGCCATATGGTTAACTATGGACTGTTTCCTGTGCCAAAGGCTAGTGAGTGCTGTCTGTTGTAAGAGTGCCTGTGGGAAATCTGTTGCTGTGCCATTATGTTGGCAGTCCTCAAACTCCATCAGACTCCTGCGTGGTGCATCTTCACTAGGAAAGAAGGTGTGTTCTTGCCTCAAATTAGCTAGTATGTGGTAACTCAAGAGGTCAAATGCTAATGGAGACAAGGCATTTTGTAGATCTAGTATGTGTTAGCAAGTTGAGGTAAACCTTAGACTTCCCCATAGTCCTTACCTTGACCTGCTAATGTGAAAACTACAACCTGCCTCGTCTTCATGAGGATTTTACTCAAGAACACACCTTTCTTCCCAGTGAACACGAGGTCTAAGAGACTCTACATCAGGTCAATAGATCCTGATGGGGATGTGTGCATGTGCAAAGAATCCACATATCTCCTGCTGCTGCAAGGGGAGAAGCTTGTGAAAATTATCTTCCACCCTCCACCATGGACTGTTCTGCAGCTCCTGGTCCTCTCCTACTCTCCTGGGATGGTGGGGGAATGGGGTCAAGCTACGTGCCACAGAGGGCCCGACTTGTGGTGTGGAGGAACTGCTGGACTCTTTGGTAACCTCACCCATGCACAAGTGGCATGGAGTGTGTGTGTGTGTGGGGGGGGGGGGAGATTATCTTCACCCCAGTTGGTCCTGGTTTCAATTCATGGCTTATATCTTCATTTCAGAGCTGTCAGTCGAGATCAGACATGCACTGGCTGTCCATCCCGGCTTAGGAGGGAGTGTCCTGTCCAGGGGATATTTACTACTGGCCCTCCCTCCCCCATTTTGTCCCTGCAAAGCTTTCCTCACTCAGTAGGGCTCAATGCTGTCCAAAGGGACAGTGCACGAGTTGTTAATTGTGTCGATCGCGGAAATCTTCCGCTGAGAAGCACCAAGCAGTAGTATCATTGTTACTTTGCTGTGTTGTGCAATAGCAAGTTCCAACACCACCACTTACGTGGGGGTTTTCAGAAAGTCAGCCAGCTCAGAATAAAGGAAAGACGCCCCATCCTGTGTGAGAGGGGTGGAAAAGTATTCACTGAATCACGACCTTAAAGCTTGAAAGCGGTAGCAGCAAAGATGTGTTAAAAACCAAGGAAATGAACGTGTTTTAAACACCACAGTAGGCCAGGGCCTTTTCACAAAGGCACAAACACTTGGAACGTTCTCAGTGCAAGCTAAACATCATTTATGGCGATGCACGCCAGCCTGTGCGATGGGACACGCGCGGACCTCTACTCATCAGAGCAGCAGCCAGCTCCCATCCTTTGCAGCGAGAGCCCTGTTCAGAGAAGTACATAAAAATCCCCCACATGGTGGTGCCATTGCCTTCCCAGCCAGAGAGAAGGCGTAGCATTGTCTGGAGCCGGGCAAGGGATGGCAGAACGAACGGACACTGATGTAGCAACTTAATGCATCAGGAATGAACTCAATAATGACAAACAGTCGCAGGGGATCACACCCCGAACACCACATGAAGCCCATCTGGGACAGATGTAGGATGCATTGGACCTGTCTACAACAGCAACACAAGGCTCTTCTGTTTCGCTTGCATTTTTGCAATATTTATGGAGCTTGTTATGCCCACAAAGTGTTCTGAATGGGTCAGGATGGAGCCCTGCACTGTTATGAACAATTTTAATGATTGGATCCCACAGAAAAACACGCCAGGTCTCTATTGACCTTAAATTAACCTCTTGGGAGGCTCATGAGCTTGCTTCTTACAATAGTTGCAGCTCTGCTTTTGGGACAGGTGGATCAGCGAGCAGGTGAGAGATATTGCCAAGAAGTCAATAAGCCACTGCATGCACATTAAAGCATTTGAAAATCCTGCAACTGCACTAGCTCTAAAACCAGTTATCGCTCTGTCAGCCGGCATGGACACTGGACACCTGCAGATGTTCTCCCACCATTGCCACTTCCCCACCGGGGACAATAATGACAATGAGGCACTGTAACCAAACCCCTGTGCCTCACTGATGCTAGCGCCCCCACCATGGCTAGCAGGGGGGCAGAGCAAAGGGGAGAGAATTTCAGCCCAGTGGTGGTGATGCCCAGTTATGATGCAGCCTCAGTAGCGTATCAAGTCCACTCCTGCACCACAGTTCAAGAGATACTTCTCACTGCAGAACTGGGCTGACCTCAGAAAAAAATAAGGAGTGTACAGGGGGAAGGCAAAGAGAAGTATCACTAAGTGCTTGTCTGAACAAGGTTTTTGTACTGATCTAACTAAATTGGTTTAAAAAAAAAAAAGATTTAGTTAAATCAGTGCAGCGGCTTGGATTGCCAACCCTCCAGGAATTAAAGATTAATCTTTAATTCCTAAAGATTATGTCATAATGAAACCTCCAGGAACACGTCCAACCAAAATTGACAAACCTACAACCTCCTAGAATAGACACGGTTACACTGACATAAAGGGAGTTATATTGGTCTGGCTTGTTTTGGTAAAATTCCTAATTGATTTAAACTAAGTTATAATAAGACACAAACTAAAATAGGAGTGTGCACACGGGGGGAAGAGGGGGTTTGCACCATATTAACTAAACTGGTTTGAGTTAAACCAGGGCAACTTGCTCATGTAGACAAGACCTAAGGCTCCTCCCTGTAAGTTAGGGACACAGCTCCAGTATGCTGGACGGCTGTGCCGTTGATTTTAGAGAGAGCTACAGCAGTAGAATCTACCGCAATGCTCTGAAATGTAGAGATGAAGGGTTTGAAAGCAATCGACTTTCAGTGAAAAGTAACATTTTCCAAAACCTCTAATGTCTACTGCTCCAACCTCCCCAAACCCTTGAACACTGGGTTGGAAGCAGAAGGATGTGTAATTTAGCTAGCCCATTAGAAAAAGGTACATTAAACATACACTCCCCTCCTTTACAAAGAGCACTTGGCATTTTCATGCAAATTACCTTGTCTTCCACCACAGGTGAGCAATTTACATTCTTGAAAGGTGTTTTTCAGTCCTCCACATTACCCATTTAAGTCCCAGAAACATCAGCTGTGTAACTAGTGGGAATGAAGCCCGGAGGCTATTTGTCATGATTGCTAGATAAATCGAGATCCAAAAGGATTAAAGATCCTGCTGAGATATTATAAATGGGGCAGTATAGTAACAAAATAACCAGTTATCAGATTAGCAGCTGTGTTCGTCTGTATCTGCAAAAAGAAAAGGAGTACTTGTGGCACCTTAGAGGCTAACAAATTTATTTGAGCATTAACCAGTGTTAGTATATGGTGAAGAGGACAGAATTTAAAGGAACTGTAGTGAGGATTTTAGGGTTTAATATTTGACTTAATTGAAAAATGTTTTTCTTGGAGAGCTTAAGTTTCTGATCCCCTAATTTAACAACAAAATATGTACACGGTCAGAAGTCTCTTCCCCCCCTCCCCCCCGGCTCCACATCCTCCACACCCAATCACAACCTGGTTTAGTTCTTAACATAGAGCATAATTATTGCCCTCTATCATCATCAATTTAAGATCCATAAGCAAACCAACTTCAGCAGATGCAGACTGACATCAGTAGGTTCAAAAAACCTCTTGGACAAGTTTCAGAGTAGCAGCCGTGTTAGTCTGTATTCGCAAAAAGAAAAGAAGTACTTGCGGCACCTTAGAGACTAACCAATTTATCTGAGCATAAGTTTTCGTGAGCTACAGCTCACTTCATCGGATGCGTTCAGTGGAAAATACAGTGAGGAGATTTATATACACACAGAACATGAAAAAATGGGTGTTATCATACACACTGTAAGGAGAGTGATCACTTAAGATGAGCTAAAGTGATCACTCTCCTTACAGTGTGTATGATAACACCCATTTTTTCATGTTCTGTGTGTATATATAAATCTCCTCACTGTATTTTCCACTGAACACATCCGATGAAGTGAGCTGTAGCTCACGAAAGCTTATGCTCAGATAAATCGGTTAGTCTCTAAGGTGCCACAAGTACTTCTTTTCCTCTTGGACAAGTGCATCTCCAAACTGCCAACCTTCTGGGTTTGCAAAACTGGGCTGGTTAACCACCTGGGAACAGGGTTTTTAGTACTTCCCACTTCCGGTCAGGTATGAAACACTGCGAGTATGTTACCTTGCTAAACGAACTCTCTCTCTCTCTCTCAGCTGCATTAGAATAGTGCTTACTGGGAGAGTGAATTCACAGAACAGCCACCAGGGGACACTGAGAAATATTAGGAGTACTTGTGGCACCTTGGAGACTAACCAATTTATTTGAGCATGAGCTTTCGTGAGCTACAGCTCACTTCATCAGATGTTTAATGAAGTGAGCTGTAGCTCACGAAAGCTCATGCTCAAATAAATTGGTTAGTCTCTAAGGTGCCACAAGTACTCCTTTTCTTTTTGCGAATACAGACTAACACGGCTGTTCCTCTGAAACCTGAGAAATATTAGCTAACATCAGTTCCATGGATTGTACTGTGGAGCAGGGAACTTTTCGAAGGGAAACAAGGGAGGGCCTACTGGACCAGAAGAAATTTGTTGACAGATTTTCTTGCACATTTTACTCTACAGCCATATACTTAGGAACTGGAAAGTCCTTATTCTGCTTACCAAAACGGAGGATTTCCGTGTGTCCCACTGCAGTTCTTTTGAGAGTGTTATGTGCTCAATTCAGACCAGTGGGAGGGAAGCTGGGTCACGGGGCTAGATTTGATTTTACAGGCACCAAACAAAGGGACACAAAGGAATAATCCAAATAATGTGATTTTATGGTCAATTCTCTCAAACCACCAAAGCTAGAAAAAGCTCATTTATCACTGAGAAGCTGGAATGCCCAGCTTTCTAGAGGTGCGGAGCTGGAGTGTCTAGCCATGGTGGTTTAGGGGACATCATGACAATGGTCACTGCTCCCTCAGGCCAACACAAAACAATCAGGCCATCCCCAAGTCAGTTTCACTGTGCAGATGGCCCCCTAAGGGTGGCATTTTCAAGACTGCTCAGTGCTGGCTCAACTCTGCTCCCATTTAAATCAAAAGGTAAGATTCCTACAGACTCCAGACATAGGATCAGTGTTAGGCCAGCGCTGAGACCCCTGAAAACCTCACCCTTTGTTTAAAGCCTGATGCAATTCTTATGGGGGTGGGGGGGGGGGCAATCTGAACATGTGAGAAGGTGAATCCATGTGACAAAGTGACATCTAACTCACCATTTACAATTACACCCAAGATTTTCAAAAGCAAATAGTGATTTCTGGGAGCCCAGCCTCAGAGGCTGGAAGGGTCCTGATTTTCAGAGAGTGGATGCTCTGCGCTTTCAGGCCCCATCGAGATGTCTCCAGTTGGACTCCCAGAAATCACTGGTCGCTTTTGGAAATCTTGGCCTGAGCCTTTACAGTGAGATGGACTGGATTGCTTCAACAATGTATCTTGCGGCCCTTTTTAAGGCGCACATTGAGTTTGGAGTGCCAAAAGGTGAAGAACACTGGATTAAAACGAGAAGTACTCAAATGCATCTTTTATGCTGCCATAAAATCTAATTGGATAGTTTGATAAAAGTCTTCCATGTGCACTGAATTGCCCTCTTGGTTGGGGGAACGAATAAAGCTCATCATTTAATAGCAACAGAAAGAATATCATAGATCGGGAAGACTTCATATAATCTTTATTTACCCTCTATATGAATGTGCTCACCCCAGCTGAGTTATAAAAAGAACATGAGAGAAAACACGGGTGGTTAGCACTAAGGGCTAGCAGAACTGAAATGGCTTGATTCAGCCCTGCATATCTCATCACGTAATTTGCTTCAGACAAAACAACACACACAGAAGGATCAGCACAGGGAAAAAACGCTTTGGGTGTAGCCGATTTAAAAGACGCTTTGATGTGATAATGCGTTTGCAGTACTGCAGGGAACTGACACATACATAAGCCAGTCTAGTTACTAGTGTAATAACTGTCACCTTGATTGTCACTGGGGACGGAAGCTAGGGCCAGCAAAGCTAAGATCACGAACTAAAGGGCTAAGTGTCCTAGTTGGCAGACTTAGCAGGCATGTTCTCTGCAGCTCAGGCACAGAAGGAGTTACGGAACACAAACTGCACAATGGGTTACACTTCTAATACGCGTTTGTGCACGGAGAGAGTCTCAAGGAATCTAAAAATGAAACCCTAAGAAAGGGGCCATGTAGTTTGGTGAAACCATGCAAGGCAGCACAATGGGGCAAGAGTGAATCATCTAGCATTTCTCTAACCCCTCACACCCCAAAGAACTGAACAGCCAAACTTGCGCCCAAGCAAAACACAATCAAATCTGAACCCTGCAATACACTGAAATAGCAGCATAACCGCTACTCAAACGGAGGCCTGGGGTAGAGAAATTCACACCCTGAGCACGACAGCTATGCCAACCTAATCCCTGCTGTAGATGCAGCTAGGTCTTCTGCTGAACCTTGCTACTGCCTCGGAGAGGCCGATTACCTCCAGCGATAGAAAAACCCCTTCCCTTGCTGAAGGGGGCGTCTATGCTATGGAGCTACAGCTCCTGTGCCACGGTAGTGCCCACAGTGTAGGTATGGCCTCCGTTAAACCCAGCAGGCTGGATTTGCCGAGAGGCAGCTACACCAGCTCCTGCTGGAGTTAATGCCCTAGGAAAGGACAAGAGAGCCATACAAGGTGCCTACAATCTTCCCTCCAATGGATAGGATATAGCCAGGGCAACTGGGAGATGCATTGATTCAGCTCATCCCGACAGCAGCCTCCACTGGCAGGGCTTCCTGAGGAGTAAAGCTTTTCTCCCCAGCAGAACCCGTGTGGGGAGAGCAACAATGAAAACACCACCTATCCTCCCCTGGATGCGAGTTTTCCCTTCAGGGTACGGTGACTCTCACTTCTATAGTATGTGCCCTGCCTATGCAAAGCAACAGGTTCCGACACGAAAGGAAACGTATCCAAATAAAACTGCAGGAGGAACTGATGTAGACTCTGTGCTTTACCTTGAATTGGGCCCTGGTACCGGGATTAACCCTCTCACTCTTCTTAAGTGGCATAGTGACAAGTGGTCAAAGCCTGTTTTTCATCTCATCTGAAAGGTGGCACTGCTCCAAAAGCACAGTGCCATCTAGCACTCTGCCTGGGCACCGGGCCAAGAACGACTCAGAAAAATGGAGTGTCACCTGCTGAATCAACCAACGCCACTTCTCACAGCTCCTTGGCACTTCTTGGATCCAAGTAATGACTCAGCCAGCCCTGCTTGGATTATGAAACTTAAAAGGATCACGCAGCATGAGGTGCTATGCCTATTTTGAAAGGCTTGTCGCCGGTTCTCAAACTACCATCTGCAAAACAACTTGCTGTTGTCACTATGGAAAAGCATCTGTCAGTCTTCTAGATATGGGTGTGTTGTTTTTTTTTTTCAACCTAACCCAAGAAATCAAGTACTTCTGTACATTTACTTGACTGGTTGCTTCGTGCTGTTCTTTGACGTAAACTCAACCAAGGAGTGACAAGACAAACCACAACATGATCTAGAGGGAGCTGGGAGCAGCAGGGAGAGAGAAGATTCAGTACTAATAAATATAAATTTCTACTCCCAGAGGAAAAATAGCACGGGGGTACCTATTCCAGCTGCCACATCCATCAGATGATGGTGAATTTATTGTCATTTTTATCTCCCTTATTATCCTAATATTGCTATTTCATGTAATGGAACAGTAAAGATGATGCAGGGAAGGTGGGAAAGGGGTTTTGGAAGGGGAGCTACTCCTGAGAGCAAAAACAATGAGGTGTACACAGCTACCCCTCTGAAACCTACTCCCAAGAGGGATCTCTTATCTTGGAGAGATAGGATGGTCCAGTGGACTGAGAATCAGGAGATCTGGCTCTGCCAAGGACCCGCTGTGTGACCTTGGACAAGTCACATCAGCTCTCTGCACCTCTGTTTCCCCACCCATACTTTGTCTGTCTAATAATCTGTATAGATTGTCAGCTCTTCCAGGCAGGGACCGTATGTTCTTCACAAACACCAATTAATCTTCACAACACCCTGGGAGGTGAGGGGGTATTATCTCCAGTTTACAGATGAGGAAAGGAAGCACAGAAAAATTAAGGTCCAAAGATGTCATTAATTGGGGGTGCTCAATTTGAGACACCTAAGACGTGATTTTTCAGATTTCATAGCATTATAATAGAATGTTGGGGTTTTTTTTTTTTTTAAGCACTGCTCCCATAGACTTCAGTCACAACTGTGTACGCTCAGCACTTCTGTAACTCAGGCCCCATGTCTCAGTTTTGGGCATTGAGGAAATGAGAAACAGAAACAAAAAGAAAAAGAAAAGGAGTACTTGTGGCACCTTAGAGATTAACAAATTTATTTGAGCAAAAGCTTTCGTGAGCTACAACTCACTTCATCAGATGCATTCAATGGAAAATACCAAGAGTTAGCAACCATCTCTGCAAAGTCTGATTTAAGTGATTTCCCCAGCATCACACAGGAACTACGTGGCAGAAGCAGGAACAGAGCCCAGTACTCCGACGAAGCCTTCTCCTGTCTTAGCCCTGAGACCATCCATTTTCTCTTCCTGCAACCCTCTGCCTCAATCACTACATTACATACACGCCACCCAGTGTCTGCAACACAGAACCAGGGGGCCTACAGTTTCCTTCACCACATGCCCTGATTCATCCCCAGAGCAGGTCCCTACTCTGTGCATCGACTACAGCAAGGGTCCTGAGGAAAAATAATGTGAGATCGCGTAATTAAAGGCTACAATAATGTTCATGTACAAAGGGGCCAAGTTAAGGTTACATGGGCAACTTTAATTCTGGCATTTCCTGACTTTTGAATGCTTGACTGTGCAACCTTAATAACCTTATTTCACCAGAAGGGGGGTGTGTGTGTCATTTCCCAGGTTTTAAAAAAAGCAAAACTGAAAAAACAGAAATGGCATCCTATTGACACCCACATGGGTCATAAACAAGGATGGAACCTTTAAAACCACCACACGGAGCTCTCGCACTCGGGAGATGTTCTCTGCTAAGCTCTAGCATGTCTCTATTGAGCCTTGGACAAAAACCACAGTTTGCAATTGATTAGGACTTGGTCAAAACCAGGTGGTTTTTCTTGGGGATGGCAAAAAGGCACATCTCTGACAAAACGGCCACGCCCTCTGCCAAATTTCAAGTCCCTGCTCCAGAGAATGGGGAGTGCTACACCTTTTCAAAGATAAGGTCTTAAGTACTTTTTAATAAGAGCAAAACAGCACACTTTTCCATACTTTCCCCTGGTCTTGCTCTTGGAAATGGCTGAACTATTTTGGCTGAAATTCCCCCCACTCCCCTCTCAAAAAACGAACCACGATTTCAGCTTGAGACAGACAACCGGCATGGAAAATTCCAGCCCAAATAGTTAAAGTTGGGCAAAGCTATAAGCAACTGAAAACAGCATCTTTTAATGGGAAGTGTTGGGAAACTTGAATAATAGGTAGAGCTCCCAGCCCCACCCATAGGTGCTGACTCTGTGGGTTCTCCAGCCCTGGAGCACGCACAGAAAAAAGTTAGCCGGTGCTTAGCACCCACTGGCAGCCAGCTCCCCCTCAGCGCCTCCTGCCAGCCAGCAGCCCTGCCAATCAACTCCTCCCTCTCCCTCCCAGCGCCTCCGTCCACCGTGTATCAGTTGTTTTGTGGCATGCAGGAGGTGCTGAGAAGGAGGGGGAAGAACTGGGAAGGGGCACACTCTGGGAGGAGGTGGAAAGAGGAGGGGAAGAGGTGGGCCAGGGAGGCCTTGGGGTAAGCGGTGGAGTGGGGGGCAGGGCAGGGCCTGGGGCAGAGATCAAGCATCGCTCAGGTAGAGAGGAAGTCAGCACCTATGGCCCCACCTATATTATATTAAATGCTCCACAATATAAACAATCTGAGAATCACTCATTCATATCATATAGGGATAATGGAGCCATTAGATGGTATACAGCTGAAGACCATGCTCTTCCATCCCTCGTATCAGAGTGATGGCGTACTGTTTAGAACATACACACATGCCAAAAACCCCAAGCATTTTAGAAATAGAAGGTCAGAAGACTTTAGCTCATACAAGGGATCATTTGATCATCTAGTCTGACTTTATGTATAACACAGCCCACAGAACTTTCCCCAAAGTTAAAGTTAAAACACCAGAAGTAAAAACGCATTTGCTTTTCATATTATGATCAATTATATAGATGATTACTAGCACATGCATGAAACATGGTTTATATCATTGCTAGAATCCCTTTAAAAAGATTTATTTCCTCATATTTCATTTCAGACCATGTGTATTATTCCCTAGACAGTTTTATGAATAGATTGCATGCAATTATTCCAGGAATTTACTCTGAAATGACAAATCCATCTACTTCCAACTGAACTCATATATTCATCAGGCTGTTCAAGAGTCCAAATCATTTAGCCAACCCCTGGGATGATTTCTGATCAATGAGAGCAACAACTGATAAGTGACCTCAGTGAGAGAGGTTTTCCCCTGAATTTAGGAAGGATCATTAAATAACTTGACATTGATGAATGCCACACTGAATACGCTCTCCATATTTAACGAGTCCAGATAATCAGTAAAATCCAGAAGTATGTGCTTTCTTCCCGGGCCCCCACCGCACTGGGCAACATTACAAGACAGTAAAATGCCCTTCAAATTTAAGCAACTGGAAGAAGTTACTTGACATTGACAAATATTTCCAAATCTGTGTGCCTAAATTTAGGCTCTTTAATCATATAAATCTGAAAAATAGCCCAAATCTGGTGACTTTCCAGGCAGGCTGCAAAAGACATCTGTTGAACAGGGTTTTGGAGAGGGTCGAGTATGCGTCTCAGTAGGTGGAAGCTTTTTTAAAAAAAATAGGTAGTAAGCCAGAAGAGTTCCCTTTTTGAGTACTTTAATGTTGGGATTTTGCTGTATTAGAGCAGAGATGGACAGCTATAAGGCAGTAGAGGACCACAAAATCCTCTAACATCTTCTAGCAAGCTGGGGTGTGTGTTGGGGGTGGGTCCTCCCAGGGGGATGACACAAGCCTGGGTGGGGCTGGGGTTGGGACAAGTCCTGCCTCTGAGGGGCGGAAGGTTCCAGAACAGGGTGGTTGGAGAGCGAGCTGGGCCTGGCCCCCTGCTTCAGACTGTTGGCTCTCACCACAGCATCATGGAATGCCCGTGTTTGCACCCAGGCCGCCCCTCCACCCTAACACCCCACCCGCTCCCGGCCCTGGTGCTACCAGCTCCCCTGCCCTGAGCTGGGCTGCGGCAGACCTGATGCAGCTGCTGGGTTGCCGGTTGCCCATCTCTGACTTAGAGCTTTGTATACGCATCTTTTTTATTAAAATTGAAACAAAAAAACAATATTTGGGCACCTTAATAGATGTGGCCAGAGTTTCAAAGGTGCTCAGCTTCTGCAGGCCCCGTGGACTTCAATGGCAAGTGTAGGCACACAGCTTTTCTGTACAGGGGCATAAATATGGAGTTAGAGGCCTAATTTTAGGTACTGAGGCTGGAATTTATAAAGGGAGCTATTTACTAGTCTATACACAGGTTAAATCAAGGCACCCCCCTAATGTGGGCAGAGTTAATACTCAGACTGGGATTTACAAAGGAGTCTAAAATCAGGCTCCCAACTCCCACTGAATGTCAATGGGATTTGAGCACCTAACACTCAGGTGCTTTTGAAAATCCCAGCTGAAGGCTCAAAAACATTGGCCGTAATATCCTACTAAAAAAAATTTGTTTAATAAGCATTAATCTTTTCTTAGAATACAGGACATTGGTGATCCCAAGTACTTCGGCATTAATGCATGGTTTTGCTTTATTATAAAGTCTAGGGACTCTTATTTTTTCAGTTGTGCTGTAAAATTTTATACTACTTCCAAGACTTTAATTCTAATTCTCTAATACATCCTGCATTTTACAATTTACTTACCATGCAAAAGTCAGGTCAGCTGCAGCTCCTGGTCATCAGTGAAATCGTCTGTTTTACCTAGTTTCCCTAATGAGCAGACCATGGTACAGAAAGTCAAATGACTTACCAATGTTGCACAGGGAGTCAGTAACTAAGCAGCTGGGATTAGAACCCAAGATCCCAGCTTCTTATCCATTGCTCTATCAGCTAGGGTGCATTTCTTCTTCCAGGTCATTTTACAAGCTGATAGCCTGATTTTCAGAGGTGCCGAGCACTTCCAGCTCCTGTTGACTCAATGGGAGCTGCGGATGGCCCACATCTTGGGAATTTCGGCATGAATATATTTTAGGGACATATTTTTGTAACGGACCACTCAGTGCAACAAAACCAAGTCTGCTCATGACAGGACTATAGGCTGGGAACTTGCTGCTCTATTTAATTGCATCATAACTCTCTCTCTCTCTCTCTCTGTGTAACTCCTACGGAAATTGAACCATGACTACCCCACTGTATTCTGGCTAACCCAGCCAACCCAGTCATGACTGCTTTACTACATGTATCGAAGTAAAATAGTTATTTCTCCCTGTGTACACTGGTTTATATGCCACCCAAACAGCTCAAAGCAGCCTGCAGTTCAGGACTCTTAGCTGATGCTGGGCTTTCATTTAGCAGCATCCACCTTTTACCATTGCTAATTGGTTAGAGGACTGTGGCACAATACCCAGGCCCGCCATCACCTCCCAGATGGATTATGGCAGTGTAGTTTACTTGGGCTTGAATCAGCCATAAGAAAACTGCAACTAATGCAGAATGGAATGGCACAATTTCAGCAACAGACTACCAAAAGCACAGGGGGCTCCCCCGCATACACTGACGTCTCATAGAACCCTGCTTTGTTATTGTCCAAAGGGCTAAATGATCTGGGCTAAGGAGACTTAAAAGGCCAATTCTGTCTCCAGGATCTTTCAATTAGCCCAGCTCAGGGCTGGTGCCGGAGATGGGACCTTCTTGAGGCTGATCCAAGGCCGTAGAATTCACCCCCAGAGGAACCGAAAGTTACAACTTCACTCCACTCTGGCCTAAATGCCGCTGAGAGGGCACTGGCCTGGAACTTGGGCTCTAATCCTGGTTCTACCATTGACCTCCAGCTGTAACCTTGGGTAAGTCACTTCACACCTCTGCCTGTTCCCCCTCCCTCCCTTTCGCTCTCTTGGCTATTTATATATTGTAAGCTCTTTGGGGGCAGAGATTGTCTTATTCTGCATATGTCCAGCAACTAGCACACTAAGACCCTGTTCTTGGTCGGGGGTCTAATACTATTAGACAAATTATGAAATTTTTAACTTGACTACTCCACCACCACCCACCTAGCGCATTAACTTAAAAAAATTATTATACATGCATTTTTCCCCATGAAGACGAACAGAAATGGAGAGGAAACTCCAACTGACAGACGCTAGCCTCTCTGTTTAATTTGCTGACTCTGGAAAGTGCTCGGGTATGTAGTGATGGGTGTGGTATGGGAACCTAAGAGAATACAAACACAGAAGTAATAGGCTGTCACAAGCTTTCCCGTGCACCAACTTACTTAGATTCATTACATTATAGAGGGATGAATTCAAGAACATGGATCTTTTCTTGCTCACAATAAGGCAAAATAAAAGCATGCTCACTGTAAGGCTATACAATGCATATTATTACTTGCAGCTAACAAGACATGTAATAACCAAAATGCAGCATAAAAGTACCCGATGGTTAATCATGATGATGGGCCCGTTAACAGACATATAAACAAAACTGGTCTAAAATAAATAAGGGAATAGGACTATAAACACTAAAGATTACGCTAATTTGTTTCTGGTAGAATAAACACCTTGATAAGATTTAAACCCCCTTCCTCCACTGATTCTTTTACTCAGCGTGGAAGCTCTGTGAAGCCTTCTTAACATTTTGGTGAATTTTATCCTAGGAATGTAATGAGAGTTGGGATAGGTGTCTTCTGAAGAGAGCGTACAACACAATACACAGCATGTGAAATTCAATACCAGAGGTGGTCACGAAATCAAATGATGTGTAGCTGGATTGAAAAAGGGGCTGGATAATTTCTTGTCCACCAATATTTTCAGCTATTCATTCAGGGTGCAATTTGCCCTAGAGTAACAGGAATGCACAAAGTCCCTTTTAAGATCTCAACATTAGGTTTAAGTGGTGTGTAGGGCCACTCCGAAAGGGTGAATTTCACCCTCTCAGTTGTACCCCCTACATGGGGGGAAACTGGAGAGGTACGTACAGCCATTACACCAGCTCTGAGTCACATGTAACCCCTTACACTGGAGATATTCCCTAACAGCCAGATCCATCAGTTTATAGCCCCCATTTCGGCTGCTGGGGCCACTCTGTTGGTACCAGGTAGGGCCTTTAAAGCTGCTATTAACAGGCTACTGAGGATTCCTGAGCTAGCCCTCCCTGGTGTGCAAGCCCCATTACATGATGGATAGAATCATCAGGATGCTCTGACAGAGCTCTGGTGCACTTTAGGATTAAGCTTTTGATACCTACCAAAAATGGGACTAAGAAAAAGATGACTTTTGACATTGTCATATTTATAAATCTGCAAAAAACCTTGGAGAATGAGCTCATGCGCCCCAAAGGAATGTCTATTAAATGAACTGAAACAAAAAAATAAAAAAAATCAAGACATCTATCCCACTCCAAGTCTGAAGGATACACAATTCTCTTGTGTTTAGTGGGGGCAAAAAATGAATGGTCCTTAAAGGCTGAAACAACATACAAAATACATACATTCTTTTCTATGTATGTTTTCATATACAGTAGAACCGCAGAATTACGAACCAACCAGTCAACCACATAGCTCATTTGGAACTGGAAGTACATAATCAGACCACAGCAGAGACACTCCCCCACCCCGCAAAAAAAAGCAAATACAGTACAGTACTGTGTTAAATGTGAACTACTAAAAAATAAAGGGAAAGCAGCATTTTTCTTCTGCATAGTAAAGTTTAAAAGCTGTATTAAGTCAATGTTCAATTGTAAACAGCCATAATGTTTTGTTTAGAGTTAGGAACAACCTTCATTCCTGAAGTATTTGTAACTCTGAGGGGTTTTATTGTCCCATCTATTTTTGTAGTACCTGAATGTCTATAGATCTGAAGATCAAAAGAGGAGGGCTACATCTCAGATCTAACGAAAATTCACTTTTGCAAAAGTAATCTGGAATGAAAAATAAAATGGGAAATTTCAATAAAATATGGAAATGAGAGACCACCAAATATTTAAGGAAGATTCATCCAGGAACAAAACAAAAGTGATAGCAAATTACTAATCCTTTCTGTACTTTATGGTTAAAAAGAAAAATTATACATTAAAAATTTCCCATAAACATTTTAAAACCATTAACAGCTGTTTGTCTGAACCTTTAAGATGTCTTTACTGCCAAGTACTATTTTATAATCAAATTAGACCACCAGCTTTAAAACAAGGCCTCACAATGGGAAAAGATGACACAAAATATAACAGTAGAAACTGGCGTTAATATGCAAAGCCTTCATTTCAGAACATACACATGAAATGTATCTTAGAAGACACACCGGACTTTCCCAGCCAGCATGGGATTGTGGGACAGAGTCAGGTCAGGTCATATCACCTGGTCTGTCTGTGACGTCAGTCAACCAATGGGGCAGCTTCACTGACAGGAGCTCTCTGAGTAATCAAGGTGTTTGCAACAGCTTCCTGAATTGGCTGGCTGCGACAGTTGACAAAAGGATGTTAGAGATAGGAGGAGAGCTAATCCACAGCCCTGCCAGGGCAGCATTGTTCCCTACACTACTAGTCCTAGTCTATAGGACTAACTTCTACTCCTGCTAGTCTAGAAGATAATAGTAGTTAAAGAGGTGGAAAAGACCAACTAGCTCACTAGTTCCATAGAAGGATAGACTACAGTGCCAGAGTATGTATTAAATATTAAACTGATACCTCTCACTTCATTTTACCAACGTCAGGTATATTCTCTCAGTAAGAGGGAAGAACTTAATGCTTTCATTGTCTGAGTCCAGATATTTCAGCCACCTTCATTTTTGCATCCATGTTTAGATCATAAAGCGATGGTTATATATATCCACAGGGTAGTCAATTACGTAAATGAGATGCAATGGTAAATGTAAAATTGCTTATCCGGGAGAAAAGAGCTGCTTTGAAGAGCACGTTCTATTTACTGTCACCTCTTTTAGCAATGGCAACGCCTGTAATCTCTTGCAAAAGATCCGATTTCATTTTGGAATGCAGATGGATCCTATTTCGCACTTTCCCCTTTGGAAAATGTTGTGTGCGAATTCTGTGTTTGTGAAAGGTGCCAGACTGAGAGCCTTACAGAGCGAAGGATACAATCACAGAACACGCAAGATACAATGGCAATGGAAGCTTCTACCAAAGCATCGAAACCAGGAGAGCAGGGACCAATTCATTGTTGATCTCACTGCTGAAAAAGATTCCAAGGTGCCAGATCGTGGTGAACAGCCAACGGGAAAGTGGTCTGAGCACTAAATAAGCATTTGATGAGAAGTTTTAGTGCCAGTGTCAGAAGGACTGGAAATGAATAGGTAAACGGATCTATAGTCCCTAGGCAACTTTTAAAAATCTCAATCTAATATCTAACGTAACGTGTAGGATGCTTTTCTAAACTTCTTTCGCACTTCTTAATTTTCTTGGAGTGTGCCATGTAACTCACTATGCATAAGTAATAAATAAAAATATTTTCAATCACCAAAAATTGCAAAACATAATCAATTATACATTTTAAAGTGTCACATCCTATTCAACTGAACAGTTATACAATTGCTAATGTAACCAACACTAACAGCATGTCTCTGCAGCATTCTAGTGTCTAGACCACACTAGGCATCAAGCTACAGTGCACATTATGCCACATACAAAGTGCCTTTAAAAGTATTTGCTCATCCACAATTTGCAATTAGTTTTTAAGCATAAAACAATGTTCAAGAAGAAAACCACCATAAAAAACATAGCCTCACTGGGACTGAACTTTAGCACAGATTGGCCCTGCTTTCCTTACAATTTTTAAATGGTTAAAAAAATTGACTACTACTAGAGTGAGCAGCCTGAATATTTTAAACATGTTAAAAAGATGAAGTGTTTCACAGGGTTTTCTGCAGAACTATGCCAGTTGCTCCTGACTGGCACCCCTGGTATGGGTAGCACAGTGCCTCCAAAATAAATACTTGTAGTGTGGTATTTACTTTCATACCAGGAAGTAAACAGAGTTATCTGAGAATCTCATTCAAATAAATAAAGGTATTTATTTGAATAGGCAGTCATGTAATAGACTTCAGTTTTGGATATTTCCTATTATTCAATGGCAAGTCTGTGTACACAGTGAAAGGAATCATGGGAGAATATCACATGGTATCTTGTTCTATGTTTTCATGTACTGTAAAACATTAACTTGTTCCTGCAGTGTTAATGATGGATATTCTAAAATGTCTGTGAATAAAGATTAACTTAATACAGTTACAGTCTGAACCACGATAAACTAAACTAAGTGTCATGCTAATGTGGGCAGGTCTTAAGTTGGTAAATTGTAACAGCTATGCTATTGGAAGATTTTAGCTTGGATATCAGGCATGTCATAATTCCTCCTTGCTTTGGAATGCAATATTCTAAAAATCCAAATTGTTCAATAAGCCTTAAAATTTATTTTTGTGATAAACAATTTCAGAAATTAGGAATACAATCAGGGTATAAACTTTAAGTATTGTGTACATGGAATATTTTATTTCCCTCTTACAAAAACAAAAATCTAAAGATCACTGAGTATTACGTAAGTCTAATGCCCTTGCATTTGTAGTGGTATTATTTCAAGGTATTAATTTTACCCAAACCAACAACAAAACCCCCTGAAGGATTTATGTGTATTTGCTTTGCTGAGCTTTATGTTATTATATAAAGGATGCAAGCTTACTTAATTCCTTCTAGATGTTTTTCCTCACAGTCCACATTTAGGTACAAAAAGCAAGTTTTTCACAAGTTCTTAAAAAGTTTACTTTATTGGTTACAGTTATATAAAATGTACCACGGTAGTCCCATCTAGCTGGTCATTAAGTGCTTGCAACGGCAGAGAGATCTTATACATCTGAGAGATATCCAAGGTTTATTTCATGCTGGAGGAAAAACAAAACAAAACCTCTCTTCATTTGCTTGCCTGCACTTTAAATATATCCAACAAGGCTAAAATGTTTAAAAGCAAGGACAACCCCATTTGTATGTCAAATTGTAATTTTTAATATTTTCATTAGAATAGTCTTTATATCACTCTCCAACAAAAGAAAATATAACTAACAGCAAACTTTAATACAGGCACACTCTCCAGATTAACAACCCAAATCAAAAACAAAAAAGAAATTAATGTAAAATGTAAATCACATATAATACAATTGAAGTGTCCAAAACAATTTAAATAATTTTAAATATTTTATTTTTTTTAAACTTGCTACAAATGCTTTATACAATATTTCAACATAAAGTCCCCATAACAGAAATGTAACAAAATGGGAATGATAGTGAAAGTGAAAGTGGCACAAATTCACCAAACAAGTATTAAACTACAAATTTTAAGAGGTAGATTACTTGTTAAGTCAAGGGGGGAGGGGGAAGGAGGGGGAAGGGGAAGAGGGAGGGTGCATAATGAAACTAGCTGCTTTCCATCAACTGAATCATTAATCCGGCAGGGTGTATAAATGCACGAGAAATTATATTTCCATGAAAAGCTCTTTATGAGCAGTAGGTCAATTTGTTGCTTTTAAGTTATTAGATAATGAGGTGTCAGACCTTTTACAGTAATTTAATTATACATTTATCTTTCAAAATATACACCTACACAGCCCCGTTTCTGGCCTGTTTATTAATAAAATAGTACACGGTGTCCAATTATATGGAATTCAGAAATTGGTGCCAGTATTTCATTTCTATAGGAAGAAAGTTTTATTTGCATGTATAAATAGGAGATTGGGAAATTCATAAAATGTCCAAACCTGGTTTTTCCCACATCTATGCAGGGCATCTAAAAGACTTAAAAACAAAAAAAGTGGGGGTGGAAGGAGAAAATTCTGTCCTCTCTACTAGTTAATTTAAAAGAAAAGCTTCAGGAGACTCAATACATGACAAAAATACTTTGAGTGCAGCAACATTTGTCGTCCCTGACTCTACAACGAACTATTGATAAAACAGGAACCTGCTTTGCAAAGTTTAAGCTGAAATGTCTTTTTGCATGCCATTCACCAAGATATGGGCAAAACCAGAAATCTGAGCTATCAGTTCAGTGGCAGCAGATTCTGTTCAGTTTAGCCCATATTGTTTCCTTCTTTTATTTATTATTAATAGTACCCTTCTCTTTGTATCTAAAACATCCTGTAGCCCAGCATGTGTATCAGGCACCAATGAAGAAAACATATGCCTGACACTAAACATCAGAGCAAGAAGCCTGCAGGCAATCAGCTGCATTTTATGATTGTGAGTCAGTTTCAGCTGGTTTCGCAAGCTTGGTGGATTTCACATCCATTGTCGTAGTGCTTATCCTAAATTGAGCATTTAGGGAATTTTGTTTTGTTTTTACAGGAGGTTCCTAGAAAATAAGAAAAAAAACTGAAGATAAATGACAAAAATAATAGTATAAGCTGCTTATGAACTGAATATGCTTCCAAAGAAAACACAAACCAAAGTGTGAGAAGTAGACTTGAAGACAAACAATTGCTTAGTGAAGCAGATGGTTTTGAAAAATACTTAATTAAGATTTCCTGGAAAAAACAAATGTTTGCGTGCAGAACAGAATCAAAGTTTGCCGACTGATGCCTGGTGTGTATGGCATCAATTAAAGTATTAGGGCAAGAAACCCTTGATTCTTGACATAAATATCAAGGATAAGCAGGCAAATAAAATCCAGGTTTATGAATTTAAATGGCATATTCCTAAAACAAAACAGCAAACTTCCTTTTTAGCTGAACTATCCTTAAGACCAGCCAACAATGCGAGCTGCAATGGGAAATGTATAATACTTGAGACAGAATGTCAAAGCTGTCTCTATGTAAATCCTTATTCATGCCGTGAACACTTTGAAACAACTTCTGTGTGTGCAAAGGATCACTTTTTTTCAATGTGATCTATTATTAAATAGCTAATCAAGATATACATCTCTGGCTCCAAATTCTACTGATTTCCAGTATAATGTCTCACGCAAAATCCTTGGTTACTAACAACAGTTTTACAGACAGCTCTGCAAGACAGCAACTGATTTTGAGGCAAGTACTGTAATACAGAGACATTGATGTTGTGAGATAATTAGGGCTAGCTGGTTTCTCTTGCTCTTTGAAGACATTTTTCTGTATTACTGGCTGACAAAAATTCAAAACCTTTTTTCTGCTTCTCTTTCTTGTGTGTGTGTATTGATTTTGTTTATAGTTCAAAGTAACTGGAGTCTATTTCCCCTTTAGCCCACTGGAATAATGCGCCTGTGTTGAAACCTGTACTTTTAGACAAAGTATTTCCTCCAAAGGATCATTAAAAATGAAAGGCCTGCATTATTGTTTAATCACAAGCACTGTACTGCAACCAGAACAACACCAACAGACAGCTCTCTCCCCTATAGGAGTTTTGAAACAGTTAATTTGGCAAGAAAAAATATAAAATCAGGCAGTTAAATCTGTCCATCACATCTGATGTTTACTATAAATCACTCAAAGAGGGAGGCACTGCTAAAAGAATTGAAGAAGTATTGAGCAGGAAAACTCAGTGGCCTTGAGGTTGTAAATATGCCACCACATTATCCATTCCAGGATGGAAGGGGCTCAACAGCATTAAAGGATAGGAGATCTCCCAAACTATGGATATCCCTAGACACACAAGAATTCCCAATTATCTCAGAAGCACCTATGCAGAGGGCTAGACCCTTGTGCAATATGCCTAGGACCTATGTTCCCAATATGCCGGGGAGTCCCTAAGTCATCACATTGACCTTGAATCCCTGTCAATACCCACGTCACAACTCCTTTGGAGGGATTGAGAGGTTTGGACCAGGAAGCCAAAAGAATTTCCACCCAGGATTTCTCCGCTGGTTTGCTGGCAGAAAATGCTGTGTAGAGTTGGGAAGCCTGAGTTAGCCATTCTCCCAAAAATTTTCTGAGAGGTTTCTGCTATGCTTTGTGGAGGATAAGGGAGATAATGCTTCTGCTCAGGCTCAACTTGCTGACAAATTTTGGGCCTGATGAGAAGGTTTTCCATTCGTATTGGTAGCTAAAAGTGGAGTAGAGCATTTTGCCCTTAATTATATACTGGGGCAAGTAGTTAACAGATTTTGACCAATAACTGTATTGTTACTATCTCTGCATTTATTTTTTCATTATATTCTTGTATTATTCTATCTGTTATGAAGGCAATACTTAAACAATAGCTGAACCAAAATATTTAGGTAAATAGTTGAGGAATTCAGTCATGATTCTGAACATACAGAACCACTATGTATTAAATCAATGATTACTGTGTTTGACTGCACATTATATGCTGTAGCAAGGTCATGTTATCCAATGGACATACAAATTTTGTTAAATATGTTTGCCAGGCTTTCCAATTCGGTTTGCTCCATCTCTCTGTGGATGATATTTCATGATGTGATTTGACAAAATACAGAGATAATGAAATATGTGCAATGTAGCTCAGCATGACTGAGCAACAGATCCTGCTGCAAGTTTTGCAAAGCTCAACCTTCTTTACCTTAAATTTGAGAAAAATTCTAAAAAGACCAGGGAACTGGAAAGCCCACATGCAACGTGTTGCTGTTTTAGTCAAACTTGAAGCTTGAAGCTTACCTGAAGTCTTTTAGTTCTTGTTTTGTACTGCTCTCTTCTCTCTTGTTTTCTATTGTGTCTGCATTAGCTGCCTGCTGTAAGCTCCGAGTGATAGGTCCTCCAACCCTCTCTCTAGATTTTACACTGAACCTATCTGCCTTTTTCTTGTTTGCCACGGCAGACTTACTTGGCAAAACAGCTTTATTCTTTTGTATTCTGACATGCAGTTTCCGGGATGTTTTGCTTGAGATTCCAGAATTATTCTTGGCCACCACTTTAGTTTTTTTTCCCTCAATGTGAGTCATTTTGGCCACTCTTACAGGGCTGGAGTTCCTTAACACTGAAGAGGGACTTGGCTTTTTGGATCTAATTGGAGGTATGAATTTTACATTTTGCTTTGATTTGAAGGATGCAGTAGGCAGCTGAATCTGCACAGGTCCTGAGGTTCGTGCTCTCGTCTTGCCCAAGTGAGCCTGCATACTCTGCATTTTGATCTCCGCATCTGCCGTCCGTCTGCGCTGGTTGTTGCCTTTATCGCCACTTGCAGATGATGAGAAGCTCCCACTTTTTTTGGATGCATTTTTTTTAGAGGAAGGGGAGATGGGTTTTTTGGGACAGCTGTAAGATGCATGTTTGTTCAAACTTCCAATGTAAGTGAATTCTCTATTACAGTAGGGGCAGATGTGAGAGTCTGACTCCGATACACTGTTTTTCAAGTCTGCCTTCTGCTGTGCAGATTTATTTTTTTGCAAGATGGCTTTCTGGACAAGCTGATTTTTCTTCTTCAATGCACTTAGTTTTAGCTTATTAGAAGACATTTTGCTAATCTCAACATTGAAATTAAGTCTTTTAGGTTGTCCCATTCGTCTGAAGGTATTTTTTCCAGTGCCAGCTATAATGACCATGCCATTTTTAGGCTGCACAGTCTGCTTCAGTGGTACTGGATTTTTTTTGGGTGTGTATCTCTTTTTGTCACTGGCAGAGGCACATGCCAAGATGTGTTTGTGTAATTCAGGCATGTTATCAACGCTTTTCCCACATTTTGTACAACGAATGGCAGTAGTAAAGGTCTGTGGAATATTATGGGTAGTGAAATTTGTAGCAGTGGCTCCAATACCCATAGGATTTCGGTGGTGATACTGAAATGGAGGTGGTTTAAAGCTCGGATAGTGTTGATTGAGGCCCAAACGAACATCTGGATCTTTTGACTTTACTCCCGAAGCCATTATTTTTATGGTAGTATAAAGCTCTTCAGAGGAGTCATTTAGATCTTCCTCCTCTTCTTTTGAGGGTTCTAAGGAAACTTCTGGTAGGCTTTGCATATGTTCTACATTTGCCTTACTGGGATCTGTAAAATTCTGGGGTCTTAGAGTCCCACTTTCAAACTCATGATGTGTGCATTCTTTGTCTGGATGGAGATCTCGCTGATGTTGTTGCAAATTGCACAAAAAGGCAAATTCCTTTTTACAGACTGAGCATACAAAGATATTTCCTACTCCATGAAGCAAAAAGCGATGTTCTGACAAGTCAGTTTTCTCTCTAAATAGCTGTACGCAGAATTCACATTTGAAGGGCCATTCTTCAGCATGAACAGATAAATGCTTAGTTAGGTCTTTAATAGAAAGAAAAGGTGATTCACAGACATTGCACACAAAGCTTTTATTGAACGTTTCCTGAACTACATCTGCTTCACTTGAAGTCTCTGGATCGCCTCTTGGCTTCAGGTGCTCACTTTCCATTTCCTCTTGTTTAAAAGCTATTATGGGGAGAGTACTTTCCAGATTATCAGCAGGGGAAACAACTGAAGAAACTACTGAAAGAGGAGGAGGAGAAGGAGATGAGAAAGAGGAAGAGGAAGAGGAAGAAGAGGAGGAGGAGGACGACGAGGACGAGGACGACGACGAGGAGAAAGAAGAGGAAGATGAGGATGACGATGAGGACGAGGAGGAGGAGGAGAGGTTTGGAGGACCAGGTGATGCAGTAGTAAAAAGTTCAACAGAAGGAACAGGGGATGGAGAAGGAGATACTGTAGGTGAAAGGACTGGAAGTGGGGACTGTGTAGCAGTGTTACAGAGTGGTGATGGGCACGGACTGGGAGTGACACTGGCAGAGGCATCTGGAAGTGGTAAAGGAATAGTAGGAAGGAGTGGAGGGGGTGGCATAGCAAGTGTTAATAGAGGAGGACAGGGTGGTGGGGAGGAAGGATTTGTTGGCGTTAGAAGAGGGGGCAACTGACATGAGGAGGATATAGCAGATGTTTGAGGCAAAGGGGAAGCAGAGGAACTATGAGAAGGGGACTCAACAGTAGGTGCTGACAGACCACGATCAACTTCAGTTTCTGGCTGGGGTACTGCTGATTTACATGGACTTGGGCTTCTATTCAAAGTCAAATCTGGTGTGCTTTCAGTAGCTACATCCGTTCCGTTATATTCATTCAGCAGAACTTTTTGTAACATGCATGTGGTTGGTTTCTTCTTTTTAATACCACTACATGCTGGCTGCACTGAATTATTTTCTTTGTATTCCTTAACTTCAGTGTCACTATATGGCTTCTTATTCACACTTAGATCCAACACTGATTCCCAAGGAACCTGAGTCTTGCTTTTGACATCAGACCTTTGTTTTACACCACTAGATAAATCCAGTGGCTGCTGGTTGCACACACTACCAAAAGTTGGAGTTGTTGTCCATTCCTTAGATATTTTATAGTCTTCAAAGCACAGAGGACTCATAGTCTGTCTTTCCTCCCTCCCACATAAGCTCCATGCAGGTGAGTTGCTGTGACTTTCTAATTTTGGCATCTTTGAACCTATAACTGTATCATTCCACATGTTTTTTCCATCACCTTGTTTGCTGAAGTCTCGAAGCGCAGGACTGTGCTGTGGAGAACTGGGAGGAGAGCTGGTTCTCCTTTTAAACCTACTAGATACTGAAGGCAAAATGGGTGAAGATGTAGCAGAAGGACCTAATTTAGGGATTTCAGTTGCTGCTGCTGCTGCTGGAGTTATCTTATTACTATCTTGTGTCTGAAGAAGTTGTTTTAACTTGGACGACAAATAAACACTTTTTTCTTTATGAAAAGGTAAGCTCTCAGCTGTTGAAATGCTAAGAGGAAGACTTAACGAACATGAAGGAGTTATAGGTTCTGGATCTATTTCAGTTTTTATTTTAGGTAAAAGAGGAGGGCTGGCAGTCCTCCTCTTTTTGGATTCATTGCTTCCACCGCTAGAAGGCTCCTTAGGAAGATCAGTGATGTGTGTTTGTGTAGACTTTAAATTTTGAGAAATTTCCACTGTGACTGGACTAAGTAAACAATTTATTCCATACAGGTCTGCAGGATTGGATTCCATCTCAATCACATCACAATTGCTAGTGCTACTGTTGGACTGAATTTTACCATCAATATAGTAATTTAAATTTTCTGAGATATTGCTAGAAATATCCATAATATATATGTCATCTGCTTCACCATCCTCTTCTAATTCTGTACTTGCTATATACACGCTCTGGGCTGGTTGGGCCTGCTCAATTTGAAGTTGTGGTTCCTCAAGAATGAATCCTTTTCTCCTGACACCTTTGGGAATAAGATGACGCTCATGAACCCTACGCTGGTGCCTACGCATGTTAGTATGAGTTCCAAAAACTTTTTTACAATATTTGCAAGGATGCAATTCTTTGGGTTCCTTGTTCTCCTCAACAAAGGTAGAATTTGACATTTCTTGGGAGACCTTCTCAGAATCCAAGACTGTGAAGTCTTGCACCAGATTGGAAACGTTGACTTCATCTTTAAGACCATCATCTGCAAATGTCCGTCCATCAGCAACATCAGACTGCGGGGCCGAAGTTAGTGTTAAGAACGGTTTCCTTTTTGGCCCTGCTTCATGACGCCGTTCATGCCTTCGCCGGTTAATTTGAGTGCCAAAGGCTTTCCCACAGTATCGGCATTTGAAAGCATGATTGACACTAGATATATGAATATGCATGTGGCGTTCAAGTCCTTGCTTTGTTGTAAACTTCCTCTCACAATGCTGACAGGGAAACATAAATGTTTCCTGGAGGTCACCATTAGATACACCTTTTGCTTTAGGAATTTTTACAACAGGTGTTTTCTTCGGGGAGTTCTCTGGAGATTCTTCCGATATGCTGTTTTGTTCCTCCATAGAGTCTAGCTTTTCTTCACACACCGCTGTAGGCTCTTTTCCAGAACTTTCTTCAGGTAAATTAGCATCTTCCTCCTCATCTTCCTCCTCCTCCTCATCTTCCTCCTCCTCCTCATCTTCCTCCTCCTCCTCCTCCAAATCATCTGATCCACAAGTTATTGCTCCTGGTTTGTCTTCAGGCATTGTTCGTGGCTCACTGGTAGGACTTGGGATCATTAGTTTTGGAAGAACATCTTGATTTACCATCTCCTGAATCACAGCTGTTTGTTCCAGTGACAGCACAGCAGAAACAGATGGCTTTTCATCTTCCTCTTTATAGTCTAAGAAAGAAAGAAAAGGAGGAAGAGAAAGAAAAGCATTAGTGAATTTAGCAAATTTTCCACAATATTATAATCCCTTTCATTTCCTGTGTCCCCCTGCCAATATGTTCAATATTTATGAGTACTAGTATGCTACTGTTTCCTATCGTTAAGATGCAGTGCTTAGAACAAAAAACTGTATTCATATTTTCCTGTTTGCACTTTTTTGACCAACACGTAGGGGACTGAATTCAATACACTGAGAAACTGAGAATTACTGCTAACATTGTGGCCAGCTAAGCCTTTTCCAAGAAAGAGAGCAGGGTGTTGGTACATTTCACTGTGTATTTCTGGATATTAAAACAAAAATCATCAGATGAAATTAATTGACTTTTGTCACCATTTTTAAACTCAGAGAAACAAGACCTTAAATTTGAACTCTGCCTGGACACACATCTAAGAAGTCAGCCAAATAAGTTTTAGAATTTGGCTGAAAACTAAAATTACTTTAAATTTTGTTTATAATACACCAATCTGGGTTTGTTTGGTGTTTCTAAACACATTGTAAAACACATTATTCGATCCAATTTGTTATTTTCCATTCCCTAAATTCTGTTTCATGAGTAGCTGTAGAATCCCCACAGGCACAGCCCACCCTCTTCTGAATCAGATACACTATGAGCATCATTTGCTGCAGTAAACTGGCTCTGAAGGCACCTTTGTATGCCAGTTTCATCTACCTGCCTTCAGACATCATCAATACCTCCTGATGAAGGGAATGCAGCTATCCTGCTGATAACGTGCACAAGCAGAGTACGTCAGCAGAGCAGCTATGCAGTTAAGGCAAAAATTTCTCCCCTGCCTCCTTTATATGTCTAGCTTGGGAATGCTGGGGTATGCGGGGGGGAGGGGAGGTGTCAGATTCCCAGGATTACTAGTTTTTAGTGGGTTGGTCAGAGGGTAGTTGGAGGAAAAGATCTTGAATGAAGCCGGTAGTTACATGCTGCCCTTACCTCCTTCAATTATATCTCCCACTGGTCCAACAACAAAGCCAGGGAAGACAGACTTTACATTCCTGATATTTCTAAACCAAAAAAACAATCAGGAAAAAAAAATCTTAAAGATCTTTCAGGTCTTTAAAATATACATCACAATGTGAAAACGGGCAGAAACCAATTTTCAAAAATATGCTCTGCAGGTCACCTTTAAGACAGACTGCATCAATTGTTGTGTGAGAATTTTTAGAGGTGGTATTTTATTCTGTTTGCATTATACTGCACTTTGTTTTATTTTGTTGTATAGCAATCCAAATGGCTGGGCAAAAGGCTAGGGCAGCCAGTGGCTATATAATAAAATTATTATACCATGATTCCCAAAGTCATTTGGTACTACATCTTGATCCTATTTCTAAGTTTCAGAAGACTTAAATTTAAAATAAGGACTTCTTTATTATGTTCCATCTGAAGGTTCGGGATTTTGTGTTTAAATTCTGTACTAAGCTAACCCTTCTGCACTGTATAAAGTGTGAACAAATGACATACTTCTCTGAACGTACAACTAGTAACTTCAAGTTATTTAACACTACAAGATAGCTGGGCACACAGTATAAACATTTTTATAGTGCTGCTGGTTTTAGTATATAATGCTATATATATCCTCCTTTAATTCAATACGATACCTAAAGAAATTCATATGAGAACTGAAAAATCTTACCTTTTTTAGACTCCCTCATATCTGTGGAAGTAAAATCCAAATCAGTCTTTCTCTGCTTTGTATCTATTGCCTTCCTTCCTTTGTTTTTACACTCCTTTTTCTTCCCTGAAAAATAATACAAAAAATTTGTCTACTGCTGCTCAACAATTTTTTTAAAAAAACTTGAGTGACAAAATTCAAAACCCAGCTTTAGAAAAACTGCACATTTTTGAATAATTACTGCATTTTCCTGAGGAACATAAATGGCACATCCTCAATTTAAAAAAAAAAAAAAAGGATAGCAACATTCAAAGATTATATTAAGTGTATGCAAAAAGATTGCTAAAGGGCAAAGCACAGAACAAAGGAAAAAAAGGTGACTTGCAAGAAATTAACAGTTTAGCCAATTTAATTTTGATACCTGTTTCGTCACTATAACTGATAAAGCAAAATAAGTCTACAAACGCCTAGAGGAAAAATAAATGATCAGTACAAGGTAAGATGAGTTTGTCAGAAACAAAAACATGCTGAACTAGTTTTCTTTCACTGATGGCACAAAGAGGATCAAGGAAATGCAGTGTAACTCAAATAACTCAGACACAGTTATCTGACATCTTCATAGGTATACTAGACAAACAAGACTTCTATAAGGATGATGTTACACATTAATGGTATCTTAGACAATTTTATGAGACAAGGTGGGAGAGGTAATATCTTTTATTGGACCAACTTCTGTTGGTGAGAGACAAACTTTCGAGCTCACATAGAGCTCTTCTTCAGGTGTCTCTCTCACCAACAGAAGTTGGTCCAATAAAAGGTATGACCTCACCCACCTTGTCTCTCTAATATCATGGGATCAACATGGCTACAACGCCACTGCACTCTTTAATGCTTTGTGTCAATTTGAGAAGTGCTGTCAACTGGTATTCCACATGGGTTCCATATACTTCTGTGTAGTTTTCAAAATAATTCTACATCACTTTTCAGCCATGACTTGGAAGAGCGTGATACAAAAAGCAGAGGAATCATAAATATTCCAAAAGAAAATATTAAAACACAGTATGATTTTTACAAACTGGAGAAAGATGAAATCAATTAAATTCAATAAAGGTAACTATAAAGTGGTTTACATAAAAAGAGTAATCAAATATAAAATTGGGTAACAGTTGTTAGTGAGCAGAATTACAGAAAGATAGGGATGATGAACATAATATACGTGAATAATGCAATGCTGACACAAAACCAGAAAATACTAAAGGAACACTACAAGAAAGCAAGTCAGGTAGCTGGTCTGCTCTATCAGACTTTGGTTAGGCCTTACTTGGGAATGCTACATGTAACCTTTGGGCAGCACATTCTGATACACTCGACAAAGTTAAGAGAATAGGAAAAAAAGGAATAGTTTAGACAATAAGACCTATCATGAAAGCTTAAGAACCAGATATGCTTACTACAGATGAGAGGACAGACAATTCTCTCCCCGAGAAATAGCTAATGTGAGACAGAAAAGAATACGGAGAAATTCTCCATCCAAGAAGCTGTAGCAAGAAAAAAAAAACATAGGTCAAATATAACTTTGTAACTATAGGTTTCAGAGTAACAGCCGTGTTAGTCTGTATTCGCAAAAAGAAAAGGAGTACTTGTGGCACCTTAGAGACTAACCAATTTATTTGAGCATGAGCTTTCGTGAGCTACAGCTCACTTCATAACTCCGATGAAGTGAGCTGTAGCTCACGAAAGCTCATGCTCAAATAAATTGGTTAGTCTCTAAGGTGCCACAAGTACTCCTTTTCTTTTTGTAACTATAGCCAATATGTTGCTCTCCATTTGTGTCTGTACTATCTGCAAAGGGAGACCTTCTCAGGGAAAAAAAGGCCCAAATATGGAATTATCAGAAGACTTAGCCAATGATTTGAAAGATGCACAGAAACTTCATTTACAAATTGGCTTTGAGGGTATACTCTCCAGAGTTCTCCTCCTGCTCCTATATATAGTCTCTCTTCATCCAAATCTATGATATTTAAAGGGTAAGGGATAGGCTCTCACAGGTGTATGAAGGGTGGAAAAGTGTTTATTTACATCTTCATTCTGGGTAAACTTTCCATCCTTGAAAAATCTCACACTTCTGATACATTGATGTATGCTACATATTTCCCTTGCAGCTAATGGCTTGTCTACATACGGAGTTATTCAGTTATTCAAAAGTGGATTAAGTGAAACAGGAAAAAGGAACTCTTATTCCAAAATAAGATGGTCAACATATGGAATTATTCAGGACTAGCTACGGTACTTTAAATGCACACCCTACCTTAATCTGAATTAACTTTCAACTGTACACAAGCCCTAAAAACAGCCATCTCTTCTGAAAATGAACACCTCTGCCTACCCAGCTGCTAGAATGGTACCGCTACAAGAGAAGTAATACATCCTCTGCCAGGCTATAACAGGGTTTAAACTATAACAGGGTTTAAACGAGAACTGGATAAATTCATGGAGGTTAAGTCCATTAATGGCCATTAGCCAGGATGGGTAAGGAATGGTGTCCCTAGCCCAGAGGTGAAAGTAAGCTGGTATGCCCCGGTACGGGGTACCGGCAAGAGCCAGTGCGCCACACCGGGGTGGATCGGCTTCCCCAGGCGCAATTTAAAGGGCCTGCAGCTCCCAGCAGCAGCTGGAGCCCCCGGCCCTTTAAATTGCTGCCAGAGCCCCACTGCTGGAGCCCTGAGGTAGCGGCCGTGGGCTGAGGCGGCGATTTAAAGGGCCCGGAGCGGTAGCGGCGGCAGAGCCCTGAGCCCTTTAAATCGTCCCCAGAGCCCCACCGCAGCTTCCCCAGGGCTCCAGGGACGATTTAAAGGGCCAGGGCTCCGGCTGCCGCTACCGCCCAGGGCCCTTTAAACTGCTGCCAGAGCCCCCGGCTGCCGCTGTTACCCCGGGGAGGGGGAAGGAGGAACTACGCTGCTGGTACAAGGTGGGCCGAGGCTGGCTCTGACCTTCTTCAGCCCCATCCCTTCCGCCCGAAGCCCTGCCCCTCCTGGGGGCCAGAGCCAGCCCCAGCCCAGCCCCATACCGCTAAGTCCCTAGACTTACTTTCACCCCTGCCCTAGCCTCTGTTTGTCAGAGGATGGAGATACATGGCAGGAGAGAGATCACTTATGTTCTTAGGCCTCTCAGACATAAAACTTTCTAATACACGACCTTCTGGCCAGAGATGTGAAATGTATTCTGGAATCCATGTCTCTCACTTAGAAGCACACTCTCCTACCTAAGAAGCCATTGGACTTGCCTCATATGAACCATTTTGAACTTAAATCTGAGATTATTCCTTTACTCTTAGAAGTATTTTGCACGTCTTTTGCTGAAAGTTTTTCCTCTCTATTCCTACTGAAACTTTCTAATCTTCCGACAGAAATGTTTAAAGATCAAAGAAAGATCAGCTTCACACTAGAGAAAATAATTACTAGTTTTTATTTGGACACCATTGATGTATGAACTAATTTTGTATTTTCTCCCTCTTTTTTGATGAACTTAGATTTAATTAGTTGTCCAGCTTTCTCAGGGTGTTTCATTCCATTTTTGGTTATTTTCTTATTTTTTACCTTAACAGATTTTTATTAGATCAAGAGATCACTATACATTACAATTTTTTATTTTTATTTTTTGCCATCTCTGGATCACACATTACTATATGCAATGCTTTCTCTCAACTGAGCAGCTTTGTGCCTCATCTTATCCCCAAATACTATAATGTTTTGTCTCTAAGAACTTCCCTGACTATCATACCTACCTGGAATTGTGTGATAGGGCATCATTATCAAGTGCTGGGAAAATGCAGCTGGAGACTAATCAGAAGTTTCAGCATGCTTTCTGATGCTCCGACTGACCATAATGAGTTTCTCTGTGCATCTTTACCTGCCAAGCTCCGCAATTCAATATTATATGCCATTAGTCAGAACCTCTGATAACCTTTGAAAGAAAAGGATCCACAGCCATGGTCTTCAATGCAATTCCCTATCTGGGCACAAAGGGCTTCAGAGCTGTGTGATGAAGTGGGACTGTTCTTAATGTTGTCTCTGAATATTGTGGGGGTGCCTCAGTTTCCCCTATGCAGGTCTTAAGTATCTAGGTGGTGGGATAAGGGTGTATGATCGTTGCAGAACCCTAGAGGGCAGGTGTGTGCAGGGTTCTGGACACAGAGAATGGCAACTGATGGCCTGACCCTTCCCCCCTGCAAAGTGAGAGCTAAAGGGTTGAAGACAAAGAGATGAGGTGACCTCCTGGCCGGGGAAAGGGACAAAGCCCAGAGGAGGAGGGGCTGGAGGGTGTGTCAGTTTGGGGCTGGCTGGGGACGAGGAGTGAAGTGCAGACGTGGTTGTCTGGCTCACTGCCCCCCAAAATGGACCCGGCTTGGGGTCCTGTTCTCTGTACCTACCTACAAGCTCTGGTTTAGACCGTGTTCCTGTCATCTAATAAACCTCTGTTTCACTGGCTGGCTGAGAGTCACGGCTGACTGTGGAATTGGGGTGCATGATCCTCTGGCTTTCCCAGGACCCCACCTGGGCAGACTCCCTGTGGGAAGCGCATGGAGGGGCAGAGGATGCTGAATGCTCTGAGGTCAGACCCAGGAAGGTGGAAGCTGTGTGAGCTGTTTGCCCTGCAGACAGTCTGCTCACAGAAAGGAGACTTCACCAAAGTACTGCTTGGTTTCGTAGGGAGCAGTTCCAGACCATCGCTCGGGGACTCCGTGACAAGCTGTACACATCCAAATATCAGTGCTAACACACCTGTCATCCCTGCTGAAGCTCACAGCAAGTGTAATTGATGCAACTGCACCTCTGGGACCAAAAGTAAAAAATATAAAAAAGACTCAAACGTTCACTTCAATAGAGTCTAGAAACCATTGTACACACCAAGTGCCATTATGTATCCTTTGGACACTGCCTCTAATGAGCTTTGAAACAACGTATGGGTTGAAACCCAACAACAGAATTTTGAGAGCACAGGCAAAATTCCACAGCTCCTTCTCTCACCTTCTGGTGAAGCGGGAGTTGGGGTGAAGAGGAAAATTGGGTCTCCTGGTCCATATGCCAAGACCTCTCGTGTTCTGAAGTAGTCTGACCCACAGTCTCCCCTTCCATACACAGAGGGAAGCATTCCACTCGAACAAAGGAACGTGTGCAGAACCTGAAATCTCTAGGAGCCTCACCTTTGCATCAAATACGGTGGTGGCTGAGGACTATATTTTGCGGGTCCTACATGCTGTGGCAGCTGGAGCTACAGTAGATTAAAACTATTTCTAGAACAGAGTGGAACAGGTCACTGGGCACTTTTAAACCTATGGTGCCACCTCTAATGTGACTGCTATAAAACCTTTGAAATGGAAACACAACTAACTCTTCACTTCTGATAAGCTGAGACATGCATTGTGATAATTAAGAGGCTTGGTAAATGATGTAGAAAACAATCACAAGGGCTTTGCTTTTGTATTTTTTTTAAATGATAAAGAGAATGCAAACTTTCCCAAGTTTCATCCATTTGTACAATACACTACCAAAAATATCATCCCCACTATGACCTGAAAAACAAAAGAAGAACAGTCTTCATAACTGAAGTTATTTAACCTACAGCTAAAATTAATGGGTCATCTAGTTGCTTATGGGCTACTAAAAATTCCTCTCTCAATATCAAGATGAAAAGAAGGTAATTTCCAAGCCCCCTCTAGACAGCCTCCTGCTTTAAAAAAAAAAAAAAAACCCAAAACCCTAGTTGATATACTTGGAACATTTTTAAGTTCATGGCCTTTAAACAAATAATTTGAAGAGAAGATTCATCTGGAACCTACTTGCCTTTATTCAGAATAGCCAACAAGCTGACTTGCATGTATATATAATTTTAGATTAGTCAGATCAATTTGCAAGGAGTAATGGAAGTATCTATTGCTTTTCAACAGGTTGGGTTTTTTTGTTTTTGTTTTTAAACACATACAGCAGTTAGCCACATCTTGCCTTTTTTCAGATTCTGGTCTGCTTATAAAAAAAAGTGTTCAAGACAGATAACTCTCAAAGACCTGCATGTTTTATCCAACACATTTCCAAGCAAAAGCAATAACCACGACACTGATAAGAACTGATACCAATGATCAACTAATGAATTGTTGCCTCTTCATTTTCTTTTACTTTAAGACTTCAAGACCAGCAGAAGACCACAGAGGAAAAAATACAGTACTGAACCTGGTGGAAGCCTGAGTATAAGTACACAGGTGCACTTACCATCAGGTTCCTGAAGGGTCCTACATGGCTGCTACTGCCAGCTGAATCCTCCACTTGGTCTAAACAAGAAAGATACAGGAATGAAACACAGGGAAAGTGAAATGGAAACAATGACTAAAGAATAAATGAAAGGTAGAACCAAATATATATGTATATGCATAAAAAGAATTGCAGAAGAAGACTGCAAAAGAAAACTGAATGAAAGAAACAGAGGGAGAACAGCTACACTGCCTACAATGACAAAGGTCAAAAGGGGAATGGCCACAATTTGCACATTTTGACTTTCAGTGCAACATTCTGCTGATACCAATTGTGTTTCCGTTCTCTCTCCTGCCACTCATGCAGCATTCTGTAGGCAATAGGGTGGGTGTGCCGACTGCTTGCCCACCATTGCACTATCTAACCACATGGGTACAAGAAATCCTACATTACTGACTTTGGGCCAGATCCTCAGCTGATGTAAATCAATGTAGATCCATTGATTTACATTAACTGAGGAGCTGTCCCTAGAAGCCTGCAAATCAATCTGTTGGATGAACTTCAACAGTGTTTAGCAAAAAGTAGCACCCTCTCTATTTATCCCTAATGTAAAGGGCTGGCAACATTTTATAGCTCAGACCAGGACAACAGCCTCAAAACAATCTATAGTACTTATGCTGATGTGGACTTTGCTAATAACCAAAAGCTGCAGTAAATTAAATCCTCTGCTGATGGTGATTTTTGGAGAGATGGAAGAAGACACGTATATGCCAGGAGGGGGGATATCCATCTCCATCTTTTCCTAAAACTGGAGCTGCAGAAGATCAACAAGCATTACCAGATTTGCCAAGGTGCTGCTGTCTCAAAGGGATACCTGACTAAAATAATAAGGCTTCAATGGGATGCAGAGTGTGCCATAACTCAATATGTGGATCTCATAGTTAATTCTTCTCTCTCAGACAGTGCTCTGATCATATATAAGTACAGAACACACTTCTCTACACCAAGAACCATGGATAATGTTTAACAAAAATCACTGGTCACCGAAGGTCAAAAATTCCCTCGAAGTCTAAAATCAACGTATCAAATTGCAACTGGCTGTGCGTAGATACATACCTCTAGAAAAATACTCTACACAGATGCTGCTGCTGAAGCACACAACAGAGAATGGCTGCCGAAAAATCCTGGCTCCCCCGAAAAACAAGGGAGGAGCTACTTCATCTTAAAAGGAACCTCCAAGAGCAATAATGACTATGGCCAAAGGGCAAGAATTCACATTTCAGTCCACATCCACTCTGGACTACACCATAACCACTACACTCAGTTCTCAATGTAAGGTATTTTTTCTCTGAGTAACAGCAGAATGGGCAGAAGAGGACTGCCTATGTCCAGAATACAGAAGCACATTAACAATAATTTTGCAGTTATGTTTGCCTGCCTGGTTTTGGAGGAAACGCTGAATTACATCAATCTCCAGGCACCTGCAGCCATCTCACTTGTTGTATATTCTAGATATAAATGCAGTTTACACATATGGAAAGACCATGTCCAAAATAGAAGAGACATTGTTCCAAAAATGGTAAGTCCATGTTAGAGAAATACAAGAACAATTTAAAGTTCTGCATGACTTAAAATACTCTATTTGTAAATGTTATGTTTCAAACTTGGTATAACTTGGTAGGGGGTAAGACAGGGACAGCCAGCTCTTTTTTCACCCCGATTTACTTCCTTCTGAATTTGTCATCCTTCCACATGCACATGAGAAGCAGCACAAAATACAGGTGAGAACATGCTACAGTGCTAACTTATGCATTTTTAAATTTTTGTGTGAACTGTAAGAAAAAGAGTTGCAAAGCACAACTCTGTCTAGAATAGAGCCCAATGTGTTTAATAACTCAGGTTGACTGAATGGGTCAAAAATTAAAATGATGACATGCAGAAACATGCTAGCAGCAATGTGGCTCCTGCACAGTTCTGCTCTGAATGTGGAAGGGCCTAAATAGCAGCAATGCTGTGGGATGGGAACAGATTTAGTGACAAGAAAGAAAGCTAGAGAAAACAAAACAGATGACAAATGCCAGTTAGTAAAGATGTGAACACTTTAATACTGTTCCCATCAACATACATTTTCTTTCTGTTAACACTTTAAGAGTCTTGCATTTGCTTTTTGAAATATCTTTATCATTACTCATATCTCACCCCATAAAGAAATCCTGTTTTCAAAGCCTTTGATTAGGATCTATCACAACACCTGCTGAGATAGTAAAGCAAATCATAAACACTTTCTGACTGATAAGTCAGTACAAAGCCTGTATGTTAAAAGGGCTGCTTAAAGTCAGTAACACTGGAAAACTGCCGGAAATTTTTCACACTTTATGGAAATTTTGTATAAGCTTTATTCCACATGATGAGAGTGGATTTTTGTATAACCACGGGGATGACTGAAATCTGCTGAACCCTCTCCCTGCTCCCACCCCAAGCCACAAGATTCTGCAGATTAATACATGTAAAGCTTAGCAATAAGTGAACATAAAATGCAGCTGTACTTTTCTTTTTTTTAAAAGGCTATATGTGAAGCATTGCCGATCTATACATCCACCAACGTTGCTGCACTGGAAAATATTTTTTGATAATTTACACTACAATTCACATAAATGTAGCATCCAAGATCAAATATGGAATGTTGCACCCACTTCCCAGTTCTGTAAAACAAACAGGTATTGAAAAGTTGTCCAGAGATTCCAGTAGTTTGATGTAGGCCAGGTGACCCCACTCCACCATTTTGCCGGGCAACAATTAGAGATCAGGTGCCAATGGACCCGGCTTAAAATGAGATGCTACCTGGCAAATGCGGCGCAAACACTGGACAAAAGAAGAAACTAAACGAAAATGACAAGGGATAATGGGTAGGGGGAAAAAATAATGCTCCTAGACTACGCAAGCAAGAAAAAAAAAAATCAAAAGAAAAACCCTTAGAAATTCTGCCTCATCACAAAAACTTTTAAATACCATTTTAATATTAGGACATTAACTTTGAATATTTCCGACTTAACTGTACAGACATTACAACAACATACCAAAGAAACTTTTACCCACGTCCAGCTAAGTTAACGTATGGAGATTTATTTAATTAGGGCAAGTTTCTTGAGAAGATGAACCATTCTGAAGTATATTTTTGGAAGTTCGTGTATAAACTACAGACAAATTCTTCTACTCAGTTGGGTGTGTCTTATGAACTCAAAAGCTTCCACACTTGAAACTCAAGAGAAATACAGAATCTTGTTAAGAAATATATTGCAGCGAATATTGCTGCACTGTTAGGGGAAAGGACTACATAACCCAATAGGATTCAGCAGCCGACAGCCTCTCAGACTTTTAGGGCCTATTTTCAATCAACCTATAATGGCCTCCAATTTTGTACCCACCAAAAGACAGATATAAGCATGTGGCACACAACAGCTGAAAACTGGCAAACAAAAAATAAAAGAAATTCCCCAAAACTCTGGCATGACTGGTGTTTATTAAAATTACTACATTTATAAAACTGGAGACAAACCATTACTATGGAATTACACTAAAAATGCTAGTCCTGTTCCACAAACACGCAACTAGATAAATTACTACGAATGCCCATCACATATACTACAAATGCCCAAACACTACTGAGAGTAGGAGGTCTACAACAGAAACTTTTGCAAAGTATATACTGGCCAAAGCCCTAGCGTACATGCAGTTATACCAGCATAAAAATGCTTTTGGCCAGTAATAGCTTACTTGGCTCAGTCAACTGGTGTAAGTTCTACCAACAAAAGCAGAGTTTTGCTGGTATAAGCTGCACCTACACTAGGTATAGCTATAACAACAAATCTTTCCTAGCACCAACAGCCTAAGTCCGCTGCTAAGGATTGTGTGTCCACCTCCATTACCGCTTCCTAACTTAAGGAGGCATGTTGTTGCTTCTGTATCCTGTTCCCTTCATAGGATCATGCCAATGTGAGAGAATCATTCAAGGTAAAAGTCTCAGATTTGTGTAGCTCACTCTTTGAAGTCCAAATAACTTCTAAAAGGGCTGGACAAAATGCAGCCTTCTACCCTAGTGTCCCCCTAGTGGTCTCAAAGCTGTAGATTAAGCTAATGCTGTATGAAATTTACTTTTTTTGCGCACACTGGAAGTGAAGTCGCTGCAAAGTCAGTGAGTTGGAGACAGGTGTAAGGATTCTAGACACTATCATTGTTCATGTTCATATTCTAACACTAAAAGGGCAAAATTCAGAGCTAGTCTACTCAGATGCAATGTCATTATTGTCAAAGGAGTCGCACCCGATTAAACCAGGTATCAATTTAGTCTGCAGTGCTGTATGGAAGAAGCATTATTTATGAGACTTGTATTATAAAGATAATGTCAAAGTAAATATAAAGGCGAATATAACATGTAAAATGCAATGGTAGATAGTATTACATTTAAAACTTGTTTGTTATATATTGGAAAGTATACAGTGCCATTACGTCTCTCAATATTGATAGATACGATGGTGTGGCATTGTCATGTACAAGTAGAAGAGCTGCACAGATCTTTTGCTGCAGTATTGTTATAGGGCCACACCAAGTCAGTGTAGATTGTATGCATTGATAGGTAAATAAGGTATTTGGTGCAGATCGATTAAACCACTGCTGAGTTACAGACAGGTGTCAGTATAAAAATATACTGGTATCTTTTATATATTTTACAATTGAGCTTAGCATTACGCTTGGGAGCTGCTCAAGCTTCTTGGTACAGAGCCTATTTTATACACACAGGTAAACAGAAGAATGACTACAACGCCCTGACACATGGAAATCCTAATTCAGGTCTGGTGCAGAGTCCCTTCTCTGTAGGCTGGCAAGAGCCTCAAGGGCTGTAGGAACTATACCTGCCTTTGCCCAGTGACTGCCTCTAACAAATCTGCCAAGTGTTACTGAAGTGCTCCAAAGGGAGCTGTCCTCTATTAAAAAGAAAAGGCACTAAAGTGCAAGACCTGACAGTGGGAATTGTTGCGCCCAAAAACTTAAGATGCTGCACGTGCCAAAGTTTTACAGCCATTGAATTTGCTACCGAAGACACTTTAACATCTGAACAACACAAGTACACAAACACAGCAGCACAATTAAGAGAGAAATGTCTTCTGCTACACTGGCAGTTTACCAACAAAAAAGAATACACTTTCATTGATCAAAGGTTTTTTTCCTTGTACCACAACTCATCTCTTTCCTAGCTACATACTTAAACACATTATACTTAAGGTTCTCAGGAGAGTGAAGAGGAGGAGGAAGAGGATAGGTATGACAGATGTCAGAAGAAGAAATAGAAACTTCATAGTAATTGTATTGATGCCAAATCTGGGAATTTAAAATTTCTTCCCCAGCACACATGAAGCAAGCTTAATTACATACACACCAAGCACTAGCCTCACACACACATACCCCAGCATTTATTAATATCATACAATGAATGCCCATCAAAATTACAACTGTGATACTTAAAGTTTATAACAATGAGAATTCTGTCTTTTCTTAGGAGGATACCCTCAAAAATCTAACACTGGCTTTATTACACACACTGGAGGGCTGGCCCAGAGTATTCCACAAGTCATATTTTGTCATATTTTCCATGTGATGGCACTACCTGAGGTATTCCCCAAAGGTCTTTTGCTACTGCAAAGCAATAGCTGAATCATGTACAACAAAATGAGCAAATATAGTTTTGCCTGTTAAGTACTATTTCTAAGAAATTAGTATTGGAATATGGGTAGGGAAAGGCTATATCCTCAGAGATTCTGTTTCTAACCTATATAAAAGATGAAATTAGTCAACTGTAAGTACTTATTACTGAAGCGTCCAAAAGCATGCTAGGAGTCTCACAAACCAAAAAACCGAAACGTACCCTGCAAAGACCTTACATCCTAACTATAAACACAAGACATTCAAATTAGGGCAAACAAAAAATGGGAAGGATAGGAGAAAAGAAGCAGAAGGGTTACAAATACACTGACTTATGTCTGTTGTGCACACTTCAAAGTTAGTAAGATATATAACAAAATATACTATTTAATCTACAATATTTCAAAAGGTTATGTACTAGTCAATAAAAATAGGTCTTGCAAATACAGCAATTAGATTGTAGTACAATCATGAATGATCGATAAAATGGCTGCATAACAAAAGCTGCAATGCCATGGAAAGTGTGACAAAATTATGTGACTTATGGAAGTTTAAATTAGTTTTTATACATACTCAAAACCTCTATGTTGGACACTTTAATGGCACCATTAGGAAGCAACACTTCGCTATTTCATCTCACCACAAATTCCTGCAACTGTACATTATTAATCCCTATGGGACAAATGAAATTGTGACACGTGTCATGAGATGATATCAAATGAGAGAGTGACTTGCAACAGCACAAAGTAACATCACCATTATAAGAAGTTACACAAAATCCCTGAAAAACTGAGTTTAAAAGGTCCACAGGGTCCTCTGAACAGAATGGTTTTATGCTGAAGAGCTATAAAAGATGGAAAGATGTCTACCTGCACAGTACTTTAATCATCAGGCAGAAGTGACATGGGAACATCCTGTGTCGTTTCTCACGCACTTGCTGTATTATTTATTTGTACACCATCGCCATTCATGACAGGAAGAGGAGTAAAAACAAATACGCTGTTTGAGATAATGTACTCTCTACAATGCCAGGAGTGTAATTCAATTCACTAAATGTACACTTCGGCTTTACAGACGAATCTATACAAATATAACATACACAAACTACTGTAGCTATTGAATACTTGGGACTTAGTTATCCATAATTATTTAAATGCTGCAGAATGTTATCAATTATTGAAAATGGGTAAACAAACACTTATGTGGTTTAATACCCTGCTTTATCACGTTCCCATTATCACGTGTTTGCAAGACTTTGAGTAGAAAAGTTCAGACAGATAGAACTGGACATCTGTGTGGGTGGATCTGTCCTACCAGAACAGATGAGAGGAATGTCCCAGGAAACACGATCATGATTAAATCTGGATACAGTGAAAAAACAGAAGCAGCAGCTCGTAGCAAAGTCATTAAAACAAAAAATATTCACATGAAAATTGCACTGAAAAAGTTATTACACAACTAGAGAATTGAACAGAGGAAAAATAAATGGTGGGAGTAGGAGGAATACACAGGCATCAAGAAAAAAAGAGAACCTGTTATCACTAAAGGCTAACACTGCCTTTAGATTCTTAGGGGAAACAGCTGAAATTTGACAATGCTTCATAGTAAGCATGGTATCAGTTCTCAGCTCAGCAGGAGGTTGAGTATGTACACAATATAATAAAATTTAAACTTGGCAGCGTGTTTACATCCTGATCTGAAGATATGAATTCTTTCTTGCAACAAAATAGCTTTCCCAGTTAAAAGAACAGGAAAAGAAATCTATGGAGCGTGGCCAAAATTTTCAAACAGGAGCTTAAAATTAAGTGGGGGGTTTTCAAAAGTGTCCCACTGAGGTCAATGTGACCTGTGGGCCTAAATCACGTCAGGGCATTGGAAAAGTCCCACTTTTGAAAACTTTGGCATCTGTCAAAACATTTTCCTTGGGAACTAAAGGTAACTTAAGGATATTGGCAGGAATCAAGTAGTTAGTTTCTTCTGCAGTTTACCTTTCAAAGATACCAGCATTTCTTCTGCCTGTATACAAACACTGTTTTCTTCACACAGCAAGGGAAATTATACAAAAATTGCAAACTGGACCATGATAACGGTTTCTTTTTTTAAATCAAATACCATAGTATGGTACATGTTGATATTTTTAGCCATGCCAACTATCTATAGGAATTAAAACAAATGAATGTAACTAACTAAACTTAGGACTTTTACAGTCTTTATGAAAATAAAAAATTGCTTCCTACATCTATGTTGGCACTTAGGAAGTTAAAAGAGCAGCACATATAACTTAAAATAAGCAAACAATCAGCATTATAGAATGCCAGAACGGCTGTAAAATTTTCAGGTACTACAAGCAAAGTACCTCCCACTCTTGCTAATAACATGGCTTCCGACACTTCATTACAAGCTCCAGGCAAGTCTCTTGATAGCTAATTACACATACACTCTGCAACCATATAAGAAATGCATTTTTCTCTTTGGTTACATTCCTTTAGGTTTTGTTTAGCTTACTATTAAACGAAAAGCAAACAAATGATTTTGGGAATATAACTACTTCAGTGAGATTTCTAGAAATAACTGCACTCGATACAGTCTGTCACTCTTCATGTGCAATACAGTTAGGAACACATTACTATACAGTGACAAAAATGGAGAAGGGCGTTGTTCTAGAAGCTAAATCTGAAATATAACAAATATGAACGATTACTTTGATTCAAATAATTTTTTATTTGTCCATTCTTCCCCACTCTCTAAAGTAGGTATGTTTTTCATCAAAACCAGCCACTGCTTTGAGATATTAAGAAAGAGTAAGCACTTTAGGTGCCACTATTTGCATCATAGGATCTCACCCCACAAAGCTCATATGTAATGTGCTTAAAATGCCATTTGTTCAAAAGTAGTAGTGCTTCTCAGCTACCTATGATTTGGATAGCAATTCCGTTTAGAAACGTTTGCCTTATATAGACTAGTATTTTAAATTTTAAAGTTTACCCAAGAACTGTACTAAAAACCACTCGCTTTATGATATTCATTATCCAATCTGTTATATGATTATATGATAACTTTTATTGGTCTTTTCTATTTCTATTTAAAAAAATATCAAATTCCAGTACTGGCAGCATTAAGATATCGCATGTTAAGGCTGTAGTAGTGTTAAGGCTGACCCAAAAGCTCATGTCCTTACTGTACCTCCTGTAAACGTTACTGGTGCTGCTGCCACTAAGAAAGGCCCCTTCCCGCACCTTCACCCCAATCAGAGATTTTAAAGGCTTGGTGCACCAAGACATGACTGCATGGAAGTCTGAAAATGCAAAGGAGTCCATCCAAATAGTTCTGCCCAAACATGGGCTGTGGCTTCACTTGGAGAACACAGTTGTGCGACGACTGCAATACCCAGGAACAGGGCTGCCATTGTATCTAGCTGGAGCATTGGGACTGTTGTCATAGGACTGGCTGTTTACCACTGGGAGAGAGAGACCAAAGTCTTTCAAGACGTTGAAAACAGAATATTGCCAACAAGTGTTGTAACCCCCAGGTATTGCCCCCCTGAGCATGAAATTAAAAATACTCAGAGTTGCTAAATAAACTGCACGTTAAATTCACATTTATTCAAGTTTTCCTTTTTGTTAGCCATTTTATTACAATATTAAATTATTTTATTTTACCTAGGTATTCCCGCAGGATCCAGGAAATGTCATTTGTCAAAAATGTTCTCTACCACCACCACCACCACAATGGAACATTTCTCTCTGCATTATCACCGACCTTATCATTATACATTGCTAGCTTCCTACCATTAAACCCTCTCTTCCTCTTCCTTGTTTGTAAGCAGAATGAAATCACAAGACCTGTAACTAAAAGTGCTCACAAAAACTGGGGGAGATTAGAATTCATGTTTCATGGAAGATGGTGATAATAGAGAACCATTCAGTATGTATGCTTACCAATGAGAATTATTTCTGTAACACTACCAAAAATTTCCAGCCAGATGTGCAACACCTTTAAGTTCCCACTCAGAAGTTCAAGGAACTAATCTGGATGGAATGATCAGCAATAATTTCTGCATCACAATGAGTCTCATTGCCTTACTGGTATCTGCAAATTCTACAAACTGCAGAACACTGTGGGGTCAGTTTTGATTCATTATGCAAGTCTAATTTATAACCATACATGCTGCTGTCATCTGTTGCTCAAGCCAAAAAGGGCTATTTATTCACCTCCCACTTACAGTGCTTACTCTCCTCCTGGGTCTTTTGCTCTGCATTTAAGAATTTGACACCACGTAACAGAAACGACAATAGTGCATATATTCTCACTGCTGAAATAAGCATATTAGGTGTATGGAAGTGTATGTCAAATGAAGTGTAGTCATGTTTTTATAATTTGCCACAAAGAAAACCATTACGTTTTCTAAAAACCTCTGAACAGAGATGATGCAAAACTGGAGATTAAGCAACAGTCTATTCCAGCCCTCAGTGAGACATATAAAGCCTCAGAGTAATGGAAGACAAATATCAGTGTACAATGTTAAATACTGCACAAGATTTTTTTCAACAACTACAGCTGGACCAAAAAAAAAAAAAATTGCTAAGGCTCTTTCAATATTTTCTTAAACTTAGGCCATAGTGAAAAGGCTCAGTTAATACTACATAAACTGCAATTTTCCAAACTAACAATGCTCAAATATACCTTTAACTGCTGTTAGGCAGTCACTATTAAGGCTACGTATGCATTTGCATGCCTGAAAACTTTGCTTCCTTCCTGCATCTGTTAAACTTGCAGTCATCTCCTTCCAACTCTGAAGTGACAATTCATCTTTTTTGATCAAGAGAGACTCAAGGGGAGGGTAACAAGCGAAACACTATGTAGGCCCCATTATTTTAATGTGCAATATGGTCTATGAAGGAATCATTTACGTTCTCCTGCACATTTATGAAGGAGTACTGCTGGGTTCCAGAAGATTCCCTCAATTTTCTATATGAAGGCAAGAATCGCATTCATTTCAAGAGCAGCCTCAATGACCATTTTTCAAGAGGAACACATTTCAGGCCTTTATAAGGCCAAAAGTCTTACTGAGTTGCAGATCCAAAGGACAACTATAGCTGTAATGCTCCAATTGCTCAGTCAGTGCCTTTCTTGCCTAACAGAAGGAGGAGTACAGTTGGTGTATTGATTGACAGAACAAACAACAGAAGTTAAGTTACAGTTTGCATCAAATCACAAGAGAACAAAATAAACAGCCGGATATACTATTTACTGAGCCAAGAAAAGGTCACTAAACACAAAACTGCTATCAAGAACAGCAATTTCTTCTATTTTTCCACCAAAGAGATTTAAAATTTAGACAAGTGGGAGCATAAGCATAACGATAGTCTATCAGGCAGTTAATCACTTTAGTCAGCAACCTATTCTGAGCAAATTAAACCTCTGATCATTATAAAGGCTCTTTTTGCATACACACTTCTTTGGATGGTTTGGAATATAGCTTTAAAAAGAACACACAAAATATGATTTGCACTAAAATGTACTTAGGGAAATTTTTATTTATGAAAGAATGAACAGGAAAAACCTTCTGATATCTGGGACAGCAGAGAACTTGGAAACTGACATTCCACAGCTAAGAATGTGGTCGCCACTAATAAAGTTTTAGAACAAAGTCCACCTGACTTTTGCAACTCCTGACAAGGGTTGAAACGCCTTTACTTTACAACAACTTGAAATAAATCGCTAATAATAAAGTGATTTAGACAGTCAATTATTTACCCTAAAATTGGCTGAATTTGAGTGTGAAGCTTTATTATAAGGCTGAGTATAATTTCAATATTATATCCTGATTTATACCTCTCTTACAAGCTACTCTTTTTTTTTAACCAGAGTGAGTGAATATAATGTGTAACTTATTTGCACCATTTAAGCATTTCTTTACAAACCATGTATTTAAATTTATGATTCAGAAAACATTTGTACTATTACTGCTTTGTAATTCTTATGTAAAATGGGTACAAAAAGCTCAATTTTATTTACTTGACAGCAAAAGTTAAGCTCTTACTTTAGATGTCTTATTCCAATGGAAGTGGTTTGGAAAAATATTCACTCTGCAGCACTTGGAATAGTGGCAGAACGTGAAGCTCCTCACAACATTATTAGGTTTAAAACACTTTCAGAACGCCAGGATGTTTTCTTAAGCAAAAATCTCATTCAAACGGAAGTTGCATGTAAGGGAGTTAGGGTGCCTGTCTCCTACTGACAGTCAAAGAGTTATTTATCTTATAAAACCCTTAAGGGGTTAAAGCTCAAAAATTTTAAGTTTATAATTTTCAAAATCTCTCTCTGAAACTTGGCAACATTTTGGTAAATGTCCATGTATACCAATATTTTTATTTATTTTCATAGCCTTTTCTACAGTCAATCTTTAGGAATAGTAAAGGGTCAAATATGAATATTTACAAAATAGTTGCAATACAGCCACTACAATAAATGATAGCATTATCTTCAATTTTAAAAAGCATACATCTTAACCTTCTATCAATGTTGCTGAGGAGCATTATGCAGAGAAAATTAATAACTAAATCAACTCCTAACAAAAACTACCTACCTAGTAGCAAGCAGTCACGGAGGGTGGGGTTTTCAAAAGCATCCAAGTGATTTCAGAGGAAAAATTCCCTTGACTTAAACCACTTAGGTGGTTTTGACTAGCTCACCAAGAATAGCTAAAATGCAATGTTTCAGAGTAGCAGCCGTGTTAGTCTGTATTCGCAAAAAGAAAAGGAGTACTTGTGGCACCATAGAGACTAACAAATTTACCTGAGCATAAGCTTTCATGAGCTACAGCTCACTTCATCGGATGCAATGGTGGTCAAACGGAGGTTGCCTTTCCTCAAGCAAAGGGAAATAACGGTATGGGAGGAGAGATTTAGATGCTGAAACTTGAACATTAAGGAATGAATATCTGACACTCAATAGGAGATTCTTAATTCACTCAGCCAAAAGTTTTAAAGATCGAGTCTTTTCTCAGTAACAGGTAAACTGGGTCAAAACCGACTGAGTTATATAACATCTAAATGAATATAATAATATAGTTGGCATCAACCAGAATAATTTCTGTAAAAGGAAAATTACACCTGTCAATCCTACTAGAATTCTCTGAAAGCATAAACAAGAGAGTTGAGAAACTTAGCCATTTGAAAAATTAGCCATAAATGGTCCATTTTAATATGTAAGGTGATTGTGCAATGCCCCACAGATACATACTAGGATCAGTGTTATTTAATGTATTTATTAATGACCTGGAAAAGTAGGTAGACAATGAAGTGGAAAAATCTGTTAATGACAACATTATGTAGGTTAAATAATCAAGGTCAGAGGGATTACAAGAAACTTAAAGGGTTAATTAAAACTTATTGACTGGGCAAAATACACAATGATCAATAATATTCAAAATGTAAATAAAAGCAAAGACAGACAATGGAAAGGACCAGTCCAAACTATTCACACACACTGATGGATTCTATACACAAACAAACTCTTACGAACAGGGCTTTGGAGCGGAGCCCGGAGCTGGAGCAGCTCCGGAGCAGTCAGGCTGCAGGTTTTTGCCTGATTTAATAAACTGGTTTAAAGGTCATTTTTTGCACTGATTTAATCAACTAGTTTAAAATTCCACATATTATGTTGCAACTGTGCATGCTGACAAGTCCTTAGTGAAATGTTAAAAAAAAATTTAAAAAAATCAAGAACTATGAAAATATTAAATGAAAACATTCTCAATGAACAAAAGATTGCAAGGAAGGTGTTGGATTGCATTAAGGAACAAAGAATACTATTGAAAATATAGCATTATATAAATTGATAATATGCCCTCATCTTGGATATTATTGCTCAAATCATTTCAAAAAGATCAGCAGAAATAGAAGCGGGCTAGAGATGGGCACTTAAAATGATTAGATACATGGCAAGACTTCCAGATGAGGAGAATTTAAAAAGATTACAACTAGTTGATTTGGAGAGGAGGTGAATAATATGTGACATGATGAAGATAAATAAGACTCCATATAAAGTCAATCATGCGCTCTCTCCTGTTCACCTCTCATAGTAAAAGAGCCAGGAAAAATCCAATTAAATCAACAGGCAACAAATAAAAAAATAACCAAACAGATGGAAGGAATTACTTTAAACAAACTACCTCTTAGAAATCAACGCTGCAATAGAGGCAAAAAGCTTAATGAGATTAAAATAAGGATTAGAAAAGTATATGAACAAAAACCATTTAGTTACAGTAGTTAAAATACAATTTTAGAGATGACTGCAATCTTTATGCTTTGGGACATGTAAAGCTAACACTAACTTCTCGAGGTTAGGAAGACACTTCTTCCTGCCCATATATTATTGCGCAACTATACAACTTATTCTGAAGCACCTGGTACAGGCCAGTGTCAGCGACAGGATACTGGATTAGGTGAACCTCTGGTCTGACCCGGCAAGGCAATTTCTATGAAATGACCCTGCAGAAATAAAAATTAGCAGGCTGCTCTGCCATTCCACATGTCTGAACGCAATTTCAAAGCCCACTGAAAGCTGTTTCCTAAATCAGTTGCACCCTATTTTTAAATGTCTTACATTAGCAAAGGTCTAAACAGTTTTTCCATGAGCTGGAAAGAAATGCTCTAACCAAGTATGGGAAGACCTTCATACAATGAAACCTTGTTGCACGAAGCTGATTTTTACTGGCTGCTTATGAACATGTAGTTCACATCCTTATGGCTCACCATCAAAGTAATGAAAAATCTTCCTCTTACAAGTAAAGGACAATTTTAAAAGAAGACTTAAAAATTAAAAATCAGCTAAAAATTGGTATTGAAATACTGCCCCTCTCCCCCGCAACTTCCATGTCCCTGATTCAAATTCAGCCCAGGTTAGATGCAAGTGAAATTCATTAATCTTGGAGAGCTGTTTGTGATTTGTGTGTAAGTTGTTTTCAATATGGGACCCATAGCTGTGTACATCACTAGACAATGTGTTCAGAAATGTTGTGACTTCAGTTTAGAACTTTATTGGTATAGTCGGAAAAACAAATACAGTCTACAGTAATGTGGTTGACCAGAATAAAAGAATTAAGAGAAATAGAACAATTTACTGCCTATATTAGATTCACATCTTAACTTGATGTAAGATGGACTAAGTGTAAAAAAAAAAAAAAAAAAAGGAATATAGCTTATACAAATATGCATACCTGACGGAACTCAACCTACAGTGCCTCAACTCTGCTGGTATGCCCTACTTCTTTGTATTTACGAAAATAATGTGTGCTGTCAACAATTCTGTTGATATTAAATTAAAGTGGATGCTTGCTGCGAGACCCCATAATCTGCTTTGGTTACTTAGATGAAATAAAACAGCCCACGTGAGCAGGATGGGGAGTTTACACATGGCTCTTCCGTTGCTACCACCAGTTCAGCTCCACTAGTGGTGTCAAGAGTGGGGACGTTAGCACTGACTTTATAGACAAAGCTGCAGACAGCCATTTCCATTTTAAGCACCACATAGTCCTGCTGTGAGTAAGGTAAGAAAGTCAGTGGCATCAGGTCGACAGTAGTGCTCCCATTGTTACTAAGTGTGAAATTAAATTGTGGTAGGCGTTTTGGAAATTTTCAGAGAAACTTTATATACATGCAGTAGATAAGGCTTTTGAAGTTAGCATGATACTGAATTAGTCAAAGAGTACACAAGGTTTCCAGTGTTCACATGAAACTGTAATAATCTCTCTAAAGCAAAAACTTTCAATTTTTTTTCTAAATGAAATATATAGCAAAGTTACCAGAACTTGCTGGGAGCTTATCCCTGGAAGCATGGATCTTTGAGGGAATCAGTTTACATAATTTGAGAACATATTTACATCATTCAAGGCAAACTTTTTTAAAAACAGATGGTTTTTTACTCCTAAAACTGAGCCACAATCTTCTGCTATGCTGAACCCCGTGGGCAGCAGGAAAGCTAGAATGAATCATGTCAATTTCACTCTTGGGAAAGTTCAGAGCAGCAGCAGAGGCAGGAACTGGAGGCATTTACTGGGGAGGATGGGGGTAGAGAGAGAGGGAGAAATATGAGGTAGCAACTCCCCCACCCCCGTGCAAAACTCTGGCAATCAAGGGGTAAAAACAGAAAAGTTTCATAGTCCTGGTGACCTCAAATTTATTGGATATGTACAACACAGAAGCTAACATGAAAGATACAATCTCCAAATAGGGCCAGAGGCAGCTCCCTAATAGGAATACCACAGCACCTTCGCTCTTCAGATCAGTTGGGGAAGAGGAGTGGGAGTGAAGCTTCTCATTAGGGTATTACCTCTGGACCCTGCTGCTGGCCTCCCTCCATATCTTTTGTATGGGACTCTGGCTAGTAGGTTTAAACTTTTTAATTACTAGGTGTCTAGTAAGTTTTTCAATCACTGGCCCAAACCAGTTTCAGCTGATTGGCAACACTGCGTAGCTAGAATGTTATTTCATGTAGGGATCTCATCACTATAAAGCAATATTCAAAAAGCTGAACACTAACAAAGTTACAGTTATTTAAAGCCCAACTTATAAATTATATTTAATATGTCCTTCACCATGGAATATATATTTCATTTTATATTTAGAAAGTGTTTTTAAGCACTTCCTTTAAAGTGTTTTTGGAGTTAATTTTTTTTAAATACAAAAATGTACCAAATATGGTACAGTTTTCAAGGTCACATTCTCCTTTATTCAAATGAAACTATTTTTTTAACTTCAAATGGTAACTCAAGGCCTGCATTGTGTCATCAAGTTCAAACTGTATATTTAAGTGGTTCTCTTAAAAAAAAGTGCAAATGTGGGTAGCACAATGTGCAGCAAAGCACAGGATGGACTAAGGTCTACGAGAAAATAATTTGGAACAAAACAAAAGCGAAAGGACTTGTGAAAACTTTGATTTCACATCAGCAGGAAATTGCAAGGTGTCCCAATAAACACACCCCTTTAGGTAAGTCATTTCACCCTTCTTTAATTTTTTTTTCTGCAAGAGGTCAAAACACAGCTACTTCTGAAACAGTTTCTTCATGGGGAAAAAAATCTGATCAAAGAGATGTTGATATTCCTTCCTACCTAACAAGTTTATTATTATTAATCCTAAAGGGGAAGTTAAAGAAAAAAAATGTAGTATTTCTAACAAACACACACCATATTATTCTCAAGAGCTTCTACTCAGAGTACTACAGTTCTTTATATAAAGTTCCATGTGAGAAAACCGTCTCTTAAAGGAGCAATGCCAAAATTGAAATACAGACCACTTTTAGACAAAAACAAAATAAAATTAATCCCTCTGCCAATTTTTGTGGCATTTCAATTGCATTTCCCCCCACTTCTCCCCGTTTCTGTGTGAAAGACCCAAGAGAAGAGGAGAATGAGTGTTCCTTTAATGTCTCTGAAACAGGAGAATAAAACTGAACTTTATTTGCAGCCTTTAATAAAGATGCCATAATAACTAAGTATAACTGATCAGAGTTAATCTAAATTGTTAATTTACCCTCTCCAGATCCACACTGGCTCCAAAATGAACAGTTAAGGAGAACCACTGTACCTTTCAGGCGCTGTCTGAAATCTGATCAGAACTATGCTAGATATCAACATTTATTATTTATACTGTGGTAGAGCCACTTATGGTAGCAGAGTTTTAACACGGATTTGTTATTAGCAGCATTGGGACTGTGTTATAAGACTACTACTATCCCCACAGTGATGTTGGTATGATCTGACGGTATGACCAGATCCTGTCTATACCACAATATGCGTTTTCACTGGGTCACCTGACATGGTTGATTTTGTAATGCAGACAGGAACTAGAGTATCACCACAAAATCCTACTCACTTCTTCCGGCAAGAAAATATTGAGCTTGCCAAAATGCAGTCACATACTCTGTTCTGATCTACTATCCTGACTCTGCAGAGAGGGGAGAAATGAAGGAGGCACATACAGTTTTCATGCCAGACTGTAACTGAGTTTATACCACTGGGATTTGGTGTCTGGATGAAGTACTAAGTGAAATACAGCAGACACACAAATACATCTCAGAAGCACAGAATGGGGAGAACCACCACCAGGACAAACAGACACAGAAGAAAAACAAACTGTTAAAAAGTTACCCAGGAGGGGAATGTGGGAAACTATGAAAGCAGTAAATGAGAAACCCTAGTTTTATTTGGTTAAACTGGACCAATCTTTCCTCCTCTTGGTTCAGAGGGTCACTGGTTGTAGATATTCCAGATAAATGAAGGAAAACTAATACCTCAATGCAGTAGATTACATTAGATAGTGTGGTGAATCCTAAACATCCAGTTTTAAGAGAGTCTTAGTTCTGAAAAAACACTTCTAAAGACAAGGTGAACTATGAAAGCAGGTGTGAAATATAATGAAAGCTTAAAAGCCCTTGGTTCCATAAGAGGAGGTTTACCCACCAAACCAATAACAGATACACACACACGCACTAATAATTGAAATAAATATTAGAAAAAGCATAAGCATGAAATCCATCTTCTAGTCTTATCAAGGGCTTGATAAATTTACCCAGAATTCTAAAAAAATGGCTTGTTACAAGAGTGAAATATACATGCTCTCTCCAACCACCCTACTGTAATTTAAAGAAATAAAACAGTTACGTACTGTATTTAATTGTATATTGTCAATCCACTTTTTATTTACCACTACTTTATAATGCGACTGATTGCATCTCTCTTGCTTTTGGTATGGTATCTTAACTGAAGTGTAGCCAAGCAAGGTTTCTCTGCTTTTCTTTAAAAAACCATGATGCATTTCTTCCTGCACAATTTTCAGTGTATCACTTTTTCCTTCTCTCACCCTTTTCTTTGCACTGACTTCTCTGCCACCTCCTTTATATTTATCTCTCCTTTCTTCTCCCTTCTATAACACCGTTTTTTTAAACTTACCCCATACACCTTCACCTCCCCCCATGCTCCTATATACAGGAACTGAATAATGTATCAGACACTGAATGTCTAGATGATTAAACCTACCCATACATCCCAAAACTGGTATAAAATATGGGGAGCTGCCTCTGTTTAATGAGGTAGTGCCCTTATGTGAAACCAACCCTTACCCTCAGCATCTAGAAATGGGCAGATGCTGTCCTTGGACCTTAGCTAAGGGCTCCAACTTTTGTATTATTCATTAATTTTAATACACCTAAAGTGTGCTGTGTAGAGGGGGAAAATAAGCTAAGAGAAGATAGAGTAATTAACAACTATCCTACTTACCTGACTTAGTTGCAAACTTTTACCTTTCTTAAAAAAAATTAAATGCAAAGAAGTAGCCTATGTTAATGCCATTGTTTGGCTTGAGACAGTTTTCTGCAATCCTGGGTTAGGAAAGTCAAACACACCTCACTTTAAAATTGTGATGGTTGTATTACAACAGAAAAATAAAAAAAAGTTAAGCTTTTTTCTAACAAACGTTTGGAATTTACAGAATTCAACTTAACATATGCTTCTTAGAGAATTTTTCTGCATGCTGTGGCCTCACTGAAATAATCTTCTCATGTAAATTGTCCCAGTCCCACCTGCTGTCACTTTCAAATCTAGAGTTCTCACGTTTTCCTATATGTCACAAAGATGCTGCTGCTTCATTAGGTGAGAAAATGCCGAGAAAAATTTTAGATGCCACCTAAGAAAGCTCAAAAGAGATTTTTCAGTTGCTTATTTACTTATTTACTCTGAATTTTCCCCCAAACCTAGAATACACACTCCACATCCGTACTGTCTTTTTTACATACAAAGTTTCAAGTATATATAAAGAATAAAGAAATAATTGATTCTGAACTCTTTTTTCGGGAACTCTTCCTAGCAACTCCTAGGCTGACATGAAGTGTTAAGAAAAATGGTAAATCATGCATTTTAATCTGAAGAGCTAGAAGTTAATCAGACACTAGCTGTTTGCATGTTTACATCTTCTTGTATCTCATTTCGGAAGTGGAGTTCTAAGAAGGAGGCAGATACCGAAGCTGGGCTGTATGATCAGAAGTGATAGGTAAAGAGGCTGAGAGAGTATATAAAGTGAAGATGGAATTCTGTGAGGCATAGCCTAGGCGTAAACAAAACGGTTGCAAAGGCAACAGGAAACATCAGGATAAATTGGGGAATACCAGAGGTCCTCCAGTGTTTCCTTTAAGAGGGATTATAATAATACCACCATCAATGACTGCTTGGAAAAAGAGGTCAAACTGAGGCCAGAGAGAATCAGTGGAGAATATATAATTTCAATATTATCCTTTGCACCTATCTCAACCTCTCCCTGCCATGCTTAATTGCCATCTGAATTTTACAAAGTGAATAATTCCAACCTCACACTAACAGAAACCACTGTTGAAACAGACTGTTTGAGAGGAGACTGCGGGTTTATTTGGAAATTCACAATGGAGTTTCTATGATAATTTGGAAAAGGTATTAATTTGTTAGCTAACTATTACAATCACACTTCTGAAATAATCAGTTGGCTAAATAAAATCCAAAGACAATTAATTGTTTATTGCAAATTGTTCAAAATCCAATGACTAGTTAAAGATAGTTCTTGCCCACTAAATGCATTACACTGGTTAAAACCCAAGGAGATAGTTGTTTAATTGAATACAAACATGCAAATACGTGTTGTAAAAATGTATTTAGCGAGCTGAATAAAAAGATACTGTTAAAAAATAAAGACTGTTCATAGTATTTTTTTTGTTTACATTTTAAACAGTCAAAATGTCTCTTTTGTAAAAAAAAAAAAAAGGCATATTTACTAACTCATTCATAGCCGTTTAAACTATATGCTTTTATATTTCCTAAAGAGTTATTGCTATATTTAAGATCTATGAAGGTGATAAACCCTGTAGCTCAGAATACAGAATGTCAAGTGCAGTTAACTATCCTGGTCAGGTTTCTAATGATCATTCAAATTTCACAACTCTCCTGAGGAACCAAACCGCAGCTTTGGTAAAGTAGGAATTAACGTATAAAATTATCTGACATTTCGGCTTCCATTTCTACCAACTACAGTCAAGTAATACAGTATCTTTTAAACAACTGGGGGTAGCATTTTTTCAAAAGGGAAAGTTACTCTTCTTTTTCCATCATTGCTGAATTCACAAATGACGGGTTGTAACTTCCTAACTTTTCCATAAAAGTTCAACCTCTGGGCTGAGATCAAGCTTGAATAATTTCAGACACGACATACAATTTCCAGAAAGGGGGAGGGTGAGTGCGAGAGAGAGAGAAAAGACAGGCGGTAATACTGGAAACCATTTTGCAACCGTACTATGGCTGTTGCTCCCAAAGAAAGCCAAAAATACTGTATTACTTACATGTAAGTTAGCTTGAATAGCAACACACTATTACAAATACTGATGTAACAGATTGTGCACACCTTTTTCCTCCTTTAAAATTATTCCAACAAAATTTGTTAAACAAAAACAAACAGAACAAGGAATAGAACTCATGGTTGAGCACAAAAAGGATGGAAAGTACGGCACACCGACCACAAAAATGACTCTAGTGGGACAGACAATGGTCTATCTCACCTAATATCCTGTCTTCTGACAGTTGCAGTGTCAGCTGCTTCAGGGGGAATGAACAGAGCAGGGCAATTTCGAGTGATCTATCCTCTGTTGTCCACTCCCAGCTTCTGACAGTCAGAGGGTTATGAACACCCAGAGGTTGGGGTTGCATCCCGGATCATTTTGGCTAATAGCCATTGATGGACCTATCCTCCATGAGCTTATCTAATTCTTTTTTGAACCTAATTATACTTTTGGCCTTCACATCATCCCATGGCGATGAGTTCCACAGGTGGACTGTGCACTGTGACTGTGCAAAGTACTTTTTTTTTTGTTTATTTTAAAGCTGCTTATGAATTTCATCGGGTCACCCTTGGTTCTTGGGGTGGGCGGGGGGGGTAAACAACATACACCTTTTCTTTTTCTCCAGAGCACTCAAAATTTAAGGACCTTTATCATATCCCCCCCTTAGCCATCCCTTTTCTAAGTTGAACAATCCCAGTCATTTTAATATCTTCCCATATGGAAGCTGTTCCATACCCCTAATCATTTTCATTGCCCTTCTCTATACCTTTTCCAATTTTAATGCAATTTTTTTTTTTTTTTTTTTTTTTTTTAGAGGAGGCAACCAAAACTGCACACAGTATTCAAGGTGTGAGCGTACCATGGATTTATAAAGTGGCATTATGGTATTTTCTGTTTTATCACCTTTCCCTTTCCTAATGGTTCCGAACATTGTTAGCTTTTTTTCGACTGTTACTACATACTGAGCAGATGTTTTCAGGGAGCTACCCACCATGCATCTAGATGTGGATGTGCTATATCATTTAAAGCATGGATTATGAAGCCTTAATGGTTGGCAATTCTTTGTGATGAATTTGTTCTACTTTTACCTAGTGACCAAAGAGTATAATTCCACACACAAATAACCTTTTACAAACAGTTACCTTTTTTTTTTTAATTTTGGTTTTTCGATAGATTGTGGTTCTGTTAATTTGTTAAGTGCCTAGAGCCTGGGATCAGAGGTTTTTAAATATACAAAATAGAGATAATGTCCTCTATGTGATTATTTCTAATTAAAATTTTGTCCAGACATGAACAGTTAATAATCCCAAAATGTTAGTATTGGGAAGTAACAACAATTTCAGGAACTGTGAGGTTAGTTAGTGAAGATTTGTCCACAATTGCATTAATACAAATACAATTTCAGTATCTTGGAAATGTTCCACTCCTTGCTTTTGTGATTTAAAAAAAATAATAAATAAAACTCTGAGATTACCGTTATTGCCTATTGGGTAAATAACATGCAGACCAAAACTGTATTTTACCAGGCGAATGCACATTTATTAAAAAGCATAAATCTGCCTTTAATGGACTTAAACAATTCTTGCTAAGTATGTACTAAAGAGGTGTTTTACCACCGTCATCAAAATAAAAATCAGTGTTTGAATTTTAGATTTTTGTTACTTACTGCGACCTCAACATTCATTTAATGCTTCTCCCAATGCTAAAATAAACTTGAATTAAGGACAAAAATTTTCATTTTCCAAAAGCCCTGCTCCTGCTTCCAATATGAGCTTTACAGTCAACTTCAGCACAAGCAGGACTAGGTTATAAATTTGTATTTAAAGAGGATATTACAGGTATGATTCCATTTCAAAATTTCACTACCTTTTTTTATTGGTTCATTTGAAACACATTCAAGAATCTTACAAAATATATATTCCTAAAACAAAAACAGCAGCAACACACATGCACATTCCTGTATATATTTACTTTTTCTTTAGTCCTTAACATTGTTAAACTGAGTATCATCACCCTTAAAAAATGCAATTTTGACCTAAAATAATTGAATAAAAAACCCAGCTAAATACAGGCATACATATCAACCTGGCTCTCCTAGAGGCACATTAAAGTCAACAATTTTGACATCTTTATTAAATGATGTATGGAAAAATTAAGACATATTCAGTATATCCTACTTATAAATTAAATAATCCCTATGCCCCCCAAAATTATTCTCCGCCTATCCTAAACTCTTCAAAAAATTAGCCAAAAGCAATCATTCATATTTTCAGGCTGCACGTTGTCATAAGCCACAAAATTCCTACTGTCCTAAAAGTTAAAACTTGTGAATCAACATCTGCATTTTTCACGTCTACTGCTGAACAGCTTTTTATAATTTGTAAAAGAAAATTATTGCTCGGTAGACACTTTGCATGATAAAATTATATGCACGCAGAAAGTTAACAGCAACCCCACTCACGTGGAAAGAACTTACATTTAAAAAAAAAAATACTGACCGAGTCTTAAGAGTTGTGGTGCGAACACATCTTATGTTCTTATAATGATGTTAACACACCAAGGAAATGAAAATGTTAGGATAGTATTTGGTAACATTGAATGTATCACCACCTGAACGTCAGTGGAGGTCAGAAGCAGATTAAGAACTCAACTTAAAACTGTGGGCTTTAAGTTAACTACTGCTCTTCTTACAAGCCTACTTGTAAGCGTACAACTACTGCTCTTCTTACAGTGCTCTTCTCATCATCTGTCTGAATTCATCTAGTGAGGCCTGCAATTTACCTTAATCCATTCTAAAATGTCAGCTAGCCACCAAAAGCTGCAAATGGGAAGTATTGCTATTTAATATACCACCTTGCAAATCATAAAAATACCTAGGCATAAAAAAAAAAAACCCACAACCCAGTTATCTATTTCTAAAAATCACAACATTTTCCTCAAGTTTTAAATTTTTTTTTTATAATTAGGACAAAGTTAAAACGTGAATATTCCCATCGCCAATCCACGATTCCGCCCCTTCCTGCGCGTTTCCTATTGTCTATGTTCAGCGCCAGAAAGCCACAAACGCAACAAAAAGTAGCCAAGAATTCCGGCACGACTTTCAAAAGGCGAGAGTGCGGGCACGCCCGGGTGGCTTCGCGGGAGGGGACGGGACGGGACGGGACGCGGGGACGGGTCCCTTTAACTCAGAGCGGCTTCGCCGAGCAGGCGGCGGAGTCTGGAAAAGGTCACCCGGACATACTTGCTCCCGGCTGCGAAGTCCTGCGGTGGCTACTGATCGAGCAGGCTGGGGGGAGGGGGGGGATCGGCCAAAGTTTGCAAGTTTCACTCCAGGCCCCCGGCGCGCGTTTCCATTTCGATCTGGGGCGAGCTCCGGCCGGGCTGCGGCGGGGAGGGGGGGGGGGGCGGCGCTTACCTTTCTTGGCTTTCGGGGAGTTCTTCTTGCTCCGGTGGGTGGCTCGCTCTTCCTCAATAGCAGCTGCTATCTCTGGGTTGTCTTCCCCATTGTACCAGACCAGCAGCTCGTCGCCGGGCTCAATTGGCTGGGGGGGCGGCAGAGAGAGAAAGGCAACGCCAATCAGCGGGAGGGTTGTTCGCGCAAGGCCGCGGAGCAGGCTCAGGGCCAGAGGGCGTGGAGCTCGCCGCGGGGACGGCAAACAGCTGTGCTCTGCGCCGAGCGCCTATTGCCTCACGGCCGGACGGACCAAACCGGAAGAACTCTTTAACCCTTCCCGGCTGGGCCGGGGCAGGCCGCCGCCGCCGCGAGCAGGGGAACGGCTTGCACCGAGCGCCCCCTGCTGGGAGGAGGACTGCAGGCGTCCAACCCCAGGGCACTGGCTCCTGGCTGAGAACAGGCTTTCCAGGGGGAATCGACCTTTAAAGCGACTGCACTTGTTTGAGCATAAAGCTTTCCTGAGCTACAGCTTCATCACGCTTCCTTTAAACCTGACACGGCAAACAGTGACCTCTAATCGCCCACCCTGTTATGAGCTCAGTTTATGCGGAAAATGCTGCAGTTTTGATTTGAGGATGATTTTAAAAGCTGGCTCTGTTATTAAAAAGGAAGGTAGGGCAGAGAAAGTAGGTCATAGAAGATGTTAAATTCAGATATAGGATGGAGGAAGCCTGTTAACTCATTTTCCCCCTAGCAGGGGGAAATGATGACACTGTTTCTAGATTATTTCTCCCCAATCTACTGTTTTTTTATAAAAACAAATTTTGAAAAGGTATGTGAAAGTTCAGGTTAAGCTGAGCAAAATTTTACTGAGGAGTAATTGTGCTTACATTTTTAAGTTTGATCTGCATCTATATATTACATATATTTCTTTAAAAAATGCAGTTTCTAAACTCAGGATATACAATCTCTAACAGATATCTTTAACTATATACTGTCATTTTAAAATGTTTTCTTCATTTTAGTAGATTTAACTGCAACTATTTACATTACACAAACAAGACAGTCTTGTCTGTAATACAACAAAAAAAGAGTAAGAAATGTCTACATATAGTAGAAACCCATATAGAAACAGCCATCTATTGAAGTTGACAGTTTGGAACTTAATTTCAGGAATACATTGACTGGAAAAGTTTACGACAGAGAAAGAGGAAGAGAGGAAAATGAAAGGCAATTACTACATGTTTCTGGAGTCCCCCTGAATTAAGCCCAATAATAAGAGAATTGTGTGCCATTCCATACTTATTTCTAAGTCTTTATGCAACACAGAAACTCAAAAAGAAAAAAGGAAAGGAAAGGAACAAGAAATTGAACTAAATACAGGTCATTGTGATTACTACTCTGATGTCCCAGTGCCATTACCATGCTGCTCAAAACTAGAATTGATAATTTTACAGGTAATTTTGTGTGGTCTTAAATAGCATCATCAGGATCATACACTTTTTAGTGAATCCCCTTAAAGATTTTCCCAACTTGAGCAGAGTAAAAGGGGGAAATACTTCTGTACCTAATATTTTTCAAATAATCTCCCAAACATTTCTCCATTCGGAACAATTCTACTCAAGTGTGGGAATAAAATCCATTGGCCCTAGATACAAATGCCTTTCTTTCTTGTGACTGCAACTACCCTTTTCAGTGGCTGAAGAATAATATGGTGCCAGAAATAGTTTATAATTTTAAAGTAATTAGGTTAGAGCAACGGGGATCTCAACTTCTTATTTTAAGTTTCACCTGAGCCAAAGAAGGGAAAAAAAAACAACCTATTTTACCCTCATATGCTGGAAGAACTCAAGAGATGCAAGGTTCCTGGCATCTACATTATAACCATCTTTACCATGATCAGATCTAGCTTCTGGGGCTTGTGCAATCCCTCGTGCTTTGGGGTGAGGGTGTGGGGACGGAAGGACACCTAGAAACAATCAATTTTACCTTTTTTTTTTTTTACGGGTATCTAGAAGTTTTCTTTGCAAAGGAAATGTAAGTCAGTTCATAGCATTAAAAATGTCATTAATTTTTCCTAAAGACCATTGTTTATGCAGAGCTCCCTATTCTCCTCTACTGCCAACCTATGAGTTACTCATGGTCCCCTATCCTGCTGAACTGATTCATGTGTTAGAATCATAGAATATCAGGGTTGGAAGGGACCCCTGAAGGTCATCTAGTCCAACCCCCTGCTCGAAGCAGGACCAATTCCCAGTTAAATCATCCCAGCCAGGGCTTTGTCAAGCCTGACCTTAAAAACCTCTAAGGAAGGAGATTCTACCACCTCCCTAGGTAACGCATTCCAGTGTTTCACCACCCTCTTAGTGAAAAAGTTTTTCCTAATATCCAATCTAAACCTCCCCCACTGCAACTTGAGACCATTACTCCTCGTTCTGTCATCTGCTACCATTGAGAACAGTCTAGAGCCATCCTCTTTGGAACCTCCTTTCAGGTAGTTGAAAGCAGCTATCAAATCCCCCCTCATTCTTCTCTTCTGCAGGCTAAACAATCCCAGCTCCCTCAGCCTCTCCTCATAAGTCATGTGTTCTAGACCCCTAATCATTTTTGTTGCCCTTCGCTGGACTCTCTCCAATTTATCCACATCCTTCTTGAAGTGTGGGGCCCAAAACTGGACACAGTACTCCAGATGAGGCCTCACCAATGTCGAATAGAGGGGAACGATCACGTCCCTCGATCTGCTCGCTATGCCCCTACTTATACATCCCAAAATGCCATTGGCCTTCTTGGCAACAAGGGCACACTGCTGACTCATATCCAGCTTCTCGTCCACTGTCACCCCTAGGTCCTTTTCCGCAGAACTGCTGCCTAGCCATTCGGTCCCTAGTCTGTAGCGGTGCATTGGGTTCTTCCGTCCTAAGTGCAGGACCCTGCACTTATCCTTATTGAACCTCATCAGATTTCTTTTGGCCCAATCCTCCAATTATGGAGGTGTTATGATGGTTCTGTGGAAATTTTTGCGAACAAAAGGCCTACACCAACCTGACTTCAATAGGAGTTGGATCAAGCCAAAATTCTTTGCATCTTACTATTTTTGAAAGTTAGTTTGGAAAAAAATGGTAATTAAGTTTGTTTTGAGTACTTATAAACAGAACCTCTTCATTACAAGATGTGACATGCACAGCTTAGCATTCATTACTGGAAAAGTCTACTGACATAAATACTGTTACAATATAGAAAGTTTCAAGCTTTTGGTATAAGGGGATTAACTTTACTTTATAAATTAGATATATTTCAATAATATTTACATTGTTATCTAATGGATACCATATTAACTAAGTATTGCATAATTTTTAGGAAAAGAAAACATGTACAGTACTTTTTAAAACTATATACTTTGTTGTTAAAAGTGTTTATCATTTGACTATCAGAGCCATTTTCTCCTGATTTGCTAAATTCCAAAGCATAAACATTTTTCAATTAATCCTCACAATAAGGAAAGTGAAAAGGTTCGTTTCAGAGAATCCAAGTGTAAAATTGCACTGACCATTATACTTGATATGTTCACATACATAAAATATAAGGCCAATGCTAACCAGATTAACCTAAATCAATATATGCTAGGTTTAAATCAATTTGTGTCTACAGAGAAATTTACACAAGTTTAAACGCATTTAAAATACGGTTAAACAAGTGTAACTTTTAATATAAGCAAGGCCTAAGATTTTGGTTTCCATTTGCAGTTTGGGAGTCCTGATGGAATAAGTGTTGGGTAAATTATTTATTTGCACAGTGTCAGTGTGATAGTGCCATACAACCAAGAATGAAGGCCCGGTCCAATCTAAACCTAGAATGGGTTGACAACAAAGAGAAATGGGGGAATTCAGTGCTGTGTTAAGCATGCAACTTCTCTGTTCCATGGTTGGTTGTTTTTCCCTTTTAATTTGCTGAGTGTAGTGTTTGAGTTGCTAAACCAATGTCTAAATAAAGTCTTCTGACCCTGTCCTTCCAAAATAAGAGGCGGCCTGCCTTCAGTCCAAGCTCGTGCAATAGAACAGCTCCTATGTTAGCAATACTAATTAAAGCAACAGCTCTACTTTGAGGAAATCCACGATCACTTGATTTTGATGTAGAGTAAGCATACAACTATACCTAGAAACAGAAGGCTAGGATCAGAGAACCTTCCCGTGTAAGAGTTTTCAGTAAAAAAAAATATCAAAAATCTAAAATTTACCTACCTGAGCCACCCCCTTAAATTCTGTCTACAACCACATTTTTAAAAAGTTACGAACATTAATATTGTATCTTAAAGGTAATGCATAATTCAATAATATGTACATTATAGTGGTGGTGCTGGTTATTATAACGTACAGGATCTTCCAAACTTTGAAGGTCATGTGCTGAACATAAATACACAAAGAACTTTGTTGTTTGTAAGTTCTTCATAAGAGCAGTAAAGGGTTACAACACACAACATATATGACCAACACATAAAAACAAGGAAATGAAAAGTTAAGCCACTGAACAATACATACCTCTATTCCTCCTCACAGAGGCACAAACCTTAATCATTACTACAACTACCATAACACTAAGGACCACACATTGAAACCTGAATTCTGACCCCCTCAACACAACCCATCTCATTACCAACTACCTTCTCCCAAAGCTATTAGATTGGATGTTCAGTGAAGTAGTGTTGGGAGGAAACAGTTTAGTAAAAGTATGAAGTAAAGTATGGCATCCTTAGTGGGACAGAGTTAAGGTTGTGGTGCATTGTCTGTGGTACATTCCGCCTACCCTGTGGTGTTCTCTCTTCTTAGCTGAAGGCACTAGATCAGTGGTTTTCAACCTTTTTTCATGTGCAGACCCCTAAAAATTTTCAAATTGAGGTGTGGACCCCTTTGGATATCTTAGAAATAGTCTGCGGACTCCCAGAGATCCACGGACTACAGGTTGAAAACCACTGCAGTAGATGAAAATAAAACTGCTTTCACCCCCAAAGTATTATATACATATCAATTGTAGAATAATCCTTCTGTTGTACATTTACTGTACATTGTGACCTAAGTGTACTTATTTGTTTTGTGTTTCTTTAACAGTTCTGGATTTGCACTGTGGAACTGGGAGGATGAGAAACAACATAAGTCATTTTCCAGCATTTGTCTATCTTGTCTAATTAGGTTGTAAATTCTTCAGGACAGGAACATCTCTTATTATGTGTTTATACAGTGGCTTGCATGGGGCTACTATAAGAATAATGAAGCACTTTTTTTGGATGGAGGTGTTTGTGCTTGTGGGCAGTGTTTACACCTGAAAATATCAAAATTCCATTATTTGGTTTACATTTATGGCACTACAAATCAAGTCTCTGAGCTATTATGTGTGTCTTGTACTTACACTGATTTATACCGTACTGTAACTTGATAGAATGGGATCTTCCATAAACAAATTAATTTCACCTGAAGTTGGTCACATCTTTTTAATCAAGCCGATTTAGAAAATTTCTTCTAATTGAATTTTCACTGCAAATTATTAGTTAGTATTTGAAGACAAAGTACTAAGTACCGTATTGTGTGAACATACTTTTTCCAAGAACTTTAATGTGAACTTCAAACCAAAGCCTTTCATTAAAAAATAGTAAGTTTTTTTTTTAATGACTGATTTAGAAACCAATTAAAAGTTTAAATAGTAGGGGTGAACTGCCCCCAGTTACATATGTGCACTGGAAAGACGTACACCAAGCAGCCTACAAAAGTCCTCCTAACTTGAAAGCACCACCTTGTAAAGGGTGGCAGCGTTATTCATTTTTTCTCACTTTAATATTCAAACCTAGACCTTCAATATAACAAAGTCCCAAATGAGCAATGTTGCTATTAGATAACAACAGAGAATGGGAAGAAAATGAAAGATCTACATAGCTCTGAGGCCCTACTCTACCAAACATGCTCAGACAGACAAGACTTTGCTTATCTTGGCCTAGAGGTTTTCAAAAATATTACAGTGCTCCAATATTTTGAAATTAGGCTTTTTGAGTCACAGACTAAAAATCCACAAAGCCATGAAAAAACTTAAACTTGGAAAAAATTAGGTGGGAGCAGTATTTTAATTAGGTATGCAGTACTAGTTTGAATGCCAAACAATAAAATTGAGGACATTATGTACACACCATCACTGCAAAATTCTTCTTTTGTGGGGTAGATTTCTTCTTCTTCTTTTTACTTCCAAGAGGAATCTCCTTAGTTTTATTAATTATCATCAATTGTTGTGACAAGGGGCAAGTGAGTAAATTGTGTCCCTACTCTAGTAAAATCTACATGATCGTTGTGAAAGGTTAATATATACAAACAAAAACATATTGTGCAAAATTTCTAGACGAGGAGAGCAGCACCATTCCAAATGTTCAAAGACCCATGTTAACTGCAGGACTACTCCATCTAACGTTGAGAGTATTTCAGCTCTCTGAATAAATTCATAGAACCAGTGGTACCTGCCACTTTAGATACGAGGACAAAAGTCCCTGCCCCCAAGAGCTTGCAATTTAAATCAGACATTAGAAAGAATGACAGCTGAACACAGTGGGTACAGCATGGGAGGAAACATTAAACAAAAAGGAACGGGAATTAATTTTAAAGAGCATTTTATCAAGGACATTATACAGCTCCATGTTCTTGTTTTACGTATTTATTACGTTACTTTAAAAAAAAATAGTCATGCATCAGAGTAGGGGTGAACTGTACCTAAGAGAGATCAGGGCACATTAAGAAGGAAGCAATTTCAGGCACACTAAATGATGGGAAAAACAAGCTTTGCATTCAAGGAGATAGACAAGTAACATTACTTTTTGAATATATGTTTTAAATAATTTAGCACAGTAATATGGCTCTGAGGTTCCAAAAAGTTAGAAATGCTTTTCTATATGATACTATGTTCTCAAAGTCTTTCTGCAGCTAAATTTGCTTGCTTTTCTTTGCAGTAATTTAACTTCGGGAATCTGGCTCTTATAATTGTGCAGGCTAATTACCATGGATTTAATCATTTTGGATAATTAATAAAATTCTGCAAAATACTAGATCTTGTAATGTTGTGGATCAGACAAGCTTCATTACCAAACAAAACATCAGATTAATTCAAATATTCTTTAAAAAGTTACAAGGAAAATTACTAACTTGCGTACATCGAAATCTGTGCTAAGTGACTCTCCAAAGCCTAATCTATACTAGGAAACTGACCCAATGTTGACAGTTGTAACAGTACTAAAAACTGCTTAGCTTCTAGTATAAACTAAGATTAGGAAGACTGGAGTTTGCCCGTTGTCCTACTTCTCAAGAGGATATATGAACAGGAAAAGCAAAAGCTGTTGAAACAAATGCTTTCAGATGTGATTGGGAACATCTGTAAAGCTGGCAAGATAGGTTTACTTATTAATTTGCCAGTAAGGGAGGCAGCCATGTAAACTGAACTTTACATCATAATCTCTGTTATTCCCATTTATTGGGAAGTCCTAAAAGCAAACCATACATCTATATTTAAAATTTGCATTAAGTACATCTTTGACAAAATTCTGCTCAGTGGATGGAGAATGGCTATATTGTCAGTGGTCTTTTTGCAAGATATTTTCTCCCCTCAATGAACAGATCTTGTTGTGCAGTAAATTTGCAAGAATGCAACACAAAAACAAATTTTCAAAATCTGGATAGATTCATCGATTCCAAGACCAGAAAAGACCATTGTGATAATCTAATCTGACCTCCGTGTAACAACAGGCCACAGAACTTCCCAAAAATAATTCCTGGAGGATAACTTTTAGAAAAAAATCGAGTCTTGATTTTAAATTATCAGTGATGGAGAATCCACCAGGACCCTTGGTAAATTGTTCCAATGGTTAATTATTCTCATCATCATAGGTTAAGATGCTGATTTCTTTTGCAAAATCCTTCTATGTTTGGCAAGGTTGACTGAGAAGTTTGGAGCTAGGAAAATGCAAGAGCAGCTACAGTTTTTCTCGTGGATCTTCCAATCACGCTTTCAAACTGATCACATCACACAGATCATGTATGATAGCACAGATCCCAGACAGTTTTCCACACTGATAGCTGGTACAATCTATGTTGTTTGTGACACCTTGCTTGGGAAATGCTGCTTACTGACTATGTGGACAAGTTGGGATGACTACTGGCAGAGTAAGACTCACTAGCATTGAATCAATTCTCATGAATGAACAGAATATAGTCCATAGACAAAGGACACTTCATATATTAAAGTGAGATATTAGATAAACGAGAACAGTGACGACAAGATTAGGTGAACATGAAGCTATATTGCCTTTATTTGGAACAATGCTATGAACGCGCATTGCTAGTAGATTAATCCTTCCCTTAATCAGAGAAACAAAGTGTATCTCATGAAACTGTGGTTACAGTATTTTCAACTTCTTTAAAATATATGTAAGCCATCAGGGCTCTGCCTTTTTTTCTTTTTTTTTTTTTTTTTAAGTTGGGGATATGAGAGTTGTCAAAAGTCATGCATTATGAAATGAAAAAATGGAGAAGAGTAAAATACAGACCCTGCCTACATCTTTTATTAAAAGATTAAAAGACCAATAGGAACTATGTATTTCTTGTTATTGTCTGAAAGGATCCATCTCAAGCAGGCAGGTTGTGCTGAGTAATGATTTGTGTGCCTTGAGCATGCCTAGGAATTGAGAAATGCTGATCACCAGTAGTCACTTGCTATAGCTCAGTATTGACAGTTGTGCTGTATCAAACCATTAACAAGCCCAAATACAAAATAGAGCGTTCATACATATCTCAGTTTGTAATAGTGGCTTGCAATTTTATTCACAGAGAAGAGACACCTTGGACGGCTAGAACTGACATTTCAAGTATATTTTCTCACTGTTCAAGAATTTGGTTTCTAAGATCGGAAGTGTGACGTTTCATTCCATATTCTTTATGAAAATATGCATATGATATGAATATGATGTAACAGATGTACTTTACGCAAGATGGCTCATGTGAGATGACATTGAAAAGGTTATGATTTACTGAATGCAATTATCCAATTTGTATGCCTGTATTATTTCTGTCTCTGAAGTAAGGAATATTGACTATATTGACAAAGTAGTATTTCAACTATACTGCTTTGGGTGATGTCCACTGATAACACTTCAGGTACGACAATGGACAAGCCAGACAGGGTTGATGGCTCATCAGCAAGGACAATGGACTGAAAAGGCTTGGCCTTCCTGTGGACTGCTCCATACTACCAATGACTCATGGATGCTGTGATACTACAGAGTCAGGTGGTCTAGTCACCTGATACTAAACATTACTTGGGACTTCTTGGAACTTTCCACTGGAAGGGGGTGGGGGGGCACAAGTTTGGGAAACAAAGGATTTCTGCCTTACGTAAATCCTATTTAAGAGTGGGAGGAAGGCAAACGGGACGACTCCTCTCCATGGCCTGTCTGCCAAAGAAGAAAGACTGCTACAGCTACCTCAAAGGAAGGCAAGGGGAGAGTCCAGACTGAGACAAGGGTCCAGTCTGAAAAGGAATGTAATTGGAACTCTGAACCACAGAAACTTCGCAACCTGCCTAAAACATTTAGGGTGAGAACTTACATTTTTTAACCTGTTTCTTAAGTATATTGAGCCTAGCTTGCGTATTTTGGTTTATTTGCTCAATAATCTGCTTTGTTCTGTCTGTTATCTCTTGTATTCACTTGAAATTCACCCTTTTGTAGTTAAACTTATTTCTTGTTTATAATATAACACAATTTTTGTAATTCCTAACAGGAGAGATGGCAGGGGGCGGGGCGGCAAGAAGTTGTGCATATCTCCCTCCACATTGAGGAAGGGAGTGAATTTCTTAAAGCCTCTGGGTTTGTACCTCTTAAAAGGGGTGGGCACCAGAGTGTTGGAACAAGCCCTAAGGCTGAATCTTTCCAGAGCTGATCTCTGTCTCTCTGTGCAGCTGGGTGTGGCCCTGCCTGTGTGCTTGGTTGGAAGAGGCTTGTGAGCCTACCTCAGCAAAGCCAGGTAAAGGGCACCCAGGCTGGCAGAATAGGCTGACTCAGTGGCACCCCAGCACATCAGGTGACACCCCAAAGGGCCCAAATCCATCACAGAAAGTACAAAAATAAAACAGGTTCTTGAAGGAAAAGGAAGAAATGGATACCAAAAAGTCATCGACACTTCACAAATGGACAGTGCTACCTTTAAGGTTTTGTAGTAAATGGTCCTGTTGATCTCCAAAGGGAATAGATTTTGCTCCTTTCCTGAAAGAGCCCAGTTCACATATCGCAGCCAATTTCCTTTCCTTGGATCAGTTGCATCAACACACATCCATCCCAAGTTTGGGTAATATACCTTAGAAATAAAAAAGAATGAGTTACTCATGGGCAACCGAATTAGCCTTAAATATAGATGCTTAAATACACAGGAATAATTTCAATAATTTATGACAGAAAGGCATTTCTTGATGAAAAGATTTATGAGAATGGTACAAACTAAATATTTTACTGAAATTTGCCAAACCAGGTAACACCCCTCACCCCTGGGAGTGTGGAAAATAGAAATGTACACGCATTTTCCCTCAGCCTGTATAGAATTTGACTGATTTTTGAGGGGTGGGGAGATGTTTATGCTAAATGGCTCTTAAATATTAATGGCATATTAATCCTAAAACACAAGGGATGAAATTCTGGCCCCACTAAAATTAATGGCAAAAATCTCATTGATTTCAGTGGGTCCAGGAATTCACTTTCAAGTTATTTGAAGCTATTGGCTTAGGAAAGGTCAGAAAGAATTATAAACTTGTAAGTCCTCTCAAATGCAGAGCATACTGTTTACTTCAGGTTACAGTGCTTGGTGCACTGCAGACAAAGAACTAGTAACTTGATTGAGTTGGCATATTTTCCTCTGATATTGCGCTTGCAAGTAACTGGAGACGTATATTATAGCACTTAACACTCTCTGTGACTGTGCCTACAGTGAGTTGCTAGAATATGTGCTATATAAGGTACCTGCAGTTCTGTGGATGCAGAAGTATGGGAAGTCAAACTGGGAAATATGACTTTTTAGCATATTACATAACTGTGAACTCTGAAATAGCCCCACCTGGGCCAGTGCTGGCAGTCAGAACACAACCAAATGAACCTTTAAAATTCAAATTACTGATTGTGTCCTCCCAGCCAAATATTAATCCAGGAAATGTTGTTTCAGTACTTTGCAGATGCTCGGCACTGGGATGTCTGATTGAGGTCTATGTATATCCTTACATGCTAATACAGTAACTGGTTCTTTTATATTATCACTGTTTGAAGTAGTTTGTTAGATTTCCCTCTTTCTCTAGAAGTGGAGTAGACAAGAGAACAACAAGTAGGTAAAGAGTGAGTGAGTGTGTGTGCGCGCGCACGCATGTAAGTAAAAAGAACCTCTTGCCCTAGGAAGAGAAAACTATTTCTCACTGTGAAATTAAGAGATCAAAATTAATTTGACAAAGTTGCAAAAGGGTTATGTAATCGCTGTGTGCATTATTATTTTGGCAATGAATTGTACATTACAATTTGACCTAATGTGCTCATCTTTTCTTCCTATAACAGTTCTGTGATTCCACTGGTGAAATACTTCAGTGTTGAATGTATCTATGTTGCATTAATATTAGGGCTGTCAAATGATTAAAAAAATTAATCGCACTGTTAATAGAATACCTTTTAAAAAGGATATTTTTGGATGTTTTCTGCATTTTCAATTACATTGATTTCAATTACAACACAATAGAAAATATACAGTGCTCACTTTGTATTTTGATTACAAATATTTGCACTGTAAAATACAAAAATAGTATTTTTCAATCCCCCCATTACAAGTACTGTAGTGCAATCTCTTTATCATGAAAATTGAACTTACAAATGTAGAACTATATACAAAAAATAACTGCATTCAAAAATAAAACAATGTAAATCTTTAGAGATTAAAGTCCACTCAGTCCTACCTCTTGTTCAGCCAATTGCTCAGAGAAACAAGTTTGGTTACAATTTGTATGAGATAATGCTGCCTGCTTCTTGTTTACAATGTCACCTGAAAGTGAGAACAGACATTCGCATGGCACTGTTGTAGTCAGTGTCACAAGATATTTACGTGCCAGATGTGCTAAAGATTCATGTGTCTCTTCATGCTTCAACCACCATTCCAGAGGACATGTGTTCATGCTGATGACGGGTGCTGCTCGATAACAATCCAAAGCAGAGCGGACCGATGCATATTCATTTTCATCATCTGAGTCAGATGCAAGAGGCAGAAGGTTGATTTTCTTTTTTGGTGGTTCAGATTCTGTAGTTTCTGTATCAGAGTGTTGCTCTTTAAGACTTCTGAAAGCGTGCTTCACACCTCGTCCCTCTCAAATTTTGCACAGCACTTCAGATTCTTAAACCTTGGGTTGAGTGCTGTAGCAATTTTTATAAATCTCATATTGGTGCCTTCTTTGTGTTTTGTCAAATCTGCTGTGAAAGTGTTCTTAAAACGAACATGGCATTCATCAGAAAATGTTAATCTACTTTAAATTCTCATTCCACCTTATTCCGGATTTACTTTCATGTGTAGACAAATCCTAATACTTGCAATTAAAATAAACTGAATAAAATTGTACTGTTCATAATGTTTTAAATTAAACCTACATTAGTAATTAAAGGTACACTGTTTTAAGAAATTTAAAGTTAATTAACAAAATGATTTAACTATATCAATTTGGCAAGTCTTCAAGGAATAATTCTTTAAATGATTAAATAAGTATACTAAACGTTACATTATGCATTAACTTTTATTGTCCCCATTTGATGGATTGAAAAAAGTAAACACATCAGAAAAGTTGGAAGTTAAAATAATTTACTTTTTATCTGTTTCAGTGGATAAAGTACCATTTTACCGTGTGAAGGCGATCTTTAGTGTTTTTATAAAATTTATCCAGCTACAGGTTTGAAATGTTTGATATTCCAAGATCCTGTATAAATTGTTTTCAAGTGGGTTGTAACTCCATTTAATTATCTTTAACTAATCAAGACAGCTTGCAATAAAATCAGTTCCCTGACAAGTGATCTGTTTTCAGCCAACATATAAATCCTCTATGCTTTTAAGACAAGATATATGCCTACCACATTTACTATTTGAATCAAAGATAGATGTCTATAAGGGTATCATGAGTTGTCATACATTCCTTCCAAACCACAGCAATAATCACTTTTTGCAGCTGGAGACATCTTCTTTATTTAAAATTGTTTTTCCTACCTCGATACATATAGTGGATTGTAGAGTACAAGTAGGGGGCTGCTCACATAGAAATTTCGGGGGAAAGATTTACACACACCTGCTACGAATAGAAAAAGAAAGGAAAAGTACAGACAGATTCTGGAAGTTTGTTTAAATTTAGTATTTGCTTCTACTCCTCTCCAGTCTATTTAGGAATTGTAACACGTCTTTTCTCCACCCCCAAGCTCTCTTCGGCCCTGGCATTTTGCACCGTTTAGCACAGCACAGTTCCCCCCAATACTAGCAACAGTGCAAGTGCTATTGTCTACCAGGCATAGGGTCAGATGACAATGGCAAAAGTGCCTGCACCTGTGCTATGCAAGGCCCATGCCACTCTGCTATTCAAAGAGCATTTTAAAATAACCCCTTTTCAGAGGCAAGAGTTGTGCTGCCCCTGGAAATGGGGCATAACTTTGTTAAAATGTTTTTCTTTTGTTAAAGCCAGGGAATGTCTAGTCTTCATTTAAATAAAACAAATGACCTGGGCCCTATCTACAACATAGACCTGCTCACTGAAACCTGCTTTTTTGAAAATGGCATTGTTTTAGTGTAAACTGAATTGTAAGAACTACTCGTTTGTCCATATATTTAGCAAGAATGATGAGGTGTTATCTGGTAGTTATGTATACTGCAGCAGCACCTATAGGTCTCTGCCACATCAGGGCACCATTAGGCTAAGCACTGCACAAGTATATAAATAAGCGACAGACTTGGCTCCAAAGGCTATATAGCGTGTAAAAGACATAAGGTCAGCAAAACAGACAGACAGTGGAAGTGGTGGAAGATGTGGATGGGGTAAAAAAAAAAAATTGGGTGAAAAATTGTAAGTAATGAGCCAATCCTCTTTCTACATTTCTAAAATTTTCAATATGGCATCTTTTCTTCAGCTTCAAATATACTTTGGCTAGGGGGAAGCTACACAGTGAACAGACTTTTGGCTTACGCTGAAGCGTCAACTAGTATCTTTGCAAAGCCTTGAGTGATAAACCCAAAGCCAGACTTCATCCTGAGTCTTCCATTTTGCTGCATGATGTTGCATCATTTGAATTATTTCTGAGGTTTAGTTCAGATACACTTGAAGTATACATTTTTGTTCCTCCCCCATATTTTACATATCTTTATTTGAAAGTATATCTCTAAAGTTCATTAAAACAGGGACCATTTACTAAAGTTTATTAGTTCTGTGGTGCCCACACCATGCTGGTTTGGAACAAACTTGTTGACTGAGGGTAAAATCCCAGCAGAATCTGCCACAAATTTCTGCACATTTGTTAGTCTTCTCATTATACCACAGATAGAAAAAGAGTGAACATTGTCCTTGTTAAGTGTTCAGATTTCATCAGCTGATTTCTACGAGTGTGCTTGTAAGTGCACCAAATCCTTACATCTGTGAAAGTAAACTCTTCCACAGATCAGGACTATAAAAACAGTCTGAGTAGTTAAAATGAAAGAGCAGCACAATGTAACATTGTTAGGGAGTGCAATCCCAGAATGGAAGACCTAGCAGATACGGAATGCATGGCCAAACTAACTAGATTACTTATTATTTCAACCAGTCTTCACTGCGCTGACTTTAAGTCTTGTCCACAGTGGGCAAGGAAACAGCGTTGGCAACTCTCTAGGATGCTGTGACTAAACATAATTCCTGCTGGACAGGATCTAGATGGCTTGGCACAACATGCCTCAAATTCTGGGCTCATCAGCAGATAGCTGTTCTTCCATGGGTTTTCTAGTAATGCCACCACACTCCTTTTAGCTGCCTTCTCCTCCAAGAAAGGAAAACATGTACAATCTTTCTTCAACCAGGCTCTGAGCATACAAACACAGAACTATACCATACAGAGCTGATTCAGAAATGCCCACTTCACCTGAAGTTTGCTAATTATTAACTAGGTGGAGATACTGACTTCAAGGGTCTCACCCTTTCTCCAGACTACTTTAGTTTCTTTCTTAAAGATCCACTACTGAGCAGCACCCTCTTTCACAATTTACCTTGTTCGAGTTAAGATGCTAAAATGGTTTTCAGATGTGAGAGAGTTGGTAAATATGAGTATGGGGGCGAACTGCTGCAGATTACAAATCTCTTTTCAGCCTACATTTTTCAACTGCTAAACCAGTACTAAAGCAAGCTGTAACTGACCCTCAACCCTTTTATTACCTGCATTGCAAAGCAGATCACTTTACAACAAGTGGTTCAGAAACGTCAAATACATACAAGATGTAATTGTCAAATAGAATTGGTAATTTACTTGGTGTAAGAGGTTTTTGCTGTATGAACTTTCACTATGCACTACAGAGAAAAAAAACGTGCAGCTGAGGTAAATAATTTACCTGACTGATTTCATCTTGTTATATGTACTTGTACTAGATCTAAGCCTGAGATACACTGCATTGTAGTATCCTCTTGTAATGTCTAGAGGCACTTGATGGCTTATCAGGCATTCTGCTTGAATTATTTTGATTCTTATTTTACTGGCTGTTAGTTTGCTTTTATGGGAAATTACCATTCTAGGTCCATTTCTGTGCCAGGGTTCAACAACTAGCTTGATGTGTGTGTGTGTGTGTGTGTGTGTGTGTGTGTGTGTGTGTGTGTGTGTGTGTGTGTGTGTGTGTGTGTGTGTGTACACAGTGCTTCATAGTTTGTTTTATTTTATTAGGCAGGTGGCCAACAGGGATTACTGTTGGCAGGTGGCCAACAGATATCATTAAAATCGGTTTCTTGAAATCTGTAAAATGTGCACATAGCATGTCTATTAAATAATGTGTTACTATCACTGTTACCCAGCCTCCCCTCAACTCTTTCAGTTTGTTTGTAACACCCACGCGTTGCAGTCTAACCAGTTTATAAACTCTTTAGGGCAGTACAATGAACTGTTTCTTACCCTTTCCCTCTACAGCAGTCTTAACTCTGTCTTCTTGCCAAAATGAAACTCAGACTTGAATAGTTATGAACTACTTGAAAAAACAAACAAACCAAAGTGTCCCCTAAAATAATTTTAGCATGTAAGACTGTTATAGCAAACAGAATGGCTTTTAATGGAGCTACAGTGCCTATCTGGTAATTTCCCACCACTAAGTTTCCTACAGAAGGTATTCATGTTGTAGATCTACCTCTTACCTTGAGACTCTGGGGAAGATTACAGATTTCCATATTGTATTTTAATCCTTTGTACAGTCACCAAATTACTAAACAGAAAAATCTCTTTTCAGAGCCTAGGTTTACTTTTAGCATGGATTTCTGTTGTTCATTGTTTAATAAATTCTCAGCGTTACTATTGAGAGATTACAGCTGCATATTATACTTTAAAATTGCTGTTCCTACTTTCCAGTTTGCCCACTAGTCTAAAATTTCAAGGTAGCTTTTCTCCAACAAATATACTTTTAATGCCTCCCATGGACCCATCCACACCTTTCAATGATCTTATTACTTCCTACTATCTATTAATAGATCTATTACAAGTCCCTAAATTATCACCTTCATGAAGACAGAGGGATTTGAAATGAAGATAGCTTTTAGTCACATTTACCCAAAATGGTGAAACAAACGAGCACAGAAATGTGCACTCTAAATATTCTATACACTGCTACATTATCTTCAAATGAAAGATGATTTAAAATTTGGAATTCTTTAAATTCCTCTACATCCTGTTGTACAAATATCTGAGTTCTTCTGAAAGTACTATGTGATACATTACACGAAGACAGCCACACACGTCTGAGGTCTGAGCTTTAAGTTACATAGTGTTCAAATTAATTCTTTTTTGTACAATGATAAACATTATTTCTCATTACCAGGGGATGTTGTGAAGGTCCAAACTAACAGGAATCAAAAATGAAATCCTTAGATAAGCTCATGGAGGATAGGTACATCAATGGCTGTTAGCCAAGACGGTTAGGGACACAACCCCATACTCTTGATGTCCCTTAGCCTCTGACTGCCAAGGTAGGATTGCACAACAAGGGATGGATCACTCAATTTCCCTGTTCAGTTCATTCCCTCTGAAATATCTGGCATTAGCCACTGTTAAAAGACGGGATACTGGGCTAGATGGACCATTGGTCTGACCCAGTATGTCTATTCTTACGGTGTAAATTGCTACTCAGACTAATGGTCTGTAAAGCATTCTATGATGTTTTTATCCATAGGTATTCTTCCATAGCACAGCATTTGTGCACCAGTATAATTTATTATCAAAGGAACAGATATACAGTTTAAACATATTGAATCAAGGTATTCTGATTTTTACAAGACTGGAGTATTTTGTGATATTCTTCCTTCAGGCTGCAAGACTATGCTGGATTTCGCTATTTGTTTTTGACAAAAAAGCCGTTCTGCAGTTCTAAAACAGGATTTCAAATTTACAGATATTAGAAATATTAGAATAAATGGAGCAGCAAAAAAATAACGTAACACGGCTTTATCCCATTTAAGCTGCATATGCTGCATTTACTTGGAGAAAAGTGTTAAATGTCAAATATACATTTTAAAAATACTGATTTGTCTAAAATAATAGGATTTTGTAGTTATGCTATTTTATTTACAGTGACAAGTGCTTCCTCCTTTTTACGCATTTATATCATTTCAAAACAAGTCTGATCATACTGCTTTGACAAATGTCAAAATGGAGCTGCACAGGTGGTACTTCAGTAGTTGAGTTTTCCTGAAAATTGCAAGTAAATGTTTTATGCTGTAAGAGAAATCATGTGAGGTGCCAAACCCCTCCTGAGAGATGCGAAGCTCCTTTCACTTCCACTGACTTCAGTGAGAGTTGAAGGTACTCAGCTCTCGTGAAGAAGTGCAATACCTTGCAGGATCAAGCCATCTGAAGCCAAGCCTGATCAGCAAAAGACCATTTTTGCAGGAAGTTGGGGCCAAGTAGCAGTGCTTAACATACTTCATATTGCTTTACAAAACATCTACTTAATATTTTATCAATGACAATGGCAGGGTTTTAGCTGTGTAATTCAAAACAATTGCACAGTCTGATCTGTAGTTTCAACTAACTATATTTTCTGAAAAGGAAATAGTTCTGATTTAAATAATCATACACAATGATCAATATCTATAACGTCTGGGAAAAAATTAAATGTCAAATAGAAAATAATCACTTAACTATAGCTGGCTACTTCATTTACCAGCTGTTTCTTACCTCCCACATGTAAACATTGCTCTTAACTTGGGATCTTTTTTTCTTGTCACCAACAAATGGTCCGAATTTTTTGCCTTTTAAAATTGACTTTGTTGCCCAGACACCTGGAGAGTTAAATCAGTAACTGTAATTAGTCTACTTTATTTCTGACAAATAGCTTTCTTAAACATTTCAAATTTCATAAATTATCAAAATACATGCAACTATTTTCAGGGAGCATTTGCAATACCAAAAGAATACAAAAGAAATAAAAATTTACTCAAAGTCAACTTACAAAGCTAACTATGAGCCCAGAAAAGAAACTTACCCATGAAAGACTTGAGTAAATTTATAGACCTTACAGATGAATAAACTCCATATTTGCTGAACCAAAGAAATGGCAAGAGAATTACAGACCAGTTTCCTTACTTGCAAATGAGAACAGCATCTCTACCTGACCAGAGTTCAAATCTGGAGACTACTAGCTGGAACGTCCTAACTGATCAACTGTTGGGATGGTGAAGAGGACAAGAGGTGGTCTTATGAAGGAAATGAAGCAAAAGAGGCGATATTCTGAACCCCACCCTCCCAGCATGATATCATCTCTATCTCATTAAAGCAATAGAATTTGTAATGTAGGCAGAATTGCAGAATCTATTTCAGAACGATGAAAAATAGTACTTATCTGAAAAATTTTGTTCTGAATCCTTCGTATCACGTCACCAGGTAAAAGCATTGAATCCCCATACTGCTGTATGCACGATTTTATGGTAAGTTTCTATAAAGCTACACAAACGGTTTGTCAAACCATTTTCTGCACTGTTTCAGTTAAGCACACTATTCAGCTGATGATATACAGACAGCCCACACACCCTTGCAACAACCTCCATTGTCTCAGACCAGTTCAGAATAAAAACCAAATGCTATCTTTGTTATAGATATAAAGTCAAATTCTGCATACAATTACACCAGTGAAAATCTAAAGCAACTACACTGACATCAGTGGAATGAACTTTGGAATTACACTACAGTAATTTATCCCAGTTTTTTAATGTACAATTGACAAAAGGGAAAGGAAGATAACTCTCTATTTAGTACCATATACTGAACTCAGGCATTTTCCCGTTTTATCTTGTATCCATTATCCCAGTCTTTATACAGTAAGGTAAAGGTGATCTCTCCAATCCCTCCTGTTTATCTGATCATATTCAGAATACCTTACTACAGAGGTTCTCAAACTTTTTCTTTGAGTGCTCCCACCCCTGCCCCCCCACACACACACCCCCAACATGCTATAAAACCTCCATGGCCCACCTGTGTCACAATAACTGGTTTTCTGCACATAAAAGCCAGTTCTGGCATTAGGGGATAGCAAGCAGGGCATTACCTGGGGCCCCATACCATAGGGGCCCCCACGAAGCTACATTGCTCAGGCTTCAGCTTCAGCCCTGGGTGGCAGGTCTCAGGGACTGGGGCTTTGGCTTTCTGCCCTGGGCCCCAGCGAGTTTAATGCTAGCCCTGCTTGGAGGCCCCCCTGAAACCTGCTCAAGGCCCCCTAGGGGGCCCTGAACCCCTGGTTGAGAACTGCTGCCTCACTATATTATCTTGGTGTTGTTTTTTTTTTTTAATATAGTTAGTAAAGACCCATATGTCAGCTACTATGTAGGGTTGTTTAACTTGTTCAAGAACAACTTATGAAGTTATTGGAGGACAGTTGTAGGAAAAATGCATTTTCACCTGCTTTACATACAATAATGGAAGAAAGGCAAATGAAATGCATACAGAAGTTCTTAGGTGGTATTTAATAGTATATCTAAAGAGAAAATTTAATTAAGATTTGTTCAAAATCTACTTGTTCGGCCCTTAACTTATTATCCACAAACCTTAACAGAACTTTGATCTTTTCAAAACATCTTACTCTGAAAAGCTGTCAAATTGTAAGTAAAGGTTCACGTTTTATAATAAGAAAATTAATTATATATGGACACACAAAACTTATGTGTTTCACGCAACTTTAATTCTTAAAACCATCCATCCTTCACTAGAATTAAAAGACAAGCTCCATGCACAGACAATTAACCTCTGGTAGGTACATACCTGTTGGTCTACAAAGATAAAACATTTTGATTTCATTGACAATTTAATACTTGCTTTAAAAATACTTTTACCAAACTTTTCATTTTCAGTGAACACTTATATAACCTTCATAACCAATGAAAGTTTCTATGTTTTTTCCCCCTACATCTAACACAACTCAAGGCGTGACATTTCTAATTAGACCTTGTTTATATTTTCAGCACTGTATTTCCTTGTCTCAGATTGGAAAAGCAAGAGTCTTCAAAATGGATTCTAATATTTTTCTATTAGCAGGTTATCATAAAAAGTCCTCTTGTACTTTAAAGATCAACAGGTCACTTAATCAGTCCAAAGCATTATTTATTATTTGTACTGCTGTACTTCGTAGCCTCTATTAGGATCAGGGTCCTATTGGAAAGCGCTGTCTCTGATCCAAACAGCTTACAATCTAATTGGTACAGAAGTCTCATTTCCAATTACATTTCAAATTCTCTCTCAAGCTGCTAGCTTTCTGCACAAATTCCCTACCCTATAGAACAAGCTCCATCAAAGCTAATAATGGAAACTTTACCTCTTTGAAAGGCATTAGTGCAACTGCACGGTGAAGTATTTCTGCTATCAAATTTGCCCTCTCTCAAAACACTTCTCCATTGTACTCTACCAGCTGCTGAATATCCAAGGAGACTGCATGTTTTATGCCATATCATGGAAAATATCTGTGGCAAGGAAGCCAGTCTTGTGTGGTATTTTCCAGGTCTGCAGTGAATCCCTCCTTGCAGGCTGAAGTCAAAGAGCTGTGATTGTGATCATCAGAGAGCAAGAAAGGGATCTGGATGGAAACCGCAAGATGACTGCACAGAACTACCAGCAAAAAATTAAGCTGTGGAGCAGGTAAACGAGCAGTGAGTGAAGGAGATTCAGCCTAGAGATGTAACAGTATTTCTTAATAAAGCTAAGAAGCAAAAAGCTCAAATTTAACTCCAATTCATATTCTGATGTTCAATTCAGTGCAGACAAGCATGGTCTGTGGAAGAAATGCAGTGACAGATCATTCTCACTGAGACCTTGCTAGCCAGGTCACTGTGGATCATTCATCATAAGCTCAACAGAAGTCTGCCTTTACTCTCCATCTGGGAACCAAGTTGTTACAATAAAAGTGAAAAACTTATCTGAGTTCCTATGTAAAAACCAGTGGTACAAGTAGAAAGTGTCCAATAGGGAGACTGTGGAGAAGGACTCACAAGCAACAGAGAGGAAAATCATAACTCTAGATTATGAAGAATTTTCCAGCGCAAGTTTAACTGGTGGAACACTAGATACCTATTAAACGTCACTTCTGATCTGATAAAAATGCACGATGCAGGAGAACAAGCAAGCATAAAAAAAGGCTTTTTTCCACTACAAACTCAAAATCTCATTGCTACACAATTGCAATCTTTGTCTTTAACAAGCATTTTCATAATTCAAGCTTTGTTTTATTTTAACTTCCCACCCCATTTTAGTTTCCTTCCCGTTTGTTTTTTTCTTTGAGGAATGGGGAAACTCACGCTGACTGCACCATTTCTTTGTTACTTTAATGCTTCACTTTCTATAGCTGCCAGAATGTGATATTTTTGTTCTCTAATTTCTCCTTTATCTCTTCACAGTTACAGCACTTACCAAGCCGTGTCTTGTCAACAGCAGATGGGAAAAGCCTCACTTCCTCAGGAAGTCCTTTAAGCACATGTTCAGGTACATCGGCCAAGGTCTCAGCTGCTCCTGCAGATTCAGTTGTGTTCTACAAGTCAAAAAAACAGAAGCGCCATGACCATGATGAAAGAAAAACATTTTAGCACAACAGATGATCAATCCATACAAGCTAGAAAAACTGGTGACAAAATGAAAGTGAAATTTTAATTTGGGATTTCAACCAGGGATTCAATATTGCAAATGTCTTCCACATGAAGGCATTGCAGGTTCTTTGGTATGCCCATCACACTTGTTTATACTTTTGTAGAGAGTTCTAAAATCATGTTAAAAAAAATCTCCTAGTGAGAAATGTACCCAGTTGTTCCTTTGAGAATCTTCCTGCTTTGTTCCAGCCATTCTATGCTCATGTTTGATACTGACAAGTCGATGCATGTATTTTGTCTATGATCACTACTTGGCAAGCAAATGTAATTTAGGTTTGTTTATATCCCACAGGCCATTTGCCACTTACTTCAGCCTTGTGTTCTATTTAAAATTCAGAATTTCCATCTCAGAAATATTTAATCTCATATGTGCCTGAACTTGGTATACGTGTCAATGTTGGTGTGGGTTACCTGATCGCTATTAATAGTAGCTATATTAGTCATATTAAAGGCAGAAAGTGGAACAAAAACAAAGGGTTGCGCTCTTTCTATGCCTTTGAAAAAAATGTATTTTATATTTCTTCCATTATTCAATTGATCTAAATCAACTCGTTTTTCATTCTAGTTCAGCTAATGTTTTGAGAACCGTGCAAATTTATATATTAATCAGGTAAAACTGGTCTACTGAGCTGAATTATAAATCAATCTTAAACAAGAACATTACACAAGCATTCCACACATTAGAAACAAAATGTTCAAAGTAGGATTTGAAATCCATAGTTAGGCACAGGTGCACACAAGTTTGAATATTTGGTCAAGATTCCTGAGTCCAGCTATTTATACAGCCCCTCTGAGTACCTCTTTTCCTCTGAAGGAAAGCAATATAAGAAGGTAACAACTGAAGTCTAGAGCAGAACTGGGACTGAACCCATACCTCCTAAGTCACAATCCACTGTTTTAGCCACGAGTCCACCCTTCCTCCTTAAAACGTTTTCCAAAAAGTTTAGTTTTCAGCATTCTTAAGAACTTCCAGTTCACTATAACATTCCCTTCTCAATTCACAGTGGCTCAGTCAAATTGTTATGAAGAGATCTCAGAACTGTAGGCAACTTTGCATATCCTGCATGTTGCAATGTGTAGGCATACGCAGGCAAAGTCACGTTTGCTATGGCTAGACACAGTTCTTAATTCCCCCCCACTTCTTAAAGTTGTGGACACTTAAAAGTGGTGTATAAAAGCCCCAATCCTGCAACTGCCTTTAATGGGACTCTGTACAAGCACAGGAGTCCACCTGCACTCCAACTACTGCAGGATCAGAGCATGATGAATACATTTGTAAACAGAGTCAATATAAACATTGGTATATGAAGAGTTTTACTGCCTGTAGACTATCATCATTATGAAATTTCAAATTTCAGCAACTTCCTGTTGAGATGCTAGAGTTGTTCTAAGTCTGCTAAACAATTTTTTAATTTAAAAAAAGTAGTTTTTTCCACACTCTGCAAACTGGATAATGGCTGCACAACTTTTGCTCTAGTTTAAAAAAAATCCCAAGCAAATATCATCCCAGAGGTAATATTCTAAGAAAGTTTTAAGTCACTGAAAGAGTTTAGAGAGAACATGCATACATAACTTTATTTATAGGAAGTGCTACAAATGATGCATTCAGAACTTAACTAATTTAAAAATTAGCAGTAAGAAAAGGAAGCTTTTTAAATTTTAGGATTTTTTTTCAAAAGTGTTAAACTGTAAGAGAAGCCAGCATCACAGCTGTTAGCCAAGACATATATAAACAGAAAGATTCATGCCCCAAGTCAGAGAATAAAATGGTAGGTAATTGCTGACCCAGTGGCCTATCCTCCTTGACCGAGTACATGACAACAGACACCGAACAGGTTTTAAAAAGAAGAAATCGTGTTTTAGTAGCGAAGTGCATTTTTTAAATATTTGACCCTTGACCAAGGAAGCTAATCGAGTAAGGCAAGCAAGTGCATGTTGAGATTTACTCTTCAGGTGCAGCATGTTTTAAGTTTAATATAACTTTACTTGGTAGTTCAATATTTTTATTTTGAGCTTTGAATATTTGAAGAAAGTTGACAAAGGAGTCATGTTAGACTGTGAGCTCTTCAGGGAAGGCACTATTTTCATCTGTACAAATGATACAGCACAACCCTGTAAGTCAGCAAAGGTAACTATGGAAGCTGGTCAGCTGCTGTGCTAAGTACATTAATTCAAATTAGTATCAGCAATACAGCCAGAACAGTTGTATATTATAAAGCCACGCTGATGGAGAACGTATTTTACCTGTTAGGTACCCAAAAGACAATACAAACCTGAGAAAGCCACGGGACTGGTGGTATTGTGCCCACTTGGACTCTATATTAAAACAGATTCAGTCACCATTAAATTAACCATTTATTTACATTAACTATTCTCAAAGCACTGCTGAAACTTCTTAAGCTATCTTGTTTGCCTTAAAAAAAATGAAATCTATGCTTAAGAAATGAAGAGCAGCTGATCATCTACTCCCTTAACTTATGTCTGCTGTTAATTTGATTCTTACAGCCTAGCACTGTGATGATTTTTGAGAAAAATGAATCCAGATGAAATAAGTTTGTGGGGAATTAGGAACACATCTACTCCATTATGATCCACAATAAGTAGGGCCCTACCAAATTCACAGCCATGAAAAATGTGTCATGGACCCTGAAATCTGGTCTCTCCCCCATGAAATCTGGTCTTTTGAGTGCTTTTACCCTATACTATACAGATATCATGGGGGAGACCAGCATTTCTCAAATTGCAGGTCCTGACCCAAAAGGGAGTTGCCGGGGGGGGGGGGGGGGGAGTTGCAGGGTTATTTGTGGGGGTTGGGGGCTGTCACGGTATTGCCTCCCTTACTTCTGTACTTCAAAGCTGGGTGGCTAGAGAGCAGCAGCTGTTGGCCAGGTGCCCAGCTCTGAAGGCAGCACCCAGCCAGCAGCAGTACAGAAGTAAGAGTGGCAATACCATACTATGCCACACTTACCTCTACGCTGCTGCCTTCAGAGCTGGGTGGCCGCAGAGTGGCAGCTGCTGACTGAGGGCCCAGCTCCGCAGGGGGGAACATAGAAGTAAGGTGGCAATACCATACCATGCCCTCTTTACTTTTGTGCTGCTGCTGGCATCGGTTCTGCCTTCAGAGCTGGGCTCCTGGCCAACAGCCACCAGCTGCCCAGCTCTGAAGGCAGCAGCAGCGCAGAAGTAAGAGTACAGAATAATCTTGTGAACCCCCACCACCCCGCCCAAACTCCTTTTTGCGTCAGGACTGCTACAATGACAACACTGTGAAATTTCAGATTTAAATAGCTGAATCATGAAATTTATGATTTTTAAAATTCTATGACTGTGAAATTGAACAAAATGGACCATGAATTCGGTAGGGCCGTAACAATAAGCTGGCTTCAGCTGAGGTTAGTAAAACTAATTTTCCTCAACAGGAGAGTAGTTTTACACAGGATTGCTGGAATGCCTCAAATGTCTGGCCTGTAATTCACCTATCTTCATCATAAATTGACAGTGTAAGTGAAAAACATGGCTAAAGAAAATATATCCTATTTTACTTTTGTTTACAGATTTACAAATAGCTTTTCATAACTGAGAGTTATGTTTAGGATATAATGAGTCAAAAGATACCAAGAGATGGTAATGATATTGTGTTGAAGAATGTGTCACAAGTTGGCTGGGCTATGCGATCTACTGGATAAATATTTACTATTTGTATTGTGGTAATAGCCACACAGTGTGGTAAGTGCTTTCCCACCACATGTTCCTCTGGTCCGAAAGAGCTTAAAAATAAAAAAAGACAGGACATAAGAAAAGAGACAGGAAAAGAGATGCAACATGCAAGTAGAGTGATTAGAGTGATGATTAGCCTGCTTATTTATTATTTGTATTACAGTAGCATCCAGAAACCCCAAATAGGAAAAAAACCCACTATGATAGATGCAGATTTTTTAAAGGACATTACGTTGAAATCTATTCAATTTAAAACAAAAAAACCAAAGAAGTAGTTTCAGGTACCACACCATACCCTGAATCTCCCTGTCAATTTTTGCAATCATATTTCTTAAATTTTATAAGTTTTTCTTCTCATTTGTTGTGTGGAAAACAAACGCAAACAGGAGGAAGTCATTTATACACGACAAACAGTGAAACTGACTACAAAAGAAAGTGCTGTGAAGTGCACAGAGGAAATTGAAAAGTAGTGGAAAATGTTTCTCTTTATTGTAATCATTGGTATTACTCGTATCAATACAGTAGAACCCGAGAATTATGAACACCTCGGAAATGGAGGTTGTTCTTAACTTGGAAATGTTTGTAACTAGGAACAAAACGTTATGGTGGTTCTTTCAAAAGTTTACAACTGAACATTGACTTAATACAGCTTTGAAACTTTACCATGCAGAAGAAAAATGCTGCTTTCCCTTTATTTTTTTAGTAGCTTATGTTTAACACAGTACTGTACTGTATTTGCTTCCCCCCCCCCCCCCCCGGGTCTCTGCTGCTGCCTGATTGCATACTTCCTGTTCCAAATGAGGTGTGTGGCTGATTGGTCAGTTCGTAACTCTGGTGTTTGTAACTCTGAGGTTCTACTGTAGTAACTAAAAAAATTCAGAATAAGGTGATTTTTTTTAAGTTGATGGTGTCTCTTTAAGGACACTTCACAAAAGGCACTGCAGATTGCTTCTTTCTCCATATGCCTTTCCCTGCCAGTCCATACCATTTTGCTCCAAGCATGATGTATGCTGCACAATTCAACTTGATAAAAGACATTGGGAAGGTTCACTTTGCATTCTGCAAAATACAATGACTTGGACCAGCAAGGCATCAAAATGAAAGGCAGGCTTTCATCCAGGAAATTTACAAAAGCCAAAACATATAGCACCCCCTGCAGGAGTGCTGGGGGGATTACTGGAACTATTCCTATCTACATCTAACCTTGTAGCTCCAAAAATTAGCATGAAAACAAATGAGTTTTAGTGCTTCTTAGTCACGTACTTTGCTACAAAAACATTATAAATTGCTGTTAGTTTAAATGTCACAAAATAATAATAATGTTTCTAATACTCTGAATTTGAATAATGAACATTCTGAAGTCAGAATTCTCCAATAGCCACATATAGATAAGTAAAAATAATAATTTGGTCAGAGTGTACTAAGGGGAAAAGTTAGGTTCTAAAAGGGTAATAAATTATTAGGTATTTTAATAAATGGCTAATCAATTATTTTAAATTGTTAAGGAGCCCAACAGGTTGCTTCTAATCAATTATAACATCTTCTGTTGTGCTCATTATTTGTACTACACATCTGTAACATGCTTACAAATAGATTAATATGTTAACTCTATAAGCTATTTATGAATGAACCCACAATTTCAGAGTTACTGAGCATGCACAACTCCCACTGAAGTCATTGCTCTTTAAAAGAACTGCATCAGGTTGGAACTGAAGATGTTTAGGTAACTGAAAATCTTTAAATACCTACCTTTTGGCATCCAAGTTTGATAAATTCTGGCCATAGTTACTCATCCTAAGCCACAGTAAAAGACAGTAGCAAAGATGGAAATAACAAATCTAAATATCTAGAAAAGGTATCAAAATATCAACCAAAACCAGGGGACTGCACAACTGGCCTGGGTAACCGTGCTCTACTTTGTAATCCTTCTTGCTTCTACATAGGAGACAGAGCAGAGGGATGCTGAGAATGCTCATATGCATTCCCATACTCAAAAGGTTCTTCCAGTGCATGGCTTTTTTCTTAGCAATGAAAAGGTAAATGTTTGAGGGGAAAAAATTACAGGCACATTTGTGTATGCACCAAATTCAGGTGTGCATCTTCAAGCCAAAACTGAACCCTCCTGCCCCCAATCTCCCGTGTCAACACCTTGTGAACCTAGGGCTCTTTCCAGAAACGACCAATCCTTAAGATCTGGTTTGAGATTAAAAATAGTAAAACACTTCCCAGCACGAGGTACACAGTATAATCAATCAGTATAAGCAGCGTTTTCAACCATTTTTGACATAACTGTGTAGCTCTGATACTAACTATACCACAGTGATCACTGTTACATGTACTGTATAAAGACTTAGTTATCTGTGATAGTTTTTCAAACAAAACAGTCAATATTGTGTACACTGTACAGATCAATTACATTCAATAAATAAGGTGACCCAAAAGAAATAAAATTTAGGAAAAGCTTTGGGGTACACTGCTGCAAATCTTTGGAATCAACTATATAAAGAAGTGAGCTAAAAACTGAAATGTGTAAGACCATATTTTGACATTTAACTGTATTTTCATGTAGGACTGTAGAGTATATGGTATATGCAGTTCTCCTAGGTCCTCCTTTTTACAAATTTAATCATTAACAGACTAAGTGAACATGATGAGCATTAATAAAATAAATGGTAGGCCTTGTTTGGGAAATAATCTTTAGTACCCCCTTTACCTAGGGAGGATTACAATATTTTCTGAGCTGGGTTTTCAAGAGAAGGAAAGCTGCACTGATTTGAAAAGTCTAGGTCCTGTGATTTGATCAGCAACGTTGACTATACTATACCCTTGAGAAGGCTACATTTCCTTTGGCCAGAAGTAATGACAGAGTAATGACAAGACAGCGAGAACTGCAATAAAAAAAAATATGGAAGATCTAGAATGTAAAGATAAGCAGACAAGCTATGATTAGGTTCCTGCAAATGAAGACATGGTGTTAACAATTCAGTTAAAGCTAAGTATTCAACACAGTTCGATATCTACCACCTACGTAACCACTCCCTTTAGTGTGCTCTCAGAATGGGGTAATCTAGCCACTATTAACTATTGGTACTGTCCTCAGAACATTTGTTTTTTCCCCATCACAAATTTGTTTTCTTAGAGTTTTCCCCATCACTGGGATGTTTCTTTACAAATGTTTCATATCTGACTTAAGCAATGAGAAATGTATCCTTGTAATAAGATATTTTCGATATAAGTAATAGGCATTTGGAAAAAAATATGCAATATTAAGATTCAAACACCAAAACATAGGATAGTAAATAAGGCTAAGGTATACCATTTTCTATATATTTACTGTGATAGCTGTGTATTTAAACATTTGAGACTTGTGTGGCCAAGTGCTAAATAAAACCAGTAAAGTTTCAACACTGATCCAGCAGTTTAAAGAGTACACCCCAAAATGTCTACTGCCTAACAGGTACTAAAATAAAACTTCCACTGCTGTCAATCAACTCTAAGCATTAATGTATCAAAGAGAGGCCTGCACCATCAGGTTGTTTTAAACTTGTTTTGACTCATCAGCAGGAGTCACTAGATACTTTTTTCCAGTAGTTTAACACATTGGCTTTTTGCCATTTTTTTATTCCATACAAAAAAAATCAGTAAAAAGAGAGGCTTGCCCTGCACCGTAGCGCACTTAAGTACTAAAATAAGTTAAAAATTCTCGTATTTGTTGTATCATGAACCTGTGTGTGTCTGTATGTATACTTATCCACACACGCAGCATAAGCAAGATCTGCTGAAATCAGACATGTTTACTAACACATTATTACTATGATTTGAGTTCTGAACACTTAAAATAAAAACACCAATCTCAGATTTGAAGTTTAATTTAAAAGGCAGAAATGTAAGAGTAAATATTTTAATGCATGTAAAGAGGGTCAGTTTCTACTTTCTCTGTTCTTTGCAATGCCCTGTGAAACTATATAGTAACTGGTTTTTGAATGCCTGTTCTGACCATATTTTAATGCTCCAACCAAGAAGAGGGTTGGAGGCTCAAGACCAAAAAATATTTTTATCTAAATGTAGTAAGTAGTCTATATAAAAAATTCAGACTTTGGCTCATTAGCAATTTTAAAGGGAAAATTACCTACCTGTAAATGCAATTCTCTAAAGGAAGGTTCCACTATAAATCTGTACTCTTGGGGTCTCATGACCTTGAAAGCTGACTGGCTAGCACAGTGTAGTTTAACATCCTCTGACAGTGAGGCAGTCCACGCACATGCCTCATGCCCAGGCGGATGGATATATAAATATACATAGCATATCTCAGCCATTAACTGCCAGTTCCTTTGCAACAGAACTTTTATAAGTATCAAAGGAATAAAAAAAACCACCTAACTCATGGGGAGCTAGGAGGGAAAATGTAGATGTACAGAGGAAATGACCTTCAGAGTACTCCTATTACAGGTAAATATAGCAATTTCTTTTTCTTCAAAGGTATGTATCCTTGACAGAGCCTCATACTCAGTGATTACAAAGCCAGGGGAATCTCTCTCCCAAACAGACTATGTTACTCAGTGAAGCTGGAAAAGAATTACACAGGATTAGTCTAATATGTCCAGCCTACTATTATAGTTAAAAATATGAATTAGAAGAATGCCAGGTAAAACAAATACTCACCATCGTAACATGACGCTGAAGAACCATTTCTTTAAAAATGATAAACATAGGTTGGCAGAATTTAGCAGTCAGCTAAACATCATTTGAAAAAATTTCAGGTCAGGATTATAGTAGTTAGCCACATCAGTCTTCAATAAATTTATTAATTAGTAAAAAAAGTAGAAAATGTGTATTTTTTCCTGTTAGTGGTTACTGAATTATACATCCTTTCTGAAGCACTGCTGGATGTAGCAGCCCACGACGGCTACAATTATTTGAAGTTTCCACTGTTTGAAGACATGTTAATTTCCTCCTCCTTCTTCTCCCCCCCCCCCCCCATTTATGTACAAGTATAGCACAAACATGCACAGGACTTTGTAAATCCACTCACCTTCTCAGCAGAAGTGAGTTGGGAAGCTTTGCACAGTAAGTGGGCAAGCTCTAACCAATGGTTTTTGCTTATTTTAGGCTTTTATTTAAAAGTATTTTACTTTCTAGCCCTCATGTTTGTGATTTGCCGAATATGAAATGATACAGTGCCGTTTCTTGAGTTCAGAAAGACCATTTCAGTGTCTCTGCCACTACTACAGCATTCCCAAACAGCAGCAGAGAGAAAATGACAATACTGTGGTCATACCAATTTTACTGCATTGTGCTTCAGTAAGCCTGGAACAGCTGCAAAGACACGTACACAGAGGAGGATGACCTAAAAATTGGAAACTATGGAAGATGTAGAATGGCAGGGATCCCCTGCTATGCATAGCAGCCAAGAGGTCAGGGGATGGGTAGAGACTACCATACTTCCTAACCTCCAGCAGCTAGAAGTCCGTGGAGGAAGAGAAAAGTTTACTTTCCTCTTTCAGCAGGCAGAGAAAGGCAGGAATAATGGGGACGTTTTGTGACTTTCAGACACTTACTAGCCTTAAACAAATATAGAAGCAGAAGGCACCTGAGCTGACAGAGCATGGTGACTGGAATTCCAGCACTTTTTTTCCCATTCCCAGTATCTGGGACAAGTCGGATTGGGCTTCGCACGGGGGTATTGCACATGGACTTTATTAGTGACCCCTCATTTTATTTTTCATATTGGTCTGTGGCTAGTAAGTGTCTTCTAGAATACATGAAAGATCGTAATCAGAATTATGTAATTTTAAGGTCTGATTCTTCCCAGTATGTCAGGGCCAGAAGATGTTAGCAGACCAGGACATGTTCCCAGTACTGCTCATTTTAAAAATGTTAATCCCCATTTAACTATGTAATCTCTCACTACTCTATTTCTAAAAATAAACAGTAGAGAGTCAACTAGTTTGGACAAAATTGTATAGCATTTTACTAGATTATCCACTTAGGTCTGTCAGAAATTCGTCCCTAAATACTAACACTACCCTTCAGCCTCAAAAACTTCAGAACAGTCCGAGCATGTAACAGAACATGTAACCTGCATGTACCTGCAGGTATTAAAATACAAATCAGTACCTAAATTTACTTCTACTTACATAAATCAAAGAGATTAGTATCTAAAAGTGATTTAACATAGCAGTTTGAATTCCACCTCCACTGTACTAACGGAATTCGCAAATCATTTGTTCAAGAGCATTGACAATGGCCCGGTTCATGACAGTAGATTTACACCTCCAAAACAAAACTCTTAATAAGTAACCAAATACACTATTCAATACACTAAACAATGGACCAAACGCTGTTCTCAGTTAAAATCAATGCAACTCCATTTATTTGCAACTTGAATGCAGTTGCATAAACATAATCCAGAAATACTATGGTTTCAGTCACTTCTCATAGACTTTGAAGAAACGCATTCAAATAACTTTTGCTATACAAGAAATTAGTTTACCTCTGGGATATTTTATGGGGCTACTATATAAGTGCATGTGCTACAAGCAATGTTAACAGACATCTGGATAGAACCAGCCTGAAAGAGTAAAAGAGAAATCCTAAAACAGTGGGTATTGTTTTAACGTTTTCCTCAGAGTCCACCACTTGAATACTTCAAGAAAGCTAGCACTCACTGAATAACAGAATGACTAATCAGCTTCATTACTGCTTTTTACACTTGTTAATGTGAAGTCGCTGATAAATACTGAGCTCTTAGCATTCAAATTTACAGGGGGTAAAATGGTAGAAAAACACCACCAAAAAGCATTTGAAGGAGTGGAAGAGAATCCTATATAGACAGCAGACTGAAGTTAAAATAAAATGTTGAGCCCAACTACCTGTCCTTGACAGTACCTCTGAAGACATTTCTGAAGCAATATTATTATTAATCATGTTTATTATGTTAGTGCCTAAGGCCCAATCAAGAATGGGGCCCCGCTCTGCTAGGCACTCTACACAAGTCGCTGCCTTGAAGGGCTTATAATCTAAATAGGCAAGACAGACATAAGGTGAGGGAAGGAGTATAACACACAATATGATGCCAGCAAATGTTAGTTCCACATTTTTTTTAAGGTAAGGCTGTTAGGAGGTGACAAACCAAATACAAAGTCAAGGAAGAGGGGCCATGGAAAAGAAAGGGTTGAGAGGGGCAGGGGAGAAAAAGGCAAGATGGGCAGGGGTGCCCTGAAGCGGAGGTGAAGACACTACAAGCGATTGTGGGGCCGGGGGAGAAGGGTTTGGCGCAAACAGCCAGTTCGAGCAGAGAAAATCTAGTCAAAACTGTAGGAAGTTCTCAGACTGTCCAAAGGTACACGTTTTGGCTGCTGCAGCAGCAGCTCCTATTGGCAGTGATGTTAGTTTCTCTGTTTCTGAAAGGGTCTCTAAGAAGGGATATTAGTAACAAGTGAATGCACACAGCAGAACTCTGATTTGATATTTGATTTAAGAATATACGTCATTTGCTCACTTAAGCAATTTATACTCCCATCCTTTTTTTTAAACGGCCACCTATACAAATATCCCAGATTGCATGCAATGTCTTCTCAATATAATCTTAATGCAGTCTGAGATGCATGCATAAGAACAGCCATCCTGGGTCAGACCAAAGGTTCATCTTGCCTAGTATCCTGTCTTCTGACAGTGGCCAGTGCCAGGTGCCCCAGAGGGAATGAACAGATCAGGTAATCATCAAGTGATCCATCCCCTATCACCCATTTCCAGCTTCTGGCAAACAGAGGCTATCCCTGCCTATCCTGGTTAATAGCCGTTGATGGACCTATCCTCCATGAACTTATCTAGTTCTTTTTTAAACCCTGTTATAGTCTTGGCCTTCACAACATCTTCTAGCAAGGAGTTCACAGGTTGACTGAGCATTGTGTGAAAAAATACTTCCTTTGTTAGTTTTTAAACCTGCTGCCTAGTAATTTCATTTGGTGACCCCTAGTTCTTGTGTTATGAGGAGTAAATAACACTTCCTTATTTACTTTCTCCACACCAGTCATGATTTTACAGACCTCTATCATACCCCCCCGTCATCTCTTTTCCAAGCTGAAAAGTCCCAGTCTTATTAATCTCTCCTCATATGAAATCCGCTCCATATCCCTAATAGTTTTTGCTGCCCTTTTCTGAACCTTTTCCAATTCCAATACATCTTTTTTTTGAGATGGGGCAACCACATCTGCATGCAGTATTCAAAATATGGGCATACCAGGGATTTAGAGGCAATATGATATTTTCTGTTTTATTATCTATCCGTTTCTTAATGATTCCCAACATTCTCTTTGCTTTTTAAACTACTGCTGCACACTGAGTGGCTATTTTCAGAGAATTATCCACAATGACTCCAAGACCTCGTTCTTGATAAGTAACAGCTAATTTAGACCCCATCATTTTATATGTAGAGTCGGGATTATGCTTTTCAATGTGCATTACTTTGCATTTATCAACATTGAATTTCATCTGCCATTTTGTTGCCCAGTCACCCAGTTTTGCGAGATTCCTTTGTAGGTTTTTGTATTCTGCTTGGTTAGTATCCTCCGCTAGGTTAGTATCCTCCGCTAGATCCAGGTTTGTTGTTTAAATAGGTTATTCACCTAATCTACTTCATTACAACACCTTCTATGTCTACCTCAAAAGTGTTATGGAGCGATCCAGGAAACAAATGTCTGTGACCAGGGACCCTTGACGCCAACTGGCAGAGTGCACAAGGGGTGTATAGTGTTGTACAGGGAGCCCCGGATCAGATATCTGCATAATAGTTCAACAAAGGGTGGCATGTGAGGTCTCTACCAATAATCATTACAAAAAATGTATGTACGAATAATATGTAAGGAGTTATGTATCCATATTGAAAAGTATGTTCTTATGGTCTTAGAGTTAAGGCAGATTACCGGGAGGTGACATAATTCGGAGAGGATCCTTGCAGACAGGAGGTAACTGACACCTATCTCCTTGTCTGGCTATTTGTGTATTGTATGCCTGACACTGATGCCTGTTTATTTGCATATTGGGCCAGATGCAAATTAAGGGAGTGGAAAATCTACAGGAAGACACAGACAGCAGGTGGGTGGGAGAATGTGGTGTCCTGTTTATGAACAAAGACAAAGGATTGGTCTGGTATATCTGGAGTGCAAAAAGGACACATGGAATCCTTCATCTGGGACACAAATTGACAGCATGTTTGTCTCGTGAAAGGAGGTCACAGCCAGGGTGGCTATAAAGCGCTGCAAGGATTCTGGATGAGCAATACTCTAAAAGACATGAGAGTATCTTGTTAATTAACTCTAGGACCTATAACGTGTATGAAGATTGTTTTACAAATGTTTCCGATACTTTTACTTACTACTATTGAATTTCTATGCTTTCTTAAATAAACTTATACCTGATTTCACGGTAAACATATGTAAATGCCAGCATTAAGCCGAGCAGTAATCGGAGGTTGAACTGGTAAGCTTTGGTATACTGTTTCTTTGGAAGCAGTGAATCTGACTACTGTGAGAGTCCAGTGGACAGGGACTGAACACTCAAGGGTTGGGGTTTTGCCAATCGCTAACCCAAGGGTTGGCAACCTTCGGCACGCGGCCCATCAGGGTAATCCGCTGGCAGACCACGAGACATTTTGTTTACGCTGACCATCTGCAGGCACGCAGCTCCCAGTGGCCATGGTTCGCCGATCCCGGCCAATGGGAGCTGCGGGAAGTGGCGGCCAGCACGTCCCTGCAGCCCACTGCTTCCCGCAGCTCCCATTGGCCGGGAAGGGCGAACCGCAGCCACTGGGAGCTGCATGGGGCCATGCCTGCGGACGGACAATGTAAACAAACTGTCTCACGGCCTGTCAGGGGATTACCCTGATGGGCCGCATGCTGAAGGTTGCTGACCCCTGCGCTAACCTATAGAATCATAGAATATAAGGGTTGGAAGGGACCCCAGAAGGTCATCTAGTCCAACCCCCTGCTCGAAGCAGGACCAATTCCCAGTTAAATCATCTATAGTGACAGCAGAACCTGCAAGCTCTTGAGGAAGTGCTTATGTTGCCCGGGGCTGGTGGAGTCAGGGAGCTGACTCACGGCACGCATAGACGAAGCTTCCTCATGCTAAAGCAGTTGGTAGCAAGGGTACCCACAGGAAGCATCACAATGTCCCTCTGCATAATGTGAGTGAAAAAAACTCCAATTAACTTGACGGTTGTTTAAGTTAGACCAAAAGCAGAAATAGGAAGAATGAAAGTAATATGAGTACAGGGCACTTGAGAGATGTTTGGCATCAGGCATCAAAGACAGCTCTTATATAGACCTGGCACTATAACTTGTTGATAGTGAATGAAATCACAAAGGCACTACAAGAGAAAACAACACCACAGAGCTGATGCTAAATATATAATTAATCTGAATGGCCAACTAAATCATAAGAAGCCATGTGTACTCTCTACACTTTGAAGACCAAATCTGAATGTGGGAGACGCCAAAAGAGATTTCAAACTATAGGAAAAACTCCTTGGGGCAGGGACCTCTATTTGACTGCAGAACACCAAACACACATATGGCACTGAATAAATAATATCAGCAGTTCAACAGAAGGATTTTTATTTATTTTTTTATAGAGCGTGGAAACCATATTTAACTCTAAAAATAAATCATTGCTGAAAAATATGGGAAAGAACCAGAACCACCAACAGCAATTACCAAAAACTAGAACGTGGAGCTTACAGAATCTTAGCAATTTCCCAAAGTGTACTACACCACTTACTATTCAAGCAGCTACACAGCAACAAGCTGTTCTCCTCTCTCATATTGCTGAGTACATGCAAAAAAACCTCACAAATGAAGTTGTCTGGTTGCAATTATACATGTACCTGTGATGAGATATTTCCCCCAACCATCCCATACCTGACTGCAAAAGAACATTAGCACAAGTGTTAATGCATAAACTACCATATTACTTTAAAAGCTGGATAGTTCCATTGGTAGAGATCTTTTTATATTACTGTTTATTATAAATATTATAAATCTATTTTTTGTTTCCACACAACATAATAGGAGAAGGGGAGCAGGAGAGGGGAAATCCCACCAGCCAAATCCAAACTGTAATTAGTTATAATTAGTCCATTGTAATGGTAGTGGTCTGGTGTTCTTCAGTGAAGTAGCACCTGTGTTCTATGTTGATGGAGATAAATTAATTACATTATTCCTCAATGACATGTTGAGAGCATGAAGGTGATAAAGCCAGCCATTAGGAACAGTGAACATCAAGGAAAAAGAAGGTGCAGAACTAAGTTCTTTATGTCATTGTGCAACCAAGGCTGTTTCTGGCCAGAGAAACAAGAAACATCTGCTCAGGGTCATTTTTTTCAGTAAACTCAAAAACTGATTACATCCCTTCAGTATCATAACCTATTCTTCCATTCACAGTCAGAAGGGATTTTTTTAGCTCCGTCCAAAAAAGAAGCCTTTGTAAGAATTAAAAGGGAATGTTTACCTATTTCATAAGTGTTCTTAAATAACCCAAGTGCGTACAACTGACAAACATAAATATAATAGTCTTACTGATTTCATGTAAATTTAGAATAAATAAAATCATATATCGTATCACTGCACTACAGGACATACAAAAATCTCATGTCAATATATTCGTATATATTCGTATATACAGGCATGCTATAAGGAAAAATGCTTATATTTCAATGTATGTTCTTAACTTTTCAGAATAAAGAGATTTTAAGGATATATAATAGTGTGAAGGTTTCTTCTTGAATCAGTTTCAGTCTTCATAATAGGTTCTGATGATTGTGGGTTTGAAACTGGAAAACAGACAGAAGGCTGCAATTTTCAAAATGTTCTTATAAGCAGGTAAACTGATAAAAGTAAAGTACAAACTGACATGGGTCTCCTGGAGGAGTTTTCTTGTAAGTGGTGCCAGCCGCAATATCTTACTTCTGATTCACACAGGAGTTCACACAGGAAAGCCAATTAAAATTAATAAAATAAGATCAACTTCACATACACCCAAACTGTGAATGGAAAAGGACTATGAGATTTAACAAAATCAAAGGTTTTAAAGAACAGGACTAACATTTTGGCTTTCTAGTGGATCACTATTACTATTCCTGGTAATAATTAACTGGTTTAACATCTAAGTAAGGTACTTTGAAAGTCTTACATTTAAACTCACCTGATTCATTTTGAATTCCTGTTGTGTTCTGAAAAGATACACACAACAAAGAAACTCCTGTGATTACATGAGCCCTAAAAAGAAAAACAGACAATTGTAATACACGCCTACCTACAGTGATTTGAAACTACATAAAGATCTGTAGAGAGGGGCTTATCAAAAAGAAGCTTATTACTTTATATCAAATCTGCTTCAGACTGCTACATTGTCATTATAACTGATTCAAATTTAATCTTAAAACCCAAAGAAAGGTTTCTATCACTGATTTTTCTACGGCATCTTTTAAAGCTGAAACAAGCTGTATTCAGATGACTGACATTGATTTAACAGTTTTTATAAACAAATTAGCTCTGTTAGCATTTTGCAATAGAAAGCACTGCTGAAGAATTAGTCTAATTTAGTGATTTATTTTAGTTAAGCTACACAGTCATGATGCTTACCCCCACAGGTAGCAGTTTGAAAGGACTTAGCTGCACAGTTTACATTAAAGGCCCCAGGTTTGAAAAAGCATGTTTCCATAAATAATACACATCTATAAATTAAATTTGGGGCCCCGATGACTTGTGTCTATATTTACCAGGAGAACACTACACCTTAGATTGTAGTTATTTGCTGTTATTTATGTACAAGGAAGCATTATTGCAAGTACATTGTAATTGTTACATGAACATCGTTTAGTACCACGCAGTAAATTAAATATACCGTACCACGTTATTTCTCTTGGAGATTAACTGGTGTCTACACTGCTAACGGATTTTATGAAAATACAGTTTTTCCTGTTACTTTCCTGGCTTCAGTTTTCTTAAGCAAGATAACAATCACTAATACCGTTATATTAACAATGCATGTTTTCAAATGCTTGGGCTAAAAAATGTTAAAATTACAATTTAAAATGTGTTTTAGCAAAACACTCAAAATAAATTACTAGTAATTCCTCACTTCTCTGAATTATACAAAAGTTGAAAGGTTTCCGAGTAGCAGCCGTGTTAGTCTGTATCCGCAAAAAGTTGAAATGCCTCATAACATAGCAAGTATTGTCATGTATATACCCATGATGATTTCTTAAGAATAGAGGATCATATGAATTATAATGAAAGAAAAACTTTCCTTGAAAAGAGAACCTCTTACTGTATTCTAGTCCTCTATGAATAACTCGTTTTGGCCTACAATCCACTTACTACACTTACGTTTAGACAAAAGGCTGGGAAACTATCCAACCTAAATCTGGCAACTTGCTCCACAGGTATAGGTCTCGGTCTGAACAGAGCCAGTTGCAGGATCAGCCCCTGAATTTCGAATAACTCTGTGACGTTTGAAGAAAGGACCTCTTTTTGGAACTTTAAGATATTCCAAAAGATTTCAGCACACCCATCAAGCAGGCACAAATCATTCAAAAACATTTCATTTTCATGTTCAGTTCCAATATGTTCACAACTTTCCTTGACCCAAAAATTTGACTTTCCAGATTGGCAGCACCAATGAGATTCAAGAAAAATAGATAAGACTCAACGCTTTTCATTTCTATTTTCAGCAGCTCCCAAATGGCATCAACATTTTGATTTTGTTAAGTCCTGCAGTGACATCAATATGTCCCTTTGGTCCCTAGCCTTTTGGCTGAGGTTCATATTCTTACGTTTTATCACAGTCTTTCTTCAGGGGCCTCCCATACTGCCCTCAGCTTTGATACATTTACTTGCCTCTCCTTCCTGAATATTGTAGTTTTTACTTTAGATACTGTTACTTAAATGCTTTACTCAAGAGGTTCCTGAAATATGATTTATGGACTGCTAGGGTTCCATGGAGACTTACTAATGGAAAGATGGCTTGTTACACGGAGGGGGTGATCATATGTAAAGCAAAAGTAGACAGTATGACAAACTTCTCTGTTAACATGCAGCCTATATCATAAAACAGTTTGAGAGTACTTTAGCAGCATTGCTGCTTAAGTACTTATTAACTGTTCCATTGGGCTATGTATCCATATCTAAGTCAATTTATAGATAAAATTGTGGACTAATATAGGACTCAAAACATTTTGCGGTGTGAAAGACTCAATTTTTTATATTTTTAGTAAAATAAAGGTCTTGTTTTCACAATATCTTGCTTCAACACCAAGAGAAATTCCTGATATAAAGAGCATGGTTTTGTTTTGTTAAACAGATACGTTAGCATTTGTGTTCGATCTTGTTGAGCTGGAACAATCTGGACACAATACCAGTAAATGTTCCTAAAATTCAAAACTGAATGCATAGGGAACACCTTTTGAATTGATTTATCTATGAAACTGTAGAGCCATTAATGCAAATAATGAGGAATAAAAACATTCCCTGAAAAAGGAATACTTACATCAGCACCACTTTCTCACCCACTGAACAATGGTTATTTGACATGGACTGAAAATAAGTGTAAACAAAGCGTACGCATTGAGGGGTAGATGCTAAATGAAAACCGTCAGATTAAAATCATTTCTAAAAAAAAAGCTCTCTTACCCGTGTTAATAAGGTAATCAGACACACTATTAACACTGAAATAACTGTAAACATCTAATTCACTTTACGCTATTTAATTTTTTAACTTTGTTCTAGCTGGACAATGGAGCTAGCCAGTTTTCTCCCTGGTTTTCATATACTAATTTAATTCTATGACACTGAGAACACTATAAAGGTGTATTTAAATCCAGCACACACAAAATGGTCATGGTATTTTTAAGAAAATCTTTATAAAACTAAATATTAATAGAAATGTTTTATTAAACTTTTTAAAAAGCTAGCTGTCTACACTTCTTGACAATTCTCTAACAATATGAGGAGAAGGCAGTGAACTTCAATGTACTGCTTTCTTTTTTTTAAAAAAAAAGTATATATTATTTTTGTGGACAGTTTCCTGAACATACACAGTAGCTATTAGCTACTTTTGAAACTACTACAACAAGGTACCAAAGTCAAGAACTAGGTACCTTCAAGGCAGAAAACTAGAAGAGAAAATAAAATTAAGCCTAAAGCATAAGTATAGATAGAATTTGATTTTATAGCGATACCTACTGAAATTTGGTGGTTAAATTTTTTTAACTACTTTTGTTACAAGTTCCATCTATAATGGAAAGAGATTTGAGAATTTTTCTTAAATCTTTTTCAGTTTTGTATCTTGCTGTATTTGACAAGACGTTGGAATTAGTGTATTTCACTGTTAAACTGCTAGAAGAGAATGTAATTAACTTATCTCACAAAAACGTATTGATATTCATTATGAAAAAGAATAAAGACTATTAAATACAATCTCCTAGACAGTCACTTGGCTCCTTTTACACCTACAGAAAGGATAGTATCGGGACACAAAACACAAGTTATTTTTTTTTTTTTAACAGCAACAACGTAATGTTCAACTTCCACTAGGCAGCCAAAAAAGATTTAAAAATTAGAAAACCGAATAAAATGAAAGACCCTGGTTCTGCAAACACTTGTGCATGTACATGTACAAAGTCTCGCTGAATACAAAGGGATTACTGATATGTAAAGTTAGGCTATGTCTACACTACAGACTTTACAGCAGCACAGCTGTACCACTGCAAGCTGTGCCGCTGTAAGGTCTCCCATGTAGCCACTCTATGCTGGTAGGAGAGAACTCTCCTGCGGGCATAATTAAGCCACCCCCAACAAGTGGCGGTAGCTACGTTGGTGGGAGAGCATCTCCCGCTAACATAGCGCTATCCACACCGACACTTTTGTTGGTGAAACTTATGTCAGTCGAGGGGTGTTTTTTTCACACCCCGACTAACAAAGTTTTGCCAGCAAAAGTGCTAGTGTAGACAAAGCCTTACTCAACATATGTAAATGTTCGCAGGATCAGGACCTAACTACATAATCAGATAAAATGACTTTTACACCACATATAGGATAATTTTTGAACTAAATTCACAAATCATTACATAAATAAAAATTAAGAAAAAATAAGGGAAATCACATCACCTTTATTTATGATCAAGAGAATCCTGACATACCAGATTCCAATTAGCACAACCACACTAAAAGGAAATATTTGAAAAATGATAATAGACTACAACTGTGTTATTACTATGGAAAAAAATCTCACATGAACTGCTGTAACAGATTAGGAAGAGGTAAAATAGATATTTTAGCTGACCGTGTTTTCATTCAACAGTAACATACAGTTGTATCCATCAGGTAAGCTTAATCAATAACACAGTCCAGAATATAATATTTAGACATCGGCTATACTACCAGAAATGAACAAAATGTCAAAAGTGTCCATATCAATTACTGTACTCTAAATTATGGCTGTATCTCAAACATTCTATTTTTGCTAATTCATGTTCATAACATTCATTTCTGATAATACTATTTCTAGATGCTAGAATACATAATCATTAACAAGTAGTATATGAACAAATCGGAATTTGGAAGGAAATCCAGATTCCTTTACAACAAACAGCTATAATTAAAGCAATAAGGTTCACCACCCAGACAGTTTTCTGGACATTTAATGGCCACCTAGTTAATTCTCCAGGTGGTTGTTAAATGACTTGCAAAGAAACCAAAAAAACCCCCAGATCCTTGTAAAATATCTTTATTAATAAAAATGAAATTAACTTCCAAAAGGGGTTTAAGAGTCACTTTCAAGTTTTAAAAACTCCATATTACCCATTTGATGCTGCTGATCAGCAGACAGGATAACAGCAACAGGCCGATCAAATCAAGAAAACTGCAAATACATTGTAATTATGGAAGGTGAGGCCAGATACAAGAATGATTCCAAGATCAAACTTTGTTAAATTAATATTGTATTCCTTACTGGTTAAGCTGTATGCTTGAAAAATATCTTAAATCATTATATTTATTATAGGATAAACCTACAGCAGCTGCTCAGTAGATTTCAGTCTTTCACCAAAAACAACTGATCAAACGTTGCTGGCAAACTGATACAATGCAAGCATTAAAAACTGGAAAATATTTAAGGACGCTGTAACCTGATACCAACATAATAAATTCCTCAAACCAGAAGTGACATTATATAACTTGTCCTTTGTTTAACATGTAAGTCCTTAAATGTAGCAGTCCGTGTACTCTGACTAGCATTAAGCAATCACTGCGATGACTAGCAGCAGAAAGGGTGCTGCCACTACATAAAAATTAACATGGGAGAAATACAAGAATGGCTTAAGAATTCAATAAGAATGCCCTCCTTCAAGTAAAAAAAACAAGAAATAATTCAATACTGCAGAACAGCCTGCCTAGACATTAACTGTGAAATGTACAGACCTTTGGTATATCATATATTTGCCTTTGTTCACCAGATGGCAAAAAAAAAAAATTCTCTCTACTAGTAACACACACAAAAGGATAATTTAACATTTATTCTATCTCCATTACATGGCAAGATATTAACAGTGTAGCAGACAATCAGTGAACACATTTATAATTGTCATATGGCCCTTTTCCAGCCACACATCTTTAAATTAACAATTTTCACATTCTTCACCAGCTGCAATTACAACTGCCCTCTGACTAAGTGGTATTATCTCTTCACTTTTCCCAGCAACATTGATAAAAGAAATTAACTGCTGAAACCTACAGCAGTCGCTGTTCTCACACTAGGTTACAGCAATTCAACCCTACCTAATGCAGCCTGAGATTTTAAATCCACTGCACTACCAAGAGGAGCATACTACTGCCATAAAACAATACTGAGAGATCAAAGTGAACTGATTCATTACACGACTGCTTCCCAATTCATTCTGCTAAATAATCAGAGCAGTGTTAAATTACCATAAAATTACAGTGCATCAGAAACATATTTATTGTCAAACCATCATTACTGTGAAAAAAAGGTTTGACTCTACTTCTTTTTCTACTGTATTGTCAGTAAAAACTACTATGGTCCACCATTATTTTCCATTATGGCCATATGACTGTGAAATGTTCTCTCCACTAGATCTGGAAAGAATGTGTAACCCCCCTTAATTTTTAAAAGCTATGTGAAAGGTGAACTGCAAAGAGAAACTCAGAACTGAGATAAGGCTAGATTTCAGTGTCAATTCCCCCAAACTCCCCATTATACAATTCAGTACAAATTTCAAGGCTCAATTCAATACTGAGTTTCCCTTTGAAGTTCACCTTTTAAACATTCTCAGAAGCATCATTTAAACTTCCACTGAATGCATCCGATGGAGTGAGCTGTCACTCACGAAAGCTTATGCTCAAATCAAGTGGTTAGTCTAAGGTGCCACAAGTACTCCTTTTCTTTTTGCGAATACAGACTAACACGGCTGCTACTGTGAAACCTACCATTTAAACTTTACTCTCTCATCCATATAGAATAAGGGGAAATGAAGGTCATAGAAAGATAAACTAGGATGTTTTGTTGGTTGGCCTTAATACTGGTTGTTTTTCCATCTTTAAATCAAGACTTTCTTACCACAAGGAACTTTTAGAAAACTAAACACAGGCTCAACTGTAAAAATGTGTGAGAAAGGTGAAACACTCATGCCCAAGCAATCATTTTCTTTTTAAAACAGTGGGCTCGTCAATGCAAAAGAAGATTGTTAAGTATGGTTAGGCCAAATTTTGCTCTCAGTTACAACAGTATAAATTAATCCATTGAGTTATTTTAGCTTTGCACTGGTGTAACTGAGATCAGAATTTGACCCACTTTTTGGAAACTGCAAGGAAAATCAGCATCTCCTCTCCTTCTACGTTTGTCTCTTCTCCATAACCATTTGTCCTTACCTTCAAGCATCTTTAATTCTGTGCCTGTTCCCATCTCTTCTTTCATTTCATCCTACACTCCCCTCCTATTTTCTTCTCTGTATCATCTCTAACTGCTCCCTTTAACTTACACCCAGGACACTCACAAAAGCTTGAAACAGCTACCTCTTTGCCAGTTATTTGTGTTTTTAAGAGGATGTGAACTTTTATTTTCTTTCAATATCACATCATTTACAGCACTAAGTAAGTAATGTGAAATCTGCTAAAACTACTTATTCACATCTCCCACCCCAAAGAAGGGTAAAATCCTATATTGAGCATGATTTAATATAGGGCACAATGTGTTTTGCTTCCCAGGACCAATCATGAATGTCACATATAAGGCTTTTTGCCCTCCTTCTCCAAAGTGACAATTTCACATACCACTGAAGTAACCAACCTGAACTGCAAGCTCTTCAAGGAAGAGACTGTTCTCTCGTGTGAACGGTGTCCTGCAGATGGAGAAAGCTATCCACATGCAAACATAAAAGAATGATAATATGACTTAGTTGAGGAGTATCCTCAAACAAACTGTTTTACAATTCAGGGTATTTCTGAACCAAGGAATAGTTAAGGAACTCCAGATGGAAGCTTAAGTTGCCTTAGTTGAGAAAACCCAACACAATTGGGGGTTTTTTTTGGTTTTTTTACTTAACTCTTACCTAGGCTGAGAGTTTTTTCCAATATCCTATAGGATAGCTGCTTTGTGAAGAAATTTATTTTTCAACTTCGTAGTTTTTCTTGTTTATTCTTAAAATGGGTAATATTGGCTAGGTTTGCATTTTCAATAAAACCTTACAAATGATGAAGAAGGAACAGACTGCCCCAAAATTTGCAGTAATCTCAGATATTATTTCACATTTATTAGTATTAGTTGCATATTAGGTATAATATTCTCTTCTTCCCACCCCCACAATGCTCTAATGGGAAGTGCAATGGCATGGGCGGTTGTGCCAACATCTCTCTCACTGTTGCTAAATTTAAAAAAGGAAAAAACGTGGAGAATGTTGTAGAATACCATCACTTTTTCCTCAGTAGGAGCACTGCATTCCCTGCACAGAGAAGACAGACTGAGGGGCCCGTATGTGGTTAAACATCAGAGGGAAAGTCTCCAATTAAGCAGTTTGAGCAAACAGGTCCTTTTCCTTTTGAGGGGGTGCATAATCTTTTATATGGTATGTTTCATATTATTACATGCTTCTGTAGCAAAAAACACTGCAGTGCAAAGTAAATACATGTCTAAAAATTAAGAGTTCCAAATAGGACTCTGGGTGGGGGTTTTGGGGAGAATTGCTTTATTTTTATTTTACACAATGCAAACTGACAAGAGGTACGAGAAAAACAAACACTTATCTCCATCTCATTAACCCCAGAAACCCTTAAAATTATCTGGATAAAGATGAACTGTTCCTATTAACCATTTCAAGGAAGGGATAAATATAAATATTGAACAAAGAGCTGGAGAAATTAAACTAAAAAGGCAGTTTCACTGTAAATTCTGTACCCTCTGTTGAAATGTTTTATAATATTGTTCAGACTCATTCCCTCAGGGAATTACATTTTTATCTCTCCTACAGAAACACTATACTTGAAAGCTATTGTCTCTCTCTCTGGTGGAGAATGCATCAGAGCCAAAATTATTACTGGTTTCAGAGTGGTAGCCATGTTAGTCTGTATCAGCAAAAAAAAAAACAAGGAGTACTTCTGGCACCTTAGAGACTAACAAATTTATTTGGGCATAAGCTTTTGTGGGCTAAAACCCACTTCATCCAATAAATTTGTTAGTCTCTAAAATTATTACTGTTTATCTGTTTTGTGGTACCACCTGCAAAGTGCTAGGCACTTTTCAAACATGACACTATATTTGCCCCAAAGAGTTTACAATCTCAAAAGAGAGGACAGAAGATGAGAGGAGAAAAGTAATGCAACAAACAGGCAAAGCAGTCAGGATGCTTAGCACAGGTCTAAGCTCATGTTATGTTATATTTTTATGTATCTATTATATTTTACTTTTAAAATAAATATTTATTAATTCCTTGCCATTGCCCATTTTGTCCAGGTACTTAGTTCATGGCTTTCTCAGCCTCTGCCCAAAAGTTTTGTTTCTTTTTGTTTTTGTTCTTTTCATTGGTTCACTATCATCCTTCTGCCCCACTCCGATCATAAGTTTCTTCTAGATCAAAATATTTTCAATGATTTTATAAGTATTACTAATTGTTTTGCTTTATTTCCAAAAGTCCCGCTTATGTTCTGCTTTAGCTCTTATATTTCTAGTGTAATTGTAATTAAAAAGCCTATATAATAGCAATAAGTCAGTCCCCAATTATTCCATTTTTTTCTGACCTCCTTCAACTTCAGTCACTTCACCTCCTCTACAAATTGCCAAGTCCTCTTTAAACAAAACACACCAAAAGCCAACAGATGGTGATGTCAGTTGGACACCTGCAGTAAAGAAATTATGGCCCCTGCTATTCGGCCCTCCTAGGGAGGGATGCCCTTTTATAGGCACTCCCCAGGAACTAAAGGAGTGGGACTCTTACCTCACATGCTGGTAGAGAGGAATTTGATATAATGCCCTGGCTCCCAATTCTCACTCACTATATGGGTGGGAGGAAGTTGGCTACAAGAATCCCTACTACATTGTTCTTTACCATAAACAAAACAGAACAAAAAAAAAAACAAAAACACTAGGTTCTGAACTTGATGCGCAAGCCTAAAAATAGTCTTCAGTCTTTTTATAAACAGTTTTAAGTAAGTCTATAAAAGATACCCCCTGAGGTCTACCTGAAATACAAAAGTCCTGAATGAAAGGGTTTGCCACGCATTTTCCAGGTAGCACTCTCACTAATACAGCAATCTCTGAATTTTTCTAAAACTAATTTAAAGGAAGTATTGCTGAGTAATAGTTGCTTCAAATCAAAATCTGCCACAAGATTAAATTCTACAGAATTACTAGGTCCCTTCACTAGTTACAAAATTGACTGGAAAATAAACAGTTATAAGTAAAACAAGAATTGCTGCATCTCATAACCTTGATTGGAGTTTCAGAAAAACCTGTTTAGAAACATTCAGTCTTAGTCAACAAGTTATGTTTATTTTGAGGAAGCTATGCATGACATCCTTAGTAGAGAAAGCATTGCAGTAGCTCTGAAATAGAACACTGGCTTAATTTACAGACAAAATACTTTGGCCTTGCTCTGAATTCTACTTGCAAAGCTTATGATTAAAAGATATATTATATTAAAAAAAGAAAAACACACCATAGATGGAATAAAGTTAAGAAATAAACAAAAGTCATCCAGCACAAAAACTGTATTTGCAGAGCATATTTTATCTAGATTTTATAGTATGTTTAGCAAAAGTTCTAAGTTTAAACTAAATAGGGTAAATTCTGATTATATAAACAATATTAATCATCTTTGTACATGTGGAAATTCTTTAGGACTTCTACCCCCAATTTATAGATCGGAAAAACAGCCAAAGATTACTCCCATTTTAGACATTGAAAACCAGGTGCAGACAGTTTGTATGACTTGCCCCAGCTCAGACTGAAAATCAGTGACAGAAGATGAAAAAGAAATCAAGTCATACAGTGAGATTTTCCATCACTTTTGACCAGAAAAGGTGTTTTTGTTTTTTTTTAATTATACCACATAAACAATTTTAATTAAGAAAAAGGATAGTCATATTTCCATTTTTATTCCTACTATTTAATATTGAGGTATTTTTAAGCTATATAACAATTTTGAACAAATTCAGTGAAATAAGGCTTGTAGAAATATCTTAATCGATGTTAACCGTAAGAGGCTTTTTTAAATCCAGACCTTTTAAAAAAACAGAAACAATTAGCATTGTCTGTGGGAGCTTAATTACAAAGACAGGTTTCAGAGGAACAGCCGTGTTAGTCTGTATTCGCAAAAAGAAAAGGAGTACTTGTGGCACCTTAGAGACTAACCAATTTATTTGAGCATGAGCTTTCGTGAGCTACAGCTCACTTCATCAGATGTATACCGTGGAAACTGCAGCAGACTTTATATACACACAGAGAATATGAACATATTCTCTGTGTGTATATAAAGTCTGCTGCAGTTTCCACGGTATACATCTGATGAAGTGAGCTGTAGATCTCTAAGGTGCCACAAGTACTCCTTTTCTTATTACAAAGACAGTTTCAGTCATTCCGGACTGTCAAAACAAAAGCAATCAGTGATCCCAGTAATACTCAATAAGTAAGCAAGTTTCAGAGTAGCAGCCATTTAGTCTGTATCCGCAAAAAGAAAAGGAGGACTTGTGGCACCTTAGAGACTAAGGTAAGTAAGCACTGTTGCATCATTAACCCTGGTGGGGACCCTGACTAGCACCACTATATTAAGTAACCAAGTGAACTGCTTTAACCTAAATAAATACTTTTAACAGATAACCATGCTAAGAAATCTTCAATGCAAAAATAAACCCTGAGTTTGCCACATCTACACATCAAGCTCTCCACAACAACTCATTTCTTCCCATTGTAGATTAAGTAATAGGATAGTCAGGGAGAGGTCAGGGGAGAGGTCAGAGGACAGTTACATAAGCAAGGATCTGAAAACAACAGACTAGTTGCAGATAGTTAAAGCTGTGTTAAAAGTAGGGTTTGATTACTACCCAAACTAGGTAATTGTGGGTTAAAGCTCTCCATTCTTCCTGAATATTTACCTGTGTGGCAATCTACAAACTAGGACATATTCAATACTCGGCCACAATAGAGAAAAATAAAACTGAAAAGAATCAAAGCAAAAAGCTAACGCTTACGTGTTACAAATACAAAGTTAACACTTTGTGCTCATCTAGTCTTTCATCAGAGGATCTAAAAAAAAACTTTATAATCAGCAATTAATTAATACTCAATACCCCGATACAAGTATTATGACCATTTTAGACAGGTAAACTCAGACACAGAGAAGTTCAGTGATTTGTCCCTGTGTCACACAGAAAAGTAAACAACAGAATGGGAACTGACTTCAGCAGTCCCAGCTCCCAGTCCCTTACTCTAACCTCTAAACCATGTTTTCTAAATACCACAAAACAAAAACAAAACAAAAAACCCTAAAGAATAACCCTCCCAAAATAGATCGATATACTTTTTGTTTCATGAAGCCCATTTTCGTTTTAAAGATACAATTCAAAAGAAATCTACAGGAACACAGTTAACTTAAAAATTACACTTCAGCCTGAAAAAATGTGACTGTGATTGTTGCAAGCAGCATTTAAGTGTAATAGAAATATTAAAGTACAAATATTTTTTTCAGCTATTTACATTATTGATTTTACAGCTCATTATATACGGTCAGTGTCACTCTACTTTGTATAGTTAATTAATCAGTTATCCTCCCCCTTTTGCGTCTAGGAGTCTTCAATATAGCACCAGAGAAAAAATTAAGCCAAAGTATGATTTCAAAACCACAAATTGGTATGAAGTACCAAAATCTAAAGTATTAGATTTTGAGTTGATGGCTGCCCTTCAAAGAATCAAACAAAGACAGCATGAAATAAGCACCAGTGCTATAAGGATCTCCTAAGGTGCATCAAAGGCACACTTCAAAGCAGCCTCAAAAAACTCTGCTGTAGGTAAAGCACCCAAAATTATGAGTACCGCCTTGAAATAATAGGCACAATACAAATAATGTTTCAGAAAGAAACCTATTGATAATACTGTAGAATTGTTTGTTCATATACAAATATTTCCATGATGTGTAGAAAGTCAGTGTTTTGAATAGGACCTGTGACGATAAAATATTCATGTATATCTTAAATGCATCTCAAATATACTGATGCACAAGAATAAAAATGTTACTGGTACCTAAACAAGTAAAGCTTGTGAAAATGTGATCCAGAAGGGCACAATAGACAAGAGTGTTAAAATTACACATTTGAAAGCATTAAATACAACAGCAATGCTAACTAAACAGAGAAAGATTTAAGTTAAATTTGAAGAAAAGATCTGATGTATAAGTTTCAGCACCATGCATTCTTTTTCCCAATTGAGTTTATATACCTCTGGAAAGGGTACAGAGCAATCTTACTACACCTGTCAGCTACAGTGTGCTGCTTGCACATTTCGGCTGCAGTAGAAAAACACCTAGAAAGGCACAATATTTCATATTTTATATCTATATCATTCCCTCTAATCCCTAAGTGCTTCAGAAAGTACCTGCATATAGCACTGAAACGCAGCCATTTCTGCAGTGGAAATTTGACACTAACGGGCCCATCACAATCTGCACAACAGTGCTGGGGAAAGGAAGGTTGGCAAAGAAACCCAGGACACAATACTGCTCTTACACAGAGTTGTCCAGGAGATCTTCACTGTCCGTGAATTACACACTTGACTTGAAAGGAGAGAGGCGGGGACTTGGAGCATCAGCCCTTCATCAACCATTTCAAATCTTAACAGCCCAGGAAGTTATTGAGAGAAATTTAGATTCACTTTCATTTACTGCTGTATCTTTCACCTCCATTTTTAGGCAGGGGGTGATGCAGAAAGCCAATATAAAGGGAACTTGTGCATGTGTGTTTCTTTTACTCCAATGATGCATACATTGCACACATGCAGAGTCACGTGTTACCAACTTTTTAACAATAAAAAGTCACATATACAAGTTTTTTTTAAAAAAGCCAGTCTTTCTATCTGGACAGTGCCTACTCCTGAAAAGGGAAGAACTGAGGGTGTCCGCTCCAACTCCTGTAAACCTGTCACCCTTAGCTAAACACACAAACAGCACCCCCCTTCACGCCTGCCTCCCTGGAAAAAGGCTTTTTGTTCTCAGAATCCTCAAATCTGAACAACTGTACATCTACAGTCCCGTTCCCAGGGACTTAAACCTTTGTCTCCCCACTAACACATCCATCGTAGAAAATCGCCGGGAAGATAAAATAAGCATGCTGTTTTACACATGAAAGTTGCCTACAATGTTGCTGAGCCCGAAGTTTTGGCCACATCTACAATAATTGCCAAGGACAGCAAGAGGGTTGCTCTATTCCTTTCTTTCTAAGAGATCCCAGGGGACAGTGCTGACCCATCAGCCTGAAGCCTTTCATGCGGGGCATCACAGAGTTCTATCTTGTCACACCTACTATTCAGAGTGTCTGAGGGATCTTTTGTTTCTTAAAATTGCCCACCACTGCTGTCAGCAATTCCGTTTGTAGCAGCAACAGTGGGAGTGCTAATGTTGACCCGCTGCCAGTGTTTTAACCACTGTCATCTCACCTGCACAGAGCAAGTCTAGAGAGCGCAGGTGTTGCTGTAGGCCAGTCTATACTAGTGCTCGCACTTGTAGAGGTACACCAGTGGTGGTGACAGTTTGAAAATTTTAATGAGAAGACCATGTAAACATTAGACTTTGCAGGGTGTGTGAAGAGGTTAGTATGAACTGTTGACAACACTTTACTCTACCATCTCCATCCTCTCTGATTCAGCTAGTGAGATGGATTACTAGCCAAGAACAGGAGTTGTATGAGAGAGCTGGTAGCTCAATCAAGACAGAGAATGTGGGTAAGTTGGGAGAAAAAATTGGAGAAATGTTAGCAGCTCCACTAGAGAGGAGAAGCATATATTCTGTTTATTACTCAATTTCAGAATACGGAGGTTATTAAATTCTCTGCTGCATTTGGATGCTCAGGTAGTGACTGACAAAAGCAGCTTTTTTCCCTTCTGCTACTGATGAAAGAGTTTGACATTTTCTTTGTCCCTCAAAATCAAAGTCCTGCAGTACACTTTACAGTTTTTAAGATCATTGGGAAACTTTAGTGAGAATGTGACTATCCACAGTACTTTGCAAAGAGAACATTTCATCATACCAGCACTCCATGTCCTGCACTGATTTCCAATCAGTCTGAAACTGGAGTTTTGATCTACACAGCCCTAAGTGTTTTGTGTCTGAGGCTACCTGAAGAACCATCTCTTTCCCCAGTGATACTGCTCCACCTTCAAGCAAGAGCTCTCTGGTTTGTGCAAGAGACCCTGTTAGAGGGTCTTTTCAGCGAGGAGTCTGTGTACATCTATACCATGGCAGCCACAGCCATGGTGCTGCAGCTGTGTCACTGTAGCACCATAGTGTACATGCTTCCTGCTCCAATGGAAAACCCTTCCATCAACGTAGTTAATCCAACCCTCCAAAAGGTGGTAGCTAGGTTGATGGATTCATTCGTCAACCAGTTTAGCAGCATCTACAGTGATGGTCTGGTCAACCCAACTACATCTCACAGTGCATGAAGATTTTCACACCCTGGACCAACGTAGCTAGGTCAATCTAATTTTTATGATCAGACCAGGCCTTTGACGCTGGAATTCATTTCTCCCTGGTCAAACAGAGCTTGGATTCTTGGTCTTGAGATGAGCTGCAAGGCTCATCAATTGTCATGGCTTCTGATGACAGAGTAGGCTCAAGATTATTGTGTGTTTGAATGAGGTATATTATTTTGCACGTTCCAACTGGCCAAGTGGGAATCTCATTGCATTTGGGAGGTTTTTCCTTAGTTTTGGGCATTTCCAATATGTGTCCGAACCCCCCACCCCAGACCACTGCAAAAACATTATTCCGCGAAGAAATTTTTAAACAGACCTCGATGGGTGCGGCCCCCCTTTCCCAACGGATTCCCACCCTGCATTGCTCCCCATGTGCACAATACTCCCTTCGCTGGCCCCCAGCCCGTCAGGGCTCTGTCCCTGGCCCCCTCCTCCAGCACCCTGGGCAGGGGGGGGTGTCCCCAGGAGCCCTGCTCGCCTCCCCCAAGGCACAACGTTGGGGTTCACGGCTGAGGGGGGCCTTTACTCCCCACAGCCTGAACTCCCCCGCCCCTCTCCGGAGCCCTCCGACAGCCCCCATCTACCAGCCCCGGCGAGGGGCATCCCATGGAGCCGGCTCCACGGCGCTGCCCTCAGGGACCCACCTGACCGCCCCTCCCACCGCAGGGCGGTCCCCGGGCTCCCCCCAGGGCCCGTCCCCCGGCTGCGGGTAGGGCGCCCCCAGCGGCCCTGTGCGGAGGCTCCTAGCCCGGGACCCAAGTCCCCCCTGCAGCGGCGGCGTCTGTTCGCAGCGCCGCCGGGTCCGTCTTACCTGCGCCGCCGCCGCCACCTGCCCCTGCGGCCGGCCCGGCTCGGCTCTAAGTGGCCCGGAGCAGCCCCAGGCTCCGGCACCAGCCGGACGCCATTTTGTCTCCGGCCTCGGAAGTGACGTCGAGAGGAGGGGGGCGCTGAGGAACGGGCCCCCCTCCCCAGCAGGGAACCCCGAGCCAGTGCCCCCCTGAGTCCGCCCCCAGCCATCGCCCGGGTCTCCTGCGGGTCACCCCGACCCGCCTCTGCCCCCTCCACCCTCCCCAGTCCGCTCCCCAAACCGGTCTCTGCCCCTTCCCCCCTGCCCCAGCCCCCTCCCCCAAACTCTGCCCCCTCCCCACTGCCCCAGCCCCCTTCCCACTCCCCCCAAACCTGCCTCTGCCCCCTCCACACACTCCCCCCAACCCTCCCAAACCGGTCTCTGCCCCCTCCCCACTGCCCCAGCCCCCTTCCCACACTCCCCCCAACCCTCCCGAACCGGTCTCTGCCCCCTCCACACGCTCACCCCAGCCCCCCAAACCTGCCTCTGCCCCCTGCCCCAACCCCTCCCCCAAACTCTCTACCCCCTTCCCACTCCAAACCTGCCTGTGCCCCCTCCCTATTGCCTCAAATCCACCTCTGCCCCCTCCCTTGAAACCCTTCCCGACTCCCCCCAACCCTGCCTCTGTCCTCTCCCTCCTCCCCAAACTACCTCTGCCTTCTCCCCAAACCTGCTTGTGCCCCCCCTCCCTATTCCCTCCCAAACTCACCGCTGGCCACTCCCCATAACCCTTCCCTACTCCACCAACCCACCTCTGCCCCCTCCTTACTCAGTCCCAAACTCCTTCCCCATGCCCTGCCTCTGCCCCCTCCCCAGTCACTTCCCCAAACCCCCAACCCGCTCCTCTGCCCACTCCCTACTTGTTCCCAAACTCTCAAGACTCCCAAAACTTCAACCTTGACCCCCTTCCTCCATGGCTCAGTACCCTCAAAGTAGAGGTGAGGAAACATTGAAATTTTGTGATGAAAAGGGAGGACAATTTCTTCAGTTTTAAAAATATAATTCCCATTTTATGACCAGTTCAAAAGGCCCCATTTCCCAAGACACCCAAACTCTGACTCTTCCCCCTCCCTCAATATCCCTCCTGACAAATCAGTTGCAGGTGCTCACCTCCATAATTAACCCCCACCCCCAAGAGCACATTCTTCTCCCTTCTTAGCCCTTTCTTGTTTCTCTCCCTTCAGTAGTTCAGCTCCACAAGGGAGTTCTTCTCACTCATCAAGCTGATTGAGCTCAGGGGCTGTCAGAAACTAGTTGGAATGAATGGAGATGTTAAATGTCAGAGAAACACTTCATCATCGGGGGCACAGGTTTGAGAGACCTCCCTACTCCCAAAAAGTAAGATTTGGCAGGTGTAGAAAGGGAGGGTGATGGTGAAATTCCTGACTTGTTGGGACCTAATGTGAAATTTTAGTGTCCTTTTGAAACAGCAAACATATTGTGATGTCCTGTAGCAACAAACATCTTCTCACTGTAGTTTCTGAGCAGGTATTTAATGAAAAACCAGAGTAGGCTCATCTCTTGATACATTTATGCGTATGTATCATTGCGTATAATAGGGTCTCTCTTTGTATAGTCTGACTATAAGGATTTGAACTTGAAATTCTATATACATAGAATTAGGTGGCCTGATTTTCTTCCCTCTTCCATAGACAAGAGGAGAATGTGCCATTCATAACATAAATGGGGAAGGATTCTTCTGTTAAACACAATTGGGGATGGAGCGGGTTGATATTACCAGACTGTTTATGGTTTAGAGATCTAAAATGCAGAATGGTATTTTTGTAGTTTGATTTGATTTCAAATTGTGCATGTATATAAAAAGATGGAGTAAAACTACTGATAAATATGGGCAAAGTATCAATACAAACTATAAAATATCTGGTTTGAAGAATACTGTTCCACATGGTGAGTTGGAAACTTTCCCGAGCAAGCAAGGAAAAATTGCCTAACTTGACAATTTTTGCTTAATTTAAAATAACCCATTCAATTTCTAACACTTATGGTTGCAAAGATAACCTTTCAACTTTAAAAAAAAAAGGAGTACTAGTGGCACCTTAGATACTAACCAATTTATTTGCGCATAAGCTTTCGTGAATAAATTGGTTAGTCTCTAAGGTGCCACTAGTACTCCTTTTCTTTTTGTGAATACAGACTAACACGGCTGCTACTCTGAAACCTTTCAACTTTAAAGAGTGCAGAGTCTGAAGCCAAACAACTCCTGTGCCTCTGTTGTCCATAGCTATGCCAGGCAACAGCAGAGTGAAATTACCAGGACAAAAGCCAGATTCACAGCTGCTCTTCAGCAATCAGAACCCTGTGGTCAGCACTGAAACAGTCAAGAATAATGTTCATTTCTCACTGCAGCTGCTTGTCGAAACTACAGGTAGCTGAAGCAGGTCCTGGAGTTATTCATGGAGGAAGTCCCAAGAACACAAAATTGGAGAAGGAGAGGAGTATAACAAGAACAGATCATTTCTCCCTCCTAATAACTAGGAATCATTGAGGGACAGAAAGTAACAAAACCCATTCCTCCATCCTTGTAGCAGGCAAGGAAATCCTGGATGTAGGAAGGGAGGCAGAAAACTCCTTCTCCCTTCCAGCAGAGAGGTGAGTAGAGTTTCAAATTTAACTCCTGCTAGCCAGAGACTGATTCAGAAATGAAGTCCTGATCAATGTTCAGGGACAGCACCCTGTCAGAAATCCCAGGACCTTTCCCAGAAGTTGGGTGGCAGAGTAGCTCACCAAGGCATCTCCTTGCTCATCACTGATGCCCTTTCCCCCTTTAGATTTTGTAGTTACTTCAGGCTGGGTGTCTGGTAAATTCAAAGACTGTACAGAATATACACAGACAAGTATTTTCAAAATAAACATTCTTGATTATGAGCTATCCTTTTTATAAGCTCACGAAAGCTTATGCTCAAATAAATTGGTTAGTCTCTAAGGTGCCACAAGTACTCCTTTTCTTTTTGCAAATATAGACTAACACGGCTGTTACTCTGAAACCTTTTTATAAGGTAGACCCTATAAAGCTCTTGGGACAAGATAAGCTAAATTCGGATTTGTAATGGCAAGATTCTTCAGAACCAGACATTCAAATCCCAGCAGGGTCTTCTCAGCCCTTCTCTCAAGACAGATAAACTCAGTTTCCTTGTAGTCTGCAAGGGACAGTCTTGATAACTAAGGCCCTTTCTGCCTCATGGACATTAAAGCTCCTTTGTTGAGATTTTAAAGTCAGTGCAAAGGATTTTTTTTTCTATCGTGGAAGATATATGGCTAACTCCTTTGTACTGCTTTGAAAACCTCAGCCTCCATGACTCATTTTTGTAAGAGTAGGAGCATGCTCCAGTGTCCTGGCCAAAATTTTTCCTCCATTATTATGGTGATCCCTACCTCGCTTATACCCAGAGGTGGATGCATTTCTGTGGATTTATATGTTCATAGTGTGTTAAGCACTTTGGAAAGAAAGGGGCTCTGTTTAAATGTAAATGTATTACTATACTTGTTTCTCTCCTCTTTTTTTTTTAGAAGGTCGATCAGCCACTTTTCACACCTGGAATACTCAAGATCTGTCTACATTAGAAAATGTGCACCAGTGTAACAAAACCAATTTAAAACTAATCTAGTTACACCAGCAGCAAACCATCAACATAGACATGCTTAAACTGTTCTAGCTTACTATAGTACACTAAATTGGTTTAAGCATAAATGAAAAATCTTAAAGTGCATCTATATTAAGGGTTTACACTGGTACTACTAATCAATTTAATTCCACCGATGCAAGTTTTCTAATAGAAACCAAGCCTCAATGCTAATGAGAAACTGGAGACTTGTTATGTTAGAAGGGATGAAGGCAAATGGGGAAGGGAGGGAACATGGCTGGCACACACAAATCCTCCCACCCACAAAAAAGTTAATTTAGAATTAAGGTTTCTTTAAGTAATTACTAATTATCCTCATGCAAAATACAACATATTACCTTTACATATTATACTTACCCATATGAAAGTAGATTTTCATTCATGTTTAAAAATATATGCTGCCCTAACAGCAGAATTCCTCACTCCATTTTCACTCCTCTCTCACTCCTTATATCCCAGATGCTGGCATTTTATGTTCTGGTCTAATTTAGATTACGAACTCCATGGGATAGGGGATCTTGACTATTTATTCACCTCTAAAGCACCATGCATAACTATAGCACTAAATGCAAAATAATATTTTTTCCATAAGACTTTAAACCCTGTTAGTTTTGTTACAATGCTTATTATCTATGGATCTGTGTTTACTCACCCATTTGTGAGAAGAGAAGGAGAAAACTTTTTTTCATATATTGGAAGTGATTCAACCTTCCTTCCTTTTTAAGGGAGGAACCACCCCCATAGAAGCCTGATTTAAAGACCTAGCTTGTAGCTGATTGGAGGATACTTGACTAAAAGTCATCATGGGAAATGTAGTCCTAAACTGGAATCTAAAGCTTGGGATATTGGTATAAGGAAACAGGTGAGTGGGAATTCTGGGAAATTGTCTCCCTATAAAAAAGCAAGAGAGCCATACACACTTTTTAAAATAAAATGTAGGCTTAGTTTATGTATTGGAGAAGCAGTCAGGTTTTGTTGGGTAGTTTGTTATATTATAGAACTGTTTGGGGTATTTTGTGCTTTTTTTTTTTTCATTGAAATTAGCTTTATGCTTGCATCTAAAGCAATGACCTACAGTCATTTTTCTTTTTACCCATTTAGGTATTTAATATTAGACGTGCTATGAAACTCTGTTTAGATACATTCATGTGCACGAATATATATCTTAATTCCAAATCACTAGTAGCATTGCTTCTGAAGAAGAAAATAGCGCTTTGTTTTAACACAAAGTCAACTTTATTAAAGTGTTCATCTTTACAAAAATAAATATTTCTTATGCTATTTAAGAAACAAGAATAGAACACTGAAGTAGGCAGCAGAGATCACATGAACAGAAAAAACTCAAATACAATAATAGTTCCCTCCAAAGCTCTTAAGATGGTTTGTTGATAATAGATAGGATTTCATTAGCTGTCAGGGAAATAGACAAAGGTATGAGTTAGTGTTTTCAGGACCCAGGAACTGTCAAACTATAATTCTTTCTTTGGCTTGGGAAAATCATTTGACCTCTGTGCTAGTTTCCCTCTCTAAAATGAGAGGATGTTACGTAGGCTACCTCCCAAGTTTGTTTTGAAGATTAATTAGTTCATGTTTGTAAAGTACTTTGAAGATATAAAGCACTAGATATCATTAGCCTTTGAATACATATGCAGAACTGCAATAATCATTAATTGGGGTTACATACACATTTTCAAGGGGAAGAAAAAAAGGATCTTTCAGTATAAAACTTTCTTCATCAGAAGCTGTCACTGCATCAGCACTTTAGATAATTAATACCTCTAGCATGTTAGCAATGGGATGACTGATATAGTCTTACTCTTCCAATTAAACATTACTAAGAGGTTGGTATCATTGTGTGGTCTGCTTCTTGACGGTAGATGCACCAATGTACTGGTAGGCTGTCTGCAGTCCATCTGTTCTCTTTCACAAGTGGGCATATATTCTCATCTAAGCCTAATGTTTTCAGTTGTTCATTTGAAAGGCCTTCACAGTCCTTTCAAAAAGTGAGAGAGAGAGTATTAGCCAAATTATTTCTAAACTAAAATCTTTATTTAAAGTGAGTTTGGGGATCACAATGAAATGTAATAAAACATAATCTGTGCAGTTTCTAAACTACAGCAAGGAAAACAACATGATTTTAAAATGACCAATGCTGTTTGTAGCCACATAACTTACTTTTTAAAACCAGAGATGGACTAAAGCTGCAGAATTTGGATCCAGATTTTAAAGAGTCCAAGGTTCTGTATTCAGCTCTAGGTTTTTGTTGACTGATCCATTCTATATACAGAAGTCATTTGCAAAACTTCAATCCGAGTTCAGATTTTGATCAAATCCAAAGATCAGTGGATTTGGATCCAGGCTTTTGGTTTTGCCCTTTTTTAGTATTATTTAAATTTTAATTACATTAAAATTAAAAAAAATTAATTGAGATATTTAATGCATTTTACAAAGAATGAGCCCTTAACAGAAGCAATGGTGAGCATTAGAAAAAGGTATTCATTTCTGTCACTCACAAATTGAAAGTTCATCTGTGACCATTGGTTTTTATTACAGTTTTTAGAAGATACTGTATGTTTTATTGCTGAAATCGTCATATTGCTGATTGGGTCATATGGATGGGCCAGTCTGAGCCTTTAGGCAGGAGCCATACGTAACTGCTTGGCTTAAGGACTGAATTATGTCACAATTCCTTGATTACCTTCCCTCTTGCTCCAGGGTTGGTGGGGCAGAAAGTTCTTCTACCTGGCCAGCTACTGTAGCCAATGAGTAAGGTGAGGGAGGGGTAAAGCCAAGGTCCCGTCCTCTCACAGTCTATTTGCTCACATCAGGGAATATTGGGAGAGCAGGAATTGTGCTCTGAATGAGGTATTCAGGTCCAAGATCTTGGTGAACTGAATAGGGTGGGATCCCTTACTCTGTGCTCAGCCAAGTAAGAAAAGGAGACAGACTATCCCAGTACCAAAACCAAATGAACTGAACTCACCTCTTTTACCTGTGTAAATATTCACCTATTATTTTTTGAATTATTCAGCCAGTTGTATTCCTTAATGTATAGTGTCAGCACTTAGATATCCTAGTAACAGGCAATTTTAGAAATACCTGAGACAGATAAACGGTGCTTTGTCAATATTATGTGTGTCAGATCATAGGGATTCCACCACTTTCCTTGGGAAAAGGAAATCTTTAGTGACCTCACTGTTACAAAACTTTTCAGCTTGTATTTACCTTTTCCTTGTTTTATCCCATTACTCCTACTTACAGCTCACTAGACCCAAAACAGTTCTTCTCCTCCTTGGTGTTCATATCCTTAAAAGCTAATGAGAGACTACAAGAACTTTTTATTTGTATTTGATTTAATCAGGCTATAAATATTTAGGTCTGGGGACATTAGAGAAATTTGCACGGGTATAAATACCTCACTGGTGCAAATTTTCAAAAACGTTCCTAACGTAAATTTAATCTTTCCTTGTAAATTAGATCAGCCCCTTCATGTTTTTGTTGCTGTTTTCTGACTCTCCTCCAGATTGCCTAAATCTTTCTAGTATTTCTTACCATTTGCTGCTTTAATTCAGTAAACTGTAAATATAGTAAATGTAGAAAATGAGGGATATATTCGCTTGTTACTGGCTGGCATTTAAAACAGTTTTTTATTTAAACAATTATGATGACCACATAAAATACATGGTAGGCTGCATGAAAACCTCCTGAAAACCAAAGGTCTGATGCGGTTGCAATAACTGGTGCTTTTCTCAGGTAGAATACTAGCTCTTGAGTCTGTGTTTACCTTGAAGGGGAAGAAATATCACCCAAGAAAAAACTTTGATGAGACTCAACTCCTCTTGCTGTCAAAGTCTTATTAGCATACGAAAGGGGGCTTCTGCAAACTCTGCAGTGGACAGTACATTTTCAAAGTTATAGACTCCAACACAAGAGAGAACCTTCATCAGAATTCAAAAGCCACATTTGTCTCTGGAAATAATGGGTTAATTTCATAACTGCAATAACAAAGGTATTGACACTGGGTAAATTGGAGTTCCTTCTGTGAACCAAGGCATTTGCAATCCAGAAGTGACATTACAGATTTACTTACAGAAGACAAAAAATAGTAGAGGCCATACTTTCATCTTTATGCACGACAATTTAATATCATCAGCCAGGTGCTTCTACTTACTTGAAACCTATGTTTACTGTGAGCTACTAAAATATGTATAAGTGAAGTACAGTTCCTTCGTGCATTATCAGGGCCCTCAAGCTGCAATCATTTAAATGAGCAATATGAGATAATAAATGTCTTGTCAAAACAAATCATAAAATCCTTTCTCACAAGAGTGAGGAACTTTAAAAAAAGTTTAAAAAAAAAAAAAAGACTTCAGACTCAACCTGAACCGAGTGAGTCTCATGCTGAATGTGTGAAAGTTAGCAGGTCTGCAGCATTAAGGAAAAAACAACAACAAAAAACAAACCGAAAACAGACAGTGAACATGACACCTTATTAACTCTGTTATTACAGCTTAAAACAGAAGAGTTTCCAGTAGCAACCTCACTGTCTCATGCAACACTTAACTCAGGATCTCTTCCCTCTGTGGTATTTTAATACAAGACTCAGTCTTTTGTATTTCATGGTCCATCAATGATTCAGCTCTCAGTGTTCTTTCTCCGTGGTTGATCATTCAGCCATTTTGAACCTAACTGGGCTGCTTAACTTTGGCATAGAATATGTCAGACTGGATGCCTTTAGGCTCTGTTGCCTGCCAGCCTGTTTGGCTTCATTGGTTGGTTTTCTTGGGATAGCCACATGTTTGCTTCTACTTGAAGTCATTTTCATGAATCTGGCCACTCACATATAAGAAATGCTTTCTTCTTTTTTCCTGCATTTACTGTTTATGAAAATAAGCACCATCTGGTGGCAATCATGCAGACATACAATTCAATTTCCATTTTATTTCAAACAGTAAATAAATAAATAAATTCCTCAGACCTTTACCTGATTACGGGCACAGACTAGGAGTGATATCGAACATGCAAGCCATATTTATGTGTTTCATGATTTTAGGATTGTCAACCCCAAGCCTTCCAAAATCATGAGTCAGGCCACCAAAAATCATGGGATTGGCTTAAAAGTCATGGCATTTTACAAAATAATAAATGTCAGTTTCGTTTCATTTTCCTTCTGGTCTTGCCCTTAGAGTTCCTGTTCTCATTCTGCAACCATGAGGGCTAGAAACTTATTTTTTACTTTAAATGAAAGCTGAGCATCTCATGTAATCACCTGTGTCTCTCAGAGCTTGGGCTTTAAGAAAAATATCAAATATTGTAAGCCTTGTGATAAAATTGTGAGAGTTAGCAAATCTGTCATTTAATCCAAAGAGCCACATAGATAGGCTCGTTTGTTTAAATTATACTCTTAGTGGGTTTTTTTTCCACTTGAAAACCTTTGTGCATTTTGCTTGAGAAAGGAAAAATAAACATAATATGGCTCTGTTATCTCTACACTGAGCCGTCATGGCTGGCTGCTCGCAAAGGTGGGTCAGTAGGTATGCACGTCAAGGCGGGCAACCAGAAAAAGGCAATTCCAAAACATTCTGAGGATGTTAAAGGAGGGGACAGACTCCCAGTATCTGTGACCCCTGGGTACTGGAGTTCAAAATTGTGATCAGAGCAGTCACTGTCGTGAGGACAGGGCATTGTGCGACTGTTGCTGGAGGACTGTCAGAGGTGACACAGGTAAAGCAGTGTCCACCCTGGCGTTTTGTCAGTGGAAGTATGTAAGCTTTGGACTTAAGTCTTTCGAGGAGATGATGTAATGAGGGGGGCTACATCTGTGGGAGACATATTTAGCTGTAGACGCATGCAAAACTGTCAACAAAAAGTTGAGTTATGTCAAAAAGCCTTGTGATATAGCTATAGAACAAACATTAGTCTCCTCTCCCAAAGAACAACTTGAATGAACCACACAGAGCACACACATTCTTGTTGCCTGTAGTTAAAATAACCCTATATTTAGCCCCAAGTTTCTGATTTCCGCACCTCTTTTTATCAGCTCAATGAAAACTAGCAATGCCTCCTGTCAGAATGAGCCTCTTGTCGCTTTCAAAATTTGTTTAACATGTGATTATATTGAAACAAGTGACTTAGATAGCATTGCAGGGTTCATTGTTTACTGGCTTACAAATAAAGAGGTTGTTTTGGTAAATGACCGCCCAGCACACTCATCCTGGGATTTGAAAGTCAAACTGGATCCTTTCCGTACGTCAGCACCGTACGAAAAATTCTGCATTCAGAACTTAGTTAACTATCATGTATATGTTGCACAAACAAGAACAGAATTCAATTGGCTCTCTCTTAAAGGGAGAAAATGTGGTTCCCTCTCTGTTTTATCCATGCATGCACACGTATATTATATTCAGTGCAAACAGGAATACATTTTTTTTTCTCAGAAGAGTCAGCAGATCTGACTCTGAATAAATGCAGGGAGAAGATGTGATGACTGAAAAGGTGACTTGTTTACATAATCACTTTTCTAACCATAATCACACTTTAAGGATCCTTCTCTCCTACCCCATGTGTGTTACAGAACCTTAATATGAACAGTAACTAATAAAACTGCAGGCAAATGAAATATGGAACACTAGGAAGGAATCTATGAGCTATACAGTCTGAAGTAGCCTTGAAAATAACTTGACCTGTGGTACGTTGATATGTGTTTTTCTTTTGCTAATTGGAACAAGGTCTGTATTATCAAACTTCTCTGTGCCACTCCAGCTTGTTTTGGTAAACATAGGAGACAGTGTGCCGGGTGTTGTTATTATGGCTAATGCTAGCAATTTCTCATGGTAATAGCAATAAAGACACAAATTAACTGCTTGTTTGGCAAAAAGCATTGGGAGATTTATTTTTCAAACTAGGCCTGAATTCTATATATTGTATGCTTTTCAAATAGAATTTTTCTGAATGCCAGTGAGGTGAAAGAATTCTCTAAACAGTTTAGATTGCTAGCGTCCACTTCAAATGCTCTGAAGTGTACCCAATGGACTCTGTTAAGACTGCTGATGAAAACTGAGCTACATCAAGCATGAGAGAACTGAAGAAGTACCCATCCTGCCTTTACCTGCTTCCGGGGAAGGTTCCACTTTTTAATTCAGCCAGCTTCAAAGGTCCTACGCACCAGCCAGGCTAGGAGTGTTGTCTGTCTCAAAAGAGCCTAAATATTAAACTTGATTGGGTCCATCAAAGGAAACACTCTCAGTTCTGAGCAGCAATCAGGAAGTTTGTTCAAACCGAAAGACATTGTCTAAACTTACAATCACCACAAGGTCTTACCCCTATGGGGAAAGATACCATAACCAGCACAAGCTTTGAATAGAGGTTTCAACAAAGACTCTACTAAGTATAACATCCAGAAGGCAGAGGTGGGGTTCTGAGTTTTAACAGCAAAGTGGATATTGACTGAACCACATTTTATTATCAATTAAATGAGTCTTTCTATTCAGCCAGAAAGATCCAGGTAGAATGGGATTTAGGTGTTTTGTTACCTGGCAGTTCATACCTTTTCTTTACAGAAGGAAACGGAGACTATCAAAGTGAAGATTGAATTTACATAAATATAAATGTATGCATAGGAATAAGCAAATAACTCTTATGTGATTATTTTAAGCATTGTCCTTCCTTTTTTTATTTTATTTATTTCCTGTCTTTTTATTCGTCCATTTTAATAACCCTCCACATGGAGACACATCATAGCATTGTATGAATGAGTGGGAGGAAATGTGATGTAGGACTACAGCCTACTATGGGTGGGTTGAGTTTGTCTAGTGAGTTAAGTAGAGGTTGGAGAGTTTGGACACAGGGTTCTATTCCTGGCTCTTCCACTGACTCATTTAGAGACTTTAATCAAGTCACTTCACCTCTCTGTACATCATTTATATAATCTGTGATATGGGGATAAAGATTAGGGCTAGGTGAAATCGGTGTAAATTGTTTTTTGGCAGAAATTTTCACCTATTTGTTTTGCTAAGATTTCAAGTCCCTCAAATTATTTTGCATGTTGGCTTGTAAAATCCACTCCCAGCTTGAACTGTCGAGCTTTCAAAACTTCTGACTGGCTGTGCCATGGCTGTTATCTCTGGCAGCTTTGAGTTGTGGAGAGAAGACTAGAGAAATAGGCATCAGGGGCACACACATTTGTAATATATTATATGAAGTTACATAGACAAACCTATCAGGCCAGGCTGGGACAGTAGCAGCTGAGGAGTATATTTAGATTGTAAATTCTTTTGGGCAGGGACTCTTACTATATGTACAGTAGTTAAAACAATGGGGCCCTAAACTCAGTTGTGGCCTCCAAGTGCTACCATAGTACAAATAACTTGACATTGAGATCTGCACTGGATCCTGACTCACTCTGTTGACCAGTCAGGGTGAAAGGCTAAGCTAAACCATCAGCAGCCAAAAGGTGTGGCAGCAGGTGCCAAGTCTTTCCACTGAGTGATATCAGGTGGTGACCCATATAAGAGCAATCTCCCAGGGCTTTGCGACTGCCTTCTCCTAAAACCAACTAGGCACTGTGGGAGTTGGAGCAGGCACCAGAGGACTGTGAGCTCATCACTAGTGAGGTGACTGAGTCTGAATCAATGCTCTACAATTAATTGCCTTGCCCATTCCCAGCTTCACCTCTCAAAGGAAGGGAGAACGTTATAAAAATATTAAAGCAACCTCTCTAGGCCTTAAACTCTTGGTATAGCTAATAATGTTGGGTAATGACAGGTCTGGATCTGAGCAGATTAAATAGCACAATGAATGGGAAAAAACACATGAGTTTCTTCCAGTGTTGCCACATGTTGGGCTGCACCTATGCAGAATTATGATTCCAAAACAACTAGTATAGACAAGACCTTTGAGGCCACTTCATAGCCTTGGTTTTATTTAAAATATTCTATATGTTTAAAAGGATGGAAGATAGGAAGTTTTCTTGTGACAAACATATTCCCTATTTTTCTTGTAAATAATAATGTCTCCATTAATTCTTGCCACTAGCTGGTGCTAGGATACAATTTACTAAGCATGCAATTATAATGAAACATCTGCATTATTGGCCTGCAATAGGGAATTCTTCCCTCTTAATATTCTGCCTGTGTGTCACTGTTAGTCACTCTCCATAGTCTGATTTATTGGTGTTTAAGGCATTTTTGTGGTTTCTACCCTGTTCCTGTTGTGAAGCACACCTGGTCTGGTTGGTATTTCAGACAATTTACACACACTGGTGTTTTAACAAAGCATTCCCTCCTTTCCCCTTTCTCACACATACATTCTGTTATTGCTTTCTACAAGGCTGCTTCCAAGATATTCCCTGGGAAAGCAAGGTATTATGATGTTAATCGTTACATCATTAACTAGAAGAATCCCCCCTGAAAATCCGTTTTTAAAAGACTAAACTGAAATGGGTGGGTTAAATATTTCCCAGAGCCAACACATCTAGGTCCTAATGAACAGATGGTATTTTTAATCTCCTCATGCATCACGGTTAATAGCACTGAATGTTTTCATGATCTCATTAACGTTTTAGGACCTACAAACAGCCATGTCCTAGTGCCAAGGATAATTTCAATTGGGTGAATCTAGCTCTGGACCAGCTAGACAGTCTTGTGCTGCTGCCTGAACTAAATGGTTTTCACTAGTAAACAAGTGCTATGGAATGGCAAAAAGCTGTATGGTAGAAGGGGTTTTTTGTTTCTTCATGTTTCTCAACCAAAATAACACAAATATCCCATCAAGTTCTAAGGGTTTGTTGAGGCTAGCAGAGGAGGCTGAGATTAGGTGTTAAACTAAATGAAGGTGACCTGCATCTACATACATTAGAAAAACAGTTGTATTCTCTCACCTCAAACTAATATCAACCTCTTTTGCTCATCTAGATAAACCTAAAGAAGAGCTAAAATCTAGCAACCTGTAGCAGTAGAGCCTGAGACTCAAACCTAGTTTTCTCCCACAGTAGCACAGAACATATAGGCCATCTCTGATTCAGCAAATGATACTAATCCCACCTCCACGACACTGTAATTAAAGCAGCACTGCAGTTTCCATGACCAGGCTATTCCTAGTGTTCAAGGGGTTATCAACTGATAATGGTGGTGTTGTTTTTTCAGCAGCAATCTTCATGCCCAAAGGTAGAGGCCCCCTTGTAAAGATTTTGTATTCCGATAAGAGCATCTGCAGAATCCTGTGGAAATGTGCATTACAACACACTGACTCTGACCCTGTCCTGAAGAACTTGCAAAAGCTTGTAAGCATTTTTAGTACACATTGTAAAATAGTTCTCGTGTCTTCTGTCCTCCACTCTTGTGCACCTGCCCAGGGTCAGTGGCAATCTCTGCACTGAGTGTGCATGTGTGCCTCTGCTGGATGAAATGTTTGGCCTATGCGTGCGAGAGAGAGAGAGAGACTTCTTTTGTTTGATTGTCAGGGCTATTTGGTATTTTGGTGACAGCAGGTCTTGAGTTCTATTCCTGTTGTGTGCTATGAAGTCTTGTTCAGATAATGCATTGCTGTTCCTTTGCCAAGCTGAAGAAGTAGATTTCAGGGCCTTGCGAGTGAGATTCCCATTTGGAGCAGGAATTGATGGCACAGAGTCAGGTATTTTCTTAGTATACGTTTGTTTATTTACAAAATGTGCACAAGTCGTCTTGCTTCAAAGAAGACTAGCAACAAACTCCAAGCAAGTAACCTCAGGAAAGGCCACATTACCACTGCCCTGTCCCAAGAAGGAGCTGCCTTGAGCATCTGTTTGTCTCCGGGCTTCACAAAAAATATTGTGTGCCCCCTTTCCTCCCTCATTTCCTGAACTCTACACCTGGGAACCCCCAATCCAAAGTTCCACTTGGACCAGATGGTTTGGATACAGTGGCTCTGTTATTAACCGCCCCCCCCTTCCCTTTTGTGCTACTGCTTTGCAGACTCACAAAAAAGCTTAGAAAGGTCCAACAGCCCAGATGTAGGAGAGTGCCTTAATTCACACAATACCGTTAACACCTTGCTGAAGGCAGTGTCTGCCTGGTGTCTTTAATCCTTTCTATGAAGAGTTTCATCCTGGGTGCTTATGAATCAGTGGCCCCAAATGGGCAACTCATTAGCACCTCTTGCCAGAGCATTGTATAGATTAGCCTAGGTGCCCACAGAATCAGTGCAGTGTGCATCCTGGCTAAGGAAAGACTGGAAATGAATCTTTGAGAAGATTCACATACTGCCTCTTGTGACTGTGATGATCAGGGTCCAGACACCCCAGAGGGAGGACAGGGGGCCTGAACCCCAAAGAATAAGCAATTGAATCAACTGATTGTATGCAGTATTACAAAAGTGTGCCAAGCAAGGTCTTTTATGAAAGCCAGTGACATGCTGGTGATTAATAGCCTGACTCTGGTGACAAAACAATGACTTTGGGAAAATATAAGTAGAAGCAAAATTCCATTTTGGCATCCCTCACTGATGGGACATAGGTACAGCTGCCTCCGAGCCTGTGAAAGTTGGATCCCGTGTTCTGGAGGGTTAGGGATGCTGGTAACCTGATGTAAGAAACAATCTTTACCTAAGCAGTTTTCTAACTTGCTTATGTTAAGTTTTAGTCACTAGAAAGCGTGTTTTGTTTTGTTTTGTTTATAACCAAATCTCTCTCTCTTTCTCTTGCTTAGTATCACTTAAATCTCTGTTCTTTGTTAATAGTTTTGTAATGAAACAAGAATAAATTTATCTGCGTGCTGTGTAGTAAAGTGAAGTGTGAGTTTTCAGCTAACCTGACAGGCTGGTGTGTGCTTTGTCTCTTTGAAGACAGTGAACTTAATAACTTCTGTGAGCGTCCAGTGAGATGGACTGCAGGGAGATATCCAACATCTCAGGAGATGGGGTTCATTGACTGTTACCTACAAGGCAAAGTTTTGACTGGCAGAGTCCTAAAAAATTTTCTGGCAGCGCAGAGAGGCTAGTCTGTCAGGAAGCAGACACACAGTTTAGCATCGGCAAAGCTCTCACACTTGCTAAGGCAGAGGGGTAACAGTGGGTCACAGTTCCGGGCATCGGGACCAGAGGATCACAGTGACCCCTTTGGTATTAATGAGAATTCTGATACAGGTGGGGGCAGCATATTCCTCCAAGAAGAAAGCTAGTGTTCATTTTTAGAATAAATTTTTAGTCTGCACGTGGAACCTCTTCACATTCCTGTCTCCTGATGTACTCAGTACAGAATGGCAGACAGGAAACAAGGAAGAGCTCGCAGTCCCATCTTTTTCTCCCAGGAGTGTACCTGGCAGGATTGCCAGTTCTTCCCGTTTCCTGCATGACATTATGTTTCGGGGCAGGAATGTGAAAAATATCCTCAGGCATTCAAAAAGAAAGTGTTATTTGAGAACAGCACAAGTGCTGACAGCAGGAAACTGAGTTGTTTCCTAGTTTGAGTGAGGCATAAGTCGCAAAAGGTTTCCCGGGAATAATATGTATGCATTAATACATTAGAAAATGTCTAGGGTAGGGACTGGATGATTCAGGGGTCTGGCAATGGGGATTTGCGGTATGTCTGTGCTGCAGAGAAAAACCCGCAGAACTGAGTCTCAGAGCTCAGGTTAACTGACTCTGGTGTGGGGCTAAAAATAGCAGTGTAGATATTCCCTCTTGGACTGGAGCCAAGTTCTGAGACCCACCCCCTCTACTGGGTTTCAATTAACCACTGGTACAACTTATCAAGGATGTGATGGCTTATCCATACCTTGAAATCTTTACATCAAGACGGGAAGATTTTTTTAAAAGATATGTTCTAATTCAAGCAGAAATTATGATCTTGATGCAGGAATCCCTGTGTAAAAATCCCTGGAATGAGTTATGCTTGAGGTTAAACTTGACTTAGATGGTCATAATGGTCCCTTGGGCCTAAATATCTATGAATTTGTGTGTATGTGTACATGTACGAACGCCCAGATTTAACCTTCAAGGTCTCAGTGTAGAGATGAAGGTGATATGACAGTCAATATCTTAAGAATTTGTGATTTTCTTTTTCCAACTGATAGTCCTTTAACTAAAACTTCATAAGTGTCTTTTAATGTGTGAATCTGAGCAAGAGTTTCCAAGAGTTTTACCTGTCACAGTGTATCCTCCTTCCTCTTTTGAAGATGGTGCCCCTTCTAAAAGGTTTTAAGGGGAAAAAGGCAGTTTTCTCCACATGACTGAACTGCTGAGTGAAAATTAAGGCTCAATGTTTGATCATCTAAAGGCGCCTGATTCAATATAAAAATAAGCATGTCCATGGTCTGCACTGTGGAAGGCTGCAAAAGCCACTAAGGATGAAATGTCTGTGGCTTCCATGTCCTTGCATGGCCTTATGCAGTATGCAAGCCTGGAGGTATTTGTTGCTGACTCTTAATTAGCCTCTTACTCCACCTTTTCATGTTCTCTGTATGTGTGTGTGTATACTTACTATATGTTCCATTCTATGCATCCGATGAAGTGCTCAAATAAATTTGGTAGTCTCTAAGGTGCCACAAGTACTCCTGTTCTTTTTGCGGATACAGACTAACGTGGCTGCTACTCTGAAACCGGTCCTAATGCAAAACCTTCTGTGGTTGCAGAACACTAGTCAGTGAGCACAAACCTTATGCTTGCATAAGGTGGTAGGTCTGTGATGTAGACACACAAAAACGCAGCTTCCCTGGTGACTGAAATGAGCTTTGAACATGGGTGAAAAGTCAGAATGCAAAGTTACGCCACGCCTTTGCCATGTAACCCCTATGCATTGAGTTACATTGCAGGAACTATGTCTGGGTTTTTAAGGTTCTCTTTTGGGGTATTAAAATCCTAATCCTGATCTGTTCTCATCAAACCATACACGTTTCTAAGATTTTTGCACTTTCCCCCTAATGTTAACTTCAGCTGAGATACCATTTTGCTTTAATGCCTGAAACTGCCCAATCAGGTCAGATTGGCAGTGTACCTGAATTTTATACTGCTATCAGATGCAGCTGTACTTCAATTTAATAAACTGTGGGACTTTTTTTTAATTGTATCCTTCTTGGCATATAAGCACATGACAGTTCATTGTTCCCATGAGCTGATGATACTGTATATTTTGAACAGTAGCCATGCTTTTGGAGGAATGATCAAGCAGTGGTTTTTCTCATCTCCTAATGCTCGTTCTGGGCAAATAAACTTGACATACTGAGAAAACTGTTTGTGTTAAAGAAAATTAGCATCCATTACAAGTTGCTTCAAATCTGCTGGCTGGAACATGCTATTTTGGGGCAGTATTGACACAATCAAATATTTATTCTGCTCCATAATGGTGTGCCTACAACTGAAGGGATGTTTAGGCTTTATCCTAAAATTACCTCTTTGGAATGGAGACTGAATCGCAAGCCAGACTTCTCAGGCATCATCCCAGGCCACTACTTCGACTCAAACAAAATTGTCTGTGTTTGTTTGTTGGAGTAGAAGTGTCCACTAGTTGGGTGTGTTTTTGCAGGACTGAAAACTTTTAGTGTGTGTATATATAGCTTGATATGTTTGAAGTAACAATATTTAAAAGTCTAGAAATGAGTTAGAAAAATAACTACTTTAATTAGGATATAAACTCTACTAGATGATGTAGGTGGGGCAGGAAAGTTCTGACTCCATCCAGCATTCCTCTAACACAACTCCATGCCCCCAGTAGCCTACTGACTGAGAGAACACTCAACCATTGAAACACAAGAGAGTTATATCCATGGTTCTCAAACTGTTTCGTTGTGGACCCACCTCCCTTTCCAAAAGAGATGGCTGAATAATAGTTGTTGAAGAATGTATTCAGCTAATTTCAAGAATAAATTGTTCTCCCCAGAACACACACATACGCATTTATATTCTGAGCTGTACTGCTGGGTGAATAATTTGCAAATATGTTCATCAAAAATTAATTTGATGAATTTCACTACCAAAAGGTTGACTGGGCCAGCTGTGTGTTATATATTTTTACTGTCAATTAATGTCTGTGCTGCACCTGTTTCTGACAGTGAATTTAAAAAACAAACACCCCACAGTCGAAAGAACACAGGAACAGACCAGGGACAAAAAACCTCAGTGAATGAATTCAACATGTAGGTCAGATATTCAGATTACAAATATTTGCAAGTGTGTGTGAAACTTGAAAGAGAAACAAAACAAGCTTGCCAGCTACACCCCAAGCAAGCACTGAAAAGATTACTGGGCAGAACTGCCATTCATCAGTCTCTTACTCTAATCTTTTGGCATCACAATAACTGACAGCATACGTAGGAGACAAATAGCAATAATCTCGTTCCTTCTCCCTGGATTCCACTTCTGGATTCTTTTTAGCTAAAGCATTGCAAGCTGGCCATTTGGAAGCCACTGCAGAACTAATATAAGCAGCAGCACCTCTGGGGATGGAATGTGAATATTACAACGATAACGATGCAAAAGCCAGAGGTGGTGACATTCCCCTCTTCAGAATTACTCTGGTAGAGATTTATTAGCCCATTGGAGACTACAAAAATCATAAAGGCTCAGGACAAAGAGCAGGAAAGGAAGAAGAGCTGACATTCCACTAACCCATCTCTCATTCCAGATGGATACAGAGCAAACCTTGAGCATATTAGAAGGGACTCCTTTTGTCCCTAATCCAGCAAAGCATTTAAGCATGAGCTAAAATGAAGCATGTAAAGCATTTAAGCACGGGCTACTTCCTGAAGCAAAGCATGTGAGTGATTCGGTTGAAATAACGGGACTACACACATGTTAAGCACCTGTGAAGGTGCTTTGCTGGATTGGGGCTCCATTCACTTGGTGTTCTCAAATAAATCTCAAACTTTTTCCTGAGAGTATTGAAAAGAGAGGCTGAAAAGGAACAAGAGCATGTGGGGTTTTTTCCTTATATGTATTATAAATCCATCATATTACACTAGTTCCTTCTTATTCTGCATCTACCAATATTGGTTGACAGATGCGGCTCAGCAACAGGAAAGTAGCCTAGTTATAACCAGAATTTGACTAATAAAGGAGTAAAAAAAAGGCACCGGGAAAACTATGTATCTTGCATATAAAATGCTGTTACTCTTACCTATCAGCTCATTTTGGGGGAGGCTTTAAGAAAGCATCCCTGTAGCTTTTGTTTGGTCTTGGGAAGTTTCTATTTTAGCTTTTAGGAATGCAGTTTATAAATGTGTGCAGTGTACACACATCAAGAGCCGTGGATGGAAATCCAGCAGAGACACAAAGTCTACCCTAAAGGTCATTTGGCCTACAAGTGAATGAGTACATGTTTGAAACTTGGCTCTTTGATAGAAACATGTAGTTTGGCTGTGGGCTGAAAAGAGGTTTCTTGTCGATCTACACAGGCTATAAAACGATTAGGAGTTATGGGACATTAAATAGATCTGTTGGGGGTGGGGGTCAAGGGTGTGTCTTTCTTAAATAACCCACTATCTTGATAAAATTGTTAAACTCCTGCCCACTATTAAACTGATCTGAACGGTCTAATTTTGCTTAGAGAAGGAATCAGAAGGAAAAGCGTAACGGTCAGACAAGTCAAAATGTTGCTCTCCAAAACCAGTTGATGATTAATGTTCACACAAAATGGGCCTGATTCACTCGGCTGTTGCAGCCCAGGGTTTGGGCTCCAGCAGTAGTAAATTCCAAGCTGCTCAGTGTCCGTGACACTAGGGAATCTGCAGCCAGGGGTCCAGCCTCAAAAGGGAGGGAGTCAGGCTAAGAGGGAGCCAGTTCACATGGAAAATGAACAGATTTAGCTACCCTTCCGCAGGGGTGACACAGGTCCCCCAGGCAGCGAAGGGAAATTGCACCCTTTTTGTGCCCATTGGGGCGAATTTGACCCAGTGTTTTTTCTGTAAATAGTAAAAGTCTGAATTTAAAATAGGGTGGAAACTGACTTACAGTCTGTGGGATGGACCAAACTTGCATTCTTTGTGTATCCAAAATTCCCCTTGTCATCCTTGACAGCTTTTGCTGCCCAAGAGATGCCTGATGGGTCCAGCTGACCCTAGGGCACCAGTGTCACATATAAAGTACATGCTCAGCAAGGGAGCTCTGATTGGGTGGAAATTAGTACGTCTCTTTAATATTGTTGGCCCTGTATTATAGAATATCTATAAGCTGTGCTGGCAGGTTGCTTTGCACCTAAGGCGATGAGAAGGAACGCTCCAATCGAGAAGAAAAGCAATATGCAAAGTATCCATTTCTGTAGCACATCTCCAAAAACTATTGAATTGTAACTTATACCTTTAAAACCAAGTGCTGCAGGTACTACAGGGGAGACCTATTGTGTGTGTATGAGACTCTTGTCCAATTACCTTTTGCCCACCTGAATTCCTCCTGTGGTTCCAAATGGAGGAGTTAGTCCTCACTTCCTGTTCGCAAGCAGTGGCATAGTTGTTGCTGGCTCTAACTGTTCATTTTGTTCTACTGTGCAGTGACTGTTTTGCATTTTGGGTGCTAAAATCATGCTCTGGATGTCACTTTCCAAGGTACTGAGCTCCCCACAGCTCCAGCTGATGTCCATAGGAAAACTGCAGGAGCTCAGCACCTTTGCTGTCTAACTGCTGATGTGAGCGCTCGGCTGTGGAAATGAGAGCTCCAACTTCGATGCCTATGTCTGAGAATTGAGCCTGTAGTCCACAAAGAGCTTTGGAATCTTTTAGGATGAAAAATGTTGCATAAATGCAAAAGACTATATTATTATTATTATTTATTAAAAGAGCATAGAGCATGGCCCATTGTGGCTCCTTTAGAGCAGTTTGGAAGTGTTCAATTTTTATGATTCTCCCCCACCTCCCGCCTCTTTTTTTGAACGTCTCCAGTTCTTACATTGCAGGAAGGTAAATTGTTCTTGCTCATTTGTTGTTTTTGAAATCTCCTGTTTCTGTTGACACTCTCTGTAATTAATCAATCATTCTTTCCAACTGCTTTCTGGAAACAGAATACATACCCTTGAAAATGTATGGAATCTGCAGGGCTTCTTGCCTGTTAAGACACTTGCCAATTGAGCATTTACAGGAGTCTGAAAATCTACCCTCTCCAGCCTAGAGAAGTCTAACAAGCTACTAGACTGAATGGGGACCTTTGTGTCCTAATCCAACTGTTCGTTGGTGAGCAGGGGGCTGCGGATTTGGTCTGACGCCTAAATCCACAAGGCCCAGACAAAGAGACACATGGCTAGTGTGATGCCGGGTTTATTTATACATAAATGGCTCCATGCTACAGCTGCAAGAAATGTACAAAGCAGTAATTCAAATTACTTATTACGGCCCCTAGGGTCAAGTTACACACCCACTACCACTTTCTAGATCCTGTTAATAACTATGGGTGACCACTAACAACACTAGATGCTATAGACTTCAGTGTGATTAAGAAGCTATTAGTGATGAGGTGCTGATGTTGATGGAGATTCTAATATCTAATCTCATTAACTGGAAGAGACTATGAATAGTTATGCCACTCTATTCAGGAATGATACTGAGGGCCAGCTGTGATAGTTACCGGGTTAGTCATAGTGGTTTGCTGTTATTTTCAGTGCGACCTTTCGGATGGTCTAAGAGGGGTGAGTTTAGATATTGAGGGGGTTTCCACTGTATTAAATTAATGTGGTTTCCACAGAGCGGACATTTCTCACTTCAGGATTTTTGGCATATTAGTCAAGTTACCCTGTTTCCTGTGCCATTAGTTGCTGTCTATATGCACCATATGAAAGGGCACAAAAGTGCCATGTTATACATAAAAATGTGTAATGGAAAGTCATTACTTCATCTGTGAAGTGATGTGGCCTAGTTGTTACTGGACTGAATCTTACGGACTCCTGGAGTTCTAGTTGTAGGTCTGTCACTGACTTACTGTGTGACCCTGGGCAGTCATTTAACCTCCCTGCCTCACTTTCTCCATCTGTAAAATGGGGGTAATACTTATCTCACAGGGCTGATGTACAACTAAGATTTTTGAAAACCTATTGATGTGTAAAATACTACCTAGCCATTTCAACATACATCTAAGATAATACTCACATTTTAATGGTAAACGCGGAATTCTTGTTTTGATTTTAATCGTCCGTGTAAAAGCTTTGCACACTTTCAAAAATCAGAGTGAGAGTGCCTCATGAGGTTTTTATGATGGCTACAGTTAAGTTTTTTTTTTGTTTGTTTTTTTTTGTTTTTTTGGTGTTAACTTGTTCTGACGACTCCGCATATCCCCAGCAACTTGTTTTAAGTTATTACAGTGAAAATATCTGCAGCGTATACGCGGTAACAATTGCCTTTATTGTCCATTGCACTGTCTTCCTCCCAGACACCCAAAAACCGAGATGACAACGTTTTATGAAGGTCCAGTGACATCCGGTTTTCTCACAGGAAACTTGGTCTCTGCCTGTCCATTGTTTGTGAGAGTCACACTCATGACCCAGAGCCAAGCTGCAAAGGGAGCATTACCGCTGTGAACTTGACGAGGAATTGGAGGTGTTTGCCTGACAATAGCAAGTGTTGAAATGGTAAATGTTCTTTGTGAATGAAATCCTGATGTGGCCAACAAGTCATGGTGTGGGAGCAGTCATTCCCTGGTGCACTCTTGATTACAGGAATCCAGCTGACCTGGGGTCCGATCCTGTAAACAGTTTTGCACATGTTTAACTAATCCAGTTTGCTGGATTATGGACCAGGTCAGGATTTCACAGACCAGCTCAAGATAATGTGCTGCTCCCCTGAACAAGAAGCAATGTGCGTCCCCATCTGCTGGCTACTGTTTGCTGCTGGTGGCAGAATGATCCCAGTCCAACACCCCCTGGGTTAAACCTTGTTAAGAGTTGAGTTAAAACCTCATTGAAACTGATGTTTGATTGCACCCTTCACTTAGGATTTCTATGTATATGGCCAGATTCAAGGGCTCACTGCACTGTAATGTGACCATATAAAGGGGCCATAAACAGCCTTCAGGGGAACTTCTCTAGTGCACGAACAGCATAGGCCCAGATAACACCTGCTGCTAATTTATGTTGTAACTTATGTTGGGGGAATGACCTCTAGAGCAGCTCAGAATCCAGGAAACTAAAAGCATAAAGCAGAACTCAACCCTCAACAAAAGACAGAAGCCTCTCTTCAGCACAGATCTAACCCACAGACCCATGCAGCCTGGAATCTTAAAATTTCTCTCGTTCTAAAGGCCATTATTTCGGGCACACTGAAAACCAATGAGTTCTTGTGAAAAAAACCATCCCCATCCTGCAGGACTGGTGGGATTTTAAGTCTTCAGCACTGTACTCACTGGAATGAGATTCTGAACTAGGAACAGGCTGTGTTTGATTGCTAGAGCCTTTGCATCCATATATGTATGAATATTTACCTGTGATTCTCAATATATTTCTATTACACCTGTGGGAGCAATGGGGTTTCCCTCCAGAAATCTCTAACTAGGGATGGAACGGACTCACACTCCTGGCAACACCTCTTGGGAACTGACCCTTCTGCACTCTGTACAGTGTGCTCTTGTTCTGGTGCTCCTCCCTTGTTCTTCATAGCTAGAAAACTAAACCCAAATCAAAAATCATATGCTCAGAAGATCAAATCCATTCTGCAAAGCTGCCCATCACTTCATTGCCTATCTGGCTCGCTCAGATGTCTCTGCAACTGACAGTTCTGAACAATGCAGGGATGATGCCCTCAGGTTGGGAAAATAAAGGATTATTTGTGTCACATGTGGGGTGCAGTTCTGTCAATAACTGAATAAACAATCAGAACAAATGCTGTATGTTACTGTATTATGATCAGTTCACAACCACCACTTGGTCTAAACACAAATTGGTGCCATGAACCAGGAACTCACTAGCAACTGCATATGAAACAATTTAAAAGTAGACTGGTTATTTTACTAAGTTTGCCCTGGCAGGAGGATGAATTAGAGAGCCTAATAAGTATGTTCCATATCTAATTTACTATTCTATCATTACCATGCACATGTAGCACATATATGAGATTGGGATAGATACACATTTTCAGAATAAGACCTGTTTGTTTGTCTGGCTTAGAATTTAACACAAGAAACAAAGAATAGGTGAGACAGAGAAATGGAAATACGTTGTACGTGAAGCACAGTCCTATATGGAAGGAATTTATGTGATTCATTTGGAGCTATTCTCATGCTATAGGCAGTACTGTGAGGTCGCTGGATGGCAGTAAAAAAGTTGGAAATCACTTTGTTCCAACTTTACTTTTTTCTTTTTCTTTTCAGTTGTGCTAAATGCATTCCCTGCATGGACTACAAATGCAGAAAAAGATGAATCCACAAAATTAGCGTTTCTCTCTGTGTGTGTGCGTGTGTGGTGGTTTTTTGTTTGTTTTTTATGTAGCTGGTTATAATCCCAAAGCATTTAGGACTTGATCATGTAAGATGCTGAGACCACTTCCTGGCAGATAACAAGCTCCTGCATTTCAATCTGGGTCAGATCCTAACACAACAAAACCATTAGAGTGACATCATGTTTTCCTCTCACAATAACTTATTTTCTCTAAACTGAGGTTCACTGTAGTAGGAGGGGTTGGGTTTTGTTTTGCACACTGCAGTGTATTGAAACAATGAAAGAAGCAATCTAGTTGGCTACTGTGAGCAAGATTATTGTCTCCTTTAATTGACGTATGGTGCTTAGTTACCAAGGTGCTCATCCCTTAGAAAAACCTCAGACAGACTATTGTATTACAGTAATTATTGTTGCAATGCCTTTACCCCGCCCAGGGACTCTCCCAGGGGTGGGGGGGGGGAATCTTTAGCTAAGTGGATAGGTCAGGTTCATGGCCCCTTTGCACCCCTGAAGCAGCACAAAGAGGCCTTAGTAAAAGCTAATGTCTGGCCCAGAATCTGTGAACTGAAGCCAGTGGTAGCTGTACTCACTTGCACGAGGAACAGATTTGCCCCCTGTCCTCTTTATTAAACACATGAAGATCAGAGCACGTACATGCTTAGCACAGGGTTAGTTTGAGAGGCAGCCACTTTAGATGATGTCACTGGAAACAACGTGGTACTCTCCATGACTCAGACCCTGCCCACATCCAGTGAAAAGGTGTTGCTCTTATTCAAGCACCGATCATGAATCGTTCCTTCCATTCACTGATTTTACCGAGGAAGTTAAAAAGGGGGTTTAAATAGGAAACTTTCAGTAAAGGAAAAATATGACTGCAGGTGTTCAAGCAAAAGAAGCTGTGTTTCGATGCTTATATGAAGTGGAGAACTGATGCAGGAGAAGGAACTTTCTTTTTGTGGAGGCAGAAAAAACTGATGAAGAGGAATGGAAATAGGTCCTTTTCTGAGCTCCTCCTGCCAAGTGCTGAGCATCCTCCACTCCAGCTGACACCAGATGGATTTTAGGGTGCTCAGAACTTTACCAGATCAGGCACAGAGCGTGAAATTTACCCTCCTCTCAGAGAGTCACTGCAAAGCTTATCCACCAAATCAGCCCTGAAGTGGTGTGATGCTGCTCAGTACTTGGGTTGATTTCATCCTTTTCACCCTCATCTCAGCGTGTCTTCAGGGATGTGTGGGGCATGCGATGGAAGATAAGATCTGGAGTCTGGCAGCAGGAGTATATTTAATCTGATCATATCTGGCACTAGCCGTCTGTGTATTCTGTAATATACTTTTTATATACAAGCTCCTCTCTTTAGATTAGTTTCTTTATATAGGACCTGATCCAGCTCCCCTTAAGTCAATGAGAGGCTGTCTATTGACTTCAATAGGTTTTGGATAAGACCCCTAAATTGCAGTTAAAACCCGAAAAGTGACTTTGTATAGGGATCATCCTTTCTCTAAAACGTCCCTTCTAGAGCAAATCATAAATGGAAGGATGATTGTTCTCATAGCTGGTGTCAAAGGCATCCTGTAAATAATTATTAAGTAGAGCTATGCGAATAATGGATTTTTCAGTTCGCTCAAAAAAATGGAAAATAAATAGTTCCAGGTCAAACCGAAAATGTAATTTTTTTGAAAATTTCAGCACTTTGAAAAGTAAAACAAAAAATTATGTCAGGTTGCATGAAAAGTTTAGTTTTGACAAAATCATTTGGAATTTGGTAATTGTTAAAAGTTTACGATTTAAAAAAAAATTAAAGGAGCTTTTGAAAGGAAAAGTTGTTTCCAGCTGAAAAATCAAAATTTTTTGTTTAGAAAATGTTGAAATGAAATGTTTAGATTGTTGTTTATCAAAACAATTCAGAGAAACTGACATGAAGTCATAAAACATTTCAATGTCACAGAATCTATATTTCATCCAACAAGTTTCACCCAACTCTACTACTAAGCCATGTCTTTCTGCTGCTCACTCCTATGCCATTGATAAAGATCCTTTAATTAAAGTGTAGCTGGATACTTGGGAGATAGTGCCTTAAACAAAAACAGAATCCAGCTTGCTGTACTCTTGGCTCTGAAGCATTACCAGGAGCTAAAGCCCATCAGTAAAGTAAGTGATATACCTTGACAAAGAGGGATTAGATGTTTTACATAGTAAACTTTCTGACTGGAAGCCCACCACAAAGCCTACACAATGCTTAAGCCTTCAAAACAGGATTTTGATGGTGCATAGGCCTTGAGCTGGCCATCTGCTTAGAGTGAATTTCACCCATTAAGATTTAGGGCTTTTTTTGTGTGAGTTAATGGTCAAAGTACAGAATTCACTGCTATGTTCAGAATACCTGTGTCAGTTCCATGCATGGAGTAAGGGTAGTTTATGGCCCTTAGTGAAAATCTCTGAATTATTGGCCAAAAAACCCCCAAAACGAAACACCTTATAAGGATGCTGATGCTTATCATTGAGCAGGCATGTTGTGAATGATTGAGGAGAACTCTGGGAGCAATCCATAAAGGTTGCCTGACCTCTACCATGCTATTTTTGGAGAGCATGTGCTCTTATTTCTGGCTTAACCACTATGAAATTCAGGTTGAGGGATAGACACAGGAAAGGATGTATTTTCTTTTTGTGCAAGTGAAAGTCAGCAGCAGCAAACTGAACTGGTACAGAGGAAACTGGTGAAATCTGTGATATTCCCTGTAATGGCTGAATAATTCATAATTCCAGATGGCATCCATTTGGTCAGTGATCAAGTGCACCACGCAGGGAAGTTTCTAGTACAGACATAAGACATTTTTCAGAGTCTAGACTAACGTAATTTACTCTTCATATAATCGTATCTTGCCACAGTAAGAAAAATCAATATCTTTGCTGCTTTCATATGGATTTACACACATTTCAGCAACTTCATACAGGTCACATATGAAGTTAAAATCAGATAGGAAAGTCATGGAAATGTGATTCACAAACAGGTACATAATAATCCTTTTAAAAATACCAATGATAAATATGGATTCCCCTCCTCCTCTGAGGATACTGTTGGTAAACTAGTTCCCTCAAAATTCCAACATATAACTATGCAGAGAAATAAACAAAACAAAGGATATTAGTGGGAAATGAAATACAAAAGTTATTTCTAAATTATTAAGAAACACAAATGTCTGTATCTGAGCTGAGCCACATGGAATAGGAATTCTGTAGAGATGCTCACCTCAGGGCATATTTTCTTTTCAATGCACATGTGTGAGTTTCACTTATCCCACTGCATGTTACCAGATGTGTTTGCCCAGAAGAAGAATGTACAGCCCTTAATATTTAAAAGGCAATTAAAGGCTAAGTTGTCAGAACTGTTCAAAACAGTTGGGCAAAATCTCACGAGTACTCGTGCTGAAGGCAGTGAGACTATCTGTGTGAGACCTTATCTACATACCAGCTGAATTATAATTTAATTATTTTAGTTAAACCGATGTGGCCTGTGGGGGTGAAACCCTTGCCCCACTCAAGTCAATGGGAGTCTTGTCATTGACTTAGCGGGAGCCGGGATTTCACCCCTTGTGGTTTAAAAATGCCGTATATCAATTCAGCTTAATTTGGGAAGGTATTGTTCTGTAGCTAAATTGATACACACCATGTTTAAATTGGTTTGAGAATGTCCACATGTGTTTAGCACAATGGTCTATCATACTGATTTTAGTTAATCAGAGCAACTTTGTGTGTAGACAAAATATAAGACAAATTAGATTGAAGTGAAGTAGGAATGTATTTTTTCATGAATGTATTCCATAGCTATAGAAAAATATCCTTTTACATTACAACAGATTAATATTAGGGTGTCAACACTCTGATAGTTGAAATACATTGTATAGCAGTAGTCCTTAATTAACAACAAATGAACAGCAATAATTCAGTTTTATGCTTATCACCATCCTATGCAGGCAACTGTAAATTCCACCTTGTCCATCACAGAAACAGCTCCCTTTAAATGTACAGCTCTTGATTATATTTTTATGAGAGCAGTCACCCAAAATGAAGCCAGGAAGGCATATTTCATTTTATTCTAAGTTAGGCTCCTCAAACATTAGATATTCTGGTACCATTAGTTGGAGGGAACTTGATCCATGTGTAGAGGGCCAGCATGAAGCCTACGCATCACTTAAATCCCATTGAAGTCTTTAAATTAGGCCTTAAGTGAGACTTGTGGTGCATAGGCTTTGAGCTGACGCCGTACAGGGGTGAAGTTCATCTTTTATAATTAGTTGTTGATAAAGAAGAGAATGTTACATTCCACTTCTGACATTACAAATGTCCTCTCAGTGGCTGCGGAAGCAAATAGATTTAAAGATACAGGCCCAAACCAAAACCCGGTATCCAAACATGTCTGAATGCTGAGTTTTTATTTTTAAATCCCAAGTCTGTAAATTGGACTCTATAAATGGGCCAGAGCAAAAGCCTGTATCAAAACATCCCAACCCCCAGATCCAGTTTTGATTTATTTATTTTTTTCAGTTTGGGCCCTTCTCTAGATAGAAAAGTTTGCACAAGTTCAGGTTGACAAAACACAGGGCTGAACGGGATGGAGGCCATAATAAAATGCCCTAAACTTGAAGTTTGCTAAATTAAAATGTTTGCTGATCACTAGAATTTCTCTTTCATCTCCTAGTCTCTCTATACTTTGTGAGCTCATCATAGTCACCAGAGACCAGGATTCACTGATGTACAAGTTCAAGTCTTGCACTGCAAACTGTTTCTAAATCATTTTTTCTTACGAGTGTATCTAGACTGGAACATAGACGTTTTTAAATACACTTGATTTTTTAATGAAAGAAATGTGCCAAAGGTTGTAAAAGACAAAAAGAATCCAGGATAGAGAGACAGTAACAGAAGGAAGAAAGATTCAGGAAGGTAAGAATTTAAGTGGTTTTGTGTATAGTATAAAAGAAAATAAAGACTAACTGTTGCAAAATCTGATATTAGATACACCATAATTTTTTATTTCCAAAGCTCAGCTCTATATGATAGATCGTGGCAGACAAAGGAAGTAGAAGAGCAAATCTGGAAAAGTTGGCATGTTTAGTCCACTCTGCAGAAGTGGATTCCAGAGTAGGCACTTACTAAACATGATATTTTGCAGCCATTTGGAACTTAAAGCCTTTTACTTTGAAATCTCAGTCACATCCTGTCCCATTGCATTATTTATGCCATGGTAAAAATTATGTTGTGTCCAGAGAAGTGTTACACCTCATCAATATGTGCAGTGATCTGATGTTGCACAGTGTGTGACTAAACTCAGCCTGCCATGCAGTTAAAAAGAAAAAGGGAAAAAAAAGTATAAAAAGAATGCCATTTACTGATTCAGACATTGTCTACACATCAAATCCAGCTCTTGTTGAGTAGTAGGTTACGATGACCCATCGAAAGTGGGTATTTTCTTAGCATTGCTTAAGTTAGGATGTGTATTCCAATCCCTGCACATCTCTGCAACAGAGAAGACAGAAGGTCTTGGCACAACAGTCAGAGAGATGAGTTGGTAGGTCAGTTCCAGCTGGGCCCACCATGTTTTTCTTTATAGACGTGCAGCATCCTGACCAGAATGATTGAAGTGCCAGGCCAAGAATGCAATTTGCTTACATAATTTAAATACAGTTGTCTCCTTCTGAAGTCAATTCTGGATGGTTAGGATGAAGTTACTTTCTTACCTTGCTAAACAATACAGATTCAGTAGATCAACATCCTACAAGGACTGGTGGTTTTAAACATCTATAGCACTGAAGGATACAACAGACTTTCTGACTTCACAGTGGGCTTAGAACAGAAAAGAATCTGGATTTAACTTTTCAAAGGAACCAATAGGATGCAATGTGAGATGATGACTTTTTCCTGGCAAAGTTTAACACCTATCTACAATTGTATTTATACTATCTATAAAGCACCTTTCAGATGCATGTGGCTCTGCTTGTTGTTTTTCTTTTCTATAGCATTTTTTTTTCATTCCTCTTAAATACTTTTGATCATCAAAGTCCTATGAATTGTTGCATTTCTGATAAGTCTGTAAAGCATCCCTTCAGAAAGCTGTGTGGGATCCCCATGGATTTGGAATTCTGCATTCACGATTTCCATGGATCATCTTCTCTCAGCGATACAGGAACAGAGTCTCTAGCAGTTGTAAAATAGGAAGCACGTTTATTTTCTGGCTTAAAACGACATGATTTCTTTCTTCACTTATTTTTAGGGCCTGTGAAAACAAATGGAAAAATGGGGTAACATTATACTATTTTGGCTCCCAGAGCCAGAAAAATATATTCATTGTCTGTCTTGTCATCTTCCTCCCTGCCTTTCCCGCTGCCTCTTTCCTCCCCTTCCCAGTTAATATTTTCCTCTCTCTCGTGCCTATTACCAGTGCAGCTTGCTTCTGCTGCCTGTTTACTAAAGCAGGGTGAAGTGCATTCCCCAAATACCGTATTCAATACATTTTTATTTCTTTCAGTTTTGCAAAGCATTCATGGACTGGTCTTGCTGCTCGTATATCTTGTCAGTACTAGAATATATTCCAAGAATGTCAGAAGTGAACAGAGGACAGCCTATGCAGTATCCAGTGTTATCTCTCAGTATTCCAACTTCAAAATCAGTTACTCTAAGGTGAAATTCACCCCTGTACAGTGGCCAGCAGAATGCCACTTAAGTCCTCCTTAAACCCTATTGTGAGAACATGTGCTGTTCCAGAGCACCGTATCTGGGTGGGATTTTCAAAAGTGCGTGAATGATAAGAGCGCAAGTGTCAGGCATTTTTGAAAATATCATCCTCTGTCTATCTCCTTAGAAGGCCTTGTCATCATAGGATCTGAGCTCTTTGCAAACATTGCCACAGGTGTGTTCAACCAAACCATGCAGACCAGTTTTGAAGCTATGCAAATTCATGAATGGGTTTTAACATAGTGTAAGGGCTCAAGTCTGACAAAAAATTGAATGGAAGTCCTGATATTGATGACATATTTGCAATTTTATCCCCTCCTCACCATTTTACCAGCTCTATTATTGATTGTCCCATTGTAGAGGTGGTGTCTCCCTGTAGCACTAACTCTCCCAATGGTAAATTGGTAACATGAGGGAAGAAATTAAACAGAGAACAGTAGAAAGTTGAGAGGCACATCCAAGGGTAGGAAGGGATAGCATTTCCATTTGACTCCACCATATGTGGAAGATTGTCTTCCAAAAGCAGGAATGAGGCAGGTGACCACCAGAGCTGGAGATTTCAAAGGGACTCTGGAAACTCGGAATATCTGCTCCAGACACAGTCACATATGGGTTAAATGATAAGTGACAAGAGAGCATTTAAAATACTTTAAAAGCAGTTTGGCAGTTCATTATGGTGACCTATGATATTCGCGATGGAAAGTATGCAGAGATTCCACTGACAATGTATAGATAAATATTGTTTCCTTGTTTCTGCTGGAGCAGAAATTGGAAATGAAAAGGATCTGTTTGCATTGGGAACACATCCATTTCACAGCAAACCTATTTGCTGGATAAATTAAACAGGAAATAATAACAACACTCAGTACTTGGAGCACGCTCTGTCAGAGAATTTCAACGTGCATTACAAACCATAAGCAGCAAATCCTCTTATAAAATTATAGAATCATAGAATTTCAGGGTTGGAAGGGACCTCAGGAGGTCATCTAGTCCAACCCCCTGCTCAAAGCAGGACCAATCCCCAACTAAATCATCCCAGCCAGGGCTTTGTCAAGCCTGACCTTAAAAACCTCAAAGGAAGGAGATTCCACCACCTCCCTAGGCAACGCATTCCAGTGTTTCACTACCCTCCTAGTGAAAAAGATTTTCCTAATATCCAACCTAAACCTCCCCCACTGCAACTTGAGACCATTACTCCTTGTTCTGTCATCAGCTACCACTGAGAACAGTCTAGATCCATCCTTTTTGGAACCCCCGTTCAGGTAGTTGAAAGCAGCTATCAAATCCCCCCTCATTCTTCTCTTCCGCAGACTAAACAATCCCAGTTCCCTCAGCCTCTCCTCATAAGTCATGTATTCCAGTCCCCTAATCATTTTTGTTGCCCTCCGCTGAACTCTTTCCAATTTTTCCACATCCTTCTTGTAGTGTGGGGCCCAAAACTGGACACAGTACTCCAGATGAGGCCTCACCAATGTCGAATAGAGAGGAACGATCACGTCCCTCTATCTGCTGGCAATGCCCCTACATATACATCCCAAAATGCTATTGGCCTTCTTGGCAACAAGAGCACACTGTTGACTCATATCCAGCTTCTCGTTCACTGTAACCCCTAGGTCCTTTTCTGCAGAACTGCTGCCGAGCCATTCGGTCCCAGTCTGTAGCGGTGCATGGGATTCTTCCGTCCTAAGTGCAGGACTCTGCACTTGTCCTTGTTGAACCTCATCAGATTTCTTTTGGCCCAATCCTCCAATTTGTCTAGGTCCCTCTGTATCCTATCCCTACCCTCCAGCATATCTACCTCTCCTCCCAGTTTAGTGTCATCTGCAAACTTGCTGAGGGTGCAATCCACACCATCCTCCAGATCATTTATGAAGATATTGAACAAAACCAGCCCGAGGACTGACCCTTGGGGCACTCCACTTGATACCGGCTGCCAACTAGACATGGAGCCATTGATCACTACCCATTGAGCCCGACAATCTAGCCAACTTTCTATCCACCTTATAGTCCATTCATCCAGCCCATACTTCTTTAACTTGCTGGCAAGAATACTGTGGGAGACCGTATCAAAAGCTTTGCTAAAGTCAAGGAACAACACATCCACTGCTTTCCCCTCATCCACAGAGCCAGTTATCTCGTCCTAGAAGGCAATTAGATTAGTCAGGCATGCCCTTGGTGAATCCATGCTGACTGTTCCTGAACACTTTCCTCTCCTCTAAGTGCTTCAGAATTGATTCCTTGAGGACCTGCTCCATGATTTTTCCAGGGACTGAGGTGAGGCTGACTGGCCTGTAGTTCCCAGGATCCTCCTTCTTCCCTTTTTTAAAGATGGGCACTACATTAGCCTTTTTCCAGTCGTCCCGGACTTCCCCCAATCGCCATGAGTTTTCAAAGATAATGGCCAATGGCTCTGCAGTCACATCCACCAACTCCTTTAGCACTCTCGGATGCAGCGCATCCGGCCCCATGGACTTGTGCTCATCCAGCTTTTCTAAATAGTCCCGAACCACTTCTTTCTCTCTCATTCTCCACAGCCTTACGGGGAGAGGAGGCACAGATTCCCAGATACAAAATTGCAATATAGAGCTGAACTCCATTAAAGCTCCACTTGAGCCATTACCTAGCAGAACTTGGTGGGGGATGCAGGGGCACTTGGAGGCAGAGGGACCAGGCTTTTGTGGCTACATGTACCCACTAGCCATTCTTGCCAGCACATGGGCTGAATGGGCTGTAGAGTGACAAATCTCCTAACTCCACAGGGTCAGACAAAGCCAAGCCTGTTTTCTTAGGCTTAGCACAATGAGGAACGGGGTGATTTGCCTTTTAGTTGATTAAGTGGAATGGGTATGGTTAGTACCCCCTTTCTACAGAAGGAGAAACTGAGTCACAAAGAGGGTAAGTGGTGCACCCAAGGGCACACAGCTAATCAATTTCAGAGCCAGGATTACTTGGACTTTTGGGCTCACTTAAATCAAAAACTCAAGAAAATATGGGAAGGTTGGGGGAATGAACTCATTATTTTCCAGACTCAGAAATCTGCCAGACATCAAACAGTGCAAATAAAATCAAAACAAAAAGATTATGTATTTACTATTTGGTTTTTATGAGGGCCAGGTTTTCAAAGAGTTTGTGTGCAACAGTGTGCTTAATTTGCACATGCCATTGCCTTATTCTGCACATAAATCAGAGACTAGTACATGCAAATGTAGCTAAATAGGTGTTTCCACCTGCATCTTTCTGGTTGGTGTATGCAGCCAGGGTAATTTCATGCATAACCTCTCTGACTAAGAATCTGCTAGACTTAGCTCTAATTCTTTCAGTAGGGATACCTTTAAAATTAGTTTAAATTGGTTTAAAAAAATTAACTAAAATATTAAATTTAGATCATAGTTTAAGTAACTGAAAAAATAGACTAAAGGGAGACAGCCCGCTGGGTCCATCTCCTTTGATTTGTACTGATGTTCTTATAAACACTAAAGCTGAGAGACAGGACTAGATCCTCAGTTGGTGTGAACTGGAGCTATGCCAGTTAACCCCATCTTAGCATCTGGTCCCGTGTAGATACCAGCATGAGACAGATTACTCTGCCACAGGTTGATGCACTGAGTGAAACCTGCACAAAACAGATATTAAAGAGAAGTTAGAGGCATGTTCCAGAGAAAAATGCCTCAGTCTGATTTTAACTCTGGTAAGTCTGCTCCGACAGCTGTGACAGCATCAGTTTATCATTTCCTAAGGCTCCTTGGCCGGGGACTGACTGTCACAAGAAGCAGGTCAGCAAATGAGTACATTTTCTTGTCTCTGCTCACCCCTGCCTGACTAACTGTCTCTCTACTGTATAAATGATTAAGGATTGTAGATGACCCAGTTGGAGGAGTGAAGGAAAGAAACTGACACACCCTCCCTCAGCACCACCAATAAATAAGTAAATTATTCAAACTACAGCATAGCCGTTTTAGATTAAATTGCAGGAAAATCTTCCTAACTGTAAGAACAGTAGGAGAATGGAACAGATGCCTAGGGAAGTCATGGAAGCTCCTTCACTGGAGGTTTTCAAAAGGAGGCTGGAGAGCCATCTGCCTTGGATGGCTTAGACCCAACAAATCCTGCATCTTGGCAGGGGGTTAAAGTAGATGGCCCTTGCGGTCCCTTCTAACCCTATGGTTCTATGATTTAATATCTGGAAGTGGATGCTGATCAAACTTTTTTAAAGCTTGGGTATTTCTTTCCCCTCTTTCCCCCTTCGCTTCTGTTTTCCAGCCACAACTGAATGAGAAGAATGAGACTGAGAAGCACTGAATGCCACGATAAGGGGCAGTCCCAAACTGTGTTTCGCTATGTCCAATAGTAGATGTGCTAGAAATATTAGGGCCCATTCCTGTGAGTTTTCCGGTCTCTCATGGGGTTCAGATAAACTACTTGAATGTTTGGCTGCTTATCTGGAATGAATCCAATAGTCAAACTTGGGGCTTGATCCCACACCCTTTGAAATCAATGGAAAGACTGCATTGGATCTTGAATTTTTGAAGGGTGTCCATCACTGAGATTGGAGATATAGCAGCCTCCAGCCATAAAGCCTGCCTAGTAATCTACTTACGAGTACCTGCCCGACATTTTCCTCACGACGGCAATGATGATTCCAGTAACGATTCCCACTGCTATTATGATTCCAACGATTATTCCAACCAGTGCAACTGTTGCCAGGCCATCTGAGTGGGGAAATGTATAGGATGTTAGCATGTTTTCCACATAACTGTGGGGCCGGATAGTAAGAGGTACTAATACTTCGTAATAAAATGGAATTATTTTTGTCACATTCGATTCCTGGGGTATCTTCCCTGAATCCTGTGAACTTTAAAATATGTCATTTCGGTTTAGAGAGACATGACAGGTCCTATTAGACCAAACTCTATTGGTGATAATGCTTAATTTGTGCCAGGGATGAGCCCCGGCACCTCTACGCTCGGCAGTTCAGAGCCCCGGCACTTCCAGGCTTGCCACATCAGTTATGAAAGCAAAAAAAAAAAAAAAAATTGCTTGAGGCCTGCACCTCTTTCATTGCATATTAAGCACTGGTTGGTGAGACAAGCTTTTGAGCTTACACAGAGTTCTTCTTCAGCTCTGTACAACTCAAAAGCTTGTCTCTTTCACCATCAGATGTTAGTCCAATATAAGATTTTACCTCACCCACCTTGTCTATCTAGTACCTTGGGACTAACGCCTACAATATTGCAAACCATTTGAAAATATGTCATTTCGGTTTAGCAGTTTCCTTGCACACTTTCTTTGGGCCTGTTGGAGTCAAAGAGAGTTTGTCCATTTACTTCAATGGGCTTTGAGACAGGCCCTTTAAAGCCTTTAAAAGTGCATAGCCGTATATCATCTGGGATTTAAGTGCATCTACTCCTTTTACAGCCAATTTTGTTACTTACCTTTCTCCTTTGGAGTCTCTGGCTCGCCACCCATTTCGTCTGGAAAGAAAGAACCAAAATAACCTTTTAATATGGTGACTGTTATGTCTTCATGCCATGATGTCACACTGTAGGGGAGGTTATAAAAACGACAGTACAATGGGTCTGAGAATGAAACCACTACAGGTGTGCAGTTTAATAGGGTGTTAATTGGGGAGTGAGTGTAAACAGAGAGCACACAGAGAGTGTAGAGTAGAAGGAGTTGTGAAGGGATGGAGCATCACAGCTGAAATAAAGGCTCTGTCTACACGTAAAATGCTACAGCAGCACAGCGGCAGCTATAGCCCTTCAGTGTAGATACTCCCCACAGCTGTGGTTCTCAACCTGTTTATCACTGTGGGCCGCAGAGTGAGAACCACAGTGCCCCCCACCTAAACCGCTCCATGAACCCCTATGCTCAGCACCCTCCACCCAGAGACCCCTCCACAGGGTGGGGCCAGGAGCAGAGAGCTGTGTTTGCAGTGAGGGCCAGGGACCCGGACCCTGCTGCGCGGGGACCCCGACCCCCAATGTGCAGGGCCGGGGGGCAGCCAGGACCAGGACCCCGACCCCAGACCCCGCCACAGTGGGCTGAGCGACAGCCAGGACCCTGACCCCAGATCCTGCTGGGTGGAGCCGGGCAGCAGCCGGTTGCCCAGACCCCAGATCCCGCTGGGACCCTGTTGCATAGGGACAGGTGGCAGCCGGCTGCCTGGACCCTGAGCCCTGCCATGTGGGGCCATGTGGCAGTGAGGAGCTGGCAGCCCAGAGCCCGCCGCACAGCAGGGCAGCCGGGACCCCAGAGCCTGCAGCCTGTAGCACACAGCTGACCTGGGCCGTAGCTGTGTGCTAATTGGGCCGTGGATTGAGAACTGCTGCCCAACAGTGACAGGAGGGATTTCTCCTGTCACTATAGTTAATGCACCTCCCCAGGAGGTGGTAACTAGATTGACAGAAGAATTCTTCCAAGTCTACACTGGGGTTAGGTCAATTTAACAATGTCGCTCAGGGGTGTGGATTTTTCACTTCTGGGTTGACCTAACTTGTCAGTGTAGGCCAGCCCAAAGACAAACTGAAATTTAAAGGGATCTTGGACTGGTGTGAATTAGGATCAACCCCGCTGAGATCAATAGAGCTACACTGGTGTAAAACCGCTATAAATTAGATTTCACAGATAACCTTAACTCTGGCTTTTCCTAACTTCTGAGTGCTTGACTTTGCAACCTTAATGTTCTTTTAACACATTTTTTTTGTATAATAAATAATAGCAATATCTTAGCTAACCTAACTGCAGAGTGACACCTGCCTGGTTAAAATCAGGACAACAAACAGGCAGGGAAGTGATCAGTGTTCCAGATATTAAAACTAGTGTAGTTCCTTGTGTATCATTTTGGTGTATCATTTTGATTCCTATATTGGATCCTTAAGTGGGCTAGTCAAACTTGGACTGATTTGTTTGAGGCTTGAGCCCAGAGACATTACTCTTTCATTATTTATTTTAGATTCTGCTTTAGATTTATGCCTAACCGGACAGGAAGGCACATTTGTTTTGGATGTCATGAGCTTGTCTGACCTGAACATATCTGTTACAGTATCTGCACTCCATGGAGCCAACCCCCCCAGCCCCCGAGTTTGTACTGCACAGCTTGTTATTGGCTTGCAATCTGACAGTGCAGCAGTAGGATGCTTTGACACAATGCCAATGTTTTAAGGAAACTGTGTCATTTTTAGAATGGCTTTGTTTGTCTCTTGACAGAAAAAGTAAAACACTGGGAAGATATTTGTGCTCTTTGGCACAAACTGGGCACTGATGCCTAGGACAGCTCAGCACACCCATAATATTTTATGGCACTTGAAAATGCTTATAATAATGCATGAGCTTTTCCTTCTCACAATTCCTGAGCATTTAATCATTCCTCTTTAGTTTTAACATGAAAGGCACCAAAAAAAAAATAGGGTAGATCAGTGATAACCCATTTGTGACTGTTCAAAGCCCTGAATGCTATCTTCACGGAGCCCATAGGCCTTTAAGACATTGACTATAAGAACGCTTCCTGTGGAGGAATGCTGATCAAACTCACAGACAGTGTGATTGCTGCCAGGAGGTGCATTCCCCCTTGGGATGTACCTGCTCCCCCCCCCCCCCCACCAACAGTAACCAGGAAAGGGGTGGGTGGGGAGGAAGAAGGAGAGGAGAAACAATCCCTGCCATCCAGTAGCTTGGACAGAGAAACCCTCCCCATCCCCTCTCAGCTGCTACGAGACAGGAGATCTCCTTCCTCTGTGCCCAAAAGATTGAGGAAAGAGAGAGAAAGGGGAGACCTCTCCTCTCTCAATGGACACTGGGGAAAGCGGAGCCGGAGACGCAGCATTGTTGAATACTGACCCAGTGTCACTGTGCAGTTTCAGGGTATCATGCTGCAGTTAATTGGTGGGTCTCAGGCTGCACCTGATGAAAAAGTGATTCTTTGGGTATTAAATTCTGAACAGCACTAATTTAGGGAAGGGGTCTCTCATTTAGGTGACTAGAAAGATTGCCTATAAAGGGCTTGCAGCTGTTATGAGGCAGAATGGTTTGTGGTTAAGGCACTGGCTGGGGACTCAGGAAATCTAGGTTCTATTCCTGGTTCTGACACTGATGTCCTGCATGACCTTGAGCAAGTCACTTTTCTTCTCTATGCCTGTTTCCCCATCTGTAAAATGAGGATATCACTACCCACCTTGGAATGGGGTGTTGTATATTCATTAATGTTAAGCACTGTAAGATCCTTGAATAGAAGCATTTAGCGAGCATTACTGCGCACAGTACAAGCATTATGGTTGTTGGGAAAGAGCTTTTATTTTGGACTGGAAGATTTTTAGTACAAAAGGTGTTCTGACCTAAATGACAGACATTCTTTGTGTAGCAAACGGCGTAGACTTTTTTTTCATACTTGACTGATACCAATTTTTTTTTCCTCTTTCGATAATTAAAAAGTGGCTCTGTATATAAATAAAATGATAGGAACTTGATGTTGCATTGGCTTAACTAATGCATATGTCTTTGAACTCCAGAAACTTGGGGCCAGATAATTTGGTCACCACATATTAATTCCAAGGAGTCATTTGCCTGCATCCACCCCATAATCTGCTACAATTTGGCATGAGTGACAGTCTCTACTTAATAAAGAACCAAGCCTGAACTAACTAGTGTGTTGAAGATTGGAACTGCAATGCATTGCCAGAGTTTGTGTGTGGGAAGTTTGTACAGAGGCTGCACAATCTCTTTCTCTAGCCAGTGTTATTAACGCCTTACTTGACTAGCAATCAGAAGTAGATGAAACACAATTGCTGTTTTCTTTCCTAGAGGAAAGTGATCTCAAATCACCCACACGTACTTTAGAAAGTGAGTCTGAAACTCCCTCTGTAAAATTCAGAGTTGGTTACCATTGCTTCTGTTATTTAATAATGAACAAACTCAAGAGATGCCCAGGCTGGCAGCTGAGACAAAGAATCAGGTAAGGAGACAGAAGAACATACATTTTTAAACAAATGTGTTTGATCTTCTATCCAGGGATATGCAACTGCTGCAGCATAGAAAAGCAGAGAAAGAAACCAGGAAACCAGAAATTTTGTTTGAGGACTGTAGTTAACTTAATGTCTTCTTATTTATCAACAGATAGAGCCTATTCCAACATCCAGGTAGAACAGGGAGTGACCTGGGGCAGTGACATCTCCAGTAACTGCTTGTGTGAGCAACAGCAGTTCGGGAGGTGGGGGGTTACAGGTACTTAGGAAAGCAGAGCCCAAGGCCAGGCTGCTCTAGACAACTGTAGGAAATTTGCTTTGCAGGGATCTGTGGAACTATTTTATACCGAGGCTAGACGTGTGCCCTCCCAGTTCCGCTTTGACTTTCCATTTTGAAACAAACCTTATATGCCAAAGCAAAACTCAGTTGCAAGTGGAATTCATGGGATTTCAGTGCAAAGCCATGAATGGGCCCAGCTTGGCTTTGACAGGTTCATGAACCTCAGTGAACATAATTTACAGTCTATTAAAACTAAAAATCACAAGTAAAGGCTTCTACCTTCAGAATTTTCAACAACATCTGGATCAGTAGAGTTCTCACTGTCTTCATTATCGGCGACCGCACTTTCTGTGGTCATTAGCTCTTCTAAGGGGAACAGGTCTGTTATGGTATGCAGTCTTGTAGGCAACTGGGAGGAGTGAATGTTAAAAGAGAAAGACGAAGTAAGACCCAATCTCTTTAACATTTATATATAAAGGCAGAACTTTAATTTCCTCTCCTGCATAAAGTCCAATGTGTGGATTCTGTGGTCAGCTTTGCTCTTTTTGTTTTAGAGTGAACTGCATAGAGGGAGTGAAGAGGTATCCTACTGCCCTAATTTGGGGGAGTCTCCTGTGGGCATATAGAAAGCATAGCAGTCTTCTATGCAATTGCCTGCAGATCCTCCTGTGTATGGGTTGATGGGGATGGAGTGTGACCATGCTGCAGGCCAGCTATAGGCTGCTCTAATCTACCTCAGGATTGGGTCAGAAGCAGCCACATGATCAGGGAGCCACAACCAGGTACCTCTTATCCCCAGCCCAAGATCAGTTGAGAATCAAGCCCTAGGTTTCACAAAAAAGAAGTGTATGAAACAAAGACAGAAAAGAAACAGCCCTGTTTGGCTGTCGTATGTTCTACAAGTTTTAATACTAATAATATAAGCCTATATTTGACTGTCTGGATTTTCAGTGTGAACAACACATGCTGAATTACTGATCAGTTATAAGCTATGTCCACCTTAAAGCCCAGCTTTTAGGAACGCAGCTGTGGGGAAGTATTTCCAGTATAGAAGACAATATGCCAGTTCATCGATTTCTAAAGGGAAAAATTAAATCCTTGGGTTTTTGTTCATTGTCACTACTTCAACTTTACTGTAAAGGAACAACAGTCAATGCAACTGAAAGATAGAACTGCTTGCCCCAGCAATCACTGACAGCAAAACATTGCCAATGCAGAGGCAGGGAAAGGGGAGTTTTACCCAGTGTTGTAGAAATTTACAAATTTGTTTGTCCATTGTGTTACATCAGTGCAGTTCCACTGAAGCCAATGGAGGCACACCAGGGTAGAACTGGTATAAGACAGTGCATAGCAAGCCCTGAATATTCTGTGAAATTCAGCAAATGTTATAATTATTTTCAGCTTCATCTTCCTCCACCCAAACTTTTGCAAAGCAAAAAACTGGTATTTGGCCACCCTTTATTTTTGAAACAAATCATCACTTATTGCCATAAAGCCACAAGCTCAAAAGACAAAGCAAGAAGACAAGGAATACAGTGTCAGCTAGGTTTGAAGATCCTCAGTTTAAGAGACACCCACCAGAGTTGGCCTTTCTTCAACCTCTGAGTCATTTCTGTCTTTGAAATCGATTGATACTATTTCATCTTCCAGTGGAACTGTGCTTGCTAAGGAAAACACAGAAAATGAGTTAGGGATTTCAGTTGATGATCACTTATTATGGCTAAGTTGAACATTTTCCAAATTAAGTATATTCAACATGAGATAGATGGATATGGCAGTGGAGGTAAACTATCGGTATGTATATGTCTACACACATATATTTGCAATATACTTTGGTTTAACCTTGTGGCCTAGGTCCTTGGTTTGTATTAAGCATCCTGGCCAAGAAGTCAGCTGTCCTTTATTAACAATGTTTAAAGTTTGTCTAGAGTTTTGGCCAGAGGTGCTGAATCCACCAGGTACTGTGTAAATGGAACTCGTGATGCTTGCCTTAACATGGAAGAAGTACGATTTTGCTTTTTAGAGAGGTCCCTGGAGGCCGAAACAAAACTCACCTGTGATTGACTTAAAGTAATAATGAACAGCTGCTCTGTTGTGCCATTGGAATTAATCTGATAGAGCACTGAACTGTGAAGAGGACTCTCAAAGACGTGTTTGGGAAGGTTTTGCACTTCCCCACTAAGGACAATACAAACACAAGTCCCTAGAAGCAAGTTTAATCAGGTATAGTTTAATTCTAAATTAGATTGTGTTTGCCTGTTACCACTTGATGGAGGTGCTCAATGTGCATCTGGTTTCTGCACAAAATTTCTTCAAGTGCTGTGGAGTGATCTCTAAATTACTCACTGATTTCCATATCCAGTTCTTCTTTCCTTGAATACATACTGTACTATATATATATATTCCCCCAGTCTGAGCTGCAGTGCATTTATTAGAAATGTCTCTATCAAGAAATAATTTCATTAAGACAGTTGTCCTAACTATTTCACTAAACCCAGCCACACTGCCCGACTGGAGCCGCCTGAGCCGTGTGGGATCGGTTAACCATTTAAACAAAATATTTTTAATCGTTTAAACAGTTAACTTTTTAAACAGTATTTACATCCCTACTAGGCACTGTATTCACATAACAAAAAAGAGCTGCCCCAGTGATTTTATAATCTAATAACATTCTTGTGTCGGAAAATACTGTAAAAATCCTTTTTCTATCTAAATTATTTTTAAAAAATTGTGTTTGATGATTATTTTTCTCTTCTATTTTTGAAGAAGCTCCAAAAGAGCAAATACTGATACATATTAAATGTTTCCCCGGAGCAGATCTAAACCATAAAATATTTAATAAAGGCATTTCTCCAGATCTGAAATGTCTACCAAACATCAAATATTTAAAAAGAAAAATCCAGTTACTGAACAGAGAAAGTCTAAATGCAGATACAGACTAAAATACTTTGTCTTTGGCCCTCTTTGGGTTTACAAAGTAATGCCTTTAAAGTACAATATTTGGATTAGGATGCTGTATATACTGTATGTAAACCAAGAAACATCTGCTTGAGAGTTCAACAATGCAAATTGTGAGGATCAGTTAAAGTTATAATCCCAGTCCCAACTGAAAAAACATCCCTTATTCACTAGTCACAGAATAAGCACAGATGGAGAAAACCAATGAATGGAGGAAAACCCCACATGGGAAGTGAAAGAAGTTCACTACATGCTCAACAAGAACCCCATTCAGGGAAACTAATTACTCTGTTGGCAGTGCAACGGCTTTCAGCCCTTAAGAATTACTTGATACTACGGACGCCTAAAGGAAACAATGCAGCAGAACAAGTAGAGCATTAGTGAGCTTCACAAAGAGAGACATGAGGGGCTGTGAAATAATCCAATATTGTATGCCAGAGGTAGTATAGGAAATCTGTCTTTGTCTGTATGTTTGCATTAGTTATTTCTATAGTGCACAGCCTTAAAGAGCTCAATCTCTTTATCTTAGATTAGATTAGATAAAGAGGTGACTTGATCATGGTATATAAGTACCTTTATGGAGAGAAAATATCAAGTACTAAAAGGCTTTTTAATCTAGGAAAAAAAAAAAAGCATATGAACAAGAACCAATCCCTGAGAGCTGAAGACAGATTAATTCAAATTAGAAATAAAGCATAATTTTATAGTAGTGAGTGTGATTTAACCATTGAAACAAACTACAAAGAAAGGGGAGTGGTGGATTCTCCATGTCTTGATGTCTTCAAATCAAGGCTGGATGCCTTTCTGGCAGATAATCAAACATTGGGCTCAATACATTGGAAGTTGGGTGAAATCCTCTGGCCTGTGTTATAAAGGAATCAGACTAGATGATCTAATGGTTTCTTTTGGCCTTAAAATCTATTATTCATTTTTGGGTTTCAATTACAGGCAAACAGGGTTTGTAAACTCTCATTAGTTCTCTGACCCCAAAAAACAGAGGTTTGGAAAACTTCATACTCTGTCAAGTTTGTCAACCCTAATTCTCAATACATAGTGATCAACGTAGTTAAATGGATTTCCCACTCGTATACTATTGTACACAAGGAATAAACTCCATCTGAGGCCTGGTCTATACTACAACTGGTAGCATAACTCAAGTTGACGTAGCTTAGATCTACTTACTGTTGGGTACACACTACACTATGTGGATGGGAGACGCTCTCCCGCTGACATTGCTTCTGCCTCTTGTTGAGGTGGAGTACAGAAATCGATGGGACAGCATTCTCCCATCAATTGAGTGTGTCTTCAGTAGACCCGCTAAATCGATGCCGCTGTATCGATTGCAGCAGTGCCGATTTAGCTCCGTAGTGAAGACAAACCCTGAGTCAGTGAAGAACGAGCCTGGAATCCCAGCCCCACTGAAGTTAATGAGAATTTTTTCATTGTCTACAATGGGGCCAGGATTTTATCACAAGAGTCATACTGGAGAAACGCACATAACTGGGGCAGTACAGTATTTATAAGCACCTCTACAGTAGTAAAAGCAGTGTAGAAGGCCCAGTGCTTGCAAATGCTCTTACAGTAATAAACCAGCATGTGTAGTCTGACTAACAAGTAATCTTTTGATTACAAACCAATGTGAGCACACAGGAGAGGAAAAAATGTTCTTGGAAAAGGAATCTGATTTCACCTTCAAGCATTCCAAAGTTTAAAATATTATTTGAACAAATTTGGGGGGAAACTATCTTCACAGGGAATGAAATTCACCCCATGCAAGTGTTCAGCACAAAGCCCATTCATCACTTAAGTCTTCAAAAGGGGGCTTAATTGGGACGGAAGTAGTGCATGGGCTTGGTTCATTACTGACCATGTGTACAGATACAATTTCACCCAAGCTGATCCAGGTTTTAGGGGGAACCACTGCAGAAAGCAGCAGTTCAGTTCAACATATATTTCCGTTATTATTTCCGAGCCATTTGTAAACATAAACATTCCCTTTGGAACCATGACTCCCTCCTACCACTGGCTCATCTCTGGTCATTGTTATTTCAGTTGTAGATTGGTGCGGATGTAGTTTAATCAGTGCATTTTGCATTGCCAAATTCCAACTGGATGCATTCCAGTTCACAGCCCCCAACTGCTATTGGGTTGCAACTTCTCACACCACAACAAGACACAGTGTCTTTGAAAGCTCAGTATTGCTTTGAAAATATTTCAAATGCTTAGACATCCCATGGCCCACATATGAAAAGATGAGCTCATGGCTCACTGTTTATCATGGTGTGACAACCTACTGGAAAAGCCTCTTCTGATTACTTTCAAAGTATGCCTGTTGTGTAGGTCAAGAGAATGGGCAGGAGTTGCATGACAGTTGTCAGTTAGCATGTCTCTCAGGTACCTCCAAGAAAAACAAAGAATCTTTAGAAGACAGAAGATACCAAAACCACCTTTTGACTTTCCCTGCGGCCTGAATGAATGAGACCCCTGTGTGCAAAGCCAGCACACAGCCTGTGCCCCACCTCAGCCCTCAAAATAGGGTTTAAGTAGGATATAAATGGTGAGTAGACTTTGGTCTTCCCCTCTTCATGTGGTGAGTTTCACTCCCTGTGAGTCATGGGAATATTTAGGTAAAGGCAGTTAAAGAATCCACCTTAACAAAAATTGGAAGAGGCTTTTTCTTTGTTTTTTTCTCTGTCCAAGTTGAGAATATACAATCTGAAAAGCAGCATTCTGTAGTGTAAAGGCATAGGGGGTTTGTGTGTGTGCGTAGCATGGTTTGTGTGTGTGCGTAGCAGACTAGGGACCGAATGGCTAGGCAGCAGTTCTGCGGAAAAGGACCTAGGGGTGACAGTGGACGAGAAGCTGGATATGAGTCAGCAGTGTGCCCTTGTTGCCAAGAAGGCCAATGGCATTTTGGGATGTATAAGTAGGGGCATAGCGAGCAGATGGAGGGACGTGATCGTCCCCCTCTATTCAACATTGGTGAGGCCTCATCTGGAGTACTGTGTCCAGTTTTGGGCCCCACACTACAAGAAGGATGTGGATAAATTGGAGAGAGTCCAGCGAAGGGCAACAAAAATGATTAGGGGTCTGGAACACATGACTTATGAGGAGAGGCTGAGGGAACTGGGATTGTTTAGTCTGCGGAAGAGAAGAATGAGGGGGGATTTGATAGCTGCTTTCAACTACCTGAGAGGTGGTTCCAGAGAGGATGGTTCTAGACTATTCTCAGTGGTGGAAGAGGACAGGACAAGGAGTAATGGTCTCAAGTTGCAGTGGGGGAGGTTTAGGTTGGATATTAGGAAAAACTTTTTCACTAGGAGGGTGGTGAAACACTGGAATGCGTTGCCTAGGGAGGTGGTGGAATCTCCTTCCTTAGAAGTTTTTAAGGTCAGGCTTGACAAAGCCCTGGCTAGGGTGATTTAATTGGGGACGGGTCCTGCTTTTGAGCAGGGGGTTGGACTAGATGACCTCCTGAGGTCCCTTCCAACCCTGATATTCTATGATTCTATGATTTATTCACATCATATGCTGACATCATAAAACACGAGACTGCATATGACCATGCATATATATGCGTATATATAAAGGAGAATACACTCCTTTCAAACAATTTACCTGGGTCACACAGAAAACAGTCAGTGGGGTCATTGCATCTTAGAATTCAAGTTACTTTATTCACATTCATTAATTGAAATCGGCAATCATTACCTAGTGATTAACTCTCAGGATTTAAAAGCATCGGAGCATTTGTCAGAGTCAAAGCAACTTGAATTTTAAATGTAATTGAACCAGTGAGTGTGCCTCAGATGCCCATACTGATTGATCCAGGTAAGGTGGGTTGTTTCAAGCCTGGGGGCCAAATTCAAACCTAAGAAGAAATGGGTACAACTCCCTTGATTTCAATCCACGTTGCACCCGCGTATATAGAGTCTGAATATGGACCTGTAGCTGTATTGCACACACAGCCCTGAGATTTCAGATTAAGTTCAATGCATGTGTTTATATGAATGTTCCTTTTCAGATCAGAAACCCACTGTCAGTTTTGGTGGGAGATACCAGCAGCAGATTTTAGTCTTATAATGGACATGGTATTCTCTTCACCCGAAGAAGTAATGACTTGGTACCCACAAATAACTAGACAGGTATTTCACTGACTTCCCCACACAGTTTCTATTGATATTGCTATTTTGCCACAGCTGTACTCAGGTGCTGCCAAAGTACCATGATTAGATTAGAAGCTGATCATAACTGTACATTTCTTAGGGATATGTCATATACAACATGTCATGCCTTTCCCATTACAGAGGTAGTAGACTGGAAGTAGTTAACATATCAGCCTGGCAGTACTGCTATCTGCACCATCTTTAATGTAATTACTCCATTTTGAGTAATGTCCCAAATCTATATTTGTAAAGTTAAAGGGTTGATATAAGTTACTGAAGCCCTATGAAATAATGCTGTCTGTGGGAACCCTCCTCCTCATCTAGTATTCGGGAACTGATCCACCACATAAGAATATCTTCTATACCTATTCTATGTTGTAATGTAAAATAACATGCATTCACCATGTCAAGTCCTATCAAGCTACTGTAAGTCACATCAGGAAACCATGGGAGGTGCAGTCCACACTGCATCACACAGTGTATAGATTTTCATGAAAGGCAAGGGACAGCCATCTACACATGCTACCCTAAGCTTGGGGGAAACCTGGCTTCTTTCCATCCCCAAAGTATTTGGTACCTACTGGATACAAACTAGTACAAGATTGATTAGGAAAAAGTGTGTGGGGGGGAGAATAGGAGCTTTTGAAGAACATTATTTTCAACTAGAGTTGAGCAAAACGCACCAGTTTCTTTTATTTTGGTTTTTGTGGCACTTCACAACTTCTAGGTTTAGCTCTGGATGCAAACTGGTCACCTGCTTCACAACTTCCATGGTCTCAAACTTCACTCCACATATAAAGTTCTTGTTAATATTCAAAAGACTGTAACTTTTAGGTCCTGAAACTATTTACGAAACCAGTGGAAGTGGCAAAACTGGCAGATTATCCCATTAGTTGCTGAGACACATGTTGCTGGAGCTAAACTACCCTGGTTTTTGCTTCTGGAAGGAAAGACCTTATGGGCAATAAAAGTTTCTTTTGAAAAAATATTGCGGGATATAACTGTGGCATTCTTAGCCAAATATAGCAGCAAAGAAACCTGTACACGATTCCAAGATGGGAAGCAGTATATTCACCATGCCACTCTCCAAAATGTTGCTTGGATAGTTTTGCCAAAGGTCTGGGGCCAGCTTTTGCTCTTTGTTACGTGCATAGAACGAAAGCCAGAGTTAGGCCTTGCAACTCTATTTAGTGCTTTGTACATTTAATTTAAAGGAGCAGAGCTGGCATGTCACTTCTTGTACTAAAATGGTAATTGCAGGATATATTAAGTTTTATGAATGTGCATGTTAATTTTTAGCTTAGGCTGTGTCATTGTGTGGCATGAAAATTATGCTATTAAGGAAGAAGAAACACCTCTCCATTTAACAGAGCTGTTTAAGAACTGGATTGTACTAGAAAATCTAGAGCCGCATTTGTTCCACAATATGGTTAATGTCATCCTTCCTGCTCGTCATGCTTCCAGTAGGGTCAAATTCTCTGCTGGCTTAATCATCTCCATTATGCCACCAGACAATTTTGGTGCTTAAGGTTTATTCTCAGATTTTAGGAGCAAAGTCACTTCTTATTTAAAATGTTCTTTACCAGAGGGCTAAGTCTGGGAGGCATCAAAGATGAAAGTTTGAGAGAAGCCACCACCAATGATGTGGGATCAGAAAGCTAGACCAAGGAAAATCTATTTGTGTCTAATAATACCCCCAGTGAAATCTTCATATAGGCCATTGAGATAGCTCAGGAAATATCATACCCACTATTATGGGCTAACTGAGTGCTTGTGTTTCAATCAGCGCCAAACCAACAGTTCCCCATCATGTCATGTTATAATTAAATATCATGTGGTAGCCTGCTTTGCAGACACTGCAGTTTATGAACGCTACCACAGATTTAGTTCATGCTGAAAAAATGGAACTTTCAATTTGATTAACTGTATCCAAACCTCAAAAGAAGTTTTAGGTAAGTACTCGGATGGGAGACTTCTTAGGAGCAACAAGAAACTGTAGTAAGTGGAATTTGTGACACTGTAGGTGACACTCTTCCCTTTGATTAATGCACTGAAGCAATACCCCCAGCACATTATTGAGGGGTGCTGCAGGTGCCTTTTACTGGATGAGATGTAAAAAAACCTATCACCTGAGCACCTATGGCTGTTAAAGACCCTACGGAATTGTTTGTAGGAATGGGTGTATTAACCCAAGTGTCCATACCAAATTCCACCTCAAGTAACTACATTCTCCATGCTGAAATTCCCCTTTGGAGGCAGCGTTCTTCACTTCTTGCCATAAACTATTGTGTTCATAGTGTTAATGTGTGTAATATGCAGCTCGTTCATTCTACTCCAGAGACGATTGCCATTTGGTAGTGGGCAAAGTGATCCCTATATATCCTTTACTTACCACAGGTCTAACCCCCATGAGTCTGAGATTCAAATCCCTGGGCATGGACCCACCTTTGACCTTTATTGTTTGAGTTCTGAATCTGCAAGGAGCCTATCTTCTGGGACTTGCTCTGATATGGCCACTTCTGGAGAGACTTAAGTTCAAAGTGGTGGAAAACTCACAAAAACATCTGATCTCACAGGGTTTCTGACATTTGAGAACAAAATCACACAACAGCAGCTCTCTAGATTTCAAATCCAATCTCCTTGTCCAGGATTTGGTTTCAGCCTCAGTTTAAACCTAATCCAGAACGAGATCCAAACCCCACCACCTCTGCTCACCTTTCTCTACAAGTGCAGTGTGTTATTTTCTTCTATTATGGATGGATCACTTGATGATGACCTGTTCTGTTCATTCCTTCTGGGGCACCTGGCATTGGCCACTGTTGGAAGACAGGAGACTGGGCTAGATCAGTGGTTCCCAAACTGGGGTTCGTGAACCCCTGGGGGTTTGTGAAATGTTACAGGCGGTTCTTGGGAAAAAATTCCCTAATGGCGGCCAGAGCTGTCCCTAGGAACCCCGGGCAGCACGGGGCCAGCAGCCCAGAGCCTCTGGACTTCCAAGAGCTAAGCAGATCAAAGCAAGCATATTTATCACACTGAGGAGATTTAAACTTCAAGACTCCTTATAAGAAATGAAAAGGGAGGTGGATATTTTTTGCTGTTTTTAAAATTAAATAGACAGCTAGTATTGTTTTTAAAATTATTATGAAGAACAAATTTAAGCTTTGTTGTAACGTGCGTTTTTTGCCTGGACTGCTCAAGACCTGAATGCTTGTATAGGAGGAACTTTGAGTTGGCTTCTTAAATCCCTTCATGCTGTTTCACATCTGACACTCCTTGATGAAACGTAGGAGCCTTGTCTTATAACAGGCTTATTCAAAGTGATACAAGCTACGGAAAGTGAGATCTTGGAAGAGTGTTGCTGTTTACATAAATGTAATAAAAATACCGTAATGATAAATAATTAATAATAAATAATGTGTAATAAGCATGTCATAAAAACACATTTTATATTTCCACGATCACTGCTTTTATGAATTACACTCAGATAAAGGAGAAAATCCCTGGAAATATTCATTTTTAGGAGGGGGTTTGCGAGACTTGACATCTTAGTGAAAGGGGTTCATAGGTTGTTAAAGTTTGGGAACCACTGGGCTAAATGGACCTTTGGTCTGACCCAGTATGATTGTTCTGATGTTCTTATATGAGTCAGTTGCTTAAGAGTTTAAGTACAAAGAATCTATAACCCCCTTGGTTGGTTCCACATTATTGCCAACCCTGGACACTGAAAAATCATGCGTCAGGCCCCCAGACAATCATATTAGCTTAAAAATCATGGCCTTTTGAAAAATAATACATTTGGGGTTCTTTTTATATACCTTCTGGATTTTGAGCTAGTAGGGGTCACATTTTCAAGTTTTTTCTCTGCAACTAGGAAATGACTTTTTTAAAATGAAGCTGAAGTTCTCACTTACACACATGACTCCAGCAGCTCAGGCTTTAACAAAAATATGAAATATCATGAAACGCAGAATAAAATCCAGAGAGGGGCAACAGTGGACTATTTGGAACCATTGTGTGGCTGTTTTCAGAGTGACGTTGGCTCCTTTTTCTTATAATTCTTAATGGTAATTTGCAACTGAAAATCATGGCATGACACATGGCTGTGCAGTGACATTCTGAAAGGCGCTGCCCTGCTTTTGTTTTTGTTATTTAGGAAGATGCAGTCTGTGTTGATTAAACCCTAGAGTGCCTGATGCTGGTTCCCAATACATGTACTGCCATATGGATTTGGTGGTTTTTTTGGCACTGAAGGCAGGTGAATGGGAGAACACTGTGAATCTAAGAAAGCATCTTCCTGTTGGAAGCAAGCTCCTGATGCACAGTATGGGATCCAGTTGGGGCCTGATTTATGTTGCAACGTGCTTTGTCGTCCTGCCGCTCCATGTGGTTCATGCTGTATGACAACATTTTGCTGAACTGTCAGAAACATTTCCTGTGGCTGGTGTATCTGGCCGCCACACCCCGCTGCAGATGGTTTCTGTTGCCTTGACTAGTCTAGCCAGAGGAACAAGGCCAGCACTTTTCCATCTCTGAGTCTGATCCTGTAGGGCCAGCCTAGCAAAGAAACAGCTGATTCTAAATAAATCCTCTGAGCTTTCCAATACTGCACTTAACTTTGCTCATATAAAGGATGCTTGCAAAATTAAGTAATATTCTAATTGGGGCAGATGCATGGGGAAATGACCAGAGTTCTGGAGAACTACTGTCATGTAAATGACCAGTAGCCATGAATATGAGGCAAAGCCAAGGTGGGAAAAGTGACTCTGTACTATTCAGAGATTACAACTTTTTTTATTTTGCAGCAGAAAACCAGCCATGGAACCAAAGATGTTAGGAGAAAGACCGATATTGTTGACTAGCAAACAACGTCCATTCTCTGCAATGAGGGCTGATATCCACTGGAAGACTATTTCTTAACTGATTTGGGAATTTTTTCCCCTGATACTAAGATATACACAAAGGCCAAAGGAAAAGTTTACGTAGCTCTTTGTTCACTAAGAGTATGTTTATACTTCAAGATGTAAACTCCAGCGCAAGGAGACATACTCATGAGAGCTCGCTGTAAGCAGAGTGTAGCTGCACTGTGTGGGAGCGGTTAGCCATGCCTCGGACGTACCTGTTCAAAATGCTCGGTATGTATTCAGGGCAGCTAACTCCTCCCATTACTTACACTGCCACAGCTTCCCTCTCTCAAGCTAGCACATGTATGTCTCTTCACGCTGGAATTTACACTTCCGTCTTGAAATGCCGACGTACCGTAGAGCATCCGGGGGCTGAGAATGTTTGTGTATTATTGGCCGTTCGCATAGGATTCACAGATTTTCCTCACAAAGCTATTTGTATCTTTGCTGATGTTGCCCATTGCTCGATCTGCACTGGCTGCTGTCTTTAAATCGTATGTTTTAAAGGCTTGCTGGCTCACAAGTGGCCCCAGATGCTTTGTGCACATCTGGCTTTGGCTAAGACTTAAAGATTTGGAAGTAGCTGATACTGCTAACCTGCTTCGATGGTAGAGTGAATCATGTGGACTACCAGTATAGGAGGGGAATATTGCCAGGAGCAGAACAGGTCTTGGGTTGGGTATATGCGGCACTAAGTAGCTTGAGGGAAGATCATATAAGAATCTTTCTAAAACTTTGTCCCAAACTCAGACTGAACCTGCCCTTCCAGATTCTGTCTAGGTCCAGAAATGGAAAGGCCAAAATGCCACTAAGAGACAATGCCAGGTTTATTTCTAGCCTAAGCGGACGCAAGAAGTACCAGAAATCTTACAAGGAATGTCCCTTTCCACAAAATCTCCAGCCAGTTTTGCAGACCCAGAGGTTCAGATAATTTAGGTCAGAATAATTATGTTTAGACACAACTCTGCCTAACACAGTGTCCGCCGCCCCCCCCCCCCCCCAAAATCAGCTTAGTTTTTATTGGCCAAGGAAATTGTATTAGTCCTGTGGGATTTGTTTATCCATAATCACTAATGGGTACAAGTTAGATGACACCGTGGTACAAATGCCCATCTGAGTCTTGTTTGTACTACACTAGACACAGATTAAACCAACGGTGGTGCTGCACCAACTTGGAATTGTGTGTCTGAAAAATCTTAATCCAAAATAGACAGACAGACAGATTAGACTATTAAAGAGCTCCCACATCGAGAGCACGGTTCTGTAAACCAACTTCTAACAGAGGTCACCAGAGTTCAGCTCTATCCATTCTGCCAAGGAAAACCATGTTAGCACTTTGCCAGCAAGAGCTGTGTTTAAACATGTTTCTGGCTAACATAGTTTGAACTGTAGCATTGTGACTCATTCAGTGGAGATGGGCACAACACCCACTCGGTCACAGCCACACGTCTTGCTTCAGCGCTCAGAGAAAGTAAGGGTTTTTTCTTTTCTTAAACAACTAAAAAAGTCCTCTTTCAGCTACAGTTCTGACATCCCCCAAACTGGTTACGATAATTACAGATAGCTGTTACATATCTCCCTGCCTCGTTTTTCACAGTGGGATACTCTGGTGCATTTAAAATTGGACAGCAGCTCTGGGCGGATTCACCATTTCTCTGCAGCTTGTGTAGTCATTTATACCGGTGAAAAGTAAGTACAAAACCAATGTAAAATGATGCTCAATCAGAAAAATACCATTTGACACTTTGCACTGATGTGAAGGACTATACGAGGAGGTGCAGGGTACTGAAGATTTGAGCCATATGTGCTTATCTTGGGGAACACAAAATGGAATAGGCAAACATTTTCAAAAGTGTCCACTGACTTTGGGTGGTTGTAAAGTTTGGGAGCCCAACCTGAGACACCTTGAGCCAGATTTTCCGAGGTGCTAAGCGCCGGCAGTTCCAGTGACAGTCAGTGGGCAAGGTCTTCAGGTGGTATAAATTGACATAGCTCCACAGATTCCAACAGAACTGAGCTGATTTAGCTGAGGATCTAGTCCAATATCTTAAGTAGCTTCCCAAAAGCAAAAGCTTGCAAAATAATTTTCCGCTTTTGAAAATTCTGGGCATGATTAACACATTTGATAAAAATATTATCCTGTCATGCAGAACTTTGTTGGCAAAACCCCGCTATCTTACACCACTGCAACCCCATTGATGTTAATTGCCTATTGGCCAGATACTGATATCTTGATTTATATTGAGTAGCACATTACTCAATGAATGGTTTTATCAGTTTCAGTGTGACTCATTGTGGACTAACGGTACTATTCAGTGTAAGTGGATCAGATCTACCCCTACGCATTTTAGCTGGATTAAAAAAATCCAAGAACTCTAAGAATGCAGAGTATTTCATGCTTCTAATACCTAAAATTCAAAAGACATAGTTTGCAAAATGTACTCCCCCTGAGCAGGCACAGAGCACATTTCAGAGTCAAGTTACATTTGCTTAGAACCTGTCTTAATCAATAATTTTTGCCATTTCATAAATTTCCCCAAGAACTGTCACAACACTTGTTTATACGGAAATACAGTCAAACATGTTTAAAGTGAAGTCAGCATTCGCAACCCCCCTTTGAAAGTGAAGTAGTGCGAAAGTCCTCCATTGCTACAGTGCACTGAACTCTACAACGCAATCTGCTTACAAAGAATTTGTTCTTTGAATAAAAATCACTTTGGTATCAAAGGTTCCACTGTTTAATTTCAGTTACACTAAATCATTGCTGACAGTAACCTCTTGCACACAGTACATGGTAAAACTGGAGACATTTCCAAGGGCTGTTGATGTAATGCTTTCACTGAGTGCTTATAATAGTTCCCACTCCCTTGCATTCCTGTATAAAAGGCAACATGCATCAAAACTGTTTTTGAACACTCAGTAAACTTTACCAGTTTGAAAACTTTGACGTGTCTCTCTCACGTTAGACACTCACTCAACAGTGGCTTTTAAGAATTCAGAAGGGAGAGCTTAATAAACAACACAGACCAGTCCCGCTGCAAATGAATAAGAACAACACAATCTGTGTTAATTACAGCAAATCATTGGAAATAATTTCATCATAGGATTCTTCTTACCTTCTTCAGCAAATGCCCTGAAGGGCATGCTCCCTAGGAGGAAGATGAGGAGTTGAGTTTGAATAAACATCTTTGATAGTTCTGTTTCCAATCCTGGGATCAAACTATTCCAAATTCTGATTATTTTAGAGACAGGGTGGGGGAAAGTTGAACTCACAAGCAGAAATCACTGTGGAAAAACTTTGGGGTTCCAAATATTCCTTTGACTGCAGTAGCTAGAGGGGTAGGTTTTCCCAGCGTGATAACTGTATAGCTAAAGAAAAGTAACTGAGAATGGAGTCAGCATTTTTTTTTTTAACTCGGGGTGGGAGGCTATCTAAGGTGGTCTTGGAAAAAAGAGGCAGGCCCGCCCTCTGCACTCTGTTTGGCCAGCACTAAAATTATGATCTCAGACCAGGTTTAAAGTTACAAGATCTGCATCAGATTTTTAGAAGATGCCTGAGACCATTATCTTTAGTGAAGGGGGAGGGGAATTCAGGCAGAGGGAGGTGAGCAGGGAGTTCCCTCCTTTCTATAAAGTCCCCTTTCAAAAATATTTAAGGATCAAGGGTAAAGTATAATTTTTCGTGTGTTTTTCCAGCAGTAAACTGATGTTTTCTTCACTTCTCAGTAAGCCCGTGTGTGTGTGTGTGTGTGTGTGTGTGTGCAGGGATAGAGAAATAATTGTGGAACAGAGGATTTAATGCTGCTAGTAAACACAGTGTCTGATTTTGGTATGTGTGTGTCTGTCTGTGTATCCTCAAGTGACATCCTAATGGTCATCTACCATTTATATGTTGGCATGTCCATGCACTAGCAAGCACTAAGAGCAGTCTGCTCTCTGAGACCTTGGACAAGTAACTTAATTTTAGCCTCAGTTTACTCATCTGTACGTACTACGTTAGGTTGTTGTGAAGCTTAATTAAGTCAAATAGATAGAGTAACGGATTGACCATTCCTGGGACACCCCGATCCCCCAGAATAGGGAGTCCCTTGATCCGCCCTATTCAAAGGCCATCTGCGCTTCCCCTCACCCCCTTTAGGAGCAATGTGCCGTGCATTCCTACCAACTGGGGCCTCCACCTAGTGCTGGGTGTACAAAGGCCTAACACCTTATGACCAGTAGGATATTCCTTAACTAGGCCAGTAAAGCAAACACCACATAACAATAAATGACAGTTCATTCCTTGGACAGGAAAGGGGTCAACTGAAAGGAGGAGATGGGAACGGGCAAGAGTCTCAGGGATGAGAACTAAAGAAGGCCCCAGCCAGTCTTGTAACAACAACTGAAAGCTCAACCTGGAATCAGTAGGCCAGATGGGGGCAGTGGGCTTGGAGCTCAGGATATATATCTGTGTCTGGGCAGCTGACAGCTCTCATGCCAGTAGGACAGCATCCAAAGCGGGACTGAGTCCTGGCTCCCAGTGCCTGGAGGGCCTCTGGCCTCTGCTGGTCTGCAGCCCCTACAACTACAGTGTTACCAGCTCTTGTGATTTTTCCACGAGTCATGGGATTTTGGAGCCCATCTGGCAATGACGTGAGACGTTTCAGCCCTCTAGGGAATTTCAGGCCTGCTTGGGGGAAGCCTCTCTGATTGCTGCCCGCCTCTCTCGCCTGCCTCCTGGAGAAGAGCAGGACGGAGGCAGAGCTCTCTTCCCCCTCCCTTCAGCAACCCAATGCCATTCTCACAGTACGGGAGCAGAAAGACCCCAGCCCCTAAGGGTTTCTGTGCTCCTCCCCACCCTCCCGTGAGCAACAGGATGGCTCCTCTGCCTCTCCCCCACCCTTGCTGGAACACCCAGCCTGGGAAGGGATCAAGGTTGGTGATGAGTCCCTGCAGCCTGGAAAGGGGAGAAGAGCACCCTGCTGAGCCCTCCCCGGTCTGGGGAGGAGGGTGAAGAACTCCAGGAGAAACAGAGGTGAGACTGGGGGAGGGGGAACAGAACTGATCTGGGGCCTGGGGGGGTGGCAGTGAACAGATGGGGTGGGGGAATGGGCAGAACTGATGTGGGAGCAGAACTGGGAGCAGAGGGAGCAGGATTAATTGCTGGGCAGGGGATGTGCAGATATAGGGGGTGAGGGTCTCAGTGGCGGAGCCAAAATCCCCTTACCCGATAAATCCGGGGAAGTGGCAACACTAATTGTCACACACATCTACCCTGGGCCTGTGGAAGCAGCCTCTGTGAAGTCCTCAGATGGGCAGGAGCTACGTGCCTGCACACATGAATGAATGAAGGCTCACAGCCCCCGTAAGTAGTAGGTACAGATGAGTAAACTGAGGCTAAATTTGACCATGTATATAAAGAACTGTAAATGAAAGGTGCTATAAACAGAATTATTTTGGGTGTTTTTCCAAGCAAATACACAGCACTGGTGGGTTGCCAGTGAGCTGGTTGGCTGAGGGCAGTGTGCTTCACAGCAGTGTAAGTATATGGCCTTGGGAAGATGTTCCCCTTCCTAGGGGAACAAAAATCTCAGCTGGAAATTGGATTAAAAATGGAAGTTTGTTTAACCTCATGATATTTTAAAACACTCAGCACTTATTTACTTATTTATTTATTTTAGCCTCCTTTATTTAAAAGATTTTGATTATAGTCTTTTTGAAATTTCCCTATGTGCTATTTTACTGGTTAAAAACCTATGTATGTTCTCCCTCCCACCCATTACATACCAGGCCCCTTAATCAATACTGTTGATTCCCATCTGCACAATGTAATGTTAATCATTTACTCCACAGAAAATGATATACAATATCTTCTGCTACCATCCATCAAAATTACAGATGTCTTGATTTCAGTGCCATTCGTTCCATCCACTAATTTGGCTTTGGAGAACATGATGGTCCTCTTGAACCAGAGGCAACAAATAGAAAAGTTTCCCTTTTTTTCCCCCCCATTGACTCATCATCTGTAACAGCCTCCCTAGCCTTTTCTTTTTGCGGATACAGACTAACACGGCTGCTACTCTGATTCCTAGGGCTTGTTTCCAAAGGATAGGACTTCTAGAAGTGAGGGGCTGGATGCGTTATTGGCATAAGTGTCTTCAATGGAGAAGATCCTCTTATTCCGGTGATGAATTTGGCTTGATGTCTCAGCATTGGTCATTCCGTTTTTCCAGCAATGACACATCCCATTTTCCAGCAATTCTGTATTCAGTGCCAAAGGCTTAGCTATACCAGTAAGTTAAGTGCCCATAGCCACATACTCCTTGTTGAAGCTCAGATTACTAGGAAATTAGAATTAAACACATAAGGCTCAATGTTAATTTAAGAGTTAGCAGCTTTTCTTGACTATAGCCTGCCTGGATTATTGTCTTCATAGAACTAACTAAACAAATATTTCCATGTACTGTGTTTCAGCATGCCCTGAGTCACCTATAAAACCTGGGATGGATTATTCAGGGGTTGAGCTGGTTAAAAATTTCCCAACAGAATGTTTTCTGTTGGAAAATGCGATTTTATTGAAAATGAAACTTTTCACAGGAATGTGCCGATTTCAATGACACTTCATTTAAAAAAGATATTCAAAGTAGTTTGACCTTATCAGAACAGAATGGTTAGATTTTTTTTTTTTGTTTCAAAATGACTTGTAGTCTAGGGCTTTATTTTATATTATTGTATAAAATTTAATATATCCAATTTTAAAAGTCAAAATCGGAACAAGACGTTTCGATTGACTTGAGTCAAAAATATTTGAAAATGTTGTTACCTAGAAGAATTTGAAATGGTTTGGTTTTGTTCTGATTTGGATCCTGTCTTTCCAGGACATTAGCCCTGTTTTCCCCCTTGATCAATGAACCTATTTACAGTACCCTGAGAACTTTGCATGTTTAGAGTCAAATTTGTCCTCAGATTCATGGATGTATCTCTTGTTGGCTTCAGAATGAGAATCTTTCTGAAGGATGACATATGGTGTGCTGGATTAAAAAACTTTATTCTTTAAAGTTCATTTAATTCTATTTGATAGAACAGAAAGTGTCTCAAGTTGGGCTTTCAAGAAATAGAGGGTTCCAAAGATCTGTGGCTACTTCTGAACATTTTTGTCTAAGCCTATTATGATATATACCAATTTCTTCTGACCAGTAAGTCAGCCAGTTCCTCATCAGAAAAAGACTTTAGAGGATTCTACCTACCTGTCTATCAAGAATTTTATAAAGTCAGCTTCCAAGCACAACAAAAAAGGAAAGGAAGTTGCATAAGGAAATATAGCAAATCAGTGGCACAGCTGGGAATAGAACCTAGATCTTTTAACTCCTAGTGCTGTGTGCTAATCAGTGGAGTATACTGCCTTTAGCTAGTACCACTTTCAGCTAGCACTAACTAGTGAGACCCATCCACTTGTTAGTTATGACAAATTATTTCTCTAGACTCTGTCTTTTCTTTGGTGCATGTGCATGGCTCCCTTGCATAATGTTTATGAAAATTGTTCATTCACATCCAAGGGAGAAAATGGAAGGAGAGGTCCCTAAGAAATATGTAAATGAAGGAATTTGGGATTTGGGGCCATTTTATGACCCTGGGGATGGAACAAAAACCCAAGCAAACAAATAAAAAAACAAAAACACAAACCCAAATCACAGTTTTAAAGAATCATCTTCAGAAGGGGAATCTCCTTATGTATGGGCATGCACCTAGGATAAGGGATAGGAAGTTTAAAAGCAGATAACAGGCTAAATTCCTCCCTAGTATAACTCCACTGAAATCAGAGCTCTTTGTGAAAAAATATTTCACCACATATCACAAAAAGAAAAGGAGTACTTGTGGCACCTTAGAGACTAACAAATTTATTTGCTTATGCTCAGATAAATTGGTTAGCCTCTAAGGTGCATCTGATGAAGTGAGCTGTAGCTCACGAAAGCTCATGCTCAAATAAATTGGTTAGTCTCTAAGGTGCCACAAGTACTCCTTTTCTTTTTGCGAATACAGACTAACACGGCTGTTCCTCTGAAACCTTTTCTTTTTGCGAATACAGACTAACACGGCTGCTACTCTGAAAGCTGTCATTCACCACATATCGTTATTCTACTAATCTAGCCAATATATTTTGTAAAAATAAAGAGAAGTAATGTTTTGTTAGTGGAGCAAGAGACTTCAGTTCATCCCTAATTCTACAGTTCAACCCTATTCAGGAAAGCACTTCACCATGTGCTTAACTTAATTACTTGATTTCATGGGGGTTGGACTAGATGACCTTCTGGGGTCCCTTCCAACCCTGATATTCTATGATTCTATGGGATGTAAGCACATTCTTAAATTTAAGCATGTGTGTAAGTGCTTTGCTGAATAGGGACGGACTTAGGCATGTGCGTAAATGTTTTACTGAACTGGCGCCTGGACCTCTACAGATGAGTGCCAGAGGTGTCCCATATCTATAAGCCTAAAATCTTACCAGTCAGATTCTTCAGTTTGGAATGTACCAGGCTGTGAGTGGGTGAGTCACCCTTTAAAACTGCCTGGTTTTGCACAGGGCCGCTCTGTGGGGTTTTAATGGCAATGCTTTAGGGGAGGAGGGAGACAGCGCCTTGAACACAAGCTGCTATTTTGTTTTCATTTCATAAGCTCTTCTCTCCTTCTGACCCTATCAGTCATTTACACAGCCTCCTGGGAGGCCAGGCTGTCTCTCTGACTTAGCGAGAGAGAGACGCTGGAGGTGGAGAGAGATCATCCAGCAAAGTTTAATGTCTCAGCAACAAAAGCATTATGAGTTCTGGGATCATTTGTTTTTCTTCTGAATCATGGGGTTTAGCAAGAAGGACCTAATCCAAAGACCACTGAAGTCAATGGAAAGATTCAGAGCTTAAAATTCAGATTTCAGATCATATTTTTCAATGAGGTGCTTCCAGCTCTGCAGATGGGGAAGGGCTTGACCCCAGATGAATCAGTGTGAATCTGCTGCACAGGAAGGGATGAGCCTGAAACAGGGGGCCAGTGCAGACAGCCAGAACCTGACTGTCACCCCTGGAGCACAGAGGTGTGTGGGCTTCCTGCACACAGTCACGGAGGGGTGTGGCCAGGGGATCTATGGCTGTGTTAACTGGGCTTTTCACAGATGATTTGGCCCTGCTGCACCTTCTTTGTATGCAAATTCCCCTGTAAGTTTAATTGCCTGCTTTTTTCTTAACTCCCTGTTGTAAGCTCTTGTGTGGTGTTGATTTGTGGTGTTACAACTGGCATATAGAAAAGGAGTACTTGTGGCACCTTAGAGACTAACCAATTTATTTGAGCATGAGCTTTCGTGAGCTACAGCTCACTTCATCGGATGCATACTGTGGAAAGTGTAGAAGATCTTTTTATACACACAAAGCATGAAAAAATACCTCCCCCCACCCCCACTCTCCTGCTGGTAATAGCTTATCTAAAGTGATCCCTCGCCTTACAATGTGTATGATAATCAAGTTGGGCCATTTCCAGCACAAATCCAGGTTTTCTCTCCCCCCCACCCCACCCTCCCCACACAAACCCACTCTCCTGTTGGTAATAGCTTATCTAAAGTGACCACTCTCCTTACAACTGGCATGTGCCACCCCAGAGATGGCTGTATTGCTCTGGTGAATTAAATAATCCCTTGCTGTCTATTGATGGTGTGATTCACATCCATGGAATGAATCCAGACCCCAGTGACACAAAGTCCATCTGAAGGACAGGGGACCTTGCTGCACAAGGCAGCCATAATCCCTACTCTGTTGCTGCCCAATCCCAATGCTGCCCAGGAATCAAGCAGGACCAGTCATGGAGAAGGCTTGGCAATGACATCTGGGAAACATGCTCCTTGGGTAGCTTCCAGGGGAGGCTCCTATGGAGCTCCAGGTGTAGCTTCAATTTGCCTGTGCAGAAATCTCAGGGATTGATAGCCGCAGAACCACACTCCTGCTTCCTCTATGGGATGATTTCCCTCTGCTTCTGCTGGCAAAAGGAGATGCAAGTTGTGAGTCAAGCCCTAAACTTTTATGTCTATGTTAGCTGAAGTGGCCCCATGCCTCTGTTTTGGGGGTTCCCATCCTGAGACCCTGATCTTTAGAGGAGCTGACCATGCATAGCTGCCATTGACTTTCTTTGCAGCTGTGGGTGATCAGCACCTCTGTAAATCAGAACCATGGTGCCTCAACCTGGACACCCAGAATCAGAGGCCATTTCTGAAGCATCTGGACTTCATGGTTCCATCCCAGCTGAAGGTGCTATATAAACAAATAAATAAATACAAGCCCAAATAATGGAACACATGTTTTATTTCCGTTTTCAAAAGGTTGCATTCAGTGTATGGGAAGAGACCTCCCTGTTCATGACTTTCTAAGGAGTTGGAGGTGACCAGATAGCAACTGTGAAAAATCAGGACTGGGGATGAGAGGTAATAGGGTCCCCATGTAAGACAAAGCCCTATAAAATCAGAACATCTGGTCACCCGAGTTGGAGGGGAGGTTCTGGATAGGAAATGATTCAAAGAGTCAGGCAGGGACCTTTGTGGAGTGGGTGTGATTTCCTGAAAGGTTTGTCCACACTAAAGCAAAATTGCCATTTTGAAGCAGAATAACGAAACCTGGTAGCTATCATTCCGGGTCGCTGCTTCTTTCAGCTATGAGGCCATTTACTCAATGGCTGCAGATCTGAATCAGGGGTTGTCATAGTTCAATACCTGCCAAAGGGGTGGTTTTGGCTGCAGTGGGAAAACAGGAAATGACTTGAAAATTAATAAAGCTTGAAGAAAACAGCTTTTATGTTTCTGACCCAATTTTGCAGGGCCCACAGCTGCCCCAGGATACAGAAACAGGAAATTTGGCAACGGGAAAAGACAAGTTCATTCTAGTTTGCAAAGGATAACAAATTGTAGGCTTCAGTCGCTCTTTACCAGTATACTTTCTAGTGCTGCGGAATGGCTGACGTGCATTCTATAAACTGGGTTTCTAGAGAAACTCTTCAAGGGGACAGGAAACAGGGTCCCAATTGCATTGGAGCTAATTCTGCAGAAACAAATTCTAGCAGCAGTTGGGTCTGCACTGTAAACAAAAAAGCATTAGAACAAATCTTGGGCCAGCCAGAAACTAACCCTAACCCTAACCCTAACCCTGCATGCTCTGGCAACTAGAAACTGCATGGGAGGAAAGCAAAGAGAAAACCCAAAGTCTCCCTTTTCAAGAGCCCAGGCCCCTACCACTTGAGCTGTAGGAGAATCTTTATTTGATGCCACAGCGTATAGGGCAGTGACGCAGATATGCACTAGCCAGTTCATAAAGGTACTTTGATGGTTATTTCACTGCAGTGCAGGAAATGAAGTGAAAAGGACAAATCCTTTGTTGATTTACACTTCTTCAATTTCAGACCCTCACTGTGGAATTTTTCACATTCAGAGACTTCCAGCAATAATCCTTTACCTGTTCCTCAAACAGTCAAACACCTCATTTCTTACTGTAAAAGACAGAACACCCATTTGTTCATTTAAGTGGCCAGAAGGCAGAAGCCAAAGTTACAGGTGATGCTGCAAGGGAATAGACACTAATATGCACAGCAAAGCCAAACCAAAGCTTTTTATTTTGAACGGGGTCTGGAAGCTGTAGGAATCCATTTGGAGACTGACAAGAGAAAAAAAAACCTTGAAATTTACAAAGGTAAAAACCATTTATTAAAGAAAGAATTCTATTTTTATGGTTTATATCCATTTTCGAATATACAGTGATCACCATTTAAGCCTTGTTGATTACCTTGTGCTGGAAAAATTAATGTGACTGCAACATTCATGGTATTATATTTAGATTGAACTTGGAACATGTAATACTGCCAATATAGGTTCCTTGTCTGGATTACATCTTCCACGATGCACTGTGGCCACAGGACTCCCATGATGCACTGTGGCAGCTCACAAGAGGAGAGACCATGGTGCATCATGGGACATGCAGTCTGGCCCAGGAGCCTGACCCAAAGGGGAATACTGAGGTATGCTGCAACCAAATTACAACTCAGGCATATTTTGTTTTGATTTTCCCATCAGAAACTTTGGATTTTCAGGCAGAGGTTTTCAGTTTTTCCATTAAGATTTTCCATGGAAATAAAAACAACCCATTTGCAAACCAGTTCGGTGTCAGACATTAAATAGTAGAGTTGACATAGCCCCATTTCACAGAGCTACCTAAGTAGAAGTTGCAAGATTCCAAGGGTTCTTTTCCTGAAAGAAAAATGGGGATCAACCCTCAGAGATGGGTCTACATTCACCAATGATCTGATGGAAAGTCCATTGAAATCAGTGGGACTCTTTCCATTGACTTCAGTGAGCTGTGGGACAGGCCCCAGAAGAGGTTCTAAATAGCCACGGTCCTGTGCCAGTTTTTGCTGACTTTTCAGCTGGAGTCACTGCGTTAACTCATTTCTATGAAAGCATTTGGCCTACCCAGTGTTTTAGAATCTGCAAAGCCAGATCCCATTCTGTTATAAAACCCTTGACTCGCATTTGTTCCAGTGGATACAAAGGGGGTGAGTATTATGGGCCTTATCCAAAGCCCACTGAAGTCAATGGGAGTTTTTCCCTTGGCTTCAGAGAACACTGGATTGTTCCCTAAATGATTTTACCTACATTATTTGCCAGTTGTGTTTCTTTGCATATACTTTCCAAAACTTTGTGTATACTTCCAGCTCAGAATAAATGATCAACAGACCAATTTGCATGTATCACCGCACATTAGCTGCTGTACACTGCATAAGAAAGAGATCTTGGGGTCATTGTGGATAGTTCTATGAAAACAGCTGCTTAATATGTAGCAGCAGAACGGTACCATTAGTAAAGGGGTAGATAGTAAGACAGAAAATATCATAATGCCACTGTATAAATCTATGGTATGCCCACACCTTGAGTATTGTGTGACGTTCTGGTCACCCCATCTCAAAAGAGATATAGTGGAAGTGGAAATGGTACAGAGAAGGGCAACAAAAATCATTAAGGGTATGGAAAAGCTTCCATATGATTAGAGATTTAAAAGACTGGGTAGTTTCAGCTTGGAAAAGAGACAACTAAGAGGGGATATGATAGAGGTCTACAAAATCCTGCCTGATGTGGAGAAAGTGAATAAAAATTGTTATTTGCTCCTTCACATAACATAAGAAGCAGTGGTCACCCAATGAAATTAATTGGCAGCAGGTTTAAAACAAACAAAAGGAAGTATAGTACTTCTTCACACAATGCACAGTCAACCTGTGGAACTCATTGCCAGGGGACATTGTGAGGGCCAAAAGTATAACTGAGTTCAAAAAAGAATTAGAGAAGTTCTTAGAGGATAGGTCCATCAATGGCTGTTAGCCAAGATGGTCAGGGATGCAGCCCCAGGCTCTGGGTGTCCTTAGCCTCTGATAGCCAGAAGCTATCAGACAACAGGGGATGGATCACTCAGTGGCTGCCTGTTCTGTTCATTCCCTCTGAATCACCTGTCATTGGCCACCATCAGAAGACAGGATGTTGGGCTGGATGGACTTATATAAGAATGGTTTCAGAGTAGCAGCCGTGTTAGTCTGTATCCACAAAAAGAAAAGGAGTACTTGTGGCACCTTAGAGACTAACAAATTTATTTGAGCATAAGCTTTCTTGAGCTACAGCTCACATGCATCCGATGAAGTGAGCTGTAGCTCACGAAAGTTTACGCTCAAATAAATTGGTTAGTCTCTAAGGTGCCACAAGTACTCCTTTTCTTTTTGTGAATACAGACTAACACGGCTATTACTCTGAAATCTTCTACTTCATGGATGTCCATAAACCTGTATATTATGTAGACAATTGGTAAGGTAAACAATCAAATATCCTTCCTTGAACATTAATACTCCTGACCATAAAATAATATATTCAGGCCTGTCAGCCCAGCCATGACTGTTAGATGTAGAGTTCAGAGAGATTATTAAATCAGAACATTGAATCAGTGCTGGGCCTTCGAGATCTCAAATTAGAACAGTAAATCCTAGCTTACTTCTCTACTTTTCCTAATTTACTCCTCAGTTTTAGAGGTTAGGGGCCAGCTCCTCAGCAGATCTAAATCAGCACAGCCTGGTTGAAGTTGAGGCAGCTATACAAATCTGCACCAGCTGGCCCATGATGCATAGACAAAAACAGAAAGCAAGACTGTTTCATGCTGCTACTGTAAATGAGAAATTCATGGGTTCAGACAGAAGCAGAGTGCAGCCTATCACTTCCACAAAGGGACCACAGAATACAACAGCAAGCATGTACACTGATCTGAAGTCAAGGTGTGTAATAAATTTTTTCCTTGTATCTCATATGGGTTGAGAGGAAACTCAGCAGGGTAAACTGGAAGGAAAGTGACAGAGAAAATGTACATGAGACTATATTCTTGAGACTATATTCAAGCAAACATTTGAGGTTATGTTTTTACTTCAGAGTTAACCTGGGCCCTTACCCAGGACTTAGTCCGACCCCCTCTATGGTCCACACACAAAAACCTTTTACCTGGGTATGGAGATGCCTGGGCTAGCCTACCGAGCTGAAGTTGTAGGTTTATACCCATGCTTTGCTTTAACTCGGGCTGGAACCTACCCACTTTACACTGAGGAAGTAGGCTATATCATTCAAGTTCAGATAGTCCTCCAATGCCTTCCCACAATTCTCCCTGAAAGACAGACAAGTTCTCCTTCAATTGACCCAACTGACTGGGAATGAAGCCTAGAGCCTCTCCGCGCACTCACACAAAATGCTACATTCCCCCAGACCCACATGGCCGAGTGCAGAAACAGAGGGGACAAAGTAACACAGATAAGGTTTTGCAGTGGGGATGCTCACAGCCAGGCAGGTGCTCTGACCCAGGTTCACTTTGAAGTGAAGACATACCCTTAGAGAGAGAGAAGATTTTTTTAAGAGTGGAAACACAGAGAGATGGAGACTCTTTGTGGGAAATTTCCAAACAACGTGGGTTTAATGTCAAGCCAATTGAAGGCTGTTTTTAGATTTACTTGACTGTTACTTAAGAATATAAAAGAGGCTATAAAAACAACTGTTTGTGCTCAGTCAGTTGATCTAGATACGTGACATAAGCCAATTTGTTGCATCTTACAATAGACTTGGCACAAAATTCCTCCACGAGGTCCCAGATCTATCTGTCTTCAGTATTTCTTAGCATCCCTCACCACAGAATGTAAGTGCCAAATACAGTTATTAGCAATTGCACTGAGATGACCACCTGCTCTTCACTTCTCTTCTCTTTGGCTTCTTGTACTTTCTGCTTTGTTACTAACTGTCTTCCTCACCTTCAACTACCGTAGGAAGCTGTGGCAAAAAGGTCAGTCTTTTAATGTGTCTGAAAATGGTCACACTCAGTCTTGGCTCCACTGAACATTGTTTTATGGTCAAAGGCCTTTGACCAAAAATGTCCTACATCTGTCTTTCAAAAGCTTAAATTTGACCACTGCCAGCTGCATTGTCTTTGGAATAACAGCAGTCTTGGTGGGTTGTTAATGGAGAGGCAATTTCTGAAGTAGCCAGGGTTCAACCCAACGAGGACTTGGGGCCTTGAATTGACACTCAGAGTGAACTAGGATTCAGCGATGAGTGTCTGTATAGTTTCATACTAGGGAAGTCGGGGGGGGCTAATCTGGACTTTCCATGTTGTCCGCACAGTCAGCAGTAGCCCAGTCTGGAGGGGATGAACGCCGGCAGGTTTTTGACCTGTCAAAAGTTTCTGGTTTTGGATATTGAGTTTCAAAAGCAAATTACATTACAAATGACATTAATGTGACTTTATCTCCTACCTTTGGCATTTCAAAGCCTGGGTTTTCCTGTTTCTTACTGTGGGGTCATTGCCAGAGACAGGGTTTAAATCTGGGCCCTTCTGTACCAAAGAATGGATCACTACCTCTTGAGCCTAAGAACCAACTACTGATAACTTGTCTGGTAGCAGGAGAACGGTGTTAACCTCCGTGAGGCCTAGCCTCTATGGGGAGGGATATGATGCACACTTTTGAAGTATTCTACACTACCTTGATTAAGAAAACTTGTAGATCATCAAAAATACTTCTCAGATTCTACATTCAGATGTTACAATGATAAGCGCTGTATAAGAACCTGTATAGAAAAGGATCTCTTTGAATGAGCTTTTATACGACGATAGGGTTTCCTGTAGTTGATCAACCCATCAGTTCATCCAGTCCTATATCCTGCTCTGACAGTGGTCAATATCTGGTATTTTAGATTAAGGAAAAAAAATTTATTGTATCAAACCAGTCATGAAATGTTGTATTGAGGAAAAAGAAAGGATCAGTTGTGATAATCAGTTTATACCCTCAGGCATGAGATGTGTTTATCTTTTGTTAAGAAAACCCAGTTCAAATTATTAACAAAAGGAGTCCCATTGAGTACAGTATGTAATGTAATGGTTCATTGTTTCCCCCAATTCCCTTTTTACATTATCAGAGAAAATAAAATAGAGCTTATGAGAATGTTTATTCTACTTTCTTAGGTCTCATTCCTGCAAACATTAGTCACACTTCAGAGTAGCAGCCGTGTTAGTCTGTATCTGCAAAAAGAACAGGAGGACTTGTGGCACCTTAGAGACTAACAAATGTATTTGAGCATAAGCTTTCGTGAGCTACAGCTCACTTCATCGGAGGACATATGGTAACAACTGTTTGCAGGAGGGAGGGCTTGCTGCTTAGGCTGCACAATAATTGATGTTGCCACTTTATCTGGGGGGGAAGGAGGGGTAATCTTTCCAAAGTTTGCCAGTAGTTAGCTGTACATGACATACAATAGTGTGACAGAATTAAATATGGAAAGCTCACTCTTTACTTTACTTTGCTAATTTTAAATCTGTGGATGACCACCATGTATTTAACCAAAAATTACAATGTTGACATAGGTTCTCTTAGGGCACAGATGGTTATTTAACTAGGGCAGTTAAATATGGAAAGCAATATAGCCAGGGAACAAAAAAAGAAGAAGCTGGACACACATCCTGTGTATTCACTCTCATCAGATCTATGATGTATGGAATGGATCTGTCGGAGCTTGTTCTTGTTTTTATGCAGTTTCAGTGTTTTAAAGTGAGTAGAACGTATTAAAGCAAAGGTCTGTCATTAGGACTTCGGGCATTTTCATGCTTTCATTTCATATGCCCTGAATATGAATTTGTGTGTGCTGAGTGCTGACAGTATACCGACAGAGATTATAACTTACAGAGGCAAATAGGAAACCGTTCAGATATAAATCACTGGGGTTGAAATTCATCCCTGTGCAGAGTCAGCACAAGGCCTATGCACCATTTAAGTTCTACTATCTCCCCTGCACAGGTGCTTTCTGTTTCTTCTGCATGGGGTAAAATTCACGCAGGGTTGCTAGGAGATGGTGCATAGTGATGCAGCTGCTTTCTTTTTGTAAATAAGCACTAGTGCCTCTTTGGGCAGAAGACGGATGTGTGTGAAATTCTGGCCGCACAGAAGGCAATGGTAAAACTCCCATTGGCTTCAGCCTGGTGTTTCTAACGCAGGATATGATACAGAGATAGTGGATTCTTCTACTTCCAGGATACAGAAAATGTTCCAGGGATAAGGGATGGCATAGAAGAAGGTGCAACGATGAACGTGAAAAGTGGGTGAAAAGGGAGCAACTGGGTGTAAAAGGTGGCTGGAACAAATGTGAGAGGGAAGGATGACATGACAGCCAAGATGTAACCAGGACCAGAGAGCTGCAAAACTTTGAAAGTAAAGAAAGGGCGCCCACAGATTGGTAATTCCGGTGTCTTTCCTTGGTTCTGCAACACACTCCATACCAGTAGGATATGACTGACTCTGCTATATATTTCCAAATAGTTTTTCAAGAGTTCGAGCAACAAGGGAGCCTATACATTTTATAAAAAGAAAAGGAGTACTTGTGGCACCTTAGAGACTAACCAATTTATTTGAGCATAAGCTTTCGTGAGCTACAGCTCACAAGTACTCCTTTTCTTTTTGCGAATTCAGACTAACACAGCTGTTACTCTGAAACCTACACATTTTATAGTCTTTCTGAGACCACTAGAGGGAGTTGTATGTTTACTGATATTGTACTTTTTAAAATTCAGTCGCTATTTATATATTGGATTCCACTGTTTCCTCAACCCCCGCCAAGAAACTCTAGCAGACAAATACACTCTAAACAAACCAGACGCATGGGCTGCAGCTTCTGTACCACATCTTCAGATACCAGTGTTCCCCCGCCCCAAAAAAATATTTTGGAATGGAAACACCACATGCCTCAATGAGAAGTAGATAAAAGGCAACAGTGGAAACAATCGTATTTTTCTGAAATGACAACTGCGGTAGTGATGCTGGGTGAATGGGGCCTGGCAACAAATTCAACAGTTAATAGCAATCTGAAGGTTTTTGAGAGGCAAAGCATGCCTCAAATCAAACCAAAACCAGTCTGAAAACTTGAAAATTACAACAACAACAAAATCACAAATATTTGCAAGATCCAGATGTATTCACAAATTATATGCCCAGTTTTCTAATCACATCAAATAAAATACAGTAGTATTATTTTAAATCACTAATCACTTGCTTCCAGCCGTGAGTGCTAGTTCTTTGTCTGGGAGAAGATATTAGAATCAGACTTTTCTTTTTTTCCAAATAATTCATTTTTAATGGGATTTGTGAATGCTTTATTATTCTGATTTGGACTTTACTTTTCTCTTGAAATGTAATTTGATTTGATTTTTCAAATAAAACAAGAGGAGAGAAAAAAGCATCAATACGTACCTGTGACACATGGCTAGAAAGGGTTAAACATCCTGCAAAATAAATAACCCTCAAAAGACATGTGGGGAGATAATGTTTGTGTTTTTGTGTATTTACATAGGTGTGAGTAGGGTCGACAATGTAATCAACAGTCCCTGTCTATGGTGCATTCTGATAATTCAGAGGTCAAAAGAAGATCCTAGCATTTAAATGAATTGTAAACATGGCATATCTCAGTATTCATCTCTCTTTGAAATGTATAGCAAATAATCTGTGAATGGTGGAGGAACAAGCAAATTGCCTTATGTTAATTCTGTAGCTAAGTACCGGTGATGGACCTCCTTCAAAGTCCTAATTACCTTTTGTTCCGGGAGGAACTCTTACTTGTCAAAGAAGACATGAAATTGTATAAAAGATTCTTGGGTCCTGATTCTGTCATCTCAGATCTGCTTAGGCTTTATCAGGGGAAGTCTGAGTCGCAAGACTGAGGTCCCAGTTATGCTGGTGCGCCCTGAATATGAGATTTGGACATTGGACTATAACTTTTGAACTATTTCTAAAAGAATTCTTTGCAACTACAAAGCTCACCATCTCTGCTATGAATCTGAATTTTAAGAATTGAACTCATGTCTGTATGTATATTTATCTTTTAACCGTACTCTCTCTTTTTTTAAAAAAAATAAATTTTAGTTTAGTTAATAAGAATTGGCTGTAGCGTTTATTTGTGAAAGATCTGGAATAGTCATTAACCTGGGAGGTAATGTGTCCAATCCTTTGGGATTGGTAGAAAATTTTCTTTTATATGATGAAAAATGATTTTCAGAAATCATCATATTTGACTTAGGTATCTGGATGGAGTTTTGGGGCTGGATCAATTTAAGGGAACTCTGGTTTAAGAGAACTGCATTGTTCGGACTTCTGAGTAACCAGTAAGGTATTGTAGAAGCAGTTTTGGTGGCTGGCTTGGTGAGTCTAAGTATTGGACTATCCACCAGCTTTCTGGGGATTGTCTGCCCCGTTCTTTGCAGTTCACCCTAACTGAGTGATCATAGCTGGCCCCTACTGGGACCCCGGTCACAGTATCATAATAAGTAAACATATAGCAAACGACATCATCATCTAATGAATATTCTGAAGGGGCCAGAGTGAAAGTTGGAGAGTCAGGGCCTGATTGGTCACCACCTTGCACCTTCTGTCATCATCTGCACCTGTACAACATGAGTCCGAAGTGGGTGTGAAATGCTATCATTTTTGTTTGTTGCATTTTACATCCACGTAGCACTCATGGAAGGTGCAGAGCAGCAGAGACTCGGTCTTTAGGAGGAGGGTGGATGTGGGGTGGCACAATTAGGCTCGATGGCATATTCACTAGAGAGACCTCGTTGCACTAGCAAAGTATTTTGCTGTGATCATTTAATATGATAATATCTTGTCAGCAGTAACTTGAGGGAGGGATGGGAGTGCAGTTCAAATGCAGGATTTCTGCAGCTATGGGGTAAGTGAAGTCAAGCTTTAAATTAGCGGATAAATGCTTTGTGCTTTGCTCTGTATTTACAAGTGAGACCTGTCTTGCGGAAACCAATTCAAGGATGTTAAGGAGAGCCAGTCAGCTGCTCCCTTTGAGAGTCGTGTGGCTTTAATAGCCCATGCCGCACAAAATCGCCTTAAGATCCAGGCACCGTTGCAATGACAAAGTGTAAATATTTGAGTCTATGAATTTCAAAATGGAAATACTGATAACTACATGAAAACAGGTTTCATCTAAACTTAGGGCTCACGTCATAGGGCTCATAGGCCCTATGTCAATATCCTATTTCCTGCTGACCTCTGTGGGGCAGATGGGCAAAATCGGGCCCTATAGCCTATTAATAATAATACTTAGCTCAGGGATTGGCAACCTTTGGCATGCGGCCCATCAGGGAAATCCGCTGACAAATATTAGCGTAGCACTACTAATGAGTGCTAATTTAGTGTCACCAAGTGCATGTGTAAGATTACTGTAAAGGACATTGTGTAAAATCACTGAGTACAAGCGTGCTACCACTGATTACTAAATCCTGGGTTAAGAACTTTCTGTAACAATTATGAAAACTGGTAATTTTAACAGTTAGGAATGGGTAACAACTTGTTTTAAAAAGCAAATCCAGAGGAAGTATTAGAACTCCAAATATTCCCCTTTTGGGGGATTGCTGCACTCACTGATTTAATTTCTCCTGACATTTCACCCATCTTATTAAGAAGGCGAGTGAAATGTCAGAAAACATTAAGTCAAAATACGTTGCATTCCCTGAGGGGCACAATATTTTTGTGGAGCCTGAGAAACTTGTTCAGAGATGGAAGGATCATCTTTGTGTGAACATACTTGAGTGACCGGTGCATGCCATGCACAGGACTGCAGATAAATTTCAAACTAACCCAGAGAATAGTAACTGAACTAATTAATCAATATGGCCCGCACCCAGCAAACACTCAGGTCCCTGTCCCTACACTGGTTATAGTCCCATTGGCTTCCATAAGACTCTACTCCTGTGAGTAAAGGCTGTTTGTGTGACTATGGATTTATAGAAGCAGGTCCTATATAGAGCTAAGCAAGTAATTGACTTTTTGGTTTGGTGACACGAAAATTTGGTTTGTTTCAAAGTGAAACTGATTTTTCCCCCTGCTTTTTCTAACTGAAATAAAAAACAGTTCGTTTGTTCGGCTCAAACGAATGATAGTTTTAAAATGAAATGTAGACTCAAAATGACATTTTGAAACAAAACAGTTGGTTCTGAAACAAAATGTCAAAACGGTTCATTTCCAAAAGTCAAAACAAACCATTTTGACTTTTTGGAAATTTTTTCTTACCTTTTTATTTGGCTGAAGCTATTTGCTGAATTCAGCCTGAATTGGCAAATAGTTTCAGTTGTCCCGAAACTCCATTTTTCAATTAAGTTTACTATTTTGCCAAAAATTTACTTCCAACTCTTGTCCAATGAGTGACCCATCTCTCAAAAAATTGGGCACTCCTAGGCTCCTGAAAAAGAAGTGATCCTGGAAGTTCCCCTCAGGTTGGCAGTTCCAAATCTGCACAGCTACAGACTAGGGACCGAATGGCTAGGCAGCAGTCTGCGGAAAAGGACCTAGGGGTGACAGTGGACGAGAAGCTGGATATGAGTCAGCAGTGTGCCCTTGTTGCCAAGAAGGCCAATGGCATTTTGGGATGTATAAGTAGGGGCATAGCGAGCAGATCGAGGGACGTGATCGTTCCCCTCTATTCGACATTGGTGAGGCCTCATCTGGAGTACTGTGTCCAGTTTTGGGCCCCACACTTCAAGAAGGATGTGGATAAATTGGAGAGAGTCCAGCGAAGGGCAACAAAAATGATTAGGGGTCTGGAACACATGAGTTATGAGGAGAGGCTGAGGGAGCTGGGATTGTTTAGCCTGCAGAAGAGAAGAATGAGGGGGGATTTGATAGCTGCTTTCAACTACCTGAAAGGGGGTTCCAAAGAGGATGGCTCTAGACTGTTCTCAATGGTATCAGATGACAGAACGAGGAGTAATGGTCTCAAGCTGCAGTGGGGGAGGTTTAGATTGGATATTAGGAAAAACTTTTTCACTATGAGGGTGGTGAAACACTGGAATGCGTTACCTAGGGAGGTGGTAGAATCTCCTTCCTTAGAGGTTTTTAAGGTCAGACTTGACAAAGCCCTGGCTGGGATGATTTAACTGGGAATTGGTCCTGCTTTGAGCAGGGAGTTGGACTAGATGACCTTCTGGGGTCCCTTCCAACCCTTATATTCTATGATTCTATGATTCTATGAAATCCTCTGATCAAATCAATCCAGCCTTAATTCACCATGAAGAGAAATTCATCCCTTTGTAGAATACACAGGCGTAGCCATCACTTAACTCCCACTAACATTGTAAAAAACAGGGTTGAATTTCACCCACTGGCCCCAAGATCTTTACGCAGCCATTTTGTTTTGGTCTCTGGTCATTATGTGTGTGTGAAAGAACAGCGGTTTTAAAAGTTTACAAAAGTCTTTAGTAAAACTTCGGGGAGGATATATTTTTTAGAATGTTCTAAGTAGCATTAAAAAGTTTGAAGGGTCAGATGATAGAAAGGGCTCCCTACACTTAGCGGTCAAAATGCTTACGCCCAGATTTTTAAAGGCATTTATGGGTTGCTGTGCTCAGTATTGCAAAGGCCCACTGATTTAAAATCCTAAAACTTATTTTCAATAGGGATTTAGGAGCCAGAATCCCATTGACCGTCCTTAGGTTTGTTTATTAGAAATAGATTACTATTTAATCCACAATAACCTGTTAAAATTCAAAATAGAGCCACTTCACTCTTCCTCTCAGGGTCTTGGATTATAGCAACATTTTCAACTATTGGGCAACCTTCATGGAATTTTCCCCCTTCTTTTCATGTGCCTGCAGTTCTTGCAATGCTTTCTTTAGCTCACTTTTGATTAAGTGTTTAAATTCCAGTTTGCTTAAGGGGCTAGGTCAACTTGTTTGTGTTTAAGAGCATTTTTTGTCTCTTTATCTATCAGTTCATTGCCAGCTCTCCCTACGTGTGCTGGGATCCATGCTATTACTACGGCCACATTCAATTGCGCAAATTCAGTGACTGGCAGTAATATTTTCTTAAATATATTGTTTCTGCTGTCAGACTTGCTTTTGCATAGCACCTGCAGCTCTGATAAGGAATCAGACAGGATGGCCACAGCAGCTGGCCGCAAATCTAAGGCCCAAGTTAGTGCCAGCAATATCCCTGTTAGCTCAGCTGTGAAGGCGGAGATAAAGTTAGATAGTCTTTCGGCTTTCCTGAGTCCGAATGAGGGCACAGAGAAAGCTGTTCCCACTCTACCTGTTCCTTCCTCTTTGGAGCTGTCAGTATACATTTGTCAGTATACATTTGTCAGTATGCATTTGTCCTCACCCATAACTATTTCACATTTGGGGACAATGTATACCTTCAAATCAGCGGCACTGCTATGAGCACCTGCATGGCCCCACAGTATGCCAACATTTTTATGGCTGACTTAGAAGAATGCTTCCTCAGCTCTTGTCCCCTAATGCCCCTACTTTACTTGTGCTACCCTGATGACATCTTCATCATCTGGACCCATGGCAAAGAAGCCCTTGAGGAATTCCACCATGGTTTCAACTATTTCCATCCCACCAGCAACCTCAGCCTGGACCAGTCCACACAAGAGATCCACTTCCTGGACACTATGGTGCTAATAAGCGATGGTCACATAAACACCACCCTATACCGGAAACCTACTGACTACTATTCCTACCTACATGCCTCCAGCTTTCATCCAGACCACAGCACACGATCCATTGTCTACAGCCAAGCTCTACAATACAACCGCATTTGCTCCAACCCCTCAGACAGAGACAAACACCTACAAGATCTCTATCAAGCATTCTTACAACTACAATACCCACCTGCTGAAGTGAACAAACAGATTGACAGAGCCAGAAGAGTACCCAGAAGTCACCTACGACAGGACAGGCCCAACAAAGAAAATAACAGAACGCCACTAGCCATCACCTTCAGCCCCCGACTAAAACCTCTCCAACGCATCATCGAGGATTTACAACCTATCCTGAAGGACGACCCATCACTCTCACAGATCTTGGGAGACAGGCCAGTCCTTGCTTACAGACAGCCCCCCAACCTGAAGCAAATACTCACCAGCAACCACATACCACACAACAGAACCATTAACCCAGGAACCTATCCTTGCAACAAAGCCCACTGCCAACTGTGTCCACATGTCTATTCAGGGGACACCATCATAGGGCCTAATCACATCAGCCACACTATCAGAGGCTCGTTCACCTGCGCATCTACCAATGTGATATATGCCATCATGTGCCAGCAATGCCCCTCTGCCATGTACATTGGTCAAACTGGACAGTTTCTACGTAAAAGAATAAATGGACACAAATCAGACGTCAAGAATTATAACATTCAAAAATCAGTTGGAGAACACTTCAGTCTCTTTGGTCACTCGATTATAGATCTAAAAGTTGCAATTCTTCAACAAAAAAACTTCAAAAACAGACTCCAGTGAGAGACTGCTGAATTGGAATTAATTTGCACACTGGATACAATTAATTTAGGCTTGAATAGAGACTGGGAGTGGATGGGTCATTACACAAAGTAAACTATTTCCCCATGTTTATTTCCACCCACCCCCCTACTGTTCCTCAGACGTTCTTGTCAACTGCTGGAAATGGCCCACCTTGATTATCACTACAAAAGGTTCCCTCCCTGCTCTCCTGCTGGTAATGGTTCACCTTTCCTGATCACTCTCGTTACAGTGTGTATGGTAACACCCATTGTTTCATGTTCTGTGTGTATATAAATCTCCCCACTGTATTTTCCACTGAATGCATCCGATGAAGTGAGCTGTAGCTCACGAAAGCTTATGCTCAAATAAATTTGTTAGTCTTTAAGGTGCCACAAGTACTCCTTTTCCATTTGATAATAGTGTCCCAACTTATCATAGAGATATTGATTTGCTATATCTTGTATATTTATCATTCTTCTCCTTTTGTTTATTTTATTATATAATTCCATGTCTATCTCGGGGGGGACAGGGGATGGTTTTCAAGTGATAAAGTGCTTTCCCTCTTTTAAGCCTTTCTTTTCATTGAGATCTTTAATCCGTTTCTTTACCCTAACTGCATGAGGAATTTTGAGGTTTTTTCCTACCCGGTCTCCACTTAATTTTCAACAATCAGTCTATATTAGCATAATGTTAGCATCTTCGCTATTACCTCTACTTTGGCTCAAAAAGTTAAATCTAAGTCTAGGAGGGTCATTCGAAGACTGACAGGCATTTCTCTGGCTGGTGTCCGCATTACAGACGGACACATAGTAATGAAGGAACCACATGCAATATGCAATGCCTGTACTTGGATACAGTCTAGTTTTGTCACATTTGTTTTCAACACTGGCCTAAGAGCCTGGCAGCCATACTCAATAAAAGATCTGATTAGTTCGCTGTATAAATCACCATTTCTTATCCGCTCCCTGGGAGGTTCCATATATACTCCTGAGTCAGATGATTCTTCCTTTGCACTTACCTATAATATTTTCAATATGGTCCCTCCAGGTGAGCTTGTTATCAAATAGAAAACCTAAGAATTTGTACTTTTTCACTATACTTATCTGCTGTTCATATATAGATCTGTAGATATATAAATAGTTTTCCCTCTTTTTTGAATCTTCCGTGTTGTGAAGATCATTCCCTTCGTTTTGTCAGTGGAGAACTTGAAGCTCCACCTTTGTTTCCCCGTTCTGTACTCTTCTGAAGTGATTCTTTTGTGGGCACGTTCAAGGTTTCTGCTTTCGGGCCATATAGAACAGTCATCAGCAAATAATGTGATGCCTGTTCTTCCATTCGTCTCCTTTGGAAGTTGATTTCATCATGATGTTAAAAATGATTGGGCTAAAGCTACTCCCCTTCGGAGTTCCATTTGTAATGGAATATATGGTAAAAGAGGCTTCCCCTACCCTTTTGCCTAGGAAATCCTTTATTCATCTGCACATTCTTCCTACAGTATCCATGGTTGCCACTTTACATAATGGTCCCTTTCTCCATAGCACATTGTAGGCTTTTGCTATGTCCAGGAAGATTACTTTGGTTCTTTGGTTGTCAAGCTTTTTTGTGCTTCTGTCTCTATATATACACAACATGGTCAGGTCAGTCACACTCCTGCCTCTTCTGAACCCACTTTGTGTTCCGTCTATAAGCTGTTTCTTTCCAAGTGTTCTACTAACTTCTCTGTCACCAGGTTTTCCATAGTTTTACCTAAACATGGTGTGAGGGCAATTGTTCTGTATGCCTCAGGCCTAGAGTGAATCTTGCCTGGTTTCCTCCTTGGGACAATAATCACATGTTGTCAGCCCTTAGGCATTTCCCCCTTTCTCCATATGCTATTGTATAATTTTAATATTACCCCCAGGCTTTCGTCTCTTAGGTGTCTGAGCATTTCAAAGCTTATTTCGTCTTTGTCTGTTGCCTGATTATCACTATCTGGAGTTCACTTATACTGAAGAGCAGCCCCTTTCTGCTCTCAGCTTCCTCTGTTTATTGTCCTGTTCCAGAGCTTCCCCAGATGAGCTTCATCTTCAGTCAACCCTGGCTCCCCCTCCAGGTGCAGCCTGGTATATTAATTGGCCTCTTAAGCCAATATTAATCCTTTTGGAGCCTATGTGGGGAATATACTCCACCATACTGCTCTAAATTATTATGCAGTGTCACTTGCGCCATTAAACAGCTGCTGTGTTCCATCTCAGACGTGGATGCATTTTGGTGATGGATAAAGCTACTGTCTATATACAGGGCCAAAGTTTCAAAAATGACCTGCGAGGTGGCAGATGCCCATGAGGGAACTGTACGCCTGCCTTACTGGTGCGTGCAAACTGATGAGGGTGCAATCCTGAGGGTGCAATTTCAGAGACCAAGTTTGCAAATGTGGCCTGTCATTTTGATACTCTCTTTGGCCTGGTCTACACCTAAAACATCAGCCCTTGAGTTAAGCCACCCTAAGTCCCAGTATAGACATTGCTACCGAAGAATTATTCTGTTGATTAAGCTACCCCCTTTCGAGGGGGTGGATTTACTACGACTACAGGAAAACCCCATCTGTCACTGCAGGTAGTGTCCATACTACGGTGGCATGGGTATAGACACGGCCTTAGTGAAGCTTGTGACGTGCCTCTGGGTGAAAGCCACTGGAGAAATGTAAGAGGATTATTCTCATTCCGTCTCTCGCTCATCTCGTGCGTGGAATCCCAGTTGACACACACAGGCGCTGTGCACACAGAGTCAGTGAAGGGTATGCAATAGTGCTCCGGATGGTGGATGGGAGAAGAGACTCAAGCTCACAGATTGCTGTGTTGGTTTCTATTAACTGGAAAAACCAAGCTGTTTTCTTCCATTGTGATTAGGTTGTATCACATCAAATAGGGTGATTTAACACAGCAAAATGTGGCGACTCAGAACATCTTGTGTTAAATAAGCCCCTTTCTTGCAGTAGAGAGAAATGCCCAGGAACAGCTATAAAGACCGCAGCTGCCCATTAACTTCCCTGTGTCCTCATTTGCCTGCAAAGAATTTTTTTTCTAGCTCGGTATGTAATGCGGCACACAGTTGCACAAAGCCACTACCATAGTGCACGATCTCCTTCAGTCTCCACAAGACATTTCAGTCCATTAAAATTACAGCATTAATGGCAAAGTGAATTCAAGCCCTTCGGAAATAAATGGGAGCTTCTCTCTTAGTGCTCTGCTGATGTAAAGGGCTGTGTGTCCTTGGTGATCGCAAAGTATAAAGGACGTGCATGTAACCCCAGCAGTCACAACATCCACAATCCCCATTCAACTCGGGGTCGGGGAAGGGGGCTGCACTGCAACCATTTTGCATTGCTCTTCCCTGTGTCATTTATGCAACTGGATCTGCATAGTTGTGGATCCACTAGCCACTCGCTGGTCTGCCTCCAACATTATCCTGTCTGTAGGCCTTTTCAGGGCCAGGAAGAATCCCGCCTTGCATGCACAGGAGGTGAACAGAACCTCCCATGAGGCTGCACTGCACACCACAGCCCCCTCTCCAGAGGTCAAGATTTGTTAACTTCTGGATATGCTGCAAGTCCCATCTTTTCCCCAAGACATATGTGGAGGGGGCGGTGGGCACTGGAGAAGTTTATTTTCTGTGGGGAGCTCTAGGGTGGGAAGGGTTAGCTGCTTCATTGCCTGGGATGGAATGAGCAGCCTGTTCTTTTCCTGTTTGTGGATGAGGCTGAATGTTTCTGTTCAATGTTAAAGAGACAAGGGGGTGAGGGAATCTCTTTTATTGGACCAACTTTTGTTGGTGAGAGAGACAAGCTTTTGAGCTACACAGAGCTCTTCCTCAGTTCTGGGGAAGGTGTTCAGGCCATGTCTACATGACAAAATTATGTCAACCTAACTTACCTCAGCATCCAGCCACCGCAGTTATTAAATTGCTTGTGTATGTGCACACTTGTCTCCTTGTGTCAGCGGTGTGCATCCTCACCAGGAGCTCTTGTATCGATTGTATTGTCAGTGTGGGGCATTGTGGGATGGCTCCTGGAGGTCAGTAACAGTTGACATAAGCAACGCAGTGTCTAAACTGACACTACGTTGACCTAATTACATCAACCACGACTCTGCACCGCTTGGGGAGGTGGTGTTACTAAATCGGCATAGAGAGGCACTTAGGTGCAAGCCAGATTTAAGCAAAGATACTTCCACACCCAGGTCAACACTAGGTAGCTTACATTGACCTAACCATGTAGTGTAGACCAGGCCTCAGTGTCACAGCTAAATCCGAGGTCAAACAGTTTAGCATAAGTAGTTAGCGCATATTTAAGATGAAGTGGTCCATTAACACCCTGTTGTCACAGGACAAAAAAGAAGGTTAGTGGGTTAGAGATTGTCGTAATAAACTATAAATCCCATGTCTTTATTAAGACAGGTTTCAGAGTAGCAGCCGTGTTAGTCTGTATCCACAAAAAGAAAAGGAGGACTTGTGCCACAAATACTCCTTTTATTAAGACACTGATTTTTAGTGTCTAGCAAAGTTATGAATTTAAGTTCCCAGGCTTGTCTTTTGAAAGTGCTGTGCAGGTTTCCTTTGAGGATGAAAACCTATAGATCAGATATAAAGTGATCGCTTTGTAAGTGTTCATCCACAGGTGACAGGGTGGTTTTTGTCTCATCGTTTTCCTGTGTGAATTCCTTTGCGAGTGCAGTGATTGCCTGGTTTCACCCACATAGTTGTTATTGGGGCAGTCAGCGGATGTTCAGTGTTGTTCCGCAGCATGGAATGGGTGCCTGTTAGCAGAAAAACACCTTTCCATAAATCAAAATAAATTGCTCGGCTGCTTATGTGTTTCAGTCTGGGTTGAGCTTAGTCCCCATGGAGTCAGGGCACAGGGGCCTATCCAGAATGTTTTATAAATTGCTCAGAGAGGTAATAAAAATGAGATATCACCCCCACCTTGAACAACACAAATTAATCTCCTGGCTCTTCCAGATTAATTTCTTGTTTTCCTTTCTCCAAGAACTTTTTTGCTCACTCTGTTTCCCAGAACATACACAATTTGTCATACTCTATTACTCTCAGCTTAGCCAGATCGCAGAGTGACACGGTCAGACTCTGAATGCTTCTATAAAGTATTTGGAGATTGCTCTCTATAGAAAGGTTAGGCAGAATGAATGTGGAGGGTAGGGGTTACACTTGGTTAAGATCAGTTGCACAAAGTCCTTAGAATACTGTTACTTGGAGCAAACATGACATCTTTATATTGGCAACAATGGGTTCAGATCCCTTTCTTATTGTAACTTTTAACTAAAGCTGCAAGAAACTCTGTGGTTTCAATTCCGAGAAGTTCAGTCAGACTTTTTTTCTTTTCCATTTTACTTCTCATGAGCTCTCTCCACTTGAGCTTCACTTTGAGTTTCAGGTTCAAACAAGCCTCAGAACTCAAAGCAACACTCGACCCAAGCTGCTGTTTAAAAACCAGCGAGTTTCATATATTTTCCAGTGAAAATAATAATGTCACATGAAGTTTACTCAAAAATTTATCTCCAGACTGCGGAGCAAGCTCAGACCCCAGGTTCGCTCCAGATTTTTCAAATCTTTATGAGCCCTTCAATGAACCTGGCTATAGATTTGCAGAAATTGGGTCAGACAAAATAGACCTTCCTTGCCACTCTAACCTTTCAGCTGTTCTGAGAACTGAGCCCAAACCTTAAACCTTTTTGAAGGTTCTAAAATATTTAATCTTTTATCCCCTCTTGTTCCATTATGTTGAAGAATCTTGATTCTCTGCGTGTCCAAAAAGAAAAGGAGTACTTGTGGCACCTTAGAGACTAACCAATTTATTTGAGCATAAGCTTATTTGAAAAAAAAGAAAAGGAGTACTTGTGGCACCTTAGAGACTAACCAATTTATTTGAGCATAAGCTTTCGTGAGCTACAGTACTCCTTTTCTTTTTGCGAATACAGACTAACACGGCTGTTACTCTGGAATCTGCATGTCCAGGACTACACCGGGATGCACCATGATCCTCCAAGAAGTGCCATATTCCCAGCTTGACCAGATGCAGTGTGCTGCAAATCTCATGAGAAGTCCTGTTCTTGTGAGAGTCCTGGCCAATTATGCAGACCCCAGACATGGTCCAAACTGCTTATCCAAACCAATCCTGAAAGTGAGCACTCCTTTTAAAGCAGGAATTCTCAAATTTTCTCATAAAAGGAGGGAGCACCTTTTAATGGAGAGAGTGTGTCACGTAGATACCTCCCCTCCAGGGGTACTGGAACAATGTGTATAGTGGGGGTAGGGAAAGCCATTGAACCAAACTGTAAACCCTGTATATGATGGAAACCACTTCAAGCTAGGGGGTGTGGTAGCACCCCAAGTTCCAGCACCTATGCTCCCCTCTCACTTGGTATCATGCGGGTCCTGTCCTCTGTCTGTCACAGTTGCATAACATCTCTGTGGTAACTACAGAGAAAAGTAACAGTAGGGAAGTATTTAATGTATTTTTACCTGTCTTCTAATGCAGTTGAGTACCTGGAAACAAGAAAGAAAGCCCGTCAGCTTTCTCCAACCACTAGTAGTCCACGGACCACATTTTGAGAACTAGTACTTTAAAATTCGTGCAATCTTTGGGGATCCCACACCGGGTTTTTCATTAAGCTATGGGCATGCTGGGACTGGACTTTGGAAGCTTAGGCAGTGCTGTATGGACACCTGTGTAGCACATCGTGAGCAGTAAAGCTCACAATCCTGTACCTCACTGATTTAAGGAACTCCCAGTAACCAGAGACACAACAGTTCACTCATCACAGTGCAATGGGGACACACATTCATTCCTGTTAGCTAACAAGACAGTGTTTCCTATGAGTGGGCAAGGTGCCACTTTTAGTTGCTTATAATTCTCCTTGACACCCTGGTAATACTGGGCCAGCAAGTCAAATTACCTGCTACTGCATGTGACAGAGGCTGGGCATCTAACTACATGTTGGAAGTTGTGTACCAACACCTTTTTGGGGTAGGGAAACAGAACGTACAGGGTCCTTTGGTCCATGAATGGTTATGTTGTTTTAAAGGACTTGCTAATAATATCGTTACCATATGTCTGTCTAACTCACGTTCGCAAATGATGGAATCATTCTGATGTAGATTGCTGGACTCAACTCGTTTGGCTGCTGAACGGTGGTGTCTAAAGTTTTCAAATTCAATCATTGCCACTGTGAAGTTGATTAATTTTGAGATGTTTTGTCTCCCAATGGAGCAGCAGTCTCTGGCAGCAATGAAGGACTCTGAGCAGATATAACACAAGCTTCAGTTCCTTTCACAGTTCCCAACATTCCTTAGGAATTAAACAAGACAAAGAAGTTTCCCTTTTCTCCCTTTTTTTCTTTTGACCTTACATCTAAGAAAGAGTGAAAGAAAAACTGTCCAATGGTGTTCATACTAACATCAAGCATCCCTGCCCAGAGTGGTTGCAAATATTTGTCATCAGAAGAAAGAATCTGCATCAAAATGTTAGGCAACTAAATAAGAGATTTTCAGAGGCGTCGAACACTTGCAAATACCATTCGTTTCAGTGTGTAATGAATTAATTGATTTAAGTGAGGTTCTTAACTTTGCCCATCCACGCTTGAACATTTGGGCCCCAGCATACAATGCTGATGGATGACAATGAAGAGGAAGGGAGCTGGTGATCATCAAATGCACCTAGTACAGCAGCCCCAAGGCATGACCCGTACCTTAACCCAGTAAAGCATAAGCCTGGAATAACAACATCCTTTAAAAAAGATTGGTCTGTTAACTTTTCACAGACTTCAGTTAGGATGGGCAGCTCCTTGCTTCGGTCTGTTGTACGTAGTGGTCTCTTGGTTGAAATATCTGTGTCCCTCAGGCATTTCCGAGACATGGCTGCACCGGCTCTTCTAGTTACTGAAATTGGTTGCGGTTATCCTGTACCTTTAAGACATAGTCAGTTGTTGGAGGCAGTGAAGCAGGAGAAACACAGAAATTGGGCCACCTTCCCCAAGGGTGCAGAATCCACTCCTCTCTGGTGGCCAGTAAAGAAAGGGTGTAACATTAGCAGTATTCAGATGGATATTTGCTATTGATTTTATGTGGGAGGCAGTGAGATACTATGGTGATGGACAGGAGTATAAAACTCCAAGACAGACCAACAGATGGATGGCCTCACCCCTCCCTGGTTTAGGATAGGCTGCTGCTGACAGTCCCTGGCACGGAAAGCAGATTTACACTCAAGTCCTTGCACAAGGCCTGCCATTGTGCCCAGCCAGTGCAAGTAGGTGGTGAGGGGAGCTCTTCATGTCTTCCTTTTGTCCACACAGGGGCTAAGCACAATATCCCCCTTAGTTATTTTGGAATACTTGCATGGAGAAATGCTGGTGTGCTTTACAATGATTAGTTATATGACAGTAGTGCTTAGAGGTCCCAACTGGGGATCATTGTGCTAAGTGTTGTACAACTGAGTAAAACAAAGACGATCCCTGGCTCAGAAAGCTCAAAATATAGGACACTGACAACGAAATTGTGACTGTAGTAACCTTCCAGGCACACTGCAAAACCCGTCTTTCCTCCCTGGCCTTCGGGGAGCTTGGAAGCGGGTGTTATGGCTGAAGATTGAAAGATGATTTGGGGCAAGAGGTGTCTCACCATATGCTCGAGTGGGAGCAGCTTTGGTTCTTGCATGGCATGTACCTAATTGGAAAAGTTGTGATTTTTCAAAATTGGATGAATGTAAGTTTGGCCCTGGAAATGTGAGATTCCTGTGGGTGTGGCTTTACCTGTTGGGAGGTGCTGGATGGGCCCGAGAGAAATGGAAAATATAACTGAACACTGTATACTCTGAAAAATCACGTAATATTCATGGATGGAGCAGTTTTGTTTTCTGGCTCTTTGGTCTCTGGGGCCAAAGGAAAAGTGCTGAGGTTTTGCTTTACCCAGCATCAGATGACTCTACATTTACCTGAAATCTCCATATCTGCCAGATGACGTCAAAACCTAAGCCCACCGGTCCTAATTACTGGAAGAAATGCCCAAGAGAGTTATTGAACTACCCACAGTGGGCCAAACTGAGACCTACTGTGATTCCAACGCCATTGGCTTCAGGGACTGGAGTTGCATGGTTTTGCAGTGGGCTTGAATTTTGGTTCCTTGTACTTAGAGCCAGGGCTGCTGGCAGGGAAATAGAAGCTGTAGTATATAGGAGAACTTTATTCGCCCATTCTGGACAAGTCTGTAAGTGTGATCTTGCCAGTGCATAGGCCACATAGCTGGAGGAATTACCCTTGGGCAGCATAGTTATTTCAGTCTGTGCTTCTGTCTGATTATAGCTCCTTAAAAATAGCCAACTGAAAGGGAGACAGCATGAATTAAATCCTGTAGTTTCATTTTGTAGTGTGTTTTCGGAAGGGGGAGGAAGAAAAGGTGCTCCGAATGTAAACTGCGCATTAGAATCGGTAATAGGTGTAATATAGTGATATAATGAACTATATAATGGCCACTGACATGTAGGTAACAAGAGGGTGCTATATACTTAGCAGAACACTGGCTATGTAAATAGCACAGGGCAACTATGTCTGTGTAATACAAATAAAGGACCAGAACAGTCATTGTAGTAACCGTGTCTTACTGGATTATTAGTTCGATAATTCTGCTGCATCTCTGTCCCCATAGCAGAATTTCTGGAAATGTCTTGAATGTTTAAAATATTAATGAATGAAGTTTCAAAAGGAGGAGAGAGAGACTTTCGATTCTGAGGGAGTCGGGTAAGACACCCAAACAAGCAAAAGCCAAGGAAATTGCTGAGCAAAGCAGAAATGTCAGATAGATTAAAAAACAAGTCAGGAGGAAAACAGTCAAAATCAAGGATAGTACAGGAGAGGTAGCAAGGTAGGGCTCAAGAAACACAACAGCTGCTATTGTACAGCCAAAGAGTAACACTGTTATACACAACCATCCTCTGTTAAACTTTGTTTGGTTTGGCTCTAAGCTCATTGGGTCAGGGCTTGTGTGCTATATGTTTGTACCACACAACAAGTGTTCTCTTGTCTGCTATCACACCACAATGGGATCCAAAGCTTGATTGCAATCTCTAGGCTTCTGCCTTGCTCTGCATACGGAATGTCTCAGATGTGAAGTCTGCCTTCAGGCCACATGGAAATCTCACACCACATTTATGTGCGTGAGGCACAAAATCACAAGCTAAGGAAATCTTCTTTCACCATGGGCAGCATCTTCTATGCTGGGTAAAGAAAGTTCCTGATTTAATGACCAACAAGGAAGTCTCTTTAGGGAAGAGGACTGTGGTGGGCCTTAGGAGTCAGGAGAACTGAGTTCTGTTCCTGCCTCTACTAATACCATGATCCCTGGCAAATCAGGGGTTAATGTCTCCAAGCTCAATTTCCCCTGTGTAAAATAGGACTAATATTACTGAGCCGTCTTTTAAATAAAAAGAATTATGGTCCTGATTCTGCACCATGCAAGTCAATATTGACGTCAATGAGCATAGGAAGAAGCCCTATGTAAATGAAAGAAGTTAATTAATTATTAATTATTATTATTATTATTTACTATTTTATTATTGCTTACAGGGACTACATGACCAGGTATTGTGATAGCTCTGTCTTTTGTACCTGAAGGAAACAGGAACAGCACCAGCTCTGACCTAAAACACACATGTGAGACTAAATATAGAGAGGTACCTGTAAATCCCAATGGGACTACTTCCTGGTAGCAGTTGTTTGCAAGACTGGGCCTTTAAAGGTTAAAAGCCTGCAATTCTGCGTAAGAAATATCAGTTGTAGTTCCTTTCTGATGCTGATTGTGGAGGAATTCCAGGCCAGAAGGGACGTGCATTTTGTGGTAAGTTAGCAGCTGTCCATTCACATGTTAATTTGGTTATGGAATTTTTAAAATCATAGTTGTAACAGTTTGTTGAACTTCTTTCTAGCCTAGTGTTTTAAAGAGATAACGGTGCCCACTTCACTCTGGGTGGCTTTATAAAGGAAATTCTAGGGGTTAGAATGAGGGATGGAATAGCACTGGCAGAGCGGCCTAGGAAGTGCAATAATAGAGGACGTTGCAGAACAGGGTAGCAGTTCATGGCACCTTGCCCCTCCTTTGTCTCCTCTTCCTACTTGCAGTTCTGTCTCTTTCCATATGACCTCTTACATCTGAACAGCCTTTCCCATCCCCTACCCTGAGGGGGGACAGCATGTCTGTGCTGGTGCTGAACCCAAGGAGGGGGAGTGGCTTGCGCCTTCCACTTCCTAGGGCTGCTGGGGGCCGATATGGCCCCTAGTGTGGGCTAGAGCAGCCCAGAGGGCTGACCTAACTTGTGCCCCAGCTGTAATATCCACTGGGCTGTTCGCAATCAGGGAATAGCCGGAGTGTTGGGATGTCCGACTCATGCCTCCTCCATCCCACAGCCCTCTCTTTCCTGCCTGCAACACACCTCCTGCATGGGTGCATGTGGGGATTGGTGCAGAGCTGACTGAATGGTCTTTGTGCCTGCTGGAAAAATCCACTTTGCTGGGGTATTCGCAAGGGAGGGGGGCTTTATGGCTGCCTTGTGCCCTACCGTGGCCTCCTTCAAATTCCTGCTGTAAACTCACTTCCCCCAGCTAGGTCTCATCACCAGTCTGTGCAATGGTGCACTCTACTCCGGCTCTGCACCCTTATTACAACAGCTAAAGAAAACAACCCAGAGCTAGTGAGAGTGATAGGAAACAAGACAACCCTCCACGGTAAGTCAGTGCACCTGGCTAATCCCTTTGTTATCATCAACACCTCAAATCCTAACGTAAAACACAACTACTCTGCAGTATCAGCAAGGCAGATTGAGCAGGGCAACGTAGAACCCAGCTGCTTGCGATTTCACTCCAACTCTCTTCCGCCAATAGTCATAAGAACTAGCGTAATAATGAATAATATGGTAAAGCAGGGCCCTCAGTGTAAAACAGCAGAGTGCATGGAGTAGTCCCCACTGCAGGCAGTCCTACACGGAGAAGTCTTCTTAAATGAAAGGATAATGGGGTGTCTATTTCTATGGGACAAGTAGCACAGACCTGGCAAATACAGATGCTGCTACCCTCACTCCTTCCCCAAACTCTGCTTTCCCTAGTCAGATTTAGCTCTAAGCACCTCACAAGTTGGGTAACAGTGACTCTAAACACGTTTCTGTAATGTGATAATAAACCAACGTGGCCAGCTCCCCTGGGAGTTTAGAAAAAGGCAAAATTGGCATTTAGGTGCCCAATTCCGATCGCTCTTCCATGGGAGTTAGGTGCCCAAAGACAGGGCCAGCTCCAGGCACCAGCGAAGGAAACAGGTCCCTAGGGCGGCCAATAGAAAGGGGCGACACTCTGTCCATCATCGGGGCGGCATGTCCAGGTCTTCGGGGGCAATTCGGCGGCAGGCGCTGCAGTCCCTTTCTTCTTCTTGGGTGGCACTTCAGCGGCAGCTCAACCAGGCTTGGGGTTTTGGTTTTTTTCCCCTTCGCCGCTTGGGGCAGCAAAAAAGCTGGAGCCGGCCCTGCCTAAAGATCAGCTGTGCTTTCGGAATATCTCCCCCTTAGCCCTTAAACTGCTGATCTAGTGTCCAGGCCACACGTCTGCCTGCTTGTAGGACACACGCAGCTCCCTGCAGCTGAAGGGGAGGGTATGTCCTTGGAGCAGTGATACTGGGGAGAGTGTCACGAAGACACACATGCAAAGGCTTGTACTGCTGGGGGTGGGGATGGGGAGAATGTCAGATATTTCAAAACCCCTAAGGCCAAATTTTCAGCTGATGTAATTCCATGTCGCTCCACTGCCTTCAGTTTACGCCACCAGAGGATCTGGCCCAGAAGACATGTTTGTACCTGGCCTCCTAGGGACATGGCTAGTGCAACATTAAAAAGTAGCAGCTGTGGATCATAAAAAAGGAGCCATGTAAAATGCCTAACAGATCAAGTGCCCCTCCTTGCTATTATGGGTTCTATCCCCTTTGTGGAAGGTAGGTTGACATGTATTTAACCGATGTTATACTTGATCCGAACCAAAAGAAGCCAGTACTTTCAGGACGAGTATTCAGATAGTCAGTTCACTGCCCCAGCTGGTCTTTTCCCCCCTGCTTTACAAATGGAAAAGAAAGAGACCTTAGCAGCAGTCCAGGCTGGTTCCCTCCCCTCCCCCTGCCTGGCTGTCTTTTGGGCAGGGAGCACTTAGAACTAGGAACACAGCATGGTGCGGAAAGAAATAAAATAACTGACTTCATCAGCTTTCATTACATTCACGGCTAGTTAACCATGAACTGGTTACCGGTTAACTGCTGCTCACAGAGTCACAGGAGAAGGTCTGATTTCCCTTTTGCTGGAATAAGCAGCAAATACACAGACAGGCTCCCTGCTTCCTTTAACCTGCAAAAACAGGGGAGTCCTTCAAAGCTCATCCATCCGCTCAGTCATCTCTCTCTTCCCTACACTCTACAGCATTCTAAATCCCTGATAGTGTAAATCCTCACATTTGCTTCCCTCCCTCTCTCCCTCAATCACACACACTCTCTCTCCCCCTCCTCCCTAGTCGGCTGCTATCTGATCTGTGATGATATGTGATCTCTTGGATACACACACACACACACACACACACACACGCGCGCACACACACACACACAAAAACCACCAGGCATTGCTACCCAGCTGAGCAAAATGTCTTTCTCCTAGCAGCGTTGCTCATCATAGCTTTCAAATCCTTGACGATGTGGCCATGCTTTCCCCTCTGCCTTCTACTTTCTCTCTGTTTCTGCCTGCTCTTCTTACCCTTGGGGCATCTTTGCCCTGCTCTCTGTAGCTGTATGGACTCCCACACTATAGACTGCAGGGATCAAGGACTCCCCAGTGTTCCTAATCTGTTTCCACTGGATGTACGGAAACTTCTCATAGCTGACAACAACATTCAGGCTATACCAGCTGATTTCTTTATATTTTATGGAGATCTAGTCTACTTGGACTTCAGGAATAACTCAATCACCTCCTTAGAAGAGGGAACTTTCAGCAGTTCCACCAAACTGGTGTTTTTAGACCTAAGCTACAATAATTTAACGCAGCTTGATGCTGGGATCTTCAAGTCGGCAGAGAAGCTGATAAAATTAAGCCTTGGGAACAATAACCTAGTGGATGTGGACGAGGCTGCTTTTGAGAACCTGGAACAGCTCCAAGTGTTAGAACTGAATGACAATAACTTGCAGAGCCTCAACGTGGCTGCCCTGGAAGCACTTCCATCCCTTCGGACTATACGTCTAGAGGGCAACCCATGGGTCTGTGACTGTGACTTTGCCAACCTCTTCAGCTGGATACAAGAGAATGCATCCAAGCTTCAGAAAGGTAAAGCTAAATGACTTGCAAGGCAGCTAGTGTGTGTGTGTGTGCTTGGTCAGCTTGTCCATCTGGGTGTATTGCCTGCAGTGATCCAACCTGTGAATTCTGGTCCTACCACAATTACACATTTGAACCAGTGAGTCCCTTAAAATGAAGCTGGTTTCCTTTAGTAACAACATCTCCTCCCAGCAAATGGGATATTTTGGTCCTGAGACTAAACCTATCCAGGTTGAGAAGGAGCCTTTTCAAATAGGGTAACCCAGCACTGATTCTCTTCCAGGCTTTGGTTTCTATTAAGTAAATAAATAGATTTCCCTTAATAAGCCCTTTGAATGGCTGAATATGTGTGCCAGCACATGGGGGAACCTTATTTTACCCTGCCTAGATTTTCTATGAAGCAGCATAGGATAATTCAGTCCCTGCATCCCATTTTATACACTGTGGTTGTTGACCCTTTCCTGGAATTAGTTGCTTTTGATTGCCTGCATTGGGATCTCCAGTTACAGCTTGGTTGTTGCTGGTTTTCATACAAATAACATAGCTTTTAATTTTGGAAGCCAATTTATATGAGAGCTCAAGCTACAAAATTTGGAACGGCATCCGGGTTTGGATCTGGACCACTTCAAATGGCAAAGCACTTGGTTCTGGGGTTTTGGCTGGTTATTTTTCAGATGTGTATTGAAATAATATTAAAGCAGCCATGTGCAGGAATCCAGACTCTCCCTGCCCAAAGCTCCTCTTAATCTTACCAGCCTTAGCTGGAGATCAACCACAGTTCATGGTTCCCAACAAGCACCGGGTCATATACTCATGCCACTGAGCCCCCAAGATGCACGTGAAAGACAAACTGCTAGGAGCATAGGCGCTAACAGTGTGACTGAGGGTCCACAAAGTAGCACCCCTAATGAGGTCACTGCTGCCTAGTCTGCTTCTGAGCAGGACTGTGTTTGACTGGGAAGGGGGGCGGGGGCGGGATGATAAAAGGCTGAGGCTTGAAAGCCAGGGAGAATGGGAGGAGGTGGAGAAAGAGGGAGAATCCATTCTGTAAAGAGCATCTCTGTGTATTTCATGGAGTGTCAGAGGCAGAGGGAGGAAAACACAGAGTTAGCCAAGAAAATGATTTCAGAAGCTTTTTCCCTCCTCTTTGTCACCAGAGAGGCTGTCATCATGTATGTGAGCTCTCCCTGTGCTCGTGACCTTGGGTGGCATTTTTGATACATTAATCTTGTGTGCCCTAGCTGCTCAAGGATGTCATGGAATCAGTTCCTATTAGATTTCAGAGTAGCAGCCGTGTTAGTCTGTCTTCGCAAAAAGAAAAGGAGTACTTGTGGCACCTTAGAGACTAACCAATTTATTTGAGCATGAGCTTTCGTGAGCTACACTTGAAGTGAGCTGTAGCTCACGAAAGCTCATGCTCAAATAAATTGGTTAGTCTCTAAGGTGCCACAAGTACTCCTTTTCTTTTTGTTCCTATTAGAGATGAATGAAGTGATTTGGGGAGACAAAGGGTTGATCTCCCCACCCCTGCCAGGCGTGAGCTGAGTCTTGACCTACGTCCCCCACGATGCCTGGGCCACCTTTAGTCTGTCTCTGAGCTGAGTGTTGGCCCACCTCTCCGGCAGTATCTGAGCCAAACCCTGACCCATCTCTTCCCCGGATCCAAGCCAAACCTTCATCCATCTGCCCCTCTGTGTCCCAACAGAACCTTCACCCATTTCCCCCAACTCCTTGTCTGAATGACATTTACATTTTCTTTTGCTTTAACCTTTAACTGAGCATACGCTGTGATCAGTTTCCCCCCTACCTCCTTATCTGAGCCAGCATTATCCCTCATTTCCATCATCCCCCCAACCCAACCCGATCTGTTCCACCTTAAAAATATTCAAATAATATGACCCTCCCTTCCCCAATCTGCCTCCCTTCCCAGTATACCTTCCACCACTCCACTTTCACCTTCCCATTGCTCTTATGCCTGTTCCTAAGTTTACCTGTGTTTCTTTGGCCTAGAAATCCCAGAGATCAAGTTTTCTTACAGGATTCCCCATGCTTCCTGGGGTCAGTGAGGCTAGAAACACTTTGTCACCATGTTTTGTTTCAGCCATTTTCAACCCTAGATAAACCCAAGAATATTTATATATTTATTCTGAGCTCCAGAAGGAGGTGAGAGGAAAACCACTTGGAAGTCTCTGGGTAAAGATAAAAGAGGTAAATAACAGGGGTAACATCATGATAGGGGTCTACTCTAGACTGCCAAATCAGGAAGAGGAGGTGGATGAGGCATTTCTAGAACAAATAACAGAGATATCCAAAACACAAGACTTGGAAGTAATGTGGGACTTTAGCTATCCAGTCATCTGTTGGAAAAGTAATACAGTAAAATACAATTTCCAGTAAGATGTTGGAATGTGTTGGGGACAGTTTTTTTGTTTCAGAAAGTGGAGGAAGTAACCAAGGGGCAGCCATTTTAGACTTGATTCTGACCAGCAGGGAGGACTTGGTAGCGAATCTGAAGGTGGAAGGAATTTTGGGTGACAGTGATCATGAAATGATAGATTTCATTATTCTAAGGAAAGGAAGGAGTAAAATCATCAGAATAAGGATAATGGACGTCAGAAAAGAAGACTTTAACAAACTAAGAGAACTGCGAGGTAAGATTCCCCTGGGAAGAAAATCTAAGGGAAAATAGACTTCAGGAGACCTGGCAGTCTCTCAAGGAGTTGATATTAAAAGCAAAACTGCCAACTATTCCAATGTGAAGGAAAGATAGGAAGAATAGTAAAAGAATATGGCTCCATCTTTAATGGCCTATAAATCAAGAAGGAATTCTACAAAAAGTGGAAACATCGACAAATTGCTAGGGAGGAGTACAAAAGAACAGCACAAGCGTGTAGGGACAAAATTAGAAAGGCTAAGGCACAAAGTGAGACATAAGGGACATAAAAGACACTAAGAAGAGGTTCTGTAAATACATTAGGAGCAAGAGAAAGACAAAGGAAAGTATAGGTCCTCTACTTAATGGGGAAGAAAAGCTAATGACATCAAGAGGGCTGAGGTATTAATGCCTATTTTGCTTTAATTTTCACTAAAATGGTAAATTGTGACCAGATTCTTAACATAATTAATATTAACAACAAGGGGGAAGGAACAAAGCCAAAATAGGGAAAGAACAGATTAAAGAATAAGGGCTTGGCTACACTTGCAAGTTAGAGAGCATTAAAGCAGCCCCGGGCGCCCTAACTCCCGACCCGTTCACACTGGCAAGGCACTTATAGCTCCTGGACTCTGCAGCTGGAGCGCTCCTGGTAATCCACCTCCACGAGAAGCATAACGCTTGCTGCGCCCCGGCTGAAATGCCCGGGTGTCAGTGTGAACGAGGTGTTGCATTACTGCCCTGTGATCGGCCTCTGGAAACGTCCCATAATCCCCTTAAGTCAAGTGGCCGTGCTTGTCATTGTTTTGAACTTGGCTGTAGCAATGCGGATAGGCCCTTTCAAAGCTCCGTTTCTGACAGCCGGCTGCTTATCTGCTCCGGGACAAAGCAACCATCCCTGTGGACTGCTGCTTGCTGTGAGTGCGTAAAAGAGAGGGAGGGGGGACAGCTGCTGTCTGAACTTACAAGACAGCATATTGACACACTCTCAGTCCCCCCAAAACCAACTCTCTCTCCCCACACACAGCACACTCCCTGTCACACTCCCCCCTTTCCCCCCCGACATTTGAAAAGCATGCTGCAGCCACTTGAATGCTACCACAATGCACTGCTCTCTGTGGTGTTGCAAGAGCTGCTAACGTGGCCACACCAGTGGGCTTGAATCTGACAGTGCGAACACACTGCAGCGCTTTCCCTGCTGCGCTCTCTGAGGGCTGGTTTAGCTCACAGCTCTCTACATCCGCAAGTGTGGCCATGCCCTAAGTTAGATGTATTCGAGTCAGCAAAGACTGATGAAATTCATCGTAGGGTTCTTCAGGAACTAGCTGAAGCAAGCTTGAAACCATTAGCAACTATCTTTGAGAACTCAGGGACTATGGGTGAGGTCCCAGAGGACTGGAAAAGGGACAAACATAGTATCTATCTTTAAAAAAGGAGAACAAGGAGACGCGGGGAATTATAGACCAGCCAGTTTAATGTCAATATGTGGAAGATACTGGAACGAATGATTAAACAATCAATTTGTAAGATCCTAGAGAATAATAGGGTTGTAAGAGAATAGCCAGCATGGATTTGTTAAGAACAAATCATGCCAAATCAAGCTAATTTCCTTCTTCAATAGGGTTACTGACCTAGTGGATAAGGGAGAAGCTGGAGATGTGATATATCTTGATTTTGGTAAGGTTTTGGACCACAAATAGAATACGAGTTAACAATGTTATGCAAATGCGAAAAAGGCTAATACCATTCTGGGGTGTATTAACATGAGTGCTGTATGTAAGATCCAGGAAGTAATTGTCTCACTCTTCTTGGCACTGGTGAGGCCTCAGCTGGAGTACTGTGTCCAATTCTGGGCACCACACTTTAGGAAATGAGGACAAATCACTCTTCTCTGGACTCTCTTCAACAAAAATGATAAAAGGTTTAGAAAATCTGTCCTATGAGGAAAGGCACATTTAGTCTTGAGAAAAGACAACTGAGGGGGACCTGATAACAGTCTTCAAATATGTTAAGGGCTGTTATAAAGAGGACAGTAGAATCATAGAATCATAGAATATCAGGGTTGGAAGGGACCCCAGAAGGTCATCTAGTCCAACCCCCTGCTCGAAGCAGGACCAATTCCCAGTTAAATCATCCCAGCCAGGGCTTTGTCAAGCCTGACCTTAAAAACCTCTAAGGAAGGAGATTCTACCACCTCCATAGGTAACGCATTCCAGTGTTTCACCACCCTCTTAGTGAAAAAGTTTTTCCTAATATCCAATCTAAACCTCCCCCACTGCAGCTTGAGACCATTACTCCTCATTCTGTCATCTGATACCATTGAGAACAGTCTAGAGCCATCCTCTTTGGAACCCCCTTTCAGGTAGTTGAAAGCAGCTATCAAATCCCCCCTCATTCTTCTCTTCTGCAGGCTAAACAATCCCAGCTCCCTCAGCCTCTCCTCATAACTCATGTGTTCCAGACCCCTAATCATTTTTGTTGCCCTTCGCTGGACTCTCTCCAATTTATCCACATCCTTCTTGAAGTGTGGGGCCCAAAACTGGACACAGTACTCCAGATGAGGCCTCACCAATGTCGAATAGAGGGGAACGATCACGTCCCTCGATCTGCTCGCTATGCCCCTACTTATACATCCCAAAATGCCATTGGCCTTCTTGGCAACAAGGGCACACTGCTGACTCATATTCAGCTTCTCGTCCACTGTCACCCCTAGGTCCTTTTCCGCAGAACTGCTGCCTAGCCATTCGGTCCCTAGTCTGTAGCTGTGCATTGGGTTCTTCCGTCCTAAGTGCAGGACCCTGCACTTATCCTTATTGAACCTCATCAGATTTCTTTTGGCCCAATCCTCCAATTTGTCTAGGTCCTTCTGTATCCTATCCCTCCCCTCCAGCGTATCTACCACTCCTCCCAGTTTAGTATCATCCGCAAATTTGCTGAGAGTGCAATCCACACCATCCTCCAGATCATTTATGAAGATATTGAACAAAACCGGCCCCAGGACCGACCCTTGGGGCACTCCACTTGATACCGGCTGCCAACTAGACATGGAGCCATTGATAACTACCCGTTGAGCCCGACCATCTAGCCAGCTTTCTACCCACCTTGTAGTGCATTCATCCAGCCCATACTTCCTTAACTTGCTGACAAGAATACTGTGGGAGACCGTGTCAAAAGCTTTGCTAAAGTCAAGAAACAATACATCCACTGCTTTCCCTTCATCCACAGAACCAGTAATCTCATCATAGAAGGCGATTAGATTAGTCAGGCATGACCTTCCCTTGGTGAATCCATGCTGGCTGTTCCTGATCACTTTCCTCTCATGCAAGTGCTTCAGGATTGATTCTTTGAGGACCTGCTCCATGATTTTTCCAGGGACTGAAGTGAGGCTGACTGGCCTGTAGTTCCCAGGATCCTCCTTCTTCCCTTTTTTAAAGATTGGCACTACATTAGCCTTTTTCCAGTCATCCGGGACTTCCCCGGTTCGCCACGACTTTTCAAAGATAATGGCCAATGGCTCTGCAATCACAGCCGCCAGTTCCTTCAGCACTCTCGGATGCAACTCGTCCGGCCCCATGGACTTGTGCACGTCCAGCTTTTCTAAATAGTCCCTAACCACCTCTATCTCCACAGAGGGCTGTCCATCTCTTCCCCATTTTGTGATGCCCAGCGTAGCAGTCTGGGAGCTGACCTTGTTAGTGAAAACAGAGGCAAAAAAAGCATTGAGTTCATTAGCTTTTTCCACATCCTCTGTCACTAGTTTGCCTCCCTCATTCAGTAAGGGGCCCACACATTCCTTGGCTTTCTTCTTGTTGCCAACATACCTGAAGAAACCCTTCTTGTTACTCTTGACATCTCTGGCTAGCTGCAGCTCCAGGTGCGATTTGGCCCTCCTGATAACATTCCTACATGCCCTACATTCCTACAGTGATCGATTGTTCTCCAAATCTGCTGAAAGTAGGACAAGAAGTAATGGACTTAATCTACAGAAAGGGAGTTTTAGGTTAGATATTAGGAAAAACTTTCTAATTATAAGGGCAGTTAAGCGCTGGAATAGGCTTCCGAGGAAGCTGGTGGACTACCCATCACTGGAAGTTTTTAAGAACAGGTTGGTCAAACACCTGTCAGGGATGGTCTAGGTTTACTTGGTCCTGCCTGAGCACAGGGAGCGGGACTTAATAACTTCTCAAGGTCCCTTCCAGTCCTACATTTCTATGATTCCATGATTCATGAATCAACAGAGCAGAGGAGCTCACCAACTTACCGAAAAAAATTCACTAAACTTTTTCAAGCTTTCAGAAGATTTAGTTTTATTTGACTTTGGGGCAAAGGTTTGGGCAGGTTCTTATTTTATCTGAAATGGTCTCCCTGTCCCTATACCCCAATCCTGTGAACACCTGCTTAGCTTGCCTGACAGGGCAGTGCCATTGACTTCACTGGGACAGTTCACATGAGTGAATTTAAGTACATACATTCAGAAGGGGTTGGAACCCTAGTTCACATTGCCTCATCGAAGCTACTGCTGTTAAAAGTACAGGCTGTCTATTTCATTAAACGTAGGAAAGTATTACTCAAGGAGGTGAGGGCAAAACCAAGCCACAAAGGGCAAGATTTTCTTTACTATACTTTAAAATCATTGGGCCCCCTCCCCCCAGTCTGCTCCAGGTCCAACCCCTTCCCCCAAGACCCCACCTCTTCCTGCCCAGTTCCGCCTTCTCCCCCGAGTGCGCCCTGTCCCCGCTTCTCGCTCTCCCCACCAGCACCTCTTGCATGCCGCTAAACAGCTGATCGCGAGGGGCAGGAGGTGCTGGGAGGGCGGGGGAAGAGTTGATCGGTGGGGCCACCGGTGGAAGGGAGGCGCCGTGGGGGAGGGGAGAAGCTGGCTGCCTGTGGGTGCTAGGCACCCAATCATTTTTTTCCGTGGATGCTCCAGCCCTGGAGCACCCAGAGAGTCAGTGTCTATGCAAACAGCAATCCACCTGGACATTTGGCAGTCAGACGAACTGAATTCCCTGATGTGCTGCTGCAAGTCTGGAGTCACAGAGGCGTGTGTTCTTGCTGTCAGCACATCAAGATAAGTAGGGCAGCCAGCATTATGCCGGGAAACAGTTTAGAAAGGAAAGACAGGGACAAATTGTGCAGGTTTCAAGATAAAGGTCTGAATTCAGCACCACACTTTTCCTTTTCCATATTTAGAGCAATTCCAGTGCTTGAATATCACAGCACATGTTAATGGGGAAAGCTGAGATGTGGGGGACTGGCTGGTGACTATCTCCACTTGAAATCGTTTAGGTATATGGCGGCATTAACAACACAGATTGTCAAGGGACCGAGCTGTCAAATTATTGAGCCTGGGAATCTCATGTGCCTTTCATTCACCAATACTGAGTTCCTGTTTAAAAAGAAAAGAAAGGGAAAACATCCCCTCCTGAAATATAGGTGGAAATTTAAGGGGGGGAGGGACTGATTCATCAGTGCCCTGTGCCTATTTGCACCAGCTATAATGCCCCATCCATTTCAGTGGACATCCTTGGCAGGCTCAAAGCTGGTTCAGGGCATAAGGGTGGATTGGAGTAGGAGAAAGCATGTCAGAAGAGGTACACTCCTGCTATTCTGTGGCTGCTATAACAACCGTAGGGGAATCCCTAACCTGCACTAGGGAACTGAACTGGGGCCCAGGACTGCAGCTTTCGGATACTGCTGTGAAATATGGCCCCTGTAAGGATCAGAGACAGGTGGAAAGAAACAGAAACTAAGTGGCTGGGGGAGAGAAACTTCAGGATACAGTCAGACGCTGTAAATTACTCTTGATCGTGAGCTTAAAAAGACAGGTTTCAGAGGAACAGCCGTGTTAGTCTGTATTCGCAAAAAGAAAAGGAGTACTTGTGGCACCTTAGAGACTAACCAATTTATTTGAGCATGAGCTTTCGTGAGCTACAGCTCACTTCATCAGATGCATACCGTGGAAACTGCAGCAGACTTTATATACACACAGAGAATATGAAACATATACTTTCATATTCTCTGTGTGTATATAAAGTCTGCTGCAGTTTCCACGGTATGCATCTGATGAAGTGAGCTGTAGCTCACGAAAGCTCATGCTCAAATAAATTGGTTAGTCTCTAAGGTGCCACAAGTACTCCTTTTCTTTTAGCTTAAAAAGAGACTGTTGAAAATGCAGTTTAATGTGCCCTGCCTCTCCAGTATAGCAGAGAATGACACAAACTGGAACTGTGTATCAAGTCCACCAACTACCCCATCCCTGAAATTTGGGCATTTCCTTAAAATGGGATCCTGATCCAAAAAGTGCCTTGGGTTTGGACATAGCAAAATAGACACCCAGCTGATGAAGTTCAACCTCTGGTTGACGAGGTTTGAAAAAAATTCAAACCACCCTGCAGTGTAGCCCATCTGAATAGAAATTCCATTCTGCTGCAGCAGATAAGGGCCAAACCCCAGAACAATTCATCCGAAACATCCTTCTTCCCCCTACACTCCAAATATTTGGGTAAATCGGTGGCCTGGATATGAACCACAGTTCAACCCCTGACGTTTTGCAAAACCTGCATCCGTTGTGTCTGATTTCTAATTAGCAGGGCAATGACGGGAAAAGGCCTCTAAAGTTACTTTTTCTGCTGCTCTGTCTTTGACGGTTTGACCAGAAAGTCTCTTCCCAGTTATGCTGCTCCTGCCTATCTGGCTCTGTTGTGTCGCACAAACATCTGCCATTTGATTCCTTTTACAGATCTCAGTTTTATGCACCCAACCTATCTTTCTAAATAAAGCATTACTCAGCAAAAAGTGCTTCTTCTCGCACCCTCAATTACAGGCAGGCTTGTGACAGGAGCTGTATAAAATGTTCTATGCTCAAAACAAATGGCTGCTGATCACTTTACCAGTTTTATGGAAGGCAAGTACTTTCTTTCTTTTAAATGTACAATGTTGAATTTTTATCACAATCCAGAACAAAGGGCAATTTTTACCCATCTAAATGGTTCCAGCTTTAGTGAAGGCTGAACTTGTGCAATGCATCAAGCTGTCAGAAGAAATGAAGGTCAGTGTAATAACATTTTGATTGTATAGCTGCTTTTATCTGAAAGGATCCAAAAAGTGCTGTCCAAACTATGGCGGACATTCAACCTGATGTATAAATCTTGTGCAGGCTCTCTGCACGGAGGGCGAATTTCATTGTACATACATGTGGCACCATTGCATTGCAGCAACCAGGTAGATGACGGGTGCACAGAATGCTAAGAATAGTGAGGGAGAAAACCAGGGCAAATATCTGCTCTTAAGATATCTTCCATCAGATCTGTAGAGTCTATGCAGAGAAGACAGGGTCTCTTTCATTAAAGGTCTCATTTGGATCAAGGGCTGAGCTGGCTTTGCCAGGATTTGACCCTGTTGTCTGAGGGAGTCAAGGGAAGTGCACATTTGAGGCCTATCCCATTATGGCATTCCCTCGGCTTCATTCTATTGACTCCATAACACATTTCATTTTTTGCTTGCTGGGTTTGATTGACAAGGTCCAGATTCACCGGAGTGGAAACTTTAAAAGAGAAGGAGCTCACATGGGCTCCTTTAAGGAACCTTTTAGAAGTAGGGTAAGAAATGTGCTATTAAAAAAGCGAGAACGAATGCAGGGCATTTGGAGGGTTGGTGTGAATAACTTTCAGAGGCCTATTCAAACCACCTAAGTCTGTTGGGTATGCAGGGCTGGTCTAGAGAGATCTTGGAACGATTGGATGAAATCTTGACCCAACTGAAGTCAAAGCAAATTTTGCCCTTGACTTCTGTAAGGCCAGGATTTCATCCACAGTCTCATGAGATTTAAGGTATTTGCTGCTTCATGTAGAGCTAGCAATGCCATGAAAATGCAACCCTGCTGTTCCTGCTATCAGTAAAAACCTTCCTATATCTCCAGACTTCATCTGCTCTCTCTCTCAGGTCTGGTCTCAGCTGAAAAGACCTAAACTTCTTAATTTCACTCTTCCAATGTATTATTTACTACTGCAAGCCCTGATGCGGCAATTTGCTGCTTGCAGATGTTCCGTGAACTGTAGGATTGGGGCCTAACTCTGCCATTTCATCATTTAAACCCATAAAGCTTTTTGGGCACACAGCTTGGAAGAAAAATTAAAGGCTGTAAAAGGACCCCATTGAGTCTCCCCACTTGCATGCAAAAGGTGGGTTCCGATGAAATGCAAGTCCTGAAGGGAATTCAAGTAGCCTGGGGTGCCCATATTTAATTAAGTGCTTTGTAGCGGTCTCTATTGCTATTTTATACCTTGCATGGACATGCCTTGGGTAGCTGTGAGCGTGACCTTGTTTACTAATGGCTAATGCATTTTTAACATGACTTTTAATTAGAGTTTAAATAGTTCTTGAAGTGTGACTGTGGTGTCTCCTTTCTGTCATCTTGCCCTCTTTTTTTTTTTTTTTTCCTTTCAGCGTCTTAGGAAAAAGCCTTTTCAGGAAGGGTGAGGAAGCTGGTGAGCTGCATTGGTCTTGCAAAGAGCAGCCACTGTGCCACTAAAACTAGCGTCAATAGTACGGGCATTCTCATCCTGTTGCTATTTAATGCGTATCCCACTTAAAGTCCCTCCTACACTTTATGGGAACAAAAGGCTTTATGGTCTTATTTGCTAAAATGCTGCAGCTGTGGAACTATGTGAAAGATTTGCACCAATTTAAGCAGAAGGTAGAGACTGTGAATGGCTACTATCAAAACAATATGGTCTGGTATAATCCCTGTGATTCACCACCTCCTTTTCTGGGGTAAGACGTCTACTGTGTTGGCCACTCACAGACTCGCTAACCGATTTTCAGTGGTTATAAATGTAGGAAATCAACGGTGCCAACAGAGGGAGCCCTAGTGCAGATAGGGAACTGGTTTTCATTGTTGCACTATTTACCACTGCTTTGAACGTGGTTAGATGACATGGTGGTTTAAATGACAATGCCGTCTACACTTGTGCTTCTATCAATGGTCTCCTCAGTGGGAGAGCAACAGAGGGAGATTGCCCATCTAAGCCTAGTAGAGACACAGCCACATCTCCTGTGCTGAAGTAACAATGGAATCATAGCTCTCTGGTTCCCTTTGAAAATTGTTGGAAGGGACCCCACTGGTGGTAGGAAATCGCACGTGAAAATACAAAGGCCCTGGCCTGAGCCATGTCATTCTCTTGTTTGCCAGGCATTCTTTTGATCAGCTGTTGCTCCGTTGTGTGCACAGGAGTCACGTATGACCTGAGGAGAGCCAAAGGGCATTGGCTTCGTATCGCAGCTGATGTACACCCTGCTGTGGTACTGCCATGAGCAGTTTTGTCGTCAGCTACCGCCCCAATATAGACCGCTTAGAGATGAGCTGTGCAACAGAACTGGGAAGAAGGCTAAGAAGGAACAAGGGAGTAGGAGAAAATGAGAGCCGTGATACACAGTAGGTGGAGATGAGATTATGGGCAAGTTTTCCGGAGTGAGGAAGCGGAGGTTGAATTGAATGTAGTAACAGGAAACCAACGTGGGATTCCAGGGGTGGAGCAATGTGGTTGGAGCAATGGAAAAGAATAACTTTAGTAACGGTGGGTTTTTTGTAGAATGGGGTGGGGAGAGATCAGAGGGAAAGGTTACAATGGATGAGAGTCAAGAGATGACCAAGTCATGGTATGTAACCTAAAACAGTATGCTTCAGTTTATCTGCACTCCTGATGTAGGTTCTTGCTGCCAGCAGCCAAATCCTGGCCACATTGACATCCGTAGCCCTAATGGACTCGATGAAAATGGTAAATGTTAATTTCAAAAGGTGCCCTATATGTAAAGTTTTATTTAAATTTTTAGCCAGGTGGAAAGTCAGTGAAACTACTGAATTTTTTGTCACTCGTATCTTCCTGCCAGTAGCACCTGTACCTATTTATCTGCTGTACACACAAGGCTGCCTTTACACTGCGTGCTATTATAGAATTAGATCAAGCTTCCACCGAAAAGGCAGGAGACTACAGTCCATTTCCATAGCACAGTGTTTCATCGGGTATCAATGCATATACTAACACATCAATAAATTAGTACTTAATATCCAAGGCCAGGAATGGAATCAAAAGTTCCGAGACATCTCACATTCAGCAGCTTTTAGTCTATTCATGCAGAATCCCCTAACAGAAATAAGTTTCCTCCACAAGCGCCGTGCACTGGTTTTTATCTATACACTGAATTCTGCTCAGTTGCAGTTAAATGATCTGTCACTGGCTTCTTTTGTTGTGTTCCTCATTTCTGAGGATTTTCAGGAGAATAATGGTCATTCCTATTTTGCAAATTCACTCTGGCCAAAAGTTTCAGGCTAAATCTACATTTAGGATCCAAAACAAATAGTCCAATTTTCAAAGGTGATGAGCAGCCAGCTCTAGCTGAAGGTAAACTGAAGTCAGTGGGAATTGTGGGCACTCACCTCCTTTAAAAAAAGTACGCTATTTATAGGTCCCTAAACGTGGAATTAGGTGCCTAACCTTAGACGCCCAGCTTTGAATTTTTTTTGCCTTTCTTTTTTGGTAGCCGTAGGCAGGAGCTGAGTGGCAGTTCAAATCTCTTCAGAGCAGAAGTCTCTCTCAGTGCTTATTAATACAGCTAAGACATTAGTGACAGTGTTAAAGTAGAAGAAAGGGATATGTAACTAGAGGCAAAATACAATATAAGGAATAAAATGCCACATTTAAACATTTCAAGGCTTTGTAACCTCAGTAACATCAGCGAACAGCTACAATTTTACCCAAAATGACAAATATCAATTTTACTTTTTTTCTAGAAAAGCTGCTATGGAATATTCAAATGCTCTTGCAATAATCTTCAGTAACTCACTCATGCAGATTAAAATAGAGTTGAGGAAAATATTTGCAGTAAGCAATAATTGTAGTCCCTCTTTCTGCTGGCTAATTGCCTGCTGACATAGGTTGGTTTTTACAAATTTATCAATTATTTAATGGATAGTTTACATGTAATATTAACTAAGGCAACAGAAAGTTTCTTGTATTAGGGAGTTATAATTATTAGTAGAAGAAGTAGTAAATATTTATATTATGGTAGCACCCAAAGGGCCCAATTGGGATTTGTGTAGGGTGCTGTATAAAGAAAAGAGGCAATCCCAGCCCAAAAGGGAAAACAGACTAAAGCAATGGTATTGCAATACTAATGGGTTTCAAAATATTCCTTATAAAAGGTATAACTAATACAAATACTTCCCATAACATCCTAAGTATTAGGAATAACCAAGGACACAGCATGTACTCGGAAGGTCCTTTAAAGCAGAGTCAAGTTAACCTGAGGCCAGTTGTGCTATTTGCTGCTTATCTTGAGCCAGAGGAACATAAATCCAAATCAGAAGTTACCGTACAATATAACAGGTTTCAGAGTAGCAGCCGTGTTAGTCTGTATTCGCGAAAAGAAAAGGAGTACTTGTGGCACCTTAGAGACTAACCAATTTATTTGAGCATAAGCTTTCGTGAGCTGAGCTGTAGCTCATGAAAGCTTATGCTCAAATAAATTGGTTAGTCTCTAAGGTGCCACAAGTACTCCTTTTCTTTTTGCGTACAATATAACATCACTCGTTGCAGATGTCTGGGGAAATATTCACCTCAGATCCCAGAGCAGGTGATTTCAAAGCAATCAGTGGGCCAACTGGTGTGTAGCTAGAAACTTGTTTGGCTAACCAGCCCCAGTGACAAACATGATTGAATCATGGATATCGAGTGTTGCAGGTTTTCTACACAGCTTACATGTATCTGGGTGTTTTGTGTGCTGTTAGGATCGGGTAGGACGGCAGGGTCACATCTCTTTGGGTGGCACAATATTCTACTGGAGCTGTTTTTAAAAAAGAGAAACAATATTTTGCTGAGACTTTCTTCCATTTTTCATCCCTCCCAAAATATGGGGGGATATAGATCCATTTTCCAGATTGTATCCATTTTCAAAGCACTTAAGCAGATGCATAGTCCTCCTGCCCCCCTCCACATTTAGGTAGGAATTAGCTGCAGTGTGAGCAGATTGTCAGGGCGTTACCCCATTGGAGGCAAAACAACCAGCAAGACTCCTTAACACTTCCCCCGCTGTCGTGTGACAATAGTAAAGCATCCCTGAGTCCCATTCTTTGAACACTGAACAAGGAACTTTATTAAAATAAGTACAGCTTCTGCCTAGACCAGGGGTAGGCAACCTATGGCACGCGAGCTGATTTTCAGGGGCACTCACCTGGCCACCAGTCCGGGGGGCTCTGCATTTTAATTTAATTTTAAATGAAGCTTCTTAAACATTTTAAACCTTATTTGCTTTACTTACAACAATACTTTAGTTATATATTATAGACTTATAGAAAGAGCCCTTCTAAAAATGTTAAAATGTATTACTGGCACGCGAAACCTTAAATTAGAGTGAATAAATGAAGACTCGGCACACCACTTCTGAAAGGTTGCCGATCCCTGGCCTAGACCCTTCCCTCAGCACTATCCTTCCTCACTTTCTGCTATTTAAAGAAACAGTACATATATCCTGACGTGCCTCAGAACACACCTCCTTTCAAAATATGGTTCTAGAGTTCCATCAGTCCCAAGCTTCCCACTTTATTTACACTGTCAGCTCTTTAAGACACAGACCCCAACCTTGTTGTCATGTGTACATAAAGGCCCGAGTGCAATGCCCAGCTACTGCCTAGTGCCTGATCTCTGCCTGGGGTTCCCATAATAACAAGAATGAGAAACAATAGACTGCTTGCAACATGAATACATCTGTCTCTGCAAATGAAACACCAGAAAGATACAGAACGTACGACCTTGTCCTTGGGACAGCTGGAGTTTAAAAGATAAAGGATGACCCTGACCAAAATAACGTACGTGACATATTTATAACATTTATTTCATTTACAGATTTGTGTGTGGTATGAAGAAGCGGCTCTTCTGAACACTGGGTGGGAGCAAGTTGATTTATATAACGGTCATCTTTATTAGCTCCAGCTAATTTTTCAACTTCAAACTTCCACAGCCCCCATGAGACACCTTTTATGGGAAAGCCTGGTAGAATTTTAAAAGGGGTGAAATCAACAGGGTTCTATAGAAGTTACTCTCAAAACTATAGAAATTAACAGTGAATGAGATCTTCTCTCCAGTAATTTTAACCATTTTATGGACTTGTGTAGGAGGTGGCTGGGTGTTCAGGATCTTGATCACAATCCTGAAAGTTGCCAGTTCAGATCTCACTCATTTTCCCACTGGATCCCCATCTCCAGTGCGATTGGACATAGTGCTGGCCACAACCCTCCCATGTGTGCCACTGGCCATGAAAACTGGTGTGCCTTTGTCACATGAGCCAATGGCTCGGGGGGACCTTACCTTATAGAATTGTGTAGCCAGGGTAGAATTCTCTATTAAACTGAATAGGATGGTTCAAAAACCTCTAGAAAAGGTAACATTTCTATTACATCCTATAGAACTTTTCTTTAAGGGACTGTGGACTTATAGAAAGAAACTGTTCAACTGCTAGGCTTTTCCATTTTTGCCCATTAACTGAGGTTTTATCTCCAAGGGGCTGGATAACTTGGGTGCCTGTTCTTGGACCAAAATCTAGTGCTGCACTAATAAAATCACTAAAATCTTGGACAGGTCAGCATCTGAGATTGGTGACTGTGTAGTCTATTGATGTACCTGACTATGGGCTTACTATTCGTGTCAAGCAGCAAAACATAAATGGGACCTGTTCTTGGTCAGGTTTTAGACATTGCAGTGGGGCAAGTTCTCTAGGGCTCCGGAGCACAAATGATGCTCTGTTGAGCATCTCTGCACACATTTTGCCCACTTCTGTACAGTTTGTCTTCTAGCAAGGTTGTTACAATTTGTTAGGAGACTCAAAAGGATTTTTATTACTCACCAGAGAAGATCCTGTCTCCCATCTGGTGATGGAAAGACCTGGTCTAAATGATCCGCATGTAAAACTGAAGCTTCATATTATGCAAGCACATAAGTAATGCGAGCTGTGCATGTCTTGATCTTCTGTTATCTAATGTCCTATGTTCAGACCTCTCTGTTGCACCAGGAATCACGCATAGGAAACAGTGCAGTCGAGGTGTTTGGGCTTGAACTGTGGCTCTGAGTCATATGCCGTGGTGGGGACGGTGTGCAGACACACCATACCAATAGCCTCTCCAGTGCCTCCTAGGAAGCATGACCGCAGCACCAGCCTTTGACCTGAGTGACTCTACTGGCTGTTTCAGGAGGCAACCCTTCCCCAATCACTTTGGGGAACCTAGGAGAGTCCTCAGGGCAGATTTGTCCTGGTGCCTACACAGGCACGGGTACAGAAGGGAGTCAGCTTGCCACCTTCCACATTCAGAGGGTGAAGCATCTGATATAGGCCGGGGAAGCCCTAACTTGGATCCCTGTTGTAATGACCCCTGTCTTCAACCATTGCAACAGGAGTGAAGAATCACAGGGGCTCAGGTCTATACTGACCACGCCTGTCTCTCTTTGAGCCCGCCCACACCATGCTTCACATGCAGGGAGATGGGAGAAGCACAGAGCTGGTGGAGGTGACTCTATTGTGGGAGGCTGCTGCACTCAGGGGGAATTCATCGGGGGCACAAACAAATAGCTCCTCATGCTGTCGTCCCCCACCTCCTTTGCACACCCATGTAGGGCCAGGCACAGCCAGCCCTACCTGGTGGTGCACGGCTTCTCTTTCCTTCCTTTCGCTCTGTGCTTGCATTCCAGTCAATGTGCTGAAATTCCCACTGAGTTAATTTTTTAGGCCTTCAGAATGGTGACTGTATCTTCAGACATGTTTGTGTGGTGTGTCCCCAATCCTGATTGGAGCTCTGGGCTCTGTTGTTAAACAAATTTTAAACATGATGATTAAATAAAAGGTGTGGGGTGCATAAGGATTTGGAACTTTTTTTAGACAATCCTTTTGTCACTTAAATGTGTGCGAATCCCAGGGGCTGCAGTAACAAGCTGTTGAAAATAAGCACTGCAAAGTGTCCTGGTCTTGTATTTATGCTTTTGCTCGAGTGGCTTAGTAGGTGTTAATACCTGTGCGACCCATTGCTGGAAAGTATCTCAGTGTTTCTCTGTTATCATGGTATAATAGATCGGTAAGGGTTAAATCATCCCTGCTGATTTTCACTGCAGAGAGGAAGAAAGAAGCAATAAATCATAGACAAATGGACAATACATCTGTCAGAAGATGAGGAGCGGAGCTTAAATGTCATCATTCTTCTGTCCCTCTGGCCCAGGCGGGTGGAGAGGATACGGACTGGGTGGGGAAGCCACTCTGTGCAGCAGCCTCCCTGCCGGGAAATAACCATTGTTATTAATGCTGACCACTTTGCAGCAGGCTGTCTTGCCCTTCCTTCCTTCACAGAACCCCCAGGATCACTTGTGGGAGGGAGTTCCATGTAGAGAGGAGACAGACCATTGGATTTAAGATCCACCACGTGGATCTGTTGCTAGATGGGAGATAGGGCCTCTTCTGGAACGCAGAACATCCGTCCTTCCGGTATAGAAACTTAGTGGACTCAAGTTTCATGATGATGAAGACGACTCACATTTAAATCGCGTGAAGGGTGTGACACCAAGCTATGAAAGGCAAGAAAGGAATTGTTATGGTCCCCGCATCTTACTAAATTCATCATGTGTTGCCCAGGTATATAGAACTTCCAATCAGCAATCAATAGATATGATGCAATTTGTATTGGAGTAGTTTTCAACCTGTGGTCCGCAGACCCACTATGTACAAGATTTCCAAAGGCGTCTGCACCTCCATTCAAAATTTTTTAGGGGCTCGCAAATGAAAATGTTGAAAACCCACTGGTGTACTGCATTATCTTGGACTCCACGCATCCCTTAGGGAGGAGAAGCACCCTGCGCAACTGGAGATGTTGCTATTATTATCACTCCTGTTAGAAATGAAGGACCTGATCCAAAGCCTCTTGAAGTCAACAGGAAAACTCCCGTACTTTAATGGGCTTTGGAACAGCCTCACAAAGTTAATTCACCAATTTGAATGGAACAATATATGGTTTCTCTCTCTCCCAACCCCACCGACTCCAGCTCCCAATGAGTAATGCAGTCACGTTAGGTTATTCCCAAAAGAGCTTTAGCAGCCTGTTTTTTCCCCCCTCCTGGTCTCACCCAGAGGAAGGCACATACACAGTGCGGGTGAGCCACAGCTGGGAGCTAGCAAGGCCTCTTTTGTCTCAGGTCGAGCTTTGCCCGTGGCATCTATTAGTTTCCATGACTAAGAACTCTGTGAAAACTCCGGGCTAAATTAGATGTTGGAGTGTGTGAGAATAAAACAAGTAGAAAATTCCAATCTAATCTGGTTTGTTTGAGAGTTTGACCTAGATTCCAGGACCCACAGCTACACAAAGAGGAGCACTTTGTGTGTGTGTGTGTGTGTTTCATTTTATAATCAGGCTTTCCATCACTGCAGCACACTCTAGTTCACACACAGCAGGAAATATTCCCCCCGGGCTCAGTACGATACAAACTCTCTTTGATTTGGATGCTTTACATCCTGATGTAAGGTGAAGACAGGGAATGTCACATGGGGAAAGGAACAGAGCTGACATATTCCCTGTGGGCTCAGTCCTACTCCCACTGAAGTCAACAGTAAAACTACTATTGACATCAGTTGTGCAGGATTGGGCCCCAATCTTTCCCGGTACCACACAAAGAAAATCTGCCTTGTAGATACGAGATGCACCACCATGCTGAGTTATTCCCAGGCTCCAGGAGGTGATGCACCTAGGAACAATGTTTCTTTCTCCTGTTTCTCTCAATTTCTTTTTCTCTCAAGAAAATACAGTGTATATCTTGGCTCCAATACGCCTGTGCATGGGGGCTGCTTTGTGCCACTCCAGCTAGGGTGACCAGATAGCAACTGTGAAAAATTGGGACGGGGGTGGGGGGTAATAGGCGCCTATATAAGAAAAAGTCCTCCAAAAACAGGACTGTCCCTATAAAAACTGGACATCTGGTCACCCTAACTCCAGCACACAACACAGCCCTAATGCTGGTGGATCCAGACCGTGAAGGATTCCCCCTGTATAGAGACTGCTACATGCCAGGTTAGGGGGAGCAACCAGGATGTACTTATGCCAGGCTGATCTCTGGTTGCTGGAACAGCGCCTCCGAGAACAGTATAAATTAGGCTGTTCTAAGCTAAATTGAGAACCAGGTCAGTACCCCCTCTGGAGCCCAGGATTAGTGGGCACAAGGGTGGCTTAAAGTCACCTTCTGCACCCCTCCTCTAGACTTATGCTGACTACAACTCAGATGTACCAGAAAATAGGAGTTTTCTTTATTATACAGGGATAAGCTTTCGTGGGCTAAAATCCACTTCATCAGATGCATGCAGTGGAAAATACAGTAGGAAGAGAGATACACAGAGAACATGAAAAAATGGGTGTTGCCATACCCACTATAATGACACTAAGGTGCCACAAGGACTCCTCGTTCTTTTTGCTGATACAGACTAACACGGCTGCCCCTCTGAAACCTCTTTATTATAGCACCACTTACCATAACACTGTATCTCCAGGCCCCTATTTTTTTGCCTGTTTGCTCTGTGTTACTATAATTGGAAAGGAAAGCTTTCACTCTGTTTTCTGCATGCTGTCCCCTTAAATGGATTGGAGTTCCCTTGCCTACTGTACGGGATAGCTGCTGGTTTGAATTTTAGTCCAGAGGGCAGGACTGTGTTCTGTCTCTACTTGGAGATTTTAGTGCTGTTCTTTCTTTCATTCTTTCTTTTGTTCTTTGTCTGAAATAAATGTTGTCTGTGTCAGGGCATGACAGAAAGGCGTGCTGGCAACAAACAGGAGTCAATATTCATGGACTCCAGTAGCTACTGTTGTAATCGAGGCTGAGAAATACATGCCTTGAATTTTGTGTATGGGAAAACTTAGCCGTTTGGAACTAGTTTCTCTGAATGGTATTCACATGCTAACTGCAGCTATGGAGGCTGATAGATAGTCAGCCCAAACTAGAACATCGGATCTGACCACCTAGCTGTGCATCCCAACTTTATGATTTTCCTAGGTGTGTGCATATGCTAAGAATTATAATTACAACAACATTCATTTCATGGCACCAGAGATAATGCTCTTGATAAGGCTGTATCTGTAAAATGAAAACAGGAAAAGCAGGCTTACACATTTCAAAATAACATACTCTTAACAAGTTTTGACCTAAGAGGTCATATCTGGCCTTGACTCTCACCACTGGCTTCAGTGGGACTGCAAAGATGTTAGATTGTATGCTCCTTGGGGCAGGGACTTTGACTTTTATTCCATTTTTGTACCATGTCTAGCACATTGAGACCCTGATTCTGATTTGGGGCCTCTGGGCACTTCTGGAATACCACTAATAATATCAGTAAGTCAGTGCAGAATTGTATTCCATGGATGAAATTCACCCCTGTGCAGAGCCCCAGCACAAAGCTCGTCAGTTACTTAAATTGCATTTAAGTCCAGTGGAATTTAAGAGGTGCATAGACCTGGTCCTTGTGTAATACCGACAAACCCCAATCATCAGCGGGTGGGATTGAACCTGGGACCTCGAGAGCTTATGTATGAGCCTCTACTGCATGAGCTAAAAGCCATGTGCCTCTTAGCTTCAGCTGTAGCAGACTCCAATTCCTAGAGGGCTAAGTGTACTAGAGGGGGACAGAGCACCACACCAAGCAAGCACGGGTTACACTTGCCCTCTGAATTTGGGGTGAGTTTCAGCCTCAGTGAATATTCACGCACTTGAGCTAAACAATGGGCTGCTCACGAGTGTTCACACTAGTAAAGCCCAAAGGCTCAGAAAGGGTCATAACCATATTCAAACTGAAATTCGCTTTCACATTTGACTATTTGCAGATTCTCTCCCCTCTTCCGCCCTTCCCCCATTTTCTCAGCTGTACTTAACTGAAACCTTCCTATGTCCCCTTTGAGCAGACTTTTCTGTCACAGCATGGTGCTGATCTCCTCCCCATAGCAAACATCTTCCTGTTAATTCTAATTTGCAATATGTTACCCTGATTCGCTTCTGGCTGCTCCCTAATTATGTTCCAACGTGTTTTAACCGTTAAGATATAATTAGTGTTTGAGAAGCAAAGAGCAACTAGATTTCATTATTTCTAGTGTACAAATTGTATTAAATAAATCAAAAGGAAACTGGATGGCTCTGGGGAATTGCTTATGTAGCCTTTGCTGTCTTGGTCCCTGTTTCAACTCTAGTCTATGTAAAAAGTATCCATACGTTTTTACAATTTTGATGGGCTGTGTGTGATGAGTTGATGGTCTCAGGCCAATAACTCAGAAGTAACTCCAGTATCTGGGAGCAGTAGTTGGGGAGCTCCTGCTAATTTTAACAGCAGAAGGGGAGCTATGCTTCCCACCCTGCTGCTCTCCATTACTTTAACCCTCTGCAGTCCCAGCAGAGAGGCCCAGGAGTAAAGGTCAGTCCTGCAAATTGAGGGCACTGAGCACCCTGCAAGATGACATCCTCATAAATGGATGCAGAGACTGAATGGTTAAAACTGAGGGAATCATGGAAAAAGAATATCTGTGAATATTAATTCAAATTAAAAAGTGAATTGTGATTCAGCCACATGCCAGGAACCAGAGCTTCCCTCAGAACTTGGGGGAATGTACTCAACTTTTGGCTAACCAAGAGTTTCGATCAGGTAGGGTTCAGAGAACCAGTGTGTGAATGGGGCCGCAGTTTAGGGATCGTACATGCTGCTCTGCTCTGAAAATGGTCCCATTTTGGCAGGATAATTTAATGGAATCAGGACTGACTTTCGATTTGCAATGAAATGCATAATGGCTCAAACTCCTAGCCTTCCAAATGATTCGCCACTGATTTGCTACAGCACCCATTATGAGCTTGCAGTGCTGTTCAAAGAAGTTCTCTTTCAGCACTCTCCAACACCCCGTTTCATTTCTGAAAGTTTCTTTCTCTCCCTTTGTTATTTCCTGGCCATATCACCTTATGATTCGTGACTTGATTCTTTTGACCCAGTGTGACGCATCAGCCAAGAAATTTTAAAAGACAGGATTTTTCTCAAAGGTTCAGATGATGAAAGTCTGATTTTCCAGCACAGTTGGCCAGCCAGGTCCTTTTATGTTACAAAATGTGATTGTAGAAGCCTGACATGAAGCATTTTTCAGGATACAACCGAACAGCAAAGAAATTTCTCAGAAGCAGAAGGAGAGAAGCGGTCCTTTTGCTTCTGAGAGAATAAAACTGAATTTACAACATATGAGGCCTTCTCTGCAAATTACCTGAGCAGCGGACAATTAATTTCTAGGTGCAAATGTGTGCAAACGTTTTGCAGGGTTCAGGGCCACTGGCATCTACTTCTCGTCTACCATGATGCACTGGAGGTGGTGTTTAAAGCTTGGTGCCTCCGTTTCCCTATATATTAAAAGGGAATAATACATGCCTCACAAGGGTATTAAGGAGTTTAATAATTTAGGGTTAGATTTTCAAAAGCTCTTAAGCAATTTAGGAGCACAAGGCCCTTTGAAAGTCAATGGGAAATGTGGTCCTAAATCACTTACATGCTTTTGAAAATCACAACACTAATATTCATAAAACATATTAAGATGCTTGCATAACATTAAATCTATTTGAGGGTTTTCTAGGTTGGACTTCACTGGCAGACTTTCGAAACAGCTCAGGGCTAGATTTTCAAATGTTCATCTTCCAAAATTGGGGTCTGATTTTCAGTCATGCTCAGAACCCTCTAGGCAGGGGGCACTTTTGAAAATCTGGCCCTGTGTTAGTTAAGCCTCACATAGGTAAATTAGGTTATATAGCAGACTTCTGCTCTTCTCCTTTCCCAGATTTTAGGAAGCCTGTTTGGAGTATACAGGTGCATTGTTTATTCACAATATAGGAAAAAACCTTTCCAGTTCCATTAGAAAAGCTTAAGCAAAAACTTGTGTCGGGCCACGTGTTCTAAATGTGGCCAAATTTTGGCATAGTCTAATCCCCACTGGTAGCTCATTCCATAGCCAGACCTTCTTCTCCACGAATGCCTTGTGTCCAGCTCTCATGTGCTTCATCGGGGACTTCTTTAGCTGCATTGTCCCAGAGAACTAAGTGGCTCTTGCATGGAAATGAGGCTTACATACACGATATTATTGGTAGTAATTATTTTATCCATCTGAGTGCAACTAAAATTCTTACTTGTGACAATCTGGTGAGAAGAATGTAAATCACTAGCTGTGTGTGTAAATGGCAATGGGTTATTTTATAACTGTTCATGGCTTTAACATCTGATAGAATTGAGAGAGAGAGAGAGAGGTCCTAGGGCTTAGCTTCCCTGGCTAAGACCTCCACGTTTTCTCTTCACCCCGGTTTCTTTCCCAGGGATCTTGGGATGGGAGGGGCTTCTGTTCCTATCTTATTTTGCTTTTCGCCCTTCTTGTTACCACTGAATAAATAACTAGGTTAGACTGTCTATCCCAAGTGCATCATTAAAGGCAAATGCTAGCTAGACCCAGTGCAAAGCTCCAGTGAACAGGCTGTGCACTAGAAAGGTCTGCCTAGGTGCCTGGAGGGTACAGAAAACACCCCTGCAAGCTATGGAGACGCAGTTCCTTCTCTCCTACCTCCTCCAGCTGCCCCTACTAGTCACAGACATTATAATTAAATTGTACCCTCCTCCCACTAGCTGAGTGTGCCGATCCATCACCCTGCCTGCACAAGTTCTAGAGAACATTTATGGACCTGTTTAAATACAAGAGCAGCCCCAATTTGCTGAAGGTCTCAGAGGACATTTGAAACCTTTGGCTTCCACAGCTTCATAGGATGCTGGCTAGTGATGCAGACAGGATGCTTTCAAAAGGTCCACATAGCCAACCAGTTTGCATGGCTGTCCGGCACACATTTCCACTGCACTCCAGGCTTAGAACATGCAGCTCATGCTCCCGGTAGCAATTCGTCAGGTGGAAACCGCTCAGTATCTTCCTCTGCCACCCGGCCTTGAGCATGCAGACTGGTGTCCTCTTTTGCTGACTTGCTTTGGAGAAGCTGGCAGGCAGCTGCATATTGTGCTGTGGGTGAGAGGAACATGGGGCACAGTGAAGATCATAGAACCTTGGGAGGATTAGCCAGGGTTGTGTCGAGAGGCTTAGGAGCCAGAATTTGGTAAACCAGGGTTGTAACATGATAGGGTCAAAAAGACAGTGGAACAATGAGTCTAGGATGGACTTCAACCTAACCACATCCCAAATGGAGCAACTAACATGTAACAGCTAGGCTGAGTCCAGACTGTCTGTGACATCTAGATCACTAGCTTCAACCGTCCCAATCTGATAGTCATAAACACCCCATGTAGTCCTGTTGTAACAACTCTCCATGTAATTGAAATGAAGTGGGAACTGTGTTCATAGAATAATGAGCAGTACTTCCCCAGAAACACACCTTGAACTGTGAGCACGCAATGATGCAGAGTCAAAACCTGAGAGGCCAGGTGCCTTTCCAGCTATTCTGTGCTCACCAGCAGACAAAGGGAAGAATGTGTCAAATAGACCAGTAGGGGCTCCCTGGCCATTAATACACATTCCTCGTATCTCCCCTTTGCATTCCTATCCTCAGTAGCCAAGTAGATCCATCATGCTAACGACCCCTGAAGAGTTCACTCAGTTTACCCATCAGTCCATCAAAGCACTTCCTTGGCATCATTAGAAATACTCTCTCTAGTCTGCTTGCTCTGCAAGGAGATTACTTTTACTGGTGTCCTCACAGTCTTTATCAAGCTATATTCATAGTCATTTCTGAATTTGGTTTCCTAATTTCATCATAAAGAAAGCAAACTATTAGGCAGCTCTAGGCATTCCTCAATAATGCATGGAGGAATACTATCTTATAACAAAGTGTAAAGGAGAAGGTGAAAGCAGATCACAGAGTTAATCAAGCATCAGTTAAGCCCAATCTGTTATCTTGATCAGAAGGAAAAACATCACTATAGTTTTATCCACAGGAAGCGGGGGTGGAGGGAGGGCAAAGTTCACAACATCAGTACCAAGAGCAGTAGCCCTGTGCATCTTTCTGCACGTCCTTTGGCTTAAAGGAACAATGATCTGTTTCAAACAAGATAATTACAAAGGGTGAAATTTACCCTCATGCAAAGGGCCGCACAAGACCTATGCATTATTCAGACCTCACTTTAGCCCTAAAAATAAAGTGTAATTGGGATTTAGATGGTGCATACCATTGCTCACCCTTTGTGCACAGGGGAATTTTACCCAAAGTAACCTCTTGGTTGGTTTTTGTTGCTGCACACAGGAGGAAAAGGTCCCACAGGAGAATGCACAGGAATTATAGGGTGGTATATGAAAATAATACTATGATGTAGAGTTTGAGGCTTACATTTAAGACTGTGTTTTATTTGTATAGGTGATTGTATCACAAAGAAACATACCCAAAACAGACAGTACTGAAGACTGAAGTCCTGTTGTTATTTACAGAACATGCATGTTGAAAGCTTTCCCACTCTGACTCACTAATATGTCTCAAGCCTGGCCTGAAGGGGTAAAGAGGAGTGCATAACTCAGCCTCCATGGCCCATTCCATCCTTGCCTTCTTTGCTGAGGTCAACACGAATGTTCTATTTTTGGGATGTGGACACTTGTCCAGATACTCCCAAAGCTTATTTTGCACAGGCTGCGTAACAACAGCCATCAGTTGATATCAGCTTTTAGTCACTTCCTTCCTGGACTTGCTGAATACAAACTTAGAAACCTAAAGGTGATCCCCATACAAATCTCCCCAGCTGTCCGGGTCCCAGCTTGAACCAAGTAAACGGTCGGCCAATGCGCTTCTCGTCTCCTCCCTCTTTTATTTTTTTTCTTTGCAGGACTACGTGAACTCCAGTGTTCCCTGCCTGTTGAAAACAGAAGAATCTTTCTGGACGAATTATCTGAGGTCAGCTTCAGTGAATGCAAATTTAGTTTGTCGTTAACGGACCTGTTGATCATCATCTTCTCTGGAGTGGCGGTCTCCATCGCTGCCATTCTCTCAAGCTTCCTCTTGGCAACGCTGGTGCATTGCTTCCAGAGATGCACTCCCAGCAAAGACGACGATGACGAAGAAGACAGTGAGGACTGAACCTTTCCTGTATTTAAATATCCCTCGTTTATAGATTACTTGATCAACAGCCAATGTCAAAGAAGAAGAAGAAAGAAAGAAAAGCAAACCTAGATCTCTTGACACTGGATCTGTTTCTGTGGAGTTCAGTCAAACGTTGCATTTAAACTCAGGGTGGGGCTAGGAGAGGAAGAAAGAGGGGAATGAATCCAAAAGAAGTCCCGGTGTTTGAAAAAGATTGTCTTCATGATAGCATATGTACTTAATAGATTGTTCTAACTGCACCCTGAAAAGGGCCCACTATATGTAGCATAGATACAGAGCTTTCAGTTGGAAATACAGAAGCAATTTCATATGGTCTCCTCCCTCTGCCTGGGGAGGAGGAGAGTCAGGTAAATGTACCCAACTTCCCAAATTCAATTACATTGGTTCGTATTGCTGTATAAACCATTATAGGAAGTTTGACATTTTCTTTACACATGGTGTCTCTGTAAAGATTCTCCCACAAGTCAGTGATCCGAGTTATGAGCCTCACTCAAGCAAAGAAACATTTTAAATAAGCCAATACTGTTCTAGGTCTCAACAACAATAAAAACCCTCTCAAGCATTAGCTGCTGTTAAGCAGCTGCCCAGCAAACCTCTGGCCAGGGTATATAAATAATGATAGATTTCCTTTTTGGTTTCAGGTATAATGAAGCAAAGACAACCCTTATCACTGCAGTACTGGGTACCAGGCTCTTTATCCTAATGTATCATTCAAATCCTGGAACAACGTTGAGTGTCATTAGCCACTTGAACAACTTCACTATAATCAGCAGAGGGACACTTTAACTGGATTGCAGTCTGCATACAGCAATGTTCTGAAATGTACTGAAAGCCGGTGTCAAGCGGAGTGCCCCAGGGGTCGGTCCTGGGGCCGGTTTTGTTCAATATCTTCATAAATGATCTGGAGGATGGTGTGGATTGCACTCTCAGCAAATTTGCGGATGATACTAAACTAGGAGGAGTGGTAGATACGCTGGAGGGCAGGGATAGGATACAGAGGGACCTAGACAAATTGGAGGATTGGGCCAAAAGAAATCTGATGAGGTTCAATAAGGATAAGTGCAGGGTCCTGCACTTAGGATGGAAGAACCCAATGCACAGCTACAGACTAGGGACCGAATGGCAAGGCAGCAGTTCTGCGGAAAAGGACCTAGGGGTGACAGTGGACGAGAAGCTGGATATGAGTCAGCAGTGTGCCCTTGTTGCCAAGAAGGCCAATGGCATTTTGGGATGTATAAGTAGGGGCATAGCAAGCAGATCGAGGGACGTGATCGTTCCCCTCTATTCGACATTGGTGAGGCCTCATCTGGAGTACTGTGTCCAGTTTTGGGCCCCACACTACAAGAAGGATGTAGATAAATTGGAGAGAGTTCAGCGAAGGGCAACAAAAATGATTAGGGGTCTGGAACACATGACTTATGAGGAGAAGCTGAGGGAACTGGGATTGTTTAGTCTGCAGAAGAGAAGAATGAGGGGGGATTTGATAGCTGCTTTCAACTACCTGAGAGGTGGTTCCAGAGAGGATGGTTCTAGACTATTCTCAGTGGTAGAAGAGGACAGGACAAGGAGTAATGGTCTCAAGTTGCAGTGGGGGAGGTTTAGGTTGGATATTAGGAAAAACTTTTTCACTAAGAGGGTGGTGAAACACTGGAATGTGTTCCCTAGGGAGGTGATAGAATCTCCTTCCTTAGAAGTTTTTAAGGTCAGGCTTGACAAAGCCTTGGCTGGGATGATTTAATTGGGGATTGGTCCTGCTTTGAGCAGGGGGTTGGACTAGATGACCTCCTGAGGTCCCTTCCAACCCTGATATTCTATGATTCTATGATTTTACTCTGGTGCATTCATTCTACTTCAGTATAAACAGAGCTTCATTATACCCAAGTTCATGACAATGAGACCTGTGCCTGAAACAGAACACTGGATTTGAATATCCCCAAAGATTAAGAGGTTTCTTCTGAGCTTGCATTTTAAAATTGGTTCCCTCAGCTGAACTGAAAAATCCGCAGTCTCAGGGCATTTGCAATCTGGATCAGGTCTGTCTCTGAGTTTTGAAGCTCAAGGCTAGGTCAAGCTAGAAGTGGGTTCCAAGTATGAGTATACGAAGTTCTCATTATGAAATACAAAACAAACCATTAAAACATTCATACTTAGTGCAATGGTTCACTCTCAGAAAGTTGAGAAATCATTGGATCTGGATTGTGAATACCCACAATATTGGAGAGTTTGGCATGGAGGTTTTAGCTTGGCCCAGCATTGAGATGAGGCCAAGGGTAAAACGTGGCTGTGGATCTTGGTGCAGAATACAAATCCCCATCCATATTTAGTCACCGATTCAGGGCAGGATTTAAATATGTGCTGAAGCCCCAGTGATTTCAGTAGAATTGAAGCACATGCTTAAGTGCTGTCCTGAATAAGGATGTTTTGATGAATCAGGGTCTTAGGAGGTACTCTCATAGAAGAGATGGCTTCTCCCCGCTCTCTGCCAGTCATCCCAGCAGCGTTGTCACTGGATAGAAGGTTTATGTTATGTTTCCATGAGGCAGGGATCACCAGGGAGTTTGTTCAGGAAGGGGTTTGAGTTTATTAAAGAATGTTTTAAATCATTTATTTCTCCAGTGAGTCAATATTGAATAAATAGACATGATGAAAAATTATGATTGCAATGCATGGAACTGGGGTGAGATATTAGAAGAACTGGGGATCTTCTCCTACTCTTGTCTGGCAGCATGACATAATCAATGAAAATTATTGGCCAATAAGGTCCTGATCTTGCAAGCAGATCCAGGCAGGCTGATCCTGGCATTCACACACCCCTTACTGACTTCAGTTGGACTTCAAGCAAAAGCAAGGGTCTGCTTGCAGAATCTGGCTCTAAATTATTGTTTTGAAATACTAAGGGCTCTGTTCTGCTCACAGTTGCACTGGTATAAATCCAGAATAACACCAGTGAAATCAATGGAGTTAATCCAGATTGGCACCAGTGCAAACAAGAGTGGAATCTGGCTCTAGGATATATCAATTCTGACTGTATTATAGGTCTTGTCAAAACTTGATTTCATCTATAAAAGGGCAGATATTTTTGTTAAAAAGATAAATGAACATTTATTACAGGAGATTTTTGGAATAGCACTGGATAGCTTTTTTGGATAAGTATATTTTTAAAAAATTTGTCATGGAAATATTTTTTTTAAAATGTACATACTGAAAATATTATTTAGAAAAGCTAGGAAGACTGAAAATAGTACAAAAAAACAAAAACGAACAAAAAAAGTCAAAGCAAGCCAAGAACTATGCTCTGTTGTAGAAGACTCAGGTGTGACCATAAGTAGCATCTAACTACTGTAAAAACTGGTATTGTTTCTGTAAAACTTTTTTTTGCTATGATTTTGCCTTGCACAATTCATGCGGATTGATTTTTATTGCAATCACCCAAATCCCTTGTATCTATATTGTGTACTAATTGCTCAAGATGATGGAAGTGAAATTTAATTTTCCTATTTTGACAGGTGGTGTGGGTCAGTGGATAGGGAACAAGACTGGGACTCAAGAGACCTGCGTTCAGTTTCCAACTCTACCATTGACCTTTGACAGGTCACTTTCCATCTCTGTGCCTCAGTTTCCCTATCTGTACAAGGGGGATTAATACTTATTTATCTTTACAAAGTGCTTTGAGATCTGTGGGTGAAAAGCACTATATCTTGGGCTATGTATTATTATTACATAAGCGAGGCTGGAGCACAAGATATACAGTAAGTCTAATTCTGATTTTACATCAGTATAATTCCATTGATGTCAATGGAGTTACTTCTCATGTACACCAGTGTGAGAACAGAATCAAGCCTAGTGTAATTCAGTTTCTCATTCCACTCTATCTCTCCAGCTTCTTCAACCTGATTTAATGTTACAATTGTAATCACAAGATTATTCTTTCTGGAAATGCACTGAAACAAAATTAAGTGGTCCAGTGAAAGAATATGCTGCATCAATTCTCTCTTACTCTCTTCTTGCTCTTTCAAGAAAATGAAATGACATGGTTTTCACTATGTAGTGCCATGGTTACAAATTACACAAATATATTTCTAATGAATACATTGCTGCTGTTGTTTATTTGTACATGAAAATGATCCCCCCACCCATCTCATCTGGAGTACTGTGTCCAGTTTTGGGCCCCACACTTCAAGAAGGATGTGGATAAATTGGAGAGAGTCCAGCGAAGGGCAACAAAAATGATTAGGGGTCTGGAACACATGAGTTATGAGGAGAGGCTGAGGGAGCTGGGATTGTTTAGCCTGCAGAAGAGAAGAATGAGGGGGGATTTGATAGCTGCTTTCAACTACCTGAAAGGGGGTTCCAAAGAGGATGGCTCTAGACTGTTCTCAATGGTAGCAGATGACAGAACGAGGAGTAATGGTCTCAAGCTGCAGTGGGGGAGGTTTAGATTGGATATTAGGAAAAACTTTTTCACTAAGAGGGTGGTGAAACACTGGAATGCGTTACCTATGGAGGTGGTAGAATCTCCTTCCTTAGAGGTTTTTAAGGTCAGGCTTGACAAAGCCCTGGCTGGGATGATTTAACTGGGAATTGGTCCTGCTTCGAGCAGGGGGTTGGACTAGATGACCTTCTGGGGTCCCTTCCAACCCTTATATTCTATGATTCTATGATTCTATGATTCTAAATACACAACTCCATTGCGCTACGCACTCAATTAATGAAAAATGTGCCATTTGCAGCATACACAGATACGTCATCAACAGGTTTGTAATTAGAGCTGTGGAAACAGCTTTTAGTGATACATGAACCAAGGTGACACTTTTCTGCTTTCAAGTTTTATTATGGCTCCAAAGCTTGGTTCAGATTCACCAAATGTTTTGTTCTGGCAAATTTTCAAGTGAACCTTCACTGGGTTTGGGGGGAAAATCCTATGGGGATCATCTTTTTTTCTGTTTGTACAGTGCCTGGCTTGGCAGGATCCTTGCCCATGATGAGGGCTCATAGGTGCTACGGTAATGCAAATAATAAATAATATTCATAATACCATTCAAGGGAGGGATTTATGGTTTTTCTTCCATGTCCTGTGAAGCTCAGCAATTCTGTGTACTTTTTGACCCAAACTAGGCAAAACTTTGGCCATTTTGATGGGGTTCTGATTTGAATTTCTAGGTTCATTCTAACTTTTTAGAGATGGCTTCACAAAAGGAAGATCTGGACTGAGAATGATCCCAGGTTTAGGGCTGTTGGCATTTGAAGATTTTGGTTCAACCCACTGTGAAGATAAAGTCTTTTGAAACACTGGTTTTGGTTAGGGCCTGAGCCCACTTGAAACTCAGGGGATGAGAACCAAGCCAAGCTGAAACCCAAAATAGTTTGCAAAACCAATGGTAGAGTTTAGCAAAGCTCTGTTTATAACACTGTCACTGTCTCATGTTAAAGTGATTTTTGCAAAATATGTTATTTTCAAGATAAGAGCATTTCATAACATAGTACACTGCTGAATAATATGTAATACGTCGGTATTATACTCAACTGTTTGGAATCATTTTTGCATTGTGAACATATGCACTCACATGCCATTAACATGGGTTTCACATATTTTTACTTGCTATTTAATGTGTCAGAACTTGGACTTAGTTCTCACTGGGTTTTTATTATTATTATTTAATATCTATATTGAAAGGAATGGTGGTCTGAAGCTAAAACACTGGGCTGGAATAGAGAAGACCTGGGTTCAGTTCTGCCACAGACTTGACTGTGAACAAGTCAATTAATCTCTCTGTGCCTCAGTTCCCCACTTGTAAAATGTAGGTAGACAAATTTCCTTGGTCGGTTTTGTCTGTGTCGACCATAAACTTCTTGGGGCCGGGACTATCTATTAGTGTGTGTTTGTACGGTGCCTGGCACGTTGGGACCCCTATTTCAGTTGGGTGCCTGGGTGCTGCTGTAATATAAATAATAATAATAATGAATAATAACACTCGATTCTCACTGGTGAGGTCCATATTAAAAGAGGAAATTTTCAAAGGCATCCCTTATCACCAGTGCTGCTTGTTGTAGCAATGCTGGTGCATTGGATGCCCCGTGAGACCAATTGTGGTTACCATATCAGCAAAGGGCGAAGACCAGTTGACTATTTGTTATACATGGATGATCTATGGACTATCACAAAAGGAGACACAGAAACTGATGATGTGGTCGATGCATTTGGCGAAGATATAAATCTACAAGTTGACTTGGCTAAACATGCATCCGCATCTGAAAAGAAGGGCAAACTGGTACAGACAGATGGCATACAAGTTAACAAAGGTGCTATCCAAGATATCTCTCAGAGTAGCCCCTACAAATACCCTGGAATCAGGGAACTGTCAGAGTTACAACATAAGGAAGTCAATGAAGAGGTGAGGAAAGATACAGACAAATAAGACCTACTCTAAGGACAAAACTCAACTGGAAGAATTTGATCCGAGCTATTAATATGTGGGTGATACCAGTAGTACAGTACTCTGTGGGGGTGATCAAGTGGAATCAAGGGGAGAAGAAAAAATTTGGAATCCAAACAAGAAAGCTCCTGGCGATGCATAGAGTAATGAATATCAATTAAGATGTTGACAGGATGTACCCCCAACTTCTTCTTCACATGACTGATGTGGAGCAACAATTAAAATTTTACATTTAGATGGTTAAGCCAGATCATTGCATCTGGAATAGCAGAGTTTATTGCTGTGATGCTTCCTTTGTATTTGTGAGTAGGGCATTGAGTTATTATACGTTCCACGGTCTGTTCTGGGTGACCACAGTCACACACTGGAGAGTCTTTAATTTTCCATTTGTGCAGCATGTATCTGCATCTGCCATGGTTTGTGCAGATACGTTTTAGGGTTGCTCAGGAGCTTCGTGGGAAATCGAAGCCATGGATCGACTGCATCGGGTCTTTCATTGGATATTTATTTGTGACTTCTTGTGAAGTCCATTTGGCTTTCCAAGCTGCCTCAGCGTTGACGTTGCATTGCTGAAGGTTAAATGCCTGGGTCCAATTCTTGTGCCTTCAAGCGGGGGTGAGGGATGTTGTTAAGGTCCTGGTGGATGGGAAGCTCATTTTCCAGAATCCTCTAGAATTCCTGAAGGGTTGTGGCATTGCAGCAAATGGATGGGGGAACAATGTACGACAGCCTTGGCAGCCAAGGTGTGGAGGTCCGACCATCTGATGGAAGAAAAGTTCTGCTATCTGTGGAGGAAGCATCTGACAATGTAAAGTATAAGATCAAAATATATTACGAGCAAGAGAGAGTAAAAGATCAACTGGTCATGATAACAAGTGATGACTGAGTGCATCCAAAGCCCAAGAAAGCATAAAAGAAAGGAGAAAGCAGATCACCAAAGAAAGACTCAGAAGAGGTACACAGAAATCATGGTACGGACAGTGGTGGGGAGAGATCGAACCCATTAGTGATCGAAAACTAACCTGTTCATGGCTTGTAGAAGGATGCCTCAAAAAAGAGGCAGAGTACCTCATTACGAGTGCACAAGAGCAGATCTTCAGGCTTAATTATATTCGAAGCAAAACTAAACGACAGCACTGCTCCCTGAACTGCAGACTGTGTTCCGAAAAGGAAGAGATGGTGGAGCATGTGCTGAGCGCCTGTTGGAGCCTGGCTGGGAGAGAATATCTGAACAGACACAATGAGGTCACCAAGTGTCTGCACTCAAGCCTCTGTGGCAAATACAGATTTAAACGAACCGTGCAGTATTATGACCACCTAACTGAAACTGCTCTAGAGAACGAGGAGGCCAAGATTTTATGGGGTCTGGCAATTGCCACAGACTGAATGGTGCTGTCAAACAGGCTGGACATCATTGTTGTAGAAAAGAAGACAAAAAAGACCGTGTCCATTGATGTTGCGATCCCAGCAGACAGAAACGTAAAAAAAGAAACAAGAGGAGAAGATAGTGAAGTATGAATAACTCTGCCACCAAGTGGAATGATTATGAAAAACTAGAATAAAGACAATCCCAGTGACTGTTGGAGCAACTGGAGTGATCCCTAAGGATACGGATGAGCAGCTCAAGAACTAATTGGGAGAGCAAGACGTCAGGATCGGTGACCACTGGAAGACAGCGCACTTGGGCACTGTGAGAATTTTAAGGAAAGTCAAGGAGCCCCTAAAATGCAAGAATTCTGTAGAGGGTTTAACAAAACTCCTGACTACTCAAACCTACAGAGCCAGTTCATGATCAGGATTTATCGGTGACTCATGGGGATAAATTTTAGACAGCAGAGATCTCCTTTTTATGCGTAAAGATCTTGTACATTGTGCAGGCTATTTGTTTAAAAAATGTCCTGAATGTAATATGGAAGGATAACATTAATAATAATACCACTGAAGCACATGGTCCCAATTAGAACCAGGCCTTTTTTTGCTAGGTGTTAAATAAACGTATACGAAGACATGGTCCCTGCCCCAAAGATCTTACGATCTTATGAGGATAAGGAGCAGGTGGAGAGAGGGGGTTACAATCAAATATGCACAGTTGTACATATGTATGTATAACATATATTAACTAGCTGGTAAAATATGTGAAACCCATGTTAATGTCATGAAAATGCATATACCCACAATGATAAGTGTGTGTATGTGTGTGTGTGTACAGTTGCAATTTTTTCCCCTGTTAACTAGAAATCACCTCCTGTGCTACAAATTGCACCTGGAAGGGAAGATGCATGATACAGTGGCACACCAGCAGTCAGGAACTGGGAGTCCGTCCTTAGCTCTTCACAGACTTGCAGTGGGAACTTGGACAAATCACTGAGCCTCCCTATTGCTCAGTTTCCTCACCTGCATACTGGGTGAAGAATACTTCCCTACCTCAAAGGGAGGTTGTGAGATGTAACAAAATGTTTGTAAATCACTGTAAAATTCTTGGATGCAAGGTGCTGTGAAAGTCCAAAGCATTCCATTCTTATGTCATCACTCACTTTTTCAGAACCATTTGTGCTGTACTAATTGCCAGCCAATTACTCTGATTTATTCCCCATAACTGAAATGACTGATTATGCTGTCTCTGACTTACTAAAAAATAAGCATGGAGTAGTGGCTTATTAATCAGGGGAGACTGGTGGCATTTGAGAGTGGGTAGGAAAAATTGTCATGCAGAAGTGCACTGAGAGACACTCTGGCCGCAGGTAAAGATAATGGGACATATTCTATTGTCAGTGACTCCAGTGTAAACCCAGAGTAACTCCATTGACTGTGGTGGGTGTAGTGTTCTCGAGGATCAGGGAGCCTTGGGTGTCAGTGAGGGGCTTTTACCTACCAATTACATCAACATCATAATGGATGAAACTGGGTTCAGCATCGTTGCAGAGAACCCCTAAGCTCTATCTGTCTGCATGGCTCTCTCTAGCCTACTTCCTTTTAGATACCCATGGGATCCACAGTGGAGATACTCTGGTTTACACCAGTGACAATGAAAGGAGGCTCTGACTCCATAAGGCCAGCTTTTGGGTTTGAGCACCAATTCTCACCCTGCAGAGCCAGCCATCAAATCATGTCGGTCTTCTGGGCTCTGTGTAGATATTGGGGATCAGAAAGGGGCCAGGCCCACCATGCCTCTGTCCTGGCACTTGGCAAGCCTTCCCGTCCCTTTCCTGACAGTACAGCTGCAGGGGAGTCCCATGGGGGAGCCGCCCCCTCTTTACGGGGGAATCCCACCATGAAGAGAGTGACGATGATTAAAGAGCCTGTATTATCTTTTCCATCCCTAGCTCTGTACGGCTGGTAGGGTGTGGCTAATCCCTTCCCTTCTGTGCAGAAGCGGGATATTTACCTGTGGAGGGGTCTGATTGGGCCCTCTCTTCTCAGTTACACTGGTGTTAATCTAGAGTTAAACCCTATTAAAATAAGCATGTCGCCAATACAACCAAGAGCATTAACTTTCATTCCCTAAGCAACCAATTCAAAACAATGCACAAGAAACTTTATCAGTAGCTTATTACAAACACCTGTGTAATAGTGGAGCGGGTGCATCCTAATTTACATTTTCTCTTGTAAAAATGGCTTTGAGTTCGCAGTATTGTCTCCTGCTGTCACCTGAAATGAGCAAATGTTTTATCTGCTTCAGGAGAAGAAGCGATACTTCACGTGACCCAGATAAAATGTTGCAAGCTGAAAGAGCCAGGAAGCAGCTGTGAAATTGCCTGAGGATATATCTCTTTGACGAAATGCTGCAGCATCATGGGGCTGTGCATAAAGATCCAAAATATTGTGCAGGGAAGCACATTTGTGCGATGAAATTGTGAGAAATAGGCACTGGCTTTTTAGAAATATACACATTGGTTAAAAAAATTGGTTCAACATAGAGAATATTTAAGTAAAATATCACCTGGAGTGACTATATGAGGCCAGTATTTTATTCTTCATCAGCCAAGGTGTTCGAAGCTGACTTTCTCCTTGCTGTGGATCATATTCAATGATGGATACGAATGGGCCAGTTTTTGGAGCAACATAAACATGTCTTGGGAAAGCAAGTTGAGGGGATGGGCCTGAGAACCGGTAAATGGCAACGTAAAGGCCAAATCCTGCTTGCCAGTCACAGACGTATAGTCTAATTGAAGCCAACGGCCTGTAGGTCCTAGGCTGCTAATTTGACTCCTGTCCAGGACACACCTAGTAATAACAAAAACTTGTTACCCACTGTGAAGTTTCCTATGTGCAACAGATTGCGTGGCCTTAGTTAACTTGCCAATGACCAGCTGTCCACGTAAAATGCCACCACACATGATTCTGATCAGTGCTGAGTGGATCCTCCAGTTTGGCTCTCCCACAATTCTGTGAATTTTGTCATTGGGCCAGTCCACATGCAAATTGCATTCACAAACGGCTGATATTTGTGCTCAAGCAAAATCCCATGTCTGCGTTGCATAAATGCAAATTCCCATCATTTGTGGCTGGATGAGAACTTCTGGCATTACCTGTGAGTTCACTTGAGTTTGCAGGATCCCACATTACTGAATCTGACCTTGTGCTCCATTCCCAGAGAGAGACACAGCACTGAGAAGGAGCACATGAAAATCGAATAAACTAACGAACAGAGTTGCTTGGTAGAAGCAGCAGCATTATTAAGCTGGTCTTCTCCATAGCAGAATGCCACCGAAAAAAACGCAGGTCACATTTGTGTAATAGGTCAAATTTCAGTAATGAGACCCAAAGTGAAAAATGGATCTATGCCACCCCCGTGCAAAGAATTTTCTGTTCCTATCATGGAATAGCTGATACAATCCGCATTTGTATCTACACAAATACAAAAGGTTGTGCATGTGTGTGTGTTTCGGTGCACTTGTGAAGCACAGAGAGAGTGCAAAAATTATAACCTGTACATTAGCTAGTAAAATGTTAGTGCACTGAAGCTTTTGCCACCCCCTTCTGTTCGTGAGTAATATACAGAGTCTTGGTCTGATGGCAAAAGAGAAATCGCTGATACCAGTAAAACAGATTACATAAACTGGGAGGTGCTGTGTTTATGGCCAGGCAAATATAAAGTAAAAATAAGACAGTTCCTAGAGGAATTAATGAAGCCCCTAAATGTACTAGGCCCCTACCTGATGGAAGCAAACAGACCCAGCTGCTAGGATTGAAAGAAAATGTTTTCCCCCACATTTTTCCATCTGGATTAGAGAACTCCAACACAATGCAGCCTCTGAAAAAAACCCTAACAATGCTATAGGCCCATTACTAGATAGAGATGATAAAATTGTGAATAATGATGCAGAAAAGGCCAAAGTGTTCATGGACAATATTGCCCATGGGCAGTATTTGGAAAGAAGCATGATGATGTACTTATACATGAGGATGATGAAGTACTTTCCAATCCACTAGTAACTAAAGAGGACGTTAAACAGCATCTACTAGTGATCAACATTTTAAAATCAGCTGGGGTGCACCTCGGCTTGAAGAGATCTCTTGCCTGCTGATGTTAATTTTTAATAAATCCTGGAATATGGGGGAAACTCCGGAAGACTCCTTCTGTGCTAATGTCACGCCAATAGTCCAACAAGACAAGCAGGATAACCTGGGTAATGATAGGTTGGTGAGTCTGACATCAGTTCTGGAAAATATAACAGAATAATGATATGGGAAATAATTTCCAGAAAAACTAATGGACTAATAATCCCATGATGATATGAGATTCAATCAATAAAGAATTCAAATATGGGAGTCTAACTGGTGCCATTCAACATGGATTTATGAAACAAATTTATGGATTTGCAACTTTGGTTGACAAAGGGAACTATGTAGATATAATACATTTAGACCTTTGTACGGCATTTGACTTAGTACAGCATGACATTCTGATTAAAAAATTATAACTATACAATATCAGTAAAGAACATGTTAAATTGATTAAGAACTGGCTAACTGACCAGAAGTATTTGTCAATGGGAAATCATCACTGGATGAAGGTATTCCTAGAGGGGTTCCACAGGGATCGGTACTAGGCTCAGTACTATTCAATATTTTTATCCGTGGTCTGGAAGTAAATATGAAATCAATACTGATAAAATTTGCAGATGACACAAAGATTAGCAGAGTGGTAAGTAATGAGGAGGACAGGGAAGTCAAACAGAGCGTTGTGGATTGCTTGGCAAGCTGGTCCCATTCAAACAAAATATGTTGTAATACAGTCAAATGCAAGGTCCTACTTTGGGACAGAAAGAATGTAGGCCATGCCTACAGAATGGAGGACTGCCTACTGGAAAAGCAGTGACTTGGGATCGTGGTGGACAAGCAACTGAACAGTGCAATGCTGGAACAAAGAGGGCCAGTGTGATCCTGGGAGTAGGGAGTATGAGGTGATTTTACCTCTATTTACAGCATTGGTGAGACTGCTACTTGAAAATTACAGCCAGTTCTGGTGCCACATGTTAAAAATGATGTTGAAAAATTTGAGTGCAGAAAAGCCACAAAAATTATTCAAGGGCTAGAGAAAATGCCCCACAGTGAGCATTTAAAGAGACTTAAAGAGATCATTCTGTTCAGTTTATCAAAAAGGAGATTGACAGGTGTTTTGACTACAATGCGTAAGTACCTTCGTGGGGAGAAAATACTTGGTACCAAAGAGCTCTTCACTCTAGCAGAAAAAGGCAGAACAAGAACCAGTGGCTGGAAGTTGAAGTCAGACAAATTCAAATTAGAACTAGGCACAAATTTTAAACAGTGGGGGTGAGGAACCACTGGAACAAACTACCCAGGGAAATGGTGGATTTTCCGTCTCTTCTCATCAAATCAAGATTGGATGCCTTTCTGGAAGATTTACTTAAGTTAAACCCTAGTTATTGGGCTCAGTGCAGGGGTTACTAGGTGAAATGTAATGGCCTGTGTAATACAATACATGATCTAAAGGTCCCTTCTGGCCTTAACATCTATGAATCTCTACTGAGACAACAAATTATCAGACAACAAATCAGGAACACAGCAAAAATACCATGTATCCCAACAAACTGAGCATGAATGCCAAGTGCCCTGTGAACAGCAGTCTGGGAAAGTCTGGAGGTATCCACAATAGCTTTCAAAATTTACAAGACCCTCAAAGTCTTTCCCTGAAATCTTGTAGACTTAAAATTGGAGCAAAGTGCTGCTGGTTTGCAGGCACAACCCTGCCTGGGGGCTAAAATAATTACATCGGCAGTTGGCAGAGAACTTCCTCTAATTATCTCCCTTGTAGTCTGTCTCAGTAGAGTGTCTGAAGACAGAATGGGCCATGGGGCCTGAAATGGCCATTCATGCCTCCAGACAAGGACCCGAGCACATGGGCAGAGCCAGATGCGGAATTTTACCATCTCTCTACCTGCCGTCTACCTTTAGTCTCCAGAGCTGCCAATCTGGCATATTTCTTGAGCACTAAATTCACATGCCTACAAATAAAGGAACAGAACACCGATGTTTATTTCCATGTTAAATCTGAATTTGTCTAGGGTGACCAGATGTCCCAATTTTATAGGGACAGTCCCGATATTTGGGGCTTTGACTTATCTAGGCTCCTATTTACCCCACACCCCCTGTCCCAGTTTTTCACACTTGCTGTCTGGTCACCCTAAATTTGTCTGGCATTCCTGACAAGAGTTCTCACTGTGTAAAAATGTTATCATTTGTCCTGGAACCTGTTTTTAGTGACCTCTAGTGGCAATAGAAGTGCTTTACTAGGGAGTGAGAGTGATGTGGTTCATGGTACTGTTTTTTAGATTGAGGTGTTGAATGCCCATACTCCCTTTCCAGAGAGAAAGCTAAACAAATAAACCAGTAAAATTGCTTGTGGAACAGGAAGTGCCATGGGCTCTGTGTGTCAGGCACTTTGTAATGACCACAAGCCATCAAAGGCTTCCTGGTTCCACCGGCAATTCTACCAAGTGTGTAAAGAAAAGGATGGTTTTGTGTCCCAAGCATGAGAATATTGTGACTCAAGATCTGGGTTCTATTTCAGACTCAGCTGCAGACTGGATTAATGCAAAGCATTATTTACTTATGTATTTGTGTAATTCCCTTCCAGTGTGTCCAGTTGCCTGAACTTTTAACATGCTGTGATGTAGTGCAGAGGCACACATGAAAATCAGCATGCAGGGTGGAAATTTCCCACCTTTCTGTAGTCAATCACCTGTGAGCAATTTGACTGCTTTAGTCAGAAGCTCCCTACTAACTTGGAAGAGGAAAGGACCGGGGTTTCAGATCACAAATTGTGATTACTGTGATCACTGCTACTGATCAGCTACAGATTGTGCATACAGCTAATTTGTGCTGCAACATCCCACATCCTCCCTCCCTTTGCTCACTTGTTTGCTTTACCTATTGGTTATGTCTTATCTTTCACACTGTAAGGTCTTTGCATCTGGGACTGTTGTTTACTATACTTTTGTACGGCACCCAGTACAATGGGGTCCCAACCTGGTTAAAACCTCTGAATGCTACAGTGATATAAATGATCAATCAAACGGAATAGTAATCATTAACCAGAAGACTAAGGAAAGCTCCCCCATAAAGCAGGCTTTTGTTTATACTGAATGACTGCCCATGTACGGATACCTGCAAAGAGTTTGGAGGGAAAACCCACTGGATTTCAAGCTTTCTGACAGTGCAAGCCTGCAAGAAAGCGCTCCTGTTGCAATGCTGAATGTTTGAATTGCAGCTGGAGTCTCTCTTGGCTCGTGCACTTTCAGCCAGCACTCACTCCCCGCCACCAGCCCTGTGAAGCCATGTGGAAATGTGTAACATTGGGTTAGCAGCGCATAATGTGCTTTTTCTCAGGCTGTCAAAAAACATCTGAGTAAACATTGCAGAGCCACCTTTAGTTTTAGCATCTTGGGAAGAGGAAGGTTTGCAGGAACGAACAGCAAACAGAAGATACTGTTTGGTAGATTCAAGGTTGTCCCACAGGCCATGTTTTGCTTGATTGCTGAGCGCCTTTCCTTGTACCTCCTGCTACAAACTGTGAATCCTGAAGGTTAGGGTAGCCACATCTGGCTAGGCCAGGTAGAAATAGACCTGAAACAAAATCTCAGCTTTACACCGCTCTGAACTGAAACACCTGCCAATTTCAAGAAAGTTTGAATTGGGAACTGAAATGGGACATGCTACCTCTGTAATGGGCTGTACCAAAACTCCAGATCTGAGCAACCCAGAAATGAAAGAGTCCAAATCCCCACCCAGAATATGAGACCGGAAGGCTGCTCTAAGTTGCATCAATGGTCTATGGGCCCCACGGGTCATTCTGCCAACCAGAAATCATTGAGGTATAAAGACACCTTAACCACACCTCCTTTTTCCTGGTCACACCCCCTGACCCCATTGCCAGGGGAGGGGATGGTAACATAGGAGCTGTTAAGGCAGCTGGACATCACCCAGTGATTCCCCTGTGCAGGAGGGAACTTCCATTAGCCCGCTATGCCTGTGCACTGAACTAAACTGCCCAACTGTATGAGAGCTTACAGGCAACTGGTCTCTTACGATTGGATACAGACAATACAGTTCAGGTACACCTTTTTAGTGGTTCATTGTTGAAAAGCTTTGCAGAAGAAATGAAGTTTAGTCCTTAAAAGCCTTTAATAGGGAATGAAATGACTCTGCAGTTTGGAAATCTATTTTTGCCTACTAATTTCCCCCCAAATTGAGGAATTATATCATTCTCTCAAGAGTAGATTAGGTCGCACAATCTGTGGCGGGTTAAAGTATTACCCTTTATCCTTCGAAGATCTGGCTTCAAACATGGATTTAGGTCACAGAAGAAAATGATCAGAAAAAATCCCTTAAGGTCATTTTGATCAGCTGGGCAAACATGTTTGAGACCTTTATTAAGAATGTACACGCTGCACCTGCCGGGTTGGGGAGCTCCTTTGCAACCTGTTTAGTCTCTCATATAAATATGGACTCAGGTGGTTTTTGAAAACCCTGGGTTACTTAAAGACTGAACCAACCTTCTGAGCCATCAATCTGTCCAAAAAAGTGTAGAATTTTCCCATTTACTTGAAGTGGTGCATTGGGGTACAGAGTCAGCACATTAACTGCATATTTAAAATCCATAAGGAAAGTCATTTTAAAAGTTTAAATACTATTCTTTATTTCTGGTGCTGCTCACAATGTACTGGGGCATTGAACAAGCAGGTACAAAATCATGGTCTCTGCCCCAAGGAGTCTATTTCGGTCTATTTCTATTACCTTGTCTGGTTCCATTTTTAAACAATTATGTCTTAATTTATTTCCATGGAAGGCTATAATAATATTCATTTTCAAGTTAGCTAGTTTCTTATTGGTTTATTATTTATACTTGAGACAGGGGAAACATAATAGAATGTTTTGATTTTTCTATTAAATGTCATATTTTACACCTAAATCCATGTCTATAAAAGCTAGGTGGTCTATTTTTCTTATAGATTATTATTATTATTATTTTATTAAGGGTGTACAACAACCCTTAGCCCTTAGCACACCTAAAGGGCTTTCCATCCATAGATCTCAAGAACTTTACAAAGGCAGGTACCATACGCATTATTATCCCTATATTACAGATGGGGAAACTGAGGTGCAAAGAGATTTACGGCCAACATTTTCAAACCTGGCTGGTCTTTTTGAGTGGCCTGATTTTGGGGTGCATCTCAGCTTGCATATGCCAATATTAAAACCTCCAGAATCAGAGGCCACTTCTGAAAAATTGGACCAAAGTGATATCTCCAAAGTCACATGCCAAGGCTGTAGCAGAGCTGGGATTAGAACCCAAGTGTCTTGACTCCTAATCCTAAACTGTCCACCTGTCCTTGCTGTCTTCCCGCTCAACAGGTGTAATTCACCCTTCAGTTTTCATGATCATTACACTCACAACTTTTGTTTTTAAAATGTTCATTGCTTCTTTAAAAAGGGAAGGGAGGGAGTGTTACTTTGCCGTGAACCGGATTAATTCTTTTCTTCTTATGGCAGATCCTAAGTGCCATTCTACTTTTTGACCTTGGCTAGCAGCTCGTTTGGCAAATGTGACAAGAAAAGTGACCTCTAAAACCTAGTGCCAGAAATGTTTTAGCATCATATAACGTGGTGTCGAAAATTCTCACAATCCAATTGCGGGACAAAATTTCACGGCTGAAGTTGTGTTAGAGAGTGTCCAAACTTCACGAACATTGTTCAAAACTGTAAGAAATAATCTTTAAACCAGACCTGCAAGAAAAAGCAGCTGTTGGCATTACTCAGTCCGGAATGGCTTTTTTTTTTTTTTTTTTTTTTGTAAGCAGTTGAATGAAAATACACCCTGAGAGATTGGTTTATGCATGAAAGGGTTTAAAGGAAACCATAGTCTGATGAACACAAAACTATGATATGACAAGATAATGACTATAAAAATTTAACATGGTCTAATTAATATCATCCCCTAAGAGCAAAATACACTTCGAGCTGAGAGCTTTTTGCTGTTTCCAGAAGAAAATATACCATGGGGACTGATTTCTTTGTAATGTTGCAGAGCGCACATTACTTACTGATGTTTGAAGGTGTGTGCGTATATCTGTGTGCACGCCTGTACGTGTGTGACGGGGGGTGAGAAAGAAAAAGAACAACTGATTGGTTTCTTTCAGAGTAGCAGCCGTGTTAGTCTGTATCCGCAGAAAGAACAGGAGGACTTGTGGCACCTTAGAGACGAACCAATTTATTTGAGCATAAGCTTTCGTGAGCTACAGCCCACTTCATCGGATGATTGGTTTCTATTAAACTTCAAATAGGACTTTTTAAAAATTCCTGAAGACCAATATCCCCTGTACAGCCTCACACTAAAATACAGGACCAATTCTTCAGCTGATATAAACAAACGTGGATCTGTTGACTTCAGTGGTACAGAGCTATGCTGATGAGGACATAGGCTGGAAAATGTAAACCCTTATGGAGCTTAGGAGCTTTTGTATGTTTATTCCCTTCTGCACATTTTGTCGCAGGAAGGAAGCAAATAGTCCATAGCTTGCACATTTTACAACGATGAACTATACATCTGTCATTTCCATACTGCCGTGGAGTGGTTGCGTCTTCTTGTTTATGATGTCAAATAGCACTGCTTAGAGGGTCCCGGTTCTGCACAAACATGGCAGTCAGTTCTCCGCACAGATGCTCAACGGGCTTAAAATGAATTCAGTGGAGTCACCGCAGGGTCAATGAAAGCGGGATCAGGCCCCAGTTGTGAACAAATCCTTGAGTCATTGCCATTCCAAGCACATGCTCCACATCTCATCATCATTGTACCTCTATGTATCTTGTCCTAGTTTGACGATGGATTTATGCTGAGCGTCTTTGACCTCAGCCTCGCCCAGCTATCTGCTCTGCCAGGCAGACTGACACATCAAGAGCCATTTCTTGTTTCAAGGTGTCTTCTTGTGGTCTGACAAAACAAGCACTGAATCATGGTCTTCCCTGGCATAGGGCAAGATTGTGACCTTCCCAAGTGTGGGTGCCTAATCGAGCAGACAGGATGCAAGGAGCAGTTAGGTCCAGGCTCCTGACAGCTAATAGCACTGCTGTAGCTTGCATCTCATTAAGGACAATAAAGGGATGTGACTGGGGCTATGCCCCACACTCCTCACTGCACCAGTCAGGCTTGCAAGGGGTTGTTTGATGCATGCTCTTCAGGGGTGGCATGAGGGCTGCCCAGTGGGGCTCTGGAAGGCCTTTCAATTGTGTCACTGACCGTGAAGGGATCCAAGCTTATGTTTCAACGGAATCTAGATATTTCCTCGATTTAAGAGGCCTTCCGTAGGTGTTTGTAGAAATGAGCAAAGCAGCGAGTGATATTGATTTTGTAAAATACGTATTAGAGAGGCGCTCAAAACAAAGCTTTGTGGGGAGGGGACGTTCAGATTCTGAATCCCGATCTCACGTTTGAGCCCCACTTTTATCATCTGATCCAAACCTCCAGCTCTGAACTTCATGACATTCAGAATCTGGTGCCAGATGAGGATTTTACATTTTAGGTCCATCTCTAACCAAGACCATAACTGTGTGGTGGGTCAGATACTTTGGGGATAGAGGCCATATAAGCAAATAGAAGGGTAGCAAGAGTGTGGGAAAGGCCTGATCTAAAGCCCATTGACATTTATGGAAAGACTCCCAAGCGTTACAAGGTTGTAGCTACCTAGATCTTTTATCAGAGCCCCTCAAATGTAGTGTTTCCAATTTTGCTCCCATTCTCTTTTACTGCAAATTCCCTAGGATATGTATTACTGAACATATGCCCCAAACTTTAGCATGACTGGATCTCAGCCAAGTCACAGGCAGACGACATACTAATCCTGCCACGGGATGCATTAGGTTATGGGATTGTCCAACTTCTGTGACGTATGAAAGGGAGGGATATTCCTGTGTCGGGTTGATCTCAGATTAAATAAAAAAGCAGAAGATAATTGTTTTGTCTGGCCTAATCTCTCTGAGGAGCAGCTTTGCCATCCTGGTTTAATGTATTACGTCTCTGAATGTTGCATCAGAGGGATTTTTTGATTGATTTTTTAAGGACCTTTCATTGGATAGATGGATGTGAAAATGATTTGTAGCTAAGAGGCCATTACTCAGATCTCGTTTTCAGCCAGACACCCTCACCAAGTTCCAGGGAGCTGAGGTAGCTGTCAGAAAACACAAATTGGCCTAAGGTTGTTTTGTGAGGCTGTCGGGGTTAGAACCCTTTAGTACAATGCCCTGTGAATGTCTTTATAAAATGATTTTATCCTGATCATGCATGCTTTGAATTGACAAAACACTTTTCATCTCAGGGTCTCAATACAATTTGCAAATTTAGGACCAAATCTTGCTGCTTTCACTCACATCAATGGCTTTACGTGTGGAAGGAAAGAAGGCCTGGCCCTGGCTAGGAAAGCTTTACCATACTCATATGAAGCAGGCAAATATCACTCTCACCATTTTAGAAATAAGGACACTGAAGCACGAAGCTATACCTGTATCCCATCCAAGGTCACTGTCATGGGGTGTATTCCCCACACTAGCCCAAGAAGAGCTGAAATAGGCCAGGCAGGCCCAATCAACTAATGAGGCTGCAAACAGGGGAGCTTTAGGTTGAAAGCAGCTAATTAGGAACAGGCAGGACCTGTATAAAGCCAGGTAGCTGGCTGCAGTGCAGACTTGCTGCTGGGGAAGACGGCAGGGAAATAGAGTGCAGGGACTCCCTAGGTGCAGTGAGTTGAGAGGCTGCAAAACCCAGAGAGGGTAGGGGCCTGTGATGTAGGAAGAAGCACAGGGAAATAGCAGCAAGTGGTAGGACTGTGCAGAGAATTTGGTTGCTTGTTATAGGGTCCCTGGGCTGTAACCCAGTGTAGAGGATGGGCCTGGGTTCCCCTATCTGCCACTGGAAAGTGTCAGGGGTGCTGGAGCTGCCAGCCAGAGAGCAGGTCTGGGAGGACTATAGTGACCTGGCTGGAGGGCCAAGCCCTGAAGAGGAGACTGCAGTCCCTGGAGTGAGAGCGAGACAGCATGGGGGAAGACACTGCCGGAGCATGAGCGCAATGCAGGAGGTGTGGCTAGTGGTGAGTGAACCCCATGCCAGTCACCCAGCAAGACCGTGACACAGGTGGGAATAAGTCTGGGAGTCCTGACTTCCATTTTTTCTGTTCGGATCGCTTGGCCACCATTCCCTTCTTTAGGGCCTGTTCCAAAGCTTGCTGAGATCTATGGCGAGGCTCCTATTCACTTCAATGGATGTTGGACCAGGAACTCAGTTGTTAGTGTCTCGGAGGTGTGAGTTATTAATATCTCCTTTATTTGTGAGGGGACAGTTTGCTGGTCTGCTGCCATATCTGTGCTCTGGCTGGACGCAAGCAGAAGTTCAATCTCCAGGGCTGTCATTCTAGCCCTGTGCACTGAGGACCCCACACATCTCCCTTCTGCAACAAGAGGGAGAGCCTGGCATATGCCTACCTGCAGTGTAGCAGATCGGAGCCCCTTTCCTCATGCACTTCTCCCTGCACCTGCTCCTCTATGCACTCCCCATTCCTTGCCCCACAAAGTCCCAAGACGACCTCCCAGCAGCGGTTAAGAGGACCATTTATCAGTCCAGGCAGGACAAAGCTGGGTGGAGGTGTGGGGGTTTCTGCGAGTGTGGGGCATTTCCCCAATCCCTTGTCCATGCTCACATCCAGGCAGAGTTCCTTTGGGCAGCAACCACTGACTCCTTGGGCTCCCTAGGTTGCTGTCCAGAGCTCTCTGCTTGGTGTCCCCATCTGGATCTTTTGCGTTGATCCTGTGACCTGTTTTTTTGCATTCACTGTATTCTCCTATTTTGTTGAGTTCTGGGCTCTGTGGCTCATCTGAAGGGGGGGACTATTCATGTCATCTTGGTGGACTCTACCTACCGACTCAGGATTCCAAGAGACTGGCACCTTTCTGCAGCACTAAACTCACACTGGTTATGTTTGTTTGCTTGCTTTATTTTTAACGCAAATAAGAGAATGATGTTTGCTAACGTACAGCTGGGACCCAGAACTGTCCCCCACCCCCATTGCTGCTGCTATTGTAAGGCCAACAGACCCCGGTCGTCAGTGAGTGGGATCGAACCAGGGACCTCTGGAGCTTTGTGCATGATCCTCTACCGCATGAGCTAAAAGTTTAGCTAAGGCTGTAGAACAAACTCATTTTCTTTCTCTCTCTAAGTGGTCTGGGTGCCACAAGATGGGACAGAACCCCACACCCAGGAGGTGTGGGTTACACTATGGGAGTATGGGTTACATGATCACTGATAGAGCAAACAGGGCTCTCGGGTTTGTCTTGGGTTTTTTTCTACGACTGTGCTGGAGAAATAAGCAAGTAACAATGTTAAATGGAAAAGAAAAAAAATGCTCAGCCTGGCATCGTGTAACACTGACATGGTGCTTTTGTTTTGGGCTAGTCTTTATACAATTATTTCCCTGCCTGCTGCACTTCAGATGAATGTGATTTAAAATGGCCAAGATATGAACCCTTCAAAATAAGGGTTTATCATATAATGCTGTCAGAACTTTAATGGCGGCAGCTGTTGTGTCTGCCAGCTGCTGAGTAGACTTAATTACTTAGCAGAATCCCCCATCCAGAGACTGGTTTCAGAGTAGCAGCCGTGTTAGTCTGTGTTCGCAAAAAGAAAAGGAGTACTTGTGGCACCTTAGAGACTAACCAATTTATTTGAGCATGAGCTTTCGTAGCTCACGAAAGCTTATGCTCAAATAAATTGGTTAGTCTCTAAGGTGCCACAAGTACTCCTTTTCTTCATCCAGAGACTGGGTTTCCTGGGTGCGCATGTCTGCCCTCTAACCAGGACCCCCACCTCGGCCAGGTCTACACTACAGACCTATATCAATACAGCTACGTCGCTCAGGGATGTGAAAAATCCACACCCCAGAGCCATGTAGTTATACCGACCTAACGCTCCGGGCAGAAAGTGCTATGTTGGCAGGAGGGCTTCTCCTATCGACATAGCTACTGCTTCTTGGGGAGGCAGATTAACTACGCCAACCAGAGACGCTCTTCTGTCGGCATAGGAGCGTCTTCACTAAAGCACCATAGCCGCAACAGTATAGTGCTAGACATGAAGACAAGCCCCTAGTCTAGAACTAGACTCTTTCTTGTAGTCTGTAGAGGGCAGCTCTACCAGGGGAGCTAAGGAAAGGGACGTCTGCTTCTGAGTGAGGCAGTGCAGTCCAAGCTGCTGCTGAGCTCGTCTGAGCTGGAAATTGCTCCCTGAGGTCCCAAATCAACGGCATGTGCTTAAGTGCTTTGCTGAATAGAGATGAACTTAAGTGCAGCTTAAAGCTGCGTGTGTTCTTCAGGGCTTTGCTGCATCCCGATCTGGATGTTTTACAGCAATACCAGCAAGCAGGAACTTTTGGAATCTATTTTCAAAGATTCCAGATTCCCAGATACGGGGGGAGACGTTCTTTTTCTATCCACAGTATTGGTACATTGCAGACAGAGAATAAGGACTCTTGCTCACTACTGATCTAGGCCAGTGACTACATCCCAATTCCAATCCCAAGAGCTGTCCTGGCCACTTACCAGTATCCATCAATGGTGAAAGACCCCTCATCCAAAAACCAGTCCCCTGAATCATTTTCACGGGACAACAGTGACACTCATTCTCTATTGGAGTCTAATGATCATAACAGTGGAGTAGAGGCCAGAATTCCTGGGTTCTTTTCCCAGCATTGCAACTGACTTCTTGTATGACTTTGGGCACATCATTTAACCTTTCTATGCTGCATTTTAACCATCTCTACAACGGATTTGAGACTACTTGCCTGTCTGGCATGGGTGTAGTGAGGCTTAATTTTTAATTAAACTTTGTACAGCACTTTGAGCTGTCAGTGTAACAGATGCTCTTTTACTGCGCTGCAAAATAGTTTCACTGTCCTCTCTTTAGCACCACAGATAGTGTGCAACCTTTCTTGTTCACGTCTACATTCTTCCTCTCACTGTATAATATACAAAGCCCTGGCCACATTCTAAGAAACCGCATAGAAGAGAAAAGCAGGTCTAGGGAAGGAAGATGTGCTGGATGGAGGCTGAGCTCTCTGACAGTCTAGGGTTCCTTCCTCTCTATTAATTATACACGTGAAGCCACTTGTTAATGCAATTCTAAAAACATGTCGACACAACCTGAGACTTCTGTCCTGGCACGCGTTCCTTTGAATTAATGTAACCCTAGGATCAGCAGGAACTGGACAACCTAGCTGAAGGCATCTCTATAACAACAACAGGAGGCTGTTATTCGCAACACAGACTTCCTGTGTCAGTGAGAGGGAATAGGAAGTAATGTTACACCTTAACGGAGAGCTCATTATGAATAATTTCTGTGAAAGGGCTTGAGTTACATTTCAGGCTGATTGTTCATGTAACACGACGAGCAACCATCCTGGGTGTTTTTCCCCCAAGGAAATTAGAAATGGATTGTAACTGTATTTAATTGTACAAATAAAGTAATTGATTCAGTGCTGGAATTATGTTTAGGGTAAAATATTATTGCTTAAATGTAACAGCTGAGAAGCCAGAGAATCCATTATGGCCAAATTGCCAGTTATGTGCTATGCTATTCAAAGCTTGCCTAATGTCTTTAAACAAACTTGACAATGTCAGTCAGTACTGTAGCATCCACAATCACATATAAAATTACTGTGTATAGAGCACGGTGTAATGTTTGAAGTGCAGTTTTGCTATGAAAAGCGACTGCACACCTAGGATTGTGAAGTTTCATCTTTATCGTCTCTCAAACCTCCTACCAGCTGTGCTCTGCTTACAAGTAGAAGGGTATTTTTTTTTACAAGCTGACAACCGCAAACTTGGATCAGAGGGTGAAGCTGTTTTCTGCCTCCGCCCACCCCATTAGCAGCAGAACAGAGGTTCCACATGCCAGGTTAGGCCCTCAGTTATGCAGGTGCTACCCTTTTGTCTTCAAACTGGTCAAACTTTACAACTATATGTTTATTATTATATTGCATAAGTGCTCGTGGGGGGGCAGCATTGCGCTCGGTGCAGTACAGCGGAAGACTCTGTCCCTGACCAACCAGTGTCACTAGACACAGCAGGTCTGACTGAGCGCAGACAGGAAGCAGGTCTCCAAAGTGGTGTTTGTACAGTCACTCTTCTGATTGAGAACCTCACTTTACGGCGAATTCTTACGTCGCCACCTAGTGCCACCTGTGGTTAGCAGGAAAGGGGAAGTTCCTTTAAGCCATAGATAAGCAGGATGTGCATGGAGACTGGAAACTGGGTTTGGTTGACTAAAGACCTGCTATAATATGAAGTCATTACACTGGGTGGGATTATTAATCCTCTCTAGGGCAGGGACCATCTTTCTGTTGGCTGTTAGGACTGAGCCGATCAGAATTCAGTCCTGGCCCATCTCTGCAGTGCCTAGGAGCCCTAGTTACTTAGGATTCCTGAGGTTACAGTAATGCCAATAATCTAATTAAATAATAATTAGCAAGATTTTCATTACCCTTTGTAAAGTCACTTGGAGAATTCGACTTTTCAGCACCCTGGATGGCTTGTTCTGCAGTAAGGAAAGAATTCCGGTGGAAAATACACCCTAAAGCATTACTGCCATTATAAAAGGCATCCGTTTGACTCTGAGTGCTGACTCCTGCCGATTCATTCCCAGTAAGGTCCCCCAAAAGGGATTTAATTAGCACTGATGGTGCCTTGTTACAATTTATATTATTGACATTTAAAAAACCTATCCTTCATTAAGACTTTCAAAACTAACTACCAATTCTGGGTTCCCTTAAAGGACATGATCTTCAGGGAATGCTGAGCTTCCCCACTCTGGCAATTGGGAGCCTAGAAGGAATGTCCAAATAGACCTCCAGAATATTAGTCACACTTGACAATCTTGGTTCCTGTTTTTAAAACCTAAACTGATACAAAATAGTTTGCATAAAAATAATTCCTAAAGGGGAAAACTAAAAACTGAAACATTTGAGTCATTACTAATATTCTTTTATCCAGTTTTGGTGTTTTTTAAAAGACCTTGTTTTCCCCTTTCTTTTCAGACCCTGCTCAGTAATGACCTGTATAAGTCAAGTAGCTCAAACCAGTTACAGGGCCTAAGTAGACATGGAACCACCTAAAAGATTTCCTTGTCACACAAATGCATTCAATGCATGCCCCACAGAATTCAAGATGAACAAAAATCCCAAAAACTTCAAGGAGGATCTAAGTAAAGGGTGTTTGACTCTAGTTTTCAGCTTCCTGGAGAGAGCTGATCAAATTAGTTGCAGTTGGCCCAATCTTCTGCCTGTAAACAGGCTGAGATTTTTTTTAAAAATAAACAATTTGCTGAGAATTTTTATGAACATTATCAGTCTCTGGGTTGATTGTGAGCTGCTTTCTGTGAGCATTCATTTAAGTGTTAACCCGGGGCTGCCTTATGGGTGGGTGACATGGGCGACTACCCAGGGCGCTGTGGTCAGGGGGCGCTGTTTGAGTGCTGCAAACTGGCAGGCCTGGGCTGCCAAAGCAGGGGTCAGTCCAGGTGAGTCCGGGGCTGGAGCCCCTGGCCAGGCAGGTGGGGGTCGGGAGAGGCAGGCAATGCTGCCTGGAGCTGCCAGCCTAGTGGAGAGCCGCAGGCAGCAGGGCTCACCCCTGCGTAACCAGCAGGGCAGTCCCTGGGTCCGTCTCCCCCATTTCTGTGGGCATGGGTGGTAGCCGCACACCCTCTCTCCTCCTGCTGCTCTCCCCAGCTCCCTCTCAGCAGGGGTCAAGTGGGACTTTGCTAATCTGGCTTCCCTGGCTGCTGCTCTTGGAAGCCCCCTTAAAGTCAAGGGCTCTGCAGGATGGCGGGAGCGCTGCACAGAAGTTAGTCAAGTTCAGCAAAATGTACTTCATTTTCTATAGCTTTTTTTACCAAGGTCAGTATCAAAACAAAACATTCAACTGAGCCAAAATGTCTCCCCTGCCCCCCCAACAATTTTTTTTTTTTTTTTTTTGTGAAAAACTTCAAAAATGTTGGCTTTTTGCCCTAGTTTGGGACAAATCATTTTGAGCAATCTCCATCTTTTTTGTGGGAGGGAAAAATCCACTTTCCAAGCAGCTGGACTTGCTGCGTTCCCAGGCTCCCACGAGACCTGCTCCGAGGCTACAGGGGAGGCAGTCACGGAAGCAGCAGCCCCTGCTGTCTCCCTGCACTGATGGTGCTGATTCACTTCTGCTTAAAAAGCCATGGGAGTGGCCTGGGCAGAACATCTTCAATTAATACTCGGTGGCATGTTTTCCTCTTAACACAGTCACCCTTGAGGGCCGGGGGACTGGACTAGATGACCCCTCGAGGTCCCTTCCAGTCCTATGATTCTATGACCACAATTCAGAGCCTGGAGGGCCACGTATGGTGAGACACCCCTACTCTGGGAGCCAGCCAGACGTTCAAAATTGGCATCCTACATGCTAGGATATAACAAATATCCTCTTAATGTAGTGAAACCACATGATAGCCCTTTCCGGTTAGGGAGATCAGACAGCAAGTGAAAAATCAGGACACTTTCTTTGGGTGTCATAGTTGTGTACATAAGACAAAGCCCCTAACATCAGGACATCCCTGTCACCTTATTTGAGGTAGGGGCCCTGAGCAGGGGTGATGCTCGGTATATCGGAAGGAGTCCCAGCCCTTCTAAAGACAAAGAGTTAATGTCCTTTAACTCTCTCTCCCTCACACACACAGGCTCTGAGCGCTGGCTTTCCTCTGAAGGGCACAACAGGCGGGAGGGATGTTCACATGACACCAGTGATAGCCGCAGGGTAAGCCTATTTCTGAGTGTGGCAGATTACTATTCTGAAGGCCCAGGACGTTTGATTGCGGAGTGACTTCCCCGAGGGGTTGCGCGGGTAGGAGGAGACTCTGTGGCAGCAATGGTAATGCTTTACTCAGCGGAACAGACGAGCCAGAGCGCTTTACGCCAGACAGCTTGGCAGCTTCCCAAGTCATAAAATAAAATAGAATCTATTAGGGGACAGGCAAACATCTGCCATCTTATTTGAGACTTACTGGCAGTGCTCCCATGTGGAAAGTGTTTGCTCAAGAATTCTTCCAAAGAAGCCACAAACAGAGGCCCTCTCACCCTAGTAGCCCCCTCCCTATCTATGTATGCACAATTTACTATTACTATTTGCATGTGTGTGTGTGTGTCCCTGGGAAAAAAGGGGGGGGGGGTGAGAGCCTGGATTTGTGCTGGACATGGCCCACCTTGATTACCATGCACATTGTAGGGAGAGTGGTCACTTTGGATGAGCTATTACCAGCAGGAGAGTGAGTTTGTGTGTGTGGTTTTTGGAGGGGGGTGGGTGGGTGAGAACCTGGATTTGTGCAGGAAATGGCCCACCTTGATTATCATACACATTGTGAAGAGAGTTGTCACTTTGGATGGGCTATTACCAGCAGGAGAGTGAGTTTGTGGGGGGGGGGGGTGTGAGAAAACCTGGATTTGTGCTGGAAATGGCCCAACTTGATGATCACTTTAGATAAGCTATTACCAGCAGGACAGTGGGGTGGGAGGAGGTATTGTTTCATGATCTGTGTGTATATAAAGTCTGCTGCAGTTTCCACGGTATGCATCCGATGAAGTGAGCTGTAGCTCACGAAAGCTCATGCTCAAATAAATGGGTTAGTCTCTCAGGTGCCACAAGTACTCCTTTTCTTTTTGTGGATACAGACTAACACGGCTGTTCCTCTGAAACCTACTATTAATATTGTGACTGGTGTTTTATTACTTCAATGGCCCCAAGAAGTCCCGGTCCAGGATCCAAGCCTCGTCGTGCTAGACTCTGCACAGACAAGGTACCAGGACAGGCCCTGCCTAGGATTATGACAAGAATGCAATAGGCAGAAGAAACAATTCAGGGAATGAGAAGACCAGGGACAGTAACAGAAGCGTGTTTTGCAGAATAAGGGCTAGCAATACCTCCCCACCCGTTGAGCCATTGTCAGCACCCAAGAGCATGCTGGGCACTTTCTAGAACATAGAACTGGGAAGACACGGTCCCTGTCCCCATGATCTCAGTCTCCTTTTTAGATATGATGCAACAAGTGACAGTAACAGACAGCAGGGAGGGGAAGGGTAAGATCCCAGTTGTTCGTTAGGCATGTGTATAGCGTTGTGATGCAGGTGGCTTTATATTTTATTATATAAACAATAGTTATAATAATTGCCTTCTTCTAGGTGGCACTGCTTTTCACTTGTGATAGCTCCAGGTAAATCCCCAGACTGGAGTTTCTTGCCTAAGCAAATGAATTCGTACTCTCCCACCCTCTCTCCGATGAGACATAAGCAATGTCCAGAGGGCTTGCAGTAATTAAAGAGCTTGTAATACTTTAGCTAAGAGATGGGGTATTGGTTAGCTCGAGCCTGGCTAAATTCCAGTTCAGACACCTATAGTCTGCCTTCCTAGATCCATGGATACCGCAATCAGCAACACTGGCCAGCAGATAGTGGAGAGTGCTGTTAAACAGTTGCTATGATCCACCCAAAAGTGAGACAGAAAATGTGTCCAGTGTAAATGTGAGTTTATAACCCACTTTGGGTTACTGCAGTGTAAAAGGTGTGCTTGAAATGTAAAACATTATTATTATTCTCTGACCTCGGTTCTTTCAAGTCCTGGGTTATGAATTCCAGTGAGTTTGGCGGTGGACGTGTTCATTTGTAATGAACACGTAATAAGCCCCCGCAGAGCTAGCAGCTCCTCTGCTGCTCACTGAACGCAGCCGCTAAGTATCTGCTACTTTACTCCATTAGCCTCTTCCACCTTTGTTTAAGCAAACATGTTGCATGGCAGCAGGTCATGGCAGGTAGGGTTGCACTGTGTGACAAATTCCAAAGAAAACCTCTTCGGTATTTCCTAGTAGTGCATATCCGCTGCATTTGAACGCCTTCTCTGCTGCCACATGTACAGACACCGTTGTTCAGATGTAGCCCTGCTACCCGTGCGTCATGCCTCAGAACACTAGCAGAAGTAACGGGGGCTGATGTAGATTTGGCATTTTGCAACCTGCATGGTACCTGCCCCACCTGATTCTGAAGTCCGTAAATGGCGCTTCTGTCTTCTCCCCTTTCCCCTCCCACCAACACACACACCACAGTCAGACACCTCCAGTGCTTTGTACTGAATTCTACGCTCTTATAATTTTGTCTGAACTTCTCCATGCCCATTTGAGGGTGTTATGAAGCTCAGATAATTGCATCCCCTTATTTCCCTCATAAAACCACTGTGGTGGCCAACCCTACTTTTCAATTAAGGACATGTCTCTTGTGAACATGCAATGTCCACTACACATTGCCACAACTGTAAATGGCACCTGCTTGGGGAAAAAGGGATCTGAATCTGCATTTTGCCCAAACACTCCGCAATGCGCATCTCTGTTCAGGGTGAACATTTCCCATCTATTTTTAATGTCACTGAACTGAGATAATCTTATGTAAGCCATGTGTGCCAGATAACCAAGGTTCCCCAAAACAAGGTGCAGCGTTTCTTTTGGCCAAACACCATTGCTTTGGGTGGCCTGGGTGAAATGAGTTGATGTGTTCCACCTAGTTCCTAGAGGTCAATTGTCCACATCACAAAAAGCAACATCATAGTGAGCATTGGTTACCAACCTGGTCGGTAATCTCAGCATTGATCAGGGGCCATATTCAAAACTAAGTCTAGGGAAAAGTTCTGTTCGTACACCTTACTACTTCCGCTTGGTGATTCTGAACCCTATTCAGGAAAGCACTTAACCACACACTTAACTGTAAGCATCTGCTTAAGCCCCATTGACTTCTATGAGCAGGCATCCTGACTTGGGATAGTTTGCTAAATTGTGACCTCTGATATTTTATGCCCAGAAACTCATTTATTTTGAAGATGTCCTTCACATTCCTGGGTGTTGCTGTGCAAGGTGAGGGGAGACTCCATTGTTTTCCTGTGTTTTACAAAAATAGATTTTTTTCCTACAAAGCTTCACTATAGAAATCCTACTTCCATTTTTGCTGAAGAGGAAAGAATGATCGACAAGTGAATTCAGAGACTCCCTCTTACCCCGTGTATTTTATTTTTCAGTGTGGTGTTGGTTCTGAAACGTATTGTACGCAAGCAGTCGAGCTTCACCTCGTGGTAGCATGGAGGTTGCTATCCAGGCAGATCATGTCCCCTCTCTATTATTTCAGAAGCTACGTCATGTCACAGTGGAATCCTAATGCATTTGGACACATGCTGCATAGCTGCTTTGCAACTGCGACCTCATGGTGCTATGCAGATATGAATTGGTAAGTCTTACAACACCTGCAGTTGCATGAGTTACTCTAAGTTGCCTAGTGTATCCAAGGTGCAACCAGAGGAGAACCCAAGAGTCTTAACCATCAACCCCCTCATCTAACTGTTGAGAAACTCCTCTGGCACATGTAGCCTTGATTTTGGCTTCCTGAATAAAAGACAGCACAGGGAGGAACTGATTTTTCAAAGCTGCTGAGCACCCACCGCTTCCATTGATTTCAACAGGGGCTGTGAGTGCTCAGCACTTCTACTGATCAGGACCAACATTGGATGTCTTGGCATGGGATGTACTGCCCGCAGTTAAAGCACTATATAAAGCAACTCTCTCTCTTTCCCCTCCCCCGGATAGCTTCATCCTCAGGTATTCCATTTGCAGAGAACAGGATTTCCATTTCGGTGATGTATTGTTTAGTGCATGGGTTCAAGGGCTGTGGGCTGGGAAGGCTACTTATGTACCACAATCTGGTTTTAATTTCTTAACAGAAATAAAACCGTCTTGAATCCCCAAGACCGTGCAGGAGGGATGGCTGAGTGCCTCATGGTGGCTGATTTTCCTCCCCCCCAGAATCGCTCTTCTGCATTTAACTCTGCTTTGTATGCCCCATCACAATATCCCAAAGGGCTTTTCAAAGCTCCCACAAGGAAGGAAAGGGTTAATGGGCTACAGGAAGCCCAATCAGCCTGCCCTCCAACATCTGGGGCAGGAGTTAGGCTCCCAGGGAGAAGCTAAAAGGGAAAGCTCCTGCTATGTTGGGGAGAGATATGAAGGGAAAATACACGGGGAGTATGCATCGTAGGGAAGAAGGCTCTTGCTGATTGCGTCCCCCAAAGGAAAGGGAAGCATTTGTTTTGCGCTTTGGGAGGGGTAGAGCAGTCAGTGACCCAGCTGGAGGGCTATGACACTGTACCCAGAAGACACTGGAAGCTGGGTGGAGCAGGGGAAGACCAACAGGCAGACCAAGTCTGAACGACTGTTGCACAGCCCAGTGCTGCCAAAGAGGTGTTCGGGTAAGGATGTGCTGTTCCAGAGACCTCAAAGGGTGCTATCAAAATCTACAGCTGTGCTCTGCACAAGCAAGCCTGAACACTTCTGTCTGTCCCCTGAAATGCTCAGAAGCTGAGAGTCCTCTAGTCATGCTGATGAACTTGCCAGGCATCCCACGTTCCTTTAGCTTCGTGACTCCAATGCGCTCCCACAAGTAGCTCTCTGGGGGGATACTTCAACACAGTTTACCTGGTCCTGCTTGTTTTGCTAGCTGGAGCTAGGGATGGCCTTCAGCCTGCGTAGGAGCTTGTCTTGCTGCTATTCCTGCATTGGGGGGGGGGAGAGCTCCCAATGCTGCAGTTTCACTTGCATGTAGTGGGCAGCACACTGCCCCTTAGTCTATTCTTTTCAGGTGTCATTTGGCTTTAAATGCAGCAATGCCATTGGAAGCTGTGCTCTCAACCGGTCTCACTAGCAAAGCTGGGCCTGGCTTCATCTTTATTTGGCTAAGAAACCTAAGGAAAATGCAGAGCACTGCAGCTCATGATACTGGGGAGTCAGTAGGGGGTGCTCTTCCATCTGCTTCGGTACTTACCCAGGCTGTTGTATAAATGACACTCTCCCATCTACCATGTGAGTAAGAGGTGCTAGTGAGATTCTGATCAGCTGTGGCTCTGAAAGCACCATAGCGCTCTCTGCAAGAGGCTGGCGATTAGTACTGTGTAGCCAGGTGCCAATTTGAGTAATACCTAATTCACTCCATTCCCTTGGCAGTTTCAACTAAATCCACTCTTCTTTCTTCCTACCTGGCATGTTGTTGCTGTTCACTGTCTTTAAAAAAAAAAAAAAAATGTTCCACCCCAGAAGAGGCTGCATTTCTAAAAGGTTGTGAAGCACTTGGCAATGCTGGGGATGAAAGGTACCATACAAATGTGGTGTGTTGTTGTTGTTAGTGTGTGTTACTACAGTATGGCCTAGGAATGTCCATCAAGGAGCAAAGGACCTTATGTGCTGCACAGACAAATAACGGTGCCCACTGAGCACACAATGGTGGTAACACACTTGTTGGCAAGGTATAGAATCATAGAATATCAAGGTTGGAAGGGACCTCAGGAGGTCATCTAGTCCAACCCCCTGCTCAAAGCAGGACCAACTCCAACTAAATCATCCCAGCCAGGGCTTTGTCAAGCCTGACCTTAAAAACCTCTAAGGAAGGAGATTCCACCACCTCCCTAGGTAACGCGTTCCAGTGTTTCACCACCTTCCTAGTGAAAAAGTTTTTCCTAATATCCAACCTAAACCTCCCCCACTGCAACTTGAGACCATTACTCCTCGTTCTGTCATCTGCTACCACTGAGAACAGTCTAGATCCATCCTCTTTGGAACCCCCTTTCAGGTAGTTGAAAGCAGCTATCAAATCCCCCCTCATTCTTCTCTTCCACAGACTAAACAATCCCAGTTCCCTCAGCCTCTCCTCATAAGCCATGTGTTCCAGTACCCTAATCATTTTTGTTGCCCTCTGCTGATGCTTTCCAATTTTTCCACATCCTTCTTGTAGTACTGTGGTATGGGTCTTGCCTGCCTTGGACTGTACGTTTCTCTGGGAGTAGGCCTATGGAAGTCAATAAGGGACTATGAAAATGGCAGAATCTAGCCTGAAATAAGTGGCAATGTAGTTCTGTAAACAGGAATAACATCTTGCATTTTCAGGCAGAGATCAACTGTGCTTTACGCATGGGCTACTTAACCCTTTCATCACCCCTACACCACACGTGCTGGGGGTATGCCTGCTCAGTGGCCCTTTATCAATGGTTAAACTAAGAGCACATCTACCCTTGGACCTGGCAGTGTGATTCCCAGCTTGAGGAGACATCCCCGTGCTAGCTCTGACTAAGCTCGTGCACTAAAAATAAAGCATAGCTGCAGTGGTGGGAGGGGCTAGCTGCCTGAGTACACACCTCTCCAAGACGCTAGGCATGTATTTGAGGCTGCTAGCCCCTCACACTGCCATGGCTACCCTTATTTTTAGCTTGCGAGCATACGTCTGCTGGAGGGGAAATCACCCCCCCAGCTCGCAGTGTGGGCATATCCTGAGGCATAGAGTCAAGGGGATTTTCCAAAAGCAAGTCAGGAGCAGAGTTCTGATCATGAGTCCCACTGCTCAACCACTTGACCAAATTCTGTTTTGCACAGAACATTGGCATATCCTATGTAACCCTTCTGCCAGGCCAAGTTGATAGCAGCAAGGGCCGGGTTCAGTACACAGGGGTTCCCTCTCATCAAAGCAAATGCAAAACCGGCTCAAGCCCCCACCCAGTGACCTGGGAAAATCTTACACACCCCCTGGGTGCCTCAAAGAGGCAATACTTCCCCTCTCGCAAGCACAGAGTCTTGGTGTAGCAGAGAATCTTTAATAACATGAGGTAAACAACATCAGCATTAAATTGGGGAAACACCACAACTAGTGTTCATTAACCAAACCATGAGCAAAGACCCACCCCAGAAAATTGGGCCACATCCTTTCCCTCGGGTTCTTGAGTCCCAGAACCCAAACGTCTCTTGAGTCCAGCAATCCACAAATCACCCAAAGTCCAAAAAGTCCAGCCCCAGAGTTCAAAAGTTCATCTGCAGAGTGTTACTCCCCGTCTGGCTAAAATGTGCCTGTGTGTGGGGGAAAGAGGTAAGGGGCACCTTACCTGTCCTGAAGCTGACTGCCCCACAGGGCTCTGCTCCACCATGACCGGCTCCCCTCTGCACAGCTCGCCGTCTCATGAACACACCGCTGTCTCAAACAGCTCCGCTCCACCACGACCGGCTCCGCTCTGCACAGCTCACCGTCTCATGAACAGCTCTGCTCACCATCTCACAAACACTCCACCAGCCTATCCACGAACAGCACTGCTGCACTCTAGAGCTTCCGGCTCCCCACTACTTGACATAGTGCTCAGTGATTTCAGCTCATAGTAGTGGGAGCCTTAGTGCTGGTGCACCATAAGGCCGAAGTGAATGCAGCACAGTACCTGTAGCTAGACTCTTAATAGACCCAAAATTAGCTCTGACATTCTACAGTGGAGAGAGACAGAAGTGCAATTGGTGCTTCAGGCCCTCACAAAGGGGCCCACACCACCAGGTACTAATACCTATCTCAAGTCTCTCTCAATTCACAGAGTTTTGGAACTCATGTCCCTTGCCTAGCGAGTGCTACTCAGTTGATGGTGAGTCCCTCCATCATAACAAAAGGCCAAGTACAGTTCCAAGCACAGTTCCCATAATCAGGGTAATAACAATTTATTCTTCCCGCCCCAATAACAGAGACACTGGGGATCCCACAACAGCCAAAGTGACCATTTGGGCAGTTATGGCCTCATTCTAGGCGGGGTGGGTGTGCCTATGCAAATGAGATCAGCCCCTGAAGTTCTTTTCCACAACTTGCCACACCTCACCACCAGATGTCAGGGTGGAGCCCATCCTGACTCTGCTTACACCTAAATGATTCTTGGTTCTTTAGACAGCCTCGTCAGCTCGTGCCTGTTAGCCTGATTAACAGGTTTCTTTTCCTGCACATTGGTCACTCTGCAACCAGGGCTTGACATTTTCTATTTATAGGGGAAGACTTGCAAAGGCACCTCAGTCAGCAGCCCGCACACCCCGCGCTCAGGAAACTGCTACAGGCGAAAATATGTTCTGATTAATAGCAAAGGCGAGACATGTTGTTTTTTCTCTTTCACAGCTGCTAATGAGCAAAATCAAAATAGCGTCTCCCAGAATGCTGGTGGCAGCTCCGAGGTGTTAAAAGTTCAAGCTTAAAACAAAACAACCACAAAAATATCAGCCCTCTTTGCAGGGAGAAATATCAAAAAGGCCTGGGAGGCTCGAGATGGCCTTTTTTAAATTGCAGAGAGTCGGCACCATGAAACTAAAATAATCGGCCGTCACGCTGCCAAGTTAGGATAAGTGCTCATGCTCCCCGTTTTTTTTTAAAAGTGAAGGTAGCACTGGTTTATGGCTCTCATTTGACAACTGTGGAGACCAGAGTCATCCGCTTCTGCCCTGAGCTAGGACATCAGGCAAGTGTATTCAGAATGTTCCAAATTTATTAGAATGCAAAACCATGCGTCTGTCTAGATGGAGGGCAAGCAGGGCAGCTCTTCAAATAATTCCTTTTATCATGGCTGTGCCCTGAGACCAGTGTGACTTGCCCTGTAGGCATCCCCACTGCACATGGTGGATCAAGGGGAGATTGGCCAATAGGAGCCCGGTACAGTGAGAGGAACCCCGCACCTCTCTCCAGCAGAGCCACCCTCACACACTTGTCGTCTTTTCACAGTCTTGAGGGGAAAGCAATGTTCCCAATCATAGCGAATGGTGTTTCTCTTATGTCTGGGGTTCCACAAGCTACCTACACGACACAGAGTACACCTCCTTGAGTTGCAAGCCTTCCCTCACTACTGCCACACAGGGCACTACTGAGCCCAAAGAAAGGAGCTCAGAGCTTTCCTAGAAACCTGTCGATATTTGTTATCTAGACCCATTAACCTGTTAGGGCTTTGTCCTCACTCCTGGAGGTTTAGTTGCTGCTGTGTGTCTCTCTCTCTCTCCCTCTTCGCCCGTCTCTGCCCCCATTCTCCTCCTAAGCTTTACTTCTGCTCTGTTTCCCCTCTTGCTCACACACACCTAGTTCTCCACACTATCTGTTGACCTACCAAGGCTACTTTGTGCTATATTGTTCTAGGTCTAACTGTCCTCGAGTCTTTGTGCTGGGTGGCACTTCATCTGTCATCATCTCTCCTCTGTTCTACTGCTTTAGACGGACTGCATGGGCTAATTTTTTTTTTTAAGAAAAACCCTCTTGGTTGACCCTTTTTGTTGGTAATAACTGTTCTTTGGAGGTAAAGAGGGCTGGAGCGTGGTTGTAGTTAAGGTCTGATCCCATTTCCTAAGAGACGAACCCATGAAAGGGAAGAGAGAAGAACAACAAAGAGAAAATACACCTTCTGGCTCTGGTGTTGATATTGACTTGCAGTCTCACTGGTGGAAAAACACAGGTACAGCACTCTGAGACCTGGCTGTTCAGGGCGTTGCTTTTAGCTGCCTCTTTCTGGACATAGGACTACAGATGTGTTGCAAAATATGCAGCCTTGGTTGGCTAAGCTAGACTCTTATTAGACAGAAGGAAAAAGGAGAGGGATGGGAAAGAGAAGAAATAAGGTGGGGAAGGAAAAGGTCACATGGTGTGGAGGGGAGTGGCATCCCAGGTGCTGGTCAGGCATCAGCCAGTGGTAGTGGAGATGTACTCTGGGTCCCTGACTTTGATCAGTATGACTTTCAGGACTGGGATAAATGAGGCCTAGGGGAGGGCGGGGCTGGCAGCCATGAGGGTTAGGCTTGCTCCAGTAGCCAATTTTTCTCCCCTAAGTCTTTCTTTAAAGACCTCCAAAAGGGAGCAATGGGTGGAACAGCCCCTCCCCTCATTATTCTGTCCACCAAGAAAGCTAATATCTGCCACACCCATTCATTGATTTCGGGGAGAGGAGTCTTGCACTCTTCTTGTTTCCCAGGCATGATCTTAACACAGTCCTTGAATTATATCAGTGAGACTTTTTGCTTGTACTAACCCAGTCTTTTGTCTCTCTTTTGTGCTATTCGGTGGTGTGAGCGTGATAATACAAAGTGTAACAAAGAACATATGTAGCCAGCCAACACCCCATGAAGTGTTGCCCCCACAGGAAATTTTAAAAATGCACAGCATAGTAATTGTGAAGTTGCACTCATCCAAAGCCCACTGAAAACAATGGAAAGACTCCCACTGACTCTAATGTGCTTTAAAATCAATGGGAGTTAGGCAGGTAAATACCTTTTGAGGAGCTGGACCTAAACACCTGCCTACTTACTTCATGGTATTGCCCACCCATGCTTCGAATTACAGATGGTTCCACTCATGCATTGGGAAAAATTCCCCTCTTTTGTGGCTACCTTACATCCATTCATGCCTCAAGATCTATCTTTGGGAGATTATTTTTAGAAGAATATCACAAACTTGCTGTCTGAGCAGCCAGTTCCAGATCCTAGGCCCTATGTTCCCATTAGTAGATCCTGAGAGAATGCTGCTAGGTGCCAACATGGAGTTTGGTTTTCTCCTCTGCTTCTGTAAGAGAAGTCTCTGACGGCAACGCTATTTATGAAAGCTAGAACCCCTCAATGTCCCCTTGTCCTCCTGATGCTGGGGCTTTTCCATGAATTCTGCTGGTGTCCCTGTGAGAGCACGTGCATCTGTGCAGTGCATCTCCGTGATTAAATCATCAGCATGGTGACTCATTCATAATCCTCCAACCTTTGGCCTGAGGTTGGATGCTGAAATAAATGTAGGATTTGTGAGAAAAGGGAAAACTGTTCTTGCAATGTTAAGAGCTTTCTCTTCAGTTTCTCCTGCACAGATGTTGACATAGATCTAGTCATTGCAGATACCAGCACCAAGTGTCACTGCAGCTTAGAGAAAAGGACCATTGCTTATATTGAGAGAGACATCAACTCCATTTCCAGGGTCAGCATCTCTCTTTTCCCAGTACTCTGCATGAAATCCTGGCCCACAGAAGTCAATGACAGTGGCAAAACTCCCCCTGACTTCCCTGGGTCCAGGACTGCACGCTGTTCTGTGAGAGATCTGCTAGCTGCATGAGGCTGGTTAACCCTGCATGAAGCTGGCTAAGCCGACCTGTCAGCTCCGTAAGAACCTTGTTTGTCCAATTCAAAACTTTGGACTCTCTGCTGTCCAAACGCTGCAGCTGAGCAGACAAAGGAGAAAGGCCTACTACTGCCCGCCCTTAAAAGGATGAAACTCTCATAGGCTTCAAAATGGGAGTTTCACCCATACAAGTGAAGGCAAAAATTGATCCTAGTAAGTTTTGGGTCTCTCAGGAATGCCCCTGAATTAAATTTCTTTTTCCTTATTCTCCAGTCTGTTTGTGAGACCAACCTCCTATGTCAATCATCGCTTCATCTTTCCCAAGACATCTCTAGGGAGGGTAATATCTATATCCCCACATCCATCCTGAGGCTTTTGCCAGCACAAAGCTGATTTCAGAAATGAGTGCTCTGCACTTGGAGCCTTCTGGCAAAATAGAACACACGGGTGTCAGAAAGGCTTTTAAATCACTCAGACTGCAGCACAGCACAGAGCTATCACCTAGGGCAGTGTTTCTCAAACTGGGATCCATGGACACCTAGGCGTCCGTGAGCGGGGTCTGTGGGCCCCACTGATCAACTGCTCTCCCTCCCTCCTTTAACAACTCTCCCTCCCTCCCAGTGCCTCCTGCACGCCGGGGAACATCTGTTCAGCAGCATGCAGGAGGAGCTGGGAGGGAGAAGGAAGAGGGGGTGGAATTGTGTCCAGGGCCATCAGCCCCCCGATCAACTCCTCTCCCTCCCGGTGTCTTCTGCACGCTGGGGAACAGCTGTTCAGTGCTCTATAGGAGGGAGGAGAAGGAGAAGGGAGGGGGTGCACTCGGGGGACAGGGGTTGAAAGCAGCGGAGAAGAGGAGGGGCAGGGGTGGAGCGGGGACAGGAAGAGGTGGTGTGAGGCCTTGAGGGAAGGAGTAGAGTGAGGGTGGGGCCTGGGGTTGAGCGAGGGGCTTGGGGGTTCCTGGGTTGCTAAAGTTTGAGAACCGCTGCCTTAGGGAACATAAATACCCAGAACACATGCTTCAAAGTATACCCTTTCCAAGATGCAGTTGCTGATGTACATCTGATGAACCTAGGGCAATCTGTCATCAGCTAGCCATGTACATGTACATGGGGGGAGGGATAGCTCAGTGGTTTGAGCATTGGCCTGCTAAACCCAAGGTTGTGAGTTCAATCCTTGAGAGGGCCATTTAGGGATCTGGGCCAAAAATTGGGGATTGGTCCTGCTTTGAGCAGGGCTGGGGGTTGGACTAGATGATTTCCTGAGGTCCCGTCCAACCCTGATATTCTATGAATGGAGACCAGGATGCAAAAAAATCCCACAAGTCTTCAACTGCTAAGTTCCCCTAGCTCAGCTAGTAGAAGGAGTCTGTAACTGGCCACATGGCACCCAACAGCAATCAGGGAGAAACAGTACTGCATCAGTCCCTTAGCTTAGGGGCCGTCACAGTCTGGCCAGGGAGTACAGGCACTGTATTAATCAAGCAGCAACGCTGGTCTTCCTAAAGCAGGTGCATTGGGGAGGATGGGGCCATGAGCCTCCATGCCAGCTAGGAGAACTGCAGGAGTGTTGGAGGGGAATATGCTGCAATAAGTGAACCGGTGTCCGCTGCCATTCCAGGGTGCACGCTCTCTGAGCCCCAGGAGAATGCCAGCAGTATTCCGCTTGGGGACCCCTTACGCATCCCCCAGCCCAAATGTGGCCAATGACTTAAAAAATACAGTCAGGTCCATGTTATCCTTAAATCAAGCCCTTACTGAATCGGCTGTCAAAGATGCATAGCTTGTAACATTTACCTGACAGTCATCCAGACCCACTCGACCAAATATGCAGCCCCTTAAATTAGACCCAAAATATCGTCTGAGGCACCAGCCTCAATTACATATTTACCCAAGAGCAGCTCGGAGGCAGAAGAGTACATGTTTATGCAGCCAGTCCACGCTTCTTATTTGAGAGACTGGGCTGGCTTGCCCAAACATATTTCTAAAACACTGTCAGTGTATTTAGGCCACCCCAGATTGGGAGCTTTCTGGCCCAGGGACGGCGTTTGTGGTGTTTGCACACTGCCTCGCACAAAGAGGGTGGGGACCTTAGGTGCGACTGCAATAGAAAGAGTAAAAATAAATGAACAATAAAGAGCAGTTCCCCTGTATGGCGAATACACTGATAGAATTTTCTTCACAGCAAATAATATTGGCTTCAACCAGCCAGTATCTTACTTAGATCTATCAACCACCCCCCATCCCCTGGGTCATTGGATAACAGAACCTAGGATTTTACAGCACCAAAATCACAAGCCTCTACCCCATGAGCTGAAGGAGTAACTCCACTATGTGGTGTAAGTAGTGGGCTCTAATGCTACGTGTGGACTAGACCAGACGTGATCACACTTGCCCAGCATGTTACGTATAGAAATACGTATATATTTTAAAGGGTTATTCTACAGCAAATCCTCAATACCCCCCCAGATTGTTCCTTTGTGATATGTTTTCCATGAACTTTTCCTTTTCAGCCTGTGTGGCTCTTGTATTAGATTGAGGGGGAAAACAAGAAAGAACAAAAATAAAGCCTCAATGAGAGAGAGAGCACAGTGTGTCTCTCCTTCGTAACACGCAGCATCAACTCTGTCTCACAAAATGGCAGCTACCTCTGCAAACTGGCAAGCTTTGAAAAGTAAATTTACAGTATAGGTTAAAAAAATTATGAGTGTTTACACTGTTGTATACCCTACATTTTGGGTTAGATTGTACAACTCTTGGTAAGCAGTTATTCACTCAAGTAGTCCCATTGATTTAAAGGGGGCTATTTGTGTGAGTGCTCACCCATTTCAGTAAAGGTTGAACAATGAGTTTAGGGTGCGTGTTATGTTTACTAAAGCCTTTATGGGCGCTTAGTGGCTCAGACCTGCCGCCTCCCCGTGCATTGATCGTGTCAATGTACGACCAGTCAAAGTGACTAGAAACCCAGTGAAACTGATCAGGCTGGTTGGACTGTCCACCACTATTGAAATACAAAAGCATCAAGGGGAAAAGAATAGTTTTAAAAATACTCTTTCCATGTTAATCATTTAAGTTTTTCAGGAAGAAGAACATTATATTTATTTAAATATATAGGACAACATTGTCAAACATGGGGTGCCTAAATTTAGACATCTTAATCCATCTAAATAAGTGGCCTTATTTTTCAGGCGTACTGAAATCAAAGAAAGCTTTGCGATTGCCCTGGTGGGAGCAGCATCGGGTTCGCTGGGTGCACGTGTTTGGAGGTATTGCTCAGACACAAGTCAGTGGGAGTCCCATGTGCACTTTTGAGGGCAGAATCTGGCTGTGTCCCCTAATAAGGTGGTGATAATGTTCAGACTAGAGGCACTGTTTAATAACAAATACGCCTTTGGATGCTCTTTTCAGAGACTTACAAGGAATATTTATAGCTTCCAAATGGAGATTTCCTGGCCACACTAACAACCTCTTGTCAATTGCTTGTTTCTCTTTGGGCTTCTCCCTGAAATCCTCTCTTTTTCTCCTTAAGCAACTTAACCTCCCAGCTGGCATGCACAATCCCTGTTAATGCTGAGCCAGCCAGCCTACATCACGGTTCCTCAGTCAGCCCCCATACTCCCTGAGATTTTCAGTCCAAAGAATCCAGCTTCTTGTTTGCACAGCTCATCTGGGCTGACACCAGCCTCCTTTGAGGCAGGAAATGTGCTAGCTGTGAGAGGTGTGTATCAATCCTAACTAGCTGCATGCCTCTCTGGTGTCACCGAGATTCAAGTGTGAGCCGGATTTCACTGTGCAAAGCTCCATTGTCCTTCTGTAAGGAGGAATGGGATTCCAAAGGGAGAAGGACTTACCAGGGAAACAAACCTACTGACACTGTTCTAAAATAAATGGGGGGGGGCATTATAACCCAGATTGCAGCCAGTTCTTATGCACAGGAAGCAAAGAGCCCTCCCCTCCTGTATGCCAATTGCATCTGTTATGTCTGTTGACAGCTTCGCCGCCTGCCCCTTTGGGAGAGGCTATGTCCCCAGCCTGTGACAGCACCATATGCTGAGAAGAGATGGCCCAGAGGCTGTGCCACCCAAGAACTCAGGGAAGCCTCTTGCCTTCTCCTTCCCACTCAGGACTGAGCCTTACTAGCCCGATCTGGCCCTATGCCTCTTTTTTTTTAACATTGTGTGTAGGATTTGTTGTTGTCATTTACTTTTTTTAAAATGCTCCCGATTAAATATACAGCAGCACCCTGCAGGAAGGGCCTGGATGCAACAGTCGCATTATTGCCTATCTGCGGTGCTTTGATCTTCCCTGAAGAGCGATTGTCTGTTTTTTCCAACATCTGCCCGAGCTGCATGAAACTAGCCCCTTTTCACCGTGTCTCCTGGGGGCGGGGATGCAGCTGTGGTTTGTTGCAGGGGCGAGGAAGCAGCTAAGTGGGGTAGCAACGAGGCCTCTGTAGACCAAGAAGGGGGACGAGGAGGCATTTTTCCTAACAGACTTTAAATCTAACATTCAAACCATCCTGAAAGAATGAGTTCTCTTCCAGCCTTTGTAAACCAAATATCAGGGGGGCGTTTTTGAAGCCCCACCACAATCCAAAGAATCCTACATGGTTTCAGTCCTGCCCTTTTGCATTTCCCTTGTTTCAAGTCTACCTCCCCTCTAGCTGGGAGCTTCTATGTCTTAATAAGTTCACTCTCCTGGGTTTTCCTTCAGTATTCCCCGTGAGAGACCACTCATTGCAATGGGGCTGCCCGCAAAAATAGAAATAAAATAGACATCATCGCCCGCGTTTTCGTTTGATAAATTTCTCCCTCTCCCCGTTGTCCTCAGATACAGCTTGGCAAAGCTGCCGTGGGTATTTACCAGCCCAGACTGCCCGTTTACACCCCTTTGGGGGATGACTGTTGATAATGACATAAACAGAAGATATTTTTACTTTATTTTAGATGCTTTCTCTGCAGGCCAGTGGAGGCTGGTTGCAACCCGCAGGCAGGCTCACACTTGAATCAAACAGGCAAAACTGATACCCAAGGTGAGCCAAGTTACAGCAGCTATAAGTATTGTACCGTATCTGACTCAAAAAAAAGTAGACAAAGCTTAGCCAGAGGAGGTCTGGGCATGAGACAGTACAGGCTGTACCAATGTATACATTTTCATTCCACAGTGGAACAAAACCAAAACCTTTTGAATGTTTTCCCGGAACGGAATTGTGTGAAATGTTCATTTTCTGCTTGGGAAGATCAGAGTTCTGGTTCTGATTTCTCTCTCTTTCTCTGGACAGAAGTGACGAGAGGGCCCTGAACCTAAAAGACCTCTTGACAAAAGCTTTGTTGAACTTGACACATCTCAGTGAAACGTTCCGGCTTTGAAACGGTGTATTTTGACTACATGGAATTTCACTGACAATAGATTCAGAGACTTTAAAGTCAGAAGGGACCATCATGATCATTTACTCTGACTTCCTGCACTTTGCAGGCCACAGATTCTCACCTACCTACTCCTGTAATTGACCCATAACCTCTGGAGATCCATAATGTTCTGACCAGCTCAAATAATAACATTATTATTAATTCTTATTTTATTTTATTTATTAATAATAGTTTGCATTATATAGAGATTTCTGTTCAAGTACCTCAAGGTGATTTTCACACATTAATAATTTCACACAACACCCGAGCGAGATAGGATAAATACTATGACTTCATTTAATAGTGACAGGTTCAGGCTGCAAAACTTGGATCTGCTTTTCAGAGACCTCAGAATTCAGGGGTATTTGGCTCCAGGGATCTGTTTCGAGCCCATCTCTAGTTGTAGACTTTCTATTCTTGTCTTTTTTCTTTCCGAAGAATTTGGGGACTTTTTTGTTGTAAAAGTTTCTTCTTCCTGCCAAGTTCAAATCCTAATTGTGAGAAGAGTGGGAGTTTGTGCTGTGTATTTTTCTTTCGTTAACCTGCAATTGAGTGAATGTTTCTATGCTCATATATTTGTCTGTAAAGGTAAGCCACAAAAGCTACCCTGCATATCCGGTCACCACTGAATTCATTGTTCTAGGAAGGCAGATAAAAATATAAGAACGGCCATACTGGGTCAGACCAAAGGTCCATCTAGCCCAGTGTCCTGTTTTCCAACAGTGGCCAATGCCAGGTGCCCTAGAGGGAACAAACAAAACAGGTAATCAGCAAGTGATCCATCCTCCTGTCACCCATTCCCAGCTTCTGGCAAACAGAGGCTAAGGACACCATCCCTGCCCATCCTGGCTAATAGCCATTGATGGACCTATCCTCCATAAACTTATGTACTTTTTTGAACCCTGTTATAGTCTTGGCCTTCACAACACAAGGAGTTCCACAGGTTGACTGTGCATTATATGAAAAAATACTTTCTTTTGTTAGTTTTAAACCTGCTGCCTATTAATTTCATTTGGTGACCCCTAGTTCTTGTATTATGAGAAGGAGTAAATAACCCTTCCTTATTTACTTTCTCCACACCAGTCATGATTTTATAGGCCTCTATCATATCCCCCCTTAGCTGTCTCTTTTCCAAGCTGAAAAGTCCCAGGCTTATTAATCTCTCCTCATTCAGAAGCCATTCCATACCTCTAATCATTTTTGCGGCCCTTTTCTGAACCTTTTCCAATTCCAGTACATGTATATCTTTTTTGAGATGGGGCGACCACATCTGCACGCAGTGCTCAAGATGTGGGCTGTACCATGGATTTATATGGGGGCAATATGATATTTTCTGTCGTATTATCTATCCCTTTCTTAGTGATGCCCAACATTCTGTTTGCTTTTTTGACTGCCGCTGCACACTGAGTGGATGACTCCGAGAACTATCCACAATGTCTCCAAGATCTCTTTCTTGAGTGGTAACAGCTAATTTAGATCCTATTGGTTTATATGTATAGTTGGGATTATGTCTTCCAATGTGTATTACTTTGCATTCATCAACATTGAATTTCATCTGCCATTTTGTTGCCCACTCACGTACTTTTGTGAGATCCCTTTGTAGCTCTTCGCAGCCTGCTTGGCACTTAACTATCCTTAATTATCTCAAGCAAATGCCATTCAAACCAGAATCAATTCCATTATCTCTAATATTATCTCCAGACTGTCCTTTCCATTTACGTATAGAATGCCTTGTCATTCCTTTTTCGAAAGTTTATGATGAGATTTTTTATTTCTCCCTTTTTTCCATGTCATTTGTCAAAATATCACCTGCTGAAAGAGCAAAGACGCAATTACATCATCTGTAACTTTTTCCTGTTGAATGAATATAGGCTTTTTAACTTCTGGAGGTGTGGGAGTGAGGTGATTGTGTTCGACACAGTAAGGGGAGGACATGATGACTTAAATGTTTTGCTTTCCAACAGCATAGTAACCAAAAGCAACTAGATACACTTTCACTGTTTGCCCCATAGCATGAAAGATAAGGGCATGTTAATTAGAGAGTTCCATGATATCTTTTATATTTGCCTGTCCTACCTCAGCAATAGATTACAGCTGTAATATAAGACCCTGGGCCTTGCAAACTCTTATGCACATACTTAACTTCGCTCGTGTGCACAGAACGACTCACATGCACAAGAGTTAGCTGGATCTTGGCCTAAAATTGCAACAGAACTGTACTGAATACAGGGGCAAAGGAGAAAGAGAGAAAGGTACTGCGCTGACAGATGCTGGCAGCAGCTCTGCGTTCAGCTTGGAATTTCCTTCATGTACTCTGGAACTGCCTGGAATTGTCTCGATATAGGTCGCTCATTCTGCATCACAGCAAAAACCGAGTCACTAGATTATCAGTACTGTGTTCTCTGGAATATTGCACTGTAGATTATTTGAGTTCTGAGGAATGCGACTGAGATAACTGAGTGTTCATTCAACGTTGGCTGCGGGCTGCTTGATCACAGCCTATTTCTGCCACTCTTGCTGACATTGGGTAGCACCAGAGGACCTGATCCAAAGCCCAATGAATCTTGCCCGAGGATAGAAACCATCATGCCTGAGGACAGAAAAATCCTGGCTCTGCTGCATTCACAGACTGAGTTCAACACAGGCCGGGAATCTTGAGGTCCTAGACCAAGCCACCGTTAAACAGCAATGGCACATGGATGCTGTTTGCATTGTTAAAGTGAAAAGAAAATGGCTGAGCATTTGCAGTGACTTTATATTGTAAAAGCAAATACTTTGCTACCGGCTAGTCCCAACCGCCACTAGCAGCTCCTGGTAGTTTTTTGCATATTTCACTTGTAAGCAGATTATTTTGAAGAGATGTCACGTCCAGTCCGCCAGCATGATATGATTCTTTGGGGTTTTCTGGTGATACACTTTAATTTTACAAGACTCAGTTATTGTATTAGCTCCGACCTGTGCAGCAGGGAGCCCAGCCCTCTCTAATCACAGGCTTAGAATGAATTTCTTCATGCAAATTTCATGGGGCTCTACCTGTGTGTTTTGATGATTCCCAAGCTGGGCATTTCTCCCCATGTGTAAGCTTTGGTTTTATACATACTGCAGATAATAATCATCAATGTTTCATTCATCATAAATGTTTAATATTTATAAATGATTGATGTCCAGGTTTCCAAGCAAATAGGTAGGACAGTGCTAATGAAGAATACATTTGCATACATGTCTAACCTGCATTTGGAATATATGGGTTCAGTTTTGCTGTAGAGATGCACACCAATCGTGCCATCATTAACGGGAGTTACACATGTTGTGACCTATAGCATGCATTACTTGAATTACAGGTCAAAATGTGGTTGTGGGTATAGGAATCCCAGACATGACGTGTTTCATTCCTTTGAAGGGGACGAGCTTATTCTGGATTCCTTTTAAGGTTACTTTTCTAGTGCTATTATGACGCAGCATGTTGCTGGATTGCTTGTTGCTTCAGTGACCACTGAAATCTCACTCATCTATATTAATGCTCATTCTTTAAAATTGTCCTGGTTGGATAGTCTTGGGACTCAAAAGCAAAGTAGGACGCTTAATGCTTCATGTATTTAATCAAGACTCTTCTAGCTCAGAGGGATTTCATTAACAATGCTGCTGTCGGATCCCTGGATGCATGACTTGTGCTGAGCCCGCTTGTCTTGTGTATGGCTCTGCAATACTATGGTATGTTCACATAGATTAGCCAATATGCACTTTACCAATAGATGTCACTGTTGCTCTACACAGATGGGACTAAAACAAATGTATCAGTCACTCAGTTGGCTCAGATTTCAGAGTAGCAGCCGTGTTAGTCTGTATCCGTAAAAAGAAAAGGAGTACTTGTGGCACCTTGGAGACTACAAATTTATTAGAGCATAAGCTTTCGTGAGCAAGTGAGCCGTAGCTCACGAAAGCTCATGCTCTAATAAATTTGTTAGTCTCTAAGGTGCCACAAGTACTCCTTTTCTTTTTTCAGTTGTCTCAGAAATTGTTCTGAGTTTGAAATCACATGCAACCTGAAAAAACAAAACTACATTATAATGGGTAAAATTCAGCCCTTTGTAGAGGCCCAGCCCAGATCTCAGCACCACTCCTGTTGTCCAAAGGCCTTGACCCTGCAAAGACTTGGGCACGTGCTTAACTTTAAGCACATGGATCCTTTCTTGAGCCCTTGGGCTTCACATTTTCAAGCTTTTTGCCAGAAACATGAAGGCTAGAAACTTCATATTTTTTCAGATAAAAGCTCAGACTCTCATGAGGTCACATGACTCCAGGAGCTGGGGCTTTAAGGAAAAATACCAAATATCATAAGAATCACAATAAAATTGCAAGAATTGGTTATACGGTGTTTCATGGGACTACTCCTGCATCTTGGAAGGGGGTTAGACTAGATGACCCCTGTGGTCTCTTCTAGCCCTATGATTGTATGATTCTACTCATGTGATTAAAGTTAAGCACATATATGTCTGCAGGATCGGGCCTTATTGTGATACAGAAGATTAAAATACGTTTTAAAGTAAGTAGAATTTGTTGCAAGTTATCTGCTTTTTCAGGCACACAGAGTCAAGAGCAGTAGCCAGGACTCCTGGGTTCCCACCCTGACTGATTGTGCGTTCTTGGGCAAGTTACTTGTGGCTTAGTGTTCCTACCTGCAAAATTCTAACTTGTGTGACATGGTTTTGTGCAAAATTATGAATGTTTGTAAAGTGCCATGAGCCCCTTGCCTGAAAATTAATTATCGGTATTGGTACCCATAATGAGAATCCAAGTCTCTTCATCAGCTCATGGTGAAGCAAGATAGAGACAATCCTCTCATGTCGGGCTATCAATTCAATCCTCAAAGGGAAGTTATGAGGCGCACACACATATATTTGAAATAAAACGAAGCAGATGGTGGTGCGGACAGGTGCTATTCTCCTTAACCTTGTCACACAGCTGTATCTGCCCTGTGTTTGTCTTACATACCCTGCTAAGACTGATGGCTCCATGTGCATCACACGGAGGGAGGTTTTAGCAGTGCTAACCACAAGAGGCATGATCCAATCACCCCTGAGGTCTATGGAAAGACCCAGGGGAAGCAGTGCACTCTACGCCACCAGGCCAGGTTAATAGAGAAAACGGTTGAAATCCGTTCAGTCATTTTTAGTTACTACTACTGTCTGTAAAGTATGTTAATGCACAGTAAACCTCCCCAGTGGGCTATTTGACTTTTACAATGTGTGATAGCGATGGCAAAAAAACCCACTGCGATAAATGAGATCCTCCAGGGAAAGGATACTCTAGCATGGAAGGATGGGTAAATAATTGATTGGCAACCCTAATGTGCGGGTATTTGGCATTATTTCAAAGCTTATTCTAGCATTTCACTCTGCGAATGCATTGGTGGGTCCTGGCTAGATAGCAGCTTGTGTCTGAACTGAACCACAGTATGGGCTAAGTTCTGTCCTCAGGGGCAAGGGTGAGTTCAATGCACCTCTGTGGAATGACAGCGTCTGGATTGTATCATTAGTCTGTCAGCAGCTCATTCGCAGACTTACCGACAACTGAAAACAGTAGCAAGGTGCCATGTAAAGGCCGCTTCCTGGGATGTCTTCTAGGTTTACGGTGTTTGGTAACGTAAGGCCAGGCAGCATGACTTACTCTGCAAATGTCATGAGACATTTAGTAAGCTACAGCCAAGGGCACATGAAGGTTTGCTTGCATATTGTATTGAGAGCCACCTTGGTTCACCTTGCATCCAGTCGTCTCACAGGTTTATACATATTTGCAGGTTGAGGGGTTGAGAAAAAACAGATTTCTTGCCAGTTTCTCAGAAGCGAGACAAATAGAATTTTGAGAAAAAGAAAAGGCAAGCCGGGAGAGAGACACCTCCTTCCAGGGTAACACCCATGCTGCACCGTGCATTTCTACTGCAGCCACACCAGTGACTGCTCTGGAGACCATGGCACAGTGTTTATATGCTCCACGTGCTTTCTTGGTGGGAGCTTAGGTAATGGGTCTACGCCAGACCCAGGATCTGAACACCTCTGAACTTTGGGGGACTTCAGATGTGGTGGCTTGGGCCCATCTCTTGTAGTATCCTGCTGGAATCCTCCCTTTCTGGGCACCACTCGTGCTCACGGAAGAAATGGTAATAGGAGAGCTTGGGCCTTTTCACTCATCTCCTTGTGCCCTTCCAAAACCAATAACTATTACTTAACCATGTCACCCTCCCCACTCCAGAAATGTTAACCTCCAAAACCCCAAATTTGATCATCCCTAAACAAAGGGAGAAGGAGTTGGATTCCAATCCTAGACCCTGATCCTAATGTTGCAGCTGACCTTCCTTTTCTATGAGGGGCTGATCCGATATCCCTGAATTTTGAGGTTTCAAAATCTGGAGTAGGATTTTGCTGTATGGGCCTATCTCTAAGGAAAGGTAAAAATTAAATGCAGAAAAACATGCATGTGTGCGCGCTCACAGACACACAGACCCGCTTAAAAAAATTAGGTCAGTAAAATGAAACAGCCTTGTATTTGCTTGTTGATTGATTTAATAGTTATATCACAATCTGTAACAGCCTGTCCCCTAATCTGAAATGAGCAGTAGTGAGAAATGGACACACTATATAAAACCATTACCATTGTGAAACCTGTCCTAAATAGAGATGCCTCACTTTATAACGACACCTGTCATGACAATGAAGTTGTTGATAGTGAAATTGCCATATATCTAATGACAAAAACCTGTTTAAATCAACAGCTTTTAAAGAGGTCTCCCCCTCCCGCTCTGGTTTTCTCCTTATTGTTAAGTTTGTTTTTGTAGGGTTGCCCATGAAAACTGAACTGGAGGCATTGATTTATTTCTGCTTTTAAAAAGTGACTGAATTTGTTTTTAAACAAACAAATGAAAAAACCCCACATGCACACAATTATATGAACTTTGTAAACCAATTTAGGGAAACAAACTTAGTTTGTGTATTCTGCCCAGTTTGAAGGCTCATCTAAACAGATACAGTTTTACTGCCACAAGTTTCTCCCTTTAGAAGTTATTATTGTACTTGAGTGCAAAATGCAAGTGAAGACTGAGACACAGATTCTGCACCCTTTATTCAAAATAACACCTTACTCGGCAATGGGTTGATTGGCATGATTTCCTGGTAGGGTTAGATTGTTCCAGCCTTACTCACACTGGCAAGCACTTACACAAGTAGTTCCGTAGCTGTGAGTTCGGATGGGACAATCTGGCTTTGAGGGATCAGGTTGAATTCACAGTGTACAAAATGTAATCAAAACAGGCCTGACTAAGAGTTAGTCAAATCCCATTTATCCTGAAAGACTAAATGTTATTCACCCAAATCTTTTAACGCAACCACTAAGCACTTAGAATTTTTGGTAGGCATGAGTCAAACTCATTACAAATTGCAAACTAATTAAATCCCAGTCAAATACCCCAACTTCTTCCTAGCCTGAACAGAACTGTGTTGATTTCTTTGTTTTGATCTTTTTGCACTTACGTAATAGTACCTTCCAGGCTGATGATCTCAGAGCACTTCATAAACATTATTCACCCACCCCCACACGCACAGCCATGAAGTAGGCCAAGATCCTACGCCATTTTACAAATGCTCAGGTAAAACAAAAATATGCAAAACAGGCAGATGCCATGGAAGCAGCATATGGTTTACCTATTGCGCTCATGAACGAGCCTGTATTCACTCTAATATAAAAGTGGTCCCTGGCATAGATGACAGTCCTCATGTGTAACGTGTGTAAATATATAGGGTACTCTCCCTGTATATGGAATATATACCTTACTTCTTCTTTCCACAAGGGAGAGGCACAGAAGGGCCACACCCACCCCTAAATTGAATAAGGTCACTCGCTTAGTAGAGGCAGTGACTGATGGTGACTTTTGTCAGTACATAGGCAAAGCTGATGCACAAAGGTGAACTCAGAGCCATTCACAGCAGCACAGAAAGATCATGCAGATGTCTGATTCGAGTAAGGGAAACAAAGTCCACCCTGTGGAGTTGCCACAGGTCAAAGGCAGAGCTGGGAATGTAATCCAGTCACCCTACATTCCAGTGCTCTGCTCCAACCAGTAGACACCACTCCCTCTATACAGCCTAATTCCTATTTCTGCCAATAGCGCATGGACCAGAATCGTCTTAGTGTTTGGGCAACATGTTGTATTTAAATAGCAGTTAGAGTATGGCAAGAAGCATGGTACAGTGTGGCGTCAATGGCTGCCGTGTCTCTGACCGGCTGCTCAGGAGCTTGCAGGCATTTTGGTGAGCCATCACATTCCAGACTTGCACGGAGGTTGTGGGGAAGACACTACCCATCGCGGAGTGGACCGGTGGCCATTTGTGACCGGACGTCGGCGAACGGCAAAAGCAGAAACAGGTGGCATCTCATAAGAAACAGTGTAGACACTGTTCATCACTCCTGCCTCTTGGTGGGTCCATTTTTTCATTAGTTGCTCAAAAAGGCCATAGTTGGTGGGTGGTTCTGGAAAAAACAATGATGAAATGTCACAGTAATAGAAACAAATTCATGGCCACTAGGGTTTCCATAACTCAGGGCACATGGGGCTAATTCAGAACTTCGTGACAACAGCGAGGACAGAATTCAGACCTTCTTCTTCCACAACCAGAAACCTTTACTCCTTGAGTGGAAGGAGAAGCACTGCTAGCTGTTGACAGTGAAGGAGCTATGATACACAGACGAGCAGTTCCGAGTCCATCCAGTCGAGCGCAATGGTATATAGGTACATCCTCTGGTGCATACAAAAATTACTGGAATTACATTTAACATTTAAATCCATAGTTCACAATATTTCTGGGTAACTGAACCAATTTACTAGAATATGGGTAAAATTTTATAAAGCACCTGAATGACTTAGGAGCCAAAGTGACTTAGACACTTAACGATACTTAGGCTTCTAAGGCCCAAATCCTTAAAGGTATTTAGCCACCTAATTCCCATTCCTACATCAAAATGGCACTCACGTTCCCAAGTCATTTAGGGACTTTTGAAAATTTTGCCCTGAAACCACAAGTGTATTAGGCAGGTGCCCATTCAACCATAAGCACTTAAACTCAGAATGAAGCTTGGGGTACTTCAACCCACAAATTCAGATGTTCCTAACCGGCTCTAACCACTAGACAGGACATTAATGACTTTGTGCTTATGCAATGGGAAATGAACAGAGAGTCTTCCCTGTCTGTTCATAACACTTAGCACTCAGTCTGAGGCACTTTTAATCTTTAAAGAATTTTACAAACATAGGCCAAATTCTTCTAGCAGTTACACCAGTGTTATTTTCACTGGGAGTTGCACTGTTGCACATGGGAGAAAAGTTTGGTCCATTAACTAAACTTCACTACTCTCCTCTGTGGTGGATAAGTATTAATTATTATTATTTATATTTTACAGATGGGCAAGGCACAGAGTGGGTAAGTGATTGGCCTAAGGGATACAGCAAGCCATTTGGAGATGAAAGGTTAGAATTTAGTGAGGCCTCTGACTCCTAAGGCTTGAATGCTGACCACTAGACCAGACTGCACCTCTGCCTGTGAGTGACTACCAGGATAACACTAAAAAGTACCGAAAATGGGGAAATCTGATTTCTCCGGGAGCCAGGCTAGCTTTTGTCCATTCCATCTACGGAGCGGAGGCAACACAGGATTATAGCCATGTCTGTTGTAATGATCATCGTATTGAGTTACTAAATTTCGGTTGTTCGGTTCTTCATGATGCATAAACAGATGCTGCTTTGGCAGGCCCTGTAAAGAGAGGTCCACGAAACCATATTGCTTGTATGGGCAGAGCATTTAAAAGGTGCTGGAGACTGTTAGGTCAGATTGCGCCCCAGGTGATCTGGCAAATATGGGTCAGAACCCAATCCCCAACAGACCCCTGCTTTTGCACTTGCAAAACAGGTACATAGTTAGCAGCTTTGCACACACACACACATTCAGGCATTTGCAGGTGCAGTGGGGTATGCAATTGAAAAACTGATCCTCACGTGTTACCAAAGTATTTTGGGGCATGAACACACACATACATGTATCTGGAGGAAATAATCAAGGTGTCTGGGGATGGGGACATTTTGAAGGAAGAGACATTGTAGGGGGTGGGGAGAACCCTAACATTCTGGAGGATCTGGGCCTCATTTAGTGCAACATCCTTTCCTGTTACATGGGGGTGCACTGGTGAGAAGAGGGCATAAGGAGCCTCTTCCATGTGCACATCTGTGATCCAGCAGTGCAGGATCCATTCCAGGCACTCTGCTGGGGGATGCCCTCCCACAGGAAACACATCCTATTCCCCGTGCACACATGTTGGGGTTAACAACAGGAACTGCGGGGAGCTGCAAGAAGCATTGTGGAATTTGTATTCTCCCTCTTCTGCAAGCAGCATGCAGGATGGCTCTGGGGGCCCTAACTTGGCCACTATCACTCTGTACCTTCCCCTGGACACGCACACACACACACTTGGGCAGGATTTTAATCGTAAATTTAATACATGCCTGTTTTGAATGCTGACATTTACAATCTTAAATCTGAGGTCTTGTCTACATGGCCACTTAGTGCACAGCAAGCCAGCGTGTAAATCTACAGTCCTCTAGCCTGTGGTTTCAAACAGCAGCAGATGAAAGCATACTACCGAACTTTTAGCACATGGTAGCAGGGGCCGTTTGACCATTCAGCTCACAGTAGGCTGGTGCACTGTAGATTCACACTCCAGCTTGTCGAGTACTAAACCTCTGTATAGTCAAGTCCTGAGGCCCCCCTTTTTTTTTTTTACTTACATCAAGTTTCTTCATAATTGTTCTCCTCACTGTTCGATCTGTTCTGTGGTCAGGGAAGCAAATAAAGTCAGTCCCATAGATGCTGTTGCTGGGTTTCCCAATGTCTTTTATAAACTAAAAGAGATCCAAAAGGAGACACTCGCTATGTAGCAATTATTCACACTGAAACAACTGCTCGTTGGGAGAGATTTTCAAAGGCCCAAAGTGCAGTTAGGTGTCTTTTCTACAGGGACCACTCGCTGTCAGCCAACTCACTTTACTTACAGTACTATAGGTAAAAACCGGTTGTCACAAAGTGTGGGGAAGTCCGGGCCCTGCACCCCTCTTCTTGGGATTCACCGTGACTCTCAGCCAGCCAGTAAAACGGAAGGTTTATTGGACAATAGCAACACAGTCTAAAACAGAGCTTATGGGTACAACCAGGACCCCTCAGTCAAGTCCTTCTGGGGGGCAGGGAGCTTAGAACCCAGCCTTGGGGTTCCCTGTGTTCGACCACCCAGCCCGAAACTGAAACTCTCTCCAGCCCCTCCTCCTTTGGGCTTTGTCCCTTTCCCGGCCCAGGAGGTCACCTGATTCCTTTCTTCTCCAACCCTTTAGCTCTCACCTTGCAGGGGGGGAAGGGCCAGGCCATCATTTGCCAGGAAACAGGGTGTCGGCCATTCTCTGTGTCCAGACCCCTGCACACACCTGCCCTCTAGGGCTCTGCAACGATCATACACCCTTATCCCACCACCTAGATACTTAAGAACTGCCTAGGCGAAACTGAGACACCCCCACAATATTCAGAGAAAACATTAAGAACAGTCCCGCTTCGTCACAACTGTGCTGCTTTATTCAACTATCTACAAACAGAGTGGGAGGAAACACACGCTAGCTAAACAGGAAGGGAGGGATAGAACATGGCTCCGACCTGTTGTACTCTGGTAACCCATTTAATCCCTTAATGACCACTTTACTAGAGCGTCAAACTCCCACTGAGTTGTGTGACTCGCATGTGGCTTTGAAAATGTCTCCCTTTGCCCTTCTGAAGATCAATGGAACAACTGAATTAAAATGAACAGGTCTGGCAGATTTACCCAGGGGCTCTCATGACAAAGAATCCTAAAGCCCCGATGCTAATGACTTCCTGTCCACACTTGGGAGGCACTTCTTGCTTGCAGGGTCTTCTACCCTGAAGACCTTGGCTCAGATGTTGCAATCAACCAGTAAAACCAGTCATTGTAAAAATCCTGGGATGGTTCTTATGTGTGGACATTACAAGCTCACCAATGCCTTGGTGCCACACCTTTTCACCTAGTGCAGGCTTAGCTACTGGAAGGAAATGATCAACTTTCATTTTGATCCTCAGTACATCTACCACCCAGTGCAGGATTGTTCCCTACAGTATATCTTCTGGGATTTTGTCCAGTCTAGTTTTAAAAATCCCAAGTAGGGAGACCTCTTCCACTTCCCTGAGGAGATTATTTCATGGTTTAAAACATCTCACTTTCAGGAAGTGTTTCCTGATCTGCAACCTACATTTTCCCTTTTTCATTTCCTCCTATTTTATACCGCCAGGCAACACCCTAAATAATTCCTCTCCCTGTATAATGTCTATACCCATCAAAGATCTCTTCCCATTGTGATCCTATCAGATCTCATAAGATAAGTGGTGTCCGGCTGAGTGAGACTTTGGCTGCAATTCCAGAAAATAGTGGGGGGCTGCCGGAAGGAGTTTGAGTGATTTTAAAAGGAGACAGTTCTCTCTGAATCAATACTGAGCCAGTGTTAAGATCAGCGTGGTGTAATGGGTCACTGTGCTGCTGGTCTTGCTGGTCTTTGCCTGACATGTAAAACCAACATCCAGAACAACTGTGGTCATTCCAGTCCCCCTGGCACTTTTTATAAAGAGATCGGGGTGCTACTTGGAGCAGTTTGTGGAAGGAGAAGAGTAATCAGGTCTTTGTTGAACAGTGTTGGTGTGTGCTATTAAACAGCTGCTGTGTTCCCACACTGAGGTGGCTGCAGTTTAGTGGTGGGTATATATTATTTTTATGTATGACAGTGGTGTGTAGGGACCCCAGCCAAGATTAGGATCCCATTTTTCTATGCCCTCTACAAACAGGGTAAAGACAGTCCTTGTCTCACAGAGCTTACAATGTAGGCTATATCTCTATATACAATTTGTTCCATTTGTAAATTACTTTGAGATACTTTGATATAAAAAGTGTCACTTAAATATAAGATAATTTCTACAGACCATATGTGTGGAAAGAGGCTGACTATGAAGAACATAAACAATTGCTAGTATCCCAAAGTAAAAGGATCTAAAGTTTAAAAAAAAAAAGGTCTTTGGCACTCAGTAAAACTTAAACATGTTTATTTAAAATAGGGCATTGCTTCACCCCCCAGGAAGAACACGTCTGATGTGTCATTATGAACTAAGCTGGTTTCCTGATCAAAGAAGAAAGATTGCAGGGGTTGGCTGCCTCGCTGTGAGAACAAAGCTGTGCTAAAGCAGAATTCAATAAAAATAATGAATGACCATTACAATGACCGCATTGCACTTGACAGATTTTAGTAGCTGGTTACAAAGTATACATGCTAGTACAGGGTTGTCTGCACCCACCACTGAAATACAGCTGCCCCTGACTGGATGCCTTTCTACAGCACCCAATAACAGTGCAGGACAAAGAGAGAAAGAATCTCCTATCCACCTGAAAGCACTGGGGAATCGGAGGTAGACAGAACTTAATTACACAACTGGAAGTGAACCGGAAAACTGGAGTGAACGTACCTGGTCTTGGGAGAAGTGCCATGGAATCTTTAATGGCCCAAAGTTGTCAAGACCATCGCTCTATGTGTTGTCTGTAAGAACCTCTCCATCTACACCACATCCCTGGGCATCCGTCATGCTTGGGCATTGCTTTAGTAGTGGCTCAGTGGGAAAAACTACCTCCTGACTAGAATGAATGGAAGCAGGCCAGTGAACTTTGTGGTCAAGGCACCCAGTGTTCTGCCTTTGTTCCTCTTTTGAAACGGGCCTGGATCCAAACTTCCCTAAAGTTTGGTGGTTGATCATCTCCAGAGCATCAGGGCTGACCCTCTCCATTCCCATTCTCCCTTTTCTTTTATCCCTTCTTACCTTTTTCCTCTCTTCCAACCAGTTTCCAATGAGCACTTTCGTGGAGTACTTTGGTTTGATGTTCCAGCTGGGAGATTCCTTCACATCCCTCTGAGATGTAAGCATGCTTCTTAGACTCAGCAGCACCCTTTCCCATCCACTCCTGCAGAATCAATGGTTCCTCTGCCCTTCCCCTTCTGGGATGTGAATGGTGGTTCTGTGTTCATGCAGCAGAGATCAGGCAGAACAGAATCTATGCTTCCCTCTGCCTGTGTGCAGGGCGAGATGGTTAATGTGTGGAACTCCCCTGCCTTGGAATTGCCATTGTTTGCTGCCTCCATGGTGATCGTCAATGGATGCAAACACTCTCTAGGCAACAGCAGATCCTACTGCTAAGAGAGAGAGGCTCCTGCCGCATTGAAGATAAATGGATTTTTGTTTCTGACTTCAATTGGAGCAGGACTGGATCTTTACACTCCGCATAAGGTAATTTAAAAAAAAAGTAGTCCAACAGTGCTGTACATTACAAAGACGGAGTAGGAAGGACATATTTACTGGACATAATTACTGGAGTTGAAATTTGGACAGAGCAATGGGACTAGCTTTAAGGAACACTTGTAGAATTTAGTAGGGATACAGCCAATAGGATTACAACAGAAATTAATCAGGTGTTTGTAGAAATTACTCTAGAAACCCCCCCCCAAAAAATCAAAAATATTATCCTTTCTACAGAGTTTTTGTAACCATCTTATAAAATTCAATAGCAGGGATATAATTAACTAGATTTGATAGGATGGTTCCTAAAAAGGTTGTGATTTCCTACTAGATTCTATAGAACTTTTCCATAAGGAGGAACATCTTTTACTCATGGAAGTGAAAGAGAAAACAGTGCAGGCAAAGCATCAAGTATGTTTCACTATAAGGGAAGATTTTAGTTCCCTAATAGAACATGAGATTAAACTGATACAACACTGTATCTTATTGAAAAGTGGTGGAGTATTGTTAAATGGAAGAGCAGAAACATCTCTGATGTTTCTGTAGAGGGATGTAGCAAGGATGTTTACTTCATGGCACCATGACTTTGGTGGGCACATTAGACGGACAACAATGATCTTTTTTCAGGTTTCATTCTATTTACAGGTGTGGCATACTGGGCAAAATAAAAAGAGGTATTCACAAAATGTTTGGCTAATCTTTGTGTAATGCAATATAAGTAATATTCTGGACTGAGATGAAAAATATTCCATGATCCATAATGAACCCTTAAATTTGCAGAAGATGAAAGACCAAGGGTTTCACTACTGCAACTGGATGTAAGTTGGATGCTGGTACCGCTCTCCAAAAGTACTGCAGTGCACGGACTTTACATCATAATGTTGTGATGTAGGTGGTGTGTACTTTTACTTACACACATGCAGACACACACACATCATCTCTCTCCATGGAAGGATTAACAGTCAGGCCTTCATTGAATCAAATGGACCAAACCAGAAAATCAATTACAAATAGTATTCTTTAATCTTTACTGATATTTATAAAGACAATAGCTTGCAGCATGATGCAAAGAAATCATTTCAAATATGTAGGTGTGTAATCAACATTCCAACCAGTAACAGAAGGGACTTCACACAAGCTCGTGAACTTCATCACCAATGGAAACCATGTCATGGCAGCCCATCATGTGATAGAAGATACTGTTCCTATAGGTCTCTTCCCAGACGTTGGGGCATATATGAAGACCAGAGGAAATATACGACCCAATCTTTGAGAAGATTGGTTTTTATAAGCTTCTGAGAAAGTTTACAATGTTGTCCAGTCCCTTTTTTCCAGCTGGAAATGACAACCTGCCATTATCAAACAGGCTTATGATTCCATGGAATCCATTGTCAATGTGGTACCAGGTCACTGGCACACCACTGTCCTCTAATCGCTTCTTGTATAACAGGGCATCATCCCTAAGCACGTCATACTCACAGGTCAAGATGAATGACTCAGGGAGCTGGCGAACAACAGCATCTTCAGCGAGAAGTGGGGAAAAAGCTGGCTCACAAAATTTTTTAAGTGCCTCATAAACTTCATTTGAGCATTCGATGGGCACCTTTGGTTTGTATCCTCTGACCTTAAATTCCTTAAGGATATTGTCTGCACTTAGCCATTTTCTAAACTTCAATTTTACGTCTACAGGCATATGGGAACCCTCCAGGACATCTTCCAAAAATGATGCGTCCCCCTTGAGGTACTGCAGAACATAAAAAGCCATGCGTTCCCTGAACAAGATGGGAACTCCACAGTTTTGCTGATATGATGGCAAATCGAAGTCTATTGCCTGGAGGCATGGATAGATCAAAATCTGAGCATGCACCTTTGGAAGGTCTGGTCTACTCACTAGTGTTTGGCAAACAGCAGCAGCAAGATTGCCCCCAGCACTGTCCCCACTAATGATAATACGGGCAGGATCCACTCCATAGTCTTCTGCAGTCTTCATAAAGCAGGTGGTAGCAGTGAGACAGTCCTCATACTGTGCTGGGTACGTGTGCTCTGGTGCCAGACGATACCTAATATATCAAAGAATTGGTGATTTATAAAAGTGGAAAAAAATCATTATTTGTTGGAAGTTTATTTGCTACAAACTCCTCCACTTTCAGCCCTCCTGTTATTTTGCAGCCATGGACATCAATATTACTTCATAAACGTGCACCCGCTCTCCAAACGATCATTCCTATATTTGCAGATCACAGATAAATTATAACCAGCAGGGCCAAATGCTGAGGATTGTCTTCCGGTTAAGGCATTAGAATGAAACTCAGGAGAGCTGTGCCACAGACTCCCTGAGGGACCTTGGCTTAGTCATTTAATCTCTTTTTTTATCCTCTGTTTCCCATCCGTACAATGGGGATTAATGATACTTGTTTTGTCCGTGTTATCTATTTAGATTGTGAGATCTTTGGGTTAGGGACAGTCTCTTGCTGTGTTTATATTGTGATCAGCATCATGTGACCCCAGTTTTGGTTGATGCCTATAATCCTAATACCTAGCTCTAATAAGTGCTACTGTTCTCCAACAACATTTTTACTCTTGGTGCTATGGACATACAAATATTTCTTATTTCTTATTGAGGGCAAAATTCCCCATTTACCTCAGGGCCTCAATGGGAGTCTGCGGATTAAGATGAAGATTTGGCTCAATATCTGACAGCTTTATGTTAATTGCTGGGTGCAAGACAGATTTGTTTTTTATTAAAATGATCTGATAACTTCTTTCCAGTGTTTCTCCCCCAGCAGATGACAAAATGTGCTCATATACAACAATCTTATTCTGGGTCTATTCTGTCTAGCTCAGCACAAAAGCAGCGAAAAGCGGCAAAATCATAGTCAACTTGCGCATCTTGCCGAGCCACCTGGATTCTTGAAAATATAGTCCTCGGAGAAGGGAGGCACTCTAGAAGCAGTGCAGCTGATGGCTATCACAATGTAGAGCAACTAGTTCCTATAGAATAGAAGTGGACCAGGCTGACTTACTCAACAGACACGACCACCGATTCACTTTCTCTGGCGATATAGCGGCACACAGTTTCATAGGCATCTGGAAAACAAATGTTTTCACTGGTGTTTGGCTTGCGCTCTAAGGAGTAGCAATTCTATACCCTGTTAGCTCTGTGACGCATTTAAGAAAAATGACAATTCTCTCCTTTCCCCCATCTAATCCCTGCTCTTCCCCACCCTGTACACACCACCCCAGCTTCATTTCTCACTGTCCCCTTTGCTCATCATGGTATCGCACCTGTTTCCAAGCTGCCCCACTCTCTGGAACAGCCATGTAATGTTCAACAAGTCCTCTCTTCTTGCAGCCAACACCTACCTGACAGAGTATGTGTGTATTTGTTGGTGAAGAGTCAAATCTCAAATGTTCTCCCAAATCTCAGGCCCAAACCAACTTCCCTTTGATGTTTGTAAAAATAGGGTGACTTTTTATCTTTAATTATCCATCATATTTTTTCTGTTAAATATCTTACTAATGCTTCCAAACATCCAGCCTCCTCCATGGAAGTAGAGGACTCCTCTCCTTCGGCCAGCAGAAGGCACTCTAGGCTGGTAAATCCTCACTGGCACCTTCCCAAACTGCAGGTCCTTCATGAAGAGCTTTGGGTCCTCCCCTAATTTCTTTCCCCGTCGCATATAGCGGGTGAAGCCAAGTTGACTGCACAGACCCAGCTTCTCCAAAATCTTCCCCTGTTTAGAGTGAAAGAGACCAGGGATTAGCATAAAGAAACTCCATTCTCCTCAATAGGCATAAGCTGTGCTCTCTTTGGAGAAACTAAGGCAGGATCAAAAGTCTGGAGCTCATACAGAAAAAAAACAACGAATATAGAGTTCCAGGCACGAGCACAATCCGAATAAATAAACTAATAATAACAGCAGCAGCACACAGAGAAATGAAGCACAGACCATGTCTATGCAGCCGTCTTCACACACTGTGTTATCATTGGTCCTCTGCCCTTTATTGGAGAGTTTGGTCTCCATAGGTTATTCAGTCCTTAGTTCTTCTGCTAGGAGTTCCACCTAGGGTGCAGACAGGTAACAACTGTAGTGGTGGTTTTCTTGATATGGACGCTCACCCACAAGGACTGAGAGAAGAGGTCATCAACCAGATTTCAGGCTACAATGATTTTTCATGATACCAGCAATTAGAAGCAAAGGATTCTACCATGTACCCCATTACCAATCACCTGGTCCACCCTTAAAAAAAAAAGCAGGGTGAAAACCAAACTGGTCTACAGAGAAGTTTGCCATCCAGATAGTAGGTAAAAATAAGGAATGGATTCTAGTCTCTGTAACCAGTGTAGGAAATTAATCTTCCCAATGTAACAACCCTCACTGCACACTCACTCACTTCTTACAGGCTGTAAAAGAGATGGTCTATCCCCTATCCAAATCTATAGCCATGCTGAAATCACTTTAGAAATCTGACACAACTGACTGGCCATACTGATCTGCACGCCACACATTGACTAGATATTACTGACAGACATCTGTCTGGCTTTTTCCTCCCTGTGGTTCAGTTTCTATTTGATAACAGCAATAAAGTAACGCTCAGTTACTGTGACAGACTGTACCCCGATGTTCACCACTTTTACAAGACCATGATATATTTTGTACAAAATATGCCTCGTGGGGTATCATTTGAAAACTCATAATCTGCTGAACCTTATTGTCCTGGTAAAATATGTGAATCAACATTGTATGAAAAGTTAAGATTCTATTTTATAACATTGCTGTAACATGCTCCAAGTTTAGAACAGCAGGCATAAACCAGTTCTTCAGAAACAAAAGACAAACCAACATCTGGTATCAACAAAATCAAGTGGAATATCAGCTAGCTAAGCAGCCATTCTTTGGCAGGAAGAAGGGTGTGTGTGAGAATTTTACATATTGACAATGGAACAACTGCGGGTTCCTGTGTAAACAGACTGGGTGTCACCTGAACCCCAGCTGGAGATAATCCTCAAAGAGGGGAGAATGGCATAAGAAGAGAAAACACACACAACACAGATTACCTCTCCTCCATTTCTCTCTGCTCACGGCAGTAACAATGCCTGAAGAAACACTGAAGTGGGGGAGGAGTCCTTTTCTGGAGGCTTCCAGCCAGTAAAGACTACAGAGCATACGTTGAGAAAAACCTTTTCTTTGACTCCATTTAACTTGCTAACTTAGGTATTAGTTTGTGGCTTATCTTTTTATTTTCTTTGTAATCTATTCTGACTTGTATGTGTCATTACTAGTAATTACTTAAAATCTATCTTTCTGTAGTTAATAAACTTGTTTTATTGTTTTAGCTAAAGCAGTGTGGTGGGACTGAAGTGTTTGGGAACCTCCACTTGAGATAACAGGACTGGTGCATATAATTTTCCATTGATGAAATGACTGGACTTTCTATGAGCTTGTATTGTCCGGGAGGAGGGGGAGCTTGGCAATGCAAGATGCACATTTCTGGGGGACAAGGCTGGGGCTGAGGATTTGCTGATGTCACCTCAAAATACAAGCGAGGCTTTAAGAGGAACTAAGATGAGGGGAGAGTGGTGGTTTGGTGAATGTTTGGAATGGGCATTACTGGCATCAAAGAGACCTGGAGATGTGTGGGTGAGAAGCAGATAAAGTAGGTGTCCAATTTTGGATGCCAGGTTGTGGATAAATAGCAAAAAGTCCAGAGAGAGCAATAAAAATAATGTTAGGTTTAGAAACTCTGACCTATGAGGAAAGGTTTAAAAAAAGGGGGCATATTTAATCTTGAGAAAAGACTGAAGGGGGGCCTGATACCAGTCTTCAGATATGTTAAGGGCTGTTATAAAGAGGATGGTGATCAATTATTCTCCAAATCTACTAAATAAAAAAATTTTAAAAAAAGCATTGTGGGTTGCCCCAAAACAAAAAAGTTTTGTTTTTTTAAAAAATTGTCTGTTTTGGGTCCAACAAAATATTTTGTTGCAGTGTTGAGTTTTCTTTAATCCTGTTATAAAAAAAGACAAATTTCGGCAAATTTTGATGCAAAAGTCATTTTGAAATGAAAATATCAAGACAGTTTGTTTTGAAAATGTTGAAATGTAGCATTTTGACTTTTTCAGTTTAATTTATTTGGCCAAAACTATTCTGCAAATTTGTCACAGATTCGTGAATGTGATTCAAAACTGCATTATTCACAAATAACATTCATCTGAAAAATTTTGACTAGCTCTAGTAATGGGTAGAGTGATGGTATGAATGAAAAAATTAAAAGAGATCAGACAGGAGATGTATTGATGGAAATAATTGAAAGCAAGGAAAAAATGCCTTGAATTTGCTACATAAAGGGATGAGGAATTAGTAGATCCCTAATCCCTCATGTCCCCTCTCCACACAACTGGCCAGCTAATAGAGGGGGCAGAGCCATGGCTCTGGTTCCTGCCTGTCCCCTTCAGTGTGTCAAATGCCCTTGGGAGAATAGCGCTGGAAGTGACCCTGCACTCCCCAGAGTGCTGGGGGTGCAATTCTGCCTGGCCCTGCGGCAGGCTCTGCATGTGGTCTGGAGCAAGGAAAGGTTCCTCACCATGTAGTGTTGCCAAATGTCGCGATTTTTCTCACGACTCTCACAACACACAGTGTTTTGCTCAGAGCCCCTGCTCCTGAGATTCTGTGATTTCATGAGAATCTCAGCCTTTATTCAAAAACAAAGTTTCTAGCCCTCATGGTTGCAGAGAGAATTGTAAACATGACCCAAGTGCAGCCTAAAGGCTCTGGGACCCGGGGGGTGGAACAAAAGCAGCCCATCATTTATCGTCTTTTTTTAAAAAAAGAAAAAACTCATGATTTTTAGGGCCTGATTCATGATTTTTGAATCTTTTGGGGCTGGCAACACTGCACCCCACGAGGTGGTACCACCTTACGAGCCAAGCAGAATCTGACTGTACACGCGCTACAAAGGTAAAGAGTCTGACAGAGACTTAGAGAAACTGCTTCCTAAGTACAGCCAAAAAGCATAAAAGTAGCATCTTTCTTTCACCGCAAGTAAAGGCATCTGGCAGGGTTCCTATTCCCAGCATTTGCATTATGCTTAGAGTGACATTTACAGGCTCACCTAAGCACCCCACCTTAGTGTCAGACAAGGTAAACTCACCAGAACCGCTGTGCCAATCAAAATACTGTGAACGATTCGGAGCTTTACAGGCTGGTCCACTCCAAGAGGGATTTCTGAGTTGGAGAAATCAAAATAAATTGTCCCCACGACTAACAATATGAAAGCAGCAATGAAAACTGCCAATATTAACACCAGCAGCGCATAAGCAAACTCCATTTCATGTAGTGAGGCCGACGACGCTAGGAATCTGACTTTCACTTGACTCCTCTGTTCTCTTTGATTTGTTATTTCCTGTTTCTGGAGCGCCTCTGCATGTAATCAGGCTGCACTAGGACGAATTTTTCCCCTTCTCAGCTACAGGTCGTGCAAAGGACTCTCGGTTAGTGAGCAAATGCTGCAGAGTCATCAAGGTCTGGAACTGTAATAAGTCAGTGAGCCTGACAGCTGTGCATATGCCAGCAGCTCTGCCAATGAGGTGTTAGTCACTCCAAAACACTGTATAACTGCCAGCTATTCATACACTGAGACTGCATTTGATCTTGCATTGACAGTGGGAAGGAGAAAGGGTGTGGACTGTGGTAATCTATGTCTATAGTTGAGTCTCATTTCTCCATGATGGGATATGAGACTGTTCGTAGGTGATATTTATCTAGGACTGCGTAAAGATCCTGAAGTTCAAGTTTGTGATATGCAGATACATTTACCAGCAGAGAGAGAAAAGGCTGTACTGTACCTTGCTTGTGATCTGCATCCATAATTTATTCATCTCAAAGTGCATTGGGATTATGCCATTATTTTTTTTCACAATGGGGCCTTTAGAAAGGCATTAGCTAAACAACAAGCCACTGTTACCAAAAAAAGAGCGAAGGCAATCCCATTTTAAAGTTTGAGTTCAGATAAGCATCCCAAATTTTAGACATGCGGCAGATAATAGGAACTCTGAACATTTTGGAGGTGCTTATACCATGCCCGTATCTGCGGTCCCTCGCAGCCATGCAATCCAGTGTTCCCAGCTTTCATGATTTTTACCACAAGCATCTCGTTATTGGGATTGGGGGGAGTTCTTAAAGGCCCCGCTGTGGGAATGAAGGAATAACATCAGTATCTCAACTTCCATTTTAAAAAAAAGTAAATTTCTAACCCTTGTAGTTGCAGAGAGAAACTTGAAAATGTGACCCAAGTGTCCCCCAAGGGCTCAGAAACCAGAAAGCAAAGGAAATGTACCTGACATTTCTTTTTGCAACATTTCATGATTTGTAATGACTTTTTGAAGGCCTGATTCATCATTTTTGGCGTGGGGTTGGCCACTCTGCTTATCCCTGCACTTTCCCCAAATATTCACCAGGAAGGATAATCTTGCCACAAGTAATAAGATGTTTGTTGGAAACGGGGTGCAATCAGATGCAAAGATGAGGGAGCAGTCTGTTTGATTCCCCACTCAGAGCCCAAAACACAGAGCTGTTGAAAGGAACCCACATGAATTCCAAAGGCTATTGCATTGTTTTACATTACTGGTGTTTGGAAATTGGTTGCGAAGGGCCAGCAATCGTAGTTTATATTTTCTAATGTCATGTGGTTAATCTGTTAACGTACACAACCCCTTTGCACTGGATGAAGTAGGGGCAGTATAAGGCCCTCTCGGTGGGAAACCTTGGTTCAATTCCCCATTATGCCTGATGATGGAGAAAGGATTTGAACAAGAACCTCTCCCGTCTCCGGTGAGTGCTCTGGGATATTCTAAGGGTTGGATCCAGTGGTTAGGATTCTCACTTGGGAGGTCAGAGACTACCATTCAAATCCCTTCTTCCCCAACAGGTAGAGGAGATAATTGAACTAGGATCTCCCACATCCCAGGAGAGCATCAAAATAATGGTAACTTTTCAGATTTAGACCCTGATTTTGCAAGTTCCCACTGAAGTCAAGGGGGCCTTGTGCATAGAACAACTTGCGCCATCGAGGCCTTAGAAGTTTTCAGCTCACAGACCTTCTTCTTTCCCTTTGTTCATATGCTTTCATAATGTTATGAAGTTACTACAAATAATGATCTTCTACATGGCACCACTTACTAGTTCCTATGGAAATGTTATCATAGCCAGCGTTCCATACAGACAAAAATATTTTTGATCAAATCAGTCTTTTTTTTTTTTAACAGCAAAATATTCCGCTTTATTTAACATGCTCACAGTGCAAACACATTTGATTACAAGGTAATTTACTTGCTTTAGTAAAACATTGTCACAGACAATGCTGTAATTTTGGCTTCAGTATATTAAATCTAGTATTAATTTACTGAGCCATAATAGATTGATGTAAGTAACACAAAGCCACACTATTTACAAACTTATTTCAGGCACACAGAAAAGCTCCCTGACATTTTAAGGTAGAAGTGGATACAAAAAAAAGTTCCAGTTTAAGAGTCTAATTAGGCCTTCAACCAGAACCAAGGTAGGGAAGAGAAAAGGGTGCATAGCAGAAGGAATAAGTGAAACATTCTGAACTTCCAGAGAGAAAATCCTTTATTCAGCAATCACTGAATACTGTATCACAGCACATATAACTGCAATGGTTATGAGAGAGAGAAAGAAAAGCAGCCACCTTCCCTAAAAGAACCTCTCTTAGTGAAAAAAGAAAAGGAGTACTTGTGGCACCTTAGAGACTAACCAATTTATTTGAGCATGAGCTTTCGTGAGCTACAGCTCACTTCATCGGATGCATGCCCTCTTAGTGACTGATTCATGCCTGCTGAGAGATGCAACACTGGCGGCTTACTGTCTTACAGGAATTATTGCTCTTTTTTGATGCAAGAGGCTAGGCAAAGTAGCCCTTGGGGTGTTCCAGAGAGGAGCAGAAACTGATGATGGAGTCTGGTATTTTATTTAATGCCATCTTGTGTATTTACAAGGAATGCACAAAGGCTTGCTTCTGCAAATGCAGGGGGAACCGAAATCAAAATGAGTGCTTTCTTTTCAGCCCACACCCTGACCCAGGCTCTCTCTCTAGGGTTCTGGGCCACGCTGTGCTTACAGGCTTCTACTCAGATTTTTTCCAGCTATCTCTGTCAGCCAGTTCCTCAAAGGTGCCTATCTCCCACTGAAGTCATTGGGAATTACAAGCCTAAATACCTTTGAGGATCTGGGCTGGTGTGTGTATCTTCTCTCACAGATACACCCAGCCCCACCTGGTTACAATACACACTGGAACCCTCCCCTTTGCCCTCTGGTCCCTAGTTTCCAAACACTCTATGAGACCTTGCTTTAGGTATGGTCCCTTACCTGTCTCACAACTATCTTAAGTAGAGGGCCTGCTCATACGTGGGTTTTTAATGCAATTTTAACTCAACCCATAACAAGGTTTAACCCAGCTCATAACAAAAACCCTTTCCCAGCATCCCTTTCTGGCAGCTGTCCCTTTAAATTTGGCAGAGACAAGCCGCCATAGCCCTAAAATGGCTTCATTTCCCTTTTTTCCAGCTGGTAAATATTGTTCGTTCCTATTATGTTTTAATCTGGTTTTCCTGTTTGTTTGGGTTCTTTTCCCCGTAAAGATAGATTTAATGCTTGTAAACAGATACCTAAATATGCACCCAGGACCTGCTCCAGGCTCTGATCGGTGTGCATATGAGTTGGTGCTAGCCGTACAGCTGAGAGATTGCATGTGAAAACAGAATGTGGCCCTATAATCTGATTTAATAATTACAGGTGTTAATATACTAGTAAAACCTCTATGCAAAAGAACCAGTGCATAGCTTTACTCTAGTATTTATCTGAAATAAGGTAGCTTTCAGATAAATGTACCTTTTGCAGTGTCCATCATGTCATCTGAAGAAAAAGGTAGTTTTATTATGTTGTCTACTTTTAATGTGATAGTTTTCAGGCTAAAACCTGCTATGCTGACCTTACCGGAGTATAACCCTGATGCACTTGCATTGTAAGAGTCACGGTAAAAATGTTTTTCCTGGGTGTTTGGTTCAAAGGTTACGTGCTGGCTGTGCTGGCCAGGCAGATGGCCAAATGTGTTGCTGGTCAGTTGTTCTGAACAGTAGCAGATGTGAGAATGGGAAACCCAAATGCCTGCTAAGCAAACATCAGCTGAAAATACTCCGTCATATTCTGATACCAAACGTAGCTGATGTTTGTTTTACTCGAGGCATTAATTTTGTGACTCTTCCATTCCTAGGAGAGGGAGAAAGAGGGCCCTTTGTGGCTCTCTTCCCACTCCCCGGGGCAGGGGGAGTAAAGAGAGAGAAGTGACCCGGGGACTTTTTGATGCCAACTTGCAGAGTCTCCAGGATAGGATTTTCTAAGGATCACATGGGTCAGATATATGCAATAATAATTCATTAAAAGGTGGCACATGAGGTATCTACCAAGAACCAGTATCCCACTGGTTAATATAATCACTGTGACATGTATGTTCAGACAATATTTAAGGAGTTATGTATCTATCCTGAAAATGTTGTTCTTAAGGCAGGAGGTGACATTCTCAGACAGTTTCTTTTCAGGCAGGGGGTAACAGATGCTTATTTCCCATCTGGTCATTGTGTATTGTGTGCCTCATAATGTATGCCTATTTGCATACTGAGACAGATGCTGATTAAGAGATTGTGAAATCTCTGAGAGAGGAGTATACAAGAAAAAAACAACCAGCAAGGGATGTCTTGCATATTGATAGTACAATGGATTGTTCTGATATATCTGGGGGTACAAACAGATATTCCGAATCTTTCACCCAGGAGGTGAAGCTGGCAGTATAACTTGTCTAATGAGCGTAAGATCGTAGCCAAGCCTGGGTCTAAAAGGCTGGAAGGACTTTGGGTGAGCATTACGCTGTAAGACATGAAATTGTCTCGTAAGTGAATCTAGGTTCTAGAATGTATGTTATGATTTGATTTTCTGTGTCACCATCTGTTTCCAATACTTCTGCCTGCTCTGACTTGAATCTCTCTGCTTTGTTAAATTCACTTTTACTTGTTTGCAGTATAAGGGTATCTAAGAGCTGTGAAGCAGAACAATGATCTGAGGTGAAACTGACTCGCTGGGGTGTCCTGCTTCTTTGGAAGCAGTGAATCTGTGAATACTGTGAGTTTCAGTGGACCAGGGCTGGGCACTCCAGGCAGATGCGTAGAGGACTTGGGGGTTGGAGTGTGCCTATCGCTGATCTGTAGAGAGAGAAAACAGGGCCTGCATAGGCCTAGAGGGGAATGTTTATGTTGCCTGTGGCCCATGGCTAGGTTGCCAGGTGTCTGTTTTTCGACCGGAACTCCCAGTCGAAAAAGGGACCCTGGCAGCTCTGGTCAGTGGTGCTGCAGGGCTAAGGAAGGCTAGTCACTACCTGTCTTGGCACCACATTGCACCCCAGAAGTGGCCAGCAGGTCTGGCTCCTAGGCAGGGGGTCAACCTCCTGCACCCCAACACCTGTCTCAACCCGCAGCCCCCTCCTGCACTCCGAATCCCTCATCCCCAGCTCCACCCCGGAGCCCGCACCCACAGCCGGAGATCTCACCGCCTCCTGCACCCCAACTCCCTGTCCCAGCCCAGAGCCCCCTCCCGCACCCTGAACGCCTCATTTTTGACCCCACCCAGCAGCCCGCACCCCCAGTTAGTGCCCTCAACCCCTCCCGCACCCAACCCTCTGCCCTAGCTCAGTGAAAGTGAGTGAGAGTGGGGGAATGTAGTGAACGGGGGCTGAGACTCAGGGAAGGAGGAAGGGCCTTGGGGAAGAGGCGGGGCTAGGGTGTTCAGTTTGTGTGATTAGAAAGTTGGCAACCCTACCCATGGAGTCAGAGAGCTAACCCTGGCAGGCACAGACAAGGCTTCTGTACACGAAGAGTAGGTGATAGGGAGGCACCTCACAGCCCTGGGTACCTCCACAAGAGCCTCTTGTGGGACCTCTTGGAGTAAAATTAGAATCCTTCAGAACCTTCCTGCAGAGAGTTTGGCTATTGTTCATTTCATAAGTACCTGAGGGTCACAAAGTCCACAAAGTCACAAAGACCCCAGTGGGTCTCCCCTACAAGGAGATGAGCGAGATTTTCAGACTACGGTTGGGTGTGCTCTTCTATGTATTTTTGTAATGCTGAGGTTGCTTTACTGCATGTTTCTACATGCATTTTTGCATTGATAAGCCCCGTTTATTGCATAATTCTATGTACCCTCCTAATAATAATGCTATAGACTTTTGCAGCCTTAAGGCTGGGATTTTATGAGTTCTGCACTTTTGAGGCTAATCTTCTGTACGTGTCTTTTGCCATGTTGAGGACTAGAATTTACATGTTCTTATATGTATTTTTGTAAATCTGAAATTGCAGTAAAACAATCTCCTACATATACGTAATATTCACCATTAAACATTCACCTATATGATAGGTGTGATACAGAAACCCCTAGCCAAAGGTCCCCTGTTCGTCACAAACAGCTCTTGTCTCAAACCTGGCAAACTCACTATACCAAACACATATCTTGCAGGGTATTTATACATACAGTGTAACATGTAAGGTATCTACAGAAAGCTCATAACTTAACAAGACTCATAATCATTGTGAAACATGTGTACAGCCAATATTTAAAGAATAACATAACTAAGTTGAAAATCTGCTTTAAGGTCTTGAATGTACAAATTTGTCACTTAAGGGTAATATGTCTCAGTGATGGCCCATTCAAGGAGGAGGGAGTGGTCACCCCTCCCCAATTAGCCAGTGATGTAATGTAAAGCTCAGTTGTCTAGCCTTGCTCCATCCCAAGACTATCAATGAAAAAACAGCAGGGATAACTGAAAACAATCAAAACTACTTGGAGGTAAAAAGGGAACATTTCAAGAGGCAGGAGATTGCCCTGTGTATGAATAAAGACAAAAGACTGTTGGTATCATATAGAATGGGGAGAGGCACTCTAGATTAATTCACTGAGGAAACATCTTGTGGAGTGGTGATGTCTCCATGAAAGCTTGGATCCTGGTTCCTGTAAAGCCAGCCAGCTCTGCAACGGCTTGACTTTGGAGGAAAAACCTAGTTGATTAGACAGGTAAGGCAACTCTTAGAATGTGAACTAGGGCCTACGCTTGTTATCATTTTGTTTTGTATTGTAATTATTTGTTTCCACCACACGCTCTTGTTCCAAGTTGAATCTCTATTATTTCTTATGTAAGCAGAGTCAGGATGAGCTCCACCCTGACATCTGGTGGTGAGGTGTGGCAAGTTGTGGAAAAGAACTTCAGGGGCTGATCTCATTTGCATAGGCACACCGACCCCGCCTAGAATGAGGCCATAGCTGCCCAAATGGTCATTTTGGCTGCTGTGGGATCCCCAGTGTCTCTGTTAGTGGGGCAGGAAGAATAAATTGTTATTACCCTGATTATGGGAATCAAGGACAGTGGAACTGTACTTGGCCTTTTGTTATGATGGAGGGACTCGCCATCAACTAAGTAGCACTCGCTAGGCAAGGGACATGAGTTCCAAAACTCTGTGAATTGAAAGAGGCAGGTATTAGTGCCTGGTGGTGTGGGTTGGGTCCCTTTGTGAGGGCCTGAAACATCAATTGTACCTGTGTCTTTCTCCGCTGTGGAATGTCAGAGCTAATTTTGGGTCTGTTAAGAGTCTAGCTACAGGTACTGTGCTGAATTCACTTTGGCCTTATGGTGCACCAGCACTAAGGCTCCCACTACTACAAGCTGAAATCACTAATGAGCTAAAATTACTAAGAGCTGAAATCACTGAGCTCTGTGTCAAGTAGTGGGGAGCCTGAAGATCTAGAGTGCAGTGGAGCCGTTCGTGGATGGGCTGGTGGAGCAGTTCATGGGACAGTGGGAGCTGCTTGTGTAACGTGGAGCAGAGCCATTTGTGGGACGGCGAGCAGAGCAGAGCGGCTTGTGAAGTGGATCAGAGTGAAGCCCTATGGAGCTGTGGGGCAGTCAGCTCCAGGTCACGTAAGGAGCCCCTTACCTCTTCCCTCCCACACGTACATTTTTACCCAGACTGGGGAGTAACACTCTGCAGATGAACTTTTGAACTCTGGGGATGGACTCTTCCGGTTGTTGGACTTTTTGGACTTTGGGTGATTTTTGGGATTGCTGGACTCAAGAACCCGAGGGAAAGGACGTGGCCCAATTTGCTGGGGTGGGTCTTTGCTCATGGTTTGGTTGATGAACCCTAGTTGTGGTGTTTTCCCAATTTAATGCTGATGTCGTTTACCTCATGTTATTAAAGATTCTCTGCTACACCGAGACTCTGTACTTGCGAGAGGGGAAGTATTGCCTCTTTGAGGCGCCCAGGGGTGTGTGTAAGGTTTTCCCAGGTCACTGGGTGGGGGCTCGAGCCAGTTTTGCATTTGCTTTGATGAGAGGGAACCCCTGTGTACTGAACCCAGCCCTTGCTGCTATCAACTCGGCCTGGCAGAAGGGTTACACTTAAATAAATCTGTTTGTTTCATTAAATGTTCCTCATAAGTGCTGTGTGGTTTACAGGAGCAGTGGTTTAAGGTAAAACTAGTAAACTGGGGTACACTGCTCCTTTCGGGCAGAGGATTTGGGACTTCTGTGCGTAGCCAGTGTCAGGGGCTGGATATCACAGGGGAATGATTCAAGGAGACTCGGAGACAGAGGTACACCTACTGTGAACCTGCAAGGCAAAGACAAGGCTGGCATAACCCAAAGGGGAGTGCTTGAGTGGCTGAAAGGCTGATGGTGTTAGGGAGCTGACACCCAGTCACCAAGGGTAAGGCTACCTCTCACTAGGGGCAGGGAGTAACAAGGTGATTCACAGCCCTGGGTACCCCAAGAACCATCCCAATAGGTATAACCCAGCAGTGGCAGAATGACCAAAAAGTGGCTCCTATTCAAAGAGTATTTATTTATGGTACTGCTTTGCATTGTATATTTCTTTTTCTACTGTTCTCATGAAAGCATTCTTTAATTATTAAAATTACGAATTATTTAAAAGGACAAAAGAAATTATTACTCCAGTCTGGGAGTCAAAACTGAATGAAAGAAACTTGTACAATACTCTGTATTCTTATAGAATGTGAACTCAATAAGCCTTAAAAGTAGGCCTGTTTATTTTTCTCCTTCCCTCCCAACTAAAACACGAGAGCAGAATCAAAACCACAAACCCCGTGAGCTGTAGCTCACGAAAGCTCATGCTCAAATAAATTGGTTAGTCTCTAAGGTGCCACAAGTACTCCTTTTCTTTTTGCGAATACAGACTAACACGGCTGTTACTCTGAATCCTGTCATAGTAATCTTTGATCCAGACTTCAGGAAACTTGGTATCAATATAGACTTTAAAATATATACAAACATTTTTAAACAGTTTTCATAAGCTTTTTAGAAAGTTTACAATGTCATCCATTGCTTTTTTACCAGAGCGAAATGATAGAATCCCAAAATCAAATAGGCTTATCACTCCATGGAAGCCATCTTTAACGTGGTACCAAGTCACAGGGACACCACTGTCTTCTAACCGTTTCTTGTAGAGCAGTCCATCATCCCGAAGCACATCGTATTCACACGTTAAAATATAAGACAGGGGGAGCTGGCTGACAATGGACTCTTCAGCCAGAAGAGGTGAAAAAGTTGTCTCAAAAGCCACTTTAGCCGCCTCATAGACTTCATCTGAGTATGAAGTGGGCAAATGTGGTTTGTAGCCTCTGGCCTTAAACTCCTCAGGGATATTGTCTGGATTTACCCATCTCCCACACTTCTGTTTCACGTCCAGAGGAACATGAGTCCCCTCCATGACATTTTCCAATACTGAGAAGTCCTTCTCCAGATACTTCAGACAACAGCCGATAACGTGCTCTCGGTACAGGAGGGGCACTGCACAGTTTTGCTGATATGAAGGCAAATAAAAATCAATTGCCTGAAGGCCTGGATAAATCAAAATCTGAGCAAGTGGCTTTGGAAAATTCGGTCTGCTCACTAATGCTTGGCAAACAACAGCAGCAAGAGTGCCTCCAACGCTGTCCCCACTAATGATAACACAGGCAGAATCCACCCCATAGTCTTCTGCCGTCCTCATAAAGTGTACGCTGGCAGTGAGACAGTCCCTAAATTGAGATGGATACTTGTGCTCAGGAGCCAAACGATACCTACAACATTGGAGACATTGATTACTGGAGAGGAAGCAGGGCTGGGCGTTGGGAGGGATAGTTCTATTCTTAGGCCTGTCACTCACCATGGACCAAGCTTCTTCATCTAACTGTGCCTCTGTTTCCCTCACGCGCTTTGATTGCTCTGTCTGTTCAGAGTGCAGGTTGAAATTTTTCAGACACAACTTTTCTTTTTGCCTAAAAATGCAGATTAAGTTTGTCCGAAACATTTTGCAAATTTGTATTGAATTCGGCAAATCATTTCAGGGGGCGAAAATAATCAAAAAATTTTTGTTTCGATGTTTTTTTAAAAAAAAGTTCTGATTTTTCAATTCAAAATTATTTTTGTTTGAATTTTAAGTCAATTTTATTTTTTAAAAGGTGGGCTTTTTTTAAATAAAAAACCCCAAAACATTTGGTTTTGGGTCAAATGAAACATTTTGTTCAAACCAAAATGACATTTTCGAGTGGGGGGGTTGTGATTCACCAGAAAAATTTTGTTTTCGGTGGAAACAAACCAATTTTTTAAATCATTTAGTTCACCTACTGAACTGAAAAATCGGTTACTCACACAGCTCATCTATTTAGATTGGAGGCTCTAAAAAGCAGGGACTGCTCCTCATTGTGGAATCGAATGCATCTACCATAATGGAGTGCAGATCTCAGCTAGGTCCTCGAGGCACAGCTGTAATAACATAAGTCATAATAATTGAAAATTTTCTTTCAAAATTCTTCATTCTTGGTGACGGGATTTTCTTACAGAAAGAGGATCCTTTTTAGCTTCCCCTAATATTCTGTTTAGGTTTTTTAAAATTTTTTACTTGCTACCCATCAACAAGGAAAGACAACAATTGGGAGAGGAGGTTCAAACCAACTAATTTCTATTTACAGTCAATTGTTTTTCTTCTGCTCTTCCATCCCTCTACCATTCCTCTCCCAGGGTCCATGTGCTGGAAAAATTTTAATATCCTGAACTGGAAGGAGTTGGGGATACCCTTCATAGTGAGTTTAATTTTGAGTGGAGCTTCGTTCTTCACTCTAAGCTGTATGGATGTGCTCTTCAAAATGGCTATTGGCGTCTAAGAAGTACCCTTGCTTTGTCATTCTTTTGCATTTTTCTTCATTGAGCTGTACACGGTTACTATTAAGTGTGCTATTTAGTAATAATAATTACTACTATTATGCCAAAAAATAAATAAGGCCTCTGTGGGCAGGAAGCATTTCCTTTATATAAAGTTGCAATCTTATTGCAACTGTTCAAATTTCAATAGACAGTCTTCCCACAGGAATGGGCTCCACTTAATAGCAGAAAACAATCAGAACTAAAACATGATCAGCTCTCTTTATGAGAGACAGACTGCTTCAGAGAAAGGACCAATCAAACAAGGATCCAACATTAACCGTGAATATAGTAAATATTTTAAAAATACATGGGGCCAAGATTTTAAAGGGGCCTTGATCTGCCTCTTGATAACCACAGCCTCCTAATTAATGTTTAAGTTACGAGTGGCATGAAAGAAAGTCACCACTGTGGGAGTGAAGGAGACAGGAAGTATTTCTAAAAGGTGGAGCACAGCAAGTAGGAGGCGACAAGTAGATATGTTCCCTGACATTAATCTGGGGTGCTGAAAATGCCAAGTATCTGCCTCCCAATGTGAGAAACTTCAGAGAGGGACATATGAGGAGAAAGCGGTAGACACTTCTCTTAACTCTGCTGCAATAGACTGGACAAGGAGAGTTTTTTGACAGAAAAGGCAAATAAAGAACAAATAGTTCACTAATAATAAAATAGGGGGAGTCGTTCCTAAACAGGAAGCAATTATGTTAGCAGTTATGATACAAGAGAAAGAGGCATTTCAGAGGGGCGTGCACCTTTTGTGTATTGTAAATAGGAAAATGATGCATGCTCTCTCTTAATTTAATGGTATACGTAATACAAGAACATATCCCAAACAAAGTAACCCTGAGGAAGAGGCTCCTATTGCAAGATCTGCTTTCCACAGGCTTGAAGCACATGCTCTCCCAAAAAGGGTAGAGGACATTAGACATGTGTTCAAATGCCCTCTTGTTCGTTCTACGGCATAACCTTGTGTGACCTTCTCAATAACATTTGCATACCACAGGTAAACTATTTCTTGGGTCTGCAAAAAATATAGTAAATATTGGATTAAATGCAAAGGAAAAAATTCTGTTTTCATGGCAGGAACCAGGGTTGGGGGTAGCGGGATGACTAGTTTGTATCACAGGGCAGGCCCGGCATCATCGCAGCATGGAGGAAAATGGGGTACAGTGCAGAATGTGAATGCTGGACAAACAGTTCTCCAATAAAGGCATATTCCTGAAAGTCCAACATGCAAGTTCTAAACTCTCTGTCACAGTTCCAGGTAACTGCACTTGTATCCCCCTTCCATGGTCCACTCCAGAACTGCCCAGTCAGGTCTCTAGTTGTCATCTGTCCCTGGGCAAGGACCTGTGTCCTACTCCCTTCTGACCAGGGGTTCTAAGGGTCCACAGCCCCCTGACATACATTGTGATCTTCCCAGCAAGCCAGTCTACCTGATGGCCAGCCCCGGGTGGCTTTTTCTCCAGCGTCTATGACCAGTGTACCAATATTCTGAATATACCAGCAATTATGAGTTACCACACAGCTCTTTCTCAGCAGAGAACATTTATTCTTAAGGTAAAAGCATCACAAAGAAAACCTATAATAAACCATAAACAGATTTAGACACTAAATGTACCCAAAATCATCCATTGGTTTTACCGGGCCGTGGTAGGCCAATAAGGCCTGGGACCCTACTAAGACCAAAGATCCTGTCTGTTTGCTGAATCAAGAGGAAGACCCTGTATTAGTTCAAGCTCAGCTTTTTATACCAAAAGCTGTTTCTTTGTCTCTTGGTCTCTGGAAAATCCAGTTTCAACCAGAACTTTCAAACCAACCCAGAGGGTGGTGGTACCTCTTTGGAGTTGTTTACCATCTCAGCGAGTTGCCTCAATCACCCCTGTGACAGACTGACAATTTCCTGCAATATCCTGAATATACTTTATTGAATTAGGTTGGACCTTTGTGAATTAGGTTTATCGTCTTCGGGGTCCATTGAATTAAAAATGCAATTGAGTGTGTGATATTGTGGAATTGTAGGTATTGTGACGGGGCAAGGCCAGACGGCTATAGTAAAGTAGTGAGGAACAGGTATGTTAGCCTCAGGCTAAACAAATCCCTGGTACCATGGTAACCAAATGGCAGTTGCTCCAGGTTAATCAAGACACCTGTGACCAATTAAGATCCTTCTAGAAGGCAGTGGCTATAGGTAGGTTGATTGGGACACCTGAAGCCAATCAAGGACTGGCTGGAACTAGTTAAAAGCCTCCCACTCACTCAGTGAGGGTGTGGGTGTCAGGAGCTGAAGGAGGAAGCTACACTGTTGGAAGAACTAAGTAGTACATACCATATCAGGCCCAAGGAAGGAGGCCCTGAGGCAATGGTGAAGTGAAGCCTGAGGACATGGGGGGCTGTTGTGGGGAAGTAGCCCAGGGATTTGTACGCATCCTGTTTCTAAAAGAGCAGTTACCATAGCTGATACTATTAGGGTCCCTGGGCTGGAGCCCGGAGCAGAGGGCTGACCCAGGCTCCCCCCCTTTGCCCTCTGATTAATCACTGAGACTGGGAGACAACAGAGACTGTGCAAGGGAGGATAGCTTCTCCTCACCTCCCTTGCTGGCTTATGATGAAAATGGCTCAGTCGGCTGTGACCCTTGCCTCTAGAGAGAGAAGGGCTACATAAAGGGTCACAGCGAGCCTCTGAGGCTAGCGAAATCCGCCAAGAAACGCGGGACCCACGGAGACAAGGACAGAGCTTTGTCATAGTATGTAACTTCTCTAGGAGACTGACTAATGCAATCCCTGAAAGATATTAAGAACTTCAAAGGGCTTTTTGGAACAATGCAGGTGAAGTGGGTTTCCTAGAAAGTACCTGGGGGAATTCAAATGATCCACTTCAAAACCACTCTTTTGAAGTACGCCCTGGTGAGGAAAACCCATTGTTTACTAATTACCTGCTCCTAGAAACTCCAGATCAAAGATCCTGACTTGTAAAAAAGGGTGGAATAAAATGTGAGGAGTGTGCTAGTTGTGAGCTGATGCTGTTATGAAGTTGTGACCAAACAAGAGACCCCCCTTTGTGGGGTTTTGAAGGACTGCTCCTGCTGGAGCCTATGTTAGAACTGGGTGGATGTCTAGTAAGCTTGTTAGTATGTAAGTAGGTTTTTATTGTTTTTAGTATGTTTTTTCTGTAGTGTATTTACCAATAAAATAGACTAGCATAAAAAGAGCTGTGTGATATCTATAACGATGGGTAGTCACACTGTGAATCGTCTCGGAAGAGAAAGCAAGCAGGTGTGCTTGGGCAGCCAGTCTGTGCTGGAAATACCACAGTGAAGGCAGGCAGCTGGGAAGCCTGGAAATACCCCAGTCAGGAGGGAGGGAGAGGCAGGTCTCCACTCCCAAATGGCAATGGCTGCAGAGCTGGAAGCCTGAGAATGGGTGCTTTCGCTGGACCATTAAGGGGAAATCTGGGTGCAGTTGATCTGATGTATGAAAACCCCCAATGTTCTAGTTCGTGGAAGAGCTATGGTAACCCTCCCACAGGAAGCAGAACACGATAATACATAAACATGGAATACAACGGTCCCCAAAGATATTGCACAGGGTTGTCGTACCCACTCCTTGTACATAATCTCCATTTGCACTGGGTTAACTCACCCAACAGACACCACCACTGATTCGCTTTCTCTGGCAAAATAGCGGCACACTCTGTCATAGGAATCTGAAAACAAATGTTTCCAATGGCACTGAATTAGTGTCTTACATTAAGATGAGTCCCAGCGGAACATTTTGTTTCTTAATCCAGACCTGGATCCAAAGTTTTCCATCCTAAATAGTGTGGGGTGAATCCGTAGTTTTGGTTTGGGCCTATTTCTAGTCTTCTTGGGTTTATTTGTTTTTGCCAGTCAAATAGTTGTATTTGTTAGCTCATGAACTGCATTTTCACTTGTTTGCGGCACTGTTAAAGTGCAACGCTTTTCACCTTTCCCTTCACGTGCATATTTCTAAGAAGCTCAGGCATGGATTTTTCAGACCGCCACTGCAACCAAATAACACATACCACCTACTACTGATTTAACGGTAGGCACGGGTAGGTTCTCTATACGCTGGGGAAGATTTCAAAAAGTTTTCTACTGTTCAGCTCCACCAGCATTGGGAGCCCTAATCCAGAGGGGCCATCAACATTTTTGACACCATATCACATAACACTGCTCTGAGGCAGTCCGATCAGTACTGTTGTATATTCTGTAACACAGCTAATGTGCTTGTGTTAAATCTGCCTTGTACTTGTCTCACCTTTTTATTGTTCCGTGAAGGCAGTGGGGTTGAAAGGGAGAAACTGAGGGCAGAAGTTGGTCTCTTGATCCTTTCTATGGCAATAAATGGATAGCGATGGCTAAATTGTCTTGAAAAGGACCCTAAATTTGCACCCACGATATTAAACCTGCAACTGAAAGTGTGCCCAAAATTGGAGACTGGCTTGAAGACCCTTCAAAAATCTGTTTGAGCGGGGCAAAATTTCCAGACATGTAGTTTATTTGCCAAAAAATGCAGTTTTGTTCGACCTGAAACTATTTACTAATATGACAGAAATTCACCAGATAGTTTTGGCCAAAATTCTTTTCGGGGGAGATCTAGGTTTACAACATGAGGAACAGCCGTGCTGCTGCCCATTTTATAACCTTTAGCTTAGTGGTTAGGGCATTCATCTGGATGTGGGAGATGAAGGTTTGAATCATTGTTCTGGAGCAGCAATTTGAAACTAGGTCTTTACCGTCTCAGCTGACTGCCCTAACCACTAGGCTATGAGCTGTTCTAGGGTGGGGCACTCTGTCTCTCCTGTTGCAGCTGTTCCAGTTTATACAGATAATTATTCATTGGCACAAGGACTTTACCTTGGCTGTTCCCCCTGCTACATCCCCCTTAGCCCCAGGCTATCGAGTCATTCTCACTCTTGCTCTCTGGCCCAGTGACTATTCAAGTATTTTATACAAAGTGGAACAGCTATACCAAGAGAGATAGAAATAGACCAGCCCTAGAATAGCCTATAGCCTGGGGGTTGAGGCACTTATTTAAGAGAAGAGAGATGTGACTTCAAATCCCTGTTCTAAGGTAGAGATCTGAGCCTGGGTCCGCCACATCTCAGGTGAGCATCCTACCCACTGGGCTGAAAATTATAAAATGGATGTCAACAAAGTCCACCAACAACGTTTTCCACTCTGTTTGACCCAAACCGATGGCTTTAATTTATTTATTTAATTTATTTGCAGAGCTGCCTGTGAACTGAAAAAATCAGTTATTCATCCAGCTCTACCCTGGAGTATTTTCAGTTTTCTAGAAAACAAGAGGCTAGTTTCCTTGTGGCAAAGATAGCATTGTTAGCCCTCAATGCAATCTGTGACAATCCACTTCCTAGAGAATGTTTCTTCCAATCTTAGTGGAAAAGCTTTGGGTGGCCTATGACAGGCAATCTTTTCTATCTAGTGTAAACTCTCCACTCACCCCCAAAAAACAAAACCCTCCATGTGACATTTTAACATCACATGGACACCCAAAATACAGGCACCAATTAACATTACAGACCTCAATCCTCCCCTCAGAGTTCAAAGGCGTTGCACAAATTTAAATAAAAACAGGGCGTTAGCCATCAGGCTTCAGAAGGTTGGATTTGAAAGCTGTTTTTACCAACAGCAACCAGTGTACATTCATTTAGATGCTAATATGGAAGCCACAACTTCATTTGGATACAATAAGACCTGATCCAAAACTTCTCCTGAAATGGGAAACAGACCTGAAACCTTTTTTGAGGTTCTAAACAGTTCAGATGAGTTATTTGTTTTAAATACCATTCGTGGTTTTTTCCCCCCTTTAATGACTTACTAATGCTTCCAAACATCCAGCCTCCTCCATGCAAGTAGATGATGCCTCTCCTTCGGCGAACAGAAGGCGCTCTAGGCTGGTAAACCCTCACTGGCACCTCCTCAAACTGCAGGTCCTTTATGAAGAGTTTGGGGTCCTCCTGCAGGCTTTTTCCATCTTGTGTGTAGCGGATGAAGTTGATCTCAGAGCAGAAACCCAGACGCTCAAAAATCTTACCCTGTTTGGAACAAGGAAGGCCAGAAATTAGTTAAGATGGCCCAGAGCTGGCCACTGTGCAGATAGGAGGAGGCAGCGCTGGTGCCCTCCTTATAGCTTTTAGTCCAGTGGTTAGGGCACCTACCTGTATTCAGTTCCTCCCTCCATTTAATGTGGAGAAGGGATTTGAATTTGCATTCCCTACAGTGCACAAAAGTACCCTAGCTACTGGGCTATGGGGCATTCTGGTGTGGGTCTTTCTGTCTCCCTCGATAACGCTGCTGAACTGTGTATAAATAATTAAATATTCATTGGAACAGGGACTTGAATTTGGGTCTCCCATACCACAGATGAATGAGTGGCTAACCACCTCTACAGAGTCAGCCTCTCTCTTCCCCTCACCCAGTGGCTATTCACTGTCATTCATAGCCATACTCCACAGACATTCATAATGTGTGAGACCCAAGTTCAGATTTCTTCTCCACATCAGACAGCAGGAGGAATTGAATGCTGGTGAGCATCCCAACCACAGGGCTACACGGAGGACACCGTCACCTGCTGCTGGTTGTATGAATGGCAGCTAAAGCCAGGGGGAATTAGCCAGAACTATTTGGTGAATTTGTGTCAAATCTGGGAATACTTTTGGTTTACCCATACCTGCCTTTTTTTTTTTTTTGGTGAATATACTATTCGTGTGGAAATTTTCCCCCAGCTCTGACGGTAAAAGTTGCCATGTTGATAGGCCTGGAGATGGAATCCTCTGTTTTTCCTCAGAATAAATGCCTCATTGATAGTGGCTGTGCCAGTTACCCCTACATCTCCCAGTCTTTATGCCTCAAACAAGAGGGTGCTTTAGCCCTCATGGCCTAATAAGTCCTTTACCAAGAATGCTAACAAAGTTCCAGTCCATGCCAATAGTGGTCATTGGTCCACTAGAAAGTGAACTAAGATTACCAACTCCTTCAACATAGATAACCAAATAGCCTTCAGATTATTGTGAGTTGTGGTTGCCATGACAGGTTAATTTGAACAGTTGACCTAGGTAAAAGGCTCTGTATTCCATCACCAATCCCCATAAGCTATCTAATCCCCATTGTTAAAAAGTTGTACTGTAAAACTACCTGTCAGACAGATAACTTTGGTAATGCAGTTGTGCCTCAGATACAGGAAATTGATTATCATTTCTGTAACCAAGAAATAAAATAATCATCTCCTCATTACACAAGCACTAGAATTGTGTGATGTGCTCAACTTAGATCTCAAAAGTTGTCAAAATTAGTCTTTGTCCATTCACAGCCATTTGCCAACTTTTAAAAGTCATTGGACTTTTAGACAACAAGAAAATTAATAGCTGTAAGTGAGCCGGGGGGCAAAAAGTTGATACCTTTCCACCTTATGGAACAATCAAAACACACCAACTTATCTGCAAACATTTGAGGCTGCTATTAGCTTGTGAATTTCACTCCCATACATAGTTCTGAACATATGCAAATCTGTATGAACATGCAAGGGAACATCACACCTAAACCTGGCACTGTGGGCTCACAACAATCCAACTAAGCTATGGAAAAGGCAACATCTTTTTGAACACGAAGGCATGCTAGCCCATACAAACCAGTTTTTAAAAAAAGTTAAACCATTTCAGTTTTGCAAGCAGTTTTTATTGAGTTATGTTGCACGGAAATATTTCACACAGTGAGATTTATCTATTTGGTGGAAAGCAGGGTGTTGCTTCTAAATGGTATGCATTGCATGAATCTCCTTGCAGATATCAGAATTTGTGAACACTCTACCCTAAGTATTTCCACAAGGATGGAGCAGCAAGGAAAGGAAACCTCTGTGTCAGGCCAGCTGCTGTTCTACAGGTGTCTGTTGCAGCCTTGAGGACAGTAGCTGCTGTTGCCCTAAGATACCTCTTCACTGAAGGGCAGGGGTAGTAGAGGATGTACATAACAGCAGATTTCCAGGCCCCTCAGTACTAGACTTGATCTCAGCTGGTCCCTGGACAGTGGAATTCAGAGTTGAATTCTCTGCCACACTGACTTATGCATCAAATTCTGCTGGCAAGAGCATATCCAGGAGAAGGATGGAATTTGCTCCATAACTCAAAGTCAGCTTTTCTTCTTATCTTAAATACTTGTCCCATCTCTCCTAGTTTCTGGCTCAGAATAGCGCACCACATTTAAACATTTACTTTTAAAACGTTTCCCCTGCTTCCCCTCCAACCCTCCCATGTCAATCAAAAACCAAAATGTAAACACAGTTTCAAGCCAGGAAAACTCACCAGAAAACATACAATAACCATCAGGCAATGAAGGATGCGAAGCTTTCCAGGTTGCTCGACTCCAGGAGGGATTTCTGAATTGGAGAGATCATAATAAATTGCCCATGCTCCCACCAGAGTAAAAGAAACAATCAATATTTCTGCTGCAATTGTGAACAAGAAGTAAACAAGCTCCATGTCTCTTGACTGGGGGTGATGTAGTCAGAGAACTGACTTTGACTTGATGTTCCTTCCAGTTTCTGAAGTGTCTTGGATATATAACTAGGTTATTTACATCCACAAAAGAGTGTGGGTTGTACTCCCAAGCTGAAACAACACTGGAGAATGTTTTGTAGCACCCAATATTTCATCACAGCACTGTAGACACTGTAAATGATTTCATAACAATTTGGGCAAGTGTTGCAGATAAATACTAGTTAGAAGATCACATTGAACATTGTGCAAAGATAAGATGGTATGTGTCTGCACTGTAACTGGCTGGATTCACACGTTTAATGTAGGCTTTCTCTTGCACAGCAGTATAAAATTCTGCTAGCAGCTATTCTGGCAAGTGTGCCCATCCTGACATCCCACACAAGTGATGTGAAGATTTATTCATGGAGAGATGGAGCCAGCCAAAGTACAGCAGCTAACCCTAAACTGTACATGTACAAAGTTAACAATGTTACAGGTGGTCAGCAGGACAGTTCTGTATCTACAGTGTGTTCATTCCGAGGAACATGGGACTTATGCGTTTAATTTTTGATGCTGCTGGTAATTTTAAACCTTCTAAAATTAGGCATCTCACTATTTCCAGAGGGCCAAGGGAGGGGGAGGAAGTGACAATGTCTTGAATCTTTTAGAAATTTGATTCAGACAAGTATCCAAAAGTTCGGATGCTTTTCTCTGTATATTTGGTGGTATTCGGCCTGGGCTAATCCACAGCCTCATTCCTTTACCCCTCAACAGGCACCAGAAGGGTCAGCCTAAAATACAGCAGGAATTTAAAATACCTATTTTAGCAATGAAGGGAGCAATCTGTTTAGTTCATCAATAGTGGTTCTGCATTTAGACTGGGGGATGAACTCCAAACTACGTTAAATGGGCCAGATTGTCAGCTGGTGTAAATTGGTATCTCTTCATTGAATTCAAATGGAGCTACATCCATTTGTACCACATTGGTTTAGCCCTTGGTGTTTGGAAGCAATTCTGATGGCAGGGAAGAATTCTTACTTCATGTCTTGCCACCCTTCCCAATTTCATTCTGATTTGATGTTCTGCCAGCATTTGAAAGTGACTATGTGCTATTCTTCTCCTTCTCGCAGTACATTGGTTCCACCTTTCCCAAAACCCTCATCAGCCTTTGCAATGCCTCCCATTTGGCTTCCCTCAGTTCCCAGCTCTTTGAATTGCAGCATATACAGAATGCTGCCTTCAGCCTCCTAACATGCCCAGAAAACTTCACCCACATCAGTCCCACTTTCAAGCAATTTCCATGGCTCCTTCCCATCAGGACCCAATTTAATTTTTTTCTTTTAATTCCCAAAGCCCTCTATGGTCTTGCTGTGGCCTGTCTCGTGGCTTTGGTCACTCTCTCTTCCTCCTTTGCACTCCCTATTTTTTTCTAGTGGTCTCCATCCTGTATCTCTATCTGTACCACTGTAGGTACAAGAGCCTTCATTTCTGTGGCTCCTGACATCTTGACCAGCCTTCCTGCATTTCTTTGCCTCAATAACTCTCTCTCTCTCTCATTTGGAAACTCAGCTGAAAAAATATAGTTTCCTTCTTAGCAACATTTCTTTATTTCCCCTGTGCCCTGATATGATTTAGCTCTGTAACTGCACCGTTTATGGAAACGCTAAAGTATTTTGGGACCCACATTCTGTAAAATACCAGGCAGTTCATTTCCAGAGGTGCTGAGCACTCAGGCTCTAACTGAAGGCAGTAGGAACTTAGCATCTCCAAAATGAGGCCCAGTATAAAACTGGCATGAATTATTCCGTTTAAAAAAGTCATTTTAAAAACAAACTATGACATGAATGTATCGTGCCCCATTCTGTAGGCAGAGTTCAACTAGAAAGATTCCAAGTAGAGCTACTGGGGGAGGGAGAATTTCCCCTTTAGTGACAATTTTGATGAAAACGTGTGTGGGGGGGATCCTTTTTGTTTAATTTTTCATTGGAAATTTAATTTTTTTGTTTGAAAACCAGAAACTTCCGTTTTCGGATGGAGACTGACCATTTTTGAGGAAAGCCATCACTCTGCGGGAAACGTTGTGAGCAAAAATCCAATTTTCATCAAAAATAAATTTAGACGGAAATGTTTTACCAGATTGAATTTATTCTGCAGCTCCTGTTTGTTTTACTTGGTTCCTCGGTGACACCTGGTGGCCAATTATATACCTAACAAGCTTTTTTCTTTTCCAGTTTCCTGAGGCCTAGGTGATACATCTCAAGGGTTTAAAACTGAACACACAGGATTCCTCTACAGTGCCTTGTATAAGTAGCAACAGTGGAAGTTGAGATTTCCTTGGTCAGGTCTATAAAATGTCTTTAATTCTTCCAGTCACAGCCAACTTAGGCGTTGCTTGTAACAGTAACTACTGTACAATCTTTCCAAAGGAAAGGTCGTTTTCTAGCTGACACCAAGAGTCCCTTGTTTAGTCCATTATCTTGTTACTTTTTCAGAGCTATTTCTTCATTTTTTGTTTCTATTGGTGTATCTTAGTGTAAAATTTTGAATAATTTTTTACCTTCTTATCCTATTTACCTAGCTGTTGAGATCCACTTTATTTGAACTAATAATAATATAAAAAGGAAGAAAGGAGTATAACGTGATTGCTTTTGAAGCATGTCACCAAATATCACAGAGAGATCTAAGGATCCTTTGTGTAGAAAGAGCTAATTTAACTTGCCTAATATGACAAGTGATCTCTTTCTCGCAAACATATAAATACTTGCAGATTGGGTTTTCTCTCTCATTCATACTTCCTTCCGTATTTCAGCATTGATATCGAGTTTTAACCCTGAATCGTTTTGTTTTACTGCCTGTTCGGGTAAGTAGACTTTGAAGTGAATTAAATACTGGGAGACAAATTTTTTAGCAGATTTAGATTCCACAGAGTGGGGCGGGGGTGGGGGGCTCACACGAACTGGAGAGAAAGGAATTATAACGTCCCCAACCATGTGGCTCCCCACCCCCAGGTTAGGGTTCCTATGGTTAGAGTAGTTGGACCTAGGCTCAGGGTTCCAATGGGTAGGGCTGCCCACCTTAGGGTACACAATGTTGCTGCTTTGGTTCCTCAAAGTCTCAAGTAGTCTCTGCTACTTGTACCGCAAATCTGTGGCGGAACTGTTGCTGCTGGGGCCATGTAACTACAGAACCCATTAAAGGTCCAACCTACACAACTGATTGGAATTACCTTGTGACAGGAGCAGAGAATAAACATGCTGTACATGGACTCTTGGATACGGTGATATTTGCAACGCAAGCCATCCCTTCTTCAAGAGATGCCTTTGTTACAGTAGCAGAATCCAGCTAAATAATGACATGTCCGTGTACACCTGCAGTGAGCTCCATCCTCATGAGCTATGCAGGCAATCCACAGTAATAAATCTATTCACAGGGCCTAGTTCTGTATGTGGATACAAAGTGAGTCCTTGCCATTCTCTGGAGGAGTCCTCTGCCAGCACTGAAGTAGCAGCTACCCTGGTTCACAGCTGGTGCCACCTACTCTCTCTCCACAAAGCCACTGGGAGAAAGTGATTGTAATATTTTCGGAACAACTACCGATTTCTGTCCTCGTTTAAATTCTCTCACCAGGCTGGATAATGCTACCTCGCAATGCAACGCATGATAAAGAATTTCCTGTCCACAACAGTAAAGTGTACCTGATGTATAGAAGTTGAACATTGTTGATAAATATTTATATAGTGCTGTGAATGTTCATGGTGTTATACAAAGATCTATTATGGGGCAGCTATAATCTAATGGGCTGATCATGGGGCTGGGAGCCAGGACAAGTAGGCTGTATTATTTGTCCCCTCCATTAGTTGCCGTCTTTGTGCCTGCATCTGCAAAAATAATAATTATGGTTGCCCACTTTGGCTGAAGTGCTTTGAGATCTACAGGTTAAAACTATGGATATAATTATAGACAATCCTTTGACGTGAATATTTTATAATCTGATCAAATCAAAACAGACAACAAAAAGCAATGGCCAACATCTCCTGTGAGGGAGGCAGTGGGTAATTTTAATGTTTAGAAGAGGGATTGCTGAAAGACATGGGTTTGAAAGAAGGAGAAAAGAGGGTGATTTGTAGGTGAGAAAAAAGGGCATTATTCCAGCAGCAAGAGGATTGGGACAGCATGATGGAAGGGGAAAAGTCTGTTATGGGAGAAGCAGGAAGAGGTCAGGTTTGCAAAAGAACAATGGGAACAGGGATGGGGAATGACAATGGAGATAGGTCTGAGAACAATGACACTGATTCTGGAGCTCTCAACTAAGCTCTATTCAGTTCAGGACCTGGGAAGAGCAAAAATAGCTTTTTGCCATATTTATGCCCCCTATTACTGGCAAGGAGCCAGTTCAACCATTAATACAAGTTAGAATAGCCTCAGGACTGTTCTGACTTGCACAGGCAGGCAGTGTCCTCCCAGGGGCTATTATACCATTCGGCATCATTGGCACACAGAAGCATTATGATCAATGGGGGTAGAAAGACACCTGTGACTTTAAAAAAAACAAAACCCTAGTTTCCTGTATATCCCAATATTCTGAGGTTATGTTCATGGTGAACAATTGCTTAGTTCATTAGTTGTCAAGAGGGTTGCAAAAATACTCAGCAGGCTACCTATAAAGGGATGTTCTTTACCTCTTTGTATCTGCTTAGATAGTACAAAGAAAGAGAGACTGATTTGTGTGATGACGTCCTTTTAACAGCAGGTGTGGAATGTTGCCATCCAAAGGTTCTGGAAGGTGGCCTGGCAGGTTGAATGAGGCAGCTGGGTGTCACGAGGCTTGACGCAAGGCTGTTTGGAGGAACGTTTTCAATTGGGATCGGTGGGAGGGTCAGTTTGAAATGGGTCCATTTGACCTGAGGTTGGTAAACGGGTCAGTTTTGGTAGCTGGAATAGAGCAGTTGAGAGTGATGTTGAATGGTGTGAAGGTGGAAGCCAGGAAGAAGTTGAAGCCAAGTGGCTCTTATCTAATCTCCGTCAGCTTAGAGCATCTCCACTGAATTCAAGCATAACCAAGACTAGACTCTGACTGGCCCAGCGTAGTCACCCTCCATCTTGAGGATGAATGAGACAGAACAATGGGGGAAGGTAAGGATGGCAAAGTGTGAGAAAGAGAGAGCAAAAGAAGAAACTAGTCAGGAAGAGAATGTAGAAAAGGAGCCTGTGAAATCCATCAGGGAGAGGCAAGTGAACTCCTAGTTATCCTCCCTTATTACAATGATGCTCTGAGGAGGCTTTGTATCACCATACGGCCCATCTGGTGTGTTGCTTTAGAAACAAAACCACTTTTCTTTTTCCTTCATGGACAAAGCGATTCTCTAACGGTTTTTAGTTCTGGGACAAAATTGGGGGAGGAGGGAATAAAAGGCAGTGATACTCGCTGAAGCTCTTCCCAAAAACTGAGATCTATTCTGTTCTGTACAGATTCTTATACTGCCCTCATTACATAGGACCTGAACACCTTCCAGCTGTGTGTTAAGCAACATGAGTGACATCTGTCACGCTGCATACATGGGTCATGGGTCAGATCAGCAGTGACTACAGGGCTCTGGGAGCTAGGGGGAAAAAAGTAAGGGATGCGAGTTGTGTTTTTTGTCCATCCTCCTGGTTGGGAGAAAGGGCCCAGGCAGGGACACATGCATCCTGAAGATGAACTCACAGCTGCACTGACGGTGTTGATGGGCGGACTTTGGCTTCCTCGACCATGGGATGCAGTTCCAGGAAGGTGTGCTGGGAAGAGATGGGGTCCAATTGACCAAGAAGGGGGAAAAGCATCTTCACACACTAACTTGCCAACCTAGTGAGGAGGGTTTTAAACTAGGTTCAAAGGAAGCAGGTGACAAAAGCCGGCAGGTAAGTATAAAAACAGGCAACCTTTCAGAAGCTTATGTTGGGGGGGCAGAGATAAGGAAATCACATTAGGATCATAGGAGCAATAAGAGGGAAATCTGTGGGGGAGGTAAAAAGGGAGGTGGTGTTGCATTATACATCAAGAGACTCTCCTATCCTTGTGTTTCCCCAAACATCCTTCATGTTGACAAGGGGCAAAAGACAACAATGCCCCTCTTTTCCCCTCTCCTTGTCGCTCTGCTGCCTGGAGGGGCTGGAGAGTTGTCCCTGTTGCTTCTCTCAGGACCCTGACCTGTTGTACAAAGACCTATGAGTTGCTGGAGGTCAGCTCGGGCGGAATGAATATTTCTGTTCCCCCCCTCCCCCCCCCCCCCGCCCTTGTCTTAGGCATCTTTTTATTGCGTGTTTTCAGTGGTGATACTGGCTTTACTGTGTGCTGTTATAATTTCTATCTGAGGGTCACAATTATGCAGGTGGAAACTGGAAAGTGTAAAATACTGCATATTTTAAAGAACTCAAATCTAAAACCTAAACAAAAAGTGCCTACTTTATTTGCATAAAGTATTTTGCGCTTGCTATTGGAAATACAGGACCTGCAGCATTTAAAAAAGAATATTTTTCACAATTTTTTAATAAAGTTCACAGTATTATCCAGTATCTTTTTTGCAGAGGGAAATGAAAAAATTCCAAAACCAAAAAAAGCTAATACTCCATGGAAACCATCCTCATTATGGTACCAGCTGACTCGAACACCATTATCCTCTAATCGTTTCTTGTACAACAGTCCATCATCCCTAAGCACATCAAATTCACAGGTCAAAATATAAGACTCAGGAAGCTGGCAAACAATAGCATCTTCTGCTAAAAGTGGGGAAAACATTACCTCTAACATTTGTTTAGTCACTTCATGAACGTCATGCTTATATTTATATGAAGGCAGTTTCTGTGGTTTATAGCCTCTGATCTTAAATTCCTCAGGAATATTGTCTGCACTTATCCATTTCTTATACTTCAGTTTCATATCCTCAGGAACATGGGAACTCTTCAGGACATCTTCCACTACTGATTTGTCTTTATTGAGATAACGTAAGCAAAAGTAGGCAATGCGATCCTGGAACAAGAAGGGGACTGAGCGGTTCTGCTGATATGAAGGCAAATAAAAGTCCAGCCCCTGGAGGCCTGGATAGATCAAGACCTGAGCACGTATTTTTGGGAGGTCTGTCCTGCTCACCAGTATTTGGCAAATAGCAGTAGCAAAATTACCTCCACAACTGTCCCCACAAATGATGATGCGGGCAGGATCCACCTGATAATCTTCCACATGCCTCATAAAGTGTATGGTGGCATTGAGGCAATCCCAGTACTGGCTTGGATACAGATATTCAGGAGCCAACCGATAACTAAATATCAAAGAAATTATGATTTTTTAAAAAGTAATTACAAAAATTTCGTTTCCATTTTTTATGTCTAATTGGTGTGGCATCTTCTCTTTAAAATGCCCTTCTAAATTTGCACATTTATAAAACCTATGTATTTTAATTAGTTCAATAAAAATGTCCAAAATTTAAAATAATTTTATTTGTTACTCTAGCTTGATTTGCCTAAAAATACATGCCTAAAATGAACAAAACCCTCAAACCAGAAATATAGGGCACAAGCTAAAATAGTAAGGACTGTCCCATTTTCAGATCTCAGCATGTACCACAGAAGCATTCTAATTGTAAACTGCCACATTGGGGGAAAAACCTATATAAAAACACTGGGTTGCGCTCACTTACCCAACAGACACAACCACTGAATCGGTTTCTCTGGCAAGATAACGACACACTCTTTCAAAGGCATCTGAAAACAAAAATTTTCAAGAGTGACATATCTGAGTTCTAATACATGTGAATGGAAGACTATCAAGGGGAAAACTTAAACTCGGTACATGAACCAAATATCAGCAGACCTCAGAGACCAATCTGTGCGACAGCCTTATGTACGATCATGAGTTTTGAAAGAAGGCTATAAAAAGTTGCTAACCCTGAATAAGGAAGTGGCAAGGAAGAAGAAGATATTTGAGTTCTCATATATTCCATATGCTTTAGAAATAAGACTGAAACTTGTGAAGAATGGCGTAAAATCTAAGTACCAAATCCTGCTCTGTGTAGTCATGAGTAGTCTTTTGTGACAAATTCTTGCCCAGTGTAACTCTGTTGATCATAGAATCATGGGGTTAGAAGATCATCTAGTCTAACCCCCTGCCAAGATGCAGGATTTGTTGTGTCTAAACCATCCAAGACAGGTGGCTATCCAGCCTCCTTTTGAAAACCTCCAGTGAAGAAGCTGTCACACCCTCTGGAGGCAGTCTGTTCCATTGTCTTACTGTTCTTACAGCTGGGAAGTTTTGATGTCATAACAGTGCATCGCCCTTGGAATACGTTAGACATCTGTTATTATGTATATCCCTTAATAAGGTGTGGAGCACACATGCTGTCGAAACCACTGCAACCCTGAGTTCATTTCTCCACAAAATAAAACCTTTCCATCAGTTAGTGAATCAGGGCTGACTTCAATATGGAAAAGGCTTTCAAATCCCCAAAACCTCAAGAAGGGCCAAATCCATATCACCTTACTCTTGCATGTATTCCAAATTCATCACCGAAGTATCTTTAGAGGTCTGGGGACTTTTACAGATTCTAGAGGTGTATTCTACAGTCAATATATGCCTAAAAGATGTGTTATTATAAAAGGAAACAATAAGCACAGAGGTATTTCTCTTGGTCTATAACAGAAGTAGTATTGTAATGGAACAAAATGTTAATTCATGCTTTAAAACACACTCAAAATCAGCCTTGACTTGTGTTTGACCTACATCCAGAAACCAGCGGGGTTGTTTAGAACCTTCTTACTGTACCCTAGATACTTGTGAGCACTTAAACTGCTCTTTGCCACGTATTTTAGAGTCCAGCTTTGAGAGTTTTTAGAGTTGGAGAGAGTCATGTGGAGGCTAAAGTCGGGCACTCTGCTTTTAGTTGGCATTACCTGGGGAAACTGTTCAGGAAGGCAGGTTTCAGAGCTAGTAGCTTGGGTGCAAGTCAGCTGAGCAGTTGCTGCTGTCACCCTCACCAGCTCTGTGCAGAGAAGGATTCTGATGCTGTCACCACTTGAAACTGGCAGGGCTGCTGACACTGAGGAGTGATAAAGTGGGGTACAAAAAGACCACACCGGTGGCCTACATCATAGCTTCTGTAACCTCCTATGCCACTGAATGGATATTGGAAACCTGCAATTTTCGAGCAAGGACGTGGAAGATTGCCCAGAGGCACTTCTGACATTTTTGGAGCTATCCAAATAACTCCTTTTTTTGTGTGGTTTGTTTGTTTTGTTTTGTTTTGTTTTTTGTTTGGATAGACCAAAAAAATTTAAAAAATTATTTCAGGTCAAGGAAAAGCAAAAAAAAAAAAAAAAATCCAGTTTTTCTCTAAGCTTCAAACCAGACACAAACCTTTTCTGAGATTCCAAAAATGTGTGGTTTTTTGCCTTTTGTTTTTTTTTAAATTATCAATCATAATTTTAATCTTGATATTTCTTACTAATGCTTCCCAGGGTGCCAGCCCCTCCATGAAAGTAAAGGACTCCCCTCCTTTGGCCAACAGATGGTGCTTTTGCCTGGTAAACCCTCATTGGCACCTCAGCAAACTTCAGATCTCTGATGAGGAGTTTTGAATCTCTCCATGGTGGTATTCCATACAGCATAAACCGGAGTAAGCTTATGTCACTGCAGATCCCCAGCTTCTCCAAAATCCTTCCCTGTTAAAATGAAAGCGATCCGAAATTGATTACTGCAAAGAGGCCCAAATCTTTCAAACTACACAAAATGCGTGGACTGTAGCTTGCTGGGATGGATTGAATTTCAGGAAACAGAGGTGGCACTTTAGGGCCGAGTATGGTCACAAACCAAGAAATGATCAAACTGTTTTTAAGTAAATTGAGTGGTGCTGAAAGTTGCCAGGTTGGCACTGATGGAGACCTAAGTCATCTCTATCCCCGGAACAGGAGCAACGGGGATATGGTGCAGTGCAGAGTTCCCTATACAGAAAAGGGTCGTCTTTTGCTGTTGTTCGTAGTTGTGATCATTCATTTTTACGGAGCCAAATAATCACAAAAACGGTTGATCTTAAAAATATTGGGAGAAAAGGAAAAATAATTTCTGATTTGGAAACAGGGGCTAGACAGGGAGGCGTCTAAGGGCATGTCTCCACCGCAAAAGCTGTGCACAGGCTAGCTTATTCAAGCTAGCTTGAATCCAGCTAGCATGGGTCACTATAGTGATGAAGATAGCACAATGTAGGCTTCAACTTAGGTAGGACTTAATATCACATTCCAAAACCTTCAGTATGTTCAAATACCTGCCATGCTTTTAAAGCAACCTGTCAAATAGATATTTCCTCCCAAGAGTGAAATTTTCCTTTAAAAACAAACCCCCCCAAACCAACCAAACAAAAAAACTTTACCTTGCTCGATGTCCAGGGTGGCAAATACTTAACCCTTGGCCCAGCTTTTTCTTTCATAAAAAAGGAATAACTTTTAGATGTAATGTCTATGAGCTATAAAGTTCAATGTCAAAAGAGCTTTATGGCATTTGTTAGAAGAAAGGGGATGCATTGGTCACTCCTAGCCCTGGAAGATTCACATTTCAAGACTGACAGAAAAATTATTTTTGGTCATTTTGAAGATGTTTCATGTTTTTAGTTTTAATTTTAATGTTTCTCTTCCTCAGATCCATGCACAATCATAGTAACTAAGGCCCATAGCTTTGCAAGTGGAAGGATACAATCAATAATCCCAATGCAATGTTTTAAATTCCCTAAAATTATCCTAGATGATTATTGTGTGTGCGTGTGTGTGGGCCATGTGTACTATATCAAGAACACATGTAGATGTGGCAGGTTTGGTGTGGTATAAACGTTTTATTGATACTCATTTGTGATTATCTACATAACTTCATTCTTCTCCTTGCCACTTCTGATTAAGCAACCATCCGAAACTCAGAGTAATATAACCTGTTGCACATCTTTCTGTATTCTATTCATGTGTGTGCATGCATAATACATGCAATGTAAAAAATGTGGGTATAGTATATATGCAAGGCAAGCTGCATTTGTCTGATCTGTAGCTAAAGAGTCCATCTATTCATTTCTGGGGTTGTTGCTTCAGATAGGTTTTGCTGTAGTAAAATGCCTGTGAATTGTCAAGGCACAATCTGTCCCAGTGAATGCACAAATGCAGGTATGTGCATTGAACTAGAGCTGGATGGGATTTTTTCAGTGAGATTTTCCTGTCAAAAAGTAGATTGGTCAAAACCTGAAAGTGTTTGTGGGAAAGGGTCAGTTTTGAGGAATTTCTCAACTCAAAAATAGCTGAAGAAAACGTTTCAAAATTATCAAAACAAAAAACTTTGGTTTCCCAGTTTGAAATAACTTTTCCTTTTTTCTCTGACATATTTGACTAGGAAATGGGTTATGGAAGCAGATGTATTAGAATTCTGTCAGGCTTGCTATTATGTGGGTATCTATCTATGGACAATTCAATAAGTATAATATAGATTTTTATTTTGTTTGAAGCAATGTTTTAAAAATTATGAAGTGTCTGGAGTCTGAGAGGCACAGAAAAAAATCTAAATAAATAAACTCTAAAATCAGCCTCTAGTCTTTACTTTTAAGAATTAATTTAATCTGCAATAGTTCATATTCCAGATGTCTGAAGACTGTTTAAGAATTTTTTTTTACAGATCTTTCAACTCCCGTCCCATTGTCAAAAATAAAAGTTGAATCCCCACTTTGAAGACAAGTCAACTTACCAGAACAGCAGTCATAACTAATAGCGAGTGATAAAACCGAAGCTTTAGTGGCTGGTCAATTCCAGGAGGCAGTTCTGATTTGAAGAGATCATAACAAATTGCCCAAATGAACAATACCGGTAGCAAAAAGGGAGAAATCCAAATCACTCCTATTAATGTCAAAGGAGCACAAACAAACCCCATTGAACTTGAATGAGGATGATGTACTCAGAGAAGTGATTCTGATTTGATTCTTCCAGTACTATTTCTGAAGAGTCCTTACAGAGGACTAAGCAATACAGGGCATCCTTTTGACACACAGCACAAAATACATAATCAGATTAAGATTGCAATATCAGTAATTCTCTCCACCCTCCTCCCATGAATCATGATGATGGCTCCACCCACACACAAATACATATAAACAGAAGAAACTAGCATTTCAAACTCAGGTGTAATTTTATTCATGATTTCTTATTAAATACAAGAGAAATGAACATTCCAAATGCACCTAAAACTCTGTTTATTCTGTATGTGCTTTCATTATGACTCAGTTCTGGATGGACTTCTTGGTGGAACTGCAGAACTAACCCTTGGACATTCCAAAAGCCCGAAGTCTGTCCGATTTTCGTATTCTTCAGGAGACGGCCCAGCAGGGCTACTGCACTTCAGAAAAATGTTTAGGCAGACAGTTGTGCCATACATATTGCAGAAGAACGCAGGACACAAAGATGTTCCTATGCTGCCAATTCCACTGAAAAATTAGCAAATGTTCGATTTAGGGTCTAGGTTTTCCAGAACAGAAAGTTTGGAGTGTGAGAATTTCTTCTCGCAAATTTCTACTGGGAACTTCACATGAACTGGATTTTTAGTAATCAGAACTTGCCCATCTTCCTTTTAGGGCTGGATGTGCTGAATCTGTGTTCTTCTTTCTAGTGTGTGTATGCATAGCCCAACCACCCATCAGTGCATTACACCTTTCACTGGCTTTCCTCAACAATACAGGAGAGTGATCGAGCCTTTAACACCAGTTTTCAAGGTATGCCTCTAGGAACAATCCCATCAACTATAAGCTACTTGTCTTCACTTTCATGGCCCTTCATAGCCTATTCCCACCCTACCTACATCATCTCTCGTCCACTCAACCGATCAGCCAGCGATGCCAGCCTCTATTGTCCACTTGTTAAATTTTCAAATAAGCACCTTCATGCTTTCTCCCATGCTGCCCCTCATGCTTAGGAGAAGCTCCCTGAAACTATCCACAGAGCCGCCTCACTATCCTCCTTCAAAACCTTCCTTAAAATTCTTATTTTCCATGCTGCCTACAAAAAAAAAAACATAATAATGGTTAGGCTGCTGGTGTGCTGAATCATGCTGACCAATATTGTCTCATTGTTTCCTTGTACTCCCCCATGTGTCAATAGTCATCTCTTGTTTTATACTTAGATTATTAGATCTTTGGGGCAGGAACCATCTTTTTGTTCTGTGTTTGTCCAGGGCCTAGTGCCCTGGGGTTCTAGTCCATGATTAGGGTTTCAAGCTGGTACAGTAATACAAACAATAATGATCATACAACCCACCCCCTTCCCCGCTGGTGCTAATGGAGAAGCAAAATGTCTGCTGTGAGGTAGTCCAAGATCTGTTATTAAAAGGAAAAAGGTGCCCCAGAAATCGCATGTCTGTAAAATTGCCATGGCCGGATCTATCTGCATACAGTGCTTTTCAGAGCAAAGAAAGATTCCCAAAGACAAGTCTTCTTCAAGTCTTTCATGTCTTTCATGATTTCAAGATCTACTTCCGCTGAGGAAATGAGTGCGCCCTCTTCTACCAGTGGGCTAGCACCCTGGAGAGATTCTCCCAAACTTCTGATGCTTCTCACAACAGGGTTCTGAAACCTTCTTCAGGAAACATCCAGCCCAAGAGGCATGCGTCCAAACTAATTCCTCAGTGGAGGCATCTATGTTTTTAAGAGAGCCTCTAACCAAAGTGAAAAGCAATCCCATTAAATGTATTTGTGACTGTCATATGTTTTACTGCTGTGACCTCCATGCCCCAGGTCGCAATGCCACTCACTCAGCATTGGCCCTGGCACCATCACGATGGGGGGCACCAGGGCTACTCCTCAGTGAGTAACGGGGTAGCTGGTGCTGCTGCTCCTTGCTGCTGCCGGGGGCTGGCTGCTGCATCAGTACCTGAACTAGACCAGTCAGGGACCATGAGCTAATGCTGGGTGGCCCCCCACAAATTGGGCCCTAGGCACGTGCCTACGATGACTCTGGATTTGTGCTGGAAATGGCCCAACTTGATTATCATACACATTGTAAGGAGAGTGATCACTTTAGATAAGCTATTACCAGCAGGAGAGTGGGGTGGGGGGAGAGAAAACCTTTCCTAGTGGTTTGTGTGTATAAAAAGATCTTCTGTACTTTCCACAGTACGCATCCGATGAAGTGAGCTGTAGCTCACGAAAGCTTATGCTCAAATAAATTGGTTAGTCTCTAAGGTGCCACAAGTCCTCCTTTTCTTTTTGCGAATACAGACTAACACGGCTGCTACTCTGAAATCTGTCTTACTCTGGCTTTGGTCAAGACATTGAGGATTCGCCAAAGAAAAAAGGGAAAAGACTGTCAGTTTAAGACTCTTGTGGGGGGGGAGAAGGGGCTCAGCACAAGCATGATTTTCTACAAAAAAAACAAGGCAAAGGGCTAACATTTGCTTTTTGTGAGTACTGCAGAGCTGATTTTTATGTTAGTCATGGCGGATACAATGATATTTCAAGACGTATTGCTAAGGAGAAACAAGTGAGCTGGGCCAAGGCTGCAATGCAGTCAAAATGTTTGGTAGCTTGTTCTCCATCTGCTGCATCAAAAATGAGTGACCGTGTAACCAAAAGTGAAGTGTTATTTATAGGATTACTTTTGGAGCATACCATTCCTCCTGCTCTCAATGATCATGTGAGACCTTTCTTCAAGAAAATGTTCCCAGACTCCAAAATTGCTCAGCACTATTCGTGTGCTTCCAGAAAAATGACCGATATTATACCAGGGTCTATCTCACCAAAAGCACATGAAAATTTACCAAGTGTGATTGAAGGCCATAAACAATATTTTGACACAGGATGCTAGTGTGAACAAGTCTGAGAAGTATGTTCCAATCTTGGTTGTGTCTGAACACCCGGAAACTGGCCTTACAGTTACTGAGGTTTTAGATATGGTTTCTTGCACATCAGATACATCTCAGGAATTGTTTGATGTAACAAACATTGGGCTGTCAAAACACAATGTTGACTGGAGTAAATGTGTTACGATAATGCAGCAAACATTCACAAGAGTGTATTGTCTCAAATTAAAGCCAAGCAAACAACAAACCAGAAACTGTAGGTAGTGGGCTGTCTCTCCTACCTCATGCACTGTATTGAACTCATTACAGATGAATGTTGAGGATTTGATCAACATTTACTACCACTTTCAGAGAAGTGTCAAAAGAGAGGCATCGCTGAATGAATCCATTGAATTTTGTGATACTAGTGTGAAGAAAAGTGTGTCGTATGTGAAAATGCACTTGCCGAGAGATCTATTGACTGTAACTTGGCTACTTGGGATGGGCCACACTCCTTCTTTAAAAAGAAAAGGAGGACTTGTGGCACCTTAGAGACTAACCAATTTATTTGAGCATAAGCTTTCGTGAGCTACAGCTCACTTCATCGGATGCATACTGTGGAAAGTGTAGAAGATCTTTTTATATACACACAAAGCATGAAAAAATACCTCCTCCCACCCCATCCTCCTGCTGGTAATAGCTTATCTAAAGTGATCACTCTCCTTACACGGCTGTTACTCTGAAACTCCTTCTTTATCAGGACCTTTGATGAAAAAGAGCAAAGAGGCGCTCCTGGAACATGGGAAATAAGAATACCAATGAGATCCAAGAATCCTTTAATGAAGGTGTTGTTTGTTTTTTTTTCATGCAGTGCTGCCCATGTTTTACATGTTCAACTGACTCCTCCAAATGGAAGCACCAGTGAGTCACCTTTTGTACCGAGTAATGATGACTCTATACAAAGATATTTGTCTGAGATTTATGAAACCCTTTGTTAGGATTGCTGCAAGTGAGAATGTTATGAAAATCAATTACAAGGATTCTCCTGTGCAGTCACCGGCATCTGAAGTGTTGGTGCATTTTGAGACATGTGACTATGCAAGAATGAAAAGCATCATCAATACAAGACATCCATATAAGACATTCGTAGTTTAATTTTTTTGCAAAGCACTGGGTTATGTGAGAAAAGGCAATGCCTTTACAAGATCTTGTACTTGAGAGCTGGGCTTTTGTTAATCCAACCAGTTGTGTACCAGCATCTCCTGATGTGATCAGGGCACAACAAATGGATCCTCTGATTTACAGATTTAGAGATTATCAAATCTGTGATGCATTTTCTGAATATGACAGCACTATGAGAACTGATGAATTTTGGTATCATGTATCTCAAATGAATGACCCAATAAATGGCCAGGTAAGATTCTGTGTGTCACAATTCAGGGCAACTGTACCTGTATTCCCCTTCCTAGAGCTTGGCTTGTTTAGCCTAACCAAATGAAGGCTGGGGGGAGATACAATTTCTCTCTGTAAATACATCAGAGGGATAAATACCAGGGAGAGAGAGGAGTTTCTTAAGTTGAGCCAACGTGGACTCGAGAACAAATGATAGACAGTTTATATCCAACAAATTTAGGTTTGAAATTAGGTGAAGGTTTCTAACCGTCAGAGGAGTGAAGTTGTGGAACAGCCTTCCAAGGGGAGCAGTGGGGGCAAAAAACCTAACTGGCTTCAAGACTGAGCTTGATACGTTTATGGAGACGATGGGATGATGAGACTGCCTATGATGGCATGTAGCGGATCTGCGACTGCTAGCAGCAAATATCTCCAGTGCCCGGTGATGGGACGCTAGATGGGGAGAGCTCTGAGTTATTACAGAGAATTCTTTCCCAGGTGACTAGTTGCTGTCTCTTGCTGACATGCTCAGGGTCTAACTGATCACCATATTTGGGATCAGGAAGGAATTTTCCCCTGGTCAGATTGGCAGAAGCCCTGAGGGTTTTTCACCTTCCTCTGTACCATGGGGCATGGATCACTTGCAAGTTTAAACTAGTGTCAGTGGTGGATTCTCTGTAACTTGAAGTCTTTAAACTACAGTTTGAGGACTTCAGTAACTCAGCCAGAGGTGAGAAATCTATTACAGGAGTGGGTGGGTGAGGTTCAGTGGCCTGCAATGTGCAGGAGGTCAGACTAGATGATCATGATGGTCTCTTCCGACCTTAAAGTCTGTGAGACAGTGTCCATGTAGATTCTCCATATTTTCACATCAGCAGCCTCAGTTTATGCCAGAGGCTAGATGTCTCCATACATTCCTTCATTTCTGACTAGGTCTGCTGTGGAAGTGATTAGTGGCCAATTATTATACGGTCATCTATTCAAAAGGAAGTAAACAGATCACTAATACATTTCATGTAGATGTCCAATGAGCTTTCAGTTAGAAAGATTTGATTATTCTTAATGTCTGGCTGGATTTCAGCCCGTAACCTAGAGACGAAAACCTCTGCTTTCCTTTTAGTTGTCTTTTTGAGCCGTCTAGTCTATTCTTTAAACAAGTTTTGTTTTAAATCTACCATAGCTGAAGCACTAATAACTGAATAATCTAGTTATTCTTCTGGTATAAGGAATCAATCCCAGTCTTTGTGTCCAGCGCAGAAAATTAAAGCTTTCTCTGGAATAAGCCTCACTGAACACGCACCTACTTCATGCAGACAGCAGTAGCAATTGTCTGTCCACACGCTAAATTCATAATGATTCTGCACTCAAGAAAATACGATACAATACTTTCTGATTGCCACTGATTCGATGCTCCTAGTGTCAGTAATATCCACTATACCACAGAGCTAGCTTTTTTCTTTCTCGTTTTGTAAATAAGTTTCCAGTTTTTGTAACCTCAGAAAGCGACTCTCTGAGAATTCTGGTTTCATTCTCTTAGCCTTCCTAAAATGTGTCAGAATAATTGAGACGTGCGGTGTCTGCCCAGCCTTATAGGGATGCTGTGTGTTTTAATAAATGTATGTAAAATACTTTGAGACATTCAGATAGAGAGCCCTATAGCAATGCAAAATATTAAACCAAAAGGGCCAGATTCCTACTAAGAACTGCCCCTTTGCATCACTCAAGAGTCTGGTCACAGATCCTGACAAAGAATTCCTCGGGTCCCCCCATCCTCTCAGGCGTGGGAGGGATGGAGGAGTGATATCCAAGGGGAAGACGGCAAAGAAGGGGTCCTATATCTATCATCCACTGGCATAGGGTCCACTAGAGACATAACAGCTATTGACCAATTTATTATATCAATATTAGGAATAAAATGGGTGTGAATACAAGGGGGAGAGTCAAGGCTGGAGTTTGTGAATTTTAACTCTCAATGTTCAATATTCAGAAATCTGTAAAACCCATAAGTAAAACAAAGTTGGTTTTAATAACTTTAACATAATGAATGAAGCTTTTTTTCCTGTGACTTTCCAATGTGTTCTCTCACGAGGCGGGAATGGCTATTATTTGCAAGGACTTTATCAGCTAATTTGTAATAAAGAAAATCTCTTCTTAAAATCCCCCCGCCACTGCTTCCCCCTTGACATAGAGCAACTTTATATGTGGAAGATCCCTTTATGTAGAAATCTGCCCTTCAAGCAGAAAATATTCCTATTTATGCTTTGAAACTGTGAAAAGCTACATTATTGTTATAAGGGCTGGTGGTCGTTGCTGTTAAAGAAGGATTGTATCTGTGGAGCTGGAAACTCTGAGTTTACCTCTGAGGGATGGACCTGCTGACTTCTAAGGGTCAGGCTTAAATCCCGAAGTCCTAGTCAGCCCTTTAGAATTAAATCATGGATAGACACATCAGAATTATGTGGCACAAAGGCATGAAAGTCAAGTAGGTTTTTACATAAGCACAAGGCAGTTGTGGCTTTTTCTTCTTGGGAGGGAAACATCTTTTTTCCTTCTTGTTTTGGGCACAGGTAGGGCCAACTTTACATTTGGAGAGGAGGGTTGGACTCTTCATTCCCTTTCCCAGCAAACATTTACAGCCACTAGCTGGACCACTACCCTGTGCCTTGTGTCTAACATACTGTCCCTCACTGTTAGAGAAGTACAATAGCTTGATGTTTCAGCTAAAATGTTCAGAGGTGAAATAACTGAGTGTCAATCAGGCCCTGATTAACCAATGTGCACTCCAGACACTTGTCCAAGGCCCCCAATCTCAGGGTGGCCCCTGACCAGGTTTGGGCCTAGGGTTGCCACCTGGCTGGTTTTTTAACTGGCCTAGCCAGTTTTTTTCCTGCGTTGTTGGTTGCAGTGTGCCAGAGTTTCACGTGTTCACTTGCTTTCACGATGGAGTACAGCTCACACAGTTATGGGGATAGCTGCCGGCACAGCACTCAGGTCTCACTCCATGGGCCGGATCTTCAACATGCCAATATGGTGGCTAAGGTTTCGCTGGAAAGAAGCTTCACTTATTCCACTGCCAGGTGTCAGAGCAAGTATTTCTGATGCAAAGACAGAAGAACCACTGTGTCACCTCCACTCTATCACCTGCTGCACCTAATGTGAATCGGGAAAGATCAGTTTCATGGTCCAGCTGAACTGCATCAAAATGACTGAAGGGCGACAAGTATCAATAGATTCATCCCCATGGTCTGTTGCTTAATAATAAAGCAAGTGTTATTTCTCATCTGTGGAGTGAAGGCATCTCCAGGAATTAATCTTGGTTGTAGCTCTGTGGTGGCAAGCTACCAAGCTGTGGGTTTTCTTCCCCAAAGTTTCTGGTGGAGCTTTACAAATCTGTAGAGGCAACAGGCAGCATGCTTTGGCCCCAGCATCACCAACCCCAAATGTTTCATAAGTCAGGCCCTACAAGGTCATGCAACTAGCTTAAAAATCAGGAGGTTTTAAAAAAATAAGTTTGCATTTCGAGGGTTGGGGTTCATGTTTTTTAATCTTTGTCTCCACAACCACAAGGGCTGGACCCTGACTTTTTTCTGTTTTGTTTTTGGGGGGTTTTTTTTCTTCTTTTTAATGAAAGCTAATATTCTCACACAGTCACATGACTCCTGGAGCTGAGGTTTTAAGAAAAAACATCAGCCGTCATGAGAGGCCCCAGCATTGCCAGCTATCTTACTACAATCATATGCCCCAGAAGACAAACCACTACTGTACACGTTCACTGGAGAGAACTTTTTATTATGTACTACTTATTCTTGTTGATTGTTTGTGTACAGGTTGTGCCTGAAGGCCTCCATCTGTATTGGGGTCTCATTGTGCTAGACGCTGTACAAACAGAAGAGAAGATGGTCCCTATCCCAAAGAGTTTATAGTCGAAAACAAATCGATATAGAGTAGGTCTTCAATGCCAAAAACGTGTATTCTTAACTCCGATTAGCTAACTTGGGTTAAAGTAACATCAAAGATGCAGCAACATGACTTTTAACTTGGGTTAACAGCTCAAGTTCAACCCCAGGCTCCCCTATACGTTTTAACTCGAGCTACTAACCTGAGTGAAAAGCCAAGTGGCTGTGTCTTTACTGCTATTTTAACCCAAGTTAAGAACACACCTTTTTTGCAGTAAAGACGCACCCATAGATTAGGGGTGGCCAACCTGAGCCTGAGAAGGAGCCAGAATTAACCAATGTACATTGCCAAAGAGCCATAGTAATACATCAGCAGCCCCCCATCAGCTCCCCCCACCCTCCCAGCACCTCCCAATCAGCCCTCCCCCTCCCTCCCCACACCTCCCGATCAGTTCTTTTGTGGCATGCAGGAAGCTCTGGGGAGGGGAAGGGGAAGGAGTGAGGGCACGGCAGGGTCAGGGAGGGAGTGGGAAGGGGGAAGTGGGGGGCAGGGCCTGGGACAGAGCCAGGGGGTGAGCAGTGAGCACCCCCCCGGCACATTGGAAAGTTGGCACCTGTTGCTCCAGCCCCGGAGTCGGTGCCTGTACAAGGAGCCGCATATTAACTTCTGAAGAGCCGCATGGGGCTCCGGAGCCACAGGCTGGCCACCCCTGCGCATCGATAGAAAACAAATAAACAATTTGTCAAAAGTTCCAGTCCAATTTCTCCCCCTTTTCCATTTATAATGCCCCCTCACACACACTACACTCTCCTCTGTCCAGCTCCCGCTGTCAGTTAGTCTCCTTCACAGCCCTTAAACACCACAACATGGGACCTCCTTCCATTCTAACTACCCCCCCTCAGAAACCTCTGTCTCACGCTGGTGTATGAGTTTTTTAAAATGCCAAAATTGTCCCGCCTGTTTCCATCCCGCACCGAGGGGCTTTAATGCTGCTCCGAGGAGGAAGGAGTCGGGGGTAAGGCACTCACATGGTCTCTCCCTGCCACTTCCAACTTCTACTTTAATTACATTAAAAAAAAATATTAAAAGAATGTTAACATTGCAAAGCCAAGCACTCAGAAGTTAAGCAATGCCCCCTTCAGTGGATGCATTTGAATAGAGTCTTTAATTACATAATCACCTACTGGTTTTTCCATTTTAGGGCACCATAGGTGTGCTTCCAATAAATGTCACCTAGGAGGAGGGTAGATGCAATGAAACTGCATTAACCCTTACTATATGTGGGTGGGTGCCTGTTGTCCCATGTATAAAATTCACACTCATGCAGACATGAGTATAGATTGCCAACATGCCATAAACGGCATGTTATTGGAATTCATAGAACTGAGCAGGGAAAGGCTGGAAATACTATGCAGCTAGGACCATGATACAAAAGAACCTTGTGAGACTGGAAACATGGGCAGAAAATAACATGAGATTCAACTTGGAAAAAATGCAGAGTTAGTAGCTCGGAGAAAAATAATCAGAAACAGATGTTCAATGACAAGCTGAAGAAAGCTGGAAAGGAGTAAGAATGAAAAGGACTTCACCAAGACAGCGGGCAGCAAATTAGACAAGAGTGAAAAATGTGATGGGGCAGCACAAAAAGTTCAGTGCAATTTTGAGTGATACAAACAAAACATCACATCATGGAGTAAGGCTCTGACGGTTGCTTTTTCTCCATGCCATTCTAGTGCGTCCTCACTAAAGCCCTCTGGAATCTTACAGCCTGCTCGAGAATCTTCAATACCAGCAAAGTGCTGACGAACTGGAGGGAGTTCAGTGAAGAGCAACAAAACAGGCTGAATGAGGAATGATTAGAACAGCAAACTGAGGAGAGCTTGGTTAAGCCCCAACCAAGGAACCACATGTTAACAGTCTACAAGCATTGAAAGGTGTAAAAAACCAAGAAGACAGAGAAAATATGTAGGGTAGAACAAGGGGGTGTCAATACAAAGAAGTAAATTAGGGTGACTAAGTCAGGAAACACTTCCCGACAAGGAGATCTGTTGGGCCTTTGAAATAGTCACCTGTCTCAGCCTTTGGCAATCCTCATGTTCCTGTGGTTTCTAGGTACCTCAGAGATACGCCTTGCAATGCTCAGCTTCTCAATGCCTTTGTGAATCCAGGGCCTAGTCCTTTCCTCTGCCAATATGGATGAATAAAATATTTCCTGTCTCTAACTTTTATGGGCCTATGAATACAGGATTTTTATGGATACCTTCCGGAAAGCCTGAATTTCAAGAGGGTGTCTTAAAGGATTCTTTCTCAGCTGTCTCAACCAGATAACTATCTGTTCAGCCTTCAAGCTTATGAAGCAGCTGACAACTATTTAAGGTTTCAGAGTGACAGCCGTGTTCGTCTGTATTTGCAAAAAGAAAAGGAGGACTTGTGGCACCTTAGAGACTAACCAATTTATTTGAGCATAAGCTTTTGTGAGCTACAGCATCCGATGAAGTGAGCTGTAGCTCACGAAAGCTTATGCTCAAATAAATTGGTTAGTCTCTAAGGTGCCACAAGAACTATTTAAGGTATCCAGCTTCGTACCACAGCAGTGCAAATTCCCTGGCTGGTCTTAATTTTAAAGCAAAGGATACTTGTAGCTCTGGAACTCTGATTGAGTCATTTTCCTGTGTGTTCCTGAGAGACAGTAAATCTGCCAGAGAAACACAATTCTTAGTATCTGAACATTCATTATTGCAGCTAAGCTAAATGGCAGAGAACTTGTGAGATGTTCTGTCAGCACCAGGGATGTAATTTAGATGAGGCGCAGAAGTGGTCCAAGTCATGATGGGGATCGTGTAAAATTTGCATACCCTGGCTGCTCCCTACTGCACTGACAAAAGTGAAAAGACAGAGCATATATGAGCGTCAGCTCCAAAGACTGTAGGAGTAAAGCTGGTTGGAAAAGTCCCGTTAAAACAAAATTTTGATGAAAAATAATCTGTGGAAAATGTTTTCCATCTTCTGTCCAGTGCTACAGCTGCTCAGAATTTTTTGCCAACATGAAATTTGAATGATAAACGGATATTAAAAATAACAAACTTTTTTCTCTGCTGTTTTGTCAATAGCTTTGCATCTATCTGTCTTCATCTATCTTTGTTTTTATACTGACACCCGTCATTGTAATATTGGAGCACGTGTGAGCTCTCTCCACAATGAGATTGAAATAGCAGGAAATTCTGCATTTGGATCCATTGTCCTACTGGGTTAAGGTTGTCTGTCGCCCCACTTTGAAAAAGGAAGAGTGGTTCCACACCGGGCATTGTCTTTTGTATGTTTTCTATTAAACACTTAGCACAGCTGTCGATGCTGTACAATTACCAATAACAATGGAAAACTTTTAAAATAGAGCGCTTCTAAAACTAGGAAAAGACTGAAGACTAAAATGGTTATTACCCTTCCCCTATGCTTTCAGTGCACCCACATTCTGCACTTGGACCTTGGCTAGAAACATTGCTTCAAATTATTCTGCAGCTAATAAAAGTTTGTTATTTAATCTGGTCCTGCAGTGACATCTGGTGGCTGTATCTGATCAGTTCCAAAATTCTGGGGAGCGTTCTAGGTATCAATGTCCAACTGATGTTGGTGAAAATCGGAAACACCGTAAGGGAGAAATATGGGACAGAGGAAGCCCCAGGCAACTGGTTAAGCAGAGCTTGCAGCTTCAACCACCTCTGTGATTGTCTACAAGTTAAAGCTACAGAATCTTCTAGAGACCAGGGTCTTTTGGGGCCAATTGTCCCTCCTTTTACAGAGGATTCCAAGGATATAAAAGAGGAAATAGGGTCCAACCACCCTTGAATTAACTTCTTAACCACTGAAAGTACAGCAAGCTCAGATCCCATGCAGTGTCGTCAATGCTTCCCTCATTGTTTTATTCTTCAGCCCTTTCAGAGCTATTTTTCTTTTAATTAGCTAGATCATCAGTTACTAGAGGTTTCATTATTTAAAAGAACAAAGTGGTACCTGTGCACCGTAGGTAACATCTGGACCTGCATGGATGGGAAGGGCAATCTCACCCTTTTAAATAAATTTGGCAATCTGTAAATCCAGCATCAATGTTAGAGATCCACTAGATTCAGTGGCTGATTTCCTGGCTTATGCAATGGCCAGATCCCCAGTCTTATCCCGCTGGCTGAACCCAATTTCAAAGTTTTGGCACGCCGGTCATGGCACCAAATTTCCAGGATCTGAATAGGCTAGCCTAATCTGATGCCAGGGCTTCCTCACTGTTGATAAAGCACTGAGCTCCCTGCATCCTTCTAGATTGACCTTCTTTGGTGCTGAGGTTCTGGAACTGTAGACATGACACCAAAGTACCCAGATCAACCTACTTTGGTGTCACCTTTTCCGCATCATCAACTCTAATGAGGTGCAAGTGGCTGAGTCAGGTGTCAAAGTTATGGCACCTTAGATTTTCTAGCACCATCAACTCTATCCGTGGCAGTCCAGCATTGGGGATGCTGCTCCACAGGTTCCGGAGAATGGCATAAAGTGGGTCTCTTTTGTCATTCTGGTGCTGAGAAACTGGCACCATTTACTCTGTTGTTCATAGATGGCACCAGAGTCCTTTGACCCTTTGGGGTCTACTAAGTTGGCACCTGTAAAAAGTCTGGGACAGGGGACCCAGATTTATCATATCAGACACTTAGTTTCATGTAAAGACTACACAAAAGTGTTGTCTACTGATAGTTTACTCCAGGGATAATTGGCTAAGGATTTGCTTTTTGGGAGTCCCTCCAGACTTGAATACATCTAGCACATCTCCATAGTCTTTATTTAACCTGTTCTTTCCCTGTTTTGGTTGGTGTTACTTTCCCTGTGTTGCTAATGCTAACTGCGTTGAATATCTAGTCACCATGAACCCTTGATTATTCCAAGTCAGTTCTCTGCTCCAGAATCCGTCAGCAGAGAATTTGCCCATTGTGTGTAGGAATGAAGGCGCACACTTTGATAAAGCTTCAACTGGTATAAAACACAGCAGTCCATCTGGTTAGCAATGCAATTAAGTTACCATGAATGTAGTGGCCTCCCCGGAGCTCCATTCTGCGTAGTAGCTCCCCACTGAATTCAGAGTTGAGTCAAGGTCTCTGTCCTGATATTCAAATGCCCGGCATAGCCATGACCAGAAAGATCACTTCTCTCTCCATAAGCATGTCCTCCTCTAAAATCTACAATACACTGTAACAATAAAACAGTTGACCTACACTGGGAGGCTTGTTAATGCAGGAATTAGAACTAAACTAATATAGTAAGTAGATTATGGAACTTGCTTCCACAAGAAATCAGAATGATAGCAAACCTCAGCCCATTTAGAACTAAATGAGCAAAACTCTGAATTTTTAAAAAATTTGGCTTTCATCCGCCATTTTTTTAAACAAACATGGATACACAAAGCAAAGAACAAAAACCTATAAGCTAATCAAGCTGTTTCTCCTGCAGAGAAGGAAGGAAGAGAGAGATTGTTTTTGCTGTTTTAAAAACCTGGAAGGTGCTCAGATACTACAATAATGGGAAACATATAATGACTTAGATCCTCAGATTAAAGATATTATACAAGTGGAAAGCTTTGTATTAGTAAACAGTTGGACAGAGCTCATCCTCCTCCTTTATATGAAAGATATTTTCCAAATACAGCCATAAAGCAGATAAACAGCTCCTTCTTTTCATCTCGAAGAACTAATCATGCTGAGATGTTCCCAGATGACTGACTCACAGACTCTAGCCCTCACCTCTGTCTCAGAACCAAAGTGAAATCCCAGTTTCAAACCAGGTAAATTTACCAGACCAAATGGCATAGACAACAGCTAATGAAAGATTCTGAGCTTCAGCAGCTCAGCAACTCCAGGATGGATTTCTGATTTGAAGAGATCATAGTGAACTGCCCACACCGCCAACCAGAGAAAGCAGCAAGCAAAATGTATACTATTTATGTAAAGAGTGCATAAGAAAACTCAGTTTCCCTTTGCTGAGAAGAATGGAGCCAGGCAACTGACTTTGATTTGACTTTCCCAGCACTATGGAGTGGCTGAAGTGTCTCAACAATGACATGAATGGAGTTACGGTATTAAAAATTCCGTCCCTCCTGTCCTTCTAGATGTGCTCATAAGGTTGTGGAAATGTATGCTAATTACATTATATATCTGAACACAGGTATTAATTAGGAATGGAGGAAACTTGCATAACAGATCTTTTATTGTTTGTACCTTGCTTTGACATTGTATCTATCTATTGTTTTATACCCTATCATCATGATATATCAGAGTCACCTACAATTCTGTATGAATTCTCATAAGCAGTCTTCCAAGACACCAGAGACTTCTCTCCTTCCTCTAGTAGCAGGAGTACTGTATCAGTGCTTCCTAGTGGGGAGTAAGAACCCAAATGTGCTAGACACTGTATGTTCATATTGTAAAAAGACAGATCCTTCCCTAAAGAGCTCATAATCTATACGTTATGTTAAACAATTGTCAGTCATTAGAATGTCAGCAATTGAATGTAATATTCCATGTATGAATAGTTTTATTTAACAGCCACGTATTGAGTCAACAAAACTGCAGCAAACACTGACAGAAGCTAGCCCCCAATAGCTATGTCAACAAGTATTGAGTATTCCTTGCCCTGTAAGAGAATCTGATCTAAAATTAGAACAAAGAGGTTGGGGACTAGGATTAATAGATTCTATTCCTAGTTTGGAGGCAAGGAAAACTCTGGCTACAGACCAGAAGAGGACAACTGGGTTTAACCCTTGTATTGCAGAGAGACAAGTTCCAATGATGTGAGGGCTAAACCCATGAGTCATATTTCCCCTCTCACCTTGTGGGTGCAAATAAAACCTAGGAATCCTAACTCACAAGAGTCTTTTCTTTAATCACTTGACCACACTCTCCATCCCTTTTTGTGAGGGTGGGAGGGTGTGTGTAGGGGGACCCCATATGCTTTTGGAAAACTTCGCCAGCTTAAATGTAGTCGAGGTTCATCATGGCTTTGCTCCTCCCCACTGTTCCTCTGCCTCCTCCGCTTCCAAAGAAGGAGGAAGGGGAAAAAATATTCTTCTTAACCTCTGAGGATAGGGCACGAAGCAATGGGCTATTGCAGCAATGGCAATTTAGTTTGGACATTAGGAAAAACTTATTAAAAACTTCAGGGTGGTTAAACGCTGGAATAAACTGCCCAGGGAGGTTGTGGAATCTCTTCCCGCAGCTCCCATTGGCCGGGAACAGTGAACCACAGCCACTAGGAGCTGCGGGCAGCCGCGCCTGTGGATGGTCAATGTAAACAAACTGTCTTGCAGCCCGCCAGTGGATGACACTGATGGGCCACAGGTTGCCAACCACTGGTCTAGATAATACTTAGTCCTGCCATGAGTGCAGGGGACTGGCCTAGATGACCTCTCGAGGTCCCTTCCAGTTCTATGATTCTATAAGACACAGCTCAGCTGCTGCAGAATGACTGAAGTCCTGCACACTGCTTTACTCCTTACTGTTTTGCTCACAGTATCTGCGCAGAGAAGCTAGATAGAAATACTTTGCTGGAAGGCTGCAGTGTAATCCTCCTACACTGCTTAGAATTTGGAACAATTACACACAAGAACCCCAATACAGAGACAGAGAATATTGGTTGCTTCCTAAAGCAGATGGGCATAACTCACCCACCCTGCTTTAAGCTGCCTCTTTCTAGATTGACTCTGATCACTTACTTCCCTAAAGAGTCCCCTAGCCTGCAAGCAGAAACCTCCACACATATTCTCTTAAAGTGCTAGCTTGCAATTCCAAAACAGACCTTAATACACCACACTTATGGGACAAGTAGAGAGACACTTAACATTGTTTTTCTTGGCTCTGTGATCAGTTAGGTTGAGGAAAGCCTCCTTTTGTTCTATTTATTTACAGGGTTTTGAGGTTTCTTTTTAAGTATTACATTTTTCATAGGGTTTATGGAACTGGCTTTCGTACAATATTTTTAAAACTGTATACCAACATTCCTGTAGGACCATAGAGCAGTAGAATTTGCAGCCAGATATGTCACTGCTGGAAGGAGAATTTGGCACTGTAATTTGCATGATCTTCAGTGCTATGACCCTATTAAAATAGGAAGAGTGTCTTCCAGTTGTCCCCAGGAATAGTTATGCCACTGTTGCATGACCATAAAGTTCAGAATCCAATACATTCAACAGTATTTGTATTTACTAATGCCCATCTTCAGCCTACATCACCCCAGCTACTTGCTCATGTCCACTTCATCCATCTGGTTCAAAACATTCTTTTCTCCTTTGTCTACCGCTGATCCTAACTTCTCACATTCTGTGATGCATTTACCAACTCCCAGATGGCTCCAGCTTGTCTCTGAGACTACCCAGTTACCCCAGACATCCTATAAAGCTAACTGCCCCCACCCCCAGTTTCCTCCACCCCATGCCCACAGACCTAAACCCTCAGCAATCCCCAATCGTTGAGTTTGCCCTTATCTTCTCCCTTCCTGGACATTCTCACAAACCCATCTTATTCCAGCTTCTCCAGCTCTTCAATACAATAATCAAAGTAATATCAAAGGTAATTTGGTCTAACTTTATTCTGTTCTCTTCTGGGAAGATTGTATTTATCAAATATTAATCCTTAATACAGATCCTAGTTGAATGAGTTATACTGTTGGTAGTGACAATACCATTGAAATCAGTTTAAAATTCATAATAATTTATATCATTACTTCTGTTACTGAAAGCCAACGAATATAAACTATGTCTAAAACTAAAACTAAAAATAACTATGTTTTAAAATAATAAAACAGTCATGTTCTCACACATACACAGACATTTCTGGATTGTAAACCTTAAATAAATGTACTGAATGATTTTTAAGCTATTTACTAATTTTTCTTGAAAATCACCTGTTGGGTGTAATCACAGACAATTTATTAACCACCCTTAATATTTTAGTTTTCTATATTCAAGGTATTTTCGTGTTTTTTTTAAAAACAGCTGCAACCTCTTTAGTATTATTAAGACTTATTACTCTTATTTTTGGGTAAGATTCTATCTCTGTTTTTCTTTGAGCTACTGAGAGCTTTGATTGGTATCAGGTCATTTAAAATACTTAACCCTCTGTGTGTTGCACTATATCTATGTATTATAAATATGTTCATTATATTTTATTCAGCATGTAGGCTATTCTCAGATAGCAGGGGATTTATGTTTATTGCAAATAATGAGAACTGAGAGTTCAGGATCTCAGAGTATTGAATAATCACCTTCTTGGTATCATTTTTCTATGTAGGTTATCACCTTGTGATGGGGCATGCTCCCCATACTCACCATGATGGGGTAAACATAGGCCAGATGGGCCAAGTAACCCATTAGTCTGCAAACAGGGCCAGTGGGGATTTAGGCTGAGAGGAGAGCCCTAATTAAGGGACGCACACCTGTCCAAGAACAGGTGGGGTGTCTATAAAACCAAGAAGAAAAGGAGTACTTGTGGCACCTTAGAGACTAACCAATTTATCTGAGCATGAGCTTTCGTGAGCTACAGCTCACTTCATCGGAACTTCATGTTCATGTTCATGATCCGATGAAGTGAGCTGTAGCTCACGAAAGCTTATGCTCAAATAAATTGGTTAGTCTCTAAGGTGCCACAAGTACTCCTTTTCTTTTTGCGAATACAGACTAACACGGCTGTTACTCTGAAACCTATAAAACCAAGGAAGCTGCAGGGAGGAAGGCTGCAATTTTTCTCCCTGGGACAAGGGCGAGAAAGGGGTGGGGATTACTAAGGAAGAGTTTGTCTAGCAGATCCAGGAGACAGGGGTTTGGCTAGAAGAGTGGAGAATGCAAGCCTGGGGCAGGCCAGGTAGGAAGCACTCCAGGGAGTGGCAGGAAGGCTCATGGTAGTACAGACCTTAGCTGTTGGTGCCTGTGGGCTGGAAACCAGTGTAGGGATGGGTCTGGGTTCCCCAACCAGCCACTGACAAAGCCCTGGCTGGGATGATTTAATTGGGGATTGGTCCTGCTTTGAGCAGGGGGTTGGACTAGATGACCTCCTGAGGTCCCTTCCAACCCTGATATTCTATGATTCTATGAATGAGTGGCACAATCTGGGAAGTGAACTTTGAAGACTGTCTGGGATAGTTTGTTCTAGTCATTGAGGGAGTGGCACAGACAGGGCAGTGGACTTAAGGACGGCCTGGGCTGGTGTGGAAGACATTGAGAGTATCTCCGAAAGGGGAGGACTATTGTGACTTGGCCACAGGGCTAAGCCATGAAGACAAGGCATAGCAGCTCCTGAAGAGCAAGAGGTGGGCCGCGGAGCAAGTGAGTGAGGTAATGAGACGAGGGTGTTGGGATGGCAGAGTTAACCCCCAGATGCAGCCAGAAGGAGGTGCTGTGGTGGTGAGTAGAGGTCCCCGTGACACATCTGTATAACACAATATCAATATTTTTCATATTTTTGGTGGTTGTCACACTGAAAGCTGCTGTTCAGCTCTGAATTCTCCGGCTCTGTTGACAGTTGGTTTCATATGCTCAAGTTCAAATGTTCAGGGTGATGCTTTACTCATGTTCTCATTCTGGTCTTACAATGGGCCTAACATTTGTGAAGTAAAGAGTGAGGGGGTTCAAAACTGTCTGGTTTTCACAGCTACTTTACGGGACAGCCAGTCTGAGAGTTTCTCAGTTGCTTGATCTCTTGTAAGGAAAGTAAAGGGCTGAAGCGGGTAGGGATTGTTATCCCATTTTGGGGGATGCACTTGGCTTATTAGGTTTTGTCTGAGAACAGGGTTCTGATGACTCAACATAGAAAACATGCTTCCTGTGTCATATTTAAAATGTTCTAAGACAAAAGATATGATGTGCTCCATCGTTTGTGCCTGGTGACCAGGCACATCCACCTAGTTAAAAATCATAACGCATTTTTGCTTATCTGTCATTCTCTCCTGGATATAGACCATTTGGATGGTGGCAGTTCCTTGTATCCCAGCCCTTTCTCTGACATGGCACGGTACAGTGTTCACGGATCCAGTCTTCTTATCAGAAATTGCTTTCTCCTTTGGATAATACAGGCCTAAGATCCATAGTGACACATCCTCTTTACAGTGGCTGATCAAAAAGTACATTCATGGGAAGTCATCAATTATTTATTTTTAAAATGCTGTTTTTGAAACCGAAGTAAAAGCCTCTCCCTTATCAGTGGCTCTTTAATACAGAAGTTTGAGTCTAAACAACTTTACTTTATACAACATCTCTGTGGAGCATATCATTTGATTACTGCTCTGATTAGACACACTAACCCTGTCTCCGACCTCCTGGCACAAGGTTCGCAAAAAGAAAAGGAGTACTTGTGGCACCTTAGAGACTAACGAATTTATTTGAGCATGAGCTTTCATGAGCTACAGCTCACTTCATCAGATGTTTACCGTGGAAACTGCAGCAGACTTTATATACACACAGAGAATATGAAACAATACCTCCTCCCACCCCACTGTCCTGCTGGTAATAGCTTATCTAAAGTGATCAACAGGTGGGCCATTTCCAGCACAAATCCAGGTTTTCTCACCCTCCACCCCCCACACAAATTCACTCTCCTGCTGGTGCTAGCCCATCCAAAGTGACAACTCTTTGCATAATCAAGTCGGGCTATTTCCTGCATAGATCAAGGTTTTCTCACATCCCCCCCACCCCCATACACACACAAACTCACTCTCCTGCTGGTAATAGCTCATCTAAACTGACCACTCTCCAAGTTTAAATCCAAGTTAAACCAGAACATCTGGGGGGGGGGGGGGTAGGAAAAAACAAGAAGAAACAGGCTACCTTGCATAATGACTTAGCCACTCCCAGTCTCTATTTAAGCCTAAATTAATAGTATCCAATTTGCAAATGAATTCCAATTCAGCAGTTTCTCGCTGGAGTCTGGATTTGAAGTTTTTTTGTTTTAAGATAGCGACCTTCATGTCTGTGATTGCGTGACCAGAGAGATTGAAGTGTTCTCCGACTGGTTTATGAATGTTATAATTCTTGACATCTGATTTGTGTCCATTTATTCTTTTACGTAGAGACTGTCCAGTTTGACCAATGTACATGGCAGAGGGGCATTGCTGGCACATGATGGCATATATCACATTGGTGGATGTGCAGGTGAACGAGCCTCTGATAGTGTGGCTGATGTTATTAGGCCCTGTGATGGTGTCCCCTGAATAGATATGTGGGCACAATTGGCAACGGGCTTTGTTGCAAGGATAAGTTCCTGGGTTAGTGGTTCTGTTGTGTGGTATGTGGTTGTTGGTGAGTATTTGCTTCAGGTTGCGGGGCTGTCTGTAGGCAAGGACTGGCCTGTCTCCCAAGACTTGTGAGAGTGTTGGGTCATCCTTTAGGATAGGTTGTAGATCCTTAATAATGCGTTGGAGGGGTTTTAGTTGGGGGCTGAAGGTGACCGCTAGTGGCGTTCTGTTATTTTCTTTGTTAGGCCTGTCCTGTAGTAGGTAACTTCTGGGAACTCTTCTGGCTCTATCAATCTGTTTCTTTACTTCTGCAGGTGGGTATTGTAGTTGTAAGAAAGCTTGACAGAGATCTTGTAGGTGTTTGTCTCTGTCTGAGGGGTTGGAGCAAATGCGGTTGTATCGCAGAGCTTGGCTGTAGACGATGGATCGTGTGGTGTGGTCAGGGTGAAAGCTGGAGGCATGCAGGTAGGAATAGCGGTCAGTAGGTTTCCGGTATAGGGTGGTGTTTATGTGGCCATTGTTTATTAGCACTGTAGTGTCCAGGAAGTGGATCTCTTGTGTGGACTGGACCAGGCTGAGGTTGGTGGTGGGATGGAAATTGTTGAAATCGTGGTGGAATTCCTCAAGGGCTTTTTTTCCATGGGTCCAGATGATGAAGATGTCATCAATATAGCGCAAGTAGAGTAGGGGCTTTAGGGGACGAGAGCTGAGGAAGCATTGTTCTAAATCAGCCATAAAAATGTTGGCATACTGTGGGGCCATGCGGGTACCCATAGCAGTGCCGCTGATCTGAAGGTATACATTATCCCCAAATGTGAAATAGTTATGAGTAAGGACAAAGTCACAAAGTTGTTTCATTTACCTTTGAAACTCATAACAGCATGTAGCTCCTGATTAAGTATTGTTCATTGTTTATGGCTTTATAAGTTGCACTGCTGTGCTCTCCACAAGCTGATCCCCTCCTTTCCTCCCTCTTTCCTTCCACCATCTTTTCTTTGCCTGCATCCCCAGATCCAGCCCCCATATTCAGTTCTCTATTCCCTACAGCTTTCACTCTGGATTCAGCCTTCATGAGATTTAGGCTTCTCTGCAGCCAGCTCCAGATTCATCTTCCCAAGAGTCACCATTTCACATATCCATCCCCCCACCCCCACCCCCACCCCGATTCATCCCCCTCTCCATTACCTCCAGATTCAGCCCCAAGTCCCTTTGTCCGTTCAGTTTCCCAGCCCTAATGTTTTCTCCCATCCCCTGGGCAGCACTGCACAAATCTCTCCCTGGAAGACCAGCTGAGTAGCAGGAAGAGGGGAAACAGATTCTTAAGCTCCTCTAGCTGCACTTCTCACAAGCAGCCAGAAACAACAGCCGCAGGAGGTCAGACTAGATGATCATAATGGTCCCTTCTGACCTTAATATCTATGACTCCCAGCTCTGAAGAACAGGGGGGTGAGGGGTTATTTTTTTTTTTTTTTTTTTGTGGGGTGGTGGTTATAAACCTTTTATAAAGTTTACTACATTGTCCATTGCTCTCTTTCCACATGGAAATGAAATATACCCACTGTCAATTAGGAGTAGTACTCCATGGAATCCATCCTCTACATGGTACCAAGTCACTGGAATGCCATTGTCCTCCAATCTTTTCTTATACAACAGGCCATCATCCCTGACCACATCATACTCGCAGGTCAAGATGAAAGTCTCTGGGAGGTGGTGAACAATGGCATCTTCAGCTAATAGTGGGGAAAAGGTTGTCTCAAAAACTAGTTTGGCCAAAGTATGAAGTTCTTCTGAATATGAAGCAGATGCAGGTGGTTTGTAGCCTCTGATCTTAAATTCCATGGGGATATTGTCTGGACTCAGCCATTTGCTAAACTTCAGTTTCAAATCCTCATGCACATGGGAACCTTCTAGGATACCTTTCATCAGTGACAAGTCCTTATTGAGATACTGCATACCAAGCGTGAGGGTCCGTTTCTTTAACAAGAGGGGGACTGAACCGTTTTGCTGATATGAAGGCAAATTAAAGTCCACAGCTTGGAGAAACGGATAGAGCAAGATCTGGGCTCGTGCCTTTGGGAGGTCTGTTCTATTCACCAGGGCTTGGCAAACAGCAGCTGCAAGCGTACCACCGCTGCTGTCCCCGCAGATGATAATACGGGTGGGATCCACTCCATAGTCTTCTGCGGTCCTCATAAAGTGTACCGCGGCAGTGAGACAGTCCCAGAACTGGGTTGGATATGGATGCTCAGGAGCCAAACGATACCTAAAATATCAATGACAGCGTTTTAATGTCATCAGATCTATGGGAAGTGTCATCTTCTCTTTCAAGTACCTTTTAAAGTTAGAAAACATATATGTTTATTATTACCTATGTATATGTTTAAAATGCTGCTTTGTAGAATAGCTTCAGGAGTTACCCCCCCCCCTTTTAATTATGTTTTAGACAACTGTAGACACATCACCTGACTCTGTGAGGTACTGAAATATTCTGGAGTATGTACCAGTAATCGGCCTTCCTGCTTTTAGGTTTGCAATGAAGTCTAATACCTCCCTGAGCACATATGTGAGAATAGAGATTTCTAAAATAAACACTGAAAGTGATAAAGATTTACTATTTTTTGTGTCAGGAATTATTTATAAAGGGAGCCAAGTGGCGCTAAGGGTTCCACATGGGTGTTCGCTCAATTCTGCTAGCCCAGGATTTAGGGAACAGGTAGTGCAATTTTGAATATAATTCAAGGGAAACAACTTTTTATCCCAATTCCTTTTCTCTTAAAAAAAGGAGATACAATTTCCCTTAAAGAAACACACAATATCAGGAAACATAAAACCATTAATCCACAAATGCACCACACAGGGTGTAGTCAGCAACAATCTGTATTCATTTTAACAGCGCCACGAATATGGATGGTTGACATATACACAGAAGGGTTGGAATATACAGATTAATATTCATTGTGGTTATGTCTTTTTATTAGCAATTTATGATGCACTCTCAATTAGCCAAAGGTCTTAGAACACCGAACACATTTGTTAATCAGGGAAGCTAGTCAGACAGTCTATTGAGTACAGACCGCAAAGTCTTTTGCTTGCTTTTTTCTCTGATTATCCTGCAGCAGTCATCTTCTATCAGGTTTGTCAGGTTATCAGGATTAAAACAATTTAGCTAGAGATCTTTAGTTACAACATGATGAATGCTGATGAATTGAAGCATTTAGGGAGGCCACTTTCCTCATTCATTACAAAGACATAATTTCCCTGAAAATCCCAGTGATCCATAACAGGGTCATGTGCTTTGACTTTAGCATTTGGGAGATAACTAGCAGGGAGGTTTTTAAAGGTCTGTTCTATCTGTAAACAGTTTTTCAATAGGTAAGGGACAGCAGATGGCCCTCTGGAATATGTAGGATAATTCCTGGGTTTGGTAGATCAATAACATTTCTTCCTGTGCGCTGCAAATGGCTTCCTCTTACAGCTCTTTGCATCGGCTCTCAGCGGAGAGGACCACGTTTTAAATAAAAGGGGGTTGGATAACTGCAACTCAAATCATTCAGACTGTTACCCAATTCATTTTAAAATGTATGTTTTTGAAAACAGCCTCCAAGCTTGAGTTTTTAATAGTGGATGCCAACATATACAGATGTCATTTAGGTGCGTATCAGGGCAGTGGCTGTTTGTTAGCTGATAACTAACACTGGAACAAAGCCCTTCACAAAATAACGGTCAGTGCTGGGGGATGGAAGGGAAGGCACAACTTCCCTTCCCTCCCCCACGCACGACCCTTCTTATCAGCCCTACACAGAAGCATTCTATAGTACTTGCAATGAGCCCCCCAATCAGCAGACCCTTGTATATCTTCTCCCTTGCTCCCAATTCTGCTGTAGTCTCTGTGGAGAGACACAACGGCATGCTTTGCAGTGGGTTATAGGAGGGGCTTGAGGACTCATTTGCCGAAGCTGCTCCCCTTCTCCTAGGCCTCTGTGGTACACAGCTATGAAGCTGCTGCCTAGAAGAATATTTCCATTAGCTGGATGAATCCAAATTGGCAGGGCCTGATGAAATTCATCCTAGGGTACTTCAGGAACTAGCTGAAGCAATCTTGGAACTCTTTGAGAACTCATGGAAGACAGGTGAGGTCCCAGAGGAATGGAGAAGGCAAACATACTACCTATCTTTTTAAAAGGGGAACAAGGAGGACCTGAGGAATTATAGACCAGTCAGCCTAACTTTGGTACCTGGAAAGACACTGGAACAAATTATTAAACAAACAATTTGTAAGCACCTAGAGAAAAACAAACAGTTCTAAGGAATAGCCAGCACAGATTTGTCAAAGACCAATTATGCCAAACCAACCTAACTTCCTTCTTTGACCAGGCTACTGGCCTGCTTGGCGGGGGAGCGTGGGAAGCAGTAGCATGATGTATCTTGATTTTAGTAAAGCTTTTGACGCAGTCTCACATTCTCATAAGCAAGCAGGGAAACGTGGTCTAGATTAAATTACTATAAGGTGGGTGCACAACTGGTTGAAAGACTACTCAAAGAGTAGTTATCAATACTTTGCTGTCCAACTGGGAGGGCGTATCTAGAGGGGTCCAGCAGGGGTCAGTTGTGGGTCCAGTACTAGTCAATATTTTCATGAATGAGTTAGGTAATGAAGTGGAGAGTAGGCTTATAAAATTTGCAGATTATTTCAAGCTTGTCAGGGTTGCAAGCACTTTGGAAGAAAAAATATAGAGTTCAAAATGACCTTGACAAATTGAAGGATTGGTCTGAATTCAACAAGATGAAATTCAATCAAGATATGTGCAAAGTAGGAAGGAAAACTCAAATGCACAACTACAAAATGGGGAATATCTGGCTAGGTGGTAGTAACACTGCAAAGGCTCTAGGTGTTACAGTGGATCACAAATTGAGCATGAGTCAACAATATGATGCAGTTGTGAAAAAGGCTAACATCATTCTGGGCTCTATTAACAGCAGTGTTATATGTAAGACAAGGAAAGTCATTGTCCATCTCTACGCAGCACTGGAGAGGTCTTAGCTGGAGTACTGTGTCCGGTTCTGGGCATCACACTTTAGGAAAGATGTGGACAAATTGGAGAGAATCCAGAGAGGCAACAAAAATGATAAATGGTTGAGAAAATAGAAACCTATGAAAGCTTAAGAAAACTAATCAAGTTTAGACTTGAGAGAATAAGACTGAGGTGGGAACCTGATAAGTCTTCAAATATGTTAAGGACTGTTATAACAGGGATGGCAATCAATTGTCCTGTGTCCACTGAAGGCAGGACAAGACGTAATGGGTGGAATGTGCCAGAAGGAAGACTTAGTTTAGATATTAGAAAAAACTTTCTAACTACAAAGATAGTTAAATACTGGAATAGCTTCCACAGGAGGTTGTGGAATCCCCATCACTGGAGGTTTTTAAGAACACACTGGGCAAACACCTGTCAGGGATGGTCTTGGTCCTGCCTTGGTGCAGGGAGCTACACTTGGTGGCTTCTCAAGGTCCCTTCTAGCCCTACATTTCTATGATTCCATCATTCTATAGCTAATGCACTGCAATAACAGCCATCCTAAGGATTGATCTGGCTGTATAATGACAGGTGAGAGTAAGGTATGTGCAGTCCCCTTCCTCTACATTAGAGGGGTCAGGATTTGACCCACTATCTATAAAAATGATGCTATGTATTAAAATATTTAAAGGGGTTTTTTTCTTTGTTTGGTCTGATCTTTTAGGCTCCATAACAGACTTATTGCAAGTCTACTCCAAAGAACTCAACAAGAGGGCATAGCGTAGAGTGCAAAACTATATCCATCCATATGTTCCTTTTGTTGAACCACTTTCTGAAAGAGCAGGCTGATAGGGACATCTCATGGACATACACACCTGGAAGCTGACACATTGTAAATGATTCCCACATAATGCAACTGAAATAAAATCACTTACCCAACACACACAACCACTGAGTCACTTCCACGGGCAATAAAACGGCATACTCTTTCATACATGCCTGCAACACAAACATTCTCAATGGAGTTGTATTAATATCTTCAAGATATTCAATTCTATATCCTTACACAATGAGAAGAAAATTCAGATGGGTGTTCATTTTTGATGAGGGACTCATGATCTTACAGGAGGATTAGGGGGTTTTATGTGACTTGGAATTCTACTCATCCCTGGTTTACTAATCCAGAGAAAGTCTTAGTGTGTTCAGTATGTGGCAAAAGGGCCTCTCACGTTTTTCACTGGGAGTTGTGTGCATTGGGGCGGAAGTATCCAAACACCGTACTCAAAATATTCCTCAATGCCTCTTTGAGTGAGTCAAGGTGTGAAAGTAACATCACTTAAAAGAAAGAGTCAGACTTTCTGGAATCTGTATCTCCTTCATACTAATAAGCCTGCATTGGATTTCTCCTGCCCTTGGCCTTGACACTACTAGATTTTGTGAGGGGCGTGGCACAGGGATGAACTCTCCCACCATTTTGTTAACATCTGTGGGAGCCCTAGTGCAGACAGGACACCAAAGTTGATTCACATTTCTACCTTCACGTTATGTAAACCAGCCCTGTGGGAGGTTGGACAAAGACACCACTGCTGGCATTAGCAGGGCCACATCAAGGGTAATGCAATGGAGGGATTTTCTTAAGGGGCAAGTGTGTTATTTTCTTTCATACACACACACAGAACTACCTCAGACCTCACCACTTTCCACTGCAAGGGCACGATGCATTTTTTTTAAACCTTGTCTCTACTAGTATAAACACACAACACATGCCTATATATACACATATATAAAATAAATATTATCTTAATTTTTTTAATTGTTCATGCAGCTTTTTCCCTGTGGTAAGGAAGAACCACGCATGACAGACACCAGGAACATTGTATAATACACATCTGGAAGGGGCTTACATTGCCACAGTGATGAGCAACAGATAAGAACCAGAATAGAATATAGTAAAAAAGCAGTAATGTGTAGAACGAAGAAAGGGAGGGGAAGGGAAACTTGCAAGGGAAAGAGAGTGAAAAGGAGTGCTGTAAAAGAGTCAATAACGAGTGTGGGATATAGAATGAATGATGAGGCAGGAAGGGAGGGATGATGGAATGAAATGGTAACTGGAATGGTAGGGTGGAGATAATAGAAAGAAGGAGAGAAACGGTGTGCAAGAGACTGCATCCACAGATTTTTACATCTGAGGTAAGGCCGTCATTTGTTCCACGTATGGAAAACAAATGAAAAGGAACATTGTCTGGGGGCTAGTTCCACGGAGATGTAGTAATTGTCCCTTCCACAGGTGCTCAGAATAGACCAGGTCTTTATTCCAAAAGCTACAACATCTTAGCACAGATCTTAGGAAATGTCTCTGCTGTCTATTTATCCGAAAAAAAAGAAAGATGATGGAATAGCGCAAATTGGATATTGGAAGGGAAGATAGGTGCATCTCAATTGCACATTCAGGAATTGAGCAGCTTTGTTAGCCAAATCCTCTGAGGCATCACCTGTCACAGGGCTTAAAACTTGCACCAAGGAAGCATATAATGACAAAATGGGCTACCCCTTCCAAAGGGATTATTGTAGCTCACAGGAATAATAGACATCTGATGAGGACATCTGTAAAGTTGCTAGCTGTTTTAATACCTCCCTCTGCAGACAGGACTAGAGCTGAGGAAATAATTGTTTGTTTGTTTTTCAAGTCAGTGGCTGAACTGAAAACGACAAATAATATTTTGTTTTGGTTCATCCCAAAACCTACATTTTTCTTTTTAATGATTTGAGGTTTTCTTTTAGTTTTTGGGTGCCTTTGCTTTATTTAAATCTAGTTACATTTCCAATCAAAACTTTGTTTCAAACCAAAAGGTCAAAACATATCATTTAGAAACTGTTGAAACAAAACTTTGACTTTAGTTTCTGCGAAAAAGTTTTTTTTTTTTTATTCACTGAATTCACTCCCAATTCAAGAATAGTTTTGGAAAACCCCAAACTGCATTTTTCTTTGAATAAACTATGCTTCTGAAAAAATTCACCCCACTCTAATTACAGCATCCAACACTCAGCGTGCATATAGGCCAAGATTTCCCAAAGAGAACAGTGATCTTGGATGCCTCAATTTTTGCCCAATGTGAGATGCCTTTAAAGGGCCCTGATTTATTCAAAGGGTGGGTACTTGGCATCTACTGAAGTCTGAATACCTTATGATGTCTCAGATTGGGCAACCAAAAATATGTCTAAGGGATTATTATTATCGTGGGAGATTTTTCAGAGGCATAAAGGACATTTCAGTGCTATAATAATTAACAAAGTTCAGTATTCAGAGGAACAGACGTGTTAGTCTGTATTCGCAAAAAGAAAAGGAGTACTTGTGGCACCTTAGAGACTAACCAATTTATTTGAGCATGAGCTTTCGTGAGCTACAGCTCACTTCATCAGATGTTTACCGTGGAAACTGCAGCAGACTTTATATACACACAGAGAATATGAAACAATACCTCCTCCCACCCCACTGTCCTGCTGGTAATAGCTTATCTAAAGTGATCAGCAGGTGGGCCATTTCCAGATCTCAAAGACTTCCAGCCTGGGAGCAGTTTGCCTAGCAGTGGCCAAAGCTCCAATTTTTCTGTCTCCAATAGCAACAATTAAAGGGAAAAGTAAAGTAATTCTCATGAATGGTCAGAGAACAGAAATCCAAGGAAAAGTACAAATTTTCGTCGAAGGGAATGCTCAGCGGCATAATGCTGGAAAGTCTGACTAAAAATATGTAACTTTTAAGTTTGGTTATCATTCTTAATTTATTTTTTAAATTCTTAATTGCAGTAGTTCTTAATTATCATGTAAGAACTATCATAATAGAAGGAACATCAAATTTATCATAGTTCTTAATTTCTTTAAAATTCTTACCTATGCTTCCAAACTGGCCAATTCCTCCATGAAGGTAAAGGACTCCTCTCCTTTGGCCAGCAGATGACGCTTTCGGATGGTAAACCCTCACTGACACCTTTGCAAACTTCAAGTCCTCGACGAAGAGATTAGCATTCTTCCATGGGGGTATTCCATACAAGAAGGTCCTGATGAAGTAAACCTCCTTGCAGATTCGCAGTTTCTCAAAAATCCTTGCCTATTTATAGGGAGACAGAGACCAAAAATTAGTTTACAGTTCCCTGTCAATGTGCTTCAGCCATATCCTGGAGAGTGAACAGGAAATTGTCTCCAGAACCAATTCAAATTTTGGGGTCTGTGCTGGTGCTGCCATCAAAGGGCCCCGTTGTGAGGGTAACGTGGTCACTTCTTTATTCTGAAGTAGATTCAGACAACCAACTTGTTTCACATGTGCTACCAATTACCCTGCATCTCATTACAACTGTTTGATTACTAATAACTCTGACTGGCTTTGAACTGGTAACCTACAGCAAAGTTGAAATGCTTCTTCTCCCACTCCCAATCTTTTCTAAAACTGGGCAGGAGCAGACAGGGATATTTCCTGTTGTCCGAGGCACACAGGGTATGTCTCTTCGACAGTCAGCGGGTGTGACTGCCACTCAAGCGGACATAGCCAAGCAATCTTTAATCTAACTATTTTGAATCCTCGAACCGTGAAGCTGTGGCCATGCAAGGCTCAGCGTGGGCTAGCCCAGCGAGGAATTTCCCAGGGTTCCATGGGGGGGTTGTGCAGGCTGCATTGAAGCTTGAGCTTTTGCAGCTTTGCTGTTCTGTAACCCAAGATAGCCAGATTAAAACTAGCCCAGGTATCTCCACTGGAGCTGCAGTCACATCCTGTTACTGTAGGATAGATATAACCACAGCAACCCCTGATGTCATAGAATCCTAGAATCCTAGAATCTCAGGGTTGGAAGGGACCCCTGAAGGTCATCTAGTCCCACCCCCTGCTTGAAGCAGGACCAATTCCCAGTTAATCTAGATCTAGTGATCTAGACAAGGATAGAGTGGCTTCAGTACTGTGCTAGATGACTTCAGACTCATCAAGAGTTTATTAGGCTGGCTAATCTCAGCTCAAACTACTGTGAACATAAAGAAAATCTCCTTCACATTGCCCTGCAGAGCCCCAGGCGCCAACCTCACAAGTTATGTGACATGTTCTTCACAGTCAGCACTAAAGTGACTAATTGCTTCTGGTTAGCAACAACAAAGTATTGTTATAGCAGACGTCATCAGGTGGTGCTGTTCCACATTGTCTTCCGAGTTCTCTCTTAGAGAGTGAACAAGTTTTTAGTCTTGGAAGAAACTCATGTGTTGTTGCCAGTTCTTGGTTATACCAGGTTCAGTGAGTAGAAGCTGTCAGAACGGCAGGAGAGTTTTGCTTTCTGCCTTAGTCTCTGATTATAGTCCATTCTTAAGGTAGATTTTACTCTCTGAGAAGCAGGCATTTGTGTTGGGCTGAGATTCCTGAAAGAGGGGATTGCCTGCATCTCTATTCCAGGACTGATAAATGTGTAAAAGCAAGTTACAGTTAGAATATATCTGTACTCCGTATCATTGACTTTTTTCCCTTCACTGGGGAGCTGACCTGTAAGGTCACAAAATCTGCTACCACCTGGTAGTGAGGTGACAGTGCTTGTCAGAAGAGGGATGTCAGGATTGGAAGAAGGGGCAACAAACCTGATTTACTTTTTACAGCGTGTTAAAGGCTGTAGTCAAGAAGCCTTTTACAATTCAGCAACAACTTTATTAAACCAACACACTTATGAACATTTTCTTATAAGCAAATAGATGGTGTGCTTTAAATTAACTATCTACATACAGTGACAAAGTTTCTCCTCTGCCTTGGTGGGTCCTGGGCTTTTGGGTGGATTTGCTCGCCTCAGAGGTTCACGGCAGCCCTCAGTTTGGCCACTTCTGCTAGAGGCTCAAACCTGCCATCCACTCAGCTAACCTCGTCACTGGCCAGCATGGGGGAAATGGAGAACAATCCCCGCAGTCTCTGTTGTCCCACCTAGTGGGTCAGGAACAGGCCAGATCCCTTTCCAAATTAGATCTTCCCTTCTGGTGTTGCTTACAGACCAGGTCAACTCCTCCTGTGTCCGATCAGGAGTTCAGGGGATGGGGGGAACCCAGGCCCACCCTCTACACTGGGCTCCAGGCCAGGGCCGTGTAGATAGTAGCGGTCTACAATGTCCCCTGTATCAGCTGCGTGACAAATATAGCTACAGCTACAATTCCCTGTGCTACTTCCCCATGGCCTCCTCCCAGCACCTTCTTTATCCTCACCGCAGGATCTTCCTCCTGAAGCCTGATCACACTCGTACGCCTCAGTCCTCCAGTAGCATGCCTTCTCACTCCCTGCTCCTTGCACACACACCCCACTAACTGATGGGAGGTCCTTTTTAAACTAGGTGTCTTGATTAGTCTGCCTGCTATAATTGATTCTAGTATGTTCTTAATTGGCTCCAGGTGGCTTAATTAGCTTGCCTGTCTTAATTGGTTCTAGCAGGTTCCTGATTGCTCTAGGGCAGCCCCTGCTCTGGTCACTCAGGGAACAGAAAACTATTGATCCAGTGGCCAGTATATTTGCCTTCGACCAGACTCCTGTACCCCACTGGTCTGGGTCTGTCACAATACACAGTTCACATTACGTAACAAAATAACAGCAGCAAGGAAGTAAAAAACAGAGCTACCTTCCAGTTTGTGCCATCTACTTCTCCATTTGCTGATATGGAGCAATTTGTCACTACCACAATTACCATACTTAGCTGTAACCCATAAGGATGCCGGCCGCCGACTTGGAAATGTTGAAATAAGTGTAACACAGAGAGCTTCCAGAGGGGAGTATAAGCTGTCATCAAGTCTTAGCATGCTAAAAGCATGATCTAGTATCTTGATATCTGCATGTAAATGGCCTATCTTCATCCATTTTAATTCCTAAATTAGTAACTTCTGAGCTTGGCATGGTTTTGAATGTGTCACTTGCTGCAACACCTAATAAAAAAACACATGCAATTTTCTGGTGATGCTGACAGCAACAATCTCTGTCTTGCCAATAGGTATGGCGAGGGGAGGTGTAGTCTCAAATTTCATAAGAATTGCAAGCTTGCATTAAAAAAAGCTGACAAGTCAATTTTGACTCATTTCACAAGTTTGTCCTGCTCATAGATTCCTCCCACAAACAACACAAATGGTGTAGCATGCAATCAACAGTAGACGCTCAAGCTGAAACAGTGAAAACCAGATCCCATTGGCAACAATAGGCTGTGGTGGAGGTTTGCATCCCTATGGAGGAAGGGTTACGGTTGTGCTTCGTAGTCTGTGGTGTACAGTAGCTCTAGTGATAAGATGTGTATCTGTGGGTAGAAGGGAATATGTACTCTTAGCTCATTTAACTTTTCATATCCTTGCTTTGGTGGTTTTGGTCTTTGTTATGGCATGTGTGGTGGCAACCTTAGCACTCTCTCTCTCTCTCTCACACACACACACACACACACACATTTTGTGTATGAATTTCCTGGGTCTCTGAAATGTGGAGCAGTTGATGTCACACTTACATATTGGGGAAGTGGGTAGGATTCAGAGTTTTGGGAGTAGTGGTGGTTATGGGAGTAGAACCTGGATTACGCTGCGGGTAGGACCTAGAAAAGGATTAAGCAAAGGAGGAAGGTGTATGCGCGTGGACCATCTAGTTGTGCTGGGGAAAGGGGGCAGAGCTTCTCCTGGCATGGCTCAGGGGCCCTTTCCACTGAAGCACAGTTCCAGAGGCCCCTCATATACTCCCTTCCACTGATCTGCCTCCCTCTTCTCGCCAGCCCCCGTCCCTAATCTCTCCCTATGGAACACTGAGCAGAGAATGTGTGTGAAGTTTTAAATACTGTGAATATTATTGTATCAACAGACAGCTCCCCAGTTTCCATAGCCCTGCTCCCTATCCAGCTTCACTCCTGTGACCATCAGCCAGTCCCCATCTTCTGCTTTAAGATACAGTCTGGCACTTTCTGTCTCTTTCCCCCTGTCCTTTGTTGACTGCAAAGCCACCACTGTCCAGCCCTTTTTTTCTTATCAGTTAAATCTTAGCTTGTAAAAAAAAGCTAAAGCACAGACCAGTTTTCCTATTTATTCATGTATTTTTATTCACACGAGTCATAACTGTTTCCATATATGTCCCTATGAATGCTAGGTTTCAGAGTAACAGCCGTGTTAGTCTGTATTCGCAAAAAGAAAAGGAGTACTTGTGGCACCTTAGAGACTAACCAATTTATTTGAGCATAAGCTTTCGTGAGCTACAGCTCACTTCATCGGATGCATACTGTGGAAAGTTTAGAAGATCTTATTATATACACACAAAGCATGAAAAAATACCTCCTCCCACCCCACCCTCCTGCTGGTAATAGCTTATCTAAAGTGATCACTCTCCTTACAATGTGTATGATAATCAAGTTGGGCCATTTCCAGCACAAATCCAGGTTTTCTCCCCTCCCCTCCCCCCCCCCCCCCAAACTCACTCTCCTGCTGGTAATAGCTTATCTAAAGTGACCACTCTCCTTACATTGTGTATGATAATCAAGGTGGGCCATTTCCAGCACAAATCCAGGGTTTAACAAGAACGTCTGGGGGGTGGGGGGGAACAAGGGGAAATAGGCTACCTTGCATAATGACTAAGCCACTCCCAGTCTCTATTCAAGCCTAAGTTAATTGTATCCAATTTGCAAATGAATTCCAATTCAGCAGTTTCTCGCTGGAGTCTGGATTTGAAGTTTTTTTGTTGTAAAATAGCGACTTTCATGTCTGTAATCGCGTGACCAGAGAGATTGAAGTGTTCTCCAACTGGTTTATGAATGTTATAATTCTTGACATCTGATTTGTGTCCATTTACTCTTTTACGTAGAGACTGTCCAGTTTGACCAATGTACATGGCAGAGGGGCATTGCTGGCACATGATGGCATATATCACATTGGTGGATGTGCAGGTGAACGAGCCTCTGATAGTGTGGCTGATGTTATTAGGCCCTGTGATGGTGTCCTCTGAATAGATATGTGGGCACAGTTGGCAATGGGCTTTGTTGCAAGGATAGGTTCCTGGGTTAGTGGTTCTGTTGTGTGGTATGTCGTTGCTGGTGAGTATTTGCTTCAGGTTGGGGGGCTGTCTGTAGGCAAGGACTGGCCTGTCTCTCAAGATTTGTGAGAGTGTTGGGTCATTCTTCAGGTTAGGTTGTAGATCCTTAATAATGCGTTGGAGGGGTTTTAGTTGGGGGCTGAAGGTGACGGCTAGTGGCGTTCTGTTATTTTCTTTGTTAGGCCTGTCCTGTAGTAGGTGACTTCTGGGAACACTTCTGGCTCTATCAATCTGTTTCTTCACTTCCGCAGGTGGGTATTGTAGTTGTAAGAATGCTTGATAGAGATCTTGTAGGTGTCTGTCTCTGTCTGAGGGGTTGGAGCAAATGCGGTTGTATCGCAGAGCTTGGCTGTAGACGATGGATCGTGTGGTGTGGTCAGGGTGAAAGCTGGAGGCATGTAGGTAGGAATAGCGGTCAGTAGGTTTCCGGTATTAGCACTGTAGTGTCCAGGAAGTGGATCTCTTGTGTGGACTGGACCAGGCTGAGGTTGATGGTGGGATGGAAATTGTTGAAATCATGGTGGAATTCCTCAAAGGCTTCTTTTCCATGGGTCCAGATGATGAAGATGTCATCAATATAGCGCAAGTAGAGTAGGGGCGTTAGGTGACAAGAGTTGAGGAAGCGTTGTTCTAAATCAGCCATAAAAATGTTGGTATACTGTGGGGCCATGCGGGTACCCATAGCAGTGCCGCTGATCTGAAGGTATACATTGTCCCAAATGTAAAATAGTTATGGGTAAGGACAAAGTCACAAAGTTCAGCCACCAGGCTAGCCGTGACATTATTGGGGATAGTGTTCTTGACGTCTTGTAGTCCATCTTTGTGTGGAATGTTGGTGTAGAGGGCTTCTACATCCATAGTGGCCAGGATGGTGTTATCGGGAAGATCACCGATGGATTGTAGTTTCCTCAGGAAGCCAGTGGTGTCTCGAAGGTAGCTGGGAGTGCTGGTAGTGTAGGGCCTGAGGAGGGAGTCTACATAGCCAGACAATCCTGCTGTCAGGGTGCCAATGCCTGAGATGATGGGGCGCCCAGGATTTCCAGGTTTATGGATCTTGGGTAGTAGATAGAATATCCCAGGTCGGGGTTCCAGGGGTGTGTCTGTGCGGATTTGATCTTGTGCTTTTTCAGGGAATTTCTTGAGCAAATGCTGTAGTTGCTTTTGGTAACTCTCAGTGGGATCAGAGGGTAATGGCTTGTAGAAAGTGGTGTTGGAGAACTGCCGAGCAGCCTCTTGTTCATATTCCGACCTATTCATGATGACAACAGCACCTCCTTTGTCAGCCTGGCCCAACTTGATTATCATACACATTGTAAGGAGAGTGATCACTTTAGATAAGCTATTACCAGCAGGAGAGTGGGGTGGGAGGAGGTATTTTTCCATGCTTTGTGTGTATATAATAAGATCTTCCACAGTATGCATCCGATGAAGTGAGCTGTAGCTCACAAAAGCTTATGCTCAAATAAATGGGTTAGTCTCTAAGGTGCCACAAGTACTCCTTTTCTTTCTTCCTATGAATTCTGAATATTTTCCTCATCGGCTGTTTGAATTATTTGCTATATTTGTATGGCTGTACAGACGGATGCTCCAGCGTCTGAGCTGTTATTTAAAAAGATAAGTTTTTCAGGGCTGCTAAGATAACTTGAAAAATGTGAACCAAGAGTAGCTGAACGGTGGGAGTCTGTGGGCAGCCTGAAACACTAGCTCGGAGAGGCACCTGCTGCCTGTTATTTTAACAGAGGCACCCAGTTACTGTGTGGGCAGGACATGGCTGTAGAGGGACCGTGGTGGGAGTTATGCAGCTGTAGGAAGAACTGGAAGAGGGGCTGTTGGTGGCAGGGCAGGGGAGAGGGCAGAGTGGAAGACGCTCATGGAGGGGGAAGCCCATGCAAACTCATAGCCCTGCTCAGCTCATGTTCTCTTTCCAGACAAATGATTCACCAAACGTTAATCTGATGTTCCCGTACATCTCTGGACCCACAACACCCTTCCCTGAGCTTCCCATCCCACGTGGCCCTGTTGCCCCATGTCCACTCCTAGGCCGGGGGGACAATAAGGGGGCCGATTGTTTTTAAGTGTATATTTCAAAATTTGGAGAGTGGCTTGTCTGAGAGATGGGTGTGAGTGAAGCTTGGTGCTTTTGGGGAGCCGTATTTTTAGCTTAGAAAGGTTCAAAAAAGAAGGGTGAGGTTCCTCAGGCCACATTTCTTAAAGGGACCATTTAAAATTAATTTTAGGGCAAGTCTACACTTCAGGCTGGAGGGAGTGGTTCCCAGCACAAGGAGACATTCTGGGATTGTTTAGCCTGCAGAAGAGAAGAGCGAGGGGGGATTTGATAGCTGCTTTCAACTACCTGAAAGGGGGTTCCAAAGAGGATGGAGCTCGGCTGTTCTCAGTGGTGGCAGTTGACAGAACAAGGAGCAATGGTCTCAAGTTGCAGTGATGGAGGTTTAGGTTGGATATTAGGAAAAACGTTTTCACTAGGAGGGTGGTGAAGCACTGGAATGGGTTACCTAGGGAGGTGGCGGAATCTCCTTCATTAGAAGTTTTTAAGGTCAAGCTTGACAAAGCCCTGGCTGGGATGATTTAGTTGGGGATTGGTCCTGCTTTGAGCAGGGGGTTGGACTAGATGACCTCCTGAGGTCCCTTCCAACCCTGATATTCTATGATTCTATGGGTCTTTGGCTAGCTCTCCTTGAGCTGGTGTGCTAAAACTAGAGAGGTTGGGCTAGCCACCCCAAGTACGGGCCGAGGGTCTCCAAGAGGTCTTGTAGTTTGTGTCACTGCGGCTCCGTTCTATCTGTAGCGTGCTATCTTGAGAGCTAGCGCAGGTATGTCAATTAAGGATTTCCTTGAAAATCCTCAGAAAAGTCAATGCTGACTCAGATGATGTGCTGTGACTTTGGCAAAGATACACTGTATTCGTCACACCCACAAAAAGAGGTGGTTGAATCCCTGCTTTAAAAACACAACATAAGCTTCCCTGTGGAGTCACAGCGAGCAGCTCCCTACTACTGCTTTTAAACAGAACTCTCTTAATAGAAGGATTCAGACCATGCCTAGCTCCTGAGCCTACGTAAATTGATGCAACGCCATTGACTTCAATCTTAGTTCTTGCCTCATTTTAACACTTCATATGTATACATATTTTCACAGACACACTGTAGTCTTCCTTACACCTTGGACTGAAGAACAGCAAGTTGTACTGCCCACACTTGAAATCTTTCTACTGCATTTGCATAAGCAACAGGTTTCCCAGCCCTGTGCAGAGCTCCTACCTAGCACTGATTTTATCACTCTTTGTACTTTTTCTAAAAAGACTTTTGCCTAAACACGAAGAAATAATTCTCCCTCGGAGCTACCCGTGAGTGATGCTGCCTGGTGCTTTCTTCTCTTTACCTCCAAGAACTAATCCAGTTGACAGGGATCTTGTGCCAACTCTTTACAATACATTTAAATGGAAATCAAACCCGAGTTTCAAACAAGGTACACTCACCAGACCAAATACAAAGTTCACGACGTAATGAATAAAGTAAAGCTTTATGCGCTGATCCACTTCTCGAGGGATTTCAGCCTTTGGATGTTCATAGTAAAATGCCAATGCCACCAACAGGATAAAAGCAACAAGAAAAATTGCTACTGTGAATTCCATTTCACGGTGCTCAAAAGGATGGAACTAGGAACTGACTGCTCTCCTGCAGTTGTCTCCACAGCTAAAATCTTCAGTGGCAGGATCAAAAAATCCCTCCACACCCCATCCTCCTCCTCTTGGAAATACTCATAGGTAGGTGAAGATCTCACCACTCAGGAAGTATTAATTAAAAAAAGGTGAGGCTTGCATAAATTATTGTTTCATATTAGTAGATATATATATTCTATATGTGTTTTCCTACTGTGCCTATCGTTATTGGATTAGTGCTTCTCTTGGCAAAGATATATTAGCTCTAACAAGAGACCTGAGATTTGTCTTCTCTCTCATATTGCAATAGCAGGAGGATTTTTCAGAACCTCATTTCACTGATCTTGCATTTCTGTTCTTCTCTTCTCTCTTCCAGTCCTGGGAGCTGGCAGTCTGATTTCTTATGCATTTTGCAACAATTTTATGGGAAAGCCAAGACGTGTTATGTTTTCCTCAGATACAATCAGGCTTCTGTTATTCTTCAACTCCTGTGGGAAATTGCTTTACAGCTGCCTTCAAGAGCACTCACAATTAGGTACTTTCTTACCTGTTTTGTCTTGTCTCTGATTGTGCAACCACTCCCTACTCCACCAATGATACCAATCTCAGTGGCCCATTTGTCAGCTTCATTGACAAATTTCTCTGCCCTGTCTTCCATGCTGCCCAATTCACATGAAACACTGATTTTTAAGGCCAGGACCTTCTCCTGCAAATCTCTCCTCAAGACCCACCTCTGCCAAGGCGCCTATAAGCAGTGATGACAGGTTTCAGAGTAACAGCCGTGTTAGTCTGTATTCGCAAAAAGAAAAGGAGGACTTGTGGCACCTTAGAGACTAACCAATTTATTTGAGCATGAGCTTTCGTGAGCTACGATGAAGTGAGCTGTAGCTCACGAAAGCTCATGCTCAAATAAATTGGTTAGTCTCTAAGGTGCCACAAGTACTCCTTTTCTTTATAAGCAGTGATGAGCTGCCAGAAGCTCAAGACTCGGTTCGCTCCGGGTCTCTGGTGGCACTGAAGGACCCGCCGCCGAAATGCCGCTGAAGACCCCGAGCAACTGAAGGACCTGCCGCCGAAGACTCGGAGTGGTGCCGGGTCAGTAAAAATTCACATGGGAGCCTCCCGAGTCGAGAGCTCAGGCAGGACGGACAGGACAGTCCCACGGGCCACATTCTGTCCGTCCTGCCTGAGCTTCCCCACCCCTTTAACAACCGGTTCTAAACCAGCTTCAAAATTTAACAACCAGTTCGCGCAAACCAGTGCGAACCGGCTCCAGTTCACCACTGCCTATAAGTAATCATCCAGCTACTGTTGGCTAGATCTAGTGAAAGTTGGGGGTACTTCACTCATCTGTTTATAATAACTCGCCAAAAGGCAAATATACATATAGCTATTGAAAACTGTAGACGCTTTCCCTCTCCCTCAACCCTATGTATGCCTCTCGTGTGCAGAGAATGTAATCTCTTCCAGGCAGCGACCACATTGTCAAAGGTGTTTGTACAACACCCGTTGTAATGGAGTCCTGGGGCTGATAGGCATCTGGGCACTATTACAATATAAACATTATAAGACTATAAAAATGACCATACTGGGTCAGACCAATGGTTCATCTAGGCCAGTGTCCTGTCTTCTGATAGTGGCCAGTGGCAGATGCTTGAGAAGGAATGAACAGAACAGGGCAATAATTGAGTGATCCATCCCCTGTCAACCAGTCCCATCTTCTCGCAGTCAGAGGTTATGGGACACCCAGACCATGAGGTTACATATCCCTGACCATCTTAGCTAATAGGTCCATCAATGGCTATCTTCTATGAACTTCTCCAGTTCTTTTTGAACCCATTTATACTTTTGGCCTTCACAATATCCCCTGGCAATGAGTTCCACAGGTTGTGTGAAGTACTTCCTTATGTTTGTTTTAAACCTACTGCCTATTAATTTCATTGAAACCCTCTACTTCTTGTGTTATGTGAAGGGGGAAATAACACTTCCGTATTCACTTTCTCTACCCCAGTCATGATTGGATAGACCTCTAGCATATCCCTCCTTAGTCGCCTCTTTTCTAAGTTGAACAGTCCCCGTCTTTTTAATCTTTTCACATACGGAAGTTGTTCCAGACCCTAATAATTTTAGTTGCCCTTCTCTGTACTTTTTCCAGTTCTAATATATGTTTTTTGAGATGTAGCGACTGGAACTTGAAACAGTATTCAAGGTGTGGGAATACCATGGATTTATATCGTGATATTTACTGTCTTATTATCTATCCCATTCCTAATGGTTCCTAACATTGTTAGCTTTTTTGACTGCTGCTACACATTGAGCTGATGTTTTCAGAGAACAATCCACAATGACTCCTAGATCTGTGTGTGAGTGTGTGTGTGTGAGTGAGAGAGAGAGAGAGAGAAAGAGAGATAACAGCTAATTTAGACCCCCTCATTTTGTGTGTCTAGTTGGGATTATGTTTTCCAATGTACCTTACTTTGCACTTGTCAGCATTGAATTTCATCTGCCATTTTGTTGCCCAGTCACCCAGTTTTGTGAGATCCCTTTGTAATTCTTTGTGGTCAGCTTTAGTCTTAACTATCTTGAGCAATTTTGTGTCATCTGCACACTTTGTCAACTCACTGTTTACTGCTTTTTCCAGATCACTTATATGTTGAACAGCACTGGTCCAGCATAGATCTTTGGAGGACCCCGCTATTTATCTCTCTGCACTGTGAAAACCGACCATTTATTCCTATCCTTTGTTTCCTATCTTTTAAACAATTATTGATCCATGAGAAGACCTTTCCTCTTATCCCATGACAGCTTACTTTGCTTAAGAGCCTTTGGTGTGGGACCTTGCCAAAGGCTTTCTGAAAATCCAGATACACTATATCCACTGGATCACCCTTGTCCACGTTTGTGGACACCCTCAAGGAATTATAATAGACAGGTGAGGTGGGATTTCCCTTTACAAAAGCTGTATTGTCTCTTCCCCGACATATCCTGTTCATCTATGTGCCTGACAATTCTGTTCTTTAGTTTCAACTAATTTGCCTGGTACTGCAGTTACAATTACCAGCCTGTAATTGCTAGGATTGCCTCTGGAACCTTTTTTAAAAACAGTATTACATTAGCTATCCTCCATTCATCAGGTACAGAGTCTGATTTAAGCCACATATCACAGTTAGTAATTCTGCATATTTGAGTGCCTTGGGAACTTTTGGGTGAATACCATCTGGTCCTGGTGACTTGTTACTGCTTAATTTGTCAATTTATTTCAGAACCTCCTCTATTGACACCTTAATCTGGGACAGTTCCTGAGATTTGTCAGCTAAAAAAATGGCTCTGATGTGGGAATGTCACTCATACCCTCTGCAGTGAAGACTGATGCAGAGAATTCATTTAGCTTCCCCGCAATGGCTTTATCCTTGGGTGCTCCTTTAGCACCTCGATCGTCCAGTGGCCACACTGATTGGGCTGCTTGCTTCTGATGTACTTTAAAAAAAGTTTTGCTGTTGGGCTTTTGTCCCTTTTGCTCGTTGTTTTCCATATTCTTTTTGGGCCTGCCTACTCACTTGTAGTGTGGACATATCCTTTGGCTGTCTTCAGATCCTCTGTGAGGATGTCTAGCTCTCTACTCAAGTTCACCATGGCTAAACAAAGCTCTTATTCTTCTCCCCTCCCTGTGATCTCCTTCCTCCATCATTCTGGATGACACCACCATCCTGCCAGTCACTCAGGCCTGTAACCTTGGTGTCATCTTCAGTTTGGACCTCTGCGTTCTACGTCCTCACATCCAGATTACAACAAAAAATAGCAGATTCCTCTGCATTACATCGTAACCTTCCTGTTGTCCACATCAGAAGCCCATGTCTGAAGGCAAGTACAGGACGTGTAAGCCAGTACATGCCTCAGGCTGTGGCACAGTCCCGTACCCGTACCAGTGTGGACAGGGAAGAAAGGCGTATAACAAGTCCCAAGTTTCAGTAGTCCTCCACGCCCCCTTCCCACAATGCAGTACAGCTTTCCTGCCTGACCCTTACCCAGTCTGTAAAGGGCTCTGTCCCCCCGTTCTCACCAGTAGTAGCGAGCTGCACTCACTACTTCAGAATAGTTTTTTCTGCTGCACTTTTTTGACCAGAACAGGTGAACGTGAATCATGTTCCGAGAGCAGCAACCTGCTCCACCAACCGCACCCGCCTTCCGATCAGTATGTGGTTAGAACACACCATCTTACACAACTTTGCTCGGGGCAGCAAGAACCTACACCTGTACCAGAAACTTCATGCAGGCTGGAGGAGGTGGGCATTCCCCAGACTCTGTCCCAGTCCAGGAATTCATGAAGCATCTGAGGCTCCTGTATCAGAAGACAACAAACTTGAACAGTCACTCTGGGGAGGGATCCTCATACATGCCCATTCTAGGTAGATGCCAGGACTGGGTGCTGTCCAGGTACATGCCAGGACATGCTTTATACGTGCCAGGACTGGGTGCTGTCAAGGGCTCCCACTATATAGCCAGAAGCAGCTTATGATCCTCTCCTCAACCTCACTGGCCTCTTCGCGCAATGGGATGCAGATGAGGGCCATGGGGAGAGGCACCATGGACCGTGGAGGAAGACCCAGAGTAAAAAGAGCATGTCATTTTGCACCTCCACCCAGAGGACACAGTTGAGCAAGCCCCACAAGGAGGACCCCAAGCTGCAACAGGAATCTGAACCCCAAGCTGATAAATTACAATGGGCCCCCACTGTCCACACCAAGATCCCCTCTTGCTCCAGCGCTGCATCCCTGATTTGAAAACCAGTCCTGCTCCGCCCCTTTCCAAAATAGTCCCTGAGCAAGACTCAGCTATAAATCAATGATTTTATTGTTTTTTTCCATGAACTGCTATTACGCTTTTGGCAGAAGCCATAAACCAGATTAATTAAGCAACAATCATGGCACTCCTGCGACTGTACATTTCTCGGCCAGTGTGCAGGCAGAGAAGGTTCAGGGGCCATGTGGACTGGGAAGAGGATGAGGCTGGGTGTAGAAAGGTCCTAGTGGGGCATAGTAAACATATAGTTGGTTGTAACAATTCACTTTTTATTCTTCCTTGAAAGACAAGTATCTGTGGTTCCCTTACAAATGGGAGCTGCGTAACATGAGAGACTGGGGGATGTAGTGGAGGGGTGGTTAGGCCTAGAATGGGAAAGGGAACCCTTTGGTTGTCTGAGGAATGTCACAGAAGTCCTTTCTCCCTTGGAAGATGTTACTGCCTGGCGTTTGCTATGGAGAGGCGAGCAGCTTGTGACGTTGATTTGAAACTTCTGAGAACACAATAGCTGTGGTGCGTCTGTCTTTCCCTGTCCCTTTCACTGCTATCAGCTGGACAGGGGCTAGATGTTCTGGCACTGGGGCTGAGAGAGTGTTCTCAGTGGTTCGCTTCTCCCCTTCCCTGCAAACTCTCCCCTTCCCTGCAAAAAGTTGGTAGAACTTTTTATATGATGAATAAGATTTTCAGTAATCTTCATCATATTTGACTTGGTTGTTTGGGTGGGAGCCCAAGGCTGGATTGTTTTAAAGGAACTGTGTTTTGGGCTTCTGGGAAGCCAGTAAGGTATTGTAGAAGCTGTTTTGGTGCTGGCTTGATGAATCTAAGTATTAGAATAATAACCAGTTTGGGGGATCGTCTGCCATATTCTTTGTAGTTTGCCCTGGTTAAGCAATCTCATTGTGGCCCCCTTGGGACTCCAGTCACATAGTTCTTTCTTAATTGCCACTTTCAAGTCAAGGAAGCAATAACATTTACTGAGTGTGGAGCCTCCTTCCTGCATGTGATGAACATCGTGTTTTCAGGCTTGAGATTGGTCCCCATGATTCAGAGCACATGAATTTGAATAGTGTAAAACTCTGGTGCCATCACACTGCAAACACATTTCTGTCCCTCCCACACCCACTTCCACCCAACACCCAAGTCCATAACTATCTGGGAGGGATGGCAAAAATGTATTGTTGTGTGCTTAGAATACCTGGGTAGTTTGAAAAGCAGAAGAAGCCACAACACAGAAAATGGGCAGATAAACCTCTTTTATGGCTGCTTCACAAACAGAACAGGAAAACACAATTAAAGTAAAAAGAAAAGGAGTACTTGTGGCACCTTAGAGACTAACCAATTTATTTGAGCATGAGCTTTCGTGAGCTACAGCTCACTTCATCGGACATCCGATGAAGTGAGCTGTAGCTCACGAAAGCTCATGCTCAAATAAATTGGTTAGTCTCTAAGGTGCCACAAGTACTCCTTTTCTTTTTGCGAATACAGACTAACACGGCTGTTACTCTGAAACCTGACAATTAAAGTAACAAAGTCGTCTGCCACTGAACAGTGATTTAAATGGCCCCTTCTCCCCCAGCCCCTCAAAACCTTTACCAGTTTCAGCCTCGGGTGTGGTAATGCACACCAGCCTCTAAGTGCTCTTAGCACTGCCCACAACAAATGGGTGAATAGAAAGAATATGTGAATCCCTTCCCCTGGTTTAGGAAATGTTGTGTTTAAACTGAGTGCTCCTGATAACATAGTCTTGCAACAGGTGTTCATATGAACACACAAGCATTGCCCAATGATCATAACACAACTAAGCCAGCACCCTCCCCAGCACCAACCCAACCCCTGAGGGATTAACCCAGAGGAGGCACCCTGTAGTGGGTGAATAATCACAGGAATGAATGGCTAAAGACTGTCTGCGACAGGGGAACAAAACCCTCACAAAGCTAGGGAGCACCACAAGCATTATCCCCATTACTTTGATCACATCACTCCTTTCTTTGCCTCCCTCCACTAATTCCCCCTTCTCTATTGAGTCGAACGTAAGCCACTTGTCTTTGCTTTCACAAATTTCATGTGACTGTGTCAAAACCCCACAGAAGAGCAGACATATTATAATACAAGTAGCTAAAATTATGCTTCTGTACGTAATATTTTTAAATTATCCATCATAATTTGAATGCTTTCTTTCAATTTCTTATTAATGCTTCCAAACAGGCCATGGCGGTATTGTTCCAAATCTCAAACCAAACTTGAACCGCTGTTGAGGTTCAAGACAGTTTATTTTTTAAACTATAATTATATCCATCAGAAATGTCCCATTTTTCCTTTACATTTCTCACTGCTGCTTCTTAACATCCCACCTCTTCCCTGGAAGAAGAGGACGCCTCTTTTTTGGCCAGCCAATCGCAGTCTTGGCTGGCAAATCATCCATCACTGCATCCGATGAAGTGAGCTGTAGCTCATGAAAGCTCATGCTCAAATAAATTGGTTAGTCTCTAAGGTGCCACAAGTACTCCTTTTCTTTTTGCGAATACAGACTAACACGGCTGTTACTCTGAAACCATCAATCACTGGTACCTCATCAAACTGCAGGTGTATTATGAAGAGCTTTGGATCCTACCGTGGTGGTACTCCATCCATCATGATGCTTATCTCATTGCAGATACCCAGTGCCTTCAAATCCTTTGCCTGTTTACAGTGAGCGAGACCAGAAATTAGTGTCTGGAGACCCACATCTCCCAAATTTTCAGAAGCTGCACAGAGTTCATGTCTTGTTCCATGCTCTGCTATATTGAGGGAAAATGGGATAAATAGCAGCATGTTTATTGTTAGTAATTTTCCATGCACTCAAAAATTGGCTTGGTGCTTTTATAAAAATTAAAGATCGGGGCCTTGCCATAGATGGTGCATGGTATAAATTCAGCATGAAACAGGCGGGGTCATAAACAAAGAAAGAGAAAGGACAGTGTGACAGGAACCAGATCATTTGATTATGTGGTGTTGAAGGGGTGTATCAGGCCGGACTATGTTAAAATGTACTCACACCTTTGCTTTTACTGTTATAACATTAAGGGCATGGCTACACTGGAAACTTCAAAGCGCTGTCATGGTCACGCGCGAGGGCTGGGAGAGAGCTCTCCCAGCGCTCCTGGTAATCCGCCTCCACAAGGGGATTAGCTCCCAGCGCTGGGAGCCTGTCTACACTAGCGCTTTAAAGTGCTCAGACTTGCTGCACTCAGGGGGGTGATTTTTCACACCCCTGAGCCAGCAAGTTACAGCGCTCTAAAATGTAAACAGTTAATTGTTCAGGATTTGTGTAGTAATGCTGGCTTGGTTTGATCATACCAGGACAGAGCGCAGGGAGTGTCAGACACCACTTAGTTCTCCCGGAAAATGCTGATTGGAGTAATCGAAGTAAATTATCTAGCGAGACAAGGCAGATGAGATCATATCTTTTGTTGAACCAACTTCTGTTGGTGAAAGAGGAAAGCTTTCTAATATCTTGGGTCCAACAGGGCTACACTGATGCTGCAAACAGCAATGGAAGTTAATTATCTAATCCGGTGAGGGAGCCACCTAACTGGCTACAGAGTCAATTAGCGCACCAGCTCAAAAGGGATAAGAAGGGAACTGGAAGGAAGTGAGGGAGGAGAGAAACAGGGCTAGCTGAGCCCAGTCTCCCAGAAGGGAGACCTCGGGACCCGGAGAGGGGCCAAAAGCAGAGGCGACACTGTAAACAGCATTGCTGCACAGGACTGTAAAGATATTGCTAGAGAGAGCATAAATAAAGGGTACAATGTGGATACCCAACCAGTGGAGTCAGAGCCGTTCCTGTGGTGGTAGAAGGCAGGAGTGGAACTCACCCAGTTCCACATGGCAATAACGCCATAGAAAATTTTTTTAAATGTGTATACCGTTTTTCTTTTGATTTCAATTTTACACTGAAAATTTAAACAGTTAAGTAAAACGTACTTCCTGTCTGCCCTCTTTCTTTGTGCAGAGGCTTGTAAAAGGAAAATCCCTTGCTTTGACTGTATCTTAGGGGGTATTAAATGCCCTGAGCAGGAAACAGAAAAAGGCACTTTTAGTTGCTGGATCTTGGGCTGCTAAAGTCCAATCCTATTTCTTGTTTAAACAAAAACAAAACAAAACACAGACCAATTGGGAGGAGGAAAGAACAGAAAAATAAGAAAATGCATCTTCTGTCTCACTGATTTACTAGCAATTTAGTTGCGGGAAAATATAGCGTATATGCTCAGCCAATCTGTTCTCAATCTCAGTGGCTTAGCTGACCCATTTTTCCTGGAAGAGGCTAGTCTGCGGGAGTTAAAAAAAACCTGGCAAACACAAGCTGTGTAAAACTGGGACATCCCCAGTCATTGGAGACAAATAGTAACCCCATGTCTGAATTAAACAAGGGTGAAGTGGTTTCAGGGTCACAAGATTTCTTCACCCTCATCAGAAGCTAAGTATCAGAGGGGGAGCCGTGTTAGTCTGTAGCCACAGAAACAATGAGGAGTACAGTGGCACCTTAAAGAATAACTGATTTATTTGACCATAAGCTTTCATGATAAAAAACCCACTTCTTCAGATGCATGGAGTGAAAAGTACAGATACAGGCATAAATATTCCGGCACATGAAGAGAAGGGAGTTACCTTGCAAGTGGAGAACCAGTGATCACAAGGGGCCAATTCAGTCAGGGTGGATGTGGTCCACTCCCAATAATTGATGAGGAGGTGTCAGTACTAAGAGAAGTTAAATGTTCTTGCTGATCCTCTAGCTGCTCAAGTTCAAGTGACTTTGTTCTTGAAGGAAGCAGCTTAGCAGTTACCTCCATTATATATACCATCATACCAGCCCTCCTAGATACCCATGGTTTGGACCCTATTTGGACCATGGTTTGCACATTATAAATGGGATGAAGTCATGATCACTTGTACATAAGCTACCCTTAATTTTTAATTCTGTGATTAAAGACCTAAGACCTAAGATTAGGTCTAATGTAGCATTCCCCCAGGTTGGATGCAACACTTTTTGAGTTAGGAAACTGTCATCTATTATATTATAATAAGTTCCGATAACTGAACTTTATTTGATCTATCCACTGGTTAAAAATTATTATAATTTATCACATTCTTCTTCAGGGTCCTCTGCATGTGGACACCTCTCATAGTATGCTGGTGTCCCTGCACATGACTTCAGAATTTTTTTTTCTCTAGCTGTATCCTCGGGAGGCCATGCATGCCTTTCTCAAGCTCCCGCTCCCAAGAGCATAAGAAGTGGAGAGATCCCAGTCACCAACCAGTTCCTTTACTCTGTATTTAACAGGCAAAGCATCTAGGAATGGAACTGGACAAGGCCTGCTTACCCAGCAGACACAGCCACTGGGTCACTTTTTCTGACAATGTAGTGACACACTCTTTCATAGCCTCCTGGAAAATAAATGGTTTTGATAGTGCTGTATTAGTGGAATTCAGGAACTTTGAGATGTCATGATTTTCCAGAGGCACCCAGCACTGGTGTGCTATGGTACGAAAGGACTGTTCTACGCAGCAGGCAGGGGTGATTTTCCATTCATCGTGAGCCTCAAGATGCTAATCTCAGTGCAGATACCCAGGTCCTCCAACACTTTTGACTGTTCACAATGAGTGAGACCAAATTGCCCCATTTTACAAAGGCTGAATAGAATTTACTACTTTGTTCTATGCTGCGCAGAGAACGCCATATCTAGGGAAATGGAGTTGATTATTCACAGCTGTGTAGGATTGCTACGGATGACTGTAGCTGCTTTATAATTTATAGCTTTAAAATGTGACGGTTCATGTCAGTCTCACAACTTAGCTGGGCTAAAGCTGTATTTGGAAATATGGCCCTTTTACACTCAGGTTTCAGGCCAGGATATTGCTCAAAAACAGCTTTCAGGATTAGAAGGATGAACTGTTCATGGTCTTTGGGAGAGGCCAAATCTCCATGCCTTTTAGTGTTTAATGATAGCACTCCTTATGCAGTCAATATCCTTTGATATGGCTAACGATGAAAGGCCGCTGACCTACATAAAGAACCCAGCAGCACCGGGTAGACAGAACTCTGCTGGCTCCCACCAAACAGACCATGCAGTCATGATAAACATGGGAAAATGCCACGGTATTCTGATCACACTCTGTCCTGCTTCCTTCTCCACCAAAGCAGCCTTTGTCATTGCCAAGATGTCTCAGAGCCTAGGGGAAATAACGAAATGGATGAACAGCCATTGGCTCAGTCTTAATCCAGGGAAGACAGAATTGATGCTCTTAGAAAGAGAGGGAGAATCCGAGAAATTTGCCAAAACACTGACTTCATCCTTAGCTGAGGCCGGGCAAACACCAATCATCATGGTAGCCTCTAGGTTATGATGGTTTCCTCACTACTCCCGAACATGCAGCTTGCATCAGGGGAGAGCACTTTTTACCAGCTTCTACTGCCCAGGATGCTACTACTCTGCCTCTTGGATAAGGACTTTGCTCCTTTGATCTATGCATTCATTGTCTTCATGTTAGACTACAACTAGCCTTGGAAGGATGTTTATCAGGAAATGTTGGTGACCGTTGATTTCACCGTACACACCATTTGATGCAAGGATGTTTGCTTAGTAGACTTTTATGTGCAATGTTGACATATTTTAACAGTTATAAAGTTAAATATTTTAACAGTTAAATATTTTAACAGTTATAAAGCTTTAACTTTTGGAATCTACTGTCATTAAATAATTGTCTGACCCTCCCATGATTTCCTGCAACTGTGAAAATTTAAATGGATAAAGCTTTAAAAAACTGCTTACAAATAAACATTGACCTTTTGCATCAACTTTATTTTAAAAAAATTGAATTCTGCTGAGCCGAATTACCCCTCCTTCGGTCTGGATACAAAGATAAACATCACCAGCAAGCTGCAAATTGCTTAAAACACAGTAGTCTGCTCATTGAGCAACCAAGGCCTGCAGGAATGTTACACCAGCACCCCCACAGGCTCTGCTGGCTACCTGTTTATTTCCAAATTGCATTTAAATCTTTCATCAGAATGCACCAGACCCTTAACCCCAACAGATCCTGACTATCTCAGAAACTGTCTATCCAAATATGACCCTACAAGATAACTCTGCTGCAGAGCAGTATCACACCAAGACAGGCCCAGGAGCCAGAACTCTCTGAGCAGCAGAACCCTAGCGATGGGATACCAGAGGGGATCATATCGATGTGGAGCCTAACGTTATTCAGGTCAATTCTTCTCTGAGGTCTTTTCTTACTAGTGATTTCTTTCCCCTTAACTCCTTAGTCCCCATGACCAGTCCACAGTAATGAAGTTGAGTTGGGGAAAAACAGAAGAAAGGACAAAAGCACCATCATCCAGGAAAGAAGAGAAGGGGCAAGGCGGTGTTAACAATAGGGCTCGGGAGAATGAGATAACCTAGCCTCTTTGGGAATACTCAATATCCGTGTGGCCAGCTCTTAAGATTTTATCGCGTGTCTCATGATATCTGGCATTTTCCTTAAAGCCCCAGCCCCTGGGTGAGTATCTCAGCTTGCATTAAAAAAAGTAAGTTTCTAGGTCTCATGGCTATGGAGAAAAGCTTGAGAGCACAAACCAAGAGCACCCTGATGACTCAGACTGCAAATAAAACATGTAATTTTTTAAATGTATGGTTTTTAAGCCAAATCTCGGGATTGTGGGGGCCGGACTCATGATTTTGAATGGTTGGAGTTAGCAGCACTGAAGTACTCCCTTAAATTACTGCCCAGCACTTCAGTACCACGGTGAAAGGTATTTGCGGAATACCTGAGAGAAAGAGAGGAAATGAATTGGATTACAGTGGCTGCTAGTGACTGATGGGCAATCCAGGGCAGTGGGAGAGAGAAGCTGACATTTTACTGCAAGATTGTGTTCATACTATGAGCTAGGTGTATGATCCCCCTGCTCACATACTTGTGGGAGCTCATTGGGAGACAATGCAAGTATAAATAGCAGTGTAGCCGGGATAGCATGGGCAGGAGCAGTGGTGACATGGCTGACGCAGGCTGAGGATATACTCACTGCTTCAAAATTATATGTAGGACCAGTCTATGGACAACTTCCCCTCACTGCACTTGCCTGCCCTGGAAACATACTTGTTTTTAAGTTTCCCTTGAAAATAAGCTGTCCCTCTGCAGGAGTTTTAGGCTTCTTGATAACTTAAGAACTTCCATCTAACTTCGGATATAATGCTGTTTATACATTCCGAATGATGGGCCCAATTTTCCTGACTGAGAATGTCTAAAACCCCATGTGCCTGAAACCTATCTGGCTGCATGTATTGCGGAGCAGGCATTCAAGTTGAGGTGAAGCAGTTTTGCCCCAAGGGGAGAGGAGGATGCCAGACTTGGTATTTACTCTGTGAATACCTCTGGCCAATCAACAGAACACAATTAACATCAGACCAGCATTACTAAATGTCTGGGAGCTGATTACAATTAGTACACGCAATTACAAATAAGCAACATGGCTACAGAAGACAAGTATGCCTCGTTCGGGGAAGTGAAGCATGGCAGCAAAAGCATGAGGCTTAGGAAGTAAGATGTAATTGTCTCATTACAGAGAGAGAAACTGGCCTGGAGACGTTTGCACAATGTTGGCTTTGGGATCTTTCCATGCAATCCTAAACCCTTGCAGCTTTTCCTGTTTCTCTTCTGTGCCACTTCCCATTAGCTGCTGCTCCTTCTTGCCAGGGGAAGTTCGTCCACACAAATCCAGTTTCTTAGACTCTGGGACAGGCTCACACAGCCACAAAGACACTGGAAAATATCCCAGAGAAGCTCTGGTCCCAGTTATTCACAAGTTCTAGCCACAGAATTCTTATTAAAAGAGAGGTCTGGCTCTTTACACTGACACACACCATTCAGAACTTATTTTTTCCCAGCTGTCTCCCTATATCTTGGAAGCAAGTGGCAACAGCCCCACTGAAGCACACCCAGAATGCTCTGGGTACCCCGGAAACTGTCCTCTTGTGAGGGCCTGGCAGCAAGGTAGCTGTGCCCTTAGAACAGAGATTGAGGAGGAGGGCCGTGACAGCAGCAGTGGGGAGCACACAGCTGTCAGGAAGGCAAGCATCCAGTAGCAGCTGTGAAGAGCGGCCTGGCCCAACACTGGGGTAAGGAAAACGGAGCAGCTGTGGCGAAGAGAGACATGGAAAGAAATCTTGAGAAAGGGAATTCAGCTGACTAATCTGGGGAAATTTGATTTGATTGACTCGGGGGTTGTTCTTATTGATTTTAGGGGGGAATTTGGTTTGGTAAGATTTTGTTTTACCTTTCATAAAAGAACTTCTTAGAGTCTTGGTTTCCTGATGGCTCGCACCAAGATTCATCATTTCTGCTGAGACAGAGTTCATCACTTTGGCAGGCTGTTTGCTAGAATGGCTACTTTGTTGTGTTTCTATAACAATAGTTTTTCTGAGGATAAGTTTAGAGAAGTTTCCTTATTCTCTGCCCAGTTTTCTACTTCTATAGCTGAACAAAAAAAAATTCCAAATCTTGCCATGAGGGAGCCTGCAGGCCTTTTTTTCCTAAAAGCTGGACTGAGACCACTGATTCCTTTCATATTGTCCTCAGACTGCACGAATTCTGCATATAAGGCTTTTTTGTGTTTCCTGTTGTGATTCCTTTTATAGTAGTTTTATATCTGGTTGATTGGGTGAATGACTCCATTACCATGGCAAAAAGAAGAGGTGATAAAGGGCATCCTTGGCGTGGATCTCTGAAAAGGGTGAATTTTTCTGATGGAGATCCATTTACTCTAATAATAGCATATGGATTGGAATATAAAATGGAAATCCAATGGTGAAATTTAGGGCTTAAACCAAATTTAATTTTAAGAACTGCCACTTTCCTCTGTCAAAAGCTTTTTCTGCATCTGTTGATAAAACTAGATTGGGCTCACTGGCAGAGAAGAAGATCAGGTCTAAAACTCCGTGAACGCTAAATGAACTGCGTATTTAATACAAACCCATCTGGTCTTTGAAAAAAGTACCTAGATATATTAACAATCTATTTGCTAGGACTGAAGCATAAATTTTTGCATCTTGATGTAATAAGGAGATGAGCCTGTAAAACACACTGTTGGATGAGTCCTTTACCGGATTTTGGGATGACTACAGCTGTGCTTCTCGCCAAGTATCTGAGATCTTTCTCTTATTTCACGGATGAGATATGTTAATTGTTATGTTAGCTGTGCCCTAAAAAAGTCAGAATTCTGGAGGAAGTCTGTCAGGGCCAGTGGATTTACCATTTTTAAGGGACTTAATAACTTCTAGGGCTTTTCCTTAATATCTTCCTCCCGGGCTTCTAGCTCTGGGTGTTCTAGTTTGAGTATGTTAGCTTTCAGCTAAATATTCCTTTATCAATTTATGGTCCACTGACTCGAGGGAGTAAAGTCTCTTACAGCAGTATGCAAAAGCCTCCTGTCTACCTTTTGAGCCCCTTGCCATGTTCTTTGGGCTTTCCAGGCTGGAGGAATAATTGTACTTTCTTCTTATTTTTTAGTCTATTAGTTAGTAATCTGTCACTTTTGTTACCCTTTTCATAATGGCCTTGTCTTGTGTCTCTGACTGCCTGATCAGCTTTTTCTGTTGGTAACAAATCTAACTTGCTTCTGGCCTCTATTTCTGATATATTTTCTGTGACTTTTTTTTCTGATGTAGTGGTTTTAAGTTTTGTAATCTTACTAAGTCATGTTTGCATTTCTACTAACATGAGTCCTCTCTCTCTCTCTCTCTCTCTCTCTCTCTCGTTTTAATCTAGTCACCATTGTTTTCCTTAAACTGTTGCTTCATTTCTTCTCTAATATCTTGAACTCTTTTCACAGAGAAGTGGGGTGTTTAATCTCCACCTTATTTTAAGTGTATCTTCCCAGTTACTAATAAGAACCCAGACTGGTATATGATCTGATCAGGAGATGTAGCCTTACTATGCTGCCGTTGCTGTGTTAAGCAAAAATCTAGAGATTAGCATTATATCAATTCTTAAGTACATTCTGGGGGGCATTGAAAAAGAGTAGTCTCTTTCCTTTGGATTAAGACCCCTCCTGGAGTCAATCAAATCATGTTTATTCATTAGTGAGATTAGTTATTATACTGCTTTCTGACCTATCTAACATGGGGTTTTAAATACAATTATAATAAGCTCCAATAATAATTCCACCAAAACCACAAGATTTGAAAGAATGTTCTGAAAAAAAAATGCATCTGACCTTGTTTAAAGGCATAAATACTTACTAACTTTAACATTTTACCACCAACTGTATCTCTAACAAGTAGATCTCTGCCTTTGTCCTTTAATTGGAAAGGTATAATATATTTGGCAGTAATGATTGCTACTCCTCTCTTATTTGGGATTGGTCCTGCTCTGAGCAGGGGGTTGGACTAGATGACCTCCTGAGGTCCCTTCCAACCCTGATAGTCTATGATTCTATGACGTTCCTGGAGAAAGGTAAGGAATGTAGGACCTTTGTATTTATTATTTTCCTCCTTTAGGTGTGTTTCTTGACAAAACATATCTCTGGGCTCTCAGCTTTAATAGCTTGAAAAGTTGTTTGTTTTTTGTTTTCTTTTTAAAATACTGTTAAGACTATTGTTCCACAGGGGAAAAACCATTTCATGTTGATGGGCCTTGATTGTTCTGTGCCAGGTTCCCAGACAAAGCCTCTATCCTACGTGTGAAGTTCCAGTTACAGAATGAATGCTCAAAGGCCTCCTAAAGATCACATTCAAAACAGATGTTGAAAATACAACAGGCATTCACAACACAAAAAATGGAATTGATAAACTGATAGACAGACACATTCCCCAAACTATTGCACCTTCCTCATGCGAGTAGTAACATTGATGAGAATAGTGCCACTGAGTAGTGTGATGATCCAATGGCTCATGGAGGAATGGGAGTAGTGGGTTATAATCCAGACTTTGCCATTGACTCACTGTGTAGGTGTTGACAAGTCACTTAAGGTCCACATCTACAACTGAAGCCTGGTCTGCACCTAACACGTAGGTAGACTTTCCTACATCGCTCAGAGCTGTGTAAAATGTCATGTCCTGAGCCCCATAGTTAGGTTGACCTAACCCCAGGTATAGATACAACCAGAAGGATTTTTCTGTCATCCTAGCTACAGCTTCTGAGAAGTGGACTACCTACATTGATGGAAGCACCCCTTTCTCTTCTATCGATGTTGAAAGCATCTAGACTACAGCATCAGCTCTGTAGCTGTACCATTGTAGAAGCTGTACAACAAGACTACTGAATTTGGGTTTCATCATTTTTTTCAGTGCCTATCTTAAGATACCAAGAGTCTGATATTCCAAGGTACTGAGTGCCTGTAGCTCCTAGTGACTTAAATTGAATTTGGGTATTTAGCACCCCTAGAAATCAAGCCCTAGGTATAAGGTTTGGCACCCAAAAATTGGTGGAGACTTCTGAAATTGTAGACCTTAACCTCTACTCCAGTTTTCCCACTTGTGAAGTGGTATTAAGGATACCTTCACTTTTCTGTGAACTGTTTTGAGATCCTCAGATAAATGCACCATATGAATAGTATCATTCTTTTGCCAAATAGTTGCAGAACTGAGCATTCGCTTTTCTGTGCTCAGCACCTACACTGCGTTCCTTCACAGGCCCCTGAAACAGCAAGTTTCTCAAACAAAGAAAAATAATACGTTGAATAATAAGGTAAAAATCACACTTTTTCTTTCTTTCATAGACATGTACGGGCTTTTAGACTTATTAGAACACTAGGTCAGGTTGGCATGCTGTACCACTCTGTATGGGAGTTCTAGGAAGTAAATCCAAGAGCAGAATTTGACTCTTTTATTATTTTTATACTAATTACTATAGGGGATTTGTTCCAAGCAGGCAGCCCCCTGCACCCATCTGGAACATGTAATATTTGTGCCTCTATTTTTTGGCACACTTGACCCATTTAAATTGCTCTCTGGCATATTAAGTAGTATCTAAACTCTAGTAATCAATTTCAGATCAGTTCAGTTGTTACTCTAGATTTACACTGGTGTAATTTCAAGCAGATTGTGGCCCATCATCCATTCTGTCATTCAGTTTGCTTCCGTGCTAAGTGCCATTTAATTGGACACTAGTAAGACAAGAATCCCCATGTGGTTTCACAGACACTAGGTAAAAGGTCAGAAAGAAAGAAAGAAAGAAAGAAAGAAAGAAAGAAAGAAAGAAAGAAAGAAAGAAAGAAAGAAAGAAAGATGCCAACAACGCTTAAAAATGTAAGCCAAAGATTTTTCTTCGAAACTCCTGGGATCAGTTCATTGCTTTAGGCAGCATGCTGCTAAAACATATCACCCAGCAAGGAATTATGAAAGAGCCTCTTTCAATTTGAGCAAGTTGCTGCTAGCTGGTCAATCATGTGGGAAAGTTTGGACCTGTGGGGTGTTTTGTTGCAATTGCTGATCTTTCTCTCCCCTGACAAACCAGCTCATTGATTGGCATTTATGCCTGTTTATATAGGGAGAATTGCGAAAGTCCATAGTTATGCATAGTAGGGTAAATAAACACCACAGAGGTTAATTTCAGGAGGGCAGCGCCCGCTGTAAATCAGCTACTAGCTACAGCTAATCTAGCTTCTAGCTGACCAGTGAGTTTGCCCTACGTCGCATTCAGCTGCAAAGTCCACCTTCATGTCTTCTAGCATGCAAATAATCAATGCTGTAGCTGTTCAGTGAGAGAGACAGAATGGCTGCACGACAGCAAGTTGCAAGAGCAAATCCGCTCTATTCTACCAAGCTTAAAAATTGCAATGTGTCTTGTTCTGAAGAGTTTCAGAAGCTCCCCTTTCCTAACAGCCCCCTGACTCCTAACTAGAGCTGGTCCAGAATTTTCTGGCAAAACCATTTTTTTGCTGGAAATACTGATTCATCAAAACCAAAATGTTACCAAGACATGCCCTGAGGTGGGGACTCCAGAGTCCATAGCTCCGGGGCAGCCAAATCGTGTGGACTTCCTGGGGCTGAGGTCCCCAGGGCTTCCAGACTTCCTGCCATGGAACCAAGAGCCTGGAAGCCCTAGAAGCTGGGGCTTTCAGGGCTTTTAGGCTCCCCACTCCAGGGAAGCCGGACAGCATGAAGAGTCCCCAGGAGTTGGGGCAATTGGAAGATCTATTTCAAAACAAAACAAATAAAACCAAACAAATTCAGTTTTTCCAAAATCAGGGGTTGTTGTTTTGTTTTGTTTTTTTCCAAAAATTCCTTTTCTTTTTTTCCTTTTCCTTTTTTTTCAGAACTTCCTTTCCTTGGGAAATTTCAAATTTCTAGTTTTCATTCCAGTTTGCAACATAACTGTGTTCAAATTGTTGGAATTTTCTGAAGAACAAATTCTGGGTTACTATCAACTCTCACCCGTAACTCCTATTTCCCAAGGATTTTTTCCTCTGTCTACTAATTGGATCCTTAGCTCCAAGCTATTCTTGTTGATTGACCGTAATCGGCAGGCCTTCCACTGATAATATTCCCATGATCAGGGGGTTCAAATTTGGTGGTTCTCCCTTCTGGGATCAGATCCACTGCTCTGTTTTAATTTTTTGAAAGCTACCAGGCCTCCATGAGACCCTCCTCTGAGAAAGGCCTGGAGCTTTCAGGATCTGAAGGCTTCAACTAGCGTACCAGAGACCCGCTGCGACACGAAAGATGGATATCAACTAGTCAGGGAAGCCTCCTGGGGATCAGAGACTTACTCGGATTTCTTTTAAGCTTGAAAAGACGTCTTGTCTTCAAGTTTGAGATTAGGGTTTATAGCTGAACCAGTTTACCTATACCCAGAGCCAGTTTATGGGACCCACAAAACTAACTGACCACCCAGAGCCCCAGTTCTGAGGAGTAGAGGAGGAGCTATTTGGAAGACAGTTCTAAATGGAGCATGAGACTATTCAGTCTGCTGGGTGCTTTGATCAGCACTCTAGTACAAGCATTTTTCAAAGTTCGGGTCGTGACCCAGTAGTGGGTCGTGGCATGTCAGGCACTGGGTCGCTCTGGTCAGGACTGCCGACGGGATGTTAAAAGTCCCATGGGCGGTGCTGCCCAGCTAAGGCAGGCTAGTGTCTACCTGTTTCAACACCACGCTGCGCCCTGGAAGCGCCCAGCAGCGGGTCCGGCTTCTAGGCAGGAGGGCCACAGGGCTCCGCGCGCTGCCCCCACCCTGAGCATTGGCTCCGCATTCCCATTGGCCTGGAATGAGGAAGCCTGCCTCTGCACCCCGGCTGCGCCGCTGACCGGGAGCCACCGGAGGTAAGTCTGCGCCCCAACCCCGCACCCCAATGCCCTGCCCCAGCCCTGAGCCCCCACCAAACCCGGAGCCCCTCCTGCACCCCAAATCCCTCATCCCCAACCCCACCCCAGAGCCTGCACCCCCAGCCCAGAGCCATGAACCCCTCCTGCACCCCAACCCCCCCTGCCCCAGCCCAGAGCCCCCTCCCATGCCCTGAACCCCTCATTCCCGGCCCCACCCCGCAGCCCTCACCCCCACCGTCTGCCCCAGCCCTGAGCCCTGAGCCCCTCCCACCCCTGAAACCCCTCATCCCCAGCTCCATTAGGTCGCGGGCATCAACAATTTTCTTCAACTGGGTCCCCAGAAAAAAAGTTTTAAAACCACCGCTTTATAGGATCTTGGATTGGGAGGTGTGTAGAGAGGAGGGAAAAATTAGCTCACTGCTAGCTCCGAACCACAAGCAAACCAAGAACACTTGCATGTTATGAACGCTCTGAAAGAAGCACATTGTTAGAAAGGGTTTAGGAAAGGGATTTTTGTCTGGCTTTTTTTTTTCTTAGATTAATCTGCAAACTTCTGGTGCCAAATGATCATTAAAGGAATTAGCCTATGTATGTTCCATTTGTCAAATCCATATTACGGTGTTTAATAGGATTTATTTTCAGGGTCACAGAACAAAGCAAACTATTGCTTTCTGAAATTTTGAGGGCCTTTCCAAAAGAAGAAAGTATTGGCTTCCTCTTCCTGCCCTAATACTGTCTGGTGTTTCTCAAAGGGATGGTGTCAGGAATTAGGCATTCAATCAAATACAGGATTAGATTCCAATCTGGGTTTTACTGGTGCAAATCTGGAGTAAGTCCATTAAAATCAAAATAATTCAGGGTTACACCAGTGTAAAAGAGACCAGAATGTGGCTGCCATCTTTGTTTGGTTCCTGAGTACTTGAATGTGTATCTCACTGTCCTTCTGCTTTGCCTGCCCACTCACTATCATGCAGCAAGCCAACAGAAAAGAGGGATAGCACTGTGACACATACTGACATAGGTTTGCTTAGTGTTGTTGATCTCTTATAGGGTCTTACTAATCAGTCCCAGGCATGAGAGGTTTGCTAATTGCATGTATTAAGGTCTTTGCATATTGAACCTTGTTCTTGCTTTTGCTGTCTGTAAACGGACACAGATTTGTCAGGTTCATCACAGCAAATGGAACTCTCCAAGAAGACCTGTACGTGAGAATTCTATTCTCATCATTTAGGATGAAATAAAAGATGATGATATTCTCCAAATGGCTGCAACCTGTACACCACATGGTAGTTTGCTTATAGAATCCATTTTTCAAAAGGTGGCTTCCATTTACATGCATTCAGCATGCTTTTTCCACTACATGACAGGGTGATTGTCAATCATTCGAATAACACATATAGGTGAAAGAACTTTAGAGGTCTGATCCAAAGCTCAGTAAAGGCAATGGGAGTCTTTCCACTGACTTCAATACGCTTTGGATCCAGCCCTTACTGTGAAAACCTATCATCCCCATGCAGTTAATAGTACACAAAATGCATCTGTGAAATTACCCAAGGTATAATCTGGACTGATGAACAACTGTGTTTCTCAGTTCTCCAACCTGGGGTGCTTTTTGCACTGATTTGCTGTGAGAGCAACCACTCCTGGTCTTCTCACACACAGCCTCCAGCATGTAAATTACTCCCAGAGACACAGTTTGAGTGCTATGGCCAGCCACTCATGTGTTACATGAGCAAACTCCCAATCCCAGACTTTCTCCGAGAAATACACGTTTTTTGGACTGCCCAGGCCTCTCCTAGCTTCTGCTAGAGCTAGAGAATTAAAGGCCCAGTCTTGCTCCTAATTGAAGTCAACAGGAGTTTTGCCACTGAGTTACATGAAAATGGAATCAGGCCCTTGATAGTTATACAGAAGGACACTGTGAGATCATAGTGTCACTGAGACATGTTTCAAAGGGAAAATGTGAACTCAAGGGGAAACGAAATCAAGAAACACAAAAAGGTCATTTTAATCAGTTCTTGATTTATCCAGTTGTGACAGCAGTACTTCATGGAGAACACCTCAACTTGGCAAGAGCTTTTTTTTTTCCCTAAAGAGGTTTAATTTTAATCAGTGACCTGGATTGCCCATAGCAGGGCACCCTGCATGATGTAAAAAGCAAGTGCTACTTGTCATAAGAATTTTCCAATTTGTAACAGCTCTGGTCTGTGTCCAAAGGGTTTTTTCAGATCTGCTGACCACATATTATTTGATAATGTATAGTTGTTTCAAAATAATGCTTCTAAAGCAAAGCTCTCAAAAGAAGCAAACTGAAAAGGCAGAAAAGCTCACCCTCTTCTGATCATGCTTCTCCGTTTTCCCCTCCTTTTCTTTGAGAAAGTTTGTGACATTTTGCTACTGTGCGTGCAAGGGCAGACCACTATGCCTGTTGTGGGACCCACTGAAAACAAAAGGGCTGTACACATGTGCACGGTTCCACCCACATATATGTCGCTACAGGATCAGGACTTTGCTGCGCATTTTGAACATACTTCCTGAGCCTATTTATAGTGCAGGTGTACAATGCAAAATGGCACCCTGTTACTCAAGTGGCTTGTATCCAGAGGCACATCGACTCTAGTGATGAACAAGTTTAACTTCTTTTTATTTCTAAAAGCTTGCACAACTGAGAAGGAGCTGGATTCTGTGACTGTTTTCACTGCAGTTATACTCCCATGAAGTCCTCTCGAGTCAGACTAACTTGAGTGAGAGCAGTCACGCTGCAAAATAATGCTGCTGAGTTATATTAGCAGCTGATGAGCTGCACTAACTTGAGTAGTAGCCTATGCCCCCCGACAGTGAGTTGAAGCATCACCACACTTAAGGGTTTTTGTGTGTGGACAGGACTCCAGTTATAACTAGTGTTTTGCCCCTAACTCGTGTTAACTCAGCTGTAAAGACAAGCCCTAAGTAACAACCACAGAACTGTGTACTATGTTTCAATCATTCACACCGGTGTAAACTTGCTGAAAGCAATTTGGATGAACTGGTATAACTGAGGGGAGGATAATTTAGCCTGCAGAATGTTTATTGCTGATGATGATGTTCCAGAAAGAAACAGCTCAGCTTGACTGTTTGAACCCAGTTTGATTTTTGCAAGGGACTCAAAAATCTCTCGTAAAATAAGCAAATGTGATGTGCAGTCACTGAAAGACAATAACATGAAATTCCAGAATACCACTTTTCGTCATCTTTTGGTGTAGAATGGTATTTTAAAAGATGCTGTTAGGATAAGAATATATTTAAAATTTTCTATAACACCCGAGATTTTTAAAGTGGAAAGAATTTTACAATCTAATATGCCTTGCCTCATTTCTTTATTGTTTTACTTTTTGCACTGCATTCATTCTGGGGAAAACAGACTAGTTACTTAATTTTTATTGTCAATCTGCCTGCCTCACGTTCTGCACTTGCACAAAGCACTTGTGTTTGTGTTGCAAATGCTGCAGGGGAAGCTTAAACCCATACAAAACATAATCCAAATTTTCACTGACATTGAAAAAGAAATTATGAAAACACTTCTGTTTAAATATCTAAACCTGTTTGCTGGCTTTGGGGGTTTTTTGGTTGGTTGGTTGGTTTATTTTACTCCAAATCTAAATTTTGGGCTTAATTTTAACAGGGTAAAAAAGCAAATCATAAAATAATACTTGACTATTCTTCCCAGTATTCCCTAGCATACTCAAACTGTAGACACATATGTGAGATAAATATCCACTGACTAGAGTAGTTCCATTGACATCAAAGGCAGGGCATGTACTGTAAATCACAGCTGAATTTAGCCCTTTGACTCAAATGCATGAATAATGTCAGCCGATGTTTTCATTTTTTTTTTTTTTTACTTTTTTAAACACACACTTTTGTATCTATATCAATATACAGAGAGATTTATATATAAATATAATAAATTACATAAAAACTCCTCCTCCTTTGAATAAACTGTCATTTATTTTCCCTTAGTTTTTAGCACCGCCCCTGATTTCCGCACCAGGAGGTGGCTACATTTGTTACCAACCCAGAGACTGAGTCCTCCTTGTTCAAACCAGACACTAGGCCCTCTGTGTAATTTCTTTTTCCCCTCCCGAATTGTCAGATGGAGACGAAAATTGCAATACCAGGTGGCCTCCGACCACTCACTTTCTAAAAATATCGCTGTAATAACACAGAGGTGCTAAATGCTGCCAAGTGGCAAAAGAAGCTCTCTGAACTGCGACTTGTTTCATATGCTTTTAGGTTAGGGCTGCCATCTCATTTTTAAAATCTAGACTGTACTTTCCCTCAGTTAGAAAGTTTAGATTTTCAGCTCTCCCAAATAACCTCCCCGGAGCGTATTGTGTCGTATGATGGCCTACTTCATGTGAGCTAATCTGGCATTTAAGGATGAGGATTGTGAAGGTTTCTCTTTAAATTCTACATTCTTTCTGAGGGCACTTGTGGTCTAATGGACCAAGATGGGGGCTGAGATTCAGGACTGCTGCGTTCCGTTCCTGATAGCCCAGGCTTTATGATCTTGAGCAAGTCACACAGCCAACGTTTTCAGATGTGGGAGCCTCAAATTAGATATTTAATCCGCATGTAAGCACTTAAATACGGGTGGTCTTATTTTCAGAGGTGGTGAGCACCACGTTCCCATTGGCATCAGTCCACTTTTATGTGAAGGTAACATTGTCAAAAGCACAAAAGGGTATGTCTACACAGCCAACTGGAGCAAGCTTCCCAATCCAGATTGACAGACCGGGGCCTAGCAAGGCTAGGGCTAGTGCTCTAAAAATAGCTGTGTAGGCCTGCTTTGAAGTTGGAGCTGGAGCTTGGGCTTTGAAGCCCATCTCCTCCCTAGAGGGCATCGACCCTGGCTGGGAGGTTCACTCCACCATGCTGTGTAGACCTGCCCAGGGTGACTCAGGAGGCTAAATAAACCCCAATGATTTTTCAGTGAGTTTGAGAGGGGAAGGGATAGCTCAGTGAGGGTTGTGAGTTCAATCCTTGAGGGGGCCATTTAGGGATCTGGGGCAAAAATTGGGGACTGGTCCTGCTTCGAGCAGGGGGTGGAACTAGATGACCTCCTGAGGTCCCTTCCAACCCGGATCTTCTATGATTCAAATCCTTTCAGTGCATTTGAAAAATCTAACCTAAGTACTTAAGTACAGATTTTTGTCAAACCAGCCCACTTCAAAAGTAATTCAAATTGACAGTGTTTGTTCCCTTAATAAATGTAAATCTGAAAGTGTCCCCTAACAATTCAAAAATTCACTGCTCCAGATCAGTCATTTCCATTTTCTTTTTGACCACTAGATGGCTTCCCAGTATAACAGATAAAGAAAGATGAACTTCATATGAATTAGTTTGTGGATTTAGTGTGGTAAAGCCTTTACTTTTACCTTTTTCATCACTGGTTTACACAAAATTTGCAATCATACAAATGTCATTTTAAAAAGCAGCTTTTTCCAAAGTCGTTGTATCAAAGACACCATTGATAAAAATAGCAGGGCGGGAAATGGCATTCTTTGTTTTTAGCTCCGCATGAATGAGACGGCAAGTATCAGGGGGTAGCCGTGTTAGTCTGTATTATCCACAAAAACGAGGAGTCCGGTGGCACCTTAAAGACGAACAGGTTTACTGGGGCATAAAAAACCCCACTAAGGGTTTTTTACCCACAAAAGCTTATGCCCAAATAAATCTGTTCGTCTTTAAGGTGCCACTGGACTGCTCGTTGTTCATGAATGAGATGAGCATTCCTAACTGTAACCACAATTATTTGCTGTGTATATTTAGCGAATGTGCAAACAGACCCTCCTCAAGAGCATTTACACCATGGAACTGAATATAAAACAACCAAACACTTGCTTGACCAATGCAAAACAACCAAGTCAAGAGACCTGATTACAACACATTTGCCCCTTCACCAAGTTACAACATGGCTTTATCTTATTGACCTGACCTAAATGTGTTGTAACCTTGCCCTGTAACTGGGCTAAAGCCTAGGACAAGCGAAGGGGAAATGAATGGGCAGAGTTTCAAAGGAGCTCCACTCCCCTTTAAGCACCTAAATGAAGTGGCCAAAAGCGACTCCCTTTGAGGGAAGCAGTCTCCCTGGCTCTTTCAATGTTTGGCTTCTCCCAGTTCTCATTTACTCCTGTGATGTGAACATGGTCCACTAGGAACTGGATTAAATCTTCCACATTAATTCCACACAGGCCATGCAGCAACCACCAAATGGTAACAGATTTCAGTCCCTAACCAGCGTGTGCTGCCTGGATTCAGACCAGGAGCCAAAGTGTGAAAGTGTCTATCCCCTTACCAACTTCCTAGCTTTGCCAGGGGATCCTCTACTCTTTGAGCCCACATTAAGCTGAAACTCTTAGGAACAGATGAGCCCCCTGGATTGACCCTTAACCCCAATTTCTCTTGCTTTTGTTGGACTCCAGTAAGATCCCTGCGCGTTATCCGAAATTTATTAACGTGGAGGAGGCGGTTAGCTGGCTCTCTCTGTTACAATGCTCTTCAATTACAGCGGCAAGCCCGACGTGGCATGCAGCAAGTCTTGGCTTGCAGGCTTGCAACCCAGAGAGTGTCTGTTTCAGTGTGTCTGAGAGTTTATGTGCAGTGGCTCAGAGATAGCTCTGGGGGGAGGGGAGAGCAAAGCCAGCCACTCAGAAACAGTAGTAAAATCTCCCCAACACTTTAACTGTCAATCAGGCTCAATGGGGTATAAACCCTCCCCGGCGCTGCAGCTGTGATAGGCAGAGAGCGCAATGGGGAGAAATGAATAAGACCCAGAGCTGAAACAGTGCACAGCCTAATTCCCTGTCTGTGATCACAGATCCTCCACGTGAAAGAAACAGGAGCGAGGCAGTTAATCAGCTCTGCCTTTTGCAACAGGCTCAGAAGAGACTGCCTATAGATATTTATATAGATATTTAAGAAACCGACAGCCACCTTACACTGACTAGACCCTTTCTTAAAAAGAAAGTCCTGGCAAGCCTTAAGCAATTTCCTGAGTCTAAGAATAGTAATGGGCTGCCTGGAAGGCACTGCAAGCTGAAATTTGGAGACTTGGGTTGCTTCATTATTATTACTTTTTTTAAATAAAACCCTGCAATTTGGAAACTGGATTTTAATTTTGCACTTTTAAAGTGTAGGGGTTGGTGGGTTTTATTTTTTTTTCTTCCACCCCCCCTTCTCCCTCTCTCGCTCTTTTTAACTTAAACAAACTCTCTGTCCTCCAGTAGAAAAACATTTTACCTGCATGTGACAATCCCAAAGGGAGCTGAGCAGCGAGAGAGGGGAAGCAACTGTCTTCTGCACAATTTTACTCCGACCCCCCCCTTTTTTTTTCTGGTGGGGGGAAAGAAGGATTTTTCCCTTCCAAGGTTTTCTCTCCCCAGGGTTTTTGGAAGGGGGTTGAAGCCTGTTCCCCCGATTGGGGGGGGGGGGGAAGGAAGAGGGCGTGCTGCCCTTCAGACTCTCTTGCTTTGGTTTTGTGAAGGGCTGGAACAGTTTTTTGGGGGGTGGGGGGGTCGGGGGTCTTCCTACCCTGCCCTGCCTGCATCAAGAGGATGGTTTGGAAATGGCTGGGCGCGTTGCTGCTTTTCCCGGTGCAGATGGTCTATTTGGTGGTAAAAGCGGCCGTGTGCATCCTGCTGCCGGCCAGGCTCCGGGACTTGTCCGGGGAGAGCGTGCTGATCACCGGAGGGGGCAGAGGCATCGGTCGCCACCTGGCCAGGGAGTTTGCTAAACGAGGAGCCAGAAAGGTGAGGACTGAGCTGGGGGGCAGCCCCCTCCCCCGGCCGCCACCTGCTGCTACCAGGTCTCCCTGCGGGGTGGCTGGGAGAAATAGACCCTCAAAGGCCCCCCTCCCGCCGGGGGGGGGGGTGTGGGGCTCAGCAGCAGGGGGGAGGGCGGCTGCTTTGCAAACCCCCGTCATCCCAGCCTGCTGCCTTGGCTTGTGTGTCCTCAACGCCTGCCCCCCGCCCTGCATCTGCCCCGGCTGCAGAGGGGTCTGTCTGGACCTGGGTGCGGGATTTGCGCGGGGCAGGAACGGGAGCTGCGTTTTCTGTTTACACGGTTGTCGCCTCCGCTGGGGCTCCGAGCGCAGGCGGAAGGGGTGGGCGTGGGGCCCGGTTCAGGGCTGGGCACGGGGGCACCCGCTGCCTGAGAGGCAGGGAATCAATGGGGCTGATCCCCCTCCCCTTGCAGCCGTTTAGACGGGATCCTGGTCCGATTCGTAAGCGCCTGGAAAGAGGGCAGAGCCCGGCTTTTGGGGGGAGGGGCAGCCCTAGGCGGCCAGGGTCAGTTCACCGTGGTGGCTTTCCACTGAAAGTCAGTCCTTAAATACCCCCCCCCCCGTTGTGCTGTTTGTTCCCCAGAATCATTGGAGCTGGGGGAAATTAAGGGGGGGGAGGAGGAAGAGGGTAAGAATCTAACCTATGATGTAGGGGTGTTGAGAGCCATTGAACCAAACTGTAAACCCTGCATCTGATGGAAACCAGTTCAAGCCAGGCGGTGCGGTAGCACCCCTAATTCCAGCACCTATGGTGGGATATGAAGCTGATTGTCTTTCTCCCCTTGAAAAGAGCTGGGGGTAAGTCACTGAGTTACCCAGAGCAATCACATAGGAACCTCCGTTTTGGCCTTGGTGGGACTTGGGAAAGCAAACGCCACAACATGGCTTAGATAAAAAGAACAGAGGGACTTGTGGCACCTTACAGACTAACAAATTTATTTGAGCATAAGCTTTCATGAGCTACAGCTCACTTAGAATCATAGAATACCAGGGCTGGAAGGGACCGAGGTCATCTTAGTCCCACCCCCTGCTCAAAGAAGGACCAATCCCCAATTTTTGCCCCAGATCCCTAAATGGCCCCCTCAAGGATTGAACTCGCTACCCTGGGTTTAGCAGACCACTGCTCAAACCACTGAGCTATCCCTCACCCAGATGCATACTGTAGGTCATGAAAGCTTATGCTCAAATAAATTTGTTGGTCACTAAGGTGCCACAAGTATGCCTTTTCTTTTTGCGGATACAGACTAACACGGCTGCTACTCTGAAACATGGCTTAGATAGGTTTACACTTCAGCTGCTGTGAAGGGGCTGGCGGGAATCCCCCACTGTCAACTCCTAGGAGACAATTGCATAGTGCATGGAGCTGGAGTAAATACCTGTTCAAAGTAAATCCTATATGCAACTTGCAGGGTGTATGTGAAACCGTTTGCCAAGATTCACCTGTCTACAGATTAGACATCGTGTGTGCCATTGAGATTTACCTGCATCTAGCTTTGGAGGGGTATGTGGCTTGAGCTATGCCTGGCGTACAGCTTTGGGTTTTGTATGTGTTTGAGTTTAAACCCTGCATTGAGATTTACAATTCCTTGGAGGCTGAACACACAAGTCATTGAACTTTGGACCTAGACAATCTGCTGACAGTGTACTTTCATCATCTATTAAAATACCATGATTCCTGACTTATTTATTTTGTCAGACTGGGGCTGCGCTATGAAAGTATCACCATTTCTGTAACTAGTTTTATTAGCTATTTAGCTGCAGCCCTGTTAGAACAATGGTAATAAGCCCCAATAAAATAAGTGACATGGTGTGGAGGGAGAGGGAGCTGTTTTCACCAGGGGTGTAAAGCTGAAAACAAAATAATTGTCATCTGTTTCACAATACAGTTAATTTGTATATTATGTCATATAGAGAATCATAAAATGTCTCAGAGAGAGGGGTAAACCTAACTAGAAGGTGATAAAGTATTGGAGAGTTTAGTACTTTCTGTGAAAATATGCCCATGTTATCATTTATGTGGTGGTACATGGACAGAGAGTATGTTCTGGCTTTGCTCTCCATGTCTTCTGTCATCTTTTCTGGCTATCATCTGTCTCAGGAACTGTCTTCACTGAGAACCTTAGGCAAATGTCACCATTTCTATCCCATTAAGTCTGATGGAGTTGCACTGAGCACGATTTGGCCCCTTTGTGTAACAGATGGTGGTCTGTATATAAAGCAGGAATTCTTGGAGTGGAACTTGACTTATAAAACCCAACGGTATTCCTCCTCAGTATTTGTTTAGGGAAAGTTTTCATAACTTCCACTATCTTGCCCTGAGATTTAACTGGTCTCCCTTTTACTTCAAAAGCTGACTTCCTCTGTGTGATGCAGTGTCTTCCTAAAGGAATCAACCCATCTCTAATGTAGCAGTCTCCTTAATTTTGTGTTTTAGTTGTAAACAACTGGAAAGAATTGCAAAAAAAAAATTTTTTTAAATTTAAATTCCATATTCTAGTATGTTGCCAAGAGACACACAGGAGTTAAATATTCTGTTGTCCTGCTGTTCCTCTCCCATTCGAGTTAATTACTTCAGATAATTATGTCTACTCTGGAACTACCTATTACAGTTGGTTTTCCACTGTTGATCCTGCTTGTCTGATAGCAAGTTTTACAAACTCAGGCTCTTATCCCTGGTGTGAAATTCTGAAGTCACAAACATTGCTGGGTGATGGGGAGAGGAAGCTGAGATTAAAAATTCGGTTCTATCGGTGGATGCACAGTACGCCTTGATAGCACGATGACAGCAGCCATCTCTGAGCCTGCGCACCCAGGCATAGTGGTGGAGTTTTGGAGGTAGGCGGCGATATACAACCGTGTATTTGAGATTAGAATCTTCCTACAGAGGGGTTAGTTGTTATTGCTAGTGTATGAAGTCACTCCTGATAATTAAATGGGGGTTGGCTTTCACCTGAGATCCTATCCCTCTTACCATGGCCTGCTGGTGGGTTTTTTTAAGCATATGCAAGATATGGCTAAACAGATTCTGTGAGACAGCAAGAGACTATCCCAAGTGCTGTATCTCACTGAGAATCAGTTTTAAAATATCTGAGATTTTGAAGATTCTTTAAACTCTAAAATACGGTGTAATTTTCAGTTAAGATTGCAAAGGTGTCAGCAAATAAGGGTGTGTGTGTGTGTGTGTGTCTGTCAGTGAATGCTGTGCTTGCGAAAAGAGCTGGATTGACAGCCCTGGAGACTGAAGTCTTCTATTGACAGGACAGAAGCATCATGGCCAGCGGTAGCATGCAAGTTCCTTTCCCCACGCTGTCCTGCCAACGTACTTCAAATCTGATCTGGATGTACCACCTCAAGGAGAGAGCGTTTCCTCTTCGAGGGGTACTTTGTTTTCCATCTTCATTCATTCATTCATTGGCCTTTTTGTTGAAATGGCCAACAGGGGGACAAGTTAAGTGCCAGTTGCAACATTGGTTTTAGTTGCGTGTTGGGAATACTTGTTAGCTAGGGTTTGGGACTGAGACCACCAGCAACCGTCAGAAAGTAAGAGATTTGGGTTATTACTAGACCCAGGATGAATTCGTGCCAGGGATATACCATAGAGATGAAAGGCTCTGTATCCCATTACTTGTGTCCTGAGACCTTTCAACTTCTCTGGAGAAAAGGTTTTCAAAACTTACATTTCAATAAGTAGCTGGGCAGGTGTAAAGGGATGTAGAATTGAAAGATGTTTAGCAGCACTTCTGGCAGAAGTGTACAAATCTAGTGTATATAAAGAGAGTTATTTGCAGAAGAAACTGGATGTGTTCTTGTCTTATCTCGGGTGAACAGCAACCCACTGCATTTGAACATACTCTTGTGAATTTTCTCCGGAAGGATTCAAATGCTCTGGTTCAAAATAAACCACTATCCCCCCCAGTGATGTTTCAGAACTGCTGATTGCGAAGGTCAGCTCAGTCATATTTGCGGTTTATATTACTACCGTTCAACTACTGAAAAAGGAGAGGGGGACCTTTTTTTCTTTACTTTTGGCTGATTATTGGTTGATTGAGTTATTAGGAAATCCCAAAGGCTTGGCATGATGTTGTCTGTAACTGTTACAATTTTTTACTCCAGGTTTATGTTAATTTGAGCATTAGCTCACAATGTGGCTTGCGGTCTTGTGCCATAATCTCACACATAGGTTGTGTAGTGGGACACACAGCTTGTCATCATGGGCCTTTAGCCAAAAGGAACAGCACAGATCTGCATTATTTAAAAACAAAAAAAAACCTTTATAAGTGATTTCAGTGTTGGGTCTGTGATGGTGTGTCTTTATGGGGACGTACTATGAAAATACAGTTGCGATTGACCAGCACTCCTTTTCATAACTCTGTTTGTAAGAGACGTGTTATTGACTTAACGTTGGAAATTCTGGACCCTGGGCATCAGGAGTCCTGACCAAGAAAGTAGATTGAGTGAAATCAGTGAATGTATAAGGGGTTGAATGACTGAGTATGATTCATTCATTGATGGTTACATTTGGAGGGTACCGCTTGGATCGTCCAGTCTAACTCATTGCATCCTGCAGGATTTTCTGTTATACTAGTGTGGTCAAAAATCTGTCAACCCCCCCCCCCTTTTTTTTTAATATAATCCCCAATGATGGAGTCTTGGTTACCACATCAAGCCATCTGTTCCGTTGTCAAATCACCCTTTTAAGGCAGTTTTCTTGACGTCTCACTTCTCCGTTACTAATTTTTATTTACTTTATTGATAGTTTTGTTTATTTAGACTGAGCCATGACTAAACAAAGAGTTGTTCTGACCGGACACATCCTGTAATGTTTGTCGTTGCCAGAATGTAATAAAGCTAACAAAAAAGCCTGTATAATTACTGCATAGAGATCACCCTTTGCTCCGACCTCTGGACTGAATTTTGGGTTCCAAACATATCAATCTGAATTTTGCAGTGCATCTTGGACTATCCTCTACTGGAAGCTGGACAAAATTGATTTTCATTGGGCACTGCATTGACGTGCATGAAATTTGGGCTCAGAAATGATCCAGGGGCATTCCCCCAAAGCATTCCTACAGGTGACCTTAATTATAGCAATGTTCTCCTGTTGCCTTTTTTTGTTCGTCCCATCGTTTTTTTTCTGAGTGAATCTGTTTTTAGTAGTATTCGTAGTTTCTCTGGAAATCTTTGCAGGTCGGTTCTTATCTGTACTAGGTGTGCCCAGTTGGCAACAGTAGCTGATGTAGATTGGACCGGTGGTGGCTTCTAAGCTGTCAGTGTTGTTCTTGGTGCTAGAGAGTTGCCCAAACTATCAGATAGTAACTCAGAGTGGCCTTGAGCTTGTGTTAATGCAAGCCTGATGCCTCAAGGTGCTGCACACCTCCCCAAAGATGTTGAACACCCTCAACGCCCATTAACTTAAGAACGGCCACACTGGGTCAGACCAAAGGTCCATCTAGCCCAGTATCCTGTTTTCCGACAGTGGCCAATGCCAGGTGCCACAGAGGGAATGAACAGAACAGGTAATCGTCAAGTGATCCATCCCCTGTTGCCCATTTCCAGTTTCTGGCAAACAGAGGCTCGGGACACCGTCCCTGCCCATCCTGGCTAATAGCCATTGATGGACCTATTCTCCATAAACCTAACTAGTTCTTTTTTGAACCTTTTAATGGGTGTTATGGGAACTCTCCACTTTTGTAAGTTAAGGCCTCAAGAGTGCATTGGAATGTCTCCCCCTTGGCCTGTTACACCTTCTGGATGGCCACTTCCCTGCACTAGCAGAGACAAGATGATTAAAGGGAATTACTTGCTTGTGGTATGAAAATAAGGCAGGCAGACTGGACAGAAAGGAGCCAGTGCTTGATGGCGAGAATCTCCTATTGCCAATAAAAACGACAAAGAGAGAATTCCCCTGTCAGGCTGAATGTGTTGTTTTATGGCCATGACCTCACTCTGTCAGCACTTGAATCTAGACAGTTATGTCACAAAGTCTGCAAAATACTATTAACCAGGATGACGACATGGTGGGCAGCTGTAAAAGGCCGCCCTGATAATAACACAGTAATTATTTTGGGATGGTGAACAAAATTCTCTGCAAGTATTACTTGAGAAGTTTTGCTTTGAAAACTGAACACGGCTTTTGGGTTGGCTCATATTTCCTCCACCTAAAGGCTTGCTGGGTTTTTTTCCCCCTCCCCCCAGCCTAAAACCAAAGAACAAAATCCCATGTGGCTTTATTCAAGCAAAATGTCCAGGGTCAAATCCTAAAGTCCTTCCTAATGTAGACAAACTCCCATTGGGTCAAATCCTGTTTGGTGATGAGTATATGCAACTTCCATCTACATCAATGCTGCAAATCCTGAACTCCTTATTCTGTTCCAGCTAAGATCTTACTCAGTCCTTATTCAAACAAGGCTCCAGGGAAGTCAGTGAGAATAAGGATGGAGGAAGGACTCAGGTTTCGCCCCAAGTTGCAGACCTTGAGTACTTCTCATGATCCCTCCACAGTAATCATGTGGATTGTATCTATGGGCCCTTGAATGTTTGACTCTGGCCTTTGTTAATCATGTTTAGATGTTGTTTTCCCTTTTGTATATATGTGTGTAGATAGTTGCATACATTTTTGAGGTGTTTTTGCCCAGTTCTATATATTAAAAGATCAACTGCATTATGGCAACTGATGGACTTACAAATGAAACCGAGGCCTTGAAGTGCTGACATACTACCAAGTCTGAAATTCAAAGAAAGACTTATCCACTGCTCTGATGTGCCCTTTTTAGAAAGAGACTCAATAATCCATTTCGGAATGCACTGCTGAAGACTCTGAATACCCTGCTATTTTGTGTTTGAAAACTCTCTTCTGTGTAAAGCACCTGCCATCGGATACTTAATTTATAGGAATTTAAATCTGCCACATAAATCCAAACAAGACACACCTCTAGGGCAGAAACATTCTTCAGAGGAAGACATTTCTAATACCCACAAGATGACAAAGGAGTGAAATCTGTGATATGGTGGATTTTGACTTTCATCCTGAATGGGTATGATCCTGTATTGGCAGGGCTGACCTAGCATACCCAAAGTAAATTCATTTTATTGCCTTTTGTTTCAAATTAGATTTTAAGATCTTCAGAATAGGGTTCATGTCTACCTATGTGTTTGTAAAGCCAGGGCAATTTGATCCTGGTCATCACTGGGGCCATCGAATACAATCACAATACAAATAACAAACCAGACTCTGACATGTAGTTTGATTATAAATGTACCGTGGCTTCTAGTCTACGTTGACTTCAAAACAATGAAAGTGCCAGACTTAACCTCCTCAAGAGCAGGTGAATTCCAGTGTAAGGATAAAAGGTGGTTTCCTATCCAAGGACCTTCAGAACAGAGGAGTTGATCTTACTTGCACCATAATTCACCACTGAATTTGTTTTAGGTCATGTGATCTGGCACGATGAAATCATAAATCCTTTCAGAACATGGTTTACAAAAGAAACTGACACTCCCAATCTCCTTTTTCCAGGGCCAGCTGTGGTAGGCAAGAAGTATTGTGCAAATAAGCATTCAGTTGGCTTTATGTACAATGTTTTGAACTCTCAATATAAAACTAGCACGTTATAAGGTTTGGATTTTGGATCAAAATGTATCAATATATGTACTGAAGCTCCTTGGTACTGTGTAGAGACATCAAAATGACAGCAGGTCAGAGACTATCTACCCATAGGTCGTCATCTGAGGTTTCCGAAATGAGTGGTTTAGTTACCTAACAATACTGAAGCCAGACATACTGAAGCTACGATTTGACCTGTCGCAAAAAGGGAAGCAGATGTGCATGTTTGAGGGGACTTTTTGCACAGAAGGAAGTTATTTAACACGGTGTAGATATCTGGGTACATTGAGGACATTTGTCTCTGCTGGATAAATATCACTTTGTAGCTCGTGAAACTCCTGTTCTGTGAACGCTTAGAGTTTGCATACACTGTATTGGAGGCATGATATACCCACCCTAGCTTTAATTTAGCTAGTACGAATACCAGTAGCAGTGAAGTCGGGGATTGAGCGAGGGCTGTACAAGCCCACCAGAGATTTAGTTGGGTGGCTAGTCTGTGCTGAAGGCAGTGCTTCCCCAGGGCTTCGCTGCTGTTAGCACTTACAGAATCATAGAATATCAGGGTTGGAAGGGACCTCAGGAGGTCATCTAGTCCCACCCCCCGCTCAAAGCAGGACCAAGCCCCAATTTTTGCCCCAAATCCCTAAATGGCTCCCTCAAGGATTGAACTGACAGCCCTGGGTTTAACAGGCCAATGCTCAAACCACTGAGCTATTCCTTCCCCCTTGTTAAAGTTAAAGCTAAAGCTAGCTCCAGTATGTCAGCACATGCTGCAGTCACACCTCCAGTCACAGTGTAGACTTATCTTTAGATACTACAGCACTGGAACTGGATGGTTTCAGGGCTTTTTTAAGGGGTTATGTGTGACGGAATTGCACCCCTGTATTCACACCCTACAAACTATTATAATAATCTTTTGTACAAAATATGCCTTGCAAGGTATCATTTAAAAACTAATAACTCACCGGTCAATAATATCATGATGAAAGGCATGTAGCAACATCATGTTTAAAGTTATGAACATAAACTGAAATCATGACTGAAGTGTGTTTGCCAGGCAAGTCTAGGGTGTGGGTAAACCTGATTCTTAAAGACAAAGAACAAGCTGATGCCTCTTGCCAGGTGTCGTCAAAGCCTGATGGGCAATCACCTATCAAGGGCTATTCTTTGACAAGGAAGGGGAGTAGAAACAAACAGATCTGCATCTTAGCAGACAACAGCAGGAACCTCTTTCACCCTCAGACTCTTTGTCTTCATCCTTGCAGTGGGAATGAACTTTATCTAGGGGTAACCCTCAGGAAAATGCAATTTCAAAGAGTGACTGAACTATTAAAAAAAAGGGGCAAAAACGCCCCAATTGATCTCTCTCCCAGTCCATCTCTCTCTTTTCCACCTAAGACAAAAGAAACAGACTGTGGAATTTGGGAACAGAGCCTGACCTGAAATTTGGTCAGCCCTGTATCTTGGAAAATGTGGTAAGAATTTCACCTTGAACCAAGTCTAGTTTAAGTTTAGAAAGCGTTTTATCTTTATTTCTCTTGTAACTATTTCTGACTTTAATGCCTTATACTTGTACTCAAAATGTCTCTCTTTGTAGTTCAATAAACTTGTTTTATTCTTTAATAAAAATAATCCAATGTTGTCTTTAAACTGAATTGTGTGGGAAACTCCATTTATGGTAGCAAACTGTTGTATATAGATCCCCTTAGGGCCATAATGTATGTGGGCTGTCCAGGAGAGGGCTGGACAGTGCAGAACATATGTTTTTTTGAGGGAAATCCAGGACTGGGGAAGTGTTGGGGTCACCCTGTAAGTCGTAACCAATGCTGCCGGAAGCCAGAGTGTAACTGGTGTTTGCTAACAGGCTGCTGGGGTCAGAGTTGCTGGACCAGGGCTGTGGCTATACACAGACACTCAGGATGTGACCTGCATGCTGTTTGGCTGTTTGTGAGGTGACCAGGTTGAGTGCTACAGCAGCAAAGACATTGTGAGGCCCCCCAGGTTGTACAACCCCTCACCAGTGTGGATTATGCCCTGAAATGTCATAGGGTGTTAAAGCCTTTGACCTTGTGAGTAGCTGTTAGGTCTAGGTTAATAGTGACCAGAAATCCATTACTCAGTGGCCTATGTGAGATGAGTTGGTAGGTCTCAGTCCAATTCTTAGTGGACATTTGTCCTCATTGTACAAAATACCCCATCAATTTGGAACTCTTGCTGAGAGCCTAACCTGTGAGAATGAGGTGTGATTGGGCCATGGTGTCTGATGTCCCTTGTCTGGGTCGATTGTCACAGTTAATGCACGTTCTCAGGGTAGTAGTGGGGAAGACTGCTTAGGCTGTACATATTCTAGGGCTAAGGACAGGACTTTGCTTCCCCCAGCTGTTGTTTGGGCATGTTTCAGTGGCAATAAATGAAGTCTCGTTCATAGCAGGCGTGGCAACCAAACTGGATTTGAAATGGTGATTGGAGAACACTGAAGAATTGGCAATAATCCGTATTCCTATGGGTTAAAGGAGAAGAGTAGCCAGCATTGGTTCTAGAGACGGATTTCTAGGAGTTGTCCAGACACGTGTTGTTTTACATTTCTTTCGTACCATTCTAAAGTGATGAATAAACTTAATTATCGTCAGCCAACAAGGCATTTAATAAATAGACAATTACATTTATTTTTTGTCTCTCTCTTTCCATCCCCTTCTGTCCATTGTGCCTGCATTTTGCGTACCTGTTCCCATGATGACCGTGCAACCTATCTGCAAGCTGCAGGAGCTGAGGAGAGAGGGCTGGGGAAAACGTTCTGCATTTTGAATTTTCTACGAGCATTTTCATGAAAAAGATTTTTGACAGCAACAAAAGTGAAAAACATCATCAAAAATGTTCAGGATTTTTCCATGAGCTCGTGTCGGGGGTGCTCAGCACCTTACAAGAGATACTGAGCGCACTGTAATAGCCAATCAAGAATTTCCTCTTTTGTGTTGTACATGGAGGTTTGAGTGATTATTTGCCCCCTCAATCCCCTCTCAATGATTTCATCAAACAATTAACCTTCCTTGCTGGCTTTGTTGACCTACAGCTTCTCAGAGTGAATCTACCCCTTTATACAGACTCTTGAAAGGCGTCCTCTCTGTAAGGATTATGTAATCACAGCAATGTTATTTAACTGCTTCCTGCTGGCAGCTAACTTTCCTGTTGATTAAATATGGGCCAGAACCCTTGATCCAAATCCCAGGAATGGATGGCATTTATTCTTCTGACCTGGACTGAGGCCATGGCCAGCAGCTTGAATAAAATGCGAAAAGACACCATCTCTAGCTGGCAAGTACAGCCAGAAATGTCAGATAGCCGACCTTGGGGTATCTGCGAAGCAGCGTTATGGCTGCTGCCTTTTTCAGTTTGTCCTTAAGGACAGACCTGGCATTTGCAACCCCACATGATGATGTAAGGCGATAAATAGCGATGTCATGGTGGAGAAAATCACATCGCAACATGGCGGTGTCTTGCAACCATATCATATCGTGGCGTCGTAAAGATGTCAAAGGTTAGTCCATTACAGCAGCGCTGTAGTGAGGGGAAATCACGAGTTTCAGAAGTTTCAGTGAGCTGCAGATCAGCGCTGTACAATTTGGAGAGCTTCACGCTGCTATCGGAGACCTTAGGTAGGTTTCAGCACAGATGAGGTATCTCATCGGGGTCGCAGCGAGGAAGAGGTGCTACACAGCCATGCTTTTTTTCAAACAGGAGAGGAGCTGGGTTTGATTTCAGTATTGGTCCCTTCTTTTTTTTTTTTTACTGGTTTCATCCGTCCCTGTTTCACCTGTGTGGTGCCATCCTCTATAAAGACTTGGAAACTAGCCTCAGTCTGTGTACATGGCACTCACATCTCGAGTCTGGCGCAAGCTAGGGAAAAGTTGACTCAGATTGGCAGAACTCTTTACCCCTGAAGCACTAAAATCTATACATGGCTTTTACTGCACTATAAAATGGTTGAACATGCTGTTGAGCTAGTGCCTAATTAGTCTGGCACAGCAATTTGCTTTAGGAGAGAAATGCATTCAGGGTGTCCGGTCAAAGGATTGCAACTGAAAAGTCCAGAAGGGATAAAGAGTTCAATATCCTTTTTGGTGGTTGTTTTTGTTCTTTTCTATGTGGATGCTGGCGAGCAGAAGATACAAGGACTGTTTTGTGCTGTACCCAAATGGCCTTTGTAGTGCTGCAGGGAAGGAAGGGGGGATGGGGTGACTTGGAAACACTAATGTAATTGTGGAAGGCGGGATTGAGGAAAGAGCCTTTTGAAATTATGAATAAAGCCAAGTGCTCGCCTTCATGGCCCTTGGCAATTTTGTTCCACCCGACGTCTTTGGTCTTGTTTCTGATCATGTCACCCCCTGCTGGACTTTCAGTGATGCTGCCTCTGAGCACCCATTCATCTGCTTCTTCCACAATCACTTTTATATTTTCTTCCACATACCCCTCACACATGAACTACCTCCCTGAATTAACCCATAAAGCCTCTGCGCTCTCCTTAAAATCCTTCCTTGGGATGTGCGTCTGCTGTGATACCTTCAACAAAATCAGCTCACAATGGCTAAGTCAGATAAGCAAACAAAACAAAACAAACCACCTGTGAAATGATTGAGAGCCAACAAGTTGTGCACGTGGCTGGCCTGTGATATATCACAAATCTATTACTGTTCCCTGCGTAGGTGCTGGAACCAGGGGTGCTGGGGGTGGGGGCTGCAGCACCCCCTGGCTGGAAGCCGTTTCCATCATATACAGGGTTTATAGTTTGATTCAATGGCTCTCAGCAGCACCCCCACGATACAAATTGTCCTAGCACCCCTGGTTCCCCGCCTTCTCCATCCCTTCTTCCCTCACTTGTTGTGACTTGTCCAAAACTAGCTTGTCAGTACATCAGGGCCAGGCAATGGGGTGAACATTTTAAATAATAGGAGCCTAAAGTTAGGCTCTTGAATTGATATTTAGGGATGTAAATAAGCAGCCTGGATTTTCAAAATGGCTGCACACCCCTCCGCTCCTCTTGCTCTTTCTTCCTATATGTTTGTTCAGCACCTACCACAATGGGACTCCAATCCTGAGCAGAGCATTTGGAGGACCCCACGATACAGCTAATAATAATGAACAGTAGTAACCACAGGCCTTAGTGAAGTCTGTGGATAGACTCCGAACACAGTTCCTCAGAGGGTACCTGAAAAGAGAGCATATTCAAAGACAGCACATCAGAATTCAAAGGCAATTTGACATATTCATGACCAGAGAATTTAGCCTTTTACAATATCCCTGTGAGGCAGGAAAGTATTGTTATAGGATGAAGAAACTGAGGCACGGGGTCTGATGAAAGCCACAGAGGGACTCGTTTCCATTGCAGTGATTAAAGGAAGAACAAGAAATAGACAAGTGTTTATTACTAGCGCGCTCTCTCTCTGAATTTTGACACTTGAACGAAAAGTCTGCATCTTCTTAGGTCAACCCTTTGAAACTCTGGCTGTTGCTTCCTTTCAGAAGGTTGGTCATGTTCTAGTTTTCTAAAATCTAGTGACTAGTATCAAGTTGTCTTTATTGTACATCTTTTACTTGTGTTTCTAGACCAAATTAAACATACAAGTCTAGTCATTTTGGCTTTCAGTTTGGATGAAATGTTTAGGCCGAGGATGCCAAACTGATAGGGGTAAGTCCTGAAAGCCAAAGAACAGTGACAGCTTCAGAGCTGACCCCCGGGAGAACAAATGTGGATTTGTACTCACGGGGTTTTATACCTTAGTGCTTGGCTGGAATATAAAGCAGAAGTTATTGGAGGGATGTTCTTAGTCTGGCTCGACCTCTCCTCTTCAAAGCATCGTGTCAGCACATTGAAGATTCGGACAAGTCAGACCCAGGCAGTGCCAGATCCATCGGCTGATAACGCTGACGCCAGCAGAGAAGGGTCAAATCCATGTAGTTTGACCTTTGTCCCAGCAGGGATTAAATTGATTCTAATTAATAGTCTTGAGAAGAGATGGCTTCCTTAGCAGAATTTGTAATGAATTTAAATTGCACCTTCTCATAGGTGAGCCGTGAATTGCACTTAATTAAGTAAGGGTCCTGCAGGCAGCCACCCTAACGTTGCTACCTTCTTAATTACAATTTATTGATGGTTTTGCAACACTGTGCTAACCTGAGCGATTCACGCTTTTTAACTTTTCCTTGAGCAAATGCCTAAGAACTTCACTGATGGCAAGAAAAAGACATTTGAAAACCGAAATGCTCTCGGTTACACACACGAAGCGCTGCTAAGTCAGCTGAGTGGCACCTCTATAGCTAAAAGCAGAATTTGGTTCTCACTCTGTCACCCGTGGCCGTTGTACATTGAAGGAGTGGCTGTGTGTTGAGGGGGTGTTAATATTGTATTGTGCTTTGTGGTGGTATAAACCTACTGCTCAGAAATGGATCTGGACTGTGACAGCCCTGTCAGCGGAAGTGTAGGCAGGGCTTATGGCAAGCTTAATGTCGTACTGTTTCTGTTTCAACCTTGACCTGGATGAGACCACCTGTGTAGGGATGTGAAGGAGGTAGTTTAGGCTCCATGGCCCATTCAGTCCATGATATCTCCCTGGCCAACATGGGGGGCCAATTAGCACCATAGTATCAGTATCTAATTTTGTTATATGCACATTTTCCCATAAGGTACTGGACTGAAACCATTAATCTATTTTACACAGTCTACTGAATACCAGCATCAGATGGTAACAACTTTCAAATCCTAGCAAAATTGCATTTCAGAACTTATTGGGGTATCCTTCCTCAGCAGTAAAAAACAGTATTGCCAACCCCTGCTGTTCAGAAAACATGCATCAGTCCTCAAAACATCACGAGATTTAAAGTAAATTAATACAATTGGGCTCTTTCTATTAACCTTGTGGTTTCTGAACCTTTGGGGTACAGTTGGGTCACATTTCATTGTTTTCTTCGCAGCTATGAGGGCTAGCAATGTACTTTTAATTTAAACAAAAGACAAGATTCTCAGGTAATCATTTGACTCCAGGAGCTGGGGCTTTAAGAAAAACACCAAATCATAGAAGTGCAGGGCAGGAAGAGACCTGGAGAAGTCATCAAGTCCAGCCCCCTGCACTTGGCCAGGACCAAACAAACCTAGATTATCCCTGAGAGGTGTTTGTCCAACGTGTTCTTAAAGAGCTTCAATAATGAGGATTCCACAATCTCCCTTGAAAACCTATTTCAGAGCTTAACTATCCTTACAGTGAGCAGGTTTTTCTTAATATCTCATTTAAATTTCCCTTGCTGTAAGTTAAGCCCATGACTTCTTGTCCTACCTTCAGTGGACATAGAGAACAATTGATCACTGTCCTCTTTACAGCAGCCCTTCACATATTCCCTCTCGGTCTTCTTTTCTCAAGACTGAACATGCCCAGTTTTGCTTAACTGTTCCTCACAGGCCAGGTTTTCTAAACCTTTTATCATTTTTGTTGCTTTCCTCTGGCCTCTTTCTAATTTATCCAATCTTTCTTAAAGTGCGGAGCCCAGAATTGGACCCAATACTCTAGCTAGGGCCTCACCGTTGCTAACAGAGGGGGTCAATGACCTCCCATGTCTTACATACGACACTCCTGTTAATACAACCCAGAATGATATTAATCTCTTTCCCAACTGCATCACATTGTTGATTCATATTCAATTGGTGGTCCACTAGAATCCCCAGATCCTTTTCAGCAATATTATCATTTAGCCAGTTGTTCCCCATTTTACAGTTGTGCATTTGATGTTTTTTCCTTAATTGAAGTACTGTGAACTTGTCTCTACTGAATTTCAGCCTGTTGATTTCAGATCATTGCTCTAATTTATTGAGGTCATTTTGAATTCTAATCCTGTCCTCTTAAGTGCTTGCAACCCCTCCCAGCTTGGTGTCATTTGCACATTTTATAAGCATACCCTCCACTCCATTATCAAAGTCTTTCATGAAAATATTGAATATTACCAGACCCAGGACTGACCCCTGCAGACTGCCACTATAAAGGACTTCCCAGTTTGACAGCAAACCATTGATAACAACTTTTCTGAGTCTTTCAACCAGCTGTGCACACATCTTGTAGTAATTTCATCTAGGCCACATTTCCGTAGCTTGCTTATGAGAATGTCATGAGAGACTGTGTCAGAAACCTTAGCAAAATCAAGATAAATCATGTCTACTGCTTCTCCTATATCCGTGAGGCCAGAATTCCCATCAAGGAAGGAAATTAGGTTGGTTTGGCATGATTTGTTTTTGACAAATCCATGCTTGCTGTTCCTTATAATCTAGTATCCTCTAAGTGCTTACAAACTGATTGTTTAATAATTTGTTCCAGTATCTTTCCGGGTATCAATGTTAGGCTGACTAGTCTATAAATTCTTGGGTCCTCTCTGTTCCTCTTTTTAAAGATAGGTACTATGTTTACCCTTCTCCAGACGTCTGGGACCTCACCTGTCCCCAATGAGTTCTCAAAGAGAATTGCTAAGGGTTCTGAGATTACTTCATCTAGTTCTGTAAGTACCCTAGAATCAATTTCATCAGGCCCTGCTGATTTAAATACACCTAACTTAGTTAAATATTCGTTTAAAGTGTTCTTTCCTATTTTGGCTTGTGTTGCTTGTCATTAATATTAATTGTGTTGAGTGTCTGGTCACATTCACCTTTTTAATGAAGACTGACATGAAATAGGCATTAAATACCTAAGCCTGAGGGCAGAGCACTCTCCGGTCGACCCCGGTACTCCAGATCTCCGAGAAGAGTAAGGGAAGTCGACCTGAGAGCATCTCCTGTCGTCGCAGCGCAGTGAAGACACCGCAGTAAGTCGACCTAAGCTATGTCAACTCCAGCTACATGAATAACATAGCTGGAGTAGCGTAATGTAGATCAGTTTACCCCCCTAGTGAAGACAAGCCCTTAGACATCCTGATTTTTGTCCCTACATGCTTGTACTAGTCTTTTGTGTTCTTCCTTAGCAATTTGTCTATATTTCCACTTTTTGTAGATTTTCTTCTTCATTTTCAGGTCCTTAAACAGCTCCTGATGGAGCTATCTTGGCCTCTTACCTATTCATGTGCCTTTAGTACTGACTCCAGGAGAAACTGTCAGCTCTCCTGAACTCCGTTTTCCCTTAGATTTTCTTCCAGTGAGACCTTACCTACCAGTTCTCTGAGTCTGCTAACGTCTGCTTTTTTGAAGGTGCCACAAGTACTCCTGTTCTTCTTACCACACAAGGTAAAATCATGAGATTTGGCAACATTAAGCATGAAGAGGGTGCACTATTCACCTTTTCCTCCTCTTGTCAGGAACGGGCAGTTTTGTCACTAAAGCTCAATAACAAAAACCAGACGGTTCAACCTTTCCAGCTTGAAGATTAAATAAGTGTTTTTCTTGGATCTGTGATTTTTAACCTCCTTGCTACTAGTAAACAGAGACACCAACCCCTGTGATTAGAATATTCACTGAGTGAGATTTGGCTCTCTTAAACTTTGGGGAGGGACCGGGAAATGCTCAGATCCAGTTTTAACAACTTGAAACTGTGTTGAATACGAACTCACTAATTTCCCTGCTACCCACAAAAAAATCATTTAATGCAAAACTCCAGGTTGTTGCCCGAAATGAAGAATTCGTGCTTTTCAAATGAAATGTTAAAAGGAGTCCCCTCCATTACAAGGCAAAGAAACATTCAATATTTCACTGCAGCTCGCTTGGTATAAATATTTCTTTCCCTAGGCCGCAGGAGTATACGACTAGCTCCTGCCACACTGAAGCAAGAGCATTTCCAAGAACCTTGTGAGACTGGGGATGCCAGCATCTCTGAGTCAGGTTGCTCAATTTTAGGTTGCAGGATGTGATGACTGTGCAAAATTGCACAACCCTCTTCTCTTGCTCTCGTATTTTAGTCCAAACACATCAGAGATTATCCTGTGTTTGCTTGAATGTGTGGTTTATGGGGAGAGGAAGTTTGAAACTAAGGGGCTGACTATCAAAGAGGCTCTGCAGGGTTTCAGTTCCTTGGGTTATATATGTAACAGTTGCAGATTGGTGTTTGACACCTTTGGCTCTCTGTGTGTGTGTGGGGGGGGGGGGCCGAGGGCGAGTTGGCACCTTGCATCTCATTTACAGCCCAGGGTTCATCAGCGGGTCAGCCAGCTCTTAATGACATCATTACACTTGTTTACCACTCAAACAGAGGAAGTGCTGTACTGGTGATGGGCTTTGACCACCGTCAGCATCATTTTTTTTTTTTCAACCCCAGCAATTTTTTGCAGAACGAGAAGCGTAGTAAGGAAGTAAGTGTCTTAACACTAAAGGGATTTAAGTCTCTGTTCCTGATCAGGAGTTCAGCGGAAAAACAAGAGTCAGAACATTCCTAGCATTCGGACTGTAATATTTCAAGAGCAGTACTTCATATTGCCATTAAAACCCCAGGTGTCAGATCCCCATGCCAGCTATGCAGTGTAAATCCACAGTAACTTCACTGAAGACAACCGATTTACTCTGGATTAGTCGCTAAGGTGCCACAAGTCCTCCTTTTCGTTTTGCGGATACAGACTAACACGGCTGCTACTCTGAAACCTGAGATCTTCGAGTGGTTAAAATCAGAGTAGGTGCAGTTAACAAAGTTTAAAATAAGATTTTGTGTTCTTAATTCACAGATTTAGGCCAATTTAGGCTGCTAAATCCATAGTTAGGCTCCTGATGGTCTGACTGTCAAAGGTGATGAGCATCCAGAATTTCCCACTGAAGTCAATGGGAACAGCTGCTGCTCAGGGCTTGTCTACACTACCCACCAGATCGGCGGGCAGCGATCGATCCAGTGGGGGTCGATTTATCACGTCTAGTATAGACGCGATAAATCAACCGCTGAGCGCTCTCCCGTCAACTCAACAGCAATTTAATACATGCCCACCTCGTGCTTGCGCACACCCTCAGTCGCGGACAGATAGCGCCTCTGAAAATCTTTCTGCAAATGCCTCAACTGCTTCAACTGGTGAAGAGAAATGAATTGTTCTGATCTTGTTTCTCTCCAGTGTAAATCCGAAGTCATGCTAACTTCATTCACTCTTAATTTAAATGGGTGTAACAGAGAGCAAACTCTGACCATGTCTGTGGACGTGACCTCTTCCAAGGGATGCTGATAGTTTTAGGTCCAACTTTTTTTTTTTTTTTCTTTAATCAACCTAAGGCTGTGTGGCTTTCCACACTTCTACAGGAAGGAACTACCCCCACATACTTTTAAGGTGTATCCTGACCGCCATCATGGCCAGTGGGAGATCCTGGCAGCGGGGCTTCTATGGAGCTGCTCTCTGACAGGGTGTTATGGGGGGAGGGTAAATCACACACACACACACCCCGCTTCCAATAAACAGATCACAACTTCATTTCACCGGGGGTTCCTTATGGACTATTCCTTCCCTCTTAATCCCCTCCTGTGGGCTTTGCTGTGGGAAAGAGCAGACCAGCCCTTCTGGCTTCTACCTCTTTCACCTATTGTGTTAATTGCAATGGAATAAGTGAGCCCAGAGAATCAAAGGCATCAACATGATTTTGTCATGTACAAGACTAAACAGTTGAACATGGTTTGGGGTTTCAGATACCGAGAGATCAGCCTGCTTAGTCCCAAGGCCACAACTACCATTAAGAACCTTTTATTAAAGATACAGAAAAAGAGTTAAAGCATTTAAAAGGTAAAGTATTAAAGCAGGTTTTTATTTTAACAATATCCCTTATTCCCTTTCACTTTAGCTGTTGAGAGATTTTTGCAAGGAAACCTGCCTGTTTGACAATCTTTATGGTGATGATAACTGCCCGTTTTGGGAAAAAGAGAAGTTAGTTGTGTGGTCTGGAGCTGTGGCTAAAGTTTGATTCTGCTTCCTTGAAGACCGAACAAAACAAACTCACAAAAGGGGAGAGAAAGGAACAGCAGTGCTAGGAAATGCAGATTTTGTCTTGGGTGTTGACTTTTACTGCAGCCTCACTGCTGGGGAAACAAGGGCAAAGCACCTGGTCTTATCAGTTGCTCTGTGACTAGCAAATGTGTGCCAGAGTTAGGGCATTGCTGTTAGCTGCCTCACAGCTGGTGGGTTCACAGCAGTGTTGCAAAAGATGCAATCTTGGACAGCTAAGCCAGACTCTTCTTAAACTAAAGGGAATAGAATGAATAAGGTGGGTAAGGAAGAGGCTAGGTTAGGAAGGGAGTGGGAGCTGGAACCCCATTGGCACATTCCAGGTGCTATTCAGGATTTAGCCAAAGGTGATGGAAGTGGTGATGTCATCTGTTCCCTCTCTCTGGCCTAGTCTGGTGAGGGCATTTCTCAAGATCAGAGCTATGGGGGCCTAGCAGTGTCATGGTAGATCCTGGGGTCCCAATAGATGGTGGGGGTGGCAGCCATGATAGTAAAACTCACTCCTCCTAGTCCGCCCATCCCCCAGTGTTCTGATCCCCCTCCATTGGGGGGGGGGGGATTAAGGACCCCAGAAAGGTGTGATAGGCAAAATAGGGCATCGCTCATTAGTTTTTCCACAAATTAGGCCTACTTTCCAACACATCCATTTTGGTCCATTAATTTCCACTTGCAATCTCTTGTTCTTTGCCAGTCATGATTTCAAAAGAGTCCTTGGATAGTACTGGTAGACCATTTTGTTTGAACTAATCCAGTCTTTCTATCACCATTTATTGCATATTGTTATGAATTTACACCCACTTTTCAATAATTGATCTCACAGTTGCGATAGGCCTGCTAGATCACAATTATTACAACACACCCCACTAAAGTCAATGGACTAAATTCTGGTCCCAACTACACTAGTGTGAAATCGGAGTGCCTCCCATTATATCTGGAGTAACACCAGCACAAATCTAGAGTAAGTGAGAGTTTGGTCCCATGTGGTTGCATAGGGTGTAAATCAGGGCATAATTTGGCCCTACTCTTTGATTACCTCCCCCCAAAAAGTCTACTTTAAAATAACTCAGTGTTCCCTCAGTAGTCTCATGGGTAAATATTCTCTTTGAGAAAGGACTCTCTTCCTGTGCGTGTGGACAGTGCCTACACATTGTGGACCCTAGTGGAAGGCAAGTAAACAATAATGAATAACTGATCTTAGTGTTAGAAATGTGTTCCTCCTAAAATTTTCTTTGTTTTGTTTCAGACCATTGCTCCTAGTTATACTTTCCTCTCCTTTGAGACCTGAAATGTTCTCCTTTTTTTCCTTGTCATTCCCTCTCATGTATTTATAGATGGTTATCATATCCCCCCTTGTCTTTCTTCTCAGCTGTATAACTTCCTTTCGGCTCTCCTCATAGGTCAGAGCCTCTTATCCGTTTATTGTTTTGTCACCATTCTTTGGGTTCTCCCATTGTGGCAGTGCAATAAAATGCAAAATCCCCTGGATTGCAATGAAGCCAGAAGGATGCATCATGGCAGGACCTGGCGACAATGCTGTGCAAATCCCAGCTCCAGGTCACAGAACAGCATTCACAAGACCGGCTGTCCAAGTTTTTAGACTCATCCTAGTATCCGAGGGTTAATTCATCTGCCTTTTTTACTATATCACCTGGCTGGTGTACAGTTCATATTATAAAACTCTTCCCTGATTTCTCCATATTGTCCACAAAAAAATAAATAGAACACTGTTAAAATGTCAATAACATTTTAATTTAAAATTAAGAAAATTGTAAATTAAACCGAACATCCTCTTTTGTTCTGTATATTGCAGTCAACATAAATTTTGGGTGGAAAGCATTACAGCTTGAATTAGAGAGATGTTCTGAGCATTTCCTGAGAAGGGCTAAGTGTCCTTAACTCATCCCTCAAGTGTAACTTCGGTAGATGTTGAGAGCACTTAGCTCCTCTGTAGGATCAAGCGCAAAATCAGTAACAGAGTTGGCTGAATACTAGGGAAAAATGTTACACAAATGTGCAAGCAAATTCCTAAACAAATCACTCCAGGTTGTTTGTACCCCCCCGCCCTTTTTAAATTCTTTCCACAGACATTGTTTGTTTTCTCTGCACCAGTTTTATACCTTGCATGTTCAAATGCTCATTCCTTTTCCATTAGCAGTCACACCGGAAACCTGATTTTAAGAGTTATGCTCATCCAGTCAGGTGACGGAAATAATATCATGTGACTTATGTGACCAGTCATGACTAACCTTTGAATTTCACATTTCCCTTCACCCTAACAGTTGGCGCCATTACAGACTAAATGGGCAACCTAAACCCTGCCTTTTCTTGCTTTATAAAAATAAATGGTTTAATCCTTAATGTCAGTGTAACTTTTTGTTGTTGTTGCAATTAATGCATAAGCCTGTTGCACCCATGTTTTAACCTGTGATATGTTATGTTCTGTGGGATCCAATTATCCTGGGAGATATGAGCAGTGCACAATCATAATGATAATTAATGCTGAATTCAGAAAACAAGTGTGCAAAAGGGCACTGTTCAATATGTTGATGTTGGATCAAATCATTTTCCCGAACCAGACCCAATAACTTTTAACACTCTTTTTAGATTTTTGTTCATTGGCTTTTCCCTGGTCCCTGTCTGCTACAGTAATGCTTTCTGCACCTGCGTGTTTTATCTCCACACGATTTCCTGAGCTCTCTGTGGAAATTTTTATATGAATGTGGGTTATGTGGGCTAGTGGGGCCTGTCTTCCAGAGTGGATGGAGAGGGCTGCAGTGTAGTAGTTTGATTATTTTTTTTAAAACTATTTATGGTGGAAGTTTTAACAGGTTTACAGATCTTTGCCATGAAAACATCAGAGTCAATACAATAATCATTACAACAGTGAGCTTTTGTTGAAAGGAACATTAGACAGTAATATAATCATCAGATATGTCTATTTACCAGGGTGTTACAAATGTACAGAGTGAACATCTTTACACGACCCTTGACATGCCACTTCAAGTGATTTTATTAAATTGAGTGAAATCTCTGATTACGCATATTAGACATGCCAGGTTTGTTAAGCAAATATTAACAGTTAAAAAAAAAATTGGACAAATATTTTCCCGAGATGGCACATTGTGTTTCTGTCACTAGACGTTTTCAAAGCAGTACTTAAAATTAACACATTTTTAAAAAGAATCCACACAAATGTGCTCCTCCCCTTTGCTTTTGACTAGTTGCAGGCAGAGAATTTTCTGACTGGATGTTGCTTTGAGTGCTTTAATGTCCCAGAACCGAGGCAAGTTCTAGCACATCGTGTGGCAGAAACTGACTGTTAAAAAGCTATCACTTCTTTCCCCCCACAAATGCCTCCATGAACCTTTGCAGCCGTGACAGCTTGTGGCCACTTGGTGCTTTTGTTGGCACGGTGCACTCCAGTTGACCCTGTCCCCATGTTAATAGGATTGTAAAGGCTGACTCCTGCGTGACCTCTTCTCGCAAACAACCCACCCTTCCTCTTCCTCAACTATTCTATACAACAGATCCCCATGCAATCTGCAGTTGCAGTTTATGTTACAGACAAAAGCGACTGGCAAAACCACTGAAGAGAAATCAGCATGGGGCCACCTGTCCTCACATACTCCTGATAGGTGAACAATGCCCTCTGTACACACAAAGTGGAGGGAAATGATCTTAAATTCCTGTATGCAGACAGAAAATCAAAGTGTTCTTTCCACTATACCGAGGAAGGCCTCCATTGATCCAGCTTTACTGGGAGCAGGTGTCTGCATATTACTCCTGGTTTTCAGTTGCTTCTCTCCATCCCCTTTCCTTCCTTGTGGGGAAAAGAGGGGTCCATTTGAGACCGGGAATCTGGTTCGCATTTAAATGAATAGCATAACAATGCCCGCCAGTGATTTTTAACACAATCCTTTGGGTTTTGGGAAGTCAACATTTACAATAGAAAAGCCAGAGATTCACTTGGAGGAACAAAGCTGAGCAAACCTTGTTTATTTAATTTACATGACTGAGAATTACTGGGGCTGATTCTCCGGTTTGGCCAGGCTGCACTGAGCACAGGACTCGAGGATGCTTTAGGCCATTTTTGAGGCACTGCCCGCTGATAAGACAGAGCAGCCTCAAAGGTCTGGTTACCAACCCAAAATATGCTCTGGCCTTTTCTCCCTTGCCACACTGCCTGTTACCAGGGATTTTCTGCATCCTCTGTGCCAGTGGAGTAGCACAAGGGGTCCTATTACAATAGGATGTGGACCCCATTATTTGCTATCTGTTAAGTGCTGACAGTGTGTTTTGCTGGTTTACAAGGCCAGACATTAAGGACAGTCCCTGCTATGCAGAGTTTGCTGTCTAAAAGAACCTTTATATTTAAACTTTTGGGGTCAGGTCCATAGGTGGTGTAAATCACCAGCGCTCCCCTGAAGTCAATGGAGAAATGCCAGTTTATTCCAGCTGAGGATCTGACCCCTGGCCTCCAGATGTGAAAGACTGCTTCGGAGAGGAGGAAAATTTCAAATATGTTTGATGTTCATACGCCACCTGGAGGAGAGGAACATTTGTGATGGAGGAAGAAAGAAGATGACTTTGGGTGGGCTCAGTGATGGATTGCAACTGTGCTGCAGGAGTGCACCTGGCTGCAGCCTTTGGAGATGGAGAGCGCAGGGAACAGAAGGTTTTTGTTTCATTTTCTTCTTTCCTGTCTGAAAGGAGAGGAAACTGGGAAAGGGCAAAAGCAAGGACTTCAGAGAGGAGGAGCCTTAGAGTAACAGTCAGAGTCCTGGAGCAACATTAATTCAGCATTTTCTGAAGATACCAGGGACTGCTCTCCTACTCAACTGTCCATGAGCTCAATAGCTAAAACTGAACACTAGATTCTGATCTGACTTAGGGCCCGGCTGTGCTCGAACTGACGTCAATGGCAAAACGACCATTAATCTCAGTGGGAGTGAGATCAGATCCTTTACTCCACTATAAATCCAGCATATCTGTGCTCACATCAGTAGTTACTCTGCATTTACTCCGTTGTAAATGAAAGCACCTCCTGGCCTTGCGAGTACAGAAGGCCTCTCATTTTATGGCAGTCAGATGGATGCCTTTCATAGGCTTAATTGACCTTTATTCTTCATAGTTCAGTAAATGTTCCCACCTGACATGGTAACAATGCCTTGCTCTGTAGCCATCAGGGAAATGGTGCATGGTGGACTAGCTTCAGCGCTTTTGTGTAAAACATTTGTGCTAATTCTCTTTGTTTGTCCCCATGCCCCTCAAACAATAAATCTGTATTTTAGCTTTGCAGGTATGGCTCAATTTACTCCTTGTATGTCATAAAGCATTAGGGGCTGGGATCCCAAAGGAACCTAAGCGCTAGGGCACCCACATTCTGTTGAAATTCAATAGGAGTTTAACACCTTAGTCTCCTTTGAAAGACCCAGCCGTAAGCATTGCACCCTTATATAACTCCAACCCGTGTTTCATTTCATATATATTCTCTTCCATAACTCTGTCTCTAACATTTGTTAGTCTTTAAGGTTCCCCTGGACTCCTCGTTGTTTCTGTTTCTCACGGTTGTTTTTCTTCCTCAATTTAGCCTTCAACTCAAGACTTTGGACCTGACTCTGCTCACTCTGACCAGTGTAAATCCAGAGTAACTCCACTGATGTCTGTTGAGTTAGCCCAGTGTCAAAATATGTGTATGTGAGAGAGGAGTCAGGCCCTTTAATGGCAGGACATCCTCATTACCCTTCACAGAGGTGTTCCCAGTAGAATCTAGCAGACCTCTGTGATATTTAAATTCAGCAATACTTACGTTCCCCCAGGCTTTAACATGACCAACGTAGCATGTTCTAACATACCACTTCCCTTCATAGAATCATAGAATATCAGGGTTGGAAGGGACCTCAGGAGGTCATCTAGTCCCACCCCCTGCTCAAAGCAGGACCAATCCCCAATTTTTGCCCTGGCTTGACTGAAGTGATTGTTAGGTTGAGCTAGTTAATGTGATCCAATATCAGACCTTTAAAGCCTAGTCTAGAAAAGCCTATGTGTGAAATGGCTAATTGAGGGCTACCCTCTTACCCCTCTCGGTCCCCCATATCTATATTTGTCCCTTTCCACCCCACCCCCTGCACTTCTGATTGCTTGCCAATATAGGAATTGGCAGAATTTTGCCATTGCCCTGCTTTGCGGGGGTGCTGAGAGCCATTAAACAAAACTGTAAACCCTGTAAATGATGGAAATCACTTCAAACCAGGGGTACTCCCGCACCCCCAGCACCCCTCGTTCCAACAGCTATGCTTACAGTTCATACAGATTTCACCAAGGGGTGGGTTGAGTATTTTGATCTACTCCGGGCATCAAAAGGTTCTTTTTTTCTTTTTAAAGCAAAGGTTGACTTTTCACTCTGCACAGCCACCCCTCCCACTCTGCCTGTAATCGGGTCTTTAGCATGCCTCTCCTGTGAAGTACTCCTGAACTAACTTGTCCGCATTTACCCAGAGGGCAAGGGAGTGGAAGGGGTGGGGGAGAAAAATCCATACAACATCAAAACCAAAATACAATCATGTTTTTCAGGCTGTGGGGCCTACGGCACCCTGAGTCCAGAATGCCGAAAACTCTCCCAGGATATAGAATATACTGAAATGTGCCTCTTTGAGGTGTGAGTGCCAGGGCTCTGCAGATAGACTGGGATGAGGCTGAAATACTTCTCTGGATTATCTGTACTTTGTCCTTCCAGAAACCATTCAGCAGCTTTCAGGATTGGCAGCACAAAGGCTCTCTGTTTAAACATGGGTAATAGCCTGGGCGATGGCAAATGCCTGCTCAAACAGAGCGACTTTTGTTTCTCTGTGACAGCGGAAGGAGGTTGAGAGGGGCCAAAAAGTGTTATCCTACTCACCCGGAATATCTCTAGCAATCTGTGGCTGGGAGATGCTGTGGTTTCTTTTGATTTGTGAGGATAGCAGGAATGAGATCAAGCTGGGAAGGGCTCTGATATGTTTATATAAACACCTTTATCCCAGAGTGTCTTCAAACTGATCTACAAACAAGATTGCTTCATCCATTCTGAAATGCTACCCACTTTCGGGATGGAACTCTGCGGCTGCTAACCAGTGCATAGAATTGAGTTGCTGTGATCCATTAAAACATGCCCTTACTAATATAGAGTGAGTAGCATGGAGTGGGAGACGTTCTCTCTCAAAACTATTCCAGCTATCGACTCTTTTCCAGCCCTTATTTAGTGAACTGGTAGCTCCTCTGATGGTTAGCACAATATGTCAGATTTGTGGAATATTAGGGCCAAATTCATCACCGATGACATAATAAAAGGGGGGCCGTTCACTGGTGTTGTCCCAGTTTATGCCAGCAATGCTTCTGGGCCGCAGATTAAATGGTTTTTCCAGTGCTCTCCTGCATCTGATGAAGTGAGCTGTAGCTCACGAAAGCTTATGCTCAAATAAATTGGTTAGTCTCTAAGGTGCCACAAGTCCTCCTTTTCTTTTTGTAAAAACCCCTGTAATCGATATCTAAAGGTCTGGGGTTATAGATCTCACCTGCAGAAATTTATCTTTCTTGTGCTGTCTCTCTACTACTTTTTTAAAATACACCTTTTTCAGGCCCTCTTCTTCACTCCTGTAAAATCTCGTGCTGTTCTTGCTCTGCTTTTGGCTATGTGACCTCTCCCTGGAGGACACCTGAAAGCTGTGAATAAGCCATAGGACACCTTTATGACATCACTGGCCAAAGGGTCCTCCCCACTCCTGATGGACCAAATATAGCTCACATTGTTCTGCAGTGTGTAACAGCAATCTCCAGCTGCCTTTCTCTTTGATACAGAGATGCAATCAAAACCTGCTTGGAGCAGGTCATGCTGGGACCTCCATGGGCCTCCTATCTGTGTTCAGAAAGGGGCAGCTGATATCTGCACCAGTTTATACAAATCCCTCATGCTATGGAAGCCAACAGTATAACTCCCATTGGCTTGTTTGATGGGGGAAAGTTAGGATTTAAGCCTATGGGGCGGGAGGGGGGCATTAAGCGCCTGGCAAATAGCCAGCAGAGCCCTCGATGGGACATTCTTGCCTTAGGATAACAGCAGCTAGAGCCTGCTTGCATCCCAGGGGCATGTCTCGTTAGCACCCTAAAGTTCAGAGTTAAAGATTCCTAAGAGTCCGACACTGTCTGCTGAGCCTGCGGCTCTGGCTCGAATGATTCTCCTAAGGCCAGCTAAGGAGCTCGGTGATTCGCCAGAGAGGGGAAGATAAAGTGATAGGGCTTGTTTTGCAAACCAAACGTGAGAATCCATCCTGGGGAAATCTGCAGCGATCTGAGAGGTCGCAGTCATTAGCTACTTTTAAAGTTCCTGTGCCATCATAAATCTCCCGATATTTCTTGTGTCCACTAGCAGGAAGAATCCCTCCACCACCACCAGCTGGTAGCCTAAGCGATTGCTTTCACATTCCACCTGACTGCCAACCACTGGGGTCACCCAGAGGTAACCACAGGGCAGGAAGCCTCTGTGAGCAGCCCTGCCGCAGCGGGGATTAACCGCCTCACTGGGCCGCTGCCCTCAACAATTTTCTGGTCAGTAACTTTTTGAAAGGAGAGCGTGTCTTGTGCCGTAGGGAGCGGGGGGCAGGAGTGGGTGGGGAGAGAAGACACGGTGGCTGGATTCTTTCCAGGGTGGGAAACAATCTGTCCAATAACTTCTTCATGACAGAGATTAAATTTTCCTTCCCTTCCCTCCAAACCCATGAATGGATGGCTATGCAACATCCTGACATGCCATGTAATAAGGAACAGTGTCTCTCTGTCTCCTTCACCACTGCATCTCTCTTTGTAAAGCAGAAATTCCTAGCACCGTGAGGATTCCTCTTTCTAGCATTTAGCTGCGAACTTTGTAAGAAGTTTGGGACGAAAGGCTTAAATTTTAATACTGGTGTCCAAACTGGAATCCCAGATCCAAAAAACCTCAGAACTTTGGAGCATTCATAGTCCAAATCCCCCCTCTGCCTTTTGCAAATGCCTCCTATCTTTAGAATGGGCCATTCCCTGAACTCCAGATCCAGACACGTTTCAAGATTAGGGTGTTAATAAGCTACATATGTGCTCTTTGCAATAAGATAAAGCTGACTGAGCTCTCTTAAGGCTAACTTTAAGCATAAGGTACGATGACAGTTGCTTAGAGTGCCACGTCTGAAGGAGTGACAGAGCAGTGCACAGAGCACCATGTTTGCTCATCTACAGACCAGCAAGAGCCAACATCTGCAAAACACAGGCAGGGGTTCTGACACTGACAGTGAGAGCCCTGGAAAGGGCTTATTTGGAAGATAGTTGGGGCACCAAAGACCACCGGTGGCTCTGAATCCCTCTGTGGCTAGTCGTGGTATGATCTGATGCAACCTCACCAGGGTGGCCAACAGAAAATGTCAAGCTGCAAATGCGTTAAGGCGGCTTGAATTCAGAAGAGTCCGGCACCTATGAGCAGGGTGGTGCAAACACTAGTTGGGAAAGGACAATGGAGAAGCCGCCAGGAAAAAGTCAAAAACGGGACTGAAACTATTACACCATAGGAGAGGAGGAAAAAGAAGTAATGACTACAGGCATCTACTGGCCAAAACGCACTGTGGTGATGGAGTTCTGGAGCAATGGATAGTACTATAGGGCTCAGATTGCAACAGTGATTGAAAGTCTACTGGTGCTTTGGCTCGGGAAAAGGTTTCTGTCCCTTCTCAGCCCCTGTCCAAAACCCTGTCAGGATTTGAGCTCTAAAGAGGCAGAGACGCAAGACAAATAGGGATGTGCCAACTCAGCCTTCTGGCCAAACGTCAGACAGAGACCGAAAGCCTCACATGGGAGCCTGGTCTTGTGAGAGTATTCAGCCTGGTTTCTAGACCAAAGACGTTTTGACTAGACATAGAAGTGAAGCATTTTGAGTTTTGCCCATCACTAAAACCAGCAAAAATGGCAGTAGGAAGGTTGGTCTTGTAGCCATTACTTTTCTCCTCCACAAAGGCTAACACACTCTGAGTCTGGGCAGTGCCATGGGCTGGGAAAACTAAAGGAAGAGGAGCTGGAGCTGTGGCCGGGGTACCGCACCCCACCCAAAACAGCCCACATTTTGATGGAGTCATTTTGCAAGGCTAGCCCACAGGTTAGTCAAGGTCCCAAAATAGCCATTATTGGCTTACAAAATGTTACCATGTCCCACGCTTGCACCATAATGCGATGGCACACTCGTCCCCTGCTCGTACAGTTCTTCACGATGTATTTCCTGACATCATTATATGTAAGTTTGTCCCCGTTTGACTCATACAGATGGCAATGCTGACAAGCAGAGTGGAAATGGAGAGAGAAGTCTGTTTCCTGTTATCTATCGGTCGTGTGATAGCCCAGACAGCTGGGGAGGATAGGTCATTTTCTTGCCTTGTCTGGTTCCCCCGTCTGGCTCACTCTCTCTCTCTCTCCGCCTCTTCAGCTTGTTGATTTACGTTTTCACCAGTTGCATTGATGGGCATGAACCTGGTAGTCCGCTTGCAAACAACAGGCTAAACTCCCCATGAATGTAAATGCATAATTCCATAGATTTTTGCCTGATGCCTTCATAAGCAGCCATCAGTGTTGTATTTTGTTTCCCTCTTTATACATAAGTGAGAGAGGCCCAGAGAATTTTATATTATCCCTTTTGTATTTCATAACTCCCTCTGTGGTCACACTGTTCCTCCTCCTCCACCCTTTTAAAAATACATCTTCAACAGTAAATTAAAATCTTGTGAAATTTCACACATTCTGTCTTCCTCTTCGAGTCTACAGAGCAGAAATTGGAAGTGGCTCCCAACCAAGCTATGAAAACAAGATGACACTGAACACAGGCTAACTTCAGTTTTGCAAGCTTGGTGGGGGTGGTGGGGATCATTGGGACAGGGTGAAGCATAGAGACCTGCAAGCACTGGCTTGTCAAGGCTACCTTTTAAAAGGGTGGCTTTTAAGCAGGGGGGCTGTTGGGTTGGCTAGGAGAGCATTCTACATTCTGCCATTTATTTATTCAGACTTTTGGCCGTAGTGAATCTTTTCTTGAAGCATTTTAAAGTTGAAGACCTATTTCTCCTTGCCCGCAACCTCCTCTGTGAGCCAAGGTTTCCAGCAAAACGGCTCTGGCTCAATCTCGCCTGCTCTAAAAGCTCTCTGCATCCTATCCCCCATGCATAGTACTGAAGTTCTGCTTCTTTTCTTTCCTCCCGAGTGTTGTCCTCATACAACCCCAGTGAAATGTGAGTGTCTGCCCACTTAGCTTTATCATTGCATATCACAGCAAGACCGTATGTAGTATGTTTCTTACAGCAGCTTTGAAAAAGGGTTAACTAGAGAGATTTGAATTTTTGTATCTTCTTGTTACGCCTTTGGAACAAATGGGTGTGAAAAAGAGGGACAGGCAGATTCAGAGCTGGTTCAAAGGCAGTTCAGGCACCTTGTTTGATTGTGAAGCCAAATGGAACACAGTCAACAAACCTCCAAAGACACAGTGGTCCCTTCAGAAGCTCCTTACATCTCTATATCTGTATGTATTTCTGGGTGTGTGTCTAAATAAAGATACATAAAGATCACAGGGGTTTAAAGAACAGCATTCGTTTTAAATTTAACCCATTAAGGAAGTTGGCTGGAACCCAGGTACAGTCAATTTTTATCCATGTTCGGCTGTACTTCAAGTGTCCTTTGTACTGCAGGAGCAGTGTAAATGAGAATCAGGCCCTGTGCTGATAATGAAGTGGCTCATCTTGTCCAGCGAGGAAACTTTCTTCAAGCGCTTTATTGTGGGCAGGGAATGCTGAATGCTCTGTCGTCTTGTGCTGTCATCCAGTTGACTCTAGGGGTTGCGTTACGGGCAGTTATGTAATTCAGTCTCTGGACCTTTTTGTCTTTCAGCACTTGGTCACCCAAAAGTCAGAGAGAGCTAAAATCCTAAAGATGCAATGTATTACTTCTTTAACCCTTTTAAAAAAAACAACAATCAGTTAAAAAAAAATACCAATCAGTTCACGCTAATCATCGAAGGGAGTGCAGTGGCTGAAAGCTTGAGTCACAGAGTCACGTAAGATCTGTATTTCAGAAGATTTTCTACCAGCATTAGCAAATTGCTCAGAAATGACACCATCATTAAGGCTAAAAGCCTTTCCTGTTATGAGCCCAATTTTCCAATCTCTTATGCAGAATAACCCACTTAGGAGGAGCATTTGGCTCTGAGAATTTCTTCTCTCTTCTATGGTTTAATACTGGTTATGCCATGTTGCGTTCGCCGTGTTGATCCCTTAATCCTGAATAGTAATTTGCATTAAGAATGTTCTCTTCTGTGGGGATTTCTGTGTGGTGAAAACTGCCTTGTGAGCATAAGCAACCTACAGATTTTCTTTTCTTTTTCCTGCTTTGCCTACCAGCTCATGGGGAGGTCAGTGCCATTAAAGTCTGTAGGGATACACGCTGTCCTGTAATTTCACTTTTGTAAAATGACACGTTTCCGATGGCTCGCAGTGATATGGACAGAACCATCCCTTGGGTAGGGTGAATCAGGGCGACCGCTCTGGGCCCCGCACTTCAGGGGACCCCGCAGGCTGCTGCAATTGGTCCCGGAAGACATAGGCATGGGAACTAGAATGTTGCTGTCAGCTTGTTAAATAAATGCTGAATGAGAGCTTGCATGTATTAATTGCAAAATAAATAAAGGTAACAATTGAGGTTTCTGATTTAAAATGTCCTTGTCAATGTGTGTTTAGAGTTCTCACAGCCCCATTGCAGATGCTGACCCATTATATTGAGCATATGGCATAGGAGCTGCAATGTCCCCAGGACAGCAAGTCTGAGACAAAGTTGGTTTAGGAATCATAGGGCTTGAGTCTGTGGCCTTCCTTCGACAAAAAGCCTGTTGAACTCACTAAATGGTGAGTCTCCTTGCTCTTGTGGGTTTAACTGAAAACCACCACATTGTTTTATAATGAGCTTCTTGCTTAATTTCCTCCTCTTTGGTATAGTATTGGCTTCTCCTCCTCCTCCTCCATTCTCTTGAATTGGGAATTCACCTAGAAGAGTGGTTTCCAAACTTTTTAGGCTGGGAACGTCTTTCCAAATGATGTAGTCTCCTGCATACCCCCATCTGAGATAGCGTCATAATAGACCTATGACTAGGTTGCCAAGTCTGACAAAATAAAATGCTTTGTCCGCCATTACTGAATTTTTCTCGCGTAGCTCCTGATGAGAGCTTACGTACGTACCCCAGTCTGAAAACCATTGACGTGGAATAATAGCTTATAAACTGTCAGCATTCTAAACTGTTACTTTCCATGTGTCAGCTAGACTGTATTTTACCTTACCAGGGAGCAGAAGCTCTAACAAAATGTAGTTGTCAATGTATGACCAGCAATAATATGCAGTATGTATATATGGGGCAATGTTTTTAGGGTTAAACCTAACCCACTTCCCTGAGTTCCACCCCATGTCTGCATGACAACATTAGGATTATATCAGAGAAACTGTGTGTGTGTTGATGGCTTGTTTGTTTTAATTGCCCATGTGCCTGGCATATTTAATGATCACCTTATGCCACTGGCCAATCATTTGGCCCAGAGCTCCGATTTTCAGCGCCGACTGTTACACAGCTTGCAAATAAAAAGCCTTCACCTGGACATTGTGCGTCAGTCACCATCACGATGGAGTCACTTAACGCTGGCCACCAGCATGACCACCACCACCGTAGTTCCCTAGACCCATGTGTTACATAAATATTTTTGTTTAAAAATCAGTGGAGCCCTAAATGAAACAATGTGACAGGACTGGCACTGCAAATGCAATTAAATGAGCCATGTCGAATTGTTCAAGTTAGAAACAGATTTTAATTACAGTAGATTCAAAACAGGAACAATTTTTACTTGAGCAAATGTTTCTCGCTGCAGATCATCCTGTGGGGTCGAACCGAGAAGTGCCTTAAGGAAACCACAGAGGAGATTAGAAGGATGGGAACAGAGTGCCATTACTTCATTTGCGATGTGGGAAACCGAGAGGAAGTCTATCGGCAAGCCAAAGCTGTCCGGGAAAAGGTTGGTCTGTGTGGTGGATCCAGTGATGGGCAGAGCTTAGAAAATCCCCTAACCAATGGCAAGTGGGAAATGTTCTCTGGCGGCTTAGGAAGAAGGGCAGCTATACATTCTGCATCTGGCAAAGGCCTGGCCCTGTCCGTTTCTTGCTTTGATAGTAGGGAATAAAGGGCCTGATTCTCCAATGCCTTCTGACCTTGCTTTGACATTTATATCTGGGCAAAGAAGTTATGAAGTGCTACCAAATCAGAATTCTCTATCCACTCACACCAGGTGTCCATTTGACACCAATTTTGTACAGAGGAAATACTTGCACAAAGTGTAAAGACAGCAGGGAATAAGTCCTGGTAGGTCTTACGCTGGATCCTGACACTGTATCAAGAAGCTGAGTGTGGAAGGAGCTGTGAAAGAGCAAATATCCCACCACGGAGCCAGCCTCTCTTCTCTTGAAATATCTAGGTCAGTGGTTCTCAAACTTTAGTGTTGGTGACCCCTTTCACACAGCAAGCCTCTAAGTGTGACCCCCCTTATAAATTAAAAAAAAACTTTTTTACATTTAACACTATTATAAATGCTGGAAGTGAAGAGGGGTTTGGATTGGAGGCTGACAGCTCGTGACCCCCCCATGTAATAACGTCGCAACCCCCTGAGGGGGTCACAGCCCCCAGTTTGAGAACCCCTGATCTAGGTGATATTATAGGACTGAAACTGAATTATAAAATGCAAGTTATAATAATATATAAGAGAATCCTAATAATAGCCCAACAAAGGCAACTGGCTGTTGATTTGGGGGGAACTTCTTTTAACTATAGATCTATCACTAGTCCTTCTCATGCTCCTGGCCGTCTTTCCAGCTGCCTTTCTCCTTTTGAGTGTCTCTTTGTAGGGACAAATGTTTTACACCACTTTGTCTTTGTTTCAAAATGGTGTAGAATTTCATTAGTAGCCAAACAACATGCTACGAAACTGCCTGGAAAGAAGAACCATGGAGAAGTCATTTGTGCAAATGTTAAGTACCTGTGCTTCAGCTACTTTAAGCTACCTGGGGTACGTTGTAGTCACCAGAAAGATTACAAAGCCCCGTGTGGCAGGAACTCAGAAGAGGCCATGGATTCACACTTCAGTAAAAGGACCAAAGTGACTGCTGTATTTGTGAAAAGAGATGTCCACTGTAACCAATCAGCTGCCCCCTTTTTCTTTTTGCAGGTGGGTGATATCACCATCCTAGTGAACAATGCTGCTGTCGTTCATGGTAAGAGCTTGATGGACAGCGATGACGACGCTCTACTCAAATCACAACACATAAATACCCTGGGACAGTTCTGGGTAAGATAAGCTCCTGTATCCAGCGTATTCAGACTTGGAAATGAGAGTGACAAATTACAGCCAGTAAACACTTGGCTGCTGCTAGACTTTTCCAAACGATGCTTGGTAAGATCAGCCTGACATGAAAACGAGCCAGGAAAAACAATGTGAAAGGCAAAGGCCAGAGGAGAGAAGTCTGAGGAAAAAATTGAGTTTGACAGATTCCCTCAAATTGATTTCAGTTACTTCTGCTAAAATACCATATTAAAGGCTTCCAGTAATTATAATGCCTCTGATGCTCTTTTAAACTCACCCTGTGACTTACAAGAAAAACTCTGATTTCCTTTGAGAAATCCCAGGCGCACAAAAGAGAGTTTCTCTGTTTGATGCACATCTGGAACATAAGCGAAACATGACCAGATGCATGGCTGCGTTGTTCAAGGAAGAGAGCTTGCATTAAACTCATTCAGTTTCTAATTAGATCCGTTAAAAACTAATGTACTTGTGTTGTTCCTCTCCATGTTGAAGTCTTTACCCTAAATAATGTGCATCTGAGCAGAACAGGGCATGATCTTTATTGCCTTTTATTTTGTGCACTGCTTAGGGTTGTGATAGCACAGATTTGGTTTTGTTCACGGGAATCAGGTTAACTGAGGCTTTTTGGAACCACTCACAGAGCAGCGAGGCTCCCTTCAGTATGAAGCGGGGCCTGAAGCATGGAGTTTGAATGTAATTACTCCGCATACCCCTGAACAACGGAAAGCACAATTGGGCCCTGCATCACTAGGCTTGTTTTCTTAGTGGCTATAATTCCTGTTGTGTCTCTCCTTTGTGAAGGTTTTTTTTTAGTTTCTCTCTCCGTTCCTTTACAGACCACCAAGGCCTTCCTGCCACGCATGCTGGAGCTGCAGAATGGGCACATTGTTTGCTTGAACTCTGTCTTGGCCTTGTCAGCCATCCCTGGTGCCATTGACTACTGCACCTCCAAAGCCTCTTCCTTTGCCTTTATGGAAAGCCTGACCTTGGGATTGCTGGACTGTCCTGGAGTGAATGCTACAACAGTCCTGCCATTCCACACCAGCACAGAGATGTTTCAGGGCATGAGAATAAGGTCAGTCCAGGGGAGATGGTGTAAATCATCTCACTGAAATTAATCAGCTGAACATGTTCGTTAATGCCTGGGGTTTTTTAAAGAGAATTTGATATCTGATCTGGCTGCCTGTGAGCAGAGGGGTCAGTCTAGGCCTCCTGGAGCCATCAGGCTGGTTCTTCTGATTTGCTGGTACACTCCTAACGTGTACAGTTCAATTTGTCCTTCCTATGGGAGGGTGTCTTCCAGGCAATTGTTTCTAGAGAGAAAATTAGAAGTGACTTTTGCACTGGGAGCCAGCTGTGGACATCAGAGCAGAGGAATCAAACTGATGTCTGAGGTTGTTCAAAGGGGCGAACAGTCTTACAAGTTGGGAATCCACACAACAAGTTCCTTGTTCCTTCTTTATTCCTGTTGAGGGGCTCAATCCTCCCCCACTGGAATGAATGGCGAAGAGTTTCACTGACAGCGGTGAGAAGGGCACTGGACCCTAGCCTGCTCCTACGAAAGTTAACGGTTTTCAAGGGGCTAATGACTAGCCAAAATTAACCCTTTACCAGTGGTGGACCCGTATCTCTTAATATGAATTGCTAACACAGTTTGTGCACCCTCCGCCGTGGTGAATGGTGCAATGTGACGTCGCCGTTGGGAGCTGGAAATCCATGTTCCTGGTATTAAGAGGCATGGGAGCATCTGGTTTTTGTCTTTCGCCTGCCAGTAATTTAATCCAAGAAAAAGGCAGGAGAGAGGAAGAGGAGGGAGCGGCCCCTGTTATGCCCTCTTATAAGATGCAGCATATGCTCCCCTCGGCCTTGATGCCAGCCCAGCTTTACTGGTTTGGGTAGTGAGTGATAGGACCAGGGTCTCATCCTCTCTCTGCTCCTCCCTGACAGTTTTGTGGGGTGGTTGAATGCTGGCAGCAGCTCGGAGAGCCCAAGGACTGGGATTGTACTGCACCCTAATTAGGTAATGAGTTTACTTCTTAATTTCTTCACTCAGGTTCCCCAATCTTTTCCCTCCACTGAAGCCAGAGACTGTGGCCAGGAGAACAGTAAAAGCTGTTCAGCTGAACCAAGCCTTCCTCCTCCTTCCGTGGACAATGCATGTACTTGTCATCTTGAAAAGGTAAATATTTCACTTCTCTGTGGCTGCCTGACCCACTCATTTTACCCTTTGGGCAGAGATGGGAGGCAACCCCGATTTCTGTCTGCTAAGCCAAATCTCATTTGACAGTTGCATGATACAGTAATTACCTAGGACCAGATTGTCCCCTCCCACAGAAGCCAGAGGGCATCAAGGATGGGGAGAAAACTTTGCACGGTTCCATTTGTAGAGTTGTCTTAAGTTTGTTACATCTGCGTATGTGTCCCCACCCCCCCCAATGAGGAAGCAGATCCAGCCCTCAAAACTCACAGATCCCTGAGATCTGTACTGACAATCTGTTTCCAGGAAATTTCTTACTTATTAACCCATTTATCTATTTGATTTTTTTATTTAGTAACCCCCTCTCCAGATTCTAGCAACTGTACAAAATGTATAAAATATACACCTTCTCATTTCTATTTGGAGACCACTCTTTCTGTAAAGCTATGAGAACATAAAAATGTAAACCAAAATTAATTATTTTTATGTGATCAATTTTTTAAGGGAACTTGAAACTGTGTGCAGAAAATGAACCCTAGTCTCTCTCACTGAAATAATTGAGGACAGCACATTTTAAATTTATTTTCTGTGAGCACTGAGACCAGAAACCATCTAAAAATAGAGCTCATCCAATCACAGAACTGAAACATTGCCATGTGACTTATGTCACCAATCGCAACTAAATGACACATCCCAGATTTCAGATAGGAAACCAAAAGTGAACAAAATTCTCAACATATGTTAAATACCTTTGAATACCAAATAAATCTGAGAAAACCTTGCTCCATTCGTGGACACTTTACAACCAGAAGAAGAATGGGCACCTGTCAAATATATTATTTGTTATGAATTATTCATTTAGCTTGTCAGCACAAAAGACAACAGGAAAAAAGCACTTCATTCAGACCAGGACCATGGGATGAAAAAAGTAAATACCTAAACAGATAGATAGGTATTCAAGATAAATATATAGATTGATTCTCAATATAAATTCTCAAGATTTATAACATTGAACAGAATCTTGCAATTTAAGAAATGTAGATAAGAACGGCCGTACTGGGTCAGACCAGAGTCCATCTAGCCTAGTGTCCTGTTTTCTGACAGTGGCCAATGCCAGGTGCCCCAGAGGGAATGAACAGAACAGGTCATCATCAAGTGATCCATCCCCTGTTGCCCATTCCCAGCTTCTGGGAAACAGAGGCTGGGAATGATGCCTTCTTACAGGTTACGTTGTTCTACCAGGGCCTGTTTAGTAAGCTCTCTCTTAGTAGGAAGAGACTCTATAGCACTTTCTCCCTTAGGGCCAGTCATTCCAGGTTCGGATCAACTTCAGATCCCACCGAAGTTGTTGGAAACACGCAGCTTGCAAGACTGGACCCTTGGTATTTCTGACGGAAAGATGACTGCCTCATGCCACATTGTGTGTGTGTGTGTGTGTTTGCGTCTTCTCATTTGAACAGATTAAAAAGTGTGTTTATTTTCTTTCTCTGCAGCATTCTCCCTCGGTCAGCACTTGAAGAAATCCACAAGTTTTCTGGAAGCTACACCTGTATGAACACGTTTAAAGGGCGAACATAGACCTGGTCATACTTAGAGGTCATAGTTCATTCTAAAATGAAGCCAACACAAGCAGCAAAATCCTGACAAGATTGTGAATCAACGGTCTTGGCTTTTAGCCTGCCTTGCTCGTGTGACTTGTGCTGCTGTCAGGCAACAAATTTCTTGCAGGGCATATCCATAGCAACACGACCTTTGCACAGGACCGCATGGCTAGACTGGACTTTTGGGAAGAACAACAAAAACGTTGAGATGTTTGTACAATGTTTAGTTCTTTAGAGTCTGATTCTTACATCCGCTCATAGTTTTATGATTTAATTGTCGTTTTAATTGTACCCTTAGGCTGCTCCAACCAGGGTGCAGCACATCCCTCCCCACTCTGCTCACAGAAACAGGAAGAGCAACTAGTGTTGATTTCAGATCAGCTTTTTGAATGAGAATTTAAAAAATGGCTTTGCAGGGTTACTAGCTAAGGGTGTTTATTGGGACCCCACTTTTTTTCCCCGCTCACTGCATTGGGTGGCTGTACTTTACAGCCATTGAAGCAGATTGTTCCGCTCATTCCTTCTGCATCTCTGGACAGGAGCAAATAGCTGGTCCGCTCAGGGGCCACTCAAGAAGCCTGAGTGTGGAAGGACAGCGCTAGCCATAGCAAGTCTTTATTGTTGCCTGTCCAAAGGCTGAAGTGGCAAGCTCAGAAAGAGGAGTGACTAGACATATTTCATGAGATGGACAATCTGAATAGTGGAAGGTCCCGCCTACCGCTGAAATCATATACAGAAAGTAATTGTCCTTCTGAATATTTTTGTTCATTTGTGGTGAAATATAATTTCCTTTTAGCAATAATCCCTAGATTTCCACTCATTTAGTCAGTGTTGGCTTGGGAACAAATTAACCTTAGGGCCTTCCTCGGCACACCCTTATTCATGCAAGCAGTCCTTACACCGAGAAATCCCATTGATCAACCCGCACAGAGAAGGAAATGGAATATGTTCCAAAAAGTAGAAGGATGATACGCATGGACATGAAATGTGAAGGTGGGAAGCGCAATGAGCAAAGGCCCGATGTAACCCCCATTGAAATCAATGGGGATCTTTCCAATGACTTATGTGAGAGTTGGATCAAGCCCTAAATGAGCCAAAAAGGGGAGGAAGCAGTGAGGTAGAATTCCCAACGAGACATTCATTTTTATTGTTCTTGTTATTTTTTTGTACAATACAGTTTCTTTAACAACCCAGTAAAGTACAGCTACACATCCCCATGACCGATCCATCGTGCAGCACTGGGCATACTACCACGTCCTAAACATAAGAGAACACAACCGAGAGAGGTATTAATCATAACTGCAGCAAAGCTTGGCCGCAGGTGTGATCGGCGAGCACCTCAAGAAAAGTGCTTTAAGGACAGTCTTGTGGCTAAAGCACTGGAGCGTGAGGTAGGATTCCTGCCTTCTGTTTGCAGCTCTGCCTCAGACTGCGTGTGTGACCCCCGGGGCAAGTCACTTCTCTCATTGTGCTTCAGCAAAGATTGTTGTGAGGCTTGGTTCCTTAATGTTTGTCAAGTGCTTTGCAGTCCTCAAATGGTGGGAGCAAAATGTTGTTTGCTTACAGTTGGAGAGGTTACTTGCAAAAATGTAAAGACGAGAGGAAGAATCCACATAATAAAACATCTGTTTCTAGAGGAGATCTGTGTTTCGTTGGAAAAGCTGGAAGTGGATCTGTGCATTTGGATACTCTCTTTGTTCTATTGTGTAGAATGGAGAGCAAAGAGCTAGACTTGGTGATACTTTTAAAATCTGACGGTCTGATCCCTGGCTGGTGTATATCCATATAGATTCATCAATGAATGGATTTTGCGAGCTCCACAACCTAAGGCAGTGGTGGGCAGCCCATGGGCCTCATGCGGGCCATGAGACATTTTGCTGATGTTCCCGGCCATTTGGAGCTGCGGGAAGCCCCACGGACATAAGGCCTTGTCTACATTTGAAATGTTAGTGGCACAGCTTGCACCACTGTAGCGCTTCTGTGTAGACACTGCCTACGCTGACAGGAAGGGTTCTCCTGTTGGTATAGCTAATCCACCTCCCCAAGAGGCAGTAGCTAGAATTCTTCCATCGAGCTAGCGCTGTCTACACCGGGGGTTACGCTGGGTTAACTACACTGCTCAGTGGGGTGGACTTAACTTTAAATTTAGTGTTGATCAGGCTTGAGAGGCCGATCCTGCAAAGAAATCGATCCATGCAGACTTTTTTGCCTACATAGGGTCCCAGAGAAGTCAGTAGGTCCCTTTGCAGGATCAGGGTCTGAGGGATCATTATTGCCATGATGGCATCCAACTTCCCTAGCTATTGGAGATTAACTGTGCTTTCCCCCTGAGGTCAGGATCACAAAGCTTAATTATGGCATCTGCTTTGAAAAGGCATCCTACAGTGGGGTTTTGTATTGATTCCCTAGATATCTGCAGCTCTGTGGAGAGATTGCAAAGGTGCATTTAGTCTCTGTGATTCTGCACCCCCAGTGCTCCCCCAGTGGGCTCTTGGAGGTTTATTTATTTTCTGAGAAGCAGGAGAATTTGGCAAGAGCTCTAGTTAGTTCATGAGAGAGCCCTTCCAGGGATCTGCCAGGAATACAAAGGTACCATCTGTATTGAGATCCATTTGGGGTGAGAGGGAACGCTGCCCTCCTCTCCCCATCTAATCCTGTATATTTTCTCATTATCCATGATCAGGCATGCCAGCCTTGCAGCTGTAAGAACAAACAGAATTGGTGGAAGAGGGCTTCCCTGCTGGGGACCCTTAAATTAAAACTTTGGTTTGAGGTTCCATTAATTAGTGACATGCCAATTCAAAAAGGCGGTAAAGAGGCATTCCCACAGAATATACCAAACCCCCCATCCCTGCTCCTTCTCTGTACACTGAGTGCTGTCTGTTTCTTTCTAATGAATATGAACGAGTCAAATGCCACCCGAGACTCACCCTTCCCCTCCCCGCACACACCCCCTTAGCTCTCCCCACCTCTCAGGGTCTCTGAGCGGACAGCAGGTCAAATAGCAGTCACAGTGGGGGAGAGGTATGCAGCAAACAGAAAATAACAAGGAAAACATTGGCGCTTCTCTTTAGAATTCGAGTTGGACAAGATCCCTCCCTCTGGTGCGAAGAGAAGGAATGTTTTGCGCCTTTATGAACTAGTGTCTTGCCTGGCTGGATACATTCTGAAGACTTTGTTTCACGGAGCGCCTCCTCTGGAATGCTGGTTGAGGTCTTCTGTCCCCTCAGACGTAAGGCGGGTAAGCTGGAGGCACGGCTCATGCAGGCATGCTTTGTAGAAGCCTTAAGGCTTTCTCAAAAGAATTTCCGCCCTTCCACTTATTTTAATTTTGGTTTTCCCTGCTCTCTCCACCCTTTTTTTAATCCCTATATCATTATTGCACATTTCAGTGCCACCATCTTGTAGCCAGATGTCAAACAGAGGGTCTGGAATAAATCTAAGACAGAGGTATATATTTATTAGCCTGTCGGAGAAGGAGTCAAGATGAGGCTGCAGGAACAGGCCGTCGAGGTCTCCTGTGAAATTAGCAAAACTTTTCAGGTTTTCTCGACTTATTCCAATGTGTGACCCAATAGAAAAGTACCCACAGTGCATTTTCTTCTTCCTGAGCAGGAGGCTGTTGCTGCCCCTCTTAGAACTAGATTGCTAGGAAAACTTTGGGACTTGTTCTGTCCTGACGTAAAGCCTGCAGGGTGCCTGGGGTTTAAGTGGGGGCATATGGCAGTGCTGTGTGTTGTCAGAGGCTGGTATTTGCACGTGGTAATTTGCAGAGGGGGCGGATGGGGGATGGGAGTACTCCCTTGCAAGTGAGGCCACTGATCCTCCCCACTTCACATTTTTTAATCATAGAATATCAGGGTTGGAAAGGACCTCAGGAGGTCTAGTCCAACCGCCTGCTCAAAGCAGGACCAACCCCCCAATTTGTGCCCCAAATGGCCCCCTCAAGGACTGAACTCACAACCCTGGGTTTAGCAGGCCAGTGCTCAAACCACTGAGCGATCCCTCCCCAAAATGAAAAGCCATGCCACTAAGTGCAACCTGGTGCACTTAGAAGCAAAAAAAATTGCCCTCTTCAGCTGTATCCTTTATGATGAGTCGGTTTAGAAGAATCCAGAGAAGAGAGTGAGCTCCCCTCGATGCAATGGAGTCCTGCACCCCCATTTCTTTCTTCAAGTTAAGCATTGGCGGAAACTATCCACATAGGCCTCCTCGGACTGTAGCGCCTGCCTGGGCAAGTGACTGCAGCATTTGCAAAGAAAAGCTTGTATACTTTTCTGTAATGTGTTAATCCATGTAGGTGGGAGTGATTCGATCTAGGTTTACAAGCCTTTCAGACTGCTCCCACCACCCCCACGTTCAGGTACTAACAGATCGTCCAACACTTGCCAAATCTCCAAAAGCAACAGGCCAAATTCAGACTCCGCCTAAGTGGGTGCTTTGTCTTTAGTGGGGACACACCTGTGGGAATTTGGCCCAATGTTATTTTTCTTTCATTGAAATCAAGCTGCTTTTCTGCCTGAAAAAAGGATAACAGGGCAGCCTTGCATCAGGCACTTTGTATTTTTTGGTTTCCTTGCATGCCAGCACTGGTTTTAATAAACTGATTCAAGGTGATAAATATTGTCGCTCTTTGGCTGAGCCTGTCATAAACTTTTGGCGTCTGGCAAGATGCCAACGAGGGTAAACTCTTGTATTTTCGGCTGCCAGTGTCACCAAGCAAACAGCCGTGTCAAAAGTGATCTCTTTACAGCCACGTTCTCCATCGTGTGAAGACCCACAGGTCTGGGTATTTCAACCGCCTTGCAGCTGGGATTAGAGCCAGCACTATAAGTCACTGGCAGCAGGAAACGCCTTTCCCCCCTGAAGTTCCCTCCAGTTTTAGCTGCCTCCCCACTGTTGAGTTGTTCCCCAGGCCCTCTGTGCTACAGCGAAGCTCTCTCCGCTTTATCAAATTCCTGACTAATAATTCAGCTCTATAATGTGTCCATCTAACTCCCAGCTGTGTCCCAGGGCTGCTTGTGCCTTTTGGGGGGATTGTCCCCTCAGCGTCACATAGGGTTGTCACCTCCGAGATACAAAAACCCGGGACATCTGAACCGTTTTGTCTGGGAGAGCTACTCCAATCCTAGGAAAACCTGGACAAATGGCAACCCGAGCTTCGCTTCCCCTTTGACTGGCGCCTCTGCAGGCTTCAGGGAGTGAGGCAGGCCGAGAAAGGCACAAGGAAAGATCTGTCTCTCCTGTCTGGACACGGCCCAGATGCTGTCAACACCAGACAGTTCAGTAAGGGGCCTTTGGGCCCTGCTCCCTCCTCCTGCTGCTTCCCTCTCTATAACAAGCCCTCCCTCCCACTACACAATCCCTATTCATAGCCCGGCCTGCGACCTCCAGGGGAAACACAGCTCCATCTGCCCCACGTGGACCCCATACAATAGAAGGAGATAGAGCCTGGGGCACAGCCTTTCTTGAACCTCACAGTCCTTCCCTGAGAGAAGGACTGTTGGGAAGACAAGACACTAAGTCCAGTCTCTTTTGAGGGCGAGGAGCTCACTAGCCACTTGGCAGTATCTTTGGAGCAATGTCTGAGCCCCCAGCATGGAAGCAGGATCACAGGGACAAACTGCCAAAGGAGATGTAAATAAAGAAAATCATCACTGGTTTCCCCTACTCCCCTTCACTGAGTGCAGTGCTGATTTCTCTGAGTGCACACATGCTCTCACACACACAAGAGGAATCCCTCTTCCAAGGAGGAAGGCCAGCTATCTGAATCAGAGTTAAGGGATCACATAATATATATAATTAAAAAAAACAGACATAACCGATGATGGACTCTTTCAGGCAGATTAGGCAGTACTGTGAAACTAGGCGTACGTGGTCCGTTGCAGCCCTAGACAAGATATGACTATTTATCCTCCTTCATGTTCCCTGGGATGATATGATAAAAGATCTCCCGCCACACCTAAAGACCAGGAAAGTCTTGACTGTCACCCTCTTCCACTGTTGTGGTCACCTTCCCCTAAATATCAGCCTGTTACCTCCGGCAACCACTGTGGGCCACCACGTCCTAGTGGTCAGTTTACCGTTCCCAGCTGCAGGTTGCTGTGTCTCGAAGCCACCTCGACCTCCTTCCTGCAGCAGATGGCTGTGGTGTGATGTGGAAGAACAAACAGGAAGTAGGGGGCTTCTTGACCTACTGTTTACTTTTACTAGCCTCCTTGGTCTCCATTTTATAAGGCCGTATGGTGCCTCAATGCACTAGTCCAAATTCAACCTGGCATCACACCAAAGATGAACCTTGCTGTCTTCCATGATAGTTAGGGACTCCAATTTTTCTAACTGGGAGAACTACTTTACCTGAAAGTTTGGCCTCCTCACTGTACAGACCCTTTTCAGGCAGCCAGGGCCTGAAAGTTCTCAGTCAGCATAGCCTAACAACAGAAATAAATAAAAATAAAAGCATTACATGTTACTGGACACCCTCCACATGCTTTCACATGCAATGCTCATATGAATGGATGGTATTGCAAATATGATCCCTCTCAGGCTAAAAACCACATAGACTAAAGATTTTTCCCTGAAAAAGCTATTGGGACACAAATTTGTTTCATGCAGGTACATGGGACCTTTGTTATTGAGACCAGATGCTCAGGCAAATGTGTTCCCAGTTCTTTTAGTGCTACAGTGGGAAACTTTATGGAAAGCTGAGGCTATTCAGAGACTCATTGGAAAAGTAGATTTACAATCTTGGCTCCTGCCAGACACTGCAGAAAAGAATAAAGATCACATAACAAGTCCCTGAAGTACAAGAGAGATTACCACTTCGCAAGTGGTAGCTGGAAGAAATCCAGAATTCTGAGGCAAGGTCAGTAGTTGCCCGCAGATGCCTCAGAGCTTTCTGCATGACTCCCAACCAGCCCTATGCAGACTTAACCCCCCCAGTTAGTTCCAGGTTCTTTCAGCCTGGGAGCAAATGGCTACCAACAGCTCTGGACATTATCCAGAGGGGGGTACCCTATAGAGTTGTGCAAGAATCACAGACACAATTTTGTCCCATTGCCAAATTCAAGAAGCCCATGGAAATGCCAAGACATGAATGAGACCATACCTCATCTCCTTCAGATCAGCATGATAATTGCCCATTCCTCATCAAGGACTGTTCTCAGTCTTATTTCTAGCCTCAGATAATCAGAAACAAAGATAGCAGCACTCTGTCTGGAACACATGAACAAGTTCCTAGAGGAAGCTCATCTTCATGGCCCCATTTTATGGACAATTCTCATACTTTCTGTATGGATGGTAGGTTTTTTTTCTTCAACTTCAATCATTACCATTTGACCTGACTGGTGCTCCCAGGGGCTCTTCCAGGAACATGGTGGTATTAATATTGGCTTTACAGAAGAAGGAAATTCAAGTCTCTCTCTTGAAATGTTCCGTTACTCAGGGCTCTGTCCACAGAGAGAGCTGAAACAAACACACTGGAGTATCTTGGATTCATGATAAACACAGACATATGGCACCAGGGAAGACAGTCATAGGCCTGGTCTGAGGATAAATCAAGGTCTCAAGGTCTCAGCTCAGAAGCATGTTAACAGCGCATGAAGATGTGCATAATGGAAAACAAGCAGTGTCACAGACACAAAACTCCAATTCTTATTGCAGCCTGTTGGGAATGCTGGTCTCATGCACAGACATGCATCACTGAACTAGAGTTCCTGTAAACCCAACATAGTAATTCCTGTTATCCCCTCTACATCCCAGCCTCGCACATCTGTTGGGAGCAGTCACGATCCCATTGCCTTTTCTCTGTTCCCACAACTGTTGAATGCAGAGAATCAGATTTTTCTAAGAGCAATCTTTATGTCAAATGCTAGCTGAGGAAAATGGAGAGGTCGCAAAAAGAGAGCATACAGCATCCCCTGGCAGGAGCCCGGTGCTCTACTGAGGTCTCAGAGCACTCTTCCTTCCTTGGTCTGGTAATGAGGAGTCAAGGATAAGATGAACGCCAAGATTCATATGGCAGAAGATGGGTTAAGCAGAGAGGAACCTGCACATAGAGGTATCCTCACTCATTGTAAGTCAATATGGTGATTATCTCTTTGCATCTGGAAACAGCAGCCCATGTCTCAGGACCTGGGATGTGAGGTGATAGATAATTTTCAGAAATCTGGGCAGGGTCCCTGCTGTATCCCTTCCTACCTTTTTCACTGCTCCCCAAGACCATACAAAACAATCTAGGAAGGAGAAAGCGGTAGTGATTTTTTAATGATTTTCTGGCTAAAGAGGCTATGGTTATCAGGCGCAGTTAACCTAGCCCTGGCCCATCTGAGGACTCTACTTCACAGGAGACTGCTATTGCAAAGAACAATCATCCCTCCAACAGCAAACAGATTCAAAATGGCTACTTGGACAAAATAATTATTACTCTCATGGAACCTCAAAGAAGTCAACCTAGAATTTATTCTACTGGCTGAAGGAAAGTCCATGGTTTATAAGCCACATCAACCAAATGACATGTAGCCTTGAATGCCTCTGATGTGGGTTTGTGAGAGCGTCCAAGCAAAAGTTCAAGTCTTTGTACTACAATGTTTTTGGTATGTTCAAGAACATGACGTTTTGTGCAGACCCCAACATTAAAAGCTTCTTTAGGACAACTACCTACAATGTGGTGGAACACAACCCTGAAACATCATTCTGGTCCGGAGAGCACTGCCACAATTGAACCCACATGGCACGTGTCGTCATACTTGCTGTCTCTTATGCAGACTTCCTGATAACAATGATCTCCAATCAGACGAGTTTATGATGTTGGGAGCTTTGACAGAAGAGGTCCCATATTTTACTTTTAATTCAGACAAGTAGTCCTCAACTGTCAGGGCATTCATTCCCAAAGTAAAAACATAGAATATTCATCCTTCTGTCAAGCATCAAAGTCCAATGTGTAGACCACTGACAATCTCTGGGCAGAGAGTTCATGTCTCCTATAATGAGATCTGCTAGATACCTGTGTGGTCATCAGTCCATAAATTCACCACCTTCTACATATTGGCCATCCAACCTTGAGCTAGTGCCATTTTTGGCGGAAGTTGTCTCCGCTACTTTGTTGTCCAGGAGAAGATAAAGAAGATCCAACCTCATTTTGTATGTCCCTATTTAAAGGATGATCCAGCTTCCCACCTTGCAGGGACACTGCTATGAAAAATCCCACTGCAATGGATCTGTGGAGTATAGACAATGAAAAATAGGAAAAATTATCTGTGCTTATCTGAAAATTTGCTTCTTTGCATATTAAGGTCCGGAGATCAGGACACCTTGGTGACAATCAGGCCATCCAGAATAGAAATGGAAATTGACTTCCAAAGATACAGTTTTATTTCATCAAAGAAAATTAGCCCCATGGTCTGCAGTCAGAGAAATTGTAGTGCTTTTTCTTCAAAGAGCAGTTAAGATCATCTGTATTTGGGGAAGTAGAATGGAATTATCATGGCTGTGGAAGTTGTCACAACTGGAGGGGACGTCAAGGGATCGAGGCAGTCCCCTGCTGCTGGAGATTGGCAGGTCTGGTTCTGTCCCCAAACTGCAAGTAGACTGAAGTACTTCCTGCGGTGGATATGTGGGCCATGTTACTCGAAGAAAGGAAATCTTTCAGGTAAGCAGGGTAAACTTCCCTATAATTAAAACCTCTAAAACATATTGCCATTTAGAGCTATGTGATCTATTAATTTTATTTTTTGCTTTGGCATGAAACTATTTAAAGCACTGAACTCAAGGTTCTACTCCTGTCTCACTCACAGTCTGGCTGTGTGCGTGGTGTTGGATCACTTCCCCTTTTTGTACCTCAATTTCCCTCTCCAGACACAATACCTACCTACTCCACATGGGCACTGCGCAACTATGCCTAGACACCAGCATGGCACTAACTTTGTAGCTGAATCCCTCTCTGATACCGGAGCGCACACGCTCTGTGTATTTCTCCTGCAGTGACTTGATCTATAGATAAGTGAAGCCAAACAGGAACCTTGCTTTGACTAAGCCCATAGGAGCCAGGCTGAGTTTATATTAGCTGGGTCTCCCTCTTTGCAGGTTTGACAGCAGTACCGGATGATTTTGTGAAGCCCTGGGTATTTCCTTGCCACACCTGTGTACATAATTTTTTCCCCTTCCATTTTTCTCCTTGAGAAGGGCTGTAATTTGAGTGTCTCTGAGTCAGTGTGCTGTGTAAGCACATTATCCTTCACCTCACCTTCCCCAGAGGCGGTCTCTCACCTGTGTACACACCTTATCATGTGCTAACATTGCAGCCCACTTTAAACATCTTTGAGTTTAGGCTCCTTTAAAGCACACAGTGCAAGGAACCAGGCACAAAAGCCTGACAAGCTAGAGCTGCTTCTGCCACCCAGTGGTCAGGAGCTACTGCTCTCTTCCACCAGCCGCAGGACTTGGACCTGCCCCTGGAAAGATTGTTACTCAGAAGAACCATGAGCTAAACTGGCTAAAGGGAAATCATGCCGCCAGAGGTCATGGAGCCAGTAGCAGTGATGGAGCGAGAGCGGGCTTAGCATCCACGGCCCTTTGTAGATCAGCACTGAAGAAGTGGAAAGGTACGAACCCTCTCTACTCCACTGGCAATGTGGCAATAGGACACGCCTTGCACAATAATCATGGGTATTACGTGATTTGTTGACTACACCCTGATGTGACAGCTCTTTTGCTAAACCTAGTAATAAGAGATTTAGGCATGAAAATAAATTACCCGAGGCTGCAGTCAGCACAGAAGTTTGGCGTCAAACCTGAAACATTTTGAGATTCGTGAAGGAGAAGCTGATGATGCCTGAAAGTGGGTAGAGCAAACGGGCACATAAAAGAGCCTTTTCACAGCAAAAGGTGATGATCGTGGTGCGTCTAACCCTAAACTGGTGGACAAAACCTGCCCTGGAGAACCTCACTACTCCTGGGGGAACTGTTGAAAGTGAGCAATTCAAGTTACAAAATTAGCCCCTTTTTCTGTTTATGAATTATCCTTAAACAGACGTCAGGTTTTTTAAAATTTATTTGACAAACACTTTCTGTACTGAAAGTTTTTCAGCAAATGAGTTGTTTTCGAACTGTTCACCATGACTATTGGTAATGGTTTGGGTGTTTGTGATCCGCGAATTAATATTCATCATGTGGGACTGGTCCTCTAAGTCACGTGGGGGTGTTTCTGTTCCCTGCTGCTCATTGCAGAACAGATTTCAGTTTTGTTGAGTTTCTTATATTGTTCCTGCACACACAAACACACACCCCACCACAGCACCTGAGTACATAACTGAAGTGCCTTCTGTGGCCAAGCAGCAATCATAACAATCTTTTGTATTGCACTTTCCCACCTCAGATCAGAAAACACTCTACAAACGTAATCGAGTGTTATAGTCCCCGTTTTATAGATGGGGAAACTGAGGCACAGATCCCTTTAGAGACTTGCCCAGTGTCACTTAGTGACTAGTGTGGGAGCAGCACCTTGGCTTTCTTGACTCCCAGCCCTGTGTTCAGTCCCCTAAACTACAGTCGCCTACTCAATGCACATAATGCAGCAGATCCACACTTTTTATTTTTGTTCGTTAACACAGAGAAGAGACTTTTGAAACCGTGTCCCTATTACATGTCCCTTCTAGCCCATTGACATGTAGCACTACGTGCGGGGGCAGGGGAGGGAAGGAAAGAGGGAAAGAGGCATTGAGAGAGAGACTAGCTGCTGTGCTAAACTGACCCAGAAATGCAAAGACTCAGGATTTGGTTGTGGAAATGTTTGCTCTGGCGCTCAGGATGCTTTTGTCTTGAACTTTTGTCTTGCATTTTCCCTTGGTATGTGTTTGCTGTTCATTTGTGCTGCACTTGCTGTGAGAAATTAAGCCATCACGTTGGTATTTTCTTTTCTTTAAAATCCTTACAATTCCTTTCAGTACTGCATGTTAACAGGACAAAGGAAATAAATCCTTGAAAGAAGATACAAGCTGTGTTTCTGTTTTACTTTGGTGCTGCTGTGGTAACTGAATACCAGTCGGCAGGGTCAAAATAAGAACCTGCCAGAAAATCCCAGCTCTCAAACCAGAGGTTGTGTTGCCTATCGTTAAGCAATTTTCAGCCTACCTGCTTAAAGATCCTAACAGTTACTCTGTAAATCTCCAAGTGTTTCATATAGTTTCCTTGTCATGTGGTCATTAAGTTTTATAACCTGTATATTTCAAATGAAACAATGAATGTGAATTCCTTCTAAATGGCTTAATAGAGTCCACATGTTAACGATTTTTAATATTTTGGTTGCTCAGTAGGTAGCAAACTTGCCTGTGGGACGGTTAGTGTTGGCCAAGAACCTGGGGTGGGATCCCCCAAGGAACTTAGCCACTGCAACACTGAGCATCACAGCATCCAACTTTTAGGTATGTAGACTATCACAGGACCACCCTGCCATTCACGGAGCTGAGCTAAGTGTCTTGGCTCCTTATACAACCAGTGGGGAGAGATGGGCACCTCAGACTGTGATCCACATAAGCCAGCAAGCTAGGTAGAGTGCCATCGAAGCTAGCCAGTGGGAGAAACTGATGACGGGATGAGTGCTAAGACCTGCCCCTCTCTGAGGTAGGCACCTAAGTCCAGACTGCAGGGAGGCACCTAGCTGTGCTTAGTGATCCACGAATGAGCACTCGCCACCCGGATTCAAACGGCAGACATTTCTTGAGGGAATGAGCTAAGCACCTTCCTCACTTCACCCAAAATGTATGGAGGGGGGAGGTGCTGGTGCCCCACCTTGTAACTTTTAGCCCAGGGATGTTGGAAACCCAGGTTCAATTGCCCCTCTCGGCCAGAGGCAGGAGAAGGAATTTAAACTTAGGTCTCCTACCTCCCAGGTGCAGACTTGAACCACTGAGCTATGGGAGTCTGATGTGGACCTCCCTCAATCTCTCCTGTTGCATAAACAGTAACAGTGTGGTTGGAGCCTGGGTCTCTCTCTCTCGCCCTCCGTGTTTCTCCACAGTGGAACAGCCCGGAGTACCTTTGTGGATCCCACCCGTAGACATTCCCCTTACTAAACCACCACCCACGCGCTGGGCAGCTGCGGGGTGGGGGTTGTCCATCTCCAGCAGATGCCTGAGCTTGCTGTCAAATACAGTTTGGCACAATTTGTTAAGCCAATCAAATAGCTCTGAGTTGATCTGAACCTGCTGAGGGTAAGGCTTAAGGGTGATTCAAGAGCATGGGTACCCACCTCAGGGAAGACTGTTAAAAACCAGAGCACAAACCCCCAAATTGGTGGTGAGGTCTAAACTTAGATTTCACTAACGCATTGCACCAAGTGCAAACTTTGCAGGCAGGTTAACAACCTTAACACAGAGTCACAGTCCCCTGGGGTGTACTCTGGTCTATCTTGCCACGCAGGTGAGCGTATCTTTGTGGTAGATGGCCCCTTACATCAAGAATCACAACAATATTCAGATTACTCCTAATCCCAGCCACTTATCCCACGTCAAGAACATTTTAGGTCTCGCACCAAAGACCAGGCTTGTAGCCAATCCTATGGTGAAACTATATGAAGATTTATTTAATAAAAAAAAGGAAATGAGACAGTTATTTACAAGGTTAAAGCAAGCAAACATATAAACACAAATGAGTTATAGCCTTAGGTTTCAAAAGGTATTACAGGGCTCGATAATCAGAAAGTTCTATATGTCCTTGTCAAGGCCGAATCCCCACTCTGGCACTCGTTTAGAGCCTGACCGAGCTGTGACCTTCCTCCATACTGCCTTCGCTAGCTTGGTGAAAATGCAGGCAGGGGCGTCTGGCATGCGCAAGGCAGGGAGCCTTCTCCGCTGAGCATTAGCCCTCTCTGCACTATTTCCTGTCATTGCCTAATGCTGGATCGATGGTGTGGTGGAAAGGCCTGAAACGGTTTAAGTCACAGCTAGAGCTCTTCAATGGGGCCATTTTTAAAGCACATGCTGTGACGTGTTCTGTCACATTCCCATTCAAACTGCTTTTCATTTTTCAAGGGGTGACTTCGAAGCCGTTTTTACTTGCTAGTACAGAAATTGTGCTTTGCTGTATGGTATAGTAGTTGAACCACAGAACCGGGAGGCGAGACGCTTGGGTTCTGCCATTGGTTTGAGCACTATCCTTGACAGTCCCTTAAGCTTCCCCATGCCTCAGTTGGACCCCTGCCCCAAGCTGCAAAAATGGCTCTAATAATGCCCATTTCAAAGAGGTGTTAGCAAGATTAACTAATATGCATTGAGATGCTGGATACAAGCTATAGTAAGTGGAAATTATAACGGTTATTAAAGTACCTTGACAGGATGGCGCCATCAGCAGCTGCCCACATTGTACGTGGCCATGATACCTGGGAAAAATGTATCTTGATATAGATATATCTATAGTGAGAGAGGCTAAGGTTTTTAGTGGGGGTCTTCTGATCTCATTGTAATCTTGCCTTTTTAGCTTTTGTCTTTTGGCCCAAACAGAGTCAACTCATCTTTGCAGTGTTCCTGCCCTGAAGCCAATGCAAGGAGTTAGGTGGGAGGGGCTCAGTCTTGTTCCCTGATACTTGCCCTGGCTTCCGTTAATAGAGGGGGAATCCATTATTACAAAACAGGCCAGTTGTGGCGTCTGTGTGTAGGTGGACGGGCTGAGGGTTGAAATGGATGGTGTCACCAAAAGTGAGTGACCACATCAGAGCTGCTTCAGTCTGCGGTTGCAGACACACTGAGCTCTGTGACATGGCCAGGTCATGGGGTGATCCTGAGAAGCCAGTTAAACAGTCTTCTTAGACCACAAGGAATTTCCATGTACGATAAAACTGTCACCTCCATGGCTGATTTTTTTCTTCTTTCAAGAAAAGAGGTTTTAACTTAAGACCCTGCAATCTCTCCCCCCCTCCTGTTTTCTGTTAGTTTCCCTTGGCACTAAAGCAGCCAGCATGACTCAAGAAGCGGTGAAGAACTTTGGTATCCTGACAAAGGGCTTTCTGACTCCCTGGAACACAATCCTCTCGACCGTAATGTGCTGTCACACTGACAGCTGAGTTAGGCCTACGTGAATCATCTGTATCCCCCCAACCCAGTGTTTCCAAGTGACCGGTCCGTGGTCTGGCACCAGTCCCTGACACAGTTTAGGAAGGTAACAAGCCAGTCCCTGGTATCAAAAAAGCTTGAGAAACACTGCCTCGGGCTGCCTGAATATGTAGATTTGGGATGACAATCAACTTTTAATTTGGGGGTAGGGCTAATACCAAGGTAGTGAGCAAAACACTTCAGAACACAGACCACCACAGCAGGATTGCCTTTTGCTGGCATGACTCCAGGGCTTTCCTCTGGCCACGGATGCACCTTTATGTCCAGGGGGAGGGAGGGGGAATGGGGGCGGGGAGGGGGGAACATGTCAGATTGCTACCGGGTGGCAGTAAAAACAAGAAAAATGTTACCTCCTTTGAAATCCACGTGCCAGTGTAGAGCAGCCCAGCTGTCCTCAGCAGAGCCGTGTGAAGAGGGCAGGTCTGTGGTTGTACTTTTTCCACCAGTCCCCTTAGAAGGGGAACTGCTCAGCCTACGGAGATGAGCAAATTGTTTCCCTGGTGTACAGTCTAAATAGCTTAGGCTGCAAGTGCCACCAGCATTTGGGGGGAGGCGTCTTTCCCGCCCACAAAAGCATCAACAGCAGAATTTTGTGGCCACTACCCCGGCCTCTGCCTCACTTGGGTTGCCAATTTTGGCTGGCCATATTCCTGGAGGTTTCATCACGACATGATCTTTACATCAAGATTCATCTTTGCTTCACGTTGGGTTGGCAACCTTACAACGTTGTGTGCCGTGTGTGGGGGAGGGAGGGGGGGGGTCAGGGAGAACTGGATGAGCCATGAAGGATTTTCCAGCTCCAACCGTAACCCATCCTGCTACGGCGTGGACTGCATGAGCTTTCCAAACCCTCCCACTACCCCCCCCCCTTCCAGCACAGTGGAGCTACAGCCGTTCTGCTGCTTCTGGGGAACTCCCTCCCTATGCAGTAAGGGGACAGGACTGTTCCCGTGGAGCTACTGGGGGTAGCTGCTCGGACATGTGGGAAGGAAGCCAGTCGGGATGCCAGTGTGCATGGGGTGGGGGGTATCTTATGCCTCTGTCAGAAAATCCTGCTGCAGAGGCCTATAAAAACGGGGAGGCCATGGACCAAAAGTCCATGACAGGCTACAAGCTCTTTGAGCAGAGTGACACCTTCTTAGAAGCGTGACAGAGCAGAGAGAGGACAGGACGGGGGACGGGTGCCGTCCAGCCCAGGGCAGGCTGAGTTTCTTGACCACGGGAACAAGGCAAAAGCGTTGCGGATGGTGGAGCGTTTATTTTTGTTCCTGAGGACGAGGCTGTCAAAGTGCAGCCCATAAATAATTCTCTCTCCCGTGCAACAAGGTCTTCCTCCAATGCCTGGCCCAACCCCCGCTCGCTTCAGCAGGGCCGGAGAGAAGGGGAGGAGGTGTCTTTGGCTGACAAGAGCCCGATGGGGAGGGCTGGGAGGAAGAGGGTCTCGGGGGCTGGGTTCAGAGCAAGGTTAGCCAAATATCGGATAAATTAAGCAAGGGGAACAGACAGCTCAGCTCGCAGTGAACTTTTCACCCAGCTAACCTGTTCCTCACCCGACCCCGCACAGGTGGAGAGCACAGCGTTCACTCCCACGGCCTTCCGCTACCCGAGCACCAGGCATGGGCCAGGGCCGAGGCCAGCCAAGCAAGCGCTGAAAGGGGCTTGAGCCACTCTTTGAAATACAGGAAACATTACAGGCGCACGTCAAGGTTAGCCCCACTCATTTCAAAGGAGGAACCGCTGTGTCTCACCGGTGCACAGCCAGAGAGGAGAGTGAGGTTTTGTTACTTCTGGCCGTATCCCACCAGAACGTGGAAGACATTCCATGCTGGAGAGGGCAAGGAAAGGGGGGACAGTGGTTAAACCAGGGCTATTGGGGATCCCTTCTGGGAAGATTCCAAGCTCTGATGGGAATCCAGTGAATTCTGATGTTTCTTCTTCACTGACCGTTTTCTGCATTGGCAGGGCTAGTAAATACAAATAATTGCTGACAGATGTGGAGAGACCGTTACATGTATGTTAGCCATTAAGTTTAATTTTCTCTTAGTTTAAACTATATATATATAGGGTCTACTTCTGATCTCATTTAAGTCAGTGTAAATTGTTGTGATAAATGCCTAGAGAGAGCGAGAGCGACCGCTTAGAGCTGTGGTATCACTTGGTATCCGACACCCCATTATGCAGTTGCCATCCTCCCCTCTGAGCACGGTTTCATTCCTAAAGGGTTACTCCCTTGCCTGCCTGGGAAGCCAGGACCGTAGGCCGGATGCAGAAACCTGGCGTTTCTCGTGGCTGCACAGAGCACACCTTTGCAACCGGAAAAGCAACATGGTTCAGCACTGACAGAGCTGGCAAAATGCAGACTTGGTGGGAGAGTGAATAAGAATCTGGCTGCAGCTCAGTTTCCCAGCCTGCTGGCACAGCTGCTAATAAGAGCAACTGCTTATTGGAATAGCACGTCTTACTTCGACTTGGCCAAAGACAAATTTGTTTGGCAAATTGATCAATTAGGACCTGTGTCTTACATAAGAATTCCTCCGTCTTGGACACTTTAGTGAGAGTGCCAAGCTCTAGGAGTAAGGGCTGGAGAAGACCTATTGGGTCATCTGCCTGCACAGGACTGTTCCCGTTTGCCTATTCCCCTCTGTCTCCTTGAGGCTGCTAAGTGACTAATGGGGTTTTGGGAGATGATTCACACTGGAGAAGACCTAATACTTTCCAGGATTCAGCCCTATTTGTACTGATTTCCAGCTTCCTTCCACTGATACCCCTGGACTCTGCCATGCACTTCCAGCCCCAGAGATGGTCCATGCCTCCTGGCTGCACACTTGATATCTCCTTCCTCTTCGCTACAGGCAAGTTGTCTGTATGTAGCGCTCTTAAGAGAGAGATTTACTCCCTTTGGCATGGGGCCTGTGAACTGGCCTCTCTGGGGTGGATGCTGAATTTATCCTGTACCCACCAGCAAAGCCATGGGGCACTAGAGAACCCTGGGCAGCCATGATGCCAGCTGGTAGGAATACCGGTTCCTGCCCCTTCACAAATACTGATGGTCTATTTTTCTAGCACCACATGGCCCACGGGGAGCCATTTGTTCATACTGAAACATGAAAACAGGTGCTGCTGAGGGCAACCACTTCTTTTTAAAGCCACTTCCCCCCCTTCCTTTTCCTTTGTGATTTGCCTTTTCTCCATCTATCACCTTCCTATGCTCCCTCAAGATCCTCTTCTGTCTCCATCATCCCCATCGCCTTCTCCACACTCTTGTCCTCTTCTCCTCCATCTCCCCTTTACAGGCAGGCCCTGTGTCCGTCCTCTCTCCTTCATAGCACTTGTCTACATATGCTCAGAGCACAGCTCGAGGTCAGCCATGACTAGACAGAGCTAGATACCCCACATCCGTAGGTTTGGCTCAGTTCAGGGGTTCTGGTTCATGGCAGTGACAGGGTATTTTACAGCAGGTTAAGTATTGATACCCTTGCTTAGATCTTGCACAAGGCAGACTTAAGGAGGTAGGAAACCAAAGAAACAGCTACTTAGTTGTCAGAAGAGTGATGAGGTTGGGTCTCATTGCAGAGAAGGGAGATCTCCACACCCTTTAGTTGTTACAGAGCCCGGGGTTTTGGTTGTTTGTCTGGTTATATAAAATCATTTTGTTCCAGTTTCTCTTGTTGAAATCTTTGCTCTCAAAAATTCTCATCCTTGGGGAGGAAACCTGCTCACTGAAATCTCTCTGTCTGATTGTGGAGCCAGCTGATTCACCCCACCAGCTTGCAGGTCCCACCCTGGAATTATGCTGGTGATGGCAAAAGCTGAACATAAAAGATTGACTCCAGTACTCAGGGTCAGGGCTCGGTTTCACATGGAGAGAATGCTTTCACTTTTGGGAGCCACTAAGAACTGCCAAAAAGAAAAGGAGGACTTGTGGCACCTTAGAGACTAACTCTAATTCGTAGCTCACGAAAGCTTATGCTCAAATAAATTTGTTAGTCTCTAAGGTGCCACAAGTCCTCCTTTTCTTTTTGCGATACAGACTAACACGGCTGCTACTCTGAAACCTAAGAACTGCCAGGAACTCTGGCAAGCCCTTGGATATCAGGGGAATGGAGAACCTGTTCAGATGACTAATAAAAAAACCCAGTTCTTCCCCTTCACGCAGAACCTTCAGCCCAAACCTTTTTTAGGAAACGAACATCCCCTTGTTTGGCTCTCAGGATATTTGATGGAGGGAGGGCACGTGGTATAATGTTTAGGGAAGGAATCTGAGGCCAGATCAGTCCCTGACATAATGCCACTTATTTATCCCAATCAATCAGACTTGGGTTCTATTCCTACCCTTGCCAGTGACGCACTGATTGGAGGCAGGTCGCTTAACTTCACAGGGCCTGTTTTTCCCACCAGGGATGCTCTTACTGGTGGGGCAGAGGGAGGAATTCAATAATACCTTAGAGAGGTTGTGATTCTCTGAGACCCTCCGATGAAACGCAGTGCAGAGCATTTTGACTTTAAGCCTTGCCGCTATGTGGGGTAGCCGCACGGGATAGAGTTTGCTCACTGCCTGACCTCACTTTATAAACTCTAGCCCAGGCTAACAGACTCTGTATGATCACATTTTAACTAGACCCGAGCAACCCAGCTGCTTATTCCTGCGCTGGCTGATCGTGCTGATTGCGGGGGGAAGAGCCCTGTGCTCCATATGTTGGCCCAGCAGAATGCGCACACAGGAAAAGCACCAGCGTGGCTGCCTCCTTTAGTCTTTGAGCTTTAAGCAGAGCTGGAACAGCAGACGCTGGGAATTTATGGCGCCTTTTGTGTGGGGAGTGAAGCTGGCATTGCAACACCTACTTCATCAGCTGCAGGGCAGCTGAGGCGAAGAAAAGCCTGAAGTAACCTTTGGAACATTATTAGTATTATTTTTATCCCGTTGCAGCCCCCTGGAAAATGAAAGTTAGCAACTCCTGCGCCGATGGCAACAGAGGAAAACCGAGAAAACCCAGGACTCAGCAAATCCATTGTGTTGTGCTGACAGAAAGATACTGTTACAACACACTTCAGCTGCCAACTTGCCGCAGTCACTCAATCCATCATGGTGGGCTGTTGGATCACAAGGCAGTGAAACGCAGCCTGGCGTGTTATTTTAGTCTTACATGGACTGTGAGATAAACGGGGCATGAACCAGCCCCCTGGCAGGGGGTCGACCCCTAGCGCCCTCATTAAAGTGCCAATCAAAAAGAGTAATGGAACAGGGGAATGGAAAGCTGGCTTCTCCAGCCTGTTATTGCTCGCAGCCTGAGCAACGTTCACAAGCCAAGGGAAACAGCTCTCTTCTGGGGACAACCCAGATTTTCCAAAACTACCTCCCCTGGCCTTGTCTCCCCAAAAGCAAATGTCACGTCGTGTCTGGGTGCCTTGCTTGTGCTGGAAGCCTCTTTGCTGGCCACCAGCTGTTGCGGTATGTGAAAGCACTCAGTTGGAGAAGAGACACCGCTGAATGGAGTCCAAACAAGTTCTTGAATGGGCAGGCCTCTAGCTCTTGGCTCCTTGGAAGATACAGACATTGCGTTGCACAGCCTTTCTGGCTGTTACAGAGCCTGGAACACGTACAATTTATTGAGAGCAAGAATCAGGCCAAGCAACGTTTTCCCAGTGCTTTTTCCCCGGGCCTTATTACAGTTCTGGAATGACTGTGCTGTGAAAGCAGGTCCAGTGTGCTCGACCTGGCCTCTTTCAACTGCCACTGGATCCTGCAGCAAACAAATGTCAGGCCCTTACAATACTACTGTAACCAAGGGTATGTCTACAGCCCTGCCACACTCCCATTACTAAACTTCTTGCTGGTAGCTCTAGCCGTAACAGCCCCAGTAACTGGGTAGCCTCCACCCAAGACATGCCTGGCTGGCTGCGAACAGCTGAGCGAGCCCAGCAAGGGTGATGATCGCGCACTGCTGAAAAATTAAATCTGCTGCTCGCTGACACTGTGGATAGAGACCTCAGTGGCATAGCTCAGCTTCCACCTCCTTGTGCTCAGGGGAAGGGCTCTAAGTGGCTGTTTGAGAGACAAGAGCGGGAAAATACCTTTGGGTTGCTTAGGCTCAATACCCATGGGCCATATAACCCCAAGCAGGGGAGTTTTCTGTTTAACCTCTTACTTATAAGCATTCACCCTTGAGGATGAGCCCTTGCTGACTGCAAACGTGTGGGGGGTGTTGGGTTTTTTTTCCTGTGTCCCTACCAACACAGGCTACGTGTCAAAAAGGGATTTGATAGTTTGATGACTAAGGTTAGCGTCTGCAGTGGGAAAAACTGTACCAGGGGTAACAAATCTTCATTCCTCAGGACATAAACCGATCAGCAATTGCAGTGTCTTTTAACGCTAACCGGTGAAGCTGCTTCCTGGGCAAACCTAAGCTGGCAAGGCCTCGAAAACCTGAGTTTGGCCGGAAGACTAGTGGATGGAAGTGCTGAGTGATAAAACTCGGAATAGAGGCGCCCACAGAATTTTGCAGCCAGATGACAGTCTTTGACCCTGTTACTGTATGGCAACGAAAAGCTGCAGCTTGTAGAGCTCTGGCTGAAGGATGTGATTTCAGGGAACCTGGGGTGAAAATGGGAACATGCCTTCTTTGTATGAATCTGGCCAAGGTGTGATTGACCCAGAGAGTAAGACCGAGTCTACACCGTGGGTGTCCTGCCACCACTTCCTTCTGCCTTGTTTCTCCAGTGGCCCCTGGTCTCCAATGCTCTGATCTTCACTTGTGCAGCAGGAACCTGGCTGACTTCCTTCATGGGAAGGCTGGGGAAGGAGGGTGTCTGAATAAATGAGGCGGGGAATTAAATTAAGAACTATATAATGACTGAGATACTCAACTCCTTTGGCCTGTGTTATCTGGGAGATCAGACTAGATGATCACGTCTGGCTTTATAATCTATGACTAGCAAGAAAAATAAAAGAAATCTGGACAATTGGGAAGTAATAGAGAGACAAACCAATGAAAAAAATTGAGCAAGGGAATGAAAATTTGAATATACTTAGGCAGCTCAGTCAGCCTGGATGGTATGTATCATAGGATGTTAAGAGCACGAGGAAATGTAGCTCATTAAGAATTGTTTTGAGTCATGAGGCAATCAAAAGGTACTGGAAGATTAGAGACAAGCACACTAGGTATTAATCTTCAAAAAAAACCCAGGAGTGAGCCTGACAATTATGTCCAGTAAGGCTCTCTTCTAGCCCAAGAAAACCAATTGAACAAATAAGAGAATTACTAGACAGTCAGAGGATTTTGTAACCATTCACACTCCTAAGGAATAAATCTTGCAAGAGACTCAATTGTTTTCTAGATTAGCAGATGAAGGGAAAGCGAGAGATCTAAATTTTCATAAAACAGTTCATGGTCAATCACACAAACAAACTGTGGAAACTAGTTCAAATTGGTTTGAACAGAAGACTGCACAGTGAAGAAACTTAAACGAAGAGGAGTAATCTGGGTCATCCCCATCATAGGTAGCCAGTTGAGAAATCTGGATCACCGTTCACATTTTTGTAGTCCATCCAACCCTACTCTAAAGTTCAGGGTTTGTTTGTTCTTAAATCAATGTACCTCAAACATCTGGTATTCTTCGTTAATAAAGATGATATGGTCCATGTATAACAAGACTCAGCCGAGTCTTTTCCTCCCTCAGTCTATTGATGCTACCAGCTTTAGCTCTGAAATGCTCTGTCGCTCTTCCCTAGCAATCATCAAGGATGGTTTTCAGTTGCAAAGTGCTCAGAATGAAACTTATTTCTTCAGTAACAAATGCAGCTTGTGCTGATTCAGCAAAGCCATTTAAAAAATGCACTCGCTTTCAGAGAAAGCTTTTTTCCCTTCCTTTTCAAGAAGAACTTGGTAAATTTAAGGCATTTGTCTTTTCCCCGATTTCCTTAGACAAGTAAGAGGAGCGGATAACATTATTTTTGTGGAAAAAACACAGTCGCCAGTGTATTCTGATCCTTGATCCTCTTTCATGGAAGAGGGAGCGAGGGAAGGGGCGAGTGTTGTGGGCAGGCAGAAGTTGGCAAAAACTAAACTTTCTAGTGACTACACTGACTTGTGATCCCCGAGAGGAGACAGAAACCCTCTTGTTCTAACTCTAGCTGCCAATACACATAGATCACACACTGGATCCTCCTGGCTGCTTTCACTTTGTCCTCGCTAAGTGCTGCTGTTTAAGGCTCTGTGTAGATAAAACTGAGGAAGTCTAGCGGCTAGAAACAGAACAGGAAGAAGGAGCCCGGTTTCTGGTGCTACCCTTGATTTTATAAGCTCTTGACCAAGACACTGAACCATCTTCTGTTTCTCAGTTTACCCATCTGAAAATGGGTGTAATGCTACCGGTTTACACTGAAGGGATGTTACGGTGCTTTCTTAATGTTTAGAAATTGCTCCTAGTGCATGTGGTCTAGAGATACACTGAGGGGTTCTTCAGGGCTGGGCCAGGCAGGTAGTGAGCCAGGCTATTTACAGCTCTGCCTCCATAGGTTTGTAGCCATGCAGATGGGTGCTGCCCATGTAGCTGCATTAAAAATTTTGATTTCTGGGCTGAAGGAGGTTGACTATTTTGATGTGGCTGGTTACAAATGCTCCTGGAAGGCACAAGTGCTTTGATTGCTAAATAAACTAGATGTGCAGTGCATGCTGGTGGCCATAGTCACCAGCTGGGGATAGAGAGTCAGCCACGGCCAGCTTAGGTTTCTGCCCCTTTCCGCAGGGCTCTATTCTCTTTGCAAAGAAAGAAAACTCTGCAGAAAGTAATACAAACAACAGGCTGGTTAGGGAATCAGTCTGGGGACCTCTGGCCTCCAGGAGCTACTGGGAAGGGCCCTTTCCAGCCCCAGGGGGCTCCACAGGGTCTGCTTTCTGGTGAGCAGAGCGTATGACCCTCAATCCCCCCCATCACGGGGGTGAGTTCTCCTTTATATTGCCCAGCTGAGAGTGCAGGCCAATCATGAGGTGCTTCCCAGCTGCTTCCTAGCACCTGTCTGCTGGATTCTCTCAAGGATAGGGTTGGCTGCTCCCTCTCCACCCCGAGCTTATAAAAGGGGCAGATTGCCTTGGAATACCCATCTATTCCTCTTGCAAGTATCAGAGCCCATTGGAATGAAAAAGTAACCTGTAGCTTGCTCTCCAAGGCCTCTTTAGAAGTGCCAGTGGGGTCTCACTGATCAGGAGCAAAGTCGAAGCCTGTTTACCTGTGTTAGGGTTGGTAGGTTAAGCAAACAGAACTGTGGGTTTTCTGCCCCCCACCCCCTCAGAACTACAGGGCAGTCCCCGCAATGTCATTAACCTACCACCTGTAGCTTGGAACCACTGGCAAAGTAGCATTCAGGAAGGGCCTGAACGTAACAGACTCTAGCTCCGGTGAGCGACTCTCCCTGGTCAAAGCAAACGTTTGTGCTTGAGCTTTTTGGGAGAGGCTTGCACAGCAGCTGCCAGCAGTGTGTGTAAAAGGGATCAATTAAAGATCAGACAGACTCCAGTAGCCTCCGCCTTCCAGGGACAGCAGGGAAGGGGGTTTCAGAAATAGCTGTCTTGGTTTTCTTTTTTTTCTGGTTAAAAAGCTCTTTGTGGCCACAGTGTTCAGGGGGCCATTTTTCCCTGCGTGCTCAGCCTCTGGAAACAATTGTTCTATAGCTTCTACACACAATCCTTGTCCTTTGGGTGACCCGTCCATTTACCCAAAGTATAAACGCACATGAAAGCTGTTTACTTCTCTCATGGCCTTTTAGTACTTTTGAGTCAGACCAGAAAAAGCACGAGGTGCAAGGTTATTCTTATCCTGAGAACTATTTGTGCTGGGCACAGGGCTTGGGCCCTAGTGTGTCAGTTTCCAAAAGGGGCCGTCTGGTACTAGAGTCAAAGCCTACTAGGTAAGGACATAACCGTAGAACAGATCATTAATAGAATTTATATAATGGAATAGGCATTTCTTATGTAAGCACAGCTAGTTCCAAGATTATTTTTACTTCTATACTAATGAGAGTGCTGTAACTCCACCGAGGAAAATGGCTACATTATTATTCAGTGCTCGTCAATTGTTAATGAGTTACTTACTCAAATGTTTTTGGCAAGCCTCCTCGCTGATAACTAATTTTAGTAAGATGATGTTGAAGTAAAAACAAAACGGTACAGAGTTTAAGCATAGAAGTTTCTGGTTATCAGGGAATAAGGTACAGATTATCGAGGGGTGCGAAATTCGGTTTAGGAGCGGGTGGCGTAAGGAATACATAAACTGCAAGCTCCCCGATTGGGGGTAAAAGTTTAACAGGTCAAAGTACAGACACTGAGATATGGGGGTATGTGGTTCAGACAATGGCTATGTTCAGGAGTGGAGTATAATGAGTGGATACGATGAAGCCTCCTCGCCAATAACTAATGCTACACTCTGTCACTATCCACCAGAGCGCAAACCCAGTCGTGGTCCAGAGAACAACCATGGTTCATTACAGAGCTGCTGCTTTTTATTTTTATTTTATCATAAGCCTCGTCTACACTACCAAGTTTGGTTACTGTAAATTACATTGGCTTAAGTTGCCGACTTTCGTCGACCGCTAGGGCACATACACCCTTGGCTGCTCACCACAAGTGGTTACGGTGATGGAAAGATGTGATGCACCATGGCAGGTATCCCAGACTGCCCTGCATGGCCATTCAGTACAAGGCCTTGTGGGACATTTTCACGATGCTTTATGGGATGCCAGCAATTCACCCAAGGATTTCTGGGAACTATGGGAAGGGGTCAAATTCTCACAATGCCGTTTTCTCCATCCCGTAACACTTTGTCCATCCCACCATTTTCATGCGGTTTAAAAAAATTCCCACCCTCCTGTGCGCTGCTTGTCGGTCTCTGCCTTCTCGCTGGCAGAAGCATGGACCCTACAGAGTTTAGTGCAATTCTAACGAGCATTGCTAAACAGAGCATAGGAGGCTCCTGCAAGTGCAGGACTTCAGTGAGTCCTGCGGCAACTAGTGGTGTGCTGTGGAAGAGGAAACGTTCGAGGACAATGACTGGATGACGATGGACACAGTGAATAAAAAGGCCAGGTTGCTGCTGGCATTCACTGAGCAACCACATGCGGTGGCTCAGCTCTGCCAGGCCTGAGAATTGAGCGCTGACTGTTGGGATCGCATCGTGATGTGAGTCTGGCACAGTGGCTGCAGAACTCCCAGCTGGGAAAGCCCACGTTCCTGGATCTTCGTACAGAGCTTAAAAAAAATTCACCACGCTTAATCACACAGTTAAAGAATAATAGAATACCACTTATTTAAATATTTTTGTGGTTTCTACATTTTCAAATGTATTGATTTCAATTACAACACAGAATACAAAGTATACAGTGCTCACTTTATATTATTTTTGATTACAAATATTTGCACTGTAAAAAATAAAAGAAATCGTATTTTTCAATTCACCTAACACAAGTACTGTAGTGCACTCTCTTTATCTTGAAAGTTGAACTTACAAATGTAGAATTAAGTATAAAAAAAATAACTAAATTCAAAAATAAAACAAATGTAAAACTTAAACTTCTTGTTCGGCCAATTGCTCAAACAAACAAGTTTGTTTAGATTTAGGGGAGATACTGCTGCCCGCTTCTTTTTTATATCACCACCTGAAAGTGAGAACAGGCATTCACACGGCACGGTGGTAGCCGGTGTTGCAAGATATTTATGTGCACTAAAGATTCATATGTCCCTTCATGCTTCAACCACCATTCCAGAGGACATGTGCCCAGGCTGATAACGGGTTCTACTTGATAACCATCCAAAGCAGTGCAGACTGAAGCAAGTTCATTTTCATCATGAGTCAGATTCCAGCAGAAGGTTGATTTTCTTTTTCGGTGGTTCAGGTTCTGTAGTTTCTGCATCAGAGTGTTGCTCTTTTAAGACTTCTGAAAGCGTGCTTCACACCTCGTCCCTCTCAGATTCTATAAGGCAGATACCATTTTTATTCCATATGTGGGAGGAATATTTCAATAGGAGTAACATAATAAAGGGCAAGACAGTGCCTTAAAAGGTTTAGGATCACATTGTTTACACAGTGTAGAACCAAATATTTATTTTAGATCCTCAGAATCATTTTGAAATAACTTTACCCTTTCACAGTCAGTATTATAAATGTTCTCCGACTGCTGAAGCATTAGCTGCTCAAACAAGAATGAAAATGAAGTGTTCTAGATGGGCAGAGAACACGCTGTACGATTTTCAACTGAAGAGAAAATAGAGAACATCGAGAACCAGAGCATCTTTAGTGGTATAAAAGCAACTTTCCCTCTCTTGGTATTGATACCTCCTCCTCAATTATTGGGAGTGGACTACATCCACCCTGATTGAATTGGCCCTGTCAACACTGGTTCTCCACTTGTAAGGTAACTCCCTTCTCTTCATGGATAATAATGCCTGCATCTGTAAAATTTTCACTCCAGCATCTGAAGAAGTGCGTTTTTTAACCCACGGAAACTTATGCCCAAATAAATCTGTTAGTCTTTAAGGTGCCACCGGGCTCCTCGTTGTTTTTGTGGCTACAGACTAACACGGCTACCCCGATACCTGTTGGGTTATTGTTTTTATACAACTGTTAAAGCCAATGTGGCATTTGCATCTTTGTTAAATGTGCAATTTATTTATTTTTTTCAAATAAAGGTGGATGGATACGTAAGGCAGTGATGAACAATTTCATGTTAAGCCTGAAGCAATTGTTGGTTTGCTCATCAAACTTGTATGCATCATGTTTTATGAGGATAATAGAGTGAAAGGAAGAAGAACCCAGTGTCACCCTTACTGTATTCTTCACAAGCTAATTTCAGAGTTTCTCACAGGTTAGAGTCTCTAGCTGTTCGATTGATTTACAATATTAAAGGGTCCGGGGTGAGGGAGTTGGCTGTTCAACTGCATTTATAGGCAAAGCCCATCATTTAAAGCCTGAATCTGCTCTCACTGTTGTCGTCAGCTGCAGTAATCCCACTGCCATCACTAGCAGCAGGATGGGGCTGCTAAGCTATTTGTTCTGTTGTTGATAAATATTCATATTCAACTGTCGTAAGGTGGAACGCAAGATTTTCCTCTTGGTGCTCAAGCTCTGGTGATAGCATTTACTAACCGTATAATTAAAGAAATGCAGCAACTGGTCCTCCTTGTTTGATTCCAGCTGGTTTGAATTGTTATGAATCTTCTAAGGGGGGCGAAGAAGAAAACGTCACTTGAAAGCTATGTTAGCAATGGGTTAGGAGTGCCGGTAACAGCGGGGGAGGGATAGCTCAGTGGTTTGAGCATTGGCCTGCTAAACCCAGGGTTGTGAGCTCAATCCTTGAGTGGGCCATTTAGGGATCTGGGGCAAAAATTGGGGATTGGTCCTGCTTTGAGCAGGGGGTTGGACTAGATTACCTCCTGAGGTCCCTTCCAACCCCTGAGATTCTATGATACACAAGGAAGCACACAGTAAGAGTTCTTACTGAAATAATACCAAAATAGTTGGGTTCTGGTGACAAAACTTCATGTCACTTGCACTCTGTCACTTAAGGTACATATTTAACGTTCAAACCCACTGAGCACAAGATTGTTAAGTGAGGTAAATTACTGCCTTCGGTTATGTGTGTGTCACTCCCTTTGCAAACAGTAGGGTGGATGCTCCCATAAGGACACAATTTGGCCTAGTAAAAGAACTTTCTTCACTGTTTCAAAGGCATGAGGTGACAGGTCTTAGAATGGTTTAAAGCCAAATACAATGCACTGTATTCATGTCCAGTTGGTGGGTTACAATCTTCTAACATCTGAACGATAGGCATTGCTTACTGGATGGCCATTACCATCATAAACAGGTAAATAGTTATTTAGTTTCTGAAACTAAAACAGAAATAGTTATTTGAGCCTAGGGAGCCACTATTTATATGCAGGGTACAGTAACCAACCTTTTTAAGCTGTTGGTGTCTCTTGCTTTTTAAGTTACCAATACATATCTGCTCAACGATATATGAATCATCATGTAGTAACTTGATTCTTGCCACTGAACTGGCATGAAGATGGGAACTGTCAACGTGTATTTCTTATTTTAGATTGTGCGTGATCCAATATGATTAGCTGCTTCCCACAAAATCCTTCCAGCTTGAATAGCTAGATGCTCACTGCAACAAGTATGAATTTTATATGGGACAGTAGCAGTGAGCCTAAAGCAATATTGAGCCAATGCACAGGCTGAACTGCTAAAACCTACTTTAAAAATACAATATGCAGAGAAATGTACACCGAAAGTGAAGCATTCAGTTTAGTTTGTGTAATGGACCTTTATGGATTTCAAATTCTAACCACTTAGACCACACACATTAACTGATCATCACAGCTTCTCTTTATACATTAAACCTCTACCTTTCATGTATTACAAGCATTACAAATTGTTTTACTCTAGCCTTAAATTTAAAAATACCCTTATGGTGTGCCTTTATTTAAGAATGTGACAAATAAGTGAATTCAAGACTAAAACTTTAATGGACCTCTGCTTATTTCTAATCAAAAGTTTACAAAAAGTATGCATGTTTGGAAAACCTGCTGAAATCCGCAACATGTTACTCAGTAATTTTGTGGCAATAGCATACCCCATGATGAAACTTACACAGCAGATGCCATGTTGCAGGCAGGAAGTCATTGCAATTGTAAACCACTTTCAGAGAGACAAAGTGCCCAATAGCACCATTAAAAAAAAGTAAACAGCAAGATATTCCTTATATTTTTTTAATTGAAAAAACTTACAAAATAAGACTTAACTCCATTACAGATAAAGTCAATTTTCCTAGTTTCTTTGAGTTACGGGACAAGCCACCATCTTTCCTCCAAGTCTATGTCTATGAGATCACACTCTGCTTTTGGTAAAGGAACACTGTCAAGGTTAATGAGTCCAACATTTGACGTAAAGTACCTCTGCCTCTCAATACTGTATCTATTAAAATAGTTTAATTAGGAGATGCATTTTTTACGATTCCAAAACAAATGGTACAGTGATTTTTCAAATCAACCCAAATCCGTGCCAGCAGCCTAACACTTATGAGCAACCCTACAATAACAAACTAACTTATTAAATCACACTTATTAAATCAAAGGGTGGTGGAGGAAGTGTGTGTAAAACCAGTAAATTAAGATTTCAAGTATTGTCCTTTTAAAATATATTGCCAATGTGCCAGCAACTGGATTATATCTGTTTTCAATACAGCTCTGAACAGGGTGTGGTTATTTTTCTGAAAACTAAACAATCATTTTGCAAAAAATGATCTCTCTGTTTTTAGTACTGAAGATTGCTGTTAAACTATGTGAACCAGTAAGCCCTACCACTCTACTCCAGTGAACAAATTCACAAAAGCATTATGAATCTGGTGTAAAAAAAATGAAGTGAACTTCTGGCAGAGCACTTTATGCATCTGCTTTCAATTGCACCCAGGGTCCTGAATATCCACAAAGTGCACTCTTATGGTAAGATTCTTTAACCAGTACAGGTCTTCTGTGTTCTGGACCCCAACTCCACAGAAGACAAATGAATGTCTTTATATTACATCTACATTCCTCCACTCTTAAGAATAGCTTTCTAGAGAGAATGTACAGTTTCAATTAGTGCAATATGACTCAATAGAACTTTTCTTTAATTTTTTTTTTTACAGTAAACAGACCTTTATACAGACCCACAAACTAGTTTGTACTTCCTTATTTACATCAAACAGTTGTACATATATACATATTATCAAAATACAGAACTTCCCCCATAACATTTCAAATGTCTTGTTATTCAATAAACACTTTTAAAAAAAATTGTTCTCTCAAACTAAATAATCTCATACAGCAAAGACTCTAATTGCATTCATTTGTTTCCAGTGCACTGGGTTCTTCAATTACAGAATACACTTTCCACCAACCCATTTTTGTTCTTTCATTTTGGAGACAGAATACCCTTATCCCCTGGATTAGTACTTGCAATGGTGTTAGGGAAATTCGGTCTGGAAGTAAGTCGGATGGTTTCAGGAGTCCACCTCCAATTCTTCTTGGTTTTCACTGAGTCTTAGCATAAGCTGTTGCTCATAATAAAGGCTCTTTGCATAGTTTATTTCTTGAGATAACTTTACTGCTAAGACTTCAGACTTCACATGGACCTGCACAAATAAAAGTTTATTACACATACAGAAGTATTAAAAGTAGTGGGAAAATGTAATACCACTGTGAAGAGAAATAAAAATATCCACTTAAAGTAACTACCTGCAGTTATCTAACTGCAACGACCAGGCTGGTTACTTTAAGGGGTAGTCCTATCTAGTGTTAAGTAGAAAACTAGAAATTGGGACTCCGTTTCTGTTCTTAGGTGTGCCACTTACTCGTTATTTTCCCTATCTCTGAAGTAGAGATTTCCTTACCTAGCTTAGTGCTGAAGTTGAGTGAATTAATGTTTGTAAAAGGGTTCTGAAATACTCTGATAAACAGTATTTTAATTATTTACATGGACCTTGGCTCAAAGAAACAGACAGGCAGACAACTAGAGATATTAGGTATGTTATTTTTATTGGAAGGAGAGGGATGGGCCACACAAGTACTTTGGGGCCAGTCATTTTACCCCTCTTATCTTTTCTGTGTTTTTTCTATTTAGAATGTAAGTGCTTTGGGGCATGGTCAACCTCTTACGGGGCACGGATCTCTGTTCACGTCTCTAGGTGCTACTTTAATACTTACATTAGTAAGTGTACAAACTCCAGTTGCTTTAGAACTGAGAGCTCTACTATATTTGATCTATCTACATTACAAAGATTAAATTTACTATACACAGGGAATAGATATCATGAGTTTGGAGAGAATATTTTGCTACTACAAGGTGAGAAAGCACAGACATAACACTGTAAAACAGCCTGATGGCTATTCCGTTCAACTAAGGAATACTGGGTCAGGCTTCTGAATTTGTTTTTTTTTTTAAATTAGATTCCGCCCCTAGTAATATCATCCTGGGTAATGCCCCGCCTATCATTCTGATTGGATTTCTTGTCCTCAGGAAGTGGAACAGTCCATATATGTCAGTGATACCTTCCCTTATTCAGGGAGCTCTGGAATTTCCCTTGATCTTTCTCCCAAGTTTACAGAAAAGTACCAGGATCACTTCTGCACCCAGGTCTCCCTCACAGATAGGCAAAACACCATTAAAAAAAAAGACTACAATGTCTACTTTCGCTGTCAGCTGAATGGCATTGTTATAATTCAATGGCACAGAAGACGGTATACCAAGGGTGCCAAAGCACTGGACTATTGCAATATAGAGAGCACAAAACCACAATATGAACAGAAGAGTAAGTGCTGGGTCCTCACCATAGGTCTCTGCTGTGATGGGCCTGGCATTGCTACACCGCTACTTGTACTGACAGCTTTCTTGGTCAGCTGCACATAGACCTTCCCATGGTCCTTTGAAATGAGGCAGTGGTAGAGATGATCGTATTTGACTTCCAAGAAGATGGCCTCTCTGTCTACATAATCCCCACTCTTCAGGAAATAAACAGCTTTGGATGAAATGAGAACACAATAGCTGTCTGTGTTCTCCACTGCTATGAAACTGCAAAAACCGGAAAGATAAGTCAGTGGTTTTTTACATCGTCTCATTTGTAAAACACTGAGCTGGGAGGGAGACTATTCTGTTCTTGTACTTGCTACTCTCTGTGTGACCTCTGAAAACCTACCAGGAAAATGAACTGCAGCAGAGAGAGCGCTGTGACCTTAGGATTCAAATGTTTTTATTAGTTCATCAAAAATAAACTGAAGTGTGCCTCAAACCATCACCCTTGCACAATAAGTGTAATATTAATATTAAAGTGCCCATTTTGTAGCCTTTCTAGCTTTGGAGATTAGGGCTACAAGATAGGCAGAAAGAACAGAAGTACTTGTGGCACGTTAGAGACTAACAAATATATTTGAGCATAAGCTTTCGTGAGCTACAGCTCACTTCATCACTTCACGAAAGCTTATGCTCAAATAAATTTGTTAGTCTCTAAGGTGCCACAAGTACTCCTGTTCTTTTTGCAAATAGACTAACACGGCTGCTACTCTGAAACCTGTCATTATGCAAGATAGGCAGAGTTACAGGGTTAACTCTAGATCAAACAAAACATTGGGAATACCACAGTCTCACTCAAACACCAAAGAAAGGCAGAGAGTTAGAAGTGATAGGGAATAGAAAGATAAGAAAGCAAGGCAGTGAGATAGCATGATAGCATACCAAGTTTTACTGCCATCACTTTGTTGGTTAGGGGTATGATTTTTTTTATATTTATGTCAGTAGGAGAGGAATAAGAGAAGAGAGGAAAAGGTCGAGATGCAATCACCCCATGACATAGGTGGCTGGGATCATTCTATTAATAAATATTGTTCAGTGGGGAGTTTGACTGAGTCACTACTCTACCTTTCAAACCACACAACAAATTTCCCCAGCACAGAGACGTAGTCGGGGTGTTTTTGTTTGTTTATTTAAAGCCAATTTTATTGCTGACACATTCTTTAAATTTCAGAGTAGCAGCCGTGTTAGTCTGTATCCGTAAAAAGAAAAGGAGGACTTGTGGCACCTTAGAGACTAACAAATTTATTTGAGCATTAGCTTTTATGAGCTACAGCTCACTTCATCGGATGCATTCATTCTTTAAATTGAAATTGTTTGTAAATCTACTCTGATGTCTCTCATGATACATTACAAACTACAATGCTTCACTTTTTTTTCTTTAAAACAAACAAACAAACAAAAACAATGTTAACCTGCTGCCTGACCAGTAGCTAGAGAAGAGAAATTAGCTGTTTAACATTGGGGGTGAAAGGTTAAGCAGCAAGCAGGAGGGTTTCCCAGGGAGATTAGTTAGTTTGAGTGATGAATATGGGAGGGAGTATAGGGTGAATTAAGGAGATTTAGAGAATTATACCATCTGAAAAAGATCAATGTAAAAACAAAGAGAATTCAAAGGTGAAATATTTTATATATACACAACATTTTGAGTCACCATACAAGCCTGAACACTAATGGCATATTTTACAAATTTAAATATGTATTTAGTTTCTCTATTCACACTATGAGTGTGCTAAATGGAATTATTAGTGTTATTCCTGCACTGTCAGTAATTCACTAGTGTATGAAACACGCCTGCAGGAAGGAGATTCTACTCCTTTAGATCAATTATTAGGCAGTTTGAAAATTATTTTGCATAGCAACAATTAACATTCTCACTATGTTATTTTTAAATCTTCCTCTTCCAAATGGTCACAGCTTGAGAGGTCTATTGAAATTTTTCAGAGTTGCTATCCAAATGAAACGGACAACTTTGTGTTACCTGTCCTATTTTCCTTACCAACTAAGTGTTCTCTGCAGTCAGTGTTTCTGCAGATCCGAACTGTGTGCCAACATGCGACAACCACATGCTGTTTTCTAAGCTGGTTTCAGAGTAACAGCCATGTTAGTCTATATTCGCAAAAAGAAAAGGAGTACTTGTGGCACCTTAGAGACTAACCAATTTATTTGAGCATAAGCTTTCGTGAGCTACAGCTCACTTCATCGGATGCATACTGTGGAAAATACAGAAGATGTTTTTATACACACAAACCATGAAAAAATGGGTGTTTATCACTACAAAAGGTTTTCTCTCCCCCCACCCTACTCTCCTGCTGGTAATAGCTTATACAGCAAGTCTGCCTAACTGTTTCATAATCCCTCTCCCCTATCTTTCTCCTTTGCACCAATACAGAAATAAAGAGAGAATCGTTGAAAGCATTTGCCTCTGAGCTGACAACTTGCAGGGCATATTACAGATCCACAATATTAAAACTAAAAAGTGAAAACTGCAGTTGTTTACTGGGCACTTTTCATTGCAGCCCACTGCTGGGAGGTTGCTTGGCTAGGCTAAGAGGTCTTGTTCATTGTTAATGGCAGTGGAAAGTGGGACACAGATCATAAGGAGCGTTGCAGGACAGGATCCAGCAAATAAGCAGCTCTTGCCATTATGTGCAGCGGCAGGAAGATGCAGAGAAAGTCACAGTTACATGTTCTTGGAAGTTCTTCTTTCACAGACTTCAGTGTAAGGAGAGAAATACCAAAGGGGTTGTAGGGCACAGCCAGTAGAAGGAGTTCCTGAATGTCTGATAAATGTTATTGGTAGAACTGGGTGGAAATTTTTGTATGGAAAATGCCAATTCATCGGAATTGAAACGTTCCGCAGGAACGTGTCGATTTTGATGACATTCCAGTAGAAACCAGGCAGATTTCTCATGGAACCCTGCCTGCTACTCAGGTTTTGAAACCTGGTTGCTGGTTCCTCAGCAGCCTACTAGGGAGCCAGAACTCCCAGCTCCTTGTCAACATGGACTGACAGGGAGCCAAGAGCCTGGGAGTCCCTGGCACCCAAGCTCGCTGGCAGCCCGAGCTCCCAGGGCTTCCATGGTCCCTGACTCTGGGAAAGTCTGCTGGGCAAACTCTGGCTCCCTGGCCGCTCATCTGGCAGGCTGCCACAGACAGCCAGGGACCGAGGTGGAGGATTCCCAGCCTGTCTGGCTCCCCAGTGATGCCCTCCTGGTGTCCAGGGAATCAGGCAGCTGTTCTGGGAAAAATTCTGATAAATTTTTTTTCCTACGACAAAGTGCAAAACATTTCAAAATTTCAAAATCTTTCATGAAACAGAAAATCCAGTTACTAATCAGCTTTAGTTGTTGGCTGCGAAACTTTCATCAGCTCGACCATTTGAGAAGCATTTTGTGCAATATACCAATCTACATCTGACTGAACCACTGGTTATCAAATAGGATTTTAATACCAAAACATCCAGCAGGGTCAGTTAATCAGATTTCTCCTCACCCCTCAATAAAATGACTAGGGCTCCTAGCTGCTATGGTAACACAAATAATAATACCATCGGTTTTTGATTAAAAGAATCATGCCAATAATCTTCAACGAATTCTTTTTATTACTAGCTTACTCCAGGAGGGTTCTTCTGTATTGTACACTTAACTCTTTGTCTTTTCCCCTCATGCCTTTGTCTCACCTAATCATGATAATTCATAGAGCCTCTTGTCATTGTAAACCCAGATGGCACAATTAAGGAGAAGTCTCACCACACCTTGTCTTTAGGGTTTGTTTGTTTTTGTTAATGATTTTTTATGCTCTTAATGTTTCAAACACTAACTGCATTAGTTATCATATGTATCTATTCTACTGTTTGGACTACAGGTGTGCCATTTAGAAGACAGGTAAAGGCCTTTGAAACTAGTCTGATTAAAATAAAGGTTATCAAATTAAATCCATCTTGCTTTAGTACTATGTAATATATGCATAGGCCATTCTATTCTTAACACTCTGTGCTTGACAAACTTCTTTTTTTTAAAAAACACAACCGTCTCCCCTGATCTAGTGCCTCTCAATTCAGTTATGAAATAAAATAAACAGTTTATGTGTCAGTTTATATGTTGCTGTTCCCAGGGCCCAACTGATAACATACTTCTCAGATGCCTGTTTGACTTACTATTTCTAGTTAACAATCCCAACTTTAATTTATCTGCTATACTACGATACGAGTGGTGGGTGCCTGTGGATGATCAACGTAAACTAACTGTCTCGCGGCCCACCAGTGGATTACCCTGACAGGCCGCGTGTGGCCTGTGGGCCGCAGGGTGCCCTCCACGGAACTATACTGTTCAACAGCAGTAGCTCTCACAGCCTTAGATGGTTAAACATTTACATATCTCGTTTTTTAAGAGGACAACACAGCTAAGACAGTAGAGTTGTCTCATTATTTTCTGAGGAGTATGATGGGAATTTTAATTTTAAGCTGATACTAGAGACTTAAACAGATATTAGAGACTGGCAGAACACGGATTTCTCCTCACAACACAGTACTGTGACAAAACAGGTACTATGTTTTATACCCATTTTAGAGACAGGTAAACTGAGGCACAGTCAGGTGCTCTGGCTTCAGTCAGAAGTTTCCAAACTGTGGTTCATAGACCAATGATGGTCCACAGAGAATTTACTAGCCAAATGGTTCTGGTTTTACTTGTTCCCAGCTGCTAAACTGCATAAAAAGAAGTTAATAGACAGACAAATTCGTAGTGTTATTATTCTACGTAAGAAATTGCCACAGAGAAGTTATGAAATTTCAGATGGGAAAGGAGGTGGTCTGTGTAATTGCTAAGAATGCATGGGGAGATAATCATGAGACAACCTCTATTAAAATGTGGCCCACCCTATGAGAAACTATTATATCACTGGTTTCAGAGTAGCAGCCGTGTTAGTCTGTATCCGCAAAAAGAAAAGGACTTGTGGCACCTTAGAGACTAACAAATTTATCTGAGCATAAGCTTTGGTGAGCTACAGCTCACTTCATCGGATGCATTCAGTGGAAAATACAGTGGGGAGATATATACACAGAGAACATGAAACAATGGGTGTTACCATACACACTGTAATGAGAGAGATCAGGTAAGGTGAGCTATTACCAGCAGAAGAGCGGGGGAGGGGGTGGGGGGGGGAGGAAGGGGGAACCTTTTGTAGTGATTTGCTAACTGGATACAATTAACTTAGGCTTGAATAAAGACTGGGAATCATTACACAAAGTAAAACTATTGCCCCATGTTTATTCCCCCCTCCCCTCCCCACTGTTCCTCAGATGTTCTTGTCAACTGCTGGAAATGGCCCACCTTGATTATCTCTACTGAATTGATTATCCACTGTATGCATCCGATGAAGTGAGCTGTAGCTCACGAAAGCTTATGCTCAAATAAATTTGTTAGTCTCTAAGGTGCCACAAGTACTCCTCTTCTTTTTGCGGATACAGACTAACACGACTGCTACTCTGAAACCTTTCATTTTATCAGTTTCTCTTGATCAATTACAGTTACATTCCATAAATCAAATTATTTTAAAGAGGGGAAAAAATCCCACCAAATTGCTTTAGTTTAGACAATAGTCTTGCCAACAGACAATAAAAGGAAATTATTTTTTCTTGCTGTAGTTCACTGAATATTTAAGCCCCGATCTTCAGATGTGCTCAGCATATGGAGCTCCCTTGAGTTCATTGAGGTTCTCAGGCCCAGCACTTCAGAAAACTGGATGATTAATTTCTATTATGCTTTCTACAACAGGCCAGATTTAATCTTAATCAATTTTCCTTCAAGGTGTCAGGGATGTATTTTGAGGAACGGAGGTATGGAAACCAAGGGCAGTGATTTCCTGGTGAAGCACTGATATTTTAGCAAATTTGTAGTTAAACCTTACATTTTGTTCCAAGTTTGAGTCACACATCATCATGCGTTTTCTTTTGTCAACAACATACATCCTCTCCTCTTGTGCTTAAAGTTTCAACAGAAGAGCTGAAAACTAAGATATTACTTTTGTTTTTTTCTATATTCCTACATTTCTGTGATTTAAAAAATCAAATTAATAAAAGAAAATGAAAAATTAAATGAAACACAATCCAGTAGAACAAAGTAGAAGCAACCAGATCTCTGGAGAATTTGTGGGGCTTTAACTACATCAGGAAGTAATTACACAATATTTTCCAGAAGTGAAACAGTGAGCCTAACTGGAAAAAAATGTGGAAACATTTAGTTAGAACAGTAGAGCAAGGTATTATACCCACGTCCCCCTTTTATGGATTAAATTTTGAAGGAAAATATGCAAATAATCAGGTCTTTAAATCTGGTTTTAATTACAATACTAGGATAAAAGTCAGAGGCACAATTTTGTACTGGTTTTCCATGACAAGAGATACCGTTTTCTTGTTGAGTGATATTCCTGTTGGTGAAAGTCACAGTGAATGAGCAATACAACAGCTGAAATTGTGTTAGACATTTTTGATAATTTCACTGATGTACTTACTCATTTAGTAGCGCACGCACACACCCCCTTCCCTCACTCATAAAAGTCTTATTTGGAAAATCTCTATAAAAAAAATTTAACTCTCTGGGCTCAAATTTTTCCCAGTTTTCTCCCAGCAGAAGCCAGATTATGGCCCCTGGCAGTGGAAAATCTGTCCACGGAGTGTGTGTGTTTCAGAGCCACTGCAACAACAGAACTTGCCACGAGAGACACAGTGATCTCTAGTGCACAACCAACAAGAAAACCCTGGTGCGCACACAGCTCCTGGAGAGCAGCTGTCAAATCTCAGACCCCCAACTTGAATAGTAGTAGGGAGAATGCAAAAATTGAGAGGGCAGGGAAGGTCATGGTACCACCAAATTAGATACACTGAGGCACAAGGCCAGATGTCAAATGATATAATTTCTCTAGAACCTCACCTTCTTGGAAAATGTTACTGTTTTATTCTTTCAAAGCAAAATGAGAGTAATGAGACGATAACATGCAGTTAAACAAGACTGCTACACCATTTAGAAACCTAACTGCTCAGATTCCTTCTTCATAAATGGGGGGGGGGGGAGGGAGAGAGCCTGGCCATGTAATTGAGGAAAGGACTTGACATCAAGAGATACGGGTTCTAATCTTGAGTCTGTCATAAACTGAGACACTCACCTTGGACTAATTACTTAATATCTTATTGCCTCAATTTTCCTTATCTGTGAAACCGAGATAATGACAATGAGTTAACTTATTAGGGTTTTGTGAGGCTACATCAAACGATATTTATAAACCATGTGAACACACTTGGAAGGGAGGGGATGATGGAAGTTCTCAAGCACCAAAAATATCCTCCAGGAAATCAAAAACAAGAGAAATAGGTGACGTGGATAAAAAAAGCTTTTAGTGGCTATTACAAAGACACAATGTATTTTCATATAATGATTATATTATAACACAGCAGTTGCTGGGTTAGTACTTACAACTCATCTTGGATGTTGTCTGTCAGCTTGAATAGCTGCTCCTGTCCTTCTGCCTGGCTTTCTGAATACCGGGGCAATAGTCCTTGAGGGCCTCTACAACAGCGTGGCTTTCTCACTCTCTCGGCCTGCGTCCTACATACAAAACACACATTAACTGATTTAATGTGACTTAAGTTTCCCTTGGAAACTTTACTCCATATAAGAAGTCATATTATAAGCAAGGTTTGGCATGAAAAAGCCATTAAGTTTTTAAATCTCTGTTGGTATCTGCTTTGTATAAATACAATATTATTTTATCTGGGCGTCTCTCTAGTAGATACAGATCTCTATGCTTCTTTTTTGCAATTTTCCATTGAAATCTGGTTTGAAATTGAAAAGAAAGCAGGTGAAATTGATGTGGAAAAGCACTGTGAAGCACAACGGCCTGCAAATTTTTAATAAAAATATGTATTACTACATAAAGGTTTTTACCCTTTTTTCCAGAAACAGGAATCCATGTGTGATGTATCTATATAGTTATTGCATTTGTTGTAGAAGCTTGCATGTCGATGGACAAGATGGCAATAGGTTGAAAAGTAACAGACACCCACAAGTACGCTGCACATGTTCACGCTCGACCCACTGGTATCTGCTTCAGTACTATAGTGAATCTTTACTTAAAAAAATCCTGGATGCTTTTAAACCTTTGGACACCGTCACCATGCGGAGAATTGTGCTGCAGAATACCTACCCCTGCTTCTTTCTTTGCCTCTTCCCAATCCCACCACTTGGAGACTGCTGCCTGCTGTTCAGAGCTCTCTTTCAAGCGAGTGCTATTAATTTTTCAAGAGGCTACTGACAGCCGAACCCAGTATTTTTGATTATTGAACCCTACTTCCCCGCTTAATGTTCTCTACAGACACTGCGGAATGAATGGCTGTTGTCCTTTTGATCTGACGAGGGGGAAAATCCCACAACAATTAGTTTACTTTTTAAGCTGCTTGGCAACAGCACACAAGAGTACTTGCCCGCTAAGTTTTGCTTGTTGCAGATGTTTTCTCTGGAGTCTTGTTACTTCTTTAGTGCTTTTCCTTTTCATCAACCCTATCCCCATACACACACACAGACACACTTTTAAACTCTGCTTTCCTCTGGGTTTTTGGCATCCCTGCCTACTAACTCTAATCATGGCAAACTATATTTTTACTGCCTCTACTCTTCTTGGCTACAGCTACTAGTAAAAGTCATCTTCTATATGTCCCTCATGTGCTGCCTTTGACTTGATTCACGGCTTTATTTGCCGTAACTGTCTATTTATTGAGTCACTTATTGTGACTAAATTCACTTTAAGCACTTTGACTATTGCTGCTTCCAGTGCTTTATTTTCTTGTAGCCTCCGTGGCACGGTATCGTTCAGCTGGCTCAGTGGAAGAAAGAAATGGAAACCTCCCTTTCCCAGTCCCTTGGAATGCAGAGAACAGGCTACTGTCATAAATGCCATGGACTCGTGTAGAAGGCTGTGTTTGTTTATTTTTACCTCTGAGCTATTCTTTTAAGTCTGCACCTGCAATGGTGGAATAATAAGTGCTGGTAAAGAGAGGATAGACGTCAGATTTGTAGGATGTACTATTCAAACATCGGAAGGAGCATACAAAATGGCAACCTGAAATGTCTCAAATGTATAATGTAGCCACAACTGTCATCCTTAAAAATTTCCAGTGTTGCCTCTACAGCTAGCTGACATTCCCACAGTTTTGTTATTAGTAGCTGTCTAAAAACATTGCTGTATCTAATTTACCTAGGAACTGCTGTGTTGTATGTGGTTTAGAAACCTGTAGCTAACTAGTGCCCATCAGTGGTCTTTCTTGCACTGCAGAAAAAAAGATAAAATATTCCCCCTCGTGCTGGTGTTGGAGGTGGGTGCAGGGATGAATTACAAAAGGTGTAAAGTAATAAAACAGCATTTCATAAGGGACAGGTACTTAGAAGTAAAACTAGACAGCACTTTAATCCATTTATCAAAATTCTTGCATGCTCCTATTTCCAGGCAGCTGGAATATACTGTGAAGGAGGCTAGTTTGTAACCAAAGAACTTAAATAAATAAAAGGTTTAAGCAGAAATCACGACATATCCATCAGCTTCTCAGAACATTTTACTTGTGGACCTTACTTGTGTGAATTTTCCTTCTCTCCATGCACCATGTTCTCGACATCTTTAAAGGCCCAGCTCTACCACCCTGTACCCACACACTTACAGGCAGGTTTTCACAACTTTACAAAACAAAATGAATTGTTGAATATGAAAGAGAAGATTAGCGATTACAAAATGGGTACAAATTGGTTATTGTCTTCTTATTTTATCTGCTTCCCAAGTCTGTACAGCCTCTCTCATCCTTCCAGAGACTTACAATTGCAAAAATTCAGATCAAGAAAAGAATCCACAATCCTAAAAGAAGTAGTTAAGCCAACCTAAGCCAGACAGCACTAAGCAGACAGCACTAGGTCGACAGAAGAAATTCTTTCTTTGACCTCGCTGCTGCCTCTCGGGGAGGTGGATTTACTAAAGTGGCAGAAGAATTCCTTCCATCGCTGGAGTAAGGGCTTGTCTACACTTGAAACGTTATAGTTGTAGCACTTCAGTGTAGAGACATGACCATCATTGATGGGAAGAGTTCTTCTGTTAGTGAAGGTAATCTACCTTCCTGAGGGTTTGGTTGCTAGGTTGACAGGAGAATTCTTCCGTCACCTAGCACTGTCTATGTTGGAGGGGTAGGTCAGTTTAACTACACTGCTCAGGGGAGTGGATTTTTCACACCCCTGAGTGATGTAGCTAGGTCGACCTAACTTTTTAGTGTAGACCAGGCCGAAGCGTCTGCACTGAACTGCTGCAGTGTTTCTAGTGTAGACAAACCCTCTACCAGCAACATTTGATTTTCAGTCTCTCCTGCCCTGTTGTCACACAGCTTTTGATTTTGGCGAATGAAGAATCACTTCTCTAGATAAAAAACTAAGAAGCAGTATCATCAAGTGGACTGAGTAGCGAACTAGGAGACAACACCTAAGATCTAATCTTGGCTCTGCCACAAACTCACTGTGTGACCTTGGACCAAGCACACTGTACATTCTTCTGTGTCTTAGTTTCCCCATCTGAGAACACACAATACTTCTACCTGGACATACTTATCTTACATAACTTTCAGAGGACTGACTGTACAGCATTTTTAAGATGTAAATGCTATATAAGGGCTAATTATTCCAACCATCCCTATTCAGAAGTTGAAAGCTAGTATATGACAGAGTGATGTCCTTTACTTCACCCTGAACCTATCCAGAAAGAACCTTTTTGCCAGTTTCAGTTCATATAGATCTCCATTAAAATGGCATTAATATGCATATTTAAATCAGAAATGGTCTGTGAGGATTTAGGGCTGCATGGTATGAGATATCTACTGCAGGTCTGAACATGTATTTTCATATCTATAATCTATATCTATATCTATAAATAAAGAGAAGTGAAATAAAATGTTTGAAGCAAATTTTTCATCAATAGCGTCTGTCTGAGGTGGAGTAGCCTGAGTATTAAATGATCATATTGAATTCACAACCTAAACTGCTTAAACAAAGATTTTAATTTACTGAAGAATTACTTAAAGAGCCGAGTATGAGAGGGTAAATTGGTGGAGAACTTCAAAAGTGTCATATATGTGGACAGTTAAGACAATGTGAAAGGGGAAGAACTGTGGTCTTGTGGTTAGAACAGGACACTAGGAATCCTGGGTTCTATTCCCATCTCTGCTACTGGCTCACTCTGTGATCTTGACCATGTTACATAACTTTTGCCGCTCAGTTTTCCTATAGGTAGAACAGGAATAATAAAACTTCATAGGGGTATAGTTGGCTTAATTGTTAAGTACTTCTAGATCTGTGGATGAAGTCTGTGTGAGATGTGCAAATCACCACCAATTTCTACAATTATAATACAATACTAAATAAAATTTGTTTTTCTTAATGAAAATGCAAAATGTTTGAAGGCTATAGAACATACTCCCACAATAGGAAGCAGAGTCCCACCCTCACTATCTTTCCATCTTGCTGTTAGTTCCACCTCTGTCACACACACTCCTCAAAGAAAAAGCAGGGTGTCTGAATATCCCACATTTAATAGAGCAGAACAACAGAGAAATTATTGTTTCTGGGCAGCCCTCACTGGCTCTTAAATCTTTCTGCAGCACCTAGATACTGTAGCGACAAGTGATTCAGAAATGCTTACGTAGTGACAGATTTAAGGAGTGACTGGCTTACTCTTAACAAAAGGTTTAAACTTAAGCTACAGGTCAATAATTAACTTTTCAATGAAAGACTGTTCCATTATGTATTCAGGAAAGTGAAATGAATAATGGATCATTAATCCACCTGCCCTGGAATGAGCAACAAAGTATCCAATAATTTTCAATATAAAATATTCTTCCAGTAACACTCAATCATGTCATTTTTACAATATTTTGTCAACTTCTCTTCTGCAGGACAGAATCTGGAGGCATCTGAAAGGTAGCATGTGAGAATGCTGTGGGAAGTGGAGAGAAGTCCTTCTAATCATAACTATTCTTCAGAAATCAGGACATCAGAGAGTGCTGGTTTCCAATGTCTGGCCTAGGAGCAGGTCAGAGAAACAGAAGAAAAGTGCTTGGCATTGCAATGTGTTTCTGAAAGACTCTTGGCAATTTATGAGTTAGTCTGGAAGAAATTAGGAGTATAGTGTCTCCCCTAAGCTGATTTCTTTACTGTTCCTCATTGCTTTTTTGGTGCTAAGATGTTCGACCTGGTGGTAAAAGGTAATTCCCCTCTTGGTGATAAGAAGGTCAGCTGCCTTTTAATTAAGTGCCACTAATATTAACACTAATTGTGTTGCCTGTCTTAGTCCATCAGCCCTGGGCAAACTGGTTTGCTTGGTCTGGACAGCTAAAAACATTCCTCACTACTTGGGTTGGTTTTTTTTAAATCTACAATTTGTTCTGCTGTCTCAAGTTACGTTCTGTAAATAAAAAGCACCAACGATGAAATATAAAAAACTGAAAATCTATAAAGCAGAATGAACAGTGGTGTGCCCACATCTGTGATACATTAAACATGCACTCAACAGATTTGCTGATTCTTTTTTAATAAGCACACAAAGGCAATACAAGAGAGAAATGCCCTTATGTCTACTAGTCACAGCAGGAAAGAGGGCTGCTCAATGGAGACACAAAGAGATTGTGAATGGTGTCAGAAGGTTGAGGCACATAGTACAGTGCTTCACTGTTCAGACAAAGCATGACACTTGAGATTCTTATTTCAATTTGTTATACGCATGTTTAAAAACCGTAAGGCTTGTATTATTGTAGCTGTGTTCATTGGTTGTCTTTTGCTTTACAATCTGCAGCTTTTTTTGTGTGTCAGCCAAAATGGCTTCAAGTTTTTTTAAAAAAGGTTTAGTGAGCAAATAGATCAGGACTCAGTTGCTGTAGCAAGGCACTCACATATCTCACTGGTGAGGGCTATTAAAGAACTTGGTGATAAACAGCATAGCTTGTTTTACAGCATATCTAATGGGTTGCAAAACAAAAATAAATGAGACCCATCATAATCAATTGTTCAGTACTTCTACAAATTATATTTTCTTGCCCTCTGTCCCATGTAATACCCTAGGTTTGTCTGCACACTTACTATTAAAATTATATATGGCCAAATTCTGCCCTCAGGTACACAGGTACAACACTCACTGAAGTCAATAGAAGTTGCACACACATATTTGATGGCAAAATTTGTAATACATTATTTAAAGAGGTTTATACAAATTAGTTTGGGATTATAAATCTTTAAAAGGCAGACTGAAAAGTATCATTTTGGCAAACAAAAATAAATGAACAGAGAAGTCTCTGCAAAGAAAATCTCTGTGGAATTTAGTCTTTGCATGTTTTTTCTATTGCACCTTTCCATTTCCTCATCACCCAATCAAGAGTTGTTATTCAAAGTATCATAGTAGTTGTAAGAAAATCAAATTTCATCTCTTTCCATCATAAGAAGGAAACAGAACACTGCATTATAAGTTGTGGTCTTGCTAAGAAACAAAAGCTTGTGAGATTTTCTAAAACTGCCTTCCTGGTAAGAAAGCCGCCATTCTTGTCACGTATTGTCCCATTTAAAAAACTCAAAGCAGTTAAACACATTTTTAAATCAACAAATCATAATCTTTTCCTTGGTATACCAAAATATCCTGATCCGTTCAATAGTATTTTTTTTAAAAAAAGGATTTCAGTGAACAACCTAGGAACTAAGTTTATCTGAAGGATTTAAAGAGATCCAACAAATGTTCTCAGATTACAAGTTTCACTGATCTTAATAACATTTGTGACTTAGAGTCTGTAATGACACCAACTCTGCATATTTAAGCACTGTGTACAGTACTTAAGATGCTAAAGCATCAAGTCCTTTGCAAGAAGAAAAATCTTTTCAAGTATTTTCAAGACGACAGTTCCTCTTGGAGGACATATCAATTTTACACATTTCCAGAGGACTTCACTGCAATTCTCAAATGAATGCATTAATATCGTTAAGGTGAAAATCACTTAGCTCAACAGTTAAATGGATAAACAGATATGGTTGCATAAAAGGACTATATATTTGTATACAAGGTGAAGATTAAATTTACTAGGATTGTTTCTGTTTTTGGGGGGGTTGCCTCTGCCAATTTATATCAGAAAGGGATAAGATAGGAGGCAGATTATCTTGTTTTCAATCTTACCAATCAGATTTCCAGACACACTTTCTCTTTCTCTTCATCATAAAGTGGCTTAAAGCCCAGATACCTCTGTGCTGGGTTCTACTTGTGCCTTACCTGCCAGGCCCTTAATGGAATTGTGCATGCAATAGTACATAATGCAGTTTGGAGCCATCCAAATCCCAGAACATGATCTGAGACACTCTGGACTTGGAACATGCTGCTGTATGCAGAATTGGATCCACAGTCAGAAGAGGATGGCACACCACCAAACCCAGCACACAGGGGCAGTTAGCCACAAAGTCATCTAGATAAACTTCTCTGGAAGTTACAGAAAGTTAGGAATGGACATATCACCAAACCTATTCAGCCCCACCTGTCCTCCCTATTACCACACCCTTCCCCTGAACACTTAGAACAAGACCCTGGCTCTCTTTGAGGCCATCAAGTTCTTCAATGCTCCCACCAGTAATAAATGTCCTCAGCCAGATATATTCCTTGCTGCCAAAACAGAACTGCAAGCAACTGTCACCAATATCAGTGTTAAGAAAGGTGCTTCAGTTTTCCAATTTAACAGCCTAGTCACCGTACCCTATTAAAACAGTAACTTACTGGTGCTGGTACAGTTAAAGCTCTGTCAACGTTTCCATTGTAAATCCTGTTTTCCACGTTTGTATAGAATTCATCTGTAAGAAGTCTGTTCCAGGCTGTAACTTGGCATGCAAAGTTTCAGCCTGGGAACAATTCTTTTTTTCCTTTAAATAATTATGAAACAACATCCGTTTAAACAAAGGAAATTTGGCAGGTAATCTGTCCATGAAACAACTCAATCACTGCTGGTATTTTGAAGAAAGAGAATACTACATTTGTTGATCTACTTAACTGTGGAAAGAGTTTTGTGCACATAACATATTAAGTACTTTTTCCAAAGGTGTTTTACTGTGTTTAAAAAACAGATGAGGCAGAATCTCTCAGGATAAGAGGAAGAAGACTTTCAACTTTTCTCTTAAAATATGCTGTGACTAGAGAGACAGACTGCATAGTGGTCTGAGCACAAGACTGAAAGCTGTGACGCTAACTCTATCTGTAGCCTTGGGCAAGTCACTTTACCTCCATGTCTCTTATTTCCATGATTCATAAAATGGGGATAATTTCTTACTTACATCACAGATGGGTGTTGGATAAATGAAATGTATAAAGCACCCTGAAAAGTGCTAAACTGACAGGAGGCTAGAATTATTATTATAGAATTATTAGCTGCTAAAAACATTTATTTTATAGAGGCAGTAACAACTTGTGAAAATGTTCGTTGAGGCTTAATTCAGATGTGAGATGATGAGAGCTTGGACAAGAGTTTTAGCTGTTTGGATGGATAAGAAAAGCTGTATTTTAGGGCACACCTAAGTGACAAGTTAGCATGTGGCAAGCTGGGGTGTAAATCTACTATGACCCAACATGCCACACACACTCTCCTGCTGTGCACCAAAAGTTCCCTAGTGCGCACTGACCGACTGCGGTTTGAAACAGCAGTATGCAAAATGCAATAAGGATCTTTTGCTGTGCAGCAATAGGGTCTACATGGGCTGGCAATGTGCGGCACACTGGAGCGCTGTAGATTTACCCCCCCCCCCCCACACACACACACAAACACAGCTTGCTGTGCACTAACTCATCATCTAGACAAGAATTGGCAAAATTTAGACATAGCCTGGATGCGAGGGCCTGGAGAGAAGTTCCAGTTAAAGATAACACCCAGGTTACAGGTCTGAGTGACAGGCAGGATGGTGGTGTTACCCACAGTGAATAAGAAAGGAGGTATTGGGGAGGGCTTGGGCTTTATTAGGAGCACTGAATTTGTGTCTGTGAATGAGATTACCCAGAAATGAGGTGCAGAGGGAGAAGAGAAAGGGACCAAGGACAAAGCCCTGTGGAACCCTCCCAGAAAGTTAGAAGAGGATCCTCTGAAGGATAATACTGAAGAAGGGATTGGAGAGGTAGAGGAAGAACTGGGAGAGGGCAGAGTCATGGAAGCCAAGGAAGGGTAAGATTTCAAGAAGAGCATGGTTGATGGTATCACAGGAGGTTCACTGGTTAATGAGGTTGAAGATGGTGCACAGGTTCTGAGCTTTTAGCTAGTAAAAGATCATTAAAGACCTTGGCAAGTGAGGTTCCAGTGACGTGCAAGGGGTGGAAGCTGGACTGGAGGGAGTCTGGAGAAGAGAAACTCAGTCAGAGAGAAAGAATCAAAATCTTGTCAACTGTGGCCAATTTCACGCAGTCCTACTCTAATTTAAAGCTCCTGGCTGGATGTGACTGTTCTGATGAAGTTTGTGTTAAATGTTTAAAGGTCAGTTACAGCTGCCTCCTGTCCAATTTTGGCATCAGGGGGTGCAAACCCCAACAAGGAGCACAGAAGAGATTGTATGAACTCCTGCAAACAAACTGATGAGTTGTCACAGCTCTACAATGTAACTCATTCACCAGTTCAGGGTCACAGATGCCTTTAAAGTGTGTTACAAATGCACACAAAATCCAATGTTGGATTTGGCATTAGAATATCTGAGTGAACTGAAAAAATGTGTAAAATCACATGCAGCCGGACAGCTCTCTACTGACTACACACTGAAGGAGGTTCATATGTGTTGTTTATTCCAGCAAATGCATGGAATGCATCGCACTTGTGAAATATGCTCCCAATATGCTAGTTTCAGGCAAAAACATGCAAGGTAAACAGTGCCTAGGACTAACATCTCCCACTTACAGTCAAGTCACTCTTCCTTTGGGGAATCTACTAGCTCAGATGAGGAAGACCTTTATCTGACTTAATATGCTTTTTGGAGGACTGTAGTGTCCTGGGGAAGCAACTGTTTATTATGGAGGCTGCTCTTGCCAGTTCCTCAAAGATGTAGCCATTCCACCACTTATTTTTGATCTGAGATCAGATCAGAAACGAGCCCTGTGTGTTTTAATGCAGGCACCAGGTAAAGCCTCCTGACTTTGATCATTAAAATAGACCGAATAAGGGTCAGGTGAATGCACTTAAATTTTGCCTTTATAAATTTAAGACAGCTCCTGAGGGCCAAATTTTCAAAATAGGAAAGCAACAGGTCTGCTCACAGGAATGGAGGTACCTGCGGCACCCACACCAGAACTGATATTTGTACAATCTAACTAAAACTTGCATTTGCAAACTGGGTAACTGTGCGCCTGTCTGGATGCTTTTGCAACTACTTAATTCATACCCTATTCCTGTACATGCATACACGCCCTGTTTGACTATTTAGTTCCATGGTATTAGCCGAACAATGTCATTTTTAACAGACTTGACAGTTTAAAAAATGTTATAAATGGAAATATTATTGCCTTTATTAGCTTCCAGTTTCAGCCTGGATAGCTGATGTCACAGTAGCGGTTTCATTAGGATATTTTTTAAGATGCTGAAAAATACTCTTTCACTCACCCCAATTTAAAAAAAGTCAGATGGACTTTGACAACAACCTCATTCACAACCCACCACTGATTTATGCTGCCTGAGAAAACTACTCCTCTCCCACCTTTGATTGCAAAGAGCTGTGGTCTCACTCTTAAACGTTGCTTAAAACAAATCACACAGCGCCCCGATTCTTGAGAGGATGAGTCACTCCTGTCAGATCGCTCGGTGCTCTCCTGCATGCAAGCACAAGGCTTTACCTTTAACTCCCAACAGTCAAAAAAAGGATTAGAACGTATTTGAATAAAACGCGCGGCAGTTGCCTTAGCGAGGATAAAAATCACATGGCCTGTGCTTCAGGGCACAAGCTGACACCCTGAAGCCAGAGAAATCCCGCTCCATAGCACACTATTTCACTGTAAGGTGCAATGTGGGAGCCTGACTCCTGAAGCTTCTAGAATTGACTGCTTCAGAGGGGAGATGCGGCACTAGATGGAGAAATGTCTTCTGCAGTATGACCATTGCTACGGTGCTCACCATTAAAAAATTAGCACGTATCAAGACTTGCCACTTTGTAATGACAACTGCCGTGTGATCACTCAATTACATTAAATAAGAAAGCTATTTTGTCATGCAGCTTCATACTTTGGGCAAGCAGCACCTGTTGAGAAAGGAAGCTAACTAACAGGCCTAAAAACTAAATTGTATATAATTAAAAGGCCATACAAAATGGATGTCCTCAAGAAAGCTGTAATGGTATTTTTCTCCAGATCCTGGTGTACATATTTTTTAATCTGCTACAGATGATACAGCAATGGGTGCTATACAAAACTCTAAGATACACAAACAGAAAAGGGCAAAGATGTTAAATACGTTGGCTGTGACTTTTAAAATTTACAGTTGCAAGGAACACTTTAAACCAACTGGTAGCTCATGCAATACAATAAGGGGCCTTCTACAAGTTAACAGCCCTATCAGGTGGAAAAATTACCTATAAAATATACCAACACTTATACTAGATGAGGTTAGATCAGGGTAAGAAATAGCGCTGTCTGTACGAAATAGCCTGTACGGCAACCTAGAAAAACCTAAACAAAAACACTCAAAGTTACTTTGGATAAAGAACGACTGAAAAAGGAGAGTAGGTTGGAAATTTTTTTGAAGGATCAGTTTTACTATTTTTTTTCAAATCACTTTATAAATCTGCTGCATATTAGAGATCAGACACCTATTTCTGTAAAGAAAAAAATTGAAGGTTTACATTTTTAATAGCAGTATGACTATTTTGAATGGCAGCAGTATATATTACAAGCAGTGTGAGAGGGTTAAATAGGACAGCCTCAACTCTTTATAAACTTTTGCCCTCTGGATATGTACTCATTGGCTGCCGTACAAGACTTGAGCTGTATTACACGCCTTAACGATATGGTTCAACTGTCGGTCAGGCTCGGGGCCTGGCAATGGGCCAGACCGCAATCAATGGGACACAAAACTCCCCCTTTCAGATCATCACGAAGGCTCATATTATCTCCTTTTTGTCGTGCTGGTTAAATTTATGGAGCAGAACCCCAAAGCTGCATTCCTTGGCTTGGGCCGGCCCACGCGGGCCTCCCTTTGTTTGGTACTGTAAGCAAGGCGTGCTTTGGAGGGTTGCAGGGTTGTTAGTTCAGGCACTGACTGTTTGCTCATGACTGAAATGAAAAGAGTTCAATGGAAGGGCAAAAGGACAGCACAAGTGTAAAACCCTATCCCAGCAGGCTCTGGGATCCCATATACAGACTCTGGACTAGTACGGAACATAGAAACTTGCTGTTAATGACGAAAGGAAAAATCTCATTCTAGTAACTGCTAAACAGACTAACCAGTAAGTTAGCACAATATCTTGCCAAACTGCCACTTAACTTTAACCAAAGCTATATTACTGCACACAGATGAATTTGAATAATTCAGCATAATATACTAATTAGCATGAAAATGATCTTTAACGCACTGCTCTAATTTCTTTCTTTTAAACGTGAACATGAAACCTATGTAGTACAAACACTGTCATCTGGCCAACACCACATTTAATAGTTTTTAAATGACCAGTTTTAAAGCTATGGAAGAGCTCCAGAGAACCTGATGTGACAATCTTTATGCCTATCTCTGCAGAAATAATATCTGCAATACTATTCACATGCCGGGCAAATACAGGGCACCTACTCTCTTTATTCATGTGAAATAATACAATAAATATGAAATTGCCACATGGCAAAGGGGAGTTACTTGGAATGTTTTCCTTGTGTGGGGAACTCAGGCTCTGTTCAGCTGTATTTACCCCATTCATCTTATTTGCATGATCAGTACAAAAAACTAGGAGTTTATCAAGAGTTAAGCTTGAAAGATTGTTTTAGTGGACTCCAGCTAACACCTCAAAAACAATGATACATTTTCTTTACATAAAAACAAACATATAAACTGCCCCTAGCTGGTACAATATCTGGAAATGAATTAAAGGGTTCAGTTAAAGGATCCACTGCCATAAAATCCTTTGTTATTATTTATATTATGTTAGAATGCAAAGTTTCCAAGCGAGATCTGGGTCCCTTTGTGCTAGGTGCTGTACATACGTTGGCAGACAGGGTTCCTAGTCTCATTTGCATGTTCCCCAACCCCATCCCTGTCCTCTTTCTGCTCCGTAGTACTGTGTACTTCCTTCCACGCTCCCCCAGGTACACTCCACTTCTGATTCCCTGCGCATACATCCATTACACCACATACTAGTTCCCTGGACCCGCTCTCTGTCCATGCTCCAATACATGTGCCCAGGACCCCCAGCAACGCTTTCATTCCACTCCATGACCTGTCATTGTCTTGCTCACCTGACATGTGCTTCCTCCTCTTACCGTCTCATTCGGAGACCAGGGAGCACTGCTGCATGCCATCCTTTCACATACTCCAGTCCTGCACTTCCCAAACTCCATGTCCCTTCCTGGTCCTGCTCCCCGCTCCATGTATCATATTGGACTCTTGCTCCATCACATTGCCCTTGGGTTCTTAGCCCCTAATCTCTGGCCCAGGCCAGGAGCTGCTACAGCAAAGCCTGGAGTTGGATGATGGTCAGTTTGTATTATGGAAGTCCATATACACCCATTGTAGCAGTAGTGACTTAAACACTGCTCTTTATACACATAAACACAATTCTGCCATCCTTCTATTCACCCTCAAAGAAAAACAAAGTGAAGACGCACCTCCTTTCACCACGTCCAATTAAAAACACACACGCACACAAGGCAATTCTAGGCCAAAACATTTCGGAGATATGTGCAGCTACAGAAATACCAGGAAAACTTTCAAACCAACATAACATTAAAACCTTTTCTGATTTTTACAAATCTTACCAGCGAAATCTCTGCCCAGTGCTTAAAGTCAATTTAAAAATATCCTTTTGTATAATTTCAAGTTTCATGTTGAAAATAGCAGAGCGAAAACAACAATAAAACACAACAAAATAAAATCAGGTTATTCAAAACATATGCCAGTAAGTTCTACGGACAGTGCATCTAAATCGATAGCTATAATCTTTCTACATACACTGAACATGAAGGCTAAAAAGTAAACATGGTGGCTTACTATACTGATTACAAGAGGATAAGGGGGCTTGGCTTTACCATATGCTAAATATTTCCAGAGCTCCAACAGATTTATAGTGGTCTTCTGGTCACCAAGCAGGGGAGAACAAAAAAGAAAGGAAAAGCATGCCTGGATACTCTCAGATGCTTTTTCAAGTAAAAGCTTTATTATTGCTGGAGTTAAAAGACGCTCCCTGAAAAAGGACGTGAGGTATAGCGTACGGAGAAGCCTTTAAGATGCTCACAACTAACCTCAAGCAAAATAATTCAAGTGTAAGTAAATGGAAAAAAAAAAAAAAGAAAAAAAAAAAGGTGGAGGCTGTAAGCTCCAAATGCTCACACAGAAGCAAAAATGTAAAAGAAAGAAAAACACAAGGACTAAAAACTATCAGACATCTGATTATCCCTTTTTATGGCTTACGGAGACTGTTACAGTTCAAAGTGGCTTATGTGTCCCCCACATACATTACCTATCTCGATCAGAGTCTATAATCTACATCGTTATGTTATACACAATAAATCTGAAAGCTACTCACATATTTTCTACTATTTTTTTTTTAAACTTTTATTGGTACAAGATTCGTAAAGCTAACTTCAAGAAGTTACCCTAGACATACTGTACCAGACTTGAACCCCTTGGCACAGAAAGAAGATATTTCTGGACATTACATCATAAAGCCACTGCACTGGCAAGTGGTTGATCGCTTTTATGCTTTTCTTTTTAAAATTGTTTTCCTGTTGCACTAAACACTAGTTTAATCTTTTCAATTCTTTTTATAAACTGAAAATACTAGACAGGGGGCCAAAAGTTATAAAAACCACTGGATCTGCAGTCAATGTTTTCAATACTGGAGATCCAGTCCGACTGGTTTAATGCAGTCTGATGATTTTTCCTGGTACATTCCAACAGACGTCTGTTTTGAATAAAGCTTTTGTTCATTCCTGGGGTGTAGACGCTTTAAGTTATTCAGCCTAATTCTGAGTAATAAGTAAATTTGTGAATGGAAATTGTGAATACTTTATTCCATGATCGTTGTCGACTTTTCAATTTATTCTGCTAATGTTAATGTATGAGCTTCCATTCCAAACTATCTACAGTACCTTTCTGAGACAAATTCTCCCTCACTATTTGTATCCCCTTGGACTACTTAAATCTACATCCTTTTGTAAATATTTTTGTAACAAGATTATTATTTAGATACACCATAACAGATACATCAGGAAGCTAAAGGACTTCCGTGGGAAAAAAGGATAAAAAAAGAATTGTAATGTTTAGATAAACACCAGGAGAGAAATGCACACAGTGCATAAGGTATTACTTTGCTAAGACTTGCTAGTGTCTAAAAACATTTGATAAAAAATTAGGACAAAATATGCAAGATTTTGGAACTGTGCAAATCTCTCTTTATTCTCTTGTAACTGTATTCCATTCAGTAACTTTAGGTTAACCAATACATATCTACATGAATAAAATAAAAAGGGGATTCAGTTCACAAAAGTATACTGAACTGGGCAGCCCATATGTGGATTTCATTTTGGGGAACAAACTTGGTTCTCCTTCTGCTAGGACCGTCACTTAGGAATGTAATGTGGGTCAGATGAAATAAACCCATGTGTCAAAGCCTTGTAACATTTGTGAAATATTTCTGTTAATTTCACCATAAAAATTAATTGCAAGGAAAAGCAGTAACTTTGCTCAGGCCTGATTATTAGTTCCATCTTCTTATTAAGAGAACTTGTTTGGCATAGTGATATTAAATGTATATATTATATATAAAATCTGTTTATTGTGTTAATATATTGAGAGCCATGAGCTCAGATCCCAATATAGATTAAACACAAATAGGACTCTACTATATACATTTGGCATCTGAACTGTAGTTGAGATAATTAACTATGCATACCATTTCTACTTTGGAAGTTCATTTAATTTTTTTTATTAAAAGTTCATTTTGTAATCTTAAGTGACACAATTTTAATTATGAAGAATTCACATGATAACAACTGGGTTTAGTTGGTGAGGTAATGGACTCCATAAAAACTGATAAGGGATGTGTTGGCTCTCTTTTTCAAAACTGTTTAGGTAATTGATTAACTTTTTCTGATAGACGGTATCAGGCCTATATTCTATTACTACGAATAATGTATCAAATATGAATGGATTAAAATGTTGGTTACTATACCTCAATGAATCTTGTTCAACTATTTCCAATCCTTGCATGTCAGAAGAACAATTAAGTGTCACGCTTGTTGAAAATATAACCATTTTTAATAAACGTTTTCAGCAAAGCTGCCGCCTCTAAAAGCTGTTTATTCAAACACAGATAGTTTAGCTACAGAACTAGGGCAGCTCCAGTCACTGAACGGTCATTTATTTAATCCCATTTTTGTAACAAATGGCACTGCCCCTGCATACTGTAGATGCTGACCCCTAAAGGCATTTGCCACATAACTTTTACCAGCAAACCTTCGTTCAAGGGCAGGTTTCAATATGATGTGGGACTCTTGGCTGAACTCTGCTTGAACCCAGAGGCATATCACTTACAATAGACACTAACAATAATGCTCTGATCACCTGCTTAAGACAAGAGGGTTCAAAGTGAGTTCATGTCCCCACACACCTTTTTCAATTCAGTGCTTGTACACAATGATATTAAGTTTAATCTAGTTCCTGTTCAGAACCCAGAAGTGGCCTGGGTACCTTCTTGTGTAACGTGGGAATTTTAGGAGTTTTGTTTGATGTCATTTCATCCAGTCAATGATACCTTAAATTAAACCTTCTCTTGAGATATCAACATTTTACTTTTGCAGGGACAATCCCAGTAAGAATTATATATTGTAGTGATTAATCTTTTCAAAACTAATTGCAACTACACTATAAATGGGGGGAACCGAATTATAGAGAATGACTGCAAACTTCACAAACCCCTTCCAGTATTTTTAATTTTAATTTTTTCTATTTATATTCAACCATTCTCCTTTCTTATTTTTTTCCAGGACTGGTAAAGGATCTAAGATTTTAGTGCTAAATTCCACTGCTCTTGCTCCTTTTGTTATGAGGTATTGAAGACTGACCTCCCTGCCCTCGAATGTCAAGATAAGAAAACCTTCAACAACCTTAGTTCTAAACTATAAAATGAACATCAGTACTAAGAATTTCAAGGCTCCCTTGAAATATCTTTTACAACACTTAAACAAGTGGTAGTCGTGATAGCACCCCATCACTAATGGTTTGTACGCTCCTTCTTTCATGTTGCAGTCTTGGATTGACAAGAGCCATCTACAAAAAGCTTCTTTAAAATATACAAATACAAAGAGGTGAGATCAGAGGTGACATATGGGTGGTTTACTGGTAGAACTATAACTAATTTTTTAAACAAAACAAAAACAAAAAAATCTGGCTTCAGTGTGAATTTCCCCTCATAATTTTTAACTCCTCTCCATAAATAAATGTTTACGTCTTCAATGCCATTTTAAACTTTCTAATGGTGAGTTCTATAAGACAATGAAATAGTCTTTCCAGGGTAAGTGCTGGTTATGTAAAATTAGCCAAGCAGTAGAAAACAAGACCGTAAGGAACAAACTTGCATTGAAGGAAGGAGCTAGAAGAACTACACTATTTCCGTTTTCAAAACAAATAATATATTTTCCATACAAAGCAAAGCAGATGAGAAGCATCAAAATGCCAATAAGCAAGTACAGAAGTGAAATTCCAACAACAATGGATGTGGCCTAAAAACTGAGGCCTCTAAAAAAGCAAGTTCCTAAGCCATACAGGATTCAAATTCTGGTTAGTTTTTCAGGTGGGTACCGATACGTTTCCAATTCTACACTCCAGAAAGGTAAAGAGACAATGAACAATGGGATTCTATTTGCAGTATGTTGCCAGCGAAGGAAACTAACTAAAGAAAAATTATCTACTTGATAAGAGGAAACAACCTGCAACATTCTTATTCAGAAGAAAGTCTCCACCCAATGTTTGCACAAATACATCAGTGGGAAATCAAAGCTGGAAGACCAAAGAATCCAAGGTCATATCCATTGAAAAGATACAAGTGCTATTTCATGAGCTACCAAAGCTTCCCTAAAAAAGAAAAGGAGTACTTGTGGCACCTTAGAGACTAACAAAGCTTCCCTGAGTACTTAATGCTCCTCAAAAATGTATAGGAGCAAATTATAGTTATGGGCTCTAGATGCCCCTTAAATCCCACTCTGGTCTCTCTGAGCACACACACCACAGATCGGGACTTGTGCCTTTACCTTTCCTGGAGTGGAATCACGTGAATTTCCCTCTGAGAAGAGGTCCCGACTGAAGTACACTGTCTACTGACCATGCTTATCTAGCAGTTCTTCCCTTTGAAAGTCTATGACATGTGGTGAATACACTGCCCAGACAGCCTTAAACCAGTCGGAACAGAGCATAACAGAAGAGAAAAGGGGTTTTAGAAGAACAAAAGGGACTACATGAATGTCCTAAAGGCTTACTTTTATATATAGACATGTATCTCATGAAGCATAGGAAAGCCAAACTTCAGACACACCAGTTGGGCGTCTGTCATTCTGCTTCCCTGAACTGTCTCCCCACTGCTTGAGGCACTGACCTTTAAAATGAGTTGGGGTTTTTGTTCTCCTCAGTCTCCCCAGCTTGGACCTTATTGCCCAAAACCAGTTTGGTGAGTTCCACAAGGGGTTGGAGGCAGTACATCAAAGCAAAACGCTCTTGCATCACCCCAAAAGTTTTGTCAGATAGAAGGGCTCTCTCAAGTCACTTTTTTTGCCTTTTTCCCCCCAATAGCCTGCTATTAAACAGCTAAATCAACATATTAATAATGTAAACTCCCTAATAACCAGATTACCATACAGAGCTGATCACAGAGCAGCCTCAGGTCCATCACAAAGCACAAACACAATCCCCCTTTTTTCTCCACATGATTAAAACTGACATCAGTCACTGAATGAGAGTAAACTCCCAATGAAATCACAAAGCCACCATCAACTGTAATGGTTACTGTGACTTTTCACAACTATTCCCTTTAGAGTGCATTCAAATATCTAGTAAACACCCTCTTAGGCGTACATTAATGGCAGCATGAGAGAAATGCATAAAAAGATGGGGTGGTCTAGATTTTGCTAATTCCTGGGTGGTCCGAATTTATGACCCTCTTTATTCACACCTTCAAAGGGGATGGATACCTTATATAGGTTTTAGTACATCTCTGAATCATTTAGGCTTTGTTTAGCATCCAAGCAGCGAACGGGACAATATCAGTATGAATGATACATTTTTTAAAAATTGCATTTTTCTTCTCTAGACATGAAGTGGATCTATACATGGGGCTGCATAATTTCAGACATCACAATAAAATAAAATAGAAGCAACTGGCATTTTTACAAGCTTCATCATCTTTTTACTGTCTACTGTATTCTACAGAAGAAAGACACATCAGAGAAACTACATTTGTCAAGCTTTTTCTCTGCAACCAGGCATAGCAAATGCTGTTTTATTGTAAGGACTGACACAGATTGAGCTTTTGAGTAATCACGCCACAGCTGTTTGTCTGAAAAAAGAAAAAACTGTGCGATGTCCAGCCTGTCACTGCTGGCGTGAAAAAAGTAGAACTTAGTGTAATATGCCTCTCTTCCAGTTGCTGTGTTAGAGCTGGCATAGAGCCGGGCATGGAATGTGAGATGCGTCAACCACCTCAGTCCTTCCCACCAAAGCCTCAGAAATTTGCTGGACAACAGTTCTCTGAGCTAGCAAGGAAGGTGGGTGGGTAGTAGGAATGTGCAGAGAATCATCTCAAAGAACTCCAGCTATTGGTAAGTAATCTTCATTTCTTGAGTGGTTTCTGCACTTTCCCACTACTGGCAGGGAGTGTTACAGACTTTGCATCAGATCTTGAAGCTAAGTCTAAAGATTGCTTAGTCAAAGTACGTATTGAGCTTCAAGATGCAACTCAACAAATTTCAGCTATAGAGATATATGTCTAAGGCATACCACAGAAGTCATATTAGCCCTTATGGAATAAGCCCCAAGTCCAACTGCTATAGGAATATTTACTAACTTACTACACTTCAATACAGAGCCTGATCAACTTGCGCAGATGTTGGGTAGTGATACTCTTTCCCTTGTGGTTATCCCTATAGGCAATGAAATGTTAGGGTGATTTTCTGTATATTTTAACCTACTTAGGTAGAAATTAATGCCTTCTCAATATCTGATTTATGCAACTTATATCCCCCATGATGGAAGTGTGGTCTAGGAAAGAATACTGGCAGTTTATTATCTGATCTGATTATATGGTAATTAGTCATTATTTGGGAAGTAATTTTGAGTGAGGGTGTAGGACCACTTTATCCTTATGGTAAACTGTAAAAGGATGACCAGCCATAAGAATCAAACTCATAGCAATAAAGAAAACTGTTTTAATGCATAAACCGAACAGAAACCAGTCTTCCATGGGCTCTAAAAGGGTTTCAGAAGCCTCTGAGGACTAAATTTACATCTCAAGGGGATGATGCTGGGTTCCTCGGCACAGGGAATAAACTCACCAGTCCTTTCGGAAGGTGTTTCACTATAGGGTGATTAAACACTCCTGCGGTCTGTTTCTAGATGATGAACTGAAATGGCTAAGTGATGCTCTTTTAGGGAGGATATCCCAGAATCTGATATCAAAGTGTTCTGAACCGAAGACGAAGGGGATGTAATTGGAGTTTTTCCACACCACCACTTGTGTAACACCAAGAGTAGACGATTCCCTGGAATTTAGCAGGATCTTCCAAATTTGGGCTGGATAATATAGGTGTCCTGGATATCAACCTTGTCACATGGATTAAAATCTAGCTTGAACAAATGGCAATGATATACAGAAATATATCTAGTTAACCAGGGAGAAATGTCTAGTGAGGTGCTTCAGGGAGTGCAACTGAACCCAGGCTTACTTAACTTCATTTTAAGGCTCTGGTAAAAAAGGCATAGAAAGTACATTTGTAGATGACATTAAACTATGAGGTGTTTAAAACACCAGTGAGGGGAGGAAACACTAAGGAACCTAAAGAGGTTAGAAATATGGCAGGAAATGAAATGAGATTCAACCTGGAAAACTGCAACCCAATATATCTAGGGAAAAATAACCCACAACACAGATATTTATTGATGAGGAGACATTTGTAAAGCAGTCAAGCCAATCTCCCACCTCAACCCTCGGGATAAGAGTGAACAGAAAATTGGATACGAGTTTGCAATGAAATATGGTAGCAAAACCAGACAATACAATTTTGGATTCCTTGCACAGGCAATGCATGATGTCACAGAACAGGGAGATGATGGTCCGTTTTCACACAGTACTGATGAGATGCTACTTACAATTCACGGAGAGGTTATACTAGAGGAAATTCAAAGATAAGCAATAAAAATGATGAGGGAGTTTGGATAGCTGACTGCAGGAGAGGAGTTTAAACCTGCAAAATCTGGCCTAACGCTGACTGAAGGCAGGGGAGACATGAACATCAATGAGGAACAGCAATTGTTTTGAGCAGCCCAACAGGGTTTCACAAGAAGTAACGGGAACAAACTTGCACAAAGGAAAAGTTGGCTGAGCGTGCAAAGGCCCTACGCTCAACTTGATGACATTTCTGTGTTTGTCTGTCTGTCTCTAACACATTAACTTTTAAATGAGGTCTCTGATCAATTCCAAAATTTCAACGAGTGTCCTAGGCATCGAAGACGAGAACCATACCGATTTTGGGGGGAAACCTGAAAACCTAATGGGGAAAAGATGGGTGACACAGCTTCAAGCACTTCTGCAAATGTCTGCAGATAAAACAATTTAGTTATGGTACCCATTAATGCAGTGGTCCCCAAACTTTTTTTTGATCACGCACCCCTGAGCCACGATCGGCAGCCGGGGCTGGGAGCGGGGCCATGGTCAGGACTGGGAGCAAGGCCGTGGTCAGTGCTACGGCCAGGAGTGGAGCTGGAAGCTGAGGCCACAACTGCGGCTGGGGGTAGAGCGGGGCTGGATGGTGCTCCCTTCTTTCCCCCGGGGGAGGGGAAGGAGGCCGGCCCAGGCCCAGGCCCCACTGTGCCCCATCGAATACTCCTCTGTGCTCCCCTAGGGGGCATGCCCCACAGTTTGGGGACCACTGCATTAATGCATTCCAGCATAACAATATCCCTGACCATCCTCCCAACAGAGTTTAACATGTTAATACCCTGAATGACTTACTCCCCACATACATTATGGTGGGGAGGGGAAGGAGGAATATGGAGGCATGGGAAGAAGAGACATTGGAGGCATGCACAGAGCCCCTAACATCGGGGGTGTGGAGGGAGAATGGCAGATCCTGATATGGGGAGGAGGATCCATGATGCCTTTGGCACAGGGGAAGAGGGGAATGATGGTGCACACAGAGCCTCCCAGCCACATGGGGGAAGAATGGAAGATTGTGAAGCGGGGGGGGGGGGGGGGAAGGAGGAGGATTGGGGTGGGTGCAGAACCCAGGGAGGTGAGAGACTGGAGGCATCTGGTATGGTGGTAGGAGTGCACACAGAGCTCTTGCCATGAGGGGAGTGTGACTGGTGGGCACACAGAATCCCTGGCAGGTGGGAGATTGGGGAAAGATGTACAGAGTCCCTAAAATATAGTGAGATGGGAGGGTGGCACAGATCAGGGCTTGTGGAGGATGGAATGAGGGAATGTCCAGAGCCCCGGTGTGTGCAATGTGCTTGGCCTACAGAAGCTATGACTTGTGTCCCTCTCTAGTTAGATTGATTATGAGAAAATATATCATAACAAAGGTTATTAACCTCAAGGGAACGCAAAGGAAAGAAATCCCATTGCCCGAGTCATTTACAAATCACACTGCTAAAGTAGTCAAGAATATACTGTAAGCAACAGTTCCTCATTGGCACAAGAGACTGGGTATTAGCTCATAAATCGGTTTCACCTCTAGTTTCTAGGTGAATTTTTGGGTGGGGTTTAAAAGAGCAGATGATGGATAAGATCTCATAAAGGGACCTGAGCCAAAGCCCACTGAAATCAATGGAAAAACTGTTGTTGATTTCAATGGGCTTTGAATCAGGCCCCAGGTTAGGGAAGGATTTCCAGGCGTAAGGGTCAACATAAAAGAAATCATTAAGAGGGAGCAAGTTAGATAGGTATATAGGTAAACAAGTTTATCTCCTGCTCAGTCAGGACACAGGCAGAATGCCAAACAAAATGACTTGTTTCAGGGACAAGTGCCCTAGTAAGGGAGTACTCTCTCTGAACATTAATTATTAACTCATAAACAAGCATGACAACTTTAGATTAAAACAAGGGGCATGTAGGGACACTCCTGACAGAATCTTAAATGAGCTCTCCCCTTCTGTAGCAGATTAATGATTTTGCCACCCCTAGGCCCTGAAATAATTGCTGCCCCCATATGAACTTGTGAACGGCACTAACTGATACAACAAAGGAGTCTATTTTGCACATTTTTGCTGTCGTTTCATTTTCCCTTTCTTTCTTTTGTATGGCATTTCTTTTTAAACTGAGAACCGCTTAATTTCTTCCTTCCGGTCATCATATTAACGTTTAGAATTGTCGCGAGTATGTTTACTAAATGGCGTCGCGCCGTCCTTGGTGGTTTCAATACACCGCTGATTGGTATGCGCTGATCGGTAGAATCGCGCTGATTGGTAGAATCGCGGCGTCACTGATGGTTCGGTTTGGTGCACAGTTACAATATGAACAAATGACGACACAGGCCTCCGACAGACAGTGGGGCTTGTGCAAAAAATGCCGCGGTTACAAAAATGCTGCTATTATAAATTTGCCACCCCTGCAAATTTGTCGGCCGAGGTGACAATACGCCATTGCTCCCCTTCCCACGGGCTTTATACGCTATGTGGTATTATGTGCACACTCTTCCTCTTTCCTTCTATTTCTACTCCCATGCGCTCTTTTAATTCTGCTGCTGTTGCATGATGAAGAACTGCAGGGCTGAACAATGAGATGGACACATCAGAGATAACTACTCCCTCTTCTCCACCTATGCCTCTTTATCGACAGTTTGAACGTTACAGTCCTACTGGCTGACACGAAAAGGGGTAGCGGAGAAGGCAAAGACATATAATTTTTTTTTCCATTTTAAAGGCCATTGGGTCACTCACTGACATTGTCTAAGAACCAAGATCTTACTGCACAGCTACAGAGCACTGGCATTAAAATGACAAAATGGAGAATTTTAATTACTTGCCTCTCTTCTGGGATAGAACCCAATACATATCCATAAGAGAATTTTCTACTACACATTAAGGCTAGCCATAACTAAAGTGCTCCCAACTTAACACAGTCCAACAAACCTGTTAGAACTGGGTAACCCCATGAAGTAGTCCTTTGCTTCTACTGACATTTCAGAAAGTGAATTCTTTATTTTCAGTCTCACGTTGCTGATATTAAAAAAACAACACAGTTCAATAACTAAGGAAAAGTCTCTGGTCAGAGTTAAGCTGCTTTGGCAGAAGTCTGAGTGAAAGCCATAATGGCAATTTCCTGTATTGCATGTGGTTGTGGTAGAAAAAGGGATTTCAAATAAAGATCTCCAAAAGGCCACAGGCATGTATCCAAGATTACTAAATATCAGAAAATTCCTTTTACTACCCTGTGAATTACAGGAAAAAGTTTTAATGCATGTTTTCTTAACTAACAAAAGTACTGTAGCATGCACTAAAGCAAGCAGATTTTTAGAAGATAGCTTTCTGAATATATCTATTCAATTACAGGATAGTTTTCTTGTTCTGGATTGAGTTTTTTGGCAGTATACAACACAAATGTGGAAATAATCAGAACCGCTGTATGTGACACTGCAGTACTTAGAAGAAAATATAAAACCCACTCAAAATAAAATATCAAATCATACACATTAGTTGCTAATAAATTAAATGTATGCTGTACTGTCAAGATAGATTTTCTTTTAATATCTTCCCAGTGCTCTGACATTTTAAAAAATTAAGCCAGCTGTCCTTTCTTGTTTCATAAAGAACAGAATTAATGTTAAGTTTATCTCCAGCAAAACAATAATTAAGTTTGTTTTTCTTCACAAATTAAATGAGTTTATGCTTCAGAAGTTCAGACAGCTTATGCAATTATAGCATTTCTTTCTTCTGAAGAAGTTCATCAGGAGGTCAGGCTTTTTAAATACAACCTGCTAAAAGTACATGAAACATTTTTAAACTGGCACCATATGCTATAAAAACCACCACTTATCCTAGCCTCCATGGTTTGGCTTCATGCTCCCACCACAGTTTGTGCTAGCTGGGTGTGTCGCAACATAGATTAATGGATTTTAAAGGCAGAAGAGACCCATTATGATCAGTTAGTCTGACCACCTGCATAACACGACCATAGAAGTTCATCCAGTAATTTCTGCTTGGAACTCAATAACTTGTGCTGAAACTAGAGTGTGTGTTTTAGAGAGGCATGCAATCTTGATTAAAGACTTTGAGTGATGAGTCTACCACATCCAGTGGTAAACTGTTCCAATGGTTCATTACCTACTCTATAGAAAATGTGCACCTTATTTCCAGTTTGAATATTTTAGCTTCAACTTCTAGCTATTGGATTTTATATGCTTGCTATGGTACCAGAGAGGAACAGAAAAAGACAGCATTATTTTAGGGCAGTGATACTCAGAGCTCAGTGATTCAAGAGTCAAATTAGCAATCAGAATTACCCAAAAGAGCCACACTAGTATGAATTCATTGTTTCATTTACTATATAATTCTCACAGCAAAAATGACTGACCAAGTATATTATTTTATCAACTACAATTGGTGATAACATAGTAAAAGCATCCTGACTGGTTAATAATTAAATCACACAGTGTTTTAATATTGTGTGCTGCAAAGAGCCGCAGGACACACGTTAAAGAGCCACTTGCGGCTTGTGAGCCTCAGTCTGAGTATTGCTGCTTTAGGGGTTCGGAAATGGAATGTCCTCCCATCCTTAAATATTTGGCAGATTTAACACTTAACTTTACAGTTCTCATTTTGCACAGATCTTTTGCAAGGGAACTTTTAGTAATTTATTGCGATGTAGCACGTGTCACTTTTAAGAGAAGAGGAAATGTAATGCCTGACCCACTCAACTCACTCCCAACACCCAATTGACTTAGAGGTATGTTGGGATAACATTAAGATCACTACAGGAAATTCCAGCCTTAAAAGCGATACTTCTCACAAATGAGGTACTGTGACCATGCAGGCCAATAAATATGTTGTTCAAAACTATACTACTTAAAGTTGATTCATTCATTACACTTGTCTCCATCCAGGTTAGCTAGCATTGCTATACTAATAGCAATACCATACTAACTGATATCTAGCAGTTTCCATTAAACCAGTGATGGTAATTTAGAGCCAAATGGTGAAGGGAAAAAGTATGTCTCATTTCCAGCAACGATATTAAACTACCATGACCAAGAAATGGGTATTTTTTTCCCATCAGACAGTCTAATAGAAAACGAAGCCTGCACTTTCACAACTTTATTTACAGAAAATATTTTTTTTTATAATTTCTCAGGAACTGGTAAGAGCCTTACATAAGCTGCACTATAATGAGCAATGTACTGTTTTAGGCTTCTGAGAATTAGGGATTATTTAGAGTTCAGCCAAACAGAAGGAAAAAAAGACATCACTTGGAATACAATTTTCTGTGCTGTGGTGGAGGCTTAGCTATACTTAAGAGGGCAGCAGTGATGTTTCAGTTGCTTTTCAAAATATTTTGTGACCATAAGCAGCAATCATAAAACCAGCCATCTAGTACACACTTTGTGTAGGAGGTGACTGAATTTCCATTCTAAGAAGTTTTATTTTGGTTCCCTCTCTTAAATCTGCAAATAAAGGAATATCCACCTTGAAACTGGGGGGCTAAGTTTGTAGCTTAGTTAGATTTTTCTGCCAAACTGGAGTTCAGTTGGACAAAGCATTCATGAATGACACCCAAAGAAGGGAGGTACGAAGAGTTCAAAAATAATTTTAATGAATTTTTATAGCCAATAATAATAATGTTGATGAGAAGGAGAGAGATAAATCATCATTTACTGTACTTTCTAGAGCACAGAATAAAAAAAGAGTATACTTTTACACACATTTAGCATTTTAAAGCATAAGTCAGCTTTTATTTTTTGGACAAGCTAATTTAGTGTTGTGAACTGAGGGGGGAGAGGTGACACGTTTCATCCAGGTCTGCTACATAGACACTGGGGAGGAGCAGAAGTCCTCACACCTCTGTGAACCATGGAAGGCCAGCAGCAAAAGATCTCTACTACTACAGCAGACACTTAGCAAGTCTGCTTGGGGGAAGAAAGAGATGGTGAGGGGCATTTGCCCATTTCCTGCTGGCAGCTTATGAGACATAGCAGACCCCATATGGAATGTAGAAGGCTCTTCAGCTCCCTCCTTCTCCAACCCTCAACATGACTTAGGAATCTAGCTGGGGGCCGTACTAGGGTTGCCAATGTCTAATCACACAAAGGCAAACACCCTTGCCCTGCCCTCTTCAGAGGCTGCTTCCCCTCCCTCTGTCGCTTGCCCTCCCCCACCCTCACTCACTTTCACCGAGCTGTGGCAGGGGTTTAGGGTGCAGGAGGGGGTGTGGGCTCTGGGCTGGGGACGAGGGGTTTGGAGTGTGGAAGGGGGCTCCAGGCTGACCCTGGGGCGGGGGTTTGGGGTTCGGGAGGGGGCGAGGGCTCTGAGAGGGAGTTTGGGTGCAGGAGGGGGCTCAGGCCTGGGGTTGGGGTGTGGGCTCCGGCCGGGCAGCACTTTCCTCAGGCGGCTCCCGGTTGGTGGCACAGTGGGGTAAGTCAGGCTCCCTGCCTGCCCTGGCTCTGTGCTGCTCCTGGAAGTGGCCGGCACATCCCAGTGCTGGGGTCTCTGCGCGCTGCCTGAGCACCGACTTCGCAGCTCCCATTGCCCAGGAACTGCGGCCAATGGGAGCTGCGGGAACAGAGCCTGCTTTAGCCCTGCTGTGCCACCGACTGGGAGCCACCCGAAGTAAGCAGGGCCAGGGGACTTGGTGTGCTGCCCCCTCCACACGCCACTCCCAGAAGCAGCCAGCACATCCCTGTGGCCCCTGAGGGGGGTGGGGGAGGGTGTGTCAGAGGGCTCTGTGCACAGCACCGCTCCGATAGGTCCCATTGGCCGCAGTTCTCAGCCAACGGGAGCTACGGAGTCAGTGCTTGGGGCACGGGCATAGCGCAGAGACCCCTCTCCCTCCCAGGGGCACCAGGGACATACCAGCCGATTCCAGGAGTGGCGCAGGGCCAGGGCAGGCAGGAAGTCTGCCTTAGCCCCACTGTGCTGCCGGACTTTTAGCACCTAAAATCCCCCCGTTTGGCTTCAGTAGCCTCCGGGAGACAGGGACTGATTCAGGGAGACTCTTGGCAAAACCAGGAGTGCTGGCAACCCTAGGCCACACGTGCCTTCCTGAGCGTGGTACTTCCTGAACAGCTTATTTTGGTTTGTTGCGGACTGATAAGCCTATTAAGATAAACAGGAAGAGGGCAGGCCACTGAAAAGTACCCAGTGGCTTGCAGGAGAGCTGCCCACTAACTCCTCTTACAGCTTATAGGGAGTGGAGAATGCAGGAGGCCCATAAGGCTTGGAAGGTTAAGGGAGGGACCTCAAAGGTTTGTCAGATGCACGCACTTACCCAAGGTGTAGCCCCACTCCTGTGCACAACCATTAAAAGGCAGGAAATTTAAGATTAAGGTTAACCCATTCATGTGTAAGCTCACAGTTAAGATACCCAAGCCACATTAATTCCATCACCTAATTGGAATTGATATAAGCAATCACTTGAAGAATAACAAACAGTTCCAACTTTTAGGTACCACAAAAACTAGAATGCTTGATTCCTGATCACGCACAGCTTGTACCAACTACAACCTCATTTACTGTCAGACATACTTGACAGAAAATTTCCTATTACACTAATAGCATACTGAAGACATAACTCCCCACTCCTACATCACAAAAATGACAACAGATGGAAGTTCTAAAAAATGCTCCTTTACTCATAGCAGCAATTCACCTTATATACTTAAAATCAGCTATTGAGATTCTACAGAAGATTTTTCTAGGTATCTGGCCATGTGTGCCCCCCCTGCATCTGAGATCAGAATGGGATCTCAGCACTGGAATAGTGTCAACCACAGACTGAGTCCATCCATGACAGTAAACTTACTTTAATTCATACTTTGCAAGGTTAAACAACACTAATCAGATCAGCTTGAACATTTTTATTTCTGTATACTTCTTAACTCGGAACAGTCATGGCCCAGCACACGTAGAGCAGAAAGTGCAATCTGAGCCAGCAGATTCAGCTTGGAACAGCATTTTATTTTGATTCCAAACCACACATAGCTGAACAGTTAACAAATGCAACAGGGGGCTATTGGTACACAACAGTCAAAACAAGTCCAAATCCTTTGTTGTTCTTCTCCCTGTCCTCCAATGAACAATTTAGGTGCTTGATTATATATGAGAATCAGAAAGAAAAGTGGGTGGGGGGTTCTTTTATGAACTTTTGCAACATAAGTGTAGTTGAGTGTATTTTAATGTATAAGGTCTATACATCTGTGATTAAAATCTTTTTGTGAAAAACAAATACAGTCACACCTGTGTAAAGAGGCTTCCTAAATTAATTACTAGAAATATTTTTTTCTTTAAGAAAGGTTTATGGGTCAGTGGATAGTCACAGGACTGTTGCAACAATACAAGATTTCTGTGTACTGGACACATTTTTGTCCTGCACTCATTATATTTAGATGCCTTATATGGTTTCTGATATTCATTTACTATGCAACTAAACTAGGATTTTTTTCATTTGCCAAGGATTGCAAATTGCATGAAGATGAACTTCACCTCATGCTGCTGTAGGTCCGTGACAAACAAAAGTTATTCCAAACTCGGTGGAAGCTCAGCTCTGGTTCGACTCATAGAAATTTCCTAATCTGTACTCAGTCAACAGCCATCAGCAGGAGGGCACTGTGCGACACAGGCACATGGCAGGTGGATAAAGCTAGCTTTTGCCTGCAGTCTATTTTCTCATCTGTCACGCAACCTCATCACTATTGGAAATTCATGAATGCAGATATGTATTTCAATTTAATGCACACATTGTATGCATGCATGCACATCATGATATACTTATTTTCATAAAACAGTGCAACCTTCATAATAATTTATTTAAAAAAAAAAGAGTATAGCCATGTTTTCTTAAAATGCACTCTGAGACTGCTTAGGTTAACACATCAGTTATTTTGCTTGAATGTGTCCCCAACCTCCTCCTTGTCTGAGACAGAACATTTCTAATCATACTCTAGATGGGTTTTTTCTTTAAATCCCTCTTTACTTATCCAAACTATGGTCCCTGGCATTTTAATTCTACACATTAAACTAAGTCCCAAGTGCATAAAACTATATGCTAACTGCTCCCATTCCCTTCCCAGCCCCCAACATGCTCATTTAGTCGTGGCTCAAATTTACTGTTACATTTGATGCAGGTAAAGTGTGGGGCCCTATTATACAAAAATTCATCATTACCGACAAAAGATGGGCTAACTGAATCTTACGAGTCTTAACATTAATTCTTTTTATATTTATTACATTCATCGGCAGTTAAAAAGCCTGGTGCATTTGGAACACTTCCTACTTCCACAACAAAGTATGTCTAGGTTTGAATTCTTATGAGTTTCCTGCACCTCATTCACACTTCATCAAGCTTATTGTTCCTTACTGAAATAGTGGTGGCAGACACATCAGGATTCTGAGTGTGGCATAATAAAATGGAGGAAATGGAAAAACCAAATGGAAAGACTAAAAAAAAACATTCTGAAAATCACAAAGTAAATATACCTAGATTTTTTAAACCCCCTGTTGTGCAGGATCTTGTACAACAGACAGAGTTCTAAGGCATACAGTAACACAGCACAGCATCAATAAACAGGAACTGAATGCCACTTAACCACTGGAAATAAAATGTTTATTCTCTTAGATCCAACTCTCTGGACCTCTCCTATTCTTTCCCCTTTTCCTCATTTACTTTGCCATTATTATTTTCATCAGTTTTGTAAAACATTTATCTTAAACATGTTTAATATAATTAAATATTGATTTCTGGTAGTGCCCACAACATGCAAGCCACTGAACACACACAGAAAGGCATAGTGTCTCCCCAACAGAAGGCATACAGAGCCCCTGCCAAAGGAATAAAGGTGATCCTGGAGTGGTGGAGGCGGGAACGGTGGGCACAAAAACAGAGCCCTTGCTATGGCAGGAAGGTAAAAAGGAGGGGGGACAGAGAACCCTTGGTTTGGGGGGAGGTGGGAATCGGTGCACACTGAGTCCCTGGCTTAGAGAGGAAGGGAGGAATGGAGGGCATGGGGAAGGGCAGACAGAACTGCTGGCACATGGGGAGAACGGAGGATCCTGATATGGAAAGAGAAGTAAATGGGGGGTACATGCAGCTGGGCTCTGGGGTTAGAGTGTCTGGGCTGGGGGTTGCCCCGCAGCTGGGCTCTGGGGTTAGGGGCTGCAGGTGTCTGGGCTGGAGGGATGCCCCATGACTGGGCTCAGGGGTGAAGGGCGGGTGTCTGAGACCAGAGGGGCAGAGTTTTCCCCCAAAACATACCCAGCTGGCACATGTGACACACCTAGACTGAGGCACCCAGTAAAAGCATAACAGAGAAACAGGAACCGGGTTGTTGCACGGGTTTCTTTAACTCTTTACTCCTGGGGGAATCTTTATTGCTATCCGTATTGCGACAGACATACTTTCTGACAGACATTTTGGAATAAATTACCAAAATAACTGAAACTGGCTTGATTATATTGTGTTATTTTGATAAATAAAATATGCATAATTTTGCAGAACTGTAAAATATTGTGCACAGAATTTTTAATTTTTTTGGAAAAAGAAAAGGAGTACTTGTGGCACCTTAGAGATGATGAAATCATCAGATCAGATACATCTGATGAAATGAGCTGTAGCTCACGAAAGCTCATGCTCAAATAAATTGGTTAGTCTCTAAGGTGCCACAAGTACTCCTTTTCTTTTTGCGAATACAGACTAACACGGCTGTTCCTCTGAAACCTAATTTTTTTGGCACGGAATTCCTCCAGGAGTAATGTGTGCACATGCACAATCTCACACACATACATATTCTTAGTAAAAACTGATTTTGCAAAAGAAAAATAGAAGGGATGTCACTATTACATTATCTTCAGAACTCTTCAGCTTCTTTAAAACACCTGTTTTCCTATGAATTCTTAATTGAAGCCTAAAGAAGAACATTTTTAGTTCCATTCTGCATCAGGACACCAAGATGGCAATTTCTTTTTTATTATATTTAAGCTCTTCAGACTCTCTTTTTCCTGATTTATTCTAATATAATGTAGCAATACTGCACGCAGATGTGGTCGCCCCATCTCAAAAAAGATATATTCGAATTGGAAAAGGTTTAGAAAAGGGCAACAAAAATTATTAGGGGTATGGAATGGCTTCCATATGAGGAGAGATTAATAAGACTAGGACTTTTCAGCTTGGAAAAAGAGACAACTAAGGGGGATATGATAGAGGTCTATAAAATCATGACTGGTGTGCAGAAAGTAAATAAGAGTGTTATTTACGCCTTCTCATAACACAAGAGCTAGGAGACTTCAAATGAAATTAATAGGCAGTAGGTTAACAAACAAAAAAGGAAGTATTTTTTCACACAACACACGTCAACCCGTGGAACTCCTTGCCAGAAGATGTTGTGAAGGCCAAGACTATAACAGTGTTCAAAAAAGAACTAGATAAATTCATGGAGGATAGGTCCATCAATGGCTATTAACCAGGATGGGCAGGGATGGAGTTGCTAGCTTCTGTCTGCCAGATGCTGGGAATGGGCGACAGGGGATGGATCACTTGATGATTACCTATTCTGTTCATTCCCTCTGAGGCACCTGGCATTGGCCACTGTCAGAAGACAGGATACTGGGCTAGATGGACCTTTGGTCTGACCCAGAATGGCCATTCTTATGTTCTCAGTAATGAGAATCTCCTATATTACACTGTAGCTTTTCTGTACCAATTTTACTAGTACACAAGGCCACATTAGTGAGTCTACAAATGCAGTATTTCAAAAAGGAGGTAATTAAATAAACTAGAGGCAACACTAATAATACACAGTCAATTTTACAAAATTACAGTGCCTTTGGGTTAGGAGACAAAACCATGATAAAATTGCAAAAGGTTTTGCAATATGGCTTTGTAGACAGTTTATTGATAAGAAATGTAAAGTGTTCACTGACCTGGGGCCACTAAGACTTGCAGTGTCTCTCACTGCCTGCGCTGTTTCAGAAGCAAAATCAAGGGCACCAGCCATTGGTTTGGTTACTGTGCCAACCAGCCCTTTCCCAAGGCCTGATATGAAACCACTGACTCCTCCTTCAGTTTTGACACCTTCTACTGTTGAGGTTATGACACTTGTTAATCCACCAATGATACCTAGCAAAGACAACAAAACCTGTAAGTGGACCAACTGCTTTGCCACTAAAAATAAAACGACAGGATGTTATTACAGCTGACAATGTTAAATGATTTACTTTTTTGAAAGTTCTTGATCAAGTGAAAGCATGCTACCCACTTAATGCAGCACATGAAAAGTCCGATTATGAATGAATGTTTTTTATTAATCTAATAATATAGTCTTATATTTGTATAGGGCATTTTATCCTGAAGCTATACATACACAAAAGTATTTTGTCTACTGCTCAAGTGAAGCCATCTCCAACAGTGTGACAAGGATTTAACAGAACACAAAATATCACACAACAGCTTAGGACAGGAAATGAAAAATACTGTGTTCAGTTGGAAATACAAAGAGAAATTTAAGCAGGCAAAGCGTAATTACCCAAAGTGGAATTTTGACCAGGACACTGGGGACAGGCATCTCATTCTTGCAAAACATTAATGTCCATGAGAACCTGGCCCACAAGGGGTTAGGAACTTAAAAGGGAGATCCTCAGCTGGTATCAACTGACATAGCTCCACTGACTTCTTTGACTGCCCTACAGATTTTACATCACAGCCAAAAGACAGTAAACATTGTGATGTTGGAGGTTTGAACAGTATTGTTGGTACGTAAGTTCTGGAGTCGAGAAGCATATAGCATATGCTATGTTTAATTGTTTCATTTGGGTAACTTTGCCATACAGTGGAGTATTTGGGAAAACTACAGTTCAACAGATAGAATTTAAGAGTCAACTGCTTCTTCGAAGAAATGAAAATCGAAAACATTAAAAAACCAAAAACAAACAAAAAGATTCAAGTCAAAGAAGCTAATCAGCTAATGAATGTTTCTAACTGACTCTTCATTAAACAGTCTATATTTCAGATTTCACATATTGCTAGCAACGTAATTTATACCTGATTTTAGAACATACTAATGTTCTGTAACTGGAATAACCAAAATGCTTTGCATTCAAAGGGAAGTCTAATGTGATCCATTTAGAACTTCACTGCTTTCTTTTTCATAGAAATTTTTTTATCCCTGCAGTAAGTGAACTACAAGAGTTAGATATGGAAAGAACTTACAGAAATGAACCTTTTCCATTTTTGGGCCATCACCTCTCTCAAGTGATGGGGCTTCAACTACCTAGAATACTATTTCAGTCTAATCCTGGAGACTGAATAAACACATTTCCCCTAATTGTACATTTCTTAAGTACGAGACTTTTTGATAATCATACAGACTGCATTTGAAATTGCACCAGTTTAACTAATGGTGCAATTTTAAACAAATTTTAAGAAACTGATATAAAATACAGTATGAATATTCAAATGATTTAAGCCTGGCTTATATCGATTTAGCTTAATCAGCAGAGAATCGACTCAAGCTAAATTGACATTAGCCTGTCTTCAATCAAATTAAGACTGTCCACACTGTCTTTTGCACCAGTTTAAATAAACTGTTTTTTAAGACAGTTGAAAGTTAAACAGGTGCGACTTTGAACACAGACAAGCTTAGGGCCGGATTGTGCAAGAAAACTGGAATCTGTGGGAACTGAGTGCAAGAGCGATACACTCATTCATTCATTTGTACCACTGGCTGAATATTATCTTATTATTTGTCACTTACAAAGAGATTGTTTGTAAGCATATTTTTGAACTGAGTGCAAGAGCGATACACTCATTCATTCATTTGTACCACTGGCTGAATATTATCTTATTATTTGTCACTTACAAAGAGATTGTTTGTAAGCATATTTATGAACCTATGAAGAAATTAGAAAATTTGGCTGATCTCTTTCCTAAATTTAGTTTTGATATCCAATAGTACAATTAAATAGGACATTCTCAAATCTAGGTGCCTCTGCCAAAATGAAAAACACAATTAAATTAAAAGGAAAGCCAGCAATTGCTCCATTACGTTAAGCCACATGTAACCAACCAGTGTGGAGTGGTTTAAATTGAACTGCATTGTTTTTCTGAATCCTATCACTTTGGAACCACAGTGACAGACATAAAGCAACTGATATTACAGTAGCGTAATCTATTGATGCACAAATTACCATGAGCAAGTCCATGGATCCCAGCTATGAGATGTTCTCCACTGGTTGCGCCATGGTATCGAATGTACTCTCGTTCAGTTTGATGTCGGTTATCCATCGTCTTTCCCAAACCATCTGATAAAGTTCCAGCAAACTACAGTAAGAGAAACAATGGGAAATTTAAAAAAACAAACAAACAAAAAAAACCCCCAGAATTCTAAATTATTAAGATTTGTTGAAACAAGATCTGTGTTTAATTTTTAAACTCTCCTTTTTATTGCTTTATTTTAAATATTACTATAGTGCTAAAGACCAGAATTTGTCCAGTTCTCAATATCTGCATGTCACACTTACATGGCAGCATGAAAAGAGAATTTTTCGTTGTTTGAAGGTATGCATCCACAGCCTAATCCCATAATCACTATGTCTTATAGTCAGAAAGGCCATATCTGCATTAGTATTTTCCTTAATACTGCCCCACAGTTATCATTCCACTAGAAGTAGCACCAGTGTAAGGCCAGCCACTTGTATCTTAATGTTATTTAGCCCATGTTGGTTAAAACATCGTTGGCTATTCCACACCAGAGTTTCACTCATTACAACCATCAGTGGATCCGCACCAATGGCAGCACAGTGGTGGGAAGTTTTAAGAAAAGTGTTACTCCAATGGTCTGGAATTAGAGGAAATTTTTTAAGTAGTACGATGATAACTTGCATCAACTATACAAATTTCTACAAATGATATTTGATTTTGTTAAGTATTTCGGTGTACTTTTTAAAAATAAATATTTGCAGAAGTCATCTAGTTTTTCTCCTTTGGAATGCTAAATGATTTAGGGTCCAATCTTGCTCCTGTCAAAGTCAACAGAGTGTTGCCATTGACTTCAGCAAGAGCAAGGTTGAATCCTGTGGCTATGTTTACACTATCTTTTTACATAGGCAGCAAAATAGGTCAACCTATTTTCCCCCAGCCAAATGTACTAACTCAACGTTGCTTTATATATACACCAAACTGAGCTGTATAGCATATAAAGTAAATTAGTCATTTCATTAAAAAAATATTCAACAATACATAGCCAACATATATTCTGGTCAAATGGAGTTAAAGTATGTTTGCAGGCACAAATCAGGAGAGGATCTCATGGATAAGCATGAACTCTCACTGTAGATATTTTATCAGAAAAGGATTGAGAAAGAACATTAACTTGTGTTTTGTCATTATGCAATTTGAAAAGTTCTAGACTGACAGTAAATAAGAAATCACATCTATGCCTAACAATTGTAGTCAAGTGAACAAATGAAAAACGAAAAAACTGCTAAATATAATTAACTTTCTGGTGAAACCTCTCCCAAAACAAGTAGTTAAATGCCAGTGACCCTAGTGTAACCTTTCAGAAAACTCACTGGAATGTTATTTAGACATACACCTATCCTTTTGCAGAGATATGTGAAAGCCTTCAAGGCAAACACTCCCAGAAATATTCTTGTACTAGTGTACTTTACATTTTGTAGCAAGTTAAGAAGCTATTTAAATACATTTGAGTAATGGGGTTTTAAAGTGGATTTATTTTACAGCTGGTAGGGTAGCATGCCATGTTTAGGGAAAGGTGCAGAATGATCCAGAGGTAGATGGCTATGTTGACAGACACATGTGTACTGCAGCACAGAACGAAAGTTTGAACTAATCTAAGGGAAATCTCAATGACTGTAATGAAGACACGTGCAGAACCACTATAAAATTACTGACCTCTTTTCTAATTATATACCTTTTATGTTATAAATGAAGGGCTAAGACACTTCTAATACGAGCAGGAGTTATGAAAACGCTGACCATTACTGAATGAAGATACTGAAAAAACACCAGCTAGAGCAAAGGGTAGCTCACAGTCCCAGTGCTCTATTCATTCTTTAGTCACTTTAGATAAGATCACATCCCAAAGTTAAGCCAAACACAAAACAAAACAATCCCATACCCCTACCTCTAATTGAGAACGGTTATCAATGGATACCTAACAGGGACTCTGGTATTCAAAGAGCTGCTGCAAATGGTGTAGCGCAGTGGTCCCCAACCTTTCTTTGGGAATAGCATATTCCTATTCCCAGAAGACTGTGGAGGGCGCCTGACACCCCCGCCCCCTGCCGAAAAATGGCAACGCGTCTCGGCGGCATTTCGGCAGCGCGGTGTCCTGCGGGCACACGCAACTGCCCCGGCGGGTGCCATTGCGCCCACGGGCACCGCTTTGGGGAGCCCTGGTGTAGCGCCACTTCTGGGCCAGAGAAATGAGCACTGACTGGTGGGATTGCGTCATTATGCAGGCTTGGGACAACGAGCAGTGCCTGCAGAACTTTCGGATGTGCAAGGCCATATTCCTGGATCTGTGCGCAGCGCAACCCCCCGCCTTCTAGTGCGGGGACCCCCAAATGAGAGCTGCACTTACAGTGGAGAAGAGCGTAGTGATCACTGTGTGGAAACTTGCAACGCCGGACTGCTACCAGTCAGTGAGAAATCATTTTGGAAATTCAGTGTGGGGACTGCTGTCATGCAAGTGTGCAGGGCCATTAATGGTGTCCTACAATGCAGGACTGTGACTCTGGGCACTGTACAGGACACAGTGGATGGATTTGCAGCAACGGGGTCCCAAACTGCAGTGGAGAGATAAGCAGCATACATATACCTTATTTTGGCACCAGATCACCTGGCCACAGAGTACATCAACAGAAAGGGTGACTTTTCTATGGTGATGCAAGAATTGGTGGATCACCGACATCAGTGCTGACTGGCCAGCGAAGATGCATGACGCTCGCATCTTTAAGAACACAAGAGGGTTCAAAAAGCTACAAGCTGGGACTTTCCCTCCTGACCGGCAGGTTACCATTGGTGATATCGGAATGCCAATAATGATTGTGGAGGACCCAGCCTACCCCTTGCTCATGAAGCCATACGCTGGCCACCTCTACAGCCCCAAGGAAAGATTCAGTTACCAGATTGGCAGATGCAGAATGACAGTTGCTTGTGCTTTTGGTCTGTAGTTGTGCCTCTTCTCCCCATAGGACCCAGAGATCCAATGTCTCCAGTCCACTCCAAGCTGGAGTGCAACTGGAGCATGGAGCCTGCACCGTCAGCTGGGCAGTTGCACAGAACAATGGAGAGCTGTTAGGTGTGCTTGCCGAACTGGACAATCAGGAAAAGGTATTTCAAAAATTTGTGGGGCTTTAAAGAGAAGGGAGGGCCTTGCAGTCTCCGTGATCCCTGGGCACTGGAGTTCACAATTGCGGATACAGACTAACACGGCTGCTACTCTGAAACCTAATGTAAGGATTAGGGCCCAAGTCTTCAGGCCCTTATGCACAGACGCAAATACAGTACAACAATCCATATTGAGATTAACATTTTCATGTTATAACAAGATCATTCAGAATAGCTAGATATTCCAATATTATACACTGACTATATTAAAAAGGAAATCTGTACCAAGTTAAGCAGAGAAGTGAAAGTATAACTATATTAAATCACATGTTGATGGATGACAAAGATGTCAAATGTTTATTCTTTTTAAAAAATAACCTTTCCTCAAGGTGTTTTGATCAGCAGCCATCAATGGGGGCAAGAGCATCAATTCCATGTCTCCCCCCAGTCCCCCAATTCTAGTAATTGCATACAAATTATGTGTACATACATGCTATCAATATAAAAATTGCCTGAGATCTTTGTTATAATAAGGTAAAAACTCAAAATAAGAAAGAAAATTTAGTTATGTGATGTGCTGACGCAATTTTTTCTTCTACTTACATCTGCAATGTTTTTAAAGGCTGTGCAATTTTTTGCTCGCTATAAGATTACTCAGCCGCAGCTCCTCCTTTCTTGCTAAGAAATGCAAACTATTCAAAGCATGATCCATTATCTCAACAAGCAGATTTTAATCATATGAATGAAAATTAAATCTCATGACTGTTCTTATGACTTAACCATATGGACTCAAAACAGAGCACCCAGTTCACTGGCTGAATTATTTTTAACCCCTTTCTGAACTTAATGTAGATGCTATTTTTGATTGGTCTACAAATACAAATAGAATTGAAACTATTCCATAACTGGGTGTTCCTCTAAAGGGTAATAGTTCGTTTTTACAGGGATTAGAAGAGTTACTATAAGGATTAAAGGCTCACACATGAAATGTGTATATATGTGGGAGCAGGCAGATTTTCTGCTGGCTCTAGATTTTCAGCCCACACCGAAAAATGTGCCATGAAACAGTTGTCAAGAACTGACCCTGAATGCCAAATTAGTTAGCTTGGTTGTGATGGTTGGTGCCAGCCAATGTGAATAGGACAAATTATAAATTATTATTAATGAAATGACCGGGCTTTCATAACAGCTGTCTGGGGAAAGTTTTTGCCCAGTCCAGAATGGCCAGCACAACAATCCAATTTTTCTGAATAAATAAGGCTTGTGTGTTCTCTCCTCACATTTTCCCCCTCCGATGAAAGGAGTCCACCATCTGTGTTAGTCAATAGCAATTCCTGTTTTAATACCTCGATATGAGAATTGTTTTCTTAGTAAAGCCGTAAGAGAAAAAAAATTCATAAATGGACTGGTTAAAAGTTCATCTTGTCATCACATGGCAATTTTCATACTCTCTCCATGAAGAAAGAAAAACAAGGTTAAACAGAGATACTTTGATTTGCGTGTTGTAGCAAATAGCACCAAGTGCCCAAAGACAGACGTTTGTTCCATAGTTAGACCATAAGGATTTTAATGCACTTAGAAATGTTTTTTCCCGGATGTCCTGCCTCAAGTGACGTAATCCAAATTCTTCACCAGATTTTAACCACAAAACACTAAATTTTAATGTTGAATGCCTTTACCAGTATTTGCTTTATTGTATTATTTAACCATGTTACAAACCAATCCACAAGAGGTTACCGGAAAATAATAGGTTTTCACAGAAAATGTGTGGCAGGCACCCATCTTCCCTACTAAAGAAATAGATGGCACCTTCTTGTTTTTGGTAATCTATATCTATCTTTCTGGGCTTTTATACAGCACCCATCACTATGTTATTAGAGCACTTAAGTGGATGGGTAGCGACCAAAAATGGTTGCAATCTGACAGCTGATCTATGTAAAATGAGTTTCAAAGGAACAGCCGTGTTAGTCTGTATTGAGTTGACAATGTCAGTCCAGTTCCCAGTGTCTCTAGGCCACAACTATTCAGAGATGCCATGGACTAGCTGAGTATGGAAGCTGAATGCCCTTTATCACTAGCACAGGTTAGAGTTGAGGGCACATGAGTAGTGCAGTACCATTGCTCAAGATGTATTCAGTTTTGCAGCTATATAGAGGACTTTGATTTTCATGTCTGCCAATCCGACACCCTCTCTTAGGACTACATTCTCCAATGCCTTTTAGCAGGTAGGGTGCCAAAATGATCTGCAACAGCCGAGTCACCACTTACACAAACACCAGCATATATTATTTGTGGTACGCATTTCCAGTTACCCATTCTTTTCCAGCGGCATGTCAATTTCTTTGACATGTTTTAGAAGAACAAATGTATGGGAAAACAAAGTGAATATTTAGATAAGGCACAGAATATCTTAGGGCATGTCTATCCCAACAGTTCATGGCAAGATGGGGTGTAAATCTACCCCATGTTAACTTGTCTTTGTGGACTCTGCTGCCACGCACTAATGGCTCCCTAATGTGCTGTGATCTAGTGTACGTCTGCAGGGCTCACACAGACAGTGTGCAGCAGGCTAGTGCAGGGTGGATTCCAAACTCCACTTGCTACAAGCTAAGTGTTTGTGTAAAAAAGCCTAAAGCTTTGCAAACTATTTCAGTTTATGGGGAGTAGGGAAAAGTCTTCAAATAAGGTTCTGCTTGTGGGTGTCAATGATGGGGTGTAATGGATTGGGTGTGGCAAACAGTAACAATCTGAGTGAAGAGTAGACCAGAGAACTGTAATTCCTTTATTTTGAAGCACAGCAATCTTAAACTGTTCTTACAGCAACTGTATTCTTAATATGAACTGAAACATTTCATAGTGAAATCGGTGCACATCTTTTCAACCTGCAAATCACAATAACCATGCTACAGTATAACTGTAACCAAGCCAGGAGATTCAGTGACAACATAGTCAAACCCAAACTTATCTGTTGCCTTCACTGAGGAGGAAAAAAAAAAAAAAAAGTGTGTTGTTCACTCAAATTAGCTAACTTGAGCTACAATCATAGTGAAGACAAGACAGTTTGTTATTTTCACATGAGTTGGCAGTTTGAGTTAAAGCCTAAGCTCCCTCATAGGCTTTGACAGGACCAGCTAACTTGTGTGAAACCAACAAACTGCCTTGTCTTCACTAGGATTTTACCTCAAGTTAGCAACACCCCTCTTTTTTTGCAATGAAGAGGAGGCCTTAATTACAAAATAGTTAGAAGGTGTAGTGTAGACCTAACCATGTCCATAACCTGATTAATATCTTAAACAGTCCAAGTGATTAATTTGGTTTATGGACACCGTGAGCCAATGAGATCCCCTGGTTCTCATGGATGTAGGGTAGATAAGGCCTAATAACAAAATGAAATAAGGTCATGACCACAGGTATTTTTGACTCCTTTTCCCTCCAACCTTCTCCCATACAATCCCCAAATACCCAACTCTGAAATGGTTTTCAACTGTGTCTCAGATAATACATTTGTGACTGCCCCATGAGCAAAAAAACAAAACAAAAAACCCCAAAAAATGGTTTCCAACAAACCAGTACAACCATGTTACCTGAAATGTTTTTTCAGAACAGATCTTGAAAATCATTTCCATCACCAGTGAATTTTTCTGAGTAGACAGGAGCCCACAAGAAATTCACCCACATTTGTGCCTGGCTTAAGAAGAAAGAAAAGGAGTACTTGTGGCACCTTAGAGACTAACCAATTTATTTGAGCATGAGCTTTCGTGAGCTACAGCTCACTTTATCGGATGCATACTGTGGAACGTATAGAAGGTCGTTTTATACGCACAAAGCATGAAAAAATGGGTGTTTACCACTACAAAAGGTTTTCTCTCCCCCACCCCACTCTCCTGCTGGTAATAGCTTATCTAAAGTGATCACTCTCCTTACAATGACAGGTTTCAGAGGAACAGCCGTGTTAGTCTGTATTCGCAAAAAGAAAAGGAGTACTTGTGGCACCTTAGAGACTAACCAATTTATTTGAGCATGAGCTTTCGTGAGCTACAGCTCACTTGATACATCCGATGAAGTGAGCTGTAGCTCACGAAAGCTTATGCTCAAATAAATTGGTTAGTCTCTAAGGTTCCACAAGTACTCCTTTTCTTTTCTCAAATACAGACTAACACGGTTGCTACTCTGAAACCTGACAATATAATTGATGGCTTATTGCACTGTTTATCTAGTCATGCAGAAAACAGCCTATAGCTAAACAACAATGGCAACAAAAGCATGATCCACTGTTACCCCCCTTATTTTCCTCAATGAGGTGTTAACTTCAAAGCCTAGTTAGGACCATTTAAATGCTAATGTTACTAAGGAATAAACAAACTTGCAGCTCGAATCAAGGCACTTCTTAGAACAGAACCTGATCCCTTCCATCCTTAAATTTTCCAGAATAGACTCTTTGCCTACACCATATCAAAAAGAAAGTATTACTCTGGCCTTTTATGTTCTTTGTATTACCCAAACTTTCCTTTTGCTACAGTGACTTGTAACATGGCACCTCAACTCCTGCTCAGAGTGGTCACATGCCTTCTTTAGCAACTAATAATCAGCAGGCATGATGTTGAATGAAGCAGGCTACACCTTACCATGACAGACTCAAAATGCCTAGCTTCTCATAGATCTAAGAGCTGGAAGCCCAAATCCAGCTAAAGCTTGGATCTTCCAGATCGCTAATTAGATGTCATAAAATCGTAAGACTGGAAGGGACCTTGAGAGGTCATCTAGTCCAGTCCTCTGCACTCAAGACAGGACTCAGTATTATCTAGACCAGAGGTTCTCAAACTGGGGGTCGGGACCCCTCAGGGGGTTGCGAGGTTATGACCTGGGGGATCGTGAGCTGTCAGCCTACACCCCAAACCCTGCTTCACCTCCAGCATTTATAATAGTGTTAAATATTTTTAAAAAATGTTTTTAATTTATAAGGGGGGGTCGCACTCAGAGGCTTGCTGTGTGAAAGGGGTCACCACTACAGAAGTTTGAGAACCACTGATCTAGACTATTCCTGACCGGTAACTGTCTAACCTCTTAAAAATCTCCAATGATGGAGATTCTACCACCTCTATAGGCAATTTATTTCAGTGCATACCTACCCTGACAGGAAGCTTTTCCTAATCTCCAACCTAAATCATTGTTGCTGCAATTTAAGCTCATTTATTTTGGTCAGATCCTCAGAGGTTAACGAGGATCATTTTTCTCCCTCCTCCTTGTAACAACTTTTTGTGCACTAAAAACCTGTTATGTCCCCTCCACAATCTTCTCTTCTCCAGACTAAACAATTTTTCAATCTTTCCTCATAGGTCATGTTTTCTAGATCTTGAATCATTTTTGTTACTCTCCTCTGGATTTGCTCCAATTTGTCCACATCCTTCCTGAAATGTGGTTCCCAGGAACTGGACACAATACTCCAGCTGAGAACAGCGTGGAGTACAGGAGCAGAATTACTTTTTATGTCTTGCTTGCAACACTCCTGCTAATACATCCCAAAATTATGTTTGCTGTGTGTGTGTGCGTGCGCGCGCAACAGTGTTATACTGTTAAATCATATTTAACTTATAAAATCCACTAGAACCTCCAGATCCCTTTCCACAGTACTCCTTCCTAGGTAGTCATTTCCCATTTTGTATGTGTGCAAATGATTTTTCCTTTGTAAGTAGAGTACTTTGCATTTGTCCTTATTGAATTTCATCCTATTTACTTCAGACCATTTCTACAGTTTGTCCGGATCATTTTGAATTTTAACGCTCTCCTCCAAAGCACTTGCAACCTCTCCCTGCTTGGTATCATCTGCAAACTTTATAAGCGGACTATATATGCCATTATCTAAGGGCTTGTCTACATTGGCACTTTACAGCGCTGCAACTTTCTCGCTCAGGGGTCGAAACCTCCCCCTGAGCTCTGTAAATTTCAGTGACGCCCTCGTGGAAGCGGTTTTTTCAGAGCGCTGGGAGAGCTCTCTCCCCATGCTATGCTGAGGCAGCGCTTTAACATTGCTAGTGAAGACATACCCTAAACCACTGATGAAGATATTGAACAGAACCGGATCCAGGGACATCACCCAAATGACTGGGGAAAAAAAGTTCAAGCATATTTGAGAATATAACATCTGATTCTTTGCCTTGTTCCCCGTTCCTGGACAGAAGAAGCATGAATTAAATATTTTGGAAGCTCTGCAAAAAAAACAAAACAAAACAAAACAAAAACCCACAAGTCTCACACATTCTTCCTGCCAACTGTCACTTGTGTTCTTTGATCTCCCTTCCAAAGGGACTATATCTTCCAGTTCCCTTCTCCATGAATGGGCAATGAACTTCTCTCTGACCCTCCAGTCCAGAGGCACTGGAGCCCAGATTCTGATCTCACTTCACTTATTTATGACAGTGTAAGTGATTCACTCGAATCTATGGAGTTACATTGGTAAACTGTGTGAAAACAGAATCTGGCCCATGATTCCTCACTAGCTCTCTATGACATGAGGCCTCCTCCCTGAGGCCAGCAGAAAAATTAGGTGCGTTCTTAACTCAAGTTTGGTAACTCAAGTTACCACACATTCTTCCCTAGTAAAGACACAGCCTAGGTTTTGTATCCCAAGAATCATGACTTCAAACCTCTGAGTTTAGCTATCAGTTAATTAAAATCTCTAAAAACTAAACTGGTCTGCATTTTCCTCTACCAGCTGAACTCAGTACCCAACTTGCTGTAACCTGATTGTCCACTTTGGAGATTTTCAATCAGTGGCTTGTACACTTCCCTTTTGAATCGTATTCAATGTTAGTGAGCACTATGCTGCCAGAGATGCCATGTTTTAGATGAGATGTAAAACTGCTCTGAGACCTTGTGATCATTAAAGATTTCATGGCATTTTCTGCAGGACTAGGTGTGTGTTGGCTGCTGGGTCCTAGCCAAATTCCTATTTGGGTAATTACGCTCTACCTAGCTAAATTTTCTAGAGTTTCATGAAGAGTATTAGTACTTTCCCATCTTAAACGTATGCAGTGTTGCTGTGCACTGTTGGACACAAATCAGATGTCAAGAATTATAACATTCATAAACCAGTCAGAGAACACTTCAATCTCTCTGGTCACGCAATTACAGACATGAAAGTTGCAATTCTTCAACAAAAAAACTTCAAATCCAGACTCCAGTAAGAAACTGTTGAATTGGAATTCATTTGCAAATTGGATACAATTAACTTAGGCTTGAATAGAGACTGGGAGTGGCTAAGTCATTATGCAAGGTAACCTATTTCCCCTTGTTTTTTCCTAACCCCCCCCCCCCCCCCAGATGTTCTTGTTAAACCCTGGATTTGTGCTGGAAATGGCCCAACTTGATTATCATACACATTGTAAGGAGAGTGATCACTTTAGATAAGCTATTGCCACCAGGAGAGTGGGGTGAGGGGAGGTATTTTTTCATGCTTTGTGTGTATAAAAGATCTTCTACACTTTCCACAGTATGCATCCGATGAAGTGAACTGTAGCTCACCAAAGCTTATGCTCAAATAAATTGGTTAGTCTCTAAGGTGCCACAAGTCCTCCTTTTCTTTTTGCCAATACAGACTAACACGGCTGTTACTCTGAAACCTCTCCTTACAGTGTTATAGTAACACCCATTGTTTCATGTTCTCTGTGTATATAAATCTCCTCACTGTATTTTCCACTGAATGCATCCGATGAAGTGAGCTGTAGCTCACGAAAGCTTATGCTCAAATAAATGTGTTAGTCTCTAAAGTGCCACAAGTCCTCCTTTTCTTTTTGCAAAATAATAAGCTTATCTGACACAGAAGGAACTGCAAAGCAAATAAAAATAGAGTTAAGCCCAAATTTCTGTACTGAATGTTCCCCCTAATCAGACCGTGTGAGGCATTCAGCACAGGAATCCGTTTTAACTAACTTTTAAAAATGTCTTTTTATCCTCTGTAAATCCTTTCAGTACTTCCTTGTTCACTGAAGATGTCACAAACAGACACTACATACCTAAGACTCATTGTAATCCATACACTGCATAAAATGTTACAGAATAATACATTCGGGGTATCCTTTAGCAAAACAAGACATGACAAGATGGATTTCGGGGCGGGGGGGGGAGAAGAATTAAATAAAGGTCAGTTATAATTTATCCCACCTTCAACACACACACAGATCCCAGCTGGTGAGAATTTAGGAAATCTTAGGCTATGCCTACACTATGGGGCTTTTAGTGACACAGCTGTGCTGCTGCAACCGTGCGGTTAAAAGCCGCGCAGTGTAGCTGCTGTTTGTCGGCAGAAGAGAGTTCTCCTGCTGACAAAAAACGTCCACCTCCCCACGAACAGCAGGGGCTTTGTTAGAAAGATATCGCTCCTGCCGACAAAGTGCTGTTCACACTGGCACGTGTCATCGGTAAAACTTTGGTCGTTCTGAGGTGGCTTTTTTTTTTTTTTTTTTTAAAAACACCCGTGAACGACAAAAGTTTTGCCGACGAAGTGCCAGTGTAGACAAAGCCTCAGTGTAACTCAGTTTTTAATTTTGTTTTGCAGTGCACTGTACTGGGGCAGCTGCCCCACTCCGGTAGAACAAGGGTTAAAAGCAGCCCTGCAGAGGGCTGCGTGTGGGATGTAGGAAGTGAGGGCAGCTGAGGGAGTAGCTGACCACAGGTCTGGCCAGCTCAAATAGGGCCCAGCTGGCCCTGATAAGAAGGCTGTGGGCCAAAAGCTGAAAGGAGTCTCACTTTAGCCCCAGAGGGAGAAGGGCTAGCTGCCTGAGAGAAAGGTACCTGAACTGGAGCAGTGCTGCTCCAGCCCGGTAAAACCCCAGGCTGCAGGCCTTGTTGAAGGCCTACAGAGGCAGCTGGTCCAACCCCTTTGCCAATGATGAGCGGCCATTATAGACTGTTCTTATAATTATAATTTAAGTGCGAACTGATCAGAGTTAGAAATTGAAAAAAATCTAGTTCTCACACTTTTGGATTATGCAACAGGAAAATCCCTGATCATGTCGTCTGGAGAGTCGTTCTGACATCACAACAGCAAATCCTAAACAGACTCCTTTGTGTCTAGACGCAGAGGAAGAGCGGTTCATTACAGGACGCAAGGCCTCCACGAGCAGCAAACAGAGCGATAGGAAAGCCATGAACTGGCACCAGCACCCTTTGGAGAGGTTAGCGTTAAGATTTCCAGAGTTTTCGTCAAATGCACCCGTTCCCTATCATAGAAGCAAAGAAGGCTATCCTAAGCAGGAATGCAGGGTTTGAAAACTTTCTTTTTTCTGCTACCATCTTAACATTTACTTCCTTTAAGTGTTATTGACAAAGCCGGGGTCTAGCACCCCCAGCACTTTGAAAAGTCATCACCTGTGCTACAAGTTCCTGTTTGTAAGAACCATGCCCACAGATTTGTATTTATAATACATACTGTAGTAAGAGAGTCATATTAATAACACTTTGAACCCGTTTTTCCAAGTTCACCATTGAATATATATGTTGTAATAATATTGTTCAGACAAGTCTCTACCAGTGATTAATTTAATGGACAATACAATAGGTTTCAGCTAACAGAAGTCAAAATGTTTTAGTCCCTTGAAGTTATTTGCCTTGTTTTTAATCAAGCTATTTCCACAATTAGTTCATTGAGTGTTTTCATGAGTCAGTTACAGGATTTACAAAAGAAAATCTAAAATTTAGTTAGTTAAAAAAAGATTTTACACTAATTAAACCTCTCACAGCGAAATGCAAAGAAATTCAAAGGAAAAGCATCATTTATTTATTTCACTGTGTGTAGCTGTTCCCCAAACTTAAACACACTGGATGATCTTGCTGAAGGAACATGCTGCTGTAGCTAAGCACAATGACATGCACCAAGGACAGACGGTTAGTGTTAGTGAAAAGTAAGGAAACAAGGAGTTAACACTGGCAATCTATCCTCAACTCATGCTGTTGTACTAAGCTATTATAAGCACATACAACAAGGAAGATCATGCAGAGTTATGTTAGATCGATAGCTATAACACCTAGGTACAATGAGTGAATTAAGCATGTGTGGCCAATCCTTTACTATAAAAAGAAAAGGAGGACTTGTGGCACCTTAGAGACTAACCAATTTATTTGAGCATGAGCTTTCGTGAGCTACAGCAAGTGAGCTGTAGCTCACGAAAGCTCATGCTCAAATAAATTGGTTAGTCTCTAAGGTGCCACAAGTACTCCTTTTCTTTTTATTTAATATATATTCTCTCTTAGAGAGCATAAACCAAACCAAACTGATCTAAAAAAAAAAAAAAAAAGTGGGCCTAGCAGAGAAAATGTATGAGAAAGCTTAAGCCAAGAACAAAATGTTTATGACCAAGTTACAAACCTCTGAAGACAGTGATTTATAATGGAAATACTGACAGAACATTAAATATAGTGACAGAATTGATTTAAGCTTAAATTAGATAGTACTATACTGAATTTCTACAAATGCAGAAATTATGGTGGTATCATATACAAAATGCATATAGACTCTGACTCCTTTCTGCCCTTAGTTATTGATCAACAGAAGAACAAAAAAGAAGCCAGCTGCATTCAACACTGAACACACATGATACCTTTTTGGAAATTCCAAAGACATTTTCCCCACCCCCACTTATGTCACACAATCAAAGTAAAGAACCTTTAATTAGCTCACATCCCATCGTTAACTAAGTTTCGTAATACATTCTGACAACGGCATGTTGGCTGGGTAATCTGTGAAGCCCCCTGATGAGTTGTCTGTATGGATGCCTGATTAGCTGGGTATCCCAGGGGAGCCCCCCCGCTGTTTTTTATCTCCACAGATGCCTGATGAGTTGGGTAGCTTCCCCCAAGGACCTCCTGTGAAGCTGCATCAGCAGGTGCCCATTGGCAATAGTTTTGTGTTACAGGGCTGAATGAGTGATCCCTGCAGGAACTGCCAGCTGTTTTCACATACACAGAAGGCAGTCAAAAGTCCACAGCATGAACTTGGAATGACCCCAACTGCAGAAACACTGGCGGGTTCATCTGGAGGGCAGCTATGCTTTATTAAACAACTAATACTCTTAACAGATAACTTTCAAAAGGAAAAAATATTAACTCTTTCAAATCTTCTCTAAGTTTTTTTACACAGTGTAATGGCATGTATTATAAACTCTATAGTACTTTTAAAGTCCCTTTCTAGTTCTTTGAGTTAATATGTAATAAAAATATCTTGGCACAATTCAATTTTTATTTTTTTAAATAATCTGACAGATCTATTTTTAGGCATTTTTCAATGTTCATTGATTTACTTTTTCAAAATTAAAGAAAATTATAGGGAGGGGGTCAGAATTATTTTATGACAGTAGACTTTGAGATTCAAAAAGTGAAAGCTTTATAACTGTTAAAATCCAAATTGACAACACCTCATGTCAAAACACACAAAACAAAAATATCCTTAAATCAAACTCTAATAAGTTCTCAAGCAGCATTTTTCCTGCTTTGACTATCTGTAAATATATTTTACTATTCATGGATTTTTTTTTTAGTGTATGTGTGTGTGTGTGTGGTGAAATTTACGCTTACCGACACTTAGCGATCAAAAGCTAATCCTTCCAAGCCTAAATGTACTTAAAGAACTTTGTCAACTTAAAAGTCTTCTTAAAAATAAAATGTCTTTATCTTATGTTTATAACTTAGATGAGCAAAACAATATAATTTCATTTTACCATCTGTGCTATTTGTTTACATTCTGAACTTCATTCTGCTTGGGAAAACAGACTAGTCACTTTCACTTTCTGTTTCCAGTCAGTTTCACTTTCTCTGGCTGATACACTATTATCAAGTTCATTTTGTAATAAACTGCTGGAGAATGTTTAAAACAAAGAATTCTGTTTTTCTTTCTCTCCTCTTTTCTTTTTTTTTTTAATTAAATGAAGACACTTGTACTTTCTGTAGTGCTTTAAAGTTTAAAATGAAGCCTAAATGTGTGGCCAAAACTATCTTGTAGCATCCCTTTAAAAACAAAAAAACCTGTGTATTCACCTTATCTTCAAAAATAAAACACATTTTATTAGCCAACAGATTTCATTCTCATTAAGGCTTTGTATATATCTATTTTAAATTTTCCACAAAGCTTTCTATATTGTCTGTATCCAAATAATAGTTGGGAGGCCTGTTTAGGCTGACACAAAAGTCACTAAAATCTGACTAACCCCAACTCACAAACAATTGAGACTCTACCCTTTTCACCTATCAAAAACTAAAAATGAGAACTTTGAACACAGATCATTGTTTCCTTAAAACAGTTTCCTTAAAACAGTTGTTTCCAGCAACTTACACATCACACTTCAGGATAATTTTTTTAACCTACTACATATTTACACAATACCTAAAATTACTGTAAACTAAAGATAGAAGAAAAACAATTTTCTCTCTTCAGTGTATTTGTTTATTTTGTGTATTTGGCAGCACTTTGTGTATATGATATTTTACTATTTCCTCTGCACAGTTAGTTTCCCCCACTTGGAGTCAGTCACACAGAAAAACAGACAGAAAAACTAAGAAAAGTAATAATAATGGCTTGTAAAAACTCAAGCTGGTGGGGATCTAAAGCAGGTGTAGAAACTGAAGCTCTTTAAACTTGGTTTTTGAAACTGTCTAGATTATAACTTAACACACTTTAAAATTCAATAAATGGCTAAGCTATTTATTTCACCGTTAATGAACTGATGCCTTTTGCCTACCACATAATTTTGCTTGGAAAAAGCTTGGTATAAAGCTGCCAAACGCATGTCAGTTTGCTTCTGAATGCATTCTTATTAAAAGAGACACCAAGTCCAGATCAAACAGTTCTTTCAACAGAGCACGTCATCAATTTCATTTGGACTCACAGGCAAGGTAAAGCAGGACACCAGTATATATGTAGCTGTTTAACAAAACACACACTCTTGCGTAATGGCATTTTCCCTCAGCTACGACTGTGGCCACAACAGAATCATGGGGACCACACGGGCCTATTTATTTATTTATCTATTAATTTTCTTTAATAAAACATGAGGATTAAGGTGGTGGGGGTAGGGAATATGGGAACAAAGAAAGATTCAGTGATCCTTTAAAACTCTTAGACTTGCCTTATCTTTGTACAGATTTATACCAATCTCTCTCAAGATACAGTGGTCATGGATGCCAGATCTTCCTTATCATATGAAGGAGGAGTGACATTTTTCATGGCTTTCGATTGTCACCCCATTAGTCAGTGGGATCACTGTCTTCTAAAAGGAGGCACTTCCCTTTTACGCTGCCCCCAAGGATCTGAGTGGTCTGCTTCTACAGCCTTTCCCCTCCAATTGAGGGAGCAAGAGATTGAAAACTAAACCCAGGTTTCCTGCATATTCTGTATCTCTCTACGTAGATTCTTACACTGCATTCATCACCATTGTATCTGACCGCCTTTCACTAGTGTATTAAGCAACCTGACTATACACCTTGTTTGTCTGCACAGTACTAAACAGTACTAAATCACCAATTCTGATTATTATTTTGGCCAGACAGTTGGTCTATAATTTTCCATTTGTTCTTATAGTAACTGGAATATCCTATCATTGTCCTCAGTTCCAACTTTGTTGATTTCTGATGCAGCAAAAGCAGATATGCTGTCAAAAGCTCAATCACTGAAAGAGATTACCACTGAGGAGATTACCACTTCAAAACGGCAGAAAATGATTACAGCACAGAGGCCGCATTAGCTCCATTGTCAGCTCACAATTAAGAATACAGAAGGCTTCTTGCACATAAGCCTGTACGCAACATAATGTTAAAATTCTGGAAATGAAAAAAATGAATGTTGAACCTCCAATTCCATATTCAGCTCGCTATCCAAAACGACACCTAACAATTTGCCTGGGCAAAACTAAAACTCAATCAATTAGGTGTCCACAGCCTTTTCTTATTTGGCTAGTTTGAACCTAAACCAGCTGTCACATCCACTCATTAGTCTTGGACAGTCAGCAGAGTGGTGCCAAGATGAAAGTGCCACAACCTAGGGACACAACAATATAAAGAATTGATGACAATGAAGATCATACCACATCATCATTTGTCTAGGCAGCTTTACATATACACAAGAGAAGAATGGTGAGAAAAGTTACCTCCTAAACTTCATGTGTGAAGGTTCTTGATGATGAGAAATTTCCCATCACTACTGAATAAAATTTACAGCAGGATGACTTTTATTTCAGCTATTTACAATTCCATTCTGTCAAAATGATCCTGGAGTTGCTCAGACAAAACATTTCCAATGATGGACGTGCATTAACTGTCTTAGCTTCTGAATATAAGTATCTTAAATGAGAATGGTTGACTGTATAAGTCAAGGGATGAAAAATTTTAACTCGCTGTTTATTTTACAGACAGCTATCCACACCTTGGTAGTAAACTGCTTAGATTATGGCATTCTTCTTCTTTCTGGGATACATGACTCCCTTCTTACATCCCTTCAGCCTGACTAAAATGGCATTGACAAACTCATCTTCCTCTGCCAATACTTGTCCACGTTACTCCCTTTTTGCAGCCTCCATTACTCCCAATCACTTTCCACTTCAAATTCATATCCCCTCATCACAGCTCTACCACTGCCTATCATCTCATCTCTTGTTTCCTGTCAGTCTCCTATTAGGATCACGTGCTCTGCCAATTCTACTGTCCTTCATGTTGTCTTTGCTTCCCCTGCCCACAAATGCCTGCGTGTCCTCCAAATTCCTGGAATATCCTTCCCATACCTATATTTTAATGTAGCCTCCTTACTTGGCTTCAAAATCCCACCTCTTTCCACATCTCTAACAAGGACTCACGCTCCTACGGCAACATTTAAGTTTTAAAAGTTGGAACTAACATTATGCATACCTTACGAAAACAAGAAACACTCTATCCTTATTTGATAAACCTTCTTCCATCTGCCTTGCATGATGTCAATTTTCTTTTAATGCTGTCGTATCATATCTAACACAGTGAGTAATGTCCTCAAGACAGTATTTATTCTCTCTAAAAAGCTCCATGCAAACCTCTGGTGCTCTAAAACTTTACATACAATTATGATGAGCTCTGAAAAAATGGGCTAGGCCTCTGGCTCAGTGAAGGTGTCTTGTGCAGTATGAATATATCCCACTAAATGTTTCCAGACATCTGCCCCAAAAGAATGATTCAAAGCGTCAGATAAACAGCGAAGGAAGTCCTAATATATACATGGAAACTTGTCTTGCCTTTGTTGGCTGTGCAGCCAGTGTTCTTCCCTAATACCATCAAACAAGATTCATGTAGTGGCACAAGACTAAAAGAACTGTCAACTAACTGGCAGTATTGCTCAGTCACAATGGGGATGAGAAACATCAAGGATCAGAGAAGCTAGTTCCTTCCATGGTGGAAAACCACAAAACAGAACAATGAATATATACACCAGACCCTCGCTAGAACACGCATCTATATAGTGCGGTCGTGGCCATGAATCCCAAATTTAATTTCTTTAATTGGAATTCATTTTATCGTGGTCCCCACGTTAATGCAGTACCACGCATGGATCCCAAATCCCATGTTCTAGCGAGGGTCCGGTGTATATATAAAAAAAGAGGATGTTCTCTTCAACAATGCAGACTTACTATTTTAGTGAAGTAGGAATGTCACAAAGACTTTGAAAACTAAAGAAAACAGGGAAACAGTTAATAAAATACTTATTCATGGGCTGAAATGCCATTCTAAAGATTCTTTTTTAAGTGTTCATTTAAACTGGCAATACTCAGACCTCAGCGGTTCAGGAACGAAGTTAGCGATCAACATTACCCAAAAAAGCCATAGCACTGTGAATTCATTGTTCCATTTACTATATAGACATGTATACCTATAAAGTAAGAGCATCCTGACTGGTTAATAATTAATCACAGTGTTTTTTAATATCATGTGCCGCAAAGAGCTGCAGAAACACATTAAAGAGCCACCTGCAGCTCCGGAGCCTCAGTCTAAGGATCACTGATTTAAACCCTACCAAGACCTATCGGACAAATCTAAAAATGTTGCATTGACAATTCAGTAAGAAAAGTAAATCTGGTAAAAATTCAGAGATAAGAACTCTCTTGTACAGAACAAAGGATGGGCGATGTGTCATAAGGATCAAAGAAACAGGACAGAATCCCTCCCTAATCTTATGTTAATGTGTTTTTTAAAATACGCATCTCCCAGCTGTGCTCTGTGCTGAAAACCAAATATTATTTAAAAAGTGACATCCTGATTGGTTATAGATTCTTTAAGTAGCAAAGTTCAGGAAGTAAATTGGCTTTTTATATATACATTTAAAGGAAGATGGCTATTAGCAAATAGTTCATAAGTAATCACTGTCAACTGTTCACAAAATGAAATGTTCTACAGCTTTAATCTGCTTCATGGACATTGTATAAATAATAGGTCGTCAAATCTTGCTTATATTTAGTTTGCACAGGAAGCAACTAAAAGTCTGTCAGTTTATAAACTGCTTTGTCATACCTCTGAATTCTCCCTGATTTTATATGAAAGAAATTCTCCTTTACCTGGATTTTTTTTGTTTTCTTTTACTCCAGAGTTGGAAAACTAAGAACTAGTGCAAAAAGTACACCTACAAAAACCCAGCCACTAGCTGGCAACTGCTTAAGGAAGCAAAATAAAACCTCCTTCAGAAAACACCAAACTTTACCAGAAAATATGAGATCTCTTTTATGAGTTTTATCCTTTTATGTTGCTTATATCTATAGCTTTCAGAATCTTTATTATCCCTTTGCAAAAACTTATGATTTTTTTCCTTTGATTTAAATGTTTAGTATTATATTGACGGATAGTTACAAAAGAGACTTTTCTGCTACAAAAGGAATCATGTCAATAGACCTAGTTCTCATTTGAAGTAAAGCTAGGATCTTAACCTTTTGCCATAAGCAGGCTAAAGCCTGGGACATGACCGAGTTTTTAGGCAGGTTACAGAACACTGTAAAGCTTAGCCAACTACAAATCTGTAGTGCAAACAAAGGAGCAATCCTGTTATAATTGGGACCCCTGACATGGTTGTATTTGTAATGCAGACAGTCCTGGACAGGCCCTTTTTTGGTTTGGCTGAATGTAAGGCACAGTAGACTCAGGGCTCAAGCCTTTCACCTCCTTATTTAACTCAAGTAAAAATGATTAATGGATTCATACTAGTTCTTGTCTGTTTATGTCCACAAGTAATTTGTTACCGATTGGCATTCAGGGTTCAAGAGACCTACAATTTGAAAACCATGGAAACTGAGGTACATTGGCAAAGCTGTCTGGTGGAATTTTCAAGGTCAGAAAGCTTTATAGTATAGTTTTGTTTCCAGTGTTGCCTTTATTTATTTTAAAACATTTTTCCATCAAATATTTGTATGCAGAAATGGAGCGCAGCTTTTCCATCACATACCAATGATTTAGGATACATTACACTGAAGCCAGGCATGTAAATGGATGAATGGCAGCCCGGGGAGATGTTGTGGCACGAGCTGTGCTGTAGCTAGCTCGCCATAAAGAAAAGTAAGGACACTGTGGTACGGGCTTCAGCGCTGGCTGCACAAGTGAGAAGGTATACAGGGTGGTCAGGGCTCCTGCTGCTCACTTCTATTTTTAGCAAGCTAGCTTGAACACAGCTAGTGCGAGTACATCTACATGAGATTCTATTCACACCAGTGGCTGTAACGTATGTATACCCATAGGATGGGTTCCTAGACGGATTGCAAATCTTAGACAAATCACGTACAGTATCTGAAAAGTTGATTCTCACATAAAATAGCACACAGCAATTATAAAATATATTAAACTTAGTAATCATTTTGCACCAGGAGTTGCATTATCTCGGCACAATATCTATTTACTAGTAATGGGTACAATGAAACAAAGACTTCAAGTCAGAAGAGAGTACAGAGTCAAAACAGGGCTTTAATTTATTTTGGTATTAGGTCAGCATCTAACATGCATTTCTGACTGAGAAGTCTCTGAAAGAGTAATAATTTTAGGTTTTAGTAGTATCATGCCTAAGGCGGAAAACAAAAAAGAAAAAAGTTTGCATGCCAAGAATTTGAGTCATTTCTGTGCATATGGCCACTGTAGGAGCCTCCATGCAGAGGGAATCAAATTCCCTCAGGTGCCTATATTTAGGATCAAAGTACTTTTTAAAATACAAAACTTGTAGCCTCCAAGGGATAAAAACTATAAAACTGTCTGAAATGAACTTTATTTAACCTAAGGTTTTGTGCCAACTTAAATACACTGAACTTCTCCTACTTGAAAGAAGGCATTTACCCACTGTGTGTTCTGAGAAGCCATTACAGGAATAATCAATAACACTGTAAAACAGAAAAGCCATAAAATGACAAAAACAGATACAACTCATAAACAACTTACTTTTCAGTTCATGTAGGCACTCTCTCTCTATAGATTTCTTTTAAAGTGATGATTAAAGTTTAGCCTGACATGGTTGTATGAACAGAACAGATCTAGTCCTATTTACAGCCTCCAACTCACCTTAAAATCTAATATAAATTTTATTAACAGATCTTATAAGACACTAGGTAACTGAAAAACAAATAAGATTTGTGAAAGTTTTTCCAGCTTGTGGCTGGTAATTATTAGATATGGAGGACAGTTCATCAAGTTTTGGCTGCTTTGCCAGCTCTACAGAATTGGTTGCATTGACGAAAAGGAACAATTTCTGGCACCGCTGAATCAGGTGAAACCCCTGGTAGTGAGAGCAGACACTAATTCATCATACTGTCTCTACAGACAGCACCGGAGGAGCAACATGAACATGATCTGTCGGCCAGGTCATGTTTTGTGTTGCAGTTAGGGTCAGATTTGAGTTTTTCCTTCTTATACTTAACAAAAATTAAAATGGTACCTATGCGATGTACAGTTATATATATACATTGTATATTTTTTTTTTAAAAGAGAAAGCAGGTTTTAATTAATTTTACTCATGGTAGCAGTTATGGCATTTCACAAGTTATACTTGAAATATCAGTTTTGAGTTATATTGGCATTCCAGGGCTATATCTAGTTGTCCAAAAGCAGTACAACTAGTTGGGGAGGAGCCTTCACCTTCATCACAAGTGTCTTGCTCACCCAAGCCCCATAAACAGGGGGATTATCACTCTGCTGAGAGAAGCCCTTTTTGAGAAGGAGACTGTTGGTTGCTCAACTCGCATTCAGTTTCAATGGGAGTTTGGCGTCTAACTGCCCTCCGTGTCTTTGAAAATCTCTCCAACAGAAACCTTAGTTACAAATGACTGAAGTTCAAAGACTGACCTTGCCCTTGTGGAAAATGCAGTAAGGCTCGTGCCTTTAAAGGCAGAGATTTATGAGACTCTTACTGCAGATGTGATTGCAACCAGGAAACAAATCTGTATGGAAAGGAAATACAAAAGAAATAGATATCAATGGCTGGAACGGATGGATCATAAGAGCATGCAGCACTGTAAGCATAGAACGTGGGCATAAGTGTTCGTTTGGACAAATGGACAGCTCTAAGGAAGCTCCATGTCATTAAGTGATCTACCAGAGACTTGGATAGGCCTGTATTTGTGACACTGGTAGTGCTTGGACATAGATGATATGATGGGAGATCTCAGCTGCAGGTTTAGATTGCTCTGTAAGAAATCTAAAGGAGATGGAACACCCTGAATACTGGTGCCGATACTCCCATCTTAACACCAGCATGAGATTTGGTTCATACGTTTGCGAAGACCCAAAGGGTGGAAACCTTGCTGGGAACAAGTGGGGTATTTATCATATTTGAGAAGCAGTATGCGATCTTGGTTAAGACTTGCTGCTGCTCAATAGACAAGGTGTTAAGACTCAGATAACTTGGGTTAGGATACAGCCACAAACTTTGAAGATTCTTTGTTTACTGGGAAGACCTATTGAAGAGCTTTGTGGCAGATTTGCTAGGTATGAAAACCCTGGTCTGCGCTTATCTGGGGTTATGAGAATGCCCAATACTACTACATTTTTGACCTTTTGAATTGCTCTTCCTATTAGTGGGAGAAAGGGAAAAAGTGTCTAAAAGTAGATTTGGCCATGTTTGGGTCACAGCCTCTGCTCCTATTGACCTCTTGTCTTCTTCCCTAGTGAAGAGCAGCCTTCTTCTAAAATTTTTACTGGATGGGAACATCTCCACCTGGGGAGAACATAGGTCCCTGCATAGCAGCGACAATGTTCCATGGTGCAGAGACGCACAGCATTGTCTATCTGCTTTTGCATTCAGTGTGCTTCCTTTTATGTGGAGCGATAGAAACTAAGTGATCTTCTGTCCAAGGCAGCATCCATAAAGCTCCTGTATTTAGATCAACCTTTTGCATTCCATTTTCTGGTTTATGTATGCTGCAGTTGTCTGGTTGCCCAAATGGGTCAGGAGGTGCTCTTTCCTCAGGTGCTCTGCCAAGTCTTGAAGGGCCAACCTGACCACTTATCTTTAGCAAAAGTTAACACTGTGAAGACTTTCATACCTTGACCGTGTTCCTTGTGAGTCCTGAATGTGCTTCCCATATATAAAGGCCAGGGGTTTGGGTACCAGATTGTGAAAGGAGAATCCTTACATAAGACAGTGGATCCCTCTTGAATGGTATTTTCACTTTCCTTTACATTTCCTGTTGGGGATTACTCTATGCCAGTTTAACAATCTCTGAAACTCTCACATGTGTTGTCTTATCATTGGAGTAATCTCCATGCAGGAGACTAGAAGAGACAGAAGCTTCAGGTAAAGGAGGATTGATATTGTTGGATCATATTAAAGAAGTTCTGTATTAAAATCACAAATGAGTTTGATTCCCCAGAGTTTAAATTCCAGAGTATTACTAATTAAGAAGTCTCTTGGTTTTTGGTACTGTTTCTCTCCCTCTATGTGTGAAACTTGCAAGCTCTAATTGTGTTAGTACATTCTAAGACAGAGTCTATTCTCAAAGCAATTCACACAGAGAGAGACTCAAAGCAATACTCTAACAACAGAAACAGCACCCAGAGACTCCCCGCCCTTTTGTTGTATTAACAATTGTGATTAAAATAGAGATAGAGGATGTATGTGGATGGATGCTTGGTGTGGATAATAACTGAATGATCAGGGAGGTGCCAGCCTAAGAATCCAGTATCCGTCGGCTGAAGAAGGCATCAAGTGGAAATAACCAAAGGACCCCCCGGAGGGCAGACTGGAGTCCACCCAACAGCCTCAAGAACGGGAGAACCAAAGAACAAGATAACATCTTGGAGCCATCAGGAATGTGCTATCTGCTGATTGATTCAGCAACAGCATGATGAAGCAATTCCCATAGACTGGCATAGGAAGAAATTCCTATAAAAATAGACTCTAGAAAGTGAGAACTTTGGGGTCTGATTCCGCAAACCAACTTCCAGGAGCGTCAGATGAGCATCTGACAAGGCCCTGCTCCCTCCTCATGTCCAGGCCACCGTCTTGGCATGAGCAACTCTAAGGCTGGTAACTATGATACCAACCTTGCAGAACGTGTACGTGTACGTGTGTGTATATGAGATTGAATGGAATGTTATAACTATAACTAACTGCTTACTATGATTCTTTCTTTATTCACAATAAATGTGGTATTTTGCCTTTTTCCCTTTAATAAGATCCTGCTGGTTTTTATTTTATTGGTATAACAATATCACCCAGTTCCACGATACTTTGGAAATTAGAAACTGGATCATGATGACTGTTTTCCTGTGTCAGAAAGACTGTGGCCCTTCTCTTGTCTACCTCAATCCTAGGTGAATGATCTTCCAGAACAGAATTCGGTTTATTAGAAATCTTTGTGCTTGAAACATGGACTGTCCCCTCATATCAACTGACACTGGACATTTGACATGCCTTATAACTAACCCTGATCTGTTTTATCTCATACACATTGTGACTGAGAAGTTGACAAACAGTTTTTTGTAATTAACATAGGTCATTTTTATAAGGAAGATCTTGATATAGCCTTATTGCCCTGGTGATCACTCTCCTTGCATCTTTGCTGCCACTCTAAGTTAAGAAGAAAAAAGGATTCTCTCCATGATCCTATCACAGACAGCCCATGTTTGGGATTTTCCTAAGAAAAAAGCACAAGGATAATTCTGGGAGTATAGTTTACAGTACTTTGCCCCTCAAGGAAGATGCTCTGTACATACTGTGCTCCGTGAAGCTGAGCTGTGACAGTAACCACAGCCTCTCCAGCAGGGGTAGTCAATTTGTTTTCTTTGTCAAGGTCCATATTTCTTGCTCAAGGTACAGTCAAGGTCCAGACTCCAGAGGAAATAATAATAGAAATAATAACAATCATGATAGTAAGTAAATACAAGTATTTCAGGGTCTGTTCAAAAGTGGCTGCCAGTCCAGATTTGGCCTGCGGTCCGCCTATTGACTACCCTTGCTCTCCAGTGTAAACTGATTGCCCAACTTCCACATACCTCCAATCAAGAAAGCAAGCTTCCAGAACCAGAGGAAGAGATGCAAGCCCACATCTACCAGAGACTACCAATAGGAGAATACTTTCTTTCCCACAAATAGGAATATATTACTTGTTTAATCTCTCTCTTTCTCCTACATCTCCCAACCCCAAAAACAGTCTGCTCCAGAAATCTTAAACCTTGAACAAATAACTGCTCTTCACCATGTAATAACCCTGTTACGACTGGGTTTTGTTCATCTGTAGATGCCTTAACCCCATCCACCCACAAAGAAGGAAGAGCAACATTATGGAACTCTCAAAAGCGACTGATATTCAGACTGTTAAAACCATTATGTATATTACTTTCTCTATAACCTAAATTCCCAAGTAACTATCATGGACTTTCAGTTCTATTTCAGACTCTCTAGTTCCCAAATTGATAGAACATATCTTTAGGATCCACCATGATCTATGATGGAAATATGTTTTATTAATAATAATATAGTAAGTTCTTAAATAGAGCTCCCTTTCTCCACCAAAAAGTCCGCACGTGAGGAAGGTATTATTCCAACTTTACATATTAAGAACCTGAGGAGGAGAGGTTAAGTAATTTGCCCAAGACCACAAAGGGAGTCATTGCCAAAACCAAGACGTGTTTGTACAGTACCTAGTAAAATGGGCTCCTGGTTTATGATTGCGGTTCTTAGGAGCTACCGCAATACCAATAATAAAATAATTCATGGAGTTCCTAGCTCTAAGTCCTGTGCTCAGACCATGCCTCTTTCTTAGGCACAAAATCATTCATGAGATTTTAGAACAGTTACAGTACTAGTGCACTAGAGCCTCCTGATCAACTTACCTTCGCTCTCCTCAGAAGAACAAAAGCATTTTCACCACAGCATAGAATTACTTATTAGCTAAATTTAAATCAAACACTTTTGTTTTATCAGAGTATCAAAAAGGCACAAAACTGGAAAGCTGTACACAGTTAGTAATACTTTTTTTTGAATAAATGACATTTTCAAAACAAGCAAACCAACTTTAAAACCTAGTAAAATAAAACTTGCTACTATGTGGCATAGAAAAGGTAGCATCCAGGGTAGTGCTGGCAAATCCTTCAACTCCAGGTTCACAATAATCTTTATATGCACATCATATTAATTGATTAAATTCCAAGTGAAGAATTAAACCGGAACATCCAAAAGCCCTGTATATATCCTAGAATTTCAGGAGGATTCTATAACAGAGTTAATATACAGTTCTATTCATGTACACAGGAAGACTCATGTTTTAACCATGATGGAGAATTATTACGTTACTAACTGGGGCCTTGAATCTCCAAACACTTATGCAAATGAGTAACTCTAAGCACCTAAGTAATTCCATTGACTTTGGTGGGGCTTCTCACATGCTTAAAGTTAACCAAGGTGCAGAAGTGTTTGCTAGGCCTGGACCCCAAACACAGGTTTTATTCCTCAGGAAAGACCTATGGAAATTAAAATTCAAGGATGATCTGTTTATAATTAAATACTTCTTAGTGATTAACTAATTAGTTCTAATGTATCTATAAATATGCAACTTGTCTTTTTAGTGTGTTAACTTGCACCTTATCTACAGATTATTTCATGTAACAACAATTACCTTTGCAGCAGAGTTTGATACTCCATGTGTGACATTTCTTATAAGGCCACCAACATTTCCATATTTTATTAGTCCTGTGACACCTTCTGAAACATCATTCAGGAGACCCATAGGGTTGCCAAGGAAATCCACCGAGCCCAAAATCCTTGCTGCCTGACTAAGCAGCTCCTATAAAACACAGTTAAATGAAAAACATTATCTACACATCAGATTTCATGGTCAGCAGGGCTAATAGTATTTTAAAAACTACAACACGTTAACATTTGACTCCTGGAAAGAACAAAAACATGCAAAAGTCAAAACGTTATCGTAAGAGACATGGTCAACAACACTTGTACTTAGTACAATGTTCTGATTGGTAAAACTATCTAATATGATGTCTGCCTACCAATCTGCGTCTGTTGATCAATTTGAAAAATGGGAACACAGTTTAACTATTTCGTTCTGGAGAGGCGAATTCCCCTCAAAGTAAAAAGTATACCAGAACATTAAAGATGGAGGAGCCAGAAGTTAATGATTTCAGCGGAGCTACATTGGTAGACTCCAGCAGAGTATCTGGCCCCTAACATTCAGTATGTTTAAAGAGTATTTATATAAACACACAAAATGATTAAGAGTTACGTATTTACTCATTAAAACAGGGAAAGGAATTTAATATTTGATAAAGAGCTACTAAAACAGAAAAGTTTTAGACTTTTTTTGGATGTCACAATATGATTTATCTGACACTCACCTCTTGAAAGTGCTTAAGGATATCATTAATGATAAACTCCTTTGTCTCATATGGGTGGACCCTAGTGAATGGATCCAGGTTAATCACTGCATCTTCAAATCGGATTAGAGGAAATCCCAGTGTGCTTTTCAGTGCCTAATGAAATAAAAACTGGAATTACGACTTTTATGTTCATCTGTATTTCTCCTCCATGATGTCTGAATTAATTGATTTCCAAGCAGGCAACAAATCAAATTTATCTAGCAGCTATAACAACTTGTTCCTGAAACAGTATATTCGCATTTATCCAAAACCCTATTATCTGAACCTCCGCATTATCTGAATCCCTTCGTTGCTGGGGGACAAGGAAGGGACGTGGATAATGAGGAGGTTTGGATAATAAAGCAGAGATCCCCAGTCACAGCTGTAAAGGAAGAGGATGAAGATAAATCCCCTACCGGGAGGCCACCCTGCTTCTGAATGGCTCATGCAGCAGCGCCCTCCGCAGCCCTGCTGTCACAGGAGTCAGCGAGCTAGTGGGGTATGACCGCGGAGCTGCAGAGGGCTCCCTGTGACACTGGATCTCTGCAGGCACAAGGTGCAGGGAAGGCTGCGATCCTAGCAGGGCAGAGGAGAGTACTGGCCAGGAGTCCCTGCTCTGCCCCACCAGGACTGCAGCCTCACTCCAGCACTTGCATTTGCAGGGATCCAGTGTCAGTCACCCTAGAGGCAGTGCAAGGAGCCCCCTGCAGCCCCACTGACATGGGAATGAGTGAACGGGGCAGAACAGAGATTTCCTCCTCTTTGCAGACCAGGCCAGGGAAGGATGAGCGAGGGTGGGGACTCAAGGAGGCACCCTGCTGCTGAATGACTCCTGCACTCTTGGCTATCCAAATTCCTGATTATTGAGAGAAAAAATCTGAATCCCCCACATTATTTGGATAAGTGGGAACATACAGTAATCACTTTGTAATTATGGCAATTTTTGACATCGCCAATATACTGACAATTGATAAATTGTTTGAACCCTATTTGTCCACTGGTTAGAGAGTAATTAAGTATACCTCTTGATGTAACAAATCTTCCAACAACTTGACAGGATTTTAGTTTCAAAAGAATATGTTTTTTAAACTTATTTCTAAGATCCTGTGCTTAATTTTGTGTCAGTTAATTATTCTGATACTTGTTCAAATACACAGAATTAAACAGAACCCAAAGTTTGGGAATTTTCCCTCCATACATATTGGATGGCACATTAGAGGTTTTCCACTCTTCTGGATGTGTTAGGACAGGGGTTCTCCACTGGAGGGCGGGACCCCACACGGGGTCGCGAGGTTCTTACATGAGGGGTCGCAAGCTGTCAGGATCCACCCCAAACCCAGCTTTGCATCCAGCATTTATAATGGTGTGTGGTGGGATTGTCACACCATCATGCCTCAAAGGGCTTAAAACAGCCCTAAGAGAGGGCTGTAGCTGGAGGAAAGCTGGGCTGATTGGGGGAAGTAGCCAGAGGTGGGGCCACGCCCCATTCAGGCCACAGCTGGCCTTATAAGAGGGCTGTTAGCCAGAAGCTGAGACAGACATGCTTTCTAGCTACATGGAGAGAAGAGGACCTGGCTGCCTGGGAAGCTGAGGAAGGTACCTAGCGCAGAGCAGTGCTGGGGAAGGACAGAGGGAGCTGGGGAGCTCCAGCTTAGCAGAGCCCCAGGCTGCAGACCAAGATAAAGGCCCACGAAAGGGTACTAAGGCTGAAGAGGAGCGACCCAGATCTAGACAGAGGCAGCTGGTCTGACCCCACTTGCCGTTCATGAGTGGTACAGACTGCAGTCTGCCCCAGGGAGCGGGGGCTAGATGACGACTGACGGTAGCCACTAAGGCAAGGAAGGAATAGAGGGTTGGGGGTTCCCCTGGGAGGGGAGACCCAGACTGAGGGGGTACTGCCAGGGGGCAGAACCCGAAACTAGAAGGGCACCGGGATCCGGGAGGGGCATGGGGCCAGAGGCAGGCAAGACACCGACCAGCAGAGGGCACTGCTGGCTGAAAAGAGCTAACTCCCTGGACGACCAGCAGGAGGTGCCGCAGCGGTGAGAGTCATTGCCCCACGACATGGTGTTAAATATATAAGAAAGTGTTTTTAATATAGAAGGGGGGGGGGCCACACTCAGAGGCTTGCTGTGTGAAGGGGGTCACCAGTACAAAAGTTTGAGAACCACTGTGTTAAGATGAAGTGATATTACGTACACAATTTCCTGGGGGCCACAGGCATTAACGTACCTCAGTCTCATCTCTCATCATTATCTGTGTTTAGTGCAATTCACTTACAATTGCCTTTTAAATTAACATTGTGAAGGAAATGAGGTGGGTAAGGAAATATCTTTTATTGGCCCAACTTCTGTTGGAGGAAGAGACAAGCTTTAGAGCTTCACAAAGCTGCTCTTCAGGTCCGGAAAAGGTTACCAGAGTGTCACAGTTAAATACAAGGTGGGGCAGATTGTTAAGTGTAAGGCGTTAACACATGTTGCAAGAAACCACTTAAAACGAAGTGGGCAATTAATACCTTTACAGTCATATGACAAAGGAGGGTTAGAAGATTACAAATTGTTGTAATGATCCATAAAAACAGCGTCTCTGTTGAGACCATGATTTCTAGTGTCTAGCAGAGGTATTAATTTAAGTTCCCAAGCTCCTCTTTTGAAGGTGTTTAGCAGGTTTCCCTTGAGAAAGAGGACTCATAGGTCAGATATGGGACAATTGCTTTGTGGTAAGTTTCTGAGTAGCAGCCGTGTTAGTCTGTCTTCGCAAAAAGAAAAGGATGCATCCGATGAAGGAAGCTATAGCTCACGAAAGCTTATGCTCAAATAAATTTGTTAGTCTCTAAGGTGCCACAAGTACCCCATTTCTTTTTGTGGTAAATGTTTGCCCACAGGTGATAGCGTGTTTTTTGTCTGTTATTTTTCTGTGAGAGTTCATTCAACAGTAAAGTTAGTGTCTGGTTTTACCCAGACAACTATTGTTGGGATACTGCAAACAACACTGTGAAAGAAGGGAATTGTGCCAGCAATGAGAATACTGGCCCCATCTGTATTTTGTTCGGTATGTGTGTTAAAAGGATATTTAAGGTAGACATGCTGTATCTGAGGCTAAATCTATACCAGAGACCTTACAGCGGCACAGCTGTACTGATGCAGCTGCGCCACTGTAAGATCTCTTGTGTAGTCACTCTATGCTGACGGGAGAAGCACTCCCGCCAACATAGTGTTGTGCACACTACCGCTTATGCTGGCAAAATTTCGTGGTTTTTTCACACCCCTCAGCGACATACGTTTTGCGTACGTAAGTGATAGTGCAGACATGGCCTAAGCCCCCATTTAAAAAATAAAATATGGTCTAATGGTCTATCCATTCACAAGGTGGCTGGGAGGCTGAGGAATCCTCAGACTGACTGAAGATGTTTTTATTTGCTGCAAGTTTTGTTTTGTTTTTTAATTTGTAGTTCTAACATTACAAAATTACGCCTAAAACCAATTACAACTCCAATAAGACATTTTAGTTAGAATGTGTCTTTGCCTTCCTCCAGTAGTTTTGATGGATTTTTGATCCTGCCGCATATAGCTCGCCCCCTGTAAACTCATTTTCAGAGCTTGTTTTAAGGATATAATAAGAGTAAGTATGTTTGTGTTACCCCCTTTGCAACCAAAGTGATGGGCGTGAGAGCAGTAGAATAAAGCAAGTTTTTATTTTTTAAATAGGATGAAAATAGAGGTCTAAGTGGAGGGAGCCTTATGGGGGAAGTCTGAGCAGTGGAGGAAGACGACTGAAGAAACGGACACCCCAGTGATGCTTGCACATACGCTAATTTACTTTAGAGCAGCACTGCTCATCTTCACCTTAGACAATGTCAGTGATAAAGTAAGATTGAGAAAGGGCAATTCTCTTTATGAAGTGTTTCTATTGGATCATTCACTAGGACTAGCACAAAGAAGATATGGACTTTGGAATCTTCAACTGTGGCTACTTTTTAGTATTAAAAAATATCAGATACGTGATATACCTGAAATTTACTAACACTAAATTTCTGTTTGATTCATAGCACTCATTCTGAAAAACTTACTCTTAGATGAAGACAAGCTTTGGCAGAACCTTTCCTACCTGTGAACAGAAACCATCTTTGGCAGAACTTTTTCTATTCATGAACTTTAACTCTAGATGATTTATGACTGAAATGAGTGATGGCATCCGTGATGTTATTGCTATCAGTGTCACTAAATGTTATATCTGGAAGAGAGCGGGGTTCCATGAAGCCAGTGTCACTTGGTCTCCAATACTGAATGTCACCCAAGAGACAAGCATGGCATAACAATTGTGGACAAGTGAATTCAGGAAAAGAAATGAAAAGAAAAAAATGAAAAGAAACGGCGATAACATTTAGTTTGAAAAACCTTAGTTCTATATTTGAAAATTTAGAATTTTAGATCTTTTGGAGGTGGGGATTTTTAAAATTAAAATATATTTTAACATCACAGAATTGAGGTATGTCGTCAAATACAACAGAAAATGAGATGAAAAGCATCTGAGGAACTCTTTACCTTTTATTTCCTTTTAACAAGAAAACTAAAATTCTAAGAAGAAAATGCAGAAAGAGAATGAAGATTAAAATTCACTTTTTTCATTTCCTAAGTGGCATTAGCTGTTGAAGCATTCACTAACTTCAAAATTCACACCAAATACCTAATCCATTGAAACTCTAAGGTATCAAGAAATCTTTGGCATTTGTGTTCTATCTTTCTACATTAATCATTATTAAACCCATGTTAAAATGTAAAGTTAAATCAGGCAAAGTGAGTTATTCTGCCATCTGCAGGCCATTAAATTATGTTGCACAGCTGGTATAGGTGTGTGTGTTGGGGGCAGGATAAACTAGAAACTATTCATGCAGTAACTGAGTAACTAAACAAATGGAATAGTGTACAAACCTGTCACTTATTTGCACAAGTAGCAAGCAGTTTCCTGTCCATGATCGTTAGATGTTACATAAAGCAGGTCTGTTGATACAGGTAACTAATAAAAATAAATGATCCATCTGCACTGACATGGGCACTAAATTGTGTCAAAGGCTTAAAAACATTTGAGGAGGTAGGGAAAATATCTATCAATAGTATAAAAAATAACTTTGATATAAAACTGTACTGTAAATACTCTTTCTCCCAAACTATTCTGTACCACACAGGACTGGAACTCCCTTCTCTGAAAAATTCATACATGTTACATAGCCACTGACTGTTTTTATAAGAAAAAAATTTATATGCCCAGTTTTCTCTTGAGACAATGCTGGCAGCTACCGGGACGTATCTTTTTTCACAGTTAACAATACCAGTTTCTTTCAAATAAAAAAAAAAAAAAAAAGGGCAAGCGAGACTGTAGTAGGGTCAAAAAAATTCCAGCAAAAGTATTTAAGATCTGTGAAAATACATTTAACGCTCTAGCTAAATGCTGCCTTTGTTTGAAAAGCGCATGTCTCTAAAACAACTTGTCTTATAAACCTGTCTGGCCGGTCAGGCAGTCCTACACACTACCACTTCCCTCCTCTTCCTTACCCTCAAGCAGCTCTGGATGAGGAGCATTCTCTTGTGCCAAAAGAAAACAATTTAAAAAAAAACAAACAAAAAACCAAACACATTTTGCATCCTGTGTTAAACCACAAAGAGTGCCGGTAACGTGTTCTTGACTTGTCCTTGTTCACAGAACCATTGTTAAAAACAGTCTGAGTGTGTGGAGATGAATCTCATTTTATTTCCCATGGCTGAGTTCTCCATGGAATTCCATGGTAACACCTCACAAAAGAAAACATTTTTTAAATGGGTGCTTTTTAGCAGTGTTTGTATTAGTGGGGTGAAAACAGTAAATGATCTAAACAGGTTTACTCATCTCTTATTTTTATTATTTAATTTCATTTTGTATCCGTTTAAAAACAAAGCCAATTTTGAATTAATTTGTTATTGATATTATTTTCAAAGCATTCATTAATTTATTTTCTGCAAATTGTTGGCATTTCTGGTAGAAATGGTTTCAGGTTTTTTAGTTTTAATCAGATTGTATGAACTCCCTCCCCTTACTTTAATTTTATGGTGATGTGCACAAAAAGGGTTAACGGTGGAAAGGTTAGCCTTCCCCCTCACTTCAGGAGGCCAGTAAAGCTGGTCAGGGAATGACATTTGTTTCATGACAACTTTCAAGGTTTAGACATTTGTTTTCATTGTGCACTGGGTTTTGCAAAATGAAATTGTGATGAAATGTCTGTTTTTAGAGTAAAAAGTTGGGTTTTCAATCTCTCTCTGATCCATCCTGAGCCTGTGAAATTTTTCCATCAACTTTTGTTTTCCCTACATGTTTTAGATGACAAAGTGGCAGTTTTTGACCCCCCAAAAAATGTAGTCAAAAAGTGTATGACCAGCACTAGCAACCAGTTCTCTAACATCTCTCTGCATTCTCATATTACAGTCACTCTCCTGTGATTCTCCTGTACTTATCCACGTGCTGCTCTCTACAGTTGAGGAGCTTGCCTTGTTCATTCTATATGCCCCATTCCCTCCAGACACAGACTATTCCTTTCCTGCCATCTCTTTAGCCTATGACATTAGCTTGACATTCTCTATCATTAAGAGCCCATTTTGAATTAAAGAAGTTAGTTAGTTAGATGCTGTGTTACCACATTAACACTGATTCTATAATTAAGGACAATGGGGTCCTTCCCATCAGTGTAACAGAGCAGAATTCTCCTCTGAGAATCAAGCAGCTCATAGACATAGTTGAGCTCCTGCGGGTTTGCTTTCCCTTCTGCTGGAAATTTTCTGCCTTCTGCGCAAGCAAAAATTATACAAGCCTCTTGAAGCAGACACTGCAAAATGCTTATCAGGAAAAGGCACAACTGGCAACAGCATTCCCTCCCCCCACCCCACCAGCTCAAGATACCTCCAGAGCGATATGAGCCAGTTGACCCTGGGGCCTGCCTCATACCGGAGCTGCTACCTTACTCTGAATTAAAGAAGCTCACAGATCTAATCATTGCAGTAAGCAAAAGATGAGCTACAAGAAACTATTTCAGAGCTTCATATAACTCTCCGTTTTAGGTACAGACATTTTACATAGATGTCAAATGGATGCAATAATGGCTGACACAGAGATCCACTGCTCATTTAATGATTTTCCTCAGGACTTTAGAGAATTTAAGGGCAGACTATATGGCAAGAACTTCGGAGTGGCTTGAAATCCCAGACGGTGAGATTACTATGCATGTGGATTCCTAAGACTCTGACAATACACCTTCTCTTGAATTCGATTAGCTGGATTTGGTAAGTTCTATGCTAATGAAGAACTGCATGAAAAGCGAATCTGAGCAATATTAATCACTTGTTCTCCTTTAAACCTGCGTAAAGTGTGGAGGCAAAGAGCCTGAAAAAGAAGAAGAGAACTATCTGAATTCTTATTCCTATTGGTGAACTGGCATTTCCTAGTGACATTCCAAAAACTTATTAAAGCATCATGACTCATACAGATGTTAAAAACTAGTTAGTACTAATATCTTTTTGCGTCAGACTGCATATTACTTGCATTGGTTGTACGTCTTATCTCTAGAAGAATCCAATGGTTTTATGGACCATCATGTCATAGACATCCAGGAAAGACAGAGGAAACTCCTTCAAAATCCTCTGAGATGTGGCTATGCTATTTATTGCAATTGAATGTCCTTTCATAAATCAACTTCTGTGAAATAAAGGCACTAGCTTTAAATTCCAGTGTATGCTGGTGTTACTTGTGTTGGCCTTCAATCTAAGGCTAGGATTTATCCATTTTTAGTTACCCTGTGTTATTGCTTTTTAGTTTTTGAGCATGTGTGTCTGTCTATCTGTCTGCCTGTGAGAGAGAGAATTTCATGGAGAACACACACTCCCGTTAATATTAATATTATAAAGCATTTCACTCAGACGACGTTATTCACTCAACCCTAGTTGCTACCACTTGATCCCTATGTACATATATCTTGTTTTGACTACTGATGACAACAATGAATTTAAATGTGTGCAACAGGTATTTTTCTATTGATAATATAGTGAAGAAGGCACGCCTATGCTTCTTACTATAACCAGGGAGCTTTAAACCTCCAAACTTTAGGCTGATGCATCAAGAAGTTAATATGTGGTGTTCGAACAATGAGCCTCTGAGTCTACTGCTATAGGAAAGCTTGTACAAGATGTTGCAATCTAGGAAGATGCTGCATAAGCAGAAACAGAGAGCAGCAAGTTAAAATGTACATACCTTTTTCTCCCAAAGTAAATCTATCTAGTTAGAAAGACAGATCTAATGAGGTGTTGTGTGCACTGGCTTACCTTGAGGTCTAGAGGCAGTTTGTTGGACGTGAAGACACTCAACTTTATCTGTGGCACACTGATTTTAAGATTTTCAAAGTAGTATCGCTTCTGGGCCCCACCTTGATCAACGGTCTTTTCATGGAGGTTTTCATCATACTTTTCAACCTCTGCTATCAAAGCATAACATAGGAATAAAAATCAGGTAATTACGAAAGTATACGAAACTATGAATGTGTATTTTATAAATAGTTCTGAGCTTTCTTAGCTGAAGATTACAAAGGGATTCAGCTTGTAATGTTTGAATCGAGACTTTCCCATGATCGGTGGCATTTCAACCTAGAGTGTTCATGTGGACTCATCTCTACTCAATAAATCTGCCTCTGATGGAGGAGAAACCTCACATTTTAGTGCTTTCATCTCAAACCTTGATTCCTTACTTGTAGCTAGTTAATACAAATTATGGCACTCAGACACCTAACTTGTGACCTCATACCTTAGTCTTCAGTCAGTAGGTTTGCTGCCACTTCTAATTTGTGTGTACTGAGGAAGACAAAGTAGTACACAAATATCTTATAACTATACAACCTTCCCTGTGCGTTTTGAGACACAGTCTATTAAGGGAGCTACATTTAGAAAAGTAAATATGAAGTTTGGCAGTCAAATAAATCTGTTCTTTTTGCTTCCTTCATACTTTCTTATATGTCGACGTTTTGAAATAATGTATTAAGTACTTGACATTGATAATGAGTTTAGGCTTCTTGCCCCAACTAGAATGGAAATTGAGAAAATCTCTACAAAAAATATTAAAACCTGTCTCAAATAGCACCTTGTCCGGTTCTGTCAATAGACTAGCTATTACCAGAGTATGCTGAGGGGGCAAAGAAATAATTTTCTATTTAAAAAACCCCTTATATGAAAATACTGGGGAACAGACAGTGATAGCTACAGGCTAATATATTCAGTGCTGAGGCAGGGGGAAGGGGAAACCCCGACATCAGCCCCCGCCTCCCTCCCTGGGCTCTCTCCACAGCACTCCCTCACACTCACACATATACACACACACCTGCCTCTGTGATCAACAGCACGAGCATTCCACATGAATGGTTTGCTGTGTGTCCCGGAGCAGATCAGCACACCACACAAAGGCTGTCAGAAACAGTCCTTTGAAAGGGGAGAGGCACATGTCTCCAGGGCAGCAGAGTTCAAAACAATGAGCAGAGTGGTCACTTGAGGCATTATGGGACAGCTCTGGAGGCCAATTACAGTGCAGAAAGCAATCAAGTGTCTACACCGGTAATAGAGCACCGGAGTGTCTGTGCAAATAGTCTTACGACTCTCGTCGAGGTGTTTTTTTTGCAGCGCTGCAACTGAGGAGTTTCTGCGCACAAAGTGGCTTGGCAGTGTGAGCACAAAGAGCTGCTTTACTGTACAGAAACCTGCCAGTGTAGACAAGCCCTCAGGCAGAGATGTGTTAAATGGATCATGTGGAAAAATGAAAATAAAATCAAAACTCCAGAGAATATACGCCAACTGATTCAAATGATTAGCAAAGTCAGTGTGACTCACTGAGCTTCCACAAATATTACACAGCTTGTTTAAAGCATCAAACAAGAAAAAGATTCCCAAAATAACAAAGGAAGATTACTAGAACTAAAGGAGATTAAGTATGCCCTTGTTGCCAAGAAGACTAATGGCATTTTGGGCTGTATAAGTAGGGGCACTGCCAGCAGATCGAGGGACTTGATCATTCCCCTCTACTCGACATTGGTGAGGCCTCATCTGGAGTGCTGTGTCCAGTTTTGGGCCCCACACTACAAGAAGGATGTGGAAAAATTGGAAAGCGTCCAGTGGACGGCAACAAAAATGATTAGGGGACTGGAACACATGAGTTATGAGGAGAGGCTGAGGAAACTGGGACTGTTTAGTCTGCAGAAGAGAAGGATGAGGGGGGATTTGATAGCTGCTTTTAACTACCTGAAAGGGAGTTCCAAAGAGGATGGATCTAGACTGTTCTCAGTGGTAGCAGATAACAGAACAAGGAGTAATGGTCTCAAGTTGCAGTGTGGGAGGTTTTGGTTGGAAATTAGGAAAAACTTTTTCACTAGGAGGGTGGTGAAGCACTGGAATGCGTTACCTAGGGAGGTGGTGGAATCTTCTTCCTTAGAGGTTTTCAAGGTCAGGCTTGACAAAGCCCTGGCTGGGATGATTTAGTTGTGGATTGGTCCTGCTTTGAGCAGGGGGTTGGACTAGATAACCTCCTCAGGTCCCTTCCAACCCTGATATTCTATGATTAGTTTGCCAACCAACAAAAATAATTTAAGTAGCTCCAGCAAGAAATAGGTTTCTTTTCCATAGTTGAGAATCGCTCCTGACCTCAGTTACATTGATTGTCTCAGGGGGGAATTCTGGGGCAGATTGCGGTGAAATTTGTTACTTTGGAAAGAGAATCTCCTTTTTGCTCTGGAAGAAATTTCTATAGCATGTTGACATATGCAATATGTAAATACCAAGCAGGCTGAAAAGCAAACTGCAGAGACTTTTTGTTCCCCTTTATGGATTCCTTACAATGAATCAAGATGACCTCAAAGACTTTTCTTTTTTCCCCAAATGGAAATAATACTTCACATCTGGAGTAAAAGGTTCTCTTTTCCCTCTTATTTCTGGAGGATACAGACAAACTTTTTGGAGGACCTCAACTGTGGTATAAAATAAGGCAGTATCCTTAGCTTCAATTTCTTCCACCCTCAAGCTGAGGGGGAAAAGGATACAGTTTCAGTCTTTGCCTCCCTCACTTCAGTTTGGGGAAGACAGGAGGTGAGAAACAGCTCAGTTACCCCCTCAAGTGAACCTCTAAAGATCTTCTTCGGACCTCCAGAAAAGAGAACAATTTCCAGTATTTCAAATACAAATGATACAAGCTGCTTCTTTCTTTCTTTCTAGAGCTCATGAGACCATCTTTATAAATCATAAAGCATTTCTAATTGTTTTGTCATATACATTTAAGCACTTACCAAGTTTAACCATATTTTGTCTGCACCTTTAATGTCTCTTAGTGAGATCTAGTTTGTATGCACACTGTGATCTCTTTACAGCAAAGAACCAATGAGAAACAAGGAAACAAGAGAGAGCACAAGCAATGCAGTAAACTGAGAGGAAGGACAGTCCAGTTGTTAGGGTACTAGCTTGAGAGCTAGGAGACCAAGTTTTAATTCTTTGCTCTACCAGAGGCTTCCCATATGACTCCAGGCAAAGTCATTCAGTCTTTTTGTGCCTCAGTTCCCCATCTGTAAACAGGGGATAACAACATTGCCCTATCTCACAGGTAGAATTACATTCAAGATTGTGAGGCACTCAGCTACTAGAGTGGGCTTGTCTGCACTTGGAAATTTACAGAAATAGCTATTCTGGAATAGTTGTTTTGATATGTTTGTAGAAGAGTATCCACACAGGGATTTATCCCAAATTAATTATTCCAGATTATACCAAAATAATTATTCCAGAACTGCTATTTCAGCAAATTTCCAAATGTTGATAAGCCTCAAAATAGATAGATGCCTCTCTAACCCTCCTAAGAGATTAAAACATTCCAAGGTCTGTTTTGCTTCAACTAAGAGCAAGAAACCTTTTTATTCCACTTAAAGCCATGGGTATGGATGTCACAAGTTAAGAGGTCAGGGCAGCCAAAAAGTTTTCTGAATTAACTAAGAGGAAGTGTCGCAGGAACAAATGAATGGAGATCCAGTCGCTAGCCTTGAGTTTGTTTAATAAACAAAATTGCCAAACAAAGTGGTTGGCTAAATAACAACATTTCTTTTACCCTAGTTCAGCTGAATCCAGATACAGGAACTGAAGAGGAATATTAAACTTCTTCCCATAGGGACTCAGCTCAACTGTGCACGGGACAATAAAATGTTCTATGAGTCATTCCCCAAATCTTGGAACAAACACTGCACAGTATGTAAGCTGCTATTGACACATCTTAGCTTTCCAGCTTTTTACAGTGGAAGTTTTCAGGCTGTCAAAGGCTTTCAAGTTAACAGTGGAAATTGCCAGGCATTTTGAACTAATTTTGTATGCAGACAACAGGGATACAATAAAACCTGCATACTGTGGAACTGACCTTGTAACTTTATACTGTACCTGATTCCGAGTGATCATAGCCAAAGAAACTCAATAGTTTCAGGAGTAGTTTCTCCTCAATTTGGATTGTGAACCTCCGAGCTGTGATCATCAGATGCTACAGAGATAAATATATCTCAATTTACTTTGTGAACAACAGAAATAATTCTCCATCTACCCTCATTAACAATAAAAAAATCTATTGTAACTTGACACAGTTCTTTTATTCATAGGGTTTCATAATACATTTCCCATTGTCAAAATGTCTTGGGCCCTTCCCCCCTCCCCTACAGTTACAAGAAATCTGCAGTAAATTGTATTTGGTTAGTTCTTGTAACTATCTGTGCTTAATTACGAAATGTTAAAATTGCAGAGTTATTACCGTCCAAGGAACTCTGACATTGCAATCAGCTATTTTTCAAATATGTCCAAATTAATAGAGACTTACTTTGAAGGTTTAAGTTTCATACTGGGCCTTAAGAACCAACCTAGTTTTCTTACTGCTGTGTAGGCTAGGATTAGTAAATAATGTTATATATAACTATTAACATTTGTAGTTATGCTTCTAAATTAGGATTGATGCTACAAGGTGGAAGCTGTTCATCACAAGGACCACGGGAAAAAAAATTCACATTATATACATTATGTAAAGCATGGAACAGTTGATCCTGCCCATTCATTATGGTAGGTGGGGTCTCTCAGTTCTCTGAGGCAACAGCTAGTGGCCTGAAGGCTAGATTCCTAGACTTGAAGCACTAAAGGTTTGGTCTAATTTGGCAACTTCTGCAATTCCATGTACTGTTATAATATGCAATATTCTTCAGATGACTAATTAAATTCAGGACCTTATTGTCATTCTTGATGGTGTCGGGGTGGAATTTAAAGATATTAACTTTTTTTTTGGAGATTAGCAGAAGATGATCCTAGGGTCCTGGTCAGTATTTTCTCCCTTAATAAATCAGCTTCTAAAATTTAACGGAGAACTATTAAAGAAAGTTAAATGGCTCCCACATTTGCCCATACTGTCGCCACACTGTCGTCAACCGCAATGTACTTAAGGATACTTAGAGCATCAAAGGTCTGAATGAGAAAGGTCCTCTCAGCCACAAAAAGCTAGTACATCTGCACATTTGATTTAATTTAGACTACTTACAGATTAAAAACTAGGAATAGGTAAAAACAAACACTCTTAATAAACACTATGACATTTGAATGCTACAGTCAAACTTGATTACCTTGTATATATCAGTTAGTGCATTCTTACTGGGAAATTTCATTGCATTTAATTGCACTGCAGGGCCTGTCTCAATTGCTTCATTTTCACTGATTTGGGGGGTCAGAAAGAGCATGAAAGGCTGTGTTGTGCCAATGAGCTGATTATCCACCTGCAGAATTAACAAGAAAGCAGAAGAATGTGACAACTCTTCAGCATAGATAATGAAATCTAGGCTCTCTTTTTAAATTGAAAGATAAAAGTTTGCAAAAGGGGTGGGGTTGTTTATGTCTCGCGAATAGCAGACACACAGAACACACTATGCACATTTTATTTTTCTTACTCATTAAAATCCTTCCACAAGTGTTCAAAAATACCTCTCCTTTACCAGTGTTGTTACAACTAGCAACATATACAAATGTGCATGAGTATCTTGAAATGCTAGACACCATTAGGTAGTAGAAAATGGATCCTTAAAAAGCTCAACAAGTTTGATCTGAATTTTTAAAGGCATAAATCATAAAGCATTTATTGACAAAAGATATGCAGAATTAAATTGCTTCCCAATTTTAAGTCTGCTTATGATACCCACCCTTTTTCAATTTACATATGATATTCTACAAAAACACATAGTTGTCATTAAGAGAACTTACATCTTACAAATGGGCTTAGAAATACTTGGAAGGGTTTCATTTTCTCAAAAATGAGGCCAAATTGGACAGATTGGTTTCTGAGCCATGAATATGAAACACCACAATGGACGAGTAGTAAAGTGGCACCCCCTAAAGGCCAAGCCCTAAATTCCCCCCCACTCAGGCAAAACACCATCTGAATAGAAACTGCAAGAATGTCTCTAAGCTTCTGTCCTACACTGACCTATGTATGGTACTATACGTACCACTGCTACCATCTTCAGTGCTTGATTATTCAGCTACAGCACCTGATGATTTTTGTAGAATAGTGAACAGAATGGGGAGGAAGTTTTTTGCAACGTTTATGCACATTACAAAGATTTTGACTTATACAACAGCGAAAATTAAAAAGGAATGGAAAGACTAAAGCAATAACTAGATTAGTGTCTCAACTACAGGTATATGACAGAGGACAATGAAAAAGCACAGGTGCAAAACATTACCTCTGGATCTGCAATCAAACAAAAAAAGAGGAAAGATTAGACTGAATGCTAATGTTTTACCTGATTAATTTAGGGTAGTGAACAGACATTTTGATCAGGATATTAGAGCAAAATTCTTCTCTTATAAGAAGGTGACCATGACACCTTTAATGTTGATATGCTGCAGACCAGACCTGGGCTTTTATTGTTTCATCTGAAACACATCACCTGTCCCTAAGCATTGTAAACTGCACAACAAATCACTTACTACTTTATTACGTATAGACACAAACATCCTTTGCATCCTTACATAAGTTATGAAAATAAATGCACAAATTTGTTCCAAAAATAATTACCTGTACATCCTGTATACTGAGCTCAAGCACCTGACTGGTTGATAATTGTGTGTAGTGAACATTAATTCCAGTGAGGCTTGCAAATACCAGCTCTTCAGGGATTTTGTTAACTAAAGATAATCCTATTCCACCTTCTAATTTCACTAGCACCTGAAAACACAAAAACAATTTTAAAAAATTCTAGACACACACACTCACTCTGTTGGCCAATGCATTTACTTAACTGTTTTAAAAATATTCTCATTGCTAGCCAAGTCTTCAAATACATACAGAGGTCCTAAACTATACAAGCTTGTGTGACAAGCTGAATGACTTGCTATTTTAACTGCTGAAATTCAGTTTAGAATTTGGGGTTGTAACACGGAAAAAAAACAGAGTAAGAGGTCTGAACAGTGATAAAGATTTATAAAGGACAATATTGTACGCACCCCTCCTTCACGGTAAAAAATAAAGGCCTATCAGTTTTATTATCTTACTTCCAATTCCTGATCTGCGTCTGGATTTTTTAACTTGCGCAGATCTTGTTCCGTAACTGGAAGTTCACCTCCTTCACACGATAAACGATCATTTCTACGTTGGTTAAAATCTGTTATCTAAAACAAAATGAACTACTAAGAAGCTTTTTCTTATTTATGTACAAGAAAAAAAATCAAGTGTACATTACCTATATATGGTAGGACATAAGCTTTAAACTAAAAAATACAATGGCAACACTTCTGATCAAATCTGAAACCAATTCTATATTACATGAGATTTTTTTCCCCTTCATGCTATTACAAATTAATACTATGCTCCTCTACCTTTCTTTTGCATAAGAATTTACAGCTGCATTTTTAAATCATCCAAAATATTCCATACATTATAGAAACATCAGAATGAAAATTAATGATGACACTGCATCCAGAATTTATGAATAACTTTCACCTGAAGAACCCGAGTTGGCCCATCTGGGACAACTCTGACTGCCAGTACTCCTGACCCAGGCCTCATCTTCTGGTTTATAAACTGCTGTTCAGGCGGAATGGGCCCCAAAAGCTCTAGAGACGTATCAGGACCAAGAACCACTTCAGCTCCATCACACAAACCTGATATTCCTCCTTTTGCCTAGAAAAAAAAATAAATTAAAAGCACAAAGTCGAAACACTGAAATGATACAGAAGGGCACAGATAATGGTGTGTGAATACTTTAATTTTAAAATGTATTTCAAAATCACTTCTCTTCTATAGCTCAAGCTATTTCAATCAACTGAAAATGTATTTAATTTTTTTCTCTCTCTATTTATGCAGCTGGAGAAAAGAATCCACAATTGATTTGAGCAGATGGGCAGTTAGGCCAACCGTAAGATTCAGACAGCACAGGTGTAAGAGAGGAAGGCTGCCACAGAAGTTGTATTTTATGTTACTAGAGTTTCTGGTAAGTGAATGTCAACAATTGGCATGGTTAAAAAAAAGTCGTCTGGGTCCATGATTAAACATTCACCTTGCATCTTCAGACCTGAGAATGGGATCAAAGCCCTGCTCAAAGTGAGTGAAAGTTCTTCTTAAAAGGTATTCTGCAGAGGAACAGAAATGTTCTCGGATCTATTTTCTCATCTTTTATAATAGATCCAGAGTTAAGCCAAGTACACTATGACCATCACTTGTTAAAAAGAGACTGACATCACTATGAGTTAAGTCCTTAATAGTGGAACCTCTATTTCTTTGCTTACGTCAAACTGTCAAGAGAGGAACATGCTACCACCACCAATATGCAGCTAAGGCTGGATTGTCCACTATAAGAGGAATGTCCTAGCTTCTCGGTTTCCACAGTATACACAGATGTTACATCAAAGCAATTCCAATGTACTGCATAAATACACCACATGAAGGATGTATACAACTTGCATGTATATATTACAGGCATGCCACAATGCACATGGAAAGTCAATATAACATTGTGGAAATAACATTTTGCAATTTAGTATCTTGCCAGATTGTATGTGTTTTTTTCCCCTGAAGAAGACAAAAAAGCAATAAGACCATACTGAGGATTGACGGCTTGCTAATTTTTTTTTTTAGTTATTAAACAAAGTTCGTGGAGTCATAAAAACAAGAAAGTCCAGAAACCTGTAAACACAGGGTTAATTCATATGGTTTTAAAAAAAGATTTCTCCAGTTTAAAAAATAGTTTTGAATATGTGCTCTTGGATTGCAAACTTGCACAAGTTTCAGCACAATGAAAATTTTGTTACCCGAGTTTGGTTTATAAGGAAAGCGACAGGAAAATGGATGGCAAAGGGGACTGACTATGGTCTATAGAGCCTTCTAATGAAAGACAGATTAATAGTGGCTGAAACTCATCACAAACCGCTTGATGGCCAAAAGGAAATCAATTTGATGCTCTCAGTCTAGCTCCCAAAGGACACACCTCCACATCATAAATATATCAGATTGAGAGACTGGCATTCTTGTTGGTGGTCTCAGCCGAGAGGCTAAGAAGTGAATGAACACCGAGACTGAGTTACACTTTTATCTCAAGAAAAATCTCTTAAGATCAGGATTGAATCACATTGGCAGGGGCAACGTGGGAGTGTTTCACCACTGCTGTCCTTTCTCTCTCTCTCCCCTAGAGATAGAGGACTTCAATCTCCAAGATTCTCAACTTTGCACCTTACAAGCATAGCATTCACATAAGCTTCACCAGAACAGAACTGCAGATCGTCTTAAAACACATTAAAAATATTTTCCTTAATTTTTATCCTCTCTGCTTGTAACAAAAAAGAGATTTGTCTCAGGCTTGAAACTGGATCTTGACGGAATATTTCCTCCTCCATTGCATGTACATGCTGTTTTGTTATTATAGGATTAGTCATCAGCATGGCAGAACTGCTGGTGTTTTGTTTTGAATGAACAAACATAACTGAAGCAATTGTTTTGGAAAAAACAGCACATAAAAATTACATGGAATTTAGAAACAAGAAAAAAAGGCAGGTCAAATATAGGGCTCACAAATCTTGACAGTGTCCCTTTAACCACGGAATTCTGAATAGTGATGCTATTATCCTGTAACTTACAAATCCATTCCAGATGCATAATGTAACAGTCAGTCTTTGATCAAAGGGCTCACATAGCAAATACCATAGTCCCTCTTTACACTAAGTCAGGGTTGATTTTTATTGGTATAGCTTGCACAACACAGTGTCTTTGAACATCCTATTATAAAATATCAACTCATCACAATCATATTTATCACAAAAATCAAATCCTGTTTTCTACTGCAAGAGGTAGTATATGTACACAGAATATATCTTCTAATAAACTTTGTAAACAAGATACAGATAAATATGAGTAAAACACAAACACATAGTAACAGCTACAAGAGATCATAAATATCAACAGTCTTTAACTTTCAGGGCCAGAGTTTCAAAACAATGTCTCACATTTCTGAGCACATACCCTGCATGCAGGCATCAAAATTTATCAGACGCAAATGTATGTGTTAGCTGTTTGAAAAGTACATGTACAAGTGTCATACAGAACGTAATAAAGCATGCATGACTGGAAACAAAGTTGAGGTATGAAAGTCATATGTCCTGATTGTCAGAAGTATGAGCACACACAACTCCAACTGACAACAGAGCGCTGTAGGTGCTCTGCATCTCTGAAAATCAGGCCCTTAGGCCAAAATTTTCAGATTTGGGTGCCTTAAGTTAGGGCACTCTATTTATTTATAACTCTATTTAGCCTCTAAAATGTTGGTCTGATTTTTAGCAGTGATGTACAATTCTGGCTTATATGAACTTTCAGTGGATTTAAGTGCCTAACTGTGGTACCCAAGACTAAAAACTCTGGTTTCAGTTTTCCAATCCCTTTGTTTGCAAATCCACAAAGATAGGTTGCCTCATGTTTAATTAATTTTACCAATAAAAATATGTGAAGACAATTAAATTTACATCATGTGAATTCCTAGTGGAATCTTTGGGTTTTTCCCCCACCTCTTTCAAGGTTTGGTCTTTTAAACCAAGTTTGTAATACCACTAGCCCATCTGATTTGGACACCAATCACCTCAGCCAGCAACCAAAACAAGTCAGATGCAGAATTAATACTGACCTGCACAACGAGGCCGTGCATACCACAGGTTAACTTGCCATCTCGAAAACTCCACGTCTGAGTAGTACTGCGCCGTCGATCCGGCTTTCTCAGCATCAGGGGCTCATACCTGGGGGGGGAAGAGGGGGGGAAGTGAGACCCCAAAAATTTCCACGTTTAGATTCCATTGCTGGGAAGTTTTTAAATTAGTCATGCATCCCTATTTTGTTCTATTCTGGCTTCCTCACCCGTAGCTCTTAAAAGTATTATTTCAATTTGCTCCTGGCTGCATTGCATTAACTGTCCATTTATTTAAGGGCAAAGGCAACCAACAAAAGAGATACAATACACATATGAAGACAAATAGTATTTAGTGCCTCTGTAGGGTTGACAGTCTTTAAGAATGAAGCACTCTATTTATCCAAAGGGACAGATAGCCCACGCAGTGTTAGATGTATCTCTACCATGACCTGAAAAGAGCAATTTTGGGAGTGGGGGGATAATTCAATCCATGTGCCCTTTTAATATTTAGCCTTCCTGCTGTTCCAGGGCAGCCAGTCAGTGCCACTTGTGGAGGTGGTAGTTTTGGTGATGTAGACACTCCTTCTCAAGGAATTGTTCTGTGACAAAACACTTACAAGATGGTAACTTTTGGGTTTTACCAGCTCTGGCTGGATTCAAACTGGTGATATAGCAATGGCAGGCTATGAATACAATTACTGATCCCTCAAGCCATCCAATAATCTAATTTAAACATCTTAGACTATTTAACTTTTGTAACTTTTTATAGTTGTACTCTTTTTTTGTTTTTAATCTGTAACAAGTAAATAGAATTCCTATCCAGAGACCTGTTATCTGTGACTGCAGCCAGGCCGGCAATATCTAAAATCATGGAGGACTCAACAGATCGAGGCGAAGAAGGCTTATTGGGGTTATGAGGAACTGAGGAACCTTCATGGCAAAGCATGCCGGTGCCAGTCATTCTCCAAAGTTGGGATCGCTTCCCTGGCTCCTGTAGCATATGCATAAAAGATTAAGTTGATCATAAATAATGCAGAGCAAACAATATATATTTATATTTAAATTACTGAATTCAGTAAGTGACGGTATTTGGAATGACTTTTACATATTCATGTTCACGGACCTGATATAAAATTCGGTGCTAATAGTACCTATTAAAGTCTACTGCAATTATCAATAGCCAATGAGAATACTTTGATATCAAATGTGCATAAATCCCACACATATTGGTAACTCTGAGGCTATTAGGCTACACAAACAAACAATACTGTTCAATAATGCTTCTATTTTCAAAACATGTGCTTTTATTTACATACACTTCTTAAAAAATTTGTAAAGAAATGATTGGCTTATTTACATTGCCATCTTCTTTTACAACAAAAGGACTTTTTGTCTGCAACTTCATCACCACCTCTAACTTCTCTCTTGGTCCTTTACTCTTCACTATAACCCTAGATGCATCTCACCTCTAAATGTAACGTTTCTTACGACTTTTATTCTGATTACTCCCTTCTCTTTCTCTATCTCTGACCTTCATCTCTCTCCTGCATCAGTACATGAAGCTACTTGAACTTTCTTCAACAGAAGATCTCTAGTTTCTTTTCCTCAAATACGCTCACCTTTTTTTCTCTATCCACCCTCTTAATTTCCATACCTGGCTTCCCAGAAACCTCTGCTCTTCTATGCTTTTCTCAGAGCAAAAATATCTGCAAGACCCATATCCACATCTGTTACTATCCACTTCATTCTTCCTTTGATCTAGCAGTCTGCAATCATTTTCCTTAAACCCCTCATTGGATCATTGCCACTACTGTATTGTTGGCATCCAACAATCTCCTCTCCAGACTATCATTCCTCCAGTTTATAAGCGTGATCACCTCACTTAGTCTTTATTGACCTTTATCAATTCCCTTCTCCCAGTGAATACAAACTTCGTATCAACCAACTATTTTCAAATCTTTCAACAGCTTTGGCTCCTCTCACTCTCTGGACCTACCACACACTACTACTCCTCCCTGTGCTCTCTTTTATTCTGCTGGGTCTGAGCTACTCTGATCTCCTCCTCCTTCACTATTAAATAATTAAAAAGTGCTATATAAGTGCTAAGTATCATTACTATCATAATGAAAGGATCTTTAATGACTTATTTCACCTATAACAGATTCTCTCTGTTCTCCATCTTACAGAGGCTATTAACCGTTACAAATCCAAACCTAAAACACAACATTTCCTCTGTTTCCTTCTCCCAACTCCCTTCAGCACTTACCCCAGCTCACTCTTTTATAGTCAGTCTATTATATTATGGACATGGCATGCTTTTTTAACAGAAAAGAAAATGTCTTGTAATACTAAATACACAGCTAAAACAAACTATAATTAGGTAATATTTAGAGCAGCGTTCTAAAGTGTCTGTGTGACTAGGATCATACAGCAACAACATTCTTAGCAAAATACTGTTTCTGAACCCTCACTGGAGTCTCATACCTTCTTCTTTAGTATGACTCTCTGTGTCTTTGGAGAAACATCCAGGACAAGCTCTGCATAAGCAACATCTTTATTTGAAGCAACTGGCCGTCCAGTTCCCTCTTGCAAACTAGAATTGCGAGAAAATCCAACATGCATTCAGATACATTCCTATAAAAAGTGTCTGTCTCTTCTGAATACTGAGTCAGAACCATACCTAACTATTAACAGGACAACTTATGCTGGTCCTTCGCTAGACGTTATGCAAATTTAAGTCAGGTTACCCATTACACTATTTCCCCCCATTTTTGGAATCACTAGGGTAAACCATCAGCATGGTATTTATATTATTAAAAGTGTTGTGTGTCTAGAATTAGTAATAGGAGCTAAAAGTCCAACTCGGAGTTCAATTTGACAAGCAGATTAATGCTTCCATTGCTTACATTAATATTGGTAAGGCAGAATCAGCATTTTCATCAAAAGCTATCTTCAGTGTTCTATAGCTCAGTTACACAAGTGTATCTGGACTGAAATGCAACTAGTAAGTTACAAGCAATAGTTGCCCTGTGGCAGTGCTCTGAACCACCATGGGTAAGATCAAGTTTTCGATACATGTCCTGATCGTTCGTTCCCTTGGATAGCAGATATTGTGGTAACTGTGGATGCAGTAAGTTAAATCCCTAAGGGGCCACTAAGTGAAATGAATAATGCTTAGCTCCTCATCTTTCAACAATTGGTTATACAGAGGAGATACTGATCAAAAGAAATCATATCCAGAAGAACTGGTAGACAATGTGCTCTGTACATGCACATGTGAACATCTTAAAATCCATTTAATATTTAGTTTACATTTTAACTAATCTTGGCTCAGTCATGACAATAAGCAACATATACGTGTAGCAACATCTTCCACCATAATCTACAGTAACAAAGATGTTATAAGAAGGCCTCGCTCAAAGATCAACTCCCCTCTCTTTGAGATATTCAGTGATCCTCAATTCAACTGGAGACATCACAAAGAGCAGATATCCTAGCTGAAGACACCAGGTCCTCATCTCACTTTTCTCAGAAATCAGTCCCCCACCCCTATCTTCCAGTGGGTCCCATTACTAACCTACCTCCCACCCATGTTTTCCACCATGATCTAATCTGGTATGAAACCAGATCTTTCTTTCTTCCACTGCTTCTCTGGCTGACAGTACTATAACTCTGTCTTTGTAATACCAGAAAAGACTCAATGCTCTACTATTAATGACAGCCTGAGGTTAAAAGAACTGAAAGACCAGAAATAATTAAAAGTAGAGATTCATTCTGACAGAAAAATTTAATCATGTAAGAAGCATCCCTCATGCAGTACACGAGCTACTCTCTCAGTTTATGTGCCGTAAGTATTAATTTGTTTGGCAATACATAAAAAAATTAAGTATCACAAGACCATGCAAGATAAGCATCATATTACCAAATTTACAGACAAGCGAACTGAGACATTGTGAGGCAAAGTTATTTGCCCAGGTTCTCAGAAAAAGTCAGTGGCAGAGCAAGAAATGCAACCCTGGAATCCTGACTCCCAGTCTTCTTTTCTAACTAAGAGTCTCCTCTTGTTGACCCTGTAGCCAGCGTAAGTTTATCGGTATGTGAAATCCTTACACAGATAAGCACTGTATAACAGCAACAGTTTTAAAAAAGAACAGCTTCCACTGACGGCTGAATATTCACCACTTGCTTTCAAAGGCTATTTTCAATATAATATGAAAAGGAGTTACCCTGAGAAAGTATACGTAGCAGCAATATAAATGAAATTTTCATAATAAAGCTGTTTGCCGTCTTGAAAGTCATTCATGCTGCAGGTAATTTCTGAGGAGCCTGCCCCTTTAACTGTCAGCATGATAAAAGGTGGCAGGGTGGGTTCATCCCATGCATAGTCCAAAGAAGTCATTGGCTTCACTTCAGTGCAGAGTCTGGGCTCTGCAACACCATGCTGAGTAAAAACAACTGGGACCTATAATAATGAAAGAAGACTTTAGAAAATGGTAGGTGTAAGTGAGTCAGGAGTCAGCTGCTATTGCCAGTGTAGTTCAGGGTTGTGATTTTCTAGTTTTTCAGCACGTTAGTTGCATTTTATAGGTCATATGTTATTTCCCTGATTTGACAAAAAATTATTCCATGCCATTTCAATTTTTGCTTCCTTCTTATGGTTTAAGAAATTTTATTCCTCCATACAAGTCTTACCATTAAAGTTTGTCTGATGATGAATGTTAAAATACTTTGCACTTGTAGAGTATCTTCCATCCAAAGCTCCCAATGCCTTCAATAGATATTATTTTATATATAAGCAAGCTGAGGTATAGCTAAGTTAGATGACTTGCGAGGGTCACAACAATTCAGCATCAAAGCCTAAAATAGAACTGGGTAGCCCTGAATCTCAGTCTCCTATTCTAAACACAAAAGACATACTTCTTTGTAGGATAAAAATTGCAATTGCTGGCATGGAACTTAAATAATGCCTCACTTTAGGCATCTCCAGTGGATAGGGTATAGGACTGAGAATCAGGAGGCCTGGACTCTATTCCCAGCTATGCTATTAATGTGCTGTATGATACAGAACAAGTCATAAATCATCTAACACCTCCGTTTCCTCATTTGTGACAGTAATGATACCGATCCTCCTTTGTAAAAGAGCTTTGAGATCTATATCTGAAAAAACACGTGCATGTTTTTCATGTATAGATGACGATAAATAAATAAATAAATAGATAATTCAGTAAGATGATGCTTTCTAGTAAGAAGCTCAGTAACACTAACTTGTTCTGAAAACTAAAAAGATTTTAATGCTGACATATACAAATGCTTCTCATGATGTGAACTTTCCAATCACTTCACTAGGCAAACCGGTGCAGCTCTTTTACAGAATAGTTGAGAATACATCAAGTACACACAATTAAAATGGTTTTTACTTTTCAATGGATCTATAGCTCTTTACCTTGGAAAAATTGTCTATGCGAAAAGGAGGAGGTAACTGATCAGTGTCACCAAATGAAATGCGGTACGTGGCTCCTCGAAGGGTAATTTCAACTCGTAAAAAGTAACATTTTCCGAGAGTGTCTCTGCAGAACAACAACAAAACAGCACAATACATTTAAAGCATTCATAATCTGGAGCTATAAACTAGTACCTAGGTCAGCATTGTGTAACCAATGCTGCATCAATTAGTCAAACAATTTCTGGAACAGCTTAGGCATATATTAAAAAGGTACAGTAGAAAAAAAATGTAATCTAATCCTCCAGCTATACAACTGGCTTGGGCAGGACTTCCCCAAGGTAAGTGCAATAATTCATTATTTCTTTTATGCAATTCTGTTTCGATTGTTAAATTGTGCCCATCACCATGGTATGTGTAAGCTAAATCATCTCCATGCTGATAAAATCCTTGGACTTTAACACTGTAGTACATTTCTCTCTCTCACACATACGTAGACTATTTCACAGCAAATGTACACAAGCATTCACAGCTCTTTTAATTAAGATACTTAACAGTCCACCAGTCAGAAAGTATCTGCTTTTCACGTTAAACCAAAGAAAAACAGGTCAAACACAAGAGAAGCAGACATCTGACATGTTACTGTAGTCACAAGTTTAGACATTTGCCTCTTTAGCAGACACAGAAGACAACTTTAAATATATATCATCCATGTACAGTAACTACCTCATATTGATATGGAAGGAGCTATTTTTGTTGACTTCAAAACCCCCAGACCAAACGCAGTTTGGAACCTCCATTAGCCGTACACATAATAATTGATCATAATCGTTACGTGGCCAGTGGAACACAACGCTGGAACCAGGAAGAGTGGAGATATAGCCATCAGGATTTGACGTACCCTAATAACAAAAAGACAGGCGGTAACATCACCACTACCTTAAAAACAACACACTATAAATAATCTATACAGACCGTGAAATTTGAATGAAGCAATTTTTTCATGAAATGAATGGTGGCAACTGGATACACAGGAAAATATATTCTCATAATCAAGTATTAATAGTAGTTTATATTTTTCACACCAACTTTCATCCTGAAGCATCTCCAAATAATTTACCATTATATATAAACATCACAATGGCATCACTTCCTGGATGGAGGGGACCAGAACCTGTCTTCACAGAACGTGTTGCGCAATGATAGGGGGAGGGTATATTTTGGGAAAGGGCACACGTACAAACCCCTATTTCTTTAAAAAGGGTCACAGGATCTTTAATGTGCATACAAATGATATAGGAGCTCATTTTTCAAGGTCTGATCCAACAGCCTTACAAGAAACTCAGATATATCTAATTCAGAAAGGCCGAGTCAACACTATTGGGATTTTACCTTATGATAATTACACTTCCCCTTCTTTAAAGATAATCTTCTATGAAATATGTTTATGCTATTAAAAAATACAAAATATTTGCTAGTAGAAAGGTAGTCTTACCTGACCTCTGGCAAATTCCCGTTGAGCAAAGGCAAGCTTGTGTGATGATTTATTATCTAATAGGTAACGGGGTGCAAATGTTACCACGCAAGTGTCAATATAACGACCTCTGCCCTTCTTAACATCAATACCTAAGAAGAAGAAAGTCTGTTAAAAATAAAAATATCTACTGTCTGAAAAAAATATTTAGTATAAGAAATGTAAACTTTTAAAATAATGTTTCTCAGACGCAATGCATATGTTCTACAGCTTGCACAGATTTCAAACAGAAATAGTAAACAAAATCTGGTTTATATAATGCCACTTGCTATATTTTTTTATTGTCTATAAAGTGGAACGTAGTAGTTTAGTCTTGTCAGCATTATAGATGGCACAATAGCATGTGCCTTGGGGTCCTTTTCAGAAGTTACGTTTATTTTCCTCTTCAAAAGAATGGTCCAAACCATCTTCAGTTGGAGTCTTAGAGATGTGAAGTAAGTTACCATGAGCTCCTCAAATCATGAAAACCAGGTACATGAACACTGATAGGAAAACAAACACCCCAGAAGTTCCTCAAAACACACTGCGGGAAAAAGCACTTCATTGTGAAAATTCAGCCTGAGGTTTCAATGAATGGTAGTGTTCTGAAAGAGGAATAACTGTGTCCTTGGGGCACTGACAGAGAAGTGAGTAGTCATGCTCTCCCATCCCTTTTACTGGCTTACCTAGGTTGCTGTGCAGCAATTTCTTAGAGATGGGTAAAATGAGACTACACTGCAGTTCAAACTAGGTGAGCCAGAATCATGTTTGAACAAGGCATTAAAGGATATGGGTGAAGGACAGTGAGTCAAAGCAGTGCCTAACAACCAATTCCTAAAATAAAATTTTCATCCCATAAAATTCAGTGGGTTGCTTGGCCCTTAGGCACCAAAAACCATGAAGCATTATATCCAAATTGCTGATTACTGAGTTCTAACACCTTTGGGCCTCCCTCCCTTTTGTAAATTATCTATCTTTTTCTTTCAAACAGCTGCTTTAGTGATTCTTCCCTTCCATCCAATATTCCACCCCTGCTTATTCCAGAAGGTAAAAATGCCTTTAGGAAAAAGTGAAAAATTATATGAACAACACAAGAAAGGAGAAACACCCTGGAAACAGACATGGAATAAAATGAAAAGGGGGGAAAAAAAAGAAGACAGGAGAGAGGTCTGGAAACAAAAGCACCTATAAATACCCAACATGAAAAACACCAAGGCAGTATATGGCATAGAAGCTATAGTAGAGACATCCAAAAGAAATTCAGGAAGTATGCAACAGTGCCTTTAGCGACTGTCAAAATGGTGCTTTGAAAACTACTACATAAGTGTAAATATGTAAACATAGGAAGCCTTAAAGGACAGTTTGCAAACAGAGTTCACAGAAACTCGAAGAGCACTGAGGAAATACAAAATAAAAAATAGCTCAGATAACTCACACTGTCATTGCTTGGAGAACATATTTTAATTACTATAGTTGCTATTCCAAATAATTCAAGTATTCCTATTGAACTTCTTTTCAATACTACATGATTCAATTCTTTTCTGCTACACCCCAGAAAACTGTAAGAGCTTTTGCTTCCTTTATTTTCCTTAGGATTTCCGCTTCTATCACTATCAATAGCAGCATGTGCTAACATGCTTCTATGAAAATCCTTCACGTACACTGAATCAGAAAACATTGTAGCCAGTGGTGCACTTCCTTAGGCTAGAATCAACAAACCTGATGCAAGCAAATAATGTACTAAAAATTTGAAATATGGACTAATTTAATCTATATTCTCTCACCCAATTTGACAGCACACATATATATCAGGTTAACTGCAACATTCATATAAAAGTTCCAAGTTATTTTAAGAGAAACGCAAAAAACCAACATACTGGCGAAGCTTGTTTTTGTATTAAGGACCCAAAAGTGAAATGAAGCCAAAATTTTAGCTATTTACTTTTCCCCCCTGTGTATTAGACTAAACGTGTAGAAGTGACAATGGTAAATTTACACAATCAATTACAATTTGTGACAGCTTGTTTTGACACCAAGGCATGCGTAATTTGTCTCATGCCTTAGTACTTAACATTGCAACAAGATTCCTACAATGCATCAGGAGAAAAGGCCCAAATAACGTAAGATTTATACTTCAAGGATATGTTATTTGCAATGCAAAACTACCACCACAGTTTCACTCAATGATCTTTTAAAGACAACTGCTTTGGGAAATGTACCAGCATGTTACGTTTTCCATTAACTGAAATAATATTCCTGAACAGCCCCGCCTTGTTAATATATGACCTGTGCTGTCTTGCTTCACAAGCTGCAACAAATGAAGTTCTGAACCTGAAACATGGCCTCAGAGAGAAAAAACCTCTATTCAGAGGGTGGGGCAAACATCTTTTAATGAAAAGGAAAAACTGACACACCCCAAATTTTAGGGTCAGATCAAGATGGATTACTTTCTATTACACACACAGTGTCAGCAAGGTTTATGCAGCCGCTCAGATTGCATTTCAGTAGTATTGCAGTCTGTTCATACTAGAAACCTTGAAGTGTTAATGGAGATTTCCATCTCGTATGTCACAGGGGCCAAGGATCAGACCCAGAAGACGTTACTCTAGTTCTACATTCTTGACAAAAGGTCAGAAGCTGAGCCTTCTTTGGTAGGATTTGGAGTGTTCCCGTGCAACATCTATTAACAGAAATGAATACAATCAAGTTGCTGGGATTATGATGTTTAGAAAGAGGGTAGTCAGAAATGATCTTTACAGAAAAATCAAATAAAACAAAAATTTCCACTAATGTTAAAATAATGGAGCAGGAGCCTTAGGCCTAGAGAAAGAGCTCAATTAAATTTCTCTCCAGTCCTATGAAAGCACCCTTAGACTGCTGAAGGAAAGGAGAGATGGATGCATTTCCTTCAGGTTTTTTTTTAAGACTTTTTTTAAATTGGTATTTGAATGAATATATCTATAAAATTCATTTATTCCTCTGGCAAATGTAAGCAGTTTAAATTCTCTTCAAAACTTGAAGTGGATTACCTGACCATTCATTTTTACACATTAACTAACAAATCACATACTTCTATGTTTTCAGATATACGTGGATGTTTTTCAGATAGGTTAGATGAGAATTAATCAGAAAAGAGGCTATGAAGAAAAATGGAAGCTGCTGGGTTTGGGTGCTGAGTTTTTTTGAAAACCTGACCGTGGTAATTATAAGTAACACCACATAATATTTTAAAGCACTTTACCCTCTTTATTCTTACAACACTCTTGAGGGGTAAGTACAGTAGTTATTATCATTTTACCGATAGGGAAACTCAGGTAAAGTTTAAGCTATTGCTCAAGGCCACAAAAGATATCCATGTCACAGTTAGGATTAGAACACAGGTATTCCAGGCCCCTGGTCCCTGTGTTGAGATTTTACCACTTTCTTATTATATTAACCTTTCCCAGTTACAGACTTGTTTTTATATCCCATTATGCCACGGGTATAATGAGTTTAGTAGCCTAAATCTGTCTCCATCATAAGAGCACTGCATAATTCAATGGAAAACACTTGACATAGCAATTCACGTTAGGAATTCCCTTTTCACTGAATAATGAAGTTAAATGCAGGGAAGCTTGCTCCCCAAAAGTCTTTATAGTCACTGCAGTATTTGAGAGACCGAGAGTATGTATGTGTGGTTTTGTTTGGAGAGGTAGAGGAAAAAATTTTATTTCTTACTGTTATACAGAGGCAAAGGTGGTTGCACCATTTCTGTAATATTTAACAAATTGATCCATGATTACATACCAATGTTATAAATCAGGCCAGGTCGGTTTCCCTGCTGGATCACTTTAAGGGCTCGGACACCGCTGCCTCCATCCAGTGAGAATCCCTGACACCAGCCAGGCATACCTTTGGGATGGATTCCTTTTCCAATTCGCATTGTACAACTATGCGTAACGAAAAAACATGCTGATTAACTCATCTAAATAATGGGATAAGTATCAGAACAATACTTTAGCAGTTTTTCTGCTGAACCTAGATGTATTCAGACTGTATATAGTATCAAAACTATTACAAACTAAAAGCAAAATCTCTTGCCTAGTAATAATACATTACATATTTTAGCATGTTTTATCTAAAATTCTTTAAGCATCTTGCAAACATTAATGAAAACTCAATGGCCACAGGAGGCAGGCATTAACAACACTATTTTTCAGGTGGGTAAACTGAGGCAAGGAGAGGCTCAGTGATTTGAATAGTTTTTTTTAGAAGTAAAATATCTGTGTGACTATAAACAAATTTCAAATCACATTTTCCTAAAATTAGCAACCAACTTAGTATTTTTACCTTCTGTTTTCAATTTTTTTTTCCATGGCAGACCAGTTAAACCTCTTAATAATCAACAAATCTATGTTTCCTTTCAATAATAATAATCACCACCACAACTACCAAGGTTTTATATAGCACTATTCATTAGCTGAACTCAAAGCACTTGAAGAAGCTGTGATGTACTCAGTAAAATGTTGCCAATTTTTCTTCCTCAGATTAGGTTCAACTTAATATTATTTCTCAGACCACATCACAAAAATCAGCATCACAATTGGCAGTGTCCATTATCTTTCTGACAATCTCAACAGAAGGGCCTAGGAATTAAAATAGGCTTGGAGAGACTTTTTCATTTACCAAACTGGATTTTTTTTTTTAAAGTCTTGATTTTTTTCAATATACATTTTCACCAATGATTAAGAATGATCATTAAAGAGTGAATCACGTTTCCAGAGGGCAATCCATTAAGAAATCTCCTGACAGACTGCTGTATCTATAGCATTCCTTGCAACCATACATGGGGATTGATGATCAGTGGATCCATGTAGTAGCAGATTCTCCCAAAGAACAACTGGGTATAGCTAGGCAGGAAGCCTGTGCTGAGATAAACTTCATGATGCACCAGGGTTAAACGACTCCAAAATCCTGTCATTCCCTTGTGCATCAGAAACATAGCAGTTCTGCTGCAAGTAGTAGTTAACTCATATATGAAATGGGTAGTTTGGCACAGTTTTTGAGGCTGATGGATATGTTCAGAATAATAAGTCAAAATAGGTGGGAAAATCAGCAAAGAACTGAGCAATGAGTCACTGAAGCAGTAATAAGCCACCACAAATTACAAAGATGCCTCAATTTTCCTTTTTTGCTGTTAAATACTTTCAATATATTTAAATTAGTATTTTTATAAATATATATGCATGTGTGTACATATATGTACATATTATATATATATATATATCATTTAAAACCGTCCATGTTTTTGACGAGTTCAGTCAATTAAATTCAAACTCAAAAAGGTAGACTTTTTTTAAACATACGTTTTGAGTAATTGTTTGATGTTTATCCTATGTGCCTATTACTTGACGTCTTTTTATGCTAGTCAAATTATTTTAGTTGTAGTAAGGACATTATCAGAGTGAGCAGTCTAGATTTTCTTGCTTTACCAAGTTATGAAAAGAAGCATGATTTCCATACATGTAAAATAAAAAAAAACAACACAGCAGACTGCTTTTACAATAAAACTAGCCAACCAAATAGTTAGTTTTCAGTATCAAATGTCTAAATAGTGAGTAAGCTCATTTCAGTATCTCAAACTAAACACCTTACCAGGTCATCCTGCCAACAAAGGCTTTTTCCTACAGGATATTCATACTTAAATATCAGCACCAGATTCTCTCACAAATTATTTTCATTCTTTGTAAGCATTTTTCCTTCCCATCAACATTACTTACAAGTTTGCCTGTTCTTTATCAGCATAACAGAAGAGAAGTGGGCTCAGGCTTCTAGCAAGCTCATGTTCTTCAAACTGACCTGCAGCATCTGTCTTTGCATTGTCCTGTCTGAAGATCAGTGGTAACCCTTTGAAAAAAAAAAAAAATCATAAATGAAACTTTAATTTACACTCAAATTTAAAACAAAAATATACTTCATTCAGGACCAGGGTCTATATTATTAGTTGTGAAAATGGGAACAAGTTTAAGAACAATTTTAAATTTTTATGTAGTATGTAACCCACTGGTCAGCATATTCAACTCTGTGTCTGATCTCCCCAGGATATGAGATTGTTACAACTCCAAGCTACACAACCTGGCTTTTTAGATCAAGCTGCAGAATCTGATGCTTTCAACTCTAGAGTTCTCTGCTTTATACCTTTGTATATTGGCCAAGATGGCATTATCACAATACAATTATTGCTTTAGACTTCTGTGACTTGATGAAGGTTCTTGAAGTGTTTGAAAAACAAATTCTAACATTTTATTTTGATGTACACAGAGCCTAACCAAGACTCTAACTTCGGCACCTTACTACATTTAAAAATGCATAAACTACCAAGATTTAAAATCTTCATTGCAGCAACTCAGTCATTTCATGGTTTATGAGATACCTTCACAATGAGAATGGATATTTGCTACTTGATACAGCCTATTTTCTGCAAATTCATTTTCTTTAATCCATTTTCAAAAGTTGTGCATGGCTGCATAGCAAATCAATACTAAACGGCATCCTCACTTCCAGGTGAGTGACGGTCATTAACGGTTATGAAAGGCTAAGTTAAACATACCGGTTTTGTTAATCAGCCAATATGGCGCAGAAATGAATATTTTTAGAGACCCTTCAGCTCGACATACAATCCTTATGGTTAGGTTTAGTTGTCGCTTGTTGACATCGTACAATCGCATTCGGACCATATAGTTTTGTGTCCCAGGAGGAATCAACAGCTCCTTGCATAGTGGAAAGTTTTCCAATGACACGCCTAAAAAACAAACACACACAAAAAAAAACATGTTCTCCTGACTGTTCGGAGAAAGAGTCAAGTCTTCCTGGAATATTTCGTACAGCTTTCTATGATTTTACTTCCTTTTAAAACTACCTGTTTAACTTTTGAACATGAGCTAAGAAGCTACTGTCATCACAGTCCTCAAACTAAATCTCAAAATGATATATATGCCTTGGGCAGGCCCTCTGCATAAGGGCAAATTTCACCTGTTGAGAATATTCTCACAGCTCAGCCAGTGTTGAAAAAAATAATTCTGTCATATCTCACTATCTTCCTTCAATATCAGTATTTCTAACACTCACACGGACGCTACTCAGAGAAGAACTACCTCATACCAGCCTGATGTGCATTAACTATCTGTGTGGATACTGCAGCTGAGCACTGAGAATTCCCTAGTGCACTTTGATCAAAGCACACCACTGAACCTTTCAATGCACAGCCATGAGGTCCACATAGACAGTTAAGGCGGAGCAGGCTAGCATGAGGCAGATATATACCCCAGCTTGCTGTGAACTAAGTTTTTGTACAGCCAAGCCCTCTCAGTACACTAAAATCTGAAACTATCCTAACTTGGAAATTTAACATATTACAAATACAGTGTTACCGTCTTGCGATTTTACTGCGAGTTTTGCAACATTAGGTATTCTTCTTTAAGACCCAGCTCCTGGAATGAAGTGATTTTGTGAGACACTCAGCTTTAATTAAGGGAGGAAGGGGGAGAAATAAGCTTCTAGACCTGATGGTTCTATTGAAAAAAGTCTTACAAATGTGACCCAAGTGTACCATAAAGGCATAGAAACCAGAAAGTAAAGAAAAAGAACCCCAAAATAATTACTTTTTTTTTTAAAAAAACATGATTTTAAAGCCAATTTCCTGATTTTGTGGGCCTGGCTCATCATTTTTGAATGCTTAGGGTTGCCAATACTGCAAATATCAGAAACAGAATGGTTGGGATATGTATGTACATATTGCACTTCACATTACATCTGTCTCTGGTCTTTCACAGCATTTCACAGTTAGCCATGACCAGGCCCCTTCCTGACTGAATTCTGTATAGGATATCTAATAAGAGAGATGCATTTTTCTTTTCAGTTTAGAGTTCAATAAGACAGGTTAAAACTTGAGTGTAGAGAAGGACAATCATATTTTGCTGCAAACACTGGACAAGGAGAAGCTACCGACTCTCATTAAAGAGAAAAGGAGTACTTGTGGCACCTTAGAGACTAACCAATTTATTTGAGCATAAGCTTTCGTGAGCTACAGCTCACTTCATCGGATGCATACTGTGGAAAGTGTAGAAGATCATCTTATATACACACAAAGCATGAAAAAATACCTCCTCCCACCCCACTCTCCTGCTGCTAATAGCTTATCTAAAGTGATCACTCTCCTTACAATGTGTATGACAATCAAGTTGGGCCATTTCCAGCACAAATCCAGGTTCTCTCACCCCCCCACCCCCACACACAAACCCACTCTCCTGCTGACAAAGGAGGTACTGTTGTCATCATGAATAGGTCGGAATATGAACAAGAGGCTGCTCGGCAGCTCTCCAACACCACTTTCTACAAGCCACTACCCTCTGATCCCACTGAGAGTTACCAAAAGAAACTACAGCATTTGCTCAAGAAACTCCCTGAAAAAGCACAAGATCAAATCCGCACAGACACACCCCTGGAACCCTGACCTGGGATATTCTATCTACTACCCAAGATCCATAAACCTGGAAACCCTGGGCGCCCCATCATCTCAGGCATTGGCACCCTGACAGCAGGATTGTCTGGCTACGTAGACTCCCTCCTCAGGCCCTACGCTACCAGCACTCCCAGCTACCTTCGAGACACCACTGACTTCCTGAGGAAACTACAATCCATCGGTGATCTTCCTGATAACACCATCCTGGCCACTATGGATGTAGAAGCCCTCTACACCAACATTCCATACAAAGATGGACTACAAGCCGTCAAGAACACGATCCCCGATAATGTCACAGCTAACCTGGTGGTTGAACTTTGTGACTTTGTCCTTACCCATAACTATTTTACATTTAGGGACAATGTATACCTTCAGATCAGCGGTACTGCTATGGGTACCCGCATGGCCCCACAGTATGCCAACATTTTTATGGCTGATTTAGAACAACGCTTCCTCAGCTCTTGTCCCCTAATGCCCCTACTCTACTTGCGCTATATTGATGACATCTTCATCATCTGGACCCATGGAAAAGAAGCCCTTGAGGAATTCCACCATGATTTCAACAATTTCCATCCCACCATCAACCTCAGCCTGGTCCAGACCACACAAGAGATCCACTTCCTGGACACTACAGTGCTAATAAACGATGGTCACATAAACACCACCCTATACCGGAAACCTATTGACCGTTATTCCTACCTACATGCCTCCAGCTTTCACCCTGACCACACCACACGATCCATCGTCCACAGCCAAGCTCTGCGATACAACCGCATTTGCTCCAACCCCTCAGACAGAGACAAACACCTACAAGATCTCTATCAAGCATTCTTACAACTACAATACCCACCTGCAGAAGTGAAGAAACAGATTGATAGAGCCAGAAGAGTTCCCAGAAGTCACCTACTACAGGACAGGCCTAACAAAGAAAATAACAGAACGCCACTAGCCGTCACCTTCAGCCCCCAACTAAAACCCCTCCAACGCATTATTAAGGATCTACAACCTATCCTGAAGGATGACCCAACACTCTCACAAATCTTGGGAGACAAGCCAGTCCTTGCCTACAGACAGCCCCCCAACCTGAAGCAAATACTCACCAGCAACCACATACCACACAACAGAACCACTAGCCCAGGAACCTATCCTTGCAACAAAGCCCATCTATTCAGGGGACACCATCACAGGGCCTAATCACATCAGCCACACTATCAGAGGCTCGTTTACCTGCACATCCACCAATGTGATATATGCCATCATGTGCCAGCAATGCCCCTCTGCCATGTACATTGGGCAAACTGGACAGTCTCTACGTAAAAGAATAAATGGACACAAATCAGATGTCAAGAATTATAACATTCATAAACCAGTCGGAGAACACTTCAATCTCTCTGGTCACGCGATTACAGACATGAAAGTTGCGATACGACAACAAAAAAACTTCAAATCCAGACTCCAGCGAGAGACTGCTGAATTGAAATTCATTTGCAAATTGGATACAATTAACTTAGGCTTGAATAGAGACTGGGAGTGGCTAAGTCATTATGCAAGGTAACCTATTTCCCCTTGTTTTTTTCCTACCCCCCCACCCCTTCGGACGTTCCTGTTAAACCCTGGATTTGTGCTGGAAATGGCCCACCTTGATTATCATACACATTGTAAGGAGAGTGATCACTTTAGATAAGCTATTAGCAGCAGGAGAGTGGGGTGGGAGGAGGTATTTTTTCATGCTTTGTGTGTATATAAAAAGATCTTCTACACTTTCCACAGTATGCATCCAATGAAGTGAGCTGTAGCTCACGAAAGCTTATGCTCAAATAAATTGGTTAGTCTCTAAGGTGCCACAAGTACTCCTTTTCTTTTTGCGAATACAGACTAACACGGCTGTTACTCTGAAACCTGTCATTAAAGAGACAATTTCTTTCAACTGTAGTATCTCAAGATCAGAGATAAACTTATAGATACATCAAATGAAGTCTACACTGCACCTCTGAAAATATCAGCATCAGTTTCCTCCTACCACCAGTATTTCTCCAAGACCTCCATAGTTTGTTGGCCCGAAACAATTACTTCCACCTTGCAAGACTAATGTGGGGACCAGATGACTCTCTACTAATGCCTCCCCTTTGAGTTTTGTATGCTCTGAAAGTCTTCAAACCCCTACCAGTGAGAGGTACACTAATCATCCCAGCTACTCAAACCCTATCAAATCCTCCTGGAGACAAGTGCCCACAAACTGACATAACCCACTCATTTGACAGAGCCTTTAAGGATGTGTCTACACAGCAACTAGACACCAGTGGCTGGCCCATGCCAGCTGACTTGGTCCTGCTTTGGAGCAGGGGGTTGGACTAGATGACCTCCTGAGGTCCCTTCCAACCCTGATATTCTATGATTCTATGACTTGGGCTTGTGCTGCAGGGCTGTTTCATTGCTGTGCAGCCTTCCAGACTTGGGCTGGAGCCCAGCCTCTGGGACCCTCCCACATCACAGGGTGCTAGAGCCCAGGCTCCAGCCCGATCCTGTAAGTCTACACAGCAATGAAACAGCCCTGCACCCTGAGCCCAAATTGGCTGGCATAGGCCAGCCATGGTTGTCTAACTGCTGTGTAGACATATCCTAACACTCCAGGATGTTGCATGGAGACTACAAGAAAGCCCACAGATGTTTTACACTGTGCTTGATAACACCTAGACTTGTCCATGACAAGATACCATTTTGAATCTCTGACCGAAATTAAACTACACCAACTCAAGCCACTAGAGACTCTTGTTTGCCTCCTTTCTGGCATTATTTTCGCTGCGTATGGGGAACAAAAAAGGGAAGAGGTGAGGGAAAAGGGGAGCAACTCAGATTTCTATCAGACGTTCCGATGATTAATTTTTTTTTCTAAAGGGGGGGATGGGGGGGTGTGTGTGAGTGAGAGAGAGAGAGAGAGATGAACAATTTCATAAATGCTGCAACCCAATGAAAACATCACATTGTATTAAAAAGCTTATTTTTCTTTTTGGTGCCATAGCCGTTTGTATAACAAAACATGCAGTCACTCTGACCTGCTCTTGTAGTAGCCACAAATAATAATACCTCTATAATGCCTTACCAAGCTCAATGTTCTGAGATGTATCCGCTGTGTGCAGTGCTGCCTCCTTGCCAGGTTTTAGTGTCCCGTTAATCGGCATCCCTTTAACATAAAATTCGAGTTCACAAGGTAGCAAGTTACAGATTCCCACAGTTGGCAGGAGATAAATGGCATGCCCAGGCTGTCTGAAAATCTGTTTAGCACGGTCAGAAAATATGTTTGAGGGCATGTAATCTGGATAATTCTCTTTCTTTATAGCCACACAAAACCTATGAAGAAAGACAGATGCGTGTGAAAAAAGAGCAATGGACTGAATGGAATAGCTGTACTTTGGCTTCGTTAGCACTTGAATCTCATGCCACAGTGCAATTTACACGATTCAAAACCCGTACAGCATTTAGAATTAACTCTCCATAATAAACATTTTAAACTTGACTGTAAAATATTCCAAATATTTTGCACTTATATTGACTCATCTGATACTCTCAAAACAGTTTACAAACAATTACACCTCATAACAAATCTGTGAACTACCACACAATTATAGTAGAATCTTCCTTAATCTACAAAATGATTATCCTCACAAAAAAATCCCATTACACTTCTCAACACATACTTAATAGCAAAGTGGTCTCTAAACTACTAAACTTTTACTTTTACAAAATATATTACAGTACATTTACTGGTACGCTATGAAGTATTGATGATTTAAAACTAAATTATACTTGCCAAAATAAATTAAAATTACTCTGTATAATGCAACTGTATTTTTGTTTTTCTTGTCCCCCCTGCTCTAACCACTAGACAATACTGTCTTTTGGGATTTAAATTAGACAATCAAATGAGGAAGTAAAACAACAACACTTCTTCAGGTAACATGTTCTTTGGAGAGGTACTCACATCTTATAAAAATTGTTTAGCATCCTACAGTAATGACCTCAAAACAGTATATATTTTTAAAAAATCTGAACTATAAACCACTAGCTTTATGAAATGATAACTATTCACTAAGCAAAGGTCATTTCCCTCAACTATTTTTTAGGAATGTCATATATAAAGCCTCAAGAGACAAGGTGGGTGATGTAATATCTTTTAGTGGACCAACTTCTGATGATGAGAGAAGCTTTTGAGCCACACAGAGCTCTTCTTTAGGTCTGGGAAAGGCCAAACAAGTTGATGGCATCCCTATCTGTATCAAACTAAGGAATTATGAGATACCATTCAGTGCTCATTACGTGTTGACATGGGAATTAAAACAGAGAGCTTAATGTTTTGGACAACGCACTTGGACCATAAGTAACAATCCTGCACTGGCAGAAGGACAGACTAGGTAACCTAATTCCCATCTCTAATTTCTATTATTTGATTTTATTACATTAAAGGTTAATAGAGTGGTTGTTTTGTAATTTTACACTTTTGCTATATAGGTCAAGAACTGGTATAAGAACCATTTTGGTCGTATGACAGAAACTTTAAAAAGCCTCTAATGCTTTACTGTTTTCTGGTTCCTAAGAAGATTCTGTACCCTTCCGATGTCAGCAAAGAAGAAAGTGTCACAGACAAACTAATGTTAATTTTTGCTTCCTGCTCCTGTAGTGGCTGTTTATCAAAGGAAATTGGGAGAGTGATTTGTGGTTCCCTACCCTTTTACATCCAGCCACAGCTTATGGGATTGGGACGCTCTTCCATCTAGCCATGATGGCAGGGTCTATTTTCTATTTTTAAATACCCTGATGGATATGACCTTATATCCCATCTAATCTTCCTTGTATAAATTACAGAATAGTCACACTTAAACATCTCGTATTATACATAAGGTGTCAAACAAAAACAACACTACAAAGGTTTTATCTCGGAATAATCTCTTTCCCATTCCACTTTAGCTTTTTCTAGCACTACTTACTTTCACATTAATTCACCTATCAATAACTGGTAAGTTATAGCAAAATATTTAGCCTTATAAAGTCTTAATTACCTGAAAAATCGGCTGTTTTCAGACTCCATCGAATGGCACTCTCGTTTGCTGCTACATACCTCTGCTGCCTTCTGCACATTAGTCCAATGAATGGGAGTCTTACAGAAAAAGACTCCCATTCCTTTTGGCCTGGCCTGCAATCGCCAAGATGTAAGGTGTAATGGAATAGCAAAGGAATCCCCTGGCATTACTGCTGGAAGCACTACCGGTTCTGCAACCAAATCACAAAGAAAACACATGCTTCAGGTTGCATCCTTTGGTCAAACTATGAATAATTTCTTCAGTTATAAACTCTGGACAACACATTTAATGAAAGAAGCAGTACATTTCCCATTAGATGTAGTTCATCCGGTCCAAATGCCAAGCTGTTGTTTAAAGTGCCCCTAATAGTGAGTCAAGAAAGTGCTGCTTATAGAACCAGAGGGCTGATTCCAGACAAATTGGGAATGGATTAAAAAAAAAATTATCTGGAGTTCTAACTTTGTTTCTCTGGTTGCCTTAGTTAAAAGTACCATTTTAAGTGGGTGTGGAAAGGAAAGTTACTCATCTATTACTAGAGTTCAAGTAAATTGTCAAAATAGATCCACACTCTTGAATTACGTCTGCACACAACGCCAAAGACCAAAACCCTCTGCCAAATTCTGACTGTTGGAGGACACAAGGACTTCATCTCATCTGTGGCATGTTCTAGACATAGACTCATAAGGAGATGTGGCCCTCTTTCATCCTCATCTCCTCCAATTCACCTAAGCAGCAAATTGAAACTCCCTTTGGTTCCTTCAGTTTAGCTTGTTGACCATTTCCCCCCTAGTTAGGGCTATTTTTTGTCAACGCAAGTAGTGTTGAAATCTGTAAGGTTTCCCCATCCTCCCACCGCCGCTCTTCTCCTCAGTCCCCTCACCCCCGCCAAGAAAAAACAAATTCAGGTGTTTTTCAGAACTTCAGTTCCAGGAATCAAACTTCATTGGGGTAATCAGTTCTTCTGCCATTGTGGTGGATGCAAAAAGATAATCTGGGTTAAAAACTGTTCAAGAGTGTGGGTGCGAGACCACTATATCCCAGTGCATCAGATCTGCAATGAAATACTCCCAAGTACAGAATTCACTTCTTTGCCAGTACTAGTGTTTTCCTTGCTCAGGTGAAAGGTGACTGTCACATAGTGGCAGTTAAAGAAAAAGAAGCAAGCCCTGTCTCATATGACACAAATATACTGTAAAGTCTTTCAAATGCACTTGTTAATAGAACTCGCAAGCTGTTTGTAAGACGATGAAAATCCTAGACGCTGGATAAAGAATCTATTGTAGAAAACAAGCTTATGTAATTTTGACTTAAGGCAAAGAAATAAAAGAAGTCTGACTCTTCTAAACTGAAGATAAGTAAACAAAGCACAATACTTTAAGCATTCCTTTCTTCTGCTTTGAAAGAAGCTGGGGACAGGAATGTCACACTAAACTTGACAATAGCCTAACACAAAATTCTTGTTGTTGCTTGAGATTTCGTACTTTATCCACAGGAAAAATCTCTACATAAGATTTTTTGGGAGGTCTTACTTGCTTTTATACTTTGAATCTTTTGATGGCATCTTCTAGACATTCATTTTTACTGGAGAATAGGACAAGAAAAATTTTGCAACAACCAAAAACTGGGGCCATCATAAATCGTTCTGCCGGATAAGGTTTTTCTCACTGATATGTAGCGGGGCAGCGTAGCGATAGCATTCTGAGACTTACTGTCAGGAGCGGAAGGGCTATCCAGCCTTAATTCCATTGGTGTTTCCAGCCTGTTTTTCACGATCAACGCAGAGCGCACAGTAATCACCTTCCGAGCACTACCTTCCATGGTAACTTCAAATACCACACGAACTGGAGGCAATGAAGAAAACTGCAAAGCCATTTTAAAAGTTTAGGTATCAGAAAATGCAATGATGATAAATAGCAAAGGAACGCCCAAACTTTGCAGTAACTGCAGCTTGCCAGTAACCCAAGGGCCACACCTAATTTACACATTTCATATATTTTTTAAAATACCCATAATTTTGCCTTGTGCTTATATCATGTTTGATAAACATGAGCTCATTATTTGGGCTTCTCAACCTACAGGGAAAAAGGAATGAAAATAAAAACACAAGGAACCCACTAGAAAGGAAGAGCAGATTTGGCCTGCTATAATCATTGCTCTTTATGAACTGCAGCTCCCTATATATGGTAGCAAACAGGAAAATGGCTGCATCCTGGGCATTCCTGAGTTAGAATGTTAAGAGCATTGTTTATGCTAAAGATTTTTATTAGTATGTTTCATGGTTTCAAAAAATTTCAAAACAGCCTGCGATAAATCAAGGTTCTGTTCATTCTCATTTTCCTCAGTGCTTCCCACTCCTTTCACAGTCACTGCCCTTCTGCGTACACAGTCAGAAAAATATCCTCAGATAGCTAGATTAACAAATATTAACACATACATACATACATACACACACACACACAATGCATTATCACAAAATCCTTAGTGACATTATAAACTTTAAAACAATTCATTTTTCCATTCACACTACAGAAACAAAAAAATCCATACTGTATATGGACCCAAAGAAAAATTGCTACAGTAACTATTATTTTAAGAGACTGTGCCCAGAACATGCTGACAATGTTCTTGTATTTGAGAAAGAACGGACAGTCAGTCCAGGATTTTGAACTGCCAAAAACTTTATTAAAACAACGTAGAAAAAACAAATATAACACAATGAAATGTACATAGTTTTGCTGAAACTTGCCAGCAGCACATTCAGCAAGTCTAAGATCATAAGGAAAAACACAGAAGTATTTTGTTTTTTTAAACACAGCCCCAGTTCCGGGTACAAAGTTCACAAGATTTTAAATAAAACTAGACACCTCAACTAAACTCACCATCCAAGGAAAGCAACTCACAATACTAACCTTAGTTATGGAGTTAGCAATTTACTTGAGATTTTCTATTTCAAAATATTATGTCCTTAAAGAAGAATTCTAAAGATTTTGAAAAGAAGTATTAACTAATATAATCTTGCTATCATGTTATAGTATTTTTTATTTATTTCTTTAAGTTTTGCTATTAAATATTTCTGGTGAACTCTGAACTCAGTTAAGGTGAAAGATAAATAGTTCTGCATTTAACCTTGTGCTCCCAGCGTTGCGGACGACAACAGCAGCAGGAGATGAGCAGCAGTGCCAAGATATCTTAGCTTCACCATTTAGGATTGTTGTTTTAAAATTGATTCCATAATAAACAAAAATTCTGGCAGGGAGAAACTAACACTTCTTTTTCCTGGAATTAGTGACTCTGTCCAAGAGTCATTCAATGATAGTGTTTGAGGAGACAGTACTCTTCTATCAAAAATAGAGTTTGTCATTCTGCTACTTGTGCAGATTGATTTTTGATAATCTGGCCAGTGTGGGTTTTTTACCAATGTTCCCTTCTATTGCAGGTAGCTCATATTACTACAATACTGAATACTTCTTGCAATATTTAAATCAAAGGTTTATGCAGTATAGGAGAAGCCTTACTCTTCCTTTCCTAAAATGCCATATTTTAAGCCCCACAGGATACAATCCTCAAAGGAATTAAAGACACGCTCCAAAACTCATTGTAAAGCAAGAGAGAATTTCCACTAATTTCAATGGGCTTTGGATTTTCTATTAAGGTAAATGTATCAACTGGAATTTCCATTCAGTTTGCTTATGCCTCAGTCTTCCCGCATACTTAATTGTGAGCACTAAATATATCAGTTTTTAAAGAGTTTTATGGTGTGAAGATGTGCCCAGAACCAGTGTCCTACTGAGACAGTAAGCTCGGTGGGTTAGGGACCTTTTTGTTATGTGTGCGCAGTACCTAGAACAATCCAAAGTTTAGGTGCTACCACAGTACTAAATAAATAAATAAATAAATAGGTCAGAGTTAGAGAAAGAGTAACGTGTCCTATATAGCAAGCAGCCTTTTCTTCTTATGCTTCCTTTGCATAGGGGCAAACATGTCGAGCAGTGCCAGCTTGTAAAAGATTTTCCTTTTTTAGTTTGGTGCAGATTAGAGTGTCAAAGTAGATGAGAACAGAGCTGAGACAACAAACTGCAATGGTTCCTAAAGCCTTTTCGTGATTAGTGGCAGATCTGGACCAGCCTTCCAAGGGGAGCGGTGGGGCAAAAAGCCTGGCTTTAAGACTGAGCTTGATAAGTTTATGGAGGGGATGATATGAGACTGCGTACAATGGCACGTAGCTGATCTACGACTAGTAGCTGCAACTATCTTCAATGGCTGATGATGGGACACTCGATGGGGCGGGCTCAGAGTTACTACAGAGAATTCTTTCCCATGTGTCTAGCTGGTGAGTCTTGCACACCTGCTCAGGGTCTAACTGATTGCCATATTTGGGGTTGGGAAAGAATTTTCTCCCAGGTCAGATTGTCAGAGACCCTGGGAAGTTTTCGCCTTCCTCTGCCGCATGGGGCCCAGGTCACTTGCAAGTTTAAACTAGTGTAAATTGTGGATTCTCTGAACATGAAGTCTTTAAATCATGATTTGAGGACTTCAGTAACATAGCCAGATGTTAGGGGTCTATTAAACGAGTGAGTAAGTGAGATTCTGTGGCCTGCAATGTGCAGAAGGCCAGACTAGATGATCACGATGGTCCCTTCTGACCTTAAACTCTATGAGTGGTCAGTTCTCAAAAAGATTCACATTAAAACATTCAGAAATTTAAATAAACTACCCACTTACCCATCCCTTCTACCTTTGCAGGTACCATATCAATGCCTATGAATCTATTCCAAGAAAACTCTACCAGATGCGCCCATTATTCTTTTTTCCTCTTAGCTGCTCTAAAAGTCTGCAGATCCTCTTCCATATTTAACAAAGTCAGTGCCAGAGCGAACTAGTTACAGTTCTGGACAGTAACATTTAACAAGTGCTCAGTCATCCTGCAAACTACTGTGGTCTTATTCTCCAAAACCCTTGCACCTTATGTAATTATTTACATCTGGGATAGAATGACTAGTGGTATTAAGTGTTAACATTCTGATTTGGTAGGATTTTATATTCACCTCATAAATGTGTAACTGATGACCCAAGGCAGCAGAGAGTGAGGTCTATGGTGTCTCCCTATTAAAGTGCACACCCTTAAGAAATAACATCTGGAGGATGAGGTAGCATTGAGCATAGTCAGAACAAAGCAGCAAACAAGAGGACACAGGGATATCTGCATTGAAAGAAAGGAGAATATTTCTGGGTCAAAAAGGAAAGTGAAAGAGGAAGAAGGCTGAAAGGAACAGGATCAACAGGATACGAAACCGGAATCAAAGAAGGGGAAAACCTAGACAAGAGCGCCAAACGAAGCCTGGACTCATTTCACATATACACAAAGGCGTATATTGCCTGGGTTTCTTGAGACCTGTTTGAAATATTGAAGTGATGTTCAAGATGCTCCCTAACCCACAAAAATGCTATTTTACTAACTTAGTGGACTCTGCCAACATGAAAAAGGATGTAAGTTAAAGTTATACAAACAGCTATACACACTTGTGGAATGTGGGAGAGCTGATGTTGGTGACTCTCCATTTGAATGTTGAAGAACGATGAACAGCTTTGTTTGGTCTCCTGAATTATTACGAGATAACTATTATTGCTGTGCAGAACCCCTAATCCTTCAGAAATAGAATTATTTATAAATAATCTAGTGTGCAAACAGATTAGTTCCACCCAGCGTTGGATGAGATGACAGAGAAGTAGCAATGTTTAGTGCTCTTGCAAAATTAGTTTGAAATGAGGTAAGTCACAGAGAAGAGTAAGGGTCATTGGTGTTATGAAAGGTGTCCTGCAAGGAGGAAATAAGTTGTTATTCCTTGGTGATCTCTTATTTTTGAGGCAGAATGGAAAAAACCAACAACTTTCCTTGCAAAGGAAATAATGGAAGTAACCATACAATAGGTTCAAGGAAATAGGAGTGATTGAATCAGATATCAAATACATTGTACTCCTGGGGGAATTCTGTGTCACTGCATGCGCACAGAATTCATGTTCCCCCCAGACATCTTTGCTTCTCTGAAGAAAATGATGGGGAAGCAAAGGAAGCCGCAAGAGTGGTCATGTGCCAGAGCAGCCTGGGTGAGGGAGGGTGCTGCTCAGGCTAGCTGACTCTGCAGCTGGACACTGCCTCCTGGGTCCTAGTGCCGGTTTTCCTCCCCTTTTGTGTGTGCTGGGAGCCATCCTGTTTTCTGTACAATGGTGAGTGCCAGAGCTAACAGGGTGGAGTGCGGGAAGAGGCAGTGGGGAAGGGAAAGGGGATGGGATTGGACAAGGGGATGTGGGAGTGATGGGACAGGGGAAGTGAAGGGTAGGGGAATGTGGGGGTGGGGGGAAGCAGGATCCTTACATGCAGCATCCCCTCAACAATAGTTGCAGCTGGGGTACCCCTGTTAAGCAGACACATTGAACCCCTACCCTGATCAGCCCACCCCGCACCCAGACCCTCATCCCACTGAGATTCAAATCAGCTGCACCCATACCCCTAACCTACCAAGCCCCACTCCCCCAGCACCTGAACCCCACGCTGAGCCCTTCACTCTCAGACCCCCCTGCCGAGCCCCATCCTTCCACACCCAGATGACACCCCCCCACAAGTCCTAACCAACTTCACCTGCCCCCCCCACCCCATTTCCACTGCACCCAGAACCTCCCCCCGAAACGAGCATCTATGCATCCAGATCCCCCTGCACCTGGACCCCTCACTGAGTACCCTGCACCCAAACTGCCCTACACAGAACCCTCTCATCCCACACTTGGATCCCCCCACACTAAGTCCCTCCATACTTGGATCCTGCTGGTCTGAGCCTACCTGCCCACATCTAGTTCAGAGGGGCAAGGCCCCGGGTGTTTCTGGGGCAAGCTCGGCCCTTGCGCTGTGTCAGGGTTGGGTGCAGCCTCACCACAAATCCCTGTCCCCGGGGAAGAATGGGGGTGGGACGGTGGGCTGCAGGGTGATCTCCCACCTCCATGCAGCCAGTGGCCTTTGCTCCCCATTGCCATGCTGGGCCTCCACATTTATTTACTGACAAATAAAATGTGCAGAATTTTAAAATATTGTGCGCAGAATTTTTTTTTTTTTTTTGGAATTCCCTCAGGAGTAACACTGTGACTTCCATAATCAGATAATCATTATTGCATGGGTACAATTTGTACCAAGTCTGTCAAACTGTTTGTAAAGAGAGAATAATAATCACTCCATTCATAGAATTATTCTACTTTAACACAGGTCTAAAGGAACAATGAAAAAAATGTACTCACATAGACGTGGGGATGTATTATATTTGTTCTGCTGATAGGGCTACCAACCTAGACAAGAATAAAGTAAAATTTACCAATCAGAGCACATTGTAAACTGCTAATGTCCCTTCTAAAGTACCTCATTGCTTTGTGAGAAGCAAAGTTAAACTATAGTCAATAGACTTCCTGATGCTCTCCATGGCTCTGGAGAGGGGTCAGGAAGATTAGTTCCAAAAAGTAAAATGTGATTGTTTCCTGTAGTTTGTAGTTCTGTTGTTTTGTAACAAAGAAGAAAGGGGAGTTACTGGAAAATGTGTCAGTATTAGAGATATATGCAAAGTAATTTCTACCACAGAGTAGGGAACCACATCATCTTCCTGACATAAGCAAAAATAGATCTTAAAATATATATGGCAAGGAAATTGAGATACTATGCTTGCTATAATATGCAACTGTCAGGACTACTGAAAATATTTAACGTTCCTCCACCCCCAAAACCCCTGCTGAATAGTGATTTGCCCTTTGAATAATTTTGTAAATTTAGAGCCAAGTCCTGCCTAACGCCAAGAGACCAACAACTTTTAATTTCCCTAGGGGTGCTGCAACTTGCAGCCTGGAGACCTTCAGTTTCATTATCTACTCCTTACGCCTAGAGGCTTGCTTTGTCTTTAGGCCCCACCATGAATGCAAGCCTGTGGGCTGGCCCAATTAAATTTTTTCATTCACAAAACAGATTTTTGCAAAGCACCACCACCCCAGAATTATATAACACTATCAATATAGTTTATTTTCAATTAATTAACCACGGAAGGCAGACCTAATAAGCCTGAAATAGAGGACTAGGACATAGAAACAATGTTGGTGGGATGCAGAATTTTAATCAATGGATCCGTGACACCTTTACTAATGCAATTATTTCTGTCATTCTAAGCTCCGATTCTCTGTTGAGCACAGACTAACTTTGAAGACTACAGAATGTATGTTATTTTTGCAATGTGTAATACTGTCAGCTGGTAACTGACCCAAGATCACTAAAGACTCATTTTGAGCTGACTGAAGAGAAAGAAGGTTGTATCAGTGAACAGTCACTGCTTTAGAAATAAAATTCTGAAGAAAAGACGACCCAAGTAAACTCTGTGAAAAGATACAATTGAAATATACTCAGAATCAGAACTTACAGTAGAAGATGATGTGTTCTTGTCAGGTGCTGCATATCGGAAAAAGGTTCCAACTTTGTCTACCGACACTGGACTGACTTGTTCCCATCCACTTACTCTCACTTGCAGCTGATGAATTCTTAGATCATGTGTGTGCCTGTCAGTTCAGTTAAAGTCAAATTATCATTAAGGCATCATCTCACAAAGGAAAGCCAAGACAATAATTAGAACCAATATATGTTTGGATTTATCTGTTGTTTTAAGAGAAGATTAATTCTTGACTATTCAAATGTAAAAAGACAGTTTTCTATTCCAAGGATTTAAAAATGTGCTTTTAATTTAAGAGCCAATTATCCAATGTCAACTGATACAAACTACACAAATAAAACTATAGCCCATATGCAGTACATGCAAAACAAAAAATAAACTTGTTAAATATTTGTTAGTATCCTCTGATTTTAAATTCAACTGCTAACCAACATATATTCTTCAGAGTGCACAGACACTCAGTCAAGCAAACTGACAATTTTTTTCCCCACAAATTTCTCTAGAAATACAGGAAACTCCACTTTTACAAAATTAAAATGAGAAAAACCATTCATACACAACTCCCATCGACATCCACGCTTGTCTAATGGCGGAATTTAGCCACAGATGATATATATTTTCAAGTATGTAAAAACCAAGGAAAGATTAAAAAATGTCCAAATATTTAAAAAAAAAAAAAAAAGTCTACTGGACAGCATTCCAAAAAGTATGTTCCCATGAATGTGTATATAAATGTGTGAATAAATTCCAAAGGAAAACTGATGGTTTTCTCCTTCACCTGTGTCTTAGTTTCCCTCTGGCTTCAAATTCGAATGGAATCTCCTCACTAGTGAGAACTTCTCGCCACTCACTGACATTGGGTGCATCATCAAGAAATGTTCCATTTTCCTCAGGAACAACACCCGGACTCCCACTATGAGATAGCGCTGCACTGTAATCAGAATCACACCAGACTAAGACTTCTATGGTATAAGTTAAGTTGTTGTTCTTAATTTGTACATATTCCTCAACAAAAAGGCAACTTAGCATCACAATATGGTAAAACCTGTCTTATGAGAGAAAACTAAGGGCTCTGCCAAAATAAATAAATAAATAAATAAAAAGAATTGTCTCATGGAGATGGTCTTTAAAAGGTTTAAAAAGAAAATCAAACATTGTACTGGCAACCTTGAGAATGCTTCAAAGTGATTAAAGGGTCATCAGGATTAGAGATTTTAGCTTTTGTTAAAAAATTTAGATCCAATATGAATGAAAGTTTTTTTTTTTTTTAAAAATTTATTGCAAATGTCACTATGTTTCCTCTTGGCTTTATTTTAAAAAATTTTGAATTAAAAAAAAAAATAGTTGCCAGGAAGGGCAAGATACATCAATAGAAAACAAATCCACTTTCCCACAGCACCTGCATCACAGAAAGGCATGACAAATATTATTAGAATGACACCGTAACAGTTCTTTACCGGGTAGGGGTAGTAGTTAGGGTAGCAAACCATAGAGTGCATCCGGTGTGATTCCGCAACGCAAATGGTACAAACGGCTGTCTGCGTTTTGGGGTCTTCATTTCAGCTATAAAAGAATAAAAGAGGGCTTTATTAAATGTATCTCACAGAAACATGTTAGGTACTGACACAACTTGGTGGAGATGCCACAGTTATAATAAATCAAAGTCTAGAGAACCAACCCTGGCACAAAGTGAAAGAGAAAAAAAATAGAAATATATAGCATAAGAGAGATATAAAAGCATTTTTACACACACCCCCACACCCACCCCTCCACTCCCTTGTGTCAAACTGTCAGCACTGGAAACTGAAGTCCTATATTCACAGCACAGGTATACAGTAAGCAAAGGAAGCTTTCCCCACACGGTCTCACCAATCTGCACCAACCCCATATCAGAGGCTCTCCCTTTAGGAATCAAAAGTCAGTTCATTCACCACATTCATTCATTCTTTTGGTGCCTCTACCACGACTGTCAAACAAGTATCTCCACAGTGGCGGTGATTATTATGTTGACAGCTGACCAACTAGGAACTGGACTGAGATCACCAATACATTTCATATATGGCCAAACACTCATGAGATGGTAACCACATACAGTTACTACTAACCTGGGTTGGATTTAAGCCATCAACTAAAGAAGAAAAGCTCTGCATTACTCACTACAGACCACTGAGCCATCCAGTACCCTCTTAAAAGTTATTTTTTAATCATTAACAATGACAGCAAGACAGAAATATGTTGTCTGCACAACTTAAGGTCATTTTAGATCATAAAGTAAACAAATACAAACTCAACCTGAATGTGTCCAAAGAAAAAAAAAGGAACTGTTAAAATGTAGAACTGAAGGCTACAAAAACATTAAATAATGAACTTCATCTATCATATTTGACCTTTTTCATGTAATAAAGAGTGTGTATGTTATGAATGTTTTATTAACAAGAGCAGATTCTACCCTGCTATTTTCTATTACATTGCATTCTGTCAGTTAAGGCTATTGTCATAATAGGATATTGGTTCTGACTGACAAAAACAAAATAGTCAACTTCAAAGATTTTTTTTTTTTTAAATAAAGTGGGGGCTCACTAGATTTAATCATTAGGAAAACATCACTAGAACAAAATGGTTTTAAAAAATATAAAGGAATGAAGCCTAACATATTGCTCAGCATACATTTTTCTAAAATGTGAAAGTCAGAAAAAGAGCCCAATATTTTAACTATTGCCTTTCTGTGCCCTCCAGCGGTGAATGGATTCATGAAAAGGCGGCATAGAAATTAAATATTATAATAGACAATCATTTATCTATTTTCAAATACAAATTATTGTTTCTAATGGTTAATCGTTGCCTTTACTTTAAGATGAAAATCCATATAAATACAGGTACTTCCATAATTCAGTATTTCTCATATTCTGAGGACTTATTCTCCCACCACAACATACAGGCAGTAGTTACTGAGTTCAGCAGGAGTTATTTGTATCCTGAAGCAGGTCTCTAGTTTTCTGTACCTACTGGGGCAGATCCTCAGCGGGTGTAACTTGTCATAGCTCCTAATGAAGCTACCAACAGTAAAAACTGTACAACAGTCTAGGTCTAAAAAATATAATACAGCACCTTAATATGTCTTTCTTCATACACATACCCACAAGTTCCAAAACAGTCCATTCTTTAATATGTTACTGAACATCAGATTCAACTTTATTCCAAACAGTGAATGAAAAAGGATATCTATATTCTTAACAAGTTTTGTTATGACTTAATGGTGACTCCACAGAAATTGATGGCAAAATTTCTAGTACTTTCAAAGACAGGAAGATCAAGTTCTTCCAGATCAAAATTTTGTCTTCTGCCAATCACGGATTCGCAATCATCTTTCGACAATGGGCTAGATTTAGTAAAATACTGTATAGCTGCCTCCAGTTATATAGGATTACAGAGCAGAAGAAAAACTTTTAATCCGGCACTTAATCAGTTGTTGATTTATATTTTCAAGAGCAATTACAAAACAAATTTTTGGATTGTGTCAATTTTATGGTATGATGATTTTCAAAATAAAACATGCTGTACGGATTGCAACTTCTCAGACTGCTGATTTAAAATATAAGAAATGGGAAATAAGGATTTTTTTGTACAAGTTATTTTCTTTTGTTTCAACTCTCATTAAAATCGATTGTAAAAGTGTAAAATACAGTAATTTAGCCTTACAGTAATCAAATTTTTGATGAACACAGAAGTTCTTACTTAGGCAAGGTTTTTACTTTTACATTCAATCATAGAATATCAGGGTTGGAAGGGACCTCAGGAGGTCATCTAGTCCAACCCCCTGCTCAAAGCAGGATCAATCCCCAACTAAATCATCCCAGCCAGGGCTTTGTCAAGCCTGACCTTAAAAATATCTAAGGAAGGAGATTCCACCACCTCCCTAGGCAACGCATTCCAGTGTTTCACCACCCTCCTGGTGAAAAAGTTTTTCCTATATCCAACCAAAACCTCCCGCACTGCAACTTGAGACCATTACTCCTCGTTCTGTCATCTGCTACCACTGAGAACAGCCTAGAGCCATCCTCTTTGGAACCCTCTTTCAGGTAGTGAAAGCAGCTATCAAATCCCCCCTCATTCTTCTCTTCTGCAGACTAAACAATCCCAGTTCCCTCAGCCTCTCCTCATAAGTCATGTGTTCCAGTCCCCTAATAATTTTTGTTGCCCTCCGCTGGACTCTTTCCAATTTTTCCACATCCTTCTTGTAGCGTGGGGCCCAAAACTAGACACAGTACTCCAGATGAGGCCTCACCAATGTCGAATGGGGGGAACAATCACGTCCCTTGATCTGCTGGCAATGCCCCTACTTATACAGCCCAAAATGCCATTGGCCTTCTTGGCAACAAGAGCACATTGGTGACTCATATCCAGCTTCTCGTCCACTGCAACCCCTAGGTCCTTCTCTGCAGAACTGCTGCATAGCCATTCGGTCCCTAGTCTGTAGCGGTGCATGGGATTCTTCCGTCTAAGTGCAGGACTCTGCACTTGTCCTTGTTGAACCTCATCAGATTTCTTTTGGCCCAATCCTCCAATTTGTCTAGGGCCCTCTGTATCCTATCCCTACCCTCCAGCGTATCCACCTCTCCTCCCAGTTTAGTGTCATCTGCAAACTTGCTGAGGGTGCAATCCACACCATCCTCCAGATCATTAATGAAGACATTGAACAAAACCAGCCAATACAATATACAGTATACAATATACTGATTGTATCTGTGTGCATATCATTTTAGTACAAAAACTCATTAAAGGGTATAAGCAAACTACCTGACTTCTCAAAAAATTAAATCCCCATATAGCTCTTATATTTTAAGCTTGTTTTTGATTCTATGAATTATCTGTGCACCAAAAGTAAAACATTTATGAAGTGCGATATAAAGAGACTTCAAATGTAGTTTTATTTCAGGCTTTTTCCCCAACCATTTGTTGACCTTTTTACATGGGAAATGACGTACGTCAAACTTATTTACTTTTCCATAATGACTCAAATTGAAAATAACCTGTTATTTTAAATAGGAAAACTTTGTCAAAAAGACAGTAGAAGTTAAACATATAGCACATAAATTAATATTTCATTTATTAAAAATGTTTTACTTTCTGATGTTCATTGAAAACAGATAAATATGCTTTTCAAATCATCCAATTTTTAATAATCTGTTGAATACTCCTGCTGTAATCAGTGTATTAGATCTTGGCATTTAAGTATTTACAGCACTTTATCTATACACTGAGGAATTTCTACCAAACTTCAACCCTATTGCCTAGGAAATCGACTCAGAGCAGGATATGATTCCGCTTTCATTCCCTCGAGGAGATAGCTTTCCTAGATAGGACTAGCTGCTCCACTTCCTTCCCTGCTGACAGATCCAGAAATATAAGAAATGGGAAATACTGGGGTAGACAGGGTGCACGACAGGAATGAACAACTCATATGTATGGCATGTTAGCTTTTATATATAGGGGAATTAGAGGCTTGATTTATAGGCAGGTCACTTATACAGTGCAGTATTTGTTGTACAAGACATTTCTTTGAAAAAGCAAAGTATCTCTCTCTCTCTGAAGTACAGTACCTCTAGTATAGATCTGATGTTCTAGATTAGTCAGACTGGCTGTACTCCTAGTTCTAAGGTAGACAAGGGGAAGGCCTGGCAGACAGGAAAGACAAAGTTAGCAGGTAAGGAAAAATGCAGATATACAGGCAGATGCTTCTCTAGTATGCATACAAGAATAAGGAAAGTTACACAGACTGTTGGCATCATGCAATCAGTAAATGGGCACTATCCATTTTCTAGTGCTTAACTAGAATTTGAGAATTTCTACTTCTTCTGGAAAAAAGTTCCAAACACTACATAGGGGAGAAGAGCAAGTCAAGAACTCCCACATGCAATGCTCTCTTAGAATTAAGATGAGCATTCAAAGCAAAATGCTGGAAATGTGGAGTCAAGACAATACCGGAATTCTCCAAAGAAACTAGAAAAACTGCTAAGACTCATAGAACTTCAGAAAGATCACAATAAGTCATGTGACAACTAGAAGCGAGTCAGTTGTCCAGCAAAGAGTTCTCCAGTTCTCAAAGGCCTTAGAGAAATAAGCCTTGGTACAAAGAAGACTGGAATGATCTTATTTTGGAGATCATTAACACTACCCCATAGCAAGCAAAAGAGCACTGAGCAACATTAGGCACAAAACCTCCCCAGAGTTGAACGTACTGCTACTGTTATACTCAGCTTATTTGTTCTTTTATATAGTAATGTTATTAGATAGTTTTCCATTCACTGAGAGCATCTGACAGATATATGGGTGTAAAATTAGTAGAGCATATTCTTAATTCAAAGCCAAGCAGCCTAAAACAGAAAATGCTCTTATAGGGATTATTGCAGTACAACAAAAACTAACTTCTTCTTGTCCTGAATTCGTTAAAATGCACTGTGTATTGATAAATACCAAATTTTGAGCTTGTAGTGTTATGAGTGAAATGGTTGCATATGTCAGGATATCCATATAGAGAAATACATGATGAAGGAATGTCATACTCTGTCCGAAGGATGGTGGGTCCACAGAAGATCCCATCCAATCTTCTGATTTGACTGTGTCCACTTTCTCCTGTTTACAGTAATCTGCCATCCATGACTGCTTGGTACTCCTGTACTGTTCTAGAGGGATATAAATAAAAAGATCATAAGAATAAGGACAAATGTTAAATGTCTGTTGAGATGACAGTTGAACAAAGTACCAGCTAACTAAATGAAATGTATGTTAAAGTCATAGGACTAAAATTACTCTTCCATACTGAAGTGACTAATAATTTATCTCAGCATTATTTTAGCTGCTAGTTGCAATAGGCCACTTTTATAGGTTAATTTCAAGCCACAGCTCACAAAATCACAGCAGTCTGCTCAAATCAACCAACTTCAGCTACACTCATGTACTGAGCTTACCTATATTATCTTCCTATGACTGTTGTTGTGATACTTTGATAATGTTCATTTTCTTAAAATGTTCTTGGGGGGTAATATCACAATTTAAAAGGGGAAATTCATCTTATTTACTAGATCAGCTTCAGGCACAGTTTGTAACGGTTTTGAAAGGACTCTTTCATATTATATAAACATGCATAGGGAAGAATAATCAAAGTAACAATCATACCAGTTTGCTGGCACTCACAAATTTTAATAGAGTGCCCAGCAAAAAATAAAAGTGTGGATTAAGATGATTCCACTCCCCCCGACCCCCACATTGGCTCCCTCTGATCTGCCTGCACCACTTGGAGCAGGACAATTTAAGAAATACTTGAATTCCTGCAGTGGTATTTGAAGGAGACAATAAGCCTTCTTTCTCATTGCGATCAAGCCTAGAGTAAACCAAAGTTCCTAGCTGGCTCATTAAACTCATGAATAAGGCAGCTAAATGCAAACTGTTGATGTTTTGTTCTTTATAGTTTACTCTTGTACTGTTGTACCATGGATATCTGGAACCTCGATCAGAACAGGAAATGTGTATAGTAGCCACCTCTCCACTATCGATGCAGAAAAAAAGTAAGGCAAACATTCTGTTTAGCTACGAGAACTCGTATCTCAAGGGTCAGGTGACGGTGAAACAGGGCATTTTTTATTACTTAGGCCAGGAGTCACTGTGAGATTTTAAAGTGGAATCAAAAGCGAGAGCTTCATGACTCAGTCTTCCCATAAGAATATCGACACATATCATTACTGGACTAAATGAGCAGTCATTTTATATCAGCTTGCTGAAAATTGATAAACATACTAAAATATTTTTAAATTCTTGAAATGTGGGACTTTTTAATGAAAGCCTGCTTTTCATTAAATATAAATTACTGCTAGGGTATGAATTTTTACCAACTCTGATAAAATATAGAATGTCTGAATCAGCACTTGCCTACAACAACAATCTGAAGAATCTAAAGAAACTTATACTAAGGCTTATGTCAGAGGACACTGATGGGACTCAGTTAGCAATATCTAATGTCAGTATCGTGTGCTATATTGGATAATATTCTATAAGTGTTCTCATACACACCAGTTAACACAGAGGTAATATTGATATCCAGACGATGTTTAGCCTTTGCTTCCAGCTTCAGACGAGAAGGGTGGAGGCGGCTGGCTGCCTGTTGTTGCCAAGATACTGAGCATGGCCATGGCTCAATAAATGGCTCCCAGCCTGAGGGAACACAAGAAATGTTACCTCCATTAGACAAACATCTTAAGTTCATGTTGGAAAGCTGTTTACATATGTAAGTGTCCAGTAAAGACAAACCTTGGTGAAAAGGCCTCCTACTTTCAAACACTGTTCCAGATGAACTTTTATATTCAACAGTCGAGGAAATTTCCAGACTGTATGAAGTTGTTCAAATAGGAACCATGACAAATATACCCTGATATTCTTATCTAGTCATGACAGGCCCTAGAAGAAACTATAGCCTCGAATGTATACTAATTAGTGGTATGACTGAATACCAAATGCTCCCGTGTATAAATAAGCAGAATTTCACAGAATTGCAGAAAATTTGGCTGTGAATTGATGTCTACTACATGATATCATGAAACAAGAGGATATGAAATACATCCCAAAACCAGTAAACAAATTACTCATTCTGTCTAGCTAGTGTAGCTAATTACTTCATCACTGACAGATTATTTCTGAAGATTTCTTCATTGTTAACATTTAATAAGTCTGGAGGTTTTTTTATATAAATTGTAGAAACATTGTAAACTAGCAAAAATTGAGTTGTTCCTCCCTCGCTCAGTGGTTGATTTATACCCTGAGCCATGAGAGTTTGTACCCTTAAAAAAAAAAAAAAAACTTATCTAAAGTAATTGTGATGTTCTCATTGTCCATATAAAATGTCTAATCCTATTTGCCATTTATCAGCTCTAAATATGTTGGATTTAAAATTTAATTGGATATCTTCTTTACATTTCTTGTATAAGAAAGGTTAAGTAGACTGGAACAAGAGAATAAAATACCAAAAAGGAAAGGGAGTATAAAATAACAAGAAATAAATTTATTTAGGATGTAATTAATAATACATGTAAGGATTTTTAAAATATATTTGATTTTAATGTTGACAGTGTCTCTATAAATTTGTTTCTCATCATGGTGTATAAGGAAACCCTTTTCTTCCATTTGCAGACAACTTGCTGACACAGCAGCCCTCCCGACCCCTTATGTAAAATTTATGTTGAGAGAACTCCAGACTGCTAAAGCATGCAAGACTGCTTTCCAACTCCTACAACAACGTACGCATTTTATATTTACCCGAAAGCTCACGGTTATAATAATCTCCAGAGAGCGTAAAATGAGCATAGCCTTCAGGACTGGCTCTCACATGTTGGAGAACATTCAAACCTGTAATGAAAGTAAACATTATACTAATACAGGAAAAATACGACTGAGTCCTTAATTTAAAGTTGCCTTAAGCAATGAAGAATTTTATAAAAAATACCGAACAGTACAAAGCAACACGCTTGACAATTTTCTTTCAATCAATGTGATGTACAGATAATTAAGGTTTATAGCGTTATTGCACCCAAGGGCCCACATCAGGACAGGGGCCCTACTGTTCTATGTGCTGTACAAACCGAGGTGGACACAGTCCGAGCTACACAGTTTGTAAACTGCCTCTGATACTGCTGCCTCCCGTCCCAGTACCAGAACAAAACCCTCGTGATTGTCATAGTTTCTCAGATATATTTAATCTATTCTAACACAGCAGGCTGCTCCACTGAATCTCATTAAGAGACTCCTCAAATTTTCACAGATTGTTCAATCTGACGTAAAAAAAGTGCCAAAAACTACAAGGGTCACTTCTCCAAATATAATACGGCAGAAGGCACCAAAACAAAACCCACTACAGTACAGTCACACAGGTTCTGAATCAGTGTCAAACACCACAGCTATCTTTGAGGGCTTAACAGATGGTCCTCAGTCCTTGAGAACTAACAAGACTAGAAATAAATGCTGCATACAACTGGTAAACATTGAAAGTGCGCTGATTGGTAGCATTCCCAAATCACCCAAAAAACAATCCTAGTTTTTAAAAAATAGCGAACATCTGATTACCATCTTTTTGCTTCACATTTCAACTAAACATGAAGTTAGCAGCTGGTATCTCGATAGCTATTAAAACTAAACACCATTACTAAATACTATCTGCAAGTATTTAATATTTAAAATACTTGTATTTAAATACAAGATTTAATTAGTGTAAAGCATTCATCTCTATCTTTAGCAACCTGTGAGATAGTTGGTGCTGGAATCCTGTTGCAATTGAGGTGGGGAGAAAACAGCAAAACGGTAGTCAGCATGATAGCATTTCGAGGTCCAATACCTCATAAACGTCAAGAGCTAGAAAGAAACATTTCAAGAGACTCGTACAAATACTACCAGGACCAATAAACTTCCCAAGCTTTGTCCTGGACCAGCGATCAGAAAAAAAGTAAACGTTATGAGCACTGCGAGGTAATCTGCCAGAAGACATAATTATAGGTTACGTTAATGGAGGAAATGTTCCTTTCTTTTCCTGTGTGTGATATCTATGCAAAAAAAACACTTGGAGTCACTTTTGCCAGAGGTCAAGACAGACATTTATTTAGCTTCCTTCCTTAATAAAAGGCATAATTATCTACTTCTTAATGGAACACAGCCTCCCACAACCTTCAGTCAGATTTTATAGCCAAGGGTACACAGTAAAATAAAATGAAAAATATTAAGGATGCAAAAGAAAACCCCACACTTAAACCATTCGGATTTCTTTTGATAAAAGAAATGTAGGCTCTCTTTAGTGAAAAAAAGAATCTATTCTATCACAAAGAAAGCATTTTGAAATCACAAGTCGTAGACTAAAGCCAGAAGGGACATTGGGTCATCTAGTCTGATCCTCTCTATATCACAGGCCGCTACCACTACCCTCAAGAATCCGCACACTAAACCCAGCCACTGAAATTAGACCAAAGCATTGCAGCCCATAGCATACTATACTATTATTTGCACTGGCTCAGAATAGGACAGACCGATGGGCACCAGTGCCTGAGGCCACAGCAGCCATGGGAAAATGATTAAGTGAGATATATCCAGTTAATCCTGGCAAGTGACCAGCACCCCTATGCTGCAAAGTCAGGCATATATATAACCAGGTCATTGCCAATCTGACCTGGGGGAAAAATTCTTTCCCAACCCCACATACGGCGATCAGTTAGACCCTGAGAATATGAGCAAGAACCAGCCAGCCAAGAACCTGTCAGAGAAAACACTCAGTGCCATCTCAGAGTCCTGACCTACCCCATCCATTATCCCATCTCCAGCAATGGCCATCCCTGGTGCTTCAGAGGGACAGAAACTTACAAAAAAACAGAATATATTGGGGGGAGGGGAATCCTATCCTGACACCTGCACGTGGCCAGCTGAAACCCTGAAGCATGAGCTTTTCAGAACATGTGACAAACTGGAAGCGAGCCCCAGGGCTCCTGAGCGCCCTGCCCCCTACCATTCATCACAAGTAACTCTGTCATACAATCCCACTCAAATTTATACAGCTCTTTCTTAAAACAAAATTAAGTTGATTAGCCCCACACAACTCCTATTGGCCTTAATTTATTCATGGCCAGTTTATCCCCATTTGTTCTTGTGCCAACATTGTCCTTCAACTTAAATAGCTCCTCACCATTCCTAGTATTTAATTACTCCCACGTATTTCTAGAGAACAATCACATCCCCTGTCAGCCTTCTTTCTGCTAAACGAGCCAAGCTCTTCATGTCTCTTCTCATAAGATCGGCCCTCCATTCCCCTGATCATCCTAGTAGCTCCTCCCTGCACCTTTTCCAATTTGAGTTCATCTTACGTGAATATGAGTGACCAGAACTGCACACACTATTCCAAATGAGGTTCTACCGGTGCTTTGTACAAAGGCATTAACACTTCTATATCACAACTGAAAATGCTTCGCCTCATACATCCTAGGATCGCATTTGCTTTTTCCATAGCCACATCACAGTGGTGACTCATTGATCAGAGGACAATTACCAACACACCGAGTTCTCTTCTCTCACTGCCAAACTATGAGTCCACAGCTTGTAGCAGAAATTATTATTAGACTCTAAGTGCATGACCTTGCACTCTGTACAACTGAATTTCATCCAATTTATGTCACTTGGTCTTCAAAGTCCATCCAGATCTTCCTGTATAATATTCCAATCCTCCTCTGTATTGACGATACCTCCAAACTTTGTATCAGCAGCAAATTTCATTAAACATGCCTACTTTTTGTGCCAAGGTCATTAATAAAAATATTGAATAAGAATGATCTCAAGACCGATCCTTGAGAAACTCTACTAGTAACCACGCTCCAGTCTGACAGTTTATCCTTCAGCACAAACCATTGCCTTCTCCCCTTTAGCCAGGTCCTTATCCATATTACTGTTTTTGTACTGATCCCCACACCTTTTGCAATTTAACTAATAATTTCCCACGTGGTACCTTGTCAAATTCTTTACTCAAGTCCAAATATATTAGATCACTGCACTTCCCTTATCTAAAAAAATCAATTATTTTCTCAAAGAAGGAAATCGGGTTAGGCTACAATCTACCTTTGGTAAACCCATCTTGCATTACATATCCCTTACCATTTAACTATCCTTTCCTTCACCATTTGTTCTAAAGCCTTGCATACTACTGAGGTCAGACTGACAGGTTTGCAAATGCCAAGATCACTTTTTCCCCTTTCTAAAACATAGATAGAAAACATTAGCTATTCGCCAATCATAGGATACTACCTTGCTACCAGGCTCGCAATCTCATGAGCCAGTTATTTCAGTATTCTGAGATGGAAATCATCTGGTCCCCCTGATCCGAGTGCACTAAGCTCTAAGTTTTTCTTCCACCTCAGATGTGGTAATTTCCATTTCTAGACACTCATTTCTATCAGCTCTACTGCCTTCATGCACCTATTCCATATTATCATCCCTACTGAAAACTGAAACAAAGTTTATTCATTTAGTTTTGAGGTCACACCTAGATTATCTTTAATCTCTTTTCCATCCACACTCCAGAGTGGCTCCACCGCATCCTTCCTTATTCTCTTTTTATTTATAGAGCTAAAAAACGTCATTCTTTTATTTTAATTTCCTTGACAAGACCTAATTCAGCTTGACTTTTTAAAAAAGTCTCTTTATTCCTACATTCTTCCTCACCTTCATGATGTAGCTTTCTTTGCTGATCAACCCTTTTTTCCATTCCCTATAGGCTCTCTGTTTACTCCCAAGTAAGGAGGATGGGCGCAGCATCTTCCTATGATTTTGTTCAGTACTTAAAGCAGAGCACTAATCTAAGTTATTGCTTTTAGGCACTACCACAATACAAATGAATAGCAACACCACCGCTATGCAATTTTAAAATAACTTAATCAACGCCACTTTATTGTTGTGCTGTGCACTGACATCTGCTCTCACATATTCCTTTGTGGAAATCACATACACAAACAGTTTCAAAAATCTTATCTGGCCCTAACAAAGGGAAACCCAAGCTATAAACATAAGTAGAGGAATTCTTCAATTTAGGGAAGTCATTAGAGGACAATTAAGAAAAATACTCACGTGAAAAGGTTAACTCAGCTAGGGGAACATCACAGTCCATGCAGTCATCAATGAAACAAATGCATATGCTTTCTGCTTTAATCTCCACTCCAGAGATCAGTTGAACTGGCACAGTCCCCTGGCTATCTCGACGACCAGAGTCTAGCGAAAGGGATTTCAAAGGTTCGGCATTCTTAAACAACCAACTTGCTGCTTTTTTCAACTGGCCTTAAAAGAGATCAGCAAACAATCATGACATTTGCTATGTACATTATTTCAATAGAACATATTCATACAAAATAACCCTGAAAAGGAATCAAATGAATTCCCAACAAAACCAAAAAGTTATAGCAAAATGTAGAAGTGGTATAAGGTTTGTTTCATTTAAGAAAAACAAGGGAGATTAAGGTTAGGAAATATAATGGCATTCTTTTTTATCAATACAAAGTGATCTTTTAACGTGTCATACTGAGAAGCAACAAAGTATTTTGTTGGATTAAAACGTGACTGATTATACATGAGAAGGAGAATGACAACGTTGAAGAAACAAACCAAAAGAGAATTTTGTGCCTTAAACTTTAAATTTCTTTTCCAGGTTTTGTGTGTAAAAATGAGGAAAGAAAGCAAACCATTTAACAAGAAGAAATGAAGAGCATGAAGGTCAGTGTGTGTAACAGGGAAGAAGTAGGTGCAAGTGAGAAACACATGCAATGTAGAAACTGATGAGAATTTCTAGATAAAAAAGAATTTTAGGATGTGGTGGGAGAAAATATACTTGATTCATGTAACAGCTACAGAGAAACTGAAATCACGCTAAGTGGTAATTTGAATAAATATATTACCATAGTGTCTTTTAAAGTAAGATATGTCATTCAGAGACAAACTCAGAAGAAAAGAATATTTAGGAGACAGGGAAGAACTAGTAGTAAGAGAATGAAAATATTTAAAGGATCTAGTTAAGACAACTATTTTTTGATGACTGCAAGATGGAAAATTGCTACTTTCTATTTTGTCTATATATCAAGTGACTGCTAATTTGTATGTTTTGATGTATTAAGAGCCAGGCTCTCATTTACCAAAACTATAATTGCAAGTAATAGAAAAATTATTTGGAATTACCTTGGCAAATCAAAAGGGCTTTACGACAATCATCCATACCAAATCCCAGTTCCTGAAGTCGAGCCAGCTGTACCTCTGTAATTAGAGAAACTTTTAGCCAAACATTTGTCCCCAGGTGAATTAGTTGCTTTTCTTTTTTGTTTTTGGTTTTTTGTTAAAATGAAACTTATTATTGTTCAAAAATTAGTTTCCCTCTACAAGTGGATCAATTCTGAAAAAATAAGTGATTTCTACTTAAAAAACAACAACAAAGCATTAGGATTCAGGGATGTTTTAGGCCAAACGTTGTATTTTGTTTAATGTTTGAGTTAGAGCCCAAGCTAGATTTCAATTCCAGTAGGGTAATTTTAGTGTATGCACTTAATTTAATTCTGTACTAACAATTCCTGGATCCATACATCAAATCCTTCTATGCTGTGGGGCATTCCTCATCTACTTTCACATCTCCCCCATAATGCCTAAGTACCGTAGTAGAGAAGACAGAGTCTATTTCCTTGTTTTCATAAAGTTATACTCCTAACTACACTCAAATTTTAGAAACAAAACTTTAACAAAGCCTAACAGTGAAATGTTGCTAGCAGGGAGGGAGAGGCTGGTGATGCTTATTTTTAATTATAATTCTTAATAGAAACAATTTAAAAATACAGTATTCTCCTGCAGTGATTGCAACCTAAGCATTACTGCATTCTGCTGAATTAGGAAGGCAAATTACTGATTAAAATTGACTGAAGACTAACATTGACTGTTCTATTTTCACATTACAAGCAGAATGAAAGTTTCATCACTACTTGATGGCATCCATCGCCATATCACATTTTATATAATCAAGCTACAACCATCTGTTTTGCTAAAAATTACATCTGGCTTTACTCTGCAGAAGCCTCCTTAAGGCATGGAAAATGGCTTTAGTCTAATAGTGGAATGCATACCAAGAACAGGATCCAATATGTGTTTAGATGTGTCTCTGTTTTCAGATGTTGATGATGAGGTCTCATTTTCCCAAGATGAACTGGAAAGATTATTAGCAGCAGTGTCGGGATCCAAGACACAGGATTCAGGCACAGCAGCACTGGTCTGCCCAGGGATGGACTTTGCAATGGCCAAAAACAGCTGAACATCATTATAGGACAGTCTGATGTCCAGTGCTTGTAACTGAATCTAAATGAAATTTAAAAATCCAAAATGATTAAAGCTTTTAAATTGACAGTTTTTCCATTAATTTCTCTTTTGCATGTTATATATTGTAGCAACACACTGCCAGGATGAAGATAAGAATAACCATATCAAAATCAGATGTTTATACTGGTTTCAAAGCCTTCATACTAAAAATGCCAAGTTTCCGTCATTAACCAATAATATAGTAATTTTAAATATCCAACTACAGGATAAACCATCTGAACATGCTGAAGAACCCTAGATATTAGTATGTTCCTGTCCAGAAAGGGATTAATCAAAATCCCCGATCAGGAGAGGAATTTCTGTTTGGATTTCAAGGGGCTGGGGGGGAACTCTAAATGTATTTCCTACAAACAAATGTTAAGAAGATGATCTACAGAAAAATAAAGTTATTCTTTTACTAAAAACTTATGGCCAAGAGCCAAAAGTTATAGTGTGACATCTCTTGCTTTCTGTCACAAGTTTTTTTTCCCCTATTGATGTCTGAAATAAATGTATTGAATACCCCTAAAAATACCACCAGAAATCACTATCCTTACCACTAAAAGTATGTTTCTGGCTTGTCTGCCTCTTCATTTTATCTTGAAAAACAATTTGGTCTTATTCTTTTCTTATGTATATGACAAAGCATTATTCTGAATTCCCAAATGTGATGTACCAGTATAAAGTATTCTAGATTATTACGACAATGCCCATAAAATTTGCTTCAGTTACTTTCTTTGATCTTACCTCTAGAATGGGTGGGAAATCTTCACTATTGAATGCATCCAACAGTCCTGAGCCACGAGGGTAGGATGAATTCCCTACAAGTTCCATTTGAATATGTACAGGATCAATGATGGACAGTGCTGTGTCCTGCTCATTTCCCAGTCGGCATGAAAAAACCTAAATGATTGAAATGAGTGCAAATCAAAATGCATGGCTACGTATAGCTCATGCAAATTTTGTTTCTGCTCTCAGCTGCCAGAATGAAGCTCTCAACTCCCCTTTTTGTCTGTAGAGGGAGCAGATAGGTTTTATCAAATCTATTTTTAAGGAAGTCTTTCCCTTTTACTTTCATTCTTAAATTCACGGACACCATTTCATACAGAAACTATGTAAGCTAAAAGCTCAAGAGGATTATTATTTTAAAGATTTTTGTCTGAATTTAGGGCTTATGAAAGGGGGCTGAATTAAGGCCTCCTGACACGGGAGTAATCTATGTCATCCACAAAACATGACAAAGTCAAAGGCAAGGCAAGCTTCCCCCACAATGCCCCATCAAAATGCCAGATCTATAGGAGCCACTTTCGGTAGGTGGGGGGTAGGCAAGAAACTGGCTCAGTCTTCATGGCTCATTCAATCCTTGGTCTTTGCTGAAAATATCAAACTGGCCAATTAGCGTTGATTGCAGTGGTGATTTTTTCACATGGACATTTACCTACTGCAAAGCAGATTGAAACCAAACAATTTCAAGCATCAGAGGGGTAGCCGTGTTAGTCTGGATCTGTAAAAGTGGCAAAAAGTCCTGTGGCACCTTATAGACTAAACAGATAGTTTCAAGTATGCCACCAACAGCCATCAGATAACTAACCGTCATGCCTCACGTGACCTGGATTTAAACTGGCGACCTAGATGAGAAAAAAGAAAAGGAGTACTTGTGGCACCTTAGAGACTAACCAATTTATTTGAGCATGAGCTTTCGTGAGCTACAGCTCACTTCATCGGATGCATACCGTGGAAACTGCAGAAGACATTATATACACACAGAGACCAAACAATGTCTCTGTGTGTATATAATGTCTTCTGCAGTTTCCACGGTATGCATCCGATGAAGTGAGCTGTAGCTCACGAAAGCTCATGCTCAAATAAATTGGTTAGTCTCTAAGGTGCCACAAGTACTCCTTTTCTTTTTGCGAAGACAGACTAACACGGCTGTTACTCTGAAACCTGTCTAGATGAGAAAGGCTCTTATATCCACCCAACAGTGAAGTAAAAGTGTTTCAATTGCAGTTTCTTTTGTCATAATGACACTATTAGATTGGCAAAACCTTCCAAATCCCAAGCCTGAAAGGAATCTCAAATATGTTATCAGATAACATTTCTAGGTCTTAAATGCAAGACTTTTATATATAATATTTTTAAAGAAGAATCACAAATTTATAACCCTCATGTATCTGAGGAATCAAAACTCAGATCAACTAGCTTCAAATACAAAAGTTATATTTTATTCTGTGGTAAACAGTTGGAATCAGTGCTATTGCAAGGTTAGCAACATCCCCCAACCACTCCAAAGCTAGTATGCAAACTAAACATATACAAATTAAAGATACAAGAGTTCCCTACTTCATACTATACATAGGTGTTCAGAAGTGAAATTTCCACAGGTTTATATGAACAAAGCTTAACATAAAAATCAAAGACACATATATAAAATCACTGAATACCTGAAAAAAATATCCGAGCAATACCATTGCAGACAACAGTCCTTTGCAAATTCAAGTTTAAAGGTTAGGCCATTGAGAAGATGTATCTGACTGACAGTTTGGTGAGTTTCCAGCCAAATACTTTAACACTGTGGCAGAAGCAGTGCAGAAATGGCCTTTATACTGCAATGGGTTGAGAACATTTGATAAGGATATTAACAGGCTACGGTAACAAAGCACTCCAGAGACAATTTTTAATATATTCTGTTTGTCACAGCATTTCAACTGAAGGTTTAATAGTATAGCATCTTAACCCAACACTAGAATAAATGCTTATAAAATCCAAAAAGTTTCATCTTACCTCAATGCCAAACAAACTACCAGAGAAAGGACGATCCACCAATTTGGGCTTGTACGTGAGGACAGTGGTTCCTTTCAAAATAATTGCATTGGTATCAAAACAAGACATGTCCTCAACTACCACAAATTCAGTACCTGACCAAAATAAATAAAAAACACTTAATTGTGAAACTTGCCAACTTCATTTATACTGTTTTTAAAATTTTTAGTCGAGGATTCTTAATTATCCATCCTCCAGGCACCTGATTTACTCTGCTTCAGCATTATTCTGAGGAATGTAAACGTGACAGCTCCTAAAGACAAACAAACAGTCTATGCTCATTTGTGTAAGCATAAAACAATATATATTTACCCGTTACATTAATCTTGACTTCCAGTTGTTTTTCTGTAGTCACCTGGAGAGAAGAACGTTTTGTAACTATTCCACTCTTCACTGTTTTAGGAACTACAGTTGTTTCACTGCTGTAACTGCGTTGTCGGGAAAAAGTCAGATTATCTTGCTTTTTAACATCACTGGGAGTATGTAGAAAGTCATGAACAAGCAGCAGCCAGTCAAATATTAAAAATACACGAAGGTTATTCAGAACAACTGTGAAACAGGAGGAATCCTTAGTAGATCTAATAAAAAAAAAAAAGAAGAGCTTGTATCATATCAATTTCACATGCCATAAAATCTGTTCTTTAGTTCTAGCATCTGACTTTCCACCTTGGAATTAATTTTGATATTAAGGATCTATGTATCAGGTGAATAAGTAATATACTGGATTTTATGTGAATGTAATCAGCTTACATGTAGTTTTCTCAAAAAGAAAAAAGGAGGACTTGTGGCACCTTAGAGACTAACAAATTCATTTGAGCATAAGTTTTCGTGAGCTACAGCTCAACGTAGTTCACAAAAGCTTATGCTCAAATAAATCTGTTAGTCTCTAAGGTGCCACAAGTCCTCCTTTTCTTTTTGCGGATACAGACTAACACGGCTGCTACTCTGAAACATGTAGTTTTTAAAAATCTCTAATAGAGTTCCAGAAAAGTCTGTTTTTTACATCAGCCTAAGTTTGTGAGCTTGCTGTGTGCATGTAAACCTAACAAATCAAAAATCATCAAAACTTTTATGAAAACAAAATAAACAAGGAACAATGGTATAAATAGGGGGCTTCATGTAATTATAAATTAACTTATACAACCATCTTTATCACAATGAAAGTTTTTTGTACAATGTCAACTTTTAAATTTAAAATGTTATTTTTGACATCTGTTTGGTATCACTTCTGATGTAGTGTGTGAGAAATTTAAACCTGGCTCAGCGCCTCTTAAAAAGATTAGAGATCAATTTGTCTCCTCTCACACTCTGACCACATTTTGTAGCACAGGCAGCTTCTTTGTCATTCCGAAAAAATGCTACCCTAACTGAACTTTTTAGTACCACATTTTGAATATCCCTTCTGGAGGGACAGAAAATTTGACTTAATTATCTGGAATGTCAATTATGTCTGGTCATGTTAACTGGAAAATATTTCAGGTATTTAAATACCCAGGAATCTATTTTCTGACACATTCTAAACTGTACAGTCCCAAAAGAATCATAATTCCTGTTTGAGAAGCGACACACATGCCCAGCCTGTAACAGTAAAATCCTTTCACCCTCACTGGTTCTCTGGAATATTTCCTAAGGCAAGAGCCAGGGTAAGACTATCACGAAACCCTGCAAAACTTTTTATCTAGTGCCAAGGAGATACTCAGCAATGAAAAAGTAAAAATAAATAGTGCATATGATTAGTAACTATACTTCATATGATGTGATCTCAACAAAGCTACAATCTTTAATGTTCAAACTAACTCCCCTTTTACAAAAATACCAGGGTCAGTCACAATCATTTCATATGATTATAGGATTATTTGAAAATCTCCAGTATAACCATAATAATTGTTCTTGCTAAACATCTGTAGCTATTCTAAGTTAGTTCAAATAGACCAGTGTACCCTCGAAGAAGCAGAGGTGTACCGGGGGTACATCAAGTCATCTAGACATTTGACTAATTTTACAAGAAACTATATAAAAAGCACTAGCAAAGTCAGTACAAACTAAAATTTAATACGACTTGTTTATAATGCTCTGTATGCTATACACTGAAATGTAATTACAATATTTATATTCCAATTTATTTATTTTATAATTACATGGTAAAAATGAGAAAGTAAGCAATTTTTCAGTAAAAGAAGTGTGCTGGGATAGTTTTGTATTTTTATGTCTGATTTTGTAAGCACGTAGTTTTTAAGAGAGGGGAAACTTGGGGGTATGCAAGGCAAATTAGACTCCTGAAAGGGGTACAGTAGTCTGGAAAGATTGAAAGCCACTGAAATAGACAAAGCCATCAAATGTTCCTGATCCACTTTATTCTACACAGTTACAGTACAATATATTCCTTGACCCTATGTAACAAATATTTATATTTACACAGGTACCTGTTACAGTCATAAGATACAGGCCTTCAAAAAGCTTATGTATGATGAACTGTTAACACTACAAAAATACTGTAAATACCACAAAAACTGGTATCAGTCTGTGTTCTCTAGTGACATTCATAAGAAGAGCTCAAAGCATTTTGCAAACATTAATTGAGCTGCACAAGAACACTATGAGGTATCACACTAATTTTTCGAAGTGTGAAAGAATTAGAGGTCAAATGACTTGTCTCAGCTCAGTCAGCGAATCTGTGCCAGGACTCGGAATACATCACAAGAGTCTTACTTCCCTCTCCCTTCCTTTAACCAACAAGACAACACACACCCACTCATAAAAAAAATAATAAAAAGAGGTCTCATTTAGAACTCTAAATGTTGCTATGTGCAAAATACATGCTTTTTCCCTTACATGATTACATTATCATGAGGTACCTTACATTTCAAACATATAATTAGAACTGGACAAAACTCAAACTTCTGATGCTTTCAAGTATTCCAAGAGAACTATATGAACAAAGACAGCAAGTGAAAGATCAATGCCCACTTACATGAGGTAGCATGGGGATTTATTGTTAAAATAGGTTATGTAGATGAGGAGCCATTTCTGGATTTATTTAACTCCCCAAAAAAGGAAAGGATGACATCTACTGGAAAGTTATTTTAACTGCAGGTGCATAATCCCTTTGAATAAAAATTCCATAATTTAAATACATATGATATGTATGTAATAAAGACTTCATTTGTAGGCAGGTAATTTTTTTAAAAAGTTATAAAATGTAAGGATAAAGAAGAGTTTATGATGAAGAAATACTGATGTTATCCGATTATAAAAGCCACTTCACCTTGAATTGTCCCTTGAAATGTGTTAACTACTTACGCTAAACAATCTGTCCCATCTTGTCTTTAGCTGTGACACTGAGTAAGTTTCCCAGACTTGAAGTAGAGCTCTGTGTAAGCTCAAAAGCTTGTCTCTCTCACCAACAGAAGTTGGTCCAATAAAAGATATGACCTCACCCACCTTATCTCTCTTGTTGACTGACATCACTACAACAACACTATTAATTCATACGTCAATATGATATAAAGAAAAGAGCTTCTGGATTCACCTACCTGAAATGTAACTCAATCTGTATTGCTCCTTTATTACTGCTGTTCTTTGATGACTGAAAGATGCAGTTGAACACATTGGGCATGCCTAGGGTTGTCTTCTGACCAGCATAACGAGTGTCAAATGCCATCATAGAATGTGAAACCAAGTTAACCGATTTTGTTTGATTTGAGAAACTCTCAAAAAGCAACTTGGATTTCTTAAAGTCAAACCTGGTAGGTTCAAATGAAAAGAAAAATAATTAATTGTTAAGACTCTTTCAACATATACGCCTACAAAAAAGAAGAGCCATGGACTCTTAAGTGTCCATGAAATGCGGACAGGACTTCTGTTTTTAAAAGATTAACCTGAAAGCCCTTCAACTCACAAACTGCATGGAATCCCATCTGTCTTGGAAGGATAAAGGGCTGAGTCAACCCATCTGGAATTTGAACCCTTGGGTTTTTCATGCAAAGCTCAACTATTAAGTGACTGTTCTTATTCCAAAATACAACTTGGGAGAGGCGAGGAAATGAAGAGGTTTAGAGTAATACAATACTTTCCCATCAAACCACCTAATTCAGACTCCATCTAGCTTATGCATTCTGTACAGATATTTAAGAATCAATTTGTATAATAAATCAGCATACTTTATTTTGTTCATATCATAACATTAATAAACATTAATTCAGACTAAAAGCAGAAGTCAAAGCCATACCTGGCTAACGAGCTGAGTCCATCCTTTCCTTTAGGTTCAACCAGTTCCAGACTCACATTAACCATGTCAATAAGGAAAGACATACAGGTATACACTTCTCCACTCAACACAGTCTGCAAATGGAAAACACCAAGATTCCTTATAAAACACCTTGGTTATTTCAGATCCTTGATTTAAGAATTTTCTAATGAGCAAAATAAGCAAACATTTATGAGGTCATATACAGTGTTTTCCCAGCTAAACTTGATTAACATACTTCAGAAAAATTAAATTTTAGAACAATTGTAACCACAAACTAGAATAAATGTAATTCAGTTCCACAGTAACATCAACTAACCTGTTATATTGGTTTTATAAAAAAAGAATAAATTTCAAATTCCTTCTATAATGAACATAATTTTGTTGCCTGCGAAACAATTTCATTTATTTATTTATTTTAAATGTACTCTCCATGCCAGGCTTTTCACCAAAGCTCTACAGGAAACAGCAACCCAATTACATTTTCAATTCCAATTAATTCCCTTCCATGGAAGCTTTAAATTTCATCTCAAGTACTAATCAAATAATTAACTAGTGAAAGAAGTGCTTTTTAAAAACAAACACTTATATTGTGCACATATTAGTACTAGGAAGGATTCACGTAACCCTGTCTAAAATCTTTGGGGAACCCTGTGTGTTTTTGGTAAATTTTCAAAAATGTAAATTTGCTTCCATGGTAGACAGGGGTTCGGTGTGCTGTGGAGACAGTACTCGGGATCCCCACAAGGTACAAAGATTAAATTTGTTATTCAGCTCCTCCTTCCATCTAACTAACGACGAACACGGATTCATTCCAGATGGTGTGCTGTCGGGTCTTTCTGGAAGGATGGTATTTGATCCTGTGCCTAATGAGTAGGGGACATTCAGGACTCTGCTGCAAGGCATCCAAGAAAAACCATACTAGAGTTTTCACTAAAACTCACAGTTTTCATGTTTGTTATAATAGTGAACACTTTAAAAAAAAATAATAATAATAATCAGCACACCTGTTTAAATGCCACTATCATCCATGGACAATTACTACTGTTCATAATCTCTTTTCAAAACAATTCCGAAACAAGCAGTGACAATAGCAGGTTATGATAGAAATGACACACATGCTCCCCTTTATTCCTTGAATTGCTCCTGAGACAGACAATTCCCAAACACATTCAAACAAACAGAGAGCTTCACAACCGCCATTGTTCTTCAACTAAAATTTTTACCTACCAGTGAAATAGTGTCTTTTAACAAACTCTAGACAGAACTTTTTTGCGCATGTTTTTAACCTAATAGAACTCAAAGTTTCTCTCACATGAATTCTTGGATCCTGCAGATCATAAGGTCGCATAAACTCTTCTACAGGTTCCCCAAGGTTATTCTCCAATAGTCCTCGAATCAGTTTATATTTACTCAGATCCAGAGAGCAATGGACTGATGACAGATTGCCATGAATTGATATGTCTGGAACTATATGACTCATCTCCCTACAAAAGAGAAAGAATCAAGGTCATAAAACCTTCAATTGAAATGCCTACTGATGGGGAAAAGTAAACAAAAAGAAAAAACAGTTCCACAGAAAGAGTTCCACCTCCCTGACTGAACTGCAGCATCTCTCATCCAGCTATGGGTTTCAATAGTATATGAGAAGATGGCAGATATTCTTCCATCTAAGACATATCACCAATTTAAGTGACAAATCATAGACTCATTATTGTGTTTAAGTGTTTTAAGGTAAAATTTTCAAAAGCACCTAAAGGACTTAAGTGCTGAAGTCTCATTGAAAGTCAATGGGTCTGACTGAAGCACCTAAGTCACTTAAGTGCTTTTGAAAATTTTACTGTAAGCCTAAAAATTACCAAAGTTCTTGATTACTTTCTAGATAAATATAAAAGAATTAAAAGAATTATAGACATTCAAGAAAATGCTTAAAGCTTTTTTTTTTTTTTAAAACACTTATTAAAAAACCCAACATGTTAAGGCTTAATACTACCCCCCTCCTCACCTTCAAGTGTTTAGTACTTTGCACATTGGCCCGCTTCCATGGTTTGGGGGGTGGGGGGATTTGCTAAGAGCCTTGTGCCTGTAAGAATGGGTTTCTGACCATCAGATGATTAGAGCTGAGTGAGGATTCTTGTTTGGAATAATTCCTAATTGGCCCTGCCTCTCCACTGCTGGGAGGTTTCTCTGAAATATCCTCTAACTCCTTCCACTCACGCTTAGAACCAGCTGATGGAAAGCAGAGTGCACTGGAAGAATAGGCCTGGAGAAACAAATAGGAGGTCAAAGTGGAACCGGGGGTGTGTGTGTGTGTGTGTGTGTGTGGAAGGGTAATTAAAACCACTTCTGCAGTAGGAAGGAAAGTTAGTTAAGAAGGAAGTGGAGTATTCGCTGATGGGGAAAGGAGAGGGGGAAAAAAAACAGGAGAGGAGTGGGAGAAGGGTTTACTGGGCAAGTTAGAAACTTCAGTAAAAGACAATATAACTCAGCCTAAGAGCTCTTAAGTGGAGCATGGAGCCTTTTGTGAGCAGTGGCCTGTTTTTCAGAGATACTAAGCATTCAATGATTCCAACTGAAGTCAGTGCCAGATAAAGGTACTCAGCACCTCTGAAAATCAAGGAACATACTTAGGTTGTTCAATATGAATGTAAGGTTTCAGAGTAACAGCCGTGTTAGTCTGTATTCGCAAAAAGAAAAGGAGTACTTGTAGCACCTTAGAAACTAACCAATTTATTTGAGCATGAGCTTTCGTGAGCTACAGCTCACTTCATCAGATGTAAGATGGAGGGATTCACCATCAACTAAGTAGCACTCGCTAGGCAAGGGTCATGGGTTCCAAAACTGTGTGAATGGAGAGAGGCTTGGGACAAGTATTAATAATTGGTGGCATGGGCCCCTTGGTGAGGGCCTTACATGCTAATTGCACTTCCTCCTCTCTCCACTGTGGAATATCAGAGCTAATTTTGATTTCATTAGAAGTCTAGTTATAGGCTGCTGAGCTCACTTTGGGCTGACAGTGCACCAGCACTGGGGCTCCCCTACTACAAGCTGAATTCACCTAAGAGCTGAAATCACTGAGTGTTGTGTTAAGTAGTGGGGGAGCCTGAAGATATATTGTGGAGCAGTTTGCGGGACGGCTGGTGAAGCAGTTCGACGCGGAGCAGTGTGTGGATGGCAGGAGCTGCTTGTGGGCCGTGGAGCTGAGCGAAGGAGTTCGTGGGGCGGCTGGCGGAGCGGAGCGGAGCGAAGGAGTTCGTGGGGCGGCTGGCGGAGCGGAGCGCCGCTATGGAGCGGTCAGCTTCAGATCACGTAAGGTGCCTCTTACCCCCGTCCCATTTCCACCCAGGTTGGGAGGTAAAGCTCCGCAGATAAACTTTCGAACTCTGGGGCTGCCCTGACCAGGGACAGAGACTTTTGGGGCATTGGACTTTTGGGACTTTGGGTGATTTGGGGTTGCTGGACTCAAGAACCAAAGGGAAAAGGGCATGCCCCAATTTGCCTGGGGTGGGTTTTTTTTTGCTCATGGGTTGTGTTATGAATCCTGTTGGTGGTGTTTCCCCAACATAATGCCACATTGTTTCTCTCTGTTATTAAAAGGCTTTTGCTACACTCAGACTATGTGCTTGCGAGAGGGGAAGTATTGCCTCTTGGAGGCGCCCAGCGGGGGTGGTATATATTTGTCCCAGGTCACTGGGTGGGGGCTCGAGCCGGTTTGCATTGTGTTATTGGAATGGAACCCCTAGATATTGAACCCGGCCCTTGTTGCTGCCAACTCTGACAGGCAGAAGGGTTACATTTTTGGGGTTACATCTGATGAAGTGAGCTGTAGCTCACGAAAGCTCATGCTCAAATAAATTGGTTAGTCTCTAAGGTGCTACAAGTACTTCTTTTCTTAATATGAATGTAAGTATTTAATCCTAGTCACCTAAATTTGATTTTTTTTTGTCCTTATTTTCAAATATATGTCAAAAACTATAGTGTGAAGTGCCTCTTATCATATTTACTTACAAACTGCTGGGCTGTGTAACATGGGTAACAATATTTCAAAATATCAGTAAAAATTGGGGGGAAATCTAAACTATATAATCTGTTGTGAAGTTAACAATATACATTAAACCACAGTACACAGAGTAAGAAATTATCCAGATAACTATAACTCACTTGTCTAAGTTTCTCTCTACTTGCAGCTTCAATCCAAAAGGTTCCGTTAAGAGACTTCCTCCTGTCTGTCTGACAAAGTAGGAAGGGAAGGTCAGATCTGCACTGGTGTCCTCCATAGCCTTAGAATACTCTCTAGAGTATCTCTCTGCAGCAAAGATGTCCATGTTCTGCAGATCAACCACAATGCAGTCTAACAGGCAGATATGATCCTCTGTAAGAGTACACAAGATTCATATATCAAGCAAGATTAAAACATTCTCAACTAATGAAACCACCTACTTTACTGCAGAAGAAAGTTGACTTTATTATGGAAATAATTCCGTTCTGTTTATGCTGCTGCATCCAACACCGTAGCATTTGATGCACATAAGCATTAACTCATAGATATTATACCATGAATTCCTCAATTATGTGGGTGCAGAATGTGTCATGGAATCCACTTCATGCAGCAAAATTGTGCACCAGAATTTAACTTTCATGTTTAGGCAAAAGTTATGTTTCTAATCCTTGTGAGTGCAAATATAACCTTAAAAACATGAATCATGTAGTAACATCTTTGAGTTTCCAGACAGAATGGGGGAAGGGAATTGTAAACTTCCCCACTCTTCTCAATGAGTTGTTAATTCTGAAACCTAGAACAAACGTACAAATCTCAACATTGTTAATTTTATCACTGCTGATCATTTAAAGCCCAACCTAATTCCCACTGAAGACAACAGAAATGCTTCCATTGACTTCAATGGGAGTTGGATTGGACACCGTTAACTCTCTCATGCCCACAAATCTCAACTGCTTATTACTCATTCCTAGAAATCAAAATCCCAAATGTCCACTATTCTGCCACCCAAACCTTCAGCTTCCTCCTTCCTCTATAATGCAGTTATGTCCTGCCAATACGAAAATCTGTGGCCTGAAAATATGGGAGGGCATACAATAACTTGAATATCAAAACAAACAACATAGGACCGAAAGTACTGGACACATTTTTAATTTTTTTAAATCTTAAACGAAACCTTCAATTTTGAAGTACAACTCTGTGAGCAAGCAGTGGATAGGGAAATCTATCTAGGTTTTTTTCACCATGGCACTCAAATGCCTTTCCTCTTCTGTTCCCAGGCTTCTGTTATCAATGATATTATGCTACAATGAAATGAAATTTAATTACAAACTGTACAAAAAGGAAGGACAGACATTCCTACACCCTTCACATGAACAGTAGCAGACAGAAAGGTCAACCCTAAAATCATGAAGTAACCATGCCATATAAGGTATCTCCTAAACTAAAATGAATAATTGATATTAAAAGGAGGAAGAGTTAAGTAGGCCGTTCTATTATCTCTCACATACCTGGACTGTGAGGGATTTGTGCAACAGGTGATTTTGGTGTGTGTCCTTGCTGCTTAGTCAATGTACTCAGTTCAGACTCACTTTTCAGATTCATAATATTTGTTCCAGAAGATGATTTCATGAATAACCCTTCTTTCAGGCTCATGACCCCCTTCGATTCATCTGCACTTGTTGTTTTCTTTATGCTGTGTTTTGGGGTTCCCAGTGGTGAAGAAAATGGAACAGAACCCTGCTAATGAAAGGAATACAGTGAGTTACAACAGAGATTGGACTTCTAATTTTAAAAGAGATTAATACATGAAGTAATTTTCTAAAAAGTATAAAGGGTGGAAGCTGTGATATAACCACTAACCATAAACAAAGTCATCTATTTGAAAAACAAAGTGTCACTCAGAATTGTGGCCCACCTTAAATATTATAAACAGTTCCAAAATGAAGTCATATGATCACATATGAGCTCTTTGCCCCGCTTTTAAAAAACCTCAATTTTTCACTAGAACAAGATTTACAGTATAATACATTTAGAAAAATAGGAGTAAAAAAATCTACACAGATATTAATGTTTTTTAAAGTTTCAGAAAAATATTAAAAATTATTATTAAGGGGGGTGCATTTTGGATATTTCTGATATAGCTGGAAGGGTCAGACTGCATACATTTTATGATCAATTTTGTGCTAATTATTTTCAGGCCTTTGATCACTTGGGTAAAATGATGACTGCTGTAGATTCAAAGATTTTTTTCTTCTTCTTCTTCTTCTTCTTTTTTTTTTTTTTACAGCATAGTAACTACTCTTCATAATCATATTCCTAGATGAGGAATACTGTGAACAGCAAATTACTACAAAAATAATAATTTACTCATTCATTTATAGAAACATTTAAAATGGTGCCTTTCTATATGCTCTAGGCACCTTTGACATGACAAAAATGCATCTTACGTGCAGCAAAACAATTTAAGATAACTCCCCACTAATAAACACCTTCAAAACCCAAATCTCTTTGCCTCAGAATAATTTCCCATCTTTACAATTACAATTCCCCAGAAAGAAGAGGAGCTTTGTTTATGTTTGTGTTTAGTATTGTACCTTTTCTGCTTCATTCAGATTGTAAAAGTTTCATGCACTAGAGTTTTCCATCTTCAAAAGACAAAATCTAACATCAGAGGGCTGCAAGGGACCTTACTAGTTCAAACCTACATGAAAGGTTGGTTGGTTGTTTTTTAATTTATCTGGGTTTTCTGAACAGTGGGAAATGAACTAAAAGTATGTTAACGTTATGGGGTCTATTTCCCCCATTTAATGCTTCAATAGCTCTCACTGAACACTACTGGGGGTTACATACCTTCTGTATACCCCAAATCCAATTCAAAGTTATCTTTGTAGGTCTGGGGTTTTGTTTTGTTTTGTTTTTAAAAACACACCTCTTAGATTTAACTACATTTCACCTGCCTGAGCTAATTACCACCTATTTTCCCCATTTGTTTCAGCAGTCTTGGATTTCTCACTTTCCTGCCCTTACAGTGCTACCTCTAGAATTTGCTCTTTCACTTTTGCACTGTATTTGAGACGTTACAGAATGCTACCCCCTCTCATAAGCCATTAAGTAATTTTCATATCTTTAAATTTTCCCTCAAAACCTTCCTTTTAGCTCTAAATTAGGAATTTTTCTAGCTGTAAAGTTTAAGGCATTTTTGGACAGGATTCTTCATATGCAACTTTCATCATATCCCTAATTAATAAAAAAAGTTAAAGAAAGAACATGCAATCGAAAAATCATATCACAACACCCATGAATCCACAAAGTTATGTAAAAAAAAATCCAAACATGGTCATCTTCAGGCATGTGTGAAAAACTTAAAGGAGAAATAAGTGTAAGAACACTGCAAAATAAACTCAAATCCAATCCTTATGGAATTCTACAAAATCACTGAAACAAAAGAAATGCGCCTTTTTTAATATATAAACTAACTAATAAGTGCTGAATTCCACAATGATCTTTTTTCTTTAAATGAACACCTAACACCTCTGCAAAGATGTATTAGTACCTCACGTAAAATGGGATCCTCATATGCACTGCTTTGCAAAATCAAATCCTCAAAAACAAATGAGGGGCAGGGGAAAAAAATTTCAATTAAAGACCCCAAATGATACACACATCTTCTATTATTTAACCTTTATTAATACAACTGCTTATGTAAAGGGTTAAAGTGATTGATAGCCACACAGCTTCTCCTGAATCCCCAAATATTAATGTAAATCCTATTTTAATCTGTTAATGCAGCAACATTGCAGCATGTCATTTCACCATTAGAATTCCATTATCACCTTGTAGCAGACACTCCTCACATTCCCTGCTGGCCATCTCAGCCACAGTTGGGGGAAGAAATGAGGATAAAGGATCAGAGGCACCAAGCATCCCGAAAGCAAGGGATCTGTCTCAGTTTGCTACAAGTCCACTGTCCAAACCAGTGGAAAAACATTTTTGAACATCAGTAGAAGGGGGAACAGTGTTTGACACCGGCTACCAACAGCTCATTTTTATGCTGCAATCACAGTCTGTCAGCCCTTTTCCATTTCTCCTGCCAAATGCTGCTTTCTATAAGTAACTGATCCCAAACAACCTACTTCGGAGGTAGAGATGGAATAGGAGGGTTCCACATACATTCCCTCACACAAAAATTACACTGCTGCCCTTCTCAATATCAGTCTCGCTTAATTTTGCTCCCCACCAAAGAACATATACTTGGCTTTGTTAAGGGGGATGGGGAGGAAGGAGAAAATACATCACACCACTTCTGCTCTCAAAATCCTGGCTTATCAAGCATATTATAAAAAGAAAAGGAGTACTTGAGGCACCTTAGAGACTAACCAATTTATTTGAGCATAAGCTTTCGTGAGCTACAGCTCACTTTAAGGCTTATGCTCAAATAAATTGGTTAGTCTCTAAGGTGCCACAAGTACTCCTTTTCTTTTTGCAAATACAGACTAACACGGCTGTTACTCTGAAACCAAGCATATTATAGTTATTCTTGGAGATCTAGCCCTACTTGTCTCTACTGACCCAATGGGAATTTTTTCTGACTTACGATGGCTGGCTCGGATCCTGACATTAATGACTAACTATTGGAAGAGGACTGGCAGCCGCGCAAAGGAGCTGAAGGACTTTTTGCTCATCTCATTCAGTATTCTGACACAATTAATTTTATTAGCAGCAAAATAGCTAAGATTGTAATGCAAAATATAGAAAAAGAAAACTTGATGGAGATGGGAAAAACTTGTTGGAGGTGGGAACCAGAGCTCAAAGTCATTACACTGACCTTCAAAAGAAAAACATGCGGTCGATTAAAGTACTGTTTTCCATTTTATCCTCTAGAGTGTGTTGTGATGTAATAGTCTGTGGGTATGGAGAACTAAAGAAAATTCTCTTGAAACTTCAGAGGACCTTTCCACATTTAGATAGAGAGCTAAGATTGATGCATTAAAAAAACCACATCAATAGTAGATATTCTTTCAATTCAGAAAGATAATATACAAAATTGTTCCTACCTTGTCTTTTAATGAGAAGGTACCTGGGCTGCCTGCAAAGAGAAACCTGTTCTTGACTTTTAGTTTCCCAAGATTAGCCACAATAAGATAGTTAGACTTGGAGCTTTCGGGGATGAGCAGGACAGGAGCACCAGCTTCAATGTCAAGAAAAACTCGGGAGGTTCGCTGCGCCTGATCTCTCACCTGGTGGAATAAACATCCAATTTAAAATATACTTTCACGTGCCACAGAATAATTTACCAGGATGCAATCATTTTTGGTAATCCTGTAACACGACTAGGCATTTTTGTAATCTCTCTTTATATAACCTTTTTAAAGGTAAGATTTATTTTCTACTGCTTCTAGCATCTAATATGAAATAGCTTCCTCTTATGATGTTTCTTGACCGTTATATTATTAAAATACATTCAGAGGTAGTCCAATTAAAAAATGGCTAGTTTACTGACAAATGCTGGTAACAGCTAACATTTATATTAATTTAAGACCAAATAACTATATACAGATGGACAGAAATCTGAGAAACTATAAATTTTCTCCCCACCTACAATAGTGAATTCTTGTTTAAACTATAGAGAAACAGATGACTGGTTTGGAAAGAAAGGGCTGTGACAAACACTGAAAACAAGCCAGAAGTCATGTGGAAGACAAGAGTAAAGCATAAAACATTTTACTGTCCCAGTCAAACTCAAGTATGTATTAATACGGTACACTGAAGTAAAACTGAACTATATAAAAAAAAATCTAAATTTCAGTTTAGCTACAAATTGTTGTTTACAGTCATCCCAGATTGAAAGGAAGTAAATAATCACGTCTGTAAATCATTATAGTTGACAACACTTTTCATCAGCTCTTTATTAGTGAAAGCAGATTAGGCTGAAATTTGATCAGCAAATGAAAGAGTTTTTACCGGTCTACTTCAAATCAGCCTATTTAAACCAACTAGGATGAAGGATTCCAGAAAGAATCAGGCATTCTTTGCAACACACAGAAGTACTAATCTAAATTCAGAAAACAGGGAATCTGAGCCAGTATTTACTGTTTCACCTTCAGAGTTTACCCTTACAGTCAGACAAAAGCACACTATAATCAATCCCCTTCCTCACAGAGGCCAGTGAAAAACAAATTAACCATATGTAATATCTCTTTATTTCCTGACACAAATAAATAAGCTCCACAAATAAATGTATAAAAGTGCCAAATAAGAAGCCATGAGAAATTCTTTATAAAAGTCCAAAATTCTCATATATTTTTCATAATCAAAAGAAGATGTGCTATGAAAATGGCTGTTGTTTCTTCCAACAGAACTCCAAGACGTTTGTATATTTTCAGAGTATTAGTCCATTACATTTCTGAAAAAATATTTGTATTACTAAAATAATATTCAGTCACCTAGTAAATAAGATTCAGATACAGTAAGGATTAACTTTCATTGGTTAGCGTGAGAACAATTTAGGATTTCATATGTTACAAATTGAAAAGATCAATTAGATCATCAAATCCATTCCCCTGTAAAGCTGGGATACATTTTCCTGATAAATTCACCAAGTAGAATTTCCACAAGATATGCATGATTTTATTTATCATAATACAGGTGCGACACACAAGATAGCTGATAACAGACTGATTGATCTTTATTTCTTGGTCCCAGTCGCACAATATGGGTCAAGATTGCAACAGGTTATATGCCATCATATCACAGGGACTAGCAACCACTAACATGCCTGACTAATGTACACTGCCACATGCCCATTTAAAGTGGAATTTTTGGGGGGAAATCAGAAATGGTTTCCAGTAAATTAGATCCCTCATAATATCCAATATGTTAACAGTGTTATGCATCTCCTGCAATCCTTGGAAATCAGATCTCATTACAGCCTAATACTTCTCAAGTTACTATGAGGTGATCCGGTAAAACAAAGTGCATGCTGTATTTCAACGGCAAGGAATGTCTACACTGTACTAAGAATGAATGTTAAAAAAAACATACTATTTGTCCTTCAATTGCTGCTCTCTGGCGCCCTAGGACATCCTGAAGCTGAGTGAAATGTTGAATGAAAGACACCACCTCCGCCTGAAAGCGCTGAGTATGCACATACTGAACTGATGCCATCCGCAAGCTGACACGAATATCACACTCTCTTTGTAGCAAAGGATCAAGTTGCCCATACCTGTGATAAAAAATAAAATATTAAGATCATACAAAAATTAAAAACTCCTACAGTTTTAAATTCACCCACCACTGAGCAGCAACATTTGCAAATTTCTGTTTCAATGAAGTGACAATTTTAACTTTAACAGTACCTTACATTTGCACAATTAAAAAATGAACTTAGAGCACAATTTGAAAGAATACATTCTCAACTAAATCCTAACTTATTTTGCAGGTATAAATACCACTGTAATTAAATTAAGCTAGTAAAAAAAAAATGAAATTCTGAGTTTTGATTGCTACTCTATCTTTAACTTAGTAGGTCATGCCTACATTCAACAGATATCCAGAACCGTGATATTTTATCTCTCAAATACAGTATTATGTGTTACAATACTTAGGTCATAAGTGACAGTAAAAAAAGAGAAGAACATTCAACTCTGAATTTCAATGTGTTCTGTTGGTTTAAGTTAATCTTAATGCTGTCTGAACAATTTTTAAATCTACTTATTTTCTAATGACAGAATATGAAGAAAAGATACTTAAAATTGAAACATCCGAAAACATAGCACAAAATGGCATTTACACTGAGCACAACAGCTTTAGGAAGTACATAATATTGAAAAAGCCGAAGTCTAAAATGTAAGTGAGACCAGTGGAAACGAACTTGCTGCAGTTCACAAACAGTACCAGAGGTATAATTTATACTGAATGGGAAGTTTTGAGGACACAAAAAAACCCAAATGTCATTAGAATAGTTCAGATTTTTATCAAAACACTAGCTGATCCCCCTGAAGGGTCAAGGCCTGCTGGAACTGTGACACTGAAGGAGGTCCCCTCTCTCCCATATATCTTCCCTCCTCACTTCCATATGCTCTGTAGCCTGCCACTACAAAAATATTCCATCCTTTAGAGGGCACCACACATACAGCCCTAGGCTAAACCTAAAGAGGACCATGGGGTTGCCTGTATATACTTTTCATGGGTCTGATGCGGAGTTCCTTAAAATGAGAATTTTGCCCAGTATGTCAATAGGAGCTTTGTTTTTGTAAAGAACTCATGATGCAGTCTAGTGTGTTTATCTACACAACGTGCTGCTTTCTAAAGTTTTAAAGTTAACTTTTGCTCTAATAATAATAATAATATCTTTGTTTAACATTAGTTGTATCAAATGACAAAACTATTCAGTTTAAAAAAACAAGTTCTATTTTATTTCGGGAAAGGTCAAAATTCTTTGTTTTTCAAATCACGCTTGACAGAACCATAAGCAACATTTAAAAAAAAATTCCTTCACTGCTGTGTGTTGACAGACACCCAGCATCAATTAAAATTACCAGTCAAATCCCCTAAAAAAAGTTTGCAACAGGTACAAGAGTACATTTTTAACATCACAGGCTTTCAAGATAGAGCACTTTATAAACTGAACATTCAAATGTTTTTTGATGTTTTGTTTTAATAACCCGCTAAACATTGTGCAACAAGAAAATGTTCCATTTCATACTTGTAAATTTGGAAAATGAGTGCCTCTTCACCACTTGTAGTGAAACGTTCTCTGTAAAACTCTCCATGAGAGGTAAGATCACTTAGGGACAGGCTTCCAATGCTTCCCTGTAGGGCTAAATCTCCATCTAAAAAACAAAAGAAAGACCATTTATTATTTATCTTAGAGGATATTAATATTAATTAACTCTCTGTAGTAAATCCCTTGTTACTGTATAACGGGCTTACCTTTACTGGGATAACCTAGACCTTTAACAGATTATTGAACAAAAGAGATGGGAAAACACAAAATCTCACATTCCAAAATCAAAGCAAATCACTCCTACAAGTAACAAAAAGATTGTACGAATCTAAACAATTTATGTTGCCAAAAATAAGGTTTGCATATGTAGTCTAATAATTACATTTCAACCCCATGCCTAAAAATTGAGATGTATATACCTTCTGAAAACTAAACATTTTATAGATTTGAAAAAGATCTCTCTCATTGAGAAAATCAGTCACTTTTTATAAAACAGAACAAAAAAGGTTTCAAAAACTAAACAGATTTAGATCTTAGCTGATCTCAGCACCAAGAATTAAGCGTTCAGCATGCTACAAGTGATGCAAAAGTTCCAAAAAGAGGCTGTTGTGAGATTAATCCTCCAAACCTAGCACCCAATGCTGCACGAAGTGCTGGAAGTTAACTTTAAAATATGACAATACACATGTCTGGATGGGGTTAATTTATAAGACTGGAAAAGAACGGCTGCAAGACTGTTTAAAACAGAATAGTTGTGCACAACAACCATCTTTCATTTATATAAAGGTTTATAAAAAAAACTAGACTGGCAGGATATAAATGGTCATTTACAGAAAACGAACCGGTTCTATACACTTGTGGAACCTCCAACTACTGGGAGTTACTTAATCTCTAAACCCTTTGATTTGAAACAGTAAGCCCTATAGTTTTCACTCTTAAGAGGGTATTCCTATTTCAGTGTTTGCAAGGAACACCGTGTGACACAGGACAAGTCATGTGTGGAAAAACACTGAAAGCTACCCGATGCAATGATTCAATCAATACCAATTAACCACTGAAAGTCTGCATTAAAATTTGCCTGACCTAACAAGCAAAAACAAGCTCCCAGTAAAGGAAAACCAGTTCAAGACACTATTCCAACGCAAAAAGAAAAGGAGTACTTGTGGCACCTTTGAGACTAACAAATTTATTTGAGCATAAGCTTTCGTGAGCTACAGCTCACTTCGAAAGCTTATGCTCAAATAAATTTGATAGTCTCTAAGGTGCCACAAGTACTCCTTTTCTTTTTGCGAATACAGACTAACACGGCTGCTACTCTGAAACCTATTCCAACGCAGTGATTCCTCTTATTCTAAATTGTATGCATTTTTAAAATGTTAACTACCACCTATACTCACCAATCATTTCCAGATACGTGACAAGTTTTGACACATTAGCTTTAGCTAGCTCACTGGTCGTCTGATTCAACACTAAGGATAGGGAATGAACCTGGTCAAGCAAAAAGAAACAGATTAGTAGTATGTAATATGATCACTTAACTGGAACCAACTCTGAACTGATCTAAAGAAGTGTTCTCTCTGTTATTGAAAACAAAACCTCAATTTTAAGAGTGAGAACTTTTGTCTTTAACACCCATATCATCCCCTTCACAACCTCCACACAACAAGACTATCTTCCTCGCCTGTCTTTCTGATGATCTGAGCCCCGTCTTGGAATCCCTCATTGTCACTCATTTCTCCATTGCATAAAGTTCAAGGTTTTTGTCCTTACTCTCAAGGTCCTTCACAACTCTGCCCATCCTTCCACAACTGCTAGTCTCTTACTGCATTGTTCACTCTTCAAACAACAGTCTTAACCACCCATTTTTCCATTTCTCCCACAGCTGCCTTTACACTTTCCTCCAAGTACCCATTATACATTTAACGTCCAACTGAACTAATCTCTAAGTCCGCTACCCTATCCTCCTCCATATGCCTTTTCAAGACACACTTCTACTGTGACTCCTAAATTAAATCAATCCACTAACAATGGGTAGGTCAGGAGGTGGGTGTCATCCTTTTTAATAGACATTTATTTACATTAAAAAAACAAACATTCAAATTATTTGAAACCCCTCAAGTTGTACACTCGGTTATCCTTTGTAACCACAAGGACATATTACGATTACCTTCGTCCTCCTTCCCTTTCCCTCTTAACGTTTTTGCCTTGTCACAATTAGACTGCAAGACCCTTGGAGAAAAAACTGTATTCCTATGTGTCTAAACAGTGCCTAGCATAATGAAGCCCCAATTTTGACTGGGGCCTTTGGGACCTAGATGGGTGCAACAACTACCTGATTAGTCTTATAAGACTCATTGGGGGCCTCTCAACCCCAACTGAGTGCGAGTCTTAGGGAGCTGGTTGAGCACCCGCTGTACCTTAGGGATCTTAAGATTTTCAATCAACCTCCCACATTAGCTCTAGGATTGTGGGCTCCACTGAGCCTTGAGGACCACTGCTTAACCCCCACCAATCTTCCTTAGGAGGGTTCTTCAGAGGTCTCCCAAACAATCATCCTTCACAAAGTGTCAGGAGATTCATTGGGGCCTTCTTAATCCCTAACCCAGGCAAGCCTCCTGAGGCTTGGCAGGGGCCCTCAAACCTGCCCACTTGCATGGAATATACAAGCCTCAAGAGGGTCATGGTTCCATCAGTGATTCTCAGGATGCTCTTTGGGGACCCAACAAAGCCAACCTCTCCCCAGAGGCCCTATGAGGCTTGTTTATCCATGACATGGGAGGATGACCCTATTTAGGAGTCCATCAGATTCTGCCGAGCATAAGCAGCTGTCTGAGATGGCTGGGGGTGATGAGTTATTGGGGATCCAGTCAGCCAGATAAGGTTGGCAGGGAGTAGGAAGCTGTCTTGGTGTGTCCCATAAGGCTTGCAAAGGTGAGAACGGGTTTGAGGCGCTGACTACTCTCCTACTACAGAGTAAAAAGAAAAGGAGTACTTGTGGCACCTTAGAGACTAACAAATTTATTTGAGCATAAGCTTTCGTGAGCTGACAGTCTCTCTTACTCTGATTAAGAACAGGCAAACTCCAGTATTCCAAAACACTGGCTATCCAAAACTCTTTTCTCTAAAAGTCAGATCTGTTCCCTTATCCCAATTCTCAAAAAATTGAAATTCATTATTATTAACCCCTATTTTGCAAAGATTTTGTATTTTCTTCCAAAGACTTTTGTATAATTGGGAGTTACCATATAGGTTTTATATATATTGTGTGTAGGATACATATGAATGACCACCACTGTAAATATAAAATGTTAACTTGAATTAAAACACAACTAAAATTTGCATAAAGCAATGTGTTATGGAAACACACGTTGTCAATGTCCAGTATCTCTATCTCTAGTACCTTAAGGTTCAGCTTGGTGTTTACAGGATCCTGAACTTCAGAAGTTGATAAGATACTTGCTTCCGACTTCACCATCTGCTGAATATCCTCAGGCGGCAGCTTCATAGCATGGTTATCAGCAGTGGATCCAATCCCAAAAAAATCCAATATCACCACCCAGGTTTGCAAAGTTATTAAAACGTCTAGACAGTTGAAATCAACATCCACACTACGGTTAATTTTGTTATAGCGAGAAGAAAATTCAGAATGTTTCTTGTCCACTAGGAATATATTGATATGAACCAATGAATCATCAAAGTTATTTTTTCCAGAAGGCACCTTGGACTTGTTTAATGTTGGAGAAGGTGGGGGGGTCAAAGGATATTCAGAGTCAGCATCTTCTTTTTGTGTTTTACGGGAGGCACAAGTTGGTCTTTGGTAAAACTGAAAGACATTTGGTGCTTCTTCCATGTGGGAAGGGAGGGAACGTGGCATGTCTGGATATTCTACATTGGATACCAAAGGGCAAGATTGGGAAAGATATTCCTTGTGCACTAAACCGGATGGTTTGGGTGCTCCACGGGACACCATGAGGTTCTTGTGCATAGAGTCTGGACTTTTTTCCAACAGGTCTTCCATCAGCAGAGAACGCAAGGTAATCTGAATGGATAAAGTATGTGGATGATCCTTAGAGAATTCAACATCAAAATCCTGAAACTTTACGCTGACCAGACCTTGTGCTCCAAGTGTAAGATCTCCACATAACTGAACTTGGAGTTCTGAAATATGAAAGTTTGCTTGAATCTGGGTAAAAGATTTTGTTTCCCTAATAGGCATTGACTTGTTTGGAACAGCAGAAAAGCTTGAATGGCTGAACAATCCATTCTCCTTCCGTTCATTCGAGAACTCTAAGCCTACACTGCGAAGCGATACTGAAGGAGAACTAGGACAAGTTGAAGATGTAGAACTGGATGCAAATTTATTCAAATCTTCATTGTAAATTAAATTGTCAAGGGTTTGCAAAACTTGCTCATATACGTGTTTTGCTAAGACCACCTGCATTTAAAAATAAACAGTCATAAGTCAAGTATCTATTAATATTTTCCAAGCTCAGCAAGTGTGTAAAAAACACCTCAATATTTTCTTACTGTTAAAATATCATTGTTTCAAGTACCCTCAGCCCCAACAATTAACTTGCATTAAAGTTCTGAAAACATCATGTAGCAAATCTTGAAAAACATTCTACTCAGAATCAATACTGCTTAGGTGTATCTGCTTCCCTCCATTCACCACCTCCACCATTGTTACTCAATTTTTAAGAACATTCACATGAAAAAGGCATTTAAATTCTTAACATTTCATCTATTCTACAGCTGCTTCTTCACATGAAGTCATAATCTGCCATGTCAAGCCATCATAATTTCCACAACAACTAACCAATGTCACAGACAGAGGATTAGTCTTTTAAAAAACAATCCGGGCTCAATTCATGGTGAATGTTTGAAATACACTACATTCTGTTTCAGACTGAAGCCAGCATAGGCCTGGCTAGAGAGATCCTGCCTACAGCACAGAAGCTGGTACACAAACTTAACTGTTCCACAAATTCAAGATTTCAACATCTCCAGTAGCACAAAGCTTGTGTTGGAAACACCAAACTAAAAATCAGGGGATTCAATCCCAAGGAGAAAAATACAATTTTTTGGATCAATGATAACTTTGTGTTCAGTTACAGAAACAATTTCATCTTCTAAATGCCACTTCATGCCATAGTTTTTGCAGGAATTGGATTTTTTTTAAATTAATGCTGGTGAAAATTACCAGAATGACAGCTCTGAAGCGTTAATTCTTCTGTTTATCCACAGAACAAGTACAGCATGAGCAGAGACAGCATAAGCTTCCCAACACCATCCGAAACAACTTGACCTTGAGGAAACACTTCTAGGATGAGAGGGAAGCCAACTTTCTACTGTTATTTGTAGCAGTGTGCTGGTGCAAAAGCACCTAATTAGCCCCTGCCCAGTCAGCTCCCATCAGGGGAAACAGATTGGGGATAATGGAAAAGGCCTGATGCCGGCCTGAGGATTGGAAACACCTGCTGGCCTCACAAGCCAAGGGCTATAAAGGCCAGGAGGGAGCCAGCAGGCAAGGGAGCAGCCAAGGAGAAGTCACTCAGGGAGGGAACTGGAGGTCTCCTAGCTGAATGCTGACTCTGTCTGTAAAGGAGGTAACTAATCCTGTCAAGCTTGTCTATAGACAGACACTGGTGGTGGGATAACTTTAAGTAAATAAAGACACAGGTGTTGCACAACCCTGAAGCCTCTCTGAGCCTTATTGGGGGAAGCAAGTGGGCCCCAGGAAGAGGGACAGGACGTGAACCCTGTTACATGATTGAATCGATCTTTGTTGAGATTCCTAACAAGCATGCCAATTAGGACAATGGTAGTGGGGGTTCTCAGTGGTGTGGACGGAGGATGATTAGGAATGAAAGACCGTCAACTCATTTCAAGCAGACTATCAAAATGCCTTATGATACTAACTTCTGGACAACATTGCCCTGGGTTAGATTTGAACTGGCAATATAGAGGTAGAATTCTGTATTCCATTTTCCAGTTCCCTAAGCAACCCAGTCCCTGACATTGTTCTTCTATATCATCAAAAAAGGATTTTTAATAAAAAAAATTGCTCTATTCAACTGTGGAGTAAAACATCTATATTAATGCTGGTAAATATTAAATTATTATACCTGAAGAGGGTTGACAAATTTCCCCTCGATTCTCATAATGCTTGATATTCCAAAGTCTTCATTATTCAAAGGGAACGTCAAATCTAAATCTCTGTCTATTGGGATCTTCTCCAATTTAAATTGTATAGTGGTGTTGTTCAGAATGTGGAAAGCTGTTATTAAAAGACATACATACATTTCTTATCCCCAACATCTACAGTATGAAATACTAATCACATCATACTGAAATGTGTCAAATTAAAATAAAGGCAAAAATTACATCACCATGGAATACATAATTACCTGGAGACTGAAACTGGCTCTCTTTTCATATGGGACTGAATAAGCACAGCCCAGAAAAGACAACATAATTCTGCTTTTGCTGATCTAATTCTGACTCTTTCGGTTGCTCTAAAAAAATTTTTTTTTTTAAATTGTAGTTTTGATTACATTTTAGCAAAACTGTGCATGGAGGCAACTATTCAGTTTTCAGATTAGGTATGCAAAATCTGGATACAAATAAATGTGAATTTGTCCACATTGTAATTAAATTCCTCAAGCAGCACGTTTTATGAAAAGCCTCTTTTTAAACAGATATTTATTTAAATATGCTCAGGTTGTAATACTACTTGTTAGTTAAAAGAAATAAACCAGAGTTTTTCATGATACTTACCATGACCTTTATGTAATGATTCAAAAAAATCATGACGAGTAAAGTTGGATTCCTCCTGGATAGTAACACTGGAAGTACCTGAAGGAGGGTGTAACCCCTGAGTCATCTCACTGGCAGACTCTTTCCTGACAATAAACTGGTTGCTATTTAAAGAATACATTTTAATATCTTTAATTTCAACTTGCAGTCTGTCACTTCTAGACTCATCTTCTCCTGGCACAAAATTCTGAATAGATATTTGTCCTAGATGCCCTACAAGCAGTTCAGGGCTACCTGGCTTGCGAGGTATTGATACAATTGGTGACTCAACATTTACATTTAAGATAAGCTTAATAGTATCAGTTTTGAGAGACGATGGTCCAAATCCATCTTCTTCATTATCTTCTAAATTGAAAGGGTCTCTTGATCGTGGTGTTGTATCAAACAGAGAAACCATTTCACTGTATTCAGCAGTTTTAGTTGCCAGGACAGAGGTAACTTTTGTTGCTGCTGTCTTCAGCATGCTGCGGAAATTCTCTTCCAATTCATCCATGGATAAAGTTAGTTCTTTCAGAAATTTAGCCGAGTGGTTGTAATGTAAAGAAGCCATTTTGAGGTTCAGGGAGCATTCTTCTTTCGACTGCTCTACAAAATTGAAGCTCAAAGCATCTGGGAGGCTACTTTCCTCATCGAGCCTGACAAATACAGATTCAAAGTAGCCAATATTATTGATGAGATTTTCATACCTTACTGTATTCCCTATGCTGACAACATACTGGTTCTTAACGTTATCTTGTGTCAGATCCATAAGGTGCAAGCAGCCAAGAGAGCCATTTACATCCAACTTGCTACACATGGAGACGTTAACTTTGGTGCCACCAATGCTCGCTGTTGCAATTTTTCTGCCATATTTTTCTCCATTTGTCATTCCAAGTGTCCTAAGGAGGAGTATATTTAGCCAGTGAATGTCCACTGCTACTTCTATATTTCGTGCATGGGTAGACTGAAAGGTTTCCTGCTCCCTGAAATTTCTTTCCAAGTCAGTCATTAAAGGCTGAGGGCTAGAATCTTCTTTTTTCTTTGGGAAGGATTTCTGGAGAAACCCGATCAGCTCAACAATTGTCTCTGGGTTAAGAATGATATCCAAGTTGTTCACCTGCACTGATATCACTTGGAGTGTGCTGTCCAAATTCATTGATGGGCACTCTGCACTCACAAATTGATATTCCAGTTTAATCAAAGATTCTTGATCTTTTGCACAATTACCAGATGAAACATTTGAGGCTGCTGCACATTTCTCTGTCAAACTGGCCACATCAACTGGACAGGCTTCATTTGGTCCATAAATAGGAGACTGTGCCCTACTATCTCGAAGACTTCCTGTTGGAACATCAAAACTAAGATTCTTGTGAGAAGCCATCAAAAGATCAAAATCAGAGCCGTATGTTTGCATAGTGTCAACCAGTAATAAGCCATGAACAGTTAGTGACACTTCTGCATCATAAGGCCTCTTCACAAAATGGGCATTGGTGCCAAAAACCTTGAGTACAGAGATATATCGCCCATTGCTTTCAACACCTAGCTGCATACAGTTAACTTTAAATTCAGCTAAAAGAAGTTGAGACTCTACAAGTACCTCCCTAGTATGTTGTTCAACCATCATAACACTCTGTGTTAAATTCATTACAGAATCATGCAAACTTCCACGCTGGTCTACTTCTGTGAAAATCTTCTCTTTCCCTATGTGTAAAGCATCTGGGGACTTAGTTTCAGATGTACTCAGCCTTGCAAAACAATTCTTCAAAGCTGATATTTTATCCTCATTGATATGTATTTTCAGGTCTGGTAAATTCCCAGATAGGACAGCTCCTGGGTATTTTGGATCAGAGGTGTATATCAATCTGCGCTCCAACTGCAAATGAACATTGAATTTTTCTACCACATGAGTTGGACCCACATCACTATCCTGAACATGTTTCCAGTTATCTTTCACTCGTCCAACCATGATCTGAAGATCCATAAATGACAACGTGTACCTCTCATACATTTTTTTACTCATTAAGTGTGCCTGTAGTTGCTCTTCACTGATTTCTAAGCAAGTCAATTCAGATGTTTTGATTCCACTACTTGTGGTAGCCTCAGAAGGTGGGGTATTGGGAGGAGTTGCAAGAGGTGTTTTATATTCATCATCACTCAGTTCTTTGACCTCTGATGACAAACCACCTGCACCCTTCTTTTTAGACTCATCTGTAGATTAAAAAGGATGGACTCATCAAAATCATACATTCTTTTCCTTTGAACACTTCTAAAATATTGATCTTGTTGTATGTTTTAATTTTAAACAAAAGGTCAAGAAATTGTCAAGTGCAATACTCATGTAGTACCTGATCTCTTATCGCTAGATTTGATAACAGTAAGAAAACAAAAAGAAAAGTAACCACTATATTTCTGTCACGTAAGTGACAGATGTAACATATTTAAAAAAATCCATTTTAAAAATTACACTTGTGAATTTTTGTTAACTATTAAAATATATTATTATATATTGTAATTACATTACTACAATTACTGAAGGAGATTAGAGAAAAATATTTTTTCCTATGTCGATGTGATGCATTTGACAACACATTGGGCCTGATTCAAGGGCCACTGAAGTCAGCTAATTCAAGACTAAATTGACTTCAATGGGATCAACTCTTCTGTGTCTAATCAACTTTACTGTCCATAGAAGAGAATCCGTAAAAGACTAATCTTGCAATTTCCACCTTTGTTTCTGTGTGGTTTAAATGCAGCATGAGAGGAGAGAAAAATCATGCCACTCAAAAGAATCTAATTCCTCTTTAAACCTTACTAGAGAACCCAAATGGATGTTGTGAAAATAGTTTACTCAGTTTGCTCAGTTCAAACCATAACGTAGCAGTTACTAAAAAAGGCTGTGAAGACCTTGCAGAAAATGGTTTGTCGATATGCTAGAAAGAGGTAGAATGGTATGTCTAAGGATCTTGAGGGTGAAATCCTGGCAAAACTCCCATTGGCATCAGTGGGATCAGGATTTTACACAGGACTGTAGAGTTTATCAGCATCATACTATTTCTTTTAAGGTTAGATATCTTCCTTTTCAAAAACAAGTATTAAATAGAGAAATCCAATGTAATAATAACTATTACTTAGATATACTGCATTTTAAGCAGATTTGGTTTTATCTAAAAGCTTAATTTTTTTTTATTGTGTTTGAGTTTCCTTTTCAGTTTTTATACATTACTACCAGCACTGTGGCTTGGCTTAGTTATAAAAGTAATTGTTTTATTTATTGGATAGTTAAAAAAAAAAATTCCTTTCACTCTTGCCAGCTAGCCCTTGGCAAATGCCAAGAGTACAGCCTCACAGGGTTTCACATTTTGGAGACCATTTTCAAAACATGCTTTCTCTGGAACAGCTGTCTCAGACTCTAAGCCTTTCTGATTCTCTGAGACAAGAATCCCCAGTCTGCTCAAATGTGCCAGACACACAGGTTACAGATGTGAATGGCCATAGGCAGACTTCAGATTTCATACTAGGTCCTGTAAAGGTAAGGCCAGCCCTGGACTAAAGTTTACCCCCACCCATCCTCCCACAATAAATATGGTGTTAATACTAGTAAAACTGTATGTGTGCCCAGGCAAATAGAAGAATGCTGGGGGGGGGGGGGGGGGTCCTACCATATACATGTAAAAACAGATACAGTTTATTTCCAGGCCATACCTTGAGAATTAGTTAGTAATATTCTCCCCAGATCCAACACTACTAACACTGGGTCCACAAATTTGAAGTCATCAGGAAAGATCACCTGAGGGGCAGAAATATCAAGGCACACTGTCCAACGTTTGCTGTTTTCCTGAAAACAAAATAAAAATATTTTCTTCCCATTCACAAAACAAATGCAAGAATCAATCCTATCCAAATTATAAATTCTCCACTGATACTAAGGTACCTGTATAAGCATAACATGCATTTGACAATGTTTTATGAAAAAGTATCAGAGCCCAAATATTTCCTTCTCAGAGAAAAGATCCTTTAATTTTTTCTCTTGTTATAACAGCTACTTATGACATGTACATTACTAATACAATTATCCTTCAATTTTTAGGAAGGGCAAAGTAGTTTCCAAGATCAGTTGAAAGATGATTACTACATACTTGGAGAGAATTTTTCAAAAAAGCTCAACACCCAACAGCTCCTATTGATTTCAATGGGAACTTGAAATTTGGGAAACTTTGTGGATCCCTTCCATGTTTCAGAACTAATATAAAAGGCAAGGAAACAAAACGCATTTCTGAGAAAAAAAACTTACAATGAAATCTCCCACTAGTAAACGATCAATCGTTTGCCTGATTTCAGCTTTTGTCTGCATTTTTAGTTTGTTGTACTGTCTTCTAGCCGCTTCAGCCACTCTCACCTCTAGCTCAGACTGATATCCAAAGCCTGCAGGAAATATACAAATCTGACTATGCATAATTTTGTTCACATATCGCTGAATCAGAAAGAAGTAATGAGAATTTATTTACTGTGATTTATAAAAATGTAAACTATGTTGTTGTTTTTTCCAGGAAACTGCATAACAACAGACGGCCAAAAATTGCATCTAGAGGCTGAAGTGACCATTCCCAATAACAGCCCTAAACACTAACTGTATTACAAATGATTATTCAGCAAAAACAGAGCTTTTAAGCAAACAAAGGATTTCTTAAATCCTTGTGTGATCATTATGGTGGGTCACACCTTCCATTTTAATTTCCTGAACAAAATCCGACTAAATGTACTCAAGGGAATTTAAGGAAGGGCTATGAGGCAGCCAAAATCCTTCCTAATTGTATCCATGTCCCTTGAGGAACATTCTGATCTTGTAAAAAGGAAGGAAAACTATTTCTATACTAGGTCTGTGCCATATCTTGCTGCTATCAAACTCTTAGTATTCAAATACTAAGGATTCAAAAAGAATCATTTATTGTTCCTTATTCTCACCCTTTCTGCCCTCAGAAGCAACATACAGAGCTGAAGTTCTAATGGCAGCTGACATGAAAGTTCAAGCTCAGGTCTTAAGCCCCCAGGTCAAGCAAGGATTAGTTCAGTGAAGCTCTATCCTTATGGAAGAGACACAGCAACTGTAAAAAGGAAGACACTCCCTCTGACAAATCCAAGAGTGGCAACGACAGACTTGAGAGAGGGACAGATTGAGATAATGTGGCATCTACAAGATTAGTCAATTAAAGGTGGAAGTGTAGGGAGATATCCTGAAGGCATGCCCTTTCTGCTTCAGAAATCAAGAGAAGCCCTCACTTTTTCTTGATTTGAATTTACAATGGAAACTTTTATTGCCGCTTTACCGGAGTAAATATGAGAAATCAATCAAATTTGAGAAAATAAATAAGACATGAAAAAAATATCAAACAAAAAGGTTAACCTGAGGTATGAACCCTTCCCTTGTAGAAGAAATCGGCTACTTTCTTAATGGCTTGTGGATTGTAAATAATATTTAGAGGTCTGGTACTGACTTCCAGGCGTCTCTCAAAATTGCTGTGGGCTGGGTTTCTCTCATACAGCATCTCAAATACTGGTGCATCGGGGTCTGCATCTGAATCAAGATAACAAAAGAATATAAAAGCAATTCTGTCTAAAGTAGGAGTACGGAGGGTATAAAAATCAATTTTTTGTTTGCATGGGGGTAGTTAATATCTGATGTTCATTCAGACTATAGTATTTAAATTTTTTAAAATACAATGGATATGCATCAAAAGCAGCTCAATTTAAAAATTAACATTCATAGACTAAGGCCAAAAGAGACCATCATGATCATATTTTCTGACCTCCTGCATACTGCTGGCCCCAGAACCTCACCCACCCACTCCTGTAGTATACCCCTAACATCTGGCTGAGTTAGTGAAGTCCTCAAATCATGATTTAAAGACTTCAAGTTACAGACAATCCACTCTAGTTGAAACCAGCAAGTGACCCTCGCTCTATGCTGCAGAGAAAGGCGAAAACCCCCCAAGGTCTCTGCCAATCTGACCTAGGGGGAAATTCCTTCCCGACCCCAAATATGGCAATTAGTATTTGTCTACAATTAAACGACTAAAATTTTCAGAACTGGGTGCCTAAAGTTAGGTTCCTAACTCGAGCAGCAATCTCATTTTCAAAGATGAGTATCTGCACTTCCTACTGAGTTCAATTTGTCAAAATCAGGCCATTTGTTTACTTGCACAACAACCCAATCTTGCAAATTTGCTTTGCAAAGGTGGATCTCTGAGCCCATGCAAAGCCCCATTGACTTCAGCGTGGGAGATATCCTGCAAGTTTCTCTACGCAAGTCCAGAGCCTAAATATGGATTTCGGAGCCTAACATCAGGCACCTACATTTGAAATTTTTTAGCCTATTTCACTAATATATTTTTCAAATGCATAATCTGATTGCATGCTCAGATCAGGCATAGTAATAAAAATATTACCAGTGCTCCTATTAGTCATTTCTGAAGATGAAGTTTGGAGACCAAAGGAGGAGACGCAGCCAACCTCTTTTTGCTAATTAGGAAAAAAAAAAAAATTGAAGACCATCAAACTGAATATGAAAATAAGCCATTTAGTGTACATACCCAAATTTAAGTTGTGTTTTTCCTTATTTTATTTGTTGCTAATTTTAGAATGCAATGTGATTTATAATAATTATTATGCCATTATGCCATGTATTTTTTCTTCATATAACCAATAATGAAAGAAAGGAAAACAATTTGCATGTGAACATATAAGGAGGAAAAGCTATCTTTCTTAGTCAACAAGCTGATTGTAAGTAGCAAATCACATTTCTACAAATATCAGAACGTTATAGTTAATAGACTTCAAGTCTTCAAGGCTAAAGCAAAATCAAATCTTTCATCCCTCTCTGGTAGAAACACTTAAATTCTTCAGTAACAATACTAGAAAAAAGTTCCTGGATCGTACGTTTGTAGTCTTGAACTAAATGCAATTGAAGGAAGTCCTCCATGGGAACCAAGGCTTTTTGGGGAGGGGAGAAGGGGAGAGTTGGTAAATAAAGCAAAAAACAAACTCTCTAGCTAATTAAGCAGCAGCACTTATTATTCCAAAACTAAATTCAGTCCAACAACTGGCTCTGTATAGTAATATACAGAACAACAGTCCCAAAGATTAAAAACAGGAAGAGCTTTATGGAGGATCCTTGCAGAGAAAAAAAAGCCAAAGTTCATTCAGACATTTTCCAGATTATAGGTTTTCTTCTGTGCTTATGATGCAAATGCTTCATACTAAGATACATAAGAAGATTAACATTAGTATTTTTATACTCATATTTTGAGGGTGTTTTTTTTAATTTAAATATCAATCCTGAAATGGCAACAGTACTATATCAAGATGTAATTGCATTCTTTTACATACAGGATTAGGGAAGACAAGAACAGGAAATATGGTCCCTTCTGTTGCTAAATCTCGCAGAAAAAGGCCACCCAGTTGAACTGTGAGAAGGGAAGAATTTTTGCGGGGAAGGGATTCTGCTAAGATCTTTACACCTGGAAAATAAAGACATAAGTGGCTGTATTGAATTCTAGAGAGAATACATGACAATAAATGTATTTATGGATGACAGATACAAGTGTCATCTTACATATTCATAAGCAAGCTAAGAAACAAGACAAGAGCTAAGACTGGTTAGTTATGCTTCATTGACAGCCTTTTAAACCATCAGTTTCTCATTGCTAAGGTTTCCTCAAATTGAAGAATTAAAGCTCTTGCCCTATAAGGGGATTTTTATTTTATATTTATTTATTTATTTATGCAAGTAATATGGTTAGAAGTATCTGCAAATATTTGCATCAAAATGTTGAAAAAATGCATTTTGGGATAGATGAACAGAATTGTTGCACATGTATTTCTACAAATGTATTATCTGAACTAAGGACTAAATACCAGAAAAAAAACTCAATTTATAGAATTATATTACTGTGAAACTATTCAAATATCTGAAAGTAAAAAGTAAAGAAGTAAAAAGATTTATTACCACTCTATACATAATAAAACAAATGAAAGTTCAACAAATTACTTTCGTATTCACAATCCTCAATTACCTACTTCAATCCTAAAATAATTAAAACTGTCAAGGTATATACTAATGAAACATGGGCTTACCAAGGGAAGCGAGACCTGAACTTGAATGGTTTCAGTACCGTTCCATGACATTAGCTCAGTCATGAGTGGCTATACAGTATTGTTTATAAAGCAGGAAAAGCTCTTGTCCTATTTTAGGTATGACAACTATCAAAATTTGAAATATGTTACCTGAAAATTCCAGCTGCATGAAAGCACTTTCATTTGTACAGGGAGTCCTCTTCTCCTTATGCAACAAGGTAACAGTGCCACCGTGCAACTGGAGATTTAATTTAGCAAACACATGATCTCTCTTTGTAAATGTGTTCATACTGGAGGCATCGGCAGCTGGATCAAAAAATTCATCGGCAACTAATGTAAAAAGGAGAACAAGGTGAGTTTAACAAACAAGCTACAAGACAACTAGTGAGCAAAAACTTGAGACTTAATTTTCTATGAAGGACAAAGATAGCCCAACTATGGGGGTGGGGATGGGAGGAATGAACAAGTAGACAACAGCTTATTACCTGTTCAACCAGAGCTCAGAAGTCTGTACTTCTCCTGCAATAGTTATCACTACAAACAACTTAAACAGTACAGCCAGCTGCAACCTTTATGCTGCTTTAGAAATTAGCAATCAACTAATAGAAAAAACCCACAGAAGTTTTAATTTAGTTTTAGTCAGTGATTAAGAAAAAGATATTTTTTAAATATTTCTCCTTTATACATATTTATTTAGAAATTTAAGTCTACATCTCTCTCCTTTTAATGATACGAATTTTAAAAATCATTTCAGTTCATCTTTAACTAGTATTTAACTGAGGGAACATCTACAGTGAAGGGGGGAGAAAAAAAAAAAAAAAGCCCAATGGTAGCAAGCCTCCGAGCCTGTGTCAACTGACTTTGGCTTGTGAGGCTTGCACTCCAGGGATAAAAATAGAAATACAGATGTTCCCATTCGGGTTGGATCCCAGCCTCTGAAACCCATGCCCCTCACTGGTTTTAGAGTGCAGGATCCAACCCAAGCAATTTACACTAATATTTTTAGCCCCTTAGCACAAGCCCAAGTTAGTTGACTCAGGCTCTGAAACTCATTTTTTCTTTCCAGTATGCACATGCCCTAAGGTGATAATTTTGAGAAAAAAATATTACCATACCCAGTATGTCTTCTGGATTCCACTGTTCTTGTGTTTCTGGTAGCAGTCCCTCAAAAGGTTCACCTTCGTATGTTTGCTGAGCGTACCCATACCAGCCCCCCCACCCAGGAAACCAAGACTGAAGATACTGCAGCATCCCTCTGCTACTGCTGCGTTCAGGGTCTACAGTAGGAGACACTCCAGGGGACTCAGACAAAGGCTCTTTAAGACTCTGTTCCAAATAAAAAAAAATCAAAAACACACATTAAGATAAATAAAAGAAAAGAACCTTTGTCTTAATCCAGAATGTATTATTTCTTACTATGATTCCATCTATTATTTATTTACTGAACATTCCTAAGCATAAATACCATACAATGCTGTTTTCACTTGTCAAATATATTGCTGTGTTGTCTAAACCGACTATCATCAGAATCTTGTTTTATACATTGTAAACTTATTACCACAGTTAGCTTCTGCATATTTTTAGACATATGTATGAGTTAACAGTTCTGGACTTATCCAGATCAGTTTAATTTTTCTTAGTTACTCTATCAACCTAACTGTTGCCAGAATCATTTGTTATGCACCCTAACCATAGCTCGATCAATAAGCATTTACTTTTCATTGAACTCTCACTCAGGATTACAATCAGTAGTCAACATTACTTCTTATGAAATGAGCCTTAAGGGGTCAAATGTTTGTACATTTATAAAAAGGACCAACTCTGCACTATTTATTCCAGGAAAATTCCATTACAGGTTTCAGTCTTAGTTCTCTCTTTTAATATTAAAGAGGAAGACGAGTTGCCAGTATGGAGCTCAAGCACCCTAATAATAGCACTCAGCATATCACAACTGAAGAATCTGAGCATGATTGTGGTTTTAGCACTGGCATCACACCGCTCAGCATGAATATACTGTACATGCTACAATACCTTTTACAATGAGGACGATACAATTTCTTGTAATACTGCACCTTTAGATTCTCAATATTATCCAGTGTGCAGAAAGTCACTCACCTCAGCTACATCATGGAATTTGTCATAAACAATCTCACGTAAAATCTTCATCTCCTCAAACGTCTGCTCTTCTTCAATACGATGCATTTCTTCCTGCAGTAGCAAAAAGGTATGTCTGTGCTGGTTCACAGGCAATTAAAGCTTTCTACTCTTCAAAAAATACACTCAGAGGGAGATTCTTTCAAGCATCTAAGGGATTTAGCAGCACAAATGCACAGATTTTCACTGGGACATGTGCTCCTAAATCCCATAGATGAATTTGAAAATCTCTACAGAAGATACCGGAACACAGACATTTAATCGGAATCAACGGCAATTTGTTCATTTGATACACAATTAAACCGAGTTCAAACATGCATCTATGCTGCAGGCACATAAGAGCCAAAACTGGAATTCAATTAACGAAAATGGACAAGGAAAGCTATGAAACTACTTTCTGTCAAGGGAATTCATTCCTCGAGGCATCAGAGACAGTGTACTTGGTAGTCCTGTTCCAACTCTTGCATGATAAGCGAGGACTTGGATTGCCTACAACACCAAGCGCGTGTGTGTGTGAGAGAGAGAGAGAGAGAGTGATGGTGGGAGGTGTTGCACAAAGGGACTTGCAACCCTAGAAGAGCTGTTTCTTGGATGCTCGAGGGATCTTACTAATAGCAAAATATATATATATAAAACCAAAGATGGTTTTCAGTGCCAGAAAAAGGCTTGCCTATTAAGTATTGTTTCCAAACTTTGTGACAGGGTCTAGAGATGCTCAAATCCAATTTCAAAGAAAACAATTTGATATCATACAAAGTAAAAATTTACAAAATTAGTGAAATAGACATTTTAAAAAACTACATTAAAAAGTTATTTAGGTTACAAAGTCAAGCCCTCTCTGTGCACTGAATGAGGTAGTGGTCTATGGAAAAAGTGTTATAATGGAATTCAAGATAGTATCAAACTGCATAGGCATAAAGAACCAAAATGAAGGCTGCATCAGGTGGCAACCATATAGCTGACTTTTAAGTGCTTTATTTTGCAATCTAAATGACATTCCTTTAACAATTTTTTGTATGAAATTTTCTAGGTGAGTAGTTTTCTTAAGAAATTAAAAAAAAACATTCTGCTTTGTACAGCTAACAACCCACCTATCATGCATCATCAGCAAGGTTTCAGCCCTGAACCTGCAGCAAAGCTTGAGCTAAGGACTAACTACATTAGCCAGCTAAAGGAGGATATAATCCCGGGGATGACGGGAAGGGAGAAGGAGGGAATGGAGTGGAGATGAACTACTGGGGCTACAGGCTGGGTCTGATCAGGTGGATGGGGAGAGCACAACCCATGTCTGTCCCCATCTCCCAGAAGCTAGGGGAATGCGTGCCTCATGGGGGAAGATGGGCCACTGGGGCCCTGTGCCAGGTGGTGGTCAAAGGGGAGCCAAGGTCAGCTCTCTCCCTCTGCTCCTGTCACCGCAACAGCTCTGGAAGCTCCAGAGTGTTCCCAATATAATATGTGCTGCTGCTGTTTTGGCAGCACCATGGGCCTGGCTCTTTAAAATGTTTGTGTTCAGTTACTTTGACATGCTGCAAATTAAATGGCAATTTTCCAAAAGTTTACAGCTTAGCCAAACCTGAATGAAATTTCATGGAACAAGCAAAAGGCATGTCTCTAGCCCCAGGGTTTCTTCCCTGATGAATTTCAGAGGCCTGTCACAAACCACATATGTGTTAGACAGTAAAAAAATGTTCACAGGAATCTTATACAAAGGAAAGTGTTAGGAAGCCTAAATATAGGGATCACTACCAGTTCCCTCAGTAACAGGGTTTGTAAAAATTTCCAAAGCCCATTTCTACAATCCTTGTTCATATGAATAATCCCTCTTTACTAATGCAAGTAGGGAATACATGAGAACAAAGGTCTAAAGGATTGAACCCCTTGTCATGAGCACCATAACTTTCTCTCAAAAATTCTAAATAGCTAAACACCACTGCAAATTGCAGGAAAACTGAATAGCAATTCTGTCTTCCATTGGAAAACCGAATCTTGAAAGAATTACCTTAAACATAAACATTTACTTTTCCTATGCTTCCCACCTCCCAGTATGGAAGGCTTGGGACACTATCTAGTTTTGCATTTTGAAAGACTTCAGGTAGAAGTTTCTTTCTTCATCTATGAAGAGATCAGCATGAATAATTAGTGAAAAAGCACCATTGATAATTGCGAGAAACAAGTAACGGCTCCAGGAAAGATCATCTGTTACACTACAAAGAGATTCTGTAAGTCCTAAAAACAATTTGCTGCCACACAACATATTGTTTAGCAAATTTAAAATAACCCTACAGTTAAATTTTAGGTAAATTTTAAAACAAGAACATAAGCAAGACGCATTTAGTTTCACTTTAAAAAGATGCTCGGGTCACATATCTATACTGTACAGTACTTGCAAATTTCAATACCTGTTCCACCACAGACAATGGGATGCCTTTTAACTGATTGTAATACATATCTGTGTAAGACACTGCATCTTGGGCCCGGTGTAATGCGAAGTCCCAGGTAGAATGTTGCCTCTGCTCTCTGATTTCTGAAAGATTAGCGTTCAAAGCAAAGATCCACCATTCTCGGCAGCTAAAACACATCAAATGAATACATTTCCAGTTAGTTTGATTCTCAATCCAGAGGAAAGGCTGAGTGAGAAAAATAGAGGGTCGCTAGCCAGGAAATAAATGGGCACCACAGCCTCAATGGCACGTCAACCCAGCATGTCCTACTACTGCAGTAAGAAACGCTACCTTCATTTCATCAGCTCCTATGACCTTTATTCTTAATACAGATCTGTGAACTGAGCATGTGGGATTCCCCACCTCTTCAACCAAAAAAAGCCAACTCATTCCAAAGGGGAGGGGGACAAAACTCCTATGCTATTTTCATTGTTTCATCATTTCATTCTTATAACTTGTGACAGAAGCACTTAAGAGCTTTGGATCAGAGCAACTTTTATTTTAGGTATAAATCCAAATTAAATTAAATAAATATACAGCAATAATTCAACTGGTAGAGCACAGAATATTAGAACTATAATTTCAATTTATTGCTAAATTCTGTGCACCACATAATCACTAGCTACCACCTTTGTGATTTTTGCCCTAACTTTCGACTAAACAGTGTTGTTCAGGTAAGTGTAAAACAAACATAAGACTGCATAAAAGGGTATTTTACATCATTACATAAAAATATCAGTAGTATAAAAAACTTACTTGTCAGCTATCGTAACCTTTGGTTTCCATTTCCTGAACTTTAGCTGTCGCTCTTTTCGATCCAGTTCCTTTAAGAACCCCACGATTTGTTGATACTGCATCTTTTAATAAAGCAGCATATAAATAAATTAGGCAGTGTTAACGTATTCTGTTAAATTACTGCACAATGATTAAATCTCAATTTTATGTTCGTAGGTCAACTGAAAATAAACATCTAAAGCATGATCTGGAGAAGCGATTCACTGAGAAACCATTTTACCTGTGAAAGTTTTAATGGTATTGTCTCAAGCTGGATATCACACTCAAGCCGTGGTGTATGTCGTGATCTTAAAGGCTCCTTAGAACAGTTTCTCTTGAGGAGAGCTGAAGTACATACAGGCTCCATGATGTAATTATGATCACGGCTCTCCATACTTTTGTCCATTGCTTCCTGTGAGTTACAAGCAAATTCAATCTGTCACTGCATATAACACACATACACAATTTATCTAAATGACAATCTGCTAATAAGGATTCTACTAGGTGTATTACACTGCTGGAATTCCATCTCCTTTAACCAGATTTTCTCCTCATGAAATAATTGTTATCAAGAAGGTAATCTTGTTTAAATAATATTTGGGGAAATTATTTATACAGTGCCACAGCTGTGCAAGGTATTTCACATTTCTATAGTGTCTTCAGAGGTTCTCAAAGCACTTTATAAAAATGAATGAATTTGGTCTAATAACATTCCTATGGAGGTAAGAAAATATCCCCATTGCATAGATAAATACACTGGGGCATAAAAAGATGAAATTATTTACCAAAGATCATACAGAAGTTGGGGGAAATGCTGGTCCAATTTTTAGCCACAAAACCATATTTTGCATAGGAACTGAAAAGAAAAACCCAGCCTCTGTCCTTTGGCACCCACAATCTAAAGCAGTAAGATCCGCTCAGGTACACTCTTGAATCCTGAATGGACTCCCATTGAATTCAGTGCAACTCGACACAGATATAAGATCCAATAGCTATACTGAGTCCTAAATTAGACCAAGACGACATCATTACAAATGAAGAGGTGGAACAAAGAGACCAGTAAATACAGAGAGTGGAACACTGCTTTTAGGAGAAGATAATCAGTTGAGAGCACATCATCTGAGTGGATTAATTTTGCTTGTTTCTTGTTTATGACTTAGGTTATTTTTGTTTAATATTTATAGGTTGAATTACTATTTTACAGTCTATATTAGTAGTACCATTGGCAGGTCTCATGGAAGCAGCATGTTTTAAGGAGGGCTTTTAAAGAGGATAATTTAAATAGGCGATGTTCATACTTCAGTTTTTACTTGGTCCCGTACTAATCTTTCCATGACATCATGAATCCGCATAGCTTCAGTTGCTCTAAATATTCCTAGACCTAAATGCACTATAAAATTTTACATTATATTACAAACCAGTGGAAGAACGTGAAAGTCTTGATTTCCCCCTTCACATGCAAGTAAACATTATTCCTTCCAAATGTTCATCTCATACCTGTAGCTCACCAAGAGGCAGGTCTCCCAATAAAGTGCAACAAGTATCCCAATAAATACTGAAGTCAGCAACATCCAACTGCTTTTTCCGCATCAACTTCTCTACCTAAAGTGAAAAATTTTAACTCAGTCACAATGCATCAAACAAAATGTGACAAATTATTTTAAATCTGACTGTATTGTGATCACCATTAAATATTCAGTGTGTAACATGCAGCTGTTTTTGACTTTATCATGGTATCTACAATAATTCTTAAGGATGAGATTGTTATATTATAAAACAATATTTGCAGTAATTATTTAATAGCAACCGTTGTATTGCATTTTAAAAACAGGAAACAATTATATCATTCTCATACAAAAGTGACATCACATCTTAGCGCGTATCATTTCTTCATGCAGTGTTAACTTTGACCTATACTCACAGGCTCATTTACAGCATTTTGCATTGATACATTTTTGATGCACACTCCAAAGGCAAATGGCTGTGAAGGATTTGTGATGCCATCCTCAAACCGCAAATGGACATCTTGAATTTTTAACTGAGGAGAGAGAAAAACATGACAGGGAGCAAAAAGATTGTGTTATGCTTGAAACAGATTTAGCGTACTGCAATGTTGATAAATTATATTCAAGCTGTTTCAATACTTACATCTCCAAGAAACAAACAAAATTTATTTAAATGGTTATTCTGTGATGGGACCCTTCTGCCATTTCCTGACTGCACTCCCACAGGCTCCATTCCATATTTCTTACTCTGGTCTACCCATCTCCCCAGATGTTAAAAACCCCAGCTACGTCATTTGCCATTTTCATAAAACAGTCTGTTTTTCTCTGCTGTTTTACTACTACCCTTGCTTGCAGGCCACAGTTGCTGTAGTCATACAGAAATTCGTGTTGCTCAAAACACAAGAGAATAATCAACGCAGACTAGAATAAAAACTAGTGCTGCATTAGCAGAACATGAAGTGGTGACCTGAATTAATTTTAAATGTGGCAAAAATCTCATAATGGTCATGGAACCAACTGAATTTTGCTGTTTCATGTTTTACTGTACAATGTCATACTCGGCCCAAGATCTCACGTCGAGAATATCTGATTTGCGTCATCACTACATGCTGTATCATCTCTGGAAGGCCCCAGTTATTTCTAGTTATTGTTAATGACAGCCTTTTACAACTGACTGTTACCTCAGTTTTCTGTTATGAGATAAGCATCAGTACATGGAAGCGATCCCTCAATACAGAGTTAGCACGGACTATATCCTCTACATATAGGTGAAGTAAAAGAACAAATTCATAACATGGCAGCTAGCATAAACAGATTTATAAGATATTACAGGGGGGGTTGCTTATTTTTTTGGTTTCTTTAGACACAAGTTTTTTAATAATGCAGATATCCTTATAAATTTTAATTAGCACACGTAGCTAAGAATAAATAAATGTGAAAATATCATGAGTTTTATTACGGCTTTAAAAGAGGAAAGTAAAAGAGCCCAGGCTCTAGAATTTTGAGTGAGCTTGCAACTAAGGAGAAAAGGTTTCTGCTGAGTGTCTATCCAATATTGCTAGATGAAGACTGCATATACATTTTATTTGTATATGTTAAACAGTCTTTCAGGCAGCATCAAGCTTCATGCACCAGAAATAAGCAGAAGTAAGCAAAGGTCAAAGTTCCAGAATCTCAGAACAGTATTTACATTTTCTTCTTTATATATTTTAATGCTACTCTCACATCTTAGGACCCACACAGCAAGCAACACTGGAAGATAATGAATTTTGCCATTTAAAAAGGAAACTTCACAACATCAAGAAGGAAGTCAAACTTAACAGCGACATCTACTTCCCAAGCAGATGTGAAGAACAAAACACAGAAGTTGGTCCAGTACAAGATATTACCTCACCAAACTTGTCACACTCAAAACATTATACATAAACCTGTGTGTAATACATTGTAACTTTTAAAATTGGAAGTATTAATAAATTGGGAGACACTCCAATATTATGGTGAGAACCACCATAAAGCTAGACAGCTTTTATATTGATCTATTATCTATCGACCCCTACAAAGCAAGGAAGAATGACACTTCTCCAAGGACTGGGAGAGTGAAAGATTCCTTCCTCCCCATAAACCCCTCACTTTGCCAATTCTGGCTTGGTTCAGAGTTCAGAGGAAAAAAGATTCTAGCTCCGAAAGGGGTCTCTCTCTACTAAGTATTCACCTCCATTTTACACATGTTGAGTCTCCTGAAAATAAACAAGAAGCACATCATATACAAACCAAGTATTCTTTAGTAAGTAGAATGAAAGATTGTGGGTCCCATTAGACTTACTTCAATGTTCTCTACAATTCTTGTGACTGCAGATGCAGTAACTGAATACCAGTAAGATTCTCCTTTCTGCTGTCGTTCTTTCTGAAAGAGAGAGAGACAGAACAGCTATTTTATTAAAAAGAAAATGTATTTTCTTTAAATATAAGGTCTGGAAAATAAATTTTAATGTTTACAAAGCCAGAGGAAAAAAATCTAAATAATGTAGGAAATTGCTAGTCTGACGCTATATTAGAAAGGGATTATCATGTTAAAACTCCTATTTAACGAACAATGACTTACTTGTGTTATCAAAAGTTTAGATTATAACAAAGAAAGAATTTTTAAATGCCACTTCACTTTTGTATCATTGATGCTATTTATTTGCAATGGCTATGTTAAATGAAGCACACAAAGTAAGCTAATTAGCTTCACGTTCTGGTTCTGTTCCATTAGCAGTATGTTTGCATTGCAAACACTGGTAGGGAATGTTTACTTCTAAACAAAAGACTATTTTAATTGAAATAGTCCATTTTCAGGACATTTTCAAACTATTACTATTAGCTTTGGTAATATTTTTTAAAAAACACAATTTGGGGCATGAACTACACAACAATCTTTTGGAAGATGGAAGAGCATTAGAAGTATTTTAAGTCAAAAATCTATTCAATATGAGGTAATTTGTTAATGTTATAGAACGTGTGTATTAAGACAAAATTATAATATAATTTACACATCACACAAGGATGAAGATAGTTAACAGATGCGTTTCTTTACCAGTACAATTACAAGTTGTCTACTAGTTATGAGTATAAGGTTAGGAACTGTCTTACTGTACTTAATATCATACTATCAGTAGTAATATTGAGCTAAAACACGGTTAGCAAGAAATATATTAGAAAATATTTATAGTTAGCTACTGTTTATATAATTTGCTATTATTTTGGGGTTAAAGTGGGGGGGGGGTGTTTAACCCCTATTTTGATATTCTGAAATATCCCCCTACACAGACCACTTGCCAACTATTAGGAAGATAGGATTTTAGCAGAAATGTAAAGCAAATAATCCCCAGCAAGTTCTTTCCTTATTTTGTTTTATTAAAAACTCTCTTTAAGAACGTATTGTCTTCCTTTAGTCTCTTGAGTTTTCTACTACTGTTCATGTGTATCTTACTCCAAACTGGATTGTAGTTTAGATTTTTTTTTTTTAAATATTTATATTCAGCAGCCCATAGTACGTTCCAAAGCACTTGCAATGACAGCATCAATCACCGACATAGTACGTGTTCTTAGAAACAATAGCATCTGTGGTTATGGTTCAGATCAACATAAGCATGGGTTAATAGAACTCTATCAGTAATTCACAATAATTAACGTGTTATAGTCAAAGGCCCCTGAGTTCCTAACATTATGTATGAAAATAAACACACATTAAAGGTGAAATTTTCAAAAGTGCTATAGAAAATACTCCCCACACTCAAAATTACAACATGGGCCAGCAATAATCAGAGTGTGATTTCATAACACCCACATCATCTTCCTACCAAATAAAACTAGAAACAAATGTTTGAGCTACACATTTACTCTTTCCTACATCTAGAAAGAGAGCATTCCAGAATTTCAGGCTCTCAGTGGAGCAGAGCCTGCTTCCCATCCCTTTGAGAACTGAGAATGTGCCAATCGCAACTGCCAGGAACGGGAAACTGGACAGCAGTCAGTTCCTCCAGTAGACTGGTCCTATATTTAAGATTTTGCAAATTAGTAGTCATATCTCAAAGCACACTTGTGGAACAACAGGCAATCAGTACAGTTCCTAAAGCATGAAAGTAATCAATACTTGTAGATAAGTGCTCTTGAAGTTGTGTAGCTATATAATGCAGGCTGCAACTACCAAAAGTGGCTGTCCATGGAAATTCCAAACAAAAAGCATATTTGTAACTTAGCCAAACTATGGATCATTTTGGAACAGTCTGGATCCAAAAGAAAAGGAAACTTGTGAATATCTTGGAGGGAAAAAAAAACAAAAAACATACGCTACCACGTACAGCTCAAAGTAAAAAAAAAAAAAAAAAATTTTTTTAAATGTACACCTAAGTTGTTACCCTTACCAAACTTCCCAGGGTAAACCACATTAAATGATCAAGGCAGATTCTCCAGACATCCCCGGCCCACCACCAATACTTCATATAGTCTGGATTGAGCTTTAACCAGTATCTTTAATCAACTGGGAAACACTGGCCAGGTAGCGGTACAGTGCTACAGTGAAATTATTGTGATCTGAAGTGATGATAAAATAGATGTGGGTTTCCTCAGCCTCCTGAGGAAGCCAAAGACCATGCAGCCTTATCACTTGCAGATCAAATCATAACTCGGTTTCCTGGATATTGACTCAAAAAGAGACTTACATTTGGTAGAAGGTTTAAAGGTGATCAATCTTCCGTAACAGAAAAACAAAATCAACTCCTTTATTTTAAAAGATAAGTCCTATGTTACTCACTTTCCATTTTTCTTCCAGTGCTAAAAGAAGAGCTTTCTTGTGTTCTCTTTCCAGCAACTTCTCCCTTTCTTCATCAAAATCTTCTTGCTTTTCTGGTGCACCAATTAAGTGGAGCTTTGAGATAGATATCACCCAGGGATCCGCATGTGGGCGATAAAAGGGTATCTGGAGCGTTATTTTGCCAATGAAACCTAGACTCACCAAGAAAAAACATTGTTAGAATCCTACACAGGTACGCTGTTATACTCTATGTAAAGTGAAAAAGGAAAAAGACATAATTATTGCAACATAAAAACAGAATTTGTTCGCCATAAATTCAGATTACGTAATTTGTCCAAGAATTTGACACTTAGCTGCAAACTCTTATTTTAAGGTCAGTTCCAGCTATGACTTATTACTAAAAGAGATCTTAAAAGACTAACCAGCGTATGAAATGCTTCATACTTGTAGCAGGAAATAACAAAATGAATAATTCCTGTAGAGAACACCTGTCACACACACAGGCACAAATACATACCTGCTTTTACTTCAAATGGCAACTCCAGTTCCTTCAAGGCATCTTTCTTTAATGGTAGGTTTTCCAGTTCAACAGCACCTGCAGGAGGAAGAGAAATAGCAATCTGTTGAGCAAAACTACGTTACAGGCTGCTTGGCTGAGGATTATGAACTTAATCCCAATAAGTTTTTTCTTTAAAACTAATAAAAATAAATGAGGTGGGATAAAAATTCTATTTCATGAGCAAAGCAAATCTATCATTTTAAAGAATGGGGAAATTAGATGTGATATTTAATCTTTTGTAATGATTTTTAAATGCAATCTGCAGGAGTTATTTGATATGGTCACAGGGTATATTTCAAGGTACTTAATCTGAACTTCTCCATCAACAGCAAAGCATCTGGAAGGCAATTTAAAAAAAAAAAAAAAAAAAAAAAAACACACACCAAATAGAGGTTTTCTGGAAATTACAAAAATACACACACAAGATGATTTTAAACAAGGACACATGTTTTCAAAACAAGACAGAAACTTTGACATTAGTATGTAGAAAAGAAAAAATAGGATTGTTGTCCTAAAATGTTCCCTGCTAAAATTACAAGTGGGACAACAAGCAGATGAATGAAAATTGATTTTTTAGTTTTTGTAAACATACCCACAGTATACCACAGTAGCATGGTATAAATAAAATAGTTCCAATAGCAAAGGAAAACATATAAATGCCCAACACGCAACAACAGTTTAAACTGTAGCACCCTTGGCCTCTACAGTTCCATAGCAGACAATCATATTTTTATGAAAAGTCTTATACAGTAGATATATTTAACTCGTATTTCATTTTTACACTTTCATATCTACAATTCCTTATTGCTTCAGTAGGCCCATATGAGAACTGTGGCCTCTTTCCTCCTCCTTAGCATTGAATTACTATTTCAAGAAAGGCTGCCCCTTTCAAATATGTAAATTTATCTGTCACACAGGGAAGAAAAACAGACTCTTGAAATGTTGTTTCAGACTCAGGAAAGGGGAGGATTTTAGCAATAACAACAATGAAATGCATTAAAAATAAACAGGATGAAGGAGAGGAAGCAAAGGAGAGGAGAAGGAACAAATGATGGCTTGAAAGTCATGAAGAAGCGGGAGGATAAAATGGCATATGGAAAATTCATTGTGAGAAACTTGTTTAGAACCTGGGTCCTTACATTCATTATTCAGATTAAACTCCTTCTAGCTTCAGTAGCGTTTCATCTGAGTGAGGAATACAAGACTGGGCCCTTACAAGAAAACGTGGCCACATACTGAAAACCTGAGGCCAAATCCCATAATCTGTTAAATGCACACAACGTTCATTGACTTCAGTAGGTACTGCAGAATATAAATCTTGGTTTTTGTTAGGAGAAGAATTACAGGAGATGTCTCACCAACACCGACACATTTGAAAATGGAAATTCCCCATGGGTTTCAATGGAAGACCCTAAGAATCTATTCCATGAAATCCTAAAGTTTCTAGTCTCTGATGGTCAAGAAATATACTTCATATAGCGAAGGAACTTTATGTGACTACATTTTTATTGCTTTGGTATATTATTAATATTTATTATTTTTATTGTCATAGCACCCAAAAACTCCAATCAGGATCAAGGCTACCCTGTGCTAAGCACTGTACAAATACGCAAGAGGACTCTGTAAAACTCTTCAGGGAACGGGCAATCTAATGCATACTTCTATTTGTTTCTCACCCACCAGTCCTATCCCTGTACCTCATAATAAGAATAAAGCTCAAGGCTGGGCCAACCAAGAGTCAAAAGGAACTTAACACTATACACTGATAGTCAGCCAAAATTCCATCCTAGAACTATTTCTTTAAGTAACCAACAGTCAAAACTGGCTCCTTGCAGTGTAAAAAAATTTCTTCTCAAAACAAGTGAAGGTGAGGGACTACATTATGTAACTCAGTCAAGACTTTTCTTTTTTAAATCATGACTTATTACCCCACCTTTCATGAGTGAATCAGTGAGTATCCAAATAAGTTCTCACCATTACCTGTTATGTATCTTCTAAAGTGCAAGAAGAAATTTCACAAAACATGCACACACAAACTATCCCTGCAACTACATATTGAAAACTAAAGCAACTATTAAGCTGCCTATATTCCATCCAAGCTTCTCTCCAAATCTCTCCCCTCGTTAACCCTGAATACGCTATCAAAAGCATCTCTATCTGCTTGATACAACTTACCAGTTAACATTTGCTAAGTACTATTTCTCACCTTCAAAATTCTCCTGAAATCCCTGTTCCATAAAGCACCCCAGATAGAGAGATCACATGCCACTGTTTGCTTTACTGATTTTCAAAAATTAAACCAATAACCCATAGCATCAGCTGGGCTCATGTGTACTCTTTGATATATGTTCTGTAAAAATACTTTAAATATTTTACTAAATATCTTGAGAATACAATGATTTCCTGAAATACTCGCTATTGCCATTTGATATTTAAAGGAACGCCAGTTTAAAAAAAAAATCAGATCTACTACTGTTGCAAGCAACCCCTATGCTTACTGTAACAAATAGATTAAACAAAATATTATTTCCTTCTATTTTGTCAACTTCTTTATTGAAACACATGCACAGTGGTCAAGAGCATTGTCACTTTCACTGTTCATGGATGGCGCATAAGGCTCTGAAAGAGGTTCCTTATTAATAACAGCAGCAGCAAAACTGAAAATGAAACAAAAGAGGCAGCAAACAAGTGTGTGTGCACATATTAAAGGGTGTGCTTGAGCACATTTGGAGCTGTTGTTCTGGGGTGTTCCCAGAGGACCCTTCAAAACATCAAGAGTAGAGAAGAACAGAAAACCCATATAGATTTTATTACAGATTTCAAAAACAAACCCTCAGTACACACTAATAGGGTGCATTATCAGGCAATCATTTTTTTCATTAGTCTATTTAAAAAAAAATTAAGCTGGCATTAACCCTTTAAGGAACATCTCTCCTTGGAAAGCAAGAAGATTTACTCACTATTTTTGTTTTAATTGTATATTTTTATTTAGATCAATTTACTACTACAATATAAGAACAAGGACATAAGTGCTAATCAGTAAGACAAATGTAAAATATATTCAATATATGTATTCCGGCTTTCAGTGAATACAAAATCATTCTATCAATACAATTCTTAAAATATAAAACAGAGATACATCAAACAGTGCTAATAACCCTTACCTTTCAGAAGAGCTACTGAGAGTTGGTCTGTGTTCAGGTTATTGACATATTTGCCCAAATAGGTGTTGAGGACCCAGGCTACCAGTCCCTCCAACATGATTGTATCCTGGAAGGGGTGGCTAAGACTCTGTTGTCATCCTCTGTTCCATAGTTCAGTTGTATTCTGTTTTAAATGCAAAAGGGAAACATGTCTAAGAGATACACTATGTGTTCTCAAACCATTTCCCACCCTCCAACATACAGAAATTGAGACGCAATTGCAAACAATTTTCACTTTAATCATCCCATCCCAAAGGCACTGGAAAATTAATATTAAGTACAAGATGCTTTCCTAGAGCAGCTGCTTAAAAAAAAAATGTAAGAATTTTGCTATGTACAGCTACTTTTAATTATCCTGTTAATCCTAGGTCAGAGCATAGCGCAATGAAGTTACTATTTGAACTGATTTTATTTATACAATATTAGACTGTATGAACTCCCATAATACCACCTCACCTGCTGCAGTCTTTACTGCGGTAGACTGCACTGCGTTTGTTAAACCTTTTCCTCACTGAGATTTGTAGTGCTTTAGTGATTAAAAACACTAAGCAGAGTGACCTAGCGAATAGAGCACTGGACCACAATTCAGGAGACTTGGGTTTTATTCCGATCTCTGCCGCTAGCCTGCCGAGTGATCTTGAGCAAATCACTTCACTTCTCTGTGCCTTAGCTTCCCCATCTGTGAAATGGGAATAATGATACTGACCTGTCTCTTAAAGGGCGTTGAGATCTAATGATCAAAGCATTATATAAGATCATATTATGGAAGTATACCCTCTACTCATAGAATCATCATACAAAAATTAATCTTTGCATCTTTCATATTGCAGCACTGTCCTATTTTGAAGCAATAAAAGACAAGGTACCACATTGCTCTTTCTGTCTTCAGGGAGGAAGGAGACTGAAAATAAGCAGTTCTGGATGCAGGTTAATGTGCTGTCTCTGTAGCCTTGTACCTCTTCCTCAGTTCCCACAGGAAACCCCTCCACTGGTACTCCATAAGGTCTGGACTCTCCATCTTTGGAAATTATGGTCTGGAGTGGAGGGTGGCCACACTCTGTGACAGTGTTCTCTCTCCAATTTTTATGTACGGCTTCATACCATGTCTATCACTGCTATCTGAGTGTACATGCATGCACATACCTACGCACATACCTACCCCAAAACTTATTTTAGTTCACATTAATGTTGATCTGGTCAATATTACTTGCTATCCCCACTCCATTCAGTGTAAGACCCCCTGAACAAGATTCCCAGGAACAGCAGCTAGCAAGGGAAGTCTTTGCAGCACTGCTCTGTGAAGAGGCTGGAAATGACTGGGAGGAGCCAATGCCCACATTCTGTGACTCTACAGATCAGGTTTTCTGGGAAAAGAAGTGAGCCAAACTTCCAGCCCTTTCCATTATAGGAAGAGTGAAACCCAAGCTCCCTGAAAGAAGAGTGCACTGGAAACTCCATAAGTGAAAACTGATGGATTTCCTGTCCCCTAAAAAGCAGTTACTTTTGTAGAAGGCAATCTGGCCCCAGAACAGGAAAAAATGGTAATTTCATCCTAACTTTTACTTTTTACTCTGTGCACAGGATGCAAATATAAGCATGTGCCTTCTTTCAGCACACTCCTATACACTACATATTTATACCCTAAAAAAACGATACATTATACACCTTTAGTAGTTTCAGTCTGAAAAATTTATGTTGTATTTATTTTGTCAGTCTTTTAAGCTCTCTGACCAACATGTAATCATGGTCATAAAATAAGAAGCCACTTGACCATGCTGGGATGCCAGCAGCCATTGCTGAAAAGAATCTAGTGCCATTGGACGTGAATTGAAAGAGTAGTGTGTATGCATGGAAAGCTTAACTCAACTTTTGCTAACAAAGGCCCCAATTCTACAAGTTGATTCATGTCGGAGGATCCTCACACCCCGTGAAGTCAATGGGTACAATGAACCAGTAGAGATCTACCTCTGTGGATCAGCTTCCAGGACAGGGCCTTTAATTCTATTTCTTTGTGGCACTCTTATAAATACTTGCAAAACAAGTTACTTAGTTTTAATTTCTTGTCTGCTCAGGTTCCATAAGCTCAGATAATACTGACAGCTAGCATGATTTTACAGTTTTTAAAGGGATACTGTCAAGATTCTAAAGATAAAATACACATACTTTGACAATTATCAAAGGAGTAGCCATGTTAGTCTATAAGGTGCCACAGGACTCTTTGCTGCTTTTACCGATCCAGACTAATAGACGTATTGGAGCATAAGCTTTCGTGGGTGAATACCCACTTCATCTGATGCATGTCGTATTCACCCACAAAAGCTTATGCTCCAATACATCTGTTAGTCTATAAGGTGCCAAAGGACTCTTTGCCACTTACATTTTTTACCCTCACAATCTTTACCAAACATTTCTATTTCAATCCGTGCTGTTGCCAGAAAATAAAAAGGCGAATTGTAATTTATGCCTCACTGTGCTGTCATTGAAGTCAACTGTAGAACTCTCATTAACTTCAATGGGAGCAGGACCAAACACTTACCTAAACATTGGCAAACAAAGGGTGAATACACAGTGTGATGTGGAAAAATACTATACATACCCCTGCTTTATTAATTGGGTGTCTGGGGGCACATCATTTTCCTCAAGGCAACATGAATCAATTTTTTAAAACATGGAGTTGCAGGTGGTAGAAAGTGAAAAAGATACTTTTCATAAAAAAGCAGGACAATAAAAGGAAATGATTAATTTGAGGACCATATTGTAATTTTTATATTAAAATTCAGGGTTTTTCCATAGCTAATATGAGTTTTACTTGACTGATGGTTGCAACAGGAATGTTTCCATTTTTAAAATATCAATGAAACCTTTCTTCTATTAAACCGTGCCCCCAAAGATTCAATTTCTCTTGAGCATTAAAAACCCAAACACAGAGTTGTGCTAAGGCTGAAAAGTGAAACTGACTAGAACTAAAAGTTAAACACAAAACATCTTAAAATAATGCAAAGTAACAAACTATTAAAATGAAAAATATTAAAAGTCAAGCAGTTCATTATTTAAAATTATCTGATCTTTTCACTTAAAGTGCCTTTAATAGTTTCCACAGGGAATGCTAGCTACACTCCACAAACTTAAGTCTTGTCTTTCACACAGCAGATACTGGCATCCACCTTTCACTTTTAGTTGAGATTGAAATTGCAGCTATGACTAACAAAGTAAAAGTTTTAACCAACATGTAAACAATATCCCTGTCCTTTCCACTCCACCCTTCAGAGGGAATTGTGGATGCAAAATCAAGATGAAAACCTTGAGACAGCAGTAAGATGAACTGGATATGTTATCAAAAAAACAGGATCACATGAAAAGGAAAAGACACATTTCTGCAAGGCATCATACTTGAGTTTAACTCAAGTAAATTCTGACCTTAGTTTAAATTACCCTGTGGGAAGATATACAATCTTACTTGTATAAACAAGAGTGAGTAAACATTTATCAGGAAGGGCTGGACTAAGAAAGGATGGGAGGAGGTGTCAAGAAATCTCATAAACCTCACGATGACTCTTTGGAGAGAAGGGGGCTTTTAAACCAGTGCCACAGGCCCTGCAGGGGAAGATGACTGTCGTGAGTGGGCTGGCAGAGCCGGCCCCCGGTAAAGCAGGCCCACGGGAAGGGTGATCTTAGTGCAGGGTCCAGGGATTACTGGGGGGGGGGGCTGACACCTTGCTGGACTCCGGCCATACAGTCCGAGGGGGATGGTGGGTGGGGTCATTGCCTGGGGAGCAGGCAGAAGTAAACCCCTAGGAAAAGAGGGGCGCTACTGGCACGAGGCAGGGAAAGGTCACCTTGCTAAGAGCACAGCTGGGGCTGCCCCAGGAGGCGGGGGTCCCTGTAAGGGCGCTTGGGGGTGAGGGGGGGAGCAGCTGGAGGGAGGGTGTAAGAGGGGGCAGGGGTGCCAGGGCCCTAGCAAGGGAGCCAGAAAATCACAGCCAGGGCCAGACCCCGCGGGGGGGGAGGGGTGGGGGAAGGGGGTCATTCTGAGAGCCAGGCCCCCGGGGAGGTCACTCTGTGAGGGCCAGGCCCCCGGGGAGCAGGGGTGGGGGGGTCACTCTGTGAGGGCCAGGCCCCCGGGGAGCTAAGGGGGGGGACCCGGGGTGTGGGGGGGTCACGCTCTGAGGGCGGGGACCCGTGTTAGGCGGGGTCACGCTCTGAGGACCAGGAGCCGGGGGGGGGGGGTCACTCACAAAGACAGGAGCCCAGGCAGGCAGCGCCCCCCGCGGCCCGCTCCCCGAAGCCGTTAGCGGCGCCTCCCCCCAAGTACCTGCCTCGCTCCCTGTCCCCTCAATGGCGCTCTCGGGGCAGGGCCTGCGAGTGAGCGAGCCGGAGCCTGCGCCAATCGAGCCGGAGCTAACGGATGGGGCCGCCTGCCTGTAGAGTGCCGAGCAATCGATCGTCGTCCCCCACCCCCGGGCCGGGCAGAACTTTTCATAGAAGATCAGGGTTGGGAGGCACCTCAGGAGGTCATCTAGGCCCACCCCCGCTCAAAGCAGGACCAATCCCCAGTTTTTGCCCCAGATCCCTAAATGGCCCCCTCAAGGATTGAACTGGCAACGCTGCGTTTAGCAGGGCAATGCTCAAACCACTGAGCTAACCCTCCCCCCTTTTGAGCCCAGGTAGGGCCCAGTAAAGAAACACTTTGGAGCCGCGCAGCTTTCCAATGAGCCTCCTGCCTCGCCCTGGCCACACATCACCCTGCACTGCAGCAAGGGTGGGGGGGTGCAGCCCACAGGTGGGCACCCACTACAGTGCCACCACCAAGCATTCAGACATCATAGAGTCAACAACCCCTCACCACCCCCACCACCCCCCTCATCATCAGACTGGCTTCAAAATAATGAGACTTTAGACCATAATAGCGTGGGTTGTTGATTTATTTTCTCTTTGGGTTTTGAGCCCTACCGTTTCCCATTTTCAAGCTTGTCTCCCAACCAGAAGGGTAACAATGCTCTTATTTTTAAGTGAAAGCTCAAGAGTCTGATGTTATCACAAGAAAATGGGAAATGACTGCCTAGGAAGGAGTACGGTGGAAAGGGATCTCGGGGTCATAATGGATCATAGGCTAAATGAGAGTCAACAGTGTGACACTGTTGCAAAAAAAGCAAACATCACTCTGGGATGTGTTAGCAGGAGTATTGTAAACATGACACAAGAAGTAATTCTTCCGCTCTACTCCCTGCTGATTAAGCCTCAACTGGAGTATTGTGTCCAGTTCTGGGCACCACATTTCAGGAAAGGTGTGGACAAATTGGAGAAAGTCCAGAGAACAGCAACAAAAATGATAAAAGGTCTAGAAAACATGACGTCTGAGGGAAGATTGACAAAATTGGGTTTGCTTAGTCTGGAGAAGAGAAGACTGAGAGGAAACATGATAACAGTTTTCAAGTACATAAAAGGTTGTTACAAGAAGGGAAAAAAATTGTTCTTAACCTCTGAGGATAGGACAAGCAGCAATGGGCTTAAATTGAAGCAAGGGTGGTTTAGGGTGGACATTAGTGAAAACTTCCGGTCAGGGTGCCTAAACACTGGAATAAATTGCATAAGGAGGTTGTGGAATCTCCATCATTGGGGATTTTTAAGAGCAGGTGGGACAAACACCTGTAGGGATGGTCTAGATAATACCTAGTCCTGCCTTGAGTGCAAGGACTGGACTAGATGACTTCTCGAGGTCCCTTCCAGTTCTATGACTCCAGCAGCTGGCACATTAGAGAAAATTAATACATATTGCAAGACTTATGATTAAATCACAAGAGGCAGCAACTCTGGTAGGAGCTGCACACCCACACAATAGGAACACACCCAGTACAACCACTAAGTATGTACCAGAGGCATATACCCATATCACGTGAGTATATCATTGTGTGTGTGTAATAGAAATGTTCATCAATGAGTGTACCAGCGGAACCACCTACATTTCAAGGACAAAGGATACCTATGGAAAATGCAGGGTAAATTTTATTTGTAAGGGAGGCCACCACACAATGTGATACAATTTAAAAAGTGTGTGAAACTATGCTTTTTGCTTCAAAACATTTTCAGTATGATAAAATGTTCCTTAATAGCCTTTGATTTGATAATGGTCATGAGCTAATAGATGCCACATAAAGCACGTGTTTTAGACATAATAAATGTTTCCTCAATGAAACAAAAAGTTAATATCTAATAATGGTTGAAACCCTACTTTAGCATGGCTTCATGGTGAAAGGATATTTCCTCCATCATCCCCCAGACACTAAGAGAATTATTCAATGCCTGCTGAAGACAACAGACACTCCCACTATTTTCAGTGAGACTGCTCGTGAGCCTATAGTTAAACGTACTTTACTGAATCAGGCGATATTGCTCCGCACTTTGCAGGACTGAATCTTAAAAGAGTAACCCATAGCCTGACTGGTAACTCCTGAAAATAAATTTCAATTTCAGATAAAATACAGTAAGTCACTCTTTATGACACTCCTAAGTAATTTACAGGTAAATCAGTCTTACAGGGGCAGTGACCCTTTGTAGCACTCTGTTCTGGCCATATACAGAGGGACAACTTTCTGTATATCAGTGTTGTGAGAAGCAGGAAATAGAATTCTGGTTCTTCAACCTGTAAAACCACAGACCTCTCCAACAGGAGATAAAACAGGTTCTCAAACTGGGGGCGGGAGCCTTCAGGGGGTCACGAGGTTATTACATGGGTTGCAGACTGTCAGCCTCCACTCCAAACCCCGCTTCACCTCCAGCATTTATAATGGTGTTAAATATATCAAAATGCATTTTCAACTTATGGGGGTGGGGGGTCCACACACACAGAGGCTTGCTATGTAAAAGGGGTCACCAGTACAAAAGTTTGAGAACCACTGCGATAAAAGGAGATCCTCCACTAGGTGCCAGTAGCATAAGGGTTTGCAGCCTCTTTGTAGGTCAGTCATCAAGGGTTGGATGTAATAAATATTTATATAGGCCTGTTTACATGCAGTACAGGACACTGGGATTTTTGTGTACCACTCCATACACTATCTTTTTATATAATCACTAAGGCCCCTCATCCTGCAATGAGTTCCACCCACCTACACACATCCACCACTGAAGTCAATGGGAATTCATAGGAATAGGGCACAGAGCAGATTGTAGGATCGCGGCTTCACTCATCTCTGAAATTCAAGATGAATGGCTTTTTACTACATCCTAACTTAATTTTAAACTAGTGCCAACATTTAGAAAGTGGTACATGAGACTGAACCTGATCAAACCTGCTTGAATTAGGCAATAATGATAAAAAAGAGCCAAAAGTAATGTTTTGGATACAGAAATTAAGGGGATGCAAATGAAATCAACAAATGGTAGGTTTTTTAATTTTTTTAAAACAAAGAAAATGCAAAGGCATTTTGTTTAATAGAAAGAACAGGAAAGTTCAAGTCATACATAAATTATAAAAATAAAAACAGATTTTTACTTTTTTATACACATCTATGAACAGATTTTAAAAATGCTTCACTATTATCTACATGAATACATAGGATTTTTCTTCCACCATGCAGCTGAATAATATGAAGAGCCCATAAAATTAACTGCCATGGTTGAACCCCTGATTTTTCCTTTGGGCTGCTGTTTCAATACGGACCCAGTTCTTGGAAGTGATGAGCAACAGATACAGATGTTCAGCACATTGCTGGAAACAGCCTGCTGTACAATCAAGTCCTATGTAAGCGTAAATTCTGTGGTTTTGGATAAATTTCAGAGTTTCCATATGCTAAGTCATTTCAGAGCATACTCTCAAATACAAGTTAAAATATACTTCAGCATGTTTCACCTCTAACCTCCACAGCCACAAAGGATAATCCTGAAAGTTTAGGTGAAAGTGTAAAGCATACTTGCTCTTCAGCAGCTGTTGAATGAATGCTACGTAAAGGCATTCTTCTTCAGCCTAAAGCCTCCGGAATAAATTTGGCTTTCTGTTACTCTTGAGCAGCTCCAATAGGATTTGCTGGTGTTTTAATAAGGACAGAATTCAGACTCCAGTTTGACTTTGCCTGAATCTTACTCAGGCATTTTGTAACAAATTTGTTTGAATGCAGACACCACAGTTGCTGGTGAAAACACACATGTGCAACATGATCATGAAAAGTACAATCCCAGAACCTGAGCTTCAAAAGCACAGACTTCTGTCACCAGCGCTAAAGAAAAGTCTCCATTAATTGTCAGTAGGGAGTACAATCTACTAGAGGATAACATAATCCCGAACAGCTGATTTTGTGGTTCTGAGGTTTCATTTCATTCAGCCTTTCACCGTTTCCTGGGGTCAACCAGGATGAGCTGTATGAGACACCTATTTGCCTGGGTCTTCACCATTATTAATTGAAACGTAGAGGAAAACATTTGGCACACATAGTTCTCTCTCACAGACCTCAAGAAACGACGTAAGAATCAACCATGGCACAAAGATGACAATTACCTACTTCAATGTAACAAGTTCTACTTATATATATTTTCTTTTTTAAAAAATATATTAAATATGTACAGCTGACAAAAATAAGTGCATTTTTTGCTATTGTTGAATAGAATAGTTGTAATCTAGTATAAAAGCTCATGTAGAAGATTTTACCCTCCAATACACACAAATCTTAGAGAACAGATATGCCTCCACGGTATGAGAGAGAAAGAGAGAAAACAGCAGCAAAAAATATCAAGGACAGAAGGAAAGATCTGAAGCATACCTCCCTTAAAAAAAAGTGAATATTTTGAGAGGTGGGTGGATCAGATGGGAAATGGTATAATTTGATGCCATAAAAACATGTGGCTAAATCAATAGCATTGGATGGCTGGTCATCAACTCATTTCTCATGGAACGCTGGTCTTAGTCCAGTTCTTAGCCAATGGGATGCGTGAATCAAAAATCCCATCATTATCCCTAAATGGCATCCTGGAGGCAGACTCAGCAGATAGGTCAATGACTGAACAAGCACGAAGACTGAATACACTTCCTTTTCAGCTGCAGAGGAGATCCCTCTTGGCCAGGATCAAGACACGTGGTAAATACATGACAGAAGGAAGCTTGCATGTGACAATTTGATGGATAAACAAACTACTAAATTGAAAAGAAAAAGAATGCTTTTAAAAATAACACTGACTTCTGCAAAGAACTTCCTTCAACTTTTAAAGCCATTACATATCAGAGGGTTAAAACATTTTTAAAAGGCTCTGCATCCCTCCATATCTAGATACATTTTAGATTTTAAGTCTCCGTAAGAATGCTATTCTTAACGCATTGTTTATTTTAGCAGATCAGAAGCTGCTTAGAGTTTTATTGGTCAGTATCTGATCTGTCATCTTCTTTAGCTATTTTTCATCCCTGCATCTTGAACACTAAGAGGAAATGGCTTTTCTTCTGGAAATGGTAAGCTTGGAGGCAAACTATCTGCAGCTTCCACTGAGATTTGAATTTCAGATTCTCTTTTCAAGGGGTTTTCTTCTTTAGAAAGGGGAATTTCTTCCTCTGTTGGAGTGCAGTAGGGAACATTTTCATAATCCGTAGTGGTTGAAGTGGTCGGTTCTGGAAATTGTGGGTTGTGGTTTGAATTACACACGTTAACAATACAAGTTACATTCACCTGCGTTCCTCCACTACCAGAATGCTCTGTGAAACAAACAGAAAACAAAACAAATTAAAAGTGGAAGAGTGAAACCTACAGCAGGATGATAAGATTCTTTATCCAGTTTAATGACTTAAGAAACAATTATAAGTTATAAAACAAACTAAGTAGATGAAATCTCCTTCCTTCTCTTACTATAGGCAGAGTTGGTAGCACCAGTTAGGGTACGTCTACACTGCAACTAAATACCCGAGGCTGGCCCAAGCCAGTTGAATTAGACTTGCAGGGCTCAAGCTAAGAGTCTGCTTAATTGCAGTGGAGATGTTCAGGCTCCACCCGAGCTCTGGGACCTTCCCACCTTGCAGGGTCCTAGAGCCCGGGCTGCAGTCCCAGCCTGTACAGCTACACAGCAGTTAAACAGTTCCTAAACCCAAGTCAGCTGGCACAGATCAGCCGAGAGTGTTAAATTGCTATGTAGACATACCCCTAGAGTTAAGGTTACCAAAACACTTTCCACTATAAGCGCCTGTTTTCAGTGGCTTATAGCTTTGCCAAACTTGACCTGTCTGGACTAAAATTTTTATGCCAAGTGTCTGCCCCAGGCTGAATTTTTGGGGAAAATTTCAGCTAAGAAAGTCCAGCTGTTTTCAATAATTAGGTTACAGAAACCTTAATTCTGCACAAGCAACCTTAATTCTGGAATTTTCTAACTGTTGAGTGCTTGCCCTTGCAACCTTAACATTCTTTTAACATGGATTCTTTGGATGTAATCCGTAAAGACATTGGGGCAACAAAAACCATTCAGAGTCATTGGATCATTTTTGACTCCCTGGATATTTGTTGACTTTTTTTTTTCTCCTTACTCCCCATCTCATTCCCTACACTCTTCCCAGTTTTCTTCCTTTATTGCCCCCTTGTCTCCTTTTCCCACTCTTAGTTTAATACTTACAATTATGCTGCCCCCTTTGCCTGTGTTTTTTCTGGAAGATGTTAACGGCTGCCAAAAAGCCGCACTTTGACATATAAACAACCAAGGACATGGTTAAAAGCTAATGGGCCCCCTTCTTTCAAGCTAAATGGAAGGAGCAATTAAATGTCTCTTTATGTAGTGATAGCTGGAAACAATAGGAGGCTACCACCCAAGGCACTAGGCCACATGGCAAAGCCTGATTAGCTAAGCCATGTTTCAGAGTAACAGCCGTGTTAGTCTGTATTCGCAAAAAGAAAAGGAATACTTGTGGCACCTTAGAGACTAACCAATTTATTTGAGCATAAGCTTTCGTGAGCTACAGCTCACTTCATCGGATGCATACTGTGGAAACTGCAGAAGACATTATATACACAGAGACCATGAAACAATACCTCCTCCCACCCCACTCTCCTGCTGGTAATAGCTTATCTAAAGTGATCACTCTCCTTACAATGTGTATGATAATCAAGGTGGGCCATTTCCAGCACAAATCCAGGTTCTCACCCCCCCCCTTTTTTTTTCTTCCAAAAACCACACACACAAACTCACTCTCCTGCTGGCAATAGCTCATCCAAACTGACCACTCTCCTTACAATGTGCATGATAATCAAGGTGGGCCATTTCCAGCATAAATCCAAGTTTAACCTGAATGTCTGGGGGGGAGGGGGGAGTAGGAAAAAACAAGGGGAAATAGGCCTATTTCCCCTTGTTTTTTCCTACTCCCCCACCCCCCCCAGACATTCTGGTTAAACTTGGATTTATGCTGGAAATGGCCCACCTTGATTATCATGCACATTGTAAAGAGAGTGGTCACTTTAGATAAGCTATTACCAGCAGGAGAGCGGGATGGGAGGAGGTATTGTTTCATGGTCTCTGTGTACATAATGTCTTCTGCAGTTTCCACAGTATGCATCCGATGAAGTGAGCTGTAGCTCACGAAAGCTTATGCTCAAATAAATTGGTTAGTCTCTTAGCTAAGCCATGTGATCTGAGGGGTTCCCTGCTAGAATATTGATTGCTGGCTTTCTCCTAAACATACATACATACACACACACACACACACACACAGCTTCAGACAGTGAGGGAAGCGGCTGTGAGCATGGCCCTGAGAGGGAACAGGGACAGAACTTGTTGGGCACGGAAATGGCTGAAGGGGCAGACTTGAAAATAGTGAACAAGGAAACTGCCTATTGTTTGGTCCTAGTGTGTTCAGGGAGACAGGACTTTATGTACATTCTTCATCAACAAACAGGATTGCATCAAAGAAAACACTGGCTCATATCATCAATTTCTCTTCCTAACAGAAACAAACCTGCAAGGGCCCCAGATATTGGCTAACTGCTCAGGCCAAAGGGGCAACAGCCTACAACATTCTGTCCACACCCGTCCAGCATCGCTAGTCTCCCAATCATAGAATCATAAAATATCAGAGCTGGTAGGGACCTCTGGAGGTCATCTAGTCCAACCCCCTGCCCAGAGCAGGACCAATCCCAACTAAATCATCCCAGCCAGGGCTTTGTCAAGCCTGACCTTAAAAACTTCTAAGGAAGGGGATTCCACCACCTCCCTAGGTAACGTATTCCAGTGTTTCACCACCCTCCTAGTGAAAACGTTTTTCCTAATATCCAACCTAAATCTCCCCCACTGCAACTTGAGACCATTACTCCTTGTCCTGTCCTCATCTACCACTGAGAATAGTCTAGAACCATCCTCTTTGGATCCACCTTTCAGGTAGTTGAAAGCAGCTATCAAATCCCCCCTCATTCTTCTCTTCCGTAGACTAAACAATCCCAGTTCCCTCAGCCTCTCCTCATAAGTCATGTGTTCCAGACCCCTAATAATTTTTGTTGCCCTCCGCTGGACTCTTTCCAATGTCTCCACATCCTTCTTGTAGTGTGGGGCCCAAAACTGGACACAGTACTCCAGATGAGGCTTCACCAATGTCGAATAGAGGGGAACGATCACGTCCCTCAATCTGCTGGCAATGCCCCTACTTATACATCCCAAAAGGCCATTGGCCTTCTTGGCAACAAGGGCACACTGCTGACTCATATCCAGCTTCTCGTCCACTGTCACCCCTAGGTCCTTCTCTGCAGAACTGCTGCCTAGCCATTCGGTCCCTAGACTGTAGCTGTGCATTGGGTTCTTCCGTCCTAAGTGCAGGACCCTGCACTTATCCTTATTGAACCTCATCAGATTTCTTTTGGCCCAATCCTCCAATTTGACTAGGTCCCTCTGTATTCTATCCCTACCCTCCAGCGTATCTACCACTCCTCCCAGTTTAGTATCATCCGCAAATTTGCTGAGAGTGCAATCCACACCATCCTCCAGATCATTTATGAAGATATTGAACAAAACCGGCCCCAGGACCGACCCTTGGGGCACTCCGCTAGATACCGGCTGCCAACTAGACATGGAGCCATTGATCACTACCCGTTGAGCCCGACAATTTAGCCAACTTTCTACCCACCTTGTAGTGCATCCATCCAGCCCATACTTCTTTAACTTGCTGACAAGAATACTGTGGGAGACCGTGTCAAAAGCTTTGCTAAAGTCGAGGAATAACATGTCCACTGCTTTCCCTTCGTCCACAGAACTAGTTATCTCATCATAGAAGGCAATTAGGTTAGTCAGGCATGACTTGCCCTTGGTGAATCCATGCCTACTGTTCCTGATCACTTTCCTCTCCTCTAAGTGCTTCAGAATTGATTCCTTGAGGACATGCTCCATGATTTTTCCTATTTCTTCAAGCAGTCACTCCTCCCTCCTTCTCATCAGCTGTCTCCACACACTCCCACCACTTGTCTTGTAACTTAACATTCTATTGACATTTGTGGCACGCTCTATGTCAAAAAAATAATGATAATAAAATCCTGGAGGGCTCTGGTGTTCACCTTTCGATAGACTCTTACCTGAGCTTGCAGAGCTGGGCCTGGCTCCACCGTGATGATTACAACCTTCTGAGGTCATACGTCTCTGCTGAGTTCTCTCTGTTTCTTTCTTTTCTGTGTTCTTAATACTTATTCCACTGATTCTTGAAGCTGTGTTGTCCAAAGAGCTGCTGCTTGACCCAGGAGTTTCTAAGAGGTGCTGCTCCTCCTGCTGAGGACCACTGGTGCTCTGTGCTCCTGCATCTCGTTGCCTTTTGTCAGGCTGCTTCTGAGGACACAAGAAGGGTTGGGACGGTTACAGTAAATGGCAAAAAGGTCAAACTTTGTGAGACTTTTAACAAGAAAAGAAGATATTAGGTTGAAATAAAGCCTGGGGCTTTATTTCACTGGTTGGGTCAGATCCGCAACTGTTGTCGACTGGCATAGTTTCACTGATGTCAATGGAGCCACAACAATTTACACCAGGTGATGGTCTGACCCTTTATGTCCTAGGTCTGTACTTAGGGGCCTGAAGAAACCTTTAGCGATCTCCTGGTGACCCCACTGGCATACTGACCACTACGAGGCCATTGCAAACTGTTGCATCTGAGGCTCTAACTTGTTCAGGGGGCAACCCATCCCCTTATCTCTCCAGCTATATTTTTCAGCTATTCATTTTTATTATATTTTTAACAGATATTGATCTTGCATGAATTTATAAAACATTAATGAATGAAAAGAGGCGGCAGTGAAGAAGGAAAGAACGGATACTCACCAAATCTGGAGCTTCAATTGGACAAGAACCAAATCATGGTGCAAGTGAGAAAAGAAAGTGACAATTAAAAACAAAACACCAAGTACTAGCAATTACAAAGAGCTGCACTTTAACTGAACGGGGAGATGTGGTCTGCAAGAGTCTGCATTTTATTTTGTTCTTGTATCATCTGTGGGTGGAGCAGACCTGGCTGTGTACCCTGTTTTAAAATGTTATCAAACATTTGCTTTATATTCACTCTGCAATGTGCCTAGAGTCTGGGACAGATGCAGTGGACAAAGGGGATTCTCAAAAATCAATTGAATTAAATAATCAGCGCACTCTAGCGGAAAGGACAAAGAGTGCTGATCACAATCAAAGTCATGGCCATAATAATTAAGTAAAATAACAATTAATAATGTTGTGTAATTCTATTATGAAGCACAAAACACTTTACAAACTGCAGTGGGAGTTTTTGTTGCACAGGTGCTTGACTTCATGGGAACGCTGGAGGCTTATAGGCCCGTGTCTCAGATACGAGGGATTATATGAGGCTTCAGCAGTGCACAGGTCTCATGCCAGCCTTCCATGCAGGGAAAAATTTCACCCCAAATACATATTGAATATTGTGGATAGGAGACTAGCATTTCTATATCTAAGTTTATTATTCATTTAATTTCATGTGTTATTTTCACTCCATGAATCTTACCTTTTTTTCTATAAACTATGAAACAGGCAACCCCTGCAAATACGATGAGTGCTAGAAACGTCAATCCTACTATTATACCTACAGAAAACAAAAGAGAAATAATTTGGCCGACAAAACTAAGCTGTACTGGTAAAAACTGGTGATTTTTATTTTTTTTTGTTCTCCTTTGCTATAAATTTAAATATCACACAAATCAGTTATGCATCTAAGTTTAATAGTGAGCGTTGGTTTTGGTTGATAGATACAAAAGATCTTATTTTGATCTCACTTGCCTCATTAAATTGGACTTTCCCATAGTTTTGAAAACTATGGAATGGATTCTGGCCCACACACTGTGGAGGGATCGATTCTGGCCCACACACCACCCATCAGAGAGCCACACTAGGCCAAGAGGAGAATTCCCCAGGTGCAGGAGAAGCATAGGGCTGACATAAGGAACCCTATGTTGCCCCTTATACACACAGGCCTCAGCATAAAAGGTATGCCAGGAGAAGGAGATAGCATCCCCACAGTGTTCAATACTATGGAGATGCTGTGCTGCACAGAGGCAACCTGGCTAAGACTGCCATACATCAGAATGACTCCCAGGAGGCTTGTTGAGCCAGAGGCCATTTTGGCCCTATAGCGACCCAGATTCTAGACATTATACCTTTGCACTTGCTCCTCCTGGGCTGCATCTCTCATAATCTGGCCCTGGGCCCCGGAGGAAATTTGCCATGTACTAGAGCTGGGTACTTTTTTTTTTTTTTTTTTTGGGGGGGGGGGGGGGAGGGGGAGATGTACAAACCAGTCCAAGCAAGGCTTTTTGAACTCATCCAATGGAATGCAAGCATTGTGAGTTTGCATTTGCAAATGATTTCATAAGCGATCAGTAAAGAAACACGTATGCATCCCCTCACTTCCTGAACAGAAAAAAAAAAGTGAACTTAAGCAATAGCTCACCAATGGTCTGAGAGACATCAGGAGAAGGGACTTGATGGACAGCTTTGGTTTTTATTTCTTTGGTTCCAAAAACGGAGCTTTCTGCTGTAAGCTGGCCAGTGCTGGGCATGGTGGCATGAGGAGGAGATGTTGCTATGACAGCAATGTCTACCTCGGAATCACTGCAGACTGTGTCACTTGTGCTACTTCCTTCAACAGACACTGACTGACAGCTGCAAGAAACAAGAGGAGGGTTTAAAAACAAAACCACCCCCCGGACACAATTACAGCCTGATGTTTTGTTAAATTAGAAAGGGCAAATCGGTGACTTACACTCTGTGTGGTTTGCAGGAGGCAGTTGAGGAGTCTTCATCTGAAAAAGTGCCGGGGGGGCAGGGGGAACAGTCTGTATTCGTAACGTCCGTTCCTTTAAATATATATTTCCAAATGTTGCCAGTTAGTCACTTGTTGAGAAACGCCAAATGAATCATAAAGTTCTAGTTGGTCATACAGATCCTGGAAATGTTACGAAGACAGTAAACAAAAGCGCAAGCTTTGACAGCCTCCCAGCCAAGCATCCCACATGCTGCTCTTGATAAGGACAAAAAGAAAAAAAGACAGAATCCCAGATACAGAAGGAAAGATTAACTGGGCTGTCATCTCTATGCCCTTGAGGGCTATGGTATTTTTCAAAGGGTTACTTGGAATCAACTGGAACAGTTAAAACACGGCATTAAAAGCCAAACCCTGCAGTCTTTGCCAAACCTTAATCAGGCAAAACTCCTAACCCAGTCAACAGAGTTTTACTTGAGTAAGGACTGCAGCATTTGGCAGCCATAAAAAATTAGTCCCCCTTCCCCAGCAGCCTCTGGGTATGATGCTTTTTCTTCACATCAGTACATTCACCACCATTCTGGGGCCAATTGAGGTAGGCACAAAATTTAAAATACAGTCTAAACCTTGATGCAATCCGAACAACGTTCAGCAAGCATGAATGACCGAAACGGAGAACACGTATTTCGCAAGTAGAGACAGGATCATAACAACAAGCTTTTTCCACTGCGTGGCATGAGGAAGGAAGATTACAGAATGAAACGAAAGCTCTGCAACACAAAGCTGCTGGGGAACGTACACTTTAAGAGTCATACTACATCCCACAGTCACACTTCAAGGCCACTTAAAACAATACAGCCCGCAGCAATACACAGCAGACACCGAAGGCACTATAGTGCAAGCCACTATTAAAAATAATGAATGTCTCCATTCTAGAAACATTAATGTTTCGATCATTAAGAATGAAATTTCTTCCCTGGGCAGAGACAGCACAAGGCTCACATATCACTTAATCATTCAAAACAGGACTTAAGTAATTAATAGGCCTTAAGCTGGCCCTCTGCATAGCGATGAACTTCACCCTAAAAGAAAAATAAAATATCCAATATGGTTTTAGGGGCACTATGCTGTTGGATGTGCCATCTCTCAGGTTGGGTTCATTAAAGATCCCACAGAAGCTTTGACAAAATAAAGTGTGTTAGCCCCAGAGTCCTGGCCATATTACTTCTCCTCAGTAATTACAGTCTGCTCATCTAAAATTTCCCCTGAATTTTTTATCATGTTAGGTATTCGTCACCTTTTGTCCTGAACCACAGGGTAGGGTTGCTTTGCAGATACATTTATTTATAAAGTGCACATTACCATGGTAACAACTGTTGTGAGTGCCATCTTCCACCCAAGATGTGGCTGCATTTTACTGATGGGTGACAATATTGTCATTTTTACTCCACCCTTATTCAGGAAGAACTCCCACTGAAAACAGGACTGCAGAAATAAATCCACCTGTTCTGAGATTTTTAAGCCATCCTGAGACAGCTACACTGTCATAGGGTCCTTGGAAAATGCAGTACCATCTACAGCAGGGTGAAATTCACTTGTGGTGGCCCACTGCACACTATGATAAACAGAAAATGTGGACAGGTTTCGGTTTCCACAAAGAAGGTTTGTGGCGACTGGATGTGTAACATAGTGAATACCAGTGAAAATGAGGTAGGATTAGAAAAGGCTAAAATAGGGAAAGAACAAGTTGAAAATTACTTAGACAAGTTAGATGTCTTCAAGTCACCAGGGCCTGATGAAATCCTAGATTACTCAAGGAGCTGACTGAGGAGATATATCTGAGCCATTAGCAATTATCTTTGAAAAGTCATGGAAGACAGAAGAGATTCCAGAAGACTGGAAAAGGGCAAATATAGTGCCCATCTATAAAAATGGAAATAAGAACAACCCTGGGAATTACAGCCCCGTCAGCTTAACTTCTGTAACTGGAAAGATAATTGAACAAATAATTAAGCAATCAATTTGCAAACATCTAGAAGATAAGAAGGTGATAAGTAACAGTCAGCATGGATTTGTCAAAAACAAATCGTGTCAAACCAACCTAATAGCTTTCTTTGACTGGGTAACAAGCCTTGGGGAGGGGGGGGGAGGAAGCGGTAGATGTGATATATCTTGACTTTAGTAAAGCTTTTGATACTGTCTCGCATGACCTTCTCATAAACAAATTAGGGAAATGCAATCTAGATGGAGCTACTATAAGGTGGGTGCAAAACTGGTTTGGAAAACCGTTCCCAGAGAGTAGTTATCAGTGGTTCACAGTCATGCTGAAAGGGCATAACGAGTGGGGTCCTGCAGGGATCAGTTCTGGGTCCGGTTCTGTTCAATGTCTTCATCAATGACTTAGAGAATGGCATATAGAGTACACTTACAAAGTCTGTGGATAATATTAAGCTGGGAGGGGTTGCAAATGCTTTGAAGGAGACTATTAAAATTCAAAATGATCTGGACAAACTGGAGAAATGGTCTGAAGTAAAGAGGATGAAATTAAATAAGGACAAATGCAAAGTACTCCACTTAGGAAGGAACAATCAGTTGCACACATACAAAATGAGAAATGACTGCCTAGGAAGGAGTACTGAGGAAAGGGAACTGGGGGTCATAGTGGACCACAAGCTAAATATGAGTCAACAGTGTGACGCTGTTGCATAAAAAGCAAACATCATTCTGGGATGTATTAGCAGGAGTATTGTAAGCAAGACACAAGAAGTAATTCTTCCACTTTATTCCGTGCTGATTAGGCCTCAACTGGAGTATTGTGTCCAGTTCTGGGCGCCACATTTCAGGAAGGATGTGGACAAATTGGCAAAAGTCCAGAGGAGAGCAATGAAAATATTAAAGGTCTAGAAAACATGTCCTGTGAGGGAAGATTGAAAATATTGGGTTTGTTTAGTCTGGAAAAGAAGACTGAGAGGGGACACGATAAAAGGTTGTTACTAGGAAGAGGAAGAAAAATTGTTTTTCTTAACCTCTGAGGATAGGACAAGAAGCAATGGGCTTAAATTGCAGCAAAGGAGGTTTAGGATGGACATTAGGAAAAACTTCCTAGCTGTCAGGGTGGTTAAGCACTGGAATAAACTGCCTAGGGAGGTTGTGGAATCTCCATCATTGGGGATTTTTAAGAGCAGGTTAAACGAACACCTGTCAGAGATGGTCTAGATAGTACTTAGTCCTGCCTTGAGTGCAGGGGACTGGGCTAGATGACCTCTCGAGGTCCCTTCCAGTTCTGTGGTTCTATGAGTGACACATATGGAACAAATCGCAAAACAGAGCAAAATAATAAAGCAAAAAGAGTGGAGAGAGATAAGGAGAGCTTTACTGAAACACACAACTGTGCGAAGAGGGGACCATATATCCTTTCCCCACCCCCCAGACAACTCTATTGTGACTCTTTATGCTGTATTTGGTGCATAGATACTGTTATGTTGGGTGCCCTAGAAATACCTAAGAAAGTAATTTAGGAGATCAGAGGAAAACATTTCTGTAATGTATAGTGTGCAGGGTTGATCAGCCATTATTTTTATGGGCAGACAAGTCGCACAAATACTCACACTTCATCCCATAATTCTTTGTACATGGAACCTGCTCACCTCAAACTTAATTTACCTAGTTTGGAAACGCCATAGCCTTTTCTACACGTCTTGTGTGCTTTACAAAACAGGCAGCGACCGTGACTTTGTTTTGTAGTACAGTAAGTGTTGGCTGAGCAGCTGCAGATTCTGTCATGGGTTCCTGTGCATTCTTGAGTCTGCACTAATCCTAATTCCAAAAAACAAGAAAGAAAGTTGTCACGACATAAGGAAGAATTAAAGCGACAGTCCTCACTACTGTTAGTACAGAATGGAAGTGAAGGTCAATTATTTTGCAGCAGGTGACTAGCAGGCTTAGATTCCTCTTCAAAGGGAAAGGTTTTGCAATGGGTTTTGCCTTTGCGCACACATTTTCTGAAGAGTGACCTCTCTTGTACAGGCGCAATTTGCATTTGCAAAATTTGCACTTAGATTTGGATTCCCACAGTTGAACTGCAGCCATAAACCTAAGCTCTTGTGCCTCTGATTACCCAGTTTTCAATACAAAGAGAGGACAGGACCCAGAATAGCTGAAAATATACCTCACAGTGAGAGGAAAATATACCACTTAACATGGTACTTTGAATGGGAGCCCCCAGACATTTTTCACCTGGTACACACGGCTGAACCCCCTCATGTCCTTCCCCCCATCCTTCATCAGGGCTCCCCACCACCCCTCTCCTGGCTGGATCCCCTGCGTGGGACCTCACCACAGCTCCCCATAGTTGTAGCAGGTCTTGAGGTTGCACTGAGCAAGTCCTGAGGGTTCGGCAGTTGCTGGGAGTGGGATGAGGCGGGGCAGGCCCGCAGCAAGGAGCCCTGGTGTAGGAGCTGGCCTCCCAGCAGCGGCAAGGAGGAGAAGCGCCGGCTGCCCCACGGCCCACTCAGGTTGGGAGCGGGCATGCGGCCCCACCGCCCTTCCTGATCAGCACCGCAACCCCTGTGCGCCAGGTGGCAATGCCACTCACTCGGTTTTGGCCCCGCCGATCATGATGGAGGGGCCGTGGAGCCAAACCTGAGTGGGCAGTGCTGCTTCTCCTCAGCACTGCCATTGAGCAGCCGGGGCAGAAGTTGGGAGGTGGGGGGGAGGCGGGGACTGAGTGAGGGGCCTTGAAACCTGTGGCACTGGGGGTCACAGTGCTGTTCAGGAGGGGCCTCGAGGCTCTGCTCCGATGATCCTAGTGCAGCACCAGGGCTCGCCATACTTCCAGCAGCCCGACCCCTGGGCGCCCCTGCCAGTGGTATGTGCTGTGCGTAATGTGCAAACAGCTGCGGGCACCACTCGTGCTTTGGTCCTATGGACATCGGCTCAGGCCAGGGGCTGCCCACATTTTGCCCAAGGATCATACTGGCCACTTGCCAGGGACCCAAGAGCTGCACTTCATTCACATAATATGAAGCAAATTGCAAATGCCCTCATTTTTTATTATGGAGATGAGGCCTATGTAGACTATAGCTCCCAAAACACAATGCTTCATCTGCATCCAAGTGGATCGCGAAGCAGCACTGCATCCCATCAGTCTCTATCTACCTGCCCATCACTACGGTATCTGAGAGCTATGCTGGGACCTGGAGCCTCACAGGACAATCCATCTAGACTGAACGTGAGCCTGATCACAGATCACACTGCAGACATCTGCAATTAGCCAGTTTTGTCTGCCCCCTTTAATCCAAAGCTCACGGACATCAATGACTCCCATTGACATAAGCTTTGCACCAGGCCCTTTATTCTTTAGGATGCTTCCCTTCCCTCCTAATTGTGAGGGAAGTGAATGAGAACATTACTTTTTCCCACTACCCCTACTAGGGGTCACATGCAATAGGAGAACAGACTCTGTTGTTCCAATCTACAGTCACCAGTGATTACGTTGTGTTACACACTGCACCCTGTGATGGATTGAGCCAATATTGGGCCCCACACTACAAGGAGGGTGTGGAAAAATTGGAAAGAGTCCAGTGGAGGGCAACAAAAATGATTAGGGGACTGGAACACATGACGTATGAGGAGAGGCTGAGGGAACTGGGATTGTTTAGTCTGCAGAAGAGAAGAATGAGGGGGGATTTGATAGCTGCTTTCAACTACCTGAGAGGTGGTTCCAGAGAGGATGGTTCTAGACTATTCTCAGTGGTAGAAGAGGACAGGACAAGGAGTAATGGTCTCAAGTTGCAGTGGGGGAGGTTTAGGTTAGATATTAGGAAAAACTTTTTCACTAGGAGGGTGGTGAAACACTGGAATGCGTTACCTAGGGAGGTGGCGGAATCTCCTTCCTTAGAAGTTTTTAAGGTCAGGCTTGACAAAGCCCTGGCTGGGATGATTTAGTTGGGGATCGGTCCTGCTTTGAGCAGGGGGTTGGACTAGATGACCTCCTGAGGTCCCTTCCAACCCTGATATTCTATGATTCTGTGAATATCCTTCTGGTGCCTGAACAACAGAGCAAATGATACTAACAAAAACAATACAAGAACATCACAAGTCACCCCCACAGCTGGTGCTAATTATTGGAGGCCAAGAAATGAATGGACCATGGGACCTGAAGTATCCCCTCACCTGCTCAGGCGGCCCCTTCAAGTCAGGGTTCTAGCAATATTGACTGAGCAGTGCAAGGAGAAAGTGACGCTGCTACCATGTGGTACCAATTTTGTGGCTAGCAGAGAAGTTCAGTCTCTAGGAATCTCAGTCTGATGCCAAATTATTAAGAATAAAAAATCTGACAGGGATAAATAAGTGACCTAGAAATCTTTTCCCTCGCTGATTTCTAGGATGCTATTTATATTTCAACTGTCGTATAATGAAAATTTGCACTGGGAATATAGCCAGGTGACAGAAAGACAAAACCCACCATATTATTCAGAAGATAGAAAAGCACGTTAAACCAAACCAAACCTAGGAGCAGACCACTAGTACCGTTTCCAGGCAATAAATTCCTTCTGGATTGTGGTATTCATCTAGAATGAACTTCACCCCTGAGCAGCTGCCCACGCACCACTGCTGTCTTCACAACAGAGCTGAAGTGAGACTTAAAGAGGTGCACAGGCATCTCTGGGTAGGCTCTCAACACAGAGGCAAGTTTCACCTCTGGAGCATAATTTAGATCTATCTTTTCCTTTGCAGCATCACTAAAACAAAACAAAGCTGGCAAAGGGATAAGCCTCCCAGGCAAGGACTCTGGCATACCGGCTTCGCAGCGGGGTGAGCAGCCAAGGCAGCGCCGAGCTCTGTTCCAGAGCGCTGTATACGTGTTTCTCTCACACGGCGCGCATTCGGTGTCAGAACTGCGATTACAGCTTTGAAGCACATGGTAACCTACAAAACAAGCAAAGAAAAGGTCTGCTTGGAATGACTCAGTAGGAATTGCATCTGGTAAGTTTCGTTCATAGCTGTGGTACCGATTTCCCTTCATCATCATCCTGTTTGCTGGTTGATTAAAGGAAACATGAAGTTTTGATAACCACAACATAGATGTTAAAATAATGGTGAGACTGAGACATTAAAGGATACGGGCGAAGAAATGCCACAGCAACCTCAACTCCTCATCCTCTTGTTCCTAAATATTGCAATATATATTGTACCAAATTCTGACCTACGATACTTCTTATTTTTGTATGGCACTTGGATACCAAGCTGATAAGTATCTTAGAATTACCACAGATTCACAGGTATATATGTACTCAAGTCCCATTGATTTAAGTAGGAGTTGCAAACATTTACTCCAGGGCAGAGTTTGATGATCTATGCTGTGTAACACAAATATTTGGTACCTTTTAAGGATCTCAAAACACCTTAAAAATATGAAGGCACTGATTTAGCAAAGAATTTAAGCCAAGACAAAAGCTTTGCATTCAGAGTGCGTGTGATCAAAAAGATCACAGACCAACAGCCTTCTCAGCTGTAGCATGGCATCCATGTGAGAGAGGTGGAAGAACTTGATGGAATATTTGGTGACACTGGACTTCTGAAAGGAGATCCAGTACAAATAACCGTAAGAAACAATGCTGAACCATACAGCGTGTACATACACCTCGCAGGATTCCTAGCCCATTACTTCATAAAGCGGAAACTGAGTTAATGAGAACGCAGCAGATTGGCATAATGGAGACAATCTCTGAGCCAACAGCAAGGTGTGCCCCAGTGGAACCAGTTATAAAGAAAAATGGGAGAATACAAATCTGCGTGGAACTTAGAAGACTTAATGGAGCAGTTGTGGGAGAACATATCCTCTCAACACTGGATGTCTCTCTCTCCAAAGTGAAAGGAACTACAATACTCTCCAAGCTGGATGCCTTGAGAGGATTCTGGCAAATCCCTTTAGCCAGAGATTGTGCTAAACCAACTACATTTAGCATACCCTTTGGGAGATTTTGCTTTCAAAAGATGACCTTTTGGGATTACCAGTGCACCTGACATTTTCCAAAGAAAGATGGCAGAACTGTTAATGAACACAAATGGAGTTGTAGTTTTCATGGATGGTATTTCGATGTACGGCTCTTCGATGGAAGAATACAACAAAACCATCAACAAAGTCCTACGGACTAATAAGTCAGTCTGGACACATGTTTTTCACCTACCCTAAATGGAGTTTTTGGGACAGACAACAAACAAAGATGGAATCAGTCCTAGCCCTGAGAAAGTACAAGCAATTCAAGAACTGAATGCACCTGTGAACATACCAGAAAGAAACATGTACCGGGGGTGGTAAATTACCTTAGTCGAAACCTGCAAGACCTTTCTACGGTGACAAAGCCACTGAATGAAGTGTTAAAATCCAACGCATCTTGGTACCGGAAGGAGGAGGGGGGGAAAAAAAAAAATCAAGACATTGCCTTCAACAAGGTAAGAGAAATGATCTCAACAGCTCCAGTTCTCAAGTACTACGAAGAGTACAAACACACAATGGGGGTCAGTGCCAATGCAGGCAGCATGGCCTAGGTGCAGTATTGTTGCAACAACATGGCTCTGAGTGGAAGCCAGTTGCATTTTACTCTTGCACGCTTACAGAAGCGGAAAAAATATGCCCCGATTGAAAAGGAGTGCCTGGGAAATGTATGGACACGTGAGAACTTTTGCAGATACCGGTGTGGATTATGGTTCGTCATCAGTGTAAACAAATCCAAACTGCTGTAACCCTCACCAGTGGAAAAGTCCTGGATCAAGCACCATTAAGATGCTAACATCTTTTGATAAGGTTAATGAGATTTAACCCAATTGCTAATAAGTTCTGGAGAAAAATCTGGTAGTTGCAGAACGCTTCGTCATGGAATGCATCATTGCACTCAACTACCCATGAGTTTAAAGATGTTGTAACAGCGTACATGGAAGCTATGGACACATACAGACCACCATCAGAAAAGAGACTACACCAGCTACAAAAACCAACCTTGGCAGACCTGCAAGTTTAGGAAGTTCTAAGTTACATTAGAGCTGGCTCGCCCAAGTATCTAAAGGACGCTAAGGAAATGACAAGAGAGACTACATTGCAGTGCATAGACAATTAAGCAAGTCAAATGGACACATGAATAAAGGCAATTGCATCATAATTCTAAACGATATTAAAGGAGAAATCCTACATCTCATCCATGAAGGACATTACGGATTCAGGACAGGTAATTAGATTCAGTACTGTAACCAGCTAACCACATGGTACGGTGGTTGGGCATCAGCAAGGATAAAGAAAGAAGTATGTGCATGCGAACATTGTAGAACTAACACACCAACACAGCACAAAGAACCTTTAACAACACAACCTCTACCAGAGAGATCTTGGAAGAGACTAGCTGCAGATTTATGTGAATTCAGAGGACATCATTACCTGGTCATCGTTGACTATTTTTCCAATATAAATAACGTACTTGAAAGACATAACATGTTGCAGTGCTGTTGCGAAAACTAAAGGGCACTTTTGCTCACTTCGGTAGTCCAGAACAACTCGTCAAGGGAAACGGATCACAATTCGCTGCAGCAGAATGTAAGTCATTCCAAACAAAATAGGATTTTGATCATATTACTAGCAGCCCACATTACCCACAAGCAAATGGAGAGGCTGAGAGAGCTGTACAGATGGCCAAAAAAATCCTACAGCGGGAAGATTCATTCCTTGCTTTTCTGAGCTACAGATCAACACCAAGAGCTGCTACTGCATATAGTCCAGCACAACTCCTGATGGGAAGACAGCTCAGAACTACTGTTCCAACTTTGGGAAAGAATCTATCTCCAAAGTGGCCAGACATGAAGAGGTAGTGAAATTGGAAACAAAAGACTAAGAGAGCTTGCAAACCCTTTTATAACAGATGTCTCTCATCAGAGAGCTGCCAAGTCTAGAACCTGGCAACCGCGTTCCCGTCAAACTGGGAGGACGGGGGGGGAGGGGGAATGGACAACTCCAGCTGTCGAAAAGAAAAAAAAAAATCAGGTCAGATCATATGTAATCAAGACCGTCCAACAGTGGAGAGTTCAACAGAAACTGTTGACATCTACAGTCTGTTCCTCAGAAAGAACCATCAACAGAGCCAACTCTACAGATGGCAGATGCAGAACAAGACGACTCAAGGACTCCGAACAGACCGCAGCCAGTCATTGCAGCTAATGAATCGCCAGATGACAAAGTTGCCATGCGTTCAGGACAGGTAATTAGAAACCCAGAACAACTCAGAGACACTTAACAAGTTGTTCCATATTGAACTTCAAAACCAGTAGGATAGTGTAAATTTTGTAAAATGGTAGGAATGTAGAACTTAAAGGGAGATGGAATGAAATGCTAAGTTGCATTATACCAGTCAGCCACTAGGTGGCGCTGTGTGTGACACACAGTAGACCCTCAGTATTACCAGCACTTCAGGAATGGAGGCGGTAAGACTGAGCATTGATTTAATACAGCTTTGAAACTTTATTTTTCACTCGAAGTGGGCTTTAGCCCACAAAAGCTTATGCCCAAATAAATGTGTCAGTCTCTAAGGTGCCACAAGGCCTCCTCCTTGTTTAGGCAGAAGAAAAATGCTGCGTTTAACCATCTTAATTAAAATGAAACAAGCACAGAACGTTTCCTTTCTGTGTCAAATCTCTGTTTTAAGCTTTCCCTTTATTTTTTTTTTTTAGTAATTTACGTTTAACGCTGTACCCTGCTGTATTTGCTTTGTTCTCTCTGCTGCTGCCTGAACGTGTACTTCTGGTTCCATATGAGGCGTGTGGTTGACTGGGCAGTTCGAGGCTCTAGGGTACCTTACTTCAGCTAAACTCAGCCATACAGGCAGAGGACTGAAGGATTTGACACTGAACACATCTGGTGTGTATCGCTCACAAGGAAGCTCTGTAGGCGGTCCATATCTGGCATAGGAGCACGACATACAGGAACACGCTGGAGGACATGGTTGCTCAACGAGAGGAACAATGAGGCCCTGCCAAGAAAGCCTTCATAGCTAGTTGTGGCCCCACCTTTGAGAATCTCCATTTTAGGGATTAGTCATGTACTGGAGACACAGGGAACCATGAAGTCAAGCCCTGGCAGTTAAGTAACACAGGAAATGATTTCCAAATATTTGGTTTTCAAATATATTTTCTCTACAATTTCTAATTCAGCTCCATGCATCCTGTTGATGATTTAAGCCCCGATTTTTAAAAGGTATTTAGAGACACCACTGCACTCAGGGTTGTAACACCTTACTGATTTAGGAACCTACATCTCACTGACAACTCATGGGATTTTGACTCCTAAGTGCCTCAATCCCTTTTGGAAAAAAAGTGGCCTGGGGTCCTAAATCACCTAGGCTTTGCCATGCGGGTGGCAAAAGTGACTATAAGACCTTTAAAAAGCTGGGCTTTTTTATACATCAACATGAAAAACCCTTCTGTTCAACTTCGCAAATATCAACTACAGAGACTTTCAGTTTCCTCTGCATAGGTCCAAATCCTGGGCTTGTTATTGTGAAATATTATAATAAAAGGGGAGAGGGTGGCACTGAAGCTTGATCGCTGTTACTGCCCGAGTGTGAAGGTTTAATTATGAATCATTACATTTGCCTCCATTGCATTTCTAACACCGGAAACCCAAACGTTCGGTCTTGACATTTTTGGTCAACTCGAGCCACTCAGGCTGCTTCAGCAGAGGCTTGTTTCCTGCTTAATCATCCAAATCTCTGTGACAGGAACTTTGCACTTACAGAGACAAAGAGCATTTGCTCAGCAAGTTGTGAGGTAAATGCCAGGGGAGTAATAACAACTCTGGTGGCTTGTCTCCTTGATGACAATGTACCCGCCAAAGTTCTGAGCTCTCTCTGGGCTTTATATCTATATGATCCAAATACTTGGTGGGTAATTACAACAACCAGCAACTAAAATGTCTTCACCTGCAACCAAAAGAAAGCTTTCTGTGCTCAATAAATACTTACCAAGAAGATGTCACTACTAGATATCATTGGAAAATAGGTGTAGGCCTGGCCTGACATTAGTAACTTGCCTCATTTGTTAGTAGGCATTACTGGAAACAATAGGAAATGCCATTGCAAATCAGACCAGTGGTCCATGTAGTCTAGCACAGTGGTTCTCAAACTTGGGCAGCCGCTTGTTCAGGGACAGCCCCTGGCGAGCCAGGCCAGTTTTTTTACCTGCCGCGTCTGCAGGTTCGGCCAATCGCGGCTCCCGCTGGCCGCGGTTCACCGCTCCAGGCCAATGGGGGCTGCGGGAAGAAGCGCGGGCCGAGGGATGTGTTGGCCGCCCTTTCTGCAGCCCACATGGGCTTGGAGCAGCGAACCGCGGCCAGTGGGAGCTGCGATCGGCCGAACCTGCAGACGCAGCAGGTAAACAAACCGGCCCGGCGCGCCCGGGGCTTTCCCTGCACAAGCAGCGGCCCGGCTTTGAGAACCACTGGACTAGCATTCTGGCTTTGAAAGCAGTCAGCACCAGATGCTTCATAGGAAAAAGGCACTTGACTCCATAATGAACAATTACAGAATAACTGAATCTACCCAGAGCTAGATTGTACCTAATAATATTGTGTAAATACTAAATTGTACCCCAGACCAGGATTAACAGTGTTTTTGCTATTACTGTACTCAGGCTGACATTGGATAATAATGTTACACTGGAGGCAAGGATTCGGTGCTGGCGGTTTAAATTAGTTTTATATGTTATTTTCCTTGTATGGAAATACATTTTTACAAATATTTTAAAATAAAAAGATTATGCTCAAAAAATTGGCAGGTAAAGCTGCATCTGTTCACTTTTAAGAACCCAGCAAATTCCCAAGAAACCCCAAAGCCTCACCACGAAACAGATGAATCGGCCGCACTGCACCTGGCACAGGATCCAAATCCTGCCAGATAAGACTTTGGCGCCAGACTCATTCGAAGGTTCAGCCAACCAGGAGCACCCTTTGGTAAGCCCTGGCCAGAAGTAATTCAGGCAACTGGCTCCAGGCCCTGCGGTAAACCTTTCTTATGGTCCCAGAATCAACAATACACGGTCTCATGGCTGGGAGTACATTAAAGCCTCAAAAATCGGCGGCTCCTCTGGCTCTCTCAATAATGCAGGCGCACCACATTTATTCAGAAACCAGATGGATTTAGCCTTGCACCGTAACAGTCATAAATAACCTAAATCCATTACCTGGAGGGCATTTGCTACAACATTTATTAATGTTTTCTTCAAAGTATTCAGCGTGTGGGTCTTTGCACGCCGCGATCTTCTGCGCATAAGTCAACGAAGAGCCCTAGGAAAAAGAAAGGGAAAGTTGTCAGAGGCAAGCATATTATGACCCCTAATGTTGCTGGTGTGTTTGGGGTTTTTTAACCTTTTATTTTTCCTTTATTTAACAGCTGTTTGAGACAGGGAATGTCATTTCATTGTATGTGTGTACAGACCCCTAACTGGGGCTTCTAGCTGCAAGCTCAAAACAAATAAATAATAAAGTAGAAATTGAAGAGATAGTCCTAGAGAATCAACATCTTTGCAGCCAGCTTTCTTTTCAATCTGCTGTTGTACGCATGACCCAGTAAAGAGAGGAAGCTGAGGCCATCTCTGTCTGTGGAGTAGCATGGGCCAAAGTTTGCCCTGACTTACACCCCACTGAGTTGCAGCCAGGGCAGAAACTTGTCCTACGTTTTAGCAGATGCATGTTGTAGTTCTTGAACAGAAGTTAAATCCAGTCATTTCAGCCATGTTTACGTATCTTATCTCTGTATCCTCATTATCCCTTGCCCTTGTGTATATTAATAACAACTTGCTTTCTCTTATGGGTTGCTAAAAAGTAATATTACAGTAGAGGCTATTTGTAAAAGAGAGAGAGATTTTTTTCCCCCACTAAACCTCAAAACCTTTGCAAAAGAGGCTCCAAATGCCACTGAAATTTCCTGGTCAAATCCTGACCCAATTAACATCAATGTTTACGCCCTCCATGTTATGGCAAAAGGCTGCAAACATCCTAGATGTTGGGAAAGTTCAGATTTGGGTAATCCAAACATCACAAGTCAGGACTATCTCTGTAATGCCTCAAACCGGAAACAAAAATATAAAACAACCACAAACACTGGGAAAGTTTGAGATTTGATCTGAATCTAGTTCCAAACTTTACAGTTTGACCCCATCTCTTCTGTTTAACAATCAGTATTACCAATTGCAAGCATTCAAATATCAGGAATCAGACACCCAAAAAATCATAAAATACAAATCAAGAGATTTTTTACAAAATATATTTTGGAAGTTCTTTTCAATTGCCTTCTGATTTCTAAGCCTTTAAGCTGCACTTGCTTCATATTATCTAACTACCTTCATATCCAAGAAGGCTAGAAATGTAATTCTTTAAAAAATGAGATCTGAGATTCACACGCAGTCTCTTGAGTCCAGTACCTGGGGTTTCAACAAAAATCACAAGACTGGCAGTAAAAATCGTAAGCATTGGCAACGCTGCGTAATCAAAAGGAGAACGTGTTTTGCATGTTACAGTTCTAACATTTTCATCATCAGACTGGTGAGGGACACTCAACAAAACCACAGTACATTTATAGATGGAAGGAACTGGGCCTTCTTCCTTATTTTCAGGACGACTTTGCATTTAACTAGACCTGCAGTTTGTGGACCGTTCACTTTCTAGTGACAAATCACTACACACAAAAATAAATTCTGTAGCTTGTAAGCCACTGCTCTGCAATTTTTCCCTTGTAATTTCATAGCACAACAAACCATCTGATCATCGACACTCCTGGTCAAAAACCTGCAGTCCATCAAAATCAGCTGTGATCCAAATGACCTTAATTGCAGTTCAGGGAATAAAATCCAGCCCCAAGCAGCAGGCCCTAAGCACCACCTAACACATGGTTCTAGTGTTTAAAAGCGAATTATGTGACAACGGTACCTTCTTACTCCGCAGTTCTGCTCCCTGTGTGCATTCACAGTCATATCCCCCAACTTCGTTTATTTTTTTTTTAAAACAAAGGTACGATTTTACAACTTTTTACTCCTATCAGGCTTTGCGAGCCATCACTGCGGGGGGAGAGGGAGACGGATTATGTTCTCGCCCGTACATCGTCAACAGAATTAACTGTGGGCCTGCTCCAGCACCACTGAAATGGATAGGAATCTTTCCATCGATTTCAACAGACATAGGAATTTAGGGTCTCATTCACTCCTCTGCAGCCCTTAATTACATCCAAGCAACACCAGTGCAGGCAAGAGACTCTGTCCCTCCTGGCAAAGAACCGGTGCCATCAAACCCATGCTGCCAGATGAAAGCAGGAACTGGTTTTATCATTGTCAGTACTTTCTGATACCATTGTGGACTTCAGAAACCTCTTGGTTTAAAACCTGATCAAAATAAAATTCAGAAATGATGCCTCTTACAACACTGATGCCTCTTCTAATGGAAAGCGGCTGGCTGTGAGTCTTTTTCTTTTTTAAAGCCTATATGGCAGGTCAGATGAATACAGAACAATCACAAAACACTCTGGACCAGATCTTCAGCTGGCATAAATTGGCATAGGTCAGTTACTTCAAAGGACAAATGTCTGAAAATCTGGCCCTTTATTCTCAAAGCAACCACAAAAAGTTCACTGTGCCTTTAAAAATAATAATAAAGGAAAGCTTTTCATTGGGCAGCAAAAGCATAGGAGTTTCCTGATTCATTAACAGGGCACAGCTCAGAAAGCACTTAACAATCATTAATTCAGTGAAGAGTAAAAAAGACCTCTCCATCAGACTCAGAAACCTCATTAACACAATTGTTATTGTAAGATGTATATAAACTTGGAGACGTGCCTTAAAATATGGATAAAAAGAGAAATCAAAGCAGGAACAAGCTGTTTGAAGACCGGCAACGAGAATATCCTTCCTCCTTGCCAAAAAACAGCGTTCACATTCCATTGTGTCTCCTCTTCAGGGTCTGACAGAGATATCCACTTCCCACTTTCATTTAAAGGGAACCCCACTGTTTTTCTTCTAGCTGGTAGAAATGTTTTGCCCTTATTCTTAGCAGTGTTTGAGAATACGGCTCGGAAAATCCACTCAGCCGGTGGCAATCACCAGCAAGACTGACTTCTTGGACCTTGGATCCAGCCTGTGCCCAGAACTGGGTAGATTTAGCCTCAAGGGCCTCTTAAGGAAAAGCACCGGCAATCCATTCTGCCTCTCCTCAGGAGCTCTGGGCGCAAAAGTCCAGTGGACAGAACATCCGGAAGGCACTTAACATACACAAAGCACATCTCTTGAATCCCGACTACTTCCTTTTCTTCAGTGCCACCATAACATGGAACCGAGCTAACTACCTCACTTAACTACCTGTACGGATCGCTCAACTGTAACTACACTAAACAATATCAAGACACTAAGGGCTTGTCTACATGGGGGTTTTGAACCATACAAATAGAGTTAATCCGCTTCTAAAACACGAGCCCTACCCATGATGCAACGCATCGCAGTGCATTAACTCTGCACTTAACCTGAAATCTGGAGTCCTCTTGCAAAATGGACTACGTTTGTGGAGATCTGAATTCGTTTGCACTGTTGTTCGTGTGCAAGCAACAGCTGGCATCACTGCGTGCCTCCAATAGCTATCCCACATGGCTTTTCAGTCGACCATTATTCACCTGCTTACATCCTGTGCCCTCCCCTGCTCTGGTGTCAAGTTCCCAGGACAAACCCTCCCACATTTAAAAGCTGGCACGGAGCCAGATTTTGCCCATTTGCTCCTGGATTCAAGTGTATCAGCATTCTTGTGATACTACAGCAATTCTACTCCACAACTCCCACAACACACCTGGGCCTGCTGCTGGGAGCCATATTAAGATCCTGGAGCTCACTGCCATCTGGGAAGAAGTAATCAGTGTAGTAAGCTCTTGTGGCCTGTCACCAGCATAAAAACCTGTTTGTAGACACTGCCAAGCAGATGTCCACTATGCAACATCCCTGGTCTTGAACCCAGGCTTAGGAGTCTCAAGATAGCCTGGCCAACACCAAAGCCTACTAAAATCTGGTGGGCTGAGAAACTACTAGGACTGTAACCCCAGCCAAGGCACCACCCACGGGAGCGGATTGGAGGATCGCCCGGCTCCACCAATTGGTCCAACCACGCTATTTAAGCCGGGAGAAGAAACAGGAAATTTGTCCGGGCAACAAGATGGTATCCTGTCATGGCTGTATTGGACCCTGCCTGTGCCTGGACACCATTAAATTAGGCTTGAATAAAGGCTGGGAATGGATGGGTCATTACACGAAGTAAAACTATTTCCCCATGTTTATTCCCCCCTTCCCCACTGTTCTTGTCAACTGTTGGAAATGGGCCACCCTGATTATCAGTACAAAAGGTTTTTTTTTCTCCTGCTGATAATAGCTCACCTTAACTGATCACTCTTGTTATAGTGGTATGGCAACACCCATTGTTTCATGTTCTCTGTGTGTCTATATATATCTCTCTTTCTACTGTATTTTCCACTGCATGCATCCGATGAAGTGGGGTTTAGCCCACGAAAGCTTATGCTCAAATAAATGTGTTAGTCTCTGAGGTGCCACCAGTCCTCCTCGTTCTTTTTGCTGATACAGACCAACACGGCTGCCACGCTGAAACATTTTCAGGCATGAGACTTGAGAACGACAGGCATCCCTAACAACATCCCCTGGGTGTTTCCATTTTCTATTTTCAGTGGCTGCTTAAAGTGCCAAGCAAATGTCTGCACCTCGGACTCCCACTCATCTTGCAGGGTTTCTCCCTTCGTCCAACAAATATCGCGCAGAATGCAACCTACTGCTATAAATGAGCAGTGCCAGTTTTTTTCAGCAGCTTTTTAACCTATTCCACAAATAGCACCCTCGCCCTTTCCACTGGCCAGCTGTGCTCTCCACTTCCATTCTGCAAATTCCTTCCTTTTGTCCACGAGGCCAATGAATGGTGTCGTTAACCAGGGGATAAGTCAGGGAATAACCAAAGAAACCTCACCACCATTAGTGTCCTTAGGGTTCCTGAGGGTAAACATCCTTTCTCCACTAATGCAAATAGGGGGTGGCCAACCTGAGTCTCCGGAGCCACACGGGGCTCTTCAGAAGTAAATATGTGGCTCTTTGTACAGGCACCAACTTTCCGATGTGCCAGGGGCTGCTCACTGCTCAATCCCTGGCTTTGTCCCCACTCCACCCCTTCCCCTGAACCTGCTATGCCCTCGCTCCTCCCTCTCCCCCTCTGAGCCTCTTGCATGCCCCGAAACAGCTGATTGGGAGGTGCGGGGAGGGAGGCGCTGCGAGGCTGCCGGTGGGCGGGAGGTGCTGGGGGGAGCGGATGGGGGGTTGCTGATGTATTACTGTGGCTCTTTGGCAATGTACATTGGTAAATTCTGGCTCCTTCTCAGGCTCAGGTTGGCCGCCCCTGAAATAGGATCTCTCAGAGCTCAGCTGTATCACCACAGCCCCTTCCTGGCCACCCTACATTTATGTCTGTAAACCTGCCACAGCAGTCAGCCAGTCCTAGGAACACCATTGCGGAAATGCCCCTTTCTATGCCCTAGTACAGGGGGCAACTGAGGGAACCCATGCGCTTAATACAGTTTGGGAACCCCTGTGGTCAAAACCTCAATAATTTTCCAAGCATTACCCAGCTTTATAACCTGGTGCAACAGTATCTTTTCCAAGGCATGACACACCTGTATGACAGTGGCCCCAACAGTCGATCTCCCCACACCAAATTGGTTGGCCACATACTGGTGGCACTCCGGAGTAGCTAGCTTCCAGATGACAATGGTGACCCAGGTATGGGGGAGCACAGATTGGCATACTGGCTCTGCAACTCTGCAGTCAGAAAAAAAGTTAAAAAATCCCATCCTGAAATTCTCTCGCCAGTGCCGGTCATCCCAGGCCCGGAGAACAGTCCCTTCGCACCAATCCACGCTGGTCTCCTGGGCCCAGAAATAGCGCTGCATGGTCTGTAACTGATCCAGGAATCGGTCCTCTAGTACCAACTGCTTCCCCCATTGCTCTCTTTCTCCACGCTCCCATCCTGCTTCCACCACTGCTCAGTCTCCTGCTGCTACGGCCACATCATTTGTTTGGCAATGCGACAGGTGGTCTCCAAAGCCAAATCTGTCCAGCTCTGAGTGCTGAAATACACCCCAAAGAGACTCTGTGTGATCACAGCTGCCACCACAGCGGAGCAGAGCATTGCTGGGCCCACGCTGGCCGACAGCAATTCAAAAATGGCGCTAGCCGGCACAGGAGGGCAGAGGCCTGGGATTTCTCAAAAATCCAAAGCCCCCTGGCTTCCCACAATTCATAGCATCCCAGGAGGTCCAGTGTGGTGCAGTGAAGCTAAGGATCACACAGAGAAGGCAACCCCTTTGGTTCACAGCAAGCCACCACTGTGCATACACATGACACAAACTGAGAAACAGGAGTTCCACGTGCACACTATCGGTGCCACTCACCTACAGTGCTTTACCAGATGCAGCGCAACGAGCTTCGCATTCACACACACACACGCACATAGACAAGCCCCAGGAATGGAGAAAGCCCCGGATCCGAACAGACTGGAGTGGTTCTCTTCCATCTGGCACAGCAGTTGGAAGGAACTGAAGTGGTAGAGGGCACTGCGCCCCCCCCTTATATAGCCCCATCCTCAAGACGCTGCTTGGAGACAGTTCAGCACCATTAGACAGTGCAATATCCCTAAGTAGGAATACGCGAGCCACTGGAAGAACTTTCCCTGTCAAGTGAAGGTGGGGCCGAGTCCTCCCTTTCTGTCAAATGTAAGCATTCACTTAAAAAAAAAAAAAAAAAAAAAAGTTTCTAACCCTAATGTTTAGGGCTCCATGTCTATCTCGGAAGTCACAGATTCTGTGACTTTCCATGACTTCTGCACCAGCTGGTTGTGGAAACGCTCCATCAGCCCCGTGGCGGCTGCTTGGGTGGCCCCAGGTAGCGGGCCCTAGGGACCACCAGAGCAGCCACTGGTGTGGCTGGCTCTGGGACCACCTGAGCAGCGGCCCTAAGGGCGGCGGGAACAACAGCGGGTGGGCGGCTCTGGGGGACCCCGGCAGCTGGTCTCGATGGCCCCCTGGCCGCAGCCCCCCCCCCCACAAGCACCACCCCCTCCTGCCCCCCCAGGGAGTCGGCCCCTGCCCTGCCCCCCAGCTAAGATTTAGTCAGAGGTATACAGTACAAGTAATGGACAGGTCACAGGCCATGAATTTTTGGTTACTGCCCATGATCTGTCCATGGCTTTTACAAAAAATACCCATGACTAAATCGTAGCTTACTTATGGTGGTTGTGAAGAAAATCTACTGAATGTAAACCAACAGTACAAGGCCTTCCTGAGTCCACCGCAAAGTGACATTGACAAAACTCTGGTCAGTTTCACACCTGCTCTTCAAAATACTGTGGACCTTGTGGGTCACTGTGAAACTGACCAGAATCAAGACACTTTCAATCTCCAGTTACTTGTGGCACCTTTGAACCAACGTGCACATTCACTGGGAGCAGTGGGGATCCAAAACTAGAGGCTGAAGGACGAATAGAGAAGCACTGTCCCCACCCCCATAACAGCACCCAACCATGTACAAATACAGCTTACAGCACACAGGCTTCTCGGGGGAAGCATAGAATAGCATAGACCCTTCAACATCCTCGAGGCTCCAGGATTGGGTGGAGAAGGCAGACAGGAAGCCCCTTTCTCCCTTTCAGTAGCCACAGAAGGTCTTCAAATGTATTAGATACTTACACCCCAGAGGCTGATACAGAAGTGGAGTTCCTGAGCAGTGCTCTGGTAGGAATCTCACCTTCTCAGCAGCTGAGAGCGCTGGGTTTTTCACTAGGATATTGCCCCTGCACTTCATATCTCTCAGTTCCTGGACAATACGTTTGGTCAGGCCTGGCTGCTGGGTGCACAGAATATTTTTCAAGTTTTGTAGCTTACCCCGGGATAAGGTGCATTGGGGGAGGGATAACTCAGCGGTTTGAGCATTGGCCTGCTAAACCCAGGGTTGTGAGTTCAATCCTTGAGGGGGCCATTTAGGGATCTGGGGCAAAAATTGGGGATTGGTCCTGCTTTGAGTAGGGGGTTGGACTAGAGGACCTCCTGGGGTCCCTTCCAAACCTGATATTCTATGAGAACAAAGCCGGTTTTAAAGGAGACACATTCCAGCTATAATAGGCTCCGAAAGCCAGCATGGTCTGCAGTCCTGAGCATGTTCCCTTTACCGTACTACAGTCAAGGGCTGGGCACTCGCAGGCAGACAATGCAGTCCTATTCACCAGCAGGAGGTTTGATTAATTCTTATTTATCATGATTCTAGTTTATATAAAAAGGAAAAAAATATTTTCAAAAACTTCTAGGTTCAGTGATCATTGTTCATGCTGGGCTTGCTATAGTAGTCTCACAGGAAGAGTAACAAGTAATAGAGAAACCACAGCATTTGCAAATGTGCGCTGACAGCACTTCTGCTGCAAAAGCTAACAAAATAAAATAGTTTCTGAAGGCTCTGCTGCTGGCCAAATTATTTTTAGTCAAAACTCTTAGCCTGTTTATTAAGAGGAGGCTGATCAAATGCAGTAGCTGCAGTTCTCCAGCCAGGTCATGTTGAACAGCATTAAGTCAAACAGACCTAAGGAACTTTTAAATCTTAAACCTTCACTTCAAAAACACACACACACACACACACAGATGAAACAAACCACATCATAAATTATCCTGCTGGTGAGGCTTCCCGGCAAGATACATTCTTGTCTCATTTTCTGCACTGTCTTTTAGATGTTGCAAATACTGTCCTGGAAGCGTTGAAGAGACAGGAAAACCTCTTGCTCAATGGGTTCACATCCGCCTTTCAGAAATTTTGCTTGACAGGGCGCGTCTATTGACTGATACGATCACACCAAGTTGATCTGATTACTGGTGGCTGTTGCTGACTAACTGTTAAGAAATTGTCAATTAATCCGAAACTAAAGTGTCTTATAAGACACTAAAAAAGAATCTTACCACTTTGGACTTGAATTCTCGGCTGGATACAATGGGCCGGATTCTAAACTCACTGTTAAAACTTCCATGGAATTAATTCTTATTTACCCTGGAGTAAGCAAGAGTGCAGTCAAAGTCAGTCAGATCTGCTATGCAAGGGCAGAACGACAGCTGTCCTAAAGCTAATTTACTTGGCCACAGGATGATTCCCCTTTTCCCACTCTTGCCCCCTATGCCAGGGGCCAGAAGAGGATGAGCACAGAAGCTGTTATGCCAGGCGAATCCTCAGACATCCAGATCCACTGGACGTCTGGGATAGTGACAGAACACAGGTGCAGCAGGGGCCAGCATCTGGCCCCAAATTTTTCAATTCCACCCGATTTTCTGTGCAACTCATCTCTCCCTCTGCTTTAATTTGTACCTCAAATTATGGCACCTAACTCGTATTATGAAAATAAACTCTTCACTTGAAAAAGAATGCTGTAAATCTGAAACCCTTTTATGGGCTGATGTGACTCATACCATCACTCAGGAATAAAATCTGATCCCAGATTAAAGGTAAACATAACCCAGAGTCACAAGACAAATCTGAGAAGAACCTTGCACCGAAAACTTAGCGTCAACTTCAGAATTGCTCAGACTAGACAGTAGCATGTAAGTAGGAAAGACTTTTCAGAGATTTGTACAAACAGAATGGAAACATCTGAATGATGTCAATGGAAGCAAACGCATTTCCCAAGAGCAGGCAGAGACACTTACACCAGAGATTTGGATTCACCCTTTTATAACGGTTTTCTACTGTAACCTCTGTACATTACCTGAGCATACTTTGGCATATTGCTACTTTGTGCTGGGATATCAGCAGGACAAACGGGAACAAGCCTAGCACACAGGGCAGCTCAGGGATGGGAAGCACAGTCGGCAATGCCCAGGACATTAGGCAGTGCACGAGAGGTTACACGCAAGGCAGAGACCCAGGACTCTACCCCTATGGCATTAAAAACGCAAACGTTCACAGCGCATTCCACTCTGCAGGGTGTATTACAGACTCCCAGCAACCAGATGGTCTAACCCAGGGGTGGCCAACCTGTGGCTCCGGAGCCGCATGCGGCTCTTCAGAGGTTAATATGCGGCTCCTTGTATAGGCACCAACTCCGGGGCTGGAGCTACAGGTGCCAACTTTCTAATGTGCCAGGGGGCGGGGAGGGGGGTGGTGCTCACTGCTCAACCTCTGGCTCTGCCCCAGGCCCTGCCCCCAAGCCTGCCATGCCCTCGCTCCCCCCGCTCCCCACCAGAGCCTCCTGCACACCGTGAAACAGCTGATCGCGGCGGGCGAGAGGCATGGGGAGGGAGCGGCAGGCACCGATTGGTGGGGCTGCTGGTGGGCAGGAGGCGCTGCAGGTTGGACTGGAGGGAGCGGATGGGGGGCTGACGACGTATTACGGGGGCTCTTTGGCAATGTGCCTGGGTAAATTCTGGCTCCTTCTCAGGCTCAGGTTGGCGGCTCCTGGTCTAACCTATCGCATGCTTATGAGGGAGCCTCTGTAACAAACCAGGGCCGCAGCTGGTAGCTCATCAAAACACACATCTACAGCACACCTGTGCTCAACGATTCCCAGAATGGAGCTGAGCCACCTCCTCCCTGCCCGTTTTGGGGGATTAGCACCCCAGGGGGGATACATTTGTACAGAGCTTCTCTGCCTTCCATGGCGTGCAGGGACTGCAACTGCGCTTGTCCTCTCTGCTGGGCCCGATGGGAAGAGACTCACTCTCCCCACACGCCCAACCACAATCCAGCCCCTAATGTTCATATTAGAGGTGGACCTGGCTCATAAAGTTCAAATCCAGATTGGGAATCACACTTCCCCAAAGCATGAGGGGCTTGGGACAGAGGCACCGAGTGGGCTCCATGTAACAGAAAGGACTGACCAGCTCAGAAGTTCAGAGAAGGGTCCTCCCCAACATTCAGGGGGGGGGGTTGCCCCCAGGCCACTGCCAGATTTGCACTGTGCTGTGACAAGGTGAAGCACTTCACAGGTACTAGGTATTACTAGCATGATGCTGACTTTCTCTAAATCCTGCCCGACAGGCAAGTGTCCCTTTTCGCTCTGCGGCTAGCCAGGAACTTCTACACTGCAGCCCTTGGGGTGATTACACAGCACAAGCTGGTAACATTTCACTAAAATGCCATCTCCAAATTCAAGGGGTCAAGCGGAGGATTTTAAACAGGAACTGCCTCCTGTTTGTTAACCACAACGAAGTCATCGAACCCTCTGACATCAGAACCTGTTGCTATGGAAAAGACTTATGTGGTTCAGAGATGCAGTTTGTTCAGCAGCAAGATCTACTGCAAGAGGGGAAAATACAGAGCTTTATTTAAAATACCTGATCTGGTCATTTGGAGGACAAATACTGTCAGGGGCAAATGCTGCCCTCAGATGCTGGCAACTGTCACTGAAGTCAAGGGGTGCTATGCCCGTGTACCTGAGATCAGAACCAGGCTCTAAGACCTACACTCAAAGCATTGAGCTCTTCAAAATCACTTACTGCCATCATTGCCCAAAGACAAGTTTATGGGTCCACTGTATGAATAGTTCACCTATCTTGTACTCTCTAGGAGTAAAGAGGGCCAGAACAAGGCCTGTCAACTATATAATGTGGGTCTTCTGCACAAGGGTGAATTTCACCCTATAAGCTAGGAGCTTGGCATATTCTGATAGCAATGGACAGTACAACTCTCCTTCCCTGATCATCAGCCCCCCAAACCTCAAAATCTTCTGTATTTCCTTTCTTATGACTATGGATTTTTTTTTCCTAGCTTATCTTAGAGTTTTATACTGCCACCCATCACCATAGTATCCGAGCACATTTTTCCTAGCATAAACTGGGAAAGCAGGAAACTTTATTATGCACGGAACTCATTTATAATGCACAAAAATAACGTAAGTGTCCAACAATATCTGGCCCACACTCTGGCTTGAAGATACAGGGCCAGAATCTGATCGCTGCCATGCTGATGTAAATCTGATGTAACCCCAAAAGGGTAGAGCTATTCTGACATAGACAAAATCAGAATCCAGTCAACAATACTTAATAAATCCTATGAGCCATCTCATTTTCTTTACTGGTCCTTGTCTAGAATACTGTACCTTAATCTAGCATGTAATATCAGATCCAGAGACAGATGCTTAAGAGACCACAGCTGTCAGTGGCTTTCTGATTTGTTGCTGATAGCTACTTTGGTTTACTTTTGATGATACATCTTCTAATACCAACATTCAACAATATGTTGAAGGTGAGAATCATAATTTTGAGATTTTAGTCATATATCCTGTTCATTTTCTATGACTTTGCTCTGCTAACCATCACTGGTGTATATTAACTAAGACTTATACTGCTTTAGGGCATACATACACAGAAAGTTGGTATATGCAGGCTCACAGCAAACATTACCACCACCTATGTGGAATTTTATAAGAACAGTTATGAAATCGTATTACTTTTCCTCTAATTCTGATACTAGTGGGCACCTTAAAGTTTCACGACTCTCCGATGGGGAGATATCTGTGCATGTGCTGATATAACACTATTTCACTGACCAGGCCCCGGTCTACACTACAAACTCAGGCTAGTATAACTATGTCGCTCGGGCGTGGAAAATCCACACCCCTGAATGAAGCAGTTATGCCGACCGAACTCCCGGCGTAGACAGCACTGTGTCAACAGGAGGGCTTCTCCTGCGACATAGCTGCCACCTTCTCCCGTAGGCAGTTACTGTGCCGATGGGAGAAGCTCTCTCATCGGCGTAGGTAGCGTCTTCCCTAAGCGGTACAGCAGCACTCTAAAGGCTTGGCTACACTTACATTTTATAGCGCTCTAACTTGCTGGCTCAGGGGCGTGAAAAATCACCCCCCTGAGCGCAGCAAGCCAGAGCGCTTTAAAGCGCGAGTGTAGACAGGCTCCAAGCGCTGGGAGCCAATCCCCTCCTGGAGGTGGATTACCAGGAGCGCTGGGAGAGCTCGCTCCCAGCGCTCGTGCTCAACCACACTCGCACTTCGTTTCCACTGTAGCCATGCCCTCAATGTAGACACGCCCCGAGTAATCAACCCATCAAGTTTTCTTGTCTTTTATTATTTAATATTTTATACTACGTGTCCAGAGGCCTGGACCAAGATCTGGAACCCAAGATGACAGGAACTGTACAAACAAATATGGAGACATGGTCCCTCATCTAGAATCTTACAACGTAAGACGACAAGGGTCATGAGAAAAGAGGGTAGATATTATACAAAGTTGCCATTTTGTGCAGAGTAAGGGAGGGGGAGAAATCAGAGATGACCATCAGATTAAAAAGCATGAAACACATGGAGAATGGTGGTGTCAACACTGGCAGAGAAGGTCGGAGAAAGTTCCAGAGGGAAAAAAAAACAAGGAAGCAGATTTGCGCATATTAAGTATAAATTGATTGTGAGACATCCAGGAAGAGGTATCTGAGACAGGCGGAGATGTAAAACTGGATGAAGAGGGACAGAGTGGGAGTGGAAAAGACAACGGGAAAGTCACCCGCATAAAGATAGCAGACGGAATCATGTGAGGAGACGAGATCACCCTGAGAGAGGGCGTAAAAGGAGAAGTTCTGGTTATATAAAATTAAGGGGAAATATTTGTAAAGGCTTCTTGAAATGTGGCATTTGGGGGATTTTTAATATAGAATTTCCTGGCTCTGCAGTGTTTGTGTATTTTAAACTACAATGTCCTATTTAGATTTTCTCCCTTACAACCTTAACTCCTGCTTAATATAATCTGGACTGTGAATCATACAAAGGGCATTTGTGCATAATTCTCCGTCATTGCCTGGTCTCCTTCCTCTTGCATTTTCTGCACTGTGCTCCTTCTGAGACTACAGTTTCTCTGCATAATACCCACACCCCGATGTCAACCAGGGAAACTAAGAGGAAATAATATAAGAAGAGATGGGCCAAAAGTAAAACCCAGATCCTAATAGTCCCATCCTTTGGGGAAAATGGGATCTGGATCTGAATTTTGCAGCTGGTTCTCTCTAAGGGTATGTCTACACTGCAATTAGACAACCTCAGCTGACCTGTGCCAGTTGTTCGAGCTAAGGGACTCGAGCTAAGGGGCTGTAGAATTGTGGTACAGATATTTGGGCTCAGGCTGCACTACACAGGGTCCTAGAGCCCACACATCTAAAATATGGGAAAGCTCCTGGCAAGGATAACTTGAATGCAGAATTGTTCAAGGTAAATCCTAAACAAGCAGCCAGCATCTATCCTGGCCCCTCTATTTACATCAGGCTGGGAAAGGGGAAGAGTGCCAGATGAGTGGACCAATGGGGTTATAATGAAATTACCAAAAAAAGAAAAGGAGGACTTGTGGCACCTTAGAGACTAACCAATTTATTTGAGCATGAGCTTTCGTGAGCTACAGCTCACAAGGAACTCTCAGTGACTGTAATAACTGGCATGGTATCACACTTTTAACTGCGCCAACCAAAGCAGTGTGTAAGATCATAGTCCATCTTATATCAGAGGCAATTGATAGCATTCTCAGAAAAGAGCAAGCTGGTTTTTGGAAAGGGCGTGGATGCACAGACCAGATCTTCACTCTATGAAACATAATAGAATAGTGCTTAGAATGGCAAGAGCAACTCTACATAAACTTCATGGACTTTGAGAAGGCTTTTGATAGCATTCACGGGACCAGCCTGTGGCGCATTCTGCAAGCATATCGAACTCCTTTCCGTTTAATCAATGTCATCAAAAGCTTCTATTTCAACTTGACATGCAGTGTTGATCAAAGAGAGCTCAGTTTTGAAGTCAAAACAGGAGTATGTTGGGGTGTGTCATGGCTGCAATCCTCTTCAACACTGCAATGCAGCGTACAACAGAAGACATGCCAAGAGGCATTAAATGAACGCTCTTCTCATCCCTGGACTTCGCAGACGATGTCGCTTTCCTATCACATACCCAACACCATATACAAGAAAAAACAACTCGAATCAATGCATTCAGCCAGCAAATTGGACTGAAAATCAACCGCAATAAGACAGATACCATAACCTTTAATATTGCCTCACCATCACCAGTATGGAGAGAGGATTATGTTCTCACCAACGTAGAAACATTCACATACTTGGGCAGCACCTTCAGCCAGGATGGTGGAACAAGCCAGGCCATCCTGAACAAAATCAGTAAAGCCAGGTACGCCTTCAGGAGCTTAAATACAGTCTGGAAATCATCAAAACACAACGCCAAAACCAAACTCAAGATTTATCAGAGCTGCATACTTACAACACTACTTTAGAGTGCAGAATGCTGGGGAATGAGAAAGTCTGACATGTCCAAACTGTCTTCATTCCATACAACCTGCCTCAGAAAAACCCTCCGTATCTTTTGGCCCAGAACAATCTCAAACCAAGATCTATTGACACAGTGCAGCCAAGAGGATATGAGAACCACCACTGCCAGGAGGCGTTGGAGATGGATCAGTCATGTGCTTCGGATGGAAACTAATTCCATCACCAGAGTAGCAAGATGATGGACACCTGAAGGCAAATGAAAACGAGGCCGCCAGAAAACAACATGGCGAAGAGCTGCGGAAGCCGAGCTGAAAAACCTGGGGCACAGCTGGGGAACCACTGAAAGATCTACCAGAAACAGACAGGAGCGGAGGAAGCTTTGTCACTGCCCTAAACGTCAGAGGCGTAATAGGAACATGATGATGATTAGCCCAAGCCTCAGAAGCCTGAGTCAGCTGGCATGGGCCAGCCACAGGGTTTTAATTGTAATCTAGACATACCCAAACCCTGTGTCCATGGCCCTGGGAAAAATTCAGAGACGGTTCCAAACTTGGCAACTTGGGCCCATCTCTAGATGCAAGGAATTCCGAAAATGACGCTGTACAAAGAACCCAACTAACAGCAGGCCTGGTATTCTCAACATTCCCATACCTGCCACTGGAAAAAAAATTACTTATGGACCAAACAAACTGCAAACATTATAGAGTGACATTTTTGCCAGTATGTTGAACACAGAATCACAGGGTTAGAAGAGAGACCACAAGGGTCAGTCTAACCCCCTGCCAAGATGCAGGATTTGTTGTGTCTAAACCACCCAAGACAGATGGCTCTCCAGCCTCCTTTTGAAAACCTCCAGTGAAGGAACTTCCACAACCTCCCCAGGCAGTCTGTGCCATTCTCCTAGGAGGTTTTTCCTGAAATTTAATCTAAATTTGCTATGCTGCAGTTTGAACCCATTGTCTCTTGTATTGCCCTCTAGCATGACCCTCCTGTTTTCCCTGTGTCACTAATGGCTTTGCACAGCTCTGTTTACAGTCTCTTAGCCACAGAACTCCTTCATCATCGCAGCACAAATGAAAATGTGTGCAACAACCAGATAGAACTGGCACATAGCCCCTAGACCTAATGGTGAGACGAGCTGGGGAAATCAGCACTGTTATCCTAAGCCTCTTGCTTTGGGTTTTTAACAACCTCTCCCCCATTCCCATCCCTCAGCAGCCCAGGCCTTGTATCATGGTCATCACTCATCCTGCCAAGATCTAGATTGAAACTCCTTGGAAACCAGTTATTATTTACAGGATGGGTCACCGGGGAGAGACCAGAGGCACTCAGTTTGCAAATGAAAGGCATGAGCCCTTGTGGGCTGCTGAAACCACTTCTATTAAAAACACCGAAATGTTCTGGGTGACTGAAATGTTCTAAATGGCAAGATTTAGGCTCAGTTCCTGTGGGTAAGTGCCGACTTTGACAAGAATCTTTCAAGTCACTCAGAATGAATGAGAAAAACAAACCAAGAAAAAGTGTGTCATTCAAGAGCGATTTGCTTTGCTAGTTTCCCCTGACTGAACACTCCTGCCAGCAAATAAAATGCTGAGCTTTCATTAGACCCACTATGCGCCGGTTCTTTAAACTGATCACATTTTGCAATAATAATGGGCAGGAGATCTCTTTTTTCCACATCACTACGGTGGCTGCAACATTTTTGAAGCGACCATTTTGTTTTTCAATCTGCACGTGATTTTTTTATTTTTTTTTTATTTTTTTGCTGGTGAAAGGTGCAAGATTCACAGCCCCAAAAGACCAAATACCCCTATTTGTCAACAGAATGGGTACAGCATGGACAGTGATGGTGAAAGCTTCCCCAGTTCTCCGCCACCAGTATGGGACCACGTGTAGGAGTGAGAAAGGAGTTCACTGTCCACAACCCGGTCAATCTTTGGCCTCGCTGAAGCTGCCAGCAAGGGGCGCAAGCAGGGCTAATTGTGAGGGTTTGGGTGATGAGACGCACCACAAGACTAAGACACAAAGCAGGCAAACAAATGCTAACAGCTTTTAGCCACTACTTACCTGGGCTAGACTCAAACTGGAAGACTATAGCTGAAAAGCTTGCTAAACTGTTACCAATCCACCAAAGTATCCAGTCCCTCTAAAATACCATTGTGTAACTTCATGTGTGTTTTTATCTATACACACACACACATACATATATATACACACACACACACAGATTGTCTGGTCACTTTAGCTTTTCATCCTGTAAACCCTAAATAAATACATAAATAAATTGCACATGCTATCAAAGCTTCCCCTACATGGGAAATATTTTAGATCTTGAAATAAGACAAGTGTACATATCAGTATGATGGCGGTAAATTATGAATTTCCAATTCTGTACCTACTCAGATAACATCACCCAAGATGCTTTAGCCTATATAAAGTGTTTGTTACACTGTACAGATATTTTAAACATGTGGTCACAAACTATTACAAAATCACTTCGCCCTAAATATCAGAAAGGCAAATGACACCTCAGATCCCACATTACTGTACTGAGCATGCAGATCAGTGTCAAGGTCCTGTGGCTCACCCCTGACTATTTCATCTTTACTGTGGCTCACCCCTGACTATCTCACCTTCACTATCTCACCTGTTATCCAGGTCCCTCCCCTACTACATTCATTTACTTGGAAGCTATTTTCAGCTCTTTGAATATCTCAGTTTTTCTGGTGTTCTTTTCTCCAGATTCCTAGTCCTGTTCACTAACATCATTCTGGTCTCCAGACTTCTACATTTGCTATAAACAAGCATCAAAGAGCAAAATCTTGGATTCTCTGCACATCCCAGGCTATGGGAGATCGGGGTGTGCAAGGAACACAAGACGAGGTCCATACAAAGCTTCACTGAAACTCTCTTTCTAAAGCAGTGATGCTCAGAATGAAATTCATGAGCCACAAGTGGCTCTTTGCAGTACCTGATATTAAAACACTGGGTAATTTAATTAAATCATTAACCAGTCAGGATGCTTTTAGTATGTTATTAACTAATTAAGTTAAATTAACAACTTATTTGCTATGGGAATTGTGTGTGTGTGTGTGTGTGTATATATATATATATATATATATATATATATATAAAAACACTAAAATATTTCCCGTCATATGGTTTAAATATGAATAGTACTACAGTAAATGAAACAACAAATTCACACTACTCCAGCTCTTTTGGGTAATGTTGATTGTTAATTTCACTCCTGAACCACTGAGATCCGAGTATCACTTATCTAAAGTATTTATATGGTCTCCTTTGCACAGTAGTTGAGTAGTCACCACCTTTATTGTATTTATCCTTGCAAAAATCCACTCCAGGAATAAATCAATACAGTGCGTAAACACAACATTCAAAGTCAAAAATGGCCTTTCCAAAATGGCCTCTCTCACTAGACAAGGTATGTGCTCTGTTAGACAGAAACATAGTGGAAGGGTCGCAGCTGTAGCTCCAAATCATGCTGTAGATCTAAATCAAAGGACTTTTCTATGTCTAGAAGGGCAGATTTTAAAGTCTTATCAAGTACAACCAAAGGTTCCTGTTTAATGCACACAGATTTTTATTCTGCACTTGCCAGGGTGCAATTAGCCTGTACAAAACAAGCGAACAGGTTAAGGAAGTGGATATACTGTAGGGCTAAAGCGGATTCCACAAAGAGGGAACCCATGGAGCGTAACAATGTCTGAATGCGTCCGATGACGTGAGCTGTAGCTCACGAAAGCTCATGCTCAATTAAAGTGGTTAGTCTCTAAGGTGCCACAAGTCCTCTTGTTCTTTTTGCGAACGTTTTTTTTTTTTTTTTTTAAAAAGTAGTGGAATTTGTAAGGCTGTAAAGGGTTAACACTTGGCTGGGATCTGAGGGTCTGCAGAACTCAGAGGGCACAAGCAGAGGCCGCTGGAGAATGACAAGTAGTCATAACAGGAAAACAGTGAGCAATTCATTTTCTCTCCCATTCAGAGCAGACGCACCAACCCCAGATGTAATCGTCTCTCGGGAGCAGACACGGGCTCTGCTCAGCACGCAACCTTTGGGCCACACCGCAACGCACATAATCAACAGAATCAGAATTAGCAGCGTACACCCAAACCTCGGCGCACTGAAGAGGGGCGGGGGGGGGCACTTTTGTGCCACGGATTACGGCACCCAGCTGCGGAATCTGGGCTTCCTAGTACGGTCTCCCCACCTCTGGAAACTGGGCTCGCGGGGTGAAGGCAGGGGAGGGGAGGCGGTGAACTGAATCAAGCCCTAAGGAGAGGAGGCGGCAGGGGGCTAAGGCAGAAGCAATCGGGGGAGCGGGCCCCCCACAGGGCTGGGTTAGATCAGAGAATGGGCGCCCAGCCGGCTTCCCGCACCCGTGGGTTCCCAGCAGCCGCCCCGTCCGGAGTCAATGGGAGCCGTTCCGGGAAAGGGCTGGAGCCCGGCCGGGCCCGGGTCCAGCGCCGGGGGCCCGGGTCCAGCGCCGGGGGCCCGGGCCGCGCTCACCCACCTTGCCGGGCAGCGAGCCCCCCACGTGCAGCAGCAGCAGCGCGCCCACCAGCCAGCCGGGCCCCATCCTGCCGCGCCGCTCGCCCAGCAGACCCCGCGGCGCCGAGACTGAAACCCGGAGCCGGCCGAGGGGTGGAGCGGGGCGGCGCCGGCTCCGGGACGTCCCCCCCGCGCAGGGCTGAGCGGAAGCCGGCCGCTGCCCGCCCTCTGTCCCGGGCCGCCGGCTAAGGCGTGGGGGGGGTGGCGGCGGCTGCTGCCCCCAGCTCTCCTTGCCTCGCCTGGAGTGTGGCCCTGCAGGGTGGGAAACAAATATCCGAGGGGAGGGATCCCAGGGAATAAGGCAGCTTGCGGGAGGCGGATCCAGTCCCCACCCCCAAAGGTCAGTCCCAACTGTGCACGGCGCAGGATGGGTCGCACGTGCCTTGGGCTTGGGACAGGGCAAAGGGGGCTCCCCGAGGCAAGAATATTTTTGCGGCCGCTAAGGGCGACTGCTTGCCTTGCCTTGTTTCCACAAACCAAAAATATCCCACCCCAAGCTCCACTAATGCAGGGGGTAAAAAGGCCTCATTAAATGAGATGAAGGGGATTTGGAGGGCAATACTAAACTGAGGCCCTATCCCCTGCTTGGGGCCCTGAGAAATGCCTTACGCGCCCTGCTCTACACTACAAACCTATGTGGCTATAACTCCGGTTTGCTCAGCCACACAGTTAGCCCGAGTGGACCAAACTCCTGGTCGACAAGAAGCCTTCTCCCGTTGATATAGCTACCACCTCTCAGGGAGGTGGATTAACTACGCCAGTGATTCTCAAACTTTTGTACTGGTGACCCCTTTCACATAACAAGCCTCTGAGTGCGACCCCCTCTTACAAATTAAAAACACTTTTACATATATTTAACTCAATTATAAATGCAGGAGGCAAAGCGGGGTTTGTGGTGGAGGCTGACAGTTTGTGACCCCCGCATGTAATAACCTTGCGACCCCCTGAGGGGTCCCAACCCCCAGTTTGAGAACCCCTGATTTATGCTAATGGGAGAAGCTCCCCCGTTGGGAGTAGGTAGGATCTTCACTAAGCACTACAGTGGTGCATCTGCTGTGCTGTAAGTGTAGACAAGCCCTTCGTTTGCTCATGCCTAGCATCACTACTGCCCGGCGGGGCTGATCCAAGTGTGATGGATTAGACATATTCCTCCAGGGCAAATGACACGTTTTTCCCCTTCCTGCACTGCACCCATGGCCTGCAGTACAATCAGCTGCACCTGTCCAATTGGAATCTATTCCCTGAGGCCTTGTGTACACTGGGACGTGACTCATGTCTTTAGTGCAGACAAAGAAAATTGTGTTTAAGAACAGGTCTGCTACTTGTGATTAACCCTAGGGTACCTTTCCAAGGTTAACTATGACCAGCTAACTGGCTTTAAAATATGATAGTAAACATGACTTAGCACCTAGTGTAGACAGGGACAAGGCTTGTTTAAAAACATGTTAGCGGATTGTGGTTAATGCGCTGGTCCTCTCCAGAGTTAACCATGACTGAGTAACATGATCCCTGTGTGGGAATGGGGAAAACCATGACCAGCTAAGAAGTTTTTACACAGGCTTGTCCTGCTCTACAGTGGCTGCTGTCACGTTTGACATCAAGATACGTTTTCCCATTGTAGACACAGACTATGACTATAAAAAAAGTTTCCTTGTCTGAATTTACTCTGTAGCAAAAACTGTCATGTTTTATGGGCTAAACACTACTTCCCTTACTTGTGGAAATAGTCCCACTGGCTTCAAGTCAACTCTTGGGAAGGGAGAGAAGGTGGGGGTTCAGATGCAGCAATGATGTGAACCATAAAAGTATCTGGATAGATTGGGGCAACACCAATTAGAGGGAGGGGGGAAGACAGGAACTACACAGCAGGGTGGAGTGGGGATGGGTAGTGTAGTCTCCGCAGGAACGTTTCTATCTAGGTGGTTCCTTTTCTGTTTCCCCTTCATTATTTATTTCTCTGAGCTGCTATTTTGCCTTTGTTAACACTTCAGCTTTTTCCAGTCCCTTCTACAGCTTCATCCTCCACCAAATACGCTTTCTAAACGCGTGATATTAGGGGGGATGGAAATCACACTCCAAGCAACCCACACAGTCACTGTACAAACATCTGTGAAACTGCTTCAGGGGTTGCTTGCAGGCTAATAAATCAGCTATTATCCAGCCCTCTCCTCCACACATTCCAGTGGAGTCAAGGTGAGGACTGATCATCTTAACCTATGATGTAATCTCATACTCCATGAAGGTTAAATTTGGTTCCAACTTCAGAACTCATTTGAGTATCTGGGCTCCAGGCCACAGCTCTTCAATCCAGCACTCCTATCTCAGGGAACTGTGCACAGCCACTGACAAGGAGGCATATCGGGGTCTCCCTGTATGGGGGGGAAAGGGGATTGCTGGCATGGTGGACAAGGGGGAAACAAAGGTTCACACAGAGCACCTGCCACAGAGCTAGAATGGAGGACCTGCTATAGGGGAAGGAGAGAATGGAAGTTTATATAAATGCCTGCCAAAGGGAAGGGGGAAGAAGGAATGGGTGTGCCCAAAGAGTCATTAGCACGGGGAGATTGCAGGGAGTCCCCGAAATAGAGGGGAATGGGAGAGTAGCTACTAAGTGTGCAAACCCCGTGTAAGATCAACTAAGCCAGGGCTTAAACCAAATTTTTTGCGCCTGATCCAAAGCCAAGTGCAGTCAATAGAAAGACTCCCAGTGGCTGCAGTGGCCTTTGTCCTTTCTCCATCTCACCCTAATTATAATAAAACATAGCATTAACCCAGGGCCAGCCTTGCTCTCTTTTTTCTTAGGCACACACATACACAGGTTTGAACTTGGGGGCGGGGGGAGGAAATAGGTAATTTCCCTCAATCTAATATCTCAGCCCTTGTGAAGAAGATGATTATGGTGCCCAGAATTTACCTTTACTCCCTCCTCTCCCAACACTAGCTATATTTTATACATCAGCTCTGCGGCAAGCAATACATTTTAGCACATGTATGATCTCTGTGGATATTTCTGCTCTTCTGTTCTAATTAGAAATAGGAACTTTCAGTTCTGAGCCTGAATTTAATTTACACTGAAGTTTATTGACACCCAGATGAAGGCTTCTTTCCACATTGCCGAATGCTGTAAATAAGCCTTAATGGGAATGAGAATTGGACCCTTTGGACCGTGAATTGCATTCCCTCGTGAAGAGGGAACCTGCAGGTGCTAAACTGCTTTCTTAAATGTTAAAATTGTTTGGTCTTTGAAATAAGAAAAAAAAACCCACCTTTTCATTTTCCTGGGACCGATCTGATTCTTTAACACTTGCATAATTACAGGGCACTTTATACAAAGTTTCAAGAATATCAAAAAGAAAAAAAGTGTGCCCACAGGCTAAACCACATTTAATTTTTTTCATCATAAAAGTCAGCAAAATTGTAATTTTAACCAACTACATTAGATCTCGCAAGAAAATGCATTTGATCCCCCTTGAAAAAACTGTTGTTTTAACAAGATTCATATATGCACAGGGCACACACCTCTATAACTAATTCCATTATTGTGGAAAACCCTTACAATCACAATCACATGAGCATTGTTATTCACAAAACCGCGTTGGTGTTCATAGCTGAAAGAAGAGTCATTTCTCCATAACCCATGTTGAGCCCTGGGAAACAACGAGGCACCCGTGGTTAACATGAAGAAAGTCTGGGCAAATTTGTCCTTTGTGGTTTCACTTCCTTCTTAGTTAACGACAGTATTTGGTGAGCTGACCTTCTGCTGCACAATATCAAGAAGTTTTAGTGAGAAACGTTATTTCAATTTGCTTCCGTCTTTACCACGTGCAACTTCCACTGAAGAGCACAGACAATAATAGAGATCCAGACTGTTGCCTTTTGGTTTTAGGAGCAGCAGGTCTTCTGCATGTAACAAACAAGTACAACAGAGAAGGCACGCACAAGAGGTTTTTTTAATGCTGCAGAGGAGCCAAAGACACATGCAGCAGCAGTAGAAACTGCGTGCTGAGCAGCTCAGAAGCTTTATGGAGAGGAATGGAGAATTCAAGAAGGAATGAGTGAAGGGAGTGCCCACGTTGGACCCAGCGTCATTTTGCAAACGAATTAGAGACAGCGAGTCTGGCTGCTGGGATTCTCCGGCTTGCTCTGCCTTACTGCATCCTCGGAATGTCACACTCTGGTCCCACCCATAACATAGTTCTTCCCTCCATCACACAGGTAGCGCGAGGCTTCACTGAGGTTTGTAAAGTGCACTGAGTCTCAGATAAAAGGCCAGTTGAAAACTAACATCAGGGCAGGGCTTGTGTAACAAACGAGATGCCAGAGTCTCAAGCAAATTTTTTTACTTTCATAACTGACACGGCAAGCCCAGAGGTGATACGGCTCTGAACTGCCGAGCCGAGAGGGGTTGGGGCTCAGCCCTGGCACAAATTAAGCCCTGCATAAGGAAGTACTTCTCCACACAATGCACAGTCAGCCGAGGGAATGCATTGCGGGGGGATGTTGTGAAGGCCAAAAGTATAACTGGGTTCAAAAAAGACTTGGGTAAGTTCATGGGAGATAGGTCCATAAATGGCTATTAGTCAAGATGATCAGGGATGCAACCCCAACCTCTGGGTATCCCTAAACCTCTAACTTCCAGAAGCTGGGACTGGCTGACAGGGGATGGATCATTTGAAGTTACCCTGTTCTGCTCATTCCCTCTGAAGCATCCAGCACTGGCCACTGTCAGAGACAGGATACTGGATTAGCTGGACCATTTGTCTCATGCAGTATGACTGTTCTTATGAATACACTAGAGAAGCATAATTATCCATCACTGTATTCTGTCCAATATAAAAACTACTGAGCCGGTAGTAATTCTGTGGTTCCTCTTAAAAAAAAAAACCTATCAAGAAGCACTGTCATGTAGCTCATTTTCCATAATCGTGCAAAAGCGCAGTCAGCATGGATGCATTACATTTACAGTTATAGATTTAGCAGCGTGAGAGGTTAGCATCTTGTATAATTTGATGACAAATCGAGAGGGTTTTTTTTTTTTTTTTTTAAAACAATATGTAAATAAGTGCTTCCGAGATCACCTCCTGCACTTCTTCCAAAAGCATCAGAAACTGACATGGTTTTAGAAAATGAGCAATGTGGCCTTTATATTTAAAAAAAAAATTAAAAAAAAAACCTCTCTTTGTTTTGTGAAATCAGTGTTTTTCCTTTGTTTTCCTTATAAGACCATATCCATATTCACCAGGCCTGCTTAATTCAGACTCGGAGGCAAAGTTCACTTTCTGTACAACATCTAAATATTCAAAAGCCTTTGGCTTTTTCTGGAGAAGGCCATGATGTAGCAGCACTGCCAATCCCAAACATCAAAATCTTGGAGTCTGAATTGAAAGAAACATGATACTTTTTTTTTTGATACATTTGGATAAAACAGCTGTAGAGAGGGCTCAAAGAATGCCGGACCTCCATTCTCTTTTTCCCTTCCTCTTGGACGCCTCGTCCCTCTTCTCCCTATTTATGTATGTCTTCTCCTATTTTATTTCTAGCATGTTATGTCTATCTCGTAGTGCCTGGTTTTGTATTGTACGATCTTGCAGCTTTGATGGGTTATAAAACGGCATAACTGCATTGAAGGTCCCGTGAAGCATGCAGTATTGGGAAATATATACAAGCTATAAGTCATTTACCTTTTTGATCTTTTCATTGTCTGTTTTCATTATCAAAATCATTTTAAAAAAGTAAATCATGGAAATCCTCCTTGAGTCCAGCTTCAAACTATTCATGAGATTGGCTTAAAAAAAAAAAATCTTGAATAAATGTCGGATTTGTTTTTATTTACAGTCTAGTTTCTGTGCCTTGAGGGCACACTTAAGTCATGTTTCCAAGCTTTTCTCCTCAATCATCAGGGCTAGAAACTTTTATTTAAAAATGAAAAAAAACAATGCTGAGATTCCCATGTGATCACATGACTCCAGGAGCTGGTACTTTCAGAAAAAAATGTGAGTATAGCAATAAAATCCCAAGAGCTGGTAACAATGATAGGAATGGGACAACTACTGTAATATAGATATAGGCTCCAATATTCAGTCTTTGGATCCTGACTTGAATTTTCACAATGGAGGTGCTTGGAAATAGATTTTATTCCATTCAGTTATGAAGATGGGGCAACTGTGGGGTTTGGATCAGGATCCAAAAGTCCTCAGAGTTTTGGAGTGTTCAAACCCGGGGTTTTGATTCAGTCCCATCTGTAACTGGATGTGGAGAAGAGGAGTGGAGAAAAATATTTGATGTGATCCATAATTGCAAATTCTTCTTGTTACTATTGACGATTCTCTTGTTTCCTGGATGAAATCAATTCTATGACACCTTATACCAAAGTTCTCCCATGACCCCCAACCATTCTTCCAGCACCTGAGACAATAAGGCATTCATGGCTCCCCAGTGCACTGGATATCACTCGCACTATGGGCATCTCTGTAGCTTTAGTCTTCAAGATCTGCTCTGCAAGACATCACTTCTCAGTGGCAGTGGTAGGGTGATGAAATTCCTTGCCCTCCTCCTCTACTGGAATCATTACATCACCTCCTGGAAACGATTCTGTCTCCTGCTGCGGATAATGCATTACAAGTTCTTTTTCCTCCGTGTTTTCTTGGGGCTCATCATTTTCATATCCTCTAACCGTGCAGTTCTTGCTGACGGGCACTTCTGAAATGGACCCCACAATCACAGTGTCGGCTTTCATTATATATATTTTGTCTGCGAAAGGAAGCAGATAGGAATCAATCCTGAGCATTACTAATGATCATTTCTGGTGCTAGACAGAGACTGTTTCCTCTGTTGCAACGCTTGGATGCCAAGCTGAGGTTTCCCAAAGTTCAGAGGTGTGCAGATCTGGCCCATCTCGAGCATAATTCCCCTCTATAATAAATGGTTACAGTCGTGCCGGCCTTTGATATGCGTCCCACTAGTTCTGAATAGTCAGTCTTGGATATTCATAAGGCACCTTTCATTTGGAATCTAAGTACTGAACACAGTGAATGAAAGGGAGGGCACGGAAAGGCCACGTGCAAGAGAGATCTGGATATTTCATACTATAAAATTTCCAATTTTTTTGGATCATATAAAAAGTTTGGGGTCAATATTTGTTCACTTCTCCTGCAAATCTCATCTGTGATTACTGAACCACCTTCCCTTCACCCAGCAGCATAAACTATGCTTGAAGTTCTTCTCTAACAGAAAGATGTGTTTGCTGCTTAACAATGATCAAGGCTCTGGCCCTTCTGCAAGGACCAGAGAAATTAATAACGCCAGCTACCAGAATGCCAGAGTCTTCTACGACCTTAGGGAATACGCTCTAGGTGGTTTTTGCTTCAATCTACAGCGACACCAATAGCGGCACGAAAAGGCTGCCTTTAAGCAAAGTTTTCAATTGAGAGGAAACTCAGATAGCTGTGACAAGAGGGATAACTGAACTCTGTTTTTAGGTCTTGCACAGGAGACTTGGTATCAGGGGTCAGGCAATGCAGGATCAGCTACACTGGAAAGGGTATTTTAGGACAGATTTGTAGGACATGAACGTAGTATCCAACATGTTAAACCTGGCCCTGATGGGAAAGGTCATTCAAGGCCTTCATTAGGACTTGAACGGTACACTCCACCCCAGAGGTCACTGAAGTTCAGTGGTACTGTGGGTAGGGGCCGGTACCTGGGGATGACAGACTTTACATTGTTATCACAGAATCACAGAAGATTAGGGTTGGAAGAGACCTCAGGAGGTCATCTAGCCCAACCCACTGCTCAAAGCACTACCAACACCAACTAAATCATCCCAGCCAGGGCTTTGTCAAGCCAGGCCTTAAAAATCTCTAATGATGGAGATTCCACTACCTCCCTAGATAACGCATTCCAGTGCTTCACCACCCTCCTAGTGAAAAAGTGTTTCCTAATATCCAACCTAGACCTCCCCCACTGCAACTTGAGACCATTGCTCCTTGTTCTGTCATCTGCCACCACTGAGAACAGCCGAACTCCATCCTCTTTGGAACCCCCCCTTCAGGTAGTTGAAGGCTGCTATCAAATCCCCCCTCACTCTTCTCTTCCGCAGACTAAACAAGCCCATTTCCCTCATCCTCACCTTGCAAGTCATGTGCCCCAGCCCCCTGGTCATTTTCATTGCCCTTCGCTGGACTCTCTCCAATTTGTCCACATCCTTGCTGTAGTGGGGGCCCAATACAGCAATACTCCAGATGTGGCCTTACCAATGCCTAATAGAGGGGAATAATCACTTCCCTCGATCTGCTGGCAATTCTCCTACTAATGCGGCCCAATATGCCGTTCGCCTTCTTGGCAACAAGGGCACACTGCTAACTCATGTCCAGCTTCTCATCCACTGTAATCTCCAGGTCCTTTTCTGCAGAAGTTACAAGTCCATCACTCACAGGGTGGGAGGGTTCTGGTGCATTTGCAGGACCTATGAAAGGCACTTAGTTCCGAAAGATCAGCACTAACGAGAACAGGGTAGCCCAGATTGGGAGCTGACTTCCATGGAATACCATACACCATGACCTGGCAGATGCTACTGGAAAAAATAAAATAGGCCAGGCAGCCAAGATCTCTGGGGAATGTTAATTCAGACTGTTTGAAGAACTAAGCCAGGATGCCATGACGTCCAAACATACAATCAGTTTGAAAACTGGCACACAACAATCCTGCACTTTAACGATAACCTTTCCTGGTGGAGCACAGTACAGGAGCTCTGTTCCAAAAACCCTACTGCCGTGACCACACCATGCCCTCTAGTCAACTTCACTTAAAAGTGTTTCTCAGCATTTGCACCAGGCATGAAGAGAGCGTGGATTGCATACAATACAGCAGTGGTTCTCAACTAGGAGTACGCAGAGGTCTTCCAGGGGTTACATCAACTCATCTAGATGTTCGCCTAGTTTTACAACAAGCTACATAAAAAGGGCTAGCGAAGTCAGTACAAACTAAAATTTCATGCAGACAATGGCTTGTTTATACTGCTCTATATATTATACACTGAAATATATAATATTTATATTCCAATGGATTTATTCTATAATTAAATGGTAAAAATGAGAAAGTCAGCAAGTTTTCAGTAATGTGCTGTGAAGTGTATTTTTATTTTTGTATTTTTATGTCCGATTTTGTAAGCAAGTAGTTTTTAAGTGCGGTGAAACTTGGGGGTACGCAAGATAAATCAGCCTCCTGAAAGGGGTACAGTCATCGGGAAATGTTGAGAGCCACTGCAATACAGAATCTGCAGCACGCCCCATCTCGTCACTCTGCAGTTCATCTGACAACCAGGCTTTGAAATGACACCGGTCACTAAGGAAGACCCTTCCTCGTTACACTAATGTGCTTAAATAAAGGGAAGCTCTCAAACCAAATCATTTCGTAACATCAAACTCAAATCTGCTCACTCATCTGTCTCCCTGTAACTGAGAGCAAGTTCCAGTGGAGATTTGTCCTTCCTTCAGATATACACATAGGGCCAGATCTCAGCTGGTGTCAATTTGCCTAGGTCCAGTGGAGTTTCTGCCAATTTACTCCAGCAGAGGATCTGGACCATCACTCAAGATTTTCTGCAGAGGAGAGGAGGCCCTCAAATGCATCTTCCCTTCCAGCCTCATTGCAGAAACTGCCTGTGAAACACGTCACTGGGAAAAATATTACCATCGTTTTAAAACGGTTTGCCAGGCTGGAGAAGAGTTGCGATTGAATATATTTTTTAAAAATATATTCAGTCATTAAAGCTTCACCCACTGTACTGCTTAATCCCACCCTGGGCATGCTCCCAGCTGCACAGGAAATGGCCTTTGCTCATTTTCTCCTTTGCTCCATATCAGCAGCTCTTGATTTCCCTTTAAGCAGTTTTCTTTGGCAGCAGTCACTCCGGGTTAGGAGTCTGTGCTGCTTGGTTGATTGTTAGAGGAACTGTCTGGAGCCAAAGTCATGCAACTGACAGTAAATGAAAACTTTTAAAAGCTGCCAGTAATGAGACAAATGGGATGAATTCCTTCCCTCCTCCCCAACACACACACTATTCTACAAAGGTGTACGAGACTCACCGATTCGGTTATTAGTGTGGTCCCTCACTCGGGAATCAGCAGGGTAGTCGGTGGCATTCCCAGTGCTCTGGATCATCTCAGCCAGGCTTGAGTCGGGACTGGGATTTTTTTCTGAGCTGGAGACGAAGTTGTTGTTGGTTTCCACAATGGGGTTGGGGAGTCTGTTTAGTAACTCCCTCTCTTCTGACTCTTTGTCAGCTTTCAGCATACTGAACCTCTTCTGTCGACATAAAGAGGAGATGAATAGGGCAGTGAACCTATAGCTCACATGACGAGAAACAAAACAGGGAGGGACCGCAGTAGCTTTGGAAGCAACCGCATCCCTCTGAATCAGGGAGAATAATAGTCGTATTCACAGAACACCTTCCATCAGTTGAGGTACAATTTTCAAGAGGGCCTAAATGACTTCCGAGCTTAGGAGCCTAATTCAAAGGAACCTAAGTTCCTTAGGGCCAGATTTACAAAGATACGAAGGTGACTAATGATGCTGATAGGTGTTTACCAGGATTTATAAAGTGCCTAAGCAGGTTAAACTCCTACCTGCAATTTTAGGCCCTAAATATCTTTGCACGTTGGGACCCTAGCTGCTTTTGAAAATTTTACTCCATCTTAAAGCACTTGAAATACAGAGGTGAATTAAGTCTCATAGCACTCCTCATCTGATCGAGGAGTAAACTGAAGCAGGGGGAAGTTAAATGACTCGTCCAAGGGCACAAACTGAGAAAGCGAGCGTCTTTGGCAGAGCCAGTGATAGAATCTAAATTCCCAGGCCTGTCCCATAAACACAGACCATCTGTCCTACAGAAATTGGATACAATGAACTTTGTGACACGAGACCTAAAAAATATATATCTCCTGCCTGCTCTGCATGACACAATCAGCAATGGGGATATATCACTGAGAACTGGCCTCAAAAGGACAGAAGTTATCATTGGCCTCCACCAGCTTGCCCTTTTTGGTCATGTTGCCGGACTCAGAGGCAAAGTCCCTGCACATCGAACTCTGAAGATCAACTATGAGGTCAGGAGGGTCACTGCCCGGTCACAGACTGGCAGCGGTCATGTGGTCGCCCGCGATTAACCTGGCTGCAGCAGATCAGTAATGATCCTGGGGCATTACGAGATACTGCACAGTGCGGTCATGGACATTCAGCGCTACAGACCTCCACTGTCTAAGCATATGGATGTTTCTGCTCTGCATGGTCTGATGGCATTTTCATGGAAGTAGCATCCATGGCCACGACTGTCCTCTCCCCAGCTGTAGCACGGCATGCTGTGCACCCGTGGTTGCTGTCCTAGAGGTAGCTGCACTCCAGCAGTGGAGTATAGAATTTGCAAAGCTCTAGGGCCGCAGTTCTCAAACTTCATTGCACCGTGACCCCCTTCGGACAACAAAAATTACTACATGACCTTAGGACGGGGGACCGAAGCCTGAGCCCGCCCAAGCCCCACCACTCTGGGCAGGGGAGGCCTGTGAGCTGGGCCCCGCCACCCAGGGCTGAAGCTGAAGCCTGAGCCCTGCCACTCAGGGCTAAAACCCTTGGGCTTCAGCTTCAGCCCCAGGCGGTGGGGCTTGGGCTTCGGCTTTAGCCCCCGGGCCCTAGCAAGTCTAACGCGAGCCATGGCGACCCCATTAAAATGGGGTCGCAACCCACAGTTTGAGAACCCCTGCTCAAGGGGAGTGTTGTACGTGTAAAACAGAAATCCCAGGGCGAAGAACTTTGTTTTAATGGATGTATTCAGGCAGAACTTCAAGCTAGACTGGTGTTAAGATGGTCTTGCTCTGTATTTAGTAGTAAGCTAAGCAAATAGCACAGCATGAACTTATGGAGTGCTGGGTGATCAAGGGGCAATGAATTTAAAGGAAAACAGATGCATGCACATTTCCCCTGATTTCTTGCCCTCTTGTGGAAGGTCAAGCAAGCACAGGATTTGAATTGGTATTACAGAACTGCCGCATGGAGTCACTGCAATCCTGTGTCAGAAGAGCTCCCCCGGCAGGGTTAATTATTATTCATTTATTTAAAGAGGAAACTCAGATCCAATTAACCAAAGCTATATAGCTCTCAGGTCACAAAGCCAAATTCTGCTGATGGTTCCTAGCTCTGCTGCTATTTGCACACGATTAGATCTGCAAAAACCAAGCAAGGGGTTTGAAGTGTGACGTTCCCAGCACTTGGCACCTGTCTGGCTCATTTTCTACGAAAAAGTACGAAAGGAAGCTTCATGGACGGCAGCAGCTGGCCGTGAAATATTGAACTGATGGTAGAAGTTTGTAAAACCACGTTTCTTTACAATTGGAGGTTTCAAAACATTTTAACAGGTGGAATGAAATGCTTTTAAAAATACAGAGCTCAATCGCAAGACGTAGCTCACTAGCCCGGCATACATGTTGGCTTCAAAGATGACAGACAAATAAATTTACAACAAAAGACATTTACTTCAATGGAGCCATGACAATTTACTGCAGCTCAGGATCTGTGCTCTAATGTTACTGTGTTTGTTTATGTTTGATTTATTCACCTCCAGCCCGGGATATTCTTACTTTATCATTACCATTGTTTTGTATTAACTGGGAATATCCCCACACTGTAGATGGGGGGGGGCATGATTTCCAGAGGGTCATGTTGGCTAACCAGCTTCAGTCGGCGTTGTTACACCAGGCCTGGCACACCCGGCAAATAATATCCTCTTAACACCCATTTTAGGACAAGTGCTCTTGCCCACACCTGCAGAAAAGGGAAGGGGAGACCAGAGGGGGCTCAATCCCAATGACTTCATTGGGGGTGACAAGTGGAGATGGGACGAAACGGCAAAGTTCAGATCCAAACTACTCCCAAAAGATCAGGCACGTTCGCATCTGTGATTTCAGTTCCCCCCCAATCTAATGACAACAGGTCAGAGCCTGCACTCCCCACTAAAGCAAAACCCCCATTAGCAGCAGGACATAGATGGGAATTTTGCCAGCGGAAGGCTTCCAAGATCAGGCCCCAAATAAGTACGGATACATCCCCACGTGCATTTACATCAGAGGTTACAATGGAAAGGGGCAAACTGAAGGGCAGGTTTACACTTAAAATGCTTTGGTGAAGATACTGATGGGAGACTGTCTCCTGTCGGTGTAGTTAATCCACCTCTGCAAGAGGGAGTAGCCATGTTGATGGAAGAAGCTCTCCTGCCGACATAGTGCTGTCTACACGGGGGTTAGGTTGGTAAACTGCCTCGCTCAAGGATGTGGATTTTTCACACCCCTGAGTGACGTAGTTACACTGATATAAGGCTGTTTTGTAGACCTGAGAAGGTTGTCACTGATGGTTTAAAAGGACATTATAAAATATCACTAATTATTTGTGCCCCTTTCAGGGAAAACAGGAGTGATTTGGGGAATCTATTTCATACTTACGGCACAGTTCTTCATCAGATCAGAACCTACAATGAGAAGGGGGGGGGGGAAATCACATATCATGGGTGAGTTTATATTAATTTAACAATCACAAGATTGTTATTATCAATTATCAATGCCTCATCTTGTATTTGTACAGCAGCCTTTACCCTGAGGGATTTTAAGTTATTTTACAAACTGACGTACCTTTTGCATTCCTTCCCTACTACTAAAATGCGGGCACATTTGGAGCGAATGCAGCTGCTGTTTATATAACCAATAGTTTAAGCAGAGTAGTAAAGGAGAACCCCATATTCAATAAAGAATGAACCACACATGCCAGATGTTAGTCACGTTGATTAACGCCCCGCTGAATGTATTTAGATACGAGGGCAACGAGAACAGAAGAAAAGCCGGATAGAACAGACTATCCGATTGAAATCGCAAGGGGAGGTTAGCTGGGCAAAATGTAATTGTGAGGCTGGCAGGCCAGATGGCCGCTCTTGCCCAGGCTGCAGGAACTGGCTAGGAGCAGACAACCTCATAGCTGGAGACCAGACCAGGTCAACGGTACATTAGTTTTGCTCAGAATAGGTAGTTTTGCTTAGTCTTATCAGAATGTATTTAGTGTTTAGATTTTATGAAATGCTTGTAAGTTGCTGCCTGCATGAATCTCACTTGTAATGTCTGTATTCCAGGCTATAAGACAATATGTAAGTTGTGCTTTATAACTTTAAAAAGGTTTGCCCTGAACTTGTGAACTCAAGCATGGGAACCATCCCCCATTCCCTCCGCCCAATCAGAAGGGCTATCAAGGTCAGATGTCACAGTAACAGCCGTGTTAGTCTGTATTTGCAAAAAGAAAAGGAGGACTTGTGGCACCTTAGAGACTAACCAATTTATTTGAGCATGAGCTTTCGTGAGCTACAGCTCACTTCATCGATCAATTCAAGGTCAGATGGGCCATCAAGAATCATTGCAATACAAAGGACTGGTTAATGGCTCTATCCATGAGTGAAAGGCTATGTGCAAGGAAGCTCCTCCTGTGGGCTTGGAAGCTGAATGAAGGAAATAAAACAAAGCCACAGGAAAAATGTTCAACTTTTTAGCTGTTTGCACTCTGAAGTGCCAGAGACTCGAAGGGCACGTCTACACTTGCCATTTAAAGCGGGAAAATTCCCTTTTTTGCGCAAAGACTGTGGGAGCGTCTACACTTGCCAATGACTTTTTGCGGTGAAACTCAGAAGTTTCACCGCAAAAAGAAAACCGCCTCCACGAGAGACGTACAGCCCTTACCGGTGATGCTTTTGTGGGGATGTGCAAGTGAAGACATGTTTTTCCTGTTTACAGAGCTTTTAGCCTCCGCAGGATCCCCACAGTGCCTAGGTGGCCGCTCTGGCCAGTAGCTCTGTTGCTCTGACGCCAGGTAAACAGACGTCCGCCCCTCCCCATGTAAAGCCCGGGAACTTTGAAACTCCCCTTCCTGTTTTCTTGGCAAGTGCTCACTTATCAGCTGGCCAGGTGATGCTGACTGCTCCACGATCCCCTGCTTGGGGCAAGGCTGAGCTACTAGAGCTGATCAATGTTTGGGGAGAGAGGGCCGTGCAGGGACCCAGGGTGCCCCACGATCATCCCTCCCTCCCCTTCCCACAAGGAGCTGCCCTGTGGGATAGCTACCTTGATCCACGATGGAAGTGCTGCAAACGTAAACACTCTCTGAGCCCTGTGGAAGTGAGTACACAAACCAGTGCTTTTCTTTCACCCGTTCACTATCACCAGTGAAACTGACAGCGCAAAAACTCTGCAAGTGTAGACACAGCCTATACTGAAGCCAGAGATCCCCAAGGGCTTCCTCCTGGGTCTGCCCTGAAAGACGCTTGGAACTGACCGATCACTACAACTGTAGCTCACGAAAGCTCATGCTCAAATAAATTGGTTAGTCTCTAAGGTGCCACAAGTACTCCTTTTCTTTTTGCAAATACAGACTAACACGGCTGCTACTCTAAAACACTACAACTGTCACTCTGACGATTTAGAAGGTAACTCATGCATGTGTATAGGTTTGCTTACTTTAATCCGTAAATAACTCTCCGATTTCTTTTTCCTAGTTAATAAGCCTTTAGCTAGTTTATTACAGGATTAGCTACAGGCGTTGTCGTTGGTGCAAGAGCTAGGGGGCTAATTGATCTGGGGGTAAGTGACTGGTCTCTTGGGACTGGAAGCAACCTGAATATGGTGTGATTTTTTTGGTGTAAGTGATCATTTATAACAAATGTCCAGTTTGTCTGGATGGCAAGACAGACTGCAGAGTCTAAGGGGACTGTCTGCAACTCCGTGGTAAGGCTAGTATGGTGATCAAATGCGAATTCCTTGTTACTGGCTTGGTGAAATCCACTTCTAGAACCAGGAGCGTTGGAAGTACCCTAAAAGCACGGGGAGGGGGCGCCCCCCAGGCACCTGAACCACGACACAAACACACCCCCAACGGCGCCCCTTCCCCCAAGGCATCGCCCCCTGCTCACTTCTCTTCACCCCTCCCAGTCACTTGTCCATACTGCAGGTAATAAGTGAGAAGGCCCTGGCCACCTGGCCCCCCCCAATCCAGAGCCCCTGTCTAGAATACACCACCAGTTTGGAGCGTCTGCCCTGCTGTCGGCACTCATGGTCCTGAGCCACTCCAGACAGCATGACAATAATGACTCAGGCTCGAGTTTGGTTAGGGTACTGTGGTTAATGCCCTCTCCGCTCTTGTAACACATGCCACAAGGCCTTCAGTGGTCAGGGACTGTGGTTTTAAGTTGCATCTAAAAAACAGCACACCTCCAGCAGCATTGGGCCCCACTTACTACGCAAGGGCATCAATTCAGGTGGAAGAGCGCCATCTGTTGCACTGTTCTAATAGTGCTGGAGAGAGCAATGCCATGTCTTTTCACGGGCACCCGCCGCAGAAGTCTCCTAATGTAAAAACGTTTCTCGGTAACAGTTGTCCGAATCAATACAAAAATGGATTGAAATTCAGCTAGAAAACCTTCCAAGACAGACCAGAACGATGGCTCCAGCCTCTATCGGTCACCTACCCTGACGTACAGATCTGGGTCTAGCTGTAGTGACTGGATACAGATCAGGAGCTGAGAAAATAAAGTGACACCATGTTCAGCACCAGAGTAGCTCTGGAACATCTGGAGAACTAGATTTGATCATTACCAATGAAGATTACCCTTCCCCTCTCTCCGCTTGGGGCTATACCAGCTAACACACTTCCTGCACAAAACAGACCCCGGACAACACTGGTCTGTGCTGGGTAGAGAGACGTTTTGTTACCATTTCTCCCACAGCCTCTGAGAAACTCCCCACGCAGCCTGTGAGCTCCCGTTTGTTTCATGGCAGCACCATCTCTTTCTTCCTCCACGAACTGCTTATAGAATTCGAACCTTTAAAACCGGGAGGTCAGGATCTGCCTGGAACCCTCACCCAGCCCTGCCTGCCTCCCAAGGGCTGGTGGCTTGGCCCTTCTTCCCGACACATGCAGCAGGCATCCAAACCTCTGGGAGAACAGGTGACACTACCAGCATGCTACGGGTTAATGAACAGCTAGAGGGCTCAGGAAACTCACTCTTCCTACTCAGAGTGAAGATCCGCCGCTTGCAAACCTTCCTTTGCCAAACCGCCAGCATACCAACGAGTAGCACCATGCTGCAGAGAACCACCGCACCCCAGGGAACAAAGCTCCCATCACCTGCAACACAGAGCGGGCATAAGGGGTATCGTTAATGAAGCTGCATGTTCTCCAGCTTGGGTTTGGGGTTTTTTTTAAAAGGTATGGGGGGGGTCCACAGGCACTATGAGAGAGAAAGATGTTCCCACACCAGAACACGCACGCAGACCCAAGCCCACCTTCCTGCGCTGCACTCATCACGTGCATTATCAGCGCTGTTACCTGTCTTGGCGGTCTTTTCTGTAGCTATATCTGAGGTAGGGGACGTGCCAGCTGCCTGTTTTGTATCCGATCCATCGATGGTTCCCGTAGCGGTCCAGTTGGCATCGCCAGAGGCTGCGTCACTCGTGAGGATGCTGGCCCTGGTCACTGGCTTTGTGGCAGTGTGGGAATGCTGGCCTCCCACGGTAGTTGGCTGCTCACTCAGGTGCGGTGGTCTTGCCTTGCTGGAATCCTTTGGCTCGTTGCTGAATTTCCCAGACAAAGTGGCAGGTGTGAGGTACATGGGAGGCGGATCTATGCAGACTTGGTCGTGTGTGGAATTTCCGCTGCCCACTGCTATCTTGTTTAGCTTGGCACAGCTGGGAAGGGGAAGGAGAACACGGAGGTTATGGGTCACAGAGTAAAATGCATGAGGAATCCTTGGGGGAATGGAAGACAGGAGAGAGGTTACCTGAATGATAACCACCCCCTTGCTCATTTTTGTGTCATCTGCCCTTAGCCAGAAGCTCATCCCTTCCCATTACTCTTCCCCCTGCCCACAGGATCTCTTTAAGCCAGATACAAATCTAACATTCATGTTCAAGTCTAACCCACTCTAGTCAAGTGAGCTCGAGGTTAGAGGGGTTCGTCCATCCCCACTCAAAACGCCCCCTGGCCATGGCGTCTGGTGCAAACAATAAGAGAAATAGAGATGCTCTCAAATCTCTGCTCACTAGCAAAAAGCTGGGCTTACTCTGTGTGAGGCTTGCAGTGTTCGGTGCTGGAGTGCCGATCAGAGAAGGTACCCGAAGGGCATTCTTCGCAGGAGACATCAACTTCTGAGGTGCCTGCAGAAAAAAAAAAGATCGTCAAGCCATACGTGACAGAGTGAGCCGTATCACCAGCACCGTCCCATGGTCAAAGACAGAGGAGACTGGCTGGCATGGGTGGGATGCTTACCTCTGGCTAGGACTCCAAATCCTGGCTTGCAGACAGTGTGGGAAATGCATCGCGCACAGCTGTTCAGAACTGCAACCTTACAAAACAGCCCTGCTCGGCACTCACACACCCTTCTGGAACTGAAGGAGCAAGGGACTTTCTCCACAAGGTCGAATTCTGAAAGGGGGAGTGAGAAAAAATTAGCATGGAGGAGATGCAGGAGAGGAGAAGAGTTGAGCTATTTCAATCCAGGTGTCCTGGAAAGCAGGGTGGGACACGAGATAATGAGAGTTCTGTTCAGCGACAACTTAAATCACAATAGCAGGAGAAGTCTGCAGACCAATGGGCTGGAGTCTTATCAACCAAGCAGGGATCAGGCTTGGTCAATAGCTGAATGGGAGACCTCTGGGGAAATCCCAGGTCCCCTAGGAAGTGGCACTGTGAGGTAGTAGGTGGCATTCCACTCACTAAGTACTGAGCCAGCACAGGGGGCCATTTTGCTGCTGGAAATGCCATTGTGAATGAAATGTCATTACTGGGGTCCAACCACTTGTGGGCTGTCACGATCTCACTGCAAGATCGGGGTGTTAACTCTCCCGCCTGAGCTAAATTTTAGCTCAGGCAATTGTGTTCCATCCCCCTAAATTTTCCTGGTAGCATCTCTTAAACATGGCACTAGCCTCCCTGTTCTAACCTGGTGGGTAGCGTTGTTGTGCATTGATAAACATTTCTGGGTGTCACCCCAGAGGTAGCTGCAATCCCAGTAAGGCTTGCACTTCAGTTCTGCATCTGCAAAACTCTTTGGGATCCACTGGGGTGAAAGACACAAGAGATGGGAAGAACCAAGATGCAAATCTGAATTCAGATCCAAGCTCCCTGGTTCGTTCCTCTCTCTAACATTATGTCACAGGGTGGGATGACTTTTCGAAACTGAACCAAACATCCAAGTCAAGTATTTGGATGCTCAAGTAGGCGCACAAAGTGGGAAAGTAAAATAGCCAGACATGCACTCTCCAAGGGCCTGATTCAAATTCCACCGAAGTCAGTGGAGTCTTTCCATTGACTTCCGTGGGATTTGGATCAGGCCCCAAATGCAGCCTTTGGATGTCCTACTGAGATACCCAAATATACAAACGGGACCCATTTCACATAATGGGGATACCTTACTGCAGTGCATCTTAACCTGAAAGGGGACTCACATCAGCCCGGTGCTGCAGCTGATGGTTCAAGGACTAAGACGATGCGGCTTCCCTCGCCAGTCCAGACAGGGAGTGGAAAGGCAAGAAATCAAGATACAATGAAACTGGCCCAGCTCAAACCCAGAGAAGGTGTCGGCATGATGTAAGTGCCGGAGATAAGCAAAACAAATACCTGGCTTGCATGACACGCAGGCCTTGCAGTGTGGCTTCCCTTGCTCCCTGTTCAGGAAGTGCTCAGGCTCACACTGCCCACAGTCCCGGCCTGGATCTGTGGGACACTCTTTCTGTTTATGGTAGCCTGAAAGAAAGAAGCAAAAATCAATAAGAAGCCGAGGGCGAGAACCATCCTGCCAAATGCTATGCCTGCCCGGTAGCATCCTCTACTGGCCAAGTCTCAGTTTCTCTTTCAAATAGGCTTTTCTCTTCCAGCAACACCCTGCTTTATCCTCACCATAAACGGTTCCCATCAAAACAAAGTTCTCAGAGTCCAAATTTCATCCTGCCCAGCCCTCCCTGGCCAGAGTTGTCTTCTACTGCACTGCAGCCTGCTTTCTGCTCCAGCCCCTGGCTCTCCTCCTTGGGGCTGGGGGTGTAATTGAGGCCAGCTGTAGGGCCTCTGCTAGCTCCTTCCTCCAGTCAGTCCTTTCACTCTCCCGCCAGGAGGATTCCTCCAGCCACTGTCTCCATTGCTTTTGAGGGAGGATAGAGTGTATATCTATATATCTATTATTATATATATAATGTTTCCCTCCTAGAGCTTGTCCTGATTAGCTGAGAGAGGAATCCTGCCCGCCCACTCCACAAAACTCCTGATCCCAGGGCCTTAAAGAAACTGCCTTCCCTGGGTCTTCATCCATGCTTAAAAAGCCCCAGCACTTCAAAGGACACACCCCAGAGCAGGTGTTGACTGACCACTGGTGATTACTAGCCTTTAGGGGACAGTCGCCCCGTTATATGTCTGAAGGCTCCTCAGACCACCTCCCACACAACACTAGGATGGATCTTCTCTCCACAACTGCCGCCGGGAGGTTACAAATGGGAAGATAGAGGGGGCTGGCAGGTCTGCAGGGCAGTGCCCCATTGCCAGGCAGATTCCTCAGACAATTGCTCCTCACTGGCTCCTTCAGGTCCCTGGTAGCAACACGCAGGGCTGGTGCTAAACATTTTACTGCCCTAGATATCCGCTTTCCTCTCAACTGCTGCCAGCATCTCGGGGAGGCTGGTGCAAATGGGAGCTCGAAGGGGCAGAGCTGCACCCTCAAAAGCTGTGCAGGAGAGTGGAAGGAGGCCAGGCTGGAGCCTCTCTGGTGCAGCTCCTGTGGGGAGCAGGGGTGGCTGGGCCAGAGGCACCTCTAAAAGGTCAGTAGTCTAAGCAGCTGGGTACGCGGTCTAAGGAAGGCCCTGACTATACCATGGAGATCAGAAGGGCGGCAGAAAGCTTGGCCCCAGGAGTTGCTGGGAGGCGGGTAACCACGACCAGCGAGGAAGGCACAGTAGCAGCAGCATGCACACAAGGAGAAATCCCAGCAGCAGCCCGGGAATGGGGCACAGGGTGGGAGAGAAAGAATCCAGGGACACGGCCCACCTCTTTCTGCACAATGCCAACGCCTCGGAGGAAAACAACACACTCACTAACCATTCTGGCAAGCCCAGCGTGGGCGGTGCAGGTGACAGCATCAGTGCTATATTTAGGTGACTAAAGGCCACCAGACATCTCCCAGCTACGTGGCTCCCACCTCCCACTGTCTGGAGCCAGGCTCACTAGGGCGGGGACTGCTGCAATGCCCGTGCTCAGGCCTGCCACACGGTCCTTTAAAAAAAATTAAAAAAAAAAAAAAAAAAGCTATTTCCTTTAGCAACCAGCTGTGTCAGGAACTGAGGCTGAAATAATGCCCTGCAGAGAGCTGGCTGAGTGTGGCTGTGGATCAGATGACCGGCAGCCCATGGAGTAAACACTGCTGGCCTACTCTGGGATTGTGCTCGGAGGAATGATGGTCTAGTCCAGTGGACAGGTTCAGGGATGCAGACGTGCAGCTGTGGTTGGTGGACTGGGACTAGGGTGAGCAGCTAAGGGAGGACGGCACAGACAACCTTAATTCTGCCATTTCCTAACTTTTGAGGGCTTGATTTTGCAACCTGAATATTCTTTTAGTGTCATTTTTGCTATGTAGTATAGTATCTATTTGTCCAGGGAATGTTCCTCTCCCTGATCCTTTTTTAATGCTCTTCTCCCCCTAGATTTCCTCCCTCCCCTTTTCTCCTCTCTCTCTCTCTGCTCCTCTTTAACCCCCAGTCTTCCTTAAGCAGAACAATAAGCCAACATCCTTCTGGTACAACTCCCAGCCTCTATAAAAATGGGGAAGCCCCTTTGAAGGCAATGAAGCCACACTGACATACACCAGTTGAGGATCATAGAACCATGGGGTTAGAAGGGACCGCAAGGGTCACTAGTCTAATCCCCTGCCAAGATGCAGGATTTGGATGGTATAGACACAACAGGACAGATGGCTATCCATCCATTTGAGTAGGTTCCAAACTGGGTAAAAGCAGCTTCCTCAGCCCTAATTTCTTGTTTTACTGGAAGCAGTTCCCTTCTTCCTAATTTGTAAGGTCTCAGCTGGCCACACACACCAGGGTGGGTCTCTCACGAGCCCCGGCATAGTCGTGACATCACATGGCCACAGCTCAGGAAGGATGCCCTGCTACTGACCCAATCCAACTTCATGCAAATACTCTCAGCCAAGCACAGTACCCCCGCGCGCTATCAGCCTAACAAATAAATGTCAAAAATTTCCTTTTGAGGAAAAAAAAAAAAAGAAAAACGTTTTTACAAAGAGGGAAATGCCACAAAATGCCCCGCCCACTGAACTACTCTGGCCAATGGGGCTAGCTTCAGGCATTTCCAGGACTCGGTCTCACTAAGCCATTTCCTGTTTCTGACCACAAGGCTCGTTAGTCTTTATGAGTCATGGCTAGCTTCCGAGCGGCCTGCTGCCGGCGCCGAAAACAAGCTGCCCACCTCCATCTCCTCTGGAACACTTTCTGAACTGTTTTGACTCTGAAGAAAGCAACAGAGTTTCCCCTGTGCCGTTTGCTATTTTTATGGCCTGCGATCGGATGCAAATTGAGCTTCACAGTTTTACTGGACAGTCTGAAACCCTGCAGCAGCAAATCTGTGGGTCCGATTCTTGGGCAGTCACTCGCAGCAGTGCAGAGTGAGTGCAAAACACCCGCAAATCACTATGGCAGCGTTTTACACCTGCTGTCCACGCGCTGCACACAGATGGACGTGACGACGCAAAGTGCAGGGCCGTGCAGACTCAAATTCAGCGGGATGCAAATTAAGGACCCAATTCTGCGAGGCTCTGAGCACCTCCAATGAGGTGCTGAGGGCCTTATTGCTCATGGCACAACTCCTTGCCAGACCAAGTCCACAGGGTATGTTTACACCCTGGAGACCATATTGGCATTGCTATTCCATTGTAGCTATGCTGGCATAACCCCATAATAGAGACACTGCCTACACTGATGGAAGGGGTTGTTGCATCAGTGTAGGAACCAACACCTCCCCCAACGACAGTAGCTAGGTCGATGGAAGCATCCTTCTGTCAGCACAGCTGCCTCTGTGCTGAGGGTTAGGTCTGCAAAGCTACACTTATTGGGGGTGTGTGTGGAGGAGGGGGCAGCGGTGGTTTGGATTTGTCACCCCCACCCCCAACCAACATAGCTACTTTGACCTAAATTTTAAGTGTAGACCAAGCCTAAATGGTCAACGCCTAAAAACAAGCAGGGGGTTATGCCCTTCATCCTGCAGATCACTGGGACGTTTGAGGGGAGGGGATCTGGATCCAGACCTGTTGCTCATTCATAAAACCGCGCACTGCACACCTATGCAGGGAACAGAAAGAACTCCCCCCACCACTGCACGTTGCCTAGTTCATTTGCACCAGTAAGATGCGCCGTCATGTTTGCCTGTTAACTGTTACCGCGTTACAAACATACAGACCTGAGGGACATTGGTAGCAGCAGCGTTGTGAAGTTTCATCATAGAGCCAGTTCTCTCGCACATCACAGGACTGAGGTGAGGGCATCGACGTCTAGAAAATCAAAGAGACCAAAGATCGCAGAAAAGCTCAGGAGTGAAGCAGCAGCATTCAATGTACAGCACGTCGTAATTACCCACTATGCCCCCCGTCCAAACCGCAGAAAAGCCCAGCTTTGTGCAGCTCTTCCCTGTGCGCGAGTAGACGAGCGGCGCGTGGGAATGGGAAGCTGCATTGCAACCCGCCCATCTGCCATTTCAGTGCTCAAAAGCCTACGGTGACAAACGCAACTCCATGGACTGCAGTACTGTCCTAGAATGACCCCCTGTCCACTCCGGACCAGGACTTGGGAATAACCAGCGTAGACTCCCTAAGGAATCCATATCAGGTTTTAGACCGGACTATGCTAAGAGTATAAACCCTTTAGCATATACAAGTATATGCTAAAACTATGCAAAGGATGCTAGACTTTGGGTCATAGTCAGGGCTATGTAGCTATCCAGCCAGAATGGACATGATAAATAAAACTCTCTACATTAATCATCAGTTTTGTGCGTTATTTCCAGGCATCCGGTGACCTGGGCCACTCGCAACAGGTGCATGCCATCCTTCTCAAAGATGCTTGAAACTACCTTGTTGCAGTTCTGCCATTTTGTTAAGCTCCTGTTTGTTAACGGGGTCCAGCAGTCTCCTCTCCCATGTATCAGTGTAGTAAATATATAGCCGTGTTCAATTGTGTAACTGGATATAATCCAACCCAAAGACCTGCTTGCGATTCAATTGTTTCACTGGTAACATGGGGACAGAACCTGCAGCGACATCAGTAGCAGTTTGGCCCAAGGGGAGAGCCTGCAAACCCTTACTCCCATGCCCAGTCCCACTGTCTTCAGTGAAGCTTCTCTTGTGCGTAAAAGGTTTTCAGGAGTGGCCTCTGCTCTGACCTTCCTTAGATAAAAAGACTCAGTTGGGAATTGTCTCAGGAAGGAAATAAACCGGCAGGCACCTCTGCTCAGCGGCTTCAGCACCTTGCTTAGAGCAATCTGAAGCACATACTGGGAAATTTCACTCGTACGAGTTTTCTGATGAGATCATTTGAACTTGGCAGTCTCCCATTCAAACCGCTCCCCACCCCGTTCTCCGAATTCCATTTTCAGCAACTGGTGGAAAGTGTAAAATCGTCTGAAACCGCAACTTGTCTCAGAAAGAGATGGAACCAGGAGATCCACCATAGACCATGCCTCTTGTTAGCGCTTTGACAGGTAACAAGGACCTCAGGAAATCCACAGCAGATCAGCATCCTCTTGGCTTCTGCGGGAGAATTTCCCCCAGTCCTTCGGCATAACACTTCACCTTTCTACAATGCCTTCTGTAGACAGTGCAGAGTCTCACTGAGCTTTACCAGCATTCATCCACTAACTTCACACCCAGCCTCTGAAGCTCTCTCTCTTTTCTATGGATGAGGAATCTGGTGCCCTACAGCAGAACGATAGGAAAGCCTGGAAGGGTATGTCTGCCCTGCAATTTAAAACCCGTGGCTGGTCCATGCCAGCTGACTCGGGCTCGGGCTAAGGGGCCATTTAACTGCGGATCTAGCTGGAACCTAGGCTCTGGGAGGGTCACAGAGCTCAGGCTGCAGCCCAAGCCCAAATGGGTGGACTGCATGAGCCTGAATCATGCAGCTGCGGGTGACTAGTTGCAGGATAGACACACCCACTGGAATGGAGTCAAATGGCAAATTAGTATCAGAATTGGAAATAGAACCTCTCTAACCACTAGCACACACTACCTTCTAGAGACAGTAATCGAACCAAGGATCCTGACACTTCAAACAGACTCAAGAGGCTGCCTGAGGAAGGGGGATCTCCTTGTCTCTCCTGCAGAAGCACCTTAGCTAGCCAACCGTTCTAAGACTCATTTAAGCAGCAGGAGGTGACGTTATTAAATCAGTCATTTAGAGAGAAAGGTCCCTCAGAGGTCACCCTAGACTGTTTCAACTAAGACATTGTACTGTGAAGGGGATTAGAACTAAGCCCAGTTTTTCTACCCAGTTTTAAAAAGACAAATTTAGAAACCACAGTCAGTGGCCATATCTAAGTCCTGCTGGGCCAGCTTTTCTGTAACTTCTCTGGAAAGTCACTGACAAGGGCAGCGCTTCTTTCCTGGCTCTCCGATGAGATCCGACTTTGGGCTGTAAGGGATGGTCAGCATGAGATCAAGTTGAGCAATGTCGCTTTAAATGATTGATACAACATTCAGCTTCTTCCACTGAATTTTCTGGAAAAAACATAGGAGATTTTCATCATTTAATTAAATGCGAGGGTTTTTACAAAGTTTAACATATTGAACATACAGGACCAGATTTGGCTCATAGTTACCATTACATAAATCTGCAGTATGGACTTATTCCAGATTTGACTGAGAGAAGAATCTGGCCCACAGCCAAATAACGACTGATAAATTAAAAGGAGTACTTGTGGCACCTTAGAGACTAACTAATTTATTTGAGCATGAGCTTTTGTGAGCTACAGCTCACTTCATCAGATGCATTCAGTGGAAAATACAGTGGGGAGATTTATATACATAGAGAACATGAAACAATGGGCGTTACCATACAGACTGTAACCAGTGATCACTTGATCACTTGTTGTGTATGGTAACACCCATTGTTTCATGTTCTCTATGTATATAAATCTCCCCACTGTATTTTCCACTGAATGCATCTGATGAAGTGAGCTGTAGCTCACGAAAGCTCATGCTCAAATAAATTGGTTAGTCTCTAAGGTGCCACAAGTCCTCCTGTTCTTTTTGCAAATACAGACTAACAGCTGCTACTCTGAAACCCGTGATAAATTATTGCACATCTGCAAACAAAATGTGACTCAATTACTTAATGCATCATTTTCCCACAAGAGGGCAGCTGCCTGCCAGCTTATCACTTATTCACTGCTTGAAATCCACAGCCTGGCAGATTGATCCGCTGCCAAGGCCAAGTCTGAAAATGACACAGCAGTAACACGCACTCCACCCACCATTACCACACTGCAGCTGGCATAGTAGCGTTACTGCCTTTATTATCCTCTAAGCAAAATCCCAAAGTGCTCCGAGCCCGTAGAAAACTTTGTAAAATGCTTCCTTAAAATCAAGGCACGGTTTCTCAACCGTGGAACGTCTCCTTCTGCTGACCCAGCTTCCCTGTTTCTTGGCCATCCACCAAGCCTCACTGAGCGTTTATCACTTACGCTGTGTCATGAGCACGAACTTTACTCATCAAGCTCTTTCCACTGTCCGCTCGGTGGCAGCGGACACCACATTTCTGACTGGGGCCTTTGTCAGCCTCCCCTTTTCATTCCCTCAACTATTCGTTCCTAGCTCAATCAGTCAACAGCAGCGCAGGACGGTCGAGTTCTGTGACGTGTGATGAACGAACAAGGGCTCTTGAGAAGTGACAAATGGGGCACTAGAATTAGCTGTGCATTTTGCCCCACATCCGCAGTCCCTGCAGTAGCAGCAAACCATTAATGCCTGATCAAGGCCGAAAATGAATTATATAAGCACAACTGACAGCAGGGAAATGATGTGGGCTTCGCTTCTTTAACATGTACCAGGTTTTCTATAACCTCGGTTTCAGAATTTCACACTTCTGATGTCAAAAATGTACAGTGACAACCACAAGGTTGTGTGGGACGAAGGCAAAAGTGTATCCAAAACCGACTGGCGGGCCGCGTAGCGTGAAGGCATTTGGGGTTGAGAGCGGCATGTTAAAAATTATAAGGCCAACTGGGTACACGTGCGAACTGAATGCTTGGGGAATGTGGGGCTCAAAGTTACACATGGGAATTACAGGCAGGAAGGATGGCGTATAAGAGGATCTAACTGATGTAACACACTCAGGGACAGAAAGTGTGAATTACCTCATTTTAGCCGCCTTTAACCAGGCATACCCATGTGTCACTTTCAACCCCCCTATGCATTTGCTCTGATTACGGACCGGATTCTACTGTACATTAAAGGCTTGGTTGGTTTGATTTTTTTTTTTTTTTAAAACGAGTTCAGTGTTTTCAGCCAGGGTGAGTGGCCTAGAAATAAACCTCAGTGTTTTGAGAGAGCAGAAAAGAGATAGATCACAGAGAACAGACAATGAAGCTGAATTACTTTGCCCAACCAGTTTAAAGGGAAGTGATTCTCTGGGGAATCCAAAGAGCAGAGGAGGCAGGATCCAAGGTGCTGCTAGAAATGATCTCTCGAGGTCAGTGATACTCAGAGCTCAGTGGTTCAGGAGCCAAATTAGCGATCAGCATTATGCAAAAGAGTCACAGTTGCGTGAATCCATTGTTTCATTTACTATAGTACTATTCATACTTAAACACTACGATGGGAAATTATATAACTAACTACTATTTTCAAAGCAAAGTGACTGGCCAAGTATTATTTTATCAACTATAATCGGTTAACATAGTAAACACATCCTGACTGGTTAATAATTAAAATCACACAGTGTTTTAATATCACGTGTGGCAAAAAGTCGCAGGAGACACAGTAAAGAGCCACCTGCAGCTCGTGAGCCTCAGTCTGAGTATCGCTGTTCTAGGTTTTAAAGCCCAACCCCCTTAGTCCGTATAATTTGAAACATGGCCCAGAAACCTACTGAGACCCTGCTACACCTGCCAAAGGGACAGAGCAAAGATTTGTTGGTGTTAATAGCCATAGATAGTAAACCAACGTCTCTCATCGACTCAGACGTTTCCAAAGCTGTAAATTGAAAGCACTGGCTCCGCAAATGAAATCAAGGCCAGTGTTTAAACTTCTGCTTTCTAAGCAAAACTAGAAGCCAGATTTCTATCAATGGAAGGTGCAGTCCCACATCAGAGGGCAGAATTCATCATACCTTATTTCTTAGCCACCCTCACCCCTCCCAGTGCCACTCTCAGACTCTGTTCTGAAGCTATTCTAGCACAAGTACTGCCTATAAGTTACATGTTCACAAGGGCTGGTCAAAAATTTTCCATCAAGACTTATTTTTGGCAGAAAATTGGGTTTTCAACTGAACTAATGTTCATCGAAAGTGATGGCTTTCGTCAAAAAACGTTTGTTTTGTTGTAAAAACTAAAAATCAAACAGTATCTGGCAAAAAAATATATTCGAGTTTTTGAGGAAAAGTCAAAGTTCTCCACGCACAAAAATGTTTTTTTTTTTCCATTTGTCGTCAAAATTTTCTTCAGAGAAAGAAACAAATTCCAAACAGCTCTAATTTTTACCATCCTTTCATGAGAACTTATGCATGGAAGAAAGAGAGAGGCAACACGATACAGGTGGGAAAATTCATATCCTCACTGCAGCTCAGAAAATGCTAGTTAAGGAGCCAAATTAGCTTTTCTAATCCAATCGGTTTTATAGATCATGGGTGTGTTTGTGCGGAAGGATAAGTTTCAGGTTAACAATAATACTTTGCTCTCACGCCGTACTTTTCACCTGTGGATCTCAAAGCATTTTACTTTGGTGATTTAGCATCATTACCCTCATTTTATATGTGGGGAAACTGAGGCACAGAGAGGTGAGTAAGCCAATGACAGAGCCAGGTGTAGAACTCAGATTTCCTGACTCCCAGCCCCATGGTCTGCCCACTGCATCACAATGCCTATTAGAGAGCATCATGGAGGGTAGTGCTGAGAATTCTACCTTTTAGCCTAACCCCCAGTTAAAAAAAATAAAATCAAAATTCTAATACCAATATAATCAAGTGACATTTCATGGGCTCTCCTGATTTGACTATTATATTGGACCATTGTCCATTATATGCAAATAGTCAACATGTATGTTATTTCCCCTATTCCAAGGTGGGTTTTCTGGAGACTACCCCCGGTACTTCTTTTTCCCTTTTATCCTGAGGGCCAGGTAGCAGCCCCTCACTTTCTGATTAAGGAAGGCTGGACACTGCTCCTGCAGGATCCCTCCAGTGCAGCCTTGGGACTGCAAGGAATTTTCTTGCATAATGTCCCCAGCTCCTCTGCTGCCCTGGGATGGAGTGTCTCATGCCAGACCCTGAATCATGAAATGTTTGCAATGCAGATTAAGAAAGACTTATTTAAAACAGCAGAGATATTTCAAAATGCTGGCCGCAGCCTCCAGGCTTCATGGAATCACAAAAAAGATTATAAAGCTGTTTTGAGTGACTTCTTCGGAAAATAACTTTGTCTGAGGCCATCTCTGTTCTCACTAGCAAGCATGAGTGTTTTGCAAAGTGGCTGCCTAAATACTGCAGTCAAAATGTGGGGGTGAAGAGGAATCCCTGCCCAGATAATGAGTGGGACATAATAACAATGCAAAAGTTTAATTCCACAAGTCAATTTTGAATCACTGGGGAGGAGAGGGCTATGCAATCTAGCAGTTCCAGCAGAGAACTGAACTCCGACTCCTTCTTGTACCATCTACACACAACTGTTACTTTCATAGTGCAAACTGCACAGGTGTGGGGGCATAAAAGGCCTGTGATTTCTATCCCCCATGTCTTGTAAGTTCTATTCCTGGCTATTTTATTTATTTTTTAATAAATTAAAAAGGGGCGTTTCTAAATAAGTTAGATTTCTTTATTTAAATACATTTTTCTTGATAAAAAATTAAACCTATTTAAAATTAAATGTGAATTTATGACAACCTACTTTAAGGCCTAAACATTTAAAAATCATTTAAATTAAATTTAGATAAAAAAAAAGCAAACACTCAAGCAGCCCACATGCACTGCCAAAGTTTTAAAAAAAGTCAGCCCATGAACTAGGGGAAATCACTGGGAAAGAGTGGAACCAGAGTTTGCTGACGTGCTAAACAACCAGCTGTAGCCTGCAGTAGCCTTTTGACTGCTGGTACAGAGAGAATTTTCTTCATTTCAGTTTATTCAGCTAGTTTGTGCAAAGTTGAGAAACTGATTGGGAGTTGAAAAAGCAGGAAAGCTTGTTTTCCTTTTCCAATCTACGAATAAAAACAAAGTGTGAGAGGATGAGATCTACGGGTTCTAAATCTTGAAGGCCATGGCGATCAGTCATGATCAGTTCAGTTCACTAACTACAGATAATACTTCTTTTGTTTAATGAAGTTAATTTTAAATGCAAACATGTTTTGATATACTTACTTTCTTTGCTTATGTATTCAGCACAAATGTAGTTTTATTTAAATAATTTTTAAATGCCATTTTTGAGCATTTTTAATCAAATTCTAACTTCCATCCAAATGCAGTTTGTGACAAATTACAGTTTAAAAATTAATCATTGCCTACTAAATAAGAAATGCATCATTCACCATTTCCTAATGTAATTCAAAAAAAAATAAAAAATATGACATACATATGTTAAGGCATTATATTTACTTAAATAAATATAGTAGATCCTCCTGCTTAGCAAAAAGAATTACCAAACTATACCAACCCATAAGAAACAACCTTTCTTTAGGAAAAATAACCAAAAAGTACAAATGCAAAACAAGATTAAAATCAAAGTCTTAAACCAAGGTTTCCTGTTTCCTTATATAAATCATGATAAAAAAGGGTGATTTAAATCAATCCACCCTCTTGGTTCTATCACTTTGTGACAATAGGTGAGTAACTTAAGAGCTCTGTGATTCAGTTTACCCCTTAAAAAAAAAGTGTCTTCTTATTTTTATTTGTATGGTGGCAATTGCTTCCCCCTGGGGCAGTGGTAAGGATTCATTACTTAGTGTTTCTACAGCGTTTTGAAGTTAAGCTTTAACACACATGCAATGCTTGTTATGATATCAGGGCATGGCACATGTTGCCCGTATAGCCAAAATACCCATTACAAAATTATTTTAGCCCTGTACACGTTTCTGGCCTTCTTACTGATCGTGTGAAGCCAAGCTACTCCTCTGGCACAGAGGGCAATCACCTGCAAATACAGCTGCACTGTGCCGATACATGCAACAGCTAAAAAGGACCTCTTCTCTCTGCTCCACGAAGAACAGATTGCTTGGTTCCACCGAGTCTTGATAAGGTTTTGACGGCGGGCACTGGAGATGCTTGGGTCTTGTCTGCACTAGCAGTAAAATTTTTCAGCACCAGTGCAGGGGGAGCATCCACGGTCAGCAAAGGGTCAATTTCCTAAAGCAGACAGGAACTTTGTCCAGGGAAGCTGTTTTAGCACCTTGCCAGGAAAAAAAAACAAAAAGAAAAAAAAAACCCACCAGATCTAAGCCCAACCTGCTAAAGGGGTGCTAATATGGTATCCTTGGCCAAAGATACCAGGGGCCAAGGTAATAATTTACGGCTTTGTGACTGTCTGGCAGTGGATTGTATCACTCTGCCCTGTCTACATGAGGAAAATTCTGAGAAAATTTCCCCCCAATAGCAGCATCATTGATCGTCCTGGATACACTGTGTCACTTAGAACTGGTCTGAGCTAGGTTACGTGAGATGTGTTGACAGCGGTCGCAGCCGCGGGAGCCCTGTCTGCTTTCCCTAAGACCTGTTCAGTGGCATCACTGGGAACCAACAGTAGGATTCCCCTGCCCCCCCTGCACTAATGTGAGCTAAGTCCTAGACAGCTCAATGATCATCTGCCAGAGGGGAGGGAATCACAGGTGATCATTCACATGCAAGCTAAGGCCCTATTTGTACAAGGGCTAAAGAAAAATAATTCCTGCAGGGGGAAGAGCGATCGACAGTGCAAATGAATACCCTAGTTACACAAGTTTCTAATGCATCCATTGCAGGTAGGATCTCAAGGCAAATAATCCCTAATGTCCTTATAGGTATTAAAGGGTCCAAACATGGGGGAAAACATGCATCTTGTAAAATAGTTAGTAAGAAACTTGGGAAATGCAGTAGATCTAATATACTTGGACCTCAGCAAAGCATTGGACATAGTAGGAACTTAGCTAAATTAGAGAAGATGGGGATTAGTATAACAATGGCAAGGTGGGTCAGAAACCGGCTAAAGGGGAGAAGGCACTGGGTTTGTGCTGAAAGGTGAATTACCAGCCTGAAAGGAGGTTACTAGTGGAGTTCCTCACGGACTTGTCTTGGGAACCAATCTTATTCAGTACTTTTATTAATGACCTTGGCACAAAAAGTCAGCGTGCGCTCATGAAATTTGCTGATGATACAGAGGAGGATCAGAATATTACACTGGAAGATCTGGATGAGCTTGAAGATTGGTGTGACAGAAATGCAATACAATTCAACAGTACAAAGTGTAAAGTCACATACCTACAGTCTAAGCAGAAGAATTGTTGCTATAAGCTATGAGCTCATCAGTTGAGAGTGAAAGGAGGAGAGACCAACCTGCATGTTAGCGTTGATCATAGGATGACTATGAACCACCAATGTGATGCGTCTACGAAACAGCCTAGGTTTGCATTTGCTGTTATCAGGCGAGACATTTCTAGCAGAGATAGGGAAGTATTAATGCCATTGTACAAGCTACTGGTAGGACCTCATGTGGTAAACTGTATAATTCTAGCCTCCCATTTTGAAGAAAGAGGAGTTCAAACTGGAACAAGTGCAGAGAAGAGCTACTTAGATGATCAGGGGAATGGAGGGCCTCTCTTATGAGAGGAAACTGGAAGAGCTTGGTGGGTTTAGCTCAGCACAGTGAAGGCTGAGAGGGGATCCGATTGCCCTCTAGAACTAATACAGGTGGTAAACACCAGGGACAGTGAAGCTATTTAAGCTAAAGGACAATGTTGACGCAAGAACAAATGGGGATAAATTGGCCGTGAAAAAATTCAAGATGGAAAGTAGAAGGTTTCTAACCATCAGAGGACTAAAGTCCTGTAACAGCTGCCCAACAGAAGTTGTGGAGGCAAACAACTTAATTAGTTTTAAGAGCAAGCTGAACAAATTGATGAATGGGATTGTATGATAGGGTGGCTTGTGATGGTGGCTGACAAGGCTCGGCAGCCCTGAGGGTCCCTTCTGGTTCATGTCAGATATCCCTAAAATCTCATGCTTCAGGCAGTCACCTCCAGGTTCACCTGGGTGAGTCTCACTTAATCAATTCCCTGCCATTGGTGCACTTCAGTCCCTCACATTCTCTGCCTGTCATATAATAGTTCAGTCTCCTGTGAGCTGAAATACTTGGGTCTATTTCATTGTTGGGTTGAGTGCACGGGTGCTGGGCGGTGATATACAGGAAGTTGGACCGGATGATCTGGTCATCCCTTGTGGTCTTGAATTCTATGACTTGGCAGAGTAGGATAAGAAGATTTAATTACAGCATAGCAGAAGGCAGTTGATCTAGAGAGCTTGGTCAAGTCACGCCATTGCTCTGTGCCTCAGTTTCCACATCTGTAATGGGGACACTGGTAATGACACTGACCTCCTTTGCAAGGCACTTTGAGACTAACAGATGACAATCACTTTATAAGGGCTAGTTATGATCACAGAAAGGAAAAAAGGCCCTTTGCCAATTATTCTTTCTGGAGATACGTTGGTCTTTCTCTCATTCCCCCTTTCCAAGTCTGCTGAGGAGGATGATTTCCCCATTTGTTATATTGTCCTTAAGTCAAAGGGAGCTCTTTACAAACAAGTCACACAATGAGTGTGGGAACCATCAAATACAGATTCTGTTCTGAGATGGGTTTCATCCAGTCCTGACTCACTGTTATTAATGACAGGTTTCAGAGTAGCAGCCGTGTTAGTCTGTATTCGCAAAAAGAAAAGGAGTACTTGTGGCACCTTAGAGATTAACCAATTTATTTGAGCATAAGCTTTCATGAGCTACAGCTCACTTCATCGGATGTTATTAATATCACGAATAACTGATTATTTCAGAACGAAGATGGTCTCATTCAATAAAGACGCTTTGTTAGCCAAAAACTGAAGGCAAAGATTTGACTTAGCTGGCCCCATTGCTCATATTTAGCTCTTGAAATGAAGTGAATGGGGTGGGGAGGGAGGGGAAATCTAAGGTGTCAGCCAAACTCTACAAACCTCAAAACTATCACCTTCTTGCAAAGCAGCTGCTGCCATCGATGCAGGGGGATCTACCCATCACACACTCCTGTTACTCTAGAACCTCTGTTTAGGGGACCCCTAAAAAGAAAGCTAGGACTGCAAACACATTCCAGGGAACCACTCCATCTCTCCCCAAACTTGGATCATTCATTCTTCATGGACCAAATGATCTTGCAGACTTTGGTTGTTGATTAGTCAGCTGGAGAAGATTCACTTCATAATTTTTACCCTTTGTTGCTTAGGTCATAAAGAACAACCTCTGTATGAGAACTTTCACTTCTGCCCCACTCCCCCCTTCTCGCCTGTGAATATCTAGACACATTTAAGAGTGCAGTGTAACATAATTAGTATTCATTTTCAACACAGCATGTGGGCTGGCTTTATCAGGGAAACCTCTTGTGAGCCTCAAATGCAGCTGCTTCCCTCATCTGTGAAAGGTACAGAATGAAAACATGGTAACCTCAGACTCTTTTTAATCTCCAGCGCATCTCTCCCCTTTCGTCTTTTGACTGTGTTTCCTTCCCCCATTGCCATCTCTGAACCTCAACTGGGAGCAAATTGAACTCAGCATCTTTGGTCAGGTGAATCCAAAGAGCTGTTCCAATTCCTGCAGGCAAGTCAACATCAGTAGCAACCATCACCCAAGCTTGGGTATCACAGCTGTTCCTGAAGGCAGGAAGAGGGAGGAGGAGAATTAAATTGTGCATTTCCCTAGCCAAAGGGCCAGCCAATCCAAATGAAAAAGTTTCAATTTTATCTCAGTGACAAACAAGACTGACCAACTCCGAAAGAGAAAAATATATTAAGTTATACAATTTCCAGTATTCTTCAACCGCAGCCTAGGGTTAAACACAACTAACAACACTTTGTAAATTCTCGTGTGGGCAGAATATGCCATTGTGTTAGTCATGTTACAGCATGACTAAAAGTTCAAGTATACACATGCCACCACCATGTTTTAGGGTCAGAAGCTGGGAGGAGTCTGAATAGTGGCTCTTCCTTATCTCTGGATGGGGTTGTGAGCAGGATGGAGGTGGTTTTTCCCCGCCCAGTGGACTAGCAGAGAGCACACAGAGACTGGACTCAGCTAGTGGACCACTGCGCGTAGGGCCCAATCCCGCCCCCAGTGTAGCCAAAGAAAGTTTTATCACTTCAGTGGGAGCAGGATGAGGCCCCAGTAGAGCAATAGAACCCACAATTCCCTAATAAATTTGAGACCATCCTGAATATTAGAGGGTACCCAGAACTCAGCGGTTCCCCTGGGCAGTAAGTTTGATGGATCTTGAAGATTACCTTCCTTGTAAACAGAACCAGATCCTATTTTCAGCTGCAAGATAATAAAGACCAATGAAATAAAACGGAGGGAAAAATCAAAATGCACCAATACAAAATGGGGAATAACGGGGGAGGCAGCAGTACTGGGGGTCACAGACTGAATCTAAACCAACAGTGTGCCGGTATTGTGAAAAAGGCAAAGGTCACTCTGGGATGTGTTGTCACATGTAAGACAGGGGAGGTAACTGTCTCACTCTGATCAGCAGTGGTGGGCCCTCAGCTGGGGTACGGCATCCAGTTTTGGGCACCACACTATAAGCAAGATGTGAACAAGTTGAAGAGTCCAGAGGAGAGCAACAAAAATGCTAAATGGTTTAGAAAACCTGCCCTAGAAGGAAAGGTTGAAGGAACTGGGCATGTTTAATCTAGAGAAGAGAAAGCTGAGGGAGGACATAACTGTCTTCAAATACGTTAGAGGTTGTCAAAGAGGACAGCAATCAACTGTTCTCCATGTCCACCAAGAGCAGGACAAGCAGTTATGGGTTTAATCTGCAGCAAGGGAGATTTAGGTTGGTATGACACAGAGGTGCACTATTCTGTGTCAGCAACTCCTCAGGCCTGACATACTCACTCACACACTGTCATCACAATATATACCCACAAGGTGGCATGCAATACATCACTGGAAAACTAATAACTCACTGATCATTTTTCAGAGTAACAGCCGTGTTAGGCTGTATTCGCAAAAAGAAAAGGAGGACTTGTGGCACCTTAGAGACTAACCAATTTATTTGAGCATGAGCTTTCGTGAGCTACAGCTCACTTCATCGGATGCATACTGTTGAAGTGAGCTGTAGCTCACGAAAGCTTATGCTCAAATAAATTGGTTAGTCTCTAAGGTGCCACAAGTCCTCCTTTTCTTTTCACTGACCATTAATATTCTTGTGTGGTGTATGTAGATACAAAGAGTTATGGATATGTGCTAGAATTATGGTCTTAAAATGTGCTTGGCAAGAGATGCTTAAGCCCAGTGAGCCTTAGACAAAGGGAGATGTATTTGCTTGTCTTGTACATCAGGCGAAGACAAAGATGATACATCTATATAAAAAGGTAAACAAAGCCCTCAGTCTAGGGAGTGAGGGAGATAGCCTCTTAATTATAAAGACAGAGATTTGTACCCCACACAATAAACAACGGAATCAACGGACGCTACTATAAAAGTGTATCCAGTAAGATCTTTTATGATAGCCTGTAGCCTGCTGGTGGTTAAGATCATGGTGCAACGTATGCATTAACGCTACATGAGGAATTACGGAATCTCACTGACGTTATGCTTTAAAGTCTGTAACCAACACAGGGAGAAACAGATTTTCTCCCAGTGAGAAGGGAAGGCAGCTGTCTACCTCTCTCCAATGTAAATTAAGCATTGTGGAATCAAAACAATGGAAGCCCCATTTACATACAAATCAGCAGGAAGATGGGAGGTACAGCAGGAGACCTTCCTGCTTCTTGAAACAGGATCAATGAATTTTGAGAAGACAGCCTGGTATCTGCATCCCCCCTCCCCACCAGGCAGGAGAGGCAGGGCTGACTTTTCAAAGAAGAAATTTCTGAGGTTTACTGGACTCCAACTGGACAACTCCCCATAGTTGTCCCTCACTTGGAGGATTCAAGGGGCCAGAGCTCTTGAAATCACAGAACGCTGCGTCCTTCAACCAGGGAGGCTGAACTTAGGCAAAGATTGTAACTCGCTAAAATTAAGTTTTAATCTTATAAGCGTATTTTTGCTTTTGTTTCTTTGTAACCCCTTCTGTCTTTACTCCTAAGGTTCGGTATCACTTAAACTTTCTGTTTAATAAATTTGTTCTACTTTTACTGTAAACCAGTTCAGGGCTGTGATTCAAATAAGAGCGCGTTTGTCAAGCCCCAGTTAAATTAATGAGCTGCAGCGTATTATCTCTTTAAAGTAGCAATGAACATAATAACCTCTGAGAGTGTTCAGTGACAGGGCTGGGCACTGCAGGAAGATGGCTCTGGGGAACTCGGGAGTCAGGCTTCAGTGTCTCTTACCTGCAAGACAAGGACTGGACTGGCCCAGTCCTGAAGGGTTTGCTGGCAAGACAGACAAGCTGATGTGTCAGAAGCTGCCACACAGTTTAACAGCAGCAAAACCCTCCATCACTGAAGCAGAGAGGGGTAAGGTGGTGACTCAGTTCTAGGAACCCCAGCAGCCTGTCACACTGTCAGCTGGTTTGAAGGAAATTCGGGAGGAGGCGCTGTGGGGTGACTCCGCAAACAATAAGTGGGTGGTGGAAGCCAGGGCGGGACCTACAGGCTTGTATGCAGGCTGTTGATGTCTGGGCTGTGAGTCACAGCAGCATAGCATTTAAGGCACCCAGAGTTGCAGGTCAAGGGGTGACAGAGCCCCTTTCTGGTCTGGGTTGAGCCCCAAAGCCTCACAGTTGGATATTAGGACAAACTCTGTAGCAATGAGGATAATTAAGCCCTGACACAGATTACTGCAGCAGGGTTAGGCTAACCCTAACCCTCAGCAGGAACCCCTTCTACTGGAGGTTCAGAACAGATTAGACCAGTGGTTCCCAAACTGGGGTTTGTGAATCCCTGGGGGTTCACAGAAAAAAATTCCCTAATGGCAGAAAGAGCTGTCTCTAGGGTCCCTGGGAAGCCAGTAGCCCAGAGCTTTGGGGACTTCCAAGAGCTAAGCAGATCAAAGCAAGCATATCTATCACACTGAGGAGATTGAAACTTCAAGCTTCCGTATACGAAATGGAAAGGGAGGTGGATATTTTCTGCTGCTTTTAAAATTAAATGGGCGGCTGGTGTTGTTTTTAAATTATTATGAAGAACAAGTTGAAGCTTTGTTGTAATGTGGGTTGTTTGCCTGGACTGCTCAAGACCTGAATGCTTGTGTAGGAGAACTCTGAGTTGGCTTCTTACATCCCTTCCTGCTGTTCCACATCTGATACTCCTTGATGAAACATAGGAGCCAGAAGCACCAGTAAGGGGGGGTGATGAGGGTCACATGCTGCCCCCCCCATCAGCACGCCCCCCCCACAGGTCCCTCCCCTTTTTTCCCCAGCAGGGCCCCCCCACATTTCTGGCAGTGCCCTCCCAGGCCCTGGGGTACACAGGGGCTTTGCCTCTACAGCCTGTTTTTTCTACTGGCACCTCTGATAGGAGCCTTGTCTTCTAACAGGCTTAATCAAAAGTGATACAAGCTCCACAAGTGAGATCTTGGAAGAGTGTTGCCGTTTTCATAATGTAATAAAAATATGGTGATGATAAATCATAATGAATAAATAGTGTGTAATAAGCATGTCATAAAAACACATTTTATATTTCCAGGATTACTGCTTTTATAATTTATGCTGAGGTCAGGGAGAAAATCCTTGGAAATATTCATTTTTAGGAGGGGGTTCACCAGACTTGACATTTTCGTGAAAAGGGTTCGCGGATTGTTAAAGTTTGGGAACCACTGGATTAGACAAACACCTGTCGGGGTGGTCTAGATTTATTTAATCCTGCCTCTGCTGGGAGAGGGGAGGGGGGGACAGTGGCAGGGGATGGACTAGCGAACCCTTCCGGACCCACATTTCTATGACTCTTTGAAAACGAGCACATCTTCTGCCTGGGAACACTGAGCCCTTTGGATATCAGGTGGATAATACGTTTTTTCGAGAGCATCTAGGTTTGTTCCTCGCCTTCACTCTTCCAATGCCAGCAGGCCCGTGAGCTATCCCAGTGGAAGCGAGGCTCCTTCCCGAGGTAGAGCAGATCTCAAGGGGTTATGCTGCATTTGCGTCTTGCGCTGACTAAACTCATTAGTTAACATTCATTTGAGCTCACAGAAAAAAAAAAGTGTGGTGGTGAATCAGGGAGATGAGAAATCAGTTTGCTACAGATGAGTAGTACATCAGAACGAAAAGTATATTACAGTAAAAAAAATACAAAAAATGATCATCTACCAGCACTAGCTGCTCTGGAACTGACTACAGAACCGTTCCAGCAACACAACTGCCTCCTTCTTGGGCTCCTACCCAAAGGCTGAGAACACCGAAAAGAATCCTGCCCAAGCCTACGAGTGCAACCAGATAAACTTCATCTGTCTCATGGGGCATGTGGAAAAAAAGATCAATAATAACTGTTAACTGGATGTAAACTAAAGACCAGAAAAACAATTTAAAATATAAATAGGCTATGAACTGCCAGACACTAAACAGGAGCATATGAATTCCAGTGGTGCCTCAGGCTGCCAGCAAGAGTCATCACACAGAAACACAGTAAAAAGACTATCTTTGGACCAAAGCAACCATAAGCTCTGTGACTCCAGGTTTTAACAGGCATGGGATAAGTAATGGCTGGGACCTAAGTCTGAATATTGATACTGAATATTAGAAAAGCAAATGCACTCTCTCTCTTGCAATAAAATAATCATTGTGCACTGATATAGCACCTTCCCCCCCCCAATCAGACTGCAGACCATCAGGCCAATCCTGCAATCCTTAGGTGAGTAGCCCTAAAAATTGCCCAGGTGAGTAGGGATTGTAGGATCAGGACCTATATGTATAGGAATCACTCCACCTTAAGGATGGGAGCCAGATCACCATGGTACAGTAAGTTGTGTGAGTGTGGGAGGGGAAATTACAGCTCAGGGCCACAGGGCAAACCCCTACTTTTATCAAAAGGGCCCTGAGGATCTGCTAACATCAGTGCACAATAGGCAGGAATAAGTGTTCTTAAAGGTCTGATCCAGAAGGCCCACAGGCTTTAGATCTGGCTTTGATCTCTCTTTAAAGATCTCCAGGTCCACAAAGTTCTGCTGAAACATTTTGCCGTAATTTGCAATGACAGGCACAGCATACATACAAATGACTCATTCACATGGGACTGTTTGGGTTTCGCTAATATTTCCATTGGCAGGGGAAAATCATTAGGAGGTCAACTTGGGGCCCTCATTCCTGCAATGCAATCACCCATAGGCTTGACTTCACCCAGGCAAAGCGGTGCATAGCCTCCATGATCTTACTCCCATGCATGACACACATTTATAAGTGTGCACAGGATGAGGGCAATTGTTGGGAATTGCACCAAGCGAACCCTGTACCCAGATACCTGTTATCCCATTATAACATGGTACCCAGGACCAATATTAACTGAGCAGAGAGTCTAGGTCTCCTGGGCTGAAATCAAGAGCTTTAACAGTCTGAAACCACGGATCAGTTGGGGGGGGCAGAGACACAGATGATATCTTTTTGAATTTCATTCAATGCAGAAGCCACATCCCATTCATGAATAAGTTACTGCAGAAAGGGGATGGATGGTCCAATGAAGGAGCAGTTTTCTTTTTACACTTTGGGGAGATCTAAGTCAAGCCCGAGTTTCTCAGCTTGCAACCGAGCCTGGGCCAGACAGATTCCCCACAATCTCCGGGTACGTGGCAAGGCTTCTTGGGACGGCATAAGGAGGACCCGGGGTGAGCTTGCTTCCCCCAGAACATCGGGTGCCAGCTGACGAGCCAAGGGCGTCTGTGGTTTGAAGTTAATAACGCAAGAAGCCAACCGATAAATAAATCCGGATCCTTTGCTCTTGTCTGCCAGCTCTCCGGGGCAGGCATCAGGCCGCTCCGGGGCGGGCCCCCCCACGCTTCCCGCCCGTCCGTAGCACCTTCCTCTCCAACGGGGAGACCCCACCCCACCCCGGGGCGTGATCCCCCTGGGGAAGCAGCCCTGTGAGTTGCCCCCAGCTTTTCTGAGCCTATAGGCGCGCTGGGTCCCCCGTGCCCCCCGGCCCAGCGCTATTGGTGCGGGGGAGACCGGAATCCCCCAGCTCCAGCTGCTTCCCTCCGGGCTGAGCCCGGCTGCCCCCCACCCGCCCCGGAGCCACGCGCCCCCCCGGCACAGCCCCACGCCCGGCAGGAGCCCCGGGGCAGCTACCCTACCTGCGGGGGCGCCGCCTGGGTCCCCCGGAGAAGCAGCAGGAGCAGCAGCAGCCCCCGGGCAGCCATCGGCCCCGCTCCGCGCAGCGGCAGCCGCAGGAAGGTCCTAGAGCATCCGCGCGCGGGACTCCCGCATCCCGGGCAGGGCTCCCCGCTGGCCTGGACCGCGCCGAGCACCTGGTCCCTGGAGCGAGCCCCGCGTCCTTGCAGGCGCCGGCAGCGACTTTCTAGCTCGAGCCGCGGGGGCGGCAGAATCCGAAACCCCGAAATCACACCGAGAAAAGGGGGTTGACACAGCGTGTCACTAGCCCGGCCCCCTCCAGCCCTGCTCCCCGGGGCTACCCCCCGCGCGGCGGAGTCAGAGCCTGGGCTCACCCAGCATGCAAATTGCAGCCGCTAGGAAGCCTACGGGTTTCACCCCTTTGCCCGAAAACAACGGGCTCGGATGGGTCCGTTTCTCTCCCTTTCCCCGTCCCTGGCAGCAGGGAGCGGGAACAAAGAACCGCGGAGCCCGCCCGCAGCCCCTCCTCTCTGCCCCGGGCTGGGCGAGTCTGAGTCCCCCGCAAACTCCTGCTCCAGCCGCTCTCTGCCAGCCTGGAGCGAGGCTCCCGCAAGAGCGTGTGGACGCGTTTTCCTCTGGCTCCAAGGGGAGCGAGCTCACACCCGCCTGGGAGAGTCTGGGAGAGACCCGTCCTTCCCCCCGGGGCTTAACAGGGCTCGGGCTTGATTTTACAGCCAGCCCCGGCCAACGCCCTCGCTTTCAGCCGGCTTGGGAGCAGGTCTAGCTTTCAGCACGGCTGGTCCCATTGCCTGCAGCGCGGGGTTAGCTCTTAGCCCAAAGGGAATGTCAGGCAGGCCCCTCGCTGTTAGGCTCTGCATGAAATCTCTTCTGCAGCCCCCCACCCCCGACGACAACAAGAAGTCTGGTAAAAACAGCCTCCTGCCAAAGAGCAGGACAGGCAAAAACCCTGAGCCAGGCAGTAAAGTCCTGAGAAGCTGCATTTTCATGACGATGCTTTTTTCCTTTTCATGTGTGTAAATTTCTGCTGAGCAAAAGGTCATCACAGAATGAGTGGAGGGTAATTCGCTGCTTGAACCCAGGTGTGCAACAAGCCCACTTAAACCAGCCCTGTAATTACCCCACATTTCACTCTCCTGCAGCAGCAAAGTTCATTATGCAAAATGATAGCACTTTCACTGAAATGGCTTTTGGAGTCCTTATTTAACTCCCCCCACCCGCCCCCGGGGGGGGCGCTATTCAAGAGTCACCCCCCCCCCTCCACAATCACATAAGTGCCTACTTAACTGTACACACCTGAGTCATGCCCTTGGACAAGTGGACTCAGGTGTGTTCGCAAGATGGGGCCCTTCCTTGTCAGATGAGTCTGCCGCTATTTTTAAAAGCAATGGTTTACATTTAAAGATGCCGTCTAATGCTTTCAATGGAACACCCATTTATTCCCAGATCTCCACACAAACTGAAACCTAAAATAAACATAGGCCCCTAATTTTCAGAGGTGACCTTGAGCACTGCATGGTAGAGGTCACTGTTCCATACCAGCATCTTATCCAGTTGAGCAAATATGTCCTGGCTTCAGTCTCAATTATAAACGTACAGAACACAAACTGGCTGTGGGTAGCAGGTGTTGGAGGTTTGGGGACAGCTGAGTGGTTGGGTGGGATGGTGTGTGTGTGTGTATTGGGCTGTTAAAATCACTGGCCGGAAATTTATTTAAACATTATGGTAGGTTGCATGGTTTTCTTGGTTCATAGATTGTAATTTGAAATAACAGCCCCTAGAATCAAGGTTGCTGGGCTGGGTTATTTTTGGTTTTGTTTTGAACTTGAATCAACATAAATACAACAGCAGAATTTGGGGATAGGATGTGTGTTTTATTAGGACAGGCACCAACATGGGATTGCCTCTGCTTAACTTTACCTACATGAGTGGTCTTATTGAAGTAAGCGTAGGTAGGTAACGGAAGGGCCCCCAAGACCACAGTACTTGGATGCTCAGAGAACAGGTGTCTAATGTCAGGCAAGTGCTTAAGTCTTTCCAAGATCAGAGATGTGGAGTTAAATCAAATCAAATCTTCATTGAATGTGATGTGTCAGTGTGAAAAAAAACCCCTGAAATGGTCACCGACCACTGTTCTTGTCTATTGTGTGAGGTAGGTTCTGCATTAAATAATACCATTCTCAGAGTGGGTATTCCAGTCCTCGTGTTTTAAATAAACACATTTGATTCAGACTGTGTGTGTTTTGATTCTATTCAAGTGAATTACCAGGGACTTTCTGAAAGGAGCCATACCAGGAACTTCAACACCCACCTCTGCTTCAGCAAAATAAAATTATTTTTCTCAAAATGTTCCATTCATTTCCTAGAAAATAATCCCCTGCACTGAAGATAAAAACAGATGTTAAGGACAAATTGTTTCTCCAGTTCCCAGTTCTCCAGAAGGCATTTTAATCCAACAGGCAGAAAGAGAAAATCGTTGGTAGCACAATGTATTATGGTTTATAGTACCCATCTACTTGTATATGTCCCTCTATTTAAACACTTATTAAAATGTGCATTTGCCGATAAATAGTCCTTTGAACTCAATGGTACTACACGCAGGTGCAAAGTTAAGGCTTGGCTACACTTGCAGAGGGAGAGCGCTTTGAGTTAAACCAGCCTTCGGTGAGCGCAGTAGGGAAAGCGCTGCAGTGTGTTCCCACTGGCAGCTGCAAGCGCACTGGCGTGGCTGCATTTGGAACACTTGCAGCGGCATCGGGAGCGGTGCATTATGGGCAGCTATCCCACAGAGCCCCTCTTCCCATTCTGGTGCTGTGGCTTGTGGGAAGGGGGCGGGGCATTCGGGTTCCTGTCCCAATGCCCCATGATGCATTGCGTCGCATCCCAGCAATCCCTGTGATTCTGTCCACATTTGGTGCCATCTTTCAACGTTTTTTGTACTGCACGCTCTGTCTTCTCTTTCGGTCCGCAGGAATGGATCCTGAACTTGTGAGGAAAATGCTGATGGGTCGACAAATTGCAGTCGAGTTACTCCTTAAGCTACAAACTGACAGTGAGGACTCCGACGACGTTATTGACTCGAGTAACCCCTACGACACAAGATTGCTTGTGGCATTCATGGATATGCTCACCACAGTGGAACGCCACTTTGGGGCTCGGGAAACAAGCACTGAGTGGTGGGATCACATCGTCGTGCAAGTCTGGGATGATGAGCAGCGGCTGCAGAACTTTCGCATGAGGAAAGCTACTTTCATGGGACTGTGTGCTGAGCTCACCCCCACCCTGCGGCGCAAGGACATGAGACTGAGAGCTGCCCTGAGGGTGGAGAAGCGGGTGGCTATTGCAATCTGGCAGCTGGCAACTCCAGACAGCTACCGATCGGTCGCTAACCAGTTTGGAGTGGGAAAGTCGACCGTTGGACTCATGTTGATGCAAGTTTGCAGGGCCGTTAATCGCATCCTGCTCAGAAGAACCATGACTCTGGGCAACGTGCGTGACATTGTGGCTGGCTTTGCACAAATGGGTTTCCCTAACTGGGGAGGGGCAATAGATGGGACGCATATTCCAGTTCTGGCACCAGACCACCTAGCTTCCGAGTACATAAATCGGAAGGGGTATTTCTCTATAGTTCTCCAGGCGCTTGTGGATCGTCATGGGCATTTCATGGATATTAACGCAGGCTGGTCCAGAAAGGTGCATGACGCATGCATCTTTCAGAACACTAGCCTGTTCAGGAAGCTGCAAGCTGGGACTTTCTTCCCAGACCAGAAGATCACTGTAGGGGAAGTTGAAATGCCCATTGTGATCCTTGGAGACCCAGCTTCCCCTTTAATGTCGTGGCTCATGAAACCCTACACAGGGAGCCTTGACAGCAGCAAGGAGCGGTTCAAACAGGCTGAGTTGGTGCAGAATGACTGTTGAGTGTGCTTTTGGCCATTTAAAGAGCCGCTGGTGCTGTCTGTATGGGAAGCTGGACCTGGATGATGACAACATCCTCACAGTTATAGCCACGTGCTCTACCCTCCATAACATTCGTGAAGGGAAGGGTGAAAGCTTCACTCAGGCATGGACCTCAGAGGTTCAACACCTGGAGGCTGAATTTGAACAGCCAGAGACCAGGGCTATTAGAGGGGCCCAGTGCGGGGCTGTAAGGATTAGGGATGCCTTTGAGGGAGCAATTCGATGCTGAAAGCCACCAGTAATGTCTGGTGCCCTGCACGGGAGTGAAGTGCAGTGGTTCCAATGCTAGTAGGCATCTGTGTTTGCTACGTATGATGCACTGACTTGCAGTGCCTGTTGCTTTCCTGGGCTACGGTATCTTTTACTTAATGCAATAAAAGAATGTTTTCAAAGTAAAAAAATTCATTTATTGAAAAGAAACAGAACTGCTGGGGAAACAGAAAGGGCATGTTGTGGGAGGAGGGAAGGGGGCAGGGTGGGGAATGGGACAATCACAGATTTGCGTAAGTCCTGTTATCATATTCAGCTTTCCTGGCTGGAGTGCCGCGCAATGAGTGCTGCACTTCAGGATGGCTATGCTGCATGGTGATGGGGGTTGAGGGCAGTGGGTAAGGGTTGTAGTTTGCAAGGCTGGGTGGTGAAGCTACAGGTGTTGGAGGCAGCTGGTGGCAATAAGAAACCAGATGTTGGGGGAAGTGGGCTGGTGGTGACATGGGAAAGAGTTTTGGGACAAGGGCTGCGGGGGGAGGGGGAGGCAGGTGCTACGAGCACCTGCATCGAGTCCACTTGGTGCTCCATAATGCTTATGAGCCGCTCCGTGCTTTGGTGTCGGCAATCCACATTCTGCTGGTGGAGCCTCCTTTTAGTCTCCCGCCACTCCTGTACTTTTTGATTTTCAGTAAGGGACTGCTGCATGACTTCATGCAGCAGGTCCTCTTTGGTTCTTCGCTGCCGCTTCCTGATTCTTTGCAGTCTTTTGGCCATTGATAACAGGGACGGCTGCAATCTCAAGGTTGCATCTGTAAAGCCAAAATGCAACACTTAACAGAGGCAGCATTGTTCACACCAGACAGAGCAATGATTCTGCCATACTTAAAGACAAGCACAGTGCACACAATTGCAGAAAGTGCCCGTCCCAAAGCGAACGCACATAACCCACAGGAGCCCCAAAATGATAAGTAAGCACAGGGGCAAGGGGGACTGATTGTTTCAGGGCTGGACAGCTTCCTCCTCCCAAACATGGATGAGGTCCAGTACCTCGCCATTGCTCCATACTGGGGATCGCCTGGCTCCTGGAGGCATGGGCACCTGGAAAGATTCGCTGAGAGCACGCCACGCCTAGCTGAGCAAACAGGAAGGGGAATTTCAAAATTTCCAGAGAATTTAAAGGGCGGGTCTGACGGTTGGTCACCTGAGGGCAGGGCAGCAGAGTTCAAAGCGATGACCAGAGTGGCTAGCACAGGCATTGTGGGACACTTCTGGAGGCCGATCAGAGCGCATGAAGAGCCCAGGGCACCCACACTGGCACCGTGGCACTCCAGCGGGGTTGCAGCAAGCCTTATGCTTCCCGTAGAGGAGGATTACCAGGGGCGCTCCAGCCATGGAGTCTGGGTAATCTACGTGCCTTGCCAGTGTGGGACACCTCAAGAGTTAGGGTGCCCGGGGCTGATTTAATGCGCTCTGATTTGCAAATGTAGGCAAGGCCTTACTTAAATGTGTAAGGATTTTCAGGTGGACAGCTTTGTTAATTACCAATGCTATTAGCGCAGTGCCAAGGTCAATATTTTGGCAGAAGTATGAGAGAGAAAATAATTGAGAAAAGAGGCATCATTCTTAAACACTGACAAATGGAAACAAGGGAGCATTCTATCAAAGGAGACAGTTTAAAATACCATCTCGTGGGAGTGTTGCCAATGACTTCTGTGAGTACAAAAAGAAAAGGAGAACTTGTGGCACCTTAGAGACTAACAAATTTATTTGAGCATAAGCTCTCGTGAGCTACAGCTCACTTCATCGGATCAGACCCAAAGGATGTACAATGTTTGACTCTTACTCACATTAGTCTCAATGGCTTGCAAGGAGCCTCTTGCTGGAGGTAAGGGCTATGCTATGTGCAGGCTGCAGAATCAGGTCCTAACACAATATTCAGTGAACACGGCCTTATTACATTTGCAGGTCAAGGATTCTTGTGGCTACAGTGATACTCAAGGAAGGTATTTGCAGCTGAAGATCATTCACCAAATTTCTCCGTTGCCATCCCCCTTCCCAGTTTTACCAGGGGAGAGCTTCCAACCTGAGGCCCTTGGAGGATCACACTTGCTGTAATATCACACAGGGAGGGAAGTGGCAGCTTGTACAGTCAGTACCCAAACCATTTAGCGCCGTATAGGTGAAACCCAGCATCTTAAACCTCTGCTGGAAATCAGTTAGGAGCCAGGGCAGATCAGGGGCAGTGGTGTATTGAGATCATATCAGGAAACACCACTTAGGCCTGGTCTACACTAGAAAATTAAGTCGGCTTAACTATATCGCTCAAGGGTGTGAAAAATCCACACCCCTGAGCAGCATAGTTAAGCTGACCTAGCCACCACCCCTCATCTAGACAGCGTGTCTACACTTCTGTCAACCTAGCTACTGCCTCTCAGGGTGGTGGAATAATTATAGCCATAGGAAAACCCCACCTGCTGGTGTAGGTAGCCGCTAGGCTGCAGCATTTCAAGTGTAGACAAGCCCTTAGCAAGTAAAGGCCAGATTTTTAAGGTGTTTAGTTGCCTAATTATGTAGATAGGCACATCATGTGATGTTCAAAAGCAGGGTATGCTTAGCTGCTTCTTTAGGTACCTAGATACCTTAAAAAAATCTGACTCCCCCCAAGTGGCTGCATTTTGTACTCACTGCGGTTTCCAAACGATTTGAAGTGGCCATTCCCTGTAGAATAGTCTCATTGACATCAATTGGGCTAGGTCAGTTTGCTCGGTCAATCATTCCAGGAACATCATTCCACAGTATTTACTGTAGCAGGTGTATGGAGATGTTGCATTTATTCTTAATTTTCAACTTTCTGCAGTTTGTTTAAATTCAGCCAGTTGTTCAAATCACCTGCTGTACGTTAAATATTTTCAGGTCAACTTTGATAACGTGATCTGTAGAGTGCTGTCAATTCTCCAATTTCACCCCAGAATGGGTGTCCATTATGGTCAGACTTCACTGTAGGAGATGTGTTTATTTCTCTTATTTTATTTCACCACAGTTCCAACATTTGTTTATTCTTACTATGTCATGCTAGCTGTTGTTTGGGATCTCATAAAAATTTACCTCCTCTTGAACTGGATTTAATGTTGTTTACATAGGGATGTTGCTATTTCTACATATTTTGATTCTGAATTGTCTAGCATAGGTCTTTAGCACACAAATTACGCAATTTTTCATTGAACTTTTAAGACTTGATACTGCATCTCCTTTCACACCCAGAACTCCAACTTTGGTCACAGAAAGGGAAGGGGTTGGGTTGTGCGAGGAGTGCTGGGTTGGATCTTTATGGACGTGAAAAGACAGTTGAATGCTGCAGTCTTGGATATGTAGCAATGTTCTTGAGAATTAAGAATTGCACAATACAAAACTCAGGGGTCATCACCCCATAAAATTAATAGGCAGCAAGTTTAATACAAACAAGAGGAAATACTTTGTCAAAATGCACAATTAAGTCATGAAACTCATTGCCATGGAATGTTGTGATGACCAAAAGTATAAATGGGTTTAAAAAAAAAAACTAGACAAGTTTATGGAGGATAGGTCCATCAATGGCTATTAGCCAAGATGATCAGGGATGTAACCCCATGCTTGGAGTGACCCAAACCTCTGATTGCCAGAAGGCAGGAGGGGAACACACAGGTGTATCTCCGCAAAATTGCCCTGTTCTGTACACTCCCCATGAAGCATTGGTACTAGCCTCTGTTGGAGACAGAATACTGGGCTAGATGGACCATCGCTCTGACCCAATGTGGCTGTTCTTATGTAATAAATGTTTCCATTTGTTTCTCTCCCATACATTTAACCTCTAAGAATTAAAACAAGAAGTCCTAGGAGAATACAAAGATTTTCTTGTTGTGGACTTGGATTCAACAATCCCTTACACAGAGGGAAAATCCCAAAAGATTTCAACACTTGCAGTTTCAACTATAGCAGACATCCTCATAGTGAGGAGTCATTCTATAATAACAACGGGGGGAGGGGCAGGGAATATCAACATCTCTAATAAAGTTCTACACTCAATATCTGCAATCTAAACAAAAAGAAAGTAGAAAAACAGACCAGATTTTCTGATTTGAGCAGGGAAGGGGCTTTTGCCTCAATCAGCTGTGCTATTGAAAAGTAATAATTTAAGTACAGTGTTTTGGGGGGTAATTAGTGACCAGCTATAGGAAGCTGATTCACCTTGGGCCATTAACTCCAACTGGTCATTTATCCCAAACAATAGCAAGATCATTATTACTATTACAAAGTATAATTTTGAAAAGAACCTTTTGGGCATTTCTCCATTTGTTTTCTCCCTGTATTAGATCAAATTCTACTCTTAGCCACCCTGGTATAATTCCTGTGGAGTCAGTGGAGTTACTCCACGTACCATTGGTGTTAATTAGGGAAGAATTTGGCTCTTCGTAGGATTTACCTGTTGGTCACTCCTATCATGAGGTTACGTTTTTCTCCAAGATTCCATTTCGTCTGATACTAGGTTCTCCTGTAAGTTACAAGCAAGCCATATCCAGGTGTCCAAAACCCCTGATTCAGGCCCCAGAAAATCATAAGATTGGCTTTAAGATCATGGGATTTTAAAATATTATTTGCTTTCTGGCTTCTGAGCCTCCTGGGTGCACATTTTCAACTTTTCCTCTGCAGCCATGAGAGCTACCTACTTACTTTTCTCCTAAATGAAAGCTGAGTGTCTCACATCATCACATGACTCCAGGAGCTGGAGCTTTAAGAAAAACACCCCATATTGTGAGACATGTGATAAAATATTGAGAATTGGCGACATCGAAGAAGATAGACACTGATCCAAATGAGAAACTTGCATTTGAATTCCCCCTAGTATGAGGCGCTGCCTCTGAATTAGGGACCAAGCTTTCTGAAGCAGTTCAGATTTGGTCCATTATGGGGAAAGATTTAGCAGCGTTGATCTGAACCCTGATCCAGTGGTTTTTGGTTTAGCCTCAGCTCTAAAGTGAGGATGGCTGCATCAGGCATAAAGCAGTTCTATGCAAGTGAGCCTTTAGCTAGAATATAATTCAAAAGAGTGTATTTCCATTTTGTTAGTAGAGATTTTCTTCAGTATGAAGTTTTCTTTATGGAACTACTGAACTTTTCCCTCTGCCACCACATAAATTCCCCAACTCACCTTCCCTTCTTCTGATGACCACCATCCTTCTGTTCTCCACTCACTGGAGATCTGATCCAAGGCCCATTGCAGTCAATGGAAAGTCTCCCATTCACTTCAGTGGACTGGGATCAGGTTCTATAATTAGTCTGCAAAAAATACCGAGATCTGGCTCTGGTCAGAGCCAGCACTGACCGGAGAGGCCTGGCTGCAGTCACAGGTTGCACAAAATTATGGCACACATTCAATGAGAGTTACCCCTTCCCATCTTAATTTAGGCCTGAGACTATTTTTTGGAATGGGGGTGGGCAGTAGAGAACCTAGTTATCACCAAGGAAAAGGAATCTTCATGTTTGGTTTTAACTTTAATGTAAAAAGGGGGGTTGATCTATGTACCCAAATGGTCATCACAGTCTCTTCCCCACAATCTTTCTACTGACTTTATAGGCTGACCCTCAATGAGGCTGTTGCTATTTGGCCATCGGAAAGACATGCTTTGCATGTCTGAACGGCTGATATCCATTAGAGGGCCAATGCTTCTGTAGCTGGAAGCACACTGACATCAACAGAGATTCTGGCCCATTGTTTTCGTGGCTGACATTAAGCATGACGTTATATATATTTTATTTGCCTTTTATTGTATCCATTCATTCATTATTTTGATTTCAATGAAAATAAAAGCAGGCGTAAAAAGTGCCAGACCTTTCCATCTGAATCACAAGAGCTGGGACTGAATTTAAAAATAAATGGCTGTTACAAAATGTTGTCATTTACATAGAGTTGACTTAAGTAGGGAAGTCCTCTGATCCTATTTTTGGCCTGTCAACTAATAATCTTAGCTTATATGTAGAGATGAAATTACCCTAATATTAAGAAAGGAGAAGCTGTGTGATAGATTTTTTTCTTTCTTTCTGAGCACAGTAACATCAAAACCAAAAACACTTCCTGAGTCAAACTGAAAAATGAGAAAGCTGACTGAGAACTCAGGGCGCTGTCAGGAAAGAGGCTGCTGGGCCTTCCATGAAAGACACCACCACCATGTTGCAGAATTACTATCCCGAGAGGTTGACTGAGAGATAGGCAACCTCAGAAGAAAGATCATAGCATATCTGATGCTTTCGGTAACCCTCAGACTCCCCCTGACCAGACCGAGCCTCTGGAAAAGAGCAATCAATTTACATTTTGTGCTGTCTACTAGGACAGTTTCTGATGCCGCTTTATTTGTTGCATGCCACGATCCTACCTCGCCATCGCTTCTGATTTATACCCTTGCTGCAACTGGAGGAAATGCTGAGTCACCATCACAGTCAATGCTGTGAGCCGATCAACCATGATAATCAAACAACTGGGAAGAATGTTGAGGTGGGGGAGGGTGAGGGGAGAGCAAAGCTATCACATGAAGACTTCAGCCCACCTGTAGCTTCCCTTTACACTCCTCCAGCCCTGGCCTTGCCTACAACCCCACACGCATCCTCATGCCTGTACAGGAGCCTTCTCCAGGGCAGCTCCTTATTTCTGGTACAACCCGCCTGTCTCCATCTTATTTAAAACCGAAACAATTGTTGTGTTTTATTTTTTATGATGCCAGTGGAAGTGAGCCCTACGGCACCAGGGCTGACTTAGGTCCTCCTCAAGCTCACGCTGCTTTGAAGTCCTATAGCACGCACATGCGTCAGTGGGGCTGTGACGCTGTCCTGACCGCAAAGCGCAGGGAGACCACTGGAAAGCCACTGGTGACAAGAAAGGCCTTGCAAAAGGCAGGAAATAAAGGATACGCTTTCCTTTGGCTGGCAAGTTTCTAAGTGCACGATATTTTAATATGAGGTGACCTAGGAGGTTCACTAGCATTTCCAGGAAGCTACTCCTGCATCCACAGTGCTGATTTTCATTTTTCTGGGCGGGTGATCCACCCCCACTCCACCCCTTCCCCACCCTCGTTCCACCTCTTCCTCCCCGGAGGCCCTGCCTTCACCCTACCTCTTCCTGCCCCTGCTCTGCTCCCTCCCCTGAATGCTTCCTGCCTGTTGCTGAATGACAGATCGGTGGGTGCTGAGCACCCCCAATTTTTTTCCCATGGGTGCTCTAGCCCCTGAGCACTCACGGAGTTGGCGCCTGTGCCTGGATCCATCTGGAGCTAGAGTCAGGACCATCCATTCGGAGCCTGTTCAATCTCTTTCAGTTAAGTCAGAGAGAACCTGCTCCTAGGATCTATCCTGCTCAAGGAATAATCTGATTCTGGATCTAGCCTAGAACTTGGGATACATGGGGTCAGTTCCCTGCTTCAGCAATCTTCCTGGGTGACCTGGAGCAAATAATTTAAGCTGACTGAGTTCCCTCATCTATAAAAACAGGGATACTACTTCCCAACCCCACAGGGCTGTTATGAAGACAAACACATCAGTGACTCTAAGGTGCTCAGATACCATGGAGACAGACACCATGTAAGTACCTAGATAGATATTCTTGGTATAACAGATCAGCAGGTCCCTTCCGATTAGGGAAAGTGAAAGCCTGTTCTAGGTATGTGCCCAGTACAGGAATAAAAGCTGGTTTGCATCTGTGAGTCAGAGAAATTCTACTGCTGATTCATGAAGACCAGTTCAGGACTAATATGGTCCATCAAATGTACTTTAGTCTACAGGACCTGATGTCAGTCCCTATATGGTTATCATACACAGAGTTGGTAGCATACCTATTATTAAGGCTTCCCAATGCTTCCCCAATCTTGTTTTCAGGTGCTTATAACTTTGCCAAAGTTTAACTGTTTGGCCTGAAATTTTCTATGCTGTCTGCCTTAGAGTGATTCTTTCCGGGAAATTTCAGCCCAAACCGTTCAGCTGTTTCTGAGAATGTGGATGAGGATAAGATAAACCATAACTGTTTGGCCAGTGTTCAATTTTTCAACAGCTCCAGCACCCACATGCTTTGAAGCAAGGCATTGAAATTTGACAGCAGGGTGGTCCTTGTGTCAGGGACATGTCTTTTACCGTCCCTGTGAAAATCTGTCCAAGTCACAAACCTTTGAAAAATTGCAGGTTGCACACGTGCAGTTGAGAAATTGCTGAAGACTCCATTCTGACTCAGCATGCTCCATCCTCTTGCTGCTCAGTGTGTGAGTGGACTGCACCTGCGCCGTCCCTACGCGTCTCCGAACATTTGAGCGCTTGACTTTGCAAGTTTAATAATGTTCTTTTAACATTGTTTTTTGCATGTAATATATGTACAGCTCTAGCTCAGAGGTGGGCAAACTATGGCCCGTGGGCCACATCCGGCCCGCGGGACCGTCCTGCCCGGCCCTTGAGCTCCCAGCCCCTCCCCTGCTGTCCCTCTGCCCCCACAGCCTCAGCTCGCCGTGCCACCAGTGCTCTGGATGGCAGGGCTGCGAGCTTCTGCCGGGCAGCGCGGCTGGCTTCGGGCGGCGTAGCTGCCAGTCCTGGTGCTCTGAGTGGCATGGTAAGGGGGCAGGGTGTGTGTGTGAGGGGGGTGGGGGGAGTTGGATAAGGAGCAGGGAGTCCCATGGGACAGGGAGCAGGGGACGATTGGATGGAGCAGAGGTTCTGGGGGGCCAGTCAGGGGACGGGGAACAGGGGGAGTTGGATAGGCATGGGAGTCCCAGGGGGGCCTGTCAGGGGGCGGGGGAGTGGATAGGGGTCGGGGCAGTCAGGAGACAGGAAGCAGAGAGCGTTGGATAGGGGGTGGGATGCCGTGGGGGGCAGTTAGGGGCGCAGGTCCCGGGACAGGGCAGTCAGGGGACAAGGAACAGGGGGGGTTGGATGGGTGGGGAGTTCCGAGGGGGAGCAGATAGGGGGCGGGGGCCAGGCTGTTTGGAGAGACACAGCTTTCCCTACCTGGCTCTCCATACAGTTTCAGAACCCTGATGTGGCCCTCAGGCCACAAAGTTTGCCCACCTCTGCTCTAGCTTGTTAAATAAAATTGAAATCCATCTCCAGCTGCTTTAATATAAACCTTCCAAGTCTGTTCTAGATTTCATTCTCAATCGTTGGAGGATGCTGCTCTTCCATTAGGAACCAGAATCAAGCTGGTAGGCAAACACAGGACCTCAAAGACATTACACAGGAGAGCTTAAGTAAGCAAGTTCTGGGAAAGCTGACAGCATGAAAGAGAGATTCTGCCCAGGGTCAGGGTGAGAGGTGAATGGGTCTGTGGCAGAGCCCTCAGTTTATTGTCCCTGTAATTTAACTAAGACCTAGGGCCAGATACTCTGCTGGAGTAAAAAGAAAAGGAGGACTTGTGGCACCTTAGAGACTAACTAATTTATTTGAGCATAAGCTTTCGTGAGCTACAGCTCACTTCATTGGATGCATGCAGTGGAAAATACAGTGGGGAGATTTATATACACAGAGAACATAAAACAATGGGTGTTACCATATACACTGTAACGAGAGTGATCAGGTAAGGTGAGCTATTACCAGCAGGAGAGAGGTGGGGAGGGGGGCGGGAATAAAGACTGGGAGTGGATGGGTCATTACACAAAAGTAAAACTATTGCCCCATGTTTATCCCCCCCCCCCGCGTGCTGCTGGAAATGGTAACACCCATTGTTTCATGTTGTCTGTGTATATAAATCTCCCCACTGTATTTTCCACTGAATGCACCCGATGAAGTGAGCTGTAGCTCACCAAAGCTTATGCTCAAATAAATGTGTTACACTCTAAGGTGCCACTAGTCCTCCTTTTCTTTTTGCGGACACAGACTAACACGGCTGCTACTCTGAAACCTGCTGGAGTAAATTCATACAGCTTCACTGAAATCATTCTAATTGATACCAGCAAGTATTTAACTGCTAAAACTCACCTGTCAGTTAATCAGCAGTTTCAGAATATACCAAGCTGGCGTTTCAGGATGAAGCACCCTGTGCACAGACACAGAATTACCCTGGCAATGTCAATTAGCTACTGTTTGGGCAGCACCTTGACGACCTTAAGTGCTAACAAAGTGTTATTATTTGTTGCAAATGAAGCACGCTCCAGCTGCTTACATGCCTGGGAAGTAAAACAGGGAAATTGAGAAAGCACCAAGAGTTCCCATTCTGTTTCCATTCAGAATCGAATATATTTTGGGGAAGGACAGTCTCGTGGCTAAAGCACAGGACTAGGAGTCAAGAGTTCTGAGGGCTCTTCCTAACTCTGACACACACTTGCTGTGTAACCTTGGGCAAGTCACTTCTCCTCTCTTGACGGGAGTTCCTCAGCAGCAGGCAAACCTCTGTGATCTGAACAGCTGCTCTTTCTTGAATGGTTCCTAATTCATGGTTATCTGCTTTACCTGAAACCAAGCAACTGATGTGTTCTTGGCTCTCAGTTTAAGAGCAGCAGCCCTAGGTCCTTGCCAAAGCCTCTTCAAAAAGCTTCAGACGCAACCAAGCTGATTCCATGTTACCAGACTGCTGGGAGGGGATCCAACCCTTAAATCGCCCTTTTAAGCACCCCAGAGTCTAAATGGAGTCCAGGCACTGCCGCGGTCTCAGGGCCTCTAGACATGCTCTTGGACTGCAGATCTATTTGCTACCTCCTCCTAAGAGCTTAGATTACACAGCCCAGCCCCTGGAACCAGTGTGAACTCCCCTCCCACACAGTAGCTTAAACATATCCTCTGCGAGAACTCCACACAAAGATGTGAGCCTTCTGGCTCACCCATTCAAAGGAGACATGACAGATACAGTATGGTCACACGGGGGAAGGCTGGAGGTAGTGTGGGGTCTTGCAGTTCAGTGAGGGAAAATGAAGGCAATCAAGGTCATGGAGAGATTGCTGGGGGGGAATAGAGAGGAACATAGCATATAAATCCCTCTCTGGAAACTGGGATAGTAATACTGACAGGGGTGTGGTGACACTTCCAGCTCCTCAGATGCAAGGAGGTATAGACATGCAAAGTATTGTGATATGAAATAGATAAATGAGATTGTATTTCAGGGCCATACGTTTCTTCTGCTTCTGGGTCTATGGCTGATCCAAATCAGATCTGAGAAAGTTACCTTTTGTCAGACGAGCTAAGCTTCTTCGGTGCCCAACGCTGAGAATCTGGACACAGAAAACTCTAGGAGCTGATTCTCCTCCCTCACGATCAGGAGTAGCTACTTAAATTATACCAGGATGAGTGGAGAATCAGGCCCCTAAGCCTTCTGATGAAGTAAAGCAGCATCCACCATTAGCTAGGAAATGGGCTGAATGGATGGAGGGTTTCAGTGGCGGGTTTCTCCCACGCTTTCAGATGTTCTACAATTCAAAAGCGAAGATTGGTGTTCTGGCCACGAGACTGCGACAGAGTCTCAAGAGATGAAAGCTGCCCCCCAAATCAAAGTTGGTAAATCATTCCAAAAGCAAGCCCTGGCTAGAGGTAGGGGTTGGTAGGGCTGAGTGAAATGTATCAAAGGGGCTCTGTGTGGCTGTGACAGTCATTTCCTGACAAGCTGAATACTACATAACATAAGTAGCCCAGTGCTGCACACTCATTCTTGGTGCTACTCGGAGGAATGTATTGCTGACGGGAAAGCTTAATGATGAAACAACTCTCAAAATATCTTACAATAATCCCGGAGGCAGACAGCAGGCAAAAGCAGACAGAGTAAACCCGCTGGCAGTGTCGATTGCTACCTCGGAGGAACAGAATGGAGTTTAGCCCTTAACTGCTGAACATCGGCTCTGTACTGACTCCAACGAAAAAAACATCATTTACCACACCCTGCTCATCCATTTACTGGGTTTCCCATGCTATGGGGAATAAAGTGTGGCCACATACATACAGACAACCCAGGGTGGTACCCTAGACCTTCATCGCCGAAGCAATTGTACTAAAGGAGAACTCCCGCAGCTGGCTACTACATTTCCTGCGGCCAGCCACCAGCATACCTAGCCATACTCACACGCACTAAGCCAATGTATTCCACGCAGTGTAAAAGGGAAGTTAAATGCAAAGGAAGTCCATGCTGGATTTCACCCTGGCCACTCAGGCAAGTGATGGAACAGATGAGCGGGTGTAGTAACATCTTCCTATTCCCCAAAATACATGCAATATTTTTCTACTTCACAGTGGATAAAATCCTGAAAGCTACTCTGTGCCCCATGTGTTCCTCAGCTTGCGGCCGTATTGACTTCTACTGCTTTGCCCCTCCATGTTGCGTAGACCCCAGCCGCCTTTAAATTTGGTTCCAGGAGTAGTCGTGGGCAGGGATCTCCTTGGCAGCATGTATCTGCCTAGGAAAGACAAAAGGCATGGGAGCCAAGATCTAGGTGGAAGCACAGGGCCTCTCAATGGGCAACGTGTCCACTTGCAGATCCTACATGATTCTATGGGCTGAAATCTCACCTTCTTCCTTGGGAGAAGTGGGGGGGTCAAACCCCACCACAACAGAAGAATTCTTAGATATCTCTGCTCTTTGAAACTTACCTCTGCACAAACCTAAAAGTAGCATCAACTGTAGCTATCACTGGACAATATTCATCCCCCAAAGCCTGCTTATGGCAAAGACTGTTCTGGCTTAAAAGAAGAACCAAGAGTTCCTCAAACAATGGATCAGCTTAACGTTGCCTGTGTCATGTGTTTGCTTAGCCAACTTGTTACACCACATAGGAAAGCATGGGAAATTTCAGGAAAATTTGGCCTGAAATCCAAATACTACAAAACTATCGTAACCTTTCAAACCCTAGTTCTCAGCAAGCATGACCAAACATTTTAGTAATCATCTCTCCCCCACCATGCGTGTCACTGATGTTTGATTAAAAACAACCAGGATTTGTTTAAGCACTGGAATCTCGTATGTGATCAGCATCCAAACCTCATCGGTACTCACTCTTTCTGACCTCAGTGGAGTGATTGTGAGACACCACATAAGAAGGGAACACTCATTTCCCTTAGCTACAAGCCACAAGAGAAGATGACCTGAGCTGTTCACCGGTGATTGAACACAGGAGTGTGGTCATGATCGGAAGAGTAAAAACAAAACCTTCTTACCAGAAGATTAGTCTCCTCTCGGCAAGTTCAGAGTCAGATCTTCTTACAAAAATATAACGTTTCGATCAGGTTTTTTTTAGCCCTCTTGACCCTGGAGAGCCGACTGGACTCTCCTCTGGCTCATGTATCATCGACATCAGTTCAGTTCCAGCAGCAGAGTCTCTGCAAACAGTGATGAGGCATGGGACAGAAAGAGCAGGCTGAATTTGCAGAGGTGGCCATTAGGAAAAAAAAAAAAGATATATTTTTTTTTCCTAATACATGTAAACCTAACACATTTGATCTAGCAACACCAAGAGACAAAGTCATTCTACAGTGTCACTTTTCAGAGTGCAACCACACTCTAAAATAATCTAGGCATCAGTCAGGCTCCTGTAGAAAAAACAAATTACATACATTTATTATAATGCGTGCCATTGCTACACATGTACAAAAAAAAATCATCTGGTCATCTACAGGGTTAATATAAAGTTCTGGGAAAGCTGACAGCATGAAAGAGAGATTCAGAAAAGTAGCACACACATCCTTAAAGCAGAAACCTCAGATTGCTCCCTAAACCAATCCAGAGAGAAAGCAAACCAAAGGGGGTTAACGTGAAAATTAATGATAGTAAGAATCTCCTCCTACTACAAAGGCATAGGCTCCAACTCCGTGGGTGCGCCGGAGCTGGAGCACCCATGGAAAAAAACAAACAAACGTGGGTGCTCAGCATCCACCAGCCGCAGCTGTTTGGTGGCTCGGGGAAAGGCTTGGGGGAAGGTGGAGAGCAGCCAGCGGTGGGCAGGCAGGGGCCTTGGGGAGTGGGGATGGGAAGAGGCGGAGCGAGGGCAGAGCCTTAGGGAGGCGACGGAGCAAGGGTGGGGTCTTGGGGGAAGGGGCCGAGTGGGGGGCTGCGGCCTTGGGACGGAGCAGGGCTGGAGCACCCCCAAGGAAAAATAAAAGCCGGCACCTATGTTCAAAGGTGAAGCGTGCCAGAGTGGACTGGGGTCAGCAGATCGGGAGCCTTGTGAGGAACTAGGCTCAAAAGAAAGAAAAAAAGACTTCATCTGATATGGTGCCATCTGTGGAAAGCTTAGTTCCCACATGCACACACAGCCCCTGAGAGCACAAGAATGGGGATAACTGGAGGCCAGGGTAGTACGGGGGCAGGATTGGAGGGTTCTGTGACTAACGAGGGGGAAAAAATTAAGTCTCCTACAAAGATTCACCCCTGCCGTTGAGGGCCACGCCAGAGTATAGATCCGGATGCTTGGAGCCAGCAGGTCCGCATGAGAAAGTTCTGCGTAATGAAATACGCTGGGGAGGGAGGGAAGGCCAAGACATTTGGTGGTCAGAGGGTGGTTCAAATAGTCAAAAGGGCTTGGCAGACATTTTGAAAGCTACTCAGTGTGCAATGACGGGCCATATCCTCAGCTGGTGTCAATCAGCATCGCCTCGTCGACAACAGTGGAGTTATGCCCATTTACACCAGTGGAGGATTTGGCCAACTAACTGCAATTAGTCAGTTACCAAAAGGCTAAGAGAGTCTTATTCTTACCCAGAACTCGTTAATTCCATTCTGATTAACAGAACTGTGATTGCAATCATGCCAACATAAATCCAGAGTAATGGCATCAGTATCAGAGGAGTTACTCCAGTTTTACCCCATGAAAATGGGATCAGAGCCTGGCTCCTGAACATATAGTCAGGTCTTGTACTTGGGAAGGAGATCCCAGGACACAGTCAGAGAGGCATGAGAGAAATCCGTGTCCAGCCCACTCAGCAGAGGGTTCCTAACCCAGTCAGCGTGCGCAAGAGGAATAATCCGGAGCCTAGTGCAGTTACTGAGAGATGAAACAGTTTCATGACCAATCTAACAAAAAAGGGGCCAGAGAGGGATCTGGGGCCCAGTTCAGCTAAGTAAGGAGAGAAAATGGTCCTAGGGTCTGGTCTGGCTTTGGAGCCTCATCCTGTTAATGAGGGAAAAGGGCCCTCCTGATGCTCAAGAAATTAAGACCCTTTTGGGGCCTGGTCCAGTTCACGGGAGGAAGGGGTTCTAAAGCTCACTTGGGCAATCAGAGAGCATTCTAATGTCCAACCGGGCCAACAGGGTATCATTGGACTTGTTTCCACAATACCCAGGGTAAAAAGTTCCACGAGTGGGCAGCGTTTCCAGACTGCTGCAGTTAGGAGGCAAGGGCAGGACAAATAGAAACAAAATGCAGGGCCAAATTCAGACTGGCTGTATGGGGGTGCATCTCTACTGATTTATGCCCGCTCTGCCTTTGGCCCAGAGGTTTCTTTCATATACAGGAGCCACATAAGATGGGGAAAGGAAAAATTAACTTTCCAAAGATGATTACGTCTCCATTTAACTTTATTCAAACTCAGCTGATGGTTGGGTCAGCGGTCATGGAGTCCTGAGTCATACAATGCAGCCTTTAGTCATCCAGCCCAGATTCTCTAGTCCAGCTCAAGCAGTTGCTCCAGCAGAGATTCTGCTCCATCTTGCCATCTGCTCTGCAATCCTTGTCCTCAATCCTGTCCTGTCCTGTCGCAGCAGAGTAGAGCACAATCATCAGAAAAAGTTATACCTCACTCCCCTCTAGGCCATTACTTCTCGCCCGTGTCATCCACCACCGGGAGACTCTCATAAGATTCGAAGTCAGTGATGCTCACGGGAGGTGGGTTAGCGTTGCTGGGCTTTGAAACGGAGAGATGTTCAAATTGGGGCAGGAAGCCAGATAGCCTCGGGCTGCCTGGACACTCCTCCGGCTTGCACATGATGCAATCCAGCAAGGAGCAGGCCTTCTCCTCCCAGAATTCACCAGCCTTCAGGTTCACGGTGACGTTTTCAGCCGAAACCACAAAGTGCCGGATTCGCGCCTGTTTGTGTAACTCGCACATGCAGACCCAGGGCTGCCAACTGTTCCAGTGGAAAAGCTGATCCCCTGTGGAGAGTCAAATCAGATACATGGGCAGGGAAGGTGGGTGTCAGGGTTCCGTCCCCACTCTGAACTCTAGGGTACAGATGTGGGGACCTGCATGAAAGACCCCCTAAGCTTATTTCTACCAGCTTAGGCTAAAAACTTCCTCAAGGCACAAATCCTTCCTTGTCCTTGGATGGGTACTGCTGCCACCACCAAGTGAGTTAGACAAAGATTCAGGAAAAGGACCACTTGGAGTTCCTGTTTCCTAAAATATCCCCCCAAGCCTCTTCACCGGGGAGGCTTGAGAATAATATACCAACCAAATAGCTAAACCAGATTCTTAAAAAAACAGAACTTTATTATAAAAGGGGAAAAAAAAGTAAAAGAAGCACCTCTGTAAAATCAGGATGGAAGGTAACTTTACAGGGTAATCAGATTCAAAACACAGGATTCCCCTCTAGGCAAAACTTTAAAGTTACAAAAAACAGGGATAAACCTCCCTCTTAGCACAGGGAAAATTCACAAGCTAAAACAAAAGATAATCTAATGCCTTTCCTTGCTTTACTTATAATTTTTGTAATCCAAGATTTTATTTCAGGCAGGGTTTTAAGAGATGGTTTTTCCTGCCCCTGGTCCCTCTCTGGCTCCGAGTTAGGAGCCAGAGAGGGAAAGCAAAAACCTTCCCCCACAGATTTGAAAGTATCTTCTCCCATTATTGGTCCTTTTGGTCAGGTGCCAACCAGGTTATTTGAGCTTCTTAACCCTTTACAGGTAAAGGACGGATTTTATGTTACCCTTAGCTGTATGTTTATGACAAGCCCCCCAAATCACAGACAGTGCTGAACAGCCTGCTCCACACTGGCTGTGATTTCTTCCTGGAGCTCTAGGAGAAAACAGAATTAATAAGACACATGCACCTCTGGATATACTACTGATTATATAAAAACTAACAATATTTTCCACATTTCAAGGATGATTTTAACCAGTTGATTCTGGGAAACTTTCACGGGAGAGTGCATCAGCCACCTTGTTAGAAGCTCCTGAAATGTGCTGTATTTCAAAATCAAAATCTTGGAGAGCTAAACTCCACCGAAGAAGTTTTTTGTTATTGTCCTTGACGGTATGAAGCCACTTTGGTGCAGCATGGTCAGTTTGCAGGTGGAAACGCTGTCCCTAAACGTCTGGGCGTAGCTTTTCCAGAGCTTACAAAATGGCATAACATTCCTTTTCGCTGATTGACCGGTGGCTTTCCCTCTCAGACAGTTTTTTTTGCTGAGAAACATGACAGGACGGTGATTACCCTGTAAAGTTACCTTCCATCCTGATTTTACAGAGGTGCTTCTTTTACCTTTTTTTCTTTATAATAAAGTTCTGTTTTTTAAGAATCTGGTTTACCTATTTTGTTGGTATATTATTCTCAAGCCTCCCCAGGAAAGGGGGTGAAGGGGCTTCGGGGGGATATTTTAGGGAACAGGAACTCCAAGTCGTCCTTTTGGTCAGGTGCCAACCAGGTTATTTGAGCTCTTAACCCTTTACAGGTAAAGGAAGGATATTATGCTACCCTTAGCTGTATGTTTATGACAGTGGGAAACAGAGAAGTTTGGGGATAGGCAGAAGTGAGAATAGGCTATGGAAGCGGGAGAGTTCTAAATTGCAGACATTACTGGGAAAGCAGCAGTATGCGACCCATAGGATATGATCCTACACTTCTTGGAATCAGTGGCAGAGCTCCCATTGACGGCAGCGGGGGCAGGACCATGCACTGTGCTCAGAAGGGCGGTAGAGATCCCTAAGAACTTAGAACTGGGTAGGGGAAGAAAGAGACCAGAGGATTTTGAAACATGTAACTGAGAGAATGTCTTAATGCTGCAAATGCACCCAGATTGTGAGCCACTCAGGCAGCTAATGGATTGGTTCTGGCATGTTGATCACTACTTCTAAGACTGAAACAGGATTGAATAAGGTTGTATGAAAAAGGCCAGTGAACTTTGCGATGGCAAAAATGGTCAAAGGCAAAAGCCCTGTAGATGGAAAACTTCCATCCACAGATGGGGCAATAAAACATTCGCCCACTCCTCCATGCTCCTGTGCCCCCTCTCTGATATGGAGTCATCATCTCGAGGCGGGAGAGGGCCCTTGACCTCTCTGCTGAGACTACTAGCAAAGAGTTTAACCGGGACGGTCACCTTGGTGAGGTCGTCACACCTCCTTCAGGGACTGGGCTGAGGGCCACCGACTTCTTTCCTGAAGTCACCAAAGAGCCATGAGAGAACATCTTTCACCATGACCAACCTGGGCTATATTCCAGTTAGCGATCTCGATATCAGAGACTTTGTAGCCAGTTACTGATCCCCATGCCATACAGGCCACAACTAGAGCATCAATTGGACGCTAAAGGTCGAACAAAGTCACCTTCTGCCTGGCTTTGCTAGAGGTTGTAAGCTCTTTGAGACAGGGAATGTTCTGTTTTTGTACAGTGCTCAGCCCAGAGAGGTTCCGGGCCATGACTAGGGTTTGTAGGCACCACCACCCTTCAAATAATAATAGTAACAATTACCTACAGTCTGCTGTATACTGGCACCATGAACACACCCCAGCAACCACAGCTCAGAGCTCAGGAATAGCAACATACTCAATCCTTCTTCCATGTAGGTTAGAGTAGGACAAGTACTCTGGCTGGGTCACAAAATCCAAGACGCACAGAGTCCACCTGGAATTGCTGGAATCTAGCAGGGGATATTTACTTGCTCCCGTAGCAACATCACAAAAGGCTGTCAAATCGCGGCCATTCTATAGAACATGTGCGTCAGTCAGTGTCTTTGGAACTTCCCGTGCTTGGCTTCATTTCAATTCAGCAGAGCGGGGCTGTTCATGTACCTGGGAAGATGGTCAAGCGTAGACCAGAAAGCTGGTTTCCCTCTCATGGCTTCCAGTACAGGATGCTACTCATTTTCTGGTTGACATGTAGCACGACACTAACAAAATCACCTGTTCTCCCAGCATTACTGGTTCCCATATGGAGCCAAAAGGTTCACAGCCCACCTTTTTAGAAAGGCAGTACGGTCGTGCAGACTCAGGAATGAGCACAGTCCTGGGAGGCAGGAGACCTGAGTTGTAATCCTGGTTCTGCCACCGATATGCTGTGTGGCCTTGAGCAAGTTACTTAACCTGCCTGGGTTTCAAATTTCCCCATTAGTAATACAGGGATAACCTATGTGGATGGGTTCACCTGGCTACAGTGTAACCATGGTAGTGCGTAAAAAGGACCAGTGGGGGTGTAACACTCTATATAAACGCTGTGCATTATTCCAGGGAGGAACTAGGAAAGGGTTTCTGATTTGTGCGTTTAGTGGTGAAAAGGTTTTAAGAAGTCCTGCCTTAAGATAAAAGTTCGCACAACCAAGTTTTACTGCCGTATTTTGAATTAGTTTGCGGGGTGTGTCAGGTTTCTGTGCCCCCAAAATGGAAAGAACTTTACAAATTCCATGTACTTTGCATCATATTTGATATACTGTTTGTTGTAACTTTTTCGCACTGCCTTCAGATTAAGGCAAAGAAACTAAAATGATCAGTTGCACTTTCCATTTATAGTCAGTTTCATTTTTTATTTCTCATCCAGTCACCCAATGCAACCATGTCTAAACTTCCGACACTAAAGAGGAATGCTTCATTTAAAACAAAATTGCTTTCAATTAAATATTTAAATTATTCCATTTATAGTCTTGTAAAATAAATTCCCGCTTTTTTTTTTTTTTTAAATTCACAAGCTGCATTTTATGCCTGTAGTAAGCTCTGTAACACTAACAGACAATGAGCCAAACTCATCCCTGGGCTAAGCCCATAGAAGTGAATGGTGTTACACCCTAGGGATAAGTTTGGACCAAGATTTCTAAATACTCATAAGAGTAGGGCTCTGGGTCGGTCACGGAAGTCACGGATTCCGTGACTTTCAGCGACCTCCATTGACTTCTGCAGTGGCCAGTGTGGCTGGCTCCGGGGCCAGCTGTTCAGGTGGCCCTGCAGCCAGCCGCACCAGCATGGCTGGAGCGGCCCCGGGGCTCCACCGGCTTCCCGCACCAGCAGCCCCCTGGGGTAACCTCCGCAGCAACAGCCCCCAAGATTTAGCCAGGAGTATTTATAGGATAAGTCATAGCTAGGTCACAGGCATGAATTTTTTTGTTTATTGCCCAAGACCAGTCCATAACTTATACTAAAAATACCCATGAGTAAATCGTAGCCTTACTTATGAGTTAAGAAGGCTTGACTACAACCCATAGAATTCCTATAACAGAACTCTACATTCCAGATGTTATACCAGAAAATATAAACTCCTTCTTTATTGTTTTCAAAAGGGAAAATAAAACCACACCACGTAACAGGCCTCAAACAAACTCTCACACATTATTTCAATGCAATTAAAAACCTCCATGAGCATGTCTTCAAAATGCCTTCCCACCAGCCTTTTACAATCAGAGGTAAACATGACTTCAGAATGTTCTAAGACATATTGTGGCTTTGTGATTCATAAAACACCTCTTTCTTTTGACAATGGTTTCTTCCCCCCGATTTATGCTGAACATGATCCACCAAATCCTCTGTCCAAAGATAATGCACAAAAACAAACATGTTTTTCTTATTAGAACTAAAGCACAGTCACTCTTCTTTAATGTAAGAATTACTCATGTTCCAAACCTCCTGGAAGCATGATATTGAGCATCTTTGCATACCCCATGCTGTGCCATGCAGCTCACAGTCCCAACTCTTTGTCCAGAGAGCCAAAATTCTTGGTTTGATGAGTCAACTGTATTGCTTTTATGAGCTGGGTGGATGAACTCTGAATGGACGTGTCTATTGCAATATATCCTATGGCTCTTTTATTACAGGGAACAGTACTAACTAGTCATCCTGTTTTCTTAACCTACCAGATATCTCTTACAGCAACTGACCACGCACACTCAATTTACATCCCTGGGTGGGAAAGTGCAACGCACGCACACAACTGCGGTGACTGTATGTACCAGTGGCCAGTTAGAGGCCAAAACTGGCCAACTGCAAGCAATTTCTGCAATTGTCGCCTCACAGCTTGCGCAATTCCAATACACACGTGCCCGTGGATTTTTGCGACGGCGTTTGCACTTGCAGGGCTAGGAAAAAGCTCTCCTCTAAAGGTTCATTTTTAGGCAAACGCTGCCATTTCTACTCACTCCCAGTATCCCACACGGCCCCTGGGTAATCAGGTCAGCAGCTCATACGGTTGAGACAGTAGGATTTTAATTCGGCGTTGTTGTGTAGCATAGTGGCTTGTCTTGAGCTCTCCGCTAAGAAGCATTACGAAGTCTGAAATGAGCTGAGCGGGACAGGTTTAGGAGCTGGTCCGTTCTGGTTCCTCCTGACATTCGGGGTGCCAAGGTCTAGAACCCAAACAAAGACTCGATCAACCTACAAAACCAAAAATCCCACTCCCCTCATCTCGTCACAACACAGAGAGCCTTACAACACACTGCTGGCTCAGTGCCTCGTCTTCCAGCTTAATTAACCCTTTCATGGCTACATTAAACTGCAGCCCAGCAGCAGCATCGCTCCCCAGAAGGGCAGACATCCCGTTGGAAGGCTAATGCTTCCCGGCTTCATACCCAGTTACACGGGGCAAGTGGGGAAACTGAGCCCGATGCACTCTAGGTCTCTTGCTCAGCTGTCAGTAAATTACCATCATGGGCCACTGAAAACAGGGGCCAGGCAACTCAAAATAGCCTGTTCTTACCAGGTGAGAATGGTCAGTGGGTTTTTGTTGCAGTGAAGTTCGCAGATCCAAACTGCTAAGCGTGGGGCTGCTGGAGGGGATGATGTTTTCCCAGCCGGCCAGGCAGTGCTGCGGGGAGAGGTCTGTCTGTGAATGCCTTCTCTGGTAGCGTACATGCCCCCAGAAAAGGCACAGCCCAGTCTCTCCAAAAGGGGGCTCTGAGAGACTGTTGAGTTCATTTCTTTAAGAGCTTTATATGATCATAAAGGGGGACTGATGAGAACTTCACAGAGGCTCTAAGGTGCTGTGGCCAGATTTGCTCTCTCTTTCCATGAGGCAAAGCTACCTCACTTCCCCCATGTGTCCCCTTCACTGGCTTCCAGACATTTCCAAAAGCAGTTAAAAAAAAAAAGATTAAATCAAAACAATTGGATGTTTTTAAATTTTACCTAAATACACATTTTCTTTTCAAAAATTAAGACTAATTAAAACTAAATTTGAAATTATGGCAAATTTATGTTTAGGCCTAACCTTACTATATTCTATTAAAACCTTTTACATTAAATACAAGTAATACAATTCAAGCAGTACATGTTGGCTGCTGCAATTTTAAAGAAAGTCAAAGCCCTGTACTGGTGGAAGTTTCTTGCTAAGTGCTTGAAGCCAGAATTTGTTGAAATGGTAAACTAGCTTTTAACTGCAGTAGCCTCTCCTGCAGGTGGAGAGAGAATTTTCTTCATATGAGTTTATTCAATTAGTTTGGTTCAAAGTTGAAAAACTCACTAGGAGTTGGAAAAGCAGGCAAGTTTTTCCCCACGCTCTTTCCAATCTGTGGATAAAAATTAGGTGTGAGAGGATGAAATCTACTAGTTCTAAAATCTTGAAGGACATGGTGACCAGAAACAATCTGTTGAATTCTCTAGTATAGATAGTGCTTCCTTTGTTTAATAAACCAGTTAGTTTTAAAACACAAAACATTTTGACCTCACTTTGTGTTTTCATAGAATCATAGAATATCAGGGTTGGAAGGGACCCCAGAAGGTCATCTAGTCCAACCCCCTGCTCGAAGCAGGACCAATTCCCAGTTAAATCATCCCAGCCAGGGCTTTTCTTGTGTATCCAGCACGCTTACGGCAGTTTTATTTAATTAATAAAACAAAAAAAAAATCCTTTAAAATGCTGGTTTGGGGCATTTTTTATTGTATTCCAACTTCCATGCAAATGCAGCTTGTGACTCAAAACACAATTAAAAAATGAATCTACTAAAGAAGAAAAGCATCATTCTCTAACATAATAAACCGTAATAAAATGCATCATTTTCTAACAATAAAACAGTTGTAAAAGTTAAGAATCTGAATAAATGAATGTTAAGCTATAGAATTTCTTAAATAAATGCAGGTTTCAGAGTAACACCCGTGTTAGTCTGTATTCGCAAAAAGAAAAGGAGTACTTGTGGCACCTTAGAGACTAACCAATTTATTTGAGCATAAGCTTTCGTGAGCTACAGCTCACTTCATCGGATGCATACTGTGGAAACTGCAGAAGACATTATATACACAGAGACCATGAAACAATACCTCCTCCCATCCTGCTCTCCTGCTGGTAATAGCTTATCTAAAGTGATCAAACCTCGACATTGGTGAGGCCTCATCTGGAGTACTGTGTCCAGTTTTGGGCCCCGCACTACAAGAAGGATGTGGATAAATTGGAAAGAGTCCAGCGAAGGGCAACAAAAATGATTAGGGGTCTGGAACACATGACTTATGAGGAGAGGCTGAGGGAACTGGGATTGTTTAGTCTGCAGAAGAGAAGAATGAGGGGGGATTTGATAGCTGCTTTCAACTACCTGAGAGGTGGTTCCAGAGAGGATGGTTCTAGACTATTCTCAGTGGTAGATGAGGACAGGACAAGGAGTAATGGTCTCAAGTTGCAGTGGGGGAGGTTTAGGTTGGATATTAGGAAAAACTTTTTCACTAGGAGGGTGGTGAAACACTGGAATGCATTACCTAGGGAAGTGGTAGAATCTCCTTCCTTAGAAGTTTTTAAGGTCAGGCTTGACAAAGCCCTGGCTGGGATGATTTAATTGGGGATTGGTCCTGCTTTGAGCAGGGGGTTGGACTAGATGACCTCCTGAGGTCCCTTCCAACCCTGATATTCTATGATTCTATGATCACTCTCCTTACAATGTGTATGATAATCAAGGTGGGCCATTTCCAGCACAAATCCAGGTTTTCTCACCACCCCACCCCCATACACACACAAACTCACTCTCCCGCTGGTAATAGCTCATCCAAAGTGACCACTCTCCCTACAATGTGGAAATGGAAATGGCTCAACTTGATTATCATACACATTGTAAGGAGAGTGATCACTTTAGATAAGCTATTACCAGCAGGAGGGTGGGAGGGGAGGAGGTATTGTTTCATGGTCTCTGTGTATATAATGTCTTCTGCAGTTTCCACAGTATGCATCCGATTAAGTGAGCTGTAGCTCACGAAAGCTTATACTCAAATAAATTGGTTAATCTCTAAGGTGCCACAAGTACTCCTTTTCTTTTTAAATAAATGCGTATAAATATAGTGTATCCTCCTGGTTAGCAAAAAGAAGTACCAAGCAATCACAACCAACCTTTCCGTACGAAAATAAGTACAAAGTACAAACACAAACAAGATTAAAATTATTAATTTAAATCAACGTTTCCTATTTGCTGTTTGAAATCAAACATAAAACCAATGATTGTCAGATCAAATGTGGTTACAATGACAGATAAGATGGGTGAGATAACACCTCACCCACCTTATCTCTCTAATAATCTGGAACTCTCACAGCTACGTGGCATACAACACGTACTAACACATAGTTGCAAGATTTGTCACATCAGCTTCCTGAGCATTCTGAACTCAATGCACTGGGCCTCCATTTACCCACTCAGCTCCTCCGCACAGAATTTTTGGCTGGAGCTGTGCAAATAACTGGCATTAAAAAAAAGGAAAGAAAAAGTTTCAGATTGCTCCCTAAGTACTACTTTTCAAGTTTTTCACTGAACTGACAAGCCAAAAGAATATTTGTTTTGGGTCGAAGTAAATGTTTTGCTTGACCCAAAACAGAACATTTTGTTCCAATTTCAAAAGGGTTTTTTGTTTTGTTTTTTTTAAAATCAAATGGAAGGAAATTTCAAATCAAAAAGTTGTTTTGAACTGAAAAAAAAAAATCAAAATGTTTCCTTTGGAAATTGTCAAAACTAAATGTTTCTATTTTTCTGGAAAACAATATTTTATAGGTTGTTGGGTTTTTTGGCCTAAACAATTTGGCAAAATTGACACAAATTCACAAAATGTTTCAGTCAACTTAAATCTGCAGTTTTCAAGGACAAAAGTTTCAAGCCCAGGTCCATCTCTCTGGAGCTCTTTGCTCGCCGAGCCACTGAGGGTGCGTCTGCATAGCAACTCGACACCCGGGGCCGGCCTGTGCCAGTCAACTTGGGCTCGTGGGGCTTGCACTGGCAGAGCCGTTTCACTGCTGTGTAGACTTCAGGGCTTGGGCCTGGGCGCTAGGATCTTGCAGGGTAGGAGGGTCCCAGAGCTTGGGCTCCAGCCTGAGCTCCAAAATCTACACAGCAGTGAAACTGCCCTGCAGCTCAAGTCTCGGGAGCCCAAGTCAGCTGGCACGGGCCAGCCGTGGGTTTGATTTTTGCTTTGTAGACATACACCGTGTCTTTATAAATACCTTCCTTCTTTGCTTTAGGGCTTTGGCCCACGCTCTACCCATTCATCCTGCCTATCTCCTTTTACCACACGCTTCTGTTTACTGCATTTTACCAGCAAAACTGTTTATTTGCAGTTGCAAGCAGTAAAGACAACAGCCTGCTCTTCTCTCTCTGCTGCATTCTTTGGCCTTATCTGTCTGCGGGAGAGCCACTGTCCCCAACTCTGCAGGCATTTGCTCTCAGTGTATAGCATTTGGACACACGCAGTGTATGCAGGGAGTTATATAAATTATATTGCGTTACAGATGGGCATGAGCTGCAGAGTTTGCACCTAGGTTTGGCTCTTCCTGGCTGTCACCATGATTGGACCAGTTTCAAAGCCTCGCTCTGAACTTCCCCATAGTTTGGGGGTGTTCAGCTCTGGAATCTTAGCTGAGACCCATCCCTGGCATTAACACATCAAAGCTCTTGGTTCTCTTATTTTCCTAACATGTGGCTATTACCACTCACCCCGCTGATGATGCAGCCACCTGCATAACGGTCAAATGGGAAGGTGGAAACTTACCGAGGGTAAAGCCAGATCGTCTGCCGGTTCAAAGCTCTTCCTGCAATGGATTTTGTACTTATAGGCAGGCAGGAGGGTGGACCTGGGAATGCTGACCCTGCAACCAAACAGAGGAAGTCACTGCGCAGGTCCTCCAGAAGAGACATCGCAGAGCTGAAGGCATCTGCACTCCTCCTGCCACATCTGGAGTCTTAGGACCTCATCCAACGCCTACTGAAGTCAATGGGCTTTGGATAAGTTCCTTAGGGACTGGTGTGTACACCCAGACTCTGGACTAAATTCAGCCCCGAGGTAAGGGGGTACATCTCCCGTTGACTTCAAATGGGAGCTGCTCCTGCTTACATCAGAGCTGAATTTGACCCTTTTGCATTTCAAAGCCCAGAGCTCCCTCTCCCCTAAGACAGCAACTTTGTAAGGAGGCATCTTAAAGGGGCCTCATCCCCCATACGTAGCTCATTCTCTATCTACCCTGCTGGCTTCCTGTGCCACTCGGGCTACCAGCACCATACATACCTGACGTAGGCTGGTTCCTCCAGCGTCTCTGGAGGCCGTCGGGCTCTTGGAGTCTTACACACGGGGCAGGCAGACTGTGAACCCACAGGGACGGTAAACAGACGCCCGTTTAATCGATAGCAATAAACACCTGCCGTGCAGAGGAGAGATCGTCACTTCATTCGCTGCCCGTGGCACTCATCTTCCCCAATGCACCACACACCCCACACAGAACCAAACCCCGCTTGTTCTCCCGAAGTACTTTTTACACGTTAATTTCCCTCCCATTCAACCGCTGCCTGAAAACAGATGCAGATTCAACTGAACTTCCTCAACTTAACGCCCAGTCAGTCAGGTCAATTACAGAGAACACTGGAGAAACAGAGCTGACACGAAAGAGAATCAGCCCAGGGACTCCTGCCTCTTTGGAGTGGGAAGTGGGGGCTGGGGGCTGAACTGTAAATTCTTTCTGTGACCCTTCTAAGAGGCTTAAGGCAGGGATTTTCCAAAAAGAAAGCCGCAGAGCATAGCTGCCCGTGCCTAGAAACTAGATTTGGAAGATATCTCATCTTACACTGATGGGAACTGGAAACCAAATCTGCTTCTTGCTCAGGAGCCAAGTAATCTGGTACCTCTGGCCTAAGAAAACAAAAGATTCGGTCACAGCTATGCACTCTGGAGACAGTGATGGGAACATTGCAATATCCCCCCTGAAGGGGTCTCTTGCTGTCCACACCCCCTTTGGACTGGCTTGGTGGGGAAAGCACTCATCACACTTTACACTTACACCAAGAAACCGAAAGGCTAGTCACAGAGAAAATGCCCATCTCTGGGCAGAGGACAGACCTGCTGCATTAGAATATACAGTAAAAGCTGTGTTATCCAGCACTTTACCAACCAGAAAGCTCTAGAAACCGGCATTTCTGATATCCATTAGAAGTCCGCTTGATGCAGAGACAGCAGGCTCCCTAACCAGCTCTGCGTGTCTCCCCAGAAGCGGCGACATGTCCCTGCTGCTCTTAGGCGGAGGAACGACCATGGAGGCTCCATGCACTGCCCTCACCCTGAGTGCTGGCCCCACAGCTCCCATTGGCCAAGAACCACAGCCAGTGGGAGCTGTAGGGGCGGTGCCTGTGGGCAGAGGCAGTGTGCAGAGCTGTCTGGCCGCGCCTCCGCCTAGGAGCAGCAGAGACGTGTCACTGCTTGCGAGGAGCCACCCGAGGCGAGTGCCACCCAGGTCTGGCACCCCGTACCTTCTCCCGCACCCCAACCCACAGGTCCCCCCTGCACCCAAACTCCTCCCAGAGCCTGTGCCCCGCACCCCCTCCAGCGCCCCAACCCCCTCCCACACCCAACTCCTCCCAGAGCCCGCACCCCATACTCCCTCCTGCGCCCCCAGCCCTGAGCCCCTCTCACAGCCAAACTCCTCCCAGCGCCCGTGCCCTCCCGTGCCCCCAGCCCTGAGCCCCCTCCCGTACCCAAACTCCTCTCAGTGCCCACACCCTGCACCCCCTCCGTGCCCCAAGCCCCAGCCCTGAGCCTCCCCCGCACCCAAACTCCCTCCCTCCCATTGGTAAGTATAACTCTTAGTTAACCGGAATTTTTAACTTAAGGGCACACCCCTCCATTCCCACAACATGCCGGATAACAAAGCTTTTACTGTGCTTGATGACAGGAACAAGTTCAGAAATCCATTTAAATCGTTCCCAGACATTCTTAGTTTCTTGGCCATGCGGGAATGGTACAGTTCACCCTCCGCACCTGGCTCTAGTTCAATAGCAAACAGTTGCTTCCCAGAAAGAGAGCAAATGCTCAGTGACCTGCTGATGGGCTGGATGAACCATCCTCATAGTCTCCTACTCCACAGAGAAGGTGGCAGACCCCCCCACCAGTTCTTCCCTTGTTCCTGGCGCAGCTCACTGCCACCTTAGTCCCCTCCTTACCCCAGGTCTTCCTCATGGACACATGCTTCCTTGTTCACCTGTCGGAACTCCCTGAGCTCAGAGAAGTACTGCTCAGATTTCTCTGACAGCGACGAGTCCGTCTCCAGCAGCCCTGGGAATGCGGAGAAGAAAATTTAAAGCTGGAATTGCATCAGAGGCAGGTGACGCAGGAAAGCTCACACGAAGCGGTCAGCTAACCAGGATGCTGCTCAGTGCCAAAGAGGGCAACCGATCAGACCAGCAGACACAAATGGAACAGCGTGGCCAACTGCCAAGCAGCTACTGCCTCTGTCAAAGGAGAGACCCAATGGGGCCAGTGACTTCTGTGACTCTGCACAACTAGTGCAAAAAGCCTTGAAATGATCTCTCTTTCTCGTGTCCTTTGTTCATCTCCTGCTACTCTGTGCCCCACTCGAATTCTCTCAGCCCTACAGCAGCTGCCAGGATTCCCGGCCAGTCTCCTCCCTGCCGTTCCAGGAAAGCACAGGACATCTCTGCACTGACCGGGGAACCGTGCCTGGCTTGGTAAAACTGCAGCTCTTGTGCTGAGAACATTTGCCAACTTGCAGACTTTTCAGTGGTACCGGGGGAAACAGCTCACTATTCCCTGGCCTCGAAGCACACATAGTCTCCAGGCCCAGGCCCGCACCTCCGTCTGTACCCTTCGGCCTACAGGCGAGTTGTGATTTTAGCCCCTCAGTTAACCAGATCACCCCAGTAACAACACAGATGTGCAATGGGGTTAGGACTCGCCTGCAATCCAGTCGTAGCCCAAGAAAGGACGTGCTGACCAGCTAGCGGCAGGGATGGTGTATTCCTCAGGGTCCGACAGAAAAGTCACACGGCCAGCTTCCTTCTGGGGTGAAAAGAGTTCACAGCTCACTAGAGACTCCTTATGCGGCTACAAGGACACTGTGCTCCTCAAAGGGGACCTATCTGGTCGCTGTAGAAAGGGAGGTGGCTGTGGTCTAATGAACGGGGCTGAGAAATCTGGGCTCTAGTCTCAGCTGTACCAGCAAGTCACTGCCTGGCTTTGGGCATGTCTCTCACCCCTCTCTGCCTCAGTTTCCCCATCTGAAAAACGGAGACACGTGGCCAAGGCCACACAGCAAGTCAGTGTCAGACCCGCAATCAGCACGCAGGGCTTGCTGACTTCCAGCTCTGCGCTGACAACGGTACCATGGGCTGCCCTGAGCTGCCCTGCAGGATGACGGCAACAATGCGTGCCGGATGTATATGGTGTGCTGATGGAGACAAGCCGTGCAATGGGGATAACCCCCGGGCCCTCTGCGGGAAGCCGGTAGCCGTGCTGCCTGTCCTGTATGTGCGTGGTGAGGGCAGAAGTGGGATGATGGATCATTCCACAGAGAAGTGGGAAGAGGGTGGGCAAGATGCCAGGGGCCCTCAACTATTAGGAATGGAACAATTTGGCCCCGGACATTTATTTCCCCTCCACCTGGCTTGAGCTGCTCAGGCCAATGCCCATCGGGGTCTTTACCTTGGCTTCTTTACCCCCAAGTGTCAGCAGAATTGGTTTGGGAGTCCTGGAGTCTCTAACGGCCGCTCGCCGCCAGCCATTCCCATCCGCTGGGATCCTGCCCAGCATCGTCTCTGCCTCAGCCCTTGGCCTGCCCCTCTCCTGGGCGCTGTGGAGCACGGTGGATTGCTTTCTGCCCTCTCTGTGTTTCCCAGGGGTGGATTCTTCCTCTGGGGTTCTCAGGGCGTTGCCGTCTCTGGCCACTCGGGAGGTTTCTCTGGTGATGGACGCTGCCGGTGTGAAGCTTCGTTCTGCCCTGGGGGAACCCGGATATGCCCCCGCTCTGTGGTGTGGCACCCCCCTCCCCTCCCTGCTGCACGCTACGTGTTTCAATGGCAAACGAAGGGCTGCCCTGGCGGCACTGGCTCCGGGTTCCACAGACACGAGTGTCACAGGGTCCGTCGCGGCCTTCCTCGCATGGCCTTGGTTCTCTTTCTGTAACGAGCACAGAGATCCACATGTCACCACACAGAGACCGGAGACAGCTCGGGAATTAGCACTACGATAACTCAGCCTCATACCGTTCTACGCATCTCCACCGTGCCATGCCAGAGTCACACAGAGGCTGCCGGAGAGAGAAGGGGGAAGGCCTCGTGGGTGTGAATAGGCTACTTCCAGGCCTCTTTGCCCACAGGTGAGAATCACAGCAATGGGTGGCCTCTGAGGCGGTGGGGAATTAAAGGACAATGGTCCAGGTTACCCCTCCTCTCACCTCAGCTGGAGATACCTGCGTAACAGACGCTGCCCTAACTAGGCACTGTATTCTCTCCCACCTTGCGTCTCATGGGGACGAGAGGCAGAGCCTTTGTTAGACGGACGAAGCTCAGACCATGGGATCGCGTATTTCTCCAGCAGACTCCACGGCCACTGGATTGCACCACAAGTCTCATGCACCTGCACCTCACCTACCCAGCAACTCTCTCTGCAGCATTGCTGCCTGTCACCGTGGTGCCCATTTGCTTCCCAGCCCTGTGCCTGGTGGATCTCAGCATTTCCAGTCCCGTGCCTCTGGGTACCGCAGGTTTGAAAAACGCCTTTTATATTAGGAAACCTCAGCTCCAGGCATTGAACAGTTAGAGAGGAAAATGCATTTCTGCGACAGCATCATTGCTCCTTTGCGCCACTCTTATCTAGCCTACCCAGCCCAGCCCAGCACATACCCCTCTCTTAGGAACAGGGACAGCTCTCTCTGCATGAGTTGTTCTTCTGGAAAGAGAACACGCTGATAGTGGCTTGCGAGGAAGTCTTTTCTTGATTTCTTCCTGCTTCGCTTTGAGCCTTTCCAGAAGGTCTTGGTTTGCACGACGCAGCCTCTCCAGTTGCTCTGACTCTATCTTCTGCATGATGGTCCCTGTAGGGCCAGAGAAAGGTGAGTTGCATAACTGTGAGCACTCCACAAAGGAGCCGATTGGGAGGAGCCAGCTGAGTTACAAATTGCGGGGAATCCTCTCTAGAGATGCTTACAAGTGCTGGAGGGTTTTCTTACAGTTGGAGTTTTGATCAGATCCCCTGAGAAAGGAATCAGTCTCAAAAGTCTCCTGTCTTTACGAACTCTAAGAACAAGCATAATTTTTCATTCCTCTTCCCCTCGGGAAATTAACAAGTAATTTAGGCCCCTAATCTGGGTGCTCTTAAAGAGAGATTATAAAACCTAAAAGAGGAAATAAACCATAATGATTTAAAAAACAAAAACAGAACCATAGGACTGGAAGGGACCTCGAGACGTCATCTAATCCAGTCCCCTGCACTCCTGGCAGGAGTGAATATTATTTAGCCCACCCCTGACAGGTATTTGTCTAACCTGCTCTGAAAAATCTCCAGTGATGGAGATTCCACAACCTCCCTAGGCAATTTACTCCAGTGTTTAACCACCCTGACAGTTAGGAAGTTTTCACTAATGTCCAACCTAAACCTCCCTTGCTGCAATTTAAGCCCATTGCTTCTTGTCCTATCCTCAGGAGGTTAACAACACTTTTCTCCCTCCTCTTTGTAACAAACTTTTATGTACTAGAAAACTGTTATCATGTCCCCTCTCAGTCTTCTCTTTTCCAGACTAAACAAACCCAATTTTTTCAATCTTTCCTCATAGGTCACGTTTTCTAGATCTTTCATCATTTTTGTTGCTCTTCTCTGGACTTTTGCCAATTTGTCCACATCTTTCCTGAAATGTGGCACCTAGAATTGGACACAATACTCCAGTTGAGGCCTAATCGGCGCAGAGTAGAGCAGAAGAATTACTTCTCATGTCTTGCTTACAATACCCCTGCTAATACATCCCAGAATGAAGTTCGCTTTTTTTTTTTTTTTTGCAACAGTGTGACACTGCTGACTCATATTTAGCTTGTGGTCCACTATGACCCCCAGATCCCTTTCTGCAGTACTCCTTCCTAGGCAGTCATTTCCTATTTTGTATGCATGCAACTGACTGTTCCTTTCTAAGTGGTGTACTCTGCATTTGTCTTCATTGAATTTCATCCTATTTACTTCAGACCATTTCTCCAGTATGTCCAGATCATTTTGAATTTTAATCCTATCCTCCAAAGCACTTGCAAACCCTCCCAGCTTGGTATCATCCGCAAACTTTTAAGTGTACCCTCTATGCTATTATTTAAATTATTGATGAAAATATTGAACAGAACCGGATCCAGAACTGAACCCTGCGGGGCCCCATTCATTATGCCCTTTCAGCATGACTTTGAACCTCTGGGAAGGATTTTCCAACCAGTTATGCGTCCACCTTATAGTATAGTATAGTCCATCTAGGTTGCATTTCCCTAGTTTGTTTATGAGATCATGCAAAACAGTATCAAAAGAAAAATATTTAAATGAAATTGGGTTTAAATAACCCTGCATTGAACATGAGAATGTGAAAACCTGTTAATTAGCCTAAATGTAGGCACCAAACCCCATACCCTTATTTGTAGAGGCGTGGAGCACCTGTACCTCTGTTTGATAACTTTGGCCTAGGGTTTTAAAATACTTTTTGGTTTAATCGTAGCTATTTTAATAATTCCTAGAAATTTACACATTCAAAGCATTGTGCACACAGTAATTAATCCATAGAAGACCCTGGAGAAGTATGTAGGTCAGTATTGTCACCCACGTTTTACGGATGAGCTAACTAGAGCAGAAAGAGGGGAAATAACTTTCCGAAAGCCAGAGTGCGAATCAGTGACTCAGACAGGGCAAGTGTACCGACAGCCAATCCCATGCTGCCTCTCTCGTTAGTAATACAGGTAAGGGAGTTAAAACAACAAAAGCTTGTCTTGACAGGACGACAGGAAGAAGGAGGATCCTGGGAACTACAGGCCAGTCAGCCTCACTTCAGTCCCCGGAAAAATCATGGAGCAGGTCCTCAAAGAATCAATCCTGAAGCACTTACATGAGAGGAAAGTGATCAGGAACAGTCAGCATGGATTCACCAAAGGAAGGTCATGCCTGACTAATCTAATCGCCTTCTATGATGAGATTACTGGTTCTGTGGATGAAGGGAAAGCAGTGGATGTATTGTTTCTTGACTTTAGCAAAGCTTTTGACACGGTCTCCCACAGTATTCTTGTCAGCAAGTTAAAGAAGTACGGGCTGGATGAATGCACTATAAGGTGGGTAGAAAGTTGGCTAGATTGTCGGGCTCAACGGGTAATGATCAATGGCTCCATGTCTAGTTGGCAGCCGGTGTCAAGTGGAGTGCCCCAGGGGTCGGTCCTGGGGCTCGTTTTGTTCAATATCTTCATAAATGATCTGGAGGATGGTGTGGATTGCACTCTCAGCAAATTTGCAGATGATACTAAACCGGGAGGAGTGGTAGATACGCTGAAGGGCAGGGATAGGATACAGAGGGACCTAGACAAATTGGAGGATTGGGCCAAAAGAAATCTGATGAGGTTCAATAAGGATAAGTGCAGGGTCCTGCACTTAGGACGGAAGAACCCAATGCACAGCTACAGACTAGGGACCGAATGGCTAGGCAGCAGTTCTGCGGAAAAGGACCTAGGGGTGACAGTGGACGAGAAGCTGGATATGAGTCAGCAGTGTGCCCTTGTTGCCAAGAAGGCCAATGGCCTTTTGGGATGTATAAGTAGGGGCATAGCGAGCAGATCGAGGGACGTGATCGTCCCCCTCTATTCGACATTGGTGAAGCCTCATCTGGAGTACTGTGTCCAGTTTTGGGCCCCACACTACAAGAAGGATGTGGATAAATTGGAGAGAGTCCAGCGAAGGGCAACAAAAATGATTAGGGGTCTGGAACACATGACTTATGAGGAGAGGCTGAGGGAACTGGGATTGTTTAGTCTGCAGAAGAGAAGAATGAGGGGGGATTTGATAGCTGCTTTCAACTACCTGAGAGGTGGTTCCAGAGAGGATGGTTCTAGACTATTCTCAGTGGTAGATGAGGACAGGACAAGGAGTAATGGTCTCAAGTTGCAGTGGGGGAGGTTTAGGTTGGATATTAGGAAAAACTTTTTCACTAGGAGGGTGGTGAAACACTGGAATGCGTTGCCTAGGGAGGTGGTGGAATCTCCTTCCTTAGAAGTTTTTAAGGTCAGGCTTGACAAAGCCCTGGCTGGGATGATTTAATTGGGGATTGGTCCTGCTTTTGCGCAGGGGGTTGGACTAGATGACCTCCTGAGGTCCCTTCCAACCCTGATATTCTATGATTCTATGACTGCCTCGTTGTCCAGCATGCTGGGCCACAAGCCAGGGAAAAGGGATTTTATAAAGGAAAGAATCATAGAAATGTTGGACCTCAACAGGTGATGAGTCCAGTCATCAGCACTAAGGCAGGATTAAGTATAATCATTCTAGACCAGCAGTCTCCAAACGTTTTTGGTCGCCCTATCAGTAAAAATTTTTTGAGCACCCACCCCCAATATATGTATACTTATTTATGTATAAATTATATACATGTACTACTGTACTAATATATTATGTAAATTATAAAACATACAAAAATTAGAAATTAAAAAACAATGAGCTAAAGATGAAAAACAATATTTTTAAAATAATTTTTTATTTCATTTTATTTATTAATGGTACAAAAAACCTTTTTGCTCTCACTAAAAAAGTGACTATTAGTATTTTTAGTGAGAGCAATGTGATTGAATATGCTTTATTATTTTTGAAAATCTTGGTTTAACACTTTGCGATACAGCAGGCGCTCAGGGTGGGGTGCGGGGTCTGGGAGGGAGTTAGGGTGTGGGAGGGCGCTCAGGGCTGGGGCAGGCAGGAGGTGCAGGGCACTTACCTGGGGCAGCTCCTGTTTGTTGCGATTCTGGGAGCTGCCCCCCCCCCCCCCCCGCCCCGGCAGGCAGAGCCACCCGGAACGCAGGAGCTTTAGGGGCTTCAGGGCCTCGGGGCCCTGGCCTGCAGCTCGAAAGCCCCTTTCGGAATGCAGCCCTGCAAGCACGGGCCAGAGGACTCAGGAGGAGCAGGGGCAGCCAGCGGCTGGAGGGAAGCGGCGCTTTCCCCTTCAAAGCACCGCTTCTCTCCGGCCGGCTTTGAAGGGGAAAGTGCCGCTTCTTTCCGGCCGCTGGCTGTGCAGCTGCCCCTGCTCCTCCACAGGCCGGAGGACTCAGGCCTGCCCCCTCCCCTTTTTTCCCCCCTCTGGCTGTGCCCCCCCATTGATCATCTTGCATGCACCCCACTTTGGAGACCACTGTTCTAGAGCATCCCTGACAGGTGTGTGTCTAACATGTTCTTTAAAGCCTCCAATGACACAGATTCCACTACCTCCCTAGGTAATTTGTTCCAGTGCTTAGCTACCCGTACAGTTAGGAAATATTTCCTAACGTCCAACCTAAATATCCCTTGCTGCAATTTAAGTCTTAGCTTGTCCTCAGTGAATAAGGAGAACAATTTATAACCCTCCTCTTTATAACAAACTTTGACAGTTATGTGCCTGTCAGTCTTTTCTCCAGACTAAACAAACCCAAGTTTTTTAATCTTTCCTCATAGGTCTTGTTTTTTATACCTTTCATCATTTTTGTAGCTCTCCAATTTGCCCATATCTTTCCTGAAGTGTGGTGCCCAGAACTGGACACAGTACTCCAACTGAGGCCATACCGGTGCCGAGTAGAGAGGAAGAATTACTTCTCGGCTATTGCTTACAAGACTCCTGCTAATACATCCCAGACTGATGTTTGCTTTTTTTTTTTGCAACTGCATAACATACAGTATAGTATATACGATGTTTAGTTTGTGATCCACTCCCCCAGATCCTTCCTAGGCAGTCATTTCCCATTTTGTATTTGTGCAATTGATTACTTCTTCCTAAGCATAGTACTTTGCACTTGTCCTTATTGAATTCTATCCTATTTATTTCAGGCCACTTCTCCAGTTTGTCAAGATCATTTTGAATTCTAATCTTGTCCTTCAAAGTGCTTGCAAACCCTCTCAGCTTGGGGTCACCTGCAAATTTTATAAGCCCATTCTCCACTCCATTACTCAAGTCATTAATGAAAACATTGAATAGTACCGGACCAAGGACAGATCCCTGCAGGATCCCACTTGATAGGCCCTTCCAGTTTGATGGTGAACCATCGATAAAAGAAACTGAGTGCGGCTTTCCAACCAGTTGTGCATTCACCTTACAGTAGGCTATCTTTCCCTGTTTGCTGATGAGATGATCAGGTGAGACAATATCAGAAGCCTTACCAAAGTTGAGATACACTACATCTACTGCTTCCCCCCATCCACAAGGCTTGTTGTGCTGTCAAAGAAGGATATTAGGTTGGTTTGACATAATTTGTTCTTGACAAATCCATAGTGAGTGTTACTTATCACCTTATTCTTCTAAGTGCTTTCAAACTGATTGTTTATTTGCTTCATTATCTTTCTGGGTACCAAAGTTAAGACGAGTGCTCTATAATTCCCTGGGTTGTCCTTATTCCCCTTTTTAAAGATAGGTCCTATATTTGTCCTTTTCCAGTCCTCTGGAATCTCTCTTGTCCTCCACGAGTTCTCAAAGATCATCTCTAATCGCTCAGAACTCTTTTCAGTCAATTCCTTAAGTATTCTAAGATGTATTTCATCAGGCCCAGCCTACCTGAATGCATCTAACTTAGTCTAAGTCATTCTTAACTTGTTCTTTCCCTATTTTAGCCTCAGATTCTACCCCATTTACACTGATGTTCACTATGTTAGTTTGATCGCTGCTAACCTTTTTGGTGAAAACTGAAACCAAAAAAGGCATTTAAAACTCTTTGGTCATTGTTGCATTTTCTGCTATTGTCCTTCCCTCCTCATTAAGTAATAGACTTGCCCTGTCCTTGGTTTCCCTATTGCTTCTTGTGTATTCATAAAATGTTTCCTGCGACCCTTTCATGCTTCTGTTTTATATATATATATATAAAATCCTTCATAATCTGACCTAGTTCATTGGGATGGTTTGCTCTTGTGGGCCTTTAATAATGTTTCTGAAGAACTAACAACTCTCCTGAACGCTTTTTTCCCTTAGACTTGCTTGCCACAGGATCTTATCTACCACTTCTCTGAGTCTGCTAAAGTCTGCCTTTTTGAAGTCCATTATCTTTATTTTGCTGTTTCCCCCCTTGCCACTTCTATGAATCATGAACTCAATCATTTCACGATCATTTTCAACCAAGCTACCTTTCACCTTCAAATTCTCAACCAGTTCCTTCCTATGCGTGAGCATCAAATCCAGAATAGCCTCCCCACTAGTCATTTCCTCCATCTTCTGTAATAAAAAGTTGTCTCCCATGCATTCCATGAACTTGCTGGATAACCTGTGCCCTGCTGTATCATTTTCCCAGCAGACCTCCGGGTAGTTGAAGCCCCTCCCCATCACCATGGAACCATGTGCTTTGGATGATTTGGTTAGTTACTTGAGGAAAGCCTCGGCCGCCTCTTCACTCTGGGTAGGTGGCCGGTCGTAGACCCCGGTCATGACAGCGCCTGTGGTTTTTACCCTTACCCAAAGACAGGTCTGCCTCCTGCCTCCCTCCACCTCAGTAGGCGTCTTGGCTACACAAGGCAACTCCTCTTTTCCCCTGCCTGTCCTTCCCGACCAGGCTGCGGATACTCCATTTGGGCCACTGGATACATGTTTCCTCACACATATACAACTCTATAGCACCCTTTGTCCCGAAGCAGCCGGTACAGACCACATCCGACTTGTTTACATGGGCCTGTTACCCTGGCAGCTGGGCACAGGGCACGGATCAAACCCCTGTGCACACAGCACGCCTGGGTGAAGAGGACGCAATGGAAACAACAGAACTGGACAGAACTCACAGCAGCGAGGGGAGAGGCCCTGCCACCCAGACACCACAAGCTCAGCATCTGGCCCCGGGCAGCCCGCGGGTTCCACGCTGGTAAAACCGCAGGTCTGATCTGCTCTTCCTAGGGCGTTTCTCGGGCTCTGATCAAGCCGGGGGGCGGGGTGGGGCGGCGAAGCAGCCTCCCCTCATTAAAAGCCACAGAGCTCCTTCGCGTCCACACTGAGCTGGGCAGAGACCGGGCTGTCATGTCACCCGAAAGACGCGGCCCGCGGGGATGGACGCCTTTAGGCATCCCCTGCAAGCGAGCAGCAGGATCCTGTCCCAGCTCACGGCGGGCTGGGCAGGTCCCCCACGGGTCAGTGGGAGGCTCCGGGGGTCGCATGGAGCGGCTGCAGGGACTGAGTGGGACACGGGGCCGATGGCTCCTCCATGCCCAGCATGACGGGCCCGCTTCCCCAGCCCCGGGGCTGGCCCTGCTCCGGCCGGGCCCGCTTCCCCAGCCCCGGGGCTGGCCCTGCTCCGGCCCCAGCGGCCTGACAGCCCCGGGGCTGGCCCTGCTCCGGCCGGGCCCGCTTCCCCAGCCCCGGGGCTTCCCCAGCCCCGCACTCACTCACCCTCCCGGCAGCTCCTGGTTTGTAGCAAAAAGCCACCCGCAGCCGCCGCCTGATTGGCCAGTGCGCCCGTCCCCAGCATGCACCGCCCCAACGGCCCGGAACTCGGTTTAAAGGGCCAGCTGGGCGGGGACACGTGGGCGGCTGGCTCACGTGTCCGGTGCTAACCCACGGCCGTGAGCGGAGCTCCCAGAGGGCGCCTCGGCAGCTGGGATCACGCTGGCCCTGGGGCCCAGGGTGAAGCTCTAAGTCACCCAGGCTCCGAAGAGCCCCCACGCCGCACGCTTTTGCCCACGCCCTTACCCAGAGCACGCAGGGCTGATGGCAAGCTTAGGAAGGGGGTTGGGGAATCAGTTGACTCATAAATCCATGATTCACACACCACATTCCCTTGTCTGGGAGCATGTCTTCCATTACCTTCGCTAGGGCAGCCTGGGAAGTAAGGAGGTGTACAAAGGAAGGTCTTTAGTTAGTAATTAATTTAGGGCAAGCCTGGAGAGCTTGCAGATAATCACCCAAATCAGGTCAAGGTATATGCACAAGGTGGTCAGGGACAACTAACACACTACACCCTCCCCCGAGGAGAATACCTTCAAGTGTATGAGGCATTTTATTAGTTGTCAGAATGGTCTTCATTCCTGACCTTATGTTTCACAAAATCTAGACACAATTCAAGTGAAAGGGCTCAGACCCCTACCACTGAGACACTGGTGTGCTGTAGCCTTGGATAAGTTATTCTGGCTCTGATTTTTCAGGAGTGCGAAGCACCCACAACTCCTAACTGAAATCAACAGGCACCGCAGTTAGTCAAATATTCCTGGAAATCTGGCTTTAACCTCTGACAATGTGAGGATTAGCCTTTACATAGCATTTGTCAACCACTAATAGTTTAGGCAATCTTCAAGAAATCACTGATTCAGTTTCTCCTTCTCAGACTCAAACCCCCCTGAGATAAAATGATCTCATACTGCTGGACCTGCCAAGTTTTGCTGTGAAGAAAATACAGTGAGAACTCTCAAGTGGTTGATAATTTCACATTGATAATAGGCCATTACCAAAGGATGAATAAGAGCTATTCACTGTTACTCCAAAGCAGGTTTCTTCAGAATTTACTGAACTAGCTCATGAAGATTTTGTATCAAGCTAGGCAGGACAGACACGCAGAATTTTTTTTCCCCCAATTCATTTTTATTTTGGTTTCCAATTTTAACCGCATTGATACAGGAATAATTCATGCAAAATGTATCATCTTAAATACAGCAGAGAGAAAACTCACTGTTCAGAGGATTTTGAAGAGTTCCATCAACTCAACACAAAAAAATACCAGGAAAAAAAAATACTAAATTAGCAGCAATAAAATAAAGTGCATTTAGCCAAACTTCTTTAATATGAGCCTGGAGGAGTCTGTTCTTGCAATCCATATTCTCATACACAAGAGTTGATCACTCCCCATAGGAGGCAGAGGCGAACTATCTGTGTAGTATATAGCAACAGTGTGAACTCTTCCACCAGTCTGTATTAAAGGAGTTCAGTTGTATTTTGCTTTAGTTTAAGAAGAATCAAATTAATTGGCAATTATGTTTAACTTTGATTCTGTTAATATAACATGCATAAGGCAATCTTCTCCAGACTCTAGTGGCTAGGGTTAGATATTCTTAAGGACATTTTTCTGCCTGTGTTAGCAATTTTGCTTTAAAATAGGTTCAAGAAATTCTTACCCCTCACTCTACAGGCCAGATTTCACTGCCATGGTGAGAATGCCCAAGTCACCAAAAATCTCTGAAGAAAGCATTAGCAGTATCAACTCAATAGCAAGATACCCTGTTTCACTTCTACCAACCTCGAAAGGGGGTTCAAAGACCACAATATAGTGTGGTGTGTCCGATTTGAAGCCTATGCCACTTATCAAATTACCTCCTGAAGTCTGCACAAAGACCTGGCCACTGGAGCCGTGAACGTCCCAGAAAGTCACATCAGCACTTTCCAGAGTCCCCATGTAGCACAGCATTATCCTTCCTGCACTCAGGAAGAAAATTTCCTACTGCAGCAGAGATCTGCTTATTGTTTTGACTCATCAGCAAACCATACAGCCTACTGTCATGCTGGATTAGCAGCCCTGCAGTCTGAAGGCTGGAGTTTATCAGCAGGACATGCTGAGGCTGCCTCTTCTTACATATACACTAACAACAATGACCTGGAGAAACCACCTGCAAAGGCAAGAATTCAGTCTCTTTGCCTATTCAGTCTTTGACCTCAGGAGCAAGTTACTGCAAGCAACTGTGATGTGAACACACATTCTTTAGGAAACAGACTAAATTATCCCCATTCCCCAAAGGCTATGGAAGAGCCATCAGAAGGCCATGACTTTCCAGTTTGAGTTGGATTCAAACCAGCAGGCTAGAAGTGAAACATTCCATGATCCCATAGCTGATCTCCTGGCAGGATCTATTCTCCTCCCTTCCACCCCAAAATGCAACTGACTTGCTTCTTGTGACAAGAATTTAACAGAACTCTCAGTCTACCAACACTCTGTGCTAATCCACGGGAAAATCCCAAATCCTAGCACTTGGAGGTTAAAATAACCTAACTGGCTTAATGCTACTTCACTATTTATCCTCCCTCAGACACCGGATAACATCTCCCTCCTCCTTTCTGGGACTAGACGAGAAGTACGCTGGTTACTGGCACATGGGTATCGACATCTGTACTTGAGCAAGAAATCATTCTAAGCCTGTTGATACCATTTTCAAGCATTGTCAATATGACAAACTCCCTTCACTCTTTCTAAGCTCAGCTGGGACCTCCTTAGAGTTAGCCCACAGGGACTCATTCTGGATTCTTTGGAGACATCTCTGACTTCTGGAGACATACCAGGAGAAAAAGACACCCTATCAGGTGCATAAGCATCTTCCCCACATGAAGAAAGCTTCCTAATAAACATGGGGGTGGGGGTGAGAGAGAGAGAAAGAAGAGAACTTGATCCTATTGAAGTCAGTGGGAGTTTTACCCCCAGTTTTCAATGGCTAACAGTGTCAGGCCCACATTAATTCTGAACATATTCAGAATTAAACTGGTTTTGGAGTTTGCCCTAAATGCAATCTGATCTGTTTATAAATAAAGAACAACTTAGAAAGTTATGGTGACCCATTGCTTCCCCGGTATGGAATTTCCACACCAATACACATCTCCTTGGCTCCATATGAGCTGCACTGGATCAGCCCATCTTCATTCTGTTGTCTACTTTAAAAAAAAAAAAAAAACCAAACTGAATCACATTAATGCAGACAGTAACATCCTACGGAAGCTCTACATGAAGCAAGATCTCCTACAGCTTGTAATCTACCCAGTCCTAAAGGCTATGTAGTGATAATGGAATTCCAGAAGCCTGCATCCCAAAACACACACTCTGAAAAAACACATTTGTCTATATATTTCATAAAGTAGCTATTCACACACTGCCGACTGGCCCATCTCAGATCCTGTTTATCTTCCTCAATAAGATACCAATTTACTTAGTCACCAAATGCAACTGCTCATTCCACTAACTCCACAATAACTAAACGACGACAGCCAGTTTTGTCTCTGTCATGATTTGTCTCTCAAGTAACACAGGGCTAGGCAAAGAGCTTTCTTCAACTGAAGAGCTTGCAGGAGGAAGATGCCCCAAACCCAAAAAGACCAGGAGAAGAAACTTACTACAGCAGGATCCCAACCCCCAACCGAAAAAAGATTTGTTTTCCGCTCCTGGGTCTTATCATTTGCACGGACACTTCTCCATGGAAAGAAAGAGAGCAGCAAGTCTCTCTCCTGTTGTATTGCAGTTGAAGAGTAATTGAGAAGTATGGGTAGGTCTCTGCACGGGCTGTTAGTGATGGGGCCTCTAGATGCATGGGTGGGGGGAGAGAAATGGTCTGTGTTTAGATGACTAGCTGCTTTTCACACACATCTGATCTTGTGACTTTGTACCTCAAAGGATTATCAAGATCCATCTTTATCTATTAAGGTGGTAATTCATCAAGGGAGAAGTTTTGTTAGAATAAATCTGAACTTGATAAACTTTGGTGACTAGTGAGACGTTTAAAAAAAACCAAAAAAAAAAACAAAACCTGGACAACTACCATACTTCATTCTGCATTACAAAAGCCCCCTGTAAGTGTATGAAGCAGAAGTTCCTCCTAATCTCTGTGGCAGGTGAGAAGAGTTATAAATGTGTGTTGAGAGGTTGGACATGACACGGGAAAGCAGAATCCCATTGTTCACATGGTGATAGACCACGCAACAACTTGCTTTCGCTCATCCTCCTTAGCGATTCCATCATACACCATGTTCTCTACAGCGGTTAAGAGAGCACTGAAGGGAAATGTTTTTTTGCCTTCCCACATTATCTGCTCTGCTGCAGGTACTGATGTGTGAACATGTTGAGTTCACTGTCCAGCCAGCCTGCTTTATTCCTGCAAGAAGGAAGAAAAAAGTCTCAGTTAGGCCTACGCATTGAAGTTAGTTAACATTCACTGCTTACTCTAGTCTGAAAAGGGATGAAAGAGATGCATGAATGGCAAAGAATTGAGAGAGCTGCCACAGAGTCCCACGACTAGGTGCCTCTACTCTAGGCCAGGGAGCTGGCATGGACAGTGAGCTGTAAGTTTTGGGGTTCAAACCAAAATCCTAGTTGCAAGTTTAAAAAGTGATCTTATTCTCTGTTTGTGGGAATGGAACATTTGAGAGGGGAGCTCCCTGCCCATCTGGAATGAAGGTGAACATCAGAAACTCGTATGCCCTCCAATAAGGAGGGGAAAGGCCATGTGTCTGATTTGAGGAGATATGAGTGGTCCTGAAGGACCTTGTAGGACCCATAATTTTCTTGGGTTTGTGATGATCCTGACCAGATCTAGAGTCAGAAAGAAATGGTGAAGTCCCAGATATCAGGCTAGTGCCAGATGACTAAAAATGTCTGGCAGCGTAGAAAAAATATATAAATAAAATCAGTTTTTCCTACAGAAGGAAGGAAGGGGCTGAAGGTAATAACCCCACTGCTACCCAAGCTCCAGGAACGTCCTGGAACCCTCTCTTCTTACAGGCTGAATGAAGGAAATGCCATCTGTACAAAAGCAAGTAACAGATCTATGTACAAAAGCAACGTAAGATCTGGTCCCTTAGGAACACACATTGACTACTTGGAAGATACAGAGATCAATGACCATGTTTACTTCACTTCCAAGCAGGAGTGAGTTGATGCTACAGTAAGGCACATTCTAACCTGAACAGTCCAGGGAAGTCTTTACATTACATGTAATTGTGACTCCACAAAAGATGACACAGTATACAGACTGTTCTCCATGAATTTGCTGTCAGGAAGCAAAGATCTCACCTGAGCAGTTTTGCTTTGCTCTGCAATGAGTCCAAGATTTCAATTTTTTTATTCATGGCAGCAATTTCCTGCTCAAGATTCTCCCGTGTGACATCCACCTGCTGACACAAGTGAGCAAATGTCCCAGCAAGCTCCCTAGAAAATGGAGAAAGGAGGGAAGAGAGAAGAGATCAAACTCAAAAGGTATTTACACTGTGCAAAGATTTGATTATACCACCTCCAGAAAGCCTAGCTTGACGCTTTCTTCCCATTCCAGCTTCAGAACATTTCAGTCAGCGGGCAACAGGGAACTTACTGCAAATTCTGGACAGTGGCACAGGAACTTCAGAATCTGATATTCCTGAAGAGTTAGTGCTCATGTTTAAAAGCATCTGGTTACTATGACGACAGGTGCTTTAGAAATACATGTGATAAAAGTTTCAATCCATGCTCATCCATCACTGTGCATTTTTAGACCTGGAGTACAGACTACGTACAACAGACCTGTCATGCGGTAACCAGGGTGACAGCTGGCCTTACGTGGCTTAATGGAGAGTACCTTGAAAATAGTGTTATTTAAAAGATTAGATCAGAGGTGGGCAAACTATGGCCCGCGGGACCATCCTGCCCGGCCCCTGAGCTCCTGGCCCGGGAGGCTAGCCCCCAGCCCCTCCCCTGTTGTTCCCCCTTTCCCCCCAGCCTCACCTTGCCACTGGCACAGTGCTCTGGGCAGTGGGGCTGCGAGCTCCTGGGGAAGTGCAGCTGGCTCCAGCCGGGCGGCACTGCTGTAGTGCAGCCAGCCACCGGTGCTCCAGGCAACGCGGTAAGGGGGCAGGGAGTGGGATTGGATAGAGGGCAGGGGAGTTCGGGGGGTGGTCAGGGGCTGGATAAGGGTCGGGACGGTCAGAAGGCAGGGAACAGGGGAGTTGAATGGGGGCAGGGGTTCTGGGGGCAGTCAGGAAGGAGAGGAGGGGTTAGATGGGGTGGCGGGAGGCAGTCGGGGTGGGGGTTCCGGGAGGCAGTCAGGAAGGAGGCGGGGGGGGGTGCAGGGGCAGTCAGGGGAAGAGAGAGCAGGGGGGCTGGATGGGGCAGGGGTCCGGGGGGTGGGCCCGTCAGCGAACAGGGGGTGTTGAATGGGCAGGAGTCCCGGAGGCAGCACCTCCCCTAACCGGCCCTCCCTCCATACAATTTCTGAAACCCAATGCGGCTTTCAGGGCAACAGGTTTGCCCGCCCCTGGACTAGATGAACTGAGGGAACTCACTGTTGGACTTGGTGGCTGCAGTTGGAGCCTGTGTAGCTGACAATGAGCTGCAGTTTCTCACTCGCATACTCCACAAACTGGCGTTTGAAGGCTCGCTCCTTCGCTTTCATAGTCCAAGTGAGGCGCTCATATACATAAAGGAGCCCGTAAAGGCCAAAGGAGAGAGCAATCAGTCTCCAGCCCACAGCCTTCCAGACCTGCAATAAGCACAGTACAAAGGTGGCATAAGTCATCAGCCAAGAATAATGCTAACTTCTTACAATGGAACAGAAAACACTTGAAAAAGGTCCATAAGCGTAAGGGATCCCTTTCCTGTTCACCATATCCCTGGCTCTGAAGTGTAGGCAAGTAAGCAAGAGCCTTCTTAAAGAGATCTTCCATATCTAGACAGTGTGCTATATGGACTAGGGCCTTGGACTCTAGTTGGTGCACAGCAAATCCTCCTCGAGCAACTTCAGCCAAGTCTCCGGACTTCTAATTTTGGATGCCAGGCTTGAGGCATGTAGAGCTTATTTTCGAAGGAGCTAAGCACCCACAACTCCAAATCAATGGGAGCTGTGGGCACTCAGCACCTCAGGGGAGAGAGAAAAAAAAAAAAACAGCCCAAAATGTCTGGAGTTGGGAATCCCAAAAATAGAAGTACACAAAATCAGAGACGGATTGTGAAAGTTTCAGTCTCAACCTCTGTTTTAGTTTCCCCATCACTGAAATGGGAATAATACTTAGTTACCACCCATGCTCAGAAGAGTAGTGGTTAATGTTTGTAATGAGCTTTGAAAGTGTTATTTTATCTTCTTAACAACCCTGAGTCCACCCCCAAACTTCAAGTGCAATAAGTTCAGTGGATCTCTCCCTTTTGATATTCCTTGGGATACAACACTTCACTCTGGGCTCCATGACGGACGAATATCATATCAGCCACTGACTGAAGCCTGCAGTCTAAATAACTTTCCAGATCAACAGCACAGCTAGCTCTGTACAGACAATTGTTTCTCAGAGATTTTCAACCCACCACTCCACCAATCACGAGGATCCCCATGGAAGTTCTGGAAGTCAGTGATGCCAATCCAGTCACCATAGACACCATGAGCTCTTCCTGGGTCATAGAACCCTGGGGTAGGGGAGGCAGACTGGGATTCGCTGGGGTTAAAGGTAAAGGACGTTGAATCTAATTAGAAGGGAAAAAGAAAAAAAAGCCGCAGATAAAAAGGAGAACGCAAGCCACAGCTGTTTCTTTCAGAGCTTTGACAGTCACTGAAGTCTTCAGTGAAACCCAGTATCTACTATCGACCCACGGAACATTTAATGAGAGGTCGTACCTGGTCATTATAGCCCATCAAGGCCCGGCGACTGTTCTTTGGTCCCAAAAACCTATTCACAAGCATTGTCCATCCAAGAGAAAAATGGAATTCAACGTCCTCCTGGAAGTCGGCACAAAGCTTGTCACAGTTCAGGTCATAGCTGAGTGCGAAGCATTGTCGGGGGATCAGCATGTCTATCTGACCCCGTAGAGACACTGGGAGAAGGGGCTTTAAACCATCTGCAGATGAGAAATGGGAGAGGATAGGAAAAGTGTCAGCATAATTGAGAAGTACGAATGGGCTTGACTAGAATCAATCAGGCTCTCTGTTCTGTGCTTACCTTGTTTATCAGTTAATTGTTTTTTCTTTTAAAAAAAAACAAAAACAAAAAAACCAAACCCAAACCTGACCCAGAACAACTGGCAGGATCTGAAATTTATTATGACCAAATATGGCACTAAGGTCCCCAGAGCAGTCATTCTCCAATTTTCCATGTTATAGACCACTTTGTGAGAGATCTTTCTGTGGACCCTTCCCTTGCCGCTTCTCTCCTCTTTCCCCCGCCCACTTCCCCACAGTTACCTAGAGCAGAGGTTCTCAAACAGTGGTCCGCGAGCTCCATTCAGGTGGTCCGCGGATAGTTCCCTCTAATCTATAGACCACTGCAGTCTATGATACATAGTCAGAGAATCTCTGTCATACAGACGTTGCCAGAGGCATTGTTTACCCCCTCCATCAATTATATAAATTAGCACATGCTCCAACATTAAAAGAGGCAAATGCATCAAATCTCCACCATTTGGTTTTATTTAACACAAATGGCCACTTTATTTGCCCTGACCAAACTAAACCATAAACCATGATTCATAAAATAATTTTGAAACTGCTCCAAGAAAAGTATGGTTCCTGCCAGCTGTGGGCGGGAGCTTTGCTAAAGCAACTGGCAAAAAGCCCCTGAAGTGGGACTAACTGAAAGTACTGTAAATTATGCATGTCACAGTATCAAACCTTTTTGCGGTAACATGGAGAAGATTCCTATTCCTGCAATGAGGTCTTGTCCAGAGCATCTTGTCACAGCAAGATCTGCAAGCTTTTTAGTTAGTAGTACCACTGCCTTTTTGCTGCATAAGCCTCATCAAAAGTTCTATTGTTTTTGAAATTTTAATAGAACAAACTGCTCCCAGGCAGAGGAGGTGGGTGTGAAGTTTCAATCTAGAATGAGTTTCATGACATGGAAAACCCCTGAAAACAGGTATTTAAGAAGGACCATGTAGACACTCTGAACTAGTGTCTCACTAAACAAGGCACTATTAAGTGAGAAGTTGAAACCAGTTCATCAGCCCTCACAGCCAATCTAAACCTGCACGGACACAATGGCCATGCTAGACTTATTCCCGTGTGTCTGCAGTAAGAGCTGGTTCTTTACATGCTGTACTGACCAATCATTTCTTGTTGCATGGTTTGCAAGGAAGCAGCGATGGCATTAGAGCATCGATCTGACATGTTACGGCCCAAACCCTCCTCAATGTGTCGATGTAGTTCCTGAAACAGACAAAAAATAGAGGCTGACATTGAAGCAAATCCAGACACAAGATACATCCCTGTCCAGACTGCTCATTAACTGCAGGTGCTAGAATCTCTCAAAACAGGCAATTCTTCAAAATAGGAACCATAAATTCTGTCCACCCCCAATCCTGCCATCTGTTAAAAGTAGTTCAGTATTGCAAGAGGGAAGTGAGGAGGCAAAGAAGAATAGAACTGACCATATGCCCTCTGCTTTGGTGAAAATGCTGCTTACATTTGATCCACACAATTCAAAGTGAAACAAGATACTAAGGCAACTAGTGCCTTATTGTCATGCCCTACAATTAAATACTATATACTTTTATACCAGTCTTTTACTACTAGGTTAGTCTGGAAAGCCCCAGTTCCTTTTCTGGGATGTAATGAAACCCTCAAAGCACAAGAGATAAATATGAACAAACAATTTCCACACTACAAAGACCTGCGCACTTGAAAGTTAAGTATTTTAAACAGGTGGTGCAATTACTGAGCAAGAAAGAAAATTGTTTAGATGGTTGGTTCAACATGTTAAAAGCCAGTGTTGTTACTCACATTCTTGTAAACTTTGAGGACAACTGGAGATGGGTGGAAATCCATCTGGTAGTCATCTACCAACACTGAGAGCCGCCTAATCTCTTCAGCCATTGCATTCGACACCTGAAAGCACAACCATATAGTGTATGTACAGGGTTATCTGGAACACTAGCAGAGAAAACTCAAGACTATTCCCACGACAGCTGAAAAAATCTGTTAGAAAAATTGATTTGCTAATAAGCACTAACACAGATAAACCAGTTGCCCCTACAGCAATAAGTCTCCACCATGTATGTTTCAGCAGAACCCCTGTGACTTCAGTGCTTATTTAGTCTGTTGTGTTTTCTCAGCTCCTAATCCGCTTCTCATCTTCTAGTCAACCCTTCACACCTTTCCTTTCATCCCTCGGATTGTTCTCTAGGCCAAAGAAGCACCTGTTCCTTACCTGTCGTTCTACTTCTTCTGTGATCTGTTTTATTTTCACCTTGTAGTCTTGAGTGAGCAGCTCCAGCTGTTTGTCAATAAAACCCAAGCGCTCCTGTCGTTCCTCTCGCATCTCCAGGCAGTAAACCCTGAGAAAAGAAGGTGCCTATCAGAAAGTAGCATCAGCACATCTCTGATCTACAAGCTAAATAGAATCCCAGAGGTAAGACATTTGGAGGGAGCAGAGATTCTCTTTCCCAGGGACAGGCAGTAACAATATCTAAGACATGTTATACACAAGTAGCATACAGGAGAGATAGGAGGTTTCTCCATAATTATACATTAGATGCAGGTGTAATGGTACATGTCCTCCTGTCCCCAGAAATTTTGTATGCTATATTGTGATTTTAAAAGCAAAGGCCTGATACTCATGTTTCCCAGACTCCCTCCCAGAAATATTCAGTGCAAGCTTCAGCCTTGTGTGCACTGAGTCTCTGCAGCTGCTCACCTCTGCTCCTGGGCAGCAATATGCAGAGAATCCATGATGAGGCGAACATCTTCAGCAATCTGCTTGGCTCTTACTGTGTGTTGCTCAAACTTTGTTTTCACTGCAGATTGTGAGATACATTCCTGTGTACACAGAGGCAGCCATCAGAAAATCAACAGCGACCCGAGGCATTAACATAGACCTCTCTCCTGCATCATTTACTGTCAAGACGCAGCATCAGCTTAAAGTTACAGACTCCATTCTTTCCCCCCCCCAGACGACTGTGACTCAAATAGTAGCTTGGTACGAATGATGGTGCTTACCTCAAATCTTCTCTCGAAGTTTTGAAACTCAAACATTCTTACTTGAAATCCTTCTGCCAATGCTCCACCTAGGATGACACAAGGTCACCAGGGCAAGTTTACAGAAAGCGAACAGAGAATTTGAAGCACCAGCAGGAAAGGCAGAAACATCTCTGGGGCTGGTTCTACTGACCTGCCAGATACCTTCTTGTTTAACTTTGGCTTCTTTTCCCTCCCTCACTTTTTAGTTAAATCACCAATTGATGATTTGGGATAAGACAATCTCTACCTTCCCACACAAATAAAATGAAAGACAGAGCTAGTAGTTTTCCTACCTCCTTCTGGCATCCCTTGAGCTTTCTGAATCCTGGCATTTAGCACTTCCTTTGCTGACACAAAGAAGATGCGGTCCCCAGCCTGTGCTCGATCCACCACACCCAGCTCATCCACTAGAAAACTGGTGCAGCGCTCCATGTGCTGTCGACGGACCTGAAGGATAAACCCACCCACACACACACACACATTGTTTTGAAGTCTGCTTGATAGTCCATGCCATTGCATGCAACTGGATCAGGCAACCAGATGCCCCCTGCAGGCCCTATGTAGCAATACCAGTCTACAATAAAAATATTTTGCTCTTTTATGACAGGTTTCAGAGTAACAGCCGTGTTAGTCTGTATTTGCAAAAAGAAAAGGAGTACTTGTGGCACCTTAGAGACTAACCAATTTATTTGAACATGAGCTTTCGTGAGCTACAGCTCAACTTGATTATCATGCACATTGTGTAAAGAGTTGTCACTTTGGATGGCACCTTGTGGCACCTTAGAGACTAACCAATTTATTTGAGCATGAGCTTTCGTGAGCTACAGCTCAACTTGATTATCATGCACATTGTGTAAAGAGTTGTCACTTTGGATGGGCTATCACCAGCAGGAGAGTGAATTTGTGTGGGGGGGTGGAGGGTGAGAAAACCTGGATTTGTGGTGGAAATGGCCCAACCTGATGCTCACTTTAGATAAGCTATTACCAGCCCGACAGTGGGGTGGGAGGAGTTATTGTTTCATATTCTCTGTGTGTATATAAAGTCTGCTGCAGTTTCCACGGTATGCATCCGATGAAGTGAGCTGTAGCTCACGAAAGCTCATGCTCAAATAAATTGGTTAGTCTCTAAGGTGCCACAAGTACTCCTTTTCTTTTTGCTCTTTTATGGCTCCTTTGTGGGTCTCAAAGCACTTTTCATATATTAAGCCTCACAAACCCCTATGGGATAGTTGAATACTCTAACTATTTTACAAATACATAAACTGAGGGATGAAGACACGAAGTGACCAGTCCCAGGTCCCCAAAAATGTCAGTTACAACAGGACTTCAGAAGTTCTGCATTCCACATCCTTGCTGAAACCATTAGACCATACTTTCTCCAGCCCTTTTTCCAGATGACTCCTCAGCAAAGTCCAAACTGTAGGAGAATCACCCTCTATTACCACTAGCCACGCCTCTGCTCCTAGAACGGAGACTCCCAGTTTGAGTGAACACCAATTTAAATACAGCACAAACCTCTTCCATGTATTCAGGTTCTGAAGCTGATGCATCCCAGCGGTTATTCAGGATAAATATGTTGGGGCAAGACAGACGCTCATTCACTTTGTGGAAGAACTGCTTCTCCTGGTCAAAGAAATCCCATATCAATATGCAAAGCGTCGGAGCATTTACCCCAAACCAGCAAGCCTTTACAAGTGGGATTCGAGTTACCGTTTGCATCAGCGTGGACTCCGAGTTTGCCACTAACACAAATACATCAGCATCCAGACAAAACTTGTCAATCCAGCTGTCCAGCTCCGTGGTTACATCAATGCCAGGGCTACAGAAAACAGAAACAGACCTCACTAGAGCTATGAAACTTCAAAACCACAAGCAGACAGACATTCTCCGAAGGAGAAGCAGCACGTTACATTTCCTTACAAAAGAGGCTTTCAAAAGGTGTAGCTTCTCAGCATAGCTAATGTCCATGCTTGGGCTACCTTGTGTTCTGGGGCTGCTTAGTTCAGGAAATTAAAGGAATGATGAAATGGCACTCTATTTGCACTTCTCAGCTCTGCTTCCAGGTCACTTCATGGCAGAGTCTCTGCATGGGAAGAGTGAAGTCTCTCACCTGTCCATAAGCACCAGATCATCCTTTAAGAGAGGACATTTGGAATTGGGCCACATCACACTGACCAGGCTGCCAGCATTCAGAAATTCATTTTGATGGAGAGCATGAGCCAGTTGGTTGACTGTCTGTCGAAGGGAAGGGAGGGAGGAAAGATCAACAGGAGTACGTTATTAAATGTCTGATAATTATTCTACCATTTATCTCCCCGCCCTGAAATATTCACAGACAAGAATAAGTCAAGACCCAAACGAGAGTCATTTTCTCCCTTTACTAAAAAAGGGGCTTCCCCATAGAACTGCACAGGTGTCCCTGCTGAGAAAGGTCTCCACCTATTAGGAACTACTCAAGGGCAGGATTCCTTGCACACATTACTGAGATTACATTTACCAAGAGAAAATTCCTTTCTGAAATCTCTTAGATTAGGACAAAGTCCATCTTCATCAACATATACTAATTAGGAGCTTACTTTGACACTCCTCTTCTCCTCTGAGCCTTCAGTAAGTAGGAACGCATCATGACCGTCCGTCCCCTCCACACGCAGGAAACAATTAGTGGTGTGTCCAATCCCTGAGGGAAGGACTTTATCCCACAGCATGGCATTTATCACTGTACTTTTTCCATTGCTTGTCCTGGGGTTAAATGCAGAATGGTTCATTATGTTCCCAAGGCACAGCTGTGCTCTTTGCATATTACAGCCACTCAAATCTCACGTCTCAACCAGCTCCAGAAAGCGTTCGGCCGTATATTAGAAGCGTTCTATCAGTATAGGAATACTGAAATACTACACCAGAAGAGCACTCCTAATGTGGATGTTTTGTTCAGCATAGATTATTCTATCTCCCCATAGCTAAACAAGCCATACCACTAATGATGCAGTTTTTCTGGTGTGTCTGAGTGTATTCTTGGGGCTTCTGCTGGCACAGATATGTTGATGGGAGATCACACCTCTTCACACTGTCAGAACTGTGCCAGAAGCAGCCCCTCAGTGTAAACGTGACCGTAACGTATTAGTTGCCATATGCAACTTGCTGGTGAATCAGTACTAAAGGTTTACTCTGTTATTTCCTTATTTTAAAATTTCTTCTAAACAGAGTGAGGGATTCAAAATGAAAGTGAGAGAGTACCAATGATGATCAGACATTTACATTTCAGGGTCTGGACAGTTTGTGTTCCTATAAATACTTTTCACTGGCCATGATCCTAAAGATCCCAGTTGCTTCATTGAGAAGAGTCCGGGCAACACAAGTATCCGACTCACCTGCCAAAAAAAGCCACTTTCATGTGTCGCCGTGCCAGCACCTCACTAATGCCACTGACTTTTGACAGGTATCCTTTGACCTCCAATACCTGCTCTTCTGTGGTGACAGGGTCAAGTTCCACATTCCTGTGTGTTTCTAAAATGCAAATAAATTGTTCCCCTGAATTTCAGAAGTAATTTATCAACAACACCTGGTCAAAATGAATCTGAATGAATCTAATCTAATTCTCTGGAGTGTAGTTATATATTTATTTGCGTGGCAGTCAGACCCTGTTGTTTGAGGGCCACACAAACAAGTACACCTTGCCTATGCCCTGAAGCCTGTTTCACTGGCTGTTGAACAGTGCCTCTCTCTCTATCTCTAAGGGTTGTCATGTAAAAAAGTGCCTTGAACAGCACATAGCTGACATTTCACACCCCAAAGATCCTTAAATACACTGCTGTGCATTTCTTAATCTGTTAATGCCAGAAGTTGGCACATGTGATATACACATGTTGCCAGAAATGAGATGTCAGGACCATAAGAACCAAAGGATTAAAGACAGAAAAAACCCAATGCAGCCTAGTACAAGACTAATTTCCTTATTATTATTATTTTTTTTTTTAATATCAGTTCAACGATAACTATAATTTGGGATCAACTTTAACATTCAGAAGCCTGTACCTTTATCCAAATTTGATGCAATTTCATCTCTTCTAATACATACGTATACAGGTCTAGTGATCGCATTTAATCTAGCATTTTTTGTGTGACAAACTGAAACAAACAAAGCACTACTCTACACATGATGGTGGGTTACTCCGGGATACAGCTTACCTTCCAGGAATGTGGAACTCTCCTGGATATATGCAGCCAACTGTTCAAAGATGCCATTGATTTTCTTCTTTGCAGTGACAAAATGTTTGAGTGGAGAAGCATTTACCTCGGCCATGTGTCTTTTATCCTTCTTTACAGCAACTATGGACTTGGAGCGAGTGAACAACAGGGACATTGCGCTGTGGGGAGGGGGGGAGGGGAGGAAATCTAATAAGATACAATTCCTTAAACACTAATTCCTCCCCAACTAATGTGTCTATGGCCCAAACAGCTAAAAAAAAATAGCTAACACGTTTTAAAGAACACCCTGTTACAAAGAGGCTATATATTTCACAAACAAAAGTGTCTGAGTAGCAGATCAATATGAATCATGCTGGTGATTGCCACCCAGATTTCTTGTATGGACAATTTAGATTTTAAAATCTAAATTTGATTGCAATTTTTGCTTCACATGGTATTTAAGCCCCCAATCAACGGTCATGGAGAAACTCACAGAATACATGATGGAACGATCAGCTACAGCCATCTACTCCAGAGCAAGGAATTGAATCCAGGCCTGCCACTTACCATGCTAATAACCTAGCCACTTCCTTCCTTCCCCTTTTTCTAATCTCTAGTTCCTTCTAATATAGATAAAGTCAGAAAAAAGCATTGGGAGTCAAAAAAAAAAAAGTTACTTCACATTTATGTTTGCAGTATTGTTGTAGCTATGTTGTTCCCAAGATATTAGAGAGAGAACGTAGGTGAGGTAATGTCTTTTAGTAGACCAACTTCTGTTGGTGAGAGAGACAAGCTCTGTGTAAGCTTGAAAGCTTGTCTCTTTCACCAACATAAGTTGGTCCACTAAAAGATATTACCTCACCCACCGTGTGTCTCTTGAAATTTATAGCATTTTACTTTTTTAGAGTACTTCCAAATGTTAGAGAATATTTCACAGGGATGTTGAAGAAATGTTGTATCCCGATTGTACTGATGAGGAAACTGAGGCAAAAAGATGAAGGGACTCCAAAAATAGAACATAGTTCTTGGCTCCCTGCCATGTGCTCCAAGTCACTCCATTACACATGCTGCCTCTGGAGCACAGCATCAAGCATGCTGCAAAAACACTGAACTTCAGTCTCAGAAAGCAATGACAGTGCATTGGTGAAGCTCCCTATAGCACCAGAACAATCATTACTGCAGTCCACCATAAGAATGGCCATACTGGGTCAGACTGACGCCAGGTGCTTCAAGGGAATGGACAGAAATGAAGGACAAAAGGCATCACCCCCAAGATTCCTAAAAGTGCTTCTAAATAAACATCTCAGAAAAGTTACTTTAACAGCCCACCCTAGTGCCCCTACATCCAACTGTGTTGCAACATGAACGAGTCTAAGCCCTTCGGAGGAACGCTTATGGAAAGAGGGAAGTATCCTTTTTGATTAACACTGTGCGGAAGCATGTAGCCCACTACATCAAGAGCTCATACAGAGACATCCATAATGAAGTGCTGTAGGAGCACTCAGCCTCCATCCCTTCTGCTTTTCATGAACCAACCCTTCTCCACCCAGTGACTCTGCCCCTCCCTGGGCGGGGGGGTCGGGCAAGCCTAGCTTACTTTCAGGATTAGTGTTAAATTTTCACAAGCCAGGCATGGTCAGCTCCCTCTGTCCTGTGTGCCAATGAGTGTTTTCCACAGTGCTCCCTCCTCTGAGTGGGGTTCAGTCTGGCAGCTCCTGGGGCGATGTGGATCCAGCCTGTCCCAGTCAGGTGAGGAGAAGGAGCAAGATCAGATGGTGCACACAGACCCAGGAGGGTTAGGGGTGAGTGGCTGTCGGGGAAGGCAACCCACGGTCTTGCACGCATGAGTGTGCACAGGGGTAGATGTGGGTATTACATACCCTGACCCCACCATGCGCTCTGGGCAGGCACACCAAGTTCATACACCTTGAAGCAATGTGCCTCGTACACCAGAGTGTACACACCCCGACCCCACCCTCCCCAGTGCCCTGCACATAGTGTCTATCCCGAGCCCGTGAGCCATGTACACCTGAGTAGGCACACAATAATCCCGCCCTACTTGTGCCCTGCACAGTATGCACACCCAGAGCCCGCGTGCCACACGCATGTGAGTGTGCACAGCCTGACCCGGCCCTACTTGTGCCCTGCACAGTATGCACACCCAGAGCCCGCATGCCACACGCATGTGAGTGTGCACAACCTGACCCGGCCCTACTAGTGCCCTGCACAGTATGCACACCCAGAGCCCGCGTGCCATGCACATGTGAGTGTGCCCAGCCTGACCCGGCCCTACTAGTGCCCTGCACAGTATGCACACCCAGAGCCCGCGTGCCATGCACATGTGAGTGTGCCCAGCCTGACCCGGCCCTACTAGTGCCCTGCACAGTATGCACACCCAGAGCCCGCGTGCCATGCACATGTGAGTGTGCCCAGCCTGACCCGGCCCTACTAGTGCCCTGCACAGTATGCACACCCAGAGCCCGCGTGCCATGCACATGTGAGTGTGCACACCCCGACCCCACCCTCCCCGTGCCCTGCACATAGGAGGTCTATCCCGAGCCTGCGAGCCATGTACACGTGAGTGCGCACACACCCTGACCCGGCCCTCTCCCCTCGCCGCGCGCCCTGCACACGAGGGGACCCAGCTGCCCCCCAGCTGCCCCTGCGCGGGGCCCGGCCGCCGCCCGGTTCTCCCGGCCTCTCACCTTCACCTTCCCTCCCGCACAGCCGCCATGACGCCCCCAGCATCATCATCAGGGAGCGCCAGGCTATGGGCGTCATCACACCGGCGCGACTGGCGGGAGCGCGACGGCCGCTGCCTCACGGGGAGCGCCTCCAGGCGGCTCCGACGGGTCGCTTCCCCCTCCCCCCAGGGCATTGTGGGAGGGGTAGTCCAGGCTCTCCCCTTTCCCAAGGCCTCATGGGAGCGGTAGTTTGAGGCCCTCGCTTTAGCCCAATGCCTCGTGGGAGTTGTAGTCCTCAGAGGTTGACCTTCCCCCTCCTGCTCTTTACCTGGGCAGTGGGAGCTGCAGCAGCATCAGGGTGCTGGGAGGAGATTCATTTCTGCAGCCCCAGGGGCACTGTGATGCTGGGCAGACAGGGGCATGGTGCTAGCCCGCGGGAGCTATGCCTGCTGTCCTGGGCATAATCCAGCCCCGCGCCGGTGCCAAGGGCACTGTCCGCTGAGCTCCGCCCCGTCAAACTGCAGCTGTACTGGCCAGAGGTGCAGGGATGGGGGGAGATAGCTCAGTGGTTTGAGCATTGGCCTGCTAAACCCAGGGTTTTGAGTTCAATCCTTGAGGGGGCCATTTAGGGATCTGGGGCAAAAATTGGGGCTTGGTCCTGCTTTGAGCAGGGGGTGGGACTAGATGACCTCCTGAGGTCCCTTCCAACCCTGATATTCTATGATTCTAGGTGCAGCTGCTGGAGAAGCAGCAGCAGACCCAGGCCACCAAGTCCAGCTGGCAGTGGGCAGGCTCAGGTAGGAATGTCCCCACCTGGAGGCATAGCTGAGCAGCAAGCTGGGCTGAAACCCCAGGGTTGTATCCTCAGCTGTAGTCCTGAGAGGTGAAAGAGGAAGCCCAGCTGAAGAAGAAATGCTGGCTGAAACATGTAGAGAAAAGGGCCTTCTGGGTAGGGTTGCCAGCTTTCAAATGGCACAAAACGGAACACCCTAGCTCTGCCCCCCCCCCCCCGTCCCGCTCACTACATTCCCCTGCTCTCTGTGGCTCGCTCTCCCCCACCCTCACTCACTTTCACTGGGCTGAGGCAGAGGCTTCGGGTGTGAGAGGAGGTAAAGGCTCTGGCTGGGGGGTAGGGCTGAGAGATTCAGAGTGTGGGAGGGGGCTGTGGGTTGAGGCAGGGGGTTGGGGTTCAGGAGGGGGCTCTGGGTTTGGGGGGGGGACTCAGGGCTGGGGCAGGAGGTTGGGGTGCAGGAGGGGGTATGGGTTCTGAGCTGGGGGTGCGGGCTCTGGGCTGCGGTCAGGGATGAGGTCTTTGGGGTGCAGGAGGGGTCTTAGGGCTGGGGCGTGGGCTTCCCTCAGGTGGCTCCTGGTCAGCGGCGCAGCAGGGCTAAGGTAGGCTGCCTGCCTTTCCTGACACCCTGTTGCACGCACCCCGGAAGCAGCCAGCAGGTCTGACGCTGTGGGGGGGGCGCAGGAGGCTCCACAGGCACCGCCCCACCAGCTTGGCCCCCCCCCCCACCTAGGAGCCAGACCTGCTGGCCACTTCCAGAGCGCAGCACGGAGCCAGAACAGATAGGGACTAGCCTGCCTTAGCACTGCAGTGTCAGCAGTGCTGACCGGAGCCGCCAGGGTCCCTTTTCAAATGGGTGTTCCAGTCGAAAACTGGACACTTGGACACCCTGCTTCTGGGAAGCTGTGTTGGAGGTGTGGTTCGTCCTCTGTTCCTCACCAGGACCAGCCCTGCCACCTCCAGCACCAGCATTTTATTCCAATTATTTTATTAAACAAAATGTCTGAGCCTCCACTAACCTAGGCTGGACTCAAACCAGTAACCCAATGATTGAAAGCCTCCATAGTCCAATGCCAATCCCCCCCAATCTCTGGGAAGCGGTCACAATAACCCTCTTACACCAGCACTCTCTTAGGTAGTTATACTGAGAGATCAATTTCTTTTGTTTCCTTCTGGAATTTTTTAAAGACCGTTGCTTTTCAAAAGAGTAACATTAGGGGGCCATTCTTGAAATATTTAACTGAGATCCTCTGCTGCAAGAGAAGCATAGGGCATACAGTCAAAATACAGTAATCAAATAGAACGTCTGGAAATACTTCATTGTGACAGACATGTACTACAAAATTTGAATCTTCACCCAAGCCCTGGACAAGAGACTATTATTAATTAGGTATTTTTTCTTCTTTACAACATGAAAATGATTTATAAGCGTCACCATTTTCCAGAACAATATTCTAATATTTTTTAAAAGTATCTGTTTTGGTAAGTATTACAGCTCCCCAGCATTGTAGCACATGAACGCCTCATGAGAATGAATGCATTTATTACAAACACCCACATGAGGGGAGAAGAATAATTATTGTGCCTTACTTCCCACATCTGTAAAACAGCAAAGAGATTAGTCTTGGGATTTATCGAAGGTCACATAGCAGGCCCATAGCAGAGCCAGGCCTTGAACGCAGACTATCTGTCCTGATCTTTAACTACAAGCATCTGCTTTACCAGTTACTGTAGATAACCCTGATATACTGGGGATCCACCAAGTTATGTGTTCTGTCATTAATTATATGAAGTCTGCCTCTCCCATACAATTTAAATATACATATTAAAGAATCAAATTATTGCACACATCATTTTGTTAAGTTTTAATGTAAAACTTGCTGTTTAAAACTGTACATCTTGTGTGAAATACTATGAGACCTCTATACCAGTCAATTCCTTGGGCAGAGGAAAAAACAACAAAGTGGATAAATCTGTTGAATAAATACATACAGCTCTTCAACATCTTCTTACTAATGAGTGGCCTGCACTGGTCATTCCTTTGGTGACACTAACTAATTAACTTGATTCAGATTTTCATTAAAAATAGAGGCAAGTTTTGCTTTTTTTAGCTGATTGTTGGTGCATAGATTTCTCTCCCTTCTCTGTAGATGTGTTTGTGGACATCCCTGTGCATGGGCCCAGAAAGGAAAAGGTCAGTGTCCCCTTCTTCTGTCCTATATTTGCTAATTAAAGTTCTCTGTCAAAACACACATCTATTTACCTCAGTAGTGGAGCAATTCCTTCCATCTGACTGTAACTGCCTGGTATCAGAGGCAGTAGGCTTCACTACCTGGCAGTTATAAACAGATGGCAGAGTCACTCTAGAAACCCACAAAGAATCTGGTTTTAGAAGGTGGCTGTTCAAAATAACTTTTGCTGAAAATGTCGTGCTCAAGCAACATCCGAGTTTGGCAGACCTGAGGACTAAAGACTTCTATTTAATAATCAAAACAGATACAGCATGGGTGATGGCAGTACATGTTTCCCCTACACTGCCCAAGAAACTTGCCTCAACCAAGATTCTTTTCTACATAGATTCTTATAATGGGCTCATCCAAGTCAAATCTTCATCCCTTCCAGCGATGCAATAAGCAACATGACTAACATCTGTCCCAGGTTTGTTCTCTCATCTCCCAGGGAGAAGTGAGTGCAGTGCAGTGTTTTGTTTGGGAATTTCTTTTAATAATGATCAGTAATTATCTCCTCTAGGCGTAAGAGGAGAATTCAGTCTCCATGGCCCATTCAGTCTAGACACGAGGGACCAGTCAGTGCCAAGTGTAATATGGACAACTGATCACTGCAAAATAGACTGAGAGCACCAAGGACACCTCACAGAGGCCACTGAACACTTATCAGATGGAAACAACTTTTGACCAATACTGATATGGGATAGATTTGAACTAGTAACGTAGAGGTGAAAGGCTCCAATACCCATAAACCATCCAGTTCTCCACAGCCTCCCCTTTCTAAGAAGCCCCTTACACACACACACAGAGTTTGGTTGGGTGGACACATTCACTTCCAGCTGCAGCAAGATAAGGTTGGGATGACATCTTTCACCTCTTCAATCTAATCACAGAAGTCAAGTATTGTCAGCCAACCATGGGTTGGCGAATAGGAGCCATGGGGGGTATTATCATTGCTGGTTTTAACAAGGTGATGTGCTTCCAAGTAACTTCAAAGAGGTATGGCTAAGATGAACCTCAGGCTGGGGCTACTGAGTTTCATCCAATGCTACAGCTGTTAAGACTCCACTCCCTGATCCTGAAACCAGCTCCCTGATCCCACTCACGTTTGGAGCAATGTCCAGAAAGGATTCCCTAAAGTTCATTTCTCTGTCGGATGCACAAAGAGACAGTCTTGCTGCTGCTTGGAGAAGGGGCTTGTGGGGAGGGGAAAGAAGTGACCTGCCCCAAAAGACCTGGATTTTCAGTCCAAGCAATTAGTCCAGTAAGCCATGGCAGATAGTGAAGAAGTAAAGTCCAAGCACAGATGAGGATGAGTATCGGAATTGAAGGCACAAAGAATATCTCCAAATTCTAGAACTACACTCCTACCTATTCTCTGCAGTGTTAGTGGAGGCGATCTTCCAACAGTGAAGTCAAACCATCATTTAAAAAAAAAAAATCAATTTCCAAATAACTTTGATGGATGCCTTGGAGACTCAGCAGCGTTCCCATCTCCCACTCAGAGTCAGCGGTGAGTGATGCTGGGAAAAGGTTTTTCTCATGAAGCATGGCTCTAAGGGTCGAGAAAGGACACTGCGATGTAACGGGTCCCTTTTGTGGTTGGAAGGCCCTCGTGATAATGGGTCAGTCGTCCCGGGTGTAGGAGGGTCCAACCCTTCCGAGGAGCTCGAATGGAGCAGTTGTAACGGAGAAACCGGCAGCCTCCTCCCTGCGTGAAACAAAAAGAAACAGGCATCAGCCAAGTACCAGCAGAGAAAGGATCCCTGTATTATCCGAACAGTCTCCTGATTTTCTGGACTCCCTTATGATGGTTTGGTAGAACCTTCTACCACCGATCTGCCTCATTAGAAAATCCTGAAATTCAAACCCAGTCACTGATTGCAGTCCTTTGGGATCAAGGTGCCCGAGATGGAGGTGGGGATGAGCTGGGAGGTGTTCTGGGTACAGGAAGGAGGAGAAGACCCTAGACTGGTCTGGGAGACTTCCAGACTGACCTTCTTGCAAGCACTTACCTCGTAATCTATCCCTACCCGGTTCAGGGCAATGTTGATGGTGAAGGTGGAAGCATCATGGTGAGGCATTAAGGAGGGTTGCTCATCAGGTTTGTAACGAACGACAAAGGCCAGCTCAAACTGTGTCTGCAGGAGAGAAGAGAGACATACACAGACGGTGCCAAAGCACCCAGGGGGCATTCACTTCTAGGGGATGGTGTGTACATTGATGTAATTGGGGTACAATACCCCTGAAATAAGGGAGAAAGGGGCATGTTCCTATTAAGAAGTATGGTGCACACTTCTTGATAGCACACTTGATAACATACTCCAGGGTCATTTCCTCCATTATGGCACATACTGTGGTACAGTGCCCCAGTGGTATTGCCTCTCCGTGGCCATGATCATGAGAGACGCTGAGCACTCAAATCCCATTGACCAAGCGTGTTTGATGCCTACCTTTGTATAGTATCCTGGGTAAAATTTCTCTGTGATTGGAGCAATATAGTCCAGAAGGAACCTGTACCATTCTCTCTCATAGCCAATTTGGTTCATGTGGATGTCAATAGTTGGGACATTTTCATAACCCCCGAGTAGCCTGCTGTCCTGAAACGGAACCATAAGATTGATTGGGGACATGTATCTTAGATGATAAGTATGAAACACAGTTTGACAGTAACCAACAAACATAATGCTCATCTATAGGGCTTTTCAGGATTGGAACGCAGGGAAGGATCATCTACATTTTATAGAAGGGAAGTCAAGGCACAGAGGAGGTTGGAGCCCAAGTTTTCAAAAGTGGCTACTGACTCTGGATGATTATGGTTCTCCGACTTTACAACCTCTTGGCCCTAATCTTCAGAGGTGCTGAGCACTCCAGTGGACAGCAGTGGAGGTTGCAGGTTCTCAGGGCCTGCGAAAATGAGGCCTAAGGGGTCTCAGACTGATTTTCTGACTGCCCAGCGACCGCTATTGAATGTTTGGGCCTAAGTCCAAGGTCACACAGTGAGTCAAGAGCAGAGCTCAGGAGTCCTGACTCCAGTGCCCTGCTTTAACCACAGGATTAAAACTCCGGCCTGTAGCAGGCTGCAGCTATGCCCAAGGACTTGGTCTAAGTGGTGGGAGCTGTAGCTTTGGAAGCTCCAGCTTTTTCTTACCGTGTTATCTCCCTTGGACCACTGGCCAAAGTGCTCCATTTCCTCCACCAACTCGTCACAGGCGACGTCAGTGAATATAGGGAACCAGTAAACGTCGGGGCAGGGCTGGAGAGAGAACACACGAGAATTCAGTCAAACAGAAGAATGAGACAAATACAGACAGACATAGGGGGCTCTTCATAAGCTACATAACACGTGGGGGGAGGGGGAGTTCCTTAATTTTGCAGGACAGCATCATGGGGGTGTTTGTTCCAGTTTTACAAGGGGGTGGTTGGGTCTTTTTTTTTTTTTTAATAAAAATCATCAAACAATGTGTTATGTAATTTATGAACAGTCCCTAGTCAGACAAGAGGAGGACAAAGTCAAGAGCAGGGAGAGAGGGCTCACTGGAAAAATAGCTAAAATGTTAAAGGTTGAATCCTGCCTTCAGATTCCCATGCCTTGCTCCCAGTAAAATTAAGGAACCTGGACAGGTGCCTCTGAAGAAGGAGGGATTTGTCCCGAAGAATACCTTCCAATAGTGACAGACCACATTCTCTCTGAATCTGATGTTCTTTTAGGCAGCACTGTCTCCTGTAAGCTACCTATTTCTGAGGGTGAAAGGCTGAAATAATATGATACTGACATGCCATTCTCTCCTCCGCTGAGAGAAGAGCAGCATTTCTTACCATCTCCACCAATTTCCCTTTCAGAGCTAGTGTGTAGTTTTCATGGATGTACTTTTCTTTCCAGTCCTATGGTTAGAAAAAGACAAGCAAAGCAGTCACTTCTGTGGCGCATGGCTCAGGATGTGGTATTAGGCCATGCCCTGGCATCCCCCTCTCTCTCTCATCACGGAAAGGGAAAGCGGAGCGGTAAACAGCAATTTACAGCATTTTCTCGGCTTGGAAGCTCCAGGGCCCAGAGGAGTTTTCGAGTGAAATGCTTTCCCAAAGCCCTGCAGTTATGCACCTAGGGAACCCCATCAGAGGGATGTCACACAGCAAAGCTTGGACCCTCCCCTTAGAGACACGACTCGTAGCAGCGTTATCTAACAGGGAGGCTAGGGGCGTATCCCACAGTGACAGGCCTGCTCAGTCTCTCACCTCAGGATTGCTGAAGATCTGCCAGAGGTCGTTGTGGAGATGAGTCGTCTGATAATTCTCCAGAGAGAGTATGTGTCCAAATTGGTGCCGGTTTGTCACGAACATGAAGACCCTCTGTAGAATGGAGGGAAACCATCAGGCTGCAACTATCTACTGTGGGAGCTGCTTCCCATTAGCCCTGGCTTCATGCCCTCTGTCCACCCACCTCCCTCTCTAATCTTCACACTGGGCATCCCCTCCCCAGTGAGCCTTTATTGGTAAATCCAGACCCACCCGGGATGCAGAGAAGACTAAATAGTCCTAGCAAGGGCCAGTGATGGAGGCAGAACTTCTGCACGTTTCATCAGCTATAGACAGAAGCAGGATAAAATAGCTCGCACAGGGTCACTCGGCCTGTGGCTATGCACATGTAGCTCCCACTGACGTTCACCGGAGCTGCATGAGTGGATCCTAGCGTATAACTGAATTTAGTCCGTGTTTCTCAGACCACAGGAAGAGATTCTCCTGCCCCCCTGACTGCATGTGCGTCAGGAAAGGCATGTAGGCTTAGTTGATGCCAGTTCACTTATTTCCACCTAGGCATGTACAGTTGAAACGGGTGTCCTGAAACCTGCCTGCAGAGTTGTTTCAACTCCACCCTTGCTCCCTGCAGCCAGCTCCCTGTACTGACCTGATCCTGGACATTATGGCAGAAAGCCATGTCTGCATCTAGTTTGCCGCTGTGGAAGAGGTCTCCCTGGTTGAGCTGGGATCTCAGGGTGCTGCCTTTTATGACATAGATGCTGGAAATGTAGGGAACGTTCCAAATCCCACTGCAAAATGGGGAGAGGGAGATTTAGACACTAAGTAGTAACAGGACAGAGCTTACAGGATCAGGCCCCAAAGGACTAAGGGCTAGATTTCATTGTGAACATATTTAGGGGGGGAAAAAACAAAAATAAAGCATTGCTGTTCTTTAGAATTTGGTTTGTGTCAAAGTTTAAAGGGTCAGACTCAAAACCCTACAGCAACCAAACGCAATGACCTACACAAACCCAAAGAGGAGCAAATCAGGAATGCAAGCTGTTCCAGTAATCAGCCTTTGGACATCTACAGCACCTTCCATCCACGCAGCACACAGCTCTTTACAAACATTATTTAAAGAAGAATGACAATCCCCCTTCCACCCCGCATTGCGGGATAGTTACGCATCACATTCTCTATCCTTAGCAGATGGAGAAAACAAGGCACAAGGAGAGACTAAGCGATTTGGCCATACAGTGAATTAGCGACAGGGCTGGAAACAAAACCCAGGGCTCCTGACTCCAAGTTCCCTACTCTGGTCACCAGATCTTACTCCCTCGATTACATATGGTATGTAGAAGACAGGTACATAAAACTGCTCCTGTCTGGAAGGAGAGACTTCCTTGCCTTCTTTAAACACAGTGATGGTCTGGTACTCTTGCCCCAGGATCCCAATTGGCTTTAGACTGATTTTGGGGGTACATACTCTCTATCCACTGTCTATTCAGCAAGCCTTGTATTTAGGGGATTCTGACTGGCAAAAGTCCCTCACAATACTTACACCCTCCGCCCTTGAACAATATCCACGTAATCCTCTGAACGGGCATAGTACCCATCAGGACTCAACGCACCCCAGAAATTTGACCACAGCTTTCCAAGACGGCTCACCAGTGGGGCAATTACCGGCCTGCAGGCACAAGAGGGAGAGATGATTGGAGGGCAGGATGCTGCCAGGGGAAGAAAGGAGGAAGATCCCAACGAGAGTCTCAGGGTCCAGTTTTGCCTTCGCTTACAGATGCTACCCCCTCTTGACACCTGTGTAAGTAAGGGCAAACTTGGGCCCTAAGCTTATAGCTAAACACATTCAGCAGACAATCCCCTCTGAATGTAATCTAAGGAGTTCTAGCAGCTGGAGACAGAGCTGGAAATCTTTCTTCTTGGGGAGCAGGGGAATCATTTCAGTAACATGAAATATGTTTCTCTACTGTGTATCCAGCTCCCTAAGACTGAAACCACAGCTAAATCTCTGAGCCAGAGCCAGACATAACCAGGAATAGGTTCTGTTCTCTATGAAGCCCCAATGTGTGGAGGCTTCTGATCAGCAATGGGCCTGCAAAACTCCCTCCCCCAGATGCTCAGCTGTTGAAAGTAGGTGTAGCATCACTGAAATCAATGGAACTATGCCAATTTACACCAGTCAAGGATCTGGCTTCTTGGATCCAACACTCGTGATTTTTAGGGATGGGGAAGAAAGAACTCGGACTCGGATTCCAGTGAATCCCTCCCTTTATAATGGGCTGAAGCAAAACCTGCATCTGAATGTACCGCCCAGGATGTTTGGAATGTAAATCCAAATCCAGACCTCAACCCTGTGGCTTGGACCCACATCTGGTCTGGAAAAAAATGGTTCTGATTCTGGCCTCTCTGTTCCCAATAGTGTAGGCTCTGCTCCAAAGAGATAAGGGTAAAACAAGGGATGGTTTACATCCAGAGCCCACTGCATCTGAATCCAATAATCCAGGGAGGGGGGTTGGATAAATGGCTCCAGTTTTGGTCCATCTCTATTGGAGAAAACCCTTAAGTTTCATTCCCAGCAATGTTATCTCTTCCCAGCCCCTTACACATTTCCCAGGAAAGAAGGAGCTCCCTATCTACATTCCTGACCTGAAGCCTGCCCAGTAAGGATCGCTCAGACTCACTTGTTCTGTTCAATCAGGATCCGTAGAACTTTCGAGTTCTTCAGAACCACTTCGGCATCCAGGCTGAAGTAATATTCACAGTCAGGATCCTGTCTGCACAAATCCCTACAGCCAGAGAGCCCACAGGTCAGAGAGAGAACAGCAGCAGGACAGCAGGGATGACCTTCACTTTGCAGTCAAGGGGGCCTTCTCTTCTGGGATGGGGGAGTTTATCCTTTACAGACTGGGTGCAGAGCCCCTGACTAGGGTTGGGGGGAAGAGAGGGTTAAAACCCCATGCCTGAGCAAAGGAATAGCAGGTGGCTGCCCCTCATGGCAGGGAGGAGTGGGGCTGAGCTCAGGGGAGGCTGTTTTCTCCATCAGGAAGGTGGACAAGAAGGCAGTGGGTATGGGGAACCATTGATTTGGAAGTTGAACTGAAAGAGGAACAGGCTGCACTTGAGGCTAGAGAAACTCGAAGTCCTCTGGATGCAGGAGCCTTACTGCTTCCATTTGTTTGGACCCAGGCCGTGGAAAGCTGTATACTTAGCCTGGGAATCTAGCCTGGCTTTAGCCCATGTTGGCTGGACAATAAGCAGGGGCTAAGTTCATACCTGCCATGGACAAGTTGCAGGCCAGTGGCAGGAAGATGGGGAACATGGACGCAACCTGGACAGAGAGTGTTTTGTGGTACAGAGGTTCTTAGCAGAGGGTCTGAGAACCCCTTTGGCAGTGAGGGCATCGAAGTGTGTTTGTAATGCTGTCACCCCAGAAAAGTGGCATCTAACGGGCATGTATAAGGAAGGAAGGGAAAGAGAGAATGGGTTGGGCTGTTACACAATATACCACTGCAACACCAGCCATTGTTCCTGCAAAGCTCCAAAGCAGACATCTATGAAGGAAGCTTCTGCTGCTCTGCCCACAGAGGCCTGTTATCTTGGATGCAAGAAGCCTCTCCCTTGTGATACGGAGCCTAGACGGAGGATGGGGTTGACTCCAGTATCCCTATCGTCTGCCTGTTCACACTGGTCTTCTCACTTACACGCCCATGTTCCGAGCATCCGCATTCTCCACGTGGTCTTCTGGCCCAATCACTTTGACCGCATGATATTCTTTGCCATGCTCCTTCACAAACGTGTCCACCCGAGACAGGTGAAGTTGCTCCTGCACACAGAGGGAAATGACACAGAGCGAAGAGTAGGTTACATGAGCTTCACACAGGCTGTCTGGCCTCAGCTAAGGCTAGGCTTGGCAGCCTCCTGCTCTGGAGGCTCTGGCAACACCAGAGCACGTGAGCTCTATGTCTTCATGGCTGGAGGTAATTGATGCACAGGCTTCTAGGAAAACAATGAGCTGTACCTGACTTCCAGGTCCCGGCAGTCTGGGGAAGTTGCAAATACTTCTGGGATACGGGAGGAGGCAAGCCATCCCTCACATGGCAAAACAAAGACAGGGTTGGTGAGGTAGTATCTGTTATTGCTGGTCCAATAAAAGATATGACCTCATCCACCTTGTCTCTCTAGTATCGTGGAACGAACACGGCTACAACAACACTGCATAAGACAATCCAAGGCAGATGTTCCTTACATGGTTGTGGATGAAGAGCTGAGTGCGTTTCTTTGGGTATTGGAGGTTCTGAAGCCTCAGGAAGAACTGGGAGAGAAATGGAGTGGGCTGCTCAATGAAAACTCCAATCAGAACCAACGGCAACACATCATCCTGCATTCAACAAGAAGGTGAGAAGCGTGAGGGCTGCTCTCCAGCTCCAGAAACCTGGCGACACCCTCACCATTTCCGAGGCAACCCAAGCACGTGGTGTAGGAATTCTCTTGTTAGCACCAGGCTTCTGCCACTCTAAATATGCATCAACCCTTACCTTGAACCCTGTGAGACTTCTCAGGCCTTCATCACACACAGTGCAGCCTGTCTCGAATGTCCAGGCCCGAGGAATATAGTTTCCCAGGTAGTTCAACTGCAGCTGCAAAGGGAAATCCTCCAAGTGCTTAGTTACAAGGCAGGAGAAAATCTCACCCCAGCCTCTGATATTCAATCAGGTTCCATCGCCAGTCTCATCTCCCTTCTCTCCCTGGGAGAAGGGAAATGGAAAAGGATGCAAATCTGAGGGTCTAATTTTCTACGGTGGAGGATACTGATGTGCTGGGATAACGCGAAGGAGTGAGAGCACTTTTCAGTCTCCATGGCCTGGTCAGTCCTTGGCGGCTAGGTGTTGAGGCTGGCAAGAAGGGGACCGAGCGTGGCAATTATTGTGATGTGGACACCTGTGCACCAGGAACTGGACTGATAACCACCAACTCAGTGGCTGCTGGCCAGTCATTCCTTAGGTGGGGATGCTTTCAATCACTGCTGACCTTGGTCTTGATTTGGCCCAGTGACCAAGAAGTAAGGAGCTCCATGTCTTGCTGTCATGGCAGGGAGCCACCCAATCCCCCCATCTGTGAATTTATGCAGGAAGAAGTCAGTGTGTGAGGGATGGATGCCTCATTTCCCAGAATTCCCTAGGCAAGTGCTTCACCACCTCAAGCCTAAAGAGGTTATTTGCCTTGGTTTCATACCCAACCTTCTTTTTCAAAGCTCCTGCTTACCTTGGTGGGTCCATTGCCGTGGATCAGGACTGGGAGGGTGTCATACTCTGCGTTTCTTGCTCTCACGCGTGCATTTTCAAACTTCAGAACCACCTCATCTAGAAACCACATCACAGCAATGTTATCTGCAGGAGGCTTTGGTAGCAATTTGGCCACACAATGCCCTAGCCATCCCATACAAGCAACTCCTGGGAAGACGGGAGAGTGGGGCTGGATAACTATCTATCATATTTGTGGAGCACAGACAATCCACGGAGGGAGAGGAATTATTTAGGGCGGCCCAGCGGGGTAGAATTAGGAGTGATGAGATGGAACTTAAAAAAGGATAGGATCAGGGAAGGCTCTGGAGAGTGAAATCTATTAAGCTGTAAGGCAGTCTCCCATAGGGAACTGGTAAAGCCTCACTGACTGCATCCTTTAAATCAAGAGTAGGCAAAGAATATGTGGTGAGGAACAATTCTGCACCAGCAAGGGGGTGGGGAGAATCCAGGCAAAAGCAGCTTTTCCTCCTCTGAATTCTATGCTCCCCTATGTCTGTCTGTCTGGCACATCCCCAGATGGCATTATACAGTGACTGCAGAGTGACCAGCCAAGGGGTCTGTGTAACCGAGCTATGCAAAAAGGCCAATCACGCACAGTGACAAGGGCCCTCATTCCTGCAATGCCCCCTGGCAGCCCAGTGCAGTGTCGCCATCGCATCTCTGCCTCATTTTCCCCAAATAAGGGTTTTAATAAGTCCACTGATGCTTGTATCTTGAAGAGTGCCCCTTCAGGGGTCTAGCTTATTCACCCCAAAAGGCAGAACATCACACAAAAATGCCTCCCCCTCAGCCTCTCTAGCTGAAGGAAGGAGGGCCTGAGTCAACCTTAGTCTGCCAACTCTCATGATGCCCAAGGCCCCTTACCGGTGAGGCCTTCCTGACCTGGAACCCTCTTCTGGAGTCAGGGGCCTCCTGGCTCGAGCAGCGGAAGGGTCCCTTTTCCTGGGTCAAGGTCTCCACACAGAGGCCAAACCACAAAGACTCTTCCTCACGACATCATATAATTCCTCTCATCTAGAGTTCCTGCCGTTGCCTGGTGGAATCTTTCATGGGAGCCAGGCTTCTCTGAGACTTAGCATTCACAGGCCCTTCCTTCTGGCCACTCTCCCACTCAGGAGCATTCTCCCTGGGTTTCCTTTGCTGGTGAGCCCCTCTCACCAAGTTCCCCCCCAAGAAACCTTCTATGTAGGCATTTTCTCTTCCTGCACTCTAAGAACTCTTCTCCTCCCTCGGGGCCCCTGTTCATCCAGCCCTGTCCCACTGGGAGCAGCATCCTTTTATCTCACTGAGGTGCTTCCCCGCCTAATTGACTGCCTCTCAGTAACTCAATGAGTGACCTAGTCCCAGGTGAACCTGAGCTGCCTCACTCCCCCATCAGAGATAGGCTGGGCTCCTGACCTCTCCAGAGGGACAGCTACCCTCTGACTCCCACCCTTACCAAGATAAGAATGGGACCCCAAAATCCCCCCTGCCCCATGATAACTGCCTAGCTAATTAAAATAAGGGGAAGGGGGGAAGAGATAAACTAAAATAAAGACCTATATTTCTCCGCTCCAGGAGAACAAATAGATAAAACTTTCCAAGGGTGGAATAACTGACTGGCCAAAAGCATGGTACGTGTGAGTGAGTGCTGAATGCATCTCATCAGCTCCCCACCTTTCAGGCCATTCAATCCAATGTACGGAACCAAGAAGGCAGGCAGGTGGCCCTTGGCCCTGGGTTGTGTGTTGCTACTTCCCTACCAGTTTCCCTCCCCAAAGCTAGTGTACTTTGACATGCGTGGAGATCAAAGCAGAGAGGAGGTGTGGTATGGAAAACCCGACCTGCAGGCCTAACTGTGGAGCTGGCAATGCCGTAAGAAGGAGGCTGGGGGCTCTATGGGGATTGCAAATCAAATCCAGGAGTCTGGGCAGAGGTTTTTAACAGAGACCTGCTCTGGGGATAGATTTTGGAGTTTAACCACTTCAGCCACAGTGTGACTGTTTCTAGCTGCTCTGCACTCTCCAAGGAGGAATGAGCCTCCCCATCTCACCTAATGCTCCATTCAGGTTCTGGAAGATCCGGCATCTCTGATCCACAGTGATGTTGATATTTTCCTTTAAAGAACGAAATAACCTCATTTCGGACACGCTCATTTAGGACGGCATACGCTCTGCAAACAGATGGGTCATTCCAGCCCTCCCACCCCTCTTACTGCCCTCCATTCATTGCAGAAAACCCTATAAAACCAGCCACCCTTGTTTCCCAAACCCTCCATGGATTCGCTTCAACCTCCCTCACAGATCTAGGCCCAGGTCCTTAGCTGCTGTAAATCAGTTTAACACCATTAACTTCAACCCCCTAGGAGCCCTGAACCTGCTCCCTGGTCCCACCACTCATCTACCACAGGTTTCATCTCTGCCCCTTCACCCAGTCTCACCACTACTAATGCAAGAGCATTCTCCACTCTATCTTCTGATCTCTAGAATAGCCTCCTCCACCCGTAGCAGATGCTGTGTCTCTTTTCAGATCTCCTATGAAAACAACAACTCTCCTTGCCTACCTCTTTTCACGTTTCCCTCCCTGGGCTACTGTTGACTATGTCAGTCATTTTTAAATACAGTTTGTGTGAAAGACCATGTGCTAAATAAAGATGTATTGTATCATCCCGATCACTAGCATGTCCCACAGGCTCCAAAACCTTAAATACTCCCAGTGATCCCCAGTCCCACCTGAACTTCAGCAGTTCTCCCTTTGCTAAAATACCACCACCACGGCGCTTTTCAGCGTTAGATCTCAAAGTGCTCTCCAGAGGAGGTCAGTTTCACTATCCGCATTTTACAGAATATGATTTTTATATTGCATTAGGCAAAACCAGATAACACGAACAGCTTAAAGCTTCCCAGGGCATGAAAAGACGACAAATAAAAGCACACTGATGGAAATATGCCTGCCTGCTCGCACAGCAGTATATGAATCACGTGTCAAAACATAGCCAGGAGCGCAGGTTTGACATACATTTCTTTTGTGGACAGTCTCCAGCTTCCATCTATCTTCCGTGAGTGCTGCTCATGTTAGCAGTGTTAAACCACAACTTAGCAATGGTTTAAGACTGGGTGGCAGATGCATTTACACCAGGTGGCTTTAAACCACGCTACACCGGGTTTCATCAGAATCCCACTCAAACCTAGGTCTGACTTAATAGTTCACTGCCCCTCCAAGCATCACCTAAGATACATTAGAATAACTCTCAGAGGGGGAGAATGGATGTAACAGTATCTGGATTTTGAAAGCCCTGTCAATAGAACTATTCAACTCTGGTCTGGCTTTGCACCAGGACTTCAGCGGAGATCATTAAAGAGAAACAGTCATGGTAAAAGTTATGGGCCAGATTCAGACCTGGGGATAAGTAAGTGCCACTCTACTTGCTTCTCTCATGGCTTTTTGCAAATAGCTGACTTCACTTTCACTTTTCTTGATCGTCACAAGTTTCACTTTCTGGTTCCTATGCTCTTGCACAACCCTGCAACATTTGGGTTACAAACCACGCTAGGAGAATGTTTTATTTGTTCAAGGATAATAAGGCTTTTTAAATGTTATGACGTCATTGCCGTTGGTGTAAAGTGACATGAAACCTTGTTTTAAAAACACCTGCCATCTGGGCCAAATCTGATAGGGCAGTGACCCTTTCAGGGTCGGTACAGTGGGGGGGTGTGCAAGGGTGCACATCTGCCTGAACAAAATGGGTCACTGTACACATAAGTGAACATTTACATGTGCCAGTGTAGTCCTTACTGGGGCAAGAAAGAGACACCTAGGGAGACATCCGACGAAGAAGGGGAAAAAACAGGAAAATACTGCTGGGGCAATAGGTTCCTAAGTGGTCACCCTCCTTTACAGCCAGCTGGAATGTTGCTTGGGGGTTGGGGGACTCCACACAAGTAAGTCTGGAAATGAAAAACACACTGCACGCCCCAGAAAAGGGTGCAGGATACCAGGGATCACTGGCACTGGCCAGATGCAGCACCTGCATCACCAACTCACACGTACCCTTTTTTCCGGATCCAAGAAGATATTGGTGTAAAAGAGCTGGTCGCTATCATTGTCAAGTCCTTTCCAATCCTCCACAAGCTTGTTTAGGTTAGGAGCGTAACCTATGAAACCTGCGGGAACAAGGCAAAGGGTGAAGAGAGCCAGTGTCTCAATCCAGCCAGCCTGGAAGGGAAAATTCTCAGGGACTCATACATGTGGACAATGTCTCAGTCCCTTCTCTAAGGGGACATATACACTGTCTCAGTCCCCCCTGCAAGGTAGCACAGATACACAGTTTCAATCTCTCGGCAAAGGGACGTGCACTCTCCCACCATGGTCATCAGTGGGGATTGAACCCTTAATCTTCAGCACCCAAAGCGCAAGCTTCTGTAACCTGAGCTAAAGGAGCAGCCCCACTAGCTAAGAGTAAGTTGTAGGTTCTTATCCTCCACATGGGTTGCAATCAATGGAGGGAGACATATTTGCAAGTGCCTAGCTTATGTGCTATGAATGTGTACACACATGGTCTCAATTCCCCTCTAATTGCACAGTACTTTTCTGCCCCGCCCCATCTTCTCTAAGAGCCTGGTCTCCCGGAAACACAAAGCTGGGAGACGCTGACCTGTCTCTTACCTCCAGAACCCAGGAAACGCTTGCCATCTTGCACCGGAGGGTACTTGGCTTCCAGCCTCCGGTCAGGGTAGATGAAGGTCTCTGCTGAGAAAACCACCTTGCTCTTGGCCTGTTTGAACTTCTTCAGCAGCTCTGCAGGGCCCGATGCAAAGAGCACATCATAGCTGCAGGAGCAGCAGAGCAAGGCAGAAAGGAGAACAGAAAGGAACGAAGTCAAAGAGAACAGGTCAGGAAAAAAAAGAGTGTGAGAAACAGAAGATTCTCTCGGAATCCCTTTCTTTTAGCCCTGCACCACAGCGTTACAATCCCTGCAGTCATTCCAGGCATCGGTGTGGTGTGGTAATAGCCCTATGGAATCCCCAACACTGGAGGTTTTAGGACCAGGTTGGACAAACCCCAGACAGGGATGGTCTAGGTTTACTTCATCCTGCCTCAGTGCAGGGGGCTGGTCTCGATGACTTCTCAAGGTCCCTTCCTGTCCTATTTTTCTGTGGTTCTGTGAATTCTCACTGAGCGGAATATGGTACTTGTTCCAAACTAACCTACTGTGGTGAATAAAATACTGAGCTCACAGATGGATTGTTCCTTCCATCCCTTACGCTCAGGGGCTTTGCTTCTAGAGAGCTTTCCCTTCACGTCCTCGGAGCCTGCGGCAGACGCTGGTATCCCTGGCCTGTCCATTATGGGTGCTGGGACTCGAACCCTGGCATCTGTCAGCCCACTCTTTTATTTCTCCTCACCGCGGACTAGTTCTTGGCTCCCAAGATGCTGCCCGCCTGGCTCTCCACCTCTCCTGGCCAAGCAGACAATTCTGCTGGGAAAGGCCAGGCCAGAATGGCAAATAGCCCACTGATCCCTTGGAGGCCAAATTCAGCCTGGTGTAAGCAGAGGTAACTCCATCATCCTTACACAAGAGTTGGATTTGGTCCACTGCAGTGAGAGCTTCCCAGCTGGCACTGATGCATTTAACATTTCGCAGTCAGCATGGCGCAGGGAATCCCAGTAGGCAGGACTTCAACTTCCCCAACCAACCTCCTTCAGGGTTAATTACCCCCTGTTAAGAACCTGCCTCACAGCTCAACTCATGGCAAATCCCTTCAGCCCCGTTTACCTTTCTGTGAAGAGGATGATCAAGTCCTCCTTATCCGCATACTGCTTCAAAGCGGACTTCAAGAGACGGACCTTCTGCCCACCTCCTGCTGCCTTCTTGTCATCACCACGCCACTCCTCATCCAGCCCCAGCACCTAAAGGGTGACAGGGAACCTTTTAACAAAGAGTTCAGGCTACACAGGCAACAACTTGTTTCCCCAGCGTGAGTCACTCTAAGAAATGGGGTAGGAGAACCAGCTGCCAGAGAAACTCACAGCTACATCACTGCTGGCCTCCGGTCAGACTTTTGGCAAGGAGCAATGGTGCAGGAGCGCTGGCTGAGGAGGAACTCAGTTACACCTGTCCCGACCTCTCCCAGTGCAACTCCTAGCGGGCAAGGGCGTAAGGACACTTGCTCTGGTGGACACACAGTTACTGCTGACCCATCCTCTGCCACTGAGCATCACCACGAGGAATGGTGCAGGAGAGCGGGCAGCAAAGAGCTTTCACGGGTGTCTCTGTAGGAAATGATCGGGCACAGGGGCTGGCTCAGTGTCGCGGCTTTTGAGTCACAGCGGCACGATGCTGTGTCATAGCAGCGTGGCTTGCCGCACCCATGAAAGCTTTCTGATGGAAGTGTGGTGTTGTGGGGGTCCCTTTGGAGCAACTCCCAAGGCTGCGCGGCTTCACCTGGACTTTGTAGTTGAAGAACTGGGCTGATCTTTTGAAGCGTTTGAATCCCTCAGTCTCCTGGGTGGCCACAGTAAGAACCAGCAGGTTTTCTGTAGGCAGGAGAAAGCACCAGGTAAAGAAAGACGTTCCGCCCTTCTCTGTTTCACCGTTTAACAACCCACCTTCAAAAAGCAGCTTTGCGATTAGAAACAGGGGCGAGGTGGGGACTGGCAGCCTGAGGGCCCTGGCTGACTTCATGAAGGTAGGTAGTGTGGGGAAAGTTGAGGCATAGTAGGTACGTCTACACTGCAGCTGGGAGCGAGCCTCTCGCCCAGGTAGACAGACTCGCTCTGGCAGGACTCGAGCTAGCATGTTACAAAAATAGCAGTGTGGATGCTGAGGCTCGGGCTCTGACCCCCTCGGCTCGAGGGCCCAAGCTGCAGCCTGAGCGGCTACGTCCGCACTGCTTGTTCTAGCACGCTAGCTCGAGCCCTGCTCGCGTGAGCCTGTCTACCTGGGTTGGGAGGCTTGGTCCAAGCGGCAGTGTAGACGTACCCCCTGAGAAGTTAAGTGACTTTCCCAAGGCCACATGGCAAGCTAGCCACAGATGCAGGAATAGAACTTGACAGAGTCCTGATGTCTTCATCACTCACCACCCAGCATGACTGCCTCCGCTCAACCTCTGCTTTTCATTGCGACAACATAGTCCTATGAAACACAGACTAAAGCCCCGTCTAACTTGGATCTAGGGTCAAATGTTTGCATAAGCAAAGTCATGCTCCCCTGCAGACTCTCAGCACCGAAGTTTGGACCAAATTCTGCACGTGCTACTCTACTACAATGTTCCCTCTCATTTTTGACAGGCTGTGCGCTCCATTTCTTCTGTGCACATTTTTGACAGGCCGAGTGCGCAAAAAGTTTCTTCTGTGCAAATTGTTGTGCTTCTGTGCAAATTTTTGTGCGCCCGGTGTTTCGCCGTGTGCACGGGGTTTAGAATCTGCGTGCGTGCACACACGTGCGCAGCTTAGAGGGAACAGTGCTCTTCGGACTTCAATGCGGTGGGGGGTGCTTCCGTCCCTGAGAAAAGATGGCTCCTAAATTACAGTCAGGATTTGATTCACAGCCTGGAGTCCACTGGTGGAAGCCGGGCTGCAGGCCAGCAAGGGTGGAAAGCCATTCTGGTGGTGCACCGCAAGATACCCACCCACAGCTCTGCTCTCCTGGAGCAGCCAGCCAGTGTAGCCCCTGAGTGGGGCCAGCCAGAGGCAGAGCATGGCTAAGGAGCCCTACGCTAATACCAATGAAACCTGTGTCGTTACATTGCCTTTACACTGGTACAACCAAGGTCAGAAGCTGGCCCTGCCCGTGAAGTGTGAGACTTTACAAAACTATCATTTCATTGCTCGGCTTGTGAGACAGACACAGAGAATACAACTTACTGAGGGTTTCTCTAGTAATGTAAAATGTAAGTCTCACTTTCCTCAGACAGAGTTTAAAGAAAATTAAACATGAAGGTAAAAAAATAACACTGCCATCAATGAATGTGCAGACTTGAAAATCATCCACTTCGTTTAAGTGCTTACCTGCAGCACTGCTCGCTCTCTCCAGTGAGCATTTACACCGACATAAGGAACTGCAGCATTTGGCCAGATAGCTGTTATTTTTCCTCTTGGATGTGCCTCTGATTTTCTATTGCAGTCTGGATCTGTGGTCCAGATGTCTACTATATATAATGTGGATTTATTCTGTCACAGCCTCCATCCAACATTCTCTCCCTACTGCTCTTGATTTTTTGGTTTCCAGTTTCTTAAAGTACTTTTTCAGTTTTTGCACATCCTCATGCTGGCAAAACTCCCATAGACAAAGCTCTTATCAAAGTCAAAGTAAAAATGGAGTAAAACTTTTAGGATTGGACCCATGATTTCTTTGATGTAACTGAATGCTCTGCTTCATGTTAACACTTTCACCCAGATAGGAATGTGCAGGGGTCCTGGCAGCACTGTTCAGACAGGATCCCGGGCCAGTCGACTGGAACATTGGAAAATTCCAAGAATAACGGATTGGCCTGGAGGAGCATTTTCTTGGATCTAGCAGGACACTGGAGGAGTGAATTTCCTAGTGGGTGCACCTGATGTGCATCCCCAATGCATCTGGATAGATTTCCTGGGCACACAGAGCCCGACGCCTCTGGATGCATGAGAAAAGCAGGATCTCTGGATGGATGTGATAGACCACTGAGCATAAAATGGCTATTAGCCAGGATGGGCAGGGACGGTGTCCCTAGCCTCTGCTTGCCAGAAGCTGGGAATGGGCGACAGGGGAATGGATCACTTGATGATGACCTGTTCTGTTCATTCCCTCTGGGGCACCTGGCACTGTCCTCTGTCGGAAGACAGGACACTGGGCTAGATGGACCTTGGGTCTGATCCAATATGGCATTCTTATGTTCTTATGAAAATGGTGAAGGGTAGATACTAACCCACAGCAATTATCTGTCTGAGTCCTCAGGATATGGATGAAACTATAGTACAGTTGCAGAGAGAGATCTGGGGTGGGGGTAACAAGGGTAGAGATAAGTTTGGGATTCCCAGCTGAGAGAGAGAAGGGGTTTTAACCAGAAGTCCGTGAGATCCTTTATTCCCATCACAACAATATGAAGAGAGATTACAGGTCAATAAGAGACCATCAAGTTGGATTTAAGTATATTTTGTTCACGATAAGGTGAGTGAGGTCATATCTTTTATTGAACCATCTTCTGTTGGTGAAAGAGACAAGCTTCCAAGCTCCACAGAGCCCTTCTGGGCTATTTGTTAGTCATTTAGGTACCACAGTGTTGAACATAAGCCAGATGGATGGACAGACAGATGGACAGAGCTATAAAGGAATTTGAATGATGCAGAAGCATAGTTTTTAAACTCAGTTATTTAGCCAGCATAGTTAGGGCCCTAATTACACTCCTGCTTTTCATGTTCTGTGGAGTCAGATGTAAACAGCTTGGGAAAGTATGCAGTCCCCCAGGGAATATGCTAAAGCCGGCAAGTCTCCAGTCATGTGAAAGTGTGCAGAGCATCAGAACAGCCTGCTTTGCTAGGGAGCCAGGAGCTCAGGCTTTCCTAGAAATGGGAATCAGAAGGCAGATGAGAAAGGACGCAAATGTGGAATACCAGACAGGGGGCTGGAAAAGAGACATTAAATTCCAGCCCCTGCTGTGAGAGCTGAAGATGTAAATTAACTGAATAAGACGGAATAATTTATAGGAGCCCATTGCTGGGCAGCTATTCCAGCCTGAATACTCTCCAAGGACCGAGGATCTCAAACCAAACAAAGCAGGAATTCATTTTCACGCCACCTTCCAAAGACAGTCAGCAAACTGTTTACACTCATCTTATGTGACTTCCAGAGTTTTCCTGCACCAGATGGGAGAGTGCGAGAGGCTCCAGCGGATGGCTGAGGAAGAGGTGTCATATTTCGGGATAGAAAAAGACCTCACTGTGCAGCATATAAATTAATTAGAGCGAGAAAAAGCCAGTGCAGAGCCTCAGTCCTCCCCACACAGACTCTGGGCCGAATTCCTCAATAAAGATTCCCCTTAATTAATGATCTGGTGGGGAGGAACAACTTTGAGAGACTAGTACTAGCTAGGCTTCACTTCTGTGCCAAGAGGCCTCTAGTTACAGAGAGTTCTTTCCACCCACGAGGCATTCTTTCAGTCCAGTCTCGGAAGTCTTAAGGCTGAACTATGCAGCCTCCAGCTACCTTCCCCTTTTACCCTTTTCTTCCTCAAAGTTACTGCTGCAAGTGAATATTCACTTCCTAAGCCGCAGTAATTACCCTTTTGCTCTATAACCGGCAAAGCCCTTTGCTGGGTTCCCCAAATGCTCTTCTCTTTCTCCACATCACCATTTCAAATCCTGGCTCCCTTCTCCAGACATAAATCACGCCGGGCCAGATCCCCAGCTGGAAATCGCTGGAACGGTGCCAGTTTACACCAGCATTCAAAAGCCCTTGTGAGCAGGGTAACATATGTTTGGCATTTTGTGGAAGCATTTCAAAGCAGATGTACTCTTTCACATCTTCTGTCCCACATTACATCTTGTAAACAAAAACACTGACTCCTTTCTGCCACGCAGGGTCATCCAGACTCAGTGACACTGAAGGCTACTCGGACAACCAGAAACCTGGAAGTTACAGTTAACTGTATAAACACAGAGTACAGAAGCAGCATGGATCAGTGGATCAGGCATTGGACTTAGATTCAAGAGACCTGGATTCTGCCTCCCACTGACCTGTTCTGTGACATTAGCAAATCACTTCACACTCTGGGCCTCCATTTTCCCATCTGTACAATGGGTACATGATGCTTACCAACCTTTCTAAAGCACTTGGAGCACTGTGGTGAAAAGAGCTATGGAAGGCAAAGTATCGTTACAGAGACATAACATTTAGATCAATAATAAATGCAAACAGCAATACTATCAGGGTGGACTTCAATGTTTCTCCACATAAATAGTTAGAATCTGCTTGCTGGAGGAGTTCAGCAGCAGTAAACGTAGACTGTGGCTACACTACACAGCTTTTAGCGACACAGCCGAGCCGCTACAGCCGTGCCGCTAAAAGCTGCGTAGCGTAGCCGCTGTTGGTCGGCAGGAGAGAGTTCCACAAATACTTCCACCTTCCACAAGCAGCAGCGGCTTTGTCATCACGAGAGCGTTCCTGCCAACAAAGTGCTGTTCACACTGGTGCTTTTTGCCTGCAAAACTTTTGTCATTCGGGGGAGTGGGGGAGGGTGGGGGTTTAACACCCCTGAACGACAAAAGTTTTGCCGACGATGTGCCAGTGTAGACATACCCTTAGAGACGATCATCTTTTTCCTGAACTTATAGGGAGAGCACAGATGCAGTTGCATATTAAGACGCCAAGGGCTGCCTTTAGCCCTAAGCTGCGCTTTGGAAAGCATGACTGTAAAGCTTGCTAGTAAAATAAAGCTTAAGAAAATACGACTCACCCAGGAGACAATTAGTAAAATCAATGCCCGATTCGACATCTGAGAATTGAATTGCCATATTAAGTTTACTTGAAGCACACTTTCTCTTTTAATAGTAAGTCAAACACAGCACAAGTAGTACCTAGACTTGCAAAAAAATGGGTCTCCAGGCGCTTTACAGAAGAGGCTCGGTAGTAGTATCCCCATATTACAATTGTTGAAGCTGAAGTGCAGATTTTTCTTAAGGCCCTGCAGCAAGTCAATGGCCGAAAGGGAAAAGCACTCATTCCAAGCCCCTTGCCCTATGCAATACACCACACTGATTCCTGCATAGGGCCAAATTTCTGTTCCTGGTGTGCCTTGGACTCCTGTTAATAAAATCAGTGAGAATCTGGGGTGCACAAGGAGTGCAGGAAGCATGACCCAAGCTTTGCACAGAGTTGCTTTTCTTACACTCCTCTAAGGATTCGCCTACACACCAACCCTGTGGTGCTTTAAGTACTGGGGCCTTATGCTGGGACTGGTAAAGCAGTACACCGCCCTGGGGGATACAGTTATACAAGTAAAAAGATGCTTATAGCAATATAAGTTATTCCCGCCAATTTAGGGGAATAAACTATACCGGTACCAGGCACCTTATTACTAGTACAATTGGATCCACACTAGGGAACTGTTTTTGTTTAAAAAAAAAAAAATCACTGTCCTACCTAAAATTGTTAAATCGGTACAAAATCTGTAAACAGAGCAGGCCTAACCTCTTTTAATAGGTTCAAACTTTCAGCTCCTATTGCTGCCTGTGACGACCCACAGTTTAGCTTCCTTAGTTAGAGATTTCAGACTGGTTGCCGTGTTAGTCTGTATCAGCAAAAACAAGGAGCCCTTGTGGCACCTTAGAGACTAACAAATTTGTTTGGGCATAAGCTTTCGTTGTCTAAAACCCACTTCATCAGATGCATGGAGTGGAAATCTGATGAAGTGGGTTTTAGCCCACGAAAGCTTATGCCCAAATAAATTTGTTAGTCTCCACAAGGACTCCTCGTTGTTCTTAGTGAGAGAGGGTAGGGAACGTGAGATACAGCCTTTCCCTGCGAGGCTCCCAGTTCAAATCCAGCCTGTCAGCAGTGATCCAAAAACATCACCATTTGGTAGCTGCCCTCAGCTAAAGGCAGTCAAACAGATGTCCACATCATAACAAAATCCACCAGCAGTATCGGCAGCTCTGTGGCAATCTCAGTGGAGAAGCCAAGGACTGAGTGAGGCTGGAGACTGAACTATCCCTTCAGCCCCTACAAATGATCTGATCCTCCAGATCAGGGTCTGGGGACATGGACGGGACGGTGAAGGGGAAGCTTACTGTGCAGCTCTCTGTGCTAACACTCTTCTGCGTCTGAGGCCACTGGACTCTAGAGATGGCATTCTTGCCCTTCACCGGAACTAAATTCACACAAAGATCTAGAAAGGTAAACAGGGAACTTCCTGCTAAACCCCCTCAGTGCTTGATCCTTTGTTAATTTTAGCTTGTGCCCTCTTGTTTAGAGCTGGTCTGGTATTTTTTGCCAAAACTTATTCCCCCCCCGCCGAATGCCCATTTGTTAAAAGCAAACTGTTCACACAAAGGGTCGGTTTTGACAAACCTCCCAATTCCAAACATTTGGGGAAAGGAAACATTTGGAAGTTGTCAAAACATCACATTTTGACATTTTCAAAATAGAAGCTTTCAATCTGGAGGGTCAAAATGACTATTTGCTTTGAATTTTAGAAAATTTCCACAAAAAAGGGTTTAAATGAAAAAAAAAAACATTTTGAATTTATCTAAACAGAATGTTTCTATCAACCTGAATGGATTTTTTTTTTCCAGGTTCTTGATTTGTGAAAATTTTCAAGATTTTGACTTTTCATCCTGATTCAGGATGGGGAAATTTGTGGAATCTTGAAAATTCCCTACTCCTGATTTTGAACTTGTACCATTATTTACAACTTAAATCACGTTGCCTCTTAATTGCCACTTCTTTAATGAAAATAAATGTAATGAGCCAAATTGCTCTTCAGAGTTGTAATGCGTGAAACTCTATCATGCTTGTAGTCATCTGCAGTAGCTATTCCAATTCTTCTGCATTTAGCAAAATACTTTAGAGGTTCCCTCACCAGCTGTTTGTATAGGGATAAAATGATGGTATCTTCTGATTGTTCCAGACCTCAGATAATCACACAGGCATCCCAGGGCTCCAACTCTCCATTTACCAATCCCTGTCTGGCTGTCTAGGTGCACCACAGAAGTGTAACAGGCACTGACCACAGGTTGTGTGATGCAACAGGGCCCAACGGCTGAGCCTTGGGCATTTACCTCAGACTGGGTGGTACCTGAAGCTCATGTTACTCACTCTGTGTTGTGAGCACTGACTCCAGGCTGGCGGTGCCCGGGTCTGCCCGGGCAGGGGACGCTGGCCCCCCGCTGGCGGTGCCCGGGACAGGCGCTCAGTGCCCCCCGCTGGCGGTGCCCGGGTCTCCCCGGGCAGGGGACGCTGGCCCCCCGCTGGCGGTGCCCGGGACAGACGCTCAGTGCCCCCCGCTGGCGGTGCCCGGGTCTCCCCGGGCAGGGGACGCTGGCCCCCCGCTGGCGGTGCCCGGGACAGACGCTCAGTGCTCCCCGCTGGCGGTGCCCGGGACAGGCGCTCAGTGCCCCCCGCTGGCGGTGCCCGGGTCTCCCCGGGCAGGGGACGCTGGCCCCCCGCTGGCGGTGCCCGGGACAGGCGCTCAGTGCTCCCCGCTGGCGGTGCCCGGGACAGGCGCTCAGTGCTCCCCGCTGGCGGTGCCCGGGTCTGCCCGGGCAGGGGACGCTGGCCCCCCGCTGGCGGTGCCCGGGACAGGCGCTCAGTGCCCCCCTCTTACCCTCCTGCTTGGAACCGCGGCTCCCCTCCGCGATCAGCAGCGTGAGGACCAGCCCGGGCAGCAGGAGCAGCTGGGGCAGCATCGGGGCGACTTGTGGCGGATCCTGGGCTCCCCGAGTCCGGTTCCGGCTCCAGCCGCGGCGCTGCCTGCAGACCGGACCCAGCCCTGTGCACCGGGGAGCGGGACAAAGCGGGCACCCACCGCGGCCGACTCCCGGCGCTGCGAGGTTCTCGCTGCCACGCACTAAACACGCCCCTCCGCGGGGCTCCTCCCTGCCGCCCGGGCTCAGCCCCTTCCCTCCAGCCCGGGCGGCGGATCGCTGGAGCCGCCTGGGGCAAGGGCCCAGCACACCGAAAGCTGGGGAGTCTGCCCACCCCACTGCCTCCCCCCCACCGCTAACCCAGTCCCCAGCCTGGGGGACCTGGGGCAGGCAGGGTTCCTGCTCCGGGCTGCCCTCACCCCATCCCCACCGCCCCATTTCAGGGGGGCTTTATGGACACACCTCGTTACGTATTGTGGGCGATTTGGGCGTGACAAATGCTACACAGAGAGATCGTCTCTAGTGCTCCTTAGAAATGAACGAATGTGGCCAAGTTCAGATCCCAACTTTCCCAAAGGGTATATGTTGGGGTGGGGGGTGTCTTCAGGGGAATGCCGGCTTTTGCTTTGGACCCCCCCTACCCCCGCATTGTGAGTGTACATCCAGTGGTGCTGGAACTGGGGGGGGGGGGCGCAGCTGGATTGAAGTAGTAATAACAAACACCAGATAACATGGTTTCCATCATCAGCACCCTGACGGTTCCAGACTCCCCGTGTGTATCAGGACCCAAGGGATAGATTTGTAATGAAGGAGCTGAGGGAAGTGGAGCACTTAATCGTGGTCAGAGATGAGCCACTAGAAGTTAGCATGTGATTGTAGGTGCTGGAACTCAGGGTCTTGCATACCCTGTGGCTTGAAGTGGTTTCCATCATATACAGGGTTTACAGTTTGGTTCAATGGCTCTCAGCACCCCCACGGCAATAGAACCTCAGAATTACAAACACCAGAGTCAACCACAAAACCTGATTTGGAACCAGAGGTACACAATCAAGCAGCAGCAGAGACGACCAAAAAAAAAAAAAAAGGCAAATGCAGTACCGTATTGTGTTAAACGTAAACTAGTAAAAAAAAGGAAAGCCACGTTTCTTCAGCATAGTAAAGTTTCCAGGCTGTAGTAAGTCAATGTTCAGTTGTAAACTTTTGAAAGAGCCATAATGTTTTGTTCAGGGTTAGGTACATTTCAGAATTACAAACCACCTCCATTCCCCACCGAGTTTGTAACTCTGAGGTTCTACTGTATACAAATTGTCCCAGCCCCCCTGCACATGGTTTGCACATTTGCAGACAGTAAGCATGAGAAAGTTGAAGCAGAAAAAGATTACACACAGCTTTGGAATTTGGGGATCATTATTAAATACTTTCCTTCCACCTGTCAGTTCACATTAGTTGCCTCTTACTAGCATAGTAAAAAATCTATTACAATACTCACATAGATACGTGGTGTGTTTCATCCGCTACCATTTATCACTCATTTATCCTTTTGCTTACATTTATTTTTCTGTTTATCATTAAGAACCTGGTTAGTTCATCTTTAATTGTTTTGTTGTGCAAGCATTTCCCCCCCTTGAAGTCCTGCTTAGTTCTATAACAAGGCTATTTTATATGTTTGGTTTGACTTATTGGTGTAATAAAAATACATTAATTTAAAAGGATGAGGCGGGGGGTTCTGGTAATTTTTGTAAGGTACTGAATGTTGCGCCGAGTAAACCCATCTCTGATACTGACTTGCTGTGTGGCCTGGAGCAAGTTATTAAATATTATTTATTATTATTTATTATTTCTACTATTTATATTGCAGTAGAACCTAGAGCAGGAGTGGCCAAACTTACTGGCCCTCCAAGCCACGTACGACAATCTTCAGAAGTTCAAGAGCCAGGGCACATCTGCCAGGAGCCGGGGGTTGAGGCTGCTGAAGCCCCAAGCCCTGGCAGGTGCGCCCCACAGGGCTGAAGCCCCAAGCCCCTCCTCCTCGCAGGGCTGAATTGAACCCACTGACTGTATGTGAGGATAGGAAATCTGTCAGGGAAGAGGGAATAGCACTGGGTAGATCAACAGGGGAACTGGGGTATATGAAAGTCAGGGGCAGAGAACTGGAGATGGTAGAGCATGTGCACTGGGATAGAAAAAAGTGCTATAGTATCAGAGAGATGGGGAGTGCTTGACTGAGGACAGGGAGTAAGTATCAGGAAATGTACAGCATGTGTCAGGATCTTAGCATCAGAGTAATGGATCAGATGTTGGATGCTTCCTGATCACAAAGCTCACAGTTGTAAATCAGAGAAGAAACTCACTCAGTGATGTAGAATCCTGTGTCCCAAACCTGCTGTCTTTAGGCAGGCAAAACAAACTTGCAATCAAGTGGAATTTTAGTTCCCTATGGGCCTCTGCGGGGGAAACCTAAGGAAGCAAGATCTTGAAAGGGAAGAGAAAATATGAAGTGCATCAAAGATATCCCAGTGAGATGTAGGTCTATAGTTTTATAACTAGTTGGGGCATTCCATTTTGCTTCATGTAAGAATACTGGCAACCTTGACACCTCAACAAAGAGCCATAGATCTGATTTATTTGTGCAATCAAAGTAAATGCCTGATGTGTTTAAGTCACCTTTGATTCCAGTCCCTGACCTCAGAGTAGTGATTTTCTCAATATAGTTGGGCAAACAGAAAAGTCTTCAGTATAAAACAATGCACCACAGCAGATAGCAATCTGATAGGCTATGGACTTTCCCTAGAAAACCTGCCTCTTCAAACGTGCCAGGTCTCATTCGTTTTATTTTAAAGGAAGATCCTTTCACTTGGGATTTGTTTAATTAGAGACAAGCCCGAACCAAAACGCTGGACTCAAATCCCAAGGCAACTCAAATCCATCAATGCCCCCCAACCTGTGTGTGACCTTTAGGTGCTACTGCAATATAAATACTGAATAAATATCTTTATAATAAGGCAGATCCAAACCCCAGATCTGGACACACCAAACATTGGGGAAGTTTGGATCTGGATTTCAAACTCCTACTGTCAGGGAAAGTTCAGATCCAATGTTTTGGCTGAGCCCTTTATATAGATTCAAATTTCAAATCTGTGAGTTCAGGTTTGGAGCCAGGTCTCAAGTTCAGATCCAGGTTTTGATTCAGCCCTTTATGTGGATTCAAACTGGATTCAGCTCCACATTTTCATCTCAGATTTTTGGAACAGGCCTGTCTGTCTCTCATTTTAAGAAGAAAAGGAGTACTTGTGGCACCTTAGAGACTAACCAATTTATTTGAGCATGAGCTTTCGTGAGCTACAGCTCACTTCATCAGATGTTTACCGTGGAAACTGCAGCAGACTTTATATACACACAGAGAATATGAAACAATACAATTCATATTCTCTGTGTGTATATAAAGTCTGCTGCAGTTTCCACGGTAAACATCTGATGAAGTGAGCTGTAGCTCACGAAAGCTCATGCTCAAATAAATTGGTTAGTCTCTAAGGTGCCACAAGTACTCCTTTTCTTTTTGCGAATACAGACTAACACGGCTGTTCCTCTGAAACCTCTCATTTTAAGTATTTCCATTCTAAAATGAGAGATTTCTAGGTGCATTTTAAACCTGAATTTGTCATTGTGTATAATCTCCCCTTATTGAAACTGTCCCAGCCTGGCAGCCTTGCTTGCATTCTGCAGCTATACCAACCATCCCAGTGATTGTATGTTTCTTTCCTGGTTCTCTGTTTGTCCTCTTTGCCCTCCTGCTGGAATTCGTCGCCTGTCTTTTTAAACAGCAGAAGCTGCCAGTGCAGATGTTCCAGTGAGTACGTGCAACACGTGCTTCATGTGAAGCATCAGCTTGCCAACGATTTAAAGAAACAGAACTCAGTTTTAATAGGTCCTCAACCAAATAAGTGGATACCCTGGAGGAAAAATCGTGGCCCTATTTAAATTAATCAGAGGGAATTTTATCATTCACTTGAGGTACTGGGATTTCGCCCTCCATTTTTTTAAAAGATCGCAGATGCCATAAAGTCAGTAATGTATTTACAGGGAGGAAGGCAAGAAACTTTTCTCCCCTCTTTCCCCTCACTAAACTGTCAGTTCTCTGGCTCTAAATAGTTAATTTCCCACCCAGTGAACACCTTTCCTACCCCACTTCTGCTCATTATATTTCTCTGTGATTTGTACTGTCATTTGAAAACTATAGGGCAAAGCACAATTTGCATTGGCTTGGTCTGTAGATTTCAGTCCCAGCATAAAGCTTATTTTTTCCATTCACTATACAGCGTGGGCAAATATTTAAACCTAACAGAAGAGACCCCAGCTTTTTCTCCTTAATCTTACAGGCTGTGCTGGGATAACAGGAATAAAATGTAATTAACAACTTGTATTATGAGAAAAAAATTGGTTTAGTCCGTAAAGTCAGCAGATTTAAGGAGGCAAAATATAATTCCTTACATTGAAATGTGGCCATGACTCCTTGGCTGATACTACAGGTACCATGAAATCGTCACATGGCCAAGAATTTGGTTTGAACAAAAGACAGTATCTTCAGCCATACAGCACCCTCCGTGTTGGGGTACTGATTCAATACTGACTCTAAATCATTGACACCACTTCCTGCAGCCACTAGACGTTCTCTGGAGTAGTCTCATCCAAGTAACAACTAATCCTCAGAAAAGAACTGTCTGGCCAACTTTAATTTTATAAGCAAAATCATTCTTTTTGCCTTGAGACTGGTGTAAAATCTGCAGAAACTACAGAAATGTATTTAAAGAGCAACTTAAAATCAAATGAATGAGATTTAAGTGGCTCATTTGAGCCAGCTGCTTAAATATCGTATTTCAGACCAACGTGATACTACGAGGTTGAGATCTAGACAGTCTGAAAAGAGAGATTTATAATAAGAAGCTGGTGGTATTCCAGCAGGGCTGCTCTAGGTGATGCTCTCTCTACAGTGCAGTAACAGTACCCACTTTATATTATAAGAAACCCATTGCCAAGTCAGGCTGGTTTTTAAATCAGACTCTGGAAGGCTGCCTGATTTTGGTATGTGTCTGTCAAGTGGTAGCCAAAGAGCAGAAAAGCTTTTATGAATTACTAATGATCCAATGCAACGGATGGAATTGCTCTGTGTAGATCTTGCATATTCCCTTAGCAGAGACTTGAAACAAGCCCCTGATACAGTAGGGTCTACACTGTGCTGGAAGTTGCTCTTTGCATACCTTGACTAGAGGTGATTCCACATTTTAAACAAATTTGAGATTCAGGAAGTGGGGGAAGGAGAGCAAGAATGAAATTCAAGCGTCCTTCAGCTACACTGAGAGAGTAAAGTTGAGGCGTACATCTCCCCTTGCCTCTCCAGTGGTTGCATCTATGTCTGACACTTTATCATGTGAGTGTATTTGGAACATATCACCCTACTGTAACCAGAAATAGAACAAGACAAATTAGAACTTTTAAAGAGTTTCTGACTGCCCAGTTGTGCCACACTGGGGTTCAAAGCACATCTCCAAAGAGGAGAATATCTACTCTTCATTTTATCTCTGTCACTTTCTGTTTGACCTCTGCCAACACCAGAACAGTAACAGCTAGAGAGCTCTGCCTGATTGCTGGGAAGAGAAATCTAACAAGGAAGTCACAGCTGGGGGCAACAAGCACAGGAGTTAGATTCTCAGAAAGAACTGATTTCAGAACAACTTTTAACCTGTAACTAATCATGGACTTCCTTGGACACATATAACCTAGCAAGGCCACAGAGCTCTGGTACTGCCTGCAGATAGCTGGAGACGAGTCCACAGAGACACACACCTCGATCTAACATTGGTCCCAGCAGCACCCAGCCTGGCACTGCCCCCACCCTCCCATCAGCATCTCAGGAGCTCGCCACAGTCAGCACAGAGCCTAACACTGCTCTGTCTACACACACCCAGCCTGGCACCGCCCCCGGCCCCCAGCGCGCACCCAGCCTGGCACCGCCCCCGGCCCCCAGCATTCACCCAGCCTGGCACTTCCCCCGGCCCCCAGCATTCACCCAGCCTGGCACCGCCCCCGGCCCCCAGCGCGCACCCAGCCTGGCACCGCCCCCGGCCCCAAGCATTCACCCAGCCTGGCACTTCCCCCGCCCCCAGCACGCACCCAGCCTGGCACTGCCCCCCCACAGCACATCCAGCCTGGCACTTCCCCCGCCCCCAGCGCACACCCAGCCTGCCACTGCCCCCGCCCCCAGCGCACACCCAGCCTGGCACTTCCCCCGCCCCCAGCGCACACCCAGCCTGCCACTGCCCCCGCCCCCCAGCGCGCACCCAGCCTGGCACCGCCCCCGCCCCCCAGCGCGCACCCAGCCTGGCACCGCCCCCGCCCCCAGCGCGCACCCAGCCTGGCACCTCCCCCGCCCCCAGCATTCACCCAGCCTGGCACCGCCCCCGGCCCCAGCGCGCACCCAGCCTGGCACCGCCCCCGGCCCCAGCGCGCACCCAGCCTGGCACTGCCCCCACCCCCAGTGCGCACCCAGCCTGGCACTTCCCCCGCCCCCCAGCGCGCACCCAGCCTGGCACTGCCCCCACCCCCCAGCGCGCACCCAGCCTGGCACTTCCCCCGCCCCCCAGCGCGCACCCAGCCTGGCACCGCCCCCACCCCCAGCATTCACCCAGCCTGGCACCGCCCCCGGCCCCAGCGCGCACCCAGCCTGGCACTTCCCCCGCCCCCCAGCGCGCACCCAGCCTGGCACTTCCCCCGCCCCCCAGCGCGCACCCAGCCTGGCACCGCCCCCGCCCCCAGCGCGCACCCAGCCTGGCACCGCCCCCGCCCCCAGCGCGCACCCAGCCTGGCACTTCCCCCGCCCCCCAGCGCGCACCCAGCCTGGCACCGCCCCCGCCCCCAGCGCGCACCCAGCCTGGCACCGAACCCTCCACCTTCCCCGGACCCCTAAGGGTTAAGCCCGCCTTGTCTGTCGTAAAGCGTCGTGCTCCGGGTCAGGCTCCGCTTTCCGGCCGCGGGGGCGCTCGGTTTGCGGCAGGTCGGGCAGGCGCGGGCGGAAGCGCGGCTCGGGTGCGGGCCGGGCGGAGGGAGGCGCGCAGGCCGGGGATGAGGGCCCCCCCACGGGGCGGCTGGTAGCTCCAGGCCGCGGGCGACTCCAGGCCCCCCCCGCCCCCCATGTGGCTGCAGCAGCGGCTGAAGGGCTTCCCGGGGCTGCTCTCCAGCAGCTGGGCCCGGCGCCTCCTGGCCCTGCTCGGCTTCCTGCTCGTGGCCTACTGGTACCTGGGGGGCGCCCGGCCGCGCCTGCCCTGGGGCGCCGGGGAGCCGCGCGGCGGGGAGGCCGGGCTCTGCCTCCAGGCCGAGACGCGGGCCTGGCCGGGGCTGGAGGAGCGCGGCGATGCCCTGAGGCTGCGCCTCCCCGGCGACGGCGCCCCGGAGGCTGCGGGGGGGCACCCGGCCCTAGTGGGCAACGGCTTCCTGCTGCTGGACGTCGCCGCCAACCGGCTCTGGGTGTCCGCCGGGGCCTCCGCGGCCGGCCCGGCCCACGCCACCGACTACCCGGCGCTGGTGCAGCTCAAGGCGGTGAGCGGGCAGGCTGAGGCCCGGGCCGCGGCGGTGGTGCTGCGGGACGGGGCGGTGCGGCGGGTGCGGTGCGTCCCGAGCGGGCAGGGGCCGGCCGCAGCCCAAGCCCCCGCCCGCGACTGCGTGACGGTCCGGGAGGAGCTGCTGGCCCACCGCAGCCGGCCCCACCTCTACCTGCAGCGGATCCACATCGCCAACCCCACCGAGAGGGTCATCGCCTTCGAGGCCTCCACCCCTTCCTCCCCCTCCTCTGCCCTGGGAGCCAAGTTCATCACCAGCCTGGAGAAGGTGGGGGACCGGCAGTTCCTGTTCTCGTCCGGCCGGGTGCTCCTTGCTAGCAGCTCCAAGGTGGTGCTGGTGGTGGTGGCTGCCAAGAAACTGGTGACCCGGGTGCAGGTGGCACCCAAGTCTCATTTCCATGAGACAGTGCTGTCCGTTGTATACACCTCAGAGCCCATAGAGCCCTCCAGCCTGGAGGAAACCTTCAGCAAGCTGAGGGAGTTGGCTAAGAAGGAGATGCTGGAGGTGATGCAGATGGGGGTTGAGGAGCTGTTCCAGGAGCACCAGCAGACTTGGTCCGATTTGTTTATTTCAGGTAAGGAGAGCTAGGTTCACTTGAAAACCAAGTAGCGAGAGCACCCCATTGCATTAACAGGTGAGCTCCACTCACAACGTTCTGGTCACTTATGAAGCATTTCGGCTCACGTGAAATTTCATCCTTCCTCTGAGATGGTTAGAGGGACAGTAGGGATGTCTCAGGTTGTTAATAACCTAATGCTTTTTGCTCAAAGCACTTCAAAGGTAGCTAAACATTATTAGATAAAGAAACAAAGGTTAAGGAGAGAACTTTAAGAAGTGGCTTCTGATTTCTAGTCCCTGCTCTAGATCTGCCACTGGCTTGCTGTGTAATCTGAGGCAAATCAGAGGCTAAAACTAAGTAGCCTCTGATCCTGGCTGCCCAATCTGAGAAACCTTAGTCTAGTTTTTCAGAAGTTCTTAACTTCAATTAAAGTTGTGGGTGCTAATGGGACCGGCAGCAGCTGAATACTAAGACAAGGTCTCTTCTGGGCCTATTCAGTGAGACTGAGAGGTCATCTCATCTAGCCCTGTTTGCTGAGACAGAACCAAATATACCTAGACCATCCCTGACAAGTGTTTGTCTAACCCATTCTTAAAAACTTCCAACGATGGGATTCCACAATTTCCCCGAAAGCCTATTCCAGTACTTAAATACCCTTAAAGTTAGAAAGTTTTTCCTAATATTTAACCTAAGTCTTTCTGGCTGCAGATTAAGCCCATTACTTCTTGTCCTACCTTAAATGGACATGGAGAACAATTGATCACTGTCCTTTTTATAGCAGGCCTTAACATATCTGAAGATTTATCAAGTCTTCTCTCCCCCCCCGCCCCCGCCCAAGACTAAACATACCCATTTTTAACCTTTTCTCAGAGGTAATCTATTGTTACAGGCTGGAAATCAATTCTAGGGATCAGTAGGATGAGACTACAAAGTACCTCATAAATCTGGTAAATTACAGTTTGTAAAGCTTTTCAAAAAGCATGGAAAATCCAACTACATTAATAAGGAAGTTAGTCACCGTTACACATACATCCACAGGGTCTCAGAGCAGCAGAAGTTCTATTAACATAACTAGAGAGAATTCAACTATAGACATGCTTAACCAAGAGCTCCTTGGTTTCTCCAGGAATAATGTAATAGTCCTGTACTTGCTTTAGACTGGGTAGGGTTGGTTAACACTAAGTTAATGTCAGTTATGTGAGTGTACTGGAACTGAAGTAGCCTTGATGGGTCCCTATGTGTTATACATGTGTACAATTCTACGGAAAGGGAGTCTGTAAGTCTTCCTTCACAGGATATATATCTTGCCCATTAAAATTTCCTCTGGGCTGAAACTTAGTACAAGGTGTCCACATAGCAATTTTTTAAAAAAAAAAAGAGAAAAATGCAACTTTTCCTGTTTTGATTTATAATAAATGGGACATGATCAGGTCCCTAATTTGTTCCATTCACTTCAGTGTTTTCAAAACAAGTTAAAATGGAAGATACCAGAGTAAGAAATGGCTGAGCACTGGCAGCCAAGCGTGAGCTTTGCACTCAGTTCCTTGTCACCCTCACACCAACATCTGTGTAGCTGTTGGCACCAGTGTCTGCAAATCTGAACTTCCTGTTTTCTCTATTTAAACACTTGTTGACAGACAGGTGTGACATTGAGCGATTTTTTTTCCTATATTGCAGGGGTCGAAATGAGAAAGATTACAGATTCCCACACACCATCCAGCAAGACTGTCAATATGACTCTCTACTATGTCCTATCTTGCATGCCAGCTCCTCTACTGGATCCACTCATTGGTGGTGAGGACAGAGAAAAAATGGAAGCCAACTTGAAATATGCTGACCACTGCTTCAGTGGCCATGCAACCATGCATGCAGAGAACCTGTGGCCCGAGAAGCTGTCCAGTGTTCCTCAGATTCTGCAGCTCTCAGACTTGTGGAAGCTGACTCTCCAGAAGCGGGGATGCAAGAGCCTGGTGGCAGCTGGGGTCCATGGACTCATGCAGGGGATGGTGCTCAGCTTTGGAGGTCTGCAGTTCACAGAAAACCATCTCCAGTTTCAGGCTGACCCTGATGTGCTTCACAACAGCTATTCCCTGCGTGGGATCCACTATAACAAAGACCTGATTAATCTGGCTGTTCTGCTGGATGCTGAAGGAAAGCCCTTCCTGCATGTGTCTGTGAAGTTCCAGGACAAGCCAGTTAGGCTGTATGCCTGCGAGGCGGGCTGCTTGAATGAGCCTGTGGAGTTGACATCCGAGCTGCGGGGTCACACCTTCCCTGTCATGGTGACTCAGCCTATCACACCATTACTTTATATATCTACAGACCTGACCCATCTGCAGGACCTGAGACACACGCTACATCTGAAAGCTATCCTGGCCCATGAGGAGCACATGGCCAAGCAGTACCCAGGTTTACCCTTCCTGTTCTGGTTCAGTGTGGCCTCATTAATCACACTCTTCCACCTGTTTCTGTTCAAACTCATCTACAATGAATACTGTGGGCCAGGAGCCAAGCCACTCTTCAGGAGTAAGGTATAAAGCTGCCACTGTCCGCTGCTTTCTTGGGAGCCAAGTTATCAGCCTGGTTTTCTGTCAGCTGTTAGGGAGGTTCTCTCTGGTTGTGAAAGGGTTTTGAATCTGTCTTGAAGTGTGTGTGTGCACGCGTGCACACATGCACACTTGTCCCGGAAAGGTGACTCTTCTGGCAAGACAGTAGGATTAGGTCAGGGAGACTGCAAGACTCAACCATTAGCAAAATAAATCCATTGTTATTCCTTGTAAAACCCTTTGGATGGCTACTATTTAAAGCAGACCCCCTCTTTCACTGCAGAAACTTAGAGGTTTGTTTGTATTAACACCACCGTTGCAGCAGTGACACCATATGGGGTTTGTCATGCAGTTATACAGTCGTGGAATGCTAGTGACAAAGCTGCGTGCTTTTTCCATGGAGTACTCTTATCCCCACTGTTGTGTGGGCATTGCTTGCACCCTTGTCTGCTGTGAGTGAATTGTATAATATGGAAATTCACACACACGTGCAAGCTCCCGCCCTAGTCCAGATGCTTATTTGTTGGGTCTGTGGATAAATATTCTAAACTTGTAGTCACTGCGTGGTTCTCACTGAATGTCACCTTTACCAGCCTCAGTTTGGAGACGTACAAAACCAATATTCGTTCTCCTGCTATTTAGACTAAATATAGAGCCATCCTGAAGGCAGGACAGAGTGTTCTTTTCTGAAAGCTGGGGATTTGGGCCCCAAGATTTTTTGCACCTCCCAGCTGCATAAGGGCTTTGAGTACTTGGTTTACTACGGTACCTTAAGATTAGTGGCCAGGGTGACTTGGCATAGTCAAGGGCAAGAGTGGAAGAGATGTACTTGGTACAGAACAGGGACTAGGAAACATTCTCCTTCTCTTAGTGCCAATATTTTCTAGTTGCACCTTACTGGCCTGGAAGGGAAAATGAAAAATTAGACTGACTTGCTGTGTGAGCCAAGTGCGTTGTTCAAAACCTCCTCTCTTTAAGATCAATTTTAAGACTTAACTGCAGAATTGTTGTGTGTGTTTATTAATAAACAGTCACTAAATAGAGACGTGCTCAGGGGAAACATTCTGGCTTCAGGTTTCAGAGTAACAGCCGTGTTAGTCTGTATTCGCAAAAAGAAAAGGAGTACTTGTGGCACCTTAGAGACTCACCAATTTATTTGAGCATAAGCTTTCGTGATGCATCCGATGAAGTGAGCTGTAGCTCACAAAAGCTTATGCTCAAATAAATTGGTTAGTCTCTAAGGTGCCACAAGCACTCCTTTTCATTCTGGCTTCAGATTGTCTTACTTTTCTAAATCAGAAAAGCAAATTAAATGAAGGTTAGCTGAGGCTGGACTAGACACTGGACTTAGGTTAATGTTCACAAAATAAGAGGGGGTTAGAGATGGACTTTCAAGGAGATTCTCTCCTCTCTCATATGCAAGTAACTTCTTGGCTCCCTGACTGCTGTTGGGAGACTGATCCTGAGTGGTGCTGAACACGTGCATTTCTGTGAGGTCATTGGGCGTTGAAGGTTCTCCAGCACTTGTGGCTAGACTCCAGCTAGACATAGGAAGATCACAGAAATCTGCAGACAGTTGCATGATCTCCCTGAGATCATGATCAAAATATTAATGCAAAGGGAAAAGTGCTCAGGAAGTCATTTGTATTGTGGTGTGTGGCTACTGCATCCTGGAACTCAAACTGTCTTATGACCCTTATTCACTGCTGTCTATATCGCTCTCTGCCTTTGCTACTGAAGGATTGGGGAGACTCACCTTCTGCCTTTTACATAATGGATTGTGTTCACCATTACAGCTTATTAGCACTGACACTATCCATTGAATTAGAGAAACTGCACAGCCATAGACTTGGAGCTGAGTAAGCATCTGTTTCTTGCATTGGTGCTCTTTGCTTTGCAAGGAGTCGTGCAATGTCCAGCAGATTAGCTCATTCAATGTCTTGGGCTGTAGCCAGCTACAATGAAGATGGTACAGAGCCTGTGTGGTCTAATGACAGCTCCGTGCCACAGACGGGGATGAAGTGAAATCTGTTGCTGAAATATAAGGTTTCTGTAGCTGTAAGCAAGATAACACCTTGTTTTATTAATTGCACAGGAAGATCCCAGTGTCTGAGCAAGTGAACTAACAGTCCTGCTTTCAGCCTCCATTTGCACAAGACACCTAGTGCCCGACAGTTCTGCGGCTGAGAACAAGGACCTTCTGAAAGCAACAACCCTTTTGTGCCTTGTTAAGAGGGGAATCCGTGACTTCGAAAGTTTATGGTGATTCAAAGGTTTACACTAGAAGCTCATGTATCACTGGGGTGTCTTTTTCTGTGTAACGTGTTCAGTTCTGTAAGATTAATCCACGTGGTGAGGAATACTTGAAAATATGAGTCCTTTGATTCTTTTTAACTTTACAGGAAAATAAAGAATGAGCGTTCCCTTCAGAGTTAACCTAACTAGAAAATTCTTTAATTCAATGTCACTTCTCCTTTCTAGAATGCATTTTAATTTATTGCACTGCAGGGCAGGGGTGGGACAGGATGTTAATTTTGCATTCAAATGTATAGCAAACACCCACTTAAACTGTACATATAAGTGCTGGTGTAACAAGTTTAGCTCAGGCTCTGATTGTAGAGTGCAAAATAATCAGTTTAATGAAGCGATTTCTGGGTTATATTTGGAAATGCTGACCTGCCAATTTTCTGTTCTGAGCATAATATTGAGACTTTGTGCATTGGTATGTTCTGGCTTCTGGGGAGGCATCCTACTTTATAGTGATTTGAAGATTGTTTGGTTTTAAAATTCCAAAGCTGTTGTTTTTAAATAAATACCTTTCAGTCTACACATGTTATGGTTCACTTTTTCCATAGGTTCAAAAGAAAAAGCAGCACCTTTTGGAAATGGAGTGCCAGCAGCTCTAGTTACAGTCAGAACCAAGGACGCTATTGAAGTGGGTTTGGATTTAAGGGGAAAAATAATTAAATAGGGAAAAATGGTGGGTAAAGGGCCAAGAACTCCAAACATTCTCTAAATCACGGGTCAAAGTAAAATTTTGCACACCCAATAGCTAGACGTTGAGAAACTTATTTCCAGGCCATGACCTTTTTAGAAAGAACAAAAGATGCTATTCCTCAGTACTTTGAGAAGCAGAAAACAGACCGTACAACTTCAGCCTTGCCCAGTATATTCCACATAGAATGGGGGGAGAAGGAACCAGGTCTTAAGACAAACTTATTTTTTCTGTGCTTTCCCTGCTATGCTATAGGCCAAAAAAGGATCCCTTGAACCCACCCCTGAAGACTTGTCCCTTAAAGCAGTAATATTTACTCATTTTATATTTTAAGGTTGAGATTTTCAAGCAGCCTAGGGGATTTAAACATCTTCCATTAATTTTAAATGTCTAGATACCCTAGACTATCTGGGAAATCTTAACCTGTGTTTTAAAGTCAATATTTTAAACTGAACTCTCAGAAGATCTGTTGTAGGGAAATGCCAAACTAATGAGATCTGATCCTGTGGTATTTCTACCATCCACTAAAACAGTACGAGTTTAGTTATGTGAAACAGGGTCATGTCCATGGTGTCAGTAAAAGTTTCCTCAGTTATCCAAACTTACTCAGTGCTCCTGCTGCCATTTAGATGATTGAGAAGACCTGCTTAGTATACCCCCCCTGCAAAAAAAAATTCCTCAAGGCAGAGTTTGCAAAACCTCTCAGGGCAATAGTCAGATAGTGCCAGAAAAGGGAATAAGAGCAGTGTATTTACTCGCAGTAAGCTAATACCACACCAGAGACTACTGCTTCTGGAAAAACTTTTTCTGTAACAGGGTTTTATCTGAAGGACTGATCAGTGGTTTATCGGTTCAGCAGCAGCACCTTGTATCTTATTTCCCCGCACAGTATTGAAGAGAACATGATGCGTCTGAATTATGAGGAAAGTAGACTCCTACTTCTTTACTACTTAAAGATCAGGGCAGTTCATGGTCAGGGGTTTCTCAGTGTTAATGTCAGTACTTTGTTCTGGAAACTAAGCCCAAGGCTAGTAACTGCCAAGGAATTTCTGATGAGAATAAGTGACCTGTCTTCAGAGCTGTCTCCAAGTAATAAAATGAGGTGCTTGTAACACTGGGAAGAAACACATTACCAGTTCTTCTAAGGTAGATGGCAGCAGCAGACAAAGCATGCTCAGTAGTTACAGGCAGGGCTGCTAAGGTTGCCCAACACGTTCCATTCTAAGACCCTGTTTACAATTACTAATAACAGCTTTGCCAAACTTTTAGCATTCAAGTTGAAATTTTCCATGCTGCATGTTGCCTCGGGGGGAGGGGGAGGGAAATGTTTCTGAGAATGAAAGTAGGGGAAAATACTGCTTTGCACACTTAAAAAAAAAAAATTTGACCAGAATTTCTTTTAAACAGCTTTGGTGCCCCCCATGTGCTTGTGCAGGGAGTTGAAATTTGGGGAGAGGATAGCCATTGTGTCAGGGATGTGACTTCCTGTCCCTGTGAAAATCCATCAAAATTTGGCCAAGTTATAAGGGGTTGAAAAATTGCTTCTCACACGCTCAGAAACTTCTTAACAGGTGAGTGGTTAAATTCCCTGAAGACTCAATCTGCCATGGGCATGCTCTAGCTTTGGGCTGAACAGGACTTCCTCTGCACTCGCAGCTCTGGTTTGTGGCAGGCCACACCATGCTGGCTCTCGGTACCTGAACTAAGCACATGGAGACTTTCTCCAGTACTCCCATTGACCCCTCCCTGGTCCAGCAGCATGATGGAAGAACCTGCCTGATTAGAATACAGAGGGGACAAAAGCTGGACTGGGGCAGGGGGAGTAGATTGGGACAGAGAGCCAGAGAGTGGGACTGGAGGCTAGTGGGAAGGGACAGGGAATTGGGCTGGGTACAGGAGAGTGGGAGCCAAGGGGAGGGCTGTGACTGGCTGGGCAAGGAGCCGTAGCTGGGGGTGGGATTGAGATTGGATAGAAGGCAATGGGGACTAGCTGGGCAAGGAGACAGAATGGGAACTGAGGTGTGGGGGAAGCTTTAAGGATGACCAATCTGGCAAGGCGCTAGGGAGAACTGGGACTGGCTGGGCAAGCAGACTAGCACAAGAAGCCCAGGCGATGGGGGAGACGCTGAGATTGGAGGGAGATGAGAACTGGGAGCTACTGGGGATGGGGAATGTGGGTGAGGAAGAGAGATCGGACCTGGGAGGAGGCTGGGAGTTGAGACTGGCTGAGTGAGGGAATGGATACTGGGAAGGGTCTGCGATCAGATGAGGTGGGGAGAGACAAACTAAACTACTGAGGAGAGGAGACAGATCTGATTAGGAACCAGAGGAGAACTGGGACTGTCAGGGCAACCAGACTAGGACATGAAGAGGACACATTGGATGAGGAACCTGGGGAGGGAGATAGGGACTGGTGGGGTGACTGGAGGACAGGGCTGGGGAGAGACAGATCGGATGTGGGGGTGGGGAGACTGGTAATTTGGAGGGATGGGACTAGGACTTGCTGGGCAAGGACACGGCTGAAACATCTGAGGAGTGGAGACTGGGACTGGCTAGGTAACGAGAATGGGACTGAAAGGAGGAGCCAAAGATGAGGAATGGGGAGGTTGGAAGAGACAAAAAAGTGTCAAACTTGGGGGAAGAAGACTCTGTTCCCACGAGAACACACCGCTACAGAGCCAAGGAAGGAACTCCCTCTTCCCTCTGCTGTCAGCAAATAACTGAAATGCACTGGCAAAATGTTCCGCCCCAGCCCGTGCTGGTTCACATGGAGGCTGACAACCTACTACTACTACAGTGGGTTACTCAGTTAGCTCTGTAGTGGACCTGAAGGTTGCACACATGCTAATGAGCCATGCGGATGTCAATATGCTCCATCAACTTTGTTTATTCAGTTTGCTTTTTCTAAAGCCTCAGAAATCACACAGAGATCTGTTAAAAGATTATTAAAGTTGCAAAGTCTAAGGAATGCCAGAATTAAGGTTACCTGTGTAACCTTAATGTAGCCCTCCTGTGCGTATGCATTATGACAGTCTTTAATCATATAATCAGGTACTATTTTTTTCACGAGTCCTGCCTCTTGCAGTGCACATGATGGGCTTGTTCTGAGAATGAATCAGAGTTGTGTAGTAAGATTTATTCATTTTTAGCAGAAATTGGGAGACGTGTCTGGCTGAGGCAGGGGATTGGAAGAACAGAAAGGATGGTCTCATGGTTAAAGAAGTTGAATGTTGCCCTGCAGAATTGGATTCTATCCCTGCTTCAGCCACAGAGTTCCTATGTGACGTTGGGCAAGTCACTTAAACCCAAATTTTTTATAGGTGGTCACTAACTGCGTGTTCCTCATTTTCTGGGTTGAGTTGAGTCCTGTGGCCTGATTTGTTAAAGTGCTGGACATTTAAAGCTGCACCTGAAATTCATAGGAACTGTGCTTTGAACGTGTGAAGTGCTACAAAATGCTAAATACTCTGAAAAATCAGGTCCTAGGTATCTCAAATTTGGCACCCCAAATTAGTGTATACTCTTTACCTTCATCTGTGCATCAGTTCCCTGTCTGTAAAATGGGGATAATACCACTCCTCGGCTCCCTGGGCATTGGGAAAATAAATGTATTAACATTGGTGAAGCATTCAGAGCCTATAGTGATGAGCACCATAGAAAAGCCTGTGAAGAATTAATAATTCTGTCTTCAAAGCAGGATTTGAATAGTGTGCACTAAGTAAGGCCTGGGGCCAGACACTAAACAATGAGGAGAAACAAAATAGTGAATAATTTGTCATTAAATAAGCACCCTCCATTCTGTGCACTGAAGGAGGCCAGAGTCCTGTGGAAAAAAATAGTATATGATCATGTAATTGAACACTATATCACAATGCATACGCACAAGGGGGTGAATTAAGGTTGCATGGGCAATCTTAATTCTGTCATTTCCTATCTTTTGGGTGCTTGGCTTTGGCAATTTTAGCTAGCTTTCTCCATGTGCATCACAGCTGCCTTCACCATGGTCCCCATCACCACAGATGCAGTAAGAGCCTGAAGGCTCTTGGATTTCTGTCATCTAAGTTTATTATATACAAAATGATTCCCCAAGGCCTATTGCACTTCGTATTCCAAGTTAGTTGCCTTACATCCAGTACAGAGCACCAGACAGCACAAGTGGGACAGGTTAGGGAATGCAAAGCAGAGGGGAGGATGAATCATAATTATAGGAACTGGGCAGCAAAAAAAGAAGCAAACACACACAAGCCACTTCCACCAGCCAAGCTTTTGAATATGCCACTCTGTTGAGAAGGGAGCAGGGAACTGCCAGTGGCCAAGTGACGGAGCAACTAGTCTGATCCTATTCACATTTACCCATGTGTTAGACATCATTAGCTTACTCAGTCTTCTGCTCCCATCAGCAGCCCCCTGCATCCTCCTGAGGGGCGTCTTGGTGGAGAGATCCAACGGTAACATTGCTCCTAAAAGATCCACATTGCCATGGATGATGGAAAGTAGAACAGGGCCACAGGCCGTTCTGCAAGAGCCTGAGCCTATTGCAGAAGTCACAAGGAGCTGAGGACAGCTGTGGCTTAGGTGAGTCACACACCCCCTGTGGAGGCACAGGTAAACAAACAAGATGATTTGTAGGAAAGCTGAAATTCCACCCTCTGGCCCTCCTCAAGGGCATGGACAGGATTTGGCCTTGAATCTTATTTGTTCTCTCCATCTCAATGAGTTGCACCCTTTTGCCTTTGATTTTCCAACAGCTTACTTTCCAAGTACAGTTTGTGGAAAATCTTCTGAAAAGCAGATTTCAACACCTAGTATTTTAATGGTTTTGCTACCCCAGGAGCGAATGGGCTAACGGGGAGATAGCAAGTGGCAGGCATTAAAACTCTTCCTATAGTAAGAACTAAGTATATTGTAGGAAAAATTTGTTCTTATGCTTCAGTAGAATCTGCACACACACAGGGCTGTCCCTGCCTGGTCTTTTTCTGAAGTTCCGTGATCTGTTTTGGGTCTGTGCAGCATCTGGAATAAGAGGATGGGATGAAAAGACTCTAATGAAGATGACATGAGCCTATAGCAGCCCTCTGTGAATTGGGTCCTTGATCATCATTGGCCTCAGTTGCAGTTTGGAGCGTTTGGCCTCTCCACCAATGAACATCAAAAGAGTTTCTGGGGCACAATTATTCCAGGGCAGCTACTTCAGCTCTGTTAGACTTGTTCACATGCATATTGATGACTAGACCTGGAAAGAGGTGGGCGAGCTGTCAGTACCGATCACAAGCAGGAGAAAACAGAAGGCTTTCAGGGGGTTCTGCATTCAAGAGACATTGTAATCTATCTGTCCCCTTTGCCTGAAAATGTCCGTGCAATTCTATTTCATCGTAAAACAATGGCTCCAGTGCTCCCTTAGGAAACAACAGCACCCGCAACTCTGACCACCACCAATCAGTATATAAAGTACAGGGCCCTGGTAATCTCTACAATAGGGAACGTGCACACAATTTCTTAAAAGAAAATGTGTATTAAGGCATCAGATGCCCGTTTTAAGAACTCCTTGGAATCTTATAAAGCACACCGAGGAAAGTATTGCACAATACCTTGGCAGTGCCAGTTCACTAGGCAGCAGGGGTACCACTAACAGATATTTATATGAGTTGGAGAGTGATTTGGAAGCAGACACACATTTGGTTAAATTCCTTTCTTGGTTACACTGGTGAAACTCTGGAGTAACTCCAGTGGAATCCCAGGGCTATAAATCTGGAGTAACAACAGATGAATTTGGCATTGATTTGTTCAGCTGTTTAAGCTTTGAACGTTATATTTGTTTTAGTCTGATTTACTTCAGTGGAAATTTTGCCTGAGTAAGGAATGTAGGATCCAGCTTTAAATAGACCTAATAACTAATTCTCTCTTCTTCCTCCTCGAAATGTCTTGCCAAGCCCCTGCCTCATTTTTCTTTTCATCCCAGATCAGAAGGGGCTAACGCTATTCCTATTACAATGGCTGGCCTCATTTTTGGAATTGAATGTGATAGGCTGTCAGATCATTGCATCTGCAAATATCTACTCAAAAAGGCTGATGAAAGAGAAAGGACCTTTCTGGTTCTATATTTGTACCGGTGGGGTTATTAATTTAGCAGGGGTGCAGAACATGACCAGAGTCAGTTGACACTCCACTTCCCTTACAGAGGTCAGCCCCTTTGCAGCAATCCAGCTGTTCAGAAAATGAGCAATGTGCATGAGAAAGGACTTAGTGAAAGCACTTGTTTAGTGAAACTGGTGAAGAAGAAGGGATGAATCAAAGTGTCGCCGTTAGGAAGCCGTGGAAAGAACATGACATCATAACCTTTCCTGGCCTTCCCACCACCAACCGTTAAATCAGTCAGAACAAGAAGCTGGTGAGTCAAAGACATGTTATGGGATGACTGGAAATAGTTCTCTGTGTGTGTGTGTGAGAAATCTAGTGCTTAGAGTCCTGGGTTCCATTCCCAGCTCTATCTCTGCCCCACGGGAGAGTTGGGCAGTTTCTTTTCATCTCTCTGTGGTTCACAAATGCACTACAGAAAATTAGATGGCTCACAGGGGGTTGGGGAAGCTCAGCTGTAAGTGCCTCTGTGCTATAAAAGAGACACACAAATGAGGCCATTCACTTCCCCGATAGCTTACAATCAAAGTGATCATCCATGTTAGTAAATGTTCACAGCAGTTAATGCTAGTGAAGTAAATAGGCATAGTAAAAAACAACACTTTTCCTGTACACCAAAACCTCCAAAAATTGAATTCTGTGTTCTACCCAGATAAGTACATCGCCCTAGAAAGTACTGCTTCAGATTAAACAGTAACTTTATAGTCTCCACTCGCTGAGGCTGTTTTAACTCTTCTTCGGTGCTGTTCTCTGTTAATAAAGAGTGGGTCTGATATTATCCTGCTGGTTTGACAGCCTCTCTGTTCCACAGGATGATTTCTGGGAAGCATATGAGAACGGTTCTTCCAAGAGAGGCAGTGTGGATAAGTCACCAGTGGGAGTCACAATAGTGCCTGTGAAATAAGTGTACAGAAAATCAAAATCTTGTCACCTTTCAGACTCCTCTCTGGTAGTAGTGTGTCCCCATGCTACACAGCTGGTAGGTTTTGGGGTGAAATGCTGGAGATTCTTTTTTGAGATTTTTTTAGATTGCAAAATCTGAGGCAGGGACTGTGTCTACCTCAGTGTTTGAACGGTATCTAGCACAATCAGGGTCCCAACAATAATGAAGGGATACACTCCTGGCAGTCAGAAGTTTAGCACCCTGAAATGGGGCAGCCTCCCTGACCATCTTAGCTAATGGATATTGATGGACCTAGCCTGCATAAACTTATCCATAATTTTTTTTACCCCAGTTACACTTCTGGCCATCATAACATCCCCTGGCATTGAGTTCCACAGGTTAGTTGTGTGAAATATACACACAAGTAATGCAACAAAATAATAATTTTCTGTGTGCTTAATGGAGGGAAAGTGAAAAGTGGACACGGCTGGTTCCTATTCCTCACCCAGAACTGTCTAGAAGATGAAATGAACACTTCACATTGGGTTTCACCTTAATCTCCTGATCAGTACATCTACCCACATAACTATGCTAGACCAAAGTCAACAAAACTGAAGGGAATAAGGACATCAGAAAGCAAACTTAGGTCAAAGTTTCCAAATTTGGGTGCTTGTAGTTAGGCACCACAATCCATATTTAGGCCCCAATCAAGCAAAAATTTAAGCATATCACTAGCTTGGTGCAGGTGAGCAGTCCCTTGGTGTTCAATAGAACTCTTTACGTGCATAAGGACTTAGGCATTTAAATAAGTGGCTGGACTTCCAGAGATTCCGAGTGCCTGCAGCTCCTACTGAAGTCACTACTGTGAGGAGAAAGCAACAGCCTCACTCCACAGACCATCCCCATCACAGGGCGAATGGAGAAAAAGGTATCAGGCCGTATTCCCCAATCCTGACACAATGCAAATTGAAGGTTAATTTGCCAGGGATGGTTAAAATGAAGCAAGAAGAGATTGGAGACCACTTTTTCCTCAGATCAAATTTCAACTTCGTTTTTTGATTTTGCGGGGGGAATTTATGCTTCAGTATGAGACATGCATTCTGATCCATATTCCCTTGGGCAGAACGGTCCAGGTTTTCCACACTAAAATGCATTTAAATATTAACAGGCTATAAACTGGAGTTATCCCCTTTCCTCTGCAAATTATGTATTACTGAAACCACCGGTGCACACAGAAAACCAAAATTACGGGCTTAATTTTCAGGAGTGCTGAGCACAGTCAGTTTGCCCATTGACTTTCACTGTAGGTGCTCAGCACTTCTGAAAAGCAGAGCATAAAACCAAGTATGAAACATGGTCTAGTGGTTAAAGTGTCAGCTCTGTGAGCTGGGAGACCCGGGTACAATTCCTTGCTCTGCCACAGACGTCTTGTATGACCTTGGACAAGCCATTTAGTGTCTTTCTGCCTCCCTTCTCCATCCGTTCAATGGGGATATTTGCACTTCACTCCTCTGCAGGGGTGCTAAATATTAAATGAAAGGTTGTAAAGTCCTCAGGTTTGGCAATGGGATTGCCTACGATGGATAGAAACCACACAACTAAGTCACCATAAACCATCCCCAGAAAGACACGGCAAATAAGAAAAAAATGTTATTTTCTGTTATGTGCGTAGGTGGTGGCGGGGGAGCAGTTGGCCAAATTTTGAAGACATTGACCAACTGTTCCTATCTGTTGCACAGAAGGGGTTGTTTGCAGCTTTACTGAGGCTCCTAGTGGCCCTTACAACCTCTCCCAAGCTCTGTGAGTGCACCTGGCTGGGCTCTATGATGAATGTGATCTCCTGGAACATCTGTGCGGTGGGGCTGAAGGGCTGGGAGTTGGTGGAGGTGCCAAAAGCCTCCATTAAAACCTAAAAGTGCTGTTTGCTTACAGAATATGAGTCTGAGGTGGTGACAAGCAGTGTGGATGAAGAAGGCACTGCTGAACTGCAGCTGAGATAAGGAAAGCAGATGGGGCCTGAATCCCACCGTTCAAGGAGGGAGAAATTAAAACCTGCAGACCAAGGGTAGTCACCTCGGCCCACCACACCCTAATAGAAGCCAACTGAGGTCAAACCATCCAAGCTCTCACCCTTACAATCCTACTAGGACTATACTTTAGGGCCCTCCAAGCTACAGAATACCAGAAAGCTCCATTCACAATTGCCAATGCCAGATGCTTTTGAACAGACCCCAACATCTTTCTACGTACTTTTTTTATTATTATTATTTTCTCTGGAGTCTGGACCTTGTCTATACCTCGGCCAAGAAATCTGAACCTTGCCCAAAAAGAATTGACTGCCCCTGCTGTAGACCTATCCATTCCCCATGGAGCTCAGGCCTGGTCCGTCTTTGGCGCTTCAGCACCAAGGACAGAGGTGCTGGCCTTCCTCCCCGGGCCCCTCCAGCCGTCCCAGCACCCCCGGCTGGAGCAAGGCTGCTGCTCAGAACAGGACCCAGGATGTGTCGATTCACACCCGCGCCGCAGGAGAGCTGCACTTTAGGAATCACTCAAACACCGCCCGGGTTTGGCGCTGCGTAAAGACGCCCAGGCAGCCCCCGAGACGAGCCAGCCTGCTTCTGATTCAGCCCGGAGGCTTGTCCTGGCGCAGCGAAGAGCTGGAAGCCTGGGGGCGGCCGGGGCCTCTGACCCAGGCCCACAGGGACACGTGAAAAAATATTGACCCTGGCTCAGCGCAGCCCCTTTCTCCAGGGGAACCTGGCTTCGGGGAGCCAGCACCGTCCTTCCAGCCCGCAAGGAGAGCGCGCCAGACCCCTGCGATGAGCTGCCGGGGGGGAAATGGGCCCTCTCAGGTCTAGCTCCTCCAGGAGCGCCTCTCCCCAAGGGCTGGGCCGCTGCTCTGCGCCTCACACCCACCCAGGGGGCTGGGGACCCTCCAGGCCTCTCTGCCCAGGATAAAAGAAGCAGGGGAAGTTCGGGCCGGACTAGGTCGCAGCTCGCCTGCGCCCCCATCACCCCTGGGCTGTGGATGCCTCTGGCAGCCGGCTCCCATGTCGGGGCCAGGCCGCAGGGGCCGCTTCCTCGCCTCCGCTTCCCTGGGGGGGAAACCGACCGACAGCCAGGCCCAGGAGGCAGCCGGAGCACGGAAGGGAAGGATCGCGGAGCAAGTGGCGTCCGGCCTCTGCCGAACCAGCAGGTGGGTTCGGGAAGGGGGAGAGAGAAGCCCGGGCTGGTGGGGCAGGCACGGGGCAGGAGGAGGGAGGAGAAGCCAGGGCTGGAAATCTAGGGGGTTCTGGGGGAAGTGTGAGCGGAGGGTAGGACTGAAGCCCAGGGGCATTTGCCCGTGGGGGGCAGGAGCGTATCCCCACTGACGGCAGTTACACTAGGGGGAACGGGGTGGGCTTCGTTTCATGGCCGCACAGACTGGGGCTTCCCCAAGATACCCAGGTGCGTGGTTTCCTCAGAGACCCGAAGCGCTCCGCTGGGCGTGGGGAGAGAAATGGATGGATGGTTTTTATTTACACCACAGGATCCCGGGGCGCTTTCGAATCTCCTCCCTTCCCGGGAAATTGGGTTTCCTCATCGATACAGCTCATTAGTGACCGATTACCCCGAGGCGAGAGCCAGGGGCTCCCCACGAAGGGTCGGAGGAGCTCAGAGGGGATACAATGGGTCCCCCCCACACACACACATTTCTTGCAAAGACCTTGACTCTGGGCCCGTTCGCCCCGCGAGTTTAGAACCTGGGGAGTCACGGTCGGGCTGCAGGGGTGCGACCCTATGGGTGCGTTGGTTAGCGGGGTTATCTTCAGCCAGACTTTCGAAATAACGCCAGCCACCAAGCGCAGCGCTAGACCCCCCGAGGCGCGCAACCCCACCGCGAGCTACCCTGCGGGAGAAGACCTGGGGGGGGGGGGAGGGGGGAGCCCGCAGCTGGCTGGAGGAACGATTTTAAAGAACAGAAGTTCGGCTGTGGGCCCCTGATGTTGAGAAATGGCCGCAAGCCGGCGGCCCGATCCTGATGCAGGTGAGATACATGGTCAGGTTCTCACGGGACTTGACTAGGACAGATCGACCCCGTTTCCTACGGGCCGCGAATGGCCCTTGAAACCAGGGGAAAGCTTGCTGCTCCCCCCGGCCGGGCCAAGCGAGACCGGGCTACCAAACACATTCTAGACAGTTTATGGGGTACGCTCCCTTCTTGGGAGGAGGGAATTATTCTCACCGAGAGCACACAAGTCTTTGGGTAAATATATAAACCTCAAACCCACAGTTTAAATATTGCCTTTCTCGTGTCCGATTTTATAGGCATGCTTAAAATACCGTGATCTTTACATACGCAATAACCCCCATGCGGTTAATAATCGGAATGATAAACTGGGATATTTATTACACATTTAATTTATATTATTGGAATACTGAATCATTTGGTAAAAGAAGGCTCATATCAAAATCAGAAGATACTGGAAAATAAATGTGGACATAAGATTTGAGAACAGTGCATGGAAATATTTTAAAACGCTCCGGATCGGGTTTAATATTCAGTACCGAATTTCTGCTCGCATAGCAGGGCTGATTTAAGATCTAGTTTGAGGTTGTTGCTTTCCAGCAGCGCTGTGACCGCTGAGAGGAGTTAACGAGCGTGGTAACCGAGTAAAACGTCTAGCGACAATTCACACCATTTCATCTTTGCAAACGCATCTTAATAAAACACAAACAACCCCATCGCCTCCAGCTTTGGGCTCACTTAAACCAAAACATCGCTCTGCAATGACCTTTGTGTGCGGAAAAGCAGGCAGTATAAAGTCAAGGCAAGGTTTTATTTTTATCCTCCTAATATTTCTGGATAGTTTCAAAAGTAGTAAAACGATTGACAAAAGGGGAGAGGGGGGGAAAGCAGTTTATATGCAAGCAACCGTTAGAGAGAAAATCAAGAAGTGAATAATAATTAGGAGTATAAAGCTTTAGAATACAGCCCTCTGGGTGTTTGCTGGGAGTAGGATTTTCTCTGTTCCCCCCCTTTTATATTAGATTGGTAAATGTCAGTAATAAGGAGCATATTTACATGACTGTTTTTCTTCTTCTTTCTAATAATGAAAGCCAGAGAGATCAGGAGAAGTGTCTGATCTGCCTGTGCTGAGAAATACCGTTTTAGTGTCTTTTTAATGATCCTTCTGCTATAAATCCAATACCATCCATCCAATGCAATAGGAAATCTGAGGGAGGTTTGGCATGTGAATTTGCTTAAATTCACATTTACTGCATACAACAAACCAAGCAAAGGAGGAGAACTGGACAAAGGAACTCTCCAGCTCCCCAGTGTCTGTATCAAGGGCTGGATCCCGCCCCCATAGGAGTCACTGGCAAAGCTCGGTGGTGATCAGTTCCCAGCCTGCTTCTCGGTTTGATCAGAGCCATCCCAGGGACAGGTTATGAATGGTTCTGTTCCATTTTACTGATCACTCTGCCATCGAGCTTCCTGAGCATGGATGATCCCAGCAGCATGGATGAGAATGGCACAATATTTACAAGTACTATTATTTAAATAAAAGCCCCAAATATCGAGTTCACTTATTCACCAGCATGGGGACAACTGGGGAACATTCATCCCAAGGTCTGCATGTCCTAAAGGTTTCACACATTTTAGCACACATGGTTCTACATCTGAAAATTCATACCAGAAAATTAATTCTCCCATTTAAAATGTTTCAATCATCCAGAGCCAGATCCAAAGCATCTTCTCCTGGATTACAATGGGACTTGGATCGGGCCACCAATGAAGGAGCAAAACCAAATACCATGCAACTTAGGTGACCGATCCTAGAATACATGAGGTCAGGACAGTCTCTATGTGTTCTGTGTGGCCCTGAGCAGGCTGAGAGAGCTAAACAATTCCCCACACCAAGTTTCCATTTTAAGCAGCCTTATGCAGTAAGGCAGGATAAAAGAAATAAAAAATATTTTAATAACCTTTGAAAAATTCTCAGATGATGCATGTCCCCATGCGCTCTACATTTAAAACATGCAAGTTCTGAAGGGTCTCCCATTCTGCTAGTATATTTCCAGTGAGTGGAAGAATTGTTCCAATGATCCAATTTCTTCTTTTCCTCCTCTCTCTCTCCCTCCCTCCCCTAGATGCTCTCCCAACTCAAACTCTGGAGGTAGCAGAACAGTCCAGAGGATTTTGGCAGCATGCATGATCTCCCTGTTTACCCTCCTAGGAGCCATCTCTCTTGATTTAAGCAGTAGTTTTGAAAAGTGGAGAAACACAGAGAAAGCTCTTCAGGAATTTTCCTCTTGTGAGAATCTTTTGGCTATTCGCCTTATAGTTCTCCTCCAGGAGGAAAGACGTATCTGCTGTTGGGACCAACCAGCTAGGAGGAATGGGTCTTGGCATGCTCAGCTACTGGAAAAGTTAAACTCTCTTTGCCAAGAGACCAAGGAGACATTATACAGCAAGAACCACCAATGCATGGAAGAGAAAGGATCTGCCTGTGGGATTTACATCACTAAAATGAGAGAAAGATTAAACAACACCTGGGATATTGAGCCTGGTGTGGTGTTGTCTAGAGTTATCTCAGAATTGCTGGAGGCTTTTGATAGCTCCAATGAGGACCTGATAACTGTGAGATCCAACCCCGACTGGGCAGATGTGATGTCTCTTAGACTCATACTTAGAGTAAAGGAAGTCATCCTCCGAGCTCATGAGATGCCCAAGGCATCACCACCACCTAGAAGCTTGCAGTCAGCATGGCAGCCAGTCACCACCATTCTGAACTATGCTATCTTCACATCAGAGAACGTACAGACGTGCTGGATGGAGAACATGAACCTGTCACGCTATTTCACTCACTATGAAGGCATTTCTCTTTTCATCCCATTCCTGGGCTCATCCCCACCAATTCCCAGCAGAAACCTGGCCAAGGAACTCAATTATGTACAGAGCTGCTTATTACAGAAAGGGCACGAAAAACTCCAGAGGAAGTCTAAGGAAATCATCTCCACAATTAGCCTTAAGATCACACTACTGGTGATAGCCTGCCTCATCTACCCCATAGTCCTGGTGTCCTTTAAACAAATGACAGATTGGATCCAGAATTACGCCAGGAGCCTTAAAGAAAGAACAGAAGACTTGAAGAGGGAGAGGCGGCTGGCTGAGGACCTCCTGCACCAGATGTTACCAAAATCTGTGGCAAAGCAGCTGAGGAAACACAAACACGTTCAGGCAGAAAACTATGACCAGGTAAGTCCACAATGTGTAGTGTGAATAGCAGAGTCACGGCAGCCTGGATGGAAAGCTATGGAAAGGATCTGACTTTATTTAAAAGAGTCTCTACCTGGTTTCCATTGTTGTGCGTGTGATTCTGCATCCACCATTAACTGTGGGTGGAAATCCTACCATTCAATATATGCTTTAAAAACAGATTTGCAGAACCAGATGAAAGGCTGGTTTTTAAAAGTCCAGCTCTAACTATTAAAGGCCCTGCTTCTATAAACTGTTCTGTTGGGGCTTAAGGGACCACTCACTTGGGTCGGCTGGCAGGATGAAGTCCTAAGTCTGAACTGCCTGGTTCCAAGATGAAGAGATCAACCATGGCAGAATGGGCCAAATTCTGTCTTCAATTACATCTCTGTAGCTGCGCATCAGTGGGGTTGCCTGGATGTAACTGAAATCAGAATTTGGACCAGTAACCTTGACAGAAGGACAACAGGGCCAGATTAACTCTGGGTTGCTATTGCACTGAAGTCAATGGGGTTACAGGGATTTAACCAAGGATCGAGTTTGGCCAGGATCTGCTTTCTCTGTAACATCATATTGCACCATGCGTTCTGTCGCTAATTCTGCATTTATGGGGTTGGCTGAGGGCTGGAGCTGGGAGACCACCACAAACGTAATTTGCTTCGGCCATGTCTATAATCATCTCTTAGCCAAATGACACATACTTAGCTAGTTCATTCCATCCTTCTCAGTCATTTCCCCCAACCACTTTTTGTTGCTCTTCTCTGACCTCTATCCAGTTTGCCAAAATGAGTTCAAGGAGATCTGCCAGAGGATTTCCCCCACCTCATGCATGTGGCTTCTACACAAAGCCAGCTAGTGGGACATTTATACTGTCTGCACTGAAGAGCCCATAACAAAGATCATCACCCTGCAGAAATCCTGTTTACTGGACACTCCTTTGCTTTCAGCTGAGACACACAAAAACCGAATATTTGCATTTAATTTCTAGGTGTCATTACCCAAATAATAACCTATAATTAGACAATTACATATAATTAACCATAGCTGTGCCATCAAAAGCAGCTAAACCAAGGCAGAGGGGGTTTAAAATAAACCATCTGGCATTATAATTGCTACTAACATAAAACAAAAAAAAACCCCTAACCACCAATTGCAATTTAAGGAACTGATACTGATCAGGTGCGGTCACAGGATAGTGAATGATTTGTCAAGGCCACTAACACACATTTTCTTTTTCATGCCAGTTGTGAAGGGTTGTTTTTAAAAAGCATCTTGCCTTCTCAGTAAGTTCTTTGATTAACAAGAGTAGGAAAAACAGGCTTTAGTGAAGGGAAAAAATGCCCAGTTATTAATATTTCCTACTGTGAAAAAAACACAATATTTATTTCTGAATCTGCACAGATACTTGAACTCAGGCATCACCACAACTTGAATAATGAAACAAAAATAGGCCCCCGTTGTGGAAGCTGAAACCTTAGTACATCTTGTTTTAAAACTTCCTGCTAGTAAAAGTAATTTAAGTTGATACAAATGAAGAATCTTGGAAATCAATGGCCCGATCCTGCATCCCTTTTCCAGGCAGGCAGTTCTATTAAAGTCCTTGAAATAAGGCATCAGTGGTGCATACCCCGTGTGCTGGTCCTTCACACAGAGGTGCATTTCACTCAGCATATGGGAGTTTCAGCACCTTTGTTCATCATTAGGTTTGGGAAAATTTGGGTCTTGATCCCAGAACCACTATTCTAATAAATCAGCCTTATGACTTCCAATGGGACTACCTCGCTGAGCGGGGATTGCAGGGTCAGGTCCTTGTTTGTAGTTTTTAATCAATGTAAAACACACAAAGACTTCAAAAGCTCTGCCACCTTCCCTGGCAACCTTAGCTTCATGCCACCTATCTCCCTCCACCAGGTGACGATCTTTTTCTCTGACATTGTGGGGTTCACGAGCATCGCTGCCTCCTGCACCCCCCTGCAAGTTGTTGAGATGCTCAACAACCTCTACAACTGCTTCGACACCAGGATCGAATCCTATGATGTTTACAAGGTGAGCGAAATTCTTCGGTGGGGGTGGAGACTGTGTGCCAGGGGTCTTCTCATTCCCTGCCTGGGAGAGGGGATCTGGCCCCCCTCCGGCTGATTAGCTGCAACAAATGCTCCTGTAGCTTCAGCTAATTCTCTCCCACCGGAGCCTGCTGCTCCGTGCGCCTAGGCGAGCGTGGAGAAGGGAGAAGCTCTGTGTAAATTCGGGGGGGGGGGGCAGCAGACATTAAACATATGTAGAAATTATACATGTATGAATCAACCACTAGACCAAGGCAGAGGAGTAGGGGATGTCTGGGGGCGGGGCACGGCTAGGGTAGGAGGGGAGAGAGGGTTCCTCCCCCACACCCCAAAAACTCCCCCCAGTGGAGGAGGAACCCTCTTTCCTCTCCATGAAGAGACTTCACGATTCAGCTCACACTAGCCCTAATCCACAGGACATCCCCAGCCTTTGAGGGGCCAGCAAAGATCTAGTATTAAGATAAGCTTGCAGACAAAATGAACACCCAGTTGCTGGACCCAAGGAACAAACTAGGTACATACCGGGCATGTTCAAGCTGTGGAGGGATCCCATCTCTTACCCAGGGGTGTTTTTTTTCTTTCCCTCAGAGGCAGCCAGGCCTCTTATAAACTCCTGATTAGGCAACAAGGGTCACCTGCACTGATCAAGCCAGGTTCAGCAAGACAAGGACACGCTGTTTGCCCAGCCCTAACCCCCAGGGACCCCAGCAGAGCTGATTAGGGGCTGGCATCTGGGAATTTAACCCTTAATCCGCTAGTTTGGCTGAGAGTTGTAGCTTTGATTCTTTAATCCAGTGGCTCTCAACCTTTCCAGGCTACTATACCCCTTTCAGGAAGCTGATGTGTCTTGCGTACCCCCAAGTTTCACCTCACTTAAAAACCACTTGTTGACAAAATCAGACATAAAAATACAAAAATGTCACAGAACCCTATAACTGAAAAGTTTCTTATTTTCTCATTTTTACCACATCATTATAAAATAAATCCATTGGGATATAAATATTGTACTTACATTTCGGTGTATAGTATATAGAGCAATATAAACAAGTCGTATGAAATTTTAATTAGTACTGACTTCGCTAGTGCTTTTTATGTAGCCTGTTGTAAAACTAGGCAAATCTCTAGATGAGTTGCTGTACCCCCCTGGAAGACTTCTGGGTAGCCCTGGGGTACATGTACCCCTGGTTGGGAACCACTGCTTTAATCCACCCTCTGAAGACCAGAGTCTGTCCCAGTGCCACTGCCTAGGATAATGGGGTTCCCCCACAGAGGGATAAATAGTGCAAGGGATGTCCCCAAAACCTTCCACACCCCTTCACAGCACAGGAGAACACTGAATACCAGCTGCCTGGCAGGACAGGGTGTGATTCTAAAACACCCTCCTGGAGGGAATATCCAGCCAGTTGGCCAGTGGGTGGGGGCCACAGGCAACCTGATCCCTGAATCAAGAGCCCACCTGTCTCTTTGAGAGGGAGGTTTGGCACAACCGGCACCAGCAGTTCAATGATGCTTGTCCCTTCCCATCAGATAGAGACCATCGGCGATGCCTACATGGTGGTGAGCGGCCTGCCGGAGAGGAATGGTGAGAAGCATGCTGATGAGATTGCCAAAATGTCTCTGGACCTGGTGGCTGCGGTCCGACAGGTCCTGATCCCCCACATGCCAAGGGGCAGGCTGCAGCTGCGGGCTGGGATCCACACAGGTGTGCAGATGGATACCAGAGAACAAAACCAGGAGAGAGGCAGCAGTCGAGTGATTTGAGGACGGGGTGGGGACAGGAATTGGGGCTTCTCGGTTGCATTTCCAGATCAGCTGCTAACTCCCTGTATGATCCTGAGACAGCCAAGTCTCTGTGCTTTAGTTTCTCCATCTGCCAAGGGAGGGTAAGGATTCTTGCCTACATCACAGGGGTGCTCTAAAGCTTAATTAATATTGGCAAAGTGCTTTGAGACCCTCCGATGTCAAGTGCTACATCAGTACAAAGTATTAATAGCTGGCCAAGTCCTGAAGCCCTTACTGAGGGCCTGCAGTCCTGAAGTCCTGAGGGCCTGCAACTCCTATTGACTTCAGAGGGCCAGAAATGATATGCTCAAGAAGAGATTAAAACTGGCACCTGCATCTCACTTTGCTCTGGCATTTCTGCCGGGCCTCTCTCAACCCTGGACTCTCTCTGCCTTGCATTTCTGCAGGCCCCTGCGTGGCTGGCGTTGTTGGGTACAAAATGCCCCGTTATTGCCTCTTCGGGGACACGGTGAACACAGCTTCTCGCATGGAGTCCACCAGCCTGCGTAAGTGTTTCGGGCGCTTCCCTCCCCTTCCCTCCCCCCCCCCCCCAGTCCTGTCCCTCCCAGAGCTCATTCAGCAAACAGGCCGATGCCCCAAACAGACTCAGGTCCGCGTTTCAGGGCACGTCGGTACAATGATGACTGACTCATCAGAAATACCCAACGTAGCCATCCTGCCCACTGTCCACCTCAGCACAATGGCAGGGGTTAAGTGTGCAAGTGATTGAGGTTTCTCTGGGGCTGGTGAATGAACTCCCACAGGCTCCAGGAACCGTCACCACTTTGCATTCACACACACACACACACACACTCACAATTTTCCCACTGGAGAGAAAAGGGAAAAAGAGAGACTGTGACACCTGACAAATGCTAGTATGTCACTTAAGGCGCTCCGGGAAGCTGCTCAGATACTACGGCGAGGGGGGTGACACAAGAACCTGACTAGTATATGACCCATAGCCATAGGTGCCGACTCTGCAGGTGCTCCATGGCTCAAGCACCCACAGGAAAAAAATAAAGGGGTGCTCAGCACCCACCAGCTGTTGGGTGGGGGGCTCAGGGGAGGGCAGAGAGGAGCCAGCAGTGGGCAGGGGGGGGCTTTGGGAGAGGGGGCTGAGAGGAGCGAGTGAAGGGCAGGTGTGGGGGCGGGGCAGGGGCAGGAAAAGGCAGAAGGAGGGCGGGGCCTCACGAGGGGGCGGGGCTTCGGGCAGAGCATCCATCCGGAAAAATAGAAGTCAGTGCCTATGCCCATAGCAGAGAAGGGCAGCAGCAGTTGGAGGCAAGCTAAGCATCTGCTTTTAAGGAGAGGCAGGGACTTCGATATGAAAGTAACAGGTGCCTTAGAAATACCACGGATACCCGGGCTGTGGCAACACTCCTGTTATTGCACTGTGCAGTAGTGGCTGAAGCCACCGCCTTGTACGCACCATCTCCCCTGCTCCAAGAACCGAGTCCGAACTCTCCGCCGGCCTTGCACTCGCTGTGCTTCTCACAAGCCTCCGTTTTCCAAGACGCACACACGCCTTAGCCGCACGCAGCGAATCCCCTTGATTTCCAGACCGGCTGAGTCCCAGGCAGTGCTGACAAGGCAGGGCCAGGCGGCCACGGGAGCAGGGGGGGGGCTGTTCCTGCTCTGGGGCGGTCCGGCGCCCGTCACGTCTAACGCTCTCTCCTGAACTGCAGCTCAGAAGATACACATCAGCTCCGCTACCTATCAAGCTCTGCTTATGGATGATGCCTATGAAATCGAGCTGAGAGGGGAAATTGAAATCAAGGTAACCGTCTCCTGTGGGGCCGCAGTAATAAAGCAATTTAATCAGACAGGGAAGAAACAGAAAATGGAAAAATGGATCCGGCCCCCGCCTACGAAGTCCCATCACCTCACACTGTGATGGTCCGTGACCTCCTCACAAATTAATCAGGGTTGGGCCTGGTGGGTGATTGGATAGGAGGTCACGAGGGAAAAGCCAGCTGTATAGGAAGAGGTGCTGGTGAGTTAGCAGGAGACACTCAGCTCTTTGAGGAATTCTTGATGCCCGGTCATGGTTTTAGGGGTTCCTCTGCTGTTCGGAGTGCTGCCTTTTGGATAAGACATGACACTGAAAGGTCCCGGTCCTCCTCCCCGGATGATCGTGTCCTGACGCTTTTCACATGGGAGTAGGGCTCTTAACTGTGATTTTCGGGCCCAGGCCCAATGGCTGCCCTAAGTTCCCTCTTCCAGTGTAACCAGATGGAGCAATCCACGTCTCCTCATCTGTGGTAGCGTGTTGCCCAATCACGTTAAAGGTGTGTGCTGTGAAACACGATTGCTGGATTTGACCCACACGGCTTCATTGGCCGGGGTGGGGCTGGTAGGATCCCTGTGCAAATACAGTAAATACAAGAGCATCATCATGACACTGAATGATGCTGCCAGTCCCGCCCCCGCAAGTCCCTTATCGGAACTGATCCTTTCCCCGCACTCCAAAGCCATTTCAGCAGCTTGACACTGCTGTTTCCTTTAGTCCAGAATAGATCTGAAGCTGCAGCTCTCTGGAGCCTGGGCACATGAGAAATATACCCCTTCTGCTTGCGGTATGAGCACCTCAAGTCTGTGGGGAGTATGAAATCTTTCCATGAGCACAATCATTTCCCCTGGAGAGGAGAGTAGAAAGGGCCTATGGGTGTCAGATCCAGGCACTGACAACACAAATTGTAGGCATGGCCACAGCAGTAGTTCCCCATGCGGATCGCAGCCAGTGGCAATGGGTTTTGTTCTGCTCTCTCCCCATTTCTGCCCAGGGCAAAGGCAAAATGAAAACCTACTGGCTCCTTGGGAACAAGAACTACAGTGTCCAAAATGACAGCCTGGTCTGCCACTGGAATCCAGCCATCTCCAGGAAAAAGAAGATGGAGAACAGTCTGATGTCTGCCCAACAAGTGAGGGGCTGAGTGTTCTGGTCTGTGTAATGAACGGTCATCGGCTGAGATAAGTGGGGCACTTGCATCTCTTTTCTCCTTGAGGTTATTGGGAGGCCCCTGCAGTGTATAGATGATAACGCCAGTGTTCCTTTGTGTTTGGTAGTCGAGTACAGGGTCTGTGGGCGCAATGCTGAGCGAGAGAAGCACCTTAGCATCTCAGGATGGGACGGGATCAGCCGGCCACACCAGAGTAAACTCTGACCTGGCTTGGACAGCTGGGAGTTCTATCAGCGACGCAGGCCGGGAGCCGAAGAACGGGTCTCATCACAGCTACCCGCAGAGCCTCAAGAATAACATGGTTCCACTGGGCTCTCCAGTGTCCGGGCAAGGGGACAACGGTGCCAGTCTGGACCAAGGGGAGTATCTCGGAGATTATGGGAGTGGATTGCTGGAAGAAAATGGGTTTCTCCCAGGGTTTGTGGATGGGATGTGACCCATGATGGGGGAATGGACTTTCCCCGGGTACCATCATTTGCTATTAAAGTGCCGCATCTTTTGTATTTAGCAATCATTCTGGCTTCCGATTAACAGGGGAAGCCAGCCAGCGCTAGGATCTAAAACTGGAGTAGAAATAGGGGAAAAGTGTTTTTTTCTCTAACCCAGGAGACAGTGTGATGCTACAGCTGGGACCCCCGCACCAACCGGGGTGAGAGAGAGATCAGGTCAGATTCTGCTCGTCTGTTACTCCAGATTTACCCCAGTGTAACTCCTTTCACTTCAGTCATGTTATTCTGGTGTTGCTGCAGTGTAACAAAGCAGAATGTATCCCTAGGAGTCCAGAAACTTGGCTAACAGAATAGGGAGCCAACCGCCTATGAAGAAGAGGGTGCATGTAACGTCAGCATGTGTCAGGGAATATGGAAATACGCCTCTTTAATTCCAGTGCCTTTCTGGGCCAGGTCTATGTGAGACGAACGGTGCGTGAAGGGTGCTTAACTCTCCTTTTCTCTAACTCCCTGCAGCAGTCCCTCTTCCCAGCTCACCCCCAGAGCAGAGGAAATACCCACCCCACCTGGCCCCTCCCAAATCTCTGTCTAGGCCTTGGGGGAGTCTGTTTATAACGGAGCAGCGAGAGGTGGCTGCAGCTCAGTTAACAATGCGCGGGGAGGCCAGGGCCCTCTGTTGAGAGTATAGCTTGGTTTTTTCCTCCCTTGGATTTACACACCACGTCACCTATCACAATGAACAGGAGCTGAGGCAACTATGGCAGAAAAGGGAATCAGCAGTTCAGGGCTCACTGCAGGGAGGCAGGACAGGAAGTCAAGGCCCCAGGGTGGTCTCAGGAGCAGATTATTTGGGTGGCAGGCACAATTGGGAAGCTGCACCCTGTCTTCATTTCTCTATTGTCAGAATATACGTTGTTTCATGCACCTCAGATCCATTTGGTCTGTGTTGTCTTCTGCCAGGCCATCCCAGTTCCCTGGCTACTAATGGGGACTGTGAAACATCAAAGGGATGCTGCTGAGGTTCTCTCTTCACAGGCTGAAAGCCTGCATCAGTCCCATCAATCAACCCGACAAGGTCACTGCAGGGAGCACGTGTGTGTCAAGCTACGGAAAGTCTCCTAAATCGCTGAGTGAGGTGCTGTGGTACATGGATGCACTGCATGGAGACTGCAAGGACGGAATCCTTCCACCAGGCTTCAGCCAGCGCTCAGCAGATGTGCTGCGGGTTAAGCAGGAGAGGGGGAATGCAGCAGACGCTGCTGAAAAGCCACCACTTTCGAGGCAGAGCAAGCAAATGCCACAGGTGCAAAAGAAGCAGCCATAAAAGGAGAGGGAGAGAGGCAGCTGATTATGCAGGGCGGCAGGAGCTGGAGGAGCACTTTGCTGTCTGTGATTGTTAGGAAAATCCTGGGTCGAGATCAGAAACGAGTTATTTGCATGGGAAAGGAGTCCATTCAGATCCTCCCCGGTGAGGAAAATTGCAGAAAATGGCCCCGTCTCCATGATGAAAGGCAGCAATTAGTGTCATTAGTGCAACTGGCTTTGGTTCAGCTCTGAACCAGCCCAGCCAGGGTCTGCTTCAGCCACAGACAGGAAGGACCAGTGCGGATCCTCTTTCTATGCACTGGGTCTGTGCTGCTCCACAATTAGCGGCATGGTGGAAGGGTAGCTGGGTTCCAGGTGATTTTCAGGGGGGCCTGTGCTTGAGACGCAGCAAGGCCGGCGCTAGGTGAGGCTTGGGGCTGTGTTCCAGCGGGTTGGGTCCTCTGCTGAGACTGACTCTTAGTAGGGCAGGCCCTTGTCTGGGCAAGCCGGGGCCTGAGCTTGATTGGAATGACTTCTTTTGCCTGCATTATGCCTCGGCAGTAGCTGGGCCCATGACTGTGCCATGGCTGCCTGGGCTGGAACAAAATCTGTGCTTGGAATTAGAGACACAGAGGGGTGAGAGGCACAGACAGACCGCTCCCCTTGTCTCTGAGCATGTCTGCCTCCTGGATGGATGCCGAGTTTTAGGTAAGGCCCTTGACAGTGACAAACATTGTTTGGAACTGGGCTCCAAATTTCTGTGGCTGCAACCAGCACTGTAAATCCAAAGGTGAACGCAAGGCTCCTGCTGTCTCCTACAAGAGGGGCGTTAAATAAAATATTGACAATTTTCTATCTTTCATAACACGGCACGCTGGGGTCTCAGGACTCTGGTTTTCCAGCAGTGGGGGATCTTGCAGCAGCTGGTGTGGCTGTACCATTAAATCAGAGGGGGGACGCGTTTGATTTCAAAAGAAGGACCTCGGTTCTTCATGGTGGGGAACCCGCTATGCATGTGCACGGACACAAATGTCCATTCACATGCATTTGCATTCTCCTGTCTTCTGAGAGGCACACTAATGTCAAATGGCACTCGGATTCATATCAGTCTTTATGGTCACACAAAGTTGACTTGCTAATAAAGCTTAGCACTTCTCAGACTTCTCTGCCTACATAACTAATTAATCCTCACAACCTACCTCTGAGTTAGGGAGGCCTCTGTTCCCATTTTGCAGGGAGAGGCTTTTTGTTGTTCACTTGTACCATGCAAAGCACACTGAGGGCCCTGATCGAGGTTCCCTAGGCAATACAAATAATTAATACTACTACTACGGATGGGGCAAACAGAGGCAGAGAAAGGTTAAGTGATTTGCCCAGGTCTACATAGTAAACCAATGTCAGAGCTGGGATTAGAAATTGGGAGCTCCTCCCCCCTAGCCCTAAGATCAGACCACTAGCCCTCACCCCTCTCTTTAATAGGATAGTGAGTGGGAAAACAGCAGAGCTTTAAATTCCATGAGAATCGTGTGTCCTTAACTGGGTTTTGCTTAGCCAGCCATGGTAGAACATGTAAAAAAAAAAACCAATGTATCTGGGATCTCTCTTCTGCAACCTTCATAGGATGGGGATATGTGGCTAGGATTAGTCTAACTGGTTATTGGATTTCAAGCCAGACAGACATCTGGAAGAGCATTTACCACCTGACCAACTAAGTCAATCTTGACAACATAGGAGAGTTACCATGTGATGTTTAACTCTGGCGTCGTGTGTTTAAGGAACATGGGTGTGCTTGTCTACACACAGCCTCCTCCATCCCTTCAACCTACTTCTACATGGCCTGTCAGCCCAGAGATTCACATCTCAGCTCCTTGAGGCCAGGCCAGCCAGCCCTGCCCGCCCCCGCACTGCTGCTGTCGCTGAAAACTCTGGAAGGCAGGACCCAGAGCGGACACCGTCCTGGCTGGAGGGGAACACTGCGACCCTCTCAACACAGCAGCACGTGGAACCTCTGCATGTGCTCTGGGGCTCCAGCCTTTTAGCCAGCTTGTTCCGATGCTAATTCTCATGTGCCAGCAGGTTCCTAACAGGTGTGGGGGGGGCTCATGCAGCTGTGTCACAGAGTGCCCAGGAGATGTCACTAAAGGCTTGGCTGAGGTGCCCCAGCCCTGTTTGTGTGAGCAGCGCTAATCATCCAACAAAGCAGGGGAGGTGGCCCAGTGAGGGTGATTTCAGTGCACTTTGCTGTCAGCCACATGGGAACCTTCTCCTGTTGCCAGCTGCTGAAAGTAAAAGGGGAAGAGAGGGGCTGCCTTAGAGCATGAATCCCCTTAGCAAGGAGGAGAGACCAAAATTCTCTGCTCCCACGTTCAACTCCATGCGTTCAAATCCCAGGAGTCAAGCCCCAGAAAATCATGACTGGTTTAAAAAAAATATTTTTTAAATTAATACATTTTAGGGTTCCTTTTATTTGCCCTCTGGTTTTCCAGCATTCAGGGGTCGAGTTTTCTCTGCAAGCACACAGGCTAGAATTGTACTTTAAGAAAAAAAAAAAAAGAAACCAGAGATTCCCACGGAATCACATGACTCGAGGAGCTGAGGCTTAAGAGAAACATCAACTACCTTGAGACTCACGGTGCAATCACGAGAGCTGGCAACACTGCTGTGAAGTTCCATGGAATAAACCTAACCCGCACCACCGCCCCCACCCCGCCCGATACTGCTGTAAACCATTTTCCATTTAAATATCACTGGGATGCATTAATCAGACCTTTAGGGAGTCACTGAACCAATGGAAACTGGCATGGGCGGGGGGCACAGAACAGAGCAACATTTGTCCTGCTGTTTTACCTTCAGCATTTTCTCTCCCCCCATCTTCCCTCTGTCCCAGTCTCTCCTCTCCATCTCCTTTACCTGTCCTTGGCCCTCTCCCTTCCATCTCTTCCCACAACCCAAAAGGGGTGGGAGGCTACATCACATGTACTCCTAACTGCCTCTCTGCAGCTGGTTAGCATTTTGGATAGTTAAAACCAGCATGTAGTGGCAGGTGGCACCCTTGAAATGAGGGCCTGAGACAAGCCTCCAGCTTCATAAAAATGACAGTGGGAATACTAGCACAGATCAAAAACATTTCCACCTCCCACTTACAATAGGCAAAGTTCCCAGTTCTACCAGGTGGTTAAATTGGGCCAGAGAAATGTTCTCACCTGCGCTGGGGTGGTGTGGTGTGTGTGTGTGTGATGAATACAGGTGGGAAAGCCAAGCAGGAGCCAGCAGTAGAGAGCAGAGAATTCTAGTAAGTTATGCTTGGTTTCAACCAGCCCCTAAAGGAGATGAAAGCTGGAGATCAAAGCTAGGAGTGGAGGTGGCTGGGGGAGAAAAAGCACATGCTGGACAGGGGAGAGGAAAACAAACAGAACTGCACCAAGCTCTTTGCCCGTCCAGGAAGGCTGATCAGATGACAGTTAAGCTGGCTATTGAATTGTATTTATAAAGAATGTCAAAATAGTAGGAAATGAGTTTCTGGCTTAAAAATGAATCTAATCCAGATACATTTAATACGGATATACATACTAATGTGTCAAGGTGGATTTGATTAAAGTGTACTAATATACATACACGCACACGTATTGAATGCCAGCAACAACGTACAAGCGTAACATGATCCACAACCACAGAGATGCCACAAGTTAGCCAAGATCTGAGGCACATGGTGAGGTGCGAGACAGTCACAACTAGAGGCCAGATTTTTCCCTCATGGCTTCAACAGGGGAGTTGCATGGGTGTGTCTAAATGCCCCCTGCATGACTAAGGGCCCAATCCTGTAGTCCTTACTTATGCCACAATGTGACCATCAATTGTGACTCTTTTCTGCACATTGCATTCTGCCTGTAAATGCGAGGAGAGACTCTGGAGGGCAGGGCAGTTTTGTGAGGTAGATGGGAAATCTTGCACAGGAAGACAGATGCATTCTAGTGGAGACTTTATGTTAGTGCTTTCTTGTTTTTCTTTTTGTTTTTTCTGAATCCAAAATAAAAGGCACTGAGCCTGAACATGGATTGAGAACTTGCTACAAGGTCACTTGCTAGGTCCCGGGAAATGCCACAGCGTGGTGCACAGGGCCGCGCAATTGTGGTAGCATCAGAAACAATCACATCCCAGGTAAAAGACAGCATTGAGGAATGCCAAGCTGGTTTGGTCCTGCTCCTTGGAACTGTGCAACAGAGTGGGAAGGACATGGGAGATGCCTGTGTCGTTTTGCTATTACATGCTATTGGTTTATTCAGACTGTGAAGTTTGCTATAAGGTTACAGGTGGTTTAATTCCAGCAGGAAAGGGGACAAACTTTTCTGATAGCCCCCCAGCTCTCGATACTTAAAAGAACTTCAGAGAACGACTGCTGTGAAGTTTGTCCCTGACACTGCTCCCTCTCCCCCCTGCAGGGCACAGCGGGAGGGGACACAAACCCATCTGCCCGCATTCAGGAGTCCAAGGCAGACAAAGGACCTCAGAGGGGGATTAAAAAGGATAACCCTAGAAGAGCAGGAAAGAGGGAGGGAGGCAGGTAGAGGGTGCAGGGACTCAGATTGTCAGCCTCAGCCCCAGAAGAGGGTGTGTGTGGATAAGCTGGGCTTAGCTGAGTTTTAGGTAAAACAGCTATACCTGTAGACTCACTGTTGTGTTAATACTCCTTTGCTTGTGGTATGCTAGAGAGGCAGTATTGCCTAGTAGATAAGGCGCTGGACTGGGATTCCATAGAGCTGGGTTCTGTTCCTGGCTCTGGCTTGCTAGGTGACCTTGAGCAGGTCACTTCACCTCTGTGCCTCAGTTTCCCCATCTGTAAAATGGGGATCATGATAGTGACCCCCACTTTAAGATCTGCTGATGAAAAGCACCAAATAAGAGCTAGATATTATTATACAGTGTTGCCACTGCTGAGATTAAACACCCCTTGGTTTTGAAAAGGCTGGTTTGTGTCCCTGTGTTCACACCCATATAGCGTCCCAAAGGGATCCGAGCCAGGCCTGCCGAGCACTCACAGTTGACACCAATCCTGTCTGGAGAGTGGGGAGAATAGGGGACAGGTGAAAACCAGAGACTGTCGCCTGGAGGGGTGCACTTGGAGACCTGAGGGGGCTCAAAGGGGTGAATAGCTTTGAATTGTGCCAGGGAGTCACCAGAGATCTAATGCATTGTGCATGCAACGTAAATCTGCTCACTGGGCCAGCTCCAGAGACAGAGCTCACAGCCCGAGCGAATGGAGCAGTGTTTCCTTGGTATCCATCCAGATTTCCCCTCCCACACTGGTGTGCAGCGTATTGTACACAAATTGTTCACCCGGCTGCTGCCCTCCATCCAAGAGGTGGCTGCATTTCAGAGGCACGGTATGTACGGAGCTTTTGAAGCACTTTGCAATGCAAGGTGTTGGATCAGGGCGGTAGCTACAACACACCTGGGACTCAGCTCAAACGCCAACCCTTCCGCCCCCCCCAAAATCAGGAATCCCTCTGGCTCCTGGAGCTGTGACTGACACCAAGTGAACACACTGCTCCTCCAATTTCCCAGGTCTGCTCCCTCTCTTCCTGGCAAACTCCTCTTGTTTTGGGAGAAGAAGTCCTGGCTTCTTACGCCACTGGCGGCCATTACTGGCCCACCAAGCAAGCAGCTGATCCCAGCCTGATCCCTCGAGGTTTTCCGGATAAGCGGGTGGGGCAGGTCACTCAGGCATCATCCAGCATGAATGGGCGCTGACATCATTCCCCCTCCTGTGCTAGGCTTGCTCATTTCAGTCCTTATTGAGCCTGATAACAGGAGGTGTTTGTGCGAAAACATCCCAGAAACCCTGCCTGGCTCCGGGGCGGGAGGGGAGGGAGCCGGGGCGGCTGGATGAGATTTCACCAGCGAGGCTGTTCTGGATACATGCTGTTTGACAGAGGGACGTCTCCCCAGGCGGAGAGGGAAAGAGCCCATGTCCTACTACGCTTCAGGGACAGCGAGTCTGGCTCCGGTTATGAGCCCTCCTCTAAACTCACTCAGCGCTTGGCCTGCTCCTACTTAGGCTCTAGGGCTGGAGCTTTCCAAGGAGCCCAAGTGAGTTGGACACGCAAGTCCCACGGAAATGTGATGTGAGTTCGGCACTTAATTCTCCTAGGATGCATTGAAAAATCCCAGCCTGGTTCCTTTATTGGGGTTCAACGGTGGCACAGGCTCACTGTGAATGGGGGGAGGGACAAAGGGTAGGAGGGGGAGCCAGGTGAGTGCTCTGCAGGGGGAGCCGAGAGTTCTCCGGGGGGCAGCTGGCTCCAGGCTGAGAAGAAGGGTCCTGGAGGTTCTTGTCTCTCTTTGCAAGGGTAGCTTCTCCTGGCTCCAGCTCAATCAACCCGGTTCCTACCTGCTCCAAGGCCTGATCCTAAGTACTGCAGCAGCCGTTCTGGGTCCTGCTCCATCCCCGACACGTGCGCACAGTTTACAGGGAACTTTGGTTCCCAGAACATGCAGTGGAACTACGCCCACAGAGCAGCCTCCTCCACGTATCTATTTGGGGCCAAACTCTTGTCAGAACTTCAGCACCATTCAACCCAGCCCTGAACCTTAGCCCTGGTTTCACCTTGGGCTCCAAACTGATCCAGATGCCCCTTCCCCAGCTCATCTACCTCTTGTCCTGCTTCTGGGAACAGCTGGAAAGCAACCAGCTAACACACTGCCCATCACCGTATTTTCTGAGTGCCTGAAAAGCCACGAGCCTCAGCCATAGCCAGACTCAGCAACGCATAGCCTGGCCCCCCGAGCCTGGAGATCGGACAGGGAGGCAATCTGCATCTTGTTCTCTCCTCCAGCAGCCTGCAGGCACACGCTTGACTGGGGCCACACAAGGCTGGATTTGGAGCAGTCAGAGCCCCAGTTCAGCCTGATGGCCATTTTCCTTGGTCACTCTCTCTCTCCGTTGCTCCAACTCCTACCAAGTAGCATGGACTGGGCCAGTGGGATCTGACCGGCTTCATAAACTCACTCGCTCTTGGGTGTCAGACCAAATGAGCTTCATGGAGCTCAGTAATGCTGAACACACGTGTTCCTGTTGGTGAGGCTCATTAGGAATGCAGCTGAGCAGCTGCATGACAGGTGAGACAGCACCGGGGGGGTGGATTTACTCTCCCCCCTCCATCTCCCCTTCTTATGAATCCCTTGCCCCATGCACGTGTTCACTGGCACATTGACAGACACGCCATCCAGACATTCGTCCACACGCCCATGTAGGCTATACCCCAGGAGCCAGTGAACCAGCCTCCATGGCTGCTGAGACCTTCCACTCCCCCCTGCCCACGCAACTCAGCACTTCTCCTGTGTGGGGGGAGGTTGAGGGAGGTCGGGAAGTTAGAGGGACAAAACCATGACCTCACAGGCTGATGCAATGGAAACCAGTGGCGAGCAGGTGAAAGGAGAGGCAGCTGACTCTGCCTGGAAGAAATAAGAAATTCTCCCCCTGTCCTATGAGCCTTTGCCCACTTCTAGAACCAGTTTGTTGTTTGACATTCTGAATGGTTTGGAGAATCGCAGATTCCAGCGGGTAAGACCATTCCCCCAGCTTTACACGACATGGGTAGGTCCCCAGTCAAACCCCACCCCTGCTGTGACTGGGTCCCCTGCTTCCCCATATCACAGGAGAGGCAGGATGATCTTTGAGGCTAAGGCCCAGGAATGGAAGCCAGCAACTCTGGATTCTATACCCAGCTCTTCCACTGATGGGCTCTGTAACTTTAGGCAAGTCGCTTAACTTCCCCAAGCCTGTCTCCTCGTCTGCCAAATTAAGGTAACATCGCTGCCCTTCCTCTCAGGGGTGTTGAGAGGCTTAGCTAAATGTGTGTGAAGTGTGTTTTAAAACTAGAGCTAGTCCAAAAAAATAAAAATGTCACACTTCCCTCCTCCCCAACAGAAAATGCCATTCTGTCAAAATTACAGTGTTTCATGGAAACATCTGTTCAGAAGAAAAATTCATTGGGAAGGTTTCTCAGATCCCAGATGCCATTTCTGGTCAAAACAAGAGAGATTGGCTGCATCTACACTACTGAGATAAAAGCAACATGGCCCCCTAGTTTGGACACATCATACGCTGACAGGAGGAGTTTTTCTGTTGGAGTAGGACCACCACGTGCCCAAACAACATTAGCTACATTGACAGATGCATTCTTCCATGAGCTGCATCAGCACTGGGGTTCAGTCAGCGTAGCCACATCTGTCAGGGGTGTGGTTTTTTCGCACCCCCAGCCGACGTTGAACTTTTAAATGTAGACCAAACTAGAGACAGACACACCCCAAAAATAGCCAATAGCCAGGTGGTTGGGGTACTCAGCTGGGCTGTGGAAGACCCAGGTTTAAGTTTCTGATCCGAATCAGGCAGAACAGGGTTTTGAACCTGCGTCTTCCATGTCCCAGGTGAGTGCCCTACCCACCGAAATAAAAACACATTTTGAAACTGCAACACTTTTCACACAATAGAATCGTTGTTTTCCAGCCAGCCAGCCCTAGTTGAAACCCTCCAGTGTAATCCTATGATGCATGCGGGCAACAGATTACGTCTTAAACAGGATCAGTTATTTGATGCCATCCACTTCTCACTGCCCTCTGGCTTTCATATCCCTCTGGCTTTCATAGCAATGGGCAGTGCTTAATTTGTGATGAAAGAGGAGCAAGGCTCGAGCAATTTTTTTACTTTCATAACTAATGCAGCAAGACCAGAGGTGCTGGGGCTCTGAACTACCAAGCCTAGAGATGCCGGGGCTCAGCCCTGGCAAGGCCTGGCACAAATTAAGCACGGTGGGCGAGAACCAGAACTCCAGATCTGGACCTAACAGTTCAGTTCCAGGTCCTGGCCCATGCATTCACTAAACACACAAGATAGAATGCTCACAATAATCCAGAGCAACTCCAGGCATGTGCCAAAGAGACTGGATTGCCCGGCCCAGAATTATGTCCACGGTCCCTAGCAGTGGTACTGCCTCGCATTAAGGCTTTGGTCTCATTTCCAGCTTTCTCTGTGAAAAGTTCAGCGCACATGGCCCCACAGGCCCCTCTTGTTCCTGTCCATTAAAGCCCAGCAGGGACCATGTGCCATGACTTTGCCCTTTAGAGCATTCAGTAACACCAGCCCCCTCATGCATACCTTATGTGAGCAGGCAATAGTTTTAGGTCTTGGCTGAATGTTAGCAAACTGTGAAGCTCCTACAGCTATTACCACCTCAGCAGCCTGCAGAGCCAATGCAATATACAGTCCCAGAGATCCTGGCCGCTCTAGAGCTATTGTTCCACCAGCCTGTTTTCAGTGCTGCTCACAAAGCGTCCCCAACAGCAGGCAGCCTGGGACCCAGCTGAGGGTCTGGGGTCCTTTTCCCATTTGCTGTTTATGCTCCAGGGCCTGCTGCACTGGGGGCAGCAGGGAGTCTATTAGCTGATCAAGGGGTTGGCTAATTAGCAGCTCTGAAAGATGCACAGGAGCCGGAGCCGGGGAGCCCACACAGAGGGAAATGGCATAAAGACAACGACCCCTGAAAACCCTTCTTCCGTTCCCATTTGAAGAGCTCGGTGGAACTCAGCACTTTCAACTGGCTCCACCAAGACTCTCTGCTAATTAAAAGCAGAGGCTTTGTCCTCCAGTGCCTTGGATTGTTCATCTAGGCTAGACCAGAGTTTGGACTCACAAACTAATGGAAACAGCAAAGTGCAGGAACTTGGAAAAAAAATTTTTTAGTGGAGTTGGTGACCCCCTCAAACATAATACTGTCTGGCTGTTATGTAGCACTTTTTATCCAGAGACCTTGAAATGGTTTCAAAGGAGGTGAGCATCATGATCTTCATTTTACAGACGGCAACTAAGACGCAGTGGTGAAATGACTTGCCCGAGGTCACTAGCGGAACCATGAGTAGAACGCTGGTCTCTTGAAACCCGGTCCAGTGCTCTAGCCCTGAGACATCACTGCTTCCCTAGCTAACCCTGTACAAAGGCCATGGAAGGGAAGGATAATCTGGTGGTTAGGGTACTTGCTTAGGACCCATGAGGCCGTGGTTCAAGTCCCTGCTTGGCCACAGACTTCCTGTGTGATGTTGGGCAAGTAAGTTACTTAGCCGCTCAGTGGCTCAGTTCCCCATCTGTACAATGGGGCTAGCAGCCCTACTTCACAGGAGTGTTGGGAGAGTTACTATGGTAATGGGGGCCAGAGAAGTACCTAAGACAGGCCGGTTTCAAAAAGACATGAGGTGACCCTTGAATTCCTGCCCTCCTCCTGTGTGGGATGGGGCTTCGTGTGGGGAGTTCTTCCAGGCAGGGCCTTCTGAAGCTCCTCTCTGCCTTGGTTTAGGACAAGGAGAGCTGCTAGGGGAAAATCTGGTCCTGTGTGTTATAAACTTCCAGGGGGCCTCAAAAGCAGAAGTGGGCCAAAGCTACAAAGTTTGGACCCAACTCTGGCTTCCAACTTCTTCAGAGTTGGGGATATTTGGATCTAGCGGTTTTGGTTTGAGCTCATCTCTACTCAGAAATAGCCACACACTACCACCCCTAACCCTCCCTGGTACAGTTCACTCTTTGGACTGGTCTAGACTTAAAAGTTTTGCCAGCATAGCTATGGTGAGTGGAAGTTTTCTAACTGATTTAGCTATGCTGGCAAATGCGCTACTGCAGATGCATTTATACCAGCAAAGTACTTCTTTCTTTTGGAGAACTGGTGTAAGCTAGACCAGCAAAAGAACTCTTGTTGGTATAAGCCATGGTTTGCTGGTATAGCTATGCCGGCAAACCCCTCTAATGTAGTCAAGACCTTTGATTTATAGAACGGGACATTCATTTTGTTTCATACTTGTGTCATTTTGCCACATCCCATTACTTGAGCTTCTATCTTCCCAGCGCCTTTTTACACCTGTCTAGTTCAGCACAAGCCCATAAAGGAGGAGTCACTTTCATAGAATCATAGAATCATAGAATATCAGGGTTGGAAGGGACCCCAGAAGGTCATCTAGTCCAACCCCCTGCTCAAAGCAGGACCAATTCCCAGTTAAATCATCCCAGCCAGGGCTTTGTCAAGCCTGACCTTAAAAACCTCTAAGGAAGGAGATTCTACCACCTCCCTAGGTAACGCATTCCAGTGTTTCACCACCCTCATAGTGAAAAAGTTTTTCCTAATATCCAACCTAAACCTCCCCCACTGCAACTTGAGACCATTACTCCTCGTTCTGTCATCTGCTACCATTGAGAACAGTCTAGAGCCATCCTCTTTGGAACCCCCTTTCAGGTAGTTGAAAGCAGCTATCAAATCCCCCCTCATTCTTCTCTTCTGCAGACTAAACAATCCCAGCTCCCTCAGCCTCTCCTCATAAGTCATGTGTTCTAGACCCCTAATCATTTTTGTTGCCCTTCGCTGGACTCTCTCCAATTTATCCACATCCTTCTTGTAGTGTGGGGCCCAAAACTGGACACAGTACTCCAGATGAGGCCTCACCAATGTCGAATAGAGGGGAACGATCACGTCCCTCGATCTGCTCGCTATGCCCCTACTTATACATCCCAAAATGCCACTGGCCTTCTTGGCAACAAGGGCACACTGCTGACTCATATCCAGCTTCTCATCCACTGTCACCCCTAGGTCCTTTTCCGCAGAACTGCTGCCTAGCCATTCGGCCCCTAGTCTGTAGCGGTGCATTGGATTCTTCTGTCCTAAGTGCAGGACCCTGCACTTATCCTTATTGAACCTCATCAGATTTCTTTTGGCCCAATTTTTCCCAAGGCACTGCTGAAATACCAGAGGGCAGATTACCTGTAGTCCAAATTTTCACTGATGGAAGCTTTGGACGTGAACTTTAAGAATTAAGGTCTTTGTTTTTCAACGCCCAGGAGCACATGCAAGTCAGGGGGGAATCGTATGCTATTTCAAGAAGGTGTTACTTGCAGTGAGGCTAAAATTAGACACTTTGTTCCTAAAAAGACCTTGGAGAACAACAAAGATTTGGCAAGAGGGTCTTCAGTTGGGAATGTGACACAGGAAACGCCTACATGGCAGCCAGTGGTGATGTCACCTGGACTGCCCAATGGGGATGCTCCCTGGTGAGGAGTCATGGGAAACTCCCAGAGAAAGCACTGGAACATGTTCAAGCCACTCTGTATCTGCAGGCGGCTGAGTGCAGAGCAGGGTGTGAGGCGGAAGTGTCGACAGGCCCCCTCCTTTAATGTTACCAGATAAGGGAAACTGCAGCAGATAGAGAACTGTCATTCTTGCACTATTAGTGAGAGGCTCTTCAGCATAATCTCTGCTCCTCTCTTCCTGCCCCTGCTCCCCGTTTCACTGCTCCAGGAATTCTTGCCTTCCATACTTTCTACCTTCCACAAATGGCTTGCAAACATTTCTACCCAGCAGCCCTGAGAGCAGGGTTGCTAGAAACAAATCATCAGGCACTGGGACTGGAATTTCAATGACAGGGACAGTAGCGGGTTGAATGAAGGGTCTTGTTTTGAAGCTAAGTTAAGAGCTACCAGATTAAGCAGTCTGATTTGACCCCTCTCAGGCCTGTGCCTAGCAGGGATCTATTTTGGGTTGAAAAATACAGAAGCCGGATGCTCTGCAGCTCCGCACAGCCCCCTGATTCGGGGGTGGAGCGGGGATCATTTTGACAGTCCATGCACCATGGCAGCCAGGTGGTGCATGAGATCCCATCAGCTGCTGAAGAAGGCCTCCACAGCAGCAGTCTCTCTAAGTCTATTCTAACAGAAGATCCATTGATCACCAGCAGTTGCCTGGTTTTCCCTTGGAAGTCAACCAGTGATGCGTCAATTCATTACCTGGTCAAATGGTGCAATAATACTCTGCCCTGTTTCATGATTAAAATGCACAGACATTAATTGCTCCCCATAACACCCATGTGAGGTAGGTAAATAGATAAGGATCAGCCCCATGTTACTGATGGGGTAATGGAAGCAGAGAAGGAAAATGACCTATCCAGGCCACAGAGGGAAAATAAGGGCTTGTCTACATAGGGACATCCAGCAAAAGTAATCTGAATCAACTAGAGGTATGTATTTGAAGTGAATTTAAATTAGTTGTGAATTAAGCTAAGGCCACTTTAATTCTGACAAGCATCCACACAGGGATTTAATGTGGTTTAACTAATCCATTTCAAATTCACACCTTTAGTTAATTTGGATTCATTTTCATAGGTATCCCCATGTAGACAAGCTCCACGTAAGAGCCAGGAGTTTCCAGCTGTCAGAGCCAATGCCTAAATCACTCACCCTCCCCACTTCTCATCACATCGTGGAGTAACAGACCCATAAGCATTTGAAGTTTCTAATGGAACAAGCCTCTCAATCACAACGAAGGACCCAATACAAGAGACTAGGGGAAAATAGCAATACAGAGTCATGCTCCTGCATTTAGGAGGGTAAAGAATTGGTGATTACCCTAACAGCGAGACAACACCGAGTTTGCATTGTTGGAGTTCAAGCTGGGCCTGTAATGAAGGATGCCGAGAGGTGTGAAAAGAAGGCTGTGAAGGGCTGATATAATCAAGGCTGTAGGTTTGTCAAGGCCACGACAAACCCCATTGCTCTGATGCTGTTTGCAAAATAAGCCAAGGGCTTTGGAACCTGTTGAGCAAAACCTCAGGAATATTTTCTTTTACAAACTTGGCTTCTCTATGGGCCTGATTCCCTTCTGACTTACATCAGCTTTACCCAGGAGTAATTCAATGGACTAAAATGGACTTACTCCTGATTTACGCCAGGGAGAGGAGACTCAGGGCCTACTGGAGACTGGCCAAGTGACCTGGGTTTTTTAATGGCTTTAAATAGCTATTGATGATGAGATGCTCGTAAATAATTTGTATTGCAAAATCAAGAATATTTTTGCTCAGAAATAACATTCCCACATTGGGGTTTTTTTCCCCTGAATGTCAGTCTTTTCACATTTCCACACCCCACCTCCCAAACTTGAGGGCAGGTCTACACTATGGGGTTAAGTCGACGTAAGTTACACAACTCCAGCTACATGAACAATGTAGCTGGAGTCGCCCTAGCTTAGGCTGACTTACTGCGGTGTCGACACCGCGCTGGGTCGACGGGAGAAACGGTCAGATCTGGAGCCCCTCAGTTGGAATGTTTTACTTCCGGTTTATTCATTATTTTCCATTGACAGCTCTGACTCTCTCACAAACAAACAGACTCGGAGTATCAGATAGCAGATTTTCACCCTAAATTGAACACAGCCACCCATATCAAACTGTCCCTCTGCACTGAAATAGCACTCTGTGTGCCAAAATGTCAAAGATTTCCTTGGACCATTACACTTGCAATATGTATCTGACCTAGATAGGTGTAAGGAATGTTGCTATCTCAGGTCCCTTCTCTCACTGTCCTCAGGGTTCAGACCGGTACCTCTTGGTCATTTCCTGCTCTGCCTGAGATAATGATGTCATGGCTCACACTGGTCTTCACACTTCAACACTCGGCAAAAAAATGCGTTATCCCTCAGAAGGCAACATGGTGAAAAAAAACAGAAAACCCATTGGTCAAGCGAGGCAGCAGCTATGTAAGGAATTCCAGATGGGTGAGAGAGGCTGCGAACACTCCATGTCTCAGGGGTTCGCTGTGCTCATGGCTTCCTTTAGCTGCACAAAGCAAGGCCAGCACAATGCCACACCTTCTGCTGAAACACAAGTAAGGGTTTAAAGCTTAGAACTCTGTTTTCAGATTTCCACAAGGGCTCTGTGGGAGGGACGCGATTTCATGTTGACAGCCCAGCCAGCTTGGCCGGTCATTGAGCCCTTCCAAAGGGTAGGTGCTCTAGTGAGTGTTTAATGGGAGGTCCAGAGATCTGAGAATCTTATGGTCTGTGATCTCTATAAATTCTCCCCAAGATTTTCAAAGGTGGTTTTTAGAGTCCAACTTAAAACCCGCTAAAGGGGCCCGATTTACAGAATGTGTGGCTTGGCCTCTACACTTACTGTCCTCTTGATCCATTCCTCCACTACCAGCCTAGATCCTGGAAGCCCCTGTGCACAGAAGAACTTCCCAATGACTGTATTTCCTTCTCCTGTAAGGCCTTCAGGAGCCCCACCTGTTACTTCAAGCCTTTTAGTAATGTTTTCATGCTGGTCTTTCATCAGTCACCTCTGCACTAGCTTGTGTTCTCAGGACAGGGACTCTGTTCTTTGTAAATGCAGCACCTCTGAAATGTAGCCATCTCATGGTCTTCAACATGGTTAAGAAACGCGCTATGACCAATGTGCCACCCAGAATTGGTGTCGCTAGTGACGTCTATGGGGGCAAGGACTGTTCTATGTTGGTACAGTTGTTAGCACAGCGGGAACGGAGACCCAAGCTATTACCGCAGTGCGAATAAGGATAAATTTATGCAATCTGCAATTTTGTTTCCCGTTTCTTTTCCTTTCAAGGAGCTGCCATTTCACAAGCTGGAGCGGATGCAATATGTGATGGAGGAAACACATGTGCTCTTTTGGGAGTAGCCCTTTAGCTCCTTGTTGCCCTCAGCCTAAGCCTGGTCTACACACAGTTTTTGCATCAGTAGAACGATTTCCAATAGGGGCATGATTTTTTACCAAAATAGTTATACTGGTACAGCCCCCAGTCTGGATGCAGTTATACCAGTATAAAAGGTACCAAAGGGCTTGTCTACACTGGGAGTTATTCCACAACAAGAGTATCCACAGTGGGAGTTAATCAGGAATAGCTATTGCACTTTTAATTCACACCTTACCGTAATCCAAATTAATTTCTCTGGGTAGACAAGCCCTTACACCAGGATAGTTTATTCCTATGACAGGGTAACTGCATCAACACTAAGGAGCTGAACTGCTTTAACTATACTAGTATAGCTGAAGTAGACACAGACTTTAAGGCTTGGTCTACACTGAAAAGTTAGGTCTACGTAGCTACATCAGTCAGGGGTGTGAAAAAACCACACCCTTGCCTAGCATACCTATGCGGACTGAACCCCCAGTGTAGATGCAATGGAAGAATGCCTCCGCTGACATACCTAACTTCTTTGTTTGGGGAGGTGGTGTTCCTACAATGACAGAAAAATCCCCTTCCGTTGGTGTCTGGCAACATAGCATCGTATGTGTTGTGTGTTCATTCTGTTTTGGTGATTGTTAAGTAGTGGTTAAGTCGGATATTACTGTGTAAGACTCTTTCACTGGTAAAAGACCCTGTAAACCCACAAAAGATTAAGCCCTGAGTCCACAGGGAATGGGTGTTTACCTAGAGGAGTAGAGCCTGGAGGAGTAGAGCCCAGAGCCCATGGAGGGGTAAAGTTAGGTGCCTTTCACCTGGAGCCCTAAGAACTGGGAAAGGGTGGGGGTGCCTAAATTAACCGGGTTACGCCTTGAGCCCTAGGAACTAGGTAGAGGTGGGTGCCCTAGAGTATGCAAGTGACAGAGAATTTTGCGCGGGTAACAAATTTGGTGGAGAATGCGAGCATCGATCCCGCTGCCTGTGGCAGTCCATAGTGCAGACACAGCCTAAGAAAATCAAACTTAAAGGATGTGATTGCTAAACACCCTGCTCTTCCAAACACTCTCTTTCTAGCCAGCCAGGGAGCGTGTCCCAAGGGATGTTGCTAGGCACAGAGCACGCGCCAGGTTGGATGGGAAAGGTCCACAAATGAGCGACCACCAGCAGCCACCTCAATGTCACCACAAGGACACAAGCCGTGCAACTGGAGGGGCCTTGCGTAGTGCTCGGTAAGAGCAGCAGCATAAAAGGTCGGGCACCCCTGGGATGGGGCTTTGGTAGCTAGCGACGACTGCGAAATACAGAGCCCTGGGGTGCCTAATGCGACAGGGGAGGTGTGAATGTGCAGCTGACAGCTGGGCTTATCGAAAGCATGAGCACAGGCTCCTTCCCTGTAGCCTGAGCACCTTATCTGAGCTTTAGAAGTGTTAGTTTTTGAGACACTACTCACTAATCTGCTGGTGCTGACAAGCGACGGTTAAAATATCCTGCCCCGCTGGCATGGGCATGCAACACCCTCGGCCACGAAAGGCCGTGGCTATTTCCAGGGGCTTGGCTCACACAGCGAGTATTTTCTGGGAAAGCAGAGGAGTGCTGTCAAATGAAGAATAGCAGAGCGATAGCAAGCACCCAGGCTGCAGCCGCTTGCAAATAGAGGGAAGATTAATGAAATCTATCGACAGCAATATTCCTCCCGCCTCACCACTCAACCCAGCCACACATCCCCGTCCACTGCAGCAAGGAGGGTTCACCGACTCAACCCAGTCACAGTTGTGCGTATCCCTCTGCCCTGCTAAGGTCTCCCTGACTCAGCCCCACTGCAATCATGTTCTTCTCGTTGCAACATGCAGATCTTGCCTTCTGTTCTGCTGTGCGGGGATGGTCGTGTGCGAGTCTGCAGGGAATGCGTGTAGATGGGTGTAGGGTTGGGTAGACGCATGTGTGCATATAGAAAGATCATGTACCTCTGTGTATCATAAAAATACTTTTGAGCTCTCCAGAAGGTACTTCTGTTCTCAAGTGACAGACATATCTGCACTCACTCACTCACCCATCCGTACCCACAATTACACACACGCTCACACACACAACTCATCAACCTGGGGCGTGTCAAACCGATTCTGCCAGGAGGACCATATTACATTTTAAGGGATGGTGCAAGGCTGCAAAAGCAGGTCACATCCTGTACCCCTTTCAAGCCACAGCTGGTCTCTCCTGGATAATGGAAGGATTGAGGGTAGACATGCTGTAGCTAAATCTTTAACGAAACGTTTAATCAAGTTACTCTTGGGAGAGGAAATCAACGCAGCAATGTTTTGGACTGGTGCTATTTCTGCCCTTTGCTTATTTAGCCATTTGTATAAATGGTTACCCAGTTTGCACACTCAATTATGGTGACTGCATGCACCAGTGTGGCACATAACAACAGGCTCAAAGTACGTGAAAGCAGTGCACCACTTAAAACATCATCATTCGGCTTCAGAGTCGACACCTCACTGGACTCAGTGGGGACAGCTGACACCACTCAGAGCTATTGTCCACCTGGATAGCACTGGGAGGTTTTTCTTCGCAGCCGTAGAAGTTAGAAATATTTCTTTTTTAAAAATGGAAACTTGAATTTTGCAGAACTGCAGCATTATGAGGGGCTAGATTCAGCTCTCAGCCTGGATCTTTGCCACCTGGCTAGACACCCACGCGATGAAGTGAGCTGTAGCTCACGAAAGCTTATGCTCAAATAAATTGGTTAGTCTCGAAGGTGCCACAAGTCCTCCTTTTCTTTTTGCGAATACAGACTAACATGGCTGTTACTCTGAAACCTGCCACCATAGACTGTCATTCATATTGAACACAGCAACAGCTATGCAGACGGACTCACACGTCCCTGCAGGGCAGCAGAGCCTTGTGCCTGCCTCATTGTGGAAAGGATATTTTGACCCTAATGATACTGTACGGACCATGTTGTTAGAGCAAAGGTTACAGAAGCCATTTTATCAAAACCTCTCCAGCGTCTGGCATTTGTTTGCCTTGATTTCACGGCTTGCTAAGAATGAACATTAGGCCATGCTCTCTATTCGCCAGCAGAGGTCAGCACACACCTCATTAAAGACAGTGGTAGCCCGGCCAACTGCTGGATGGCTTGAGAGGAGGCTGTGGGAAAGCTCTGCTCTCATGGGAGCGCCCTGATCAGTTTGCTAAGCTCAAACCAGCTGGGATTCTTCTGGACAGCAGGCTTCCCCTGGTCCACCAAACCTGGAGCTTTCCTCTTGCTCCCATTCAGGGCTATGAGCTAGGCCCACGCCAGGCTGGCTCGTCTTCACGGATGCACAGCTGTACTGAAGACACACTTAGATGTCCAAGAGTTCCAAAAGCCCTGGGCTCGATCCCTGCTTCCCCTGAAGTGGACTGTGATCAGTCTGTAGCACGGGGGCCGGACAAACACACCAGGAGGCCCCTCCTGCATCAAACAACGCCACAGAGAACCATGTAAAAATGAGGGTGAACTGGCAACACAAGATCATCCTCAGAGCTTCTAAAGATTAGTGTAAAAGTCAGTGGGAGATGGGTGGCTGGCTGGCTACTGTAGCTTTAAGAGCTGGCTTGTGGTTATACAAGACATATGGGGTAGGGGGGAAACAAATAAGCCAGGTGCCCTGATCAAATTGCAAAGTGACTACTTATAACCTGCCAGCCTGGAAGTTCCCCAGATCCCAGCTTCCCACCTCCAGGATGTGCCGGGAGCTGCTGGTCACCTTCTCACTAGTGACAGACCTTAGCCACAAGGTTTGGATCCACACCTGGACTTCCCCAAGGTTCAGAATCTGAGGTGCTGGTTTACGCCAGCCTGCATATCTCCATGTGCACTAAGAATTTCAGCCGCCCCCCCTTTCTCAAGCACCGCTGGCTCCTCACTCATTTCGGGATCCAGTGCACAATCCCTTCTAAACACTCTCCCAGGGTTTGTTCCAGCTCGTCCCCACTCTCCTTCCTCCTCCCGTCTCATGCTCATGTAGAATGGGTCTTTCTGCTTCTCCTTGCACACAGGCTTGCCACTTGCTGGTCCAAAAGCCTTCTCCAGGGCTGCTCTTGCTGTCTGGAACAGCCTTCTCCCTCTCACCAAGAGCTACCTCTTCTCTCCTTTGCTTTACCCTGTCCCCTGCTAGTATTTATCTCTGTAACGGGACTATTTGATGCCTTCTTCTCTCAGCACTCCGGGGCACAGTTTGCTGAGCAATGGTAAACACAAGGCAGTCGGACTGAGTGTACTTGGGGAACAACTGAAACATTCATTTGAATGTAGATGTCAAAAGGATTTAGACTGAAGTTTTAGGCACAGGTTTGGCTAGTAGGGGACTAAACCAGGGACCTTCACCGTGAGCCTCTACCACGTACTAAAGGACCAGCCTATGGAAGGAGGAGACTCTTTACCTTTGAGGCAGGTGTACATGTGTAGCACCGACAGACCCTGGTCGTCGGCGAGCGGGATCAAACTTGGGGCCTCTGGAGCTTAGTGCATGAGCCTCTACGGCGTGAACTAAAAACCATACAGCTGTTAGCGATTAATGAGTCTGCTACAGCCTTAGCAAAGTGGTCTGGGTGCCATTAGATGGGACAGAATACCACACCCAGAAGGTTTGTGGTTACACAGACCCCCTAACCAGCATATTGCACCAAATGGGTCCTCAGTTCCCTCGTGTCAGCCAAGTCCCAGCATGTGGCAAGCGGAGGAGCCGGACTCTGATCCCAGTTACACCAGCACGGATGAGGAGTAACTCCATTAGGATCAGTGCACTCACTCTGTGTTTGCACCAGCCTGGCTGAGCTCGGGATCTGGCCCACGGCAAGAAGAGCAAGCGGCAGAGGGCACTGCGAGGGCTGTTGGATTAGAACCGAATGCACTCAGGACTTCATTCCTCAATCCAGTCTCCCCGCTGGGCTTCATTAGCGTCAGCAGAATGTGATAAATGCATCTGACAAACCTAATACAAACCCTTCACCATCAAAACCCAACACTCCAGAACCACCTCTGATCTGCTGTTAAATGCCAGGCTGGTGGCCTCCTCCTCCCCGGGCCACACTGGCCCCTCCTCACTTTCGAATGCCAAGGAAAGGTCCTGGAAGGGAACGCCACCAGGGATATCAGTGAATGCCAATGATGGCAGGACAGAAGGTGAAGTGCAGTCTATGGACACTGGTCAAGGGCATTCATATCTCTTGGCCCCCGTTGTTTGCACCTTGCAATCCCAGAGCAATCACTGCAGGGGGAAAGGCCTTTTAACACAGAAAGATTAACAATGTTTCGGAGCGCAGACATTATTATCTACATTCCCCATGGCCAGGAGGAGTTTTTCCGAATGGGAAGACAGCTCCCGATCAGGTCACTGAGTCACAGCTTTCTCCACTCCTCACCCTGACGGTGTTTGATCCGAGATACTCCAGCTAGTGCAAACTCCCCAACAGACTGCATGGAAGGGACAGACCTGCCCGACAGCCCAGCCCTGGCTCGCTCCAGTCAGTTTCTACCGTTGCGCTAGCTAGATCAGCACACGCCAGTCCCAGGGGCTTTACACCCATCAGGCAGTAGAGAGCGAGGGATTGTCAATCAAGAGGGGTGGGGTCTGGAGCAGCTCCAGTAAAGTAATAGGAATAACTCCCTATGTACACTGGTGGGACTGAGCTCAGACGGGGCAACAGCAGAGTCTCAGTAAATTCGCAGGGCAAAGCAGACGTAACAGCACCACAGAAAGAGCCATATTGTCTCAGACCAATGATCCATCTAGTTCAGGGCCCTGTCTCTGAAAGTGACCAGGACTAGCCGCTTCAGTGGAAGGTGCAAGAAACTCTGCAGAAGGCAGCTATGGGATAAAACCTGCCCATGTGGAAAGTTTCTTCCTAGCAGGTTGGTTTACACTCTGCAGCTGAGGATTGTGACAGTCCATAGGAGATCAGAGGCTGGCTCCCATGCTAGGCCGTCCCTGAAATCCTTGAGGCATAGGCCAAGTTCTGCTCTCAGTTACGCTGGTGTAAATCTGATGGGGTTACTCTAGGTTTACTTTGGTGCCCGGGAGCTGAATATGGTCCTGGAGCGTCCTTTGTTTCAGAGAGAGCAGCAACACCCTGCAGGCACCCCACTCTGACAAGCCTGGGCTGTCAGCGCAAAATGAAAGGTGAAGGCAACAAAGTGATAGAAGGGCCAGATGAGCGCCGGCCACTGGGTAATGACCAGCCAAGTGCGGGCGCATGATGCTGTGCACTGAACCCTGGCCCAGCCCTGCCACCAGACAGCTGGAGAGGGCAGCCAGGTGAATGCTCAGATACTCAAGCAAAATGTTAACGTCTAATAACGAGGGGACCCTCCTGCCAGCTTCCATCAGGCAACTGGCGATCCTGCATTGATGGAAGCGCTGCACACACGTCACTGCCCTTTAAGCCAGCTGCGGTGAGCCAGGAAACACAGGCAAGACCAATCTGGGGGAGGCTACAGGGGTCACTGAGCTAGCAGAGAGAAGGATAATGAACAAACCGCCTCATTGCTCAAATGGGACCAAAATGCATTAGCCTAGTGCATGTCTGAGCACACCGCTGGCTTCCAGCCTTGGATCCCAGCTCCCTCCCAGCCCACCCTCCGTGGCTGGGACAGAAATGCAAGAGGAGGCATATTACTAATAATCACACTTTGCCTGGTCAATAGCACCTGCCATGTGAATATCTCAAAGTACTTTATACACATTAATTAAGCCTTACCACACTGCTGCAAGTTAAGTCAGGGCCATCATCCCCATTTTACAGATGGGAAAGCAGAGGCACAAAGGAGCTAAGTGACTTGCCCAAGGTTACATGACTAATCTGTAGCAGAACTGGGACTAAACTTGAGAGGTCCCAACTCCCAGTGTCTTGCTTTATCATCTAGGCAATGTAGTCTCCAGAGTCCATGCATAGGGCCAGCGGTAGCCTGAGCATTTACGTCACCCAGAGAACTGGCTCTGTCTTTGCAAGATGTAGATATTTTTTTTCTGTCCCCCCCCCCCCCCCCACCGGTTTGGGAAGAGCACTGGGGTGCAGCTGTCACAAGCAGAAAGAACAACTCCAGTCCCAACAGGATTCTATTGTGCTCAGGACAGATGTGGTTCACACAGAGAAGCAGCAGACACATGCCACTTTGCCCCCAGGTGGCTGACTCACTTCTTTCAGAAGCCCAGATCTCAGCTGCCAATGGGGAAAAAGCATTGAGGAGAGCTGGGAAGTATTTCTGGAGGAGACATGAGGGCCTAGGACGATCCGCTTTTCTCCGCAGAGACATTTCCATGCCAATGGCAGAGTGAAGACACTTTCGGAAATGGGCACAAAGTCATTTAATGGCCTCCTGCTATTTCCCAGCAACCCCAAGAGTTTTTTCCTCCCTCGGGATTAAAGCTTGGTGATGATGCCTCTGTTTTCCAATTGGATCCATCCCAGATTTCCAATGCTAATCAAGACCCAGCAGAGGAAATCTGGAGTGGACAATGTATGAGAAATAGGAGATATTTACCAAATGGCTTCTCCTAATGACTTAGCTCTGGACACAGACGCTGCCTGGATGGAGCCAGATTGCCCTTTCTGTGAGAAGCCAGATATCCTGAACCCAGTCCACAGATCTCCAGGTAACTTATTGCCCAGCCACCCTCCCACAGCTTGTTAGCAGCTGGTGGGCTGAATGGCTAGTGAAACCTAGCCCTGCCAGAGAGACACTGCCCACAGGAGTGGTGGCTGGAGAAGCGCCTGGCTCTACTGATTGGTCCAGCTGAGCTATTTAAGCCAGAAAGCAGCACAAAAACAAGACCTCTATGCAACCAGGTGAGTTCCTGGCTGCTACATCAGACCCTGCCTTCTCGCCTGACTCTTGAGCTCTGCTGATCTGACTTGTCCCCTATTCTTGCTTCTCTGGTTCCTGATCCCTGCCCCTGTTCTCTGACTCCAGTTCTGAGCCTTCGCTCAACTCTGACCCCAGTTCTGGCTCTGACCCTCAGCCCTGGCATTTGGTCTCTGACTCTAGTTCTGACCCTCAGCTCTGTATCCTCGCTCCTGACCGGACACACTAGGCCTGACCGAGACTATGTCCTGGTCCGTAACAGTCTCTCTGTCTTTTCTATGAAATGAAAGGCATGTGCACTTCACATTGCAAGCTTTAAGGGACACAGAGGCTGGTTTTGTTCTGTATTTGTACAGCACCTGGCGCAAGGGGGCCCTGGTCCATGACTGGGCCCCACAATACAAATACTTAAACAACCATGTGAAAGGTGACTATTTAAAACTGTGTTGCAAATACCTTGAGAGTGGCCAATGCTCTAGAGGAAACACATCTTTAAATAGCGTTGTAATGGTTTTAAGGACGTGGACACTAGTGAATTTTGTCACATTACTGATCTACATGTGTATGTGCAATAATATATATCCACCCACCCTGCTATATATTTGAATAGTTACAGTGAAAGCAAATGCTGCGGGAAAGTAACTTTCTCATGTTAGGAAACATACAGGACATTTCCCCCCTTAGCTGATTGGCTGCCTATTCTGTCTGGATCTCTTTATACCCCCAGGCCTGCTCTGCTTCTGTTGCTGGACCTCAGCAGAGCTCCACGACTTGACACTAAAAATAGAAAATGGTTTGTATGAATCCTTCCCACCCCAGGTAACAAATCCCAAAACTTGCATTTATATAACACCTTCCCATTGTCTTCTACAGACTTTGCAGAGTGGACAGACTACATATAGAATTTACTTCACATCCTACTACTATGGAATGAAGGATGGCCTTGTGGTTTAAGCATTTACCTACCATACCCAGAAATCCAGGTTCAATTCCTGCCTCACCCACAAAATGTTCTGTGCTGAATATTTCTTAGTGAGGTTCACCTGGAAGTCTAAGAAAGTAGAACCAATGAAGTCAAAGGGGTTCTATTGATACTGTCCTCCTAAATTAAAAGCTGGAAAATAGCTACCATGGGTTCTGCAAGATGGAGTCAGGACCTACTTAATCTACCAACAATTATTCATTTTGTTTAATCTAGCATAACAAGGTACAACAGCAGGAAGCTGAAGTCAGCAAAGTTCAAACAGGATCTAAAATGCTAATTTGTAACAGGGAGGGTAATTAACCATAAGAACAAATTTCCAAGGGAGGTGGTGAACTCTCCATGCAGAATTTTTAGATCCGAATCGGATGTCTTTCTCAGGGACATGCTCTGCTTTAACACACAAGTCTGGGTGCCATTCTGTGGCCTGTGTTGTTGTGCAGAAGATCAGACTAGCCCATGACGATGGTACCTTCTGGCCTGAATGCCTGTGAAGTGCGGTGCAGCCACATCCAAGTTCAAAAGCACAAAGCAACACTCACCAACAGGTGGGGACAGGGAGTGAAGAGGAATCTGGAACTACTCCAGACCTGCCAAACTTTCCATTACCACCATCTTGCCCTGGGAGAGACAGATGGGAGCCTCTGACTTGGCCAGCAATGCCTGTCTATCGAATTGTGGTGGGTGTGGTCTATGCCAAAGGAGGTCCGGTACTGGTATTGCATTCTCTGTCATACGAAGATTAGGAGTCCAGCGCCAATGTATCTAAGGTAAATAGCTGGCCCCAGTCACCACAGTATTGGAGAGCCTAATAGTCTTTAGTGTATTTATCCTCACAACATTGCTGTAAGGCAGGGCAGTGCAAATATCCCCATTTCACAGATGGGGAATGGAGGCACAGAGAGGTTAAGGGACTTGCCCAAGGTCACAAGAGGTCTATGGCACAGCAGAGACATGAACCCAGGACTCCCAAGTTCGAAGGCTCATACCCTAACCCTGGTCCATCCATTCATCTACTCCAAGAATATTTCTGACCTGTATTTACCTGCTCTTGAGTCCTAGAGCCACCACAGAAAGTTATGCTGAAAGCCTCCTGCCACGCTAGCAGCATTAATTCAGTGCTACATGTCTAGCGTTTTCATCTCCTTCCACAGATCGAGGGGGCTGTGACTTCGAAGCCACATGACTTCCTTTCTGACTGAAAGGTTGCCTCAAATTCCCATAGGGTCTGGTCCTTTCTTAGGACACTAGTAACAAGAAGAGCAGAGCAGACTGCTCTGGGAGTCTCTGACCTCTTTGAGTGTCTCCGGGAGAGGAAGAGTGGGCAGTGGTGAAGGGAGTACTTCCACAACCCCCATTGCTGTAATAGAGAGACAGACAAACAGCTGCTCACTCTGGAGCCCAACTCACAACAGATTTTGTCTCATGCTGCCATGGCCCCAAACTGCTAAACATCCTCCCGCCCGCCCTGTGAACGGCACCCTCCTCTGGCAGCAGATTGCAAAACTCCAGTTGGATAGGACAGCTCTTGGGTTGCATTACCCCTTGTTTTTAGCCAACTCCATCATGTATCTGAACCCCCGGCTGTTCTGCTGTTCCACAGGGCTGCTGCTTCATCCCTCCCCAGGACTGGATGCCAGAGAGCGAATTCAGAGCTAATGGTAAATTGCAGTGTCAGTTACACAACAGTAAGTCGGTGTAACTGACATGATGAAGGGGAATATGGGGCTGGGGCAGGAAAAGCAGCCACCAGGATGGTGTAAGGAGGAGATGAAAGATAAATGGGAGGTGCTGCTTCTTTTACACCCTTTTCTTTCTACATCCCCACCCATCCCCCAGCTTGGTGCGTATGTTACACTCGTGCTAGTGAAAGGGGATGGAAAGCTAACGGAGCAATCCCCTTCTCCACCTAAGTGAGAGGGGCAAACAACAAACTACCCCTGATCCCCTGTAGAACTCAGAATACAGAGATGCTGCTAAGGATTCAAATCTGAAGCATGACTTGAAACCACAGGACAGACACCGTTATTTTGACGACAATTAGACATTGTGATCTCCTACAGATATATACAGACATAGGACCAGTTTTCAACCCCTCCTCCTTCCCCTGCCAAATGAGAACCAGATTATAAGCCGGAGAAATGACATCTTTATATATTTGTTTAATGAAGGTGCTCAGATCCCACCTCAAATCCTCCAGAAGGGAAAATGTTCTTGTGCCATTGTTTGCTAGTGCAAATGCTGTGGCTTTAATGATTTCTCTTCTCAATAGGGCCCAGATTAAATGTGGGCTGTTGTGTTGTTGATACAGCCAGAGATCTAATAACATCCATCTTCCCCCTCTGTCATAAGGGGATGCTTATACACTTCTCCGTAGAATACCCATTTCCAGAGAGGCCTTTAAACATTGTGTTTTAAATTGATTTCACAGAGGAATAAAATGGGGAAAGCGCTGAATACATTCACACACACACACACAGAGAAATTCCTTTCAAACATCCGGCGCCAATGCGAATCTCAATCTTGATGAAATTATGCCTAATAAAAAGCCAGATGGCTCATCATTTCCATTTTCTCCACAAGACTTCAGTTTAATGGCCAAACGCTCTGCACAACATGTGGGGAATAGAGCTTTGTGTGAGATCAAGATGTATTCTTCCTCTTTCAGGGAAATTCGTATTGCCTTCAGTGGGCCCAAATTTCAGGCCCCGAGAGTGGGGAAGTGGCTGATTAAATTGCTCTTCTTTCTCTGATCAGATAAAATGGTTAATGTGGGGGTTGAAAGTCGGTGGAAAGCACTCCAGGAAATGCGATTGGCGTGGGATTGTGGTGGTTTATCAAAATGTCTTCACAGCACCATGGTATCTGAGCACCTACTACCCCCACATCTCAAACTGTAACAAAGAATCCAATCCATCTTCAAAGTTTAGATGGAGACTCCATGGCGTCACATAGGGTGACCAGAGAGCAAGTGTGAAAAATCGGGACAGGGGGTGGGGGGTAATAAGGGCCGATATAAGAAAAAGCCCCAAATATCGGAACTGTCCCTATAAAATCGGGACATTTGGTCACCCTACCGTCACACCATCTCCACATAGCTGTTCCCCTAGGCTGATGTCTGAGTGCTGCAAGACGTTCATGTAACTAAGTTCATAGAAACACTCCCAATAAGGGGAACCACCACCAGAGTTCTCTTATTACTGATTATGATGTTGCATATTCTCAGGATGAACTCACCTGGCATTAATACGGAAACAATGGTTAATCTATAAGACTTTATGCCTGTGGGGCTCCCATTCCCTTGCTCACCAGTGGGGTGTGTGGACAGGGCTGGGTGGAGAAGCCGTAACACGAGCCCTGCTGTCACTGGGTGCCAGGGTGTAATGGAGTGGCTGGGATGTTGACAGTCCACCCCATAACCCTGCTGCTCTCCTGACATGTTTGAAAGGCCACTCCCCTTGCATGGGGGAGGGGGCAAACCCTACTCCCGCTGGCCACATGATGCCTCTGGGACCCACTGAGCTCATGCCCCTCACTGGTGAGGGCTTCTCTGGGCTTCTCTGCTGCAGCCTGGAAGGACTTGATCTTGCCCCAGTATGTGTAAGAAAGGGTCACCACCATGGGCCAAAGCCAAAGGATTTAGGCAGTCCTCACACAGGCAGCGCTCTCACTCACCTTGGGCCTCGGCCTGGCCTCTGGAAGAGAAATGCCCAGAGCCATGGAGCAAAGGGAGCTCACCCGCACTGAGCATGCTGGTAAACAGGTGGCAAATACACAACCACCTTAATTCACTGGACTTAAGCCAACACCCAGACCAGACTGTGTCTGGCCCTCACAGCTATCCAAAGCTGAGAGCCAGGTATCCCCCAACTTTCACCCTCCCCGCACAGGGGCAGCTATGATATGGCTAGGGCCAGAACCACTATTTCCTGTTAATGCTTCTGGCAGTGCCAGCTTCACAATAGGGAAGTGCTCCCCACGGACCAGGGGAGAAGAGCGTATGCTGCACCTGGGACAGAGACACTAGGGAATTCTCTTGGCATTTAAATCAGGTTCTAAATTCACTGCTTGTCACCCAAACCAGTAAGAATCTAAATGTCAAGAAAAGCAACTTTCTGAGGCAATTGGTCATATTTGCAGGACTTGGAATGCCCTTGCACTCTCCAAACCCACCCCGCTTTTCCCTCCTGTCATCAAGTACCAATGTAATTAAAATAATACACTCTTCTATAGCGTACATGTTTATGAGACCCCCAGATCCCCCAGCATGTGCTCTTCTGCAATGACAAAATAGCCAAGCGTATGGGCGGGGGGTGCATTGCAGATTCTACTTCTTTCCATATTTCTCTCTTGATTATTTTTCTACAGAGGCACAGAAAAGCAAGCATAAGGTTTAATGATCACACTGAGTGAAGAAAACGAACATACAGGTGGCATCAGAAGAGCAGGCTGCAGATCAACAACTACAGGATGCTGCCACACAGCTCAAGGAGCGCAAAACGTGCTCCTCTTATTCCCAGCCAAAAAGAGTTAAACTCCCTCCTCCCCTTGGGCTAATGAAAGCTGATTAGAACCTCTTAAACCAATCCTGGCTGTGGCAGGAGCTCAGAGGTGGCCCTGGGAGGGGATGGGGGAAGGTATAAAGGCTAGTAGCCAGAGACACAGAGTGACATTGCAACAGGAGAGACTCAAGGGGAAGAGGAGCCAGAGACGCCCCATCACTGCAGGAGACAACACAACACAAAGATGAACCCAAAGCTTATTTTCTGCTGTGGATTTCTGCTGCTGCTTCTCCTCAGCCAGGACCAGGCAAGGGCCAAACCTCTCTCCAGTTTACAGGTAAGAGAGCAGCTGCTCATTTCAACATCATGTGGCCGATGAGTCGTTGAAACTTGGAGTTACTGGCTCCAAAGATTCAGATTAGATACGGCTCTTCTTAGCCTTCCCTGGCTGCTTGAAGGTGCTCAAGAGCGTCGGGGTCATGAAGCTGGCAGACATGGGTTACTTAACTGAGCAAAACCAAAGCTATTCCTTGCCTGACTTCTCTCTCGATTGACTTTAGATAATTGGAGGTCAAGTGTTGTTTGTTCCCCGGGGTAGGAGGGAGACTGCAAAATTTCAGGTCAGTCTGGGATTGGGTGAAGTCATTAAACTTCAGAGAAAAAGAAGCTGCATTTTCTTACCCAGAGTATGGATGTCCTCCCCCCTGTAGCCCTGCCCTGGGCACTGGCAAGCTCATCCCTCGAGTTCCTAACCTGCCTCTGTCTCTAGCCGAAGTATCTGGTTTTGGCTGCATGCTATTAACAAGGAGGGGAATCGTCTCTCAACGGAACTGCAGAGGATTCAGTCACCTGCTTGATAAACCCAGGAAAGAGAGGGAGAGAAGGGATCCTACGCTGTTAATAAAAAGCATTTTAAGTATCCCCGGGAGAAAGAGTGTCTTCTAATTATCTCACCGTCAGTCCAACATCCCTATATACCATGTAACCCTCCAACCTCCTCAGAGCTAATCCTTCCAGCACCAGCCTAGCCTCTCCCCAGCGTTTCCACTAGCTCCATCCTTTGCTTACTGTTCCTTTAGCCCCTCCAAGCCTCTTCGTTTATCACCCCAGACACCAGGCTCCCAGCTTTAGGAGAGACTCCTTTTACATCCCTCACTTTTCTGGTCCGTGTCTAACTGAGATCATAGCAGAAGCCTATAGCCCGAAGGCATCTGAGAGCCAGTGTCCAACATAAAACAGAGTTGTTAGTGGAGGACAATGAAGACCAGAGATCATTGTCATTACTTTGTTGAGATTTTAGCACATTTTTCTATCCAAGTCAAGCTTAAAATGGGTTCGTTTGAGATGAGCATTGACATAGGTTTACATGACAATATTTGAAGGAGTGTCTGAACCTCAATACCACCCCCACTCTCCTCCCTGTCTTTCAGAGCCTGTCCAGATTGTTAGATGAGGATCTGGAGCATCCCCTGGCTTCTGAGGAGATGGACCAGGAGCAAGAAGACATGATCCCAACAGGTGCCTTTGACCAACAGGACTCTGTGCTCCAATGGGCCCGAAACTCCAGGGACCTGCCCGAGGGGGTCCCCATCAGCGACAGTACTTTCCAGAGGCTCTTCAGTGATCTTCTGGCCTCATCCAGGAGATACCGAGGCAGGAGCAAAAAGGGCCTGTCCAGGGGTTGTTTTGGTGTCAAGCTGGACAGAATTGGATCCCTGAGCGGACTGGGATGCTAACTATTCGCTATGGTAAGAGAGAAGCGGCATGAGACTGTGTGTGTGTGGTGGGGGGAGGTATGAGTACATAGAGGAGGAAGAGTTAAGAGCTCGAATTGAAGGAAAAGGTACATATGGCACTGGCCATCCCTCCTCCCCTCAGACCCAAGGGACCAACTTCACCTTGGTGCAACTCCACAGACGTCCCTGGCACCACCTGCACATTTGATTTATTGATCTTACACCCCCAGGGCTTTACCTGCCCCTCCCCTGCCTTCCCCAAATCAGCTGTGTGCAGTTTGTCCTGCCTCAGAGAAGCCAGCCAAGAGAGGCTTTCGCCAGCTCCCCAATGACGCTGGTGTAAATCCAGAGAGACCCCCTGGAGCAGGGTAAGTGAGCAGAACCGGGCCCTAGAATAGTGAAGTCAGTTAGTTCCTGTTAGTGAAACCTGGCTGAGCTCCTTTCTGTCACTTACTCCTTTTGTTTCCTTGGCAGGACTAAGATTTTCAGGACCTAGAGGACCCATTGCCTTTCAATGAGATGTTCAGCTCAAACTGCTCCAGCTCCACTAACTCCCCTGTGGACACTGTACTGAATGAGTTCCTCCCGGGCCATCCCCCCACCATACGTGACCATTGCTACCTTGTTTGTATCATGGTATTAACTTATCAAAGTAGTTATCTGTTCCATTTGTCTTGTTGATTTGCCAAGTGTGTGAAAATACTCTCACAGAACAGACCTCATTGTGTCATGGATGCTGAAAATACATTGGTTTTCATCATTTAGCGAATGTGTTTCAAACCTCCACTCTGATTTTCTTCCTAATTCATCATTCCAGAAGGCAAAGTGCTGCCATGATTTACATTTGGTCAAATAAATATGAGCTATTCAGATTCATCTGATGGCTGGTTAATGGTTAACATGCATGTTCTGAGAGGTTGTTTGAAGAAAGATAAAAAGGGATTTTAGAAAAAGAAAAAGAAAAAGAAACAAACAAAAAAAGAAAAACAAAAAGCATTTACCTAAGAAAAGCAGCTGGGGGAGTCCAAGAGAACACAGCATGGCTGATGCAACAGCCCTCACTGGGGGTTGAACCCTGGCCTTATAGCACTAAAGCATTTGCCTCTATCACTTGAGATAAAGGGGTAACTCCATCAGCTGGCAGCAGTAGTAGGTTGTTATTCTCTATGTGGGCCAGCCACTAGAACGGGATGACGCACTTTACAAGCAAGTGACACTGACATGAGGCCCTTTTGCATATCTATTCTAAGGAAGCTTTCACCTTCTTTGCTAAGTGCCACAGGAAGTCCCAGCTGAAATCCTGGGGGAGGTTTGCATGTTTAAGGTTGTCTGGTCTAGAAAAACATTGTCCTCCTTGATGGGAAGCTCATCGTGATCCCTAGTCTTATGCATGGCTCACTTGGGACACAAACTAGTTTTCTGACAAAAGCTGTATCCAAAATACACCTGGGCAGGCTCTTTGCTGCAAACAGTGCAATCACGGAACCTGGCCCTGTTTTCCTGTGCTCAGGCTAGGTCTACACTACAGTCTGTGTTGGCAGAACTTACATCGCTCAGGGATGTGAATAAACCACGCCCCCTCTCCCCCCCCCAAGCCACATAAGTTACATGCATTCATGAGCACAGCGCTATGGCGGCAGGAGAGCTTCTCCCACTGACATGGCTTCTGCTGTTTGCAGAGGTGGTTTTATTATGCCAGTGAGAGCACGCTCTCCCATCGGCACAGAGCATCTTCACCAGATGCTGCAGCACTGTACGTGTAGACATGCCCTCAGACTTGTTCATTGCTGCTTGACACATGGGGTGTAGGTCAACCCCTAGGCTGCTTGCCAAGGAGCTGACTGGGCAGCCCCGATGCTGGTGAGCAGTCCCACGGACATCACTGGGACTGCTTATGTATGAGCTGGGGTCACAGAATCGGGCACAGCCTGTTCACTGCCTGCCAGCGTTGTTCTGCAGATTTTCAGTGCAGAACCCACACTGGTTGGACTGGGGCATGGAAGTTGCATTGTATTGTTTCTCTTCCCTGATGGCAAGTGTTCTTCAAATCCAGTATCCAGTGAAAATTCTTGTGATCATTAATTTGAAATTTACTTTCCATGAATATGCCACAGTAATTCATGTAAGAGACCCGGCCCTGAGCAAACACCCTGCCTGTAAACTTGCTCCCCACAGAATTCCCGGGAAGAACACACAATAGGGGTGCACAGCCACACTCAAAGCAAATTTGATTAAAGCTAGCTCAGCTATGTTCAGATCTGTCTACATGAGCTGCACAGCACATGATTGCAGTGTAGACATTCCTGTAGTTTCTGGACCTGCCCTTAGCCACTGTGAGGCTAGGGGGACCCTTCTTCCAAGCCTCACTGTGGCTTTGTTGACTTCCTTGGAGATACTGTGAAATCCGAATCAGAGTTCCGGTGGATTTACACCAGTGTACATCAGAGACGTGTGCCACCCAGCAGCATCACCCCAGTTGGAAACTGGTGTAAAGCAAGTTCAGATTCCCACCCAGTACATTTTCAAGTACACTTCTGCATGGAATTTACAAACACACTCCCAAGGGGTACGCTGCAAATTCATGATCACAGTTCTATGGAAACTGTCAGAATCCCATCAGGAGGGGACCCTGAAGCACAGAATTACTTGCGAATGGAGGTGTCCTTTCCTTTCTTGTTTGTGGTGGCACTTTATCCTTTATAAATCCTTTTAACATTTAGAAGTCACCATCAGTTTATTCTCTCATGGCTACCCCTTTATCTCCCTTTCATTTCCTTTTTATCCCTGTTATTTCAAGTTCATGATTCTTTGCATTTCTAGGGAGAAAACAAAACAACCACTCTCCCCCCAAACACTACTTTCTCCTAAAAGCAACACACACACACGATTAGTGGATCTCATGCAGCCAACGAAATGACAATCTCTCAGCCCAGGAGTAGGAAATTCAACAGCAATTCCTGCCGGTCTCTAGCTGTAAAGCTTCATTAGGTCTTATGCGTTCACCATTTATTCTATTTAAGAGATCAGCTTTGGTTTTGCTCTCTGAAAATTAATCAGCTGTATCGTGAGAATGAACAAAACTATCTCTTGCTGGGGAAAGATGTTCCAATCATTTACTTAGGCACATCGGAGCTCTGAGCATCCTAGTTATGAAATAATCGATGTACCATATCCGTTATATACAGTGCTACTTTTCACCGCCAGGGTGCAAAATGGAACATTCCACCAATATTCTTGAAATGACTCATGACATCAAATGAAGGATCAAGCCAGGTAGAGGTTGAAGGGATCTGGCAGGTTGATTTAGATCCCAGATTTAGGTTTAGGTAAAAAATGGTTTTGCATGGTGATAGGCTTCCACTCCTATCCATCATGACATCATGAGAAAAGCAAGCTCACCATTTCATTACAGCAATCAAAAATCAGGGCAATCTCAGCATGGCTAATGGCAGCTCAGGTTCAGAGTGACTGAATGCTGCAATAACTGTAGTACATAAACAGAGAAGGCTGAGGTGGGGCATAGTCTTTAAATATGGAAGAGGTTGTTATAAGGGAGATGGTGATCAATTGTTCTCCATGTCCACTGAAGGTAAGACAAGAAGTAATCAGCTTAATTTGCAGCATTTTAGATTGGATAGTAGGAAAAGCTTTCTGACTCTTTCTAATATTTAAGCACTGCGACAGATTACCAAGGGAGGTGGTAGAATGAATCCCTGTCCTTGGAGGTTTTTAAGAACTGGTTAGACCAGCACTTGTCAGGGATAGTCTAGGCATATTTCATCCTGCCTCAGCAGAGGGGGGCAGACTAGATGACCCCTTTAGAGCCCTTCTTTTCGAGGAGCTAATGAAGAACAGCATCTAGACAGAATAGAGACATATTCCTCAGTCATGAATGCCATGTTGCAGACCCTTGGATTAGAGTGTGCAGACCTGTACATCCTCAGGGAGCCGCACCAAAGTCAATGGGTCCCCAAGAGGGGTTCAGTTGCAGGACTGGAGCCATGCTTGGTAACAACTAGAGCTGAGTGAGGCTTTTTTCCACTAATTGTTTTGTCACTGAAAAAATGCATTTCTCAGGGTTCAGAACTATTCACTGATTTTGGACCCAAATTGGGCAAATAGTTTTGGTTGTGGGAAAAAAATAAAATAAAAAAAGGAGTCTCGATGTTTTGTTGTGACTTTGATTCGGAATAACCTCATGCTTTCAAATCTGGTCAGTTCAAAAAACACCAGAAAGACAAAACAAACCAACCCCACACAAGGAAATGGTGATATGCACCCAAGCGAAACAAAAAAACCTTGGGAAAACTATTGGTTTTGGTTGACTCAAAATGAATTGAAATACTTGGGGGGGAAAAAATTGTTTGGGTCAGCTCAGAACCCTTCAACGGATTTTTTTTTTCAATTAAGTGTTTCCCATTTGACAAAAAGAAATTAAAAAAAAAAAGTTTGGTTCAAGTCAAACCAGATTTTTCAGTTCAGCTCCCAAACCGAGAAGTCTGGTATTTGCTCAGCTCGAGCACCAACAGCAGCCCTCTGCCCTTCTACAGCCTCCTTCATGAAACATCTCAGAACCCTGCACAGATAATAGCAGAGGGACAAAAATAAACTGCCAAAATACACAAACCCTGCCAGTGACAGGACAGGGAGAGTCAATGGGAATTAAACATGTGACCTATCTGACCAATCTCATGGCTCAGTAATACCACTCCCGTTTCGACTATTGAACCATGGCTATCAAGCCACAGAGTAAAAAACACGAATCGAATAAATTAAAAAAAATACGATTAAGGAAATTGCTACCTGCTAGCAGATATTCAAAAGCTGAAACAGGATAAGCTAGACCGGTTATTGATGGCAAATGTTCAGATGAGCTCTAATGTTATTCACCTGGTTTTAGTGAAAACAACTGTGGTTTTGAACATGAAAAGGCCGCATTGTGCTCTTGCTTGTTTCACTCAGTGGAACTGTTCTGGAGTAACTGAAGGCTCATGCTGGCCCAAGGGGTTTTTTAGAAGTTTTGCCTGCTCTTTGTTTTCTCTTAAATCAGTTATTTCACTTCAAGGTCCATTATGCTCTCATAGTAGCTCGTTGCTTCAAATGCTGCTTTCCAGAGGCAGAAGAGAAAATAGGAGCAGATTTGGATCTCAGTTATACCAGTGCAAAGCCACCATGTAAGTGGAGTGACTCTGGTTTTACACTGGTTTAACTGAACTCAGAATCTGGCCCAAAGTTCCTAAAGAGTTTGGGTCAGATGCCACTTTTCCTCTTAGCTACTGAGAATTTCTTGACCTTGAAGGCTGAATGATTCCATGCGTGTGCCCAGAGGAGAGGGAAGATCTGGAGTTATAAAGAGTGTGATGGGAGGGAGATGAGAAGCGAGCTAACACCACTTCTCATATTTAATGCTGATCTGATGCTCTAATGAGGACAATGCAGTGCATATCAGGAACCAGCTGGGACTCTCCATTTATGTATTGTCTTGGTTTTGATATAAGCTATCATCGTTCAATCAATCCAAGCCCATGGTACTCTTACCACGTCGCATTCTCATAACTATTACAAAGGAACAGAACAGGCTTCTTATTGCTCCACAGATAATTGAGAAAAACCAACAAACATCCCAGCTTCAATAACCTCCTCAGCTAGCTGGTTCCTCCAATGCCTGGGAGAAGAGACAGGCCTGGGAAATGAATCAATCTGAGGTCTCTCAGCAGTGCTAGGTCAGTTAGTCACAGATGGTGGAGCCTCATTAGCTTGTGATGACATTATTGTTATAATTTGTATTGCAGTAGTGCCTATGAGCTGCAATCATAGGCCAGGACTCCATTGTGCTGGGCTTTGTACCAACACAGAACAAAAATTGTCCCAGCCCCAGAGAGCTAAGTGGGGCTCTGAGAACCTGTTCAAATACACTTGTAATTTCCCCTTCATCACAACCTTAGACCCAAATCTGTGACCCAGTGGAATCTAGCCCAGTTCAAACCTTGGCCAGGGGTAATAGAAATCTACTGGCAGATGCCTCCTTTCCTCTCGAGCACTAGATTCTAGAGGCTTACTTCCTGAACATCCTGTGCCAATCTCCAGTCTCCGTCACACTGGTGTACACCCAGGGTCAGCGAAGCTACTCCAGATTTACACTGATGTAATGGAGATCAGAATCTCTTTTGCTGTGGTTTAGGACTGGAAATGGCCTGCTTTTGAACAGAATCCTACAAAAGGTAAACAAGTGTGAACCTGAAATGGACAAGAACTCGGATTCTGCAGAGGATGCTTGTTACCAGCTAAACCTATCACCTAGGCATTGTGTCTCATCATTTCAAAATGCTATTTTTCAAAATGTCACAGGGAACAATTTACATCACATCCAATGCTCACTAATTAAATCCCAAGGACTCACACTGGATGCGTTTGCCCTTTCGGTAACTTGCTTATTACTATTAGTATTTAAATGCTCACGGCTACGCTTTTAAGTGAGCCTGCTAGTCGGCTAATGGGAAAAGCTCGTTGCTCTAGCAGCATTGTCGTTTCAATCTGGCTGGAGCAGACCGAACAAAGCAGCTGAGCATGAATTTACATACGGAAGGTATGAAAATAGCTGAGAAGACCAGAAGTGCCTTCCCCCCGCCCCCCTTCTTTTTAAAGATGAAAAACACATTCTGTAGAATGGTAGGAATGGAGTACAATGACCACTGGCCTCAAAAGCGTCAATGGCAGCATCTTACTCAACGGGTCTGCTCCCTGAGGCCCCGATCCTAAGAGGTGCTTGATACCTCCCAGCATGTGGCTGCGTGTCCAAGGCAGATCTGCTGATTTTATTGCCATAGGGATAAATCCTTATTCATGAAAAATTCCCATTGAAGGCCTGCTCCAAAGGCCATTGAATTCAGCGGAAAGTCTCCCATTGACTTCAGTGGGCTTTGGATCAGGCCCTGGGAGATGTATTATTACCATGGCATCTAAAGGCCTCAGCAGAGATCAGGACCCAATCCACTGGACACTGTACAAACAGTATAAGGTTGCAGGCTAAACAGACAAGACAGGAAGGGTGGGAGGGGGGAAAAGGGGAAATGACTTCCCCAAGGTCACCTGGCAAGGTCACCAGCAGAGGAGCCAGAAACAAGGATTCCCGATTGCCAGTCCAGGGCCCTCCCTGCTGGAGAACACGGCCTCTGTTTCTTGTATTGACATAAGGACTACGTGAAAACTGAATGAGGCCCTCAGGATTTAGAGTCAGAGTTTGAGGCCACAAGAGACCACTGGGTCATCCAGGCTGACCTTTTGTATATCACAGGCCACCACCTCTACCCAGCACCCTCATACTCAACCCAACCAAGAAAATTAGACCAAAGTATTACAGCCTTCTCAGCCCCACCTCAAAGCCCTGGCACCTCCCCTGCCAACATCCTATCTCCAGCCGTGGCCACCCCTGATGCTTCAGAGGATGGAGATTTGCCCCAGCACCAAAGAAATTACTCCCTTTTATACTTGGTTTTGGTCATTTTTAGATGGACTTGTTTGGCTAAGGCTAATAAGAAACAGTAGCAACGCCCCAAGGCAAAACATAGAAGACCTTGCAGAAAGGCGGGCCATCCATTACAGTAACCAGTTCAATGATACAAGAGCTTGTTGCCTAAAACTAATAATTAATAAAGTGACCTCTTCTGCCGAGCATAACAGCTGGACTTTCCATGAAGGATGAGCATTGCTTCGGAATTTCTCACATTAGAATACAGGTATGTGGGGTGAGGAGGACGCGGTGCCCCATCATTTACAGGCAGGAGGACGAGACATGGGGAGTGAGTGGTGACCAGCCTGCACTCGTCATCTAGATATGATGTCTAGTTTGTCGAAAGTCACTGGGGAATACCTAACCGTTTTACATCAAGGGGCTAAACTGGAAGTGCTGGTACTTGACAGCACACGTAGTCTGGTACATTTTAAATGGCGATGAACTGGTGTGCACACAATGCCATAGGGAGGTTTGCACCATCCTCTGGGGTCTTGGAGAAAGCAGCATTTTAACGTGGAGGAAGAAAAATAAAGCATGTCCTAGCAAAACCCGGGGCTCAATCAGTTCCCACAGCACCAAAAAGTCTGGCGTTAGATGCACTAAAACAAACGCACAGACAAGGGAAGTGCAGCTGAGTCCCTGTCTGCACTGGGAATTTGACCTGATCTCAGCCATAGATGACCAGCAAATGGTGCAGCTGCCCCAGTGCAAAATCTAGGTATGAATAAGGAGCTGTGATTTGTACCAGTGCAACTTACCCCACTTTCAAGCAGGAGTAAACTCCATGGGTGTGAAATCACTGCTTTCCTTGTCTACATGAAGGGAGCTACCCCAATTGCTGGTCATCTGTGGCTGAAATCAGGACAAATTCCCAGTGCAGACAAGGCTGCAGACCCTTGAAAATAGTGTGACAGAAAGATTGTTACACAGACACCCCTGGGTGGCATGTAATGGGGGGCGCCCCTGCCCACAGAAAGGTGGTGATGCTCTTGCAAGAGGCCCAACAGGGCAGCACAGTACGTCCAGTGGAAAAAGTAGGGCAAGCTGGTAACTAATGCCACCGCTGGCTGGCACCTCTAGTGGGGGAGTAAATAACCCCAATAGCCCCCAGACCAGAGTGTAACTTGGCAGAGCCTGGCAAGCCCCACACCCCTGTCAGTGGCACTGGGTCTGCCAGTGGCGGGGGAGACCTAGGCAGTGAGATTTCCCTAACACTTGTCTGTTTTCCTCCTTTCATTTTACAGCTCAAACTGAAAGAGACACAAACGCTGCCGGTGAGGACGGCTGCAAGCAGAGCAGAGACACCGGTTCCAAACCCTCTCTGCACCCCTTTGCTCCCCTCCCCCAGATACAGGAGGCTGCAGACTGGCCCGAGAGGGGGGTTGAGTTCCCTTCACGGGGGCGAGCAATGGATCGTGTACCCCCCATCAGGGGAGGGGGGCAGGAGGACGCGCTCAAGGCACTGAAGGGACCCCAGGCGATCCATCAAGCGCTAGCCTAATGGCGACTGCTAGGAACAGGGAAGACCACGCGGTCATTTCATTCCTTGCGCTGCCCAGAGCGGGACTGCGAAGGAGGCATCTGAGATGCGCTGATCCCCGGCGCGGCTTGGCTCTGCTGCAGCGGAACAGGATCCCGACCGCGGCTCCAGGAGGGGGACACGCACCGTTTCCGAAAGGGTGACCTCGGGTGCCGCTGGCTGCAGCCAGTTCCCTTATCAGGGCTGAGTGCCCGAATTCCGAGCTCTGGCAGGAAGCCGCCCGGAGGTGAAGGGGGGATATATATAAAGGAAGCCCGAGCAGCCGTTCGAGCCCAAACCAAGGCGCTCGGGTCTGCAGGCAGCGCAAGGGACCGGGCAGGATGAAAGGCGCAGCCCTGTGCTGTTGGGCCTCTCTGCTTCTTCTCATCCCGCAGGGGCCAGCAGGCGGGCACCCGCTGCCCAGGAAACACACCAGCCAGGAGCTCCAGGCCCTGCAGGTGAGGAGAGGCTGCAGCTGGCCTGGGGTGGGGTGGGAAGCTGGGTCTCTGGCCCCAGCCTCGGAGGCCGCGTAAAGGTGTTAGCACCGGGCACCTTAAAATGAGGGAGCCCTTAACAAGCAGGACAGGGGGCAGAGCCCTTCTGAGCAATGTGATTTTCAATCCGAGAGAGGACAAGTCCGGATGGAGGCCTCCTCTCCTCCGCCCCAGGGATACGGACACACACTGGGTGCCCTGGTCAGTTACGCGGGAGCTGATCACGGTCTTCTCCTCTCTTGTTCTAGGACCTCCTTGAGCTCCTGAAGGAGAAAACGCAGGGGGAGGAAGGGGAGCCGCTGGAGTTGGAGAATCTGGACTACGGGGCGGAAGACGACGACCCTAGCTGGGACCTTGCTGAGCCGGAGAGCAGCCCCGCTACCCAGCTCCAGCCCCGGGATCCTGTGGAGAGTCAGTGGAGGAATCTCCTTGCTTCTCCCAGGAGGATGCGGCACTTCTCTGGCTGTTTTGGGACCAGGATCGAGAGGATAGGCTCTCAGACAGGACTTGGGTGCAACATCTACAAAGCCCGTAGGTCTTAGGTAGAACCCTTAGCCTGCCTGTGTGTCTAAGGTTCTTCCCACCTAGCCAGGAAACAGCACCAGGCTTAGGAGGCACGTCTGGCAATCACTGTATGGCCAGAGATGGCCCAATACCGCCCTATGTAGCTCTGCAAGATTCTTCCCCATCCTCTGCCTTGGGCGGCAGACCTTGGCTCCGGCTGGATTCTTTCAGACAAAGCTCGAGGGGAAAGGGTTGGACAGTGGGTACCTACAGCTCCATGATATTAGCCGTAGGCCAAGCAAACAGCTGTCCAGCCGCGTGGGGACAGGTCAGAAACCCGAGACAGAGCTGCTTCAGAAGATAAGCCGAGAGTCCGAACGCGGTGCTCACTGTGTCTCCTTCCCCCTTGGTTCTAGGTTACTGGAAGAGGAGATCGAGAAGCTGAATCCAGAGCTTCCCACCAGCCTCCCACGAATTTTTGGAGCCTCTTTTGTGCGGACTGGTAACTTAACCCCTCCCGAGCGGAACACGTGTGCCACGCCCAAACAGAGCGGTTGTCTGGTGGACGTATTCGCGTTGTACAGATTGTTATTGAACAGCGATGGTGTTGGGACGGGAACAGCTGACCCCCCCCGCCCCAGCCTACTGGCGTGGATCAATAAATGTTTTGTTTAAATCGCTCATTTCACCCTGGAGGCCTGCGAGACGGGGCGCTGGGGACCTGGGACCAGTTTCCTGCCCCGCGCGAAGTGCCCCCGCAGAGTTCAAGAACCATTTGCACAGCCGGGCTGGGTTACTTGGGGGAAGTCATCCTGCGCCTTCCCGGACCACGTCAGGGCCCAGCTCCGCTCTCGTTTCCCACTGGGGGCAATTTGGAGGGGCTCCCCCAAGAGGTGATGGAGTCACTCCGGATTTACACCAGTGAACGCGGCGCTTTTGAGAGGGGAAAACTCTTCCCCCGTTCTCGTTGGTAAAGCCGCCGCTAGATTACTCCGACGCAGGGTAGAGGGGGCTCCTCGGGGCGCGGGCCGGTGGCCGGCTCTGGGTTTAAATGCTCGCTCAGCATCGCTGCTGCGAGTCGCAGCGCACACCAGGCCCCGTTCCCGCGGCACAGGGCCACCCGCTCCTGAACGGCCCAGCCCTTTCGCAGCGCTGGCGGCACGGCCCTCAGCCGCGAGAGGGGCGGGGAGCTGCTGGCGGCCTCGCCCGCGGGCCGCTGAAGGCGGGGACCGCACCCGAGGGAGACGGGGGACCCGGGCCGGGCTGGCTGGCAGCGCTGGCTCCCAGGGGCTCGCCCTGTTCAGCACCCTGGACAGCCGCCAGCGTGCGCGCTTCGCGGCATCCGCTAGGGGGCTCCCCCGGGCCGCCCCCAGCGGCACCATCCTGCGCCAGGCTCGGCTCCCCGGGGCTCCGGCGGCCGGCCGAGGGCCCCTGTGCGGGCGGGGAGCGGGGCTGAGCTCGGCTGCCCTGGGCTCGCCGGCTCGCTTGAGCAGCGGCTCTGCCGGCTGTGCGCTCCGCTGGGGGATTCAGCCCCGGTGCCGGGAGAGGGGCGTGTTCACCCCGGCGGAGCCTCTTCTCTCCCGCAGCAGCCTGGGTTGGAGGGACCCCGCCTCCGGCTGGGCCAGGGAGCCTCCTAGCAGGGTCAGGGCCGGGCTGAGCCCCCGGCTCCGGGAGTGGAGGGGCTCAGAGCTTGGCCGCGGGCGGCTGACACATCGCAGGGTTGGGGGGGGGGGCACGCACCGGGCGCCCCCAGGGAGCGAGCGGGTCCCTGCAGGGGATGAAGAGAGATTCCCGCCCCCCCCCGGCCCCCCCGAGTTACTCTGTCCCTCGGGGCCCGGAGCACAGAGGCTGCAGGACGGGGGAAGATGGAAAGGATGCAGCTTGTTCCTTGGAAGAGACTGGGGGGCGGGAGGGGTGCACTGACCTCACCCTCCAGTGACCACCCGCCGGGACCCGGCCCCTGGCGAATGGGTGTCACGGGCCGGATGGGGGAGCAGGAATCGGCCCCGAGAGATGCCTGGGCGCGGGGGGCACGAGCCCCGCAGCCCCAGCCCCCAGGGGCGGCGTCCCAGCGATGAAGAACAAGGATTTCTCCTTCGTGGGGAGGGGGCTCCTGCTAACCCCCTGCTGCGTGTGGCCTGCCTGCCTGGCTGGGGGGGGGGGGGGCCGAGCGCCCGCTGCCCTGAGCTACCCGCCGTCCTGGCAAACCCCGCCCCCCCCAGGGGGTTCACAACCTACGCCCTTAGATCCCGCTGCTGGGGCGAGCCTCGGAGCCAGCCCGTCTCCCGGGGTGCAAACGGCACCCCCCGGCCAGCGGTGCGTGTGCAGCCGGGACAACCAGGGAACCCTAACTACACAGGGACAAACCCTGAGGTTGGCAGCCTGAGTGAGGTCGTCAGGATCTGTCCCGCAAGGAATAACATTCAAGCCTCACAGCATTAATAAGGACGGGCCAAGTTCTGCCCCCTCTTATAACCCTTTAGCCTCAGTGGGGCCACCAGAGGGTGAGGGAAGGCAGAACATGGCCCTGTACATCCTACAGCTGCAGCCAGGAATTCTCATACACACTCATTCACACGCAGGCACCCCCGCCCTCTATTACAGACACAAAACCAACTACCTTAAAAGAACACGAATCAAGCTGCCAAGTCCAGCCCTAGTCAGAAGGGTTTCTTTTGCTGCCCAAGTTGGACCTTGGGTCCTGAAGGAGGGAGGAGATCGCAGGAAGGGTGTGTGTGGGTCATGGATAAGGTAGTTGAATGCTGCCCTCAAGAACAGGCTTCTGTCCCTGCCTCTGATTTCCTATGCCATGTTGGGAAAGGAATTTAAAGGGGGAAAAAATTACACTTTTCACAGGTAGTCACTAATTGTGTGCTTTTCATTTTCGGGGTGCCCATTTTGTGACCCTGGGCTCAGTTGCACAGCTGCTCCTGAAGTCAGTGGGAGCTTGGAATGGTGTATTAATAGGGCCCTTTGTTTTCAGTTTTTATTTTAGCTAATTTTTCCTGGGAATGTCAGTGTTTACTATCACAACAACAAAAACAGGTGAAAAATCAGTGCAAAAACCTCAATTTTTCTGGGTTTATTTTGGTGGATGGAAAGATGGGGAGGGAAAGTATTCAGTAAAGTAATACTTTGAATTCCATTAATCAATGTGGTTTGCTACATTACTAAAACAGAACTCAAAACACAAGGCCACCTCTGAGTTTAAGAAAATAATCTCTCTAATCCCCAAATAAAACCTTTCCTTTTAATAAAGTTTACTGTTGTAGATTTAGAACAATTAGCCTGTAAATATTTACATTTAATAACTGGGCCACACCATTTGCTGCTCATAAATTCCATCCTTTTCTTCTGTTTGTTTTTTTAAAACTTTCTAATACTTCCTTATGTTCTGAAATGTATTCTGTTTTCTTCCCATTTCACTGTCAAATCTTTAAACAGTTATCTGCTAGCAGCTTGAAATGTGTACGTGGTGACCGTGAGATTCATCAGAACAATCAGATGCACACGCACTTCAGAGCTTGCGTGTGTGCCTGGTTGTTTATTGTGTGTATCTTCTAGAGGCTAATACATAGCCTTACTTCAACAGGCAGCTTTGCATATACACACAGACTAACGTATTATTGTAATACATAGAAAAATACAATACATTGCATGAGATCTAATGAAACAAGTTATTTTTATACATTTGAATGATACAAAAGTAGGGTGAAAATCGGGAAAAACTGAATAATGCTTTTCGTAAAACCGGGACATTTTTTGGTAAAAAAATGGTTTAAACTGAAAACAAAGGGGCTTATGCATTAAATAAGAGAATCAGGTCTGAGGCATCTCAAATTGGGCACCCAAAATTAGTGGATACTTTGGACCTTAATCTCTGTCTCAGCTCCCCCACCTGTAAACCAGGAATAATACCCCTTCAACTCACAAGGGTGCTGTGAAAATAAATGCATTAGCATTTGTGACGCACTCAGATACCATAGTGATGAGTGTCACAGAAAAGCCCACGAGGGCATTAATAATTCTTCAGAACAGGGTTTGATCTGTGTGGAGCAAATAAGACCCAGGGCCACACACTGAAGAATGAGGAGGAAAACTATTGAATAGCTGCTCATTAAGTGAGCACCCGCCATCCTGTGCACAGAATGAAGGAGAGGTTTTGGGGGGCGGGGGGAGAAATAGTCTTTAATTACACTCTCACCTACTATCATAAAGCACAGCACAAGGGGGCTGATTTAAAGATGCACAGTCACCCTTAATTCTGGCATTTCCTAACTTTTGAGGGCTTGGCTTTGTAATTTTAATGAAGTTCATATATATATATATTTTATTACACACACATACAAATATATTTATGCATTGTTACATACACACACGTTGTGTGTGTATGTATACAACTACATTATACACACACTAACAAATAATAGTGATAATTATGTAAATATTTATAAATATATACATAATTTGTAGGGAGATTCTTTTCAATAATTGATTGTCTTTTTAATATGATGAAACAAATTCATTTTAGATTAGGCTGGGAAATCCAATTCCCTCAGAAATCCACTCCCCTGCTCCAGCTTTATCTGTTCCACAAGAACCCACTCAGTAAGATTAGAAGAGAATGTTGTGTGTCGGAGCTTAGCTCTCCCCTGCAAATCTGTAAATGGAGTAATTTTTATGGGCTCTTGTGTTTTATGCACAAGGCTGAAGGGTGAATTCATGATAAAGCAGTATTTTCCTAAGGCATCTAATTTGACAATCATACTTAAGTATTCTGGCTTTTAATGAAAATTGAAAACTTAAGATCTCTAAGAAAAATCATGCCACTAGTCTAAGAAAAAAAACAAACAAATGTTTTATACCATATATATGCTTGTGTGTGCACCCCACACATTTTCTTAGGGCCAGAGTCGGATGCCCTGACCCATGCTGAGCAGCACCTGTCACCATAGCAGTTACACGGAAATCAGTGTGACTACTTGTGGAATGGGGTGCTATTCTGCACAAGGGCATCAAAATCTGGCCCTCAGAGAAGACTATTCCTGAACCTGTGATTGCTTATCATGCTGTAGCCAAATTTATTTAGGGCCAAACCCTGCAATTCATGCTTAGACAAGATACCCGCTGACTTTAAAATGTGGCCCTTGATATATATTATACACACAGAGAGAGAGAGAGAGAGAGATTTTATAGCTATCTAGACTAGTGGCATGATTTTCAAAATGTGCCAAGTACCCACAATTGCCGCTGAAGTAAAGGGGACCTGGGGGTACTCAGCACCTCTGAAACATCCGCTTAAAGGTTCCATTTGTGTTGCAACGGAGGGGAGAAGGAGGAGGAAAGAGGGATTAGGGTCCCTTTGTGGTAGGGGCTGTGCAAACTAACAGACAATCCCAACAGTGAGATTCCCCTCTAAAGCTACTGAGAAGAGAAAAGCCCCAGGTCTGGGATTTTCAGCACAAGCCATGGTATGCAGCAGCTGCAGATATTCCATATATAGAAGGGGAGATTGTCCAGCACTTCAAATTTACTTTTAGGAGCTCTGTCTTCTTCAGATTCTACCTCCCCAACGCCTGGGCCTGGGATTTTTTCCTTTCCCTGTACAAGGTGATTTCCGTCCGGAAAACTCCTGATTAAGAGGCGTTCAGAGCAGTTTCAGGGCTGTTTCCCCCATTTCCATGAATCTGACCACGGGGGTCTCTCACAACAAAATTGCTAAGAATTTCCAACTGGACTATGTAATCTCAGCGCCTGGTATCAAGGGTGGGAGGGCAGAGTGACATGAAATCACTGACTTGTGACATACATTCCTCAGCAGCAGCAGCTGCCTCCTAATGACAGCTAATAAAGGGAATCTTCTCCTGACAGAGCTGCATGCCTGCCATGGGACTGGAATGTGCCCCCGATAAATCCACAGATAACCTAGGAAGCAAGGATCACACCCAAATGGTATAAAAGACCAGCCAGGGGAGGGAGAAAACAGGACAAGGAAAAGAGAGAAAGAGAGACCTGAAGGGACATCTCAGAAGAAGCTTGAACTTTCTCATCGTCCAAACCAATCCAGAGGGATGGACACTAAAGGTTCATTTTCCTGCGGGATCCTGTTGCTGCTGCTCATCCAGTTCCAGTCCAGCAGAACCAACCCCATCTACGGCCTCAGCCCTGCCAAAGAACTGGCCAGCATGGAGGTGAGGACTCTTTGCTTTGTGTTGTTAGACTTTCTCGAGCGCGGTGTGGTGCCAACACCATTCTCCAGTGCAGTACTGTAGCTAGCATAGACTCACAGGGGACAAGCCAGCTTAAGACAGTTTGCACAGTCAGCTCTAAACCATATGAAGACGGGGCTCTCACTTCAGAGAACCCAGAACCCTTGAGGGACTGATCCCTTCAGCTAGTGGGTTCATCTGATGATCCTTGGTGGTGGCAGGGAAGAAGAGGGTCCTGAGGCTATGGAACATCTGCCTCTTCAATACAGAAACCGTCTCTCCTTAAGGCTCTAATAGAACTTAGGGACACTCCTCTAGAAGGAATTATAAAGGGATCAGTGTAGCTTTATAAGAGGAGACAATAGGTTTTTTGAGATGAGGTCCCTCATACGATTTCTTTTGCTAAGGTACAGGTGCACCGAAGCAGAAGACAGTGTGTGCATTCACATTTGGGAAACATGAGGAAAGACCCAGGGCTTGCATGGGCAGGAGATGAGCAAGGGATTGGGGCAGATGGGTGGGAACTTTTAGAAGATCCATTACTTTTAAAAAATGAATGGTTTGATCACGGGGCTGGACTCCCTCAGAAAAGCCCCCAGAGCTGGGGAACTATTATGCACCTGTGGGATTTATAGTGTCCATTGCCATAGCAACCAACATTCAGGTTCCATCCTGCATGATGAAGGATCCCAGTGACTTCAATAGGATTATACATTTGCTTAAAGTCAAGCATGTGCTTAAGTGCTTTGCTGGATTGGGACCGGCATGAGCAGCCCTGCACCGGTCCAAGCCCTTAAAGAACAAGCTCCCTAAAAGTATTAGAATAACCCCCCAGAATAAAACAGGCAAAAGTTAAGCCAAACTGCTAAATTTTGCATGGAGCCTCGTAGCTAGGTTCTGGCTCCCACAAAGTGCCCAGAGGAGAGAATCCCACAGACAGCACCCTCCAGAAGGTAGCGGCTCCTGCAGGGGGTTGAACCCTAGGAAGGGACAGCAAGAGGCTCTGAGCTGTTCTGAGCTGCCCTGAAAGTGAAACCTGATTCCACGTTATTCAGGGCTTTAAAACTCATCTTGAGTGATGAGTGATCCTCAGAAGTGAGCAGGAAGCCAGTGCAAAGACTTGCGTGCAGGCTTTCTAGGTGCGTGCACCCCACGCTACCGTAGGGGGGAGCAACACTGTTCGACACCAAGGACAGCTTCTGGGGGAGATCAAGAGTTTCTCTCCGTAAAGCCCCTCGCAACAGCCTGGCAGGTGACAGCTGTGGGTGACCCCTTCTGAGGTCTGCAAAAGAATGGGAAAGCTGGCAGCTTTTTGGCCAGCTACAGAGGAGCACTGCAGGTCACTGCTGCTAGCTAAGAAGCTAAGAACCTGGAGCAGAGGTGGACCCAAAGGGACATAGAGGCAGTGAACCACCCCTTCCATCTTAGGGGATGTCTACACAGCACCGGGGAGGGTGCTTCTCAGCGGGGGTAGACAGATGTGCTTGCTCTACTGGAGCCAGGATGCTAAAAATAGCAGTGTGGCTGGGGTGGGGAAGGGGGCTCAGGCTAGCCACCCAAGCACAACCCTGCCCAACCCCCTGAGTATGTGCTCACACAGGGGCAGAGTGACAAGACTGCAGGGTCTGGGTTGGACAAAGAGGACAGAGGTGACCCTACAGCCCAGCCTTGCACACCGTCTCCCCAGGCCCTGTGGCAATGGGATGACTGCTAGTTTCAGAGGTTAGGCAAAGGTTGAGTGGGTAGGAAGGCAAGGGGGAAATCCACAGGGACAGGTGTTTCAGTCTGCGCCCTTCTCTCGCAGGCTCTATTGGAGAGGCTGGAGGACAAATTCTCACTGATGGAGGCCCTGGAGTCCAACCCTGATCTTCAGGAGCCCGAAGCTCAGCAAGAGACTCCACCAGAACTCTTCGATGACAGCAGTGACCAGCAGCCTGAGCCCAGGCCAGCCCCCAGCGCCCCTCTGTCCTATAGGGACCCCATTCTCAAGCAACTGAGGGGGCTAAAAGCTCCCAAGATGATGAGAGACTCAGGCTGCTTTGGGAGAAGAATTGACAGGATCGGCTCTCTGAGCGGAATGGGCTGCAATGGTGAGTCCCTCCTAACCCAACTCATTATAAATGGATTATTATTTATGTGGGTTACCGTAGCTCCTAGGAGGCCTAGTCATGGACCAGCCCCCCAATTGTGTTAGGCGCTGTACAAACTCAGAACAAAAAGATGATATCTGAATGGACCTTACAGCCTAGAGACAACCCAACGGACATCCCTGTCCTGTCAGACCACCCTGTCATCTGTTCTCATTCCCATTTCCCCCCCTTTCTGCTCATTACACATCTCACTCCTTTTGCCTGAGCCGCTCTTCCTGTCCTTTCCCAGCTCTTGTCTTTGGACCTTTTACCATCTACCCCTAGGTCTAGAACAGCCCCCTTGAACCAGGCTCCCTTTTCCAAATCCAGCCTTGAAACCCACCTCACCCTCCTCCTGAACTGGCAGCCTGTGTCCTGCCCAAAGTTTATCTCACCTTATCGAGACTCTATGTAGTGAGGACCTTCTTGTCTATGGCTCTGATCGTGCCGTTGGATCTGTTCAGCTGAGAGCCGCATGGGCACAAGGGACCATATGCAGTATCGTAGCCTATTTTTGCACATCATCATGCAAATTAGTGCCACTAAGTACACTTATTTAAATAGTGATATTAATAGCATAGGGACATGGCAAGGTGCTTGGATACCACGGTGATAGGCACAGCATAAAAACCTGGAGAGAGAGATGCTTCTGCTACCAAAGACATCTTGCTTTTAAAGAAATGATGCACATTAGCGTAGGCCTGAATTAGGCTTTTGCTTTTAAAAAATAAAAATTAAAAAAAAGGAAAACATTTACAATAAAAGTATTCTAGTGACATTTGTTTAGAAGAATCTCAGTATAAGTGTTTGGTTTGGATTTAACGGTGATTGCAAACGAGTCATTGCAGCTTTAAGCCAGGGCACGAGAACCTGAGAAAATTAGACAAACTAGTCTGTTTTCATTGACTGATCTGAGCAAAGTACGAAGTGTAAACCCAACCACAGAAATGGGGAGAAGTAATTTAGTAATTTTGGTCACACTACAGACTTCTGCTGGCATGGCTGTGTCGCTCAGGGCGGGATGAGGTATGATTTGTGACCGACCGAGTTGTGCCAGAAAAGGCCACTGGTACAGATGCAGTTATCTCAGCGAAGCTGTGCTTTTATGGGCAGAGCTTGTTTTGCTCAGGACGGAGAGGAGGAACGGGTTGGAATAAATTATGCCGGCAAAAGCCCAGCACTTTACTGGTACAGGAAAATACCAGTATACTATACAGACGAAGCACTCCTGGGGCGGACATGGCCTAAGATTTTTACAGTTTTCAGAGCCAGATCCTCAGCTGGTGTAAACTGGCTTCATTAACTCAACAGAGCCACGCTGATTAACAGCAGCTGAGGAGCTAGCCCTATTTTTAATAATCTACAGTGGTTATAAGTAACAAAATAAGTAAGTTTGTTTTATGATAATTAGGCTTAGCAGAATTTGATATTCTCAGTTGGAATTCTAAAAAAAATATAGATGTTTATTTTTAAGCATTTTTATTCTTTAAATTTTAAGTGGCAGGAAATTAACAGGGGGAGGGGACAGACAATTTATGACAGCAGACACAGAGATTCAAAAGTTAAAGTTTTGTAACCGTCAGGAACACAAGCTGTCAACATCACATGTCAAAACATATCAAATATCCTTAAATCAAACTCCAGTAAGTTCTCAAGCAGCATCTTACTTTGCTTAGCTGTAAATTTCAATGATTAATCCATGGCAGTATTTTTTGTTTGTTTGTTTGTGTCAGTGAAACTGACATCTACCGACATTTACCGATAAAAATCTAATCCTTCCAAGCCTAGTTATAATTTTTAAACTGACATTGTCCTTTAAAAGCAGCCCTGGTAATGATTTCTGACACCATCACAGAGAAGCATCTTTCTTTAAACCCTCCTTTCCCCAGACAATTTATATTAACCCAGGATTTAACAATACTGCTCAGCTCTGATTTCGTGATTTTCATCCATGGATCTTAATGTGCTTTACAATAAAGTCTCATTCCATTCCCATGGGAAAACTGAGGTACAGCAAGGCAAAGTGGTTTGCCAAAGGTCACCCAACAAAACCACCTTCTGTGTTTTAATAAAAGGACGCAGCTTGGGGATTTGATTTTCAAAGCACAGACCTAGGATGGGAATGGCAAACACTGCAAGACAGAGCAAAGTGTGTTCAAGGTCTCTCCATTTTCCTGCCATAACTCTTATTTTGTGACTTGCTTGCAGGTTTCAGGAAGAATTAAGGTGACTCTCCAGTGCCCTGAAGAACGCCGTGTTACAGTGCCGCTGTCTCCCAGGACGCTTTCCATATGCTTTCTAAACTCTTGTGGAGAAGTTATTCCTATTTATTTTTATTTATTTATTTATTTATTTGATGTTTTATAAGAACATTTCTTACTTTAGCACCAAAAAAAAATCATGTTCAAATAAAACTAACACATTAGTCTTTTATGTTGAATTTTTTTTCCTGTCTGTTGCATTAAAAAAAATCCATGTATTTCCTGAATTCAAACGCTTACATTTTATTAGGTGCACTGCCACCGGTGAGGCAGGATCTCACAGTCTAGAGACTCAAAAGCAATACGCTTGGGAGAGGGATAGCTCAGTGGTTTGAGCATTGGCCTGCTAAACCCAGGGTTGTGAGTTCAATCCTTGAGGGGGCCATTTAGGGATCTAGAGCAAAAATTAGGGATTGGTCCTGCTTCAAGCAGGGGGTTGGACTAGATGACCTCCTGAGGTCCCTTCCAACCTTAACCTTCTATGAATCTACGAGACAGGACAGAGATTTTCTATCACTAGGAGTCAGTTTGTAAAATACTTAGGGGCGGTGGAGGATGGATAATTGCTTGTGTTTAACTGCGCGGACCAAATTAAGGCTCTAAGCACCAAGGGAGAAAGCCATTATCAGCTGCTTTTAGATTCACAGTCCAAGTGTGGCATTTGCAGCATTAACACATTCGGTTTGAGGCAGGACTTTTGGGACTTTACACCAGAGTTTCCAGGGTCTGGGGGCAAGGTTTCTGAACTCGGCAGGTTCGATTACCATGATTCTGCAGCTGTTTCTGTTTAACGTTGGCCAGCTTCAGTGGACACCCCCTCGCCCATAATCACTGCCATATGCATACTGTGGGCTTGATCCTGATTTCATTTAGGCTCATGTAGTTGCTGACCTCAATGGATTTAACTCCTGATTTACACCCATGATCTGAATCAGGCCCAGCCCAAGATTTAAAAAAAAAAAAAAAAGCTATCTAAGATTAGGCCCCTAAGTCCATGGTTAGGCACCTAAATCAAGCTCATAGGCTAAATAAGTAGCCTTATTTCCAAAAGTGCCTAATGGGTTCCACGCACTTTTGGAAATAAGGCTACTTATTTGGGTGCCAAACTTTAGGCACCAATTTCTGAAAATCTTGGCCCCGGCATCTTTTCCTCACAACACACCCCAAAGACAGTTCTGGCTAATGGAACAGCAAGACATTGGTCTCTGCACTGCTGCTGAAATGTATTTGGCCCAGCAGGTCTAACCATGATCTCCAACACACCAGTGGAAAACAGGAGTAACCCCACTGAAGGTGATAGAGTTATGCTGGAGAAAGTCAAGCTACCTGGGAATTATACTTGTTCACACTGAGATTAAAGGTGGCCCAAAGGGTGCAACCATAAATGAAAGGATGTGGATGGGTTTGCTTTGTCTCACACCCTCCTGCTAGCTGCTTTTCCTGCTACACTTCACCATCCCCCTTCTTCTCAGCCTGCGCGTTTCACACGTCTTCAGCATGGCAAATCCGTATGAGTTATGCTACCCAGCCAGCTACACCGGGGTTCTGACCAACTGTCCCCGATGTTCAACGGACACCCTTTATATTACTGCTTACATTGGCACAGAGATTGCCACTCGACTTGCACCCACTTACCCCCGGCTGCATTTGGACTAGTGACTCGTACCAGGGGGCAAGATCAGTAACATGCTGCCCAATGATACATTGCCCCAGTTCAACAACAACCCTAGAGCGATGTGATTTTTGTGTTAGGAAGAGCTGCTTCTTCCCACCGACAATCCACGCTGGTAACATCACCCCCAACACAAGGCCACGAACAGAAAAGACCCAGGAACACAAGGTAACAGTATCAAAGCAGGGGTCTTTGTCCATACCATGGTCCGGGACTAGTCGGGGCTGTTACTTCGCGGTCGCTCTGAACTGAAGAGCTGTGGGCTCGGGAATTCATTTCCTTTCTATTGAACAGAGGAGGTTTCACAATTTACTTCCTTAGGGTGCGTCTACCCAGCAGCGACACAGTGTCTGTCCACCCACTAAAACTAGCTGTGCAGGCAGCAGCTTGGGTTCGCCACTCCTGCACGTACTTGAGGGGTGGGCAAGCCACCACCCATGCTGCAGCCACACTGCCATTTTCAGCACGCTAACCTGAGCTGAGGAAGAGCCTCTGTCTACCTGCACTGGGAAGCATGCTCCTGGCTGCTGGGTAGACGTACTCTTATCTGACGAGTTTACACAGAGGAAGCAATGCCAGCTATCCAGTGCCCATGGTAACCAGATCTCTCTCACCTGTTTCTTAGCCCCGATGAGGGTCCTCTCAGGAAGCGAGCACAACTGTAGTCTATGGTTCTAGCCCATGCTCTTCCCACCAATGATGTGAGGCCTTTTCCAACTCTGCCTACCCTTGTGCCACCACTCCAGTGGTCCTACGGGTGGGGCACTGACAACCCCGCTGCAATAAATACTCAAAGGGGTAACAGAGGATGGGATGACCTGGGGTGTTCATAATGGGCTGTGGAGTTCTGTTTCCACATCTAGGCCCGTAGTTCAAATCCCACACAGGGCAGAAGCAACAGAAGCTGTAAGCACATGACCTGTCCAATGGCTTGCCTGAAGTGAGCTGTTGGTCTCACTTCATTTCCTAACTGCGCAATGCAGCACAATTACCGGCTGGCTGCAAAACGCAAGAGCCTCTCCTTACTGAACTAGGCTCCTGGCTCTGCTACAGCAGCTTAGCTATGGCCCTACCGCTGGAGCACAAATGCATCCTACGGTGACAGAAGGCATTTCTCCATTGCTGCAGGTAATCCACCTCTCTGAGCAGCTGTACCCTGGTCAACAAGCCTCGCCAGGTCTACAGCAGGGCATAGCTTACAGCTGCCTGGCAGGGGTGTGAACTTGTCTCACCTCTGAGTGCCATAGCTAGGGGAACCTAACTTTTAAGTGTAAACCAGGCCTTTTACATTGGGACATTTACTTGGGTTTTGCTAGAATAATAGTATCCAGTAACTGCCCGGATGAGAGGGGTTGGGAGATATGGGACGGAGAACTCGGGTCACCGCCAATACACATGCAGGCGTAAGGAGAAGGGGTATCCTGTTCTACCCTCCCTTACCAGCCAGCAATTTTTTCCTTTTAAGCTGGTGTGACCCCAGCTAACCCAGACAGAGAATACACTGGGGAAAGAGAGATATTTACACCAATACATATTGAGATGCTTTGAGTACCAAAGGCATTAATGCTGGGAAGAGTAAATATGAGACCAGCTACGTGAGCTGCCCCCCGACTAATTGTCAAGAAAGTACCTTGTTGTGTTGGTAAAGCTGATTACGTGACTGATTGTGCCATGGGATGATCAGAGACAGCTGGAGCAATGTTGCTTCATTGCCTCACTATTATTGTGGTAGCAGAAACACCCTGTAATGGAGTTACACACAGAGGCTGGAGCTTTTATACTTGGAAAGGAGTATGTGAACTCTGACCCTTGGCCACTGGCATTCTGGGAAATGAAGTTTAAGAGCTAGATGGACATTTTGTTCTGGGCACGTCAGTTAAAGAAGATTCTTATAAGAATTAGATTGTTCATGCAAACAGAATGATGAGTCACCTGGTCCCAGACCCTCAAAGGTATTTGAGTGCCTAATGCCCATAGCTCTGCTCAGTTTGTATCACAGATGAGTATTTGGTTTTCAATGAAAGCTTTTAATGCTTTTCTGCTGGGATCAAATTGGACTGGCTCACAGTGGCAGAACAGCCAGGTTTCTTTGGTGGGGTGAAGGGACGGTATTGCCATCTTGTGATCCAGCATCTGTGGTTTCATTTTAAAACCCTAGCTTGGGAACTGAGTGTAGCTGAAGCCATGATGTCTGCCTGAGTCTGCTCACAGCCAGTGCAATAGCTCTGAACTGCCCCCTATTCAGAGAATCATAGAATATCAGGGTTGGAAGGGACCTCAGGAGGTCATCTAGTCCCACCCCCTGCTCAAAGCATTGATCTGAATGGAGCATTAACTTTGCATCCTGGCAATGAGGAGGATAATTCAAATGTCACTGGAACAACTTTGTTGCTGCTGAAAGCACTCCCGGCAGAAGGACAGCTGTGTTATGCACAATCTACTGTGAGTGGTGTCACCAGTGGGTGGAGTTTGGTTTGGGGGCACGCAGAGCTTGGGGGAGACCCCCCACCCCTGAACTATTCTATCCTATGAAATGGTTTTATACTCCCAGTCCCTGCTTCCTTACTGAGACAGCCTGGCCTCCCACCTCTCTCGTTAGCAATCTCAGTGGAGATGACAAGCATAGATGGATGACCATTTTCATCCCTAGAGGTGGTTCCTCCTGGAGGGTCAGCATGGAGTACGCTGGCCCTGCTGCACCAGCCCGGGGACTTCATTTTCTGGTGCAATCATGAGGCACCTTTCATGACTATCACATATAAAGGGGTCTAGCTCCATTGTCTTCAACGGGCACAAAAGCAATACACCACACGAGGCCTACCTGATGTTTCTCTCAGAGGAGGGCATTTCATAAACAGCCCTATCCTACCCATCCACTTACCCGACAGTAGCGAGACAGGCGGGAGCTGCCAGAAACCAGCCCCATGCCTCAGAGTGACCCCATGTGAGGTGCTCCAGGGGAAGGGAAGGTAATAACAACCCCAGCGCTAGCAATCAATCCCGTCCTTGCTGGATCTGCATGTCACCCAGTCAAGCAAAACCTCTGGAGACACATCGAGGCTTTGAAAATTATTCCTCCCCATTCAGCCCCCCCCCAGAGGCAAAATACTAATAAAGTCAGTGGAATGTGCTAAATATGGAAGGAAGAGTCTGAGCTGCCTGACCTAAAGCCAGGTGGCTCCAGTAACAACAGCAAGCCAGTTCCTGGTGGAACAAGACTGTTTGCTGGGTTAATAGACCCTGCAGTCTGGGAGAACCAGACTGCAAGAGGAGGCTGTCTAGGAAAAGCATCTTGCTGGGGCTGGGTTTTTATTGCTACACATATAAACACACCAAACTGCAAAACTCCCCCAGGGACATGTCAGAGCCAGTTCTGAGAGGAGATAGTCTGGGAAATACAAATCAGGAAAACCTTTAGCATTGATGGATTCTACACGACAAAGAAATTATCCCCTAAAGTGCTTGGCAACCGCCAAACTGCTCGACGGAGTCCATTGGAGTGTCACCGACACAGTGACCAGACCCAGACAGGTCACGGTCTGCTCTGGAGAAGATCAGCCCCAGAGAGGCAGTGCTGTGTAGTGGTTAGGGCTCTCAAACCCATTCCCACTCGTGTTTTGGGTAAGTCACTTCCCTGCTCTGTGCATCAGTTTCCTCACCTAACGGTAGGTACGCTAATACTTTCCTACCTGAAAGGAGGGTTTGTGAGGCAGAATTAACCAAGTTCAGAGAGTTGGGTGAAAGGTACTATAGAGAGTAGACCAGTGTTACTGGGTTTGCAGCATATTTGAAAATATAGATAGTCCCTCGTTACTCTGGAGGGTTTTTTTGTTTTGTTTTTTTCAGCTCTCTTCACTGCACTTTTCCAGCCCTTTAATCCACTTTACTGATACCCATAAACAAAATCCCAGCCACTTATGCAGCTGCAATTCACTGTGACTCTAATTCCTTCCCACCAAGATCTCTGCTCTGTCCTGAGTTGCACTTTGTGCTCATCACCACAAATTTAAACTGTATGGCAAGATCTTAAATTGCCTCCTGACTCTCTGCTTTTCTTTGTCTAAAAGATCCTTTATGTAGGTTAGGGACAACAAGGTCTAGTTTTAAAATCCTTATAGGAAACTTCAAAGTTCCAGGGCCCTGGATCTAGCCTAGCTGAAACGTACTACCTCCCTGATGGTTGTTCTGAGCCTACATATAATAATAATCATCAGACCGAGCTCTTACATGACTTCAAACAAAGTCCCCATCATGCAAGGGATTGAGGAAGATGATCTGCAGAAGAGCTCTGTGTAAGCGTGAAAGCTTGTCTCTCTCACCAACAGAAGTTGTTCCAATGAAAGATATTACCTCTCCCACCTTGTCTTGCTAATACTTAGGGTCACCATTTTTAATCCTGGCTGCCTGAAGCCTGGTTCCTAAAACTATATTTGGGCACTTAAATATTAATGGCCTAATTTCCAAAGGCACTGAGCTTCCAGCAGCCTCTACTGACCTCAGGGAGATTACGAAGAGCTCAAGCACCTCTGATAATCAGGCCAGTTCTAGTCTATGGGATTTAGGAGCTTGGCTTTAGGCACCCAGCATTGAAAATTGTAACCTGTCTCTCTGCTGGCATTAGCTAGCAGAACTCTTCCTTCAGCATCACGAGCACAGCACATCTCTTGCCCAGATTCTAGGACCAGCGCCAGCCTCTCTGCAGGACAGCTACGCACCACGCTGATGGGTACCTAGCTAGCTAGAGAATGCAGTCACACATGTAACAAGGCCCCCTTCATTAGGCAATTCCCCATCTTGAGGCCCCACAAGAGTACCCCCATGGTTTCCAATGCAATCTTGTTAGAGACCAACCTTTGTTATTAATTTATATTGAGAGTGACGTAGATCCCAGAGGTCCAGGCAGGAGCAGGGCCCCATAGTTCTAGGTGCTGTACATACACATATGAAGGCCCAGTCCTTGCTCCAAAGAGCTTACACTCTGAGAAGGTGATTGAGACACAAAAAGTAAAAAAGAGACACACACACAAAGAGCTTCAAACAGACATGATTTTACAGCCCAATGCCTCTATTTACATTGTGTGTCTCACGGGGAGACCTACACTGCCTCTCAATCTAGCACTGCTAGGTGGCTGATTTCTTACAGGCATCATGGCAGAGGTGTGTAATGATGGGAGACTGGAAACAGTACAGGGCAGGGTCCTTATGGATCCATTCAGGGGGGATGTTCCACGCACAAGGGCTCTTGGATAAACTTCCACTGTGGTTTAGCACGGGACTTGCATTGCCTCTACTTAAGAAGTACGGTGCACATATGCATAGAAAAACCCATTGCCCCCAGCTGCCCTTTCCATGGCACATGGTCTTTTGGTTGGGAGCTGGAGTCCTTGCTCTGGGCTAGGAGGGAAATATAAGCCCTTGTGCAGCATACATTAAAGTCTTTGCTGCTTAGACTCACTCCACGGGCAGAATGTGGGCCCCACCATAAGCACCGAGTCCTATTCGCCACCCCCCACGGGCTTATTAGTTAACTAGCAGAGGTGCGGGTGCGTGGCGGAAGCTGCTGGCGCCTGGAGATTCAGGAGACCGCTCACCTGGCACCTTTCAGAGACAGTTAGGGGAAGGGACGGAGTGAATGAAGGGCTGAAATCGCTGGAGAGATTCTGTTGGGCACAGCATGGGTATTGGAGCAGAGCAAAGTCCCCCCCCACACACCACTTCTCCCACACTCTAAAGAGACCTCCTCAAGGGGAAGACTGAGGTGGCACGATTGGCTGGGGATTAAAACTACCGCTAAAGACCAGGAGTGGGTAGTCAGGCAACTGAGCCAGAACCCCTCCTCCTCTGCCAAGGGTTCAGGTGGAGAGCCCTGTAAGGCGATGCGGAGGGGAGAGAGGGATTCGGCAAAGCTTGGAATGGCAAACACCCTGCAGACTGTCTAGCCCCAGGCTGCCCTTGGGGCAAACAGCTACCCCAGCAAATCAAGGGCTGATGTCAAAAACAGCCACCCTGGATTCGATTCCAAGTAACAATTCAGCCCAGATGTTGGATCATATTAAAGAAGTTCAGTATTAAAATCACAAATGAGTTTGATTCGCCCTAGTTTAAATTCCAGGGTATTACTAATTAAGAGGTCTCTTGGTTTTTGGTACTGTTTCTCTCCCTCTATGTGTGAAACTTGCAAGCTGCTAATTGCGTTAGTACATTCTAAGACCGAGTCTGTTCTCAAAGCAATTCACACAGAGAGAGACTCAAAGCAATACTCTGTAACAACAGAAACAGCACCCAGAGACTCCCCACCCTTTTGTTGTATTAACAATTGTGATTAAAATAGAGATAGAGGATGTATGTGGATGGATGCTTGGTGTGGATAATAACTGAATGATCAGGGAGGTGCCAGCCTAAGAATCCAGTGTCCATCGGCTGAAGAAGGCGTCAAGTGGAAATAACCAGAGGACCCCCCCACCCCCCGGAGGGCAGACTGGAATCCACCCAACAGCCTCAAGAATGGGAGAACCAAAGAACAAGATAAAATCTAGCAGCACGAAGCCATCAGGAATGTGCCATCCGCTGATTGATTCAGCAACAGCATGATGAAGCAATTCCCATAGACTGGCATAGGAAGAAATTCCTATAAAAGTGGACTCTAGAAAGTGAGAACTTTGGGGTCTGATTCCGTAAACCAACTTCCAGGAGCATCAGATGAGCATCTGACAAGGCCCTGCTCTCTCCTCGTGTCCAGGCCACCTGGCCAGTGGCTTGGCATGAGCAACTCTAAGGCTGGTAACTATGATAACAACCTTGCAGAACCTGTGTGTGTGTGTGTTTGTAGGAATGAATGTGTGAATAAATATGAGATTGAATGGAATGTTAGAGCTATAACTAACTGCTTACTATGATTCTTTCTGTATTCACAATAAATGTGGTATTTTGCCTTTTCCTCTTTAATAAGATCCTGCTGGTTTTTATTTTATTGGTATAACACAGACACGGAAGCAGGTTAATATCTCCGAAAATATCTCCCCTTCCTCACCCGAGACTCTTCGCACGCATTATAAACAGCAGCTAAAGCTCACAACACCCCAGGAGGGAAAGAAGTGTTATCACCACCATTACCAAAAGGGGGAGATTGAGGCAGAGAGATCCCATTACTTGACTAAGGTCCCCTTGGGAGCCAGAGGCAGCTGGCCGGAGAGCCCAGTCCTACAGAATCCCCCGTGCCTTATCCTAATGACACCTGACTCTTCCTTAAATGCGACAGTAACATCGCCAGAATCACTTGCTAATGTATTCTAGTGGTAAACGTGAAAGGACATTCAAAATCCAACAGTGTCTTGTCCTTCCATTTACAGAGTCCAGTTACAAGACACGGGTCTGAAATACAAAATTGCCCTGGCACCCTACACACCTCTCCCACCCGGGCTGCAGTCTTTGCTCAAAAAAGTAGGCTGGATCTTTTCGAAAAAAAAGTGTCTGAAGAATTTTTTCTCCTCCCGCACACTTGACTACCCCTCTCCGGCTCCCTTCCTGGCACCATTCTTCAATGAAATCCCAGGCCTCCGGAAGTAGGAGCTGGAAGCACTGTTATCACACTGACAGGAGTGTTAAACGGTTTTGGGTCTGCAAGGAATGGGACAGATTCTCAGCTGGTGCAGGAATTAATGGAGCTCAGTCAAGCTATATAGATCTGGCCCCAAAGATTTACACCAGCTGAGGATCTGGCCCCACGTGTCTAGGTCATTGGCTTTAATGGTAGCTCTGGAGCCAATTCTCCTCCATCCTTTCTCAGTGCCTCCCTCATATATCGGGACATCACCACGATGCCCATGCGAGGCTTGCTGGCCAGTTGTCCAACACTTGCCTCACTGTTTCCATCGTTAAGGAACAAGAATCCAGAGGCACTGCTGAGAGATAAAGGGGGATGTTTTTCGGTGCTTCTCTCACACCTTTGAAGTGTGAAACCTCTTGAGACAAATCAACAGGAATGCGGCCCTTGCAGCCACAGTCCTCGTGCTGTCATTCCCGCTGGAGATGATGAGCCTTCGCCACCCCAGAGACGGCCAGGAAGGGGATAGATAACTTTAAAAGGGAATCTTCTGCCAGCTCCAGTCTCAGATCCTTTATCGCGGGCAAGTGACAGAATGCGGCGGGCTTCATTCCTTGGGCGTTACTCCTTCTGACTCTGCGCGTATAAAAAGGGAGGGGTCAAGATCACAGCCCATAAGTGAGAGGGGGCAAACCCTCTGAAGGCAAGAGAAGAACTTGGACTACAGCATGGGCTCGTTGACTGCTGCTGCCCTCCGGTTCCTGCTGCTGCTGCTCACCATGAAGCCCCAAGGAAGAGCCAAAGCTCATCCCATGTACAGCTCGGCCTCCGCTGCTGAACTGGCTGACTTCAAGGTAAGGCAGCAGACATCACTGGCAGAACACAATGCAACCAAGGGCTGGGGGAGCAGGGAAGGTGTGCACTGCTTTGCCATTCACTCCATCCCCTAGGGTGATTCTAGGGTAATGCTATCTCCCCCGCTGCCTCTCTCTGCATTTCAGACCCTGCTGGACCGCCTGGAGGACAAGCTCCCATCAGAAGAAGCAGAGGCAGGTCTGTCCCAAGAAATGAATGAGCAGAATGAGGAAGCTCCAGGAGATGCCTCACGTCCCCTCGCTCCCTGGAACAGCGAATACATTAGACCCCAAAGAGAAGGCCTTGCCTATGGGCGCAACAGCTGGGAGCGGCCCAAGAAACCTCCATCCGCCCAGAGGAGCAAACTACGAGCATTGATGAACTCGCCACGCAGCATGAGAAGGTTCTCGGATTGCTTTGGCCAACGGATAGATAGAATAGGAGCCCAGAGCGGACTTGGATGCAACAACTACAGGGTAAGAGGGAGAGGGAATGTCTGACCTACTCAAGCACAGCTGGGGCACTGGATACAAACTAGAGTAAGGACGAAGCAATCTATGCTCTGGGCAGAGTTCCTGGGAAGTCACAGGTGGACTGACTGGTCTAGGTTAAAAGCTGGACGATGGATTTTGAGGGGTCTCCTACCCCAACTCTCTTGTTCTTGTGCTGCAGTGTCCAGGTGGATAATTTAGAAAAAACAGTGGGACTTAAAATGGGTTGGGAGCTCCAGCTCCAGTGCATTGGGTGACACTCTCTCTTAACATGTCTTTTCTGAACTTTTAGGAAATTTTCATTTTTAGAAACAATAATGAAGACTGCGTCCTTTTCTGGCTGAGTCCCGAAAAGTCAGTTCCCTAATTTAACATAAAGGGCTGCAGTGAGAACACATAACCCTGGTGGAATGGTGCACTCAGACACCAGCCATAAGACCCACCCTAGATAGAATCCTTTCAAGAGCGATGCATTTGATTCCAGAGCAATGGAATTTTCCACAGTGAAGACCATAAAAATCAGAGCCCATCTCTTAGGGGTCAGTGCAGCATTGTTCCCCTTCAACATCTAGCATTCTGCTCAGTCTAGTTTTTACAATCCAACCTGAGGGGGTTTCTACCTCTTCTTCCCACGGGAGATTGGTCTGCTATTTAAAAGGTATCATTGCCAGTCAGTTTCCCTCACTATTCAGACTCAAATGCGGCCTTTTCTTAATTTCAGAACATTGTTCACAGGGCATGTCCTCAATGCAAAATTTTACTGGGTTAGAAAGTAAAGGATCGAAGGATCAACCAGCATGAGGCTGACAACTTTGCAGTCAGCATAGACCAGGGCAAGTCCTGTACAGCATCATGTTCCTTAGTCCTGGTTACATCCCAGTCCCAGTGGGGAGTAACCTTAAATAGCCAGCATGGCACCAAATTCAACTATCCTCATCTAAACTGACTGCACAGTCATCACGGTAGCTAATTCGCCTCTTCAGGGTCCTGGTCTCACCTGATAACACTTTTTAATGATGAAAAAGCCCGTGGTTAGCCCCCTGTGAAACACACTGAACAATTCCAGTGCCTCATTGCTCTTTATGTGATGCAAGGATTTAAACATTTATGGCTTAACCGCCACATCTTACTCCTGTCTTAGCCAAGCGCCATCTGTTCAGCTCATGTAGCCATGCTCTGGCATTGTTCAGGATCACGTGCAGCAGACAGTCTGATGTGTTACCTTCCCACCACTTTAAGATCCCAGCTAGTCACAAACCATGGGAAGGCTCCTCTCAAAGCTTAAAAGGAAACAGCATCCATCCTCTCTTGTGATGAGTTCAGGACAGAGGGGCCCAAATATTTAACACCGCAGAAGCCCAGCTGGAGGATAGAGGAAAAGGGATCTGGAGGGGAAAAAAATAAGAAAAAAGGGATGCTGGTGGACTTCTCAAGGGGAAGGGGCTGCTGATGCACCAGTAGCTGGTTAAGTTGCTCCTGTCCTTATCCACCCTTTAAAACCATGCCTCGCATTTGTTCTGATTCACCTGATTTTAAGAACAAGGATTGTTGAGTGGTGGGACTCAGGAGATCGAGGATCAAATCCTGGCTCTGCCACAGATTTCCTGTGTGACCTTGGGCAAGTTTCTTCATTTCTTTGTAACCCAACTCCCCTTCTGTTAAAAGGGGATAATAATTCTCCCACTCTCCAGCTGCCTTGTCTGTCATCTCTTGTGTTCGTGTATAGTACCTAGCGCACCAAGATCCCGCTCTCCATACCTTTAGGAGCTATTGTGATGGCCACTGTTTTAAGCAACACACCGGTGACTGAACCAGGGACTCAGAGCTAAAAGCATAAGCTCTGTACCTGTAACAAGCTCACCAGCAGGTTATGCTCTGATAGTACAAACAACCCTCCTCCAAAGAATAAAGAAATTTACCACCCCTACATTTACTTGTCCTTTTCTCCTTCAGTTTTGAAGCTCTACCTGGAGATGGGGGCAATCCTGATCTTCTTCCTCAGAGTCCTGGACATCAAAGCTCTTCCAAAGTCAACTGCATCTTCTCAGCTCCTCGCTGGTAACTTATGTTGCAGCAGGGACAGTAGGCAAAACTCAGCTGCCATCTGTCTTCATCCGTTTGCAAACAATTTGCCCCCCCACCCTCCCAGCACCATGAGTCAAACAATGTACAGGCTTTCTCCCTAAAGTGTAAGGGAGAAGGGATAATTTTAGTCCATTGTCACTGAAAAGAATTCCAGCCTAGATTTCAGCACCTTGGACAGAAAGTGCAGGTCTGTTTCTTTCATCAAATAAATGAGTGCAATAAAAGGCTATGGTTAATTTTTCCATACCCTGCATGACCTGTCTGTGTGTGTAAAAATGTAGCTCATATGTAGTTAAGAGGACCACAGCAAAACCTCACTGGCCTGCACTAATGCACCTGGTAAATATAAGCAATTTAAGGGTATTGGGGGTCTCCTAACAAGTGCTCTGATTTAATGGGCCTATAAACCCCATTTAAGTCTGAGTACAGGCACTGGGCTGCTTTAAGTGTAACCGTATTATAGCTGCTGTATTAACTCAACTGTGCTTAGTATAAAACCAAAGACCAAGAGCTATCTATAACCAGCTTACTCCTTTCTTCTCCAAGCAAGACACTTGCTGTTTCAGTCCTATGACAAAATACACCTCCACATACATACAGTCCTGATGTTACATACATACATACATACACACACACACGAGTCCATACATACACCTCGGCACAGTCCCTAAGCTGACAAGGCTGTAGCCAAGTGTCTGGCATCTGTTTCACACCTGCTGAGGATGTTTTTAAACTGCAGATGCACTGAGCTGTCAAGTGATGTCCCATCGCACAGGGCTGCCTCGCTCCCTTTTAAGAGAAGTAGATCCTGTTTCCTCATTTTTTACATTACATCTGAGAGAGAAATTGAAAAAGAGGCTTTCCCCATTCCTGCCTCCATCCCCACGCCAGTGCATTTGGGAAAAGGAAGAGGAATAAGTGTAGATTGAGTAAAGGAGTTTTCCTCCCAGCCAGCACGTCTTCCCCGTCTCCAGAAGCGCAAGAGACTAGGACCAGATTTTGCCTACAGCCACTACATCAAATTTTGAATTTCCCCGCTCCCTGAGGGTTGTGGGGGGGGGAGGTAGGGGGGTAGGTGTGTCCCTGTCAGTCCCTCAGGCCCAACCACTGCAGATACTCCCTGCCAAAGGATGCTTGGTGCCAATTTCCAGCCAGCCTACCCGGGAGAGGCGCTCGGTCTTGGCTGCACGGAAGCGTAGGCTGGTGACTCAGCAGGAGGCAGAGGGCAGCATCTGCACACAGTCGAAGGCTAAAATAAATCCTCGCACAGCAATCGTGTCACGCAGGATGCAGAGAACGAAGAGGCTGTTACTACCGTTGTCATGCTACAGTTCACATGCCAAGGGGGGGGAGGGGGCTGCACTTGCTACTGCCCCCTCCACAAATGACATTTTAGGACCTGCCTTACGGCAGCTACTGCTGGGGCTAGGGCTAAACGGTTTTGTTTCAGCTTGTTTTTGATTGGACAGAGAGGGTAGCACAGCTACTTGAGATACAGTAAAGCCAGCCCCAGCCTCCCTACAAGCCCTAAGCATGAAGTTAGGGCACCAGCAACACCCAAACCTCCCTTCGCTGGATACTTACTGCCGTACAAATCCTTTTATAAGCTTACTGGGGTGGGGGAGGGAGGCCAGCTAAGAAAGCAGAATATCATCTCCACTGCAGTAGGGACCATCTATAAACCATGGGGGACCAAGCCTGTTGCCATCCAAGTCAATGACAAAGCTCTCCCCGAAGTCACCGAGTATGGAATTGGGTCTCTGAGTGGAGGTATGGCCCTGCTGAAATTAATATATTTGGCATAAATTTAGCAAGGATTTCAAAAGGGGATCAGGCACTGGAATAGGTAGTTAAAACCTCCAGAATTACCCAAACCAAATTCTGATCTCTGGGGCAGAGGGGTGAGGAGGAAAAGGTTGCCTGGGGGCAGGTGCCCTCCTTTCTTATAAGCAGCTGGAACTGGCCACTATCAGAGATGGACCCAGACTGACCATTTATCTGAAACAGAAGGGGTGGTGGCTAGTTGTAGTATGCCTTCCAATACAAACAGCCAAGGGTCCTGGCCTAGAACCCTTATAGCAAACAGTGTTCATAGCTCCCTACCTTGAAAACATGGGTGCTTGGATCTAAGGCTGTTGGACCATTTTTATTATTGGGATGAAAAAAGTCAAAAACAAAATTTAAACAAACCATACAACGGGGAGGAAGAAAATCCCAGAGCCCAGCAGGTGCAGAAGGACACACAATGACATTTTACTCTCAGACATGTTATGGTTACAGGATGACATCCCAAGTGCCAAAGTTCAAATAAAAAATATATTCATACAAATTTAACAAAAATACAGTTTATATACACCGTGGAATTAGCTTACATCATCTTGTAACAAAAAACAGTGCAAAAAACAAAACAAAAACAAAATAAGTGGCTGCCCTGGCATGGCTCATAGTACAGAGGAGTTAAGACTTGCTACCCGGCGTTAACACTGCACAGGAACCCAGGAAGCAGGAGTCAGCCCCCTCTACTGTCCTGAGCTTTTGACATCAATACTGATCCACTACGTGGACGCTCTCCCTTAGTGTTACTCTGATAAGAATTACAGGCATCTGTATAGTTTCTTTGTCAGCTGTTTAGCAATCGGTGCCAGACCAGAAGCAGTTAAGGTTTGCGAGAAGGGAGTTCAGTGGTCGGCTGTCTGAGCAGTCTTGGCTGAGAAGAGGATCTGGGATCCTTTGCACCCCTCGTAAGTGGCACACGCGAGAGCCCCGGCTGTGTTGCATCTCAGAACCCCACTCAGAGAAGAGCATCCATGACCCCCTTCGTTTCTGAAAGAGGAACTTGCCCTGCTCTGGGCCACATACAATACTGTTGAGCACACCTGGTGAGCACATTTGTGGATTTCCCTTTAAAGCGGCTGGCAGAGTGCCACAGGGCCAGTTATGTTCTCCTGGCTGCAGCAGTGAAAGGAACTGCTTTCCTCCAGCTCTAGGTTTTTAGTAAGATGGATGCTTAGGCAAAGCAGGTGCAGCTGAGCACAGAGTGGAGTCCGGCAGCCTTTGCAAGGTAAGGCACGGCTAGTGCCCAGACATACCTGAGCAAGATGTTTCAGCTCGGCTTGCCTGGGGCTCCCAGCTCCATGACTCATTAATGAGGCCAAGATATGGTGTGGCAAAATATACTGCCATGACTTCTGTACTGAATAAACAGGACATGACGGGCAAAGGCGACCGACACAGAGTTAACAAGCCCTATTTTAGTGGGTGGGGGGAGGTAAGTGAACTCTCACATAGCAACTGAGTAGAGCGGGAGGGACCGGATCTCTCACTGGGCTTATGAAGAGATAGAGGGAGTACAGGGCTGCTGCATCTTGTGGTTTGTGCCTTAAATGCCCGAACTCTAAAGGTAACCCTAATGAAGTGTGATTGTTTTACTGCATGTTGGGACTGTCCAGGTGCCAGAACCCTTTGGAACGGAAGCTAGTGCAACAAGTATATTTCAAACTTCCAGTTCATCTTGGGGGAGAATGGGGGAGGGGATATGTCCTGGAGTTTCTTGGACCAGTTCAGTCTCTTTCCAGCTATGGAAACCAGTGCTCCTCCTGCCCCAAAGCATAGGGAAAGCACGTTACTGACAAGCCCGCTCTAGATATAGGTGAAACAGGCTGAAGACCCTTAGTCCACTTATGTAGAACAAGGCACCCCCTAAAAGTCAAAAGCAGAAGCCAAAGTCAACCCACTTGACAGTCATTTAGACTCTATTAACCAAAGATCTCCCTGAAGAACTGCATGGACAGCTGGGACTGAGCCATCTTTCAGATGGGCTCAGAGAAGTACGAGGGTGCCACTCCCACCACAGCTATGGAACCCAAATGGAAGGAGTACAAGATAGGTGCTGGCCCTGGGAAGATGCCTTTACTTCACTCTGGGGAGCTGAAGGATCAACACCCACCATTCGGGCTACCCTGGAAGGTTCTCCTGAGCACACATGCTATTTGGAATGGTGGAGGAGACTGAACAACTGACGCAAACTGGGGGGGAAGGTGTGAGGAACCTGTTCCATGCATGCTGGTCACACAGGACCCCACCTGGGGCTGGAATGCAGAACTTGGATGGTACTTGCTATAACCAGATGGACCCAGGAGGGTGAAAGTCACTTGCTGAAGGGAAGTTTTGCACTACATGTAGCAAGGCTCCTCCCTCTCCACTTAGCAGGATCTGCAAGGAGGGCCAAGACCTCTGCTCCAGAATCAGGAAGGAGCAGGGCTTCACAGGAAGTCTGCTGCCAGTCTCGTAAGAGGGGGGGAAAGATGAGACCCAGGGAAGGGTTTGCAAAATTTCATTGGAAGTGACTAAAGAAAATCTCCAAAGTGAATAAACCAATATGCAGCTGAGCCCTGCCCTATACGCAGGGGGGGCCTTTCTCCACTATATATGTCAGAATGGAGTCAGGGGACCTTCTTTCGTCCTTTGCTGGTTACAGGCTGTAATGTAGATACGACAGAATTATCTCCTATCTACAACACAAACTCCTATGATCTGGTTCTTTGTATGGTGTAGATACCCCCAGAGACCGGATCTCCCTGTACCAACTCAGCCACCCGCAACCTGGTCTGCAGGGGAAAGCTTCACCAATTACCAAAAGAGACTTGCTTAATGAAGGGTACAGTGTGTGGCACTTGTGTTCTGTGCACGCTACCCGTTACCTTAGAGAAGTCAGAGCACAGCAACCTCAGCCACAGCCCAGCACGGGAACACACAGCTTCCCCGGACAAACTCAGCTTGCAGATCACGGACTCTGCAATGGACATGTGAAAACACAGGTTTTGCAATCCCTCTATGCTTGGAAGGAAGAGCCCTCAAGATGGCTCAGTTTTAAAATAAAACAGACTCCTAAAACAGCAGCTCCTTTGACGGCTAGCTAAAGCCCGGTATGGCGTGGAACAGGTTAACCGAAGGGCTGGTGAGAGGGCTGTGGGGAACCTTTCCTGGGATGCATTCCACAGGTTAGCTGGGCCAGTCTCAGAGGAAGCAAGAATGCTCTGTGCTTTATCAAGCCAATCAGTTCTGTAGCCCCTGAAGGCATGAAGCTGGCTTCCCACAGTTATCTGAATGCAAAACCCACAAGGGCAGGAGCCTGCTGGAATGACACAGGTGCTGCCAGGATGGTACCTGCCAGAGCACCAGACTGGCTGTGACTGGCTCCTAAATGCTGACTTTTCCCTGCAGGTGATTCTGCGGTTGCAAGAAACATCCCAAGTGCTCTTAGAGCTGCCAAAAGCCCTTCCACTAACTGCTCTGCGGAGCGCTGGCTGGCAGTCTCAACCTCCCAGAGCCCCTTCTGGCTGGCCGCAGCATGAATTGCACCTTCTCTTTCCGTGAAGCCGACAGAAGCCAACCCTGCCGCTGTCGCTGCTGAATTGGAGCTGGAGGAGTAACGCTCATGCTCTTCCCCGTAGTGAGCTTGGGGCTTGCCGGGCCGAGAAAAGAGATTTCCTCCATCTCCACAGCCCTGACTGTAAAGATGCCCCTGGAATCCTTAACCCCCGAGTGAAACCAGGCTCTTATCACTGGATCTCTGCGGGAGGGCACTACATAATGCTCCAAAGAGGCGCAACATAGCATTACAAGGAAGGGACAAGAGTGCCTTATAAAAGACTTCTCTTCTAAGGGGAATCATTGGCAACAGCTGATGAGGTTGACGGGATTTCTCTCTTCCGAGTTGTTTTGTGGGGGCATTAAGGGTTTCTAATCCAGAACAGTAATTAGAACCAAGCTGTTTTGGATTCTTGACTTGCCCAGATGCTCTCAGCAGCCAGCTGCTGTCAGACTAATCCATAGCAGGGATTCCAGCACCGAAGGACATTAAGAAATTAGGAGCTTTAAGAACTGAACTGAAAAACCATGAAGCCAGAGTGAAAAACCTGGGCAATTAAGAGTTCCTGATGGCAGAAAAATTCCCCACGCCCCCCAAGGAGGTGTAGTTTTAATGCCACTGAGAATAACCAGCAATTTAGTGTTTGAGGATATTAGCAAATTGCAGGGGGTGATCTCAGCTTTGACAACGACCCCTTCTCGTGCGAGTAAGGCAACTACTTTAGCAGAACTGGGAAGGGAAAAGAAATCAACAAGAGAAGGGAGGGGAAATTTGCTGCACTCCTCCACGTGGGACATGGCGTAGCTGGCGATATTGTTACCCTCCAAACTGCAGGCATTTCTATAGGAAGAGCAGCCTCGGGGCAACTTCTGATGAAAGGAGACGGCAGGAGAGAAGACAGCATTCTGGCCAAGAGCAGTCAAAGCAGCACCTCTCTGGGGCTGGCCAGAGGCTCTGGACTCAGATAGCTCCTCTACTCTCTGCCAGCGAGATGTTCTCTGGTCCCCAGACTGCGTGGGAGAGAAGCCATCCATCATGTCCTTGGTCATGGGGCATCCAAGCAGAAAGCGAGGGCATGTGCAGGCTTGGAGGAAGAAGGAAGCCATACCGACAGCAGGCTCAGATGGTTTGGTAGTGCTGTCTCAGTCTTGCCTGCAGAAATTCATGAGTCAGGTTGTGTCGAGTTATTATTCCAACAATCTGGTGAGGGGAAAGAGGAAACCATACAAGTCAGTCTCACCGACTCACATTAGGAGACACGGGCTTGGTGGAGGAGAGGAGGCAGTAGTGTTTCTTCTGGCTGACCTGAAAAAACCAGGTGAGAAGGCTTGGGCAATTCTCCGAGAGGCTTGGTCTAGACACAGGGCTGGGAGCGGGTTCAAGTTCTAATCCCTGCTCTGACAGGATTCTCTTTCTTAGGGCTTGTCTACACACACAAGTCACGCCAAAGTAACTATACTGGTATAATGGTAGCACAACCATACCATGGATACAGTAATAGCAGTATGAAGGTACTTCATAACCATGTGGAAAGGGGAATAAGCTGTACTGGTATAAGGCACTTTTATATCCATGGGGCTGTTCCTACATCTGTAGGAAAAATCAGACTGCTAACCAAAATAGTTACATTGGTACAAAATCTGCATCTAGTCGAGACCACAGACAAGTCACCAACCTCAGACTTCCTCCATTTGAAACTGGTTTAATACTGCCCATATGAGGTGGTGTTGCTTCGTGCGCTATATAATGATGTGCATCGAGTTGGGCACCTCTGTGGCCGGAATGTCGGAGGTGCTGAGTGTATCACTGGGAGCAGCAGGCGCTCAGCACCGTGGGAAAGAAAGGATGCTTAAAGTGAAGCAGCTAAAAGGAACGCTTTGGGCCAATGTGTTAATGATCTCCAGTCTCCGCGGAAAAGAGTGAAACGTCTCTAGATCAGTTTCTTTCAACTCACCTTCCATAGGGTCCAAGTAGCCAGGTTTCTAGTCACCCCCTCTACAATATCATGCATAATCTGCTTCATCTATTTTCAGCCGTTTCTAGATTGTGCTAGTTACATCTCAGAGTATCATGTCAGAAAAACTCCTCAGTGCCATATGTTAGCTTGCTTTTGGACACCCACTCTTCCGAAACTGCCTATCTGGTCATGGCCCAGCTGTACGTGACCGGGTCCTCAACACCCTCCTTCCTCACCCCCGGGAACAGCTCCATGCTCAGAATAGGAAATCTGAGGGAGGGAGGGAGGAACACAGCCAGGGAATACTTCAGACTACAGCTTCAAAGGCAGCTAAAGCCAGGATCTCTCCACACTTCTACCCAGCTTAACTTTTACTGTAAGGGCCAATACAAGGGCTGACTCAGGCCCGGAGATGTGCTGGACTCTCCTCATGAGCCAGCAGCATTCGGCACTTCTGAATCAAGACATTTTAGCTAATTTTGTTAATTGCCTTTTTAGCCTCAGAGTCCATCTGCTGGCTCCTCTGGACAGCAGAACCCTTGTATGGGTGTACTAGAAAGACATGCCCATGAATCCAGTGGTGGGACGTCACATGGGAGACTTATGGTAGCAGCAATGCATTCTAGGCAACCCAGGAGAGCTAGCGGACTATGACTAAACAAGGTAAAGTGCTGGCTGCTTCCTGGTCTCAGAGAGAAGCCACCACCGCCCTCTCCTACAGCGCTGCTCAGGGAAGATTTAAATCTCGTGAAGTGCGGTCAGTGGCAGAAACACCAGGTGGTGTTCAGCAGAATGGGAATGCATTTAAAGATTAGCGCTAGGATCCTTTCATATACTCTGTAGGGTCACAGTAGAAAATGCATAACCGCTCAATAGCCCTTGCTTGCAACGTTTGCTTTTCACTAGCAGGCTCAGTGGGGCAAACATCATAAATCCTGACATTCGGAGAAAGCTTCTGCAGCCTCATCCTTGCCTACCACATCAGTTATGTCCCTGAAATACACCTGAGCTAATTCTAGGCATTAGATAAGAGGATGACATGTATAATCTCTGGGGCAACTTGGCTTCATGTCACATGATAAATCCTGTCAAGAGACCCACCACTGCAACAGCTCACCCAATACATGAGCAAGACCCTCTCCCGCACATATTCTGCGGTTAGTCCTGGTATGCTTTCCGGATTTTCTTATCCTGCTCCAGCACTAGTGAGGGGATGCTGACTCTTTACTATGTTTATGGGAAGCTGAGGACACCTGCTGGGCACTTTGGGGCACTGCAAAATGCCACAACAGTTCTGGATAATTGGATTCGTTCTATACTTGACTGTCTCAGCTCTTACGAAGACAATGTAAATTTCTGTTTAATAGACGGATGTGCCCAACCTGGACAGATCGCTCCCAGGGGCTTTCAGTCTTCTTTGGCTGCAGAAGCTGCCAAAACAGGGGGCAATTAGTGCCATTTGTGGTGGGTTTTGTCAAGTGGACCCTGGCCCACTGGAAAGTGGACTAAGACCCCTGAACAGGCATCAGACAGCATCAGCTTCCAGTCATGGCCAACCCGCACTGGATCCAGACTCGGGACAGGTGAAGGTTTCAACTTTATTACCAGAGAGAGAGGTTTCTCCAACCCCTGAAAGTCACATTCTGCTCGCTGTCAGAATGGGTTTGTTCAACATCAATCTGGGACTGAAATGGAGCATGGGGCATGCCCCATAATGCCCCACCCAGCCAGGACATGGCGCCAGTATGGACTCACCTCTCCCACTGCATTCACCACTGGTAAGTGCCTGAGCCCCATTGTCCTAAACAGGTTGAAGACTTGCGAGGCATGGGTGTTAGGGGACACCGTGAAGGGAGATGGGTTCATGTAAGGGGTGACGTCCTGGGGAGAGTCAAGAAGAAAACACCAAGGTCATTTCTACCAGGTAGTTTCCAAGTGAATGTCCATTCTCCTGGAAGCGAGGGGATGATAGGGGTGCTTTAGCCCTGTAGACTCCATGAGTCTTGGGCCCTTTCAGGCATGCTGGCTGAGCCTGCTGGTCCAATGCAACAGCAGGGAGATTTTGAACAGGTACAAGTAAGATCCATATTCACTTAAACCAAGAGTCAAGTCTAGTGAGAACAGGAGCTGTGCTCCCACTAACATTCAATTGATTTCTTAAATCCAGGCAGCTAGGAAGTGGTCGGAAGAGTAGTTCAGACAGAGATGTCAGAGGTGCAGGATTTTTGGTCACTGTCACCCGGAGTGGATTTGAACCTGGGCTCACCCTAAAGCAGCAGCCTGGGGAGACCAGAATTGGAATTTGGGAGTAAGATTAGGTATAAAGTGTCTCCATAACCCCAGGCCAGGGAAGCATTTTTAAGAGGTCTTTGGAGCATTCCTGAGAATGTGTATCAGGGAGAAAGGGCACCACAACACGGCAACAGGGTCCCCTCAGCATCTCTTACCACTATCATGCGGGGGTTCAGCAGCGTGAGGTCCAGGTCATGAATATCGGGGTAACGGGGGTAATCCTCAGCCATCTCGGCATACGACAGTCGAGGCTGGCTGGTGCTCTGCAATTGAAAAATGAAAAAGCCTCGCTGAGGAGAAGCATCGCCCTTCCTAAAGCAGATGAATGACTGAAGCCACACAAGGGCATAGCTGAGACTGGTGCTCTCAGCAACCCTCCTGGTCCCGCCGACAAGCTCAGGGAGTTACACACGCCTGGAGAGGGATTCTTGGCAACAATTCACAATGGCACAGGGCACATTTAAACAATACAAGGAGTCACGCTTTTGGCAGAGGAAAGGAAAGGACTGATTTGTTCTCCAATCCCATGGAGGATCTATTCCCATCTTTGGAAGGCGGCACCAGGATACTTTGTGGGAGTTGGGCACCAAACAGGCTGGATCATTTCTCTTGCTACACGCCCGGAGATACCTCTGTCCAGCAAACCACTGAGAGGCAGAGACACGGGGGACAATAACACCATGCTGACGGGTGCACTATGGGTAGTCAGACCTCTCCCCTCCCACAAGGGGATGTCACCTCTATGCAATACACCGGGTATATTCACAGACAAGCTGCTATTGTTTGGTAGCTGCGCCTTCCCCTGTGCTTGCACAGTTACATAACAGGAATAGTTCTCACTTTGCAGACAAAAGGGAGGATTCACTGTTCTACGGGGACGATGGAGTTTAAAATACTGCATGCCAGCCCCTGGGGATGCCGTCTTCCCAATTCCTCCCTGCCCACAGAGAATCCTCATCTGCCCCAGAATCTGCAAGACTCACCGACTGACTCTCAGAGTAACAGACTCCTCGGACGAGCAGGGTAACCAGCTGCGAGCGTAAGATCAGGCCGTGGAACGTCAGAGGTCGGAAGCGTTCCTCCATGGTCCACTCTTCACTGGGGGACTGGTCTGGGTACAGGTTGGGGTAGGGAGTGTATCTGTGACAGATTTCACACCACTTGTTACAATGGGTACTGCTTGGAAGTACTTAAAGTAACAATGGCAGAGGAACAGAACCACCAAAATAGGTTACTGTCTGACAGCTGTGAAGTGCTTGGTCCACAGTGAGTGGCTTTCATGCAAGCATTTCAAAGCACGTCACAATCGGGAAAACACTTGCCCATCTCTCGTACAGATCAGGAAACCGAGGCAAAGAGGGTTAAGTGACTTGCCCCAACACAGCAACTCAGTGGCAGAAGCAGACCAGAAACCAGCCTTCCCAACGCGGAGCCCCTGCTCGGACCATGAAACCACACGTGTGTGAAAATCAGCTGCGGGTCCCAGCCCGGGTCCCAGCCCGGGTCCCAGCAGGCTGCTGTCCACATTGTGAAACCAGACCAGCGCAGTAGGACACTGGCTGCAAGCTCAGCAGGGGTCACCCAGGCCGGGCGAGGCACACGAGGGGGGAAACTTTGCACTGCCACCGCCCGTGCTGCAGATACAGCTGGCCGGCTGGCCTCACATGCCCCACGTCCCCTTACGAAAGAGGGGCAGGTGCTGCTAGGAGACTCCCAGGTACACCAGGCCCAGCAGGAGCCCGGAGGGAAATCTAGAGGAGGAATGGAGAGGATGGGGCTGGAGTACAGTAAAGAGAGAGGAAGAATGGTTCAGTGGCTAAGGCACCAGCCCTACAACTTGGGAGACCCGGGTTCAAGTCCCTGCTCTGCTGCAGACTCCCTGAGTCACTTAGTCTCTCTCAGCTCCCCATCTGTACAATGGGGCCAACGGCCCGGCCCGGCCCTGCCTCACAGTGCGTCGTGAGGATAACAACAGTAAAGATGTGAGGTGCTCAGTTACTATGGTAATGGGGAACGCATAAGCACCACAGGTAAACCCCACTGTGTTTCCAGCCACCGTCGCCTCCAGGGGTCTCACCGTCTCTCCAGCATCTGCTGCAGCAGATCCTCCTTCTCAGGCGGCTCCTCTGGTGCAATGTGCTCATCACACATGTTGCGCAGCTCGCTTGAGGGGTAAGATTTCATGGACTGGCTCCGCTTGCGCTGCTCTCCAGCTCTGGTGAGGATGCTGGATTTCTGCAGGGGGGTGGTGGTGGTGGGGTGAGCAGAACCTTTAGACAAGGGACATGGGTCTCGTGCAAAACAGGGGGTCAGAAACCACGTAAAGTGAAGAACATCTGAGTGCTCTAGGCAAGGAGTGCAAGAATTAACCCTTTCTGATCTCAGTTGCCAGCAAAGGACTATCTACTCTAAAGCTCTCCTAGGAATGGTATTTGCAGAATTGCCAGGACTGCAGGATCCACTCTCTTAAAAATGAGAGAATCTAGAGCTGGAACAGGCTTGGGGCTGCTCAGCTTGTCCAGCTTCTTGCTAGCTCAGGAGTGCTCCATACGGCACATCCACGAGCATTCCACACCCTCCCGCCCACCCCTGCCCGGTGGTAAGTGTCCCGAAGGAACGAGTTTCCACCACTGCCCTTGGGAGAGAATTCCTCATGGAGCACGATGGCTTCACTCAATCCCTCCTGCCACATATTTAGAATATTAGGAAACTTCCTGACACCAAAAAGTATTCGGCTGCAGAACAAAGTCACGGACAAGCTGCAGACAGAGGCAAGCATGAAGCATGCACCAGCCACAGCCCAGATGACACAGGAAGCTGCCCCCCTCCAGGATCAGAGAAAAGCCCCTTATCCCTGAGGTTACTGGGCAGCCACCTCCCTCCTGACCTTGAATCTAATGTTGTTGCTGATCAGCTGGTTCCCCTTCATGAACTCCTTCTCGTTCCCCCGGTTCTCTGTCACCACAGGGAAGGCGTGATGGACCGTTGTGCGGAGGATACTGACCAGTGACTGGATCCGGGTGTGGGGATACACGTACGTCAGGTTGGGCTCCATGATATCACTGGCTCTCAGCCTGAGGCAATGAAGAAATGCACTGCTGTAGGTGCCAACATACTTGCTGCAAACAAGCATGGTGCAGAACCAGCACCAGAGAGAACCCCAAGGAACCTATTCCACATTAGTGCTGCCTTTGCCCTTCCTACAAACCCTGTTTGCAGAGAACAGCTGTAAGGTTACTGAGGCAGCAACATTATCTACATAGCATCACAGGAATTAGACAAGATGACAAAGGCTCCTGTCCTAAAGAGCTTACCATCTAACTTAGACAGACAACACGAGGATTTCTTCACCACCACCACCAGGAAAGGGAAAACCAATGAAGAGACACTTCACACGAAACAGCAACTGTGTACTGCCTCAATGTTTTCACCAAGCCCTTCGTTGCTGTGTTCTGTCGCAACCTCTAGGCTTTGCGGTTTGACAGGAAGCAAAGCGTACGAGTACATGGGGAAGCACCCGTAGGACAGTGATTTTCTAGCAATGTCAGACAGAGCCTGCCCCTGCTACCTCCCTTCACTACAAGAACAATAGGTTCTTTAGCTGGACATAAGAGTGGCCATATTGGGTCAGACCAAAGGTCCATCTAGCCCAGGATCCTGTTTTCCGACAGTGGCCAATGTCAGGTGCCCCAGAGGGAATGAACAGAACAGGTCATCATCAAGTGATCCATCCCCGTCACCCATTCCCAGCTTCTGGCAAACAGAGGCTAGGGACACCATCCCTGCCCATCCTGGCTAATAGCCACTGATGGATCTATCCTCCAGGAACTTATCTCCTTTTTTGAACCCTGTTATAGTCTTGGTCTTCACAGCATCTTCTGGCAAAGAGTGCCACAGGTTGACTGTGCGTTGTGTGAAAAAATACTTCCTTGTGTTTGTTTTAAACCTGCTGCCTATTCATTTCATTTGATGACGCCTAGTTCTTGTGTTATGCGAAGGAGTAAATAACACTTCCTTATTTACTTTCTCCACACCAGTCATGATTTTATAGACCTCTAAAATATCCCCCCTTAGTTGTCTCTTTTCCAAGCTGAAAAGTCCCAGTCTCATTAATCTAGACCCAGTCTTATTAATTAACAATGCATTTCAATCAACCAACCAACCCTGGTGAGATATTAGCCCACTTTAAAGATGGGAAAAGGGAGGTCCAGAGAGATTAGGTGACTTTCCCAGTCCACAGTGGCAGAGAAAGGGATAGCGCTCAGGAGTGCCTTTACTCTGATCACTCTGCCATCCACCTTTCTCAAGAAAAGCCCCAGGCTTCACGCCCAATCTCAAGCTACTTCCCCAACGCTTCCATGAAGTCCTGTAGGGAGGGAGGAAGGGGTGTCCCACCCCCAAGAGCATTTACCACCAGGCCAGAGAACCATAATCAGTTCTCAAACACAGGTACAGTCAAGAGCATTGTCCTTACTTGTCCATTTCCACCTCCGTCTCCCACTCCAGCAGCGGCACCCCTCGCAGGGTCACATGGATGTCATAGATGCCCTTGTTAAAGAAATCCCCTGTCCATTTGGCTACCTAGGAAGACAGAAAAGCACCAGTTCAACCGCTTTCTAAGCACAGGACTCCTTGTCCTCAAACCTGAGAGGAGGTGGATAGGATGGACATGCATAAGAGCCTCCCTCAGCCAAGCAGAGAAAAGCCAAAGTCCAGCCAGGAACCAAGAGAGGGGTGTAGACATGGTGCTCACCATCAGGGTGATCATTATCGGAAGCCCGTACGTGATCTCATTGGTGGATTCTATCAGGATAACGGTGAGGCTAATCGTCATGCGGACCACGCCTCCCAGGAACGCCGCCGCACCAATCAGCGCAAAGGTCCCCGAGTAGATGTGGTCCAGCCCAATGTAGCTAGGGAGGAAGCACACACAGCTCTGGCATCAGGACCAAGCTGCTCAAGTGTCTAGCCAGCTTCGGCAGCGTTCTACAGCACACACACGCAATGCACCTTTTGAGGAGGTTGGCGACCAGGCGTCCGAAGGCAGCCCCACAAAGCAGCGACGGTACAAAGAGACCACTGGGCACAGAGCTCCCATACGTCCAGCAGGACAGTAAGAAATAGAGAAGGAAGAACAGGGAGAGTGTGACTGGGCTGAAAGTACCTGCAACACAAGAAGAGTTATGACCCAGGGGGCACAGGCCTCCCGGGACCTCACAGAGTCCTCCCTTGGGATTGGAGCAGACTCTCCTCTCTACCTCAGAGCAGCTCCTTAGTCTCAGAGTCCCAATGAGCATTAGTGAGGATGACGAGACAGAGCGAGGGGGAAGCTAGGACCGCAGGCTCTATTCTCAGCAGGCCCTGAAAGCTACAGGAATTTGAAGACGCTTTTAGTTCTCAGATTCCCGTGGAAGCACAGGTGAGGCTTAGACCAGACTCTGATGATGCTGGTGGGGACCTGAGCACGACATCTCCTGGACACTCACCATCCTGGTGGAAGAGCTGCAGGATGGCTAACTCCTGGGGGTTGAAGAAGAGCGTTGCCATGTCGTTGTAGGTTTCATTAGGGCAGAAGAACGTCTTGATGCTTGAATTCACGTCCTCCGATGAAGAGCCCTAACCAACAGCAATCAGACATTATGTTAATTTATAATCTGGTCAAGCCGCACTGGGAGTTGCCACTAGGACCGGAGTAAAAACACACACCCCTTTCAGCATTGCCTTTGGGGAAATCTCATCCAGACAGAGGACACAGGACTTGAAATGAGCCCAGATACACAACTGCCACCAATTTTCCCCAGGGGGACAATATTCTCTCATGCATCCGGCTTTCATCAGCACATGCAGGCCTATCGGCAGGTGATGGAGTCTGTTAGTGAAGCTCTGTGGGTACGTCTATGAAGGGCGTATATTAACGTAAGCGAGGTTGCGTTACATGGGCACACTTTACAGATGCATGTTTCCTGGGCTGGTGGAGACTGTGCAGGAATGTGCCCCTCTGTAGGACGAGTGTTACCTGAAGGCTCAGAGTGCTGTTGCCACTAGGATTGGTGGAAGACATCTGCCGGCATTCTCCTAGAATCATGGACGCTACGAACACCACAACGGTGGTTGTTAGACACACCAGCAGGCTCTCCAAGACTCTGCAAGCACAAAGCAGAAACCATGCAGGGACAACCATGCTCAGAGTAATCGAGCCCTTGGTCTTTGCACACAGCCCTGCATCCCAACGTTGCTCTGAAAAAGCGACAGTAACCAGCAATTTGGGGCTCCACTTAGCAGACAGCAGGTCATTTTAGGTTCTGTAAGACAGGCTGTCCAGTGATCATGTTCATTCTGACCAGCCACGCTGGCTGGGCAAAGGGATCCATCCAATCAGGAGTAAAAAAGCCAGTGCAGGCCAGGAGGCCACTCCTCTGATATGGGATGACAGGCTTTGAAAACTCTTTGGCTGGTGAGAGTATTTGGACACAGTGTCATTTAACTCTGCACTGGGCTTGCACTGTATAGACCCCCTCTGCCACCACATCAATCCAAGAGGCCCACACTAGGATCTGAGAGATGATGTTACAGCCTTTCCTCCAATTTCAGTCACTGCTCCTCCTTATCCACATGCCCCCTCGGGTAGGGCTCTTGGACCGTACAGCACATGGCGAGGCTACACCCATAGCAATGTCTGACAGACATGCTTTTAGCAGCCTTCCATGGGCTTTTCTGGATCATTCAAAATTGGTCTCTTCCTTGTTAGCTACATGGTAATTTCCTGTAACCAGAGCTTGAATTATGCACTGATTTCCTGCACCAATAGAGTGGACAGCTTGACCTCAGATGTTCTGATCAAATGAACTGATTAAGTAAAGGGCACTGTGGTATAATCAGCTGTTCCTATCAGGACTACTTCACCCAAGCCAAGACCTAGGGAGACCCCCAGTGGTGACACACAGGCAGCACAAGCTATATTGTTAGTTTAGGAACTGAAAAGATCTACAGGATCTGTCCCTACAGCAGCCTCAAAGAACCCCCTTTATACTCATCATAAAGGTATCCTGGCTCCTGTATACCACAAGGGTCATTACAGGGATGTAGTGGGATTGTAGCAGCTGAGGTTAGCTTAGTGTTCTTTGTGAAAATGCTATACGGTTTGCCAGGTTTTGTTATTTCACTGGGATGGATTTGCCTCCTCTCACCTAGTTCCAATTTTTCAGTATTTTAGCCTACGTGGCTCTTACTCTTTGAGGCGCTGTGGACACAGACAGTGGGGACAGACAGCCACACACAGAGATTACACCAAGGCAGGTGAAAAGGAGCACTGATACCTGACGAGCTTCGGCTTTGGATGTACGTTCCGCATGCGGTATTTCGCCAGCCTCTTATTCAGGCAGTTGAAGGTGGCTCCAAGAAGGCCTCCTACAATCCCCATCATAATGAAGAACCCCAAGTCCATGGCCGTCCAGAGGTGGCATTTTTTATCAGAGTCAGAACACTGGGGAGGGAGGACAGGTGAGGGAAGAGAGAGGGAGAAATGCAGGAATGAGACCAGGCAGCAAAAGAGCAGATGGAGACGTACCAAAGCAGGCACCCAACACCGCGGCCACTTCTACCTCAGGCAGGAAACATTTAACAGCACCGACCACAGAACAGGATTCATTCCCTCTGTCAGACCAGAGCAGTAATTTTCCCCTTTCTCCAGGGAGCAGCTAGGGCATTCCAGCCAGAGCACCTCTGTTGGATTTCAACTAACAGTGCTGATTGGTTTCACACAGCAAGCCAGGGCGACTGGAGAGGCAGTAAAGCAAGCACAACACACCTTGAACTCCCCAAAGTTTAGCAGCCCAGGTAGCTGGAAAGATCCCCAACTTCTGAACTGAATCCCGGAGCGGAAGAAGTTCAGAGTGAAGGTAGCAGCCATGGAACAAAAGAGCTGGAGAAAGAGAGAGGCAGGAAGAAAAACACCCAGGTCAGTGGCGACAAGGCCAGTCTTTCCACACAAATCATGTCTGGGGAAGGGAGCTTGCAACCTACTGGCACTTCCAAAATTTAATCTTTTTACTGTGTTCAGAAAATAAGGCCACAAGAGACCATTGTGATCCCCTATTCTGACCTCTTGCATAACATAGCTCCATAGAATTTAGCTCAGTAATTCCTGCAACAAGCCCCTCATTCTGGTCATGGGCACTGAGCTGCAGCAGCTAGAATCAATTACAGGGCATGTACACAGCTTGTTGGTGTGTGTAATTTATAAATTGAGGCCTAAATTGGCTCTGGATTGGATTACAATCTTGGGGAAGCCCTCTGCTCTTTTAATCCACTCTGGAGATGGGAGTCTGCCACTGCTTCCAAGACGCGCAAAGTGTTTGGCAAAAAAAAAAAAAAAAAAAAAGGCCAAGTCACAACACCAAAGATTGCTATTCTAGTACAATCTGATGTGTTCTGAGAACTCTGCCAACTCCAGCCCAATGCAGCAATCTGAGTCAGAGAATTTCTCCAACCCTAAGGCAAAGCAAAGTCTCTTTCTCACAGCACATGGGGACGCAGGGATCGAACCTCCGCCTACTGTACTCCCACTGCCTGGAAGAAACACAGGAGCAAAGCCATTTCTCAGAGCTGCCCCAACAATGTGGAACAATTCCTTCCCGACTGCATTCCTGGGAAGCACCACTGACCCCCAGCTATAATTCTCTAGCATCAACACTGCAAGCAGTTCACATTGTGCCAGGAGAGCTCAGCTTGAGAGATTCAAGAATCTCAGGTTCGTCACAGCCGAGCTCTCTGGCTTCCAGCTCGAGTCCCCTCTCACAGGGAAGGGGAACCCAAAGAGCCAAAGTTCTCACCACTTTCCACGTGAGCCCCTGGTTCCAGAAGGAGGAACCTTCTTCCAAGCTGAACAGAGTGCCCCCGATTGGGGCCCCAAAGGCTGCAGCAACCCCCGCAGCGGCCCCTGCAGATACAAAGTCCCTTTTGTCCCTAAGCATAGAGAGAAACAATGTGAGTTTATCAAGGCAGAATCCGGAAGGAACTCGGAAAAGGGGAATCAAGCCTGGGACTAAACTAATTTCTTGATAGGGGCAGCCAGCTGTGCCCAGTGGGCAGCATGATGCAGTTAGCTAGCTGCTGTCGGGTTTATCATCTCTCCCTAAAGTAGTACGTCTGGCTGTGGCCAGTATTTTCAATATGGGATTGAAGGGACCAGTGGTCTGATACATTATGACAAATCTTGTGTCCCCAACACCTTTTGGAGGGGGCTGCGCACCAAGAGGATTGTGGGGGAGGCAAGGTGCCGCAGGAAGGAGTCTCACCTGGAAATACAACTATGTACCTTCTCTCCATTGGACTAACAGGCTCCAGCTGACTGACCCACCCAATCTAGCACCCCCTCTCCACCCTACCAGGCCCCCCCTCTCAGGTACAGTACCTGTCACTTCGGAAATAGGGAAAGTTAAACTGGATCTTCCTAAAGGAGATGCTCTGGAACTGAAAAACAAAAGGACAGAGTCAAAACTGACACAGTGATGAACCAAGGCAGCCCCTCCCTCCCACAACACCCCTTTGGGAGCAGCCAATGCTTGGGAAACACCGCACTTTTCTGCCTACATCTTGTTACTCCAACTGTATGCCCTGGCGGAGGGAAAGCAGACAAGGAAATGTACTTTACGATAAGGTACTGGTTCCTCTTCTAGCAGATCCTATTTACAGAGCTCAGCGCATGCTGGGAGCTTTGTCCCGGGAGGGTTCTGCAAAGTACACACTACCTGCTTCTGCTGACCAGTCTCCGGGGTTTTCTCTCCTCTCACCGTGAGAGAGAGGAACGTCCAATGCTCCCTTCCCTTCCTGCAACATCTTGGCCTAAACAGGCACTGCATCCCATTGGGGATTAGAGTTCATTTCCTTTTCGTCTCTCAGCACAAACAGAGAGGCTCTCCAGACACCCCAGCACTGGGGTCATGAAGCCAGCATTCACACGCCAGAGGCCGCGAGGCCGAGCCAGGAGGCAGTGTCTGCCCTCAGGAGAAAGGACTCTTCCGTTTGTCAGCTGTTCTGGCACAGTGCGAACAGCTACACTGTGCTGCTGTTTGCCTTATTCACACGCCTAGGAGGAGCCACTGCCCAGAGAGGGGATCCCATCTTTATCCCTGCTCAGTGCTGGGTTCCTCCTGAGCCTGTAGCAGCCCTCACCAGGTGATTGAGGGAGGAGGTTATGGCGCTTATACGGATTTAAGATGGCCCAAACTTGTGACCTAGAAACGCACAGCGGAGAGGGTGCAGAACGAGGCCAATTCAGCCATGTCATCCCTCCATCATTACTTTAGCTTCTAAGAGAACATATCTAACAGACACGACACCTGATCTTAACCAAGGGGTTGAGAGGGGCAGAGCCCAAGTCGCAGAGCGTCTCAGAGCATTTCCAGCACTAACCTGAGGCAAGCCAGCCCCCACAATAGCGCCACTGTGTATCATGGGGCCCTCCTTCCCTACAAAGAGTCCTGAAAAACAGAAAGCGTTCTCATTGCAGAAGTTCGACGTTTGCAGACAAACCCAGCACGCTCCGTCCTGTTCTGCAGTACTAGGAGAGGGGGCCAGCACTGCTTTGCCATGGGGCACAGAAACCAGTCACCCCCGTGCCTGTGTAGAACTAGTTTCCAACACGGAGGCTGAGTGCAGATCAAAGGGAGAAATTCAGGAGCAGCATGACTCCAGGATGTCAATATTCCACGCAGCATCAGGCAGGCATGTCCCAGTGGGGGGGGGCATATGTGTTGTGCCAACACATGCTTCTGCACAGTGAGGACATCAGCCATGCACCTGAGGCTTGGCACCGGGAGTGCACTAAATACACCCATCAAAGAGGGCTGTTATCCCCAGGTGTCTGCACTCTCCCAAGGCATAGTGGGTGAAATGCTTCCTGCTGCTTGTTCAGGTAGCTCTAGGCAGCGTGTTCCTGGCACTCAGACAGCATTTACCGACCAGAGTCTCTGTTCTCCTTCCCATCACCGGCTATAAAGGTGCAGAGCCACTACTGACCTGCCCACCTGGAGATTTTCAGTCAAACTCTGTTCCCCACCATCACACACTTAGTCCATGATGCATCTGGCAGCTTCCTCTTACCTCCGGCTACGCTGAAGAGTACTCCCAGAGCTTTGCACACCAGTGTCCGGAGACGGACTATCCCTGGCACCTTCACTCCGTTCAGGTAACATTTAATCTCCGGAATTCCAGAGCCAGCTGCCACGGGCTATGAGGAGGACACATTAAACACCACGGTGCGTCAGCACCTCAGCAGACTGATGAGCCCCCACCAATGAATGCAGAAAGGGACTAGGGGAAACAGCGCATCGAGAGGCTGAATTCATTAGTCTTTGTAAAATGCCCTCCTGCAGCACCTTCCGACCCAAGATTTCAGAGCAACAGACTTCATGGGCATTACCTGTTTGATAGCAGGGACAGAGAGGGGAGGAAAGGGTATATTAATAGCAGTCTCACCTCGATCAGGACAAGAAGGCTGGCAAGGAAGATGAAGGTCAGGTTAAACCCCAGCAGCTCCAGCAGCGACATGGCAAGGCAGCCCTTCTCACTGCACTCCTCCACCGCTGCAAGGAGGGAGTCAAGGCAACAGGAACACACACACCTCAGCCAACACACTCTGTAGGGCCCATTAACAGGACCCAAGGCTGAATCTCCTATTCCAGCCACCAGCCTTCAGAAAGCAGGCTCCCATCACAGCCCTCTGACCAAGCTGGTCTAAGCCTAAGATGCCCAAACCACAAGCCAGCAAGAGCATCTGACAGGCCCATGATGTTCTTTCATGGATCGGTGTTTCCCAGAAAGTGGCAGCCCACTCCGTGGTTACTACACCCAGCAACCACAAAGTGGTCTCGACTTCCATCTTCACTGCGAACACCTTATGCTTTCCCCTTTTACATGCTGTCCAACCGGACAATTCACAGGGCCCAGCAACAGAGAGGGACAACAAGAAATGCTGATGGCACCTTCTGTGCATGAAGTATAAGGCAGCTCCTCTGAGAAGGAGCCAGGGAAGCATGAGGATTAGAGAGCCACAGTGTGGGTCTAACAGACAATGCTGACGATTTCCCGTCAAATCATTCTGAAGGCACTGCAGAGACCCTCCATGGCAAGCATTTTTTACAGCATTTACTGGGGCCGGTTTCTCTTCCAGAATCCAGCTCTTGGTCCCAGTGATTCAAAGCCCAGATCCTGGTGAACTGAGTTTTGCCAATGGCTTCAGCGGTAGGAAGACTGGGCCAGAAAGTACCCGTAAACCATGTAAACCATGCTACTCACGGTCTGTCATCTCTGCCAGGGGGACTTTCCCAGCTACTGAGCAGAATCCACAGTAGGAAGTTTAGTGGTTAACAAACCCCTCCGCCCAGGAGAGTCCTCTAATGGAACTAACCCTTTCAGGACCAGGCTCTGGTTTTAAAAGAAAGAGGCCACCTGAGTCCAACAATAAGGCAGGAACCACATAAAGGATACAGGTTTGTACCACATGGAATTTGAGTTGGGAAAAGAGTCGCACAAAGAAATCCACAAATAGACCCACCTGTGAAAGAGAGAGAAGGAGAGACCTGGCATCAGAGATCAATTACTTGCAAATGCCAACAGATCACCCCACTGAGACAGCTGCAGTCTGACAGAACACTGGTAATGCAGCAATTATGCATGACAGCTCCTGCACAGGCTGCTAAATCCCACAAGTGGGGAAGGAGAATCAAGGCAAAGTAACTCCAGGTACTCAGACTCACTCCCTGCTATGCTCTTCTCAGACACATCCACCCCCATCCTATAGCCAAGATGAGGCAATGAGCTTTCCATATGACTGCCTGGGCAAATTGTTAAGAGCTAGGAAAGAGATACTCCCATGTGAGCATATCAGCAGTAGGAGCAAGCTGCAGCTGAATCCATCAGCTTTGTCAACAGAGTCCAGGTCTTGACAGTCTGTATTAAACCTGAGACATGCACAAACCACCCCCAACTTCACAGGCACCCCAGAAGACCCAAACACGTACACAGTGAAGCTAATATTCACAGTACATCTGAGGATACAATTCTGTCCTATTTGATCATTCCATTAAGTGGTTTCTTAAGGCAGGTTTCACTGCAAGCAGACTATTAGCCTTTGGGGATCTGCAAGGTAAACCTTGTAAGGAAAAGACACCGAGATGACTTATAGCAAAAAAACCCCGCCCTTTAGAAAGAAGATAATTCAGATGCATTCTCTTGTGATACTCAGAAAGGCCCAGCACCAGCCACAGACAAAGCAATCTTCTTAATGAAACACAAGGCACTCTCCTAATGGGTCTTTGGTTCTAATAATTTCCCTGCTTCCCACCCAGTAGGCTCCTTACCAGTCCAGTGCAGACTCCAATGGCGAAAACCATCACCCACTTCACCGCTTCATACCTCCGGCCTTTCTGTTTAGGGCAAGGCAATATAAGCAAGTCAAAGTATACACAAATGGGGACCAGAGAAATGTGACATCACAGTCACCAGCTGGGACAGAACTGGAGAGATAAAACAGTGGGCACAGACAAGTATCCTGAGGAGCATCAGAGGACTGGGGAGAGGGAGTTTGAATGATAAATATATCACGTTAAACCCGAGGCTCAGGGAAGGTCCTGGGTGCTGTGGGAGCCTATTTCTGCCCTTTTGATATAAAAGCTGAGCAGAGCACAAGGGTAAACAATACTTCTCCCATGGGAATGGGGGTCAGCCAAACCTGACTGCAGTGGAGGATATTTCTATGGATTTAGCTCTCTTAAACCAACAAAATGGGAGAGAGAGAACAGGCTCCTACCTTGTTGTCCATGCTTTCCAGTACTTCCAAGTAGGGGTCATTGATACACCGGTCATAATCCAAGCTCTGGCAAAGAACACCACAGGGTTAATGGGAGATAAGCAGCTGAAACTGATCAGGCTGAGGCTTATCTAGAACTAGGAGGCTCACAGCAGGGGATGGGGAAGCATGTTAAGGGTCACTGCAATAGTTCAGGCCCTATATGTAGGCCTGGCAGACCCCACTAAGAATACAAGTGTTTGGGAGCAATTTCAATGAAAACAGAGGTTTTGAGAGATTGAAACATTACCCCTGTAGGGCTGGAAACCCAAACCCTACATTATTAGCACATCTGAACCAGGAAGTGAAACAAGCCAATCTAGTTTACTGCCCAGACTGTGTGAAATACAAAACTAACCAAACATAGGAAATGGAAAGCAACTGAAATTTTCAATCCCATTTTAATCTAAAGTAGTCGTAACACACATGATTTAAACAGGATTTTTAGCTTGACAGAGACTCCAATTTCACAGCGCTATGGACTGCATCAAAATGATATACCTAATCCTTCTCCCCCTAAAAGCTATGTATTACATGAAGGGTTCTACAGGGCTCAGTATTCTGATGAAGTGAGCTGTAGCTCACGAAAGCTTATGCTCAGATAAATTGGTTAGTCTCTAAGGTGCCACTAGTACTCCTTTTCTTTTTGCGAATACAGACTAACACGGCTGCTACTCTGAAATCTGTCATTTCACAAGCTGCAACTATTTACTTTCTCACCTCATAGTCCTTGCGTGGAAGAATTTCGTCATCTTCTTCCTGTGTTTCCCCGAGGATAGTCTATGAAACAAACCCCAGAGGTAGGAGGAGAATTATCAGGAGAGCTAATGTACAGGCACCAGATATTGTGCACTGACTGGTGTTTATCATCATTGCACTGGTTAATCCAGGTCCCCAGGTTGTAGGGGGCCTAGTGCAGGGCAGTGCTCCAAAACGCTGGAGAGGGGAGTTGCCACTTCCCCAGGTCCTACTGCTGGAGAGAAGAGTAGAGCCAGCTGTGTGAGGCAGAACTAGCATGGCACGCCAAGCAGCAGGTGAAGCGTAATTCACATTCTTGCACTCCCTAAAGCTAGCATAGATGAAAAATGGCCTCCCCATGCCGCTCTGCAAGGATAGCCAACCCTCAAGCCAAGAACATAATGGGAAGAAGGATATTCCAGCTCGTAGACAGCCCGAAGAAAGCAGAATCTGGAGCTAGACTGATATATTCAAACCCAGCATCCTAGTAATGATCCACACTTATAACGCACCTTATCAAAGCGCTTTACAAACATTAACTAACCCACACAAAGCACCTCAAGGCAGGAAAGTATTACCTCTTTTTTAGAGATGGGGAAACAAACACAAGAGTTATAGGACTTGCCCAGAAAAACATCGGCACAGCCAACGCTGTAACTCAGGAGTTCCTTACTCTCAGGGCACGTCTACACAGCAGCTGGGAGGTACGATTCCCAGCTCAGGTAGACATACCTGTAGTAGCACTGCTCAAGCTAGCATCTACAAATAGCAGTGGCTGCTCAAACTACCTGCCTGAGCACAATCCCTACCAACCCCAGGGTACGTACTTGGGTGGCTGGCCCCCATCGCCGTAGCCACACAATTTTTTGCTGCTCGCTCAAGCAGAGCTAGCAGACGTCTGTCCACCCGAGCTGGGAATTACACCTCCCTGTAATTACTCCCTGTAATTACTGTACCCTTCATCTCGTGTTCAATTCCTTAGAAATGTATTCCACTTTAGCTGTGATGAATTTCTGCTCTCACCTGAGCCTGTGTTATTTTAGATTTCGATACCCACAGTATGAGTGGGGCAGAAAGAATAAAGGAAAGGGATCTACAGTATGAACACCAGAGGTGTCAAGCCAGGAACACAGTACAAACAAAGACAACTGAAGGCAGATAGGACAGAGCCCCGCGTGTGTGTTTAGAGAGGGGATGATTTTGCATGGCACACAGGTGAAAGGTTAGCAAGAGAAACTGAGGCCAGAGAATGGCTCCTTTTCCCCTAACCCATTTAACTCCGACCCTTTTGTCTCATTTCAAACTCCCGCGCCCCTTACCACCTGCTTACTCTACTGCAGCAGAGAGCGATGAAGAGACAAGACGAGTTAACAGAACGGGCAGCCCCAACCCTGAGCTGTACGGGAGACAAAGAGACATTACAGCCGGGCTGAGCCGGGGAGGAGGTGGGAGAAGCAAGGGGAAAGCCAAGGGCAGACAAAGAGCCATGGTGAAAGCAAAGGACTCCCGGGGGGGAGGGGTTAGGAGGTGCAGGGGCGGGGCGGGAGGACTCCGCCTGCCCTGGCTGCCAAGGAGACAGAAAGCCCCAGACACTTGTATGAGGCTATTTGCATAAAGGAAAAGGGGCCGCTGCGCTCTGCTCCAGACACCCCCCCGGCCCCTGCCCTGCAGCGGCTCCCCCACGCCCAGCCCCCCCCCGCTCCCAGCGGCTCCCCCCCCCGCCCCACGCCCAGCCCCCCCCGCTCCCAGCGGCTCCCCCCCCCGCCCCACGCCCAGCCCCCCCCCGCTCCCAGCGGCTCCCCCCCCCGCCCCAAGCTCAGGCCCCCCCGCTCCCAGCGGCTCCCCCCCACCCCACGCCCAGCCCCCCCCCGCTCCCAGCGGCTCCCCCCCCGCCCCACGCCCAGCCCCCCCCGCTCCCAGCGGCTCCCCCCCCGCCCCACGCCCAGCCCCCCCCGCTCCCAGCGGCTCCCCCCCCCCGCCCCACGCCCAGCCCCCCCCGCTCCCAGCGGCTCCCCCCCCGCCCCGCCCCCTCCCAGCGGCTCCCCCCACGTCCAGCCCCCTCCCGCTCCCAGCGGCTCCCCCCCAGCCGCCTACCAGCTCCTCCGGGGTGCGGCTCTCCCTCTCCCCGCAGCACGGGCAGCAGCAGCACCACCAGGGGGCCCCGCACCCCGCCATCTTCCTCCGCCGCCGCCCACCCACCCCTCACGTGACGTCTCCCTCGTCCCCGCCTGGTCTCGCCCCACGTGCGAGGAGACGCGTGAGGTGGGCGGGGGGAATGGCGGGTTCTGGGTCACGTGACGAGAGGGAGGCCCGCTGGGCGACTCCTCCCCCGGGGAGAGGAATTTAACGCGCGCTCCCGTGGCACCGGGCACGTGCAGGAACTTGGTGGAGCTGAGACAGCTGGAGGCCGGGGTACGTGCGGGGGGAGCCCGGATCCGGGCGGCGCGGCCTGGCTCCTCCCTCTGGGTACGGGGTCCGCGCGTGGGGGGAGACCCCGGATCAGGCCCCCCATCCCCGGGCTGGGTCCGCGCGTGGGGGAGAGACCCCGGATCAGGCCCCCCATCCCCGGGCTGGGTGCGCGCGTGGGGGGAGACCCCGGATCAGCCCCCCCATCCCCGGGCTGGGTCCGCGCGTGGGGGGAGACCCCGGATCAGCCCCCCCATCCCCAGGCTGGGTGCGTGCGTGGGGGGAGACCGCGGATCAGCCCCCCCCATCCCCGGGCTGGGTGCGTGCGTGGGGGGGAGACCCCGGATCAGCCCCCCCATCCCCGGGCTGGGTCCGCGCGTGGGGGGAGAGACCCCGGATCAGGCCCCCCATCCCCGGGCTGGGTGCGTGCGTGGGGGAGAGACCCCGGATCAGCCCCCCCCCCATCCCCGGGCTGGGTCCGCGCGTGGGGGAGAGACCCCGGATCAGCCCCCCCCCATCCCCGGGCTGGGTGCGTGCGTGGGGGAGAGACCCCGGATCAGGCCCCCATCCCCGGGCTGGGTGCGTGCGTGGGGGAGAGACCCCGGATCAGGCCCCCATCTCTGGGCAGGCTTGGTGGGGGAGCTCAGATGCATTGCAGGGGTGGAGCTGAAAGAATAGGGGACACACAGAATAGGCTCGGAGACACACAGTGAGCACCCAGAGCCCAAGGGAGCCCCGAGGCAGGACAGCGCAGAACCAGGGAAGGGGGAGATTTAGGTGAAAAGAGAGGGAGACTCCTGCCTTGAGCTGGGTGGGAAACTGTTGTTCCGCCCAGAGGAAAGGTTTGAGATTTCAAAAAAGTTCCCTGTGCAGGACTGGCACAAAACGGTGAAAACCTGACAATTTTCACTGAACTGAAATTTCACAGTGTTTTGTTTTGGAAACTGAACCAGGGTGTTTCCCAAATGAAATGTGCTCCCAGGCTGGCTGCAGTGGAGCAAGCCCTGACTGACTTCCAAGCAGGTTGGCAAGGAGCCCAGCCTGGGAGTTGACAAGAAGCCTATGCAGGTTGCCTACAAACTGTCCAGACAGTGGTAACTGAACTGTTCCTGTAAAATGGCTCAATTGATGAATCAGCAGATTCGAAACACCCCCTCCCCAGTTTCCCCCAAAATGTTTAGGTTTTTTTTTATTTTAGGGAATCTTTCTGACCAGCTGTACTCCAGCCCTTATGGGGATATCTTCATTCTGGAGTATAGGCAAACTGGCATGGACCCAGCCTCCCTAGGCTGGCAGCAGTTGCCTGTTTGGAAGTAGGGGAAAGGGGCTTGTGGGCTGATAGAGATGGACAATACCCCCCACCCCCATTATTAGAAATAATATTAGTTCCATTTTACAGATGGGGAAACAGAGGGATCACAGTCAGTGGGAGAGCTGAGATTAGAACCCTGGAGTCCTGGCCTCCCCTTCCTTAATCTGTACAGTACTCTCAGCCTTTCCAGACTCCTGTCCCCTTTTCAGGAGTCTGATTTGTCTTGCATACCCCCAAGTTTCCCCTCACTTAAAAACCGCTTGCTGACAAAAATCAGACATAAAAGTACAAAAAAGTGTCACAGTACATTATTACTAAAAAATTGCTTTTACTTTCTCATTTTTACAATATAGTTATAAAATAAATCAGAATATAAATATATTTCTTATATATTTCTTAATATGACATATTTCAGTATAAAGTCATTGTCTGTATTAAATTTTAGTTTGTACGGACTTCGCTACACTTTTTATGTAGCATGTTGTAAAACTAGGCAAATCTCTAGATGAGTTGATGTACCCACTGGAAGACCTCTGCGTACCCCCAGGGGTATAAGTACCCCTGGTTGAGAACCACTGTGTTAGGCTGCCTGGCTTAAGATGCACAGGGGAGAGGTGCACCTGGCTCAGGAGACCTGGGAGAGTGGACTGCTCCCCCAGGGTCAGGGGAATGTGGGACCCAGCCAGGATGCCTCCTACACCTCCCATCCCAAAGCTGGGAAGTAATGTCCATCACAAGCCCTGCCTGGCAGCACCCTGTTTTGGTTGTTAGTTCTGCTCTGCTTGGGGGAGGGACAATCTGTCTGAGCAGCTAGGCATGTACTCATATGCTCCTTCTTGTACTTGCCTTGGGGGTTATTTAAGGTGAATAACTGATTAGTGTGGCCGGGGGCCAAGCTGTCCCGATCCAGTCCTTGGAAGAAAAGCCACGTTATCTCCTCTTTCACCACCACGGGGTCTGGCTCTGAAGCCTGGGCGAAGATTTTTGCCTCTCTGAAACTTTTCACCTCCTGACTTCACAGAGCAGCAAGTCCCAGCCTCAGGGCCTTCTATCTCCAGCCACCTTTCCCCTTGTAACTCCATTAGTTACTGAGGCCGTGTGAGCTATTATCCTCTCTCCTGCTAATGCTCTTGCTCTCCAACCTCTCCTTGCTGTCTCCCCTGCGGCTGTGCAAACCCAAGCAATCACATCAATAACAGCCAGTGGATACAGGGAATGAACGAAACCTACGGTGAAGGCAGAGGCTGGGTAGATGATTGTCTCTCACCTGTTACCGGCCCTTGTCTGGCTTCTCTTGCCAATAAGCCCTTATTGAATCTGAGGATGAGGGCGTGGCCTGGCATATTGCTGGTGGAGATACCTTATCTGCAGGCTCCTTTTCCAGGCTTACAATAATCAATTGTCCTCCTCTTGCCCCTTTCAGCAGAGGGCCTCAAAGCACAGTACAGACCCTAATGAATGAAGCCTCAACCCTTCCCTGGAGGTGGAGATATAATCCCAGATAGGGAAACTGAGGCACATATGTGACTTGCCCAAGGAACTGCAGCAACTCAGTAACAGAGCTGGGAAGAGACCCCATGAGTTAGGATTCCCAGTCAGTACCTTTGGTCTAACCCAGTGGTTCTCAACCTATTTACCATTGTGGACTGCATCCAATACGACCTATGTTGGCCCCTGAGGATGTCGCATGGGCCGCAGCTGTGCTGACTGGGCTGTGGGTTGAGAACCACTGGGCTAACCACTAACACCCACTTCTGTGCTGTGGGTTAGAACAATGATGGTGGGAGTGGAGAGGATCGGGCTTCACTTCTCAGTTACTGAACGCCAGGATTATGCTGCTTTTGGTTGTTTCTGCTCCAGTTGTAATTGTTCCTGTGACTGCTCTGTACACACATCTGGTCTGTATGCACACAAGAGATTGGAGGCCCAGCATCAGCAGCCTCCCTGCTCCTTTTTCACAACTCCTGCCAGCTGGACGGGTCCCCAGAGGCGAGACTAAGCCTTTCTCCTGAGCCTTTCAGCCTGAGCCCTCATGCAAGCAGCAAAGGAGGAGCAAAGTCCACCTACCCGTGGCTGGTTTGGGTGACATGGACAGGTGGTGCCATAAGTACAGGATTTGTGCTGTCGCTTCCTCCAAACAGAAGTTAAAGCAGCCTGTCCTGGGATGAGCTGGACTGTATGCTCCTTCTTTCCAAAGCACCGGGTGGAGAGCAGCTGAGAAGAGACACTTATCAAGGCCCTCTAGGCCAGGGAGCCATGCTCCGAATTGGGAGTTAAGAGGCCTGGAGTCTGTTCCCAGCTCTGCCACTGACTTGCTGTGTGTCTTTGGGCATGTCACTTCATCTCCCTGCATCTCTGCGTCGCCATCTGTAAAGCAAGTGTAAAGTGCTGATCTTGCTACAAGACCAGCAGCAGGCCAGGCTGTTTTCATTCCCGGGCTCAGGTTAGACTTGCCAGTCAGTCAGTTCATCCCCATTTTGAAGGGGGCTGATTGGCAGCTTGTCCCCCAAGGAATAACTACATTCCCTTTGGCCGCCCTGGCAGACAAGAGGACTTTTCCTAGCTTGCATCCAGGCATTCCAGCATGGTGTTTTGGGAAGAGGTTCTCAAGGGACGGGAATGCTGAGTGCATGGACAAGGAGGCTGTGTGTAGAGGGGAATGCAGGATGGGGAGAATCTCATTCGAAAGGAATGCTGGGTGATGGGAGAGTTCTCAGCTGAAGGCAGATTCTTGTGATGCCAGACTGGACACAGCACTAGGTAACACACATGGCACATGTCAGGCCGTTGTGACTAGCTGACCGTGCTGGACTTTTCCATCTGACTTCTGACAGAGAAGAAGACTATGGGCTTGAGGGCAGGGTTCTGAGGGTAGTGATCCAGCCTCTCTCCCCAAGCTATTTTAAGAAACATTGCTGTTTGGGAATAAACAGAAGAGAGACAGCATGGCCCTGCTGTGGGCACATCTTGTGCTAGAGAGGTGGCTGGACGCAGCCCACTCTGGACAGAGCTGCTGGCAACCCCAGTCCCTGTCCAGAAGGTCAGACTGACCTTCACGAGCTGCACGAGGACGCTGCGGTAAATAAATTGTAAAGCATTTGAAAGTTCAGAAAGAAACTCTTAAACCTACTGATTCCGATGAGGGACAAAATCACTCCTGTTTAACTTTAGGCTTTAGCAGAGTTACACCGGGGTGAATAAGGTCCACTGACTGCTCTCCATCACTGCATACTCAGGCTGATCTCCACGCGCAGCTGCTAAGTAGGGCTGACTAGGGTCTTGTAGGAGCTAGTTTGGAGGCAGGGACTGCCATACCCGCCAGAACTCCTTGGGAGCATTAGCAGGCGCCAAGGTCATTCAGCTGGCCCTGCTGTTCTGGTGGGGGCTCAGGACCCATTGCTGCTCCTCAGATCTTATCACTGCTCGGTGGGATTTCTGTACTGTTAAAAACCATTGAGCAGACATGGACGGAGAGTTCAGGGAAGGGAGGGTGTGGAGTGATTAACAACTCCTGAGTCTCCTTCCAGCCCCACTGAAATCTTCAAGTGTGGTGGATCGTTGACAACAGGGAGGCAACATGCATTCCTCCTACATCCTGTGCCCTGTGATCCCCCTTGTCTTCCGGCACCCTCTTCCAGCTCCTGCTTGGAGCAGCCTCCCATAAACTGCCTTCCTAGTCACCCCACAAAAGCCCCTAGGCAGTGACACCCACCCTCCTCCCCTCGCCCCCTCCCAGAGAGCGCATCATGGTCAACGAGCCCCACAGCGCCAGCAGTGGGAGTGCCAGTTCCAGGTCGGAGGGCAGCAGCAGCGGCAGTGAGAGCTCCAAGGACAGCTCGCGATGCTCCACCCCGGTCCTGGATGCTGAGCGCCATGAGCGGCTGCGGGAGAAGATGCGCCGGCGATACGACTCCGGGGACAAGTGGTTCTCCTTGGAGTTCTTCCCCCCGCGGACGGCCAATGGTGCGGTCAATCTGATCTCCAGGTGAGCCCTGTGGGGTGGGGGGAACGGGGAGGAGGTGTGATGGCTTTGACTGGGGGACAGCCTGATAGAGCCGGTTCAGGCCTGTGCTCTGTCTCCCTTCCAGGTGAAGAAGCAGGTAATGGTTCTGTGCTTCCCTGCTGAGAAGGGTGATGGACTCCAGGTAATTCATCTTTGCATCCCTGTAGAGTTAAACACCATGGTGAGATTACTAAGGGGGCTGGATCATTTTGTATGCGAACATATTCCTGCTAAAGGTGAATCCACTCTCATGCTTTAGAGTCTGAGCTGATCACTGTGGGGTCAGGCAGGGGGGCAGAAAGGAATCCTCCACTTGCTTAGTGTGCAGGATCTGGTAGGTGCATTGGTGGGGTATGTATGGGTGTCTCTCCAGGAAGCATCATGTATTAGTTTTTGCCCCTGGCAATGACCAAACTAGATGGACCGGTGGCTGGTCTAGTCTTGCGGGGCCCATGGCCTTGGCGACATGAATCCTGCTTGCTTTCCGGTCATCTAGATGCTTTGCTTTAGGCCCCGATCTTTTCCCCATCCTGGTGGAAGTCTCTCCCTGTGTGTCCAGGCCAAACCCCTGCAGTGCTGTGTAACGTGAACGCTCTGCCTCTTGTGCCCAGCCCGTGCAGAAAGGGCATCTCTGGTCACAAATCATCATGGCAACATCGAAAGGGAAAGGTGTGGTTTGAAAACCTCCGTGCTGTGCTAATGAGATAGCAGGCCCCTGCTTTCCATGCCATGGCCAGGTTCCAGCCTGGGGTAAGCAAGTGCAGCAGCGCTGAAGGCAGGGGAGTCTCTGGCATCTGGAGCAGGCCTCCGTTTGGAATCTGGACTTGGATTAGACCTATTAGTTCCCCTCCCAATGGCCCCAGCAGCGCCTGCTTATTCCCAGTAGTCCCCATTGTACCCTATTCCCTAGATGCGTATCATAGCCACGGGCCTGCCACCTTCTCCTTTGGAAGATGATGCCACAGCCTCCTAGATGTGGCTGGGAGGAAGCTTCTGGTAGATCCAACCTAGAATTCCCCCTCTTTTAAAAAAAATATCTTGCCCAAACTGCTAGTTCCACCTATTTGGCTATCCCTGAACATGGTCTCGCCTCTGTGGTGTTGATCTGCCAGTGGCCCTTAGTGGTTCCTTCACCAACCTGGAGCGAGTTAGCTCTTGGTCTCTTCTCCTGAGGTGGCTGCTTCAGCCTAGTAATTGTTCTTGCTGCTCTGATCCAAATTCCCTCCCGTCTGCCACACGCTGTCTGGTAGTGAGGTGCCTGGCGCTGAGTGCGATATCCCAGGCGTGCGGGTGGCAGCACCCCCAGAGGCTAGCAATAAACTGCTTCTGTTCTAATCTGCAGGTTTGACCGCATGGGGATGGGCGGCCCCCTCTTCATTGATGTGACTTGGCACCCGGCAGGGGACCCAGGCTCTGACAAGGAGACCTCCTCCATGATCATCGCCAACACGGCCGTCAACTACTGTGGCCTGGAGACCGTCTTGCACATGACATGTTGCAACCAGACCAAGGAGGAGATCACAGGGCACCTGCAGAAGGCCAAGCGTCTGGGGCTGAAGAACATCATGGCGCTGCGAGGAGGTGAGCATTCCTCTCTGCTCTGGGGATAATGCCAGAGTTACCCTCACCTCCAGCGAGCGATTCTTCTGTGGGAGGAGCTGGAATGAACCAACCTGGCGATCTAACATCCCTCCCAGTTCTGGGGCCATGTGGTTAAGCATCTGTCTGAATCTGTTCTCCCTGTTGCCTCAGGCCTCTGGATTAAGGCTGAGAGGAGTTAACCCTGACCCAGAAGGCGTGGTGTCTCCATCTCGGGGGGGAGGTGAAGGGCCCATGGGTGGAACCAAGTAAGGAAGCCAGTGAACTTGGAGACTCCATTTCCTCTTCTTCTCTAATGGGCGGCCCATCTAGCGCTGGTTGAGCTTTGCTATACACAGGCCCTGGGTCAGACCCGTCTCCATGTCTCCTCACGCAGATCCCATTGGCGAGGAGTGGGAGGAAGAGGTGGAAGGCTTCAACTACGCCATCGACTTGGTGAAGCACATTCGCTGCGAGTTCGATGACTATTTTGACATCTGCGTGGCAGGTAAACGCATCTTTTTATGGGCCAGCTGTGGCAGGGTTTGCCTCTGACCGTGGGGACCAGACTGTGCTGGCAGGACTCTGAGCGACGGCTTGTGGGTGCTGGACGGTTCAGATGTTTGATGCCCCAGCATGACTGAGGCTCTGGAAGAGTGAGCCGGCTGCCTCCTGGCTCAGCTCCTCCTCTTCTCTCTGAAGGTTACCCCAAGGGCCACCCTGAAGCCGAGAGCTACGAAGCTGACCTGAGGCACCTGAAAGAGAAAGTCTCTGCTGGTGCTGACTTCATCATCACGCAGCTCTTCTTCAGGTCCGAGACCTTCCTTGCGTTCATGAAGGACTGTCAGGCCATTGGCATCACCTGCCCCATCGTACCTGGCATCTTTCCCATACAGGTGAGATCCCCAGCCCTTGCCAGGAGGGCGAAGTGAGCAGCCAGGAGGGGTTCATGGCTGGATTTTTGAGCTAAATCTTGCCAGCTCCCAAGCACTCTCCACTAAAGCTCTAAGTCACTGGGAGATGAGGGTGCTGACTGTTGTCTGACTCTTGTCCCTGCAAAGCGAAAACATAGCAGAACAAAGTAATGGAAGGATGGTGGGAGCCACCTTTCCAGGAGGTCTTTATTAGGCATGTCAATAAGCATGCGTAGCACGATGCAATGGGTAAACTGGAGCCATTGGCTGAACAGTGCCAAGCCAATAACCGCATGTCTCTTCCCTGAAGAGTTTTACAGTCTAAAGACACCAGCCGGGATGCTACAGTACAGAACAGCGGCTGGGAGCTTTGCATTCTCTTTACGCTTCTGCCTTGCCTGTGGGGGTCTCGAGTGCTTTTCAGACATGAATTAACCCCCGCTCCCACCCCCCCAATTGCCTGCCCCCTTTGAAGGGGGTAAATACTTCCCCCTTTTTAAAGATTGGGGACAGGGGGAATGGAGTGTAGACAGGTTAAAGTGATTTGTCTGAGGTTGCACTAAAAGTCAGTGATAAAGATGGGAACAGAACCCAGGAGTCCTGATTCAAAGTCTACTGTTTTGACTACTATAAAAACTCTTTCCTGGTACAGATGTTACCTTGTCAACTGGCTGGGGAGCAGATCTGGTCTGAAAATTGAGAGACCTCGTTAGCAGCCTTGACCCTTTCCCTTGGGTATTACCCTTCCCTATTCCCCTTGTATCCCATGCCCAGGGTTACCATTCTCTGCGCCAGCTCGTGAAGCTCTCCAAACTCGAGGTGCCGCAGGAGATCAAAGAAGTGATCGAGCCCATCAAGGACAACGACGCAGCCATCCGGAACTACGGGGTGGAGTTGGCGGCGTCCATGTGCCGGGAGCTGCTGGACAGCGGCATGGTGTCCGGCCTGCATTTCTACACCCTCAACAGAGAAGTGGCCACCACTGAAATCCTCAAACGTCTGGGCATTTGGAAAGAGGATCCCAGGTGAGCAGAGAGCTACTCCTGGGGCATCTTCCTCCTGTCACAGCTGCACCTTCAAGAGATATGACCTGTAAAGGAAAGAAAAAGAGCTGGTGGCTTTCCACCCGCACACCGCCACCCTCTCCTTCTGTTTGTATCGATACATTAGATATTTCGGTCCGGCCTTCCCTGGAGTACTCTGTGGGTGACTGGAAAGCTGGGAGGATTGTGACCTCTAAGTACCAAGGGGGTGAGAGCTGCAGCAATTGAGGGGAAGGTGGTTTGTAGTTGGACTGGTTAAACCTATTGGCGGGGTTTGTTTTGTGGTGTATGTGTGGGTTTGTTGTGGCTTTGTTTGTTTGGGGTTTTTTGGGCAAACACTTAACGTAAATGCCTGACGAGCAGCCAGGAGACAAGAACTTTTCATCTTCCCCGCCTGTTGGTGTTAAGTGCTGAGTAAGGTCCTACTGTGATCTCCGGCAGCAGTAGAGAAAATGTTCAATAGTCAAGCAGGGGGCTGTCCAGCAAGGGTGGGAGACACAAACATTGGGGTCTTTTTTTCTTTAAAAATAGCCAACCTTTCAGGCCTGTCTAGCCCCCAGAAAAGGGCAGGTGCCCATCCTGTGTATTTCATCTTTAACAAACTGCCCAGCTGCCTGGGAGCATACGCGAGAGGGGGATAATGAATGCCTTGGCATGAGCCGCCATCTCCTGAATGGAGGAGAGGTGTCCGCTCTGGAGGGAAGTGCCTCTCTGGATGCAGCGACGACTCTCAATTCTGATTCAGCCCTTGCCGTTCAGCCTGCCCCAGAACCCTGCCTCTCTCGTAAAACGCATTTACTCACGGTGCTTTCAGTCCCGAAGCAGGGAATCCGTTACAGAGAAGCCATCCTAATAATCTCTATTTTCCCCCAAGGCGGCCTCTGCCCTGGGCAGTCAGCGCCCACCCCAAGAGAAGAGTCGAAGACGTCCGGCCTATTTTCTGGGCCTCCAGGCCAAAGAGCTACATTCACCGAACTCAGGAATGGGATGATTTCCCCAATGGTCGCTGGTGAGTCTCTGGCCTAGGCCAAAGGGGGCTGGAGCCGGTGGGGAGTGGAGCAGGAAGCCATTTGAGTAATGGGACCATCCGCTCCGACATCACTTGAAATGGAAGGCGTCTCTGTAGGACAGGCAGAGGCTGCTGGACTCGTTTCAAGACCCTTTTGGAGTCCCGTCACTGAGCCCATCTGGTGATACTTTGCTAGGAGAACCTCTGGTGGTGCCCAGTAGCTCAGAGCTGCATGAGGGGATGAGCTGCTGGGTGGGGTTGAGTGGGTGGCCCCAACGTGGTGGGGCGCAGATCTCTGGTGGATCGTATTTGCTGCTCTCCCCCCGCACCTTGGGGGGTGGCTTTTTCCCCACCCGCTGGAACAGTCAAGCAGGTCACGTTCCACCACAGGCAGCATGTACACCTAGTCTCTCTGGGCCATCCCGCAGGGGGAACTCTTCCTCGCCAGCCTTCGGCGAGCTGAAGGACTATTACCTCTTCTACCTGAAAAGCAAGTCGCCACGGGAGGAGCTCCTGAAGATGTGGGGGGAGGAGCTGACGAGTGAGGAGAGCGTCTTCGAGGTGTTCACCTTTTACATCTCCGGCGAGCCCAACGGGGAGGGGCACAAGGTGAGTGAAGGCCTGGGGCTGAGAACAGAGGGGGAGGCTCATTGGAGAGTGGGGCAGGGCAGCACCCAACAAGGACTGGCTCAGAGAGAGACAGTGGTGCTTATCTCAAAGGTGTCAAGCGCCCTGTGACATTCCTTTACACAGGGGGTCAGGGCAGTCCTCTGCCAAACCCACTCTGTGACCGCGGGGGAGGGGACTCTCAGCACGGGGGAGCTAGGAACAAGCCTGGATAAAGATGTCCTTGTGCTGTGAAAGGGCTAAGATCAGAGTAGTGGCGCACCTGGTAAGAAGGGACAACCCCCATGAGTTCAGCCTTGGGGACCGCAAGCTGGAAAGCCCCCCTGGTTTGAAAGGGGTCTCGGACAGGGTGCCCTAGACCAGGGATCCTCAATGTGGCACCTGCCAGGGCATTTTTGTGCGCCCGCAGGACTCCCCACTGCGGAAATGTCGCCGAGAAGTGTTGCCGTTTCTCGGCAGCATTTCGGCGGTGGGGTGTCTGGCGCCTGCCCAGTAGGCTATTCCCACAAGAAAGGTTGGGGACCACTGTCCTAGACCATGTAGGGCTTTAAAGAAGCTGTCTGGGATTTTGACTTGCACCCAGAAGGGAGCTGTCAGCCTTGTACAAGCTAAGAGCACTTGTGGGATGTGCTCTCACGAGCTCATCTGCCCTGTGAGGTGGGCAGCCATGTCCGCACCCACTGGAGTCTTGTTTGAGGAGGCGTTGCCTGGTGCTGTGAGGTTATGGTAATGGATAGCCTCTTTCCTTCCTGCAGGTGACCTGCCTGCCCTGGAACGACGACCCTCTCGCTGCTGAAACCAACCTCTTGAAGGAGCAGCTGGACAAGGTGAACAGAAGAGGAATCCTGACCATCAACTCCCAGCCAAACATCAATGGCAGACCGTCCACTGACCCCATCGTGGGCTGGGGGCCCAGTGGGGGCTATGTCTTCCAGAAGGTACTAAACCATAGATGTGTACAGCTAGAAAGGACCCTTAGCATCTAGTCTGGTCTCTTATGCAGGAGATCAAAGAACGTTGTTCGATTTCTGCATTCAGCCCGGTATCAGCTGGTTGAGCTAGAAGTACCTGTGTAGAAAGAGATCCAGCCTAGATTTTTGAAGCTTCACATGATGACCCCATCTCTAGATAATTCATTCCAGCAGCTAATTACCCTCGCTGTTAAAATATGGGACTTGATTTCTAGTCTGAATTTGTCTAGCTTCAGCTTCCAGCCATTGGATCTTGTGACGCCTTTGCCTGCTAAGATTGAAGAGCCCTTTATCATCAGAAATCTTCTCCTCCTAGGCACTTCTAGACCATGGTCCAGTCACCTGTCAATCTCCTCTTGGATAGATAGATAAAGCCTCTCACTGGAAGGCAGGCTTTTGCCATCTGGGTAGTCCTACCCCATTGCCTGTGTCCCAAGGCTGCTGTACCAGCCTCTTCCATTCACCCTCTTTTCCAAAGCTACTTATTTCAGAGCTGGGGTTTGTTGGGTTAAGGACACATCTAGTTTAAATTCCCTGAGCTCCCTCCCAGACCTTTCTGCTCATTACTTTCCAAAAACCTGCACCACAGGAAGTGATAGCATCTGGCTATATGCCCAATAAGGGAATTTTCTGCCAGCTTGCTGTGACTCTGCCGTCTTGTGCAAGAGCAGGCAGGGAGATCTGGCAGGAGATTGGGACTGTACTTCTAGCTCTTCCACTGACTTGTTGTGTTGCCTTGGGCAAGCCAGTTAACCTACGAACCTCTATTTCCCCATCTGTAAAATAGGGACAGTGCCACTTAACGGCCTTTGAAGTGTTTCACATCTGGGGATGGAGAGTGCTACTTATGTTTTCCTGGGATGCCTCCCATCCACTCATGAATCAGGCCCCACTTTAAGTGCTGCCTGCAGGGGTATCCAGGAGGTGGCGCTCTTCCCTCTGAGCCAGTCCTGACCCAGTGCCTCACATGGTGGCGCAGGAAGTGCTGTCCTTTGGATGAAATAGAACACTGAGAAAGTCATGGGGATCTTTAATGACCTTAAACCCAGTGTCCTGGTCAGCTTCCAGCGTGTGTCTTGGTATTCTGCTTCTCTGAACTCTCCCTGCAGTTTCACTCAGAGGGATGCCTCACTCTTACATAGCATATCTCATCAGATCTCAAGGCGCTTTACAAAGGCTGATTATCCCCTGTTTACAGATGGGGAAACTGAGGCACGGAGAGGGGAAATAGCTTGCCCAAGATTACCCAGCTGACTAGTGACAGAGCCAGGAAGAAAACCCAGGTCTCTGGCTTTCCAGATCAGCGCTCTGTCCCCTGACCTGGGGCGGGCAAACTTTTTGGTCTGAAGGCTGCATCGGGTTTCTGAAATTGTATGGAGGGCTGGTTAGGGGAGGCTGTACCTCCCCAAACAGCAAGGCATGGCCTGGCCCCCGCCCCTATCTGATCCCCCTACTTCTTGCCCCCGATCGCCCTCCCAGGACTCCTGCCCCATCCAACCCCCCCTGCTCTCGGTCCCCTGACCGGCCCCGGACCCTCCACTCCTGACTGCCCCCCCGGGACCCCTAACCCATCCACCCCCCCGTCCCCTGACGGTGCCCCACCACCCCATCCAATCCCTCCTCTCCTTCCTGACTGCCTCTGTAGGACTCCTGCCCCCATTCAACCCCTGTTCCCCACCCTCTGACGACCCTGACCCCTATCCACGCCCCTGCCCACCCCCTGAACTCCCCTGCCCTCTATCCAACCCCCCCTGCTCCCTGCCCCCTTACCGCGCTACCTGGAGCACCGGTGTCTGGCAGGACGGCTGCACCAAGACGGGCAGCCGCACCGCGCAGCAGAGCACTGGGTCAAGCCGGGCTCTGCAGCCCCGCCGTCCAGAGCATTGTGCCGCATGGCTGCAGGGGAAGGGGGACAGCAGGGGAAGGTCCAGGGACGAGCCTCCCCGGCCAGGAGCTCAGGGGCCGGGCAGGATGGTCCTGTGGGCCGGATCATTATTATGATTATTGTGGGGTCCCCCATAATCAAGGTAAACAGTGGGAGCAGAGCACATGGTGGGGAACAATACAAGCTAATTCAAAGGGATTTGGATTGTTAAAGCCGCTGGGCCAGCAGATGGCAAATACAGTTGAGTGGAGAAAGATTCCCCAGGAGCAAGGAAATCAATCATCCAACACAATGGCCAGGAAACCGAGCTAGTGCTGTTAGGAGGGAGGCAGTTGCTGAATCCAGCCCAGAGCAGCAGCCAACGGGGAAAACGAGGAATTAGGCTATGTTAGGCACACACAGAGGACACCAGACAAAAGAGGTGCTGCTGTGAACAGGCCCCCATTAGAGCCCAGCTGGGATAACCCTCTGCGGCTTCGCTCACCGGACCACGGGGGTGAAATTGCCAACTAGGGCGCAGCACAGAACAAAGATATCAAGCCTGAGTCTTGTAGAAACAGCAGGCACCTGCTGCTTTATGGGCGCCTGGAATGACAGGTGCGGAGGCTGTGCCTTAGCTACCTGGGTGCATCCCCTACTGCAGAGCCTACAGGGAGACTTGATTTTGCACCCCTTCGCTCTGAAGAACCGAAGCTAGGAGGATGGGTAAGAGGCTGCCTGCAAAGGATTATTAATACATTGGGCTTGTGCCCTGTGGTACCTCCGTGTGCTGGGCACTTTGTTTCTTTGGCCATTCCCAGCTCTACCACGGACTTACCTCCATTTCCCCATCTAGAAAATGGGGATAGTATGGGCCTGTCTCGAGGGGTGGGATAGATGGATTCTTCTTAGTACCTCCCCCATTTTAGCTACTGGGGCTTCAGAAAACTGGATGAATCCTCAACAGCTGGGTTTCCCCACTGGTTCCTCCCTTCCCTGCACTGCACTGAGTTTTGGCTTCTGTTTCCTCCCGCCCACGCAGGCATACCTGGAATTCTTCACCTCCAGCGAGAACATCACCGCCCTGCTTAAAGTGCTGAAGATGAAGAAGTACGAGCTCCGAGTGAATTACCACATTGTCAACGTCCGGGTAAGAGTGTGCTTAGCCAACACTTCCCTCCTGCCACGTCATAGAGACGCAGGCGGCCTAAATCCTAAGGAGAGAGGGGGAGTCTGCCAGCAGGGCAGGAAGATGGGAGTTGGTAATGGGACAGGGCGAAGCAGCACTAGCTATTCCCTGCAGCTCCTTCCTGAGCCGTTGGCTTTTCACCGTTTGGTTGATGGAGGGTAGTTTAATTTCAGGGAAGTAGTGCCTATAAAAGCACCTTTGCACCAGGTCCACTGCATCCACTTCCCGCTCAGGACCATCTTGCTCTAGAAGGCGCTTCCAATGTCCCGTCCTCCTCCTGGCAGGGTGAAAACATCACCAATGCTCCTGATCTGCAGCCCAACGCCGTGACCTGGGGCATCTTCCCAGGCAGAGAGATCATTCAGCCAACGGTTGTGGATCCAGTTAGCTTCATGTACTGGAAGGTAAGAGCACCACGCCAGCTGACATTGAACTTATTCCCACCCGGTGGTTAGAGAGAGGTTGGGTTTAGCGGTTTTTGTCTCTTCTTTATCAAGACCCACTGGACAGTCACAGGACCACATTAGTGCCTAGATGGAGTCCATCCTGAGCTCTTTAGTCCTTATGCAGTGGAAGCTTTGCCTGAGTGAGGACTGCAAGATTTTCCCCCTCCTCCCCCATTATGTATTTGTCGTCTATATGAAGTGGGCGACGTGAGTGCCAGCCCCCATATTTCTGGGCCAGTTCCCACAGCAGTTGAGGCTGAGGCAGTATTGAGCAGCACTGGTGAAAGAATATGCACGCACATGGTTTCTAGAAAGCAGGAGGATGCATTGATTTACTGCCCAGCTCCTCAGCTGTGGGGTGGGGCAGATGCGAAGCCATACGCACTCTCTTCCCCTCCCAAGACTAGCTGCCCTAGATGACATTGTAGGAGTCGCAGCTACCGTAACGAATGTGCTTGGGGTGACCGTACCATGCTCTCTGCCTTTGTCCTGGCAGGATGAGGCCTTCGCTTTGTGGATTGAGCAGTGGGCTAAGCTGTATGAAGAGGAGTCTCCCTCTCGCATGATTATCCAGTACATCCACGACAACTACTACTTGGTCAACCTGGTGGACAACGAGTTCCCGCTGGAGAACTGCCTGTGGCAGGTCATGGAGGACACTTTCGAGCTCTTGAACTGTCCCACGGAGCAGTGAGTCACAGCCGCTCACTCCGTCCATCCACCCACTCACTGCAGACAGCACAACTGCCGGGGGCAAGAGGAGCCCGGCTCGGCATGACATGGATCCAGACACTCCATCAGGGGCTTCCCAACACCCCTCTCTGTTACAAACAAAACATGTCCCACTGTCTGTTCTCATATGCTAATGGCAGCTAGAACCACCTGAACCTCCCAGCAGAGCTGTAGGCTGCATTCTAAGAAACGATCGAGCTGCTTTTTCAGTGTCCTCTTCAGGGTTTGTTTCAATGTGATCGTAGTGGAGACTCACCCACTCACTGCAGCAGAGACAGCGTGCTGGGGAAGTTGGACACTACATGGTCTAAAAGACTTGGTCAAGTTTTCTCCCAAACCCCCCCCTCCCCTTTTGTTTTTTAAAGGAACGGGAATAAGGGAATTCTCCAGGTCAGTTTAATCTTTAGTTTGGTGATTAGGAATTAATTAATAAATAGCAGACACTAGGCATGCCTCATTTCTGGATCAATAAGATGGGGTGCACACTCTCTGCACTGGATTTGTATTTTAGCTCAGTTCAGCTCTACCACAGCTGAAGGTGGTTTTTAGAGTCATGCCAACATCCTCTCCATGCTCAAGGATGACAGTGAGATTGCTTATAGGGAGCAGTGTTTACCGTGAAGGGTGGGGCTAGCCAGGCCAAGCTGGTAGGAGTTTGTAGCACTGGGGCTAGTGTGTTTCATGCACCAGCTGCTGAGGGCCCTGGATTTTACAGCCCATCGTCTCCACAGGTGCAGATGGGGGTGTGCGCACAACCTACCACGGGGGCTGGGCTACAGAGCTGGTTGAGCCTGCTACAGTCTGGCCAACAGAGCTGGGGATTTCACCCTCCAACAGTGGATACTCATGCTTTATAGTAATTCAAGGGAAACCTTAAAAGTGTCACAACATGATGCACGGTTGGTGTGTGAGCTTTTTCCTTTTCCCGACAGCTCAGGCCAGGATGAACTACTCCTAATCCCTACACTGTAGAGGTACCTGGGTAAACACTCTAAGTCTCACAGAGTTAAAACATGGTTCACTTTTGCAACACTGCTGGGACTGTACCATCTATTGTACCATTCTGTACCAGTCTGATCATGTTCCTCAATTGTGCAGTGTTGTCTTCTGTGCTGCAAGATCAGGCCAAACCATGTTGTAACTGTCTCTCCAAGCTGGAGTGGGAGTCCAGCCTGGCAGAGTCAGTCTGATGTGCTGCATGCACATCCTTGAACACAGCTGCTGCTGGCAGGGGGGCCAGCCGTGGGTCCCTGAGCACCACAAGCAGGGACTTTGTCTCAAACTGCTGTACACTTGCAGCTAGGGGGAGGCTTGAGCACAGCACTAGCTCAAAAAATAAACAGCCCTCAGGCAGCATCAGTTGTATTTAAACTTAGCAGCTCATGCGGTCAAGGATTCAGTCCCCCCAGGGCCTAGCTGGGCAGTGGGAAAGGCCCATTCTGCACAAGTGCCTGTCCCCAGCATTACTACTAAGGGGGGGGGTGCATGAAGCTAAATGAGACTTTTGGCCAAACCTCAAACCACGCTGCAGAGTTGATGTGTCATGTCTCCTATGCCACAGTGCATTGGGGGTGTGGGGGAGGAGAAAGATGCCTTCACCAGAACACGGCACTGACAGTTCAAGGCCCCATCACGCAGGGGGATGTGTCTGAAACAAGCACCTAAGGGAGCAGCAAGAGTCAGTTGCCTGCTTCAGCGACACCAAATGTTGGACAAACCAGGGTTGCAAAGCTTGGGCCGATGACCTACTGCCATCAAAGACAAGCAAGCTCAGGGCAGCTTCTGGAGGGATTTCAAAATCCCTGCCCAGCTGGGTGAATGCTTTTTGCTGTGAGCACTGGGCAGAAGCAGTTTCTGTATCCTTCTGTCCCTTTAATTTTAGCCTCGTGGGGAATGGCTGATGCCCTGTAATCACCCTCAATAGATCAATCACTGCAGAATCTAATGAGGGGCAGGGGATGGGGGCAGCAATGATTGGGGGCAGACATGCCCACCTGGCCTCAGCAAAGCTTTTTGATGCTCAGCTGTTCCCAGCAGGTTTCTTCATCACAGACCCATTCAGCAGAAAAAGGACCCTGCGGGAGGCAGAGGGTCAGAGGTTGGCCACCCACCGAAGGGCTTAATGAGGAGCGGATGGATGGGAACACATGCAGGAGCTGAGGGCTGCACAAGAATCCCCAGTGGGAAGAGGCAGATCTAAAAATAAACCCCTCTTCAAGCCAGCCTGGGCTGCCCCTAGCCAAGTATGTGACGCTAAGCGGAAGTGGGGGCTGGATGAGTTGGAAGGCTCATACCCACAAGCAGAAAGGGCACTCCTGGGCAGGAGCAGAGTTTGATTTCTCCCCCCCCAGATCAGAGAACTGGATCCTGGCGTAGCGTTGGCCAGGGTGGAGCCATTTGTGATACAGGGTCACAGTTGAACCCCTGATTCAAAGGAAAGAGTGCGTGGCAGACCGACCTTTAATCAGAACTCATGTTCAGCACAGCCGGCAGCCTGCAACAGACAAGCTGCGTGCCCCCAGCAGGCCATTGGTCCTGCCCTGCACCAACACAGGCAAGGCCAGTGGGCGAGGAGAGTGCCCAGCTAACTCAAGTGAATACACCCCCGCCGCAGGCCAGGGAGGAGACAGGGTATCCTGTGCTTTGAAATTGAGCCCGGGGCTGGATACACTCTGTTCCGAGGAGTTCCTGGGCTCTTGCCTAGCAGGCCGATGCGGCACTAGCAGAGCAGGGACTGGCTCTGCCAGAAGCTGGTACCCACGGCAGCTGCCCGGCGGGGACAGTTCTGAGAAAGCACCATTGGCCAGCATTCTTGATAAGTGTTCAAAGGAGACACATACACACACACTACCCACCCACCGCCCCTTCAATACCCAGCCATATTCTCAGCTGGGCCAACGAGGTAAGCTCTGGCCAGTCCCTCCAGAAGCTCAGCAGAGTCCTCTGCCCTCCAGACGGGACACCGTCAGCTGGTGCCACCTTCCAAAGGCCTGAAATGGAAAAAGGGAGAAGTCAGACCCAGGTCAGAGCTGGGTAGCCCCCAGCATTCTGCACTGCAGCCCCAGCCACCTTCATCTTGATGACGACAGAGGGGGACTAGAGTTCCTGGTTTATAGTGCTCCACCTGGATGCCCTGGGTGAGACTGCATGGCCTAGTGGGGGCACGCCACCTCTACACACTGCGTTAGGCTTGGGCCTCGGACTTCTAACAACGGGCTCGGCGTGGCCTGGGCTCATGCAGCAGGATGTGACTGGGATCCCCTTCTTTTACGATAGGGCCAAAGAGCATTTGTCTGGATGCCTCCCTGCCACCCCTAGCCCTGGGGCTTGGCTCAGAGACCTGCCCCTCCGTAGCACTCAGGAAGACTGGCTAGAGCACAGAATCTGCTCCCAAGGCAGAACGATCAAGTCACACCAGCAGAGCCAGCCAATCTGCTGCTCACAGGTCAGTGTTAGACACAGCCTGTTTGTACATGACCCTGACATTCCTCCACTTTCCCTGCAATACAGCGAGAAGGGGCCTGCAGTGAGATTTCCACAAACAGTTAATCCTGCAGCTTACTCTCCTTCCTGCACCCAGCTGACTGCAGGAGTGGTCCAGGGGGAAAGAACTTCCCCCGGCCCAGGCAAGCACCATGGGCTCTGGGCTGGGTCAGCAGCATCTCCCAACCAGCTTTACTTGCCCTGCCAGTTAGAACAGCATAAAACTGAGTCAGCGTAGTTTGGAAACAGCCTCCTAGTAACAGAGAGCACAGGGCACCTGCCAACACCTCCCTAGACAACAGCAACCCCTCAGCCAGATTGAATAGCAGAGTCTCGGATTACTAAGGCTTCATTAACCCTGTGCACCAACAGGCCTCAATCTGCTTTCCTCTTTTCCAATAAGGAACACCCAGAATGGAAATACCCAAAAATCGCCATTCCCTTCAGTGCCCTCTCTGCTCCCTCCTCTTCCTTGCCATTCTGCCCACCTTCTACCAAGCCTTTTTAGGCTATAAGCTCTTTGGGGCAGGAGGTGTCTCTCACTAGGCATTTGTGATGTGCCCAGCACGATGGGGCACAAACTTGGTTGGGGCCTCTAGGTGCTCCCATAATACAAAAAATTTGTAGTCCACAGAACCGAAGCTTCAGCTACTAACTGGGAGATCAAGCGGACTAGCAGTAAGCTCCTACCCTGGCAAGCAGGCTCCGGTCTTCACCCTCCAGGAAACTCTGGGCCACCCGGCTTTGCAGGTAGCGCCTCCTCCAGATCCTCCAGCCCCATTCCAGCAGCCTCTGCCCAACCTGCGAGGAGAAAAGGCAGCACACAGAGGTTAGCTCCCTCTGCCCAGCACCGTCTGCCTCCTCGGCTTCCAGGTCCCTGCCCCTTCCAGCCCCGTTCTGTGCAACCCCTTCTCTGCTTCACACAATAACTGCCTTTGGCCAAATCTCTCTAGGTCCTCCAGAAGGCCCCCCCCATGACCTGGAAATGCTGCTGCAGAGCAGCTGAGCCACCTCCTCCTAAAAAGCTGGCCAGCCTCCCCTCATCACTCACACCACATCCCTTCTACTGAGCTCACAACTAAGCTGAACGCTAACCAGACTCCTGTGGAAAACTGCTCAGTCACTTGGTTTGGGCCATGCATCTCGTTCCCCCTCCTCAGCCAGCTTTCAGGCTGTTTAGACTGCAAGCTCTCTGGGGCAGGGGTCCCTCTTCTTACCCACTGGCAAAGCAGCCTGCCCACCAGCAGCATTCTACGAGCAGTCAGCCAGGGGCCAGAGGCCAGCTGAAGGAGCACACCTGTTGCTGGGACCCTCAGGTGGGGCTCAGAACAGGTCCCAAATAGTCACTTGTCCAAGGAGGAGGAGGAGGACAGAATATGGGGATTGCGGAGGTAAAGGGAGGAGGGAAGACACTGAGTAAGGAGGAGTGTGGGTTAGTAGTTTGTCAGCGGCACAAGGCAGGACTCCTGGGTTCTCACGCCACCCCTGCCAGGAATTTGCTGTGTGACCTTAGGTGCAAGCCACTTAATCCTCCCTGGGCCTCAGCTTCCCCAGCTGTGACGCGGGGATGGGGACTATCCACTCACCTCCCGGGAGGGTGGGGCTTTGAGAGGACAGACCCTGCAGGAGCATTCCCCTCGTGGATGGGCCCAGATATTCACTCACCAGCGCCCGCACGATCAGTGCCGTCCCGCTGATGTCCTTCCACCGCAGCCACCCGCTCTCCAGCGAGCGCATCCTCCTGCGGGCCCGGAACTGGCGGAGCAGCACGTTGCATTGCCATCGTCTCAGGTACTTCGTCCTGGAGGCAGAGAAGGAAAAGGAACGTGCTCGTACTGATGGCTGCACTCACCCCAGCTGATGTTCTCCCTCGGCACAGACACAGCCGGCCTGACTGCTTCCCGGAGGGCCTGACACCGCTCCAAGGCCAGGATCGAGTGACGCCGGCAGTTCTTACCTCTAACCCACACTCAGCTCCTTACATCTAGTGACTGGAGACTTGTGGCCAGAAAGGGTGCAGTGGGAGGAGGGGGGACAAACTGGGACTCACTGCCCCCTCCTCTAACAATGACACAAGGCTCATCCCTGCTTATCTGGTTAGCACATTTAATGCAGATAGGGGGGTTCAGTTAACAACGCTGCAGGGTTAAGGCCTCTATTTATCCACTTGATAGGTACGAGTTTCCCCCATGCTGCCCTGCCAATGTGCCTCAACGCTGACCTTGTATCAGGCCTGGACTGACACCCCCATCTTACTCTGCATGTTCCACAGCTTTCGGTCACTGCCCACCTGCTCCAGATTCGAACCAGTGACCATCACCAGTCCACTGCCCCCGTCCCCTTCCCTGCTTCGGAGCCCCCAGAGCACAATAAATTGTTCATGGCAATTCCTCATGCTGACTGCCCCCCAGCAGAAGTATGGAAGCTAGGCACACGCACATAAATGCGACCTAAGAAATGCTCCTTCCATTTAAACAGCCAGGCCCTATGGTCAGGGCCCCCATTGGGAAGGAAGAAGAAGAACGGGGATTTCAAGGTCTTGCTCGGTCAGATACGTCCATCTTCACGACCCAACACTGACTGAAGGAAACAACCTGAAGGTGACAACACAGTTACCAGAGATTCCTTCTCCAGATCCCTTGGTGCTGACCGTGTTCAGACCCTGTGCTTACCCGAGCCGTTTTCTATACTGCTCATCTGGTACCAGCTCGGTGCCACCCTCCTGGGGCCAGGCATGTCCAGGTGCCCAGCCCACCACACCAGGCCTCTCCAGAAGCTGATGGACTGGCAGCCTCTGTGTCCTGCTTTGGTTTCTGTAGATCACCAGCCAGCGACGAAAGGCGCTGGGAAGGAGCCTATGGTAAGTCGCTGTGCTTGGTCCAAGATCCCTTTTTCTGCATTGTCTCAGCTCTGTGGAAGGAGACACAGCAATCACACAGGGCATGCCACCGTGGCAAGGTAAAGAGCCGGCAGGTGCTGTTCTCCCTTTAGCTCCAAAAGCCCCCAAAACAGACCACAGCCACCATCCTATTCAATTAATCATTTACAGAAGAGCTTGAGTAGATGGCTCCCTTCTAGACAGATACCCCCATGCTCCAACAACGCCCTGCTGTTCCCTGTATAGCCCCCAGACAGGAGGAAGTGGATTTGATTCTTACTGATTGACCAAGACAGGGGCATTTTCCTGCACTTCCTGGCTCCTATGAGGGTGCCCCGCTGCCGGGAGCTCTGGGACAAGGCAGCAGCTTTCGTCCAGTAGTTGCAGGCCTGAGGATAGAATTTACAAGGCAGCCATCAAGACCTAACACAAAAGCAAGGAGGGGGGAACCCCCCCCCACACACACACACGGTAGTCACACAAGCTGAGCCCAGGTGTGACACACCATGGTTCAGATCCCAGCAGGGCTGACTAAATCCTTAAAAATAAATGGAGTCTCGTGCAGTTTGCTGGCTGTGGGCCTGTCAGAAAGGACTGTGATAACCAAGGTCCGGTCTGCTCTGTGCGGTAGAAATTGTCCCGCGGCACCTTTCTTAGGAGCAGAGGATTTGTTCTAGTCCTTTTGGCTTGTGTGTTGTGCACCAGCTGGTTGCTGCGTTTCAGTAGGGAAGCAGCAGGTCTATAGCCTGAAAAGTATTCAAGCAGAGTCACCGTCCGTCACGTAGCCAGTCACACCATCAGAGCCCGTGTATCTAAGTTTTGAGACAAGCCCCATCGCCAGTCTCTGAGCCAAGTCACTCATCTGGGCTCTTCTTCAGAGAACAGGGAGTTGTCTCATACATAGGGCTCTACCAAATTCACGGCCATGAAAAACCCGTCACGGACTGTGAAATCTGGTCTTTTGTGTGCTTTTACCCTATACTATCCAGATTTCATGGGGGAGATGTGTATTTCTCAAATTGGGGGTCCCGACCCAAAAGGGAGTTGTGGGGGGGGGGGTTTGCAAGGTTATTTTGGGGGGGTCACGGTATTGCCACCCTTCTTTCTGCAATGCTTTCAGAGCTGGGCGGCTGGAGAGTGGCAGCGGTTGGCCGGGCGCCCAGCTCTGAAGGCAGCACCCGCCAGCAGCAGCGCAGAAGCAATACCAGACCGTGCCACCCTTACTTCTGCACTGCTGCCTTCAGAACTGGGTGATGGAAAGTGGCGGCTGCTGACTGAGGGCCCAGCTGTGCAGGCAGCAGTGGAGAAGTTAGGGTGGCCATACCAGACCCTGCCATCCTTCCTTCTGCGCTGCTGCTGGCGGCGGCTCTGCCTTCAGAGCTGGGCTCCCGGCCAGCAGCCACAGTCCTCCAGCTGCCCAGCTCTGAAGGCAGCAAGGCCACCAACAGCAGCACAGACGTAAGAGTAGCAGGACCATAACCCATCCTAAAATAATCTTGCGACACGCCCGCCCCCAACTCCTTTTTGGGTCAGGATCCCTCCTGTTACAACACTGTGAAATTTCAGATTTAAATTGCTGAAATCACGAAATTTACAATTTTTAAATCCTATGACTGAAATGGACAAAATGGACTGTGCATTTGGTAGGGCCCTACTCCTACAGAACCTGCTCACCTGTTTCACCACAGCCATGGAGTCTAAGTGCAGGGCTTGATGCCCCCTAGTGGCCACTCTCCAGCGCTGAAAGGATTTAGCCCAAGCAGGTCTCTGTTGTTTGCTGTCTCTCTCTTCTTGTTGCCACTTCGTAGCTCTCAAGAATTCCATCCTCCAGCGGGCAAAACACAGTGTGAGGCTACGCTGCTGCCTGGCAAGCGCAGTCTGGGTGAGGGCTTCATGCTGCGTGGCTCCACGCCTGGTAACCTGGAACCAAGCGACTAGGACCCTGGAAAAGAATCCACAATCACTGGTTCCTGAAGTAACATTTCTGTATCAGAGACAAGCAGGCACCAGTCCGAGTCTCCTCTACCTCGTATCCTATGGGGTTATTTACAACTGCTCAAAGCAAATGCAAAAAGCTACCAGATCAGATTGCTCAGATTGGGGATACACCCACTTTCACCCTGTGCTGTCAAGTACTCCTGGGCAAAGGCACTGGGAGGATGAGGTCAAATAGCTCCAGACTTCTGGACTGTAGCTACTTTCTGCTGAATGCTCTCAATTACTTCACTTAGCCTTTCCCAGAAGGTTGCCTGCCTGTACTTCCTGTGATCGGGGGAACATCAATTTCCTTCTGTCACATTTTAATGATAAGTCTTTGGGGTCCGTATTAATGCAAAGGCGCCTACGGAGTGAATATCATGCTCACAAGAGGTGTCCGAGCAAGAGCCTTGGATACTAAAACCCTGCTTTGCCCACAGAACAGATCCTGCATGGACACAAGCTACCACCACGCTGCCCTGCCGCTGCATTGAACCCCGAGAAGTGGTTCTTTCAGGTCAGGGTTGTGAAGGGAGATCAGCCTCTAGAGTCTATCAGTCCTGGCCTCTCTGCCAAGACTGTTTCCAGTGTCATCAACTGGAGGCCACAGTGGTGGATTAGCTGTGAGGGGGGACTCTCTCCATGGGGAACTGGAGCGAGAACACCCAACACTCATTTCAGATAGAACACTGACGAGCTATCACAATACTTGGCTGTTACACACGTGGGCTGGATTGGAACTGGTTGATTAGAAGTGAAAAAAGGTGGTTTTATCTCTGCTTTGTTTAGTATACGGCTCAGTTACGGGTTTGTCTATGCAGAGAAACTAGGCACAAGAGCTATTCCACAATAATGTTCTGTGTGGATGCTCCTATTCCAGAATAGCTATAGCACTTTCAATTCCCACCCTACCTTATTCCAGAATAACTTCCCCTTGTAGCCAAACAGTAACACACTGACACGAAACACATCAGAGCCTTCCGCTGCAGCTTCACCGGCCCATGCGTTTTCAGATTCTGGCCTGCTCCTTTGTTCCTCGTTCCCCCAGAGTTCCCATTATGCAAATCATCCCCTGCGCTGTAGGATTGAGGTGTAAATATTCTCCACTTGACGGGTCTCTCTGGAGATCAAGAGCATCTATAGTGGGTTATCCTAGCATGAAAAATGCCCCCCTCCGGAGGCGGCACAGCTCAGCCTGTAGCATGCCCAGGTGGGAAATCGGGAAGTGCTTCCTTATCAAAGATGCGCTCAGTGGAAAGATTATTGATAGACAGATGCGCTGCAGGCAGAGGAAAGATTGCATCTCTCTCAAACATACCTTCTGGGGCGGTTGCTACATGGACTGAATTGCTAAACCAGTCAGGGTGAGCTTGTAGGCACAGGATATTTGTTTCTGCTGCTTTCTAATGGAAATTTGGCCCCTCACAAGAAAATCTATTCGGGCCAAATCCTGCAGTCCCAGAGCAGGGCTGGCCTTTCAGTGCACTGTAGCAGGATCCACATGGGGCAATAGTGGGTGGCCAGCTGGTTTGCAGAAGAGTCTCATGCTGGCTTGCCGTGCAGTAACTTGCCCCGTAGACAAGCCCCAAGTTCTTATCCCTGTTGACTTCAACGAAAGATAAGTACAAAATAGATGCTATATCATGCCAATCGTTTATATGGAGAACTCCTCATTGTTCTGCTTAAAACGTGCTGGTCCCGGCTGACGATCTCAGGGTCTGGCCTTTAGTTTGCGGCTCTGAGACAGACTACCAGCTTTACCTAGGGTTTAAACCACAATCCAGGTAAAAGGGGTCAGGATGAGACGTTTGTGATACTTCAGTGTATAGTTTCATGTCCTTGTGTTCTATGGACACTGCTTCTCTCCACAGGATCCTTTATTCTGATTTTTCACGCTAACAGAAATGGAAGCCAACCCGTCAGGTCCAATTCATCCCCAAATTTAGATTTTGTAAAAAAGAGATTTCACAAGAGCTCAGGCCATCAGAAGTATTCCTGTGCAGTGGGTACTGTGCAACTCCAAGGGGAAGAGGGGCTTCCTTTTTAAACAAAGAACCATCTCTCTTGTTGTGTTTGCAACACACACACTGCAGCCCTGAGTTAGCGCAGGAGGGCTGGCAAGCGAAAGTGACGAGGGACAACCGTGACTTGTTTATCTGTGCTGCCTGCGCTGAGAAATGCAGAAATAGGGGATGGCAAATTAGAGGTTTTAATAATCTACCAAGTTATTTGTAACACAGTAAAAGAGAGGAGCACTTGCTTTTTAAACAGGATTTTTAACATGATAGGGTGAAATTCTGACCCTAGTGAAGTCAATGGGCCTCAGTGGGACCAGGATTTCACTCAAAGTGGAAGAACAAAAATTCCCCTGTACCCAAGGCATGTCGAGTTAATTTTATTAATCCTTCGGGGTTAGTGAAGCCTGCACTAAGGACCTCAACCTCCACCCTGCAGCCATCACTTCCAGTGTTGCCGGGACAGTTTAGTCGGATCTTGCCTTGAAGACCCATCTCTATTAGGTAACCAATTTTACAGGCCCTCAGGTGATCGCTTAAGGCAGGTTTCACTGTAGTTTGATAATGGTGCCGCTCTCCCCAGTCCTCTCCTCACTGCTTGCTCACAACCTTGATGTAATCTGCTCTGCTGCACACAGACAGCATGTGCTGGGATAGCCACAGATTCCAGTACTTCATTGCACAGCCCTCTTCTCTTTCCTTCCGGATCTCCCAGGACACCTGTTCCCTTTGCCGCAGGGTCTGCTCGTACCAGGAAGAGCGAGAGGACGGATCCGCCTGTATGCCCCACGTCTCCTGCTGAGCACCAGCTTCCAGCTCTGAAAGGCCCGCAGGGTCTGTGCCTGTAGAGATTACCATCAGCTCTCCTCTGCAGTACTGTACGTCTCCAGAGGCCAGCAGCTTTGTGGGCAGCATCCTCCTCCTGCTTGTGGGCTTGGAGAGCAGCGGCTTGACGGACTCTGAAGATTCCTTTCCTCTCAGCAAAGACTGCCTCTTCCCGCTCCAGCCAGCCTGAAAGGCTCGGAGGTTCTGCCTGAGTCACGGGCGCATTGACACTGTCCCATGCCAAGCTCGGAGATGCCTTCACAACAACAAACCTCTACTCTGAATACACCAGGTAGGGGGAAGGATTCAAACTATGGGAGAGTCAGATCCACCAGAACAATCACCTACTCCACAGATTCTTCCTACCAGCCCCACTCCCAACACACTCTTGGATCTTCTTCTCCAGCCCCATTCAACAGACTCTTCCCTCTTGGCTGAGCAGATCTTTCCTTCCTGCCCTGCTAGACGGACTCCTGCAGAGAGATTTTGTTTCTCAGGCACTCACTGCTGCCTGGGCTCCCCTCTTGCTGCCTGGGCTGGGATCCCAGGGATCCAGTAATAATTCCCTTCTGTTAAAGGATCTTCAAAAGGAAAAGCCTCTTGCTTTCGGCCATTAGAGAGCTGCACCTGGCTTAGCAAATACAATTGCCTAGAGCAGAGGCTCCTGAATTGGTACTGGCCACTAGGGGTTTATTAACCGAAGCCAAATGGCTAGAAGGCAACCAATTAACCTTTCTAAAGGCAGTGGGGTTCCTGGCAGCCGATCGAGGGGGCACAGATGAGTCATTAGCAAGGCCTAGCTGTTACTATGTGTGCCCTGACACCTTCAGCACCGAGACTGGAGTGCCAGGCTGCCAGTGCCTTGTGTGCACAGTGGGCCCGATTCATCCCCAGTGTGACCCCATTGCCTTCACTGATTCAATGTAGTCTCGCAAAGGAGAAAGACAACCTAGAGAGAGCTGTTCAAAGAGGCTCCAATGGGACTGACCCTTTGTGGCAGAGATCAGAAGAGATTCTCTTGCTGAGGCAGAATAATCCTCCTCCTCTTTGCTCTCCCAGTCCAAGAGGAAATGGTCTAAGACATAAGAACTGGGCAGGCCTTCACAATCGCTCCCTCAAGCTGGGTCACTTCTCCCGGGATGCCTTGTCCAGTCAGGCGCGTGCTTTCTCTCTGACTTCCTGAGAAACATCCAGCAGGGAGTGCTAGGCTATAGGTCACAGGCACCCTGAAAGAGCTATGCCACACCAAGTGCTTCAGCAGCGAAGCAGGGGCAAAAGAGCAGAGGAGGGGGAAGTATTTCTACAGAAACATCATTCATGCAAAATTCCCCTGAACTTTCACATCCGGCTCTACCCCCGCGCAGATCAGATCCAGCTCTAGTAAATTACATTTCTGCTCCCAGGAAAGGCCTCTCAGGGGGAGCAGACAAACCTGCGCAAGAGGAGACGCTTCCAGCAGCAAGCAGCACTTCTCCACTTCACAGCTTGGCAGTGCCAGGCCTGCAGGACTGTCCTCTTCCTCCCCTGCGAGCTGTGCTGGGCCCAGTGCAGCTGCAGATCCCTCAAGGTGCACTGCTCTGGAATGGAACACAGGAGTCAGGCCAGAGCAGCCCACAAGATACAGCCACCTCACCAAGGGCAGGCAACAGCACAAAGACAGAACGGATCTGACGCACGCCCCGCACTCTGACAGACAGACTTGTACAGGCTTTGAAATCATTCCTTCCACACAAGCAGCTAGACAGGCTTTTAGAAAAAAAATTCCTAGCAGTGTGGTCTAGTGGTTTGACAAGGGAATGAGGAGTCAGGACTCCTGGATTCATCTCCTGCCACCAGCACATTGCGTTATACTGGGCAAATCACTTTGCCGCTCCTCTGCATCTCAGCTACCCCTGCTATAAAAGAGGATCCTTCCCTACCTCCCTGGGCATCATGGGAACTTACTGTTTGTAAATCACTTGGAAATCCTCTGATGAAGGGTACTATGGATGCAGGATTCTTACAGACTGCACAGGGCTGTATCCTGCTCCCACTGAAGCCAATGAAAGTTTTGACAATGACTTCAATGGGAGCAAGATCCAGTCCATTATGTTCAGTTCAAAACTGTGGTCACCCAGGACTTCCAAGTTGTCTCTACACATCACAGCCACTTGGAACTTTATAGTGACAGCAGGAGTAGAACTCAGAGCCTCCTGGTCCAAACTACCCGAGCCAAAGGAGAATCTCCATTAGCTATAAGCAGTACAGGGCATGTGACACACAACCAAGCAATTCTGGTTGCAACCAGTAGAGGGAAGTGGTGCGCATACACACTAGTCAGTTCATTACTTCTGAGATCTGCAGACCAACACTAGGACTACAAGCAGGATTTCCTCCCAACCTGTTTGATATCATAATATCCTTCCCCTTCAGCCCCTTCTACACAGCATTCAGGGCCTGTTATGCCATGGCGTAACTCACTCTGCCAGCAGGTATGCCAGCACTGCAGGGCATCTGCTGCCTTTTGGCGGATCCAATGCCTGAATCGCCTGTCAGCTTCCACTTTCTGAGTTAGCCTCCGCTTCCACAGGTCAAAGGCAGCCTGGCAGCAATGGAGACCATGTTGTCTGGATGCCATGGCTTTCCGATTCTTATCTTCCACAACCCACTTGTGCCAGCCAAGAAACGCCCTGGGGTTGGGGGGAGGATGTAGGACACGTGAGAGGCTGGAGGAGCAGTTCGAAGAGATTTACTTTTGTATGTTAAGTTTAATGAAATACCCACTACTGGTGGGAGATTTCACTAACTTCTGGAATTACATCCGATTTGTTTTTAAACAGCAACCAGCTAAAGTACACCTGGAATGTTACTTGGTATTACTTTGCTGGGGGGAGAGTTCATACCCAACGTACTCACACTTGGCATGTGTGCCATGTCTCCCAGTCAAGAGCTCAGTATTTTACAAGCATTAATTAAGCTTCACAACACCCTGGGGAGTGGGTGTTAATATCTTCCCACATTACAGGTGGGCAGACTGAGGAACAGAGGTTAAGTGACCTGCCCAAGGCCACAGGTGAGTTGGTGGCAGTGCCAGGAAGTGACCGCAGGAATCAGGACTCCTAGTTCTCTGCTCTAACCAGGAGACTATGCTGCATTGTACTTGACAATGGTGGAATGTTGGCTTTGACTTTTCAGCTGACATTTGTTTAAAACTGCCTATGGATTTAGACATACAAATCCCATACATTCAATGGAAACCATGTGTCTAAATCCCCTAGGCGGTCTTGATCATCTGAGCCTTCATGTTTTGGGGTTAATTTAGGCCCTAATATTTCCTAATTGAGACACTTTGCTCAGTGCAGCTCAAAAAGGATTGGTCACCTACCCAAACGAGAACAGTGGTGCGGGAGGGGACCTGCACCTGCTTCCTCAAGCACCCAGCACTTGCAGACAGCGGACAAGCTGGTCCACTGCTCTGTTCAGACTTGCCAGTCTCTACGAGGAGGTTCTTGGCCCAAACTAAAATGAGGGGTTCTGGAGAGGGGGAAATGAAGGAAAAGAAATACATAAGGTGGGGGAGGGAACCCTGGAAAAGCAAATCCTAGGTTCAATTCAGAGCTCGAGGTCCAGTTGGCCTAGTGCACAGAGCACAGGGCTGAGACTCAGGAGACCTGGGTTCCATTCCTTTAACTGCCACTGGCCTGCTGGGTGAGCTTGGGCAGGTCACAGCAGCTCTGTGCCTCAGTTTCCCCCTCTATAACATGAGGCTAATGATACTGACCTCCTTGGTAAAGTCCTTTGAGGTCTATTGATAAGAAGAGCTAGGGATTATTACTATTGCTATTTTCACCCAATAGACATTTCGACAGATGCTCTGGAAACAATTACTACAGAGTGTCAGAAAAGTATAAACTGGCTCTGGGGCCCATACCGGGACAGCAGAATGAGCCTGCCATGCTGTTGGATCTTTAGATGCTGCTGAGTCTGAGTTGACCAGACCAAGAAATATCTCTGCAGGAGTCGTAGATCTGCTTGGTACCAGAGGGAGCCACAGGGACTCTCCAGTTCCTCTCCAGAACTGTAACCCTGTAATGCAACAAACCAGAAAGGGGTCTGAAGTCCAGCACAGACACTGGACCCCATTCATCCTGCTTGCTCTTAATGCTGCTGTGACCGCACTCACCACTGCCAAACTCCTCCAAAGTACCCCTTCAATTTCTGAGTACCAGGAAAATCTCCCTGCTCATCTGCCACTGAGGCTGGCAAGAGGAGGGGGACGAGATGTGCAGAGATCTTCCAGTCATGGGAACCTCTTTGCCCAACTGAGAGCAGACTGGTGAGGGGTGGGGTTGGCAGGTGATTAAACCCAAAGACTTTTCCATAAATTGAGCAGCACGGAGAAATCCTTCACTACCTGCAGAGCGTCACCTTGGAACTGCATTTCTTCCCATGCGAAGTAACTGGTGAGAGGCTCGATCCTGCTGTCTGGTCTCCACAGTGCCAAAGCTTGGAGCTGGCCTCCCATAAACGGATTCTCTCTGCAAGACACAAGCACCAGGCTGATATCTCTTGACAAGCAAGGTGAGGAGAGAGCAGCTGGAGGGGCACTGGGCTGGGAGTCAGGAGAAAGGCAGCCATCCAGGCCATGTCTATCCATACAGAAGAGCCACCTCTTTCCAGGATCCAACTCACCCGACTCGGGGACTCTGTGGAGGAGTGGAGGCCTGCAAACAGGGCTCTCCCACCATCTCAGCTGGAACCACTGGGCAGCAGTGCTGCTGCAGAGAGCAGACAGACCGGGACAGGTGTGTGGTGTGCTCGGAGGTCATGAGGGAGGAGAGGCTGTTCTGACTGCTGTCACAGAAGCTGCTCTCCTGGTCAGAGGAAAGCACATGGCTATGAGTTTAGTGCTCCGAGCAACAATCCCTCTGCTAATGACCTCTAACCTCTACGTTCACTCCTCTTTGCAGCGGAGCTTGGGGAGATCCAAGATGCATCCATCCCTCTGCTGCAGGAAACACTCGTCAGCCACTATGTGTACAGGAATGTGGGCACACCTTTGGGGGAAAATAGACCTCTAACTAGCTACTACCTGCCCTGACCATGGATTGTCCCAGTACTCTGCATAGTCAGCAGGCGAGTACAGCAAAGCCTCCCATCTTGATGGCTCCTCAGAGGCTGGCAGCATGGTGGAAAGTAGAACAGAGCCCAGCAGCTCTGCAGTCCGTTTCCCATGGCAGCCAAGCCAAGAGGTCCATGTATCCCCTCCCCCAACTGGCAGGGATCTCTGTACCCTGTGCCTTCTAGCTGCCATGCAGTGAGTATACAGCAGAACCCACCCACCATCAGCTGCCTTGTGCCTGTATCTGCCTCTTAGGACACTTAGCACATGGATTCCCCGCCATCAGAGCCTTCAAGTCTAAGGCCAAGGCAGATCAGCTTGTTAGTGTGGGGACTGTGTTGAAGCAGAAACTTTAGAGTCAAATCCCAGCACTTCAGTGCTGTAAGGCAGTACCCCATCTGTACTGAGCCCTTCTGTGCCTCACTTTCCCCATCTTTGAATGAGGACAATCATATTTACCCATCTGGGCAGGGCACTTTGGGATCCTCAGGTGAAAGGCACAAGGTCAGTGTGACGTTGGCATGGTGATGGTGAAGCACAGAGTGGTGCAGTGGCTTGCCCAAGGCTGCACAGCTAGTCAGTGGCAGAAATATAATCTAGGTCTCCAGACTGCCAGTGCACTGCTTTCACCACTAGACAGGACTGCCTCAAAGTATTATCAGCCTGAAACAGACCCCCAAGGTCCCTGCTGGATCTGAACTTCCCTGCTTTTATATTTGCATCAATACTTCCCTGCAGCACAGAGAGGACTGTCAGCAGGACTCCCTCACCTTTTCCAACGAGCCATGGGAAACAAGAGGAGCAAGAGCGCTGCTGTGGAAACCGGAAGAGAGAGAAGACTCCTCAGAATCCAGCAAGGCAAGAGGCTCCTCAGGAGGTGCCCTGAGATTGTGGTTCAGAGGATTCAGCTGAAGAGTCTTCTGGTGCCACTGCCTCAGAGCGTCCCGCAGTCGGTGCTGCTCTGAAGCCTGAGAGAAGGAACTAAGGAGGAGGAGGAGAGGGTAAGGAAAAGTTTGCACAATGGCTTAGCAGACTGGTGCTGGCTAAAGGGTCTTTCACATCAAGGTTACCCATTTAAACCCAGCCCAGGTGAGCAGTGACAAGTTACCATGGGTGTGGTCTGACCAGGGAGCCACCTGATGGAATCCACCATGGTAACTCGCACTAATAGCCCCTACGCTGGCAGTCTCAGCAGAGAGGCCAAGGACTGAGTGGAACATGGAGACTGCTCCGCTCTCTAGATCACTGAGACATGCTGGTGGGGCAAAGAGGGGAAGCCTGTCCCGTGCTGATTTCTGAATCGATGGGTGATGGGTTCTAGCACCAGCGTCCACCCCTTCATTTCCAGACTCAGGGCCTGCCCCTGCACTGCAGCAGCAGGTCCTGGTGATGGTCCTTGAAGAGCCAACAAACTGTCCTTTGGAATGTTTGCCCTTCACACAGTGACGTACCTGGTACCGTGGGCAGCAATGGAGACATCTTCCCCATTGTACTAGATATACGACGCAGGTGTGTGTAGCATAATCTCTAAAAGTCAGAATCGATGAGAAGGAAACCTCACACGCACGTTTCAGGGGAGTTCCGCAAAGGCACCTTCGGCAGCAATTCCTCCCCCCGCTCCTAGAGAGTGCCCTCTCCTGGCACAACAACCCAGAGCCCCTCCTGGCACCGTCTTTGGTTGGCATTGATAGCGCACATACACAGACCCACTCTGGAAAAGGTCTCACTGGGACACAATAAGCCCCTAATAGGCTTTCAATAGGTTAGACGGATCCCTTCAGTTCATTTATTTGAATGTAATTTCATCTGTGTCATCAACAGAGAGACTCTACGGCAGACACAATCTGAGAGGCAAAGTGATTTCTTACTCAGGGACCCAGAGGAAATCTGGACCCCAAGAATCAAGGTGTTCCCTAAGCATTTGATCCTAACACTCACTTAGCTCGCTGTTGCTGACGGAGCCTTGCCTTCCACAGCAGAAATATCCTCTGGAGCTTCATTCGCTGGTAGAGGTCATCTAAAGAGACACCTCTTTTCCACAGGTGGCTTCTCCTTACAGCCAAGCATAGCTGAGCTTCATCCTCCTTCACCGCAGGCCCACTGGCAGCTGAGCTAGCTTGTTGTCCTTTACAGGTCACAGACAGACAGGAGAGAGAGAGAAACCATTTGTCAGGAGTGACTCTTCAGTGCTCAGAAACTCAGCCTGACACAGGGGACAGCCACCGACTCCCCCACCGCACAGCTTCCTTTCTAGATCTCAAAGTAAATTATTGCCAGGCTTTCTTCTAGGCTTATCAACAGGATCTCAAATCTTCCTGCAGCAACACTAATCTGGCCAAGGGGGACAACCCTCTTCCTGACTCGGCACTTCACGTTAGTATCACATTCCATCTTGAGGGTAGCCGACTTGTCTCATGCTGCCCTGCAATAAGCTTCCATCCAGTCTCCAGTGCGCCACATAGGGAGGGGAAAATGTAGAGGCACATTAGTATCTTCTGATCTTAAGATGACTAGATAGGCCCTCAACGCCTCACCATAACATCTCCTCTGCCTCAAGATAAACAAGTTCACAGCTGTCATCTTGTCCACTTCTCTGAGCTGCAGCATCAGGACCCATTGCTGGAAGCACTTCCTCAGGGACTTGGCCCTGTGATGCTCCAGGTTCTGTCTGTACAATGCCTTCCGCTCAACAAACTGCCTCCAGGCACTGAAACACCTGAGGAGACCAAAGAATAAAATAAATCAAGCGGCAACAGCTGGTTCTCTGGTTATTTCTGCCATGGAACTTTTGTGAATCAGGCGTCTCTTGTCCTTAACTCATTCCTGGAGTGCTTGGGTAATGTAGGGGTCTGGGGAGAATGCCAAGCATCTTCCACTTCTAGGTCCAAGGTCTGAGTCCAGACCAAGACATCTTACCATTGGATGGTTATTGGATGGCCTACATGAAATGAATTGGGGGTTTCAGGCCAGTTCCCAATGGATGGGAATCCACTGTACCCAAACTGTAACTCGCAACTGGCCCCCTTATTGACAGTCTCAACAGAAAAGTCAATAACTGGATGAGCCACAGAGATGGAAGTATCCTCTCAACCCTAGTTGTGCTCTGCCCAGGTCAATGGTGAGGCCTCTGAGTGGGGTTGTGCAGGGGAAGCTTGAACCAGTATGGCCTGTGCAGTACCTGGTCTGTGGATAAACAGAGGATTCAGTCAGATGGGACCATTGCAATCATCTACTCTGCTCTCTTGTATAACACAGGCCATAGGACTGCCCTGAATTAATTCCTGTTTGAACTAGAGCAGATCATGTACAAAAGTATCCAATCTTGATTTCAAAATTTCCAGTGATGGAGACTCCACCCCAACCCTTGGAAAGTTGTGATAGACTTCGGCCTACAACACTAAATTCATACACACAACACATTTAGTCTTCAGTGTCGGTGCTGTGAGAAAGGGACTGGGTGAGGCACCATCGAGTGAAGGGAGACCCCAGTGCTATTACCGTACCAGCCTTTTTCACTTCTGGAGACCTGGGTTCGAGTCTTGGATTGGGCCAGGAAAGGAAAAGGAGTTGGGTTCTTCTCTCCAAGTCCCCATTTGCCCACATCACAGACTCGCTGTGCTGGCTGGAACAATTCCGCATGGTTGGCAGTCTCAGATTTGGTCACTGGACTAGCAGAGCTCAGGTTTGAAGTGCCTTGGCTGAGTTATGCACAGCAGCTCGCCCCGTATTGGTCCATGCTAGGTCTGTCTTTAGTCAATGTCCTCACACCCTCCCCATGAGCACTGACTTAATCCTCAAATATTTAGAGCAATAAGCAAGGGGGACGGGCTTTGTCTAGAATTCGATAAGAATCATTCTGGGTCACATCTCTCATTGCCAGGCTCCTGCCTGGGTTTTCACAATAGAACACATTCTAGACTGAATCCGACATCCCCAAGAGAAGGAAGATAGGTCCCATTTTGCTTACCGGATGGCCAGCTCTCTCCGGATCTGAGTTAGCAGTGGCAAAATCCGCTCGGTTTCCAAGCTCCGTGAACGCCATGCCCAGAAAAGGATCTGTAGCTGCTTCTTCTCCAGCAAGGCACGAGCTTCCTGCACTCTGGCCTCTTCTTTGTCCAGCAGCTCCTTCTGCAGGCGCCACAGTCTGAAAGCTGCTGTGTTACAAGACCAGAGAGAGAGAGAAAAAACAAGAGAAAAATCAGATCTGAAGAGAAGAGCTTAAAACATTTTAGCACCATCAACGCAAACATCCACCGGCAGGACTCCTGCTGGGAATGGCCAGGCACTGCTGGGAGGAAGCTCACATTGCTGTAGCCAGAGCATCCGCTACAAGCTAACTTCACCGAGGAGATGACAGAGGAGATGTTGAAACAGAACAATAGGCGACCAATCCTAGGAGATGCTGAGCAGCCTCCTCTCCCACCAGAGTCAATGCCCAGCACTTCACAGGATCAGGTCCTGAACGGGCAAAGACAAGGGAGTAATTAGACATCAACAGAGAAATCTCCTGAAATGCCACCATCCTTCCAGCCTGGGAGCATACTGTTTAACTGCATGTGTTTGAATGCTCTGGAGCCAGTGCTTACCAGCCAGCCGCCTCAGGTCCCGGATGGCCTGTGCCCGCCGACAGAGCTCATCTGCTCTCTGCCTGCAATGAAGCTGCATCCACAGGTTTGCCTCCACCCTGAAAGAGTCCCAAGCTTGCGTTTAGCCACAGAACCTGCCAGAGAGGGAGCTCACAGACCCAGACAGAGGGAGGGGTTACAATCAAGGCCTCCCTTTCCACCAGGGCTGCTTCTAGCTTTCTGGATTCAGCTCTTCTACCATAGAACCTGAGCAAATAGGTCTTTCCCTTTGCTCAGTTCATTCCCCTGCCAGGGATTGATGACAAGTCTGATTCTGACTCACCAACCCCTGCTCCACACATATGGATCGCAACTGGACCCAAGAAATGACCCTGGGTTTCCCTCTTGTCCCCTCTATCAGAGGCACAGAAATTTTACCACAGCTAGCACGGACGAGCCTGAGGTAGGATCCTCCAGTGCTCAGTAGCTGTAAGTGTAAATTCCCACCCTGGAAATCTCTTGTATCCACAGAGGTGAGAAGGATTGTGCCATCAGCTCTTCCTTCATCTGAGGTCTTCTTGCTAAAGAGAGTTCCTCTGCCTCCAGCTCCAGCCCCGCAACCATCCAACACAAAGAGTCATTGATGAGAAAATCCCAGCTTACCTACTGTGCCATGCAGCTTCCTGCGGGGACCCTGCTGTCAGCCGGCACCACACTGGGGCTGTGACAGCTGGACCTCTCCCCAGTCCGACAAAACCCACTGGCGACTCTTTGGTGAGAGTCGCTGGCTCCTGCTGGGAGGTTTGGCTTTCGTTTTGCTTCACCACAGCTGACTTCCACTGAAAGAGGAGCGACATGGCAAGACCTGCCTGCATCAGAACCCCCGGCTCCGAATCCACTCTGCACTGAATGTAGCATTGTGCACCCTTTCCTCATCATGTGTATGAGCAGCCATTCCCCTGCCACTTCCCTCCCTTCTCCTGCCCTCCTTACTGCGTGACAGCATTTCCTCTATTGTCCCCTGCCCATCCTTACCCTGTGAAAGCTGACGGCCAGCACTGCCAGGGAGTGTCTCCGCTGGGCAATCTCCATCTGCACCTTCCTCAGCTGCACTGCCCACTGTAGGGCCCCAAGCCCCTTGCGAAGCTGCTGCTGTCTGTAGAGCTCCCTAGCTGCAGTCCTCTTCCTGAGGGTGTGGCTGCTCCAGGCTTGGAAACACCTGGCTAGTCGTCGCCTATTACCCAGCAGCTGAGAACTGAAACAGAAACAAGGGACTGAACTCCAGTATGAGCAAGGAAGGTCAAATCCAGCCAAGACACATCAGCAAGACTCAATCCACTTGACTAGCAATCTCCACCTCAGCTAGTCCTCTCATTCCCAGGGACTAAGTGATCCCAGTCCTCTCCAAAGCAGGTTCCAGACCACGTACTCAGCCACAGCCCTGCACCAAACATGGGCGTAAGTATTGCCAAGTTAGTGGCGCTCTCCCCTCTTATCCCAAAGGTTGTGGGTTCAAGTCCCTTCTCAAGGCCTTAGCTATTGGTTGCTCTCTGCTGACCATGCAATGAGTTCAGCTGAAGAAGCTGCACTACTAGAGGGGAACATTAAACCAAGAGTTGCCTTCTGCCCACTGCTGGAGCTACCCAAGATGGAAGTCCAAAGACGTGCCAAATTTTTTTTTTAAAGCATACTCAGTTCTGGATGTTGCAGCCATTTATTCTCCAAGGGCTAACTACTCTCCCAACTCTACGTGTTCCAGGTAATATTGTGGCACATTCCCTGGAACCATAAGCCCCAGGCAATGTTCCATGGCCACACATTTCCAAAGGCAACTCCCCACTCAACCCCCTCACCCAAAGCCCTTTTTACCTTCTCTCTTTCATCTCCAAACACGAGACGTTGTTCTCTGGATCCTACAGGTAAGAGCAGACAGTGACGCACTGGTATTAGCTGCAAGAAGTGCCGGTCTCACAAGTACTAACAACCCCCAGGTGGAAGAATCAGGCTGTGGTCACATGATGTGCAACCTCACACAGCCATTGTGGTTGGGAAACTAACGCTCAGCCATGAGGCAGGGCGGTCCCAGCTGACTGCCCCAGCACATCCTATGCTGAGTAGAACCTTGCTTTGCAAGTGCTTCCTTTAATTTCAGCACAAAAGAGAGTGGGAGAACTGGGCCCTCTGTGCTCCATTGCCACGCCTGCAGCAGAGTTAGCCATCATGGTGCTTTCCCTCCCCTGAGCCAGGAAACGTAAAATGCAAAGGTGATCTTTGAGAATAAGACACTAGAGAGAGGGAAAGGGAGATGGTGACACTTACTCTAAGACCCATGTCAGAGATACGATACAAGACCAGATGGGCCACTGGTCCGTCCCCTGAGGGAAGGGAAATGATGTCTGCAATTATTCTTGGGGGCTTTCCCATGGCCCCATGTGGAGATTCATCCCCACACCTCCTTTCCCTCAGCACCTCCATTCTTCACCTCCAGCTGCTGCTGGTGAAAGGTGGAGACGAACACAGGAGGGTACAGGAGAACCTGGATGCTGTGCACTGACAGGGTCCTCACCCGTGGTAGTCTTCTGTCCTGCACCTGGCTGCTTTCCTCACAGTTCTGCAGTTCCCTGTTGCTCCTTTCTGCAGGAAGCTTCTCAGATTGGTCCCAGTCTGTGTTGAGCCCCTGATCCATGCAGAAGGCCTCCTGGGAGCGTTCTTCATTTCCTCCCTCATTGGTAGCGTTCGTATCATCCACGGCAGCGGCAACCAAAGAATATTCACCAGGACCTTGCCTAGCTGTTACCCTGAAAGGGCTGTAGCTGGGACTAGGCACAGACTGCCTGTTATTCACCATGGCTATTCTCCTGGCTGCAGACGATACGATGTCACATGCCTCTGCTGACTCTCCCTGGTCTTTGCCATGAGGCTCAGAGGTGCCGACGTCTATGGAGCTCATATTGAGCTGCTGGACTTGACCGATCCCTGCATCTCCAGGAGACTGGACTCTCAGATGCACTTCCCTTGGAGTCCCATACACAGCTACGCTGACATTCATTGCCGCCCTACCCTCTTGTGTCTCCAGTGACAGCTGCAAGCTATCTGGGTCTGGGCCAGATGGAAGGGCCTTCCTCCAATGCACGGAGCAGGGCGACTCTTCCACTCCAAGTGGCTTTTCAGGGAAAGTAGTTTTTACACGGCTGAGCGTGCCGTTCGTTTGTGGAGTGTGCTGTACCTGAGATTTATACCTGAGGTAGGGAGACCAGTCACGGGAACTACCTGCGTCTGTATCAACCAGGTAGACCGAGCTGGCATCAGCACAGGGGGTTTCTGGCCAGATTCCACCTGAAACCTTGGTTCTTTGCACATATAATTCAGTATTTCTGCACCTGTGACAGAGAGAGGTAGGTTCGGCATCCCCCACGTCACCAGTCACTGAACCAAGACCCCAATCCCTAACAAATGGGGGACCCCATTTCATTCTAGCCTGCTTAGCACTGCTCTGTTCTCTAGCAAGGTCCTCTCCCACACTCAGGACAGCAGGTGTAGAGACCTCGGGGGCAACGCACAACCTGCAAGCTAGTGGAGAAGACCTGGACTCCAAAGGGAGGGAGCTCCATATCCCCATTAAAGCAGCTTCTTCCTTAAGCCTCTGGATTGAGCAGTGCAGGCTGGCAGAGGTCTTGGAGGACTGCAGGACAGACTGAAGGGCCACAGAGCGAGGAAGGGACTCTGCCAAGCTGCGGGGACCCAGTTCGACCAAGGTGAGGGCAGGCCCAGGACAACAGGAGTTCACACTTCCTCTGGAGCTCCCTGGAGAGAGACATACCATTGGGCTGTGGTGGGGGACAAGCCCAGCAGAGGAGATTACAGGCACTACAGCTGGGGAGAGGGAATCTGTACTGGCTAGTAAAGGATTCCCATAGTCTGCATCATAAGCAGCGAAAGGTCCATGTTGCTGCTTTTTCACTTGTTGCTCATTGCTCTGGTTTCCTCCCTCTGGAAGGTTATGGCAGGTGGAGTGCACAGAGGACTGGTCCCAGGGGCTAGACCCCTCCTTTGGTTTCTTCTTGTGCTGCAGGCTCCTCTCCGGGAGGTGGACACTCACATTCTCCTCACTCCTTGCTAGCCCAGCCGTGTCAAAGCGGAAAGGTCTCCGCTGAAGATCCACGTGGGGTGGAGCTGATGAAGGTGGCAGGGGATTATCACATGCCACCTTTCCAGAGCTGCCCCGCTGCAGCCTGCAGTAGAGGTTATTTTGCTGCTGGGAGCAGGAGAGCTGGTTGGTAGCAGCCCGGAAAGGCTGAGAAGAAGGGCAAGAGAGATTAGTCTGTATCAGGCTGGGATCCCTCTTCTTGGGGCCTTTGCTTTTTACAGCTGGTGCACTCCTGCCTTGCTCCGCTCGCCAGCCAGGGGTTACAGTGAATGCAGCAGCATTGGCCCACCGATGAGTAGCTTCAGCTCGGCTTCCAGCGCCCAAATACAGATTTATGTTCACGTTCTTCTGGACTTTTCCATGCTCTAAAGAAAAACAAGAACCGTTCTTTTCAAGGGAACATCAATAATTCATCACCACATCCCCAACAGCTTTCCACGCACCTCAGGGACTCCCCATATAATGAACCTCTTCTCTCTGATCAGCCTCAGTCCCAGCACTGAAAAGATCATGTACACTATTGAGTTCCTGTTAAAGAGAGAGACTTCCTTCTGGCAGGGCAGGAGGAATTTCAAGGGGACAGCCCGAGATCTTAACAGGAGCCTAGGGAAAGTGGGATCTCTCCTAGCATTATTATTCTTACACTTGCAGCCACCAATGGATAAGGCCCTAATTACTCTTCAGCTCAGAATGCTTTAGCCAGAACCGAGACTAAATACAGGTTTTTGCTAGTAAGATGCGAATACAGTTGTCCCCTGGCCAGTGCACACACTAGTCTGTAGATGGTTTTCTATAGCATGGGTAGGCCCAGTTGCCATCAAACTAACACGTTTCTAGCAAGAACCATGTTTCAATAGTTCTGAACAACGTGGTTTGAACTGGAGCATGGACACTCCCTCATCTTTGTCTGCAGGGCTTGGGTCTCTCATCCACATGAATTCCCCCTGGGCTGGGGTTCATGATAATGCCCTGAGCTGTTTCAAGTACAGTTCAGTCTTGCCGCATGGATGCGACTGAACTGCGTTTTACTCAGGTTCCCAAATCATGCTACAGTCTGGCAAGAGTCCAAGGCTGCAGCACATTTAGGAATCACAGTTTAGTCTCATCTACATTACAAGACCAGAGCATGTTTTAAGTAGAACTACAGTGCACACAGGTCCCTAATTAGCAGTCTTGCCTCTGTTCAAATCCCCTCCAGGATGTAGGCTCATACCCATTGCTGATGCTGCAGTACTAGGGGGTTGTGTGCTTTCATTCCTCTGTCTTCTGTAAGAAGAAACTGTTGCCATTCACCCCCTTTTTAATGCTTACAAGGAGGAGTCCCCACTACTCCATCTCGCTGGACTGCTGGTTGATTAAAATTGGAAATTACCCATTTACAGCCACACAAGGCAGAGCACCAGAAAAAAGTAGGGGGAATTGAAGGAACAGCTTGAAGTGAGCAGTTTAACCGTTACTTTTTTTTAAAATGGGCAGTGAATGTGAGCTGAAAAGTACATTATGAAATACACTCACACCTGCACCCCTCTCTCTTCAGCAAACTCAATGAATCAGCCAAAGCTGACTGTGAAATGAATATCAATCATCTTTGTCACATCAAGAGTGTTTTGGAACAATATGCTCGAAAGCCAAATATGTATCTTTAGTTGGGTATTACACACTAAGGCTTAATTTCTAGGCTATCATCCTGTCTCCCAGAAAAAGGCCCAAACAGCCAACTACCAACCTCGGCTATCTCTCTTTGCAAATGGGCTGCTGGTCCTTCTGACACAGAAATTCAGCCAACAATCTGATCAAAGCTGGGAAGGAGACACTCATTCGCTGATACTCCAATTATCTTTGGGAACGGCTGTCACTGTCTTTCATATGTTCTCAAACATATTGCAAAGGGGAAGATTTTAATTAGGGGCTGGCATCGCAAAAGTGAACAGACTTTCCACAAGTTTCCAGAGTGGCACTGGCTTCTCAGTGCCTATTCTTGCATAAAGCATAATCACAAAGCACAGCACGCTGGCGCTTCAGAAAAGGATTCATTGCATCCCAGGAATTTCCACACAGCTAGCAGCATGTTGCTAAAAAGGGGGTTTAATAACAGGCCCAGAATCACAAAGGGACAAGCCCCTTCAGGTGCTATGTTTCCTTCCATCAATGCTCACCACAGGGTCACATCAGTCTGCTTTTAAGTTTGAGAATCTAGAAGTTACAAGCAAACGATCTCTCACATATAGACACATATGCTATCCCAATCCTCATTACATTTCTTTCTGCCAAGCACTAGGTCCTTAACACATGGCCAGGATTAGATTTTAACAACTATTTTTACCCAACTCATTTAGACCTTGTGTGGACTAGAAAAAAAAATGGTGTCTATTAAATCCACAGTAACTAACATATGTTAGCTAACCCTTCTAGAAACACCACTCGGACCCTAGTGTAGATGCAGGTTAACACTTTTAAATCAGGATTAATTGATCAAAGACAACGAGATTTTTAAAAATGTCTAGACTAGGAAAAGAGATGGCTTAACAGAGACATAGGTCAAACTCAGCCCCAGATTTAGGCTTTGAAATAAAAACAAGTATTACAAACCCCGACCAATGGACTTTTTGTTGTTGTTGTAATTCCAATGACAATAAGCAGGATTTAAAAAAAACAAACAAATAATTGCAAACTAAGTGGTGCAGCCTTGAGCTAGTGCACTGGAACTGGAAAAACTAAACCAACTAGAAACAAAAGTGAAACTGACCAGTCTATTTTCAATGTCCACACTGAAAGGAAACAAACAGCATAATTAACCAAAAGTCAACTGGATTGTTTTCAATTCATCCCCTTTCAATACTATGAGACGTTATCAATAACAAAGGGGACCTCTATTGTTAAAATACATAACAAACAAACATGCAGCACTTCGATCAGATCAGTGGGTTCTTTCCCCATCCACAGAGACTTAAGGTGGTAGATTTTACATTTCACAGGTGAGGAAACTGAGACATACAGCAGTGACTTGCTGAAGGTCACACAGTGAGTCCGGGGTAGAGATGTCTTGATTGCTCAATGCACTAGACCACCATGCACATGTAGGGCTTTTAACCCAATATTGTCCCTTGAGTCTAAGAGAGACTCACAAATGTTACTTTGCTGAGCTGGAAAAAGGGTGGGTCTGCCATGGCTGCTAAGTGATGATCAGACCCTCTCTCCCCATCATCTTGCAGCATTGTATGACTTGCACACTCCGCCTGCCAACAACCAGACTAGCTCCCGTGGTGATCCACCCGAAGCACTAGAAACTGTACCTGGTTGGGTTTGAGGGAAATCTTTCCCTGGGCCGAGCCTCAAGGAGCCATGCTAAGCTTTCTCAGCAGGAAATCGCTCTGGCACACATCCCAACCCCCACAGCTGCACGTCCCGGTGTAGTTCATATCGACCGTGGGATTGTCTCTCCTTTTGTGCTAAACCACCTCTCCTGTATGAAGTTACTCACTCCGATAGCCACCACAGGACATGCCACTCGCTCCAGCCAGAACCTCAGGGACGAGAACAAACGTCTCTTTGTGTTTGATTCTCTAAACTCACTGCAAACCTGCAGCTTTGTCCACTTAATGCCCCCAAATCCCAGCAGCAAGCGCACCCCAGCTGAGGCACTTTAAGGAGCTTATCGCCCATGATTAGTGATGCTGGCTTGTCATTGTGACTACAGATGTCCATGGAAAAGGAGCTTTGACCCATGTCTAATTAGAGCTACATCCTCAAGATGGCACAGATAAATTAGCCAACCCATTCGGGAGGGCTAATGAAAGCCCTCCCCAATGGGGGGCCTCACTTCCTGACACCCAGTTTGGTAGGTTACCTGGATAGAGCCCCTAGGTAACAGAGTGATATACACCCTGGAAACCCTGCAGCAGACAGGGCAGAGTTGCTTACCTGATTTCAGATAGCTGCTCAGGAGAGGGGGGATGTTTTCTTTCTTTCTGCTGCTCAAGCTCCTATTTGTGTTCTCCATGCTCTCTACACAGTTCAGGGGAGACCTTGGCACCCTGCAAACTGGCTTCATGGAAAGGCCTTTCTCACAGCAATGCAGGTTATACGCCACTGCAGGCCCATGATATGGGAAATCAAAACCACCTCATCAGGGGGAGCAGGCTGTAATAACAGACAGATGTGTTTGTTCCAGAGCTACAGACCCAGGTGTCCTCCCCACATCCCACACTATTGTGAAGACCTATGGGCCAGGGGAGCATCCAGATGTTCCTGGCTATCCCACTGAATCAGCCAGAATGATGTTTACTCATTAATAGCACAACCCTGAAGTTATCCCTTGGCCTCCTATAGGGCAGGCCCCTGTGTGTGCGCGCCTCAACGTACCCCTCTGCACTCCTGGAAAATCAGCCTGTCTGGGCCTGTCTCCCTCCCCCCCGGCAATGCCCAACAAGCTGGGTCTGTGCTGAACAGTCAGTCTGTCTGTCTGAGCAGCAGGCTGAGCCGCCTCTGGTCTCCTGCTGTCTCTCTCTCTCTCACTCTTCCAACACCCTGGGTTCTTTTTCTTTTCTATGTATTTCAGTGCATCTGTGCTGAGGGGCAGAGGGCTACCGCTGTGTCTGCCTGTGCTGGGGGGGGGGGGGGGAGCTGTCAGGTGTCTGTCTGTGCTGGGGGGTGGAGGGCTACCACTGGGTCTGTCTGTCTGTCTGTGATGGGGGTGTGTGTGGGAGCTGCGGGATGTCCGTCTGTGGCAGGGATACGGTCGGGTGTCTGTGCTGGGGGGGTGAAGCTGTTGGGTATCTGTCTGGGGTGGGGGGTTTAAGGTGTCTGTCTGTCCTGGGGGAGGGGTGGAGCTGTTGGGTGTCTGTGCTGGGGGGTGGGGGGTTTAAGGTGTCTGTCTGTCTGTCTGTGCTGGGGAGGGGTGGAGCTGTCGGGTGTCTGTGCTGGGGGGTGGGGGGTTTAAGGTGTCTGTCTGTCTGTGCTGGGGGGGGTGGAGCTGTTGGGTGTCTGTCCTGGGGGGGTGGGGGGGTTAAGGTATCTGTCTGTCTGTCTGTGCTGGAGGGGGTGGAGCTATTGGGTGTCTGTGCTGGGAGGTGGGGGGTTTAAGCTGTCTGTCTGTGCTGGGGGGGGTGGAGCTGTTGGGTATCTGTCTGGGGTGGGGGGTTAAGGTGTCTGTCTGTGCTGGGGGAGGGGTGGAGCTGTTGGGTATCTGTCTGGGGTGGGGGGGGTTAAGGTGTTTGTCTGTGCTGGGGGAGGGGTGGAGCTGTTGGGTGTCTGTGCTGGGGGGTGGGGGGTTTAAGGTGTCTGTCTGTCTGTCTGTACTGGGGGGGGGTGGAGCTGTTGGGTGTCTGTGCTGGGGGGTTTAAGGTGTCTGTCTGTCTGTCTGTCCTGGGGGAGGGGTGGAGCTGTCGGGTGTCTGTGCTGGGGGGTGGGGGGGTTTAAGGTGTCTGTCTGTCTGTGCTGGGGGGTGGAGCTGTTGGGTGTCTGTCTGGGGTGGGGGGGTTAAGGTGTCTGTCTGTCTGTGCTGGGGGAGGGGTGGAGCTGTTGGGTGTCTGTGCTGGGGGGTGGGGGGTTTAAGGTGTCTGTCTGTCTGTCTGTCCTGGGGGAGGGGTGGAGCTGTTGGGTGTCTGTGCTGGGGGGTGGGGGGTTTAAGGTGTCTGTCTGTGCTGGGGGAGGGGTGGAGCTGTTGGGTGTCTGTGCTGGGGGGTGGGGGGTTTAAGGTGTCTGTCTGTCTGTCTGTGCTGGGGGGGTGGAGCTGTTGGGTGTCTGTGCTGGGGGGTGGGGGGGTTTAAGGTGTCTGTCTGTCTGTCTGTGCTGGGGGAGGGGTGGAGCTGTTGGGTATCTGTCTGGGGTGGGGGGGTTAAGGTGTCTGTCTGTCTGTCTGTGCTGGGGGAGGGGTGGAGCTGTTGGGTATCTGTCTGGGGTGGGGGGGGTTTAAGGTGTCTGTCTGTCTGTCTGTGCTGGGGGGTGGAGCTGATCCTACCAAGTGTCCGTCCGTCCGTCCGCCCGCCCGCCCGCGCTGGGGGGCGGCGCCTCCTGCCGGCCGTTGGGTCTCGCGCCCCGTTTCGAAGCGGGCGCGGCGCTCGGCGCGTCGCCGGCGGGGCAGCGCGAGGGGGAGCCGGGGGCCGCGGCCGAGCGGAGCCGGAGACGCCCCGCGGGGGCCCCGGCAGGGAGCCTGCGACGCTCGACGGGCCGGGGGCGAACCCGCAGCCGAGCCTGTGGCTGCCGCGCCCCCCGGGCGGGCTCTGCAGAACCGGCGCCGCGGCTTTCCCCGCCCCCCAGCCGGCGCCGCCGAGCTCCCCAGAGCCGGGCCCCCTCCTGCCCGCAGCCCCGGGGCCGAGCTCACGCAGGCCAGGGACAGCAACGGGGGGATTCAATGAGCCCCGGGGGTAAAAGCCCTCCGGTGAGCCAGCAGACTTGCCTGATCTTGTTTAAAAACAAAACTACCAGAAGAAGGGCGGGGGAGAGGGGAGAGGAGAACCTCTTTGTGCCTCAGTTTCCCCATCCGTGAATGAGGGTCATAACATCCACTTCGTAGGGGCCCTTACCAGAAGTATCTTGCCAACCCCCACCAATCAAAAAATCTTGAGTCTGAACCCTCCCCACAAAATCACCAGCTCCTCTTTAAAAGTCTCTAGATTTTAAAGAGAAGACACTGCTGGTTCTCTTTATCTGCAAAAGGTGCTGGCTCCAGAGAGGGGAGGCAAGGCACCAGAGGAAGGCTTGCATTTACTTAGGTCCTACAAAAGCTGTGCCTATGTTTTTTTAATTGCTATTATTTTTTGTGTTACTAAGTTGTGTTACTTAGGAGTCCCAGCAGAGTGGGACTCCTGAGTAACACAACAAAAAAGATAACAAGGAGTCCAGTGGCACCTTAAAGACGAACAGATTTATTTAGGCATAAGCTTTTGTGGATAAAAACCCCACTTCTTCAGATGCATGGAGTGAAAGTTACAGATGCAGACATAAATATACTGACACATGAAGAGAAGGGAGTTATCTCACAAGTGGAGAGCCAGTGTTGACAGGGCCAATTCGATCAGGGTGGATGTGGTCCACTCCCAACAGTAGAGGAGGTGGTGACCCAACCACATCAGCCACACCATCAGAGGCTCATTCACCTGCACGTCTACTAATGTGATATATGCCATCATGTGCCAGCAATGCCCCTCTGCCATGTACAGTGGCCAAACCAGACAGTCCCTACATAAAACAATAAATGGACACAAATCGGACATCAGGAATGGTACTACACAAAAGCCAGAGGGAGAACACTTCCATCTTCCTGGACATTCTAGAACAGCTTTGAGAGTAGCTATACTTGAACAAAAAAACTTCAGAAACAGACTTCAGAGAGAAACAGCGGAACTAAAATTCATTTGCAAATTTAACACCATTAATCTGGGCTTGAATAGCGACTGGGAGTGGCTGGCTCATTACAAAAGCAGCTTTGCCTCTGCTGGAATTGACACCTCCTCATCTATTGTTGGGAGTGGACCACATCCACCCTGATCGAATTGGCCCTGTCAACACTGGCTCTCCACTTGTGAGGTAAACTCCCTTCTCTGCATGTGTCAGTGTATTTATGTCTTTGCATCTGTAACTTTCACTCCGTGCATCTGAAGAAGTGGTGTTTTTACCCACGAAAGCTTATGCTCAAATAAATCTTAGTCTTTAAGGTGCTACCGGACTCCTTGCTGTTTTTATGGATACAGACTAACATGGCTACCCCCTGATACCTAGCAACAAAGATAGTTTTGAATCCAGAAAACTACCCCCAGCGGATAATGAAAAACACCTTAGAACCGAAACCCTGCAAATCAAGGGGTGTGGGTGTAATTCCACCTGGCACCTTCTGCATTTCTGTCTGAGTGTATCCTGCTGCCAGTTTAAAAAGGAGGATCTCTGGGAAATCCTGGATTTTGTACACTCCTGCAGGCACAGAGTAAAGCCTGCACTCAGAGCCGAAGCAGCGCTATGCATGCTGGGGTAGGCTACATTTGTTCACTTTTGCTACATCTAGCATATCTGAATACAAGGGCACTTGTGCGTATATTCAAATAAGGGGTCTCTTTTGACAGTGTTATTTAATTATCAGCATAAATCATTAGTAGCCAAGATTCCAGGGTTTTTTCACTAGCTCTGCCACTGATTTCCGGAGTGAGCTGGGGTAGGGATCTTAGGCGCTCTGCGTCCCTTTAGCAATCTGTTGAATACGGAGCTCCTGCCTTCCAGGAATGTTGTGATTTGTTTGTAAGCCGCAGTGATTTGCCCACAAAAGGCACTCGAAAAACTGTGAAGTCTGATGATTAATAATAAATAGAATACAAGAGATGGTTAGAGGATTTGCAGTATCTTTTTAAAATGGGATACCCACATGAGACCGACCTTTATTTCTGCGGCAGTCCCAGAAAGACACATCATACCCTCCACCCTGATTAACTACAATGCAAACTTCCCCACAAGGGCCCGTGCTGGACTTGAACCAGAAACCTAGTGGAAATAAAAGCCTGTTTTTCTCTTTTTATCACTCTCCCATGCCACTGGGCTTAATTCTAACTCATCAGGAATTTCCCACATTACAGATGAGGCAGTGGGGCGAGTGGTGTAATTTTTAACACAGAATTCTGTCAGTGCTAAGGTGCTCCTTTTATTTTAGAAAAAAAAAATTAAGTTCTATTTAGATGCCAAGTGAAGGCAAAAAGTGTGTTTTAAGGCACAACATATTTACAATGCACAAGTAACAGTCATTGCACAGGGTCCTTGTGGACTTGAAACCTGCATACACACAACAAATGAAAACCCAAGGCTAGACAGAGGGAGCATAAGAACTCCTTGGGGCCGCAGACCCACCTTCTCTCAGCCCAGCTGTGTGCAATTACTCTCAGCTAGCCTGGGCAGTTACCAGCATGAACACAACTTTATGAGCATCCACCACACCTCACAGAAACTGGAGAGTTTCTGTGAACACCAGCAGTAATCACTTGTGAGCTTTATCCATATGACCAATGTCACCCCCACTGGCTCAGTAGACTGCTGCCCAATCAGATGGACATTTAAAAGAGCCTTTTACGCTAGCTTCTTCATGAACATCTTGGGTAGCGGGGTGTATCACTGATGCAGGAGCTGCAGAGCGTTGGATCTGGGAGACTACAGGGGAGGTTCTTGCAATTACTCAGACAATAGTGACATTGTGGGGCAGGGCGTGGTAGGGTTAGACAGACCTGTGGTTCTTAAACTGACATCTCCAGGACATTCTGAACTCACTGCAGGACCCAGTCCACCTAAACACCTTCAGGAAGGGATGGATGCTCAAAGGGAGGAGAGTAAAATTAGATCCTCTCCTGCTTGCTCATTTTAGAGCCTACTCCAATGGGGGGGGGGGAACAGGGAGGGGTAGTTTTTAATTTGTTGTTGGGTGGGGGACATCAGTGAGATCCTGCTCTCTGTTTCTGGCAAGGGGGAGCCTCAGAAAGGATGTGGGGCTGGCTTGCTGTCCAGATCAGGGTACGGGCAAGGCGCATCTTGCTGATCAATCGACTGGTATGAGCTGCGATCCCGGCCCACGCTGAGGAAACCTGCATGGGGAGGAATAGATGATGCTTTCAGACAATGCCAGCTCAGGAAGTCAAATAAACGTAGTTCAGCATTGCATCACATTCATTGCATCCTTGCTCTCCTTGCACCTAAGGAATTTTGTGACACATGCTACTTGTAATTATGCTCATTCAAATAAAAGCACTCTTCCTTCCGAGTACAATTAGTACGGGGGGCAGGCAGAACGCCCTCACCCAACCTCCTTGCTTAGCAATGCACCATTTGCCAGTTGCATTACGAGTTTTTCTGAAGCAGAAACGAGCAATGGCCAGGTGCAGGATATCAGAAGGGACAGACCAGCGTGCGGCTGCAGTATGGCTAATTCTAGACCCCTCACTGTTGCCATTAGCTCTGAATAACAAACACTGATTCCCCAAGGTCCTCTACAGTTACAACTGCGTGTCAGGTGTTTTAATAATGGTGTAGTACAATCATGCTATAAGAGTGGCCTCCAGTCCAACTTTACATTTCTCATGAAGAAGGGGCCTAACACTTATGCAGAGAGACAGTTCCTGGAAGGCGTATGGGACCAGGAACAAGCTGGAGAAGGGTTGGTCCAAGGCTTCCAAAGCAAAATAATTTTAATAGGTGGACGTGATGAGTCCTAGATCCTCACTCAGAACAACAAGCCAGGGCTGCTTTTCATTCCCTGAGAGGTACTGTTCTTGCAGCCATGAAGCTGAGTCGAATAGCCAGACCCACAATTACTGTTTGTTTCAGCTTGTTTGAACAGTTTCCTGTGGGAGCCAGGGGAGACTAAATCTACGCTGCAATACATGAATACCAGGGGCACAATGTCTGGCTGGTGGAAATCAGTGAAGAGCTGAATGCATGATTCACCCATCAGTCTCTCTTCCTAATAAGCCCACCTCATATCTCTGAGTTACAAAGCAAAGTGTATCACACTCAGGCACTGTCTTTTAATACAACCGTGCCCTGATTATGTTACAAACATGGTTTGCTGTGTTAAGCATCTTACAGAGCCGTGATGCAGTCCCGGTGCAACGAGAGAAAGAGAGAAGCTTTTTGTCTATCTAGGCTGATCAACTATCATGAGATAGAAAATTATTTAAATCAATGCTAGTCACTGACACATGTGACAACTCCTGCTGAAAGCAGGCAGGGGGCTGGGGGAGCTGCCAAGCAACAGATGGCTATTCTGCATAGAACGAAACCGACTATGAAGTGACCAGGAAAATACATAAGTGGAACAAAGTGGGATAGTTGCACTGCGATGGGACAGACCTAGTGGCATGAAGGTGCCACAAGGAAAAGCTAACAGGAAGGGCGTTTGGTGAACGTGTTAACCTCACATCAGTGACTCACACCTTGTACCGAAAGGCTGCAGTGAAGCCAGTTTGGGCTAGCGCAGAAAACTAGTGCTACCATTTTTATTGAGTTCGGTCTAGTGACGGAGATGCCTAGGGCTAGAGACGAGATCCACATCCCGGACTCACCGTTGGGCTGGAAGGGATAGCCCCGAAAACCTAGAGAGGTGAAGGGAACAGCACTCATTGCTCAATGACACCTACTCTTCCTGCCGCAAGCAAGTAGATAGTTACATCTGGGTTATAAGCACAACAAGCAGCTGATGGACGAGGCTTGTGCCAAGGTGCCTGGCAAGACTGTGCTGAGAACCCACGGGGGCTGGCATCTCTGCATTCTGCTTGCAGTTTCATTAACAGCATGGCAGGAGAGAGACTGGCAGGCATCAAAGCTGTTCCCCATTACACTAGGTGGGATGAGACTGGCATCCTGCAGCTGGCATCCCCAGGTGCCCAAGCTGATCCCATCTTCTGGATACTACAGCGCTCCCTTGCATGGGAGACCTTACCCTCTGCAGGAGCACAGAAGCAGCAAAGCAAGGACCTTCTAACACATCTCCACTTTCCTAGCAGCCAGGGAGTTCAGAGCCAGGAGCGGTGGAGTGGTGCATTAGCCCAAGCTGCTCTCCAAAGAGACGAGGGTGGAAAGCCGCTGTTCAGGAGGTTTTTTAGGAGGCAAAAAGCAGGCTCCAAAGTGCATGGTACCTTCTGCAGGAAGGGGGAGGAGGGCAGCAGTAAGACTAATGACTGGCACAGTCCAACAGGACCAGAATTCGCTTTGCAGCCTCTGTTTGCAGGACCCTCTGCCAAGGACGCCACAAAAGAGAAGCTCAGTGGGGATTTGCAAGCCAGCTAGTTCAGACTCAGGGCTTGCCCTGTACACACTGCAGAAGGTCGTTTCACAGCAGCTAACACGCTCTTGTCTCAGCGGAGGTCACTGAGGAATTGTCAACTAGAGACATATTTCACCTACCCAGGACATTGGAGACATCAGCTATTCCTCAGAACTGCCCCCCGCCCCCAGTGAGGAACATATTAGCCCCATGTTTCAGAAGGGGAAACTGAGGCACAGATTAAAATGATTTGCCCAAGGTGTCACAGCAAGGCTGGGATGAGAAGCCAGACTTTCATATCTATGCTCAATTGACCCCACATCCTGCCCCCGTTCTCTCAACATGCTTTCATTTCTCCCTTCTCCTCCCTCCTTCTGCCCCAGTCACAGCCAGCGGGAACAGAACTAGTCGGTGAGGAAGAAAGACACAAAGGCTTCCAGCCCGACCGTGGAACACACACAGCTAAGGGAAAGGGAAGAGGAGACAGGCAGCTCAGTTACGCCGGACAAGGGGGATACCACTGGAGTCAATACCGTCACAGGTAAAGCGGCTGTCGGATGAGGACTCCAGGTCTGCAAGGGAAAAGAGGGAGAACATAAAAAATCCACAAAGCATGAGACAAAGTGGGAGCACAAGAAGGGGACAAGGGGAGAACACAGACTGGGCAAGAGAGAGACCCACTAGAACAGGCAGAATCCAGCTGTGCGTATCCCAGACCGAGAGCAGGCGTGAAGGATCCAGAAGGCAGAATAAGCCCAGACTGACAACAGGAAAGGGCAGACTACATGGATGTGTGGCCTCCTACCTAGGTTGACGACGTACTCTCCCCCACGCTCCCGGTACATCTGATAGACAAAGAGACATGACAAGGGTTTGAGGAGGAGGCTGAAGATGGCCATGCCTGCATCGAAGCGCTGCAGGTCAGTCAGAGAGCTACCCCGGGGATAGAAGAGGCTGATGTTAATGATGTCCAGGAGGATCGTGATCAACAAGCCAGTCAGGAACTGGAAATCAGAAACACAAGGACATTGATTGGAAATCTGATTCACCACCAAGAGCCAAACAGCCCAAAACAATGGAAATCAGAGTCTCAGGATGTAACGCGTCTCCATCCTTGAAGACCTGCATTCACGTGCCACCGGCTTTACTTTACCTTACCTCACCTCCAGGCCAGCCTGAAATTGTAACCATGGTGGCGTCTAGCATATGGAATCCACACCCCCTTGACAGGTGTCTCACCCCCTTCCTGCTCATCTCTTAACACCTTACACTTTTCCCTGTAAAAGATGGATTTTCCTAAGAGGATGACTCGGTCTCATATTTACAATTATCTCTCCTCACCTCTCAGGGACCGTTTTTCCCTCTCATTTGTATTTTCCAGGGTAAGAGAGAGATTTATTTTTAAAATACATTCAGCACTTTGAGCTTGGGAGGGAGCAGATCAGCATCTTCAGTGGGACTCTTTGCCAAGTCAGGCTAGGTCCAAAAACCGTTGGTACGAAATGAGGTTTGACATGTCTAAGGTGGACACAAATTTCATATTTGTACTGCAGTAGCAGTTCCAATGAGGGACTCAGGTGGTATCGGATTTAAAAGAATACCATATGTGAGGATTTCAATATTCCTCTGAAGTGGTTGTGGCCCTAACCGTAGCTTTGTGCGAGCACATGAGAGGCAAAGTGAAACTGAGTCGCTTCTCTGCATTGTCCAAGCTGAGAGAAATGCCGAGAGCCAGCATGTAGTGTTAATGGTCTATCCTAGTGCTTTTATACTGCCACCCCTCACTGTGGTATCCAGGCCCAAGCACAGAGAGTACATTACATTTGTTTAATTTTCAGATTTAATATTCTGTGTTAATAAAATAAAAAACATTTGTCGCTTAATAGATTAAGTTAACCAGCTACTGGCTCCTGGCAGGCATTCTGTAAAGATGTACCATAGAGTCTAAGGCCAGATCATCTAGTCCAGGGGTGGCCAACTTGTGTCTCCGGAGCCACATGCGGCTCTTCAGAGGTTAATATGCGGCTCCTTGTACAGGCACCAACTCCGGGGCTGGAGCTACAGGTGCCAACTTTCCAATGTGCTACAGGGTGCTCACTGCTCAACCCCTGGCTCTGTCCCAGGCCCCAGCCCCACTCCCCTCCTTCCCCCAAGGCCCCCGCCCCTTCCCCTGAGTCTGCCGTGCCCTTGCTCCTCCTCCTGCGCCCCACCCCACGAGCCTCCTGCACGCCACAAAACAGCTGATCGCGGCGGGCAGGAGGCGCAGGGATGGAGGGTTAGGTGCTGATAAGCGGTGCTGCTGGAGGGTGGGGCGGGGGAGCTGACTGGGGGCTGCCGCTGTGTTACTGTGGCTCTTTGGCAATGCACATTGGTAAATTCTGGCTCCTCCTCAGGCTCAGGTTGGCCATCCCTGATCTAGACTGACGTCTGACATAACACAGGTCATAGAACTTACCCCAAATCATTCTTGTTTGAACTAGATTCTATCTTTTAGAAAAACATCCAGTCTTGATTTTAAAATGGTCTCTAATGGAGAACTGGTAAATTGTTCCAATGGTTAACTCCCCTCACTGTTATAATGTATGCCTTATTTCCAGTCTAAAATTTGTCTAGCTTCAACCTCCAGCCATAGGATCTTGTTAGATCTTTGTCAGAGAGACCAAAGAGCCCATTATCAAATATGTATTCCCTATGTAGGTACTTATAAATGTATCAAGTCATCTCTTAATTTTCCCTCATTAAACAGTTCCTCGAGTCTATCACCATAAGGCAGGTTTTCTAATCCTTTAAGCATTCTCCTGGCTCTTCTCTGAGCCCTCTCCAATTTATTAGTCCTTCTTGAACTGTGGACATCAGACTTATACACATACTTAACTTTACTGCTGTAATTCATCCCATAGACTTCAATAAGATCACTCACAATGCCTAAAGATAAGTATGTGGGTACGTTTTTCCAGGATTAGGGCCTAGTTAATTCAAAAAGTTAACAGTACTTTCCCTGTCCTACACCTGCCTAAGTCCCCCTGCCAATTTTTGTGGCTTCACAATCAAATTTCCTAATTTTAAAAAAATATTTCTTTCCCTTATCATCATTTGAAAGGCCTGCACAAATGGGAGGGAACAACAGGACTAACTGCATATCCAGGGGAAACACTGAAACTGACCAGACAAGATGCTGTCAAATACACAAGACTTAAAAAGGAGAAAATATTCTCTCCACCATGTTTTAGTTATAGTCATCTTCGGTCTTACTTCTACCAGTAGTAGGCAAAAAGTTGAGGGACTGTTTTTTAAATTAGAACGTGTCCCTTTCAAAGAGGCAGTCCCATTTATTTCTACGAACAAGCTGAACACTTGTGGTTTGTTTTAAAGCCGTGGTGGTGGTATCATCATCTTTTTTTCTCGCGAGTTTAACATGATGCAAGGTTAAGGGGTTCAGCTAGGAGTGCTCAGCACCCAGCAGATCCCACTGGAAACAATGAGTGCTGAACACTTTTGACCTTCAGTTCGGTGCCTAAATGAGAGCTGAGCTATTCTGAAAATCTGGCCGCTTGAGAGTCGGAAGTGCCCTTTTCAATTCTGAGCACAGCTGAAAAGTGGACTAGACTCTCAGGAATTTTTGCTATCCTCTCCTTAAAAGCAGCGACGTCTTCCCCACAACACCCTCTTACAGAGCCTGTTCAGGAAGGTGCCTGCCCCCTGACTTACCATGATTATTGCATCGATGGACTCTCGCTGAGCAATTGCCCAAACCCCCACTGCCAGGACGGTGAAGTTTCCCCATGCGTAGGATGGCGGAAGCCCCAAGCATCCCCTGGCAAACAAGGCACAAAAAAAACATTCAGAACGTGTCTGACGTGACTAGTGTGAGTTTAACCACTGGAACTCAACCCCCTTAGATCTGTGCGTTGCAAGATTTCGATACGGAATGCTAGATCTGTTCCAGCAATATGCCGGGTTTTCCCCTGCGCGTCAGACTCCGGGGTTATCCTAATAACTGACTCTAGCAATATGAAAAGATTATTTCCCCACCCCTAGAATTCTATATATATAGGAATTATAGGCTGTCTGGATCAATCATGAGTAAGAGCCAAGAATTACTACTGCAAGATCTCTCCATTTGCTACTACAGGATCTCTGTATCAACACCCGCAAGAAGCGGATGGTTCCCCTGCAGTCTCAGTTCACCTTTCCCAGAGTTATATCTATCATCCCAACATCAGCTATGAGGCCAATTAAGCTCAAGCATTTACTACAGCACACACATGCAATTCACACAATCAAATCCCCTACAAAGGGTTAGGATTTTAAACAAAAGGTAAGTTTCTTTAGGGTCTCTTGACGTTGGTTCAGAACATTGTTCCCAGCTGGCCTCCATTGCAGCTATATATTTACCTCCACCCTGTTATGGAGATTTATTTACATCTAAAAATCTAATCACATATGCATGCTTGGCAGAATTCATTTTTTTAATAATTTCAACAGCTAAATATCAATGTTTATTTTTAAGCTTTTTTATTTTTATCCATTTAAATTTCCACAGTCGCAGGAAATTATGGAGGGAGTCAGACTAATTATTTAATGACAGTAGAAGTTGAGATTCAAAAAGTTAAAATGTATTGATACCAGTCAGCTCTGTGTTCTTGGGGAACCAGGGCACAGTATCTAGCCTGTCTGACTCATGAAAGACACACAACACTCTTTGCTTGAACCAAAACCGATCAGAGAAAAGACTTGCAGAGAGCAGTGAAGGGCATTGGGAGACACACCTAGACCCCTCCTGACAAGGGCGACAAGATTAAGGCTTCGCCATTAGTATACAGAATGGAGAACAGAGGCCACTCCCCTAGCCTCATCTGCATGAAAGATGGGACAGGGAGACATCTCCATTAGCATACAGAATGGACAACAGAGAACCGCACTGAACTCTGGGACCAGAAAAGCAGGGAAGCACTGCATCATGGGGGATCTCTGCTCCAGATGCTAATGAACCTACGCCTGCACACACCCAACTCAACAGTTATCAGACCAATTCTAGTAATGAATCTTTGATTGATATCCAAAATACTGAAGCAGCCTAATTGCATTGTGAGCTTCCTGCAAGGAACACCACCCATAGCCAAGAGGGATCAGCTCCTATTGTCTAGCCTAAAGAAAACCCTTGAGTCATCAGTTTACCCATAAACAAATCTAGTGTTCTCCCTTGAACCATTGTTGTTTCTCTACAAAAACCCCAAACTATGTTAATGTAAGTGTTCTGATGCATGGACCCAAACTCTGTATCAGTTCCACTGGGACTCCATCTCCTGACTGATCGTGCTGGGGGCTCTGCCTGTCTCCAGCACTCAGGACCCTGAGCTACCATCACCTGGGAACCCTGACCAGTTCAAGCCTCATGGAGTGGGTGAGATCCCTCCCTCTCTCTCTCTGTTCTCTTTTCTACCTCAGGTATTAACCTTTAATAATGTAACTTATGTTTGTTTAGCCCTCCTTGTGTAGTTATCACGATTATCCAGTAAATAACTTTATGGTTAAGCTAGTTGCTTCTCTCTCTCTCTCTGAACTTTACTCTTGTGTTTTCAGCTTCCCCATTTACTCTGCAGCAACGCTTCTTTTACCTAAGCTAAAGATCCCTGTAGCATCCCAAATACTGTGGGGTTTGCTCACCGAGTGGGTTACTACCAGTACAATTGTAATGTGAACGGGGGGGCAGGGACGTGCTGAACCTGGGGCATATAAAGGTGGCAGTTGAAAGTGCTGCTTGACCCAGCCCGTTGAGTCCAGGGACATATAAGGGGGTCAGCTTGAGTGTGCTGATTGACCCGGTCCACTCAGACTTGCTCTGTTAGCGGGTGGGTGTTCATCTGATTCTGGGGCTGGAGGAACCCAGCCCTGGGGAACCTAGGTCCTGCAGGGTAGCTCCATTGGAAGGGGACTTGCAGAAGGGAGAAGTAGAGCTCCATATGAACACACAAGTGACAGAAACAGTACACTGATAGAATTACAGAATCCTCCCCCTCCCCCAAGAGTAACCCTAATAAATGAGCATACCCCAAAGTAACAGGCACCTCTGGTAACAGTATAACTGTTAAAACACAAATTGTCAAAATTTTAGCCTTAAATCAAACTCTGAAGTCCTCAAGCAGCCTTTTTCGTACTTTGCCTATGTGTACATTTCTATTTTCGATAGAAATAATTGTTCCTTAATTTGTGTGTGTATGGTGAAATCAACGTTTGACGTTTACCGATAAAAACTAAACGCTTCCAAGCCTACACAAGAATAGAAGTTACAGACAACAGTCAGGCTAATGCTCTGATTCAGGATGAAGTCAGTTGAGACTGCAAGCCTCATGGGGCAGAGACCATCTCTTGCAAGGTGTGGGTACTGTGCCTACTGCAATGGGGCCTGGACCTTGTTTGGTACTGTCACAGTTTCAGAGTAACTGCACCTGTATCCCCACCTCCATGGTCCACTCCAGGACTGCCTAGTCATGTCTCCAGCCATCACCTGCCTCTGGACAGAGAGCCTTGTCCCATTCCCTTCTGACAAGGGGATTTTAAGGCTGCACAGCTCCCTGCCTTACACTGTGATATCCTCAGCAAGCCAGATTGCCTAACAGCCAGCCCCTAAGCATGGCTCCCTCCCCAAGGGCTATGAACAGTGTGTTGCCAGCACTTACGCATTATCACACAGCTCTTTCAGACAAGCACATTTATTCTTAGGGTAAAAGCATCATAGAGAAAACATAATGGAAACAATCAACAGGTTTAAACACACGCGCAAGGTTCTGTCCATTTGCTGGATCAGAAGGAAGGCCCCAAGTTAGTTTTAACTTAGCCTTTTTATGCCAAAAGTCCTTTCTTTGACCATTGGTCTCTGAAAAATCCAGTTTGGCCCAGCATATACAAGACTCCCTCAGAGTGGTACCACTCTGGAGTGGCTCACAAACTAAGCGATTCACCTATATCGCCCCCCCACTGCTTTTGGTTCCTGGAGGAGTGCTGGTAACCCTCGCCCCTGGAACAGCATATGGTCTCTGGCCCATATAAATAGGCTTGAAAGGTTCGATTTGTATTGGTAAATATTTATAAACATCAATTTCACTATACACGCACGCACGGACGCACACACACACCCCCACCCCGACAAAAAATATTTCCATCGATGATAATCAAAATGTACAGACAGGCAAAGTAAGAAACATGCTGCTTGAGAACTTCCTCGAGTTTGATTTAAGGATATCGACTTTGTATAGTTCGACATGCGACATTGACTGCTTGTGGTTTAACAGTTATCAAGCTTTAGCTTTTTGAATCGCAACGTCTATCGTCATTAAATAATTATTACTGGACTCCCTTCATTGTCTGATGTCCCCCATAATTTCCCACAACTGTGGGCATTTACACTGATAAAAATCTAAAAAAAAAAAATAAAAATGCTTCTAATAAAAAAAATTGACATTGCCCATTGAAATGAGCAAAAGATAAAAATTGAATTCTGCCAAGCCTATACATAAGCCATTCATAAATGTAATACAATGGGCACCACAGAAACTCTCTGTCACAGGGACCTTTAAGCACTGCTGCAGTGTAAATCAAATAATTGACAGCTTCTTACATTCATTATGCACCTGGAATGCTGAAGGATTCCAAAGTGCTTTAACAGCCTCTCTCTCTCTCGACCTATACAGATAGTGTGATCTTCACCCGTCACTGAAATGCAGCCACCCCGGTGGTGAAATATGACAGCTGTTTAGCAGCCCACAACAGCGTGGAGGCAGTTTAGAATGAGAAGTGAAGGATATTGCTGTCAATTAAAGCTACAGGGGTCACAGACAGGATGCACTGCAAAACTTAGCTTTTTCCAGCAATCCTCTTCCTAAGAAACTGGCTGGTGGAACTGGCCCCAGCGATCTTGGTCTGATTCTTCTTGAGTAGCATCTTAAATCTGAAAGGTGGGAGACTGGCAGGGAGTTCTGTTCAGCCATCCGGAGCAATCTTCTGCTACTTCATACTGATATAATTCATATCCAGATACTATGACACACAATGCCTCAGAGATGCATTAATACACGTGCAAGGGAATTCGGGCAGGACACCTGAGTTAATCTTGTTTGGGCTAACCAGGGCAAGAGATTTTTAATGACCATCTGTGGTCAAGAAAGGATGATTCAATGGTGAGGGACCAGCCTGGGAGACCTGGGTTCAAGTCCCTGCTCTGCCATGGACTCCCTGTGGTGATCTTGGGCAAGTCATTAGCCTCTTGGTGCCTCAGTTCCCCACCCGTGAAATGAGGGCTAATAGCACTGCCCTACCTCACACGGGGGTTATAAAGACTGAGGTATTCAGATACTACAGTGATGAGGGCCTAAAACGGGGTATACTGGCCCCTTTCAGAGGAGAGGGGGCCAGAGGACCCTGTTCCAAGAAGCTGGAATGAGCAAAGGCTCAGGAAAAACCCAGGTAATAGAAGAGAGGAAGCACTCCCAGGGAATTAGGAATTTGATGGGAGGAAAAGAAACAGTGTCTTGGGGTTTAAGGGCCCGGGATCAGGAGCCCTGTAGGGTAGGATGGGTCAGGACACCCCTCTCTTCCAGCCAATCAGGAGGAGCTTTCTTGAGGCAGGTAGTATATAATCAGCCTTCTTCCTCAGCACAGGGGAGATGCTGGCAAGAGAAGGAAGCCACCACCAGAAGGCTACACTCCAGGGAGAGTCAGCAGTGAGCTGGCTGTGGCAAGGGACGAGCTCTGTGTGGACGGCAGAAGAGCCAGAGCTAAGTGCGAACTGTTGGATTGTGGTGATGGGCTCGACTGGTGGAACCGTTGGGGGTCATTAACGCAGCCCCAAGTGGAGGCAGCAGGACTTATAAGAAAGGCTGTGGAGAGGCTGTGAGTGGCTCTAAGAGGGAGAGAAGAGTGGAGGGAGGCTGGCACGGAGGGAACTCTGGGCACAAGGGACTGCTGAGCCGGTGGCAGCCCTCCTGCGAGGCCATGTAAGTAGGTAGGAGATAGACAGGAAGCCGTGGGCCTGATTCCCAAGTCGTTCTCTCGAAGCCAACAGAACAAAACCGATTTACACCAGCCAAGTGTTAAGTTCCGTGCGGTTGGTCATTTTTACCTTGCATCTGAAAGACAGCACCCCCAGCAGCAAGGTCCCCCCAGCACCACGCTGGAGCACTAGCCAGGACCGACACAGAGAGAAGAGTCATCAGTGAGTCATTCGGAGACACATTTCCTTGGCTGTTGCCCTATGCTGCCACCCAAACAGGACCCAGCTCCACTTGTGAAAAGGGTTGTGGGGCAAGGCCATGATTTAAGAGCGAAGCCACCCCAGGTCCATACCAATGCCACTATGCTGTGCTTATATTATAGCCAGGCAGAGAACAATGCTGTGCGGAGAGTGCTCCCCCCACACCAAAACAGCTGTGTGACGTTACTGACATGAACTGTGACCATATAGATCATTGTTGCAACCAAGGTCCTATAGCTGCACCAAAACTTGTACAAAGGAGGTCAAGTAAGGTGTCTATAGAAAGGTTGTAATTTGCTGGTCATGATTATGCTGTCTGTATGTGTGTATCATTCTTGTATTTGAAGTTATAAATATTGGCTATGTACTTGTATCTCAATGTGTTTGATTCTAAGTAGCCTCAGTGAAGCATTTGGTCAGCTTCTTGAGAAAGGACTATTCTCAGTAAGTGCCCAATCAAGAAACACTTAACTGACAATGGACTTTGGAAGACGCCAATCCACATCTGAGCTTTCCTGGGAATGTTCAAACTAACATGTAAACAATGGCTTCGGCCAGCAAAAAGCTGAATCATTCATGAACATGTGACTTGCCCAGGTGGCTACAAACTCCATCTTGTTGCTGTGATTTTGCACAAAAGAACAAAGGGGTTTCCGCCCACAAGAAAGAGAATATAAACGGCCCTGGAAGCCTCTCAATTTTGTCTTCAGCTGGCTCAAGAGATGGTCTCTCCACCTCAAAGAGATGCCTGAAAGAAACTGGAACAAAGGACAGCAACTACGGGGGTGTGAGTGATTGCTGGACCCAGGCCATAACCTACAACATTGGTCGGAAAAGGATTGGGCCCAGACTAGGAAGGAGTCCAGTCTGTGAAAGAAGCCTATTGGAACATCTCTAAGGGTGAGATTTCATCTGTAATCAGTGTCTAAATGTATTAGGCTTAGACTTGCGTGTTTTGCTTTATTTTACTTGGTGACTTACTTTGTTCTGTCTGTTATTACTTGGAACCACTTAAATCCTACTTGTTATACTTAATAAAATCACGTTTGTTTATTAACCCAGAGTAAGTAATTAATACCTGGGGGAGCGAACAGCAGGACATCTCTCTCTATCATTGTTACAGAGGGCAGACAATTCATGAGTTTACCCTGTATAAACTTTATACAGAGTAAAATGGATGTATTCAGGGTTTAGCCCTGGTCTACACTGGGGGATGTGGGGGAAAGGGGGGAAGAAATCGATCAAAGTTACGCAACTTCAGCTACATGAATAACGTAGCTGAAGTCGACGTACTTAGATTGACTTACCGTGGTGTCTTCACTGCGGTGAGTCGACTGCTGCCGCTCCCCCGTCCACTCCACCTGCGCCTCTCGCGGCGGTGGAGTACAGGAGTGGACGGGAGAGCGCTCAGGGGTCGATTTATCACGTTTAGACTAGACGCGATGGATCGATCGCCGATCCGGTGGGTAGTGAAGACATACCCTTAGGCTCCCAGAAAGACTGAATACTGGGTGCTGGGAAAGTCCCTGTTAACTGAGAAACTCCTGGGCTAAGTGAATCTTAATTTCTGTGAACTGCAGGGGAGCGTGGCCCAACCTCTTGGTCAGTGCTGGAGCAGACTGGTGCGTCTAGCTCAGCAAGACGGAAGTGGAGGGAAGCCTTTTCTGGCAGAGGGGTTTGTTCTCAGTGGGATCCCAGCACATCTAGTGACATTCTTGAGGGAGTTTCTTTGACCCAACCCACCACAAGCCGACTCTCAGTTCTCTTGAACCCCCTCTTCTCACCAGGTCCTAGCGTACAAATGACTCACCATGTCGTGAGCAGCCAGTGCACCAGAACGATTGCCTGCAGGAGAGCAGAGAGAAGACAGGTCAGCAAGTCTGAGAAACGGTGGAGAACTGGAGTGAAATGGTACTTTCTGGCTTGAAAGGGCAAGGAAAGCAAAGAGCGCCAGCCAGGCCATAGAAATAAACCAGTTCAAAGAGCTGGTTTGCAGCTGCAGAATGGACACAGCCATTCCCCTTGGCCTCTGCTGCTGGGCTTTTTCCGATCTGGTCGCAGTTTGTTACTGTTCTTACCTCTTTGAGCAGGTTATCCAGGGCCTGGTTAGGATTTTTAAATGGGTTATTGATTTTTGGAACCAGAAAACAGTTTGAACAGAAAGCTTGGCAATCTGATCGACACTTGATTAGCACATTTAAAAAGCCACTGAATAGGTGTTCCAGCCCGGGGGCCCCAGCTCCCACTGCAAGGCCATTTTGTATCAGCTCTAAGCAGAAGTCCCTGCCTGCTGGCGCAGAGGGTTTAATACTTTTTTTCCCTTCCCCTCCTGCCATTCTGTTCAGAGACGTAGCTCAGCCCCAGCGAAGCCCTGCCAGGTCCAAAGACAGCAACAGTGACATTCAGCCTTCCCAGATGCCTGCAAAAAAATCCAGGGCCAATCCTGCAAGGTGCTGAATTCCCTCCACTCTCACTGAAGTCAATGGAAATGGAAGGTGCTCAGTAACTTACACAATCAGGTCCCAACTCCTTGCATGGCAATGACATTCTAAGCAGTGTCACAATACAAATATTTACATGAATGGCTCTTACCATTGTGTTTAATTAGGCAAATGAGAGATGCTAGGAGCTTACAACAAAGCAAATGCTTGTGCTGCTCATTCTCTTACTGGTGATCTGAGATCTTCTGTAACCAAGGAGACACTCTTATTCTCCACGCATTGCAGGATATTTTCTTGCCATTTGTGTTTAATTTGATTTACAGCTGGGCAAGGTGCACAGAGCCTCCACTGTGAACTTCCACCAGCTGCTTTGAAACAAACAGAGCTTCACTCTTTCTGAACTAACAGCAGGATGAGAAAGGACACACTGAACCTGCTGAGTCAAAACAATTTGGGCTCCGTTACCGCTCCCTAAGACACGTTTGGCCTGCAGATAACCACAGGCCGTATGTTCCATTGGTACAAGGTATGGGTGGGAATCTCTCTAAAACACGACAAGCCACAATGTAGAACCACAGGGAAAAAAAAATCGAAGATGCAATCAATTAGCTCATACTGACTACAACACTTTTTTCCAGATCTCATTTCAGAGTTTTCAATCACTAAAGGTATCGTAAGAGAGAGGTGCTTAATGAAAATTACATGGACCCCAACACGCTTCATCATTTAGGGCCACATGGCAATACCTTTACTTACACAAGCAATCGGCCTATTGAAATCACTGGGACTTCTCAGTGGGTCTCTATCTAGCCCTTACATTCCACATGCATTACACTCAAATTTAGGAACGGTTTTGGCATGTCTAGATATTGTAGGGATTGGGCGCAGAACTGTTTTGATCTCATTGCATTTACTGATCCATCTAATATGTAACGCATACACTAAAGTGTCATTCTTTGTTCACGGGGGCACCTAGAGGCCTCAAGGCTCGGCTTCGTGCTAGACACCACATAAACACAATAAAGGAACTTCCCTTCCTCAGAAAACAATCTAAGAGACAGGATGGAAAAAGGAAGTCGTAGCATTACCACCTTACAAACGGAAGTACAGAGAGGTGAGGTGACTTGCCCATGGTCACAGAGATAGGCTGTGACAGAGCTGGAAACTGAACCCAGGGTCATTATTTATCTGTATTACTGTAGCACCTAAGAGCCCCAGGACGCCCTAGTGCTAGGGGCTGTGCAAATACAGGACAAACTGACAGCTCTGAGATGCTATTGGTCTCTCCTGGATCTCAGCACAGTGCCTTGGTCATAAGACCTTTCCTCCACTCTCTCGTTTAATGCAAAGACTGTTGCTTTTAAAAATGTGAATAACCAATAAAGCTGCAACACAAACACACAAAAACCAGGAAATTCAAAATGAAAAGTGGCCCCTCATCCTTACCTTACCCCGTTCTGCCTAGATATCACAGTGCGTACGACTTAAGATGCAATATTGTTCCTGTATAGATGCAATACCTTGGTATAGCTGCGACTAAGCATTAACGCTGGGTAGGCTGGATTTTGTCACAACATCAAAAGCCATTTAAACAGGTTTTTAATGTTGATTTTTATTTCAGTTGTTCATGAAAGGCTACAAAATGCTGCTTCTCCCTCATTTCACCCTGCAGACCAAACGGAAGCTGCTAATCAGTAAAACACAGGATGTGCCTGTATAAAAAGGAGAAATGCAAATAGGATTTACTCAAGAGACTACCACAATATCAGAGCAGCTCTTAATTATGTAGAATTTAATTGCACGTTACATACTCACTAGACCCCCTAACACCTCACCATTTAACATAATTAGGTAGCTCCCCCCCCACCCCGAAGCTGTCTGTTCCAATATTGCAGTTATTAAATTAGGAGGCATGCTTAACCACACAGACGAGGGAGGGAGGGTGGGTCAGAACCTTGCTATTCCAGGACTGACCGTTTTAGGGGACTGGCAATGTGATATGGGGCCTTTCCTTCCTGGTTACTAGGCTTGGCTGGTAGTGACAAGATATCCTTCTCTGACAGCTGTGAGGTTAGTTGGTGGTCTCAGTCCAGTCCAGAACAGCATCTTAAATCAGTATGGTGTCAAGAATACATGTCTAATGGTATCTTCGCCTATACCAGATTACACAAGTCACTTTGCAGGCCGGCTCTTACAGTGGGATGTGGGAAGGATTAATTCCCTTCTTTTTGCTCAAAGATTTAATCCCTGATGGCTGAAATGTCTTCCTCTAATGAAACAAACTCCATTATTAAGCTTCCGTCTAGAAGTGACAGAGACGTTAAAGGTGGAAAGGTTTTTGGATGAGCCCCTGTACCCACGCTTCCTTTTTAAAGGCTTCCAGGCTGAACGGAAGGATGATCGCTTGGAAACTCAGGAGATCTGGGGTCAATCCCTAGCTCTGCCACCAATTCCCTGTGTGTGACCTTGAGCAAGTCACTCTATCAGGTCCCAACATGTGAAGTGGGGATAATATTTCCTTCCTCCCACTCTCGGTCTGTCTTGTCTATTTAGATGGTAAGCTCTCTGGGGCAGGGATTTCTCTAATTATATATTTGTTTGACTCCTGCCACAATAAGACCTTTAGGCGCTACTGTAATATGATAAGGATCCACAACACAACAGGCAGGTTCAACAGAGACAACAGGGGTGAAGAGATACAGGGAACTAGTCATCCTCCCACCGGAGTCTTGATGGGATACACTAGAAAGGCAGCACCAGGGGAAGCTCCTGCACCACATACTCTAAAGATAAACAGATATCAGTTTGTATTTCTGTCTCGCTGCTTGTTTTCACAAGTCACTCAGGGGTGCTGGAACAAGCCGTACAGTGCGGATGCTAAGAGCCATTGAACCGAACTGTAAACCCTATATATAATGGAAACCACTTCAAGCCAGGGGGTGCTGCAGAACCCCCCGCACTTCTAATTCCAGCACCTATGAAGTCACTTAAGAAAAAAAAGCCACCAAGATAATTCCCAGGGCCCTTGCTTCCCAAGGAGGCCTAGCGGAGCCAAACTTTAAAGAGACAAATTTAATTCAAAACAGCTTTCCCCCCTGTCCATTGTACAACCAATACTTAGTCCATGTTTTGTTTACTATCTTAATTAGATGTCCTTGTTTCTCACTATTATGCTTTGTGTTTATGGTGCTCAGACAACAAAGTTAAGAAGACTTTAAAAACATGGACTAAAGCAAGATCTTTCAAGTGTTCCCCAGCACCAGAAATTCTCACAATAGCCCTGACTATCCATAGTAAAAGTCACCCAGAATTCACTGTTCTAAAAACGCCACAATGTGCAAGCCACATGACCAGCGCTTGAAAACACCATTTCCTTACTTGCCTCTAGCAAGTGAAAAAAGCTTTCCTTGGAAAGGGAAGCGGGAAGCCACGAACCTGTAAAATCTAAACTTCCGTTTTAACATGCCACATAAAAGCAACTAGAGTTTATGGTTGTGAACTCAGCCTTCGGGATGCAAACTTAACCAGGGGTGTTTTCCCAAGTCTGTACACTGACCGCTCCAGTGCTGGTTCCCCTAACTTCCTCAAGCTTCAGCCAAGTAAAATTAACAGGACTGTGGTTAATTTCACAGCTATTCCTAACCCCTCAGAGAGCAACAAAAATGACAAGATACATATCAATTTCATTCCTGCTACAGGTTGGGCAAAGCTGAAAGCAGCTGAGGAAGGGCCTGAAGATATTAATGCAGAACAAAAAGAAAAGGAGTACTTGTGGCACCTTAGAGACTAACCAATTTATTTGAGCATAAATTTGAGCTCAAATAAATTGGTTAGTCTCTAAGGTGCCACAAGTACTCCTTTTCTTTTTGTGAATACAGACTAACACGGCTGTTACTCTGAAACCTGTCATAATGCAGAACAGGATACCAAAAATAAAATGGAGGGTAGGGAAAGATAAACTAGACCTCAACACCACTTAACAGCCAGGGAGCTCTGAGGAGAAAGGCATTGCTCTCTTACAGCGGTGAAAATGTGCGGAAAGTCTCAGATTTATCAGACAGCCAAGTCAAACACCAGTTCAAAGAGTCCCTGAGCAGAGTCCAAGGACTCACCCCCCCGCAGAGGAATTCTAGCTTCCTCCCCTTTCCTGGCAGCTGGGGTTTCTCCAAGGAGGACAGGCTTCTCACCAAGGTGTTGACTCTGATCCATACTGGGAGAGGCCTCTCATTGGCATCTGTCTCTGGCCACTAGCTATCCAGTAAAGGTTTCAAGCCCTGAAGATTAGAAACTATGCCCTACAATTTAAAAATACATAGCCGTTTTCAGCTGTACAAAGCCAGAATAGAATCATAGGCCTGGAAGGGGCCTCGAGAGGTCATCTAGTCCAGTCCCCTGCACTCAAGGCAGGACTAAGTATTATTCAAGGCAGGACTAAGTATTATTTGGCTCACTTCCAAAAATGCTCTGCCCAACAGCAGCCAAGTCTATTCTGAACCTGAAAACTTGTACAGAATTTTATCCTGGATCAAGTGTTGGCCGCTAAAAAACACAGTTAATTAACCAATTGTCTCTGCTGCAGTCTTCTTGCCCCCAGAACTTGCCCTGTAGTTAAAGGGAGCTTTGGGTAGGTCAGAAATGCATGACAGGGTTAACAACAAACTGGGTTAATGTTGCAAGAAGGAAACTTAGTTATAAATACTCCCTCCTTTCTTTAAGGAAACGTGCATGTTTTCTGATGTTTGGCACAACAAGACCCTGTCCTGGGTGGCACAAATACATGACAGGAATGTAACAGAGTTTAAGGAACTTCTTTGCACTCTCCCCAAAACCGATTGGCACATGCCAGCTCTGTTAGGGCAGAGTCCTAGTCCAGTTTCTCATCCCAGCACCCCATCTGGCCTCCAAGCTTCTAGTTGGCACAAGTCAAATTAGAAGCACCATCGGCTGGAGCCATGGGAAATTCTTGCAGAGGTTTGAAGACAAAAACAGACTGAGCGAGAAAGCAGGTCTCCAGCACCCATCCCCCAAGACTGCGGCTCCCTCCTGAGCCACAGAAAAATTTGCTCCTCTGAGGGGAGAATGAGTCACTATCTTTGATAAAACCAACATCCAGTGTCAGCGAGAGAGTGACAAGACACACTGTACTGTGCGAATGCAGCTCTCTCCAGAGTGCACAGCCAGGGGCATCTGTATCCAGTGCATCCTACAGCAGAGGGGGAATTATGATCCTTGCTTGGGCAAATGCTTGGTCAACAGCAAGAGTCATGGGATCTTTACGGGGAGATTGTCAAAACAAAAGCCACCCTCCGGTCTGAAGTGTCCTCATCTATGCGGTTAGAGAGTAGCCTCCCTAGGGGCATATCTACACTGCACCCAAGACAGGGTTTGAGCATCCACACTGCCCTGAAACCTGGACTTAAAGCTGCTGGCCCCAAGGGTCTCACAGCCATGCTAACACAGCCCTGCTGTGCAACGCAGACCTGCTGGTTTGGGTCTTCAGCTTGAGCTATGTCTACATTTTAAAAAATGACAGACTTTGGACCCAAGTTACAGGGCGACCCAGGCTCTGACCCACCTCCCTAGCAGCGTCCTTAGGAGCGGGAGTCCTGAGTGCCTGGGGCCCGGAGTCAGACTGATCTGTGTATGGACAGAAAGGGGGCGGTGGGGGGGGGGGGGGCCATGGGCTCAGGGCTGTGCACCAGGACTGTAAAGGTCAGGTGAGATTAGCTCTTTCCCCCGCTCAGAGGGTGCGCTGTGCCCCTAGGACAGCCCCGCTGTCTGCCCCGTCGTTCGCGTGGGCTCAGGAGCAGGGGGAGGATTACGCTAACCGGCTGCCGGGTGCTCGGCGCTGCACGGAGACCCCCCCTACACAACCCTCGGGGGAGGGGGCCTCAAGCTCCGCAGCCTCCTGGGGAATCCAGCGCCACCCCCACGGGTCGCTGAGCCGCAGCCTCTGCGTCCCCCCTCCCGGTACCTTGAGGTTCACAGCGGGCACCTCCATGTCTCCAAACTTTCCGCAGCCCCGCCCTGCACCCGTGACTGTGCTGGAAGCGTCTCACGTGGGCCCGGCTGGGCGGGGGCGGGGCGCTGCTGGGCTGGCTCTGCCCCCGGGGGGGGACCCTGCGCCCTCCTGTGACTGCCGCTGGGGCGGCCGGGGGCTCCCCGCCGGGGGATGCACAGAGCCGCCCCCGCCCGAGGTCGGTCATCCCACCCCTAAAGAGGGAGAATGAAACCCCCTCCCCGCGAGGAAAGGGACCCCGGCCAGGGGGGAGCCGGGAACGTGGGGCAATGACCCAGGGACTCCAGGTGGACAGAGAGTGGGGCTGGCCGGGGGGCTGGGGCTGGACAGAGGCAGTGTTGGGGCTGGATAGTGGGGCTGGGGGTTTCTGAGTAATAGGGAGTGTGGATGCTGGTTGTCCCCCAGACTGTGGTAAGGGAGGATGCCATGGCCCGGCTGGCCACCTGCCCCGTATTCCAGGGTGACCTTTGGGATCCAGGCAGGTAGCGCACACCCACCCACTGACATGGCGTTTTGTGCACAGCCCCCTTCGCATGGCTGCGCCCATCCCTCCTGGCTTGCAAATCAAACGTGACAGTGAAAGATTTTTGCAGGTGCAAACGCTATTGTTTAAAAGCCAGCATGCAAAAAACATCCTGCCCGAGGCCAGACCCTTTTGGAAGCTCTTGGTGTGCATATTCCTAAAGGACCAGGGCCTTTCAAATGTCACTGCACATCCCTCCATTGCTGCCTGACTTCTTAGGGCCCCAGCCAAAAGGGTGATAAATCCTTCTCCTGACCTAGAGAAACACCCGATGAAGTGAGCTGTAGCTCACGAAAGCTCATGCTCAAATAAATTGGTTAGTCTCTAAGGTGCCACAAGTCCTCCTTTTCTTTTTGCGAATACAGACTAACACGGCTGCTACTCTGAAACCTCTTCTCCTCAGTGGCTAGCCTCCTTTAGGACTCAAGAACATTGATTCTTGCTGGCTCTCTCTGCTTTAAAATGTCCCCGCCGCTCCAGCTGTACCCCTAGTAAAAGCTGAGGGTTTGCAAACATTGGCTCAGTCAGTGGGTTTATTAAAACCAGGGGTAAATAGCAATATAGTATATAGAGCAGCAATATAACTAACACAAGACTGTACAAACTGTAAACTGAGCCACCTGATATCGCTAACCTTACTGGCTGAAAAAGAAGAAAAGCAAGTCCTCTGAATAGGATTCAAATCCTCTGAAAAGCGAGTTCCCAGAAGAGGAGTTTACCCTACAAGGAATTCCTACCCAGTGAGAGAGTACATTCTCCTGCTCTATGAGCCTGATCCAAAGCCCATTGGCCTTCATGACAAAAGATACCCACTGACTTTACTTGGGCTTTGGATCAGTCCCTCTGTGTATGTGGAGAGGCAAGTAGGAAGAGACTCAGGTGATGAGATTCACTCTATGCAATGCAATGTGAAACCACAGGGCTGCCCAATCTGTAGCTCTTGGAACTGACTGCAAAATATCTACAGAAGGCTGGGAGACGGAGACCAAGTCAAACTATGTGGTATAGATCATCACTGGAGTGTCTGATCTAATACATAAATGGAAAACAGAGATGGGGTGTTCATGCAGGGGACAGTGGGTCTGCACCAGCTTGTTTAAGATTTACTGAGTTTGATTGGTCAGGAGTTCATGTATGTAGGGAGAAGACTTGTCTACACTAGAAAGTTTAGCAGCAGAAGTGCTATGGGCATTGCTATTCTGGCAGAGTGCATTCACAGTGGGCTGCCTTTGCCAGTACAGCGTGTCTTCACAGAAACAGGCAGGATCGGCAAAAGATGTGTGGCACTGTGGTAGGATCCCGGTGTCCCCCACGCTGCTGTCTGGTGTGGTACCTTGTGGAAATTTTTGCAGTGTAGAATGGGGCTGTCACCATGTATTGTGGGACAGCATCACCCCTCCCAGGGAATTGTGCAAGTCTGGGGACAAATTTCCAGAGATCTGTCCCATTTTATAATCTACTCTTTCACGCTGTTTGTCCTTCTCACTAGCAGAAATCTGGATGCCGCACTGATCAACGCAGCTGTCTTGTCCATTTCAAGGACAGGACAAGGCATACGGTACCAGCCAGCCATTCAGCAGCAGCAGGGTTACTGAAGATGAGTGGAAGATACAGATGGAGGATGAAGCTGCATTCACTGCAGGCATTCACTGACCAACGGCACACGGAGCAGCAGTTCTGGGTCCATACAACGAGCCAAGTGGTGAGGCTGGATTGTGATACAAATCTGAGACCACCAGAAGTGGTTGCAGAACTTTCAGACGCAGAAGGCCACATTCCTGGAGCTGTGTGCTGAGCTCAGCCCAGCCCTACAGATACCAAGAGGAGAGCTGCTCTGACAGTAGGGAAACAGAGCCGATCACTATCTGGAAGTTTGTACACCAGATTGCTATCCGTTGGTGGGCAGCCAGTTTGGTGCTGGAAAATCTGTGGTGGGGGCAGTGGTGTTCAAGGCCATGAAGTGTGTCCTGCTGCACAGACTTGTCATGCCAGACAACCTCCAAGAATTACTAGATGGATTTGATTCGATGGGTTTCCCTAACTGTGGGGGGCAATAGATGGGATGCACGTCCCCAATTCGACCACCCTCTCGCCTTACCTCTGAGTGCATAAACAGAAAGGGGTACTTCTCCTTGGTTACGAAAGCATCAGTGGGTCACTGTGGATGATTTACTGACATTTAATGTTGGCTGGCCAGGGAAGGTCCACGATGCTCTGGAATGCAGGACTTTTTGGAAAGCTGAAAGCAAGGATGCTCTTCCCGGACTGTCTGATTGACTTTAACGGCGTCGCAATGCCACCTGTGATTCTTGGTGACCCAGTCTACCCTTTGCTTCCATGACTCATGAAGCCATGCACTGGCAACCTGGACAAAAGCAAAGAAAGATTTAACTATCACCTGGGCCAGTGCACGATGGCTGTGGAATGGCCTTTGAAGGGCCGATGGAGATGTTTCATGTCAAGGCTAGATCTCAGTGAGGAAAATATTCCTAATTCAGAGCGTCCTCTGACGGTGTGCGTTACCCAGTGTGTTACTTTGTGTTATTGTACATACACTAATGGGTTTATCAACTGCTTTTGGGGAAGGGGGGCTATTGCTTTGGGGGACTTTCCCCTCTGTATTATAAGACAAGGAAAATAAAGCTGGGTTTTCACAAACTAGGACTTTTATTAAACTTCATTTTCAAACTAAAGTGCAAGTTGGCCACGCACAGCTTCATCAAAGCAGGAAGTGGGCGCATTCAGAGCAGTTCTCATTATTGCCTACTCAGACTGAAGGCTGGGGACACTGCTGCTGGAAGGATTGGAGTCTCAAGGAGGAAGCATACGACCTTGGCCAGAAGGAATCGTTCTCAACGTTGCTTAATGGCTGCTAGAGTGCAGGGGTTTGGGTGTTTGCTCATTAATGTGCTCTAGCATCTGGGTTCGTTGTTTTAAGTCCTTCAGGATGATGTGGTGCACCTCTTGATCCTGCTGTCTTTCCTGTCGGTCTGTCTGTCTCTCCTTGAGCGTACATTCCCACCTTTCCCGAGTCTCACTGGTTTCAGACTGGGCAGTCCAAACTAATCAGAGAACTATCTTCTCTTATCCTTTTCATTTGCCTCCTTATCATGCTGAGTCACTCAGCAGGTACCCTGGCAAGGTCTGAGATAAGGAACCAGGCAGAGAGCCATTGTTAGGTGAAAAAGGGGGATCCCAGACACAGGAGAAGATAGACGGGAAAACATAGGGAGCTAAAAGTGTGTAAAAATATGCAGTCTCACAATCACGATTGCTTCATGAGCACACAGAGAAAGAGACCAAGAGAGTGTGTTCCCCCTTTAAAGGTCTCTTCTTCATTCTTTTTGTCTCTATCACTGTCAAGAGAAGGAACTGTGGCCGCAGGTCTAGCTCAGGGCTTGTAAGTGTACTAGTGTACTGGGGGAAATGAGATGATTGAACTGCTATGACTTCCTCAGCAAATACATCAGTCTCCCCTCTCCTACGCTAGATCCTGTCCCTTCCCCTCCCTCAAGCTAGTCTTGTGCGTTTGGGTTTAGTTTCACTTTTGCAGAGGATATAAACTGGCTCCCTTCCGAAGCTGGTTTTTGGTTAAAGTGACTTGCCCAAGGTGATACGCTGTGTCAACATCAGAGCAGGGAGTAGACTTCATGATTGCCTGCGTCCTAATAAGACCACTAGACCGAAAGTCTCCCTGAGTTATTTCAAAGGAAATAAAAAGGCCAAAGAAGTTAGGGTGACTCCCTTTTGAACCCCAGAAGACACTTTACTAGTCTACACCAAAAGACTGAAATGTTTGAATCAATCAGGGGCTGTTTTGTAACCAAGGCTGTTTTGTAACCAAGTCCCAAAATGTGGTATATTTTCAAAGTGTGGATGGGCCATGAGAGAGAAGTCAGAAGTTCACAGCTGACACAGAATTTGAAAGTGCATATATCATTCCTTAATCTCTTGTACAGTTTCAGAGGTGTAACACAAGGTCGTGCATGACACATTGCTGTGATCCTTGCTGGTAATTTATATAGTGCCTTGGATCCAAAGAGTCCAAAACCTGCCACAAGTTTAGAGTTGTCTCCTGCTCATGTGACCAGTCCTTCATCATGTCTCTAGTTCCATTGACTGTGGAGTTTGTAGTGTGCTTTGGGATATCTGAGTAGAAAGTGCTGTTTAAATGCCCACGTGGAACTACCTATTATTTATAAAGTGCTAATCTGGTAAAACCACTCAGAGAATATGTGGATTATAAATAACAGATCCAGCAAAGGAGGTGGAGGCTCACCAGCTAGATTTAGATGCCAAACATTGCAGCTATTACTATTTAGTTCTGTTCGGAAACATACAAGGCAGGACGTGTGTTAGTTAACCCAGGCTTTTGCACCACTTCCAGCACCAGACGAAGGTTGGCTGTGCATACAGATCAGAGCAACTGCTATAATGAACCAAAAAAGACTCCCAAATTCTCCCAGATTGCACCACTTCAATTGTGTAAGAGACTGAAGCATGACTCACTATTTCCACATTCCATTTCAGCTAGGATATGCTTCTCTTTATACTCTCATTTCCCTGTTTCACTCAGGGGCCCTGTCTACACTACAAAAATCTGTAGCTGAGATTTTCAAAACCCTTCTGAAAATCAGGATGCCTCAAGTTGGATTCCTAAAAATGGAGACCACCACAACAAGTAGCCACTCTTAAAAATCTTGGCCATATAGGATTGCACAGCCATGGTACAGAACTGTGGTAGCTGACACATTCCCAACACAAGTTGGTCATCTGGTAACAGTAACAACTTGTGTTTTTATGGGGTTCCTGGATTGTGCTACAACCTTTGGCCTTGCAGGGCACATGATTCAAGGGGATCTCTCAGGTGAGGCAGGACTATGTGCCTGAGTAAAGTTTGCCGGACTGGTCCCTTATACCAACCACACACTCTTACAAGGGTTCAGAGTAACAGCCGTGTTAGTCTGTATTCGCAAAAAGAGAAGGAGTTAGTCTCTAAGGTGCCACAAGTACTCCTTCTCTTCTTACAAGGGTGTAATTAATGGCTTCATTCGCCCAATCCTCATAGCAAATTTATTACCTTTGTTTTATTTATTATTTGTTAAGGCTCTGCAATTATTATCGGTATTACTGTAGCTCTTGGATACCCAAATGAGGGCTCAGGGCTCTATTGTTCTTGGAGCTGAACAAATATCGAATGAAAAGACATTGCCTGCCCCAAAGAGATTGTGCTTGGCCCTGTACAAAACCCAAATTGGCTCTGCCCTGAAGAGTTTATAATCCAGGGCTGCATCAGCACTCGGATTATTTCCATAGAGTGTCCCCCTGGGGCAGCTCCACCAAGGGTAGCAATCGTGGGGAGGTGCTAATGCAGACAGGAATCCAGGTGACTGATTGCATTTTAAGCACGAACCCTGTGACATCGAAACCCTGTTCAGGACAGGTCTAGACAACACAGTGGCTAAAACACAGATGGCAGCAAATGCCTTGTCTGCCAAGGGACTGTCATTACTATGTGGTTATATGGAGCCTAGGACCTTGACCTGGTTAGCCTCTAGGTATTACTGCAATATAAGTGTTAAATAATAATCATAAACTAGCCTTTTCACCTTCACAGCCAGCCCTCGAGCTGAATTAGTGATAGTAACTGTGGAAAATGTTCATACTGAAGTCCTAGGGTGAAAATCCAGTCTCTACGGAAATCCACATCGAAACCTTCATTGACTTCAGTAGGGCCGGGACTTTGGCCCAAATCCCCAAAAGTACTTAGATACCTAACTCCCATTGATTCCAATGGGAATTAGGCACTTTTGAGGATTTGGGAACTTCATCCCTAGTGTAGAGATGGAATGGAGAAGATGGGACAAATGGGAAAGGAAGATAATTTAGTGGGCTTTGTTGCTGGCTTACTACCTAGTGGCGCATTGTGGGGAGCGCTCCTCTTCCTGTCCAGCGGTGTAGCCAGCCAATGCCTTGGAAACCCCAGTACTGGAGAAAAGGACACTGTCATATATATATAGAAAAATCTCCCCACTGTATTTTCCACTGCATGCATCCGCTGAAGTGAGCTGTAGCTCACGAAAGCTTTTGCTCAAATAAATTTGTTAGTCTCTAAGGTGCCACAAGTACTCCTTTTCTTTTTGTGTCATTCCAAAGACAATTCCATGCTATTGTTGCAATCTGTTCTCCATGAGAAGTGTTCGCAAAAGCACGATGTAGATGCGGCACTGTGCAGGTCTCCTGACACCCTTCAACACTTTCATTCAGTCCAGAGCAAGACATCATGTACTATTATAGTTTATGAGTGCCATCACTTGGATTGATGTGATTGCCATTTAGTGCATGCCATTCATTTCCTCTTGTACAATCAAGCATTTTCCTTCCCTTTGTTCTTCAGTGTATTGTGTAGTTCATTCATCCCTAGTTATCATTGTGGGATTGTGTGCCATGGACTCAAGTGACTCAGAAATGTCTTAATGATCCCATGGATCTGAAAACAACTAGAGCCATTATATGCCTGGTGCATTTGCACGGCTCCCACGCGGATCAGGGCTATTTTTGATCTCTGCTGTGTTTTGCTTGTACCTTGTAAATTGCCTTGCTGTCTAACTTTGTTGCACTCTCTCCGGCTGCCCCTGTTGCATTCCCTGGGCCCGATAACTAAAGCAACACAAACACAGTGGAAGAGATAAGCAGGAAGTTACGGAAGCTCCAGGGAGAATCCAGCAGCACAAAAGCTCGTTAATGGGGCATGGAGCTCTTCACAGCTAGCTCCCTGGTTCAGAATAGCTCAGCTGAGCTGTGACAACCTGCAGGCTGCTTGGTGGCCTATGCCAAATATGCTGGTGGTACCAGTCCAATTGCTACTGGCCTGGAATTTATCACTCAGCTGGCTCCCTTCTTGGCGGTATAATAGGGAAGCTAAAGGCCACTGAGCATTCTCCCCTCTAGAGTCTGGTCCTTCAAGGGCAAGGTTGAAGCACATTAGCAGGGCACTGGGGGAAGCTGGCACTGGTGCCCATGCTGTCTGTATCTGTTCTGTGGTGATGGAGAGACCCTCACTCTCCAGGGCTGTCAATCTTGCCTTTCTCTCTATTTGCTCAGGGTCTGAGCCAAAGACAATGTGAAAGACCCCAACTGACTCCCATGGGCTTGGATCAGGCCCTGAATTGTTTTGTGTTAATTGTGAGTGGGATTTCCATTTCTGCAGAACCCGTGGTAAGACATTTAAGCTTCAAACACTCACCTCTTGATCCCGGGGCACACAGTATGAAACCAAAGAGCAGATGCAGGATTTGAGCAAGTCTTCATCTTATGAAGCCTTAATCAAAAGCCTTGAGAGATCACTCATGGGATACTTCCCTGGGGTTGATCGTACCAAGGTAGGTGAGAATGCCTGATGGAGGCTGCTTTTAGGGACTCGTGAAACACATGCTCATGCAAGGCGCAGCCAGGGAACCAGCAGCCTTGATTCTTTCTAATGGAAACCATGTACAAATGGCAGCATTTCCACCATGCTTTATGACACACAGACCCTGAATAGCATGGGCTTCAAACGCGCAGTGCTTTAATGGCTTGAACCTGAAGCAGTTGCCTGCACTGTGGGTTGACCAGCGTAATGAGCAGTAAGCCACCCCGAAGCTAAAATTAGTTCAGCCCATTACAGAGCAGAGAGAGATTCCCAAATGGTTTAATTTGTGCCTCTCTGGGGCTTGCAAAGAGCCTCCTCATCTCCCTTTAACTCATCTTTTCGGCAACTGTCACTTGTGGACAGGAATGGCCCCGAGGTTCAGCGATATTTGCAGAGCAGGCAGCTGCTGACATGATTATGGCAAATCAGCAGGTTGGCCTCTCTCTTTCATTTCTAATGACGCTCACCTTGGAGCAGCAGCTTCACACCACGTGTCATTTCTCTAGAGCTGAATTTTAGGGGAGGATCTCTCACTCCCCTTAACGGCATGTGCACTCCTTAAGGAAGGGCGCTTTTGAAATTGCTCCATGAAGTCCTGCTATGTTTGGTTTGGGGATTGTCCAAAGCCCATTGAGGTCAGTGGGAGACCTTCCAGAGCCCATTGGGTCAGGCCCTATACTGCCTGCAGCCGTAGAGAAGCTGACCCTGCATGAATGCTTCATCTGCAAGAGCTTAACCTTTGAAAGTGACATGCAGAATTGGGATTTCTTTGATTTTCCTTCCTCTGATTTTTCTGGGGTTAATGCTCCAAAGGCAGCATGGCCATTGATTGCTGCAGCGGGGCTGGGACACCCTGGAAGAGAACTGGAGAATCCATAGATGTAACCAGCATTAGCATAACTCCTCTTTCTCTGCAAGGGCTGTCACGTTCCCGAAGACATTGCGCGGGCTAGCTCAGAAAGGCTTTGCGGCCCCTCAGCAGTAAGTCAGGTCTTGCAGCCTGAGCCAGGCTGCTCTGTGGTGGGGTCTGAGATGCTGCTGGGCTCAAATTCAACAGCTTGGGGTGTTATTTACTTGACAGCTTTGCCTTCGGTTGCACTGTAATTCAGAAGGCGGGTTTTGAACTGGTGCAAGTATCAGGCGGTTGCATTCCCATCTCATGCTAAGTCAGTTGAGCACGGCGCCCACAGGCTGAAGCTCACCTCTGGGTAGAACTTTTCTAGTCAATCCCCTTAACATCATGTCTTGATCTGGAAAGCTTTTATCTTTTTGCAGTGGATTCTTTGTTCCCCCTGTCCCCACACCCGAGTGATAGATCTAGCAGTATCTCTTGATTTAGAACAGCAGCATCCATTTTTGCAGGCACTAATCGCCTAATGTAACCTTTAAACAGCTAACTAATCCTGCTAGCCAGGGTCTGGTTGTCTAAATGCTGCTCTTTGCACCCGCACTTAATTGCATCTATGAAAACAAAAGCGAGGCTGAGGTCCCTCGTAAAGCCTAACAGCACAGTGATTTGTCACTGCGTTTGCTGCTGTTTGAATCTGCTTACAGCTTGATATGATGATTTGCACCCACTAGGGAATACACACTATGGCCCACATCCTGCAGTGAGCTCTACGTGGGCAGACCCCTTCCTCTACACAGAGCGCCGCTATCTGGGGCGGGGCTTCACCAGCGCATGGGGATCTGCGCCCGCAGAGCTCATGGCAGAATTGGGGCCCATGGCACAATCAGACTAGCAACAACCATGTTGGAAAGAGGTGTCCTGGCAGAGCCCTATCAGCTAGGTTTTGAACATGGTTGTCATCAGCAAACTAAGGGCCAGATCTAAGAAATCTGCAACTGACTGATCAGCTCAGAACTTTGGCCTTTAAACTCCAGGTGTTGGCTATAACATTGGCAGCACCACCCCTTATTATGAATCTGGGCTGTTAGAGAGCCTAGACTTCCCCTGCTCTGTGTTGGCTAATTGCATTCTTCCTGCTGCTTGGAGCTGGACCCAAATACTCATGCTTTAGTCCTAATTCTTGGACAGAAATCATACTACAGTGTAGCTACTGCCACCCGAATTGTGGGTTTGTCTTAAGGGTTCCTTCACAAATTCCTCCCTCAAATTCTCTTTTGGCAGTGAGGATGCGCTTGTGTCCTATTTCTTATTATATACACAGCATTATAAAGTTGTTGTTATTGGGCCTTTAGTCAGACTTTACACAGCGGAGCGGGAACTTTGTGTGTGCTCTTCCACATTTTCCTATCACAGCGCGCGGCAACGTTACACAAGATTTTAGGGCAGAAAATGGAGACGAACATATCCTGATGAAACAGCAGAGGGAAGTTAGGGAGGTAGAATATAATTACTCAAACTGGAATCTGACCAGACCACCATGGGTAATACCCTCACTCCTGCAAAAAGGGCTGAGATCTTGGTTTTACAGCCACAAGACATTACCTCAAGCCACCCAGAACCTTTTCATGCCACACTGGGGTGGGTGACCATATTTCCCAAAGAGAAACAGGACCCCCCGAGCCGGTTGCCTGAGTGCCCCTCTCCCCACACAAGACTGTTGCCCATGGCTAGAACCCTGGGAAGGGGCCGTCAGGAGGCTGTGCCCCCACTCCCCGGAATCCTGCTCCCCGCCCCCAAAAGCTGCAATGCTGCCTCCCCTCCCCAGCTCTGCCTCCCCCGCTGCAGGGGGGGAGCCTGGCATCTCTGCTTGCCCCACACATGTTCCTCCACACTGCACCCCACTTTGACCAAAGTGGGCACTTGTCCTGTTTGCTCCGCCAACCGATCAAGTCAGCAAGAGCAAATGCCTCCTTTCGAAAAAAATGTTGGGATGGCAGGGACAGGGCGTAAAAAAGGGACTGTCCTGGGCCATGTGGTCACCTTTCTGACCTAGTACTGACTCAGGGAGAATGACACCTACTGTCTAACCAACACCACTCTTTCCCACAGTGAAGTTAGCCTGGGCAACTCATTGCCACAAGATATTATGGAGATCACGAACTTAGCAGGGTTTAAAAATGAACTGGACATTTATATGCCTAACAAGCGTATCCAGAGTTATAATGGCAAGAACAACAAAAAGAATATTGGAAGGACTATAAACCCTCAGACGTCAGAGCATAAGACAGACTCCAGCTATTGGGAGTTGGGAAGAAACCTTTCTCTGTGGGCAGGTTATTCCATAGCTGCCTAGTGCCAGGCTGGTTTCCAATCTTCTTCTGAAGCAGCTGATGCTGGAGATGGTATATGGGACTGGATGGAGCCCCAGAGTAGCACAATTCCTATGCACCATTGTCAGAAGCACCTAGGTGTTCCTCAGAGGTCATGGACCTAGCCTCACAAAGGCTCTCTGGTGGGCTCCTGTCCCAGGGATGGAGGCAGGCAAGGAAGCAGAAAGAGTTGGGGAAAGGCTAACTATCATCTCTTTATTTACATCGCAATCAAATGCGCATGCAACACGTCACAGGATGTACTACAAGGTAACAGCCCTGCCCCACCTTCCTTCACCAGAAACTTTATTGTCTGTTCACTAGGAAAACTGCATTTCCCCAGAAAACTCCTAAAAATAATAATTAAAAAACCCCACACTCCAAAGGAGAACCAAATGAGTGAGAGCTGCAGGCCAGGATGTTATCTTCAGCCCGTCCCAACCAGCTTGTCCTCCATGGGAGAGAGAGGAAGGGATGGGGAGGGGACAGCCTCGGAACGCATAGTCTGCTAACTGCAGTGGGAATAAAAATAGGGCATGGCCTCGTGGCTAGGTGACCCTCCTTCCAGCCTTGGCTGCTGGTTGAAGAAAAGCAAAACCAGCATCTCCCTGTGTCCCAATGCCGCGGTGCTGACTCCAGGGACGGACCCTCTGGCTAACTGCACCAGCCCCCAATGGAGTCCTCTTGCCAAAAGCCCCCTCATGAACCTGCCTGGTCACTCAGATCAGACTGCATGCTGAGCAACTGGTCCTCTGAAAGGCAGCATGCCGGCTGGCACCCCTCGCCAACCGCAATAACTAGACTTTGCCCTTCTGTAGCACAGTGCACCTGAGGGTCTGAAAAGTGGGTCACCAACATGAATGAACTGAAGGAGGGAGGGAGATATCTCCATTTTACAGAAGGGGAAACACAGAGGCACAGAGCTGTAGAGTGACTCACCCTGGCCCCACAGCGAGTCTCTGGCAAAGCAAGGAACAGATCTAAGATCCAGTGACTCATCACCTGCACATTTAGGCCCAGATCCTCAGGTGGGGTGTAAAATGGGCCCAACTCCCCTGAAGTCAGTGGAGCAGCAGCCACATACACCGGCTGAGGTTCAGGTTCTTATCTTCCAAATTACTCCACACAGACACTGAAGTGAGGGTTCTGGACAGAGTCACCAGCGAAGGCAGGTGTTTGTCTAGTGTGTGGCAGGAGATATCACTAAAGCACTGCCTAGCCGTGCATCACTGTCCCACAGTCCTAGGCAGAGAAAAGAGACTGACTGGCTGTGGGCGATAAGCCATAGGGAAAGCAAGAATTTCAGGGCTGCAGAGAATGGGCATGTCCCATGCAATGGTCCGACTCAGGGTATCCAATTTCCTGGTCATCTTCTCTGATCTCCCATATAGGTTCCAAGCAGGAGAGAACAAGGACACCCACCCACCTGTCCCAGAACCTAGGATTCCTAGGGGAGCTCCTCCCAGTCTTCTCACAAGAAATAACCAAGGGGAAAGACTTAAGCCCTGGCTTCCATTCGACCTAAAGGAAGCAACTTTAGCTGCAGTGAGAGGAGAGTCTTGGATTCTCTTTCCCTCTCAGGGGAGAGGATATAAGGCCCCTTTCCCCTGTTTCAGAGGCTCTCAGCTCAAGGGTCATGAACAGGTGTCAGGGGACCACAATCCCTCTGCTAGATGGGAGAGGGGGTTCCAGCGAGATGGGAGAGATGTCCGGGGGGTGGTCCTGGGATAGAAAAGGTTGAGAACAGCTACCCTCATCTCATCATCAGAATCAGTCTCGTTGGGGCCTCGCCCAGTCAGAGCCTGCAGCTTCAATCATTTGGTAATTTCCCCACCCCTCCCCACTGCTAGTTATAAATAACTCGTCCCTGACCCTCCGGGTTGGAAATGAATCTCTGCCCTCTTCTACACGTTAATGAAAGATCCCTGATCACCACTGGCTGACTCCGGCTCCACACAACGCCCTTTCCTCCGGGTCACTCTTCGGTTCCGGTGAAATTTGGCGTAGCAACGTAGCCCTGCATGGAAGACACAGATGAGGAGTGTGAGATGGTCCAACTGCTCTGGGGAGTAATCTGGGTGTGCGTGCATAGACACACACACACACACGGAATTGTACTGGAGTCTGCGTGTGTGCTGGTGAATAGAGCCGGAATTAGGCCGGTCCTCATCTTACAGTAGGGGAAGTGGAGGCAATCTCAGCAGTGAGCACAGGGTCAATGGCAGAACCCACCACAATGGGGACTGTCCCACGAACATAACGTTGGGTGAGCCATTTGGACCAGAATGGCAGAGAAGTCCCATCACCTGCATTGGACCTCGTAGGGCTTATTGTTTTCTTGTCTCTATTTAGCTCACTGATCAAAGGTTACGTCTGCTCGTTTATAGCTGAGATTTCATTGGTGCCGACAGAGCGTTTCACAGGCTCTTCAGAAATTCCATAGAGCGCACTGACAACAGTAAGGAAAATCCATTGCTTGGTCTCCCCCGATTACTTCCTATTACTGTCTAAGTGATCGCTCCACTGGGAAATGAGGGTTAACGTGTGGCTGTAATAGCAGCAATGGTCGGGGAGCTCCCCTCGCTACTTTATCGCTCTTAAACTTCACGAGAGGAGGCAGAGGCTTCTGACAGCAGTGACTGGGGCCCGATCCAGAGCCCACGGAAGTCCATAGGAGTCTTTCCATTGACTTCTGTGGGTTTTGGATCAAGTCCTAAAGTGTAGGGAATATGTGATGCTGGTTGAGGTAGCCTTTGGTGAAGAATATCTGTATACTGGGAAAGCAGCCTCTGTTTTAAGAAGATACCAATGAACAGCCTTCCTAATAAGGGTGTTTCACTCTGGGAATTTGCCCAAGTAATTCAGCTGTGGCTGGGACATGGCACATTTGTCTTTTGGTGCCTCTTCTTCGTTAGCCTCTTGTCAATCAGAAACATGCTTTACAAACTAGGAAAGTATTGTGACAAAGTTCCTCCTCTGCCGTGGTGGGTCCTGGGCTTTTGGGTGGATTTGCTCGCCTCAGAGGTTCACGGCAGCCCTCAGTTTGGCCGCTTCTGCTAGAGGCTCAAATCTGCCGTCCACTCAGCTAACCTCGTCACTGGCCAGCATGGGGGAAATGGAGAACAATCCCTGCAGTCTCTGGGTCCCACCTAGTGGGTCGGGAACAGGCCAGATCCCTTTCCAAATTAGACCTTCCCTTCTGGCGTTTCTCACAGACCAGGTCAACTCCTCCTGTGTCCGATCAGGAGTTGGGGGGAACCCGGGCCCACCCTCTACACCAGGTTCCAGCCCAGGGCCCTATGGATAGCAGCTGTCTACAATGTCCCCTGTATCAGCTGTGTGACAGCTGGGCTGTCCTGGGCTACTTCCCCATGGCCTTCACCCAGCACCTTCTTTATCCTCACTGCAGGATCTTCCTCCTGAAGCCTGATCACGCTTGTACTCCTCAGTCCTCCAGCAGCATACCTTCTCACTCCCTGTGTGCCCCCTCACAAACTGATGGGAGGTCCTTTTTAAACCAGGTGTCCTGATGAGCCTGCCTGCCATAATTGATTCTAGTAAGTTCTTAATTGGCTCCAGGTATCTTAATTAGCTTGCCTGTCTTAATTGGTTCTAGTAGGTTCCTGATTGCTCTAGGGCAGCTCCTGCTCTGGTCACTCAGGGAACAGAAAACTATTGATCTAGTGGCCAGTATATTTGCCTTCGACTGGACTCCTGTACCCCACTGGTCTGGGTCTGTCACAGTAATTACAATGTTGGGCCAGCTGGTGCAAATCCAGGTAGCTCCACTGAAGACAATGAGGTACGCTAACTTAGGGGCTGGCCCTTGGTATTGCTGGAAGGTGCTGCGTGGACAGCCCTGGGAACAAGAGCCCTCTTTTGCTCCACAGAGCAGGGACAGCACAGGTTGGGCAGTGAAAGCTTCCCCTAGAGAGAGACCTTTTCAGGGGTGAGAGGGGACTTCAGTCTCCCTGGCTTCTGCAACGAGACAGCCAACAAAATTGCCTTTGAGTGATGGATTTTATGGTGTGGGCAGTTGTCCACTGGGAACTAGACTGATGTCACAGGTCACTGAACAGATGGCACTTGTATTTGGATACCACTGCTCTGAGCTGCATTCAGGCCTGTCTACCAAGAGGGGAAAGATTCTGCATTTCATTACCAATGCCCCCAGGCCATTCAGTTCCCCCATAAGAAAAACACATATGATCACTTTAGATAAGCTATTACCAGCTAGAGAGTTAGTTTGTGTGTGTATGGGGGTGGGGGGGTGAGAAAACCTGGATTTGTACTGGAAATGGCCCACCTTGATTATCATGCACATTGTAGGGAGAATGGTCACTTTGGATAAGCTATTACCAGCAGGAGAGTGAGTTTGTGTGTGTGGTTTTTGGAGGGGGGTGAGGGAGTGAGAGAACCTGGATTTGTGCAGGAAATGGCCCACCTTGATTATCATACACACTGTGAAGAGAGTGGTCACTTTGGATGGGCTATTACCAGCAGGAGAGTGAGTTTGTGGGGGGGGGGGAGGGGGCGGAGGGTGAGAAAACCTGGATTTGTGCTGGAAATGGCCCAACTTGATGATCACTTTAGATAAGCTATTACCAGCAGGACAGTGGGGTGGGAGGAGGTATTGTTTCATAGTCTCTGTGTGTATATAATGTCTTCTGCAGTTTCCACGGTATGCATCCGATGAAGTGAGCTGTAGCTCACAAAAGCTCATGCTCAAATAAATTGGTTAGTCTCTAAGGTGCCACAAGTCCTCCTTTTCTTTTTGCGAATACAGACTAACACGGCTGTTACTCTGAAACCTGACATATGATCAGAGCTTCGCTCAACTCCAAATTTATCCTACCACCGTATCTCATGGGATATCGACATACTTGTCATTAACTTAACCAGCCTAAACATGAAACAGGGCCTGGGGCAGCCCCACTGGGATTTCCATAGAAGCATGCTCCTGAGGCCAATTTAGAGCAGCATCATGTTTGAATAAGGTCCTTGGTCTAGAATATCCTGCTACCATGTACACCTCTGAGAAAAATCTACCTAGAAAGTATATAGCACGGTGCATCTTCAAAGCCCCTTACAGACATTAATGGATTATTGCTAACACTCCTCCGCCGAGACTGGAATGGAGGGATTAATTTCCCTACTTTGCAGGTAAGGAAATAGAGAGATTAAATGACTTGACCATGGACATGTAGTAAATTAATGGCAGAGACAAGATTAGAGCTCAGGGGTCCCGGCTCTCAAACTGCTAGACCCCACTTCCCCGCTATAATCTCTGTAGCCAGCCACTGAACCAGCGATAAACAGAAAACAAGGACTTGGGGGGTCTCCCACCAGTGATGAGCTGAACTCACCTTGAGTGCACATGCAGTCGTCGTAACATTTGTTGTTAAGGCCTCGATTGTGCGGTTTGCAGAGGTGCTCACGCAAGTCACAGCAGGATCCTGCCAACACAGTGAGCGAGCCATCAAGAGATGGTCAAAAGGAGAGAGAATGCTGTTGAATTATCTCCCCACCTGCACCCGCCTTGAGCAGGAATTCCTCCAGGACACAGTGCATTGTCTGAACATGGATGTTCACAGCAAACGCCACACTCACCTTGCCACACCACCCATTTCTCAAAATTAGAATAAATTAGAGGGGGATGTCACCCCTCCCTCCCCCGACCCCAGCCACAGAATCCAGGGCTGGATTCCAAACACTCCAGAGTCTGCAACCAACTCTGCAATGAATGAAATTTGTTTTTATGAGGCTCGTGCTCACCTGGAAGGCAGTCAAGGTGATGGTCACATGGCTCTCCTTCAGCTGCCATGGTTTCATTTCCACTGTTGGGGCTCTTACTACGGTGTTTCTCTAGGGAGAAGAGCAAATAACTGATGGAATTCAATGGGGCTGTACCTTTTCCAGCAGCCTGAACCTTCCTGCCAAATGGGGTGGTTAAGGAGCAGCATTTCTCTATTAGGTGCTAAGCTACTTTGACCTTCTCCCATGTTCCTTCTCACTAGTCCAAATGACCAGCACCCGCACTGCTCACGGGGAACAGAAGGCCTTTGAAAGCTTCTGAGATCAGCACTCCTTCCTAGAGGTAGGCCCAGAACCAAGCCATCCCTAGATCCAAACAGCCTCAAACTTGAGAGACGTTCTGATCTGGATCCAAACTTCTACAGTTCAAGTCTCATCTCTGCTCCTCACAGGCTTTGCTGCTTATTGAAATCTCCCTCGGCCTGAACCTAACCCAAACCACATCTTCTGGACCAGCTCAGGGCAAATTGCTCCAGAACATGAAATACAAGCGGATAGAGGGAGGGTTTAGCGGGAGTCAAAAGAATCAGCCCCAGCTAACGGAGATAGTTATAAAAACAATATTTTCAATGGCTAGATTCATGGATTAGCTCTTGAAAAATGATCACAGATTCCTTAGCCATTGACACTAACACTGTTCTCTTTCCAGCTGAACCTGACAATATCAGATAAATCACTTGATACAGCAGAGATGTAGTTCGCTCAGTATGGAGACTCGAACAGATTAGAGCACGATGTGTGTCAGATAATAAAATAAAAGGAAGAAGTTGGCAAATCTATGCCTTATGCCCTCAAAATGCCCTTCATGGTAGACAAAGGATTCAGTACGTTTTGCATGGCAATAGAGAAATGGAACTTTATAAAGCTAATCCTCATCTTGACAAGCACGCCCTCTGGGTACAGCCATAGCAGGGGTTAGGTATAATCAGCTGCAAAATCTAACTGATGCAATAAGACCACTTAAGCTTTTTGTCTGTCTCTCCTACTCCCCAGCCCCCCATGTCTGTCCTTCCGTTTCCTGGATAGCTGGGAACCCCAAGCCTGAGAGGGATGTTGGAGGGTACACGTAGCAATAGTAGGTCCCATGGAAGTTGGATACCTTTTTTCTTGGCAGATGGCCACATTTCTGGCTTGAGGTCTTCATAATCTGTCCAGTCAAACAGAGCCATATCCAGGGTGGGCATCACGTCCCCGTCTTGCCTGACACGGACCTGCAGGTGACAAGAAGCAAAGCAGTAAATAGTATGGTCTGTAGGGCCCCGCAGGCAAATTTCAGCATGTACTTTAAGGACACTAACCCCCCAGAAGTGGGGATTTTTACCCCCATTTTGCAGATTGTTCAGCATTGGCCTCACTCTGTTCCCAGTGAAGCCAAGGATTAAACTCCTGGCGACCTCAACAGGAGTAGTTAGGTCAATGCTGCGTGTTTCTGAAAATCCTACCCTGTGGCTCTAGAGCAAGTCAGTGACAGAGCCCAGGGCAAGAATTCCTGAGTTCCTGGCTTCTAGGCCTATCCTGGGTCCACTGGGACATGCTGTCTCTCAAAGTGAGCTCTTGTTCTATGCCAGGGCGCTTTTGGGAAGCTGAGTGGCTAGCAGGGGTGAGGAGAGATGTCTCAATCAAGGGAGGAGATCTTCCTGAGTGAGGAGGTGCTCTGGTGTCTCCGAGGAAAGGAGCTGCACTTTTTAGGAGAGCTTTTGTGTCAGACAATACACCTGGAAAGTAGATGCCTGAAAGGGGCAGGAGGGAACTGTAGCTCATGGGGAAGTCTTGGGGTCTCACACTGGTTGGGGAGAGGGTGTTTTTCAGTAGAGAGCTGATCATTGTGAGGGAGATGGGGGCACCAAGCAGCTACCTGTCTCCTCTCCCAGGATCCTGCTGGCTCCAGATGGGGATAGCAAGGCACCATCAGCCTCTATACCACCACCAAGCATGACTTAGGGGAGCTCAGCACCTAACTCCCTTAGGTTGCTTTGAAAATTCCAGCCAGTTGCAGTGGTGGAGAGTCCAGTGCGTTTAACAGGTGCACCTTTACCTGGGGCCGAAGGGACGTGGGTGGAAGAGCTGGTGGTTCCTCAGTAGAAACTGCTGTCTCCAGCATGGTGAAGGGGAGCACTGTGGGAGCCAGACCCGTGAATTCCTCCACCTGGAGGTTTTGAAACTGCCCCTCGAAGTTTTCAGGCTTCTTATACAATGAGCTTGGCTCAGGGTCAGGGCCTTTGCCTACAGAAGGTGACAAGGACAATGACATCATCTTCCTCATCCTTTTCCTTGCTAGGGGCCACAGAATTTCCCCTGGGGATAGTTACACCACAACACCACCTGCAGCCTTTGAATCTGGATACAGACATCAGATGCGCTTGGACCTTAAGGTCTGTGGGGTAGGAAAAGCAGTTCAAATCCGTCTCACTCCAAATCTATCTCTCCCAGGAGAAGTTCAGAAGGGGCTGACACAGACTATTATTTATTAATTATTATTATTAATAATCTGTGTTGTGGAAGTGCCAAGGAGGCCCAGCAGCCGATGGTGCTTGGTGCTGTGCAAACAGAACAAAATAACCTTTGCCCTGAAGAGCTTATCTGGGAATTCCATAGAAAGAAACAGGGCATGGCCACTGATTTAAAACTATATTATGAGATTCAGCCAATGCCAAGTGTGGTCAATAGGAGTAGAATAAGGCTGAGTGCTTTTGAGTAGTCCACCCTTCATTAGTAAGCTGTAATAGTTGAATTTAAATCAGTTTGAAAGCAATATAGCACCAGAAAGCACTGTGTGCACACACTTGTTTCGGTTTGAGAGGAGTTTATATTGGTTCCGTGTAAATCTGTTCCAAACTGACTGTTTAAGATAAACTGGCATAAGATTGTCCACACAGCCCTTTGTACAAGTTTAATTAAATCAGTTTAAATTTACACCTTAAGTTAAATTTATGACTACACAGGAAGATAGCAACTGTCCGGGAAAAATACTGCCTGAAACCAGCTACTGTGTTCTGTGTTCCCCCACCTAGACCTTGTGTGAAGCAGTCAGTCCCATAAGAAAGCAACCAAGGGCTCTTTCTTTTAGGGAGGGCAGAAAGAGATTGAGGTGAGCCCAGGGAAATATCAGAGGCCAAATTCTCAGTTGGTGTAAATTGGCATAGCTGCAATAGCTCTAACAGAGCGATGCTGATTTACAGCAGCTGAGGAACTGACCCGTGGAGTCGTGCATATACACAGCTTGAACTGAGAGGCAAAGCAGCCCCCTTGTTACATTAAAGTGACTTTTTAATTCTGTTAGTGTAATTTTGCACCTGCAAAATTTACGTTTCACACAACTTTGCTAAATTGGCTTGACTGAAAATCGTGAGAATTCAAGTTTTGCTGCTAAATAAATAAATAAAAATAATGTGGATGAAAATTGCTTTATGTATGTATGGATGGATGGATGGATGGATTTTCAATTCTGGTAAAGTTCCAAGGTCAGGATTGGAGGTTTTGAACATTGCTGAGATGTGTTTGTAAACCGGACTAGTTGAGGAAAAGCAACAACAATAAAACCCCCAAACAAGGCCAACACATCACAACCCTCATGAAATGTCAGGGTTTCCTTCCCTCCCAAAATCAGATCATTTTTACAAAACAGCAATGAACTGTTACAACCTGAGATTTCAACGTTTTCACATTTTCTTGTGCATATTTTGTACATATGCCCACGCACCGGATCACACCAGCCAAGCACACTGCTCCAAGACACCCTCCCATGCCCCTGTACACCTCTACACACACACACTGCCCATTCCCAATCACCCTCCTCCCTTACCCCCACAACCCTGATACACTGACCCTCTCCTCACACAGCCCCTCCCCAGCCACCTTCCCCCCCCACACACTTCCCCCAGACACCTTCCCATGCCCCTCTACATACACACACACACACACACACTGCCCATTCCCAATCACCCTCCTCCCTTACCCCAACACCCTGATGCACTCCCCCCCACACTGCCCCTCCCCAGCCACTTCCCCACGCACACACACCCTGACCCTCCCCGCACACACACTGCCCTTCTCTCCCACATTTCCCCTCCCCAGCCACCTTCCCCACACACACTGCCCCTCCCCAGCCACTTTCCCCCGCACACACACCCTGACCCTCCCTGCACACACACTGCCCTTCGCTCCCACATTTCCCCTCCCCAGCCACCTTCCCCCCACACACCGCCCCTTCCCCCACACACCGCCCCTCCAAAGCCACCTTCCCCACACACACACCCTGCCCCTCCCCAGCCACTTCCCCCCGCACACACACCCTGACCCTCCCTGCACACACACTGCCCTTCGCTCCCACATTTCCCCTCCCCAGCCACCTTCCCCCCACACACCGCCCCTTCCCCACACACACTGCCCCTCCAAAGCCACCTTCCCCACACACACACACTGCCCCTCCCCAGCCACTTCCCCCCGCACACACACCCTGACCCTCCCTGCACACGCACTGCCCTTCTCTCCCACATTTCCCCTCCCCAGCCACCTTCCCCACACACACTGCCCCTCCCCAGCCACTTTCCCCCGCACACACACCCTGACCCTCCCTGCACACACACTGCCCTTCGCTCCCACATTTCCCCTCCCCAGCCACCTTCCCCCCACACACCGCCCCTTCCCCACACACACTGCCCCTCCAAAGCCACCTTCCCCTCACACACACACTGCCCCTCCCCAGCCACTTCCCCCCGCACACACACCCTGACCCTCTCCGCACACACACTGCCCTTCTCTCCCACATTTCCCCTCCCCAGCCACCTTCCCCACACACCGCCCCTTCCCCACACACACTGCCCCTCCCCAGCCACACACACACACACACACTTTGCCCTCTGAAGCAGCCAGGAGACCCGGGTCCCTTTGGGGTCTTCTACCTCGGTGTTGTTTCAGCCTCTCCCTGCGGCTGTGCCGCCGGTGTTCCCGGTTTTGCTTCTTCCCCCTCTCCGACCCAGGGGACTGGTTCTCCCTCTCAGGATATGGGAACTCAAAGCCCAGAAACACGTCCTTCTGCTGCTTCAGGGCAGCAGGCCGTTGGACTGCTCCCTGGTCCTCTCCTGCTGGAGTCCCACTTGCCAGCCTGAGGGCCTCCTCTCCAGACACCTGCCCTCTGGAAGGCATGCCATGGGCCCTGTCCTTCTTGGCTCCACCAGGCCTGCGGTGGTGCCCTGCTTGGGGCTGATGCTGCCACAGCTCCTGGTTTTGAAGGTTGTTGTTATTCTCTGGGATGTTTTTGTCCTGGGTGCCAGGGTCCAAGGAGCCCACTGGGCAGATATCAGAGAGAACCAGGACACAGAAGAAAAAGAAAGGGGACAAGGAGCAGGAGGAAGATGCCATAATCCTGGGCGCCTTGCTGCACCTGAGATAAACATATAATCAACATCAAGTTCATCAAAGAATCCAGGCCTTATAAAGCCCACAAAACCCCCTTCTATCTTCCCCGCTCCCACACCAGGATTGAGATCAGCCCTTTAAACACAGCACACTCACTGGACCCACAGCTGCACTCCAGCCTTGGGGGATTGTATTTTTATCCCTTAATAGCACCACTCTGGATGTTCTTGTTAGCCTTATAAAAGTCTCATCCTGGTCTGAACCCTGCTAGGCTCTTGGCCTCCATGTTATCATGTGGCAATGAGTTCCACAGGCCAACCGTGCAGTATGCAAAAAAAAAAAAAAAAAGAGCACCTCTCCTTTTATCTGTTTGAAATCTTCTGCCTTTCAGTTTAATTGAATATGGCTTTAATCTGAGGCTCTCAACATGATTTACAAAGACTGCCAAGTGTTGTGATCCCCTTTCGAGGAACAGGGAGAGACACCAAGAAATTAAGTGCTTTGACCGACATCACAAACCGGCAGAGCTGGGAACAGAATCCAGGTGCTCTGACGCTCACTCCTGCCCTCTGCCCTCTATGCCACACCGCTGACTTAAGAGGGTGAGCAGCAGAAGAAGGGTGCCCGGAAGGCAGTATCATCACATGCTGAACTTACTCACCCCTTCAATGTCTTCTCCTGGCAAAGAGAATGCAATCCTTGCAGCTCCTGCATTTCGCAAAATCTTGCATCAAGGAAAACAGCCAAAGGAAAGACATTGTCCGATCAACGAGCCTGTTACGTGGGAAAACGCTGGCTCTGCAGTTGCTCTGTGCTACAGAGAGTCTCCTGTTCAGGGAATGCTGACTTAACATGAATAAGGAGTGAGTTTGAGAACCAACGAGTACAGGGGACATTCCAGGCTAGAGCCCTGGGCCTGCTCCTCAGATGGCATAAATGGGCAGTTTCTTTGATTTCAGTCAAACTGAGCGTCGGCCCAACATTCCAAAACCAAACCTCACCAGATAGGAAGAGCCCTGACCTCTGGCGGAAGTTGGAGTCCAGAACCCACATTGGCAGTTTAGCCTCACCTCTCATCACTTGGGACACCAGAGTTCAATGACTATAACATGCAAGCAGGAGTGCAGCAAAGGAGGAGGGTTCTCGAGACTGGATGCACATGGAGCGTAGTGGGGAGGCCAGGACTGCAGCAGTATGGAGTGGGAGGAAGGCCAAGATTCGGGACTGAATGAGAACACAGCGTGTGTCCAGTTTTGGGCACCACACTACAAGAAGGATGTGGAAAAACTGGAAAGAGTCTAGTGGAGGGCAACAAAAATGAGTGGGGGCTGGAGCACATGACTTATGAGGAGAGGCTGAGGGAACTGGGATTAGTTAGTCTGCAGAAGAGAAGAGTGAGGGGGGATTTGATAGGTGCTTTCAACTACCTGAAAGGGGGTTCCAAAGAAGATGAATCTAGGCTGTTCTCAGTGGTAGCAGAACAAGGAGTAATGGTCTCAAGTTGCAGTGGGGGAGGTTTCAGTAGGATATTAGGAAAAACTTTTTCACTAGGAGGGTGGTGAAGCACTGGAATGGGTTCCCTAGGGAGGTGGTGGAACCTCCTTCCTTAGAGATTTTTAAGGTCAGGCTTGACAAAGCCCTGGCTGGGTTGATTTAGTTGGGGATTGGTCCTGCTTTGAGCAGGGGGTGGGACTAGATGACCTCCTGAAGTCCCTTCCAACCCTGAGATTCTATGATTCTAAGAGGCTCAAGGCGGGCAATGAATGAGTCCCTCCTCCTTGGTTACCTCATCCTATTCCAGCCTTGGTCACAGCAGCACATGCAAGGCCTGCAGGGGAGGAGAGGTTCCAGTTTCATGTGCAAATGAAGGTCATTAATCAATGGTGATGCCTCCCTTTGATTTCTGACTAGCCCCCCTACCCTTCTCTTTTACCTCCTGCCATCTGAGGAGCTAGAGATGCGATCCTGGCTCCTACGGGCAATGGTGGGGCTTTTGGCCAGTACCAAGGACAGTACCAGCTGTCGTGCATTCTGGGCCTCCTCATGGCTGGCTTGCTTGAGATGAAGATGTCAAGATGAACAGAACGGGAAGCAGCCGGTGGCCTTGTAGGGCAGGCGATGGGCCTGGGGCGGGGCAGCTCCAGAGGTGCTACCAGGAGCCCAGCATGCACTGCCCTAGGGATGCTAAAGAAAAGCAGGGTCTGAGTAAACCCTGGAAGTGTTCCATTGAAGGGTAGCCAGGCAGCAAACGAATGCTTCCAGTCATCTGTTGGACTGACAAGGGTGGGAGGGCTGTCTTGTGTGCAGTATAGGGAATTGGGACTGGGACTCTGGGCTGCTGTTCTTGGGTTCTGTTCCCTACTCTGCCACTCTGTGGCCTTGGGCAAGTCACTTCACCGCTCCTTGCCTCAGTCTCCGCATCTGTGAAATGGGGCTACTGTGTCACTGGCATCAGGAGGCTTATTAAGTCAGTAAAGCCATTTGAGATCTTTAGAAGGAATGGCGAGGGCAAAGGAATATTATTTACTTCTCTTTGTATTCAGATTGTATGCAGATTTTCTGCAACTGATGTGCTCATAAGAAGGAATTCTTCAGTCCCCTAGTGAAAGCCCTGTTTATTCATTCCCCAGCAAGCTTGGCCACAACCTTCCTGCAGTTACTCCATGTGGGTCTTTAGAGCGTGGAAGGAGGCAACCCCTTCCATACTTTCCCACTGCCATCGGGAAAAGCCCCCCTCCCCTGGAAGTTCAGGCCCAAGCAGTGTTCATGTAGACAGAACCCATGCCTTTATTTAGGGCTGCTAATGACCAAGGAAAGCCGCTTGTCTACGAATTGCTTTGCGAGGCACTGGAATATCTTATTTGCCGACGGAGTCATGCTACAAAATCGCATTTCATTTTGGCTCATGCAAAATCTAGAGTTACAACTTGGAATCCATTTAGCAAAGCATCTGCAGTTCCCACTCCAAGGCCAGTGAAACAATAAATATTGTTGAGCAAAAACAGTATCTCTCTGTCCAGAACAATTTCATCTTTTTTTTAAATTAGAGCAAACCAGCTGGGTCTTGGCAACTCTGAATTCTGAGGACTGGGAACAGTGTCTCACCTTCTCATCCACAGGAGAAATGGGAGGATGCCAAGCGGAAGGAACAGCAGGTGTCAAGAGTGGATTAAACAGGCTGCTCTAGCCTGGGCCGCACATCACAATCACTAGTGCAGCCACGAGCCCTTTGCTTTTCACATGAACATTACCCCAGCCGTGCTCTCTTTTGGGGACCTGGTGACAAAGAATCAGATGCAGAAAACCCCTGCAGGGCTAAATGCTGTTGTGAACTTCACTGCAGCTCTTCACCAACTGGGAAAGTGCAGCGCACAGACCCTGGACCTAGCAGCTTCCCTGAGGGCACGATACAGTTTGGAATCTTGCAGGGGCCAGAGTGATACTTCCACTCTGCACTAGGTCTGTGGGCATGGAGAAGAGGGCACAGGTTTGCAATAATAATGCCGTTAATAAATACGTTATATTATACAGCACCTGTCATCAGACGAGCTAAGAAGTGTTTATGCTGCTTTCCTGCCTGCATGGCTCTAAGGACAAACGCATAAATTCTAGCAGCCCCGAGTTAATGGAACTGCTGCTCCATTAAAGGGCAACTCCTACCATGCCCGTTGTCAACATGGGACTCCTCCATACAGTGCATCCTCTTCTGCCTTACCCAGTCATATGCCCAGATCCGGATGCTACCTCTACTTCCCATCTACCTGGGCCCAATCCTCTTTCCCTGCATAGTCTGCAAGTTCTCCCTTCCCATCTGCGGTATCCCTTGCTTTACACAGACAAACCCATTAGTTTTGGACACCAGTCTGCATCTTCTCCAGCCTCCCGCTGCTGCTCTTCCCATCAGCAGCCAGTCTGGCTCCTGATCCTCCTCCCTCCAAACCAAGCTCCAGCATAGCCTCTCACCAAGTCCCTTGTGCTGTCAGAGACATAGCAGCCAGCATCAGTCTGACACCTCCACTCCACTCGCCTCATAACAGGATAAATTCTGCATTGACCTCAGTAGGTTCACATGGTGGGTTAAGTCAGAGCGGAATTTGGCCCTGCAAGGAGATGCCTTCACGCGCCTGCTCTGAAACAAAGTTGTACATAGTGTAGACACAAAAGTTCACCTCCTTCCTGGGATCTGGCTTAATCAACAAAGGTTATAAAGTTCCCCCAGGCTTGGCTGCTCCCAGGGTTCCTCCTTCAGTGCTGCTTGGCCCACACCCTAGATCCTCTTTCCTCTAGAGAGCCACCCCTGCCTCCTCTATATCCAGGCAGGGTAATGAGTCACCTCCCTCAGTGAATCAGCAGGACCCACTTAACATTCCCTGCAGGATCAACACCCGCTAACAGAGTGAAGGGTCTCAAGCAAATACTACCAAGCCTGTTAATGGTCCTAAAACTATGCTCAGTGCAGACAGGGGATTATTAATGGGCTACAGAGCCTTCCACTTCTAGGTCACCAGTTTGAATCCAACTTGGGTTAGTAGTGGCTATTCAGTAGCTTATATAAAATATGAGTTTTTTGGGGCTCAGACCAGTTCTGAGTGGGCAGGGATCTGTAGCACAAAAACCACCCATGTAATTGGCACTAATGTGCTCTGTCATTTGTAGTCACGACAGAGAGAAACCAGGGAATTATAGTGCCTCTGAAATGCAGCCATCTCCTGCCCCTAACTTAAAGGTGGTTCCTCGCGGATAAAGCAAAGACATCAGACCAATGCCAAATTCATTCAAATATCTAACAATTCCCTCCTCGCCCCTGCCGCCTCCCACTCCATATCTGGAAGATGGGGGGCGGGGGGGAAGGGAAGCAGGAGCTCCGAGCCCATGAACAAAGAATGTTGGGACTCTCGCTGGACAGACAGCACAGAGGAAACCAGCTTGTGTGCTCCAGGGCTGAATCAAAATGGATTGAACAGAAACTCTGGGCCAGATTTATCCCTGGCTTTAAGGAATTTAATTCGCTGTGGGAGTGCTACAGGGCACAGCTCTCACTGCGCTCCAGATAGAGGAACATAAGCTGCAGGGACAGACAAATGTACATGTCTCCTGCATCATCTGTGCGTGTTGCCTGCGTGCCTGGCAGGCGTGATGGACAATGAATCCCAACTCCCCGTGCCAGGGCTCACTGTAAAGAAGGATCCAGGGGGTGACGGATGGTCTGTGAAGGGCCTGGAGGAGAATAGAATGGGTAAGCTCTGGTCTGCGCGAGCAGACATACAGTGTGTGGGCTGGAGTTAGGAGGATGGCATTGTGCAGATAAATGAGGTTTCTCTTCCCTGCTGGGGCTCTCTCCATGTGGTTTTCTATTTCTGCAGGCAAGTGCAGGGTACTTCATATGCAGTCCGGGGAGAGATCCACATGTTTCTCTCCCCTTCACCAGCATCCCCAACTTATATGCACTCATCTCAAACACCCCCCTCCCCGATATAGGAAATGCCCCTTGCCTCGTCCCTGGCTTGGAGCATTTCTTGCATATTCCTGTTACCGACTTTGTAAAGAGCTTTCTGTCTGGACAGCTTCTGTACCAGCGCTGACAGCCCAGGCATCCTCTTTCAGACCTAGTTCGCGTAAACAAAGAAGCACAAACCTCCTGCGCACGTCACTCTGTTCCTTTCAGGATCCACTTTAAAACGGCCCTCCTCCTTTTCCAAACAGTCCATGAACTTGCTTCATTTCCTCACTCCCCACCCTGCTCCCCCTTCATTTGTCCACCCCTGGTCACCAAATTTGGTGAAAGAGCCTTCTTCTCTGCAGCTCCTGCTAATCTTTCTTTCTCACTCTGTTGTTATTTAACCCGGTGTGGCATTTTACAGTTACTGCAAAAGCTGTTACACAGAAGAAAGTCCCAGGGCCAAATTTAGCAATGCCCAAAACACTCACAGCTCCCCTTGGGTTCATGGGAAATTTAGTTCATTTGTATGAAGGCTGAGTTTGGCCCATATTGTGATTGTGGAAGGGTTGTGAATCTGACACAGAACCAAATGGGCTTTGGGAAAATACATGCCTGTCCCATTTCACAGCCCCCTGCCTCATACTCAGTAACACCTAAAAATACACACACACACACACACACTACGCAGCCTCTTGCTGAGCCTAGATGGCAGAGATGGTCTCTCCCTGCTGCCTGGCCCACAGCAGCTAATGTAAATGCTTTGCACTGCCATGGCCCCTTTCATCGAAGGATCTCAGAGTGCTTTACGGACCTTAGCTGCACAATGCACTTGAGAGGCAGCTCCTTAAGATTACCCCTGTTTTATTAACAGGTGGAGAGAGGCACAGAGGGGTAAGACCCACATTTTCAAAAGTGCCACCTAATTCTGGGTATCCCCCTTTTTGCATGCTCAACTCAAGGCACCTTAAAGGGGCCTGATTCTCCACTGTCCTGCACCTTGGGTCGTCATGAAACCTCATGTAAAGTGAGTGTATAATACTACCATTCCAAACGGGCAGGGTTTTATGTCCACATCGTGCTCACTTTGCACTGGCAGGAATGACTGCACAAGCTGCAACCCAGGGCAAATCAGGTCTCTAGGGTTTTGCGCACCCACAGCTCCCACTGGGGTTGTGATGGCCTCATGGTGTCTCAAGTGGAGCACTGAAAATCAGTGACCACTGGAAACCGTTGGCATTGGTGGCTTGCCACAGCAGGTCAGTGGTAGAGCTGGGATGCCCTCCTGAGACCTGATGAGAGATGCAGTGTCACACATCTAAAGTTACTCAAGAAATCCCATCTTCAGCAGCTCACATACTGTAGGAGGTTTAAATTTATATGTTTGCCGTCAGGTCACCACTAGCCTCCAGGGTTTTACACTTTGGCTCTGAGCGGTGCTGGAGATGGGCCTTACCTTCCTATTACCTTGAGCCTCAATCCTGCAACCCGTACCCTTGGGAATAACTCTTACTCATGTGAGTAACCCTACTGATGTCAGTAGAACTATGGCACTCACAGGAATCAAAAGGGTTGCAGGACTGAGCCTCCAATGTCCTAGAAGGTAGAATAGACAGATAGGACATGGTACGGAAATGGAAGAGGGGCACCTGGATGAATATACAGTGCCCTCTGCTCTGCTTTCCCCCGGGACTTCACAAAACAGCTGACACAGCCATCATTGGTGAGAGACATGTGACCTGCTATCAAACAGGGTCTCCTCTTCCCAATAATGAGATTAAAATGGCAATGAGTTAGAGATTAGCATCCAAGATATAGTCACTTGCTGTCACCACGGCACTGAAGAATCTCTAATTTCATGCACAAAGCAGAGTGACAAATGGGGGACGATCAATAGGAAAGCACACCACGCGCGCCACTGAAAAGCATTCAGCCAACTGATAAAAAACACCCAGTGGAGTTTCACCAGGGGGGATTTGACCCAATATGCTTGATCATTTCAGGGGGTGGATTTGTCTCCATGTATCAGCTCATTTAGAGCAAGATATTGACCTTATTCCTTGGGTGATAAGTGTTGATTTTTTAAATCAGATTTCACAAGAGAAATGCACAGGTTTATAAAAGGGAAATGTAATGAAAATACAAACCAATTTCCATCCAAACTCTATGCTGATGGAAGACTTCAGGTATGAATTGGATGAATGTCACATAAATTCTATATGATGAATTACCAGCTGTAATAAGCCAATAGCTTATGCCAAAATCATTTAATTCAGAATCACAGTCCCACTTTCACCAGCAGAAGAAGATTAGAGGACAATCAGGGAGCAATTGAGAGAGGTGTGTGCCTGTGTTTCTCTGTGAATAAAGTAGCTTACCCCCCCCCCCCCCCGCCCAGGAAAACAGAAGCTTTCCATCTTGGTAACTTTTCACAATGGAGCAAATGTAAGCTGAGGAGACGTCTAGGATCAATGGGACAGTGTGGTTACTCTTAGGTGCAAAGGGAGCTGGATAACTGAATGGAGGAAAACAAAGGGTGGAAAGCAAAAACAAGCAAACTCAGGAAGACAACGTGAATGGAGTACCAGGATCTTAAAGTGACCCAGAGCCTCTAAGTGATTAAGATTTAAAATAGCCGGGAAACAGCAACTGTGTCTGATTCTCAGCATGAATGGGGAGGAGGGCAAGCAGATGATTAATGTAAGGACTGACCCCAGTAGTCATGGCCCAATCAGTTAGCTAGACAGACCTAATCCGGGGGATGCTTTATAAATATTTCAGGTTCTTGAGTCCCACCACCTTCTTGCCCTGCAGTAAGGCACATAACTGGCATCTGTTGTGCAGATGATAGTTACTGTATCATGCTGACTCGGAGGAACCCGCCACAGCAAAAATAACGAACCCTGTTGGCAAGGGGCCTGGGTGTGAAATAAGCAATGAAATAACTAATAAACCCCGGTGAGCGACCAGACTCAGAACAGACCAGGCCTGAGGTGCCTTTGAATGGATGAAGCTGCATCCCATCCACAGCTTTTGCACCAGCCACAAATCCGGGGGGGAATCAGGCACAGGGAGGTTGAACAACAAATCAAACAATGCACTAATGAGAGGGATCATGTAATTGCAATGAAAGCTGAAGGCTGGCTGGCTGCCTGCCTCCCCCGAGCTTAGCCATCTCTGGCTAAAAGTGACTTGAGACTGGCACCAACCAAAAACATGAGATCAGCAGCGTGAGCCCCCCCCCTTCCCCCCAGTCCAGGAGATTCTAAGCAGGAACATGATGTAAAGGGGTCACCTCTCCCCCCGCCCTCCCCCTTCCCAAGTATCAGCAGCTGTAACTGAAATCAGCAAAGGCTACCTGGACCAAAGCAGAGAGTGGCATGGGGGAGCGGGATCCCGAGCAGCCCAGGTGTGTGGGGGGGATGGGGAGCCCCCTCCAGAGGGGCTGTGAATGCGGGGCGCTGAACCCCAGAGGGGGAAGGGATCGGGGTCGGGGCAGCCTCGGGAAGTTGAGGGGTTTATGCCGCGGCTCAGTCATTCATTCCCAGCCGGGGAGGGAGGGATGGGCAGGAAAGGTGTGTGGGTGAGGGGCGGGGGGGGGCCCTCCAAAGAACGAGAGAATCTGCCCATTCCCTGCCCCCGCCCCAGAGAAGAGGACTGAGCCCAGCTACAAGGTCAGGGGTGCAGGGAGGGAGAGATCCGCTGCCTACCTGTCTGCAGCTCCTCGGCTCTGGAGTCAGCTGGAAGGGCAGGGAGCAGCCGATCTGCCTGGCTCGGGGGGCTGTCCACACTCGAGAAGAGGAGGAGACAGGGGAGGGCGAGGCGAGCGGCAGTGGGGGAATGTGCAGAGCCGGCAGAGGAGCTGGGAAGCCCCGGGGAGGGGGATCAGGTGGAGCTGCTAGCAATAGAGCTGGGGTGGGGTGCGGAGATACACAAGGGCTGGCGTTGCAATAGGAGGCAAGGGAGAGTGCGCGTTCCCGAGCCCCGGCGCGCCCCCGCGGGGCTGCTCCCCCAGCTGGTGGTCCCCAGAGAGAGAAGGAGACAAAGGCAAGGAGACAAAGGCAGGAGGGAGCCCCCCGGGGGGAGAAGTTGATGCCAGGCCTGCGAGAAGGAGAAGGGAAGTCCCCCAGGCTCAGGAGCCAGGTGGGACTGGGGGGGGCTGCACAGCTCCATGCCTCACCTGCCTGCAGCCGCTGCCGGCCCGGGGCTCTGCTCCCGCCCCCGTTCACACCCGCAGCGCGTCCCAGTGGACTGGGGCCGCCTCCGGAGTCACGGTGCAGCGAGCCGCAAGACACAATGAGATCAAGGCTCTGCTCAGCTGGGGGAGCGTCTGTCCCGCGCCCGCGAGCCCCGGCTCGGTCCCCAAAGAGATTCGTCTCCATTGCTGCCAAATGGGATGGAACAAATAGGGGGAGGGGGGAGTTGTTAGGCTGTTTGATGATCCCCCCCCACACACACACATCATACTAGGCTGTAAAAGTGGGGGGAATCCCCCCCACGAGCTCCTGATTTGAAGACATCTGTGTTGGCAGGGAGAAGAGAAGAGAAAGTCACCCCCTTCTTCCACCCTGGTCTCTACAAAGCCAGGACACACCTGGGGTTTCACTTCCCCCTCACTGCTTCTGGCACAGACATTGTTTTAATTCCCAGGAGGTGGTTGACGGTTCAGATGGTCTCCCCCACATCCTTTCCCTCCTTCCTTTGCGTCACACTCTCTGTTTCTGGCAGATCCACGGACTTTTGGGGGCGATCACTGGGGCTCTGTGGAGCTAATGTAAACCCTGGTCCTGCCCTCCTCCTTCATGAATATTCCTTACTCAGGGAAGTAATCCTGCTGACTGCTTTGGAACTACTCACAGGAGTTAAGGCGTCTGGGCAAACGAAAGTACCCCTGGGTTGTGTGGCAACCCTAATTTGCCATGGCCTCACTGGTTTTGTGATTCAGATCTGAGCCATAATGTTCAGCGCACAGCTGGATTTTGCATTCATTCATTTCAAAGGGCTCAGTTCTGATCCTGTTAAAACCAAGCGATGTTTTGCTATTGGCCTCGCTAGGAACAGGACTGGGCCCAGAAGATGTGCACTGGGAGGGCTGAAGCTTGGCATGCAGAATGTGAAACTGGTACTGCAGAGGCCTGTTGCAAAAGGCTCTAGATTTCACCAGAGCCGTGTCCCCCAATCCACAGATTTTAAAATGGCAAACGGAAAAGTCCCACTAGATCTAGAAGGTTTCAGAGTAGCAGCCGTGTTAGTCTGTATTCGCAAAAAGAAAAGGAGGACTTGTGGCACCTTAGAGACTAACCAATTTATTTGAGCATAAGCTTTCCTGAGCTACAGCTCACTTCATTGGATGCATCCGATGAAGTGAGCCGTAGCTCACGAAAGCTTATGCTCAAATAAATTGGTTAGTCTCTAAGGTGCCACAAGTCCTCCTTTTCTTTTTTAGATCTAGAAGCTTTCCTCCTCGGCTCCCGCGTCATCAGCGCTATAGTAAAAGGGTCCAGTGCACAAAAGTGGAGTATCTGAAATTTGAAGTGACTGTGCAATGTAATGATCCCCTGTCAAACTAAATATGGTATTGAAAATTTAGAAGGTGGAATGACTGAGTGAGATAGGAGAATCAATCTATCTAAGGTACTTCTACAGGGTGGTATCTAAACACCTTACAGTCTTTAATGCATTTATTCTCATAACACCACTCTGAGGTAGGGAAGTGCCATTATCCCTACTTTACAGATGGGGAAACTGAGGCACAGAGCCACTAAGGCTATGTCTACACTACAGCGGCACAACTACTGCAGTGCATCTGGGCCAGTGTTGTGCCCAGGCTGCTGCTCTAACCGCTGGACCATCCTGCCTCTCATCAAGGGTGATTGGACTCAACAAAATTCATAGTGTGTGTGTGTATATGTGTGTGTATATATATTTAATTATTAATTCTCCATTCCTGTGCTACTCATATCACTTTAGATTATTAAGAATGACAGACTCTGAAAACTTGTTTTTAATGTTTGCATTTAAATTTGGACAATGAAAATCACGGAAGTCAGTTCCTTTGTCTTTATTTATGATGTGTATATAGAGAATTTTGCTTTTTGGCTCTCAAGCAGTGACACAATGATGCCCAGTGTGGGCTGTAAACACCAAAGGGAATGTTTACTTGTTTGTTTTTTTAAAATTCAGTGGAATTAATAAAAATGAATGGAGATATTTCTGTTGGTCACAGTCTTTCTTCAAACTGGTTTAAAGGATTTTGACTTAAAGAAGCAGAATTTGGGGCCAAATTTGACCTAAACGTGTCCCCCTAAGAGGGAGATTTTCAAAATGAGGCTGGATAGCTATCTGTCTTGGATGGTTTAGACCAGGGATTCTCAAACTTTATTGCACCGTGATCCTCTTCTGACAAAAAAAATAAAAATTAATACATGACCCCAGGAGGGGGGACCGAAACCTGAGCCCACTCAAGCCCTGATGCTCCAGGCGGGGGTGGAGGGGTGGGGTGGCAAAGCCCAAGGGCTTCAACCCTAGGTGGGGGGCTTTTAACCTGAGCCCTGCTGCCCAGGACTGAAGCCCTTGGGTGTTGGCCTCGGGCAGTGGGGCTTGGGCTTCAGCCCCAGGCCCAGCAAGTCTAACACTAGCCCTGGTGATCACATTAAAAAGGGGTCACGACCCACTTTGAGGTCTCGACCCACAGTCTGAGAACCACTGGTTTAGACACAACAAAGCCTGCATCTTGGCCGGAGGTTAGACTAGATCAGTGGTTTTCAAAGTTTGGATCACAACCCAGTACTGGGTCGCCTTGCTCAGCACCCAGGGACCTTGGCAGCTGGCCAGTAAAACCTAGTAGTCCTGACCCGTTCTGACACCGCGCTGTGCCCCAGAAGTGGCCAGCAGCAGGTCTGGCTTGTAGGCAGGGGGTGCCATGTGGCTCTACACACTGCCCCTTCCCTGAGCACCAGCTCTAAACTCCCATTGGCTGGGAACTGGCCAATGGGAGCTGGGGGTGGGGGGCGGCGTTGTGCCTGCAGGCGAGAGCTGCTTGGAGCCACTTGCGTGCCTCCGTCTAGGAGCCGGTCCTGCCGGCCGCTTCCGGGATGCAGCATGGTCTGCGGTGCCAGGACAGGCACTATGCCTGCCTCTGCACCCCAGCTGCGCCACTGGCCGGGAGTTGCAGGAGGTAAGCCCGCACCCCAACCCTGTGTCCCAAGCCCCTTCCCCAGCCCTGAGCCCCCCTAAACCCAGAGCCCCTTCCTGTACCCCAACACCCTCAACCCTGACCCCACCCCAGAGCCTGCACCCAGAGCCCTGACCCCCTCCGGCACCCCTGCCCCACCCAAGAGCCCCCTCCCACAGCCTGAACCCCTCATTCCCGGCCCCACCCCGCAGCCCCACACCCAACCCTCTGCCCCAGCCTTGAGCCCCCTCCGGGTTGGGGACATCAACAATTTTCTTCAACTGGGTCACCAGAAAAAAAGTTTGAATACCACTGGACTAGATCCTTGCAGTCCCTTCTCACTCTATGGTTGTACGATTATATGACAAAGCTGAAATGCTGTTCCTATATTTTCTTATGTAATGTAAGAACTCACACCTGCAAACCTTTACCTTCGTTGGCAGGAATAATTCTTAGGGAAATCAATGGGAACATTTGTGTGAATAATGGTTTGCAGGATTGGGCCCTAAATTCCAGAGTATGTCCACCACTCTGAGTGCAGCATTGCACATCCCTACGGTGCTGAAAAATGAGTAGAAAAAAATCTGAAAGGGACTCACTGAAAACCCTTGATCAAGTCACTCACCTCTTTGTGCCTCAGTTTCCCTACCTGTAAAATGAGACCATCAGATGAAGAGAAGCATGTTAGTGCTAAACTCAATTTCGAGCGTGTTACTAAGGAAAGAGCTCTGAAATGTGTTTGTTTTTAAGGTGATTTTTGAACCCCACAGTGTCGTCGTTCCCCCCCCCCCCCGGACTCCCTTTCAAAGGCCTGATTCAAAGCCCCTTGCCAGGCTCCCAGTCCCATTGCCTCTGGCTCAGGCCCTGCCTGTCCCGTGGGAACACGCACTCTGGAGACCCTTTATCTGAAGAGGAAGGGACACCGCGCAGCTGGGCTCACAATGAGCCTCCCGCCCATGGGGGGACCCCCACCCGGAGATCCCCACACCAAGCTCGCCAGGGCCCCCGGCTCCCCCCAGCCCCGGGCCCTCCAGCTGTGAGCGGCCGGGCGCCGCGGGAGCTGAGCGAGGCGGCGCTAGGACCCGGCGGAAGGCAGGGGGCGGCGAGGCACGTCAAAGGGCCGCGCCGGGCGGACACCCCCCGAGCCTGGCAACCGGGCCCCGGGCGGGGAGCGGCCGCCGCCCCGCGGTAAGGGCGGGCCCAGGGGGTGCCGGGGGGGAGAAAGGCTTATAATGGGGGGGCTCTCCGGGGGTGCCCCGAAAGGGGGCTGGATTGGTGGGGGGGGCCTCTGGGGGTGCCCCGAAAGGGAGAGGGGCTGGATTGGTGGGGGGGGGGCTCTCCGGGGGTGCCCCGAAAGGGAGAGGGGGCTGGATTGGTAGGGGGGCTCCGGGGGTGCCCCGAAAGGGAGAGGGGCTGGATTGGTGGGGGGGGCTCTCCGGGGGTGCCCCGAAAGGGAGAGGGGGCTGGATTGGTGGGGGGGGCTCTCCGGGGGTGCCCCGAAAGGGAGAGGGGGCTGGATTGGTGGGGGGGGCTCTCCGGGGGTGCCCCGAAAGGGAGAGGGGGCTGGATTGGTGGGGGGGGCTCTCCGGGGGTGCCCCGAAAGGGAGAGGGGGCTGGATTGGTGGGGGGGGGGCTCTCCGGGGGTGCCCCGAAAGGGAGAGGGGGCTGGATTGGTGGGGGGGGGCTCTCCGGGGGTGCCCCGAAAGGGAGAGGGGGCTGGATTGGTGGGGGGGGGCTCTCCGGGGGTGCCCCGAAAGGGGGGGCACGGGGGAGGGGGGCACAGAATGTTTCCTAGCATGGGAGGGAGCATAGGTGGGCTCGGTCCTGCGTCTGCCCTGAAATGAGACGAGGGTGGGGGGGCCCCACATGCGACCCTGTTACTGGAAGGTGCCAAATTTCTCACAGAAACACCCCGCCCCCCCCAGCAAGGTGCCCAGCGCAGGGGTGGGTGTGGGGGGCGAAGCCACCCACCTGCTGCCCGGGAGAAGCCCTACTGGGGGTGGCCTTGTGCTGTGAGAGTGAACCGATCACCGGGGGGTGAGATGGGGGTGCACTGCTGGGTTTAGGAGCGACTGCCCCCGATTGCCAAACCCAGGTTTGCTCAGGATCCTGTCTGGCCAACTGCCCTGAAAAGATATATTAAAAAAAATCTGATGGTACCAAATTAAAGTAGTAATAATGTCTCCATTGACAAGACGCTCAGCTTCCAAACAGCATCATTAAGAACTCAGACACCCTCCATCCACTGGGACCTCCCAAACCCATATCAAGAGCCCTGCATTGGGCTGAGTGGATCAGTACATTTTCCTATCTACTGTAATCCAGGGACACACCTGGGGCCTGATCCAAAACCCATTGTAATGGAGGGAAGGACTCCTGTTGATCTTGGTGGCTATCCAGGTCAGACCCATGGCCCTCTGTCCTCACCATAGTAAACCTTATGTTGGGGCCGGGGGGAGGGTTAGGGATTAAAAACTGTGGTCTTGTCCTGCAATTGTCCTCAGGTGTCTGCAGGATTAGGGTCTTTGTGAGAGGATGGATGGTCTGAGGTTGAAGGTACGAGCATGAGACACTGGAGAGCTGGGTCAGTTCCCTGCTCTGCCACAGACTCCCTGTATGTCCCGGGGTGGAGGCCTAGATTTTTGTTAAAGGTATTTAGGCGTTGCTGCGCTCGGTGACTGTCAATGGAATTTAGGTTCTGAAGTGTCTAAATCCTTTTTGGAAATGAGATGTAGTCTTCTAAATCAGTTAGGCATTGCAACACTGAGGGCAGCCCTGCCTAAATACCTTTAAAATCTATGGCCTTAGTCTCTCTCTGCCTCAGTTCCCCAGATAATGGCACTTCCCTACCTCCTAGGGTGTTGTGAAGATAAATACATTAATAATTGTGAGGTGCTCAGCAACTGTGTAACAGAGGCCGTATAAGTACCTCATAGGGGAGGGGAGTTTGGTTTTATAAAACACTTTTTTCCATGTCAATACAATTTTGTTTGGCTTTAATCCTTCCCCTGCACTGCTGCATTTTGTTAGGGCAGGAGAACCAGAAAGGGAAATGGACAAAAAACTGTGAAACTGACGAGCATATTTTCATTGCCCAGGCTAATGCAAAAAAACAAAAACACCCCTCCCCCAAACAAAACAAAATCACACATCCCAAAACATTAACTAACAAACAGCACTCCCACAAACAGCAGAAACCCATCTGAGTACATTCAGATTTGCAATTTGAGGCGTTATCAAGAACACGAGGACGGATGTCATCTTGTGCAAAATTATGATTTGTAACCCACTATCGCTTTAACTGGGTTCCTGAGATCGGATCTGCGAGCAACCCCTATGGCAATTCAAGTAGATGGGGGCTATGCAGCCTTTGGAAATCAGGACCTTTGTTGGTTTGTGTAATAGCAGTTAGTGTGCGCACAAATATCTAGAGTGTGGGTATGGAGGTAACTGGGGAGAGGGATCTGAATGGCGCCATGAGCTGAGAGGAAAAACTCCTTTCCCAATTCCTTTCCAGGTTACTGGAAAGATGACCACCCTCACTCGGCAGGATCTCAACTTTGGACAAGGTAGCAAAGCACGCTGCTCTCCAGAAGCTCACGATGCTTCCTGATGGCACAGGGAGTCATGTGGAGGTAGAGCTGGCTCTGCCTTGGAGTGTTGGTCTTCTACCCCTCAGCTACTGCTGCGAATGGGGTGAAACGTGTCCCGGGAAAATGGGACACCTTTATGCCTTGCTGGTGGGTTGTAGTATTGCAGGTTAGAGGTTAAGATGACCACTGCAGCTGCCCTGTTGTGGTCTTTGGAACTCACAATCTAAGCAGGGGTAGCTCTGGTCTCATTACTTGGAAGTGAGACCTGTAAGGAGCACTTGTAATCCTTGTCAACTGGCATAATTATAATATCTTTACATGGGTGTATCATTAAATTCTGCCTTCTTCCAGTTCACCTGCAGTTTCAACGGGATACAGGATTCTTCTTTACTTCCGGTCATAAAGGGTTGTTTAGTGTTGCTGTGGTGTTAAATGGCTGGCGCATTCCACCCTAGAGGTGGTTACATCTCAGTGGTGAATGCCGTGATCTCAAGGGTAAAACACTTTGGGAGGACAGTCATGTCACTGCAGTTTATAAAACAAGCAGTGTACAGATAAGATGATGATCATGGGCAGCAGTTAACCAACAGATTCCTGCAGCCATGAAATATTTGCTGGGCTTGTTTTTCTTTACCTGCTTTGCTCCACCACCTCTTTGTTCTGTTCTCCAGTGGTTGCAGATGTTCTCTCCGAGTTTCTTGAAGTGGCTGTTCACCTCATCCTTTACGTTAGAGAAGTTTACCCCATTGGGATCTTTCAGAAGAGGAAAAAATACAATGTACCAGTCCAGGTAGGAGTCTCTCCTGCAGCTCTATGGCTATGAGGAAATACACAGTTAAGAGGGAGCATGCTGTATGTTCAAAAGCACTATAGAGGAGGCAGGTATGGTTAATGCTTAGGCTCAAGGAGGTGCTATTAGAATGGCATTTGTGGCCATGAATGAAATATTAGGGGTTAATTTGTTCTGGCTGGTGCCTAACTGAATTAGCTTATATTTGAACAAACGCAAACCCTGAATTATTTTCAAAGTGAATTGAGTGGTCCTGAAAAGGGATGAAGTAACAACCCTGGAGTTTGAAGCGTTACACTTATGCACAGAACAGATAGATCACGGGCAACAACAGTACAGATTTCTCCCATGCTGCCCCCCCAGTGTGCTGTAATGCTGGCTGGGAGGGACTGTCTCTAAGAAAGACCAATTGTGAGGTGGACACTGGTTGGGCTAGTTGTCAGCAGACACCACTAGACTTATTTCTCCTAAGCCACTGCATAGTCATCAGATGCCAACAACTTCCAATCACCACTTACCTCTGCTGGATTTGAACTGGCAACCTAGTGGTAAAATATTCCATCACAGTAGCAACCCCCTGAGGCCCTGTAGCCCACCAGCCCTTCTGCTGTTTGATCTGAATTCTCATTCTGTTTGCACAGATGTCCTGTCATCCAGAGCTGAATCAGTACATCCAGGACACGCTGCACTGTGTGAAGCCACTGTTAGAGAAGGTGAGGCCATGCCAGAGACCTTGTGCTGGGCACATCCCCCCGCCCCAAATGCACTAGTCACAAATAGAGAACTTTAAAATAAATTGTCTTGATATTGTGGAAACAGGATTTGTAAGCAATCATGTTTTCTCTATTTGGTGCAGAGATTTGTATAAAGCAGTGGTCCCTGAACTTTTCAGGGTCACATACCCCCTTACCCTGTTTGCACCTCACTCTGGGGGCCGGGGCCGCAGCTCCCGGGGGGAGTGGGGAAACGTGGTGAGGGGTCCGAGGCTGGGGCCGGGAACAGAGCCACAGCCAGGGGTCGAGCTTGTGGGTGGGGGCTGTGGCCGGAACCATGGCTGGGAGCGGGACTGGGTGGGGACAGGGCCGGAGCAGAGCTGGGGGCAGAGCAGGGCTGTGTGGCGTTCTCTCCCTGCCCCCCATGGGGGCTGGCCCAGGTCTGCTACTTCCTCCCCCTGCCCCAAAGTTCTTCTGCACCCCCCTAGGAGGGATGCATCCCACAGTTTGGGGACCACTGGTGTAGTCCCCAAAGCCAGGGTCCAGGTTTGGTGGTGGTCATTTATTTAGGTTGAAACAGGTGAAGGGATACCAGCAGACTGTTAAATATATATATGTCCTTAACTATGGTATGTTACAAATGATTAAAACTGAAACACTTTATATTTAAAAAAAAAAAAAGGGGTGGGTGTTATAAATCCTGAAGACACTTAGTCACAAGTAACTTTAGTCATGTGAACAGCCTTATGGAAGTGAGGGAGACTATTAATTCAAGCAAAGTTAGACACCTGCTTAAGGCCCCGATCCTGCAGTGAGGTCTGGCTGTGCAGAGTTCATTGCCTTAGTCTGTTTTTTAATCTTCGCAGTTTGGCATTCCTCTCCCTTTGGAGGCTTGAAATAGGGCAGTTTCACTTCCTGGTTAATTTTCATCAATTTCACTTTTGAGCATTAGCCACAAAGCTGCAGTAGTTGGTAGCTAACGCTCCAGGGGAATATCATTGGTTTATTTTTTTAAGCACTCTTTGTAACTCAATAAATAATAGTTTGTTGGCTTAAGGATTTTTAAACGCTTATTTTTACATAAACTAAATTATGGAGCCAAACTTGCCTTACTGGTGCCCCTTTGAACTCTGCTTCTTTGACACGCTCCCTTTGTGGATTCTCTTGCTCTGAGCATGTGGAAGCACAGTATTACTGTACTACTCCAAGATACTTGGGCTGAGTGTGTGACCTGTCCTCTGCCTTGTATTGCCCATGAGTTGGGAGTGTGTATATTGCATGCCTTGTGTCTAATCCCCTGTGGGAAGTGGAAGCCTATGATGGCTGCACATTGCCTCTCCATGTAGCAGTAGCCAGAGCAGGAAATGTCCCATTTGGTGGATTGCAGCTCCCTACAAGTCTTGGGGGTAGTCCCCCAACAGGGATCTCGTATCCGATAATAAACTGATAGGGCATTTGATTGTAGCCAGAGCAATCCAGCGGCCTCTCTAAAGCACTGAGAAAACACTGAAGGGATGTGGGGTTAGAGCAGATAAGTATGTTCCTGATTCATAGGGAGCATCAGAGACGGGGATGGGGAAGCAGAGGGAAAGGGACGGTCTGGCGGAGAGCTCCTGACCTGGTGTCTGTGCTTGCAGAATGATGTGGAGAAGGTGGTGGTAGTAATCCTGGATAAAGAGCACCATCCAGTGGAGAGATTTGTCTTTGAGATCACTCAGCCACCTCTACTTTCCATCAGGTAAAGGTTCCCTCCTACCAGCCCAGTGCAGCCAGTGCCTGCTTCCCTCTCTCTGTGTTCGACTTTGGGAGCTGATATTAGAAACAACTACCCGTCCCTTTGGGCCAGGGATCTCCCCTAATGATCTCGGTCTCCTCCCCAGCTCAGACTCGCTGCTGTCCCATGTGGAGCAGTTGCTCCGTGCCTTCATCCTGAAGATTAGCGTGTGTGATGCTGTGCTCGACAACAACCCCCCAGGTAGGACTGAAAGCATTCCCTTTATAGGGAGGGCTCGGACTGCTGCTCCGGTGATAGCCTCGCTGCCGGATTTTCTTTGCGTAAGGGGTGGTAAAATGTCTTTCCTGGACAAACACACGAGGGAGTTTGTTTTGCATAGCTGGGCTCACTGCCACCCAGACAGGCAGAAATGGAGATTAAAAAAAGGTACAGGGGATTTAATCCCCAAAAGATCACAGGGCATGGTGCATATTAGACATATGCAGCATCACTGAAATGCAACCAGCTCTGGGTGGAAGACAGCAGCCAACTGGTAAAGAGCATCCCGCTCAAGAGGTGAGGATAAAAAAAATTTTGATCACGAGCACTGGAGCAAAATCCGAATCCTATGAAAGGTGCCCTGGGCCAGTTGCATCAGAGGCCAGGAGGTGGCGTTAGGTTTACAGGAGAGGGGAAGGTGGAGACCATGGAGGGGTCCACGGTTTCTGAATTGTGGTGCTAAGGAGAGCACTAGCAAAGTCCAGAGAGATCAGAAAATGACAGGTTACCTTCCCAGTCCCTTTTGGAAAGGAACATGTCTTGGTATTTACCTAGCTGTGGATGAAACATGCAGAGGAGCTAGCTCTGTCTGGGCACTGTCTAGATAATACCCTGGCCCCTGTTACCTCCCAGGCTTCTGGCCAGATGATTACAGTGCCTTCCTCTCATCTCTGCCCCTTCCCTTGTAGGCTGCACCTTCACTGTCCTGGTTCATACGCGGGAGGCTGCCACACGAAACATGGAGAAGATCCAGGTGATAAAGGTAGGTGATGCCTCTGTCTGCTTGTTGCTTGCGGTGAGCTGCACAGTAAAGAAGGATGGAAGTGAATTAAGGTGCTGCAGCTCTGGATTCTCCTTTCATCAAGGGGGGACTATATTATCGTTCCCTGGAAGGGCTGGGCCACAGCAATTCCTGATGTCTAGAAGAGCTCTCCAAAGACCTCTCCTTAACAAGGAAGGTGTGAAGTTTTGCATGTGAAACTTACATGCAGTGTCGCAGGTGTCTGGCCTTTTGAGGGGCATTGCGCCCAGCCACGCCTGCGACTGATCAGGTGATTATAAAAGCTAACAAGTAGCCCAGCTGGGAGAGCTGCAGGGAGCAGGAAGGCTCCTGTTGGAGACCCTTGGACTAGGGCTATAGGAAGTAGGTTGGCTCCTCAGGTGGGACCTAGAGCAGGGGTTCTCAAACTTCATTGCACCGCAACCCCCTTCTGACAACAAAAATTACTACATGACCCCGGGAGAAGGGACTGAAGTCAGAGCCTGCCTCATCCCTGCCACCCAGGATTTGGGGGCCAAAGCACTTTGGCCCCAGGCAGGGGGCCTGTAATCTCAACCCCACTGCCCAAGGCTGAAGCCCTCAGGCAGACAGTGGGGCTCAGGCTTTGGCCCCAGCAAGTCTAAGCTAGCCCTGGCGACCCCATTAAATAGGGTTGCGACCCACTTTGGCGTCCCACAGTTTGAGAACCACTGCCCTAGAGCAAGGTAGATCCCAGGCAGATGACCTGTAGGAGGATTAGGGAAGAGCCGCCAGTCATGGGAGGTGCTGACTGGCAGCCCCTGGGTCAGGGGAAGGGGACTAGTTTGAGAAGTGGAATTTACCAGTTATACGTGAAACAACTCAAGCTGAAACCCTGTGAAGAAGGCCCTGAACCAGACAGCAGGCAGGCTGGCAGTGCCCCTAAGGCCAGGTGGACAGGCCAGCAGCCTACTTGCATGTTAGCTGGTACATCCTTACAACACCCCACTGGGGAAATAGCATACCTGTCTTCCAGATGGGCAAGTCACTAAGGGCTTGATCTTGCAAGGTGCTGAGCCCCCTCTCCCCTATGGGATACGTAACCCACTTTGAGTTCTTATGTTGTAGCCCCAGGGCAGAGGTAAAGCCTGAAAGTGGAGGTCTGGGGAGGGAATTGGAGGAGGAGATTGAGGTCTCTGCGTGCATAAGGTAATGAGCCCTTAGTAATTGGAGACCTCAGCTCAGCCTCTGCTTTTAAACCCTGGCTGAGGGATGGGCAGGGTGGGCATTGTCAGTGTGTAGATTACCAAGGTTTTCCAGGATAAACTAGTCTTTAAAGCTGTGGGCTCCCTGTTACCTCCCCAGCCAGGCTGGGTTGCCCACCTCATGTCCCTCTGCTGAGGTGTGTGCTCTGTCTCTGGTCCTCCCCCAGCCTGATCTATGGTCCCCCTCAAATCCTCATGTTCCCCTTCTCCCCCCCGCATCCCTCCTTACTCCTTTACCATAGACCCCATGACTGGGAAGGAGGGGATGGGGGGAGCACTTGTGGGGTGCAGAAGGCCAGAGGGAGGGGCAGTAGTGGGTCCCTGCCACCTCCACCCACTGCTGCTCCCATTTCCAGCCCTCTGAGGAGCCCAGAAAGGGAGGGTGCTTTCTGCAGTTCATTGCCCCTGTTCTGAAGAAGCCTCTTCTATTCCTGCCACCAGGATTTCCCATGGATCCTGGCAGATGAGCAGGACGTGCACATGCATGACCCCCGGCTAATCCCCCTGAAGACCATGACTTCGGATATCTTAAAGGTGAGCGGAGCGCTCTAGCCCAGGCTCGCATGAGCACTACGTCAATCTATGCAAACTCCCTGGGGTGAGGGGAACCTGTCTCCTGCTGCCGTCATCTACCGGGCTTGACACTGCTGTGATGTATCTTACCCCAGCACAAGCTGCTGACCCAGGAGGCTGGTATTAATGAGTGCACTGAGCCCAGGCAAGCGTGGGAGGGCAGGACCTTCCCCAGCTAAAGTATGAAACCTGTTTGTAGCAGGATGCACTGACCCTATTGTCCCATCACCAGTAAGTTCAGCCCGGCTCAGCCCATCTGCGTGTACAGGGGCTGTGGAGTGAGGTGCCCACCAGGCAAGCCAAAGAACACCCAGCCCTGCTCGTCAGAGGTGAGAGAGGCCACGGCCCAGCCACTGCTGGAGGGCTGGGTTGTAGGTCCCATCTGTCAAAGCTGTGTGTTTTATTGCAACCCCTGCCCACTAATAGTCAGGGCGGGGGGGCTGAGCACCTCTTGGAAATGTGCCCAGCATCCAGAATTCCCCTTGGAACTGTCCTCGTGAAGGATTAGGCCCTAGAGCAAGAATAAATCTATGGGGTGAATCCTTAGCTTTTTGTTGCTGCCCCACAGCACCAGCTTACACCATCTCATACAAATAGAAGACCTGTCTGGTTTCTTCCCTCTACAGTACAGTTCCCCTAAGAAGGTATTAAACCAATACTGCCAGGGCTATTACACTCGCCCTGTTAGGTTACCCTGCAGGGTTACCTTTCTGGATCCCTTCTGTTACTCTCTCCTAGATGCAGCTTTATGTAGAAGAAAGAGCCCACAAAGGTACCTGATGCTGACTCTTCCCATCACCTTCAACCTTGGCCAAGCCTCAGATCTTCCAGTGGAATCCAGTGTCTTCTAGGGGGATGCAACTTACCTTGTTAACAGGTGCTTCTTCAGCTGGCTTCCTAAGTGACTTAATGTCCTTTGAGCAGCTCCTGACGGCCATGCGGCCTATGGGTTGAAAGTGCTCTTACCGCTATACATAGAACTGACTCCTACGTACGTGTGTGTGTGTGTGTGTGTACGCGCAGATTGTCACAGCAAATCCATACATAGAACTGACTCCTGTGTGTGTGTGTGTGTGTGTGTGTACGCGCAGATTGTCACAGCAAATCCATACATAGAACTGACTCCTGTGTGTGTGTGTGTGTGTGTGTGTACGCGCAGATTGTCACAGCAAATCCATACATAGAACTGACTCCTGTGTGTGTGTGTGTGTGTGTACATGTACGCGCAGATTGTCACAGCAAATCCATACATAGAACTGACTCCTGTGTGTGTGTGTGCATGTACGCGCAGATTGTCACAGCAAATCCATACATAGAACTGACTCCTGTGTGTGTGTGCATGTACGCGCAGATTGTCACAGCAAATCCATACATAGAACTGACTCCTGTGTGTGTGTGTGTGCATGTACGCGCAGATTGTCACAGCAAATCCATACATAGAACTGACTCCTGTGTGTGTGTGTGTGTGTACGCGCAGATTGTCACAGCAAATCCATACATAGAACTGACTCGTGTGTGTGTGTGTGTGTGTGTGTACGCGCAGATTGTCACAGCAAATCCATACATAGAACTGACTCCTGTGTGTGTGTGTGTGTGTGTGTACGCGCAGATTGTCACAGCAAATCCATACATAGAACTGACTCCTGTGTGTGTGTGTGTGTGTACGCGCAGATTGTCACAGCAAATCCATACATAGAACTGACTCCTGTGTGTGTGTGTGTGTGTGTGTGTGTACGCGCAGATTGTCACAGCAAATCCATACATAGAACTGACTCCTGTGTGTGTGTGTGTGTGTGTGTACGCGCAGATTGTCACAGCAAATCCACAGTTGCAAAGAGTGAGGGATGTCGTGTAAACTGCCAGTGGGACTCAGTGTACTTCTCACTTGCTCTTTATGATCCCGATTTAAGCCTTAATAGGGCAGCTCAGTTTCACATTGGTACGTGCATGTCCATTCTGTGCATGTACCTCTGAGCATCCAGCTGGGTAACTTGGGCGTGTTCTGTGGGAAGCCTACGCTCGTGTGACTCCACTGAAATCGCCTGACTTACAGCAGGGATGAGTGGGGCCTTATCTACAGTGTGTGTCCACTGTGAGGTGAGTGATCTGTAGAGCTGTCAATAAATACTGAGTGAGTTCTACCATCACGGAGCTAGCCTGAATTGTGTCAAAGGCAGCCTCCCCCAGGGTGGTAGATGTACAGGACTGTACTGGTCAGAGCACCATTTCACTTTGTGACCAAGTATAACTGGCACCATTGCACCCAGTAGACTTGCTCTCCATTTTCAGCGTTAGACACAAGTGATGGCCCATGTTTCCATGGGAAAGTTCTAGGAGGGGTGGAGAACGTCCCTTGGATTCCTTCGGAGTCCCAATCTCCTCCTGTACATCTACAGCTCCAGAGGGAGAGGGATCCAGCCCTCCGATCCCATGGGTCCCCAGGAAACTAGGGCTGTGTGCACAAGGTGTTGGGACACATGCTGTCTACATCACAGCTACTTTGGTGACATGCTGCCACCACTCAGGCTTCTCTCAAGGAGAGGAGGTTCCCATGGCAAAGGTAATACAGCACCAGCCTCTTGCCTCTCTATGAAGGGTCTCCACTCCATCCTGTGGGGGAAACAATAGGCAGATGCATTGTCCATATAGCATAGGCCCATCTGCTGCTCAGCTGCTGCCGACCTCCCTCCCCCCAAGTCAGGGCCCTCTTTGATGTGCAGTGCTGTTACTCTGCAAGCTGGAGTCTGTTCCTTGTCTGTGCTCCTACAAGAGGAGTTTGAGGGAGGGGTTTTTCAAAAAGCACTTGAAGTTGCTCAACTCTGTTACCATTGAAACTTATGGCAAAACTCCCATTGACTTTACTGGGAGCAGTGTAAGTGGGATTTCACTTAAGTTTATACAACACCCTTTAGAAAAAACATGGTTGCAAAAGGCCTCAAAGGGGCCCACAGAATCTTGTAGTGGTGAGGGTAGAACAGGGAAGAGCATCATTTGACTATTGGGCCCTAGACTGTGTTGGCAAAGAAACACCTTTACTTAACTGAGCTCCCTTGATGATGAATCAGTCAGACAGCCAGCATGGAATCACCTGATGCCCTACTCCCAGTATCCGAGAGCAGAACTCCATTAGACAAAGGAGAGTAAAGAAAGAGACTAGGAATATACATATCACTTTATTCATTCCTAGTGGCTAGCCCTTAGCATAAGCACTTCATAAATTGTCTGCCTTACACCTGAAGAGAAAAATAACCCCTCTCTTCCTCACCCTCAACTCCCTTTCCTGGGTGCTAGGATCACTCTGCACCTTCCCTCTGTCCACACACGAAAGCAATGATGCCCAGGGCTAGCGTACAGGGGGAGAGTTCTCTAGAGCTACAAACCTGGTCTCCTCAGCTTCACTTTCCTTAGTCAATCTGCAGCTGTCACCCAAGAATGAAATCAGGGTCTAGTTTCTTTCCAAGCTGTAGGAAACATGGCAAGGTGACATACAGGGGGAAGAGGGCTTAGGTCCAGTCGGTTGATTTTGTTTTCAGCATATAAAAGAGGCTGTGCAATTTTTTTGTTGTTGCTTGCTTTACACACTACACATAGGAGTCTCACCTTATTTTCCAAGGAAGCTTCTGTGGCTGCCTGGAGAACCCAGATGTTTGATTAGAGATACCAAGAAAACACTTTAATTCAGACTATTAACAGTTGGAAGCAAAGCTCTTGAAAGATTCAAAACAACCCTAGCTCCTAATTTAGGGGGAGAGAGAGAGCTCGTGTTCCAAAGCAAAGTGCCACAATAAAGACTTAAAAATCCTGACAATAAAGTAGGGAAAACAACAAAAGGTCCCTGTCCACACGTGGTCCCCTGAGAGTTCCTTTAGGCCTTCACCACTGACCACAACCACACCAGTTCTCCTTCACCACCACCCTGGTTTAGTGTATTTTATGTTTACAGCAGCAGTAGACAAACTACAGGCCATATGCGGCCCGTCAGACCGTTTAATCTGGCTCTCAGCTCCCACGGGGGAGCGAGGTCGGGGGTTTGCCCTGCTCCGGCACTCCCACCAGGGAGTGGGGGCTTGCCCAGCACCGGGCAGCTCCCAGGACTCAGCCGACATGACCCCCCACCCCCTCCAGCTCCTACGTAGTACGTGGAGGCACGGCCAGGTGGCTCTGCACACTGCCCCGTCTGCAGGTACCGCCTCATTGCTGGAGCAGAACATGCTTCTGGGAGCTACTTGTGGTAAGCACTGCCCAGAGCCTGCACCCCTGAGGGTCCCCCAATCCCCTGCCACAGCCCAGAGCCCCCTCCTGCACCCTGAATTCCTCATTTCTTACCCCACCCCAGAGCCCTCATCCCCTCCCACACCCTTATCTCCAATTTCGTGAGCATTCATGGCCCGCCACATGGTTTCCATACCCCAATGTGGCCCTCAGGCCAAAAAGGTCCATTCCTGGTTTACAGCGAGCCTGCAGCATACCCTGACCCAGAAGCAAAGGGGGACAGGAGTAGTAGCAGCCAGTTCTGCCTTCCTCCAGGCTCCCCCTCTTCCTTCCATGGGTGTAGCTGCTGGAGATATTTCCATCCACCAAACCCCTCAGCCTTACCCCCACTCAGTTAACTGGCCTCCTCTGCCAAGGGCCTGTCTTTCAATCCAAGCTCAATTAGTGTGAACAGAGGAGGAGATGAGGGACAGGGTGCTGAGTTAGCACACACCTGTTACATCCTCCCCGCCCCCTCAAGCTCTTAAACCTGTGAGATATTCTATAGAAATGCTCAATTCCTGCCCCCTTTGAAGGTCTCCTTTAAACAGGTGCTGCAGCCAAGGCCAGGCAGGTTAGACGAGGCAGATTCCTTGGCTGACAGGAGCCCCGGAGCACACTCCCTGTCATGGGAAAGACACTCAGCTGCTTGGCCTAGCTGATGTCACTGGTGAGAGATGCATGAGGAGAATGTGGAGTCGCAGGGAAGACAAGTCACTTCAGAGGGCAGAGCTTGTAGGAGGCTTGGTGTCACCCAGGAGCAGTTGCTCTTCAGACAGGGTATGAAAATACAGTCACGGAGAGGCTGGGGGCAGCAAAAAAACCAAAACGCTGACACCAGCCCAAGTCTGAACTGGAAGAGCTCACGTAGATTACCTCAAGCGCTATGAGCGGCCTTTTGATTCCAGAGCCCCGAGCCGGCACCTGCCCCATGGCCTCTCTACGGTGACATCCCTGGCTCAATGGTGATGCTGCTGTTTGTCACTCTGCACCCATACCATCCTGCCCAGAACTGGGTGTCCTGTCCTCCGTGTTGGAACAGGATGTGACGAACTCCAGCCTCATAGTTGTGAAAGGTGTAAGAGATCTGAGGGGAAAAAAAATCTTTCATTTTGCCTCAGGAACTCAGCCCCAGTCCTGTGACTGTGAGCATGTCTGTACTGCAAAAATCTCAACAATAAGCCAAGGCAGCCAGTCTCAGGGGCAGGTCAGCCCAGCAAGAAGGTGGGTCTCAGAGCCTGGGCTCCCACCCAAGCGGGCTATTTTTAGCCCTGTAGCAGGAGCCCAGGTCAGTTGACCCAGGCTTTGAGATGTGTTGCTACAGCGTGGGGGTTGGTTTGGGGGGGGTTTTAAACAGTGTAGGCATCCCCTATGGTAAAGTAAGAGCTCTGACCTTGTGCAGAAATTAGCTCATGAACATCCTCTCTCAGCTGAAAGAGAGAGAGGCTTGTGTTGCTCTAGACAGAAGGCCCAAAAAAGTTAAAATAAAGTTCCACATAAAAAATCCAGGCCCTGTCTAGCTTGCAAGCCTCCTTGATGTCCATAGTAGGATACTAGAGACCCCAACTTCTCCCACATTCAGTTCATCATGGCAGGGGATAAGTGGTGCAGACGGGCCTGGGGCGTTTAACCACTGTTATCCTAGCCACGGCACTGGAAAGGACGTAAGCACCTTGCTAAATCAGGACCTTGAGCACAGACTCATGCTACTGCAGGTGAAGAATCATCACTTGATGGTTTCAAACCAGTTGCAGGGATTTTGACGCATCTTCCATGAAATCACCGCGGCCTGGTCTAGGTTACTAGGTTTAGGCTGCTGGTGTGCACCAACCACTGCCTATCCTGCTGGCCAGTTCTGGCTCATTGTTCCCCTGTGCAGCCCGTCTGGATCCCTCGGTCATGTGTCTTATATTAGGTTGGCTGCTCTGTGGGCCAAGGCCTGTCTTTCTGTTCTGAGTTTACATCACACCTAACGCAATGGGTCCTGGTCCTTGACTCAGGCTCTGAGGCACTGTTGCAACAACTAATGATGATGATTTCCCAGCAAAACTCGGCTTCTGTTGGCACAGCCGTGCACACGTCTATGCTCAAATATGAGTCCTGCCAGCACCGCCCTGACCTCCCGCCAGTGAAGTTACACTAGTTCGAGTGACCGGAGCCCATCCACCTGGACTGTTCTACCAGCACAGTGCCTGTGTGGATGCTGCATTACCTACACTGCAACCAAGAGTCCTCCAGCAACAGGCCCATGATGCGCAGTGACCGCTCTGCTCCACGTGTTCAACCCCACGCTGCGGTGACTGGAAGCTGGCCCCCCTTTACTGACAAACCATTCTAGGGTAGACAAGGCCTGAGGCTGACGTCACTGCACCAGTTACACTGGCTTCACATTTAGGAGGTTTATCCTCCCTCCCGCCGCCGCGTTGAGAAAACATTGAAATAAAGTGAGCACCCACAAAATGCCACCTCTGAGATCTACCCTCTCTCCCAGCTACGCTGCTAGGAAAAATCAATCTTCCTCCTAAGTCTAAAGTTAAGAAAAGCAAGCAGAGAAACACCCCCCACCCTCCCTACCTCTTCAGCTCTTTATCTAAGTCATACAAAGCACACACCCAATTTCTTAATCCTTTTCTGGTCACCTTTATCAAACTTCCCTTCTTTTTCTGACAGATCAGCTCCCCTTCCCCCCTCACTCAGGGCCAGTTGCTGCTTAGCAATCACTCCTCTGGCTGCTGCCTCTCCCATTTTAAGTAAGATTGAGGCCTAAGGCAGGCACTTGAAAATACTTTCAGGAAAGAGGTACATCACAGGCCTTAAAACAAAGGGTGCAGGGAACTCAGATGCAAAATTAAAGACCCACTAAAGAGAAACTACTGACATTTGACTCAGCTTGGCTTTTCTATACAAATAAAAATTTGCTTTGACAAAAAACTTATAGCAATATGTTCAGAGAGGATTTGGAAATGCCAGTGGAATAGCTGGTTGTTAGCGAACAGTTCCTGGCAGCATGAGCAACCAAAACAGGAAGAACTAAGAGCCTGAAAGTGAAACTAAACTGGATTCACAGCTTACACAGTGTAGAAAACAAATGACATTACAGGGGAGGGGAACAAAGATCAATTTTCAAAGCTTTTCAATTAATATGTGATGGGTGATTTGGTGCCAGAGATAGAGAAATCTGTTTACAGTGCGATTATTGTTAAATTCCTGTAGTGGCAGGTTTATTTGGAAGTATTTGGATTTTAAATTTTCTCCTTTAAGCCTTGCAAACCAACCAAACAAAAAGTTTTGCTAAAAGCAGGAGACAGAAGTGAAACTACACTGGTCTAGCTTCACATTCACCATGATGAAAAATAACCAAACTAGAACAGGAATAGGCACATTCAATTTTTAAAGTGCTCAGGTTTTAATAATAGGGTTAGCAACAGTCAGGACATTTGTTTAAAACATAAAATAAAAATGATTCCTCTGACAATTGCATTGTTTACACTGGAAATTACCCTGACTTCAATCAGTTGTGGCCAGCAGCCAGCCTACATGCTCAAGAGCAAACCCTCCTATACACAAGGAAAGCTGCAAAGTCAGGGCTAATACACAGAACAGACGCGGCCAGTGTCCCTTAAATTTAGGGTTTATCTACACAAGAAAGTTGTTCCAGTATAACTTAAAATACTCCGGTGTGCTCTTACTCTGGTTTAAGAGTGGCTTATCTGTTTAGTTTAGTTAGATTAGGAACAGGTTTAAAACAAACCAAAATAGTGTCTACACAGTGTCTTGCCCCAGTTTAACTATAATGGTTTAAGAGCCAATTCAAAATTAAACTGGGGCAACCTTCTTGTTTAGACAAGGCCCTCGAAACCTCATGATAAAGTTGGTCGAGGTTCAAGAAGTAGTTTTGCTCCATTCTCAATCAGAAGAATGTCCACACAAAGCATTAGGGACCTGACTGGTCATGTTCTCTATTCGCTAGGCATTTATTTCACCCCTCCATGTTGAAATAGATGCAGGAAGCGCTGAGCATCTGCAATCCCTACTGAACCTAGCTCACTCTCACACAGCTGTGTGGCTTCTGCAGGGCCACTACGGAATCACTTTAGGGCTGGATGCCCACAGAGAGCAGATGTGCTGGGGAAGGAGGACCCATTGTTATCCCGCCACTGTTCAGATTAGAGTCACATGTTAGAAACATGGCACTGATTTAAAGCTGCTGCCCACACAGCTACTCCCTGGATTCCTCACCTCTCTCCACTCAGCATCACTCCATTGCTCTATGACCACTGGTTCGGGTCGGAACTCGTGAAGGACGATGTAGTCTGCAGAGAGCAGCTGCACAGAGAGTTCATAACAGCACCCACAGTCAAACCTGGCAGCATACCTGGAGAGACAGAGAGAGGTCAGGCACTGGGAAGATACACACACCTGCCGGGACAGTCACCCTTCTGGGGTTGCCCATTGCCAGAGACAAGCCATCCCTGCTCTTGGCATGGCAAGGGTTAGTCATTTTATACAGGGACTCGGAAATGGAGCTGAAGCCTACCAGTGAGATGGGAAAGCCAGCGTGCGCCCCATATCTGTAATGGCATCGCCGGTTCTGTCGTAACCCAAAGGTGGTATTACTATTACCTAGCATTTTTCTTCAGAGTACCTCAAAGAGCTGTACAGACCAGGGAGTATCATCATGCCCTGGAGGGGAAACTGAGGCACGGACACCATGTGAGCCAGTGACAGAATTCTGGAGTCCTGGCTCTGTGACTTTCAACACTAGATCATGACCCCTTCCAGACTCAGGAACAGAACCCAAGTCTGACTTGTTCTTTATTAAATCTTTACAGTCCCTGGAGGTAGAGTCAAAGAACTCCACTGATGTCATCCCAGCTGAAATCCAGAGTCGTCCTGGCATATGCAGAGAGCCTAGTTCTTATGTATGCACTCACCAGTCCTTGACCATAATATCAGGCCGTATTTCATCCATCAGCTGATCCCAGTAACCCTCTTTCTTTAGGTTAATGAGCTGAGACTTTAGACACTTCCTGGGAACAGATATGTAAGTTTTTAGCATCACATGCAACTTGTATTTGAGCCTACTTCTTCATCTCTCCACTGGAGTTTAGTGGTTCTCTTTAGTTAAAGCCCAGGGCTCATCCCCAGATTAGTAACACCCAGGTACCATGCGGTACATGCTGCTAGCCCAGACAGCACATGGTGTCAGGGATGCTGCAGCAGACATCCTGCCCACTCAACAGCAGCTAATCCTCACTTTTGACCCCTACTCAACTGCTTTCATTGGGGGTCGCTGGACCCAGACACACACACAGAGTCCGAATCCGACTGTCCCACAGGTTTGGAACAAACTCCGTTCCATTTTACCGGCAAAGGACTGCGAGGAAAGCTTCTGTCTAGGATATAACCCATTTCCCAAACCTTTACACAAGCTGTTTGGCCAATGCTTCTATCAGAAGAGAAACAAAAATCTGATCTGTGAGGAGCTTCCCGTCTCCACCAAAAAACCTCTACTGGTTTTATAGCCATTGGGTGCCCCTGAGACACTGCCTGGGTGGCAGTATGCCTCATAAGAGGGCAGAGAGGATGCTCCCCCTGTATCTCCACAAGGTAACTAGTTACTTCTTCCTCTTTCTATTCCTGGGCCCAGCTCCACCCGCTTCCACCCATTCTCAAACAAACAGCCAGGGTGCCCTCTTCCCTCCAGGCCCAGTTTCAGAGCACGAGAATCTGATTCTTACCCATAAGAAGTGACAAAATATTTGCGCACTTGTGGGCTGGGAAAGTCTCTTCCGTGATGCCCAGGCAGGTCCTCAACTTTCCATTTATCTCCCTCGTTCGGTTTCAGATTCCAGAACTCAAAGCTCTCTAGGAAGGGATCAGAAAGGGGACAGTGAGGCCACCCAACGGAGGGCTAATCCCCAAAAGGGAGAGCAGAAGGGTCAGAGAACGTGAAGTTTTCAGCCCCCACCTCAATTTTCCGCAAGCATCTAGTTTTCACTTTAAAAAGCGAGTGGCGGGGTGGGAGGTGGCAGCTTTGTCCCCGGGATATCGCAGCAGACTGGGAATCCGTTCCCAGTGATTTCAAGGTGTATTTAGTTTCTCTGCTGCAGAGTCTCCTCCAGCCTAATCTACCCATTTCTTCCATGGGCGAGCCTGGCCATCAGCCAGCACTCCCTCTAAACAGCAGCATTCATTCACAGCCAAGTGCTGGAGCACAGACCAGGCCCCCCAGCAAACCGACGTGCTGCCGCCCCTTTACATCAGCCTCGTACCAAAGGCTCCCGCTACGCACTTCCACAGGAGCGCGAGCCTGCCCAAACCCCTTCGCCTATCCTAGAGCGACCTAAGGATCAATTCCCCACTGCTCAGCTGCACTGGGGCCAACGCAGGTTGGGGGGAGTGGAAGGACCAAGGGTGCAGCAGCCAATGATTTTATCACCGTGTCATTTAAACTGGCATCCCACTTGCATGCTGTCGAGGCCCTGCCTATGCTGGAGATTTGTCCTGGTTACAGGTGCAGCTTTACCAGCCTACGCTAGTGGTTACACAGATGGCTGTAGCCAGGGCAAATCCACAGCACAGGCGAGGCCCGAAAGATTAGGCCTTGGGCAAGGCTATGAACTGACCAGCCTCCTAGCTGCTGGGGAATTCCCCTCCCACCCCCACTTTCCCATAAAAAGGAACAAACCTTCAGCACAGGGATTTTTGAGTAAGTTTTTCTTCAGGCTGCAGAGGAAGTAGAAGATCTTCCAGTCCTGGATAGTCTTGTCCCACTTTTCATGATTAAAACCCTCCCGCTGGCACTTGCGTTTCCACACAGTGGCTAAGTTGATCACATCCCGCCACAGGACACAGACAAGCCGGCAGTTACAGATCAGCTCCCGGGCGGGGACCAGGGAAAAGAGTTCCACCAGGACATCTTCGGGCAGGTCACCGATGTTTGCCATCTTTCTTTGGGCCCCAGCAGCCTGTAATGCAGGCCAGGGAGAGAGTCACCAGGCACGTTCCGCCCAGAAAGGGTGTGAACACAATAAGCAGAGCAGGTCTCCCATTGAATTGTGGTGAGAGAGGGGAAAGGCAGGAGAAGGAAAGGGAGTTAGGACATGGAAGTCAGATTTATAAAGCACTGCACTAGGCAGACATCCCAGAGTGCTGCACTGAGGCTGTGGCTACACTGGCAAAAATGGAACCTGATAGCCACCAATATCTCTCACCAAGGGTGAACTGTGGTCCCATTTATGCAAGGCTCTTAAGGCCAGATATTTAGGTGTCTAAATGCAGATGGGGCTTAGCTGGATGCGTGAGCCCCTACAGGAGTCAGGCATCTAACCTGCATAGGTGATTCTGAAACCCCCCCACGGCATCTATGTCTTTAGGCTCTTCCATATTTCTGAACATCTGGCCCTTAGGCCACCGCTACATTGGACTTTGAGCCATGTGCTAAAGCCAAACTCCATTCAAAGGTGGGGGTGGGGGGGAGGCGAAGTTGCCTTGTGGTTGGGGCTGTGGCAGGCGTGCCTTGCGGGAAGGGGGGGGGGGGGGATCTGTTGGTTTTTTTTGGTTGTTTTTTTTTTGCATTTCCAAGCTGGTACCATTAGTTGGCGCCTGGGAAATGTGTCAGGGTGCCCAGCACCCCCCGGGGGGTGCCCAGCACCACGGGCTCCCTTCGGCCATGCAAAGCGCCCTCCCCGCCCCCGGAGCCCGACTCACCCCCGCAAGGGATCCCGGCCCCCAGCCCCATACACGGGCAGCAGCGGGGCCCCCTCGCCCCCGGCTCCTGCCCAGCTGCCGGGCGGAGAAACCCTGTCTCCGCCCGGCCGGGCCAGGCTGCCCCAGCCGCTTGCAGCCGAGCTCCGGGCCGCCGCCTGCGTCTCCTCCCCCGGGTTAGGGCCAGGAAGTGCGAACCGACCCCTCCCTTCGCGGGGCCCAGACCTCCCTCCACCCCGGCGGAGCGCCCGCCCCGATCCCCGGCTCCCACCCCCGCGGGGCGCCCCCGGAGCCCCGCTTCCCTCCTGCCCCGCGCCAGCTCACCGCCCGCCAGATCCCGGCGTCCAGGAGCCGGGGCCAGCTGCCGCGGCCGCCCGAGGAGAAGGAAGGTAAAACTGCCGGTGTGCCGCGATCGTCACGCCGGCCCTGAGCTCCCTCTGGCGGTCAGCCAGCCCCGGTCTCTCCTTTCTCCTCACAGTCACCTCTTCAGGGCAGGGGCTGGTCTTTGTACAGCACCGAGCGCACCAGGGTCGTGGGCCACGACTGGGGTTCCTGGGCGCTACACCAGCCCCCCTAAACCATAAAACTGAAGAGTGAGAAAGGGAGACGGGCTGGGTACTACAGGGACAAGCACAGGGTACCAGCACCCAGGGCGCAGCTACGCTAGGAACTCCTGGCAGCTTGGCTAGGTCGAACGGGGTACCATGAGGCGTGACTAGTGTGGGGCCTGTCTGCCAGCGAGTGTAGACGCAGGTATACAGGCTCACTTTTGTTGATACAGGTTAGGGGGCCTGCAGGTCGGGGTGGGAGGTGACTGCAGGCCCCCTAACCTGTACCAGCAAAAGTGAGCCTGTATACCTGCGTCTACACTTGCTGGCAGACAGGCCGGACACTAGAGGCGGCTGTGCAGACAGAAGTGCAGGGACGCTGATAGAGGCGTGCTTGGCCAGTATCGCCGTACCACGCTGCAAATCACTGCTCGCGTAGACTTGGGCCGAGCTCGGTGGACAGCGGGGGGGGGGGGGGGAACACCCTGCATAGTACCCACAGCGTCTGTTATCACTTGGATCTGGCTATTCTGTTATAGGAATCTGCTTCATCTCAAGGAAAAATGTACTTTAACAGGGAGGAATTAAAGTTACAAGAGGCAGAAGAATAAAACCAAAATGAAGGGAAAAGTTTCATTATTAAAAAAGAAAAAAAAACCTTCAGACAGAGGGAACCATTTTTGTGAGTTATGTACGCAAGTAATTATTGTTCTTGCCCAACCCTCTGCCATGGACTGAGAGCTCCTTGGAGCAGAAGTGTTTGGAAAGCGTCTAGCACAGAGTGGGCATTCACTCAACTAAAGAACAAGAAACATGATTTAGATAAATGAGAGTAAGGGGATGTCTAGGACCAAAAAAAAAAAAAAAAAAAAAAAAAAAGTTATAAACAAACCCCTCTCCACCCCCGTAGCTGCTAATCACACTTGGATGATTAGGAGTGAAATCATTTTACAAACCCAGTTTACTTTTCACCATCGATACCAAAACCAATCAAAATGCTAAGGGCCTAGGAGCTGTAAAGATTTGCTCTTAACAAAACTGAATCTCCACATCATGCTCTTACTGTAAACGCTGACCTTCCTGTGGCCCTGTGGCTAATCACCGTCACTTGGCGCTGGCTTTACTGGGCAAAGCACTGAGCACATTCCTGAGCCCTGCATGCAGAACGACAAGAGTTACGGGGCCCATTCTCTTTCCCCCCCGTCACTCGACTTGGACCAGGCAACTAGTGCAGGCTCAGCTCCTGAAAGCACTTATGCACACTAGTAATTCGATGCATGTGAGTAGGTCTCCTGCAATCACAGCTGCAGGCATTTGACCTTTCTGAAAAGGAGGCCCAAGGGGTCTCAAGTTGGGCACCCAAAAAGTGGAGGTGCCCACAAGTTCACGGCCGCTTTGGAGAATACGGCTGCTTGCCTGCCGCTGGGGAGGAGAGAGGAGCGTGAGACGGTGGGAGGAGGCGGAAACAGGAGTTGAGGCATGGTTATGCAAATCTCCAAAGGGGATGAGGAGAGCCCCCAGACGGATGTAGAAGACGACAGTAAGACAGGGGGCAGATTCGAGAAGGGAATGTCAGTTGCACTTAGAGATTGAATTTACTCATGTGGTTCATTGTTAACACAAAACAGAGTCTGTGAGGATGAGCTGCCGGGTCTTAGCCTCTCCCATTCCCTAGTAGCTGGGTATGGAAGGTGGCATTGGCCTACATCCCAGCTGGGATTTCTCTTTGCCCCTAGAGAGCCAGACCCTACGGGAGCCTCCTTCTATCTAATCTATCTAGCTGTTTATACCACCCTCAGCAGTGTGGTACATGAGAACCTGCATCTCACAGCCACCGGGTGCCCCCCAGCCAGTGCTCAAAGTGGGCAAGCACCTCCAATGCTGCAGCGCAGAGCATCAGGGATAGATCCGGGGTACAGCTGGAGTTAGCCCTGTACAGCAGGCCCTATTTGGCCCCTCACATTAACGTGCAGTTTGGTCTCCCCTTGCCCTGGGCTCTTGTATGAAACACCTAATGCTGGGGCAATACAGGGTGGCAAAGGGCACGTTCATCCTCCCAACACCCCGGGAGGTAGGTGTAAACACCCCGTCCCCCTTTGACTGGTCAGGAGGCAGAGTGACTTGCCCAAGCTCACACAGAGCCTGAATTAGAAATCAGGAGTCCCTGTCTCCCAGACTCATGCACACACCCCTAGGTAACACTCTAGCCAGGTCAGCAATATCCCAAGAGCCAATACCCGAGAGCCTCCTGGATTGCAGCGGATGATGCGCTGCCCCTTTAAGAGAGGAACCCCTTCTGCCAGCTCCATGCTCTAGCAGAGCGGAGCCAGCATTAGTTACTTGCCTGCGACAGACCAATCCAGAACGGTGCAGCCGTCTCAGGAGCAGCAAGTGAGGTAGGAGCGTCTCAGCATCTCCTGTTCCTCTCTCCCTGCAGGGCTGCGATGCTGCTGGAGAGGCTGCAGCACCCTTGCTGTGTTACGGGCATTGTTAGGACAGGTGCTTTAACCCTGCAGCGCTCCTGCTCTCTTTGCAAGGCAGAGAGTGCAGCTTTAAGGCTTGTGCAGATAGGGGAACAAGGCACAGGAAAGGTTTGGGAAGGGCAGGGCACCTGGCAGAGGAGACCAGGGTATGCCCCCCAATAGGGAAAGAACTGGAATCGGAAGTTGTTCAGTTCATTATGGGCTCAGGTTAAGTGAAGGGGAGACTCTTGGGAAGGGGACAGGGGAGGACATGAAAGCAGGGCGGGGGCCGAGACTCGGGCAAGGCGGTGAAATTGAAGGAGAACCGATGAGTCTGGCTAGTCCGGAGACGCAGTGAGCTTGTCAGGGAGGGTGCAGCAAAGCTGCTGCAGATGATGAAGTCAGCAGGGACTGCAGCCTGCGTGATCCGAGTCTGGCTTGTTCTGCCCTTCAGGAATTTCCTTCATGTTAAACGCTGAGCTTGTAACTTGGCTGGGTGGCAGGGTGCTGATACAGCCCCTCGTAGCTGTGGAATTTTGCCATCTGATGCCAGTGCAGGGCAGACGGGAGACACCTGGAGCTCTGAGCTTTTGGGTTCAGAATACCAACAGCAATGGCCTCTGCATCCTGCCCTGCCTTACTCAAGTGACAGCACTTCGTGGGGGTGGCCTGGCTGTATATTGCTGCCAAGGTTTCTCCAAATGGCATGCCAGGTTTGCCCGCTTGGTTCCATTCGCTCCCAGCAGCACTCAGAAGATGGACAGAATAGAGCCTAGCGCTAGAAGAAAGCGATGATTTGCTCCTGGCCAATCTGGTCAGATCCTCTCCAGACTGCACCTTGCTGCAGCCTCAGCTGCTTCTCAACAGCAGGAGTCAGATGGGATAAAAGCACCGTCATGGTGCATCCCATATGAATGATGTGGTCTGGAACCCGCACACTCATCTCTGGTTACTCCGTCGCAGTTGGCTCCAAAGGCTGGGCCTGCAGGGGTGGGCTCGGCTCAGTGACAAGGAAGGTTTCCGAGTCCACACACTGAAGCAGGGCGAGTGCTAAGGGACACTTCTGACCCTGTTGTTAGGATTCCTAGGCTTTGGAGGGAGGACTGGAGAGTCAGAGGGGACTCGACTGAGATATGTGACATTACACAAAGTGCATCACTCTGTCCTGTCCTGTCACATGAGAGCAAAGGGGCCACTGTGATATGAAGGGCTTGCAAATTTCGAACGCACCCAACTAAATCTGACGCATTGTCAAGGATTTACAGGGCGTCCATCACCATGGTATCTTGGCACCATTACATGGCATACACCAAGACATTAGTCATCTTATGAAGGGAAACCCAACACCCGGATGCCTGCAGCTTTTCATCTGGAAGTGAATCCATTAGCAAGGCCAGGTGTCTTGCAGCTCTTGCTACAAACAGCCAGGTTCCTGCATAAGCAAATTTCTGGAAGGATTGCACTCCCGAGGCACAGACTGGCTAGTGAAAATGCCCAACCTCAAGCACTCACAGGCTTCACCCGTGGGCTGTTACATTTTAATTTTCTGTTACTTCACTGTTGCCAGAAGTCAGAGGCTTCAATAAGAAAGTTCTTGCAGTTCTGTAAGAACTTAATATAGGAATAACCTAGTCTCATGTTTCAAGGTACAAGGTGCTCAGGGGTCAGGAGGAATTCGTTCCCCCTTGGACACTAGTGCGTGATGACACTGCTGCAAGATGGGCTGGGTTGTCTTTTCCCCCTTCTTCTCAGGCTGCAGGCATTGGCTAATGCCAAAGGTGGGATACCAGCCCCAATGGACCAATTACCTGCTCAAGGGGTATAACTCCTCTCCCCTTGTTTTCAGAGAGCTCCGCCCAGCCTGGCCGGAGGATGGACTCCCTCCCCGAAGCCGTCCTGATCCAGATCCTGGCCTCCATCCCCGCGGTGGAGCTGGTGCTGGCATGCCGCCTGGTCTGCTGCCAGTGGAAGAACCTCGTGGACGGAGCAGCTCTCTGGACCCTGAAGTGCCAGCAGGAGGGCTTCACCGGGGCAGAGCCTAAAGAGGAGGCCGAGAACTGGCAAACATTCTACTTCCTGAGTAAGAGGAAGAGGAATTTAATCAAGAACCCCTGCGGCGAAGGCGAGTGACTGAACTTTGTAACACCCTCGCCCGGCGAGGGGAGGACTGGGCTGGTTCCTGAGCATTGTGCAGCTCTGGTCACTTTAAGAGGCCCTGGGTTGGGGTGAGATGCAGCACCTGTCTCACTGCATGTGAGACTAAATCAACAGCAGCTGGCCTGGGGGTTCCATTAACAGGGATGGTGGCCAGGTGCTGGATCCTCTTTACACAAGCACCTGCTGGGATTTCCAGGAGGGGGCACGTGCTCAGGTCCACGTGGTTAGCGGCCACTGCAGCATAACAACATCACCGCCATCTGTGGTGCTTTACCCTTCCCAAGTCCTGTAAGCCACCCTCCCCGACAACCTGGGAGCTTCCACTCCAGCTTACAAAGAGGAGGAAGGACGAGGTGCTGGTCAAGGCACAGGACTGCAGGGTCTGAGACCTGGGTGCCTTTTGGTTCTGCTTCGGATTCAGTGGCAATTCACTTACAGGGTTGGTTTCAAAGGGTCTCCATTGGGCCAGGATTCTGCATAGGGTTTGGTTACTATTGGGGTCTCAAAACAAAAACAACAAGGGGAATTTTCGAAGGAGAACATGGGCAGTGCTTGTTTGAAAAATCTGCTTTTAAATGACGTACCCAAGGCTACACGGTGAGTTTGTGGCAGAGTTTAGAGCTCAAGAACCCCTGGTTCCTGCTCTGCCTACAGACCACTGGATCACGCTGCTTCTGGCTGTATCACTCACCAACAGTTGAGCAGATCTGCTCCCAACTTTCCAATATAATTCTGAAAATGCTCAAGCCAAAAGGGGGGTGGTGGTGGTGGTGGTGGTGGTGGATCTTTTGGTCTGTTCTGACCACGTTAGAGGAGGGTTTAAACAAGGCTAAGCAAGGAATCCTGGCTCCAACTTTACAAAGAAAACCTCTCTCTCTTATGAACGCTTTAAGAAAGCTTTAAAAATTTTAATGAGCTTGTCCCTACTGATGCCAAGTGTTAGCTGTGTGCATTTGATTTCAGCTTGGAGAAGGAAATGGATCAGTCCTCTCCTGCACTAATCCACTGTGGCAGCCCTGGGAATGTTGAAATACAATAAACAGAGTTTTCATTGGACTTGTTTAAATGATCACGGAACCATTACGATCAATGTTGGGGTTTGTAAAAACTTGTTTTGTTTTTTTTTACCAACCTGGCATTTTTGGTCTAAATCTGACCCCACAAGCATCTCTCTAAGGCCTGGCCCACACACAAAGTCACAGCAATTTAACGCCACACCTGTAGTTTAACCGTTGTAATATGTACCTAGACCAGCCTGAAATGCTGGGCAGGGCTCTCTAGTGAAGGGAGGCTGCTAAGGCAATGATCAGAGCAGTGGTGCAGAGAATCGAGGGCCAGATTACAACCGTCCTACCAAACAGTACCTTGCACTGCAGATAGTCAATGGGCTCGCTTGTGGAGTAAAGCACAACACAAGTCAAACTCCTTGCCTGGATCTGTTAAAGAAATCTCCACGTAGGAAGGTGAAAGATTTTTGAAGCCACGTGACTGTAACCCAGAGCCTCTCTCTTGTTCTGCTACCTGCAGAGAATTTAGAGCACTGGGGGGAAGTGGAGAACGGAGGTGATGGCTGGAAAATTGAGGACCTGCCGGGAGACTTTGGAAAAGAATTTCCCAGTGATGGAGTCCACAAATACTTCGTCACCTCCTACGAGTAAGGCTGCCCCCTTCTCTGGCTGGGTTCTACCCGACGCTGGCATATGAGGAAACAGGGCTGCGCTCACCCGGTAACCTCTTGTCTTCCAGGTGGTGCCGCAAGTCTCAGGTCATCGACCTCAGGGCTGAGGGTTACTGGGAGGAGCTGATGGACACAACCCAGCCTAAAATTGTGGTAAAGGACTGGTAAGTAGGGGGGTTGCGGTTGTGCTGGGCTGGCAGGGAGAGAGGGGAAAGGCCAAGGGAAGCAGAGAGAGGGAGATGAGGAGAGGCCAGAGCTGTGTCTAAACTGGGCTTCTTTGACCCCTATTTTCCACCATAGCTTACATGGGTATGGATCCATCAGTGGTAGCAGAGGTGGCAGGTTAGTGCTCCGTGCCTCTTGCAGACACACCGAGGAGAACACCAGCCCCGTGTCTACACCAGTGCTCCCCCACAGCGAGCAGCGGTGGGAGCCTGGAACAAGCTCACAGTAATCCAGGCAGTTGGGGCTTTGCTTTCTGGACATGGCTTGCCCCTGTCTGTGCTTGCCGTAGAACGGTGCCCAGCCCGGGCCCAGCCGCGCTACTCAGCACCGGGCCTGTTTGCGGAGCGGCCGCGAGGGGTGAGGCTGGCAGCTCGGGTCTCTTTGCAGGTACGCGGGTCGCAGCGACGCCGGCTGCCTCTACCAGCTGCACGTGAAGCTGCTGTCAGAGCACGAGGACGTCCTGGCCGAGTACCAGAGTGACACGGTCGCCATTCCGCAGGACAACGCTGCCAACTGGACCGAGGTGAGTCCCGGCGAGCGGCTGGGCAGAGCCAGGGCAACGGGACAGGGCAGTGCATGCCCGGGGCCACAAGCAAAGCCGGATGGGAAGGGGCTTCCCTTGGTGAGCTCAGCTATGAAAGGAGCAGGATGGGGTGAAGGCTGGGTGTGTGTGGGGGGTCTCCCTCCTCTTGTGCAGCTGTGACCATGAGGCTGGGTTCCATGCAGCTCAGTGACCTGCCAACCCACCCACCTGAGTGGGTGGGGGAGAGGGAAGTAGCCCGGAAGGGGAAAGCTGCTGATGGCCCCAGCGTAGCAGTGGGGCCCGAAGACCCTCAGATAGTCCATCTCCCTATAGCAACTAGTGACCCCATCCCCACAGGGCGGGGTTCAAAGCCTCACTCCACAAGGGGAGATTCAGGGGTGGTTTGTGACTTCCAGGAAGCCATTGTGTCTCGCTCTGCCCCCTCAGCTCTCCCACACCTTCTCCAACTATGGGCCCGGGGCTCGCTTTGTGCGCTTTGAACACGGAGGCCAGGACACACTCTTCTGGAAAGGATGGTACGGGGTCCGCGTGACCAACAGCAGCGTGATGGTGGAGCCCTAGCCGGGCCATGGCCCCTCAAGCTAGACCGGGTCCCGTTCACCACAGCTGACCCTTTGGGTCCTCCATGGGCTTTGGATGGTTTCTGCATGACGCTGCTTCCAGAGACGAGGCGGGAGCGCCAGGCTGAGAGTATATAACTACATGTGTGTGTGTGTGTGTGTCCCATCTTTCCTCACTGAGTTATGCAGAGTCTGGGAGTAGCTGGTTTGGGGTCCATTAATGCACCAACCCTTAGAAAGCTTTAAAAAAACCTCACTGCTCTCCCCTGCCCCACTCGCCCGACGCCCTTTCAGCCACCCCCAGCGTCGCTTTGTAGTGGTGCCAAGGCTGGAGTAGGGGGAACGAGCGAGCTGGCTATAAATAATCCCAGGACCCTCCCTCTCCTTTGGGCTGACGTCACCTCAGACCCTAAACCTCCCTCCCCAGCAGCTGCGCTGAACAGTGACTCTCACGGTGCCACTTACCAGCATCAGATACAGTCCATTTTGAGAGGGATGCAGGCTTCATCTTTTAGACGCTTCAAGAGAGAGGCATGGCCCTATGGTCTCAACACAGGACCAGGAAGCCCTGAGTCCCAGTTCTGCCACTGAGCCCCTCTGTGGCCTGGGGCAAGTCACTTAGCTTCTCTCCCCATCTATAACAACAACAGTTGCCTACCTCCTGGGAGAGAGAGCTCGTTAAAGTTTGCATTGCTGGGTGGCTGGTTTCTTTATTATTATTAATAACGCAAAGCAGCAGAGAGAGGAGGGTGCCTTTTGTCTTAGGCTGGGCTCAGGAAGGGAACATAGAGATGAAGGTGGAGACTGCCCTGGAGCCATGTCTAGTTTGTTAAAAATGAAGCAGCTTAGCTAGCATAAGCCAAAGTCTGGAAAGAGACCAGGACCTGAGCCCAGGCAGATCAGCTGGAAATAATCCAGATGGGAGAGAGAAAGAGAGAGTAAGTGTGAATGGAACAAGATCCAGCTTCCCCAAGGGGCCTCTAGACTGGGCTAAATCCTGACCTCAGGCTCTTGCTTTTTGTAGGCAGGACAGAGGGAGGTTCTTAGAGGAACCCTCCTTTCAAGAACATCTTCTGCCTCATCCCTTGGGAACCTTGGCTCTCTCTCCCAGCCTCCTCTGCGTGCTGCACCCCACGTACCAGGGAAGGGCATACATGAGAGCCGCTATCTCAGCTGACACACCAGGGATTGAACCAGGGACCACCAGAGCTCAAGGTGTGACCGGCTATCACTTGAGCTACAGCCCCAAGGCTCCTGGGTGGGAAGGGCGGTAACAGGTTCACATCCTCTGCAAATCAGCTTCACCCATGTACCCCGCTCTGCCCCACCTCCATCTCCCCCTGCTCTTCTCCATCCTCCTCATCTCTCCCCTCTGCTCACTCCCCTTTTCATGTTAGCCCCTGTGCCCCCCCCCCCAAGTGCCCTCACTCTCTTCCTCTGGGGGACGTTCTCCTGGACTCCCCCCTCTGACGCCTCTGGAATTTCTTGGGCTTGAAGCTCCTGGGGATGGTATCTGTGGGATGTAGCCCAGGCTCTGACGTCGCATGCTAGAGATAACAGGTGGAAGGGAAGGCCAGGCAATGCAGAAAGTCACATGCTCCAGAGCCTAAGAACCCACTGCAGCCTCTGAGCACTGCCCAGGGCCTGCAGCGAGTCCCATGCTAATCAGGCTTTTGGAGCCCAGAGAAGCTGCTGCTAACCGTCATCTACCCAAGGATGAGACCTGGCTGTTTCCACGGGGCCTCTGGAAACACAGATCCACCTCGAAGGCACACGCCTATGTGCCAGGAAACACGTACGTGCATCCTCCCCCTTCCTGCCTCTTGACACGGCCTTGGGCCACGGCCTTGGGCCACGCCCACAACACCGAACAGAAAGTCCTAAACTTAGCTGAGCCGAGACTAGCCCCCCACCACCCAGCAACCAATCCTAGTGGAAGAGCCTAGGCAGCCCCTTCCCTTAAGCAGGCTGAGTGGGTGGCTGGAGAGAAAGTGTGTCCTCTTTGCCTCTGCTGTCAGGACAGTGCACCCATAACCCCTAGCACCAAACTGCCATTAGCCAATGCAACACGCTCGTGTTTCTTTTGCAAAAGGCAAGAGCAGTGCTTGATCTGGGACAGGGTGGCACCTCTGGGCTTGGCAGTTCAGAGCCCAGAGACGCTGGGGCAGCTCAAAGAGGGAGTTCAGAGCCCCAGCACCGCTGGCCTTGCCATGTCAGTTATGGAAGTAAAACAATTGCTTGAGCCCCGGCCCCTCTTTCATTACAAAGGAGGCCCTGGGCAAGCGCTTCTGAGCCGCCACCTCGTGTGTCCAGCCTTCTGTCAGGCTCTCTGCAAGTTGCTGCACCTGGACACGTGGGCCCCTCTTGCATCCTAGGCCCCTGTCCCAAGCCGGATGGTCTCTCTGGCTGAAGACCACAAATAAAAGCACTGTGTGTATGAGCCCTGCCTGGAGGGTGTGTCTGTGTCTCTGGGCTCAGCATGCTTTCCTCCTGTGATACATGGGTGGGGCTGGGCTATGGCAGCTGCTTCCAGCCAAAGGGTGCGGGGCCAGGATGCCTGCCTCAATGCTGGATCCCCCACAGGGAGGGCCCATGCCAACATCCCAGCTATACCCATCCCCTTAAGGAGCAGGCTATGCTTGGGCGAAGGGGCCGGGGGGCTGGGACAGCACAGCTGCCGGTCTGGGGCCAGCAAGAGCTTTTCACTCAGCACGTCCCGTCCCCTCCCCTCCCTTGGGCTCTAGGAGCCAAGACACAGTTCGTACAAAGGGCTCACCTCGGGCTGTGAGCTGGCCCCTGCCGAATGGGAGACGAGGCTCTGCCTGCTCAGAGTCTGAGACCTCTTGCCACCTGCCTCCCTGGCTGGGCCCCGACTCCCCTCCCTTGGTTCACAACTTTGCCCTAGTTGGGGGACTGAAGCCTGGTGTTAACTCCCTGCTTGCTGGGTAGGTCTCTGTACCCGGCCCTACTGCACACAGGGGCTCTCTCAGCTGCTCAGCATGGTGCTAGTCAATATCCAGCCCAGTTATCAGCTGCCAGCCCCCCTGGAAGAGACAAGAGCCTGGAATATCCCTAGGGAATTGATACAGGCAGCAGAGGGATCCGTGCAACCAGCCACGATACAATCCCTTGCACCTGAGCTGGTTCCTGTGGTCCCACCCCATGTAACACGGGCAGGCTTGACATTCACCTCCTCAGGCACTGGGTGTCCCCATCGCTCCACTGGCTGACGGTGCATGTCTACAGAAGGGAAGTCCTGAGGTCCAAGAGTCCCTGTGGATGGGCCAGCAGGAGCCCTCGGGGAGGTTGAGGGAGGCCCAGTAGCTCAGCCTGGCCCTGTGGGGAACAACAGGGTAAACAGGATCCTTGGGCAAAGGAGGAGTGGCCCTGTGCTTAGAGAGCCTGGCTGGGGATGACTCCCGCCCATTTCCAGAGGGAGATCCCGGAAACGCCCCTGACCCGTACTCTGGGGGGATTCTCGTGCTACCACCATGCCTGCCCTGGGCCTGTATCCAAGGGTGGGGGTGACTCTGGTCCCAGTGGGGTCCTGCCTATTCTTTATGCCTGCACTCCAGAGCCCCCTGCCGCCTTTAGACAGGGAGCTGGATTTCCCCCTCTCACCAGCTTGACGCCTGTGTCACTCCACTGAAGACAGAGGAGCCACTCCTGATTTACACCTGGTGTAAGAGCTCAAACAAAGGCCCAGGCTTTCCAGCTCTGAGGGACAAGGATTAGCGGAAGGGGGCCCACCTTCCATAACGGTGGCTGGCTGGCATCTCCTGTGCCCAGCAGATGGCTCTGTGGTACCACAACAGGTCCACGATGTGGATTTTCTGAGCTCGCCCCAACGCCTGAAAGCACCCTCTCCCCCCGCTGCTCTCCGGTGTCCTTCTAGCCGCTCACGCCACGCATCCAGGCTTGGTGGGTAAGGACAGCAACTCACCCGTCAGTCTGCCAGGGCCAGGCTGCTGGGCGGGGGGTACAAAAGCACCTCTGCCAGTTAGGCCCCTAACTCCCCTGGGAAGGCAATGGAAGTTGGGTGCCTGACTCCCTTAGGCCTGGTCTATACTGAAAAATTAGGTCAACCTAGCTTCATCGCTCAGGGCCGTGAACAACTTCACGCCCTGCCTGAGGGAGCGACGCCAACCTGAGCCCCGGCACAGACGCAGCGAGGCCAATGGAAGAAATCTTCCAGTGACCCAGCTCCCATCTCTCGGCGAGGTGGGTAACTGCATCAGCGGAAAAAACCCTCCTGTTGATGGAGGAGCGTCCACTCTTCCCCGGAGCAGTGCCACGGGGGGTGCCAACATGGCCTTAGGCATTTTTGAAAATCCTGTCCCTTGTGTCTGGTCTAAATGCTTTGCATCTGCCCCCCTTTGCAGCACAGGTGCAGGGACCAGGGGTGCGGGGGGGGAGGGGGCTGCAGCACCCCCAGGTTTTATGCGGGGCTCTGGCTGCTGGCCCTGAAACTGGGGGCTCTCTCCCAGCCCTGCATGCGGGCTCCCAGCTGCCAGCCCCGTGCCCAGGGCTCTGCCTATGGCCCCAGCCGTGGCCCCCTTACTCCTGTCCACATCCCCCCCTCCCAGAGCCATGGCCCTGCTCTTGGCCCAGCTCTAGGTGCGGTGGGGGGGGGCACAGACAAGGCTAAGGGTGGGGTGCGGCACCCCCACTCTAAAAAGTGTTCCAGCACCCTGCTTTGCAGCCAGCCCCACATACCTGCCTCCTGCAGCCAACAATGAAATCTGCCCCAAGGACCCCCCCCCAACCCCTCTCTTCAGAGATCCAACTGTCTCCCAGTTCACAACATACATCTACTAGGCCAACTGAGCATGGCTGGATCCTTGGGCTGCCCCATGTAACAGGCTTCAGTGTAATTCCTGGGGCTAACACTCCACCATTGGTGTGGTACTTGGGACCCAATGGGAGTTAATGTACCCATGACAAAGAAGCAGAAGGGCCCTCCCCCTTAAACATCACTGTGCCATTGAAGTGCTGAGCCATGGACAGCTTCAGTGACCAAAGGGTTTCCTGCCCTTTCTGTAAACAGCAGCCCCACCTAGCTTTTACTTATTACTTGTATTACCATAGTGCCTAGCTCCCCCCGTCATGGACCAAGGCCCCACGGTGCAAAGTGTTATACAAATACAGCACAAAAAGACAGGCCCTGCCCCCAAAGAGTTTACAATAGCACTTTCCATCAGCAGATCTCAAAGCACGTTACAAAGCCCATTTTTCCCATTTTACAGAAGAAGAAACTGAGGCCCAGAGACATGACTTCCCCAAGGTCACCCTGGAGGTCAGTGGCCCAGCTGGAAATGGAACCCAGGTGTCCTGAGTCCCAGTCCAGTGCCCTATCAACTCAACCACACTGCCTTACCCAATGCCCGCAGCAGAGTCAGCTTTGATGAAGTTCCTTCTCACCCCAAGCACTTATCCAATGGCAGTTACTCCCCTCAACCAGCTGGTGCAGCAGCAGCCAGCATACATCCTCCCTGGGTTCCTCTCAGCTGGATCCTTTGGTGCCTGCCCACCTCTCCCATGCTACCTACTGCTGCTTCAGCTTCCCTCCTTCCGTGGTCCAAGAACCCCCCCACCCCCCAGCTGCTACACTGTGCCCCTGCCTCCCAGGAAACCAACGCGACCTCCCCAGCAATTCCCTCCCACCTTCACCACTGAATAAATGGGGGGATGATTCCAAATGGAAGGGCTAAGGATGCTTCAGTTAAGGACATACACATTAAGGATGGCTGGATTAAAGGCCCCTCACTTAAGGATGTGTCTACTAAGGATGCCTAAATTGAGGTGATTGTGTTAAAGACGTCTCAGTTTTACTTTTGTTGTTCTTTCTTTCGGTCTTCTGCTTTTTTCCCCCTAAACAAACTCACCCCCCCAGTAAAACAAATACAAAACCCTGTCATTACTGGAACATCAACGCTTAGAAACACCAAAGTCTTCCTCTCCAGGCTCGATTACACGCCACCATCTGCCATTCTGGAACAGACCTACTTTTAAATCGGGACTGGAGGAGTGAAGCACCTGCCTGTACCAGGGCCAAGAACAGCCAGGAGAGTAATGGCAGCTCACACTTACACAGCGCCTTTGACCCCCCAAATTACACTGCAGCCACCTCTGGGGTGTACCGTGGCTGCAATCGAACAAGCCCTCAGCAACTATGTCAGGAAATGGCGAAGTCTGCTGTCTCTAGTCGGAACCTGCAGCAGAAGTGGATGAATGAGGGGGTGGTTTTATGAAAGCAGAACAGTTACCCAAACGTGGCCAGGAAACCGGCACTGACTTTCTTGCCGGAGAAAGCAGGGTGTTAATCTTTAACGAACCTGCCAACAGCTCAGGGAGATGCCAGGAGAAAAGCGCTAGACACAGCCTGTATTCAACCCCTAGCCATCCACAACAGCTGGTGTCCCATCTCGTACGTGGCATCCGATGCACACAATGGCCAATCACCAGGCTAGAGACCCACTGCAGGTTTCCTTTCTGAAAAGCCCTCTCCAGCCAGCCCTAGCTATAAATGCCACAAGAACTGAAAGGGTTCTTTCATGATAGCCCCTGCAGTTAGCCACTTGCGGAGGAACAGAACAGAACCGGATGGGGCCTGCCGAGGAAGCACTAACATTTGTCTCTTTGTTGGGCCTAATTGAATTTTCTACATGAAGCAGCTATTATTAGCCAGAGGGGCATTCTGTGGCCAGATGGAGGAGTTTGCTCCCCTGCCTGGATTCAGGATTGGGCGGGGGATGGAGAAACAGGAGGAGGAGAGGGGAAAATCAATCTGGTGTTTCTCTAGCTCAACTGCTTCAGTCAGTTTCCTGAGGAGCTTGATTCCCTTTAAATGAAGTGGCTTTCTGAGGCAGCAGCAGGGAGCTGGGCATCAGCACACCCAGGTAGCCAGGATATGCTTCTGCTCTGATGCCAAGTTACCCCTACCTCCGCACCCTATCCCTGACATGTCCATCCCCTGCTGTCCTTTCTGGGGATCTATCATGAAGACATTTAAGGGAGCAGTGTAGCCTGCTGGTTAGAGCAGGGTACTGGGAGTCAAGAGACCCGGATTCTGTCCCTAGCCCTGCCCCAGATTTTCCCTCAGATACTAGGCAAGTCACTTTCCCTGCTCCCTGCCTCAGTTTCCCCATTTGTGAAGTGAGGCTAATGATGCTTTCCCACCTTTGTGGAGTGCTTTAAGAATCCCAGGAAAGAAGCTGTATAAAGGCATTATTATTATTTCCATGCCCTTGATGGCTGGAGTGCCGGGGGCTTTTAATCCCTGCGTTTCTCCAAAGCTGGGGGGATGAGATCCCGGCCCCATTGAAATCAAAGGCAAAACTCCCAGGGACTTCAACAGAGCCAAGATTTCAGCCGAGCTCTCGCCATTTTCTCCAGACTCCCAGTTTGGCGGTGTGTTAACAGCCGCAGGCAGAGGTCGTTATAATGCACCAGTGCCAGCAGGGGGCACTCTGGCTGTAGCTTCAGCGAAGCAGGACTCTAGCTCTCCGGTTTTCCAGACTCTTTCCTTGGGAGCTGTTAACACTGCAGTGCAAAGTATCTGGAATAATTGAAGAGGTTTTAAATTTGATGCTGTATTTTGATTCTGGTTTCCAATTCCTGAAGCTGGTCTCCCCCCAGACGTAGCTTAGCCTCAGCAATTTCCTTTTCTTCTGCACATCCTAATTTTAAAGGAATATTCAGTCTCCATTTCCATGGCACATTTCAGCCAAAGGAATCCCAAAGCTCTTTGCTAACCGAAGGGCAATCTTGCTTTCCCTGTTCATGAATGCAGCCATCTCTGGGGTGGAACACTTCACTACCACACAGCTGTTTAGCATAGGAAGGGAAATACTATATTACATTTAGTTCAAATTACAGGGGAAGTTTAATGACAGTTAACCCAGCCAGAACTGAATCTCTGTGTCCTGGCTAACATCTCACTCTTCCAAAAACAGAGCAACGAGAGCGTGGTTGACCACAGGTCAAGACACTCAACTCAAGGAACCCCCAGCAGCACGGCACCCTTGTCTGCTATGCTCGGGCATTGGTTTGATACCACGCAGGAATAAAAGTATGGTCTACTCAACCACCAGCATTACTTCTGCAGCACCCGGCTTTTCCCTAGAGGTCCCCACTCGTGACCCTGCTTATGAGTTGGCAAAAGTCACAGCTGGCAGTGGCCTGTCTGTGTCTTTCTCTGGATTGTACCTGTCAGTGGGAGACTGATCAGCCTATGGTGCCATGTTCATTTCTATACATGCCCTTTTTGACAGACGGCGCCTGCAGGACACATGCCTCTGGGTTTCTTCTCAGTGCCTTTGAGCAGTCTGCTCGGGACCCACAGAGGTCCCTCTCGATCCTGGATGTGCGAGCGCTCGGCTGGTTTGCGATTGCATCACGAGCTGAGGCATCAGCCGATTGCCATAGGGCTCTGCGTGGAGCCCAGACTCAGAGGTTAGCAGCACCAGTCTGACCACACACTCACCAGGACATGGATTGCACTTGTTTGATATTGCGCTTCAATCCAAAGGTCCTGGCTGTGCAGGAGGGAGACACGGACTCTGGTGTACGCTAAGGCTCAGGGTGCTGGGGGGAGAGGCAGGTGGATGCTTTATTGCCTGCCAACGCAGGCCCTTTAGACTAGCTGTCTTGGGGCCTGACGGAGGAGTGGCTCCGAGTAGCTATGCTAATACTACAGGAACGGATGGTTTTCTGGGGCACTCAGACAAATAGTTTATTCCCTGAAAAGGGCAGTTTGGGGTCGACCAACGATTTGCAAAGGTGGGTGGAATTCAGCCAACAGTTTCACCACCCCCAGGTTGTTTTTTGTCGCCTAAAAGGAGTTGAAACGTTTCCTTTGGACCTTGTGGAAACAAAACGTTTCACCTTTTCATTTTGAAACAACGTCCTGTTTCAAAGCAAATGTCATTCGGACATTTTGTTAGATTTATTTATTTTTTAAAAAGGGCAAAAAGCAGCCCAAACCTATGTGACCCCCAAATACACACAACTTTTGGCTGAAACAAAATATTTCTTTTGACCCAGGACAACATTTTGTAGTTTTCTATTTTGGAGAGAAAAAACCCAGCCCTGGCAACTCTATAGATTTGATGTGATTTTTCATTTCACGCCCTGAACTGAAAAATCAGCTGTCTGCCCATCTCTGCTCAGCAGGACGGGTGCAAAAGGGAGCTTAGCTAACAAGAGAGAGAGAGAGAGAGAGAGACGCATGCTGCTGGCTGAGTTCAACTGCAAAACTGACTCACATCCCGCCCCCATGCAGCCAGTCGCGCTGGGCCTGGCCTATTAGTGAGACGCCTGCTGGGGGCAAATGCATGCTGAAGCCCGAGTCCTGGATACAGGACACGTGCCCTTGGAGAACCTCCTTTGCATCGTTTGAGCAGCCCAAAGTTATCCAGTCACAGCTGCTTTGCTTGCGGGAATAAAAGACCCATTAAACAGGAAAGTCACCTGTCACTCTTGAGGGGGACGACAGAAAGGGAGGGCCACGAAGAAATCAGTGCACAGAGAGTGCCGGGCCAGGCTGACGGGAGGCTGGGGACATGTTCAATCACAGTGTAGGGAAGAAGCTCAGTGATCCCGCAGTGGAGATAAGTGGGTTTCGGTAATGAGACACTTTCCCAGGTAGCACTTGGGAGCTGTGCTCCATGGAGATGCACACAACATTGTCGGGCGGGTCACCAGGGGGGAAGAGACATGCTTGTCATGCCAGATCTCTGCTGCGCTGGGACCTGAAGCAGACTGGTTGTGAGACAGAGAGAGTATGCATGCGCGCACACACAAATCTCTACAGCTGTCCCCCTGGCATGCGTGCACACACCCCAAGAACTCCTTGACTTCTGAAGCCAACCTCCCACCCCTTTGGATCCCTTGCGATAGGACGACTCCAGACAGCGTGAGGCTGTCCTGTCGGGAATACCTATCAGTGGCGTCTCCCCTGCTTTGAGTTGCCTTGAACCCAACCAGACCTGCCTATATTTGGAGATTTTTTTTTTCCAGGGCCACTCCACCCTGTGGGCAGGCGCCCACATCCTAAACCCCATCACGCTAACGGGGGACATCAGCTTGGGAGGGCAAAGACGGAACTCACCTCTCACCCCTAAGGAGCTTCTCTAGCCCAGGGCAGAGGGAGGCACATTGGAGGGGCTGTTTAGTGGAAGCCAGCCCTGCCCGTGCTGTGATGAGGCAATGCAACAGGATGCAGGGCATATCCCTGGGGATCCTTTACCAGGTAGGCAAAGTCTGTCAACTCATTTTCTTGCCTTCCACCGCTCCATCCCCAGGGCTCTCCATCCCCAGCAGACCCAGGAGATCAGAGCGGAATGTCTCTGCTGTGCTGAGCCTCTTGTCTCTGAGAAACAGATTATTCTCCCCTGGAAGCTGGAGCTTCCCAAGGGCGCTGGGAGGGAAATCTCAGAGCCACGTGAGTGGAATCCCCCCAGGGTCCTGCAGCCACTAGCAGCTCCTCTTGTTCACACTGCCATGCAGAGTATTGCAAAGCGAAGCAGATAACATCCCGATCCAGAGATGAGTAATGACTTGGCTTTTTTTTTTTTTTTTTTGTAAATTAAACCTAATCTTGTGTTGACTCTGCTGTACAAGGAGAAATAATGAAGAAGATTAAGATGAGATCTTGTTCACTCTTACTGAACAAAAGCCAATTAATTGCCAGCAGGATGTCTGTGGAGTCTGATCTTAGACAAATACAGGCAGAGAGGGACCAGGTGGAGGTGGCCTGCTTTGGTGTCGCGATAACTCTGGCAGGACGGAGGAATTTAATGCGAAGAAGCATTTAGCCATGCGCCCCCCCGGCAGCTTTCCAGGTGTCCCTCGCCATCAGGGGTTGTGCAAATGGAACAGGAGGGAGGGAGGTTTCTCACCCGCCGTGCAAAGATGGCGAGATTTAACAAGAAGGTTCCAGCCTGGCCTCTTTGGCTTTCCTGCACCCTCTCCTGTCGTGTTACCAGGTAACTGACGCGAAATAGGGGAGCAGGTCCTCTGGGACTGTAAAAGATGGAACGGAAACCACTGCTTCCCTGAGATATCACTGAAAACCATGCCATAAGAGTCAGCAGAGACCATGAGATTTGATGAAAGACACTGGCAGTGGAAGACCACGGCATGTCATGGGAGACAATGGAAGAACGTAGCGTGTGATGGAAGCAGACAGCACGTAGAGAGAGACTACGGCAATGGCAAATGGCGGCACAGGATGGCAGCCTCCAGTGGAAGCTGATGGCCCTGGAGCACCGTGGCACCAGATCGAAGCCATGGGTCATGGGATGACACATTTGCAAATTGCTCTAGAAGAGGTGCTCTGGCATTGGAGTCCCAGCAGGCACTGGTGGGTCGGGAGGAGAGAGGAGAACGCCCAGCTCTGAGTCACTCTCCCACGCCTGACTGCGGTAGCCAAGCAAACACCTTGTTCAGTTCATCACCGCTCCCGCTGCGTTGACAGCACCGAGTGCCTTGCCAGAGAGGGAATCCATATCCGCCAGAAATAAAAGGCGCTGAGTGAATTTGTGGCCGATTTAGTTGGCGTTAGAGGAAATACTTCTCTCTTTCACACCGGTTCAAAATAAAAAAAATGGAGTCCATCTGAGGCCCGCAGCGCTCGCACTGACAGACAAAAATGACTTAGGAGGTGAAAAATGGACAGGGAAAGTGATTTTCTTTGCTTGTGTTGCCGGGGGAATTAGATCTTGGTTTTTTCGTCACCACCAAGTGGAATAATCCAATATATTCCTGTATTTATTGCCGTGTATTTGACCTAACAGAGTTTTATTCCTACATTAAGAATGAAACCGTTCTGGGAGGCAAGTGGCAAAGCCCTAGATCAATTACTGCCTTCTTCAAACAGCAGAAAAATGAATTATTTCCTTGTAAAAATAAATAAAAAACACCCTTGAAAATAATAATAATAAAAAACCCCTACCGTCCTTTCTGCTCACGCCATGAATTCTGCACTGCAGATTCAGCCAAGTTAGATAAAATTGAGTTTGGTCTCCAAGCAACTTTTAAAAAGCAGGCAGTGGTTGAAGGCCAGTGCTTTGCAGAAGCGCACACAAAAACATCACACCCGCCTGCATGCCGGCTATGATCCTGGCTCAGTGGAGCCCGGGCTGGTCATAGGGCAGACAATAAGCTGGATACAGCCCACAGATTTTATGCTGTGCCCACGTTAGGTCACGTTTTATTAAAGTGGCAGAGACTATACAGGAGGGTAAAAATCGATACGAGGTGGCTGGAGTTGATAAATAAAAAACAACCCTTGCAAAGCCAGGCAAGGCAGGGTGTGAAAGCGCTGAATTTCACCTTAACTCTGCCCACTTCGGGCTTGACCCAAAGCCAACTGAAGCCAACAAGGAAAGTCTTCCATTCAATTTAATGGACTTTGGCTCAGCCAGCCTCCCATGGTTATGCAGGGGGAATTTCACCAATATATGAAATTTCCTTCTTGCCTGTGAGTCTCCAGTACTAAGGGCAATGCTCTTTTACAGCACTAATTGTGCCCTGGGGGATTCTCATACAAGTAGACACAAGAGCTTTAAAGCTACCACCACCTAGGATAATTAGCAACATCAGTGCTGAGCATGCCCAGACTTCACATGACAGGCCCCTAGTGAGTTGTGGGGAATGATGCCCTCAGTAGAGTGTTTGTCTCGCCTGCCTTGATTGGTTGGTATTTATACGTCGCTCATAACCAGAGTATCCGAGTGCTTCACAATTGTCAGTGGATTTAGCCTCGCAAGCTCCTCCCCGCCAGGTGGAGAAGTATTACCCGGGGCACCAGCAGCTGTATGCATGTCACTAATGGTATGTACCATGGGAGGGGCACCGATTTGAGGGCAGGGCTGCCCAGAGTGGGGGCTAAAGAGGCAGTTTGCCCCAGCGCCCCCATTTGAGAGGACCCTCAAACTGAGTGGCACCACAACCCAGCACGCAGGGTCACAATGCCACTCAGGTTTAGCCCCGCAGCCCCTCTGTCGTGATGGAGAGGGCTGCAGGGCCAAATTTCAGTGACTGCCGTTACAACCCAGGGCCAGGTCAGACCTGAGTGGCGCTAGGATCCTGTATGCTAGGTAACAATGCCACTGAAATTTGGCCCGGTGGCCCCATGCATCAGGTCACAAACGTCCAGAGCAGGTTTGCAGGCCCAGCCCCGGGGGACAGGAGCCAATCCACCATTACATGGTGAGTGTAGCTGTGCATACCCGGTGAAAAGTTGCTGGGGGTGCCCTTGGTGTTACCCCAGTTCACAGATGGAGGTCAGAGCACAGGGTAGATTAAGTGACTTGCCTAAGGTCACACAGGAAGTCTGTGGCTGAGCCAGGAATTGAACCCTGATCTATGAAGCCTTAGAACAGTGCCCTGCCCACTAGACCATCCTTCCTAACCAACCAGCCCATGCTAAACAAGACTTTGTACAGTCCATTTCCCCCACCACCTGTGGCACACGTATGGCCCTGAAGAAAGGCAAAGTTGGCCCAACTGCCATACAATGAAGAGGAAGGCATTTGAGTTTGTGACCACGGGGGAGATAAAGCTGTTTGTCACAGATGGAGAAGGTAGGCTCTGAATTTCTGATTTTTCTCAGGTCATCTCTCTACGTCAGGACTGTTGCCATCCCAGTAGGGGGAGTTGGCCTGGCACATGAGTTGCCAAGCCAGCCCCCAAGCCGTCACTAGGGTTTGACAAGGCTAGCCCTGCTCCCAGGGATGCTAACAGCCTTTCACCGATAGTCACCTCTGCCACCTTGCATTCAGGGCGTGAGGCTGGGCTCACATTGGAGAATATTTTGCTACAATGTGAAGGGGTCAGATATGGGGAGGGCTCCTGGTACAGGGATAACATTAGGGTGTAGGGCAGAATTGTGTGTTACTCCAGATAGTGTCTAAGGGTGCTGGGCTAATATTGAGGTGCAGAGGCAGAGCTGGGGTGCATGGCTGCTGTTGCACTGCAGGGCCTAGTCCTGGGAGCGTCCCTGGGTCTCTGAGGTTTATGGCCATGCTGATGGCGGGGTCCCTTGAACGCATGAATCTCCTGTAAACATTTAACCTCTTGCCAGTTCCATCAATCCCGACGGGCTGGTGCCATCTCCCTCCTCCGCAAACACACCACCCTGCTATTGAGATGTTAACCACACCATTAAATCGCTGGGTACCTGCCAGAAAGCCGCTCGGCAGGTCTGCTTTCCAGCTCCTGCCTCTGACACAGATTCCTTTTTAACCCACTTGCCAGCCCCCTGGTTCCGGCCCTTCACATCCTGCTCTGCCTGCAGCCAACAGCTCGGGAAGAGGAACATCCATCTCTAATGACACCAACCGGAATCGATTCCGTTCTACCTGTTTAATTATGGAGATTGGGACTTAAAAGCTTATTCAGTCAGTCAGTCAAACCCACAGCTTCAGAGAAACAGAAAATAATACATGCAATGCTCGGAATACAATTCCCACCCCCAGCCCAGGAAAAGCGCTAACACCCTAGCATGGGGACACTCCATGAGTGCCATCCTCCACTACCCTGTAACGTGGGTAGCTGTAACAACCCCCGCGTGTCCTCACTGCTGCAGCACAGACCTCTGCCCCTGGAGCTCAAGGAGCGACTCCATTAGCTAGCAGTAGTAGTAGGTAATTATCCTCTACCGGACCCATCAGTAAAGGGGGATGTGATACACATTTTGCCCATATATATACACACCTCTGCAAAGCAGGTGCAAGATGCTCCCCCCACCAGAATTCTCCACTCCACAAGGGAAAGGGGTTCACACCCATTTTGCACAGGTGTAAATGGCAAGACAAAGGTGCAAGGCAGCACAGAGAATCAGGCCCCTTCTGACCCTAGTCTTCAACCGACGCAGCTTTAAATCCTGCTAACAGCCAGGACCTCATAACTAGGACGTCCTGTTGTCCACACTGTACCCATTTCAGCTGAGCTTGCTCAGCCTGTTATATCATGGCAATCACACCAACATTTTCTTGTTGCAGAGGAAGCAGTGTGGATTTCAGGTCCACTTTATTTTATTTGGCAGTATTTAATATTAGTAATAGTGTGTATTCCTAAATGGGCCCGATGAAGGGCAGGGTCCCACTGTGCCTGGTGCTGTACGAACGCATAGTAAGAGATTTCCTGCAGCACAGAGCTCACAGACTAGGTAGACCAGACTAAAGAGTGGGAGAGGAAACAGAGGCAAAGTATCACACAGCACAGCTGGGAATACAACCAGGTCTCTTGACCCGCCTCCCAGTGCCCTCCCCACTAGGCCACACTGCTGGTTTTCAGGTTCTGACCCCTCCAGAGCAATTGATGCTCTGTGATTCATTCCTCTCTACTGACTTGGGAGAGCACCTTCAAATTGACTCATTAACCCTGCAGCCCAGCTTATTCCTATGGAAGTCCTGCCTTCCTCAATACGCAGAGCGGTAATTACCTGGCTCATCCACACAGGTAATCAAGAGTCTGAAGCTGGCCTTGGAGACCACGTAGACCAATTAGCTGCTCCAGACTATCACATCCCCACCTTGCAAAATTACCAAATGTGTGTGTCTGCAAATCGCTAGATAAGGACAATTAGCTCCAATAGAAAATAACCTCCACAGAATGGTGGTAGCAGTTCATAATGGCTCTGTTTGCTCAAACCATTGGGGCTGGAATGAGATGTAGAAAGGAGGAGGAAGAGAGAAGGAGAAAGGCCAGGTCAAAGAATAGACTGACTTTGCTGCCGGCACGCGTGTATGCCCATGACTGCCTGCACACATGTACACATGTACAGACTTAACCACTTCACTGGGACAGACAACCAAGCGTTAGACCCTTGCTCACAACAGGCAGTGTAGCTAGCCCATGCCAAGGTGCCCTGCAAGAAATTCTGAGTACTGGAAGCAGATGCTGTAAGACGGGAATCCAGATTTTGTACTGTATGAATGTGAAACAACACCGAAGGAGGAAACCAAAAGGAGGACACAAATCCCACTATTTCCATGAAACACCGGGCTTTGACCACGAAAATCCCAGAGTTTCTTATACCAAGACCCCTGACCCTCAGTTAATCAGGAACATAGACCGTCTCACCAACATTAACCAGAGCAATCTTCTCCCTGGCTGCCAGACGACACCAACATTTCAGCCTATGTCCACTCTTTTTCATATGTGCCTTTCCCAGCATGCTCTCTGCAGCTATTATGGACACTACCTCCTTCCCTTCCCCTTTGAGTTGAGTCTATCCACTATCAGTCAATCAAGTCACGAGCTAACCAACATGGTGGATCTCCAGATGAGCACATTTACCACCCAAGCTGCTCTTAGCCACAGCAGACCCAGCACACTACGCTCCCTAAAGGCTGGGGCCTTTTCCTTTAACTGCCTTCCTTGTAAATCAATTCCAGCAGCCTCATTATGAGGAATCAGTAATGCAACTGCAGGTGCCAAGCAACTCTCGTAGTCAAGCTCCAGAGGGAGAAACTTCTCCTGCTCCTAAAGGGAGCCTTCCATAAAGCGCTTAAAGCGTCTGACAGGATTAGTAAATAACGAACCGGAAACCCTTTGCCCAGCGCTGGGTCAGAGGAGAATCATTAATAATGTACAGTTGCTAATGGGAGAAATTAATACCAAACGCCCTGTCGGCTGCTGCTTCCAGGAAAAGCTCTGTTCAGCTGGGCGCCCTTCTTCCGGAAACTCCAGATCTCAGGCCCACCAAAAGGCACTCTGGAATAGAAAGGGCAGTCGAGTAGCCCAAGAGAAGCGAGAGGCACATGTAGACCTGTGCTAGGCTCCGAGGGAGAACGGCTGGACCATCCCATTCGGTTCTCAAGACTGACCTCAGGTCCAGGATAGGTAAGTGTCCTGGAGCGCCCGAATGCCTCTGTGCTTCCATGACAGCATCCTGGGTCCAGCAATCGTCCCCAGGCTAGATCCCCACGCTGGGCCATTCCAAGTTCAGGAGGAGGACGACGACGGACATCAGGGTACCTGGACTGACCCACTTATTAGGATTTCAGTTGGGAATGGAAGAGCTCACTAGTGTAGGACTCAGAGCGCATGGATCCTCCCCTGCTTCCTTATGGGCTTGTGCCCACCCTCGCTATGGTGAGTAGTGCTTTACAAATGCCAGAGATGAATCACTTGCCCCTTTTACTTCATGTCAGTGGAGAGCCCAGCTCTCTGGAGGTGGGTGAGCTGTTCCCAGCCTGCCAGCTAGGGCATGGTGCAAGGGGTACAGACCTTCCTGAACTAGGGGAGCTGGTCTGGGGTAGCTTATGGAGACTTCCCCCCTCCTGGATGCTGTGCCACTTCCCCCTTTGCACACAGAAATGTGTTTCCCAGGGAGCCCAGACCTTGAGTCTCTGTCCCCTAATCTCCATCGCTCCTTCATTTCCTCATTCTTAGTCTGCCCTTTCAGTCTTCATCTCCCCCCCCACCCCATCATTCTCTCTTCACCTCCATCTCTCTCCGATTCCCTGTTGGATTTCTTGCCACTCTTTCTCTACCTTCCTTGTTCTTGGTTTTTATACCCACCCCCCTTTATTCCTCCTCTCCCTCCTGCTTTGTCTCTCTTACCCTTTGCCTCCTGCATTGAGGGAACCGGCCCCCGCTCCCTGATAAGAGGGAGGTTCTGACAGCTGCCACCATTCACTCTACTGCTGGAGCCATATGCACCGAGCGGGCTTTGGACAGAGAGACTCTAAACACTGAAGGGTTTTGCTGACAAAGCCCGTGGAATCAGAGGGCGAGATTCTGCTGCCACTCGCCCCAGGGCAGGCCCAGGGATTTGACTGCTTCGTGGGACAGGAAGTGTGCATCAGCCTTTAAGGAGTCCTACCAGGCAGCCAGACCTGCCCCATCACAGCCCTCGCTCTGCAGACAGCTGCTCTGCACTGATCACAATCATGACCATGCTGCTTGGGAGCTCTTCTCTTGCTGGCTTGGTCCTGGCCATCCCCTCTACGATCCCCCCTACGATCCCCTCTCAGATGTTTGGTATCTGAGTAGGTGCTTGACACCACAGACGTCCCTTGGCTCATGTCTCAGTGCCTCACAAGGGGTCTTGGGAAGAGAATTTCAGGGAGAGCTCAGGTCATGCTGGAGGTTGCTTTTCACTTGGGGAGGAAGGTATCTGGAAGTCCTTCCTCCACTCACCCAGATAAGGGGAATTCCAGATGGGTGCATGCAGAGATGGTTGTGTATCCTCCCCTCACTGCCAGCCCCATGCGGGAGGGGTCGGCACTCAGGAGATGGCTAGTGGGGGGGGAGGGAGCTTCCTCTGTCACTACAGCTCAGAGCACTCCAGAGGCACATGCATCCCCAGGAGGGACTCGGGATCCTGGTATTTGATGGGTCCGAGTCCAAAGGTCCTTCCATCCCGCTACAGTGCTGCCTTTCACTCCTCTCCCAATTAATCCCCAAGTGCCGTCGTCAGCTGTCTGCATGCATGGCGCCTTCCTTCTTCACTTTCCTCCTGCAAAGGAAAGGCACAGCAGGAAGTGACAGGGGGAGTGGAAGGATGATCCAGGGGAGCTAGCTGAGGACTCAGGACACCTGGGTTCAATTCCCTGCTTTGCCACCGACTCCCGGTGTATCCTTGGGCCAGTCATTTAGTCTATGTCTCAGTTGCCCCCTGTACAATGGCATCATAGCACTGGCATGCCTCAGAGAACGGTTGTGAGGATGCTCAGGTATTACAGTAGTGTGTGTGTTTGGGGGGGGGGATATAAGTACTCAGCTAGATGGAGGGGAATGGATGAACAGGTGTGTGTTCAGGTGTGTGAACAGAGCATGTGACTCTGTGCCAGTCTGCTAGTCTCTCCTCCGCCTCCCTGCCCCAGTACCACCTTCCCCATCACAGTGCTCTGAAACGAGCCCGGGGCTGGAAGAACTTACTGAGCTGGGTCACATCATCGTGGTGTTCATTTCTGACGAACAACGCCACGCACTTCGTTAACACCTTTCATCCCAGCACCTCAAATTGCTGTAAGTCTCACAAGAAGCATAAGTGAAGTCATGAAGCCCACAACACTGCTTTGAAGTCAGCAAGGATATAACAAGATCACTTCATAGGCTGTGGAATTGCAGCCACCTCTGGGGTGGAGAGAAAGAGCTGGGAGAAAAATGCAGAACAAATGCATTTATTTAAATTAATTTTGCCTTCTACCCCTGTTTGTGAATCATCAAAAATCAGGGTTTGGGGTTTTTGTGTGTGTGTGTGTGTGTGTGTGTGTGTGTGTGTGTGCGCGCGTGTGCAAATTGTTATTCACAATTATTTGCTGAATAATTTCCGTGAAGGATTCTTGGCCTGCGCTTTCTTATATATGAAATCCAGGCCAATTTGATCGAACATGTAGGTCAGCTGGTAGGTTTCCAGACCCTTGATTGGATCAGAGGAACTCTTTGGATATCCGGTTTCCAGTGCTGTCATTTGCAATGATGAATTTGGCATTTGCATTCTGTGAATATTCAGAAGCATTCGCTTAAAATTCCGTTTAACCACGTGTTCCTATGAGTCAACTCCTTTGCAGGCTTTGAATGCTAAAGGGCATGGATACAGGTGAAGTAAAGTTGTTGCAAAATTCAAATATCACTCACAAGCATTCCTTTCCCACACTTGGCTCGTTCCAGGTGAAAACAGCTGCTCATATGTGGAGCTACAAAGCATGTAGGGGCATTGCCAGCAGATCGAGGGACGTGATCATTCCCCTCTATTCAACATTGGTGAGGCCTCATCTGGAGTACGGTGTCCAGTTTTGGGCCCCACACTACAAGAAGGATGAGGAAAAATTGGAAAAAGTCCAGCGGAGGGCAACAAAAATGACTAGGGGACTGGAACACACGGCTTATGAGGAGAGGCTGAGGGAACTGGGATTGTTTAGTCGGCGGAAGAGAAGAATGAGGGGGAATTTGATAGCTGCTTTCAACAACCTGAAAGGGGGTTCCAAAGAGGATGGATCTAGACTGTTCTCAGTGGTAGCAGTTGACAGAACAAGGAGTAATGGTCTCAAGTTGCAGTGGGGGAGGTTTAGGTTAGATATTAGGAAAAACTTTTTCACTAGGAGGGTGGTGAAACACTGGAATGCGTTGCCTAGGGAGGTGGTGGAATCTCCTTCCTTAGAGGTTTTTAAGGTCAGGCTTGACAAAGCCCTGGCTGGGATGATTTAGTTGGGGATTGGTCCTGCTTTGAGCAGGGGGTTGGACTAGATGTCCTCCTGAGGTCCCTTCCAACCCTGATATTCTAGGATTCTATGAGTTTGAGACAGGAAGTGAAGAAAAATAAAGTATCCAGTCAAAACTGCAGGAGTCATTTAAATGGACAGGATGTTCAACCTGAGTTGAAATTTGGCCAGGATACTGACGGTAACACTCCACCTCTTGTGAAAAATGCCATGGGCTCTTTAATGATTTTGTCCCTTGGCCCAAGCGGTTAGCCAATATTCGGAGCCTTGCTGTGTTGTTTCCATTAGGAGAATACATTGAGGCAGGTATATTCTTGATGCAATATTGTTTATTGACAAAGAATGTACACAAAGTCTTGTTTCTCTGAACACAGTAGGAACAAAACAGGAACAGTGCCCTTGCTCACACATCCAAGCTTGCCGTTCCAACCAGTCCTGTGTCCAAAAGAAGCTCTCTCCCTCTAGGCTTCTTCCCACAGCCACACTCTCCAGTGCTGCCCAGGCCTTTTCAGGTGCTGTTTGCTTCTTACACACTCAGGTCTAACCCCTGTGCTGGTAATCAGTCCAGGGAAACCCTTCTTATTCTTCCTGAGTTAGTTCTTGCTCAAGTTTTCCCATGCAGTCCATAACCTTGGGCAGTGGCTTCTATTGTTTCAGCTCTCTCTAAACAAAAGGGCATTTAATTGCTCCATCAATTAACCTGAATGCAGGTGACTAGCACCCTCACAGCTTCAGTGAGGCCTATTACCACCCACGGATCAAAAGACACACTGGTTGGCAGCCACCAAACACCCTCCAGCTTAACAGAACTACATATGGTCAGACTCAAGGGTTTAGGTCTCATCCAAAAGACCTCAGCAGTACAGGAAGAGAGCCCGCTACTGAATCACCAGCACCCAATCAACCCTGGAACATCTCCTATCCACTGATTGAGGCGGCCTGCGCCTGCCGAGCATGCAGTCATGGTACAAGGTGACCCGGCTGCACAACCAGTCCGCAAGAAGCAATAGGGCCCTGCCAACCTAGCTCTTCAATTAGCTGCTGAAAGCTGGGGCAGCTCTAGGCCACCAGCCAGCTGCGAGAATGAAGCTGGAGAAGAATGTTACTACTTCTCTGGCTCCCCCCAAAGGAGAGGCTCATCCCATCCTCTTTCCATTTACACAGGCCCTTAAAGGAGAGACTGGTACCAGCCAAGGTTCTTGGCGCTCAACCAAATAATTCCCCAAAGCCCTGAAATGCCAATTGCCTCCATCAGTCACATCCATCCTCACACCTCTCTCGTTTGCAATTACAGGATCGATTTTCTGCCTGGCTTTGTTTTCCTGGCATTGCACCAGCATGAGGCAGACACCAGCTCAGTCCTCTCCGTTGACTGGGGCAGTAGGGGGCATGGTCCCCGAGAGACACAGGAGTTGCCATGGGGGACATTTGATTCACCAAGGCTGGTGACCTGCCTCCAGCCCCTGCCCCAGCCCAAGGACAAGGACGGCACCAAGCCTTCCAGCGCACGTGGCCAGCTGTGCAAAGCTGCGGCACAGAGGAAGGGGGAAAGAAATTCCTTCCTGATCCCCCGCAGGAGCTCGGCTTATCCCCGAAGCATGAGATTCAATTACCCTTATCATTATCTTAGCTTGTATAGCTAGGAATGTTATTAGCGGTGATGAAATTATCGAACCCTGTTTTACAGCAGAGAGAAAGGGGGAGGCTGCTTGTGACAGCTGCTGTAAAACAATCTTCTCATTCTGCTCTGGGTCTCTCCCGGGCTCCCCTAATGCGCTGCAGTCTCCTTATTCCACATTAGTCCTCTCCCGCATTGATCACCACCCTGACACAGAGGTAGCACTTTTCCCCAGATGTTGGGTTAAGTACATGGAGGACAGTATCCTGCTGAGCCATGCCCCAAGCAATCCAGGAATCCCTCCAGGCCAGCGTGGGGAGAAGCTGAGGACTGAATGACCTGGCTATGGATGGGTAGAAATTGGCTTATGCCCTGAAGCATGCGAATCTTTCATTAATGGAAGTCAGGAGGCAATTTTCCCTAGGGGCATGTTCTCCTATAGCTGTGCACTGCAGGGCTCGGAAGCTGGTAATCCCTATATTCCGAGAAGGACCCTCCAAATCAGGGCTGAGGGGCCCAAGGCTGAATTAATGTAACAATGAGCAGAGTGGGGCCATGGGGAGGGGCCTAAGGCTCTTTCCTGAGGCCCCGCTCCAGGTACCAGAACTGCGGCTTTGAGCACCTAGGGAGGAGAGGCACTGGTTCAGCTTCTCCTTGTGGCAGGACAGTGTCCTTCCCTCGGAGCGCCGCTCGCAGAGCCAGTGGAGAGTCCCACACACTTTGCACCGGGCAAGTGGCAGCCCAGGGCACCCAGCAAGGCAGAACTGGGCCTGCAGGAGAGGGTTTCCATTAGCAGATTTAACCCTAGCCAAAGAAATTTAACCCTAGCCACCAGTGCCCTTCCTCCGCTCCCACCAGTAGTCCTGGGCTCGCCACCCTCAGCCTCCCTTGGGGAACAGCCCCCCAGGGGATTAGGAGCAAAGCTACAGCTTCTAGGGACTGTAAAAACTTACAAAGCTGCCTCAACAGGTCACCAGCCAACCACTAACAAAGAGCAAAGCACAGGCATCGGGAAGCCCAGGAAGTGTTAATGAATAATTCCCACCAATTCCCTTCTGGTCCCCTCTGGCTGCTCTCTCTGTTTGCAGAGCTGGCCACAACTTCACTCTTGTCTGGGAGGCCCCAGGCCCAACAGGGCGGGGTTTAGAGGGGAACATGTGTGTGTGTGGCTGGGGGCTAAACGCAGCTGAATAACTGCAAAGGGGTGTGTGTGTGTTTGTGTTTGTGTGTGTGTGTGTGTGTGTGTGTGTGTGTGTGAGAGAGAGAGAGAGACAGACTGCATACTGTACACATGATGGGAACTGTGGGTGTCCGTGTGATTAACCCCGTCACATGTCATACCAGAGCTCCTGCTAGGAGCACAGTGCTTGAAAGAGGGCGTTTGGTTTGTGCAGAGGAGCTAATGACAACGGGGGTGGGGGGTTGTATTTGGGAAAGAGGAGCGTGGGCTGTGTTTCGAGGAGTAGTGAGTGAGAGGATGTGTGCGCACAGGGGTGTACGCACGCACAGGGGGCGGCTGCACGGGAATGGCGTGCAAGGGACAGAGCATCAGCGCCGGGAAGACGGCAGAGTGTGTCATGCACACACATGTACAGCCACTTACCGCGAGTGTCTTGGAGGCAGCTGGGTGTGCGAGGGGCTTTGCGAACAAGTCGATATTGGACAGTAGCTGTCGCATCCCACCCCGGCCGTGGGTCCCTCTCCAGTGGCTGGCTCCGCCCCCTCACAGCCCCCCGCTCCCACTGTTGGAACATGTTTGAAATTCATCACTGTTTGTAAGAAAGCACTTAAAGAACAGAGCAGAACTGATAGCTAAATTAAACCTGCTGAGAGCGCCTGTTTAATTGAAAATGCCATCTGTAATTTAAATGTCAGAGCCAGGATGGTTATTAAAACCCTCCTTGATTACTGCGCCTCATTTCACAGTTTCAAAACAGACAAGGAAAAGCTGCAAATGGGCCATGTAACATGGCAGTGCCGAGCAATTAATAACTTCCCCCGTCTGCCTCTGCACCTGACCCGCGCTCGCTCCCGGCTTCGGGGACCCAGCCCCAGCTCAGTCGCTCTGCAGGGCCTGGCAAGCAGCACCGCTTGGGCTCCTGCTGCTTCGCTCCCCTCGGCAGGCCGGCCTTATGCTTTGCATGGCCCTGACCCGCTGGGAGGGAACGTCTGGTCGCCCCATTCAGTCCTGCGGCTGGGTGGGCGAGAGGACCAGGCAGTGACGGTCTCTCTTCTGACGACGGAAACAGGGCCACTCAGTTGCAGAGCGCGGATGGGATGCTGGGGCCCCGAGAAAGGGGCCTCTTGCTGTGGCTGCGCATAAGGGCAGCTCGGGCCCTGCTTTGACTCTTCCTAGCTGGCAGCACGTGCCACCCCCACCCTCTACTCCTCAGACTCATCCAACGCTCCCCATGAGCAGCCCTAGTGGAGCCAGAACTCTGAGCCCTTCGTGGTTACCTGGAACGACCCTGCAAGATCAGGGCCTAACTCTGGCTGCCATCGAACTTAATGGCCTAACTCCCACTGACTAGATTGGGGCGGGGGAGTGGGAACAGGACCCTTTGGTCCCCTGCATACCGGTGAGGGTGTTGGAGGGGGAACAGCAGAGTGCAGAACCCCCCCCGCCTGGGTAGACAGACTTGCACTGGCAGGGCTGGTGGTAGCTTGCTAAAATTAGCTGTGTGAACACTACATCACCAGCAGAAGCTCAGACAACCCCCCCCTCAGACCCATCCTACCGCCCAACACCTCCCCTTGGGAGCAGGCTGACCTCCCACTCATTAACCACTCCCACAGCTCTCGTAATAAATCTGAATGGCGGGAGGGGTTGAGGAGGCGGGAAGGAAAACTGCTTAGGATGATTTGTTTGAAGCCTACAGTGACTTTCCAAACAGTTGCAGCATAATTCTTTCAAGGTCACTTTCCAGGAGCGTTTGTGCTTTCCTAGCGCCACTACTTCTGACAGCTCAAATATTCACCAGGAGCAAGTTTCCAGTCACTGTGAAATGCATCATGTGCACTGTGTACGTGAGCCATCCATCGGGGAGCAGAGACACCACCAGATACAGGGCTGTAACGTTTGAGGGCTAGTAACGTATTAAAAATAAAAGCTGAGATGATGGGGTATTCACATGACTCCAGGGGCTGGGGCTTTATGAAAAACAACAGATGAAATTGCTGGAGTTGGCAACAACAGCCAGGTAAACTCTTTGTTGCAAATCATTAGGGCACCAAGTCAAATCCTCAAAGCAAAATGATCAGCGTCCGTAGCAGTTTCCAAGCAGCTGCGGGAGGAGCCTATTTGTGCCCCCATCTCTTTCAGCCCATAAAATGCGAGACCTCCGCCAGGGGCACGGCTGGAGTGGGGCTGCCCTCCCTTTCCCAGCCACTGCTTCAGGGGGGAAGCCAAGGCACAGCGGTGTTTTCACCCGGAACTAGCTGCGCAGCCTGCTCTGAACTACTACCTACCCTGATCTGACCTGCCACGCAGGCGACCGCATCCCTGCTCCTAATATCACGCTGCACCCCCAGCGCCCGCCTCTGCCTACGCTTCCTACACACTGACACACCAGCCTCTCCTGCCATGCATGCTGCAGTGTCCCTGCACTGCCCGTCTGTGCAGCCCACTGTGCCCTGCTCCCTATTCTGATTGGGCCTATTATCACAAACCCACCACTGCTGTTTATCCCCCTGCATCCCACTTGGATCTGCTGTGAGCCCAGCTGCACCCCACCCCGACCATGATCTGACCAACGGTGGCCCCGCTGTGCCCCACTCCAACCTGCAGCCACTCCACGCTCCCCTGCTACGCCCCCAGCGTTTCTCATCTAAATGGAGGAGATGAAGTTGGAGAGAAATTCACTTGTAATTAGGTCAGTGTCTGACTGAGGAGGTCATTTCAACCTGCGAGTGTGAAGCTACTAGAGGCATATGTATTGACAGGGGTATTGATCTGCATAAATTAGGTACAATTAGGTGAAGGCCTCCTGCGGTATCACTGAGCTGCAGCTGGAGCCCCTGGGCTGGGATTCCTGGAGGCAGAGCATGAGGTGCCCCGGTACAGAAATGCAACCCTAGCTCAGCTGGGTGAGGCATGGCAGGGTGCAGTGGGGAGAGGTCAAGCTGGACCACTCTCCTCTCACCTCCACCATCTTCCTTGCCACGGATTCTGCTTCCCCTGCCCTTGGAGAGCTCCTGGCCTGGAGCCTTCCTGGCTCTTCTCTGGCTCCTCCTCTCTCAACTCAGGAGCTCACCAGGGCAAACTTCTCCAGCCTCTCCTTCCCTGCCCTCTCCCGGCCTCATCTCAGCCTCCAGGGCTTCTCCACCTCAAACCCAACAGCCATCTCCATTCCCTTCCCCCTTCCATCTCCCTCCTTCCATCCTATCCTCAGTCTCTGTCGGCCCCTGCCCAGCCATCTCCTCTCCATCCTGCTCCCTGCCTCACTCTCCACCAGCCATTCGCATGCAGGTGCCAGTCCCTGCCCCTCACCAGGAGAGCGAGAAACCCTGAAGCAAGGCCACCCAAAGAAACAAACCCCGCTGGAGGTCCTCTCCCTGCACCATCCCCCTTCTCTGGGCTCCCAGTATGGCCCCTCTCCACCCTGTCCTTGGGGCGTATCTGTCTACCATAGAGCAAGAGGTGTGAACCAGGCCAGATTTGGCCCTTTGATTGGAAGGGCTGGGTCTAGTCTCTGTGTGTAACAGATGGTGCACACCAATGGGGTTGTTAATAAGGCTAAGAGGAGGGAGGGGAGGAGACGGGGGGAAGCAGGTAGAGGAAGTGTAGCAGTAGAAGGGCCAGCCAGAGAGCAGGGAAAAGGACAACTTGGGGGAGCCAGGCAGACCAGGGCAAAGCAAGGAGAACAGGGAGCGGGGGGTAGGGACACGCAGAGCAGCCAGCAGAGGAGAGCAGGGATGGGCTGTGGCCCAAACCAGCCCTTATTCCCACCCCAGCGACACAGTCAGCTCAGCTGCTCACGCCCCTCCCTGCAGGGCCAAGGAAAGAGCAAGATCAGCAGCAGCGGGAGAGGGATTGTTTGCATTAAACAAGAGAGTCATTAATCATCTGCAGGCTGCAGTTAATAAGCTGCAGGGCCCCAGTAAATTACAAGCAGGCATCTGAGGGGCCTCAGGGTCACAGAGCTGTCTCCACCAGTCAGCTCCTATCTGCCCGCCCAGCTCCAGACTCCTCCTGCCCCCCGTACACCTTGGCACCCCGAGAGCCGGACAGTCCATCCCTCCCCTCCAAGGGCAGGAAGAGATACTGGGGCCTCCCTCTCTTCCCCCTTGTTCATTTCACCATTATGTCCCACAGCTCGGGAGAATCAGCCACTCCTTTAAGGCAACACAACATTGCTCAGCATCGGTTAGTGTCTGGGAGACGTACTGTGCGTTCGCTGGACAGGATTGGTCCAGAGAAAGTGGCAGGTGGGGCGGGGGTGGAAAGAAGGGGACGGTCCTCAGAAACGGGAGCGAATCGTCACATGAACCACCAGAGCCCCAGCTATTGGGGAATTCTCTCTCTGTGCCCTGCACACGTCACCTTAAAAAACGACTCCACCCATGTTGGGTGGACAAATACGCCACCTCCTTCTAGCAGCACGGGACACTACCTCCTGTGTCCGGCTGGCAGCAGGACATTTCATCTGGGAGGAGCTGTGTCCACAGCAAAGCATTCAGAGAGGGCAACTGGTTAGAAAACGGTTGGACCTAGAGGTGCCTGCAGCCCCCAGTTCCGCTCCCTCTTGGTCTGAGGGATCCAGAGGCTGAAATATGAACCCGGTGCCAGACCTATTTGAGTGCCGACCCAGCGGCTGCTTAAACTTCTGAACGGAGCGAATCCTGGAAAGAAGAGGGACAAGCAGGGCAACACAAGAGCGTGGTCTGTAAGAACAACCAGGAAGCCTCCAGTGTTACAAAGGGAGCTGAGGCCAGCTGTGTGCCACACAAGTGAAGCCCTAGGACCCAGCCCTGGCCCCGAGTGTCACAGTTACAAGCAGCCAGTATCCTGTTTCTTTAGGCAATTCTATAAAAGGCCCATGGATTTACTCGTTCCCAATATCCCTGCTCCTGACTAACAAGAATCTGCACCTGGCTCTGGATGGGTACTGGAAACAGCACTGTAATTATGTTTGATTTATCTGGCTTTGGCCATGATGAATGGCAAAGTCATACAACAGCTCAATAGCCAATGCGTTTCCCCAGCACCCCTATCCCGACTTTCTCAGTTCACACCAATATCTGCAGGTAGAGGAGAAATGGGCCTTACATTATGTCTGCTGAGCTGGAAGGATCTATTTCTCCCCACTCCCTCAACAGTGGCAGTATGGGCTAGTGGTTAGGGTGGAGATTGCCAGCCAGGACTCTTGTGTTCTATTCCCGACTCTGCCATGGGCTCTCCGCACCGCAATGCTTACAACTTACATTTCCAGAAGTGCTGAGCGCTCAACTTCAGCTGAAGCCAACGGGGGCTGCAGGGTGCTCAGCACTTCTGAACAGCAGGCCCTTAACCCTTTGTGCCTCATTTAGGCTATTGGTCTAACGAGGAGACTAGTTACCTACCTACCTTCCCCGGGGGATTGCAAGGCTCAATTCACAAACAGCTTGTAAAAGCACTGTAATGCCCCTGACAAAGGGTGAACTGTTGGTGAATTCCCATTGACAGGCCCCCTCCTGGAAGAGGTTGTGGTCATGTGCTTTGAAGGACCCAGTGACCTGTTCAACGCAAGTGGTGTGGGAATATTAAAGCACCCATCACTCCACAGAGAGTTCAGGACCGGTGTCTTGTACAAGATGGCGAAAGCTCTAGACACAAGGATGTGACCAAATCATGACAAAACAAAGAGCACCAGGGACAGAAAAGTGAATGCCCGCTGGCCCGGAAGGCTAGGGTATGTGTTACTCCAATGGGGTCAGGAAATATGAGCCCTTTCCCCATGCATCAGATACACTCCTTTCCCCCTGTGAAACGGGTGTATTTCCCGCCCACAAAGAAATGGCTCAAATCTCTCTTCTAATGAGTGTGAACCCCGCTCACCCTACAGAAAACCTCCCTTTAGAGAGGTTAGCCTTGCTTTGTAACAGAGCCCTGGCAGTGTTTCCCATGCTACCACTTCCCCTTGCTATCTACTTCTCCCATTCTTGCCCTCACACCTCCTTCTGCGCTGCCCCTTTTGTAGCATGGAACCTGGCAGAAAGAGCTCAGGTTACAGGAGGGAAGAGTTTGGAGAAGGCACCCGGCACTCAGTCTGTGTACACATGGCTGGAATGCTGCCTGCGGTTGCACCATCTCTATAAATGGTTCTCTTAATAAAGAGCCAGTCTAGTTTTAGACACATGGAGTCCTCTCGTATTATTACCCAGCACATGATACATGCTTGGCGCTGCTGCTTCTCAAGAATCCCCCTTCAAACCCTCCTCAAAAGCTACTTCCCGGGCCAACCCACGTGAGGCCACCGCTATGCTGGAGCTTTAGGCTGCCAATGAAAATCAATTTCTCAAGTATCGGGAAATCTTCCAACAAGCCTGGTGTGAGTTTACGGCTGATCATGAAACACGCCGCCAGTCACGTATGACATGGGCTCCTTGTGACTGTTTCCACAGGGCTCATCTTATCGTGCAACCCCCGTTTTGAAATTCTCCTGATTTGTCACACTTTGCTCATGTCCCTACGGTAAGGTGCATCCTCAACAACGTCAAGATAGCATATTCTAATCTGACTGGAAGGAAGGATTGTTGTGCGGTTAAGGCATTGGTCTGGCTCTCAGGAGATCTGGGTTCAGTTGCCAGCTCTGACACAGACTCAGTGTGTGACCCTGAGCAAATCACTTCAACTCTCTGGGTCCCAATTCCCAGCTGTAAAGCAGGGACAATAACCCTTCCTTTCTTCTACCATTTCTTTGTCTTGCCTATCTAGACCGTAAGCTCTTCCTGACATATGTACAGCACCTAACGCAATGAGACATCAGTCTCAGTTGATAGCCTGTAGGTGCTATAATACAGATAATAATCCATTTTTAGACAATATTGTATTTAAGACACTTTCCTTACATTTATTTTTAATGATGGTCCAGAACTAAAGTCTTTTGGAGAATCACCCTTGCCCCCTGAACTTTGACGATCCAGATCAAATGGGACTCAGATCTCAACAGTCCCTAGTTTGGGGCTATGATGCCAAAAGCCACTGAGGAGGTTTTGTAAAAAAGCCACCCTGACCTTCTCGGATGATTTTAATTTGGTTCCTTAACTTCACAGGGCAAGGACATGAAAAGAAATAATTACAAAATTAGAAAAGCCACCCAGAGACGAGCAAGGGCAGAGTGTAATTAATCCTGTCCCTCAGCTAAGGCTGTAAAGTCCACTGTAATTAGATTGTAAAGTACATTTACCAAAAGAGAACAAACAGATTTATGCTACAGAAATCGAGCCCATATTAAAAAAGCTTTAATCAAAACCATAAAAAGCTACAACAATTCATGAAACCCTTCCTAACACCACCTTTGGGTTGCAACATTACAAAACAGCCCTGTTCTTAGATAATATCAACACGGGATAAAGTATACTAGGGAAGGTGAAAGCTGGGGGAACCCATGGCAGTCAGTTCCAGTTTGCTTCAATGCACATCTGATCCGCCAATGGAAAGGCTCCCATCAACTGCAACCAGTGCTGGTTCAAGTCTGTAAGGCTCAGTCTTGTATTCCTTGCCCGGGTTCTTCAAAGGGAGCTTCGGATAGGCAAGATCAGGCCCTAAAATGGGGATTTTCAAAGGAACCTCAGGGAGCTAGGCTGCCAAATACCACTGAAATGAGCCCCTAACTCCCTTCAGTTCCTTTGCATATCACACCCGAACCTAGGGTGACCGGGTGTCTGGTTTTTGACCGGAACACCCAGTCAAAAAGGGATCCTGGAGGCTCTGGTCAGCATCGCCGACTGGGCCATTAGAAGTCCAGTCAGCAGTGCCGCAGAGCGAAGGCAGGCTAGTCCCTACTTGTCCTGGCTCCGTGCTGCGCCCTGGAAATGTCCAGCAGGCCTGGCTCCTGGGGGGCCAGGGGAACATGGAGCTCTGTGTGCTGCCCCCACCCTGATCATCAGCTTCGCACTCCCATTGGCTAGGAACCGCAGCCAATGAGAGTTGCGGGGGCGGTGCCTGCGAGCAAGAATAGCACCACCCGCAGAGACACATGCCGTGCCTCCACCTAGAAGGCAAATCTGCTGGCCGCTTCTGGGGTGCAGCACAGAGACAGGACAGGCAAGAAGCCTGCCTTAGGCCCCCCGCTGCGTTGCTGACCGGGAGCCACGGCAGCTCAGCTGCCAGAGGTAAGCCCGCGCTCCAACCCCGAGCTCCAACCCTCTGCCCCAGCCCTGAGCCCCCCTAAACCTGGAGCCCCCTCCTGCACCCCAAATCCCTCATCCCTGGTCCCAGCCCAGAGCCTGCACCCCCAGATGGAGCCCTCATCTCGTCCCGCACCCTGAACCCCTGTGCCCCACCCCCCAGCCTGGAGCCCCATCCTGCACCCAAAACCCCTCATCCATGGCCCCACCCCAGAACCTCAACCCCAGGTAGAGCCTTGACCCCTCCCGCACCCCAGCCTAGTGAAAGTGAGTGAGGGTGGGGGAGAGCGAGCTACCGAGGGAGGGGGAATGTAGTGAGTGGGGGGCCTCGGGGAAGGGGTGGGGTTAGGGTGTTCGGTTTTATGAGATTAGAAAGTTGGCAACCCTACCCAAACCTAGCCACTAGATCAGCAGATCTTAGACTTTCCAGGCTGGCCACCGTTCAACTGAAGTCAACAATTTTCACTCTCCTCCCCTTTAGGGTGACCAGACAGCAAGTGAGAAAAATCGGCATGGTGGGGGGGTGGGGGGACAGGAGGGGAAGGGGTAATAGGAACCTATATAAGAAAAAGCCCAAAATATTGGGACTGTCCCTATAAAATCAGGACATCTGGTCACTCTACTCTTCTTACATTTAGCATAGAAGAAATAAAATAAATGCACTGATCTTAACAACAAGACTAGCGCCAGAGAGGGTCTTTTCCAAGCGGTTGAGAGAGAATACTTGACCTTGAAAGGTAAGGGTGTACAGGCAGTGGGGGAGAGAGATTTTCTTTGCTTTAGATCACGAACATTTTCGGTGCCTCATGACCCCTCCACGCTGACTGCCTTTCGCAACCCCCCTGGGAGACGCAGCCCACCAGTGGAGAAACACCAAACTAGATCAAAGAACATTATACAGGTGACTTCATTTTAGCCGGAAAAGTACAGACTTCCTAGAGCTCAATCAGAGAAACCTGCTTTCAATGAGAAGAGGGTTCCTCACGTCAGGTCTGCACAGACCAGGCTATCCACGTGTCAAGGCAGAGATAACAAAACACCACCCCCTTTACCCAAACTGCTGACACTGTTGGAACTTTGGGATGTTCAAAATCTGCCCCAGAATCACGCAGCTTGAGGGGGGAATTTTCAAAGCTGCCTTAGGGGATTTTGATGCCTAATTCCCCTTCAAATTAACAGTACCCAAATCCCTTTGGCAGCTTGGAAAACCTCAGCCTATATGGTTTCTATTCTCTTCTGCTCCCTTACTCTCCAGCTGAGAGTGGCATCAACACAGAACAGCCCATCCATCCGAAAGAGGGTACTTCACTGATTCATCCATTCTTGCAGGGACATGGGACCGTAGCCTTCACTTTCAGGGCCAGCCTAGTTCTCAGTGGGGTTGAGTAGAATGCTGGCCATGTGGACCAGAAACACATGCAGGGATTATGTACTCCATATCCTCCTGCCGGGCTGCTGAAGGTTCATTCAGGTCTCTATTAAATAGGGTTAGATTTAGGGCCTGATCTTGACTTGTTCCGGTATGTCTTGGTTGGTATGGAGTAATGGTCAGTTTCAGTAGCTCTTACTTACATGCAAAGGTTTAGCTGCTCATCACATTTGCGATGAGGAAAATTTCCCCCACCCCTCATGATATTGGGCAAGAATTATGGTTCTTTTCAACGTCCACTGGGCAAATCTTAATGGACATCAAGTGTAAGTATCCCAGGCAGTAAGGAGATGGACACTGGTGGACCTCAGACTTCCCCCTCTTCTATTTATCGCCTAGCATGGGGTTTGTAAAATGCCCTCTCACTTCTCTGGCTAAAGATAATCCTTTCCCTTTTAACACCCAGAGCCTGGAGAACTGTACAGACCAAATAGGCTTCTGGATTCCCTTCTGCACCATCAGTTATGAACATTAAACCTGGCTTCAGGATACTGTTAACATCCAAAAATAGCCTTCTCCTTTATAAATAAGCTAATTAACAGCATGCTATGAAGGTAAGATGGATTCAATTAATTAGCATCATAATAGGAATCAGCAATTATTCCTAGCTTGGCTTGGAAACTTATAAAGGTGCCTCACAGGTGCAAGCCAGACAGTGTGATGGAGAGGCATCATGAGATTAGAGGGTCAATCTGGGGATTTGTTTGGAACCAGCAAGTTCCACCTGGCAGAGAGCCAGAGGGATTAAGGAGACAAGAGCCTCTCTCTCACTTAGGGCTCGATCCTGCAAGCAGCTGAGCTCTCTGGCCCCAATCCAGCAAAGCACTTACATTAGGTGCCTAATTTAATCACAGGTGTAGTTGTCCCACTGACACTTAACCCTAATCTTATTTTAAGTTTTAATAAGAATAAGCTGCATATTGAATGTTCAATGCACAGTACAGAGATGAACTAACCCTCATGACCTCCTGTGAGGTGGTTATCCTCATTGTGCAAATGGGGAGACTGAGGTACAGAAGGTAAAATGAAGCTACTTGCCACATAGTGAGTCAGTGGCGGAGCCAAGAATTAGTACACAGGGTCACCCAGCTCCCAACCTGGTGCTAAATCTCCCAGACCCCACTTCCTTCCTGAAAGAGAGCACTGAATGGATCAAAAGTCTTTTGCCCACTGTGACCTCTGCACCTGGAGAACCAGATGCAAAAGTGCAACTGCAGCACCAAGGAGGTTTCCTTCCTGCTCAGTTTTGCAGAAAGCAGGAGGTTCGACTGTCTCAGCTGTGCATCCAAAGCAATGCCAATCTCTGAACCTGCAGGGTTCCTCCATCACTGCTATGAAATGGGACTATTTAACCATCGCCACAAGCAACTGTCCTAACTGCACCCCACCCAGCAGCCTAGTGACCCATTAACCCCTCCGCTGTCTCTAAGTACGCCTTCCCTACAGCACAAGAACCCGGCCAGTTGCAATGGGAAGAGGGTTGATGTTCAGGGTATTTCATCCTACAGGTGAGGAAGCCAGTAGAAAGTGATCGCCCCTGCGACAGAGTTCCCCATGGTACCAAGAACAAAAGAAGAGGGATCCTTTGTACTCACCAGAGTTTATAAACTAGCACTGTTGAACGTGCGGTGCTTTCAATGAAACAGGTGCTATTTTAATGGCCCATTGTCCTAAGGCAGCAACTGCATAGCACACGTACTGAGCAAATATTGCACTTTTCAATCACAGATCTCACAGCTTCATACACAAGGTGAGAAAGGGCCCATATCCCTATTTTACAGGTATGGAAACCAAGACACAGAAAGGCTAAGTGACTTGCCCAATGCCAGGCAGTAAATCACTGGCAGAGCTAGTGCTGGAATCCAGGTCCCCTCATCCCCAACCCTATGTTCAATCCTCCAGACCACAGTTGCCCTCTGGCCCGCTTTTCCACTGGTACTTGGCTGGCCAACCTACATAAGGATACACAGCGCCAAAGTCGAGCTCCAATCCTGCAACTGACGGGTGCGTGGGCAGATTGCTGGGCTGCGCAGCTCCCCACGGAAGACAACGGAGCATTGAGCAGGCCCAGTGCTACCAGCCAACTTCTGCCCCAGCACTCAGCTTTGGAGGGTTGACCGGCAAGCCCTCGGGAGTGCCACAAGAATCCCTGGGCTTTCAAGAACCCAGGAGTGGCGAGGCTGCTGCTCCAAGCTCCGTAGCCACTAAATATTTCAGAGGCCAAAGAGGAAGAGAGCTTCTAATTGGCCACCTTGAGCTGCACCTTGATTCTCAGAGTCTTCACCCCAGGAAGAGACTGCTTCCTGGATCAGCCAATGAACTCATTTTCGCTTTGTAACTAGCTGCCACCAGATTCAGAGGGGCCTGATGGCACCTACCTCGTGACACTCCATTGGAGTGATTCCTGCACCTGGTGTAAATGCAGTTCCCCCTGGGTTACAAGGAGAGCAGAAACAGACTTTATTTGTCCATCTGACACCAGGATGCTCTTGATAAGAGAAAGAGATGCTAAGTGATTTGAGTGTGGGATAGTTAAATCCTTCTTATTGTCATTATTGCTTTTAGTTTAAAAAGCAGCCAAGATCTCAAAGGTTTAATACAAAAAAAATCTATTAATAATCTTAAGAAATGCCCTAAAGATTTTTATTCTGCACCTGAAAATGTATTTACATGATGGATTCATTATACTCCATTGAGCAAAGGATGGCGCATTTTTAAAAACTTATAAATATGTATTCACTTGATAGACTGGAGGAAATAATCCTCGTTTGAAAAGGTCCATAATTATGAATGTACAAGCTATTCCCTAATTGTCCCAGAGGGATGGGCTGGGGAGAGACGAGAGGCTAAGGAGCTGGAGTGACAGAATAATGATGTGCCGAGTTGGAGACGGTTCCGGTTCCTGGAGGATCGCTGTACATGCCACGCTCTAAATGAGCGGAGGGGAGAGCAGAGCTAATAAGCAAGCACACCGCTACTGCGGTCGCAAAAGAAAAATGCAACATCCAGGGATATGACTGACACCAAAAAGGGAACAAGAGTCTTCAAGGCCCAACCGCCAGGCACCTTGCGCCAACTTTAAAATCCGCTCACCCCCGCACAAACCTGGATCTTCTGCCAGGTTTAAATAATTAAACTATTTAATTAATTAGCAGAACAGTCCTAAAGCTCCCATTCTTTACTCTCTCTCTCTCAGTTTTGTTTTAATTAGGGATTCTATTGATGGAGGTCTCCGCTTGACAGCCCTGCAAGCCCAAGTCCTGCAGTTCCCCACAGATCAAGTGCCTCTCCTAGGCTGCCTGTGTCTCGCTCCTGGGCTGGCAGGACCACATCTAAGAGGGTGAGGGGGTCATTCACTCTCTATAGCCCATCAACCCTCAGCTCCTCTGCTGAGGCCAAGCAGGTGCTTGTCCATTAGGAAGCAAACAAACCTCCAGCCCAGCCTGTGCGTCACCAAGCTGCCGTCAGGTGGTAACTTCTCTCTGCCAACCTGGCCTGCATTTTAAACAGGCAAAGAGGCTGCCACAGGATGCCTGGGACATCATTCTGAATTGGGAGGACTTTGCACATGGCTCAGTGGCAAGCTGATCCCCTTTCACAGCGCCCGAAAGGGGTTACAGCCTCGGCTGGAAGGAAGCCAGTTTCCAGGAGATGCGCGCTTTCACCCATGTCCTGGGCGCAGGTCTCTTTGCTCTTGTGCTCTTCACTCACAGGAATCCACACAGCACAGCACCTCTAGTACCCAGAGCGCTTGCCAGGCCTCATCAAATCCCCGCAGACAGAGGACTTGCACTGCAAACGCCAACCCTCAGGCACCAGCTCGATCGCCAGGGCTCTAGGTTCTTTTGTGGGGCACAGAGCCACCCTGCCCATGTGGCAGAACTTGGGGCAGGATTCTGCATTTACACCAGTTTTACACCACTTGACTTCAGTGGAGTTACTCCCAATTTAAACCAGTCTGGAGCATGGGGGGGAGGGGGAGAGTCAGACCTTCCTTCCTGGCGTGCAGCTTACAAAAGCCAGTGCTCCTGCAAAAGCCACCCGATGGCCTTCACGGCACCCAGGCTTTGCCCAAGAACCATATTGCAGCTTGCTGGGGATGGTGGGGAAGGGATGCAACTAATTTTCCATGCAATGGGGCTGACTGCAGCTACCCTGCTCTTTATTAATACCCAACCGTACCCCGGGCAGTCTTCCAGGCAGGTTGTCTCACGGAGCACTGCATGCTGGAAACCGTGATCTCTGCCGGCCACGTATCCATAGCAAAGCGGAGGGAGGACCACAAACTGCTTTGAAGGCAATCCTGCCCTGACTTGGCCCATCCAGGGTTAAGGCAAGGGACTGGCCCAGAAACAGGAATGCAGTACATGTACTAACCCGCCCCCCCCCCCCCATGGTTTCATCTTTCAGTTCAATCCCGTTTACTTTTCCTAATGGTGCACTGCCGAGCGCTGCATTCACGTAGGCAAAACCGATAAAGCGCCATTCTCTCCTCTCCTGCTGAGTAGGTTCTATGGCTCTTTGATCACCTTAAAGTGAAGCCCTGCAGAGCCCCAGCACAAACAAGCAGTGGTGGGATGGCAGAAGGGCCAGAGCTGGCTGGCTTTAATGCACAGGGATTGGCTCAGCAAAGGGTCTAAAGCCACAGCCAGCTCTATAGGGCAGCCGGTGTGGTAAAGGCAGAGGATCACAGGCCACCAGCGGATTGCAGCTGAGCTGTTGGCTTTATTGCCTGGACTCGATTGCAACACAAACAACAAACATAAGAGGAACAGAGGATTTCCAAGCTCACAGCCCTCCCCCCCCCTCCCCCCACCTTTCAGCCCATAGAATGGCCTGAGCGAAAGCAGCACTTGACTGACCCCCCAACTAGGTTTAACAGAGAGGGGCACAACACAGCCTAGCTCACGAATGTATCCCAGAAGAGGGGGACTCTACGGAGAAGAAGGTCCGATTGCTGATAGCAGGCATGCCGCAGTCCCACGGTCCTTGCACAAGGATGTAATGGGAAGGAGAAACCAGCCCCAGATACAAGGAAAGGGTCCAAACGTCACTGCAATGGCCTAGCATAGGGCAGGGCGTCAAACAAGGTGGAATCATGCAAGCCTAGCAGAATCAGACACGAAGCAAAGGGCCTCTCCCACCCAAAGCAGTGCCCCGTGGACTTTAGGAAAAAAGAGCACGAGCAGCTGTCAAACTCTGTGGGTTCAAAACCACGAGCTGGGCCCCCAAACATCATGAGGCTGGCTAAAAAACCATAAGATCTTAAAAAAGAACCCCAAAGTATGTGTTTTGTTTTTTATTTTGCCTTCTGCTTTCCAAGTTATTCGGGGTCACATTTTCCAGCCTCTCTTTACAACCATCAGGTAGAAAGTCACTTTGTTCTTTTTAAACAAACGACCAGAGTCTCACCTGATTCACGTGACTCCAAGAGCTGCAGCTATCAAAACCCCCTCCAAATATAATGTGAGTTGCCACCTGGTACCTCAGGCTGCACACAGGAGAGGGTCAGAGGGACAGGCATACTGGGGAGCTCTGGCTGCTTTTCCTGGGCTTGCAGAAGCTCTTCCTCTCCCCGTAGCCACAAGCCAACAGGTCAGAGAAGAAGTGACCAGACACAAATCCTGGCACTGCTTGGAGAACGTAGGGTGAGCAGATGTCCCAATTTTAGAGGGACAGTCCTGATATTTGGGGCTCTGTCTTCTATAGGCACCTATTATACCCTCCCCCGGCCCCCTCTCGGTCCCTATTTTTCACACTTGCTCTCTGGTCACCCTAGGAGAACGTCAAAGTTTACCCTGATCTGCTCTTGTCCCTGGAGAGACATACATGTTAGTCTGTCCTAGGCAGTCCAGATGTGCCTCTGCTAACAACCTGCCACAATTCCCCTCCCAGTTCCTCTCATCCAAAGAGGCGTCAGTCTACGGTGGTGTGTTCCAGCAGTGGGTTTAATCAGAACAGTCTTTATTTATGTTGATTTATAGCATACTAAAAAGATGTCTATCCAAAGCCCTAATACACCATTAATTATACAATGAAAGGTCAACAGCATTAAACGAATCAGTTCAGCAGGAACTTAGTCAGTCACCAAAAGACTCCTTGCCCCCACTCCATTGCTCTGGGAGATCCACCCTCTACCTTCTCCAAAACCCCACTTTCAGAGCAGATGTTCACAGCATGTTGTGGCCACGAGGAATGTGGCTTGCTTATGCTATAGAGAAATGTCTTGAAATGTAAGAAGGCCCAAAACTTTATTTCCTAAAAATAGGCTTGACAATCGTCAAGTGAGGCCTGGTAAAACAGGAGTCAAGTGAAGTGAGACAGCTCAGAGGCAAGCTGGAAATAAGGCAGGACATAACCCCAGGTGATGTCGTAAAGGTGGTTGACTTGACCTGGTTTAATAAGAGTTTTAGATGAAATGTGAATAGTTTGGACACAGTCTACAGTGATATTTGCAGTGTTGGTGTAGCCGTGTTGGTCGCAGAATATTAGAAAGATGGTGGGTCAGGTCATATCTTTTATTGGACCGACTTGTGTTGGTGCAAGAGACACGCTTTTGAGCTTACACCGACCTGAAGAAGAGCTCTGGCGTAATCCTAATTAATTGTGGGGTGTTACTGTGAGCGTTTAAAATCAGCATACCTCCCTTTTTGTAGGCAGACGGTACCATTAGAAAAAGGATGACACCAGTTTTCTTACCCATGGACTGATGACCAGGGACAGATGCATCGTTCCATCTCAGACCGTGGGTATCAATGCGATGTACTGTTATATTGGGATGTCTGTTTGCTTTAACTAACTTTTATTTAAAATAAAAGTCTTTAATTTTAATCACTCATGTCATTCACAGTCCTCCACTAAATTAAATCTGTGAGTGCCCTGGAAGTTCAAACTTTAAAGAATTCAGTTTGGCTTTATTCCTTATTTTTCAGCTACTAGTTGGGAACACAACTCAGCAGTTGCACATGCCCAGAAGGTCACCAAATTCAGGCTATTTTGGACCAGGGGGTGGAGGAGAGCAAGTCCCAGACCACTAAAAAAGGGGATCGGGCTTGGCATCCCTGCTTATCGCAGCTGTGGCAGTGTGAGACAGGGAGAGAGGTAGTCCTTCAAGTAGGGTGCTTCCAATCTATTGCGGGCTTTGTAGGTACCTGAAACTCCACCTGGACACCAACCAAAGAAGCTAGGAGCCAAAACTGCTGCATAAGGCTCTGAGAAGAGCGACCACAAGCCTCTGTGCCCGCGAATACAGCATGCCAGGCAGCTGCGCGATTTAAGAACTCTGCCTCACATCTCTCGCAAGCCATCATGTGCCACCTGAGCCTCCCTCCCCGGGACTTCCCAGTGCACACAGGCCAGAGCAGCATGGGTCAGAACGTCCAGAGACTGCTATGGAGCACCAGCGCTTTCTCCTAAAGTCTTACTCTCAACAACCGCTCCCTCTCCATCTCCACCAACTCTCTGGCCCCCCATCATCACTCAGTCATCCTCTTGATTGGTCATCCTCTTCTCAATCTCCTGAGTGAGACCAGCCCATGGGAAGTAGGGGGAATCCCCACATTGGGCATGTGGCGATCACAGCTTGGAGACAGCTCCTTGCACTCCAGCCCTGTTCTCCCCAGGTGGCTGGAGTCCCGCATTGCGGGAAAGCCAGGCCCTTTAGATCATACATTTGAAAGTACTCTCTCATAGGTGTAAGTTATGTTTTCTTTCCTTTGGATCTGCATTTTATATCCACCCCCCCTCTCCAGCTTGTGCTGGGATTTCTTCTTTCCTTCCCAGAGATGCTCAGGTTTCTAATTAACTGGAAAGGCTTTTTAGTCCCTACAATTCTCCATTAATAATAATGATACCAGCTCATAAATGAAAATTGCTTTTCCATTTAAATTCTGATTTAAAAAAAATTTTTTTTTGGTGGGTAAAGGGAAGAAAAGGAGGTAAGAAGCAGCAGCCCTTGGGTCATTTGCAACTTATTAATTTCCAGCAGAGCTCTTAGCTAGCTTATTAACATTGAGCGTATTACAGCCAAATTTAATGGCTGGGATATTAATTACCTTGCAGGCTCTTTGGTATAGAAAATGATTTATTTTGATGTTACAAAGCAGTGGCGGGGGGGTGGGGAGGGGAATCATGCGCTGTGCTCCTAGCAGAGTTACTAAGGGCGCTATTCAGACCCTGAGCATGGCACACGCTGGTGACACAGAGATGGCAGATGCTGCCCCACCACTACCAGAGAGAGAAGATGGAAATTGGGCTTTAGCCACAGGCATTGCAGGCTCCTGTTTCTCACCTTCTAATTTGGCCTGAGTTTGAAGGACCCGCCCCCGGGCCTGTTTTTTTTTTTTTGCTGAGCAACTGCAGCCTTTGTGGGTTTCCTCTGGAGCTGCGGATGACTGAGCGCTGCTGAAGATCAGGCCCACCAAACGGGTTCCTGTGGCCTAAGCAGCACTTAATGCCCAGTGACAAGGGGGGGGCAGGTGTATCCTGATTCTGGTAGGCGCATTCTGGTTCACCAAAGACTGTGATGGGAGGCCTTAAATTAAAAGCTAAAAAGGGGTGAAGCCTCTGAAATTAGTGGACTCTTTGGAAAGTTTTGGCCCATGTGTCTTTCCATAGTACGAGTTGGGAGTCAAACTCAAGAGTCCTGGATCACAGCCCCTTGCCCTGAAAGTACAATAACCCAAGGTGGCATTTTACTTACCATGGCTTTGGCATTCTCCTGCCTCCCCTCTCTCTCTGCCTCACGTGAGCAGCGCGTCCCTTTAGAGTTCTTCTCTGCAATGCAGGAGAGCTGCCCAGCAAGGTAAGGAGTGGGACCGCTGTGATGCAAAACCGAGGGCTCTGCTGACTTGAGGATGTGTGTTTACGCAGCCTAAGAGGCGCAGTCCATTGACAATTCTGTACAGCCAATATACTGTCTGTATGTGGCCAACACATCTCTTGGGTGGTGGGCAGCCCCAATACACCACCATCCTGCTCTTGGGGGCTCACTTTGCCCCCTACCTTGCCTAGAGGCCTGATCCAAAGCCTAATCCAATGGGCATTTCCCTCCCATTGATTTCAATGGGCTTTGGAGCAGGTTCTAATTGTGTGTCCCCACCCTATGCTGGAACTCTGCATAATCCTGGAGGGGCAGAATACATGGTTGCTGCGGGGCAGGGGCAGGAAGCCCAGTTTACACCTCCATGTGGCTCTGTGGGACACAGTTTCCTATCTGGGATGCCCAGGTGACTTTACTAACCCCCTTGACACATGGCTGCAGTTCAGCTCCCCACCCCTCACCTTGGTGGGAGACTGCCCCTGGTCATTGGGTGCAGGAGGTCTTGAGAAAGCGGAGACGTTTACAGGGAACAAGGTGAGGAGTGTCACAGAGCTGTTCAGGTGGGAAAAGGCAGTACACAACAGACACTGAGTACAAAGGAGAGCCATCACTGCCGTCCCTGCAAGCAACCCCTGCCCAGAACAGTCCTGCACTAAGGACAGTCTGGAATCTGGAGCCCTGCAGAAACAACCGAAGCTGGGATCTACCTAGCTCACCTCCTAATACCAGATGCTGACCAGAGCACGAATGCAGCAGTGCCCTGGATTAAAGGGCCAGTCCTGGAGCCTCCACAAACACTAAAGCCTTCCTCAGGGCTCTGACAACCCAAAAACCAGCCTCATTTTCCTTGGTAATGGCGACTCGAGCTTTGCCTTTGAGAGCAAGCAGCACCAGTAAAGGAGACCCTCCCACTGACTCCAGCTCACGCTGACACGGATGGATATCCTGCAGCCACAGTTCAGTGCCTGTGATCGAGCCCCAAGGGATTATGGGAAGAGGCCCTGTGGGCACGGTTTCCTGACCACCATTGAGTGTTTGTCCCAGGATCACAGTCACATTGGGGTTTCCTCTGATCTGGATAAAAATCTTACTCCAGCTAAACTCTCCTGCCCTATACTGCCCTGCACAACCCTATATGCCCCTCAATGACCCCCTTCACTGTCCCTTAACAACCCACCATGCTCCTCTGAAACGATCAACAGCATATTGCCTACCCCCACAGTTACATATTACAGTCTGAGGTCCCATTCTGCCCCACTCCTCTGCCTTAGAGTGTGGACAATAGAGGTTAATCAGAGTTAGTCTCGCCCCACAGGTAGGGGATGAGGACCAGGGAAGGAGGCAGAACATTTGACATCAGACATCATGATGGGCAGATAAGCCTAGAGCAGGAGAGACTTTGGGTTAGACCCCTACTGGTGTTTAAATTCTGCCCTCCGTGCCTTGCGCACCCCATGCAACCCCACTGAGATCCCTTCAGCGCTCTTAGCTCATGCAGAAATACACCCCATGGTTCAGAGACACATTCTCTCCTAATGGGGTAGCTAGAGCCTATGCCTACTGCCCACACGCTGCAGGGCAGTGGCTTTCAACCTTTTTTCATTTGCAGACCCCTAAAAAGTTTCAAACAGAGGTACGGACCCCTTTGGAAAACTTAGTCTGCAGACCCCCAGGGGTCCACAGACCACAGGTTGAAAGCCACTGGGGTAGGGGTGTTGGAGCTAAAGCAAAACAGGAAGATAGGCCCATAGAGACCATAGATGGTTAAACCTAGAGCAGCCTCTAGGGTGCTCTTAAATGGATGGGTCAGAGCAGGCAAATTCACTAGGAGAAGTGCAACTTACTCCCTAATGCTACCTCCTCCCATCTTGTAGGAGCAGATCTTAGCCCAGGAGAGACTCTGGGTCATGTGTGTGCGTGTAAGACAATCTCACAAATCACACAGCCTTCATATTTTTAAACGGTAATTTATTTTAAATAGATGGTCCTGTCAATTTTAGTGAAACATAATTCATAAACCACATAAATGAGCCTCTCTGTCACACACGCCTAGAGGAGCCAGCTGCCTCTGTCCTCAATGCCACTAACTCGTTCAACCAGAATCCTACAGCTGCCTCTACGCAGGATGCAGGTCAGTCAATTAAACTTTATAAATGGAAAATAATAAAATACGACAGCCTTTTACAGCCCCCGCCCAGAGCCCTGCAGCTCAGATGCCTAGTGCTGGGGTTTTCTTTTACAGAAGAACTTCATTCCAAACAGGGGCTTCGGCGCAACCAGAAATGCCATTTACACGTGTTGAAGGAACCTGGCGGTTCCGTTCCACCTGGCTCCCGTGACACACACCCCTTTCATAGCAGAGTTCGCTATACTCCAGCCCCTATCCTCTCCTGCATGATGTCGTTCGAGAGCCTGATCTCCCACTGACTCCAATAGGCTTTAGAGCAGACTGCAAAGGTAACACGCTGCAGGCTCTCACTAGCCGGTAGTAATTATAGGTACTAGGAATGGGCCTTCACCAAACCCTCAGATACAAACACCCCCAAACTTTGAGCAAGGTCTCAACTGAAGATGGGGTTCATCTCTACTCATTCCAATGCCTTATTCATAGTGCTCCCTCAGTGTCAGGGTTGGAGGGCAGAAGCGCTCCCCAAATCTGATCTCCTGCCTATCACAACCCACTAACACCCCCCAGCCAACCCCATGCCCACCAGAATTAGGCCAAAGTCTTACAGCCTTCAGGAGACTAGATTAGTAGGTGCCATAGACTGAGCAGGAAGGACCGAGGTGCGCCAATGCCCAAGCCCCCGGCAACGTCAGGGAATTGATTAAGTGAGCTATGCCCAGACGATTCCAGCAAATGACTCCCTGCAGCATGGGCAGCAGAAGTATCCATGGAATATCTGGGGAGAGAGAGTCCCTGCCCCAAACAGCTCAGACTAACTCAGACACAGCTGAGTTGCGACAACAGTTCAGGAACAAGTAGGCGTTGAGGTCACGCTGCGCGGACCAGCAGAAAGGGGCTTTAGGGAAGGCATAAAGAGGGGATCTGGTGCCTGAGGAGGGCACGTTGCCCAGGGGAAGTGGGAGGCTCTTCCAGGCGTAAGGAGACGACACTGGGAGGAAACATCCCAGGGGATGATGCAGGAGAAGAGAGTCACAGCAGAGGTGAATATTGCCCATTGCAGCAGCCTCTGCATCAGTGCTGCCCTGTTCTGAGAGCTGAAGCAGGATCAAAATGGCACCTAGCCCTTGCAGCGCCCTTCCGCCCTGGGCCCAAGGGCGCCCGACATGAAGGGCATTGCCACCTCTCACAATTTTGGGTGTGTTTTTTACTGCTGCAGCTCCAGGACACCAGTGATTCAGTGAGCCTCTGGGCTCAGTTTTTAAGTAAGTTTCCAGCTCTCACAGTTTGAAAATGTGACCCCGAGTGTAGCCTAAAGGCTCGGAGAGCCGAGAGAGCCCAACATTCATCCCCAGGATTTTCACGCCAACCTCATGATGATTTTCTTTTTTTTTTTTTGAGACCCAACTCCTCGTGTTTGAATGCTCGGGACATTGGGAGCGAGGAAGGGCACGAGACGGAGCACAGGAGGCCATGACGCAGAGATGTGGGTGGGGGTGCAGGAGCAGAGGCCTGATAATCTGGAGAAGGAGCCCGTCATACCAGAGGAGAGAGAGGAGGGGGACTGTTTTGTTTGGTTCTACATTTAGACAGAAAGCAGGCAACAGGCTGTCACCATAACCAACAAATTGACTTGGCACCAGTAACCCTCTGCAGCTTGCGAAGCCGTGACCCTGTGAGAGAGTCAAGGGCTCCAAGGCAGGGCAACAGCAGGGGAATTGTTTCACATCTTCACCTTTGACAGAGCCTGGAAAGCCCACAGAGCATGCTAGGAACATGTAACTGGGCCTCTGAGCCCATCCGTGTGGTTCTAAAGCGCCCTTCGGTCGATGCAAACTCCCCGGCTGTTGTTGTTTTGCTAGAAGCACATTTTCTGGCAATCACAATGCTAGCCCCAGGGTTCATGAGAGGAAAGTGATCAGGAACAGCCAGCATGGATTCACCAAGGGAAGGTCATGCCTGACTAATCTAATCGCCTTCTATGATGAGATTACTGGTTCTGTGGATGAAGGGAAAGCAATGGATGTATTGTTTCTTGACTTTAGCAAAGCTTTTGACACGGTCTCCCACAGTATTCTTGTCAGCAAGTTGAGGAAGTATGGGCTGGATGAATGCACTACAAGGTGGGTAGAAAGCTGGCTAGATTGTCGGGCTCAACGGGTAGTGATCAATGGCTCCATGTCTAGTTGGCAGCCGGTATCAAGTGGAGTGCCCCAAGGGTCGGTCCTGGGGCCGGTTTTGTTCAATATCTTCATAAATGATCTGGAGGATGGTGTGGATTGCACTCTCAGCAAATTTGCGGATGATACTAAACTGGGAGGAGTGGTAGATACACTGGAGGGGAGGGATAGGATACAGAAGGACCTAGACAAATTGGAGGATTGGGCCAAAAGAAATCTGATGAGGTTCAATAAGGATAAGTGCAGGGTCCTGCACTTAGGACGGAAGAACCCAATGCACAGCTACAGACTAGGGACCGAATGGCTAGGCAGCAGTTCTGCGGAAAAGGACCTAGGGGTGACAGTGGACGAGAAGCTGGATATGAGTCAGCAGTGTGCCCTTGTTGCCAAGAAGGCCAATGGCATTTTGGGATGTATAAGTAGGGGCATAGCGAGCAGATCGAGGGACGTGATCGTTCCCCTCTATTCGACATTGGTGAGGCCTCATCTGGAGTACTGTGTCCAGTTTTGGGCCCCACACTTCAAGAAGGATGTGGATAATTTGGAGAGAGTCCAGCGAAGGGCAACAAAAATGATTAGGGGTCTGGAACATATGAGTTATGAGGAGAGGCTGAGGGAGCTGGGATTGTTTAGCCTGCAGAAGAGAAGAATGAGGGGGGATTTGATAGCTGTTTTCAACTACCTGAAAGGGGGTTCCAAAGAGGATGGCTCTAGACTGTTCTCAATGGTATCAGATGACAGAACGAGGAGTAATGGTCTCAAGTTACAGTGGGGGAGGTTTAGATTGGATATTAGGAAAAACTTTTTCACTATGAGGGTGGTGAAACACTGGAATGCGTTACCTAGGGAGGTGGTAGAATCTCCTTCCTTAGAGGTTTTTAAGGTCAGGCTTGACAAAGCCCTGGCTGGGATGATTTAACTGGGAATTGGTCCTGCTTTGAGCAGGGGGTTGGACTAGATGACCTTCTGGGGTCCCTTCCAACCCTTATATTCTATGATTCTATGATTCAATATTCATATTAAATCAAGGCAGCCCGTGTGCTGAAGGCAGGCTTAGAGCTGACCTGGGAAGGACCATGGGCTGCAGCCCACGGTTGTACCTCTCCGTACCCCTCAACACAGGTTCCCAGGCAGCTGCTGCTGTCAGGAGGCTGGTTGCAGGCAAAATACTGCTGGCTTTTCCCCTCCCTCCTTTTCTCTCTCCCTTGGACTGAAAATGGGAAGGTCATAAATGTGGCAGGTTCATTAACTAGAAAATACATTTCATACCATACAAATAAAATCCAACTGACTGGCACAATAACGAGGCTTTTATTGCTTTGCTCTTCATGGGTGAAAGAGGAATTTAGCCCAGATTCATCCCTATTCAGGATACCACTTAAGCACCGGCTTAAAGTCCCAATGAATTCAATAGGGATTTAAGCACATGCTTGAAGTTAAACACATAGTTGAGTGCTGTCCTGTACAGGGATGCTTGAAGGCCCTGATTTAGGAAAGCACTTGTCTCCCTCGTTCCAACATGATGTTCCTCAAAGGGACCCCAACCCTCATCCTGGGGGAAAACAGGACAACCAAGCCCCATGTTCGTTGGACAGTCTGTTCTTCAACCTGGCATCTCCTCAACATGGCTTGAGAGAGAGAGAGAGGATGGTGCAGTGGTTGGGGTGCTAGCCTGGACCTCAAGAGACAAATTCAATTCCCGGCTCCATCACAGACTTCCGGTGGGACCTTTGGAAGGTCATTTAGACTCTCTGTGCCTCAGTTTCCCCTCTGTCTGATGGCTATAACAGCCCTGCCCTACCACAGAGGCGCATGGGGTGATAAATACATTAAAGATTATGAGACGTTCAGATACAACAGTAATGGGCACCATATAAATACCAACAATAGGAGACTTTTACACATTGAATTGGGGTTCCTCACTTTTCATCTCCCCCCCTTCGATTTTTTTTTAAATTCCAAAAACTTTTATATATGAAAAAAAAGGTCCTTTTCACACTCTCATCTCTTCAAACAAAGGCAGATTCTCTGCCTCTCTCTCTTTTTGTTACTCGTGCAGAAGCAGCTGCTGAATATGGAGGAGTGTTCCTTTTATATTCCACACTCAAAAGGATCAAAACCAGTATTGCGGGACTGTTTTACCAGTTATTAGATTAGGACCTAGAAAGAAAAAGATAGAGAGATGCTGATCTGAATCTTCCTAAATTCGCCCTCGGATACCTCACAACTCGGCCTTCATCCAGTATTTGTCCTCATCTCTCCAATTTCATGTTCCAGCAGCAACCGGAGCTGGATGAAGATTTTTTCCCCATCAATTTTTTCAACCCAGTAGAAGAGGACACGGATGTAGCAACCTTTCACAGAAAAAAAATAATCCAGTTTTGTACAAATAAATTCAGATATTTGTTGGGGGAAGTTGGTTGTGGGTTTTTTTTTTTTTATGTATATAAAAATCTGAAACACTTTATAGAAAAATTTTCAATTACAGTTTTCCATTTGTGTCAATATTTCACAGGTAAAAGAGATATGACCCAACCAGCTCTCATTGAAAGTCTCCATGCCCTACTACAGATACTACTGACTTATTTTTGAAGGTCTCTTCTTACACGAGGATCCTTTGTCCAAGCTCTGTGAAAACGACCTCCTCCCATTGTTTCAGCATCGGATTTGCCTTTGTCTGACTGGCTGGCTGAAACATCGGTGGAAGGAGTTGCTAGAGGATGCTCCAACTTGGGGGCAAAAGTGGGGAAGCAAGAGCAGTATCCTCCTCCTCCCTACAGTCAGCTGGGATTTGAGGTGACAGTTTTCTCGGTTTAGTGAAAGGTCATAAATTGCTCCATTTATGGGACCAACAACTTCTGTTGGGGAGAGACAAGCTTTTGATCATACACAGCGCTCCGGTCTGAAGAAGAGCTCTGTGTAAGCTCGAAAGTTTGTCTCACTCACCAACAGAAGTTGATCCAATAAAAGATATGACCTCACTCACCTGGTCTCTCTGCTATCCTGGGACCCACACGGCTACAACAACCCTGCAACCATAATTCCTCCAGGCAGATATTCCACAGACAATGACAGCCCAAGGGTCAAAGAATTTTCCGCATTGAAAACAATCAAAGCAGGACCATGCCACTGAGACTTCCCCTGTTTTAATGTCTGCTCGGAGGGCATTTCAGGAGTGTCTTTGTTGTGTGACAGCTGGAAATTATGGGCAGTTCTTCTAGAAAGACTCTTTATGGTACAGATATATGCTCTAATCTGTTTTAATAGGTTTTCCAGCAAAGCCTTTGACACAATTCTCATTACAGTAAGGCTTTAATGAAGAGAGCATTCGTATGGTTAGGGTAACGTCTTCAAGAGCTCCTCTTCATAGAGAGCTTTTTATTTCTATGCCGATTGTCAACGTGCACAGCTGGATCCCCATTAAAAAACCGCCTGGTACAACAAAATTAGGCCCATTCCAGGCTCTTTGCACAAGCAACTGCTAGTGACTAGGCCAGAGCCACCGCTGGTGTAAATTGGTGTCACACCTCCAAGGTCAACATGCAGTGGTTCAGCTGAGGTCAGCAGTGCTCTGCCAGTTTACACCGACAGAGGATCTGGCCCATTATATGGTGCCCACAAGACGTGTGGCAACACTGTACAATGCTCCCTCCCACCCCTGCCCCTCCCCGTGAGTTTCTCACACACACACACGGGTTCTAAGCCATTTCCACACTGGCCCTTCCCTCCCATTCAGCAATATGGGAAAGGGCAGGGCAGTCATGACCCTGATACCAGTACATGGTAAGTCACAAACACCCCCCCTCCCCCATGCGAAGACCCCTGCACTGAGCTGCCCCCTCCTTTGGCTTTCCCTTGTCCTGGCTTCTAGGGTTCCAGTCAATAGGATTTAGACTAAGCGCCTAAATCCCTTTTGAAGAGATTTAGGCTCCAAATCAGTTAAGCGTTGTGACACTGAGCACAGCAATGCCTAAAATGCTTTAAAAATCGGAGCCCAAGCCCCCTGGGGCAGGGACTGTCTTTGGTTCTGCACGCTGTAGAGTGCAGAGCACATCACCAGCACGCAACCGACGGCACGAACGGCCTTTGGCTGGTGCTGTTGGAGGGAGGAAAGACTCAAACAGCTATTCCAAAAGCAGGTGGAGAGCAACAAGCAATCAGGGCCTGACCGTACCCCGGCTTAGCAGGAGCTGGGTGGGGTGTCAGCCTCAGTGAGGGGAACAGCGATTATGCGGGCGCAGCTGGCGTAGCCTGGGGAAGCCGCGATCACGTGTGTGTTGTGTCTCTCCTCTCGTGTCAGAGTAAAGCTAAGGCCTCCATCCAGTCAAAGGGGCCAGGGCCAGCCTATTGGAGGTGGCGGCAGGACACCGGATAGTGCTTATATTACCAAAATAAGCTACTGAAACGTCTGCTCCAACCAGCTGTGGTTTATGGTGCTTTAAATACAGCCATGCCTGCAACTGGTTGCTACAGATTCAGAATTTAGTGGGATGCACAGATCTAGGGAGTGGCCAGTTGGAGATGGAGTTGGTTTAAGGCTGAAGTCAGAGTGGATGCAGCTTATGGACAAGAAACCCCCTCCCTGTGCTAACTTGCTTGTCTTGTAGTTACTTTGTTTCCTCGTTATTGGCCAAGGAGTTTGACTGGGTCGGACGGCAGCTTTCCAACCTCCAGGACTACAGTTAGGCACCGAATTTGGAGCGGGGAGGGAAGAGCAGCTGTAGCTAGAGTGCTGGATGCCCAGCACCTCTGAAAATCAAATCACTTCGTTAGACGGCTAAATCTCAGTTTGAGATGCCCAGCTAATCTCCCAGATTTGAACACGTGGGCCACTATAGTTGGATTAAAGAGACAGGATGGGGTGGTGCATCTCGGGATACTGAACAGCAACAGCGCATGTACCAGAGCGCCCGCTGGACAGCGGTACATCTTTGGGCCAGAGGACTTTTTTTCATTCTAGGTTTGTACAGCCCCTAGCACAGTGAGGCCCTTCGGAGCAGTAAATATTTATAGTGGAGTAAGGGCCAGAAGGAAGGTGAGGCAGTGGCTGTTCCGATTTTATCAGGGGTTTTCTACGTGCACTAGGGGCAGCGTGTGAAGGCGTGGAGACGTGTGAGAGAGAATCCAAGTGATGGGCGAGAGAGAGAGCGTGAGAGCACGCACATGCAGCTCTTCAGAAGTTAATATGCGGCTCCTTGTACAGGCACCGACTCTGGGGCTGGAGCGACAGGCGCCAACTTTCCAATGTGCCGGGGGGTGCTCACTGCTCACCCCCTGGCTCTGCCACAGGCCCTGCCCCCAGTCCACCCCTTCCCACCCCCTCCTCTGAGCCAGCCATGCCTTCGTGCCTCCCCCAATCCGCCCAGAGCCTCCTGCATGCTACAAAACAGCTGATCGGGAGGTGCGGGAAGGGAGGGGGAGGTGCTGATTGGTGGGACAGCCGGTGGGCAGGAGGCGCTGGGAGCAGGGGGTTGGAGCGGATGGGGGGGTTGCTGACGTATTACTGGGGCACTTTGGCAATGTACATTGGTAAATTCTGGCTCCTTCTCAGGCTCAGGTTGGCCGCCCCTGCTCTAATCCTTGCCCTTGTCAGGAAGCCCTGGTGCTGTTTTTCCAATACACATTCAAACCTTAAGCAGAGAACACCACGTTCGCTGCACATGTGGCCTGCGATCAAACAGTCTGCCCTGCATGGGAGGGCAGCAAAGACCTGTGCTGAATGTTTGCTCTGGGCGGCACCTGCCTTTCATTTTCATTTAGATTTGTCTCAGCTTGGGGAGAAAAAGCCAGGCTGTTTCTTTGTGGAGACCCCGCCGCCTTAGTGTGGCTCCGGCCGGTCAGTCGGAAAGCAGAGGGCTCTCTGCAGAGCAGCGCCAGACTGTGAGAGATGTATTTACATCTCCAAGCTCTATTACTCTTTCCCTTCCCCTAGAAAGGAGACAGGCCCAGAGAACAGAAGGAAGCAGATTCCCCTCCGGAGAGGCTCAGAGGAAGCTTTCAGCTTGCTGTCAGGGAGAGCTAAAAATAAAGGCACCAGTTCCTTGGGGTTAAGTCAATTACTTTTGAGAGGTCCCCAAGTTTTACATGGCTCTGTGCTGCAGTGAGTCTTGTGATAAACTAGCCAGGCTCCTGGTCATTTATCCTGCTGCTTCCGGATGCATTGCACAGGACGGACCCAACCAGCTTTGTACTGAGCTAGCTGAATTCTAGAAAGGATCCCCCAGCACCATCATTCCCTTCCCCAGTTTGTACGTGTTGATTGACAAGCCCCGGGGCTGTAAGCCTTTTATTAATCCATGGCACAGTTGCAGCCTGGGCAGAGCACACAAGTGAGTTTCTCTCATGTCCCCATGCTGTGAGCAGGACCCAAATGGCCCCCACAGAGCTCAGTGTAGCCCGTCGTCCAACGCTGGTCACTCATGCTGGAGCGGGTAGATGTGTCTGGATTAGCCGGCCAACCTCTGACACTGGGGTTTTCAACCCCGCTGATCACTTCGACCATGAGCAGAAAGAGCCGTAAAAAACTTGTCAACATTCCCCTCCCCCACAACGAAATGCACTAATTGCTTTTGAAATCCCAACCATCTTCCACTTATTAAATTCTAGTACAGCAGCAACTGGATTCCCCAAGCATGGTCAGGGCCTCACTGTGCTAGGCGCTGCAGGTGCACGCATAGACCTGCCCACACCCACCCTGTAAGAGACGGACAGTCCCTGTCCAAGACCTTGCAAACGAACTAAACCAGACAGAAGGGGGCAGGGGAAACGAGGCACAGGGAGATGCAGTAACTAGCCGAGTGTCACACCGCGGGTCAGTAGCAGACCAAGGAGCAGAACCCCAGTCTCCAACTCCCAGTGCCGTGACCCATCCGCCAGGCAAGGCTGCCCCAATCAGACCTTTTCCTACAACTCCCAGCATAACAGGGACAGGCTGAACGTGAAGAAGTGACCCTCAGCTACCACCGTGAGTGAATTCCCTATCCCCACTGATGATGTCCATGGCAAGGCTCCCATTGGCTTCAGTGGGGCCAGGATTTCACCTCCAGGGTTTTAAATTCAGTTGAGTAATGGCCTAGAGAGAGTTCCCAAGCAGAGCCCCGGTGCAACCCAACTTAAGCCCCCTTCCCCCACTGGAGTATTCAGCTCATGTTTTACACTGACCCCACTGCTGCTGGGACCACCCAGGCAGGGCAGACATGATCAATGCCCTGAACTAAGGAGCTCTGGGTACCCAGACCTGGTACCTGGGTACCAGAGTGGCAACCCTGACCTCTTAATGGATCAAAGCCTCAGAATGAGGTCAGCACTGGTCCTCAGTCCTGTCCCAAGCAGCTGGGAGAAGAGTGTGGAGAACAGGCAGAGGTCAGAGGTGCTAGAGGAATGCAAGTGATGGGGAGAACACACACAAATGCCCACCAACCTGTGAAAGAAGATTAAAACGCTTTCTCCGGTGCTGCCAGGATGAAGACAGCCATGAGTTCCCTCCCCTGAAGACAGGTTTCAGAGTAGCAGCCGTGTTAGTTTGTATCCGCAAAAAGAAAAGGGGGACTCGTGGCACCTTAGAGACAAACAAATTTATTTGAGCATAAGCTTTTGTGGGCTAAAACCCACTTCATTGGATGCATGCAGTGGAAAATACAGTAGCAAGATATACACACACACCCCACAATTTTTTCATTGTGTGTGTGTGTGGGGGGGTGTTGACAGGGTCGGGCCAGATGGCTATAGGAGAGTAATAGAAGGCAGATATATTAGCCCCAGGCTAAATAGGTCCCTTGTCCCTGGGTAAGGTAACAGGGAAGGTTCCAGAACAATCAGGAACCTTCTGGAGACAACTAAGACAGGCTGATTAGAGCACCTGCAGCCAATCAAGAAGCTGCTAGAATCAATTAAGGCAGGCTAATCAGGGCACCTGGGTTTTAAAAAGGAGCTCACTTCAGTTTGTGGTGTGCGTGTGAGGAGCTGGGAGCAAGAGGCACTAGGAGCTGAGAGTGAGAACGCGGACTGTTGGAGGACTGAGGTGTACAAGCATCATCAGACACCAGGAGGAAGGTCCTATGGTGAGGATAAAGAAGACGTTGGGAGGAGGCCATGGGCAAGTAGCCCAGGGAGTTGTAGCTGTTGCACAGCTGTTCCAGGAGACACTCTAGACAGCTGCATTCCACAGGGCCCTGGGCTGGAACCCGGAGTAGAGGGTGGGCCTGGGTTCCCCCCAAATCCTCCCAACTCCTGGTCGGACACAGGAGTCGACCTGGACTGTGGGTTCAGAAAAATGGCCAAGCTAAGGGCTGCCGTGAAGCTCCAAGGCGAGCAAAATCCGCCAATAATCATAGAATATCAGGGTTGGAAGGGACCTCAGGAGGTCATCTAGTCCAACCCCCTGCTCAAAGCAGGGCCAATCCCCAATTTTTGCCCCAAATCCCTAAATGGCCCCCTCAAGGATTGAACTCACAACCCTGGGTTTAGCAGGCCAATGCTCAAACCACTGAGCTATCCCTCCCCTCCAATAAGCACAAGACCCACCAAGGTAGAACAGGAACTTTGTCAAAATATCTTTCTACTGTATTTTCCACGGCATGCATCCAATGAAGTGGGTTTTAGCCCACGAAAGCTTATGCCCAAATAAATTTGTTAGCCTCTAAGGTGCCGCAAGTCCTCCTCGTTCTTTTTTCTCCCCTGAAGAGAGTGACAGTTTGCAGAAACTTACAGGTTGTTTGGCTTGAAGAGACACTCTGCAGGATGGCAGCTGTGACGGAATAGAAGGAGCCCCACAGACAGCAGCAACAGCAGAGATGGAGCACGGGGAGGAACAGGTGGGGCACTCTTGTCCTTTGCTCCTTCCATCCTAGGAAGGTTTCAAGGTAGCAGGGAAAGCCCAGTGGAAAACCACAGGAGACCTTTGAACCAAAGGCACTGGCTCTATTCTACAGCCTGGAAAGGAGTCCCCGAGCGGCCTTTGCAGAGCTCTCCCTCGCCAACGGGACGTAGAGAACATACCCGTCTTGCAAAAGGAGGCTGCGCCCACTGGGCTCATGGAAAGCGCCGGAGAGAAAGGCATGGGCATAAGATCTGCAATGTCTCGTGAAGAATTGGGCCGGTGCCAGGGGGCCATAGCGAGAAAGGATATTAATTCCCCGGCCTGACCAAGGGCGGCCCAAGGACTGTGAAAATTGCTGAATAATCTCACTCATTTTTCACGCAAAGGAAGTGATCTGCTGCCAGGCATTCCGGGAAGAGCAGCAAAACACCGGATAATAGCAAAGAAGGGATACTAAAGTAAGTAGGACACCATGGGGGGCGGAAAGCAGTCAGGGAGACATGAAATCAGCCATTTGAGACCAAAATGATCACAGAGGATAGTAAGGGGATGGATGGATCAATCAATGCTGAAGCTGTTTCAAAGAGGCAGGCGCATAAGGTTTGCCAGACACGAAGTTCTCCGGCCTGTTTTGCTGGAGGGGAACTTTTCTCTGCATGTTTGGTGCCAGTGTTCCTCACGGCATCTGTTGAGACCCAACGGGGGGAGAGAGAAGCCAGGACAGCAAGAGGCAATGCCCAAGGATTTAAACCCAGGGAAGGAGGCCAGCAAAGGGGCACATGACACTGCACCGGCTTGCTTTCCTCCCTCCCTCCCTCATACAAGTGAGTACCACGCTGATCCTTCGCTCGCCGCAGCAGGATTCAGAGCGGAAGGGAAGCAAGCGCTGTCTCTCTAGCTCTGCTCATGACGTGGTCTCCGTTCGGCAGAGGCAGCTCGAGGTGAAGGTGGAGCAGGAGGCTGGCCTTGCTCTTGGACCACCCGAGAGCAGGAAGAGGACGACTTTTCAGTGGGGAAGCGGCAGGTTCCACGAGACAAAAGACAGGACAAGAAGTGGAGGGCTTTCTGCTCCCCACAGCAAGCAGGGGCCAGGACCAACAAGTTAGCACCAGGCCACTGGGCAGGTCTAGCTCATCCTGCTGGGAACCCGGGTCCAAGGGACAGTCGTGAAGTTGGTTGCTATTTTTTAATTAGTTCAGCAACACAAAGCCAGCTCTTTGGAGCTGGTGGGACAATACAGGCTCGGTCTCAGGGAGGAATCAAACAGGGGATTTATTATTTGGGTTGTGGGTGCGCTTAGGGGCACCAATCAAGGACCTGCTGTGCTAGGCACTGGACGAGACCATCTTCTCGCCCCAAGAAGTTCAAATCAGTTTAAAAAGTCTGGTGGAATTCCAGGTTAAGAGCCAGATTCACTAATGTTGATGCAGGAAGGCGGAAGTAACGCTGTCCCAGCAAGGCAAGGGGCATGACACCCTGGGGGGATAGGCAGGGTCACCACCCATCCCTGAGGTTTCTGCTAGGATATGGGGCAGATTTAGCTTCACAGCCAGAGCTCCATGGGAGCTGAACTGGTGGAGGATGGGGACACACCACATTTCTTGGCTACACTCTTTTTCCAGTTACGCTTGCCCACTTCCTAGGTTACCTTCCCCCTTCAAGCACGTTTGCAGACATCTCCTCAGTGCACTTCTCCGCACGAGGTCCCCTCCACCAGGCATTAGGCCAGCATCATTAACCCAGTAACTAGCGCTACCTGGTGCTTAGTGACCGAATACTTTTTGCTTTTAGAAGTTTTCGCAGAGCGGCAGGCCAGAAAACTGTTGCACATTTCAATGAGAAAATGGAGCTTTGTCTAAATGACATTTCCAATATTGGATGTGTCAAGGGGTTTTACTAAATCAAATCATTTTTGAATACGGTCCCATTTTCGGAGGGACATGGCGACACTTCAAGGATCTCTTAGGAGGTTGGACCCTGTTTGACACAATCAGAACAAAAAGGCCAACCCCCACCCCGCTTACCCCCTATTCTCAGGGTTTCAAATTTTACTGCAGAGTGTCTTAATACTAGATTGCAGCCAGCTGTGATGTCACAACGGGAACAAGGGGCAAGATTTTCAGAATTGCCTCAGTGATTTAGCAGCTTAAGTCCCATTTTCAAAAGGTGCTCGGGAGCCCAAGTGTCACTGAAAGTCAATGGGACTTTGGTGCTTTTGAAAATGTTGCCCAAGGCCAAAAAGTGGCACATCAGCTGCCATGATAGCATGGAGCTATAATCCATATTCACCTGGAAAAGGCATTTTGCTCCTGCTGATTTCCTGATTCGGGCTATCATGTGTGATACAGCATAGCCAGAAGGCAACAGGAGAGTAACATAGGAGAGATATGTAAGTCCCAGGAGAAGCCTTTTTCCCTGTCGAGGGAAGAAAGGTTTCTATAAATTAAAAGCACCTGAAGCCAATTAGAGCACCTGAAGCTAGTCACTTGATTAAAAACCCCCTGCCTCAATCAGCCAGGGGAAGGAGTTGGAGCAGAGTGCCGTTTGAAGGAGGGCCGTGGCTGGCTAGAAGACCAAGGCCCTAGGTAAAGAGACACCCAGCTGGGGGCGGGGGGACAGAGAGAGGGGAGGGCAGGAAGCCCCACAAGCTGAAGAGCAGGAGAGGGAAGTAGCCCAGGGGAAGGAAGCACTAGTTCAAGTGGTTTACCATTATCCCTAGGGCCCCTGGGCTGGGACCCAGAGTAGAGGGCGGGCCCGGGTCCCTCCCTCTCCACTACCCTTCTCTGGGTTACTAGTGGGACAGGGCAGGAAACTGCGCCCGACCCCCCCAGAAGAGGAAGCGCGGGACCCATCATAATCGTACCGGCAATTTGCCACGCATGCCATAACGAGCTCTATCCCGAAAAGTGCTCAACACCCTCATCTTGGAATGGCCTTGTTCTAGAAGTACGTACTGGGCCTTTCACACGACCACACAGCACGGATCACATGCCTAACACTTACATAGCCCCAGGCATATTCAATTTGCTGTATGGATATCAACTGATTGAGCCATTTATTATTCCATGGTTTTCTAGCCGTCGGAATCGCTCCCAAGGGCCTGCAAGCCTGCATTCAGGAGGACTCCTTACAGACTTATCCTGTGCAGGGAAAGGGAAACCAAGGAAATCAAATCCTGAAAGCTGAGATGGGTCTGGCCCAGAACCCCTGAGGCACATCCCCTGAATGTTGGGAAATTCCAATTGGGATTGGAATAGAGATTTGATCTCTGCAGGTCTGACCATCTAATCAAGTGTTAGAATACTGCACCACGCAGGACAGACGAGATTGGATCTACTAAGGACCTTATCCTGGGAGCTGATGGGTGTATTCTGGAAAGTGTCGAGTGCCCCCTCTGGCAACTAGCTTCAAGGAGGATTTGAGACCATTTGGTACCTTAGGAACCCCAGGAATCTTTACTTTGTCTGCACTGGCTTTGGACCTGGACCCCCAACAGATTCTGTCTCAGGGACAGTTCTCACTGGGGTCTGGGTCAGTGTCTCTTCAGCAATCAAGACTGTAGTTATCAGGTTATGCTTCTGAGAGAGAAGCTCACTACCAGCAACTCTGTGGGATGCACAGATGCTGATGCTTAGAGGGCAGTGTGGAACTGTCGCATACACAAATAATTAGCAGCAACATTAAAAAAAACCCTAAGAGGGAAAAATAAATAAATCAAAAACCAAAAAACAAATTAGGCAAAAGGCGCAGCCGGCATTTGCAAGGAGCCCTGCCCACGAGCCATCAGCATGAGCCATTGCTCCCCTCTCATCGTGTTTATTGCTCAGCGAGTACATAACAGGCTCATCAGCGGCAATCTCTGCCATCTGCACGTACCGGTCTTTTATCACGGGTGACTCAATGGACTTCCAGCGCCTCACAATTAAACGCTTAGCGCACAGTAAATGCCGCTGTTAGCCACTTACAGTTAGGATTAGAGAAATTCATCTCTCCACCCCCCCCCCGCACCCTCCCTCTCCAGGATGGCGCAGCATCACCATCTGGGGTGCCCATGCAGCTTCCCAGCACGGAATAGCTGAGAACACATTTGTCAGTCTCTGCCAAACGTTATGACGCTTGCAACGTGACAGGGAGAGGCGCTGAGACCTCAACAACTGCAGTGCTGGTCCTCATCTGGAAATGCCCTGGCTCAGGCATTGAACTCCCCCATCCCCCCATTGCACCCCACTGCCATAGGCCATCCCAGGCTCCTGCCCAACGGAACCAACATTTCCAAGTGAATTAACAACAAAAAACAAAGTATCAGCTGGTCACAAAAAGCAATTCAGGAACAAGCCAAACAGGGGCTGTCCAGTTAGTTAATGAGCCATCTGTCGCCTGAAATGTCACCACTGATGGTGTAATGATTAAATCCTGGCTGAGGTCCCCAGTCCACATCTTACTGACTGACTCAAGTGCCCAACATTGATAGCAACCTGTATAAAACGCGAAGACAGAAATCGATACATTATTAGACTACTTGGGCTGGGGAGATACAATTGAAGAGGTTGTTGATGGAACTGAGGTTGGCAAGAATCTCTCCTTCCTCCCCTCAACCCCAAACCTCTCACAATGGGCCAACGACTGTAGATCCAACCAGCTATGAACAAGAGGTGAGAAGACAATCTAGGAGTCAATTCACTGCCAATCCTTCATCCACATTCTTGCAGCTGCTTGAAATCTCCTCCGGTGCCAGCATCCCTCCCAGAGCAGTATCTGCTGCTGGGGTCTCTCTAGAGACGTTCATTGACCAAAGGGAAGGAGATTAATTCTTCTTCTAAGCAACTATATCCCTTGGGACTTCACTGAGATGTAACGCTGTGGGGCTGGTACAAAGGAGCTACCAGCAAAAGCAAGTTCATAGAATCATAGAATATAAGGGTTGGAAGGGACCCCAGAAGGTCATCTAGTCCAACCCCCTGCTTGAAGCAGGACCAATTCCCAGTTGAATCATCCCAGCCAGGGCTTTGTCAAGCCTGACCTTAAAAACCTCTAAGGAAGGAGATTCTACCACCTCCCTAGGTAACGCATTCCAGTGTTTCACCACCCTCTTAGTGAAAAAGTTTTTCCTAATATCCAATCTAAACCTCCTCCACTGCAGCTTGAGACCATTACTCCTCGTTCTGTCATCTGATACCATTGAGAACAGTCTAGAGCCATCCTCTTTGGAACCCCCTTTCAGGTAGTTGAAAGCAGCTATCAAATCCCCCCTCATTCTTCTCTTCTGCAGGCTAAACAATCCCAGCTCCCTCAGCCTCTCCTCATAAGTCATGTGTTCCAGTCCCCTAATCATTTTTGTTGCCCTTCGCTGGACTCTCTCCAATTTATCCACATCCTTCTTGAAGTGTGGGGCCCAAAACTGGACACAGTACTCCAGATGAGGCCTCACCAATGTCGAATAGAGGGGAACGATCACGTCCCTCGATCTGCTCGCTATGCCCCTACTTATACAACAGAGACACTTGGGTCTCCCTGTTAAGTGTAGATGGTGCCTTCATCACTTGGGTCATGGCTTAAATTCCTTAGTGGGACAGTAGGCACAGGGACGCTCAGCCCAAGATGGTAAAGGAGACAGTCTTGTCCACACGCTCCATTATGGGGTGATCCCTCCCGATCTGGGTTTAGAAGCATTCCAAGAACAGGGGGAGAGAGTAAAAAGGCCCAGTAAAAAGTATATTTTGGTTAATTCAGCACTGTTGGAGAATGGCCTAGTGATTAGAGAAAGGGACCGGGAGGCAGGTTGCCTTGGTTCAAGACCCAGCTCTACCATAGACACCCTGAGTGACCTTAGGTGAGTCCCTTAGGCCCCAAGTGCCCATTCCCTGGAGGTGCCTCCATTTTTGGGTACCCAACTTGAGACACCGAGGGGTCGGATTGTCAGAGGTCAGAGCACCTACAACTCTAGTTGAAGTCCATGGGAATTCTGAGGGCTCTGTACCTCTGATAATTGAGTGCAAGATGTTTGTGGGGAGGCTGAAAATGGAGGCTCCTAAAGTGAATGGACAGTTGTGAAGATTTTGGCCTGAATATCATAGGTTGCCTTTTGTAAAATGAGAACAATACCACCTATCGGGGCTGGTTCAAGGCTTAATCAGTGAGCACCTGCAAAGGGCTTTGGATGAAAGATGCTATTCAAGTACAAAACCTGAATATTTTGCAACCACCATCATGAATGCACTTTGGTAGCACAACCAATTCCTCGACACCAAACTCCCTCTGGTTAAATAGCATGCAATAGATTTTATGTCAATTTCCACAAAAGTGCATCGTCCACTGGCACTAAAGAAAGTCTCTTAGCTCCCTTGAAAAATGACTGAAGCTTTCCCCCACATCTTACCAGTGAAGGGAGAGGTTGCAAGGTTCTCTATTTTCTACCCGGCGCGCTCAGTGACAAGCTGGTTCATGTAGCTCCAGCAAGAATGGGAATTGTTAAGAGACAAGCAGGAACGTGGAGCTTCATATTTCAAACGTGCTCCTTTTCTCTAGTGTGTGGCCGGTTAAAATTGGCAACAGGCATGAATGATGAGAGTTAGTGTTGCCAAGCACGCCTCCCCCAGAGCTGGATTCTCCATTGCCCTGCGCCTGTGCAAGGAGTGCAAACAGAGGCACTATTCTACCATCTCAGACGGGTAGGGCATTCACTCAGCTGGACTCCTGGGAGAGGGGCAGGGGGAAGCTATACAAGAGCTGGGTCTTATTGTTGTCCCAAGGTTGTAGGCTGTGGAGAATCAGGCCTCAGGAGTCTGAAGGAGATTTAAATATCCTGGGTTAGATCTTCAGGTGCACCTGAGCTGGACTTGGCACATCTGGAGACAGGCACAGCTGACTTCTTCCCACCTTTCGGACCTCCGGATCTTGACGGTACCTGGGTGTGTTGGTATGGCCACTGGTTACAGCAGCCTCAAGGCTCAAGAGAATTCAGCATGCTCTGGCCTTACCCCAGTACACCCCCGGTGCCAGAAGTGGGTGGTATCGAGCCGGCTCTGGTGGATTTACACAACCTAGGGATTCCCCTGCCCTGTGTTCATACCTCTCCACCCAGGGCATGCAGGGATCGTAGCGGGGCCTGCAAGCCAGTGCCTGTATTGGGGAGGCGGGGAGCACGACAAAGAGCTGCAGCGTGCTGGAGGTCGGCATTCACCATGGCAGAGCTGTGGGCCGCTGGACTGAAATACCTGTCCTAAGTCACCAGATTGGGGCTGAGCGAGGAGTTTAAAACCTCCAGGTTCACTCAACCCCAAACTTCCCCCACCCCTAAACCCTCTTCCAGCAAGAGATCCCACCCAACCCTCCCCCGGAAGCCCAACCTCTGCATTTAGCCAAGATGTTGTCAGTGTGAACGCCCTGTCTGTTATGAGAGATGGTTATTGAATCGCTGTGCCATTAACTGCTTGTTAATGGATAATGGTGTATTTGCTGGAATAAGCCTCTATTTATCATCTCTTTAGCCCTTGCTTGTGATAAAGGTGAGCCAGGAATACCCAGCGGGCCTCCAGCTTAGCTTTTCTAGCCAGGGATGACAGGCGACTCGTGTTGCCAAACACCCTCTTGCCCTTCTACTATTTTCTCTTTCCCTACTCAGTGACTGAAAGGAGACAGTTACTGAACAAGCGTTACAGGGCTGCCGAGCAGGGGCTAGAGGCTCATGTAGGTAGCCAGAACCGGGGGCGGGGAGGGAGCAGCTCTTTGTTCAGCTGCTTCCACCATGAGTCTCTGGTTATCCACAATGGGCTAGTGCCCCTGAGGCTTGGCAGAGAAATCACAGCCCGTCTCCCTTGGTCTGCTCATGCCCAGCCGCTGCCTCTTCCCTCATTAGGGCCGATCCAGCAGAGGAGCTCCTGGGGAAGGTGTAAATAAGCAGCTATGTTAAATCAGAAGCCAAGCCACCTTTGGGCGTGCACACACACACACACACCCTGCACCTGTCTTCCAAGGACCTCAGATCACACTGGGACATAGTTGCTGGAGCTAGGTGTGCCGTTGTCCCCCCGGCTCAAAGTGGTTTCCACCCTATACAGGGTTTACAGTTTGGTTCAATGGCTCTCAGCACCCCCCTTGTACAAATTGTTCCAGCCCCCCTGCATTGGGATTACAGCTCCTGCATTGGAGGCAGCTGACAGACGCCAGCGAGGGTCTCAGCTTCCTCCCGCCACCCCTTGAAATCCAGACCCCTCCAAGCTATGGGGTCTGAACTGTGCAGCATGCGCCCTTCTCTAAGACGTTACACCACAAACAGGCTGCTGCAGAGGGCTGGATCATGAAGCTGGCAACCTAGCCTGAGGAAGGGGCTGTGCACAGCTGCCCTGCCCCGGGGAGCAGGGCAGGCATTGACCTGTACTCTAAGGGTAGGTCTGCGCAGCAACCATGGGGCATGACTACAGCTTGTGCAGGCATGGCTGAGCTAGCTTTCATCTGGCCAGCTTGGGCATTGGAGCTGCAAAGCCGCATGGATTTTCAGGCGGGTTAGACACTGGAGCAAGGACTCGGGCTTCCAGGCAGCTGAGGTCCATGCTGCTGTAACTTTGCTGTTCTGGTACCCGAGCGAGGGAGGGGAAGCTAACGTGGGTTTGGCTACCTGCGCGGCAGTGACAGCCTGTGGTTGCAGGATCGAGACCCACTTAGAATCTCAGGCTGGTCCCCGCTTCCCCAGTGCTCCATGGGGTGAAGTAACCAGAGCCAGCCCTACTCCTGGCCAGGCTTGCATCCCCTTCTGGCAGCTCAGCAGCACTGGGCAGCATATGGGGGTGGGGTTTCCCTCCCCACCCATGCAGGAAGGGGACTAGGAGTCAGGCAATAGCTGCTCTTCCATCACTAGGGTCTTGTGATGCAGGCAGCCCATGCAGGGAAGCGAAAGGGTTCCTTATGCCTCCTTACTCTCCAGCATGGGCACTCAATGCTGAGCCCCAAATGTTGGTGGGGGTCGAATCCTGCAAGGGCTGGAATCCTGCAGATCATAGGGAGGAGAAGGAGTTGGGCATTGATTAAGTGACTCTTAAAAGATTCACCTAAGCTGGTGCCACCAGGGTACGTCTACACAGCCGATGTCAGTGAGGCTCAGAATAGCTGTGTAGACGTTGCGGCTTGGGTTAGCGCTCAGGCTCCGAAGCCTAGACAGGGGTGGGTGAGCAACGGGGATGCTGAAATCAAGGTGGAGGGCAAGCCAGAAATATTGCTGGGCTCCTCCCTGCTGTTTGCCAGGGCTGCACAAGACATATGCGGACAATCCGTTTCCCTTTTTGGGATGCACAAACACCATTTTTCCCCAATTAATCTCCAATTAAGCACGAACATGGATGAATCAGAGGAGATCATTAAGAAAAATGCCAGGACACACATTCAGTTAGAGCTGAGTCAAAAGTATATTAGGTCCAAAAATAAATAAGTCTGACAACAGGTTGGGGAAACAAGGTTTGCGAAGAGATTGTTCACCAAGAATCACAAACGCTCAGCGTGTGGCCGGGTCTCTGGTGCTCGCAGTAAACGACGGGAAATAGCGTTCCCCCAGTTCGCAGCCAACAGAGAAATTGGGCTTCCAAAAGAGAAGCTGAAGAGGAAAGCCCAGCACAAAGATCACAGCTCTGGGAAGCTGCAAAGCTTCCAGGACTGGAGATGCTCTGCAGGGTCCCTTGTGTTGCAGGAATGGCCCAGAAGCCCCAGCCATAGCCCAGAACCCCATGGTGCCAGGCACTGTACACACACAGAACACAAAGAGCTGACAATCGAAAGCGTAAGACAAGAGACAACAGCTGGAGACAGCCATGGGGAGAACAAGGCAACAAGGAGGCAGCATGGGTCAGCATGACAGGCAGTGCACCAGCGCCGAGCACATGGCACCTGTCTCAGTGCACCAGCCGCCGAGCACTTGGCAGGAGAGTTTTAAAGAGGGCAAGGAGGCAGATTCGCAGATGTTTACAGGGAGCTCCTTGAAACGCAAGGGGCAGCATGGCCGAGAACACAAAGGGGCTTGACTGAAAATGTAACGAGTTGGCGAGAAAGTCAAGTGTTGGGGCGGACCAGATGGCCTTAAAGGCCCACTCGTGCCCTGGTGCTTACTGAATCAAGCCGACTTGTACCTAGTGCCTATTGCTGTTCCCCTTCCCCTAATGCTGCATGGCAGACGGTGGGCCCTGCAAGAGTCCCCAGAACATTGGTGAAGTTACCGTAAGCCACACGCCCAGGTTCCCTCCCCCTTTCATTGAGGGGGTGCTGTCAAGATAAAACGTACTGTAGGAACATTACGGTCTTTATGAGTTGCTGATCTCCTCGGAACATCAAGAGCCATGAGGGGGTTGGAAGGAACGATTCACAAGGGAAAATACCGACATACATTGCATAATCCATCTTGCCTAAGCCACAGATAAGTAGGGTATGGGGGGGCATTCAAAGTGTAAACACAGAGAAACAAAATGTTGGGGACAGACTTGTGTTGCAGGTAGAATCACAGAACACGCTTCGTACCACGTCCCTCTAGCGAGAATACCACATTCAGCTAAACAGCAGAGGAAGTTCAGGGTGGTGGGATAGTCAGCAAAAGTTGCAATGAGATCAGTACATAGGATGTCCCTTAGTCTTAAAAAAAAAAAAAAAAAAAAAAAGTGTCATGGGAACTCTAGTGACAGAGAGGAAGCATGGTCCAGGGGTTAGAAGACCTGGATTCAAGTCCCTGCAGACTCCCTGTGTGGCCTTGGGCTAGTCAGTTAGCCTGTGCCTCAGTTTCCCACCTGTCCAATGCGCATAACACTACCCTGCATTCACAGGGGTGTTGTGAGAATAAATACATTAAAGATTGTGAAATGCTCTGACACGGCAGTGAGGGGGTCCAGGTAAGTACTGAAGTTATTACTATTAATTTTATCATGGCACCCAGGAGCCAGAGTCATGGGCCAGGCGCTGTACAAACACGGAACACAAAGGCAGCCCCTGCCCCAAAGAACTTACCATCTAGATAGTCTGTCAAAGTCTCATTATGCCTCATGTGAAAAACAACCCTGCCAGCCGCACAGGGCCCCAGGGCCATGCCAGGGCACCAGTTCAGTACTGAGAGCCCCACCTTTCCTCTCCAGTCACTCACACCACTTCCAGGAGTGCTGGCAAGCCCCTTGAAGGTCTCTCATTGAACCATTGGCCTGGCCCGGCCCTGCTTAGCTTGAGAGCGTTAACAAGGAGGCTCAGACAAGGGGAATTGGTTTCCTACTGGGATGCTGTGCGGGTTCTGCAACGTGATCTTAATCCACTGGGCTCTTTGTTGTGGCTCTTTGTCCCACTGCAAAGTGGGGGAGGGGAACACCTGGGAGGGAGGACAAATCTGCCCCCCTCTTAGAGTCTCTTCTGCCAGGTAGTTTAATTGGAAATGGCTGGCAATAAGTCAGCCTAGCAAACAGGAGTAATTTGATACTGCTGAGCTCAGAGTGAACAAAACAGAAAATCAATGAGATGCTTTGGATTTGTGTCAAAGCAGCAGGGAGAGTATCAAGCACGACAGACCCAGTGGGTTTTGCGCACTTGGCTCTCGCTGAGTAGAGAGCAGTGCTCGGCTTCTTTTCCACCCAGAAATGAGCCTGAAGATTGAATCCCCTCTTCACGTCCTGCAAATTTCTCACTATTGCCTGCCTGCATCTGGCCTCTTGTGAATTTCCTTAACAAACAGTCTCTTCAGCTCTGAAGAGCTGATCCAGCAAGCTAATAAGGGGGCAAGGCTCAGGACCCAGGGGTCCGAGTTGCACAGAGGACAGTGGACACAGACTCAAGGAGCAGAGAGCTGGATTGACAGATAAAAAGATCATCCCCATAGAAAACTGGTTTTTCAACAATATTGCACTGGCTGGGGAGGGTGGAGCTCCGGGAGATGGAAGAAGTCTCATGGTAAAAAGAGGACGGGTGCTCAAATCAGTGAGGAGGATGATACAAGTATCTAGTAGTGCGACACAGGGAGAGATAAGAATGTGACCCAATTAATAAAGGGGGCCAGGAGCTGTGGGCTTCTCGGAAACACAGGAATTGCATTGCTGGATCAGATCAGCAAAGGTTCCAACAGGTGTTTCAGAGGACAAGGCAAGAAACCCTGCAGTAGGCAGCTGCTGGACAACCTATGCAAAAGGAAAATTTCACTCTAATCCCCTTAGTTGGAGGTAGGATGTTGACAAATTTAAATCCCTGCCAATGTTTTTTTAAAATCCTTGCTATACTGTCACTCTGGATGTGCTTGTTACACACAAGCCTCCAGTCCTGGTTAGGAATCCTGCTAAGCTGTTATCCTCCTTGATGTCCAGTGGCAATGAGTTCCACAGGTGAATTGCACTTTTTATTGTTGTTGTTGGGGGAGGGGTGTCAGGGGAAGCATATCGTCTACCATTGTAACGTTTGCTGCCTTGAGCGCCCCAGCAGCCATGTTAGCCAGCTCTCGCTAAATCGACTTTTGACTGCAGCTTCCAAAGAAGAGATCCCAGGGCAGCAGCTCAGGGTCTGCCACATAGAGCCAGATTGTGCCACTCTTGTTCATGCTGGGCAATACTTCGCTCTGCTTGAAGGCTGCTTGCAAAGCAAGGCAGTGTCGAGTGCAAGCGTGGCCCAATCTGGCTCCGTAGCCCGGCAAGGCGTGGCCGAGTGAAGCAGCTCATTCTAAGCTGAGCAGCGGCAGGGAAAGGCTGAGACACCAAGTCCTAATGGAACACACAGGAGGGCAGGAGGGAGGGCGGGAGGAAGAGTGTCTCTGGGCTTTTCTGTGGGGCAGGTCTCTTGGTTCTGGAGGTGAACAATCCAGAGATGGACCTAGATTAACCTGTGCGAGGGAGGAGCGCGCCAGGGCTCATTTTCAACTGGTCAGGCTCAGCAATTTACAATTACACATGAAACCCCCAGAATGGCAGAATAAGCAGCGATTCCTTTGAAACGTAAAAGAAATCGGTAGCTCTCTGGTGAGGAGGAAGGATAAATGACATTTGGTAATTAAATTAAACAGCAATGAGCTGGAGAGTAATATGCTGTGGCATTGAATTTTGGAGGGCAATTTTCTCATGGGCTGGAGGGTGCTAAGGAAGGCGGGGGAGAGTTAAAAATAGCCACATGCTAAAAATGTAACATGCACCCGCACCCAATAAACCCCCACCCCTTTCCCAGCCCACCAAACCCAGCCTTCCCTCTGTCACAATTCATGCCAACTGCATCTGTGCTTCCCCTCTATGGTCCAGCAAGGGCAGCCACTCTAGACTCCAGGATCTCTGGCCATCGCCTCTCAAGTGGCGACGTGCATCTCACTCCCTTCTGAGCAGGGTATGTCCGGGCTGCACAGGGCCCTGACTATCCTGGGATATCCCAGCAAGAGACGCTGCCTAAGCAGGCCTGCTTACTTTCTGTGGCCCGAGGGGAGGGGAACAAGGCAAGAAGGGGAAAACTGTTCATCACGTCTGAATCCTAATGGTAATACCGAGCACTCTTCATCCACAGATCTCAAAGTGCTTCGTAAAGGAGGCTGTGTCATTACCCACATTTTACGGATGGAGGCACAGATGAGATCAGGCTCTGTAGATGGACCCTGGGCTAATGTCTCATGAGAAGCCAGGGTCCCCATCGGCCCTGAATGCTGGAAGCATCCCAGCCTCGTAAGTGGCCCATCATGCCCTGAGGGACCAGTGGATAGTCTGATAGCTCATGAGTCACTAGTGTTAGAAACACCTGCTATGAGACATTGGGAGTCCCAGCTTCCCAATGGTTCAGAGGGTTATTTCCTGGCTTTGCTGGTTAATGAGAGATTTGATGCCACAAATCATATTATTCAGCTTACATCTGCTGCATGCACGTTGGTGGAACAGCAGCCTGGCCTGTAACAGATTTTCAGGGAAGTAGCTAGAAAGACTGTTCCCAGCACCGCAGGCCAGACGAAAAGAAGCAGTAGGCCCCATCCGGCCCACGGGCCTGCAGGGCTCCCCTTAGCCTGAGACCCCGGGCTGCAGCCCCTAAAGCCCCTGCGTTAATCCAGCCCTGCCAGCCCAGGGGTCACTGCTGATTTCCAGTCACCACCCTTGCCAAGCAGATCAGCATGGTCCTTTTGAAATGGCTCCTTTTCAGGGGAGAGGGAAGTTTTCTAACACACACAGAACCAGTGCAGCCAGCCAGCCCATGGAGCGGACCCATAGAGTGCTCTGTGCATCTCCTTTGTTGGACAAGGTGACAAAATGTGGGATTCAGCAGGGAAGGGAGACGCCAACTCAAAATGTGACCCCAAACCACCACAGTAAGTCAGAACCAGAACTAGCCTCCTCATTTCAGGGATTCACTTTTGGAGCATTCCCCACCCCCATCCCAAAACTCTGATTCTGGACATCTCTCCAGCCATCAATTGGGACATTCACTCCTTGAACCTCTTCTCTCCCACCTCCCTCCACCCCCAGTTCAGAGCTCCAATTTCCCTGCTCCCCCTCTCTCCCAACAGCTGCTAGTATGATGTTGGTATTACTAGAAGATTATGTTATCAGACTTTCCAGGGTAAGGACAGCTGCTGTTTCTTGACCTGCAGTTCTGAGCTTGTTCTTTCACTGATCAGTTACAGACAGAGCTGTCACTGACCTCCGCGGTTATTACCAGCCAACACCAGCTGTGTCCCAAGACACCCTGACCTCATGCTCCACAACCACCACTGAAGCCTGCCGGCCACCCTTCTGAAAAGCAGATCTCTGGAAATGGTGCTGCTGGACCTAGCCGGGGTGAAGTGTGGGCCCCTCCCTTCACCAGTCCCCATAGAACTTGCCCAAGGTAAAGGGCTCTCCTACCCCAGAGAACCTCAGCAATTAACCTCGATTTTCCGGGGACCTGTGTAATACCTAAGACTCGAGTGATCCACCTCCTTTCTTGTATTTAGACCACCGTGCAATGTCACCGAGACAACAAAAGCCATAAGAACCTGGCTGCGTAAAGTTCTTCGCACCAGAAAGTAGTGAACAAAGTGCGGACGTGGCAGAGAACAGCTGTGAAGCTGACTATGCTCTGGAGGAGCAGAGTCTGAGAAGGTTCGGAGAGCTAAATATGTCGAGCTTGGTCCCATTCTTATCTGCCATGTGGTAGTGCTCAGAAGCCCCAACAGATCGAGGCCCCTAATGCGCTAGGTGCTGTATGCATAGTAAGATACTTCCTGCCATAAAGAACTTATAGTCGAAATAGACCAGCCAGACAAAGGGTGGGAAAGTTAATGCATTGTTATCCCACTAGTAACCTGGGCAGTAAGGGCCAGACTATGAGCCTCTTATTCTATTGAGTAAATCAGTAGTATTTCATTGACACCAATGGGACCATAGGGGTCACACAACCTGGCCCTACATGACTTACCCAAAGGTCATGCAGGGAGCCTGGGGCAGAGCCAGGAATTGAATCCAGCTCTCCTGGGCCACAGTCAGGTGCTTAGCCCCAAGACCATCCGACCTCTCTCAGATACTAACCCTCAGAGAGACACTTATCTAAAGAGGGAAGGAGCAGGGGGTAGTCGGTGGAGTAAAGGGGAATATAAATAACCCAGGGCATCAGGAAAAAAAATGTCTGTAACACTGGGGAATCTTCTCCTGTAAGAAGTATGGGATCCCCAAGCCAATTTAAGCCTGGACCACTCAAAACATAGGGGAAAATATACTGTAGGGAGCAGAGACAAGCTAGCTGGCCTAATAATTCTTTCCCATCTAGTATTAGAAGCCAAGCGGAAATGTTACCACGGGCTGATATACTCTACAACACTCAGTGTCGCTCAAGATTTATGGAGACAGAATTTTTAAATAAAGCCAAGTCAATTAAGAGAAAATATATATGGGGGGGGGGAACCTTAAAAAGATAAGTAGCCGTAATAAATTTATAACGGAAATTGATTAGTTTTTTAGTGTTTCTGCTACGCTCAAACACCATTGTATTTCTATTGTACGTGAGGGCCCTCAGTCTGCACTGCTGAACGGAACCCAATATATGGCCACTGATTTCAATGGAGCTCTTCCGTCACTGATGCTCTTCTGGTCCATTCTCCTCTCGCTCACCAGTGTCAGTCAGGAGTAAGTCCATAAGGTCAGTGGGGTGCAAGCGGGGTTTGAGTACAGGATCAGAGCACCTTTTAAAGGCACAGAGCTGGTAATCAGCAGGCCCGGGTTCTATTTCTGGTTGTTCTCCAAGTTTCCTATGTGACCTGGGGCGAGTGAAGGCCCAGAGACTGAAGTGAACGGGGGTTGTGAGTGCTCAGCACCTATTAAAACAATTATCAGACCCTACGTAACTCAAGCTGGGCATCCTAAAAGTTTCATAGACACTTGTGAAAGCTCTGACCTGAGCCTCAGTATCGTATCTCCCTCCTCTGTGAGCTGGGGGTTATGTTACTCTGCAGGGACGTGTGGGATTCAGGTCATTAATGTTTGTCAAGTGCTTTGAAACGCCGATGAAAGAGGCTGCATAGATGCAAAGGGTCATCTTTGCTGCAGTTACAATATTTTGTTTGTTCGGCGCAGACACACCATACACTTCAGTCATCAGCTGGGGTCTGATTTAGCCCCAGGTAATTCCATTGACTGATGGCATTACTACTGGTTTACACTGGCATAAGAGAAAGGAGAATCAGGCCTCTCACAATGATGAATCCCTTCCCATCCTGAAGGATTCCAAAGCACTTTGAATCTTTCCATAGAATCATAGAAGATTAGGGTTGGAAGAGACCTCAGGAGGTCATCTAGTCCAATCTCCTGCTCAAAGCAGGACCAACACCAACTAAATCAGGCCACCTATACAAGAATTAGCTCACCCACTACTAAAATGCAGCCACTTCTGGGCCAGGACAGGGCAGCTGTTCAACACCACAGAAACAAGGATGTGAAAGGGGTTTGGTTTCATTTGCAGACTGAGCCTTCCACTTAAAAGCACTGCTGTCCAGAACCTACCTGCAGTATTTTTATCCAATACATCTTAACCCTATTGAGAACTAAACAGCATTTTAAAAATCCCTCCTAATTATCCAGCATGTTATCCCAGTTCTTTATGTATCTGCTTTCTCCAGACAACACTATCACTCACTCCTTTCCAGATCAGACAGACTCCCTTTCCACAGCTTTTTAAATAGTCTTTCTAGTGTAAAGAGAGGCTACCTGCCCTGCTTGGCTGACTCGCTTAATGAGACTCAGCTGCATCTCCTCAGACCCAGACCAGCTCGGCAGGAGGCATTTGTAAAGCCTGGCCAAGACCATGGGACTTCAGAACAAGTTCCCAGGCAAAACAACCTGTGCCATGTAGCTGCTAGCAGCCTACAGTCAACACCACAGCTAGGGTCCCGGGGATGGACACGTACCCTGTGGTGGCCGAAGAAGAGCACTAGAGGCGTCTGTTTCAAAGGGATCCCACAGGAGGTTTTATGTGGTTCCTCACATCTATACAATTTGGATACTAGAGAACAAAGGCAATGGGCCAAAACGTGCTCACAAAGCACCCCACTGGCTTTGCACTCGTATAACTGAAAGCAGGTGATTTTGATGCTAAAAGAATCCTGACAAGCATTTATTCGGCAGGAGGGCCCGCAACATACAGCAGCGCTTCGGGCCCTTGCTCTCCTTGCCTGAATATGCTGGGCTAGAGCTGGCTCTGACCAAAGCAGCAGTAACGTGACATGACCAGAGGTACGTCTGCAAAGCAGCAGAAGGGGATTTAGCGACAATTCCCCACAAAGCTAAATTGTGGCAACACTCATTGCAATGCCAAAGCTGGCCGTGCAGCTGGATCCCAGGGCATCTCCGTAAAGCCGGGCTGATGAAAAGGCCCCATGGGTCTCTCAGGAAAGCCGCAACACAACGCGCTGGGCAGAAAGCAAACACAAGGCACATGGCGAACTCCTCTGAGTGTTTTGTGACTCTCCTGCTGGCAGATCCAAAGCTTTTGCTGGTTATTATCCAATAAGCACTATGACAGCTATTCCCCAGAGGCAGCTAGATCTCACTGCACAGCTGGACTTCTGCACGACAGAATGGAAAGCCCTCCCCCACTCTGCAGGAGTGGGGCATCCAACAGCCTTCAGGCAGGTGGGGTTTCCTTCTCCCTTCCCTTCCCTTCATTTGACCTCCTAGGGTCAGCACTGTGCAATGCCATCCACCAGCAAGAGGTCTCCCTAGGAGATACAGATGCACCAAATAACTTTTGGGCCAATGGATTGAATCCCAGTCAGCCCAGGGTGGGAAATAACTGGATGAGGAGGTAGAACCACTAGGTCTTTCCCCCAGGATTTCTTCTGAGGCTGGCTTGAGAGAGCAGGACACAAAACACAAATCAGTATCATCCCATTATACATGGTCATGCACACACACACAGACTCCCCATTGTACTCCGCCCCTCCTCCCTCACCTGCCTGCCACCTTCTTCATTCACTCGGTCAGGCTTCTTTCTTTCTCTCCCCCATCCCCAACCCTCCCACCAAACTCTTCCAGCCTCTGAGTCTCTCTCTGCACTGGTACAATATGGTTTCCCAGCCCAGCCAATTAACAGCACTCACAAGAAGCATCTCTCATCATGAGGCGTTAAAAACAAAAACAAAAAACACAAGCCAACTTTTATCCATCCCACAGAACGATGGATTTAAAATAAAGAGATGTTAAGGCTGGATTCTAAATCCCAGACTTTATCCCTTTGAAAGGGGAGCTCCCAGGAGACCTGGCTGCTTTCTCATTTAGCAGCTAGTCCCTGCGGTAACAGCTGAAGAGTCAATAGCTAAAGAGCACCTGGACTGATGCACACTCTGTTTGGTGGGGGTTGCAGATCCGAGCACACGAGAGCCGGGAGGCTGGTTCCTGTCCCATTGGCTGGATGCCCAATGCCAGAGTCCCATGCACCAGCAAAGGTTATGAGCAGAGAATGCTTTCCGCAAGCTTCCTAGCAAAAGGCCGGTGAGTTCTGAATCATGAGCAGCCTGACAACAAATAATCATCCTAATAAAATAAAAAGGCTAAAAAACACCTGAACCAACATCTAGCGGGGAAGGGAAATTTCACTGGAAATGCAGTCTACAATTTAAATGTCAAAGGAGACATCATTTCCGCGCTTCCTGCTGTTAGCAGCTATAAACGGGCAATTTCAGAGGCTGAGGAGAGGTGACAAGGAAGCGTCAAGGAGCCGCTTTGCATATCGGCTCCCTTTCACCTCTGATCCCAGCTCCCCGAAGTGGGGAGACACCCTGCTCAGGACTGGTTGGTGGGACGAGACGGGTGTGTGTGTGAGAAAGAGTGAGTGAGATAGCTGAAGCAGGGATCTGTGCCCCTCTGCCAGCTCCAATTTGGGCAGGTTTACATGTGAATATGGTGGTGCATCCCCCAATCCTTCATTCTACCTGCCTGCTTCATTCTAGCAAGCAGGAAAGAGACTCACACTTGCAAGCATCCAGGGGCAGGGGAGGGTGAAACGGATGGTTCAAGGGAGCAGAGCCCATCACCCATACATCACCAGTTCAAATCCAGCTGGGTGGGTCACGGCACAGAGCTGCTGCTATTCATCAGTGCACTGTGAAACGAGTTTGACAGGTCTCAGGCCTGTTCCTAGTGCCGAGGCATTTACACCGTAGCAAGAGGGTGGTGTCTCTCAGCAGAGGGGCCAGAGATCCAGAATTCCCCATTCATTCCCCACAGATGGCCAGGGCTGAGGCCCAGTGGTATGGGGGCCAAGCGGGGTCAGTTGCTCTGCTTGGATTGGACACACCAATGACAATGTCAGGCTCCAGGGCAGACAACACCTTTCTCAGCAACAAAAAGTTCCTTGTTTCTTTCCACACACACACACACACACACACACACACACACACCCCTCAGCCACCCCCAAGCAATCCTGCTCTCTGCCGTTGCACTCTCCAACCTGCCCACAAGTGGCAGTGCGGAAGAGCCAAGCCTGAGAGAACAATTCCCAGCAAGTCACGCCAGATGGATTTCGCCTCTATCTGCTCACGGAACATCCCCAAGCAGATTGCAAATTTAGATGTTCAGAATTATACAGCCACTAGATTATCCCCTCAATTGACCACAAATAGCAGACATTTGAGTTGTGCTGCTTAGTTATGACTGGCCAAGTGAGCCATACGGTATCGTTGGGGTTCCCTGATTTCTGCCACAAATACGCGTGTGAATCGGATACTGCAACGCAGACGAGTAAAACCCAACGGCCTGGGTAGCTGCGGGAAATGCCCGCACCCAAGGAGGTGACAAAGCACCGTCACAGCAAACTCCTTCAAACAGTCGGATTACCAGGAAGAGGGAGGAAAAATGCTTAGGGGCTGGGTTTAGCCATTAGCCCTGCACTGGATGCTGCACAGAGGAGGCCGCACTGCAGACAAACACAGTGTTCCCAGAGCACAGGATCTCATGCAATTCTCCCTCTTCCAGCACACTCTATGCTCTGCAAGCCCGTCTTGGAGGGGGGCAGGGCAGCGATTGCCCCACCTTAACCCTGCCCCCTTTTGACTTACCCCTCCCTGGGGAGAGTAGGGCTTGCAGAGCAATACACTGTCTGGCCCTTCACACCATTAGCCCAGCTTTAGTAAGTGGCAGCCACAACCCACTAAGCAGCAAAAATTTCAGTCCCACCTGTTCCAGCAGGGGCCCTTTAATAAGAGCCACCATTCTTCTGCCCGTGAGACCACACGGCAGTCAGTGGAATCGCACAGGCCATGAGTCAGCACAGACACCAGCCCTGAGCCTTGCTAAAGCGACGGCTAAAAAGCTAAATGAAGCAGTAAATAAAAACACGATCATGCCGCGGTAGAAGTGTCACAGCCTGAGAGGTTTTTTATTTACTCGTCAGTGCATTGCTGGGTATTTAGACAGAGGCTGACAATTTGTTTCCAGGGGTGGAAAAAGAGGAGCTTCCTCTTTTGAATGCTAATGACAATTACATTAAACCTCATTTCTTTGATTGCCTCCCTCTTGCTTCGTATAGAGTGTCTGGAATTTGTTCCAGAAACACAGAGGCAGGTTTATTCCAGTGAATTCTATTTTGTGGTCTTGGTAAAGGAGAGGAAGCACATGTGTACCCATAACCCACCCACATATTCTGCCATCATGGGATAAACTCCACAACTTGATGAATCAAGGCCTCAACAGTTCAGCCAAGCACTTAAGCATGTGCTTATAGGCACTTATTCCAGGATTATCATGGCCATGTGGGTGGGTGGGCACTTATCAAGGTCACAAAACCAAGTTCATTTAACTTGGATCTATTTGTACTGATTGACTTCATTAAGTCAATGGGACTTAAGCACGCACTTGACATTAAGCATATATTTAAATATGCTTTGGAGAACTGGGGACACTGTGTGCAAAGGCCAAACTTTCTCTCACCCACTGCCCACTAAGGGCTGGACTACACTTTAAGAGTTTTATTGGCATAATTAGGTCAATGAGGGATGTGATTTTTAACCAACAAAGTTATGCCAGTAAAAACCCTCATGTGGGCACAGTGATATCAGTACAAGGCACTTGATAGGGTTACAGCATATTTCTCTTTGACAAACCAGAGTAAACTATACTGGCATAAACAGTTTTATGCTGGTGTAATGGCTTCTACCATGCCAGACAGAGTCGTTTTCAAAACCAGCCAGTAATTCTCTCCTGCCTCCTCCCCGACCAGCCCATCAAGGAAAAGCTGAGAATGAAGTCTGCACCAGTGTAAGCAGCAGGATTAGACATATTCAATCCTGCGTTAGGGGCAGATTGAAGAGCCATATCTGGTATGTCACTAGGTCTGGGAACACCTGATTTGATTTGGATGGTTTTGCTTTGGGTTTTAATCAGAATCATACAAATGTAGGGCTGGAAGGGACCTTCAGAGGTCACCACACATGTCTATACACACACACCCAGCAGCTGTTTCCAGTGTTTTTTTACATATAAAAATAATTGAGCTGGTTGACGTATGTACCAATTTGGGATATTTTGATTTTTTTAAATCAAACGTTGCTGCTGCTGCTTTTAAGCACCTCAGAGTGATTCAAGTTTTTCCAAAATTACAATAAATTGTTTTCAAAACAAGCTCTAATTACAGAGTGTGTGTGTGTGTGTGTGTGTGTGTGTGTGTGTGTGTGTGGCCCTCTCCCCCACTTCATACATTTGTACATGCGTGCGTGCACACTGCTGAGAAGCTGAAATGCCCTGCTGTATGGTGCTACGCCCCGGGAGCTTGCAAGATAGCAGAGCTCAACCCTGCTGCCAAGAGGGGATTATATTTTTCTAGCACTAACTTTTGCTACTCCAAATGACCCACCTCGTAAAAAAGGGAATCTGGCGTTGGAGGCGGAGGAACAGGGAAAGTAGCACCAAGCCAAGACTGTTAACGTTATACATTTTTAAAAAATAACGTCCCCTTAACATGCTGCACAAAGACAAGACATGATGTTGCTGCGCGGGCTAAAGATTTTATTAGTATTCGTTTGCAATCAACTGCAACCCTCACCGAGCGTGTCTACACTGCAACAGAACACCCCCACTGCTGCCTGGGTCAGCTGGCTCAGGATGCAGGGCTCAAACCTGCAGCGTAGGCATTCGGGCTCAGAGACCCTAGTGCCAGCCTGAGCCCGGAGGTCTACACTGCAATGTTACAGCCCCTCAGCCCCAGCCGGAGACAGCGGATACGGGCCAGCCCTGGGTGTTTTAGTGCAGTGTAGGCATCCAAGCAGTAAAATGCTGCCGGTAAGTAATGCAGTCCTAACGAACTCATGCCACACGAACGACAGCTCACACGAGCAGTAAGCTACTTACACAGCACTGCCCAATCAGAGGTGGGTAAATATCAGCCTCATTGTAACCCAGGGACACCGGCAGTACAGAATAGAAGCCGGGGTTTCAGACTCCCACACTGACACCGGACTGGACACGACTCACGTTACTCATAAGTGACAAGGCCCGAGGGTTACAGAATAGTCAGGCTGCGTGAAAGGGGAGTTTCATTCTTAGAACCAAGGCTTCTGCCCAACCGACCTAAGTTGTCCAAGGTTAGAGAGAATTGTTTGGAAAATTCAGCAAAACCAGCTTCGTTCATTCCAGTCTAAATTGAAGGATCTGGGCTAAGGGCTCTTCAGGGCTCCCAGTATGCAGGCCTGGAGAGCACAGTAACGAGCAGAGAGATGCCAGAAGGTAGGAAATGATTATGGCTGAAATCACTAGAATGTGTTTTGATGGGTGAATGTTAACGGGATGAGGCCAACACTCCTTTTGGGGCATTGTTTAATTGGGGTGGGGGAAGAGAACATGTCACCAAACGGAGCAGTGGGAGGGATAGACTGGAAGCAGTGAGCTTTAAACCATCAAGGCTGCCACTCCCATCATCTTCCAGGACCCACACTGCCACTGTCTTGATCCCAGGACAGCCAGCCCACAGCAAGCCAGAGAGAGGTGATCTCACCCGGCTCCCATCTCCACCAGCTCTGACTCAATCCTGACTAACACTGGGGGTGAGAGATTCGGGTTCCTGCTGCCACCCCCTTTTTATCATGGTTTTTCCTTCCCCCCCCCCCCCGCTTTTAAACAGTGATGGTTCCAATGGGAGTCTCCAGCAATAACTTGACACTAAACCCCAACCGCTCTGAACTGCTGGGCTTTGCAACCGTGACCAATGGATTTAACAACATCTTATTCCACACCAGGTCACAGACACCCCCTTAGCAGCCCAGTAGGCCCCGATTCAGCCATCCATCACTATTCAGCAAAGCACTTATGCACACGCTTAGGTTTCTTGACTTCAGTGGAAATTAAGCATGTATTTGAGGGGTTGGCTGAAGTGGAGCCTTAAGGATTAGGATATTCATGATGGCTGCGTATTTATTTACTACAAGGTCATGCATCTGGATTACGTTCTTCTCCTCGCCCTTCAGATTTTACTTCTTTCCTGGGGCCTCCATCTAGAAAACAGCTTCAGAAGGATTACTGACATGCTTCCAGTTAAGCATGTGCCTAAGGGACATTGCTTACCAGATCTTTGAGGCAGGGACAATGTAGAACATTTTCATACAATCATAGAACTGGAAGGGACCTTGAGAGGTCATCTAGTCCAGTCCCTTGCACTCAATGCAGGGCTAAGTATTTTCAAAAGCCTTTAAGTGATTTAAGAGCTTCAGTATCCACATCCCTTTTGAAAATGGAATTTAGACCCAGGGTAACATTTTCAAGAGAATCCTCTTGTGTTAGGCACTCTCCAAACACACTGGGGGCAGAGCGGGCAGGAATCCTAGCACTCACTCTCCTACTCCATACAAGTGGTTCTAACATGCTCTGAACACAAATCAGTGGCTAAGCGCTAAGCTTCATTATTACTAATTATTAAAGTGTCATATTTAGTCCTCTAGGACATTTTCTTACATTATTTTCTCTCCAGGCAAGTTCTTCGGCATCTCTCACTCTGCAATCCAAGCCCCCACTTACCACCCCTCCTTTTCAGAGCCATATTTGCTGACTTCACGGTCAGCCCATCACCCACGCGCAAAGCGATGCCAGAGGCTACTGAACCGAAGCAAAGCCAAAACCCAAACAGTATATCAAGCTCAGCCAGCACCAACCTTTCCAGCTCTTGTAATGTGGAAATAAATCGTGCACACTCAGCAGAAGCTATGCTCACGGTGAAGATTTGTTATTAAAATGCACATTCGCTGCCTATTTAAAATCCGGAGGAAACCCACAGCCTCAAAAGGTCTGATATGCACGGCCAGATCCTGAGCTCAGTTACGCCAGGGTCAAATCAAGAGCAGTTCCATCAGCTCTGGTGGAATTATTCCTCCAATTTGCACTGGAGTAACCGAGATCAGAGCCTGGCCACGAGAGAGTATAAAATACAGGAGTTCTATTTATAAACTGTCCTGCCAAGTAAAAACAGAATTAAAATGCAGTCATAAAAAGTCACTCCTCTTAAAATTCAAGAGAGCAAGCCAATCGAATGCAGGGAATCCAGGTAGGGGGAAAAAAAAAAAAAAGGAGGAGGGAAGGTGATAAATAGGGGACCCAGAGAGGCTGCACCAAACATGCCTTTTAAATGATCTGATCTCACGGTGAAGAGAGGGAGAGATCCCGAAGGTGGGGAGGGAGGAGATGGGATTCCCATGCCCTGCAGCAGAGTCCTCCTCACGGAAAACGTTGAGACTCCAAAATGTCAAGTGATGTGAGTGCTGGTAGCTGTCAAGAGGCGGCTAGCAGAGAAGGACTAAAATCTCCCTTCGGAGGGTTACAGAGGTGGATACACCACCATTGAAATCGATGGGGGCTTTATTGGTTGCTTCCATGAATGTGGGACGAAGCCCTTGTGGGGGAAGGATTGTCTAGTGCTTAAGGCACTAGACTGGGACTCTGGAGATATGGGCTCAAGTCCTGGCTCTGCCACCGATTCCCCTGTGCGACCCTAAGCCAGTCACCTAGGGCCAGAGTCCAATACACTGACTCATGCTCACAGATACTTTACACACCTTTCCACATCTGTACCCTGGAGGACCACCACACTCCCTTCACCCATCTCATCTATTTGCAAGCTCTTCGGAGCAGGAATCTGTCACAATGCAGGTGTATCGTACCTAACCCAGCCAGGCCCCATTCTCAGCTGGTGCCTCTGAGCACTACCGTCACATAAACAACAACAGCGCAATTCACAAAGCCTGCGGCGTTCGGCGGTCTGCTGGAAGTGCTCAGCTGTGTTGTATTCTAATGCTGAATGGGTCTTCAGCAGGTTCTTCCCAAAGTGCTCTTCAGAAGTTAATTACACCCACCCCCTTTTCCTGGCTTTGGCAGGATTTCCCCTCCCACCCTGTATAAATTGCCTTTTGCTCAACAAGGTATCGGAGTGTTTATAGATTAAAAGAAAAAAATACCATCTACTCTATAAAACAATTAGTTGTGCTCCAAATTTATGAGTGTAATTTGCAGTGCCGTTAAAGCATGAGCGCCGTGGCTTGCACACAACAGTTGTCGTTTGCATCTCTCTAAGTGAGCCAGGACAGGACACGTTGCTGGGTTGTGAAGATTTTCTGGGGGGGGAAGAACTGTTGTCCTTCATCTTCCATCTGGAAGAATCTCTTCAATTGGAGAGTGCATCATTGGCCTTTACCAGAGGGCAAACACTGGAGCAGCAACAAGGACGCTGAAATCTTAGCTGTGGCAACCAAGAACTCTTCGTAAAAATGGTACTGGAATCATGCAACCTTAGCCAGTGCAAATCACCAAGCTCCCATCAGTCATGATTTGAAGTCAACACCATGAGATTCATTTCCACCAGCTGAGGATCTGCTCCATGATAGGTCAGTGCCAACACAGGGGACCTTCTGACTGTGACCAGTGGACAGCAGCCAGGCAGGGCCAGAGCTCCAACCCGGGGCCTTCACTTTAGCAGCTGCACACAGAACAGTTGCATGTCTCCAGTCGTAGAGATCAGACAGACGCTGCCAGTTATTCAGATAAGGAGGCCACCAAAACCAGGCAGAACGTGCACAATGCATGCGTGGCTGACCATGAAAGGGCTGCAGATAGTAAATCAGATTAAAGGAACAGTGCACTGAAAACAAGGCACCTAACAGTTGCCTAGCAAAATGTGCCACATGAGCTTCATCCACTGGACGCCCACCCTCTAGGTGTGCCCTGCACAAGGAGGACACGGGTGTGAGAGTTCTGCATTTGGGGGTGTAAGGGATGGGGCACAAGCGCGTTACGCGGGGAAGAGCTGGATTTGTGCTTGCTGCACAAAGCTTCTCAAAATGTAGAAGCTTCTCCCCTTCCCTTTACAACTGCAGCAGACAGGCCAAGGCTCCCTTTCCTCTGGGAGCATGACGTAAAGCTCATCCAGACAGCCCCAGGCAGCATGCCCTGCCCTCTGACAGCAGCCTTAGCCAGGACACCTGCCTTCGACCAGGGCCATCTTTCACCCGTTGTCCCAGCAGCGTCCGGTCCTCTGTCCAGAGCTCGAACAGATCCAGCTGGGCCCAATGCCTCCGGCGAGGGAGGGAGGGCTGCAGAGAAGATGGCCCTGGCAGCATGCCCTGCTAGGACTGCAGCAGAGATGCTAACGTCAAGCTCGCTCTCCCGGAGCAGCAGAGCAGGAAGGAGGAAGCAGCAGCAGGTCGTTCTGCTTCTGTATGGAGTCCGAGCCATACAAGTGTGGGAGAGGGGGGCCCTTTGTTTAGGGAGAAGGTCCTTCTAGGTCAGTGGTTCTCAACCTATTTCCCACTGTGGGCTGCATATGCAGCTCTGTATGTTATATGGGCCGCATCCACACAACATAGATACTCTCTATATGGACCTGAGGATGTCACATGGGCCAGAGCTGTGTGCTGACCGGGCCGCAAATGGCCCGTGGGCTGAGAACCACAGTTCTCGGTGGCACCAGAACTGCCCTCAGGCCAAGGGAGAGAGCCGGGGGCAAAGGTCAATTTAAGAAGAGGCCAACAGGGCCACAAGAAGCTATTTAGCGACAATGGCTCCAACCAAAGCGCCCCCTCCCCCTTTAAAACACAAAAACAAAACTTTGTTCCGGTACCCGGCTTTCTAATGGGATCTTTGCCGCAGTCCCCCAGGTTACAGCCATACAATAACAGAGGCACTCCCGGACAGTTACATCTGCTACTGTCCCATCCAGAAAGGGGCTTTCTGGATGGGACAGTAGCAGAGGTGCCGAGGTCAGATTCCCTTGCGGACCTCTCCTGTCCCGACCTCCACCAAGTGTGCAGAGCCCCAGCAGAAGTATCACTGGGAGGGGGCACAGAATTTGTTGGGGCTCCAGAGAGAGCAGGCAGCCCCCATGCAGTGCAGGGCCCTGCTGCAGTGTGCAGGGACCATCTGGGGGCACAGAAGGGGCTGGTGGAGCTGCTGCTATACGGATCTTCTGGTCTTTCCCCTGGTACCCGCAGGGCTGGTGGCCACAGCGCTTCCCCAGTGATTAGACTGAAGTTGGTCATAGAGGGAAGATTCCTTCCAGTGACCAGCAGAGATGCTGGTGCTAGAGAGAGACCTGCCTCTCTGGGACATTTCCTAAGGTTTCCCCAGGAGCATACCTGTGCCCCCTCCCAGGGTTTGGAGCAGTGGCAGGAGCCAGGGCTCAGTAGGGAGGAGGCTAGAGGCCTCTGGAGGGATGGAGAAGATATTTCAGAGAGATTCTCTTCCTCTTTTCTCCCTTCCTCCCCTTTTCTTCACCCTCTTTCCTCCTCCCCACCTCCTCCTCCTCTCCCCATGCACGTCTTCCTCTTCCACCACTCACCGAGGCTCCCTCCCTTCACGGTGTCTGGGCTTCTCCTCTGCCCGCATTTCCTCTGTCGCAAGCTCTACCCTTCCCACACCCTCTCCCCCGCTCTCCCTCCCTCTCGTGAAGGGCACCACAGCTATAAAAAGGAATGAGGCTGCAAATTGTCTAATTAGATCTCTTCCCTTTGTTTCAAGGGGACCAGCCATTCCCGCCGCTCCCTCCTCCAATCCTCAGGTAAAAACTATTGTTCCAGGAAAGCCATTCATCACCTTTACGGCTGATTCAGAAGACAGCTCTGGCCTAGCTCAAGGTTTCCATGAAACAAACCAACTCACTGCAAGCTCAAGCACATGATCCTCCCATGGGCTGGAGCCAATCAGCAGAGGTCCATTGAAGACAATGGCCAATAGTAATCCCTAGCTCTTACATAGCAATTTTTGCCCATAGATCCCAAAGTGCTTTACAAAGGAGGTATTATCTCCATTTCACAGAAGGGGAAACTGAGGCACGGACAAGTTGCAACTTGCCCAAGGTCACCTAGCAGGCAGTGGCAGAAATGGCACCCAGGTCTCCCATTGCCCTACTCACTAGCCCACACTGCCTCCATCCTGCAGATTTGCACCATCTGACAGCTGGCCCATGGAACCTGATTCTGTGCACCACTACACTCATGCAGACCCATTGAATTTCAGCGAGAGGAGGGCGGGGACCGGGAATGAGACTCTCACCTTGTATTTTCACTGCTGTGTTAATCAGTCTGGGTTATATTAGCATGAACTGAGAGAGGCGGCTGCAGGCCAGGAGCACAGCAGAAGTGAAAGCTATTCATTTAGAAGGGGGAAGAGAAAAAAAAAGTGACAGATTTTAATTTGGAAATAAAAGAAAATGGTTTGGAAATTGTCCCCCCAAGCACAGTTCTTAAGGAAAAGTCACTGGAGTCTTATAAGAAACGATTAGCTATTCTCCAGAGAGGAGCCAGGTGTTAAAAGAGATGAGCCTTGATGGCGTTAATGATTTTTTCTTGTTACCAAGATCCCCGATGAAAATAAGAGTTCATTTACATATCCAACCACTCAGCACCAGCCCTGCATCAACTAACCATCAGTCCTGACGTGAGAGAGAGACGGAGAAACAGACAGACAGAAAGAGCTGAAGTAAAATAAAGTTTCCTTCCCATTTTCCCTGCTTTCTGCCTCCCAGTTTTACCATCGGCACTACTGCACACTGTTCCTGGAGCAATACAGTGTGGGTATGCATGTGGTACTTCAAACAACGCACTGTCAACCTGTGGAACTCATTGCCAGAGGACACTGTGAAGGTCAAAAGTGTAACTGGGTTAAAAAAAAATTAGAAAAGTTCATGGAGAATCGGTCCATTGATGGCTAACAGCCAAGATGGCTAAGCCTCTGACTGCCAAAGGCGGGGACCGGACAACAGGGGATGGACCACGCGATAATTTCCCTGTTCTGTTCATTCCCTCAGAAGCACCTGGCACTGGCCACTGTCAGAAGACAAAAGATACTGGGCTAGATGGACCACAGGTTTGGCCCAGTATGGTGGTTCTTATGTATTAAATCTGATGCTTAAACACTTTGGTTTGAGTACTGAAAGATGCAGTTTTAAAATCAGCTGGAAAAGGTGGTGAAACCAAGGGGAGGTTGTTTAAGGCATATGAGCTCTCTGCCTTTGTCTTGTTCACAGTTGCAAGGTATTTACCTTAATGCTAAATGACAATTGCTTGCAAGACTCTCCTATAGCAGTAGCTACCCAGAGGTCCTAGCCACTGGACCATGCTTCCCCTCTTCTACCTTCCTGTAGAGTCAACTCTTTGGAATGAGTCAGTGGGAGTCTTTCCATGTGTTTTTAATAGGTTTTGGATCAGGCCTCAATACACACAAAATGAAAAACCTCGATTACCTAACGAAGGCTTTTTGACGCTCAAGCACGTCTGACGCAGCTTTTGAAATTGGTCCTTCTCCCAACCTTCCCCACCCCAGAGGAGAAATCAATAGCGTTAGCTACCCTGGCTAATCCCGAGAGACAGTCTTTATACATTAAGAAAGCAAATAAATTTCAGCAACGGTAGCCTACAGAAACTGCAATTCCTCTCTCTCTGCATACAGACACACATCGTACCTGCCAGAGAACTGCATTGTGCTGAAGACAGATAGTCCCATCAGGTCACAATTCCTGTGGACTCGGAATATATGTCTGAAGCCAAAAAGGCAGAAATAAATCAAATGCATTTTAACGGGAGAAGGAATCTACATAGAGAACAAAATATCGGCATGACCAGACAAACCACTCGGTCACCTGCTAGGGCGTGCGGGAAGCCCTGGCACAATTTCACGAAGAAACTCGGCCACTTACAACTGGAACATAGGGCAAATTCTCCTCCCTGCTACATCAGGCCAGCCCCACCGACTGCTGCACCCAGTGAAGTCAGTGGGCATTATGTCATTGGCTTCTCCAGGGACAGGACTAATCCATTAGGAAGCCTATGGAAGCCAACAGGAAGACTCCAGTTGTGGTCAAGGGCCTGCTCCAAAGCCCATCACATGCTCACCTATGCAGGGTGAGAACTGCTGCAGCTGGAGCACTCAGGCTGCGCGAAATGGAAGAACGAAGCGGATACACCGACTTCTTACCCAGCTTCAGAAAGGGATCAAAACCCATACTGCACAGGCTCCATCATGCCCCTCTGAACTCGGATGCAGCTACTAGCCTCAGAACCAACCCTGATCCCAGACCCAGCGGCTAAGTGAAAACACCGCAACTCCCCCTACCCACCCACTCTGTGGAAAATCCACCCTTGTGCAGAGCACCAGCATGTGGCCTACGGGCCACTTAGGCAGTGCCTAGCTAGGTTTTGTGCTGATCCTCCAGTCTGGGGTTAGTTCCATCTCCTGCTCTTCACAACTCGCTCTCCTGCCTGCCCCTCTCCTCTGGGCTCTCTGCAGCTTGGGGTGCTCCTGCTCCCCCATCTTATCTACAAAGCCCATGTCTTCCCCCAGCACCATGCCACTTCTCTTGAATTTCTTCACCATAATTCCGCCCTCCCCCACAATTCTCCATGTTGCTTTAATTGACTCACTGTAAAGCATGTCGTTATATTTCACACAAAGGAAGAGATATCTATATAAAAATAAATTGTATTGCATGGTGCAGAGATGGGGCTTTAAATCATTAAGCTCCTCTTCATACACATCTTATGGCATCCTTTTTAAATGGTAGGAGCATGTCTCCAGATTTATGTGCATCGTTAAGGTCTAATTTACATTAAAAAAACCAAGCGCGGAGCATTCCTTATGCCCTGAAGGTACAACAGACACAAAGAGGACGCCTAATACATTAAGAATGTTTGGATAAAATTTATATAAAAACTCTTACATATGCTAATAAGATGAAAGACTATAATTATGAGCTGAATAGTGTACTCACAGCAGTGGCTCTGTGCAATAAGCGATAGACTGTTTCAGTGTCCTTGAAGCTCAAACATATTGTGAGGAGATACTCGCTCATAAATCTATCCCTGCAAATTGTTTGCAACACTTGTGGAGAGAAGGAGATGCTAAGGGGCGCTTTTCTCCTAGTTTGTATGCATTTCATCTTTAGCGGGATCACCCCGATTTGAAGGCATCTTTCTCACCTTGTGAACAGCACTGATGGAAACTAATCATAAGAACTGTGGGTCGGATCTCTATGGTAGCTTTTATGGGAACGATATGCCTGAAAGGGGAGGGAGAGCACAACATTCTCTCCAACTTCCTCCCCTGCCCCCGCAATACCTGATCTTTTCATCCAATATCAATTTTTAATACAGGAGGAATTTAATTGTGTTATACAAAGCTTGGAAGCAATAGAGTTTGTGTAAACAGCAAGCCATCGGGAGATTGCACTTCACAAATATGTACTGCCAACAAAATCCATTTCCATAGCTGTTTAATTCACAAGTCACTGTCCATGGTGCTAAAAGTACAATCCTCCATAACTCTAAATTAAACCTAAGTCTCCATCCATGGTGCTGAATAATAATAGCCCAACACTGCTCAGGCTGTTCCCAACTTATACCACAATTCATAGTCCCACTGAGGAGAAGGTTGGGCTTGTGATTACAGCACTTGACTCAAGGGATAGGAGTCTGTTCCCAGCTCTGCCACAAACTTCATGTTGTGACCTTGGCCAAGTCAGTTAGGCCCACACCTTCAAAAGGTAGTCAGGTGCCTAATTCCCACTGATTTCAATAGGAGTTAGGAGCCTAAACACCTTTGAGGATCTGGGCCTTCTTCTCTCTACTCCTCAGCTCTGTAAAATGAGGATGATCATTTCTTACTTCCCAGAGGATCAATTCTTTAATGGACACCATATATAACCACATGGCAAGGGTGCCCAGATTTTAGTTTTGCCTGTGTGAACCAGGAGTAAGGCGATTTAAGGCAATGAAGTTACTCTGCATTTACACTAGCAGGACCAGTAAGTGTCCCATAATAACTGGCCAAACTGAGAGATTCATTATTTGCATCACAGCGGCACCTAGATTAACCAAGCGTCTGTCATTGTATAAGCACTTGGTCTTTGCTCCAGAAGGCTTACAACTTAGACAAGATGGAACAAAGGGGCAGGGGGGAGAGAAAGAGAGGCATGTAGAGGTGAAGTGATTTACCCAAGCTCACTTGCAGAGCTGAGAATAGAACCCAGGTGTCATCTCCCAGCCCAGGGCCCACTCCACCAGACCATGCTGTTTTTGCAGCATTAAATTTAGTTTCTCAGACTTTAGATGACAAAATAATGCATGGCCCCACAAAAGAACTGACCTAGTTTCTGCTTGTGGCCTTCTAATCGGTCTTCTAAATCTTATAGCCTTGGGCTGATCTCTTATTCCTAAGAGCTTGGAAACCATGTGACAACCACTGAATTATTGTAATGCTGTTGGGGAGTATTGTCCCCTTATAGCTAGGATTGCTGTGTTGCTGAATAACTTTTAATAGTGCTATAAATTGCAAGGTTATTTAACAATATTAAATCAATCGGATGCATTAGCCCATTTCCTGGAGTTAAAGCAAAAGGAAGTTATTTTATAAAATAGAAAATATGCCACGGTTGCAGTATTGTCACGAGTTTCTCCCCACCCCCTCTTGGTCCTACCAATAGAGACAGTCAGCAGTTTCTCCTGATGCAGATCAATGCAGCTTTCGAATGTGACCATCAGTCCAATTATTGCTTCAATTACAGAATGAAGAGTTGGGTATTGCAACCTGCCCCTTTATTAAAAAACACCACGCCTGTTGCCCATTTTAAATGATACCTGGGGGAAATCATTAACCCACTAATTTGAAATCAATTTAAAGTACATTTGCCTAATGACATGAGAATTATAAATTATCTATAAATTGTTAATTTAGGAGAATGCCACACCAGATTTGTGTGTTTTGTTTTGTTTTATTTTATTAATTGGCTTTTCCAGATGCGTGTTATTTTAAAGCTTCATAACCCACGCCTCTTGGTGAGAAAACATTAAACCCCCTTAAGAAGAGGCCTCCTAAGAAGAAGTGTAAAACAAATGTAAACCCACTCTCATGAACATTATAATGGGAGGTTTTCTGTAGCCAGCCTGCTAATTAGAGCAGAGGAAATCATGGTAAGAAAAGGACTGTTCTGAAAATCTCTGTGCATGTTTTTAACCGAAGTTGGTTTCAGCCACATTCGCGCTGTTTTCTTTTTTTTAAATGCACTTCACCCCTGTGCGAAAAGCCAACGTGAGGCCTGTATACAGCATATTTCCCACTCAGGCAAAGACCTCTGCACAGGGGGGAATTCCATCCCCTGTAAACATGAATAACAGATTTTCACTGGCCAGAAGCATTCTTAGAAAGTGAATTTCAAAGTTTTGATCTAGGGTCCAGATTGCAACTTCTCGATTGCCAATGGGAAGCAGTTATTCACAGGCATATTGCCAACAACTTCAATAGATCTGTTCCGGTCAGTAAGGTCCCCAGAGCCTGGCCCTACATTACTGTACCATGGTGTGGCGTCCCAGTGTCTCACACACCGTATTCACTCACTCTCTTTCTCTCACATACATCCGAATTGCTTGCGCCCTCTTCCAAGCTGTGCGGTCGCAACTAACCAACATAGCTCAGATTTGGAATATTTATATCAATATGCAAAGCAGAAAATAAAAAAGTGAAAACCGGTTGATTGAATAAGTCTGAATAGCAATAAATCCGAGGAAACCGCGATGCACTCTCAGATAGTCCACAAGCTGAAAGAGAGGCAGCAGCCACTGAATAAATTATTTGTTGCGAATTGTTTGCTTGGCTCAACTTTCGGTAACCATATGCGAGCAGTCAGGAATGAGATCTGAAGCTTCCAATATTCTGGAAGGGAGGCACAATAATTTAATTTTTGCTGTAATTAGAAACATTCAGCACATTATTAAACACTGGATTCTCTGGCTATTTATTCTGTCTCTTTACATATTTTCAAAAGGGGAAAGAGAACCTCAGAAGCAAGCCAGCCAACTGCCATGTTGATGATCAGCAGACCCAGCTGGGCCTCTTTGGGGTGAATATAGAGGAAAGGCAGCTGTGTGGCTAAGGTGCCTGAAGTTAGAAGCCTAAATCCATGATTAGGTGTCTGATTAAGCGGGTGGATTTTCAGGAGTGGCGAGTACTCTGCAGCTCCCTCTGAAGTTAAGCTCAGCACCTCTGAACTCCTGGACTTAGGCATCTACCTTGGGGCACCCATTATTTCTATTCCACAGAGGTTCTTCCAGCAGCGCAATGAGCAAAGTGGCTAATATATTTGTCACACGTGGTCTGTTCTCGCTCATCTCTCCAACAGGGAGAATTGGGTGTACAGGGCAGGGTTTTCGTTTGCTTTTTAAATAAAACAAAAACAAAAAACCTTCCATGCTGCTCTGTGTTTATGCTGGAGAATGCAACGTCAAAGAAGCGCACCTTGCACTTGTGAGGAAAGTGGGGAGGTTTGTGATGGGCAGTAGTTCCCGGAGGAGTTCATGCCCTAGACCAGCCACCGAGAAAACAGTCTCCTACACAGACAAGCTTTACCCTGATGGTGAGAAGGCCCATTGTGCCAGAGGAGCAGAACGGTCAACAAGAGCACATATCCCCAGGCAATTATTGAATTTTGCAGCCTATAAATGCAAGATTGCTGTCAATGGTCAATACTTCTTTGTTCCTCTTCACACCCTCTCTCCAGCTTCTCCCTCCCTGGCAAGTTTTGGATCCATACCATAGGGAAAGAAATAGGGACAGATATGCATGGCCCAAAAGCCTGTGCTAAACAGGTCTTGCTTGTGAGAAAAAAAAAATCAAGCCCTTTCCTGCATTGTGTTATCCAAATGATCCAAGTTTGCTGTTCCCAGCGGTTCATTCAATAGGTCAGACTCTGCGCTCAACTCCCCTGGTAGAAATCCAGAGTCACTCACGAGGATGCTCCAGATTCACTCCAGTGTCCTTGTGCTATGGTGGGCAAGTCAGCTCTCCATGTGTGACATGGGATTATCATGCTCCCACCTGTTTTGCCAGCTGGTCTGTGTAAGACCTGATTCAAAGCCCATTGAAGTCAATGGAAAGACTCCCATTAATTTCAGTGAGGTCTGGATCAGAGCTTTAGATTGCAAGCTCTTTGGGGCAGGAATGGTCTTTCCCTGTGTGTTTGTACAGCACCCTGTATGTGGGCCCAAACTTGGTTAGCACCTCTGGGCACCCCTTGGAATATTCACACCTGTAATCTGAATCCACCCTCTCCAGTTTATGCTCCATTCAGACTCTATTCGCTGTCTGACTGACAAGGCCACTCAGGAGTGAGTGCATCTCCCAGAAAAACACTTAGCAGTTTCACCCAAAGAGATGCAAAGTTTAAATATGTGCTGGGCATGGCACGCAGAGAAGGAAGGTTCTGCAGGGTGGGTTGGAAAGCTCTTTTTACACATGGTAGAACAGGGGCTGTTTCTTTTCCCAGCTCCCGAGTAGAACGCCAGATCCTTGGCTACTTGAAATCAGCGCAGCCTCATCAACTTCCACAGCATGACACCAGTTTTGCACCCGCTGAAGGTCTAGCCCTTAGCTTTCTTTTCTCTAGCAGCTCCCGACGATGCTCCGGCAGGTCGGATGATGGAGGTAATTTAGTTAAAAGAAAAATTGCCAGCTGAATACTGGCCCTGGTCCCCTAGTGAAACCAATCCAACTGGAAAAAAACTCCTGCCTGCTGATATGCTAATATTTTAAGTAAGCTTTAATTGGCCTCCCGACACTGTGCATAGTGCAGCTCCTCTGTGGGCTGCATGCCAAATTCCATCTCCCCATCCCAATCTGACAGCACTGTTCTGTGCTTCCTCTCCAGGCTCTCCGGACTGAAAGAAGGGAAAGCTGGTTTCCTCGCCCCCAGCGTCATTCCAACCCATATTTAGTTGGTGTGAAATCACAGCACCACCTGTTCTGAGCACGTCAGTCTCAATTTAGGAGGAAACATGCTCACAGGAAAAAAAAATCCAATCACCCCCATGCCAGCTGCTCTCAAAAACAGCAGGAGGTGCAGTGCGTGCGGCAAACAGTCGTGAGTCACCTCCTGAAGTTAGCTAACCCCAAAACGCCTCCTACTTTCACAGGATTCCTGTGGGGCCACACCCCAAAGTCCGCTGACATGCCTGCAGTGTTCTTAGATAAGCTTTGGGTCTGACCCCTTGTTAACATACCAGAACAGGCCTGTATCTAGTTGTGGCTGTTCAGAAGCAGAGGCTTCGGATCTCAGTCAAACCCATTTAAATCCAAACTAATTCCAGTGACACTACGCAGAGTTACCCCAGATTTACACAGGTGTGAATGAAAATAGTCTGGCCCTCGCTGATTCCATGGCCCTCGCTGATTAAAACCCCATGCAGACAAGAATTTAAAGTGATGCAAACCATGAAACCCATATGGCTCAAGGACTGATCATGCCTCCCTGAATCCCCTCCCTCCTCTCCCCACCATACAATATGGTTTCATGTTGGACTTGGGGTCTTAAATCCAGCATTAATCGAATCTTCCTCCCGCTTGAGGTCAGTAGTGTAACCCCCATTCAGTGGCATAGGATCAAGCACCTAATAAATATCAAAGCCAGCAGAGAAGTTGGATACTGTCCTCGCACTGACCCAACCCCAGACAGACAACAAGCAGAGGCCTTCCAAGCCACCCAGAACTAAGGAGGCAGGGGAACCATGAGGCCCACTCGTAATGTCAGTGACAGGCTCCTGTCTGTATCGAGGGGGAAAAGCGTCTCAGAGTCACAGCCACTCCACAGACATGGCCCTGCCTTCCACCTCCCATGGTTGTACCATGGGCCTGTCAGCAGCTTCAGCCTGCCACAGGGAAGCCTGCAACTCCTCCAGCCGGCTGGTCCTATCTTGCCAGCTTCCCCGCTCAGACAGGGTGAGGCTGCGTGGATTGTTGTGCCCTGTGGTTTCACAGCTCTCCGAGTTCAGAGTGATGGGGATGTCCCCTCTGACTGAGGGCCCAGTTATACGGCGTAGAACCCACCCAGCTCTGGGGTGATGTCAACAGGCCCTGACTCTCCTCTGACTCCCACTGTTTTTTTAAGTGGAGTCCAGTGAAGCTCCTCCTGGTGCAAGTGAGAGGAGAGTCTGGCCCACTGGACTTACACCAAGACTATATTTGGCTCTGTGCAGCTAGCTGAGAACTTTTCAAGGGGAGAGAATGGAAATGGCCAACAAGTCATCCCTCCAGTCTCTTTACATCTCTCCTGTATCTGCTCCCCTGCCTCCACCCCCTCTCCTCTCATTCCTTCCTCCCTTCATTTCCAGGCCCCACAGCAACGGGTCTTGGAGAGAAGACAGCGTAACGAATATCCTGCCGCAGAACTTTCCACGGCTGGCACCAGGTCTTCCAAAGTGGTGTCCCCTTGGTGGAGCGAACGGCCTTTGCTCAGTCTCCAGGAACAACTGGTGGTTTGATGTTTATTTTTCTGTGTGATCATTGAGAGGGAGAGAGAAAGAAGAGACTCATCACCATCCATCATGTGCTTCATTGTTTAGTAATAAGATGTATTACTCCCTTGCAGCAAAACCACATTCCAGCCAGCGGTCCAATTTGTTATGAGCGAGCTGACTGGGACAGCTGTTCGTGTCAGTTCTGTAAATACTCCATTGGGAGGCCAGACAGTGCCTTTTAAAGCTCTAATAAATAGGACGGCAGACTCCTGCACTCATTGGGGGTTAGCAACTTTGGTCATCATGGGGCGGGCTGGATTCCTCAAGGAGTCCAAAGTGCTCGGCGGAAATATTTGCCTGGAGGAGGAGGAGATGGGCAACCGTACGACTGACTAGGCCACTCACTGGTTAGGAGTCACCTTTAACCTAGCCTGTGGTGGCCCTCAGCTAGGGGAGGGCTGTCACGAGATCAGAGCAGGGGGATGGCAATCAAAACTCCTGGGTGCAGTTCCCAGCTCTGACCCCCTGATGAGAATTCACCCCCTTTGTGCCTCTGGCTTCCCCATCTGTAGTCACAGGGACTGAGCTTGCTGGGAGTTGGCAATTGTCAATGACCCCGGAAGTGCTTGGAGAGCCTAGGATTAAAGCTGCTATTTACAAACAGAGGATTTGTCTCCCCAGGCCAGGATCCACTGTGGCAGCTAGAGTGTATATTGCAGGGAAATCAAGACTCCCATCCATTTGGGGACTGGAGACAGGCTGGTCTCACTTACTTTCCATTCAGAAAGCAGGAGGCAGGTATTTTGGTTCCACTTGCTCCTCCCTCCAGAGAGGGAGGCCTGAACTAAAGTAATGGTCAAAACTTTGCTAACAAAAAGCAAAGTTAAGCTCCGAGCCATAGGCAGGCCCTGCTCACAGAAGCTGGCAAGAAGGCAGCTGATAATTGTACGTATACACATAGGCAACAGGGCAAATTTAGACCCAGAGCAAGAGGGTCTGACTCCATGCACCTTAATACACTCAGTCAGACCAGGCCGGTATTTGGCACTTTCATCCCTTCTGTAACAGCGCTGATGTCAATGACTTCACCCCAGGAACAAGTCTAGTGTCAAAATGAGCTAGATGCGAAGCATCCTGCCCTGCTTACCCAGGGAGGACACGGTGCCGTGGGTTAAAGGGAGCTGCATTTGTTCTACGGAGGTGTAGCAGATCAAATGGTGGGGAGCATAAGCTATTCAAAAGCCAGTGATACAATTCTCAGGGAGCAGAGGATACAGTCCAAGGGAGGAAAGGACTACCTGCTTAGCTGGCTGGTGCTCATGAAGTGCCCTCTCCGGATCCGTGGGCTCACCCTGTGAGCCGAGGGCTCTGAGCTGCAGGTTGAGAACAAGCTGCATGGACAGCTTAGCCTGGATGCTTCAGGGAAATGGGCCCAATCCTCCACCGCTGAAATCAGTGGGAATTTTTCTATTGACTGCAGTGGGAGCAGGATGAAACCCCAAATACATGCTGGGGCGGGGGTGTGTGTGTGGGAATTGCTATGTAACAAGATATTGCATTGCTTACCGGGGTTCTTTCTAATGTGCCCACCTAGCACTGGGAAAAGTCACATGGAACAAACAGGCTGATGGTTGTATAAACTTGCCTGCAGTTGGCAATACAAATAGGTCCCCGCCCACTCCACTGGCCCCAATCAGCTACAATACAAATCAATGAAGCTAGAGGTCTGGGTACAGTCAACAAAGGTCCAATCCCTGCTGATGACAAGGACCTTGGGGGCCAAAAGCTCAAGCCTTTGAACTAGGGTCCTGACACGACATCTACTGAAGGGAGGGGAATTTCTGCCATTGACTTCAAGGAGAGCAGGCTCTAGTCCTGCAGGATTTCCTGCACTGGTTCTCAGTGACCAGCAGGCTCTGAGTTTCCATACAAGATACAGCTGCACAAATTGCAATCGAATTGCACTTGCCCCTCATGCGGACGTTCAGCAAACAGCCTGCAGGGCAGAGTATCATAGCTGGGTACCCACCTCAGAAAACCCCCACCCAGTCCCAGCACAGATCATACAGGGAGAGGGCAGACCCAGTTCAGAAGACAGCACGCTGGTTCCCTCCCCACTCCCCTCAAAAAAGTCTCGCTGACATTCCCGAATAGACTAAACCCAAGGCTCTGAAATGCCTCATTAACATCCTAGCCCATCTTAGCAGCTCTTCTGCTTTCAGCCCTGTGCCAGAGTCCGTCTTCATGGGAGTTCCAGCCAGGAGCAGAAGCGCTGGGATTCTGGCAAGGAAATCTGTGCACACGCGGCTCCCCAGCCCGATGCTACAGAATGGAAGGTCAGCTAGTCCAGAGAGCACAGGATGCTCCAAGCATCTGGAGGCCTGCCTCCAGTGCAGAGGAGATGTGCTGCAATGTAAGAAGGGCCCTCCAGTGAATTGCACAAAGATCCCTTCTCCCAGGAGCAAATAGCCAATGACACACAGCGCCATCCCTGCAGATTCAACACAGGTTTCATTTGTTTCCCGGCTGGACAAAAGCCACAAGCCGCAGAAAGTCCTGGCCTTGCACTTAAAGACGAACTAACAGGATTTATTGTTGCTGCTGCTCTGCCCTTTCACAATGGACAACAAATTGCGCTTTCGTCTCCTCACGCTGCTAGCGGGTGCTCAGAGAGGGCTGGATCCTGCTCTCAGGCCCGTCTCCGGAGAAGAGCTGGAACACCGGCCCCACCAGCGCCTGCCTAAGAGCTTATGGCCTCTTCCAGCGCCTCAGCCAAGCTCCAGCCCCAGCGACGTGCTACCAGCCGCGCTGCTGCTCTCTCATGAGATCAGCACACTGGCCATCAAAAGCAGACTACAGAGGCAGAGCATAGCAGGCAGCTGCAGAGCCATGCTGCTGACCATTACCAAGAGGCAACTCTTGCCTCCCTGTGATCACCCCCCCCGCAACCCCCACTACAGAATCAAACTAGCCCTGCTCCGGCAGCTGTGCTGACCGCTGCAGAGACCAAGTGTGGTCAAGGCTCAGGTTGGCATTTGTGATCCGTTCATTCAGACACCGATCGCTCCCTCTCAGGCCCCCGCCTGCTGTGTGCTCGGGTGGTAGGTGGGTGTGTGTTACTGGACTTGGATTTCAGTAGCACGGTTTGCAGAGCAAGTCACGGCTTCTTGGGAGGAAGGATGTCAGAGAATTCATGGAGGATAGGTCCATCAATGGCTATTAGCCAGGATGGGCAGGGATGGTGTCCCTAGCCTCTGTTTGCCAGAAGCTGGGAATGGGCGATGGGATGGATCACTTGATGACCTGTTCTGTTCATTCCCTGTGGGACACCTGGCATTGGCCACTGTCGGAAGACAGGACACTGGGCTAGACGGACCTTTGGTCTGACCCAGTCTGGCCATTCTGATGTTTTTAGAGGCATTGTGTCTGTGGAGATAGTGAGGGACTAGACACAGAAGAACTGGGGTTTTTCCCCTCTAGACAAAACTACAGACAACCTTCTCTGCCACTGTGTTCCCTCCCTATTTCCTTTTCCAGTTGCAGAACCTTCCTCCGACAGTTATGACGTGGGGTTTGTACCCAGACCACTTCTACCTCCTGCCTCAATTCCAGCCTCTATTTTCAACAGGAGGCAACATCCTCCATGTCCGGTCTTCAACCATGGTTTAGCACTGCTGTCAGACAGCTGATGCATTTCAGACCAGCAACAGCTGCATTTTACTGGTAGATTACGCACTGATCCCCCTCCCATGTATCACTGTGGGTCACTTTAGGATCCTTTCTGGGAAGCATGCTATGCAAGTCCTCTCCAAAACCAAGAGCAAAACTTGCTCCATTGCGAACATTCCCCATCCCAACTCACGGTTTGGAATTTGAATCCTCTGATGATCCCACAGCCCAAGTCAGAGGCCCAGCAGATCCATCCCAGCCAGACTTCACAGGGTCTACTTTTTATCCCCCGTCTCTTTGATTGCCTTCCCCCGACAAGATGACAGCTTAGTGGCTAATATTTCAGCATCTGGCCTCCCTGGCCCTTTCCCACTGCCTGTTGTGTGTAGCGCTACACACCATATGTGTGTGCCTGGCTGGAAGGACAATACGCGGTCCTGCAACTCGAGACAAACATAAAGAAAGGCATTCTGGCCTGACCCTCAAATACTTGTTGCAAACCTTCCAAGTGTCCTTGCATTGCCCTGACAACTAAACTCCCAAATCCATGTCCCTCACCCTTTCCTATCCAAAGGCTTCAGTGCACGCATCATAGCTGGAAAACAACCTGAACTCCTCCAGAGAGGGATGAAACTGAGAATTACAAGCCAAGGTGCCCTGAAAGTACTCCTGAGCCCCATTGTTCTTCATTCAAAAGCTGTTTGGGCCACTGAGATGTGTCATCTAGGCGGTGACAAATTGCCAGGGAAAGAAAGTGAATCATCCTCTTTGACTGACCTTCCTGCTGATCAAAGGGAGAAGGCCCTTCCTGACTTACTCAGATGCTGATAATGAGCCACTCAGGACTGTCTGGGAACCAATGACTGACTGAACTCAATAACTCCTTGATGCAATTGTCTGCCACCCTACCCACCAACTCCCCACCACCACTATCCCCCCCCCCGCCTTCTGCTGGTGCACAGGGAGGGGCTGTATTTACAGCCGAGAAGTGCACACCCACGCACGCACACACATATAACGGTTGCTGCATGTAGGTTTGTGACCAAGGTGGTGTTGATGAAAAAATGGGCAAGTGAAAAAGGGATAGAGCGTAGAAGGGAAAAAGTCATTGCGTCTGTTCGAGTTTGGGCCCAGCGCTCATCGGTAGCATGCGAGGCAGAGAGACCACGTTGCAGTGTCAGTGGAAGATTTCATCGCTCTGTATTTCTCTGCGAGAGGGGCCGAGTGGGGGATTCGAAAATGAAGAGCTGGGAGAGGTTGGGCCCGATTCTGTCTACAGGCACATTGTTGTCAATCTAGATTAAATGCCACCAGAGTGAAACTCTGGCTTAACAGTGGGGGAATCCAGAGTGGAATTTGCTCCTAAATGTAGCACTGTCTCTCCACCCCAAGGGTACTTTAATCCCTTCCACAGTGAGTCAAGGTTCCTTCCCCACTCTGAACTCTAGGGTACAGATGTGGGGACCTGCATGAAAACCCCCTAAGCTTATTTTTGCCATCTTAGGTTAAAACTTCCCCAAGGTACAAACTATTTTACCTTTTTCCCCTTGGATTTTATTGCTGCCACCACCAAGCATCTAACAGGGAAAGAGCCTGCTTGGAAACATCTTTCCCCCCAAAATCCCCCCAAGCCCTACACTCCCTTTCCTGGGGAAGGCTTGATAAAAATCCTCACCAATTTGCATGGGTGAACACAGACCCAAACCCTTGGATCTTAAGAACAATGAAAAAGCAATCAGGTTCTTAAAAGAAGAATTTTAATAGAAGTAAAAGAATCACCTCTGTAAAATCAGGATGGTCAATACCTTACAGGGTAATCAGATTCAAAACAGAGAATTCCTCTAGGCAAAACCTTAAGTTACAAAAAGACACAAAAACAGGAATATACATTCCATTCAGCACAGCTTATTTTATCAGCCATTTAAACAAAACAGAATCTAATGCATATCTAGCTAGATTACTTACTAAGTTTTAAGACTCCATTCCTGTTCTGTTCCTGGCAAAAACACACAGACAGAGAGAGCCTTTGTTTCTCCTCCCCCCGCCAGCTTTGAAAGTATCTTGTCTCCTCATTGGTCATTTTGGTCAGGTGCCAGTGAGGTTATCCTAGCTTCTTAACCCTTTATAGGTGAAAGGGTTTTTCCTCCGGCCAGGAGGGATTTTAAAGGTGTTTACCCTTCCTTTTATATTTATGACAGTGAGCATACCCCTGGGGTCATACATTGTCCAGCTGGGGGTTCCCAGAAGCACTCCACGTTGGCCAAGCTCTGCTCCCACCCTACTCAGTGCGGGTTTGACCATCGACTGCAGTGAGGGCAGCATAGGGCCACCATCGAGGGCTTTTGGAAATCTGCCCCGAGGCCTGATCCAAAGCTCCTCAGCAGGAACCATCCCTTTCACACCCATTGGCTTCAGCTGGGGCCCTCTGCACACAGCCCCATCTCACACCTCCCTCCATAACACCTTCTATAAGCCAGGGCCTGCTCTGATTTACACCCGTGTAACTCACTCTCCCCAGTGGCACCACTCCAGATTTATACCCGCATCAGCAAGATCAGAGGCAGGCCCTGTAAACATGGGTTGTGCAGTGAGAGATCAGGAGCCACCAGGGACACTTAAACATGTCACTGCCATCCTCCTAATAATCCATTCCCAATCTGCTCCAGCAGACAGCATGCTGGGCTAATCCCCTCTTGGGACAGCAAAGCAGTTCCCTGCTAACAGCCCCGCTGCTGGTTACAAGGAGGATCTGATCAAGGCTGGATGAAAATTAATTAAATGGTTGATTCCTATCCAGAGTGCCGGTCCTAGACAAAAATGAAGCATTTCAAGTTGGTTCTGAGGAAGCATTTCAAAGAGGACAGACTCCTCCTCTCCCCCTCTGTATGGTGGATGCATTGGGCTGGATCAGGCATGGTCTAACAGATTATTCGAGGCCACAGGAGCAGCAGCCCTGGGCATTTGTTGGTTTTTAGCCTGCTGCTGGGGTCAGAATTAACTCTAGTTTTACAGCACGCTGTAAGTTTCTAAACAGAGAGCTGCCAGCGGGGCTTGTGAGTCCAGCATGTTTAAAGATCCAGGCGTAAATCCCAAGGCGATACTGCTTAGGCTCATGTAATAGGAATCCTCTAGCCCTGACAAAGGCAAGAGACAGCTGAGAATGCTGCCGCCATCCACTCGCCACAGATTCTAAAGACCTGACAGGCCCTGGCAAAGGACAAGCTCCCCAGCTTCTCTGCAAGCCAGCGGGTTCAGCCGAGATTCCCCATCCCCGTTACCCAAGTGCTTCAGACTGGCCGTTCCCTACTCTCCAGCTCCCATTCAGTATGGGCCAGCGGGTAGAAGAGCAGTCTGGGACTTGGAGACCTGGATTCTACTTCTAGCTTGCCACTGGCCTGCTGGGTGACTTGGACAAGTCACTGTCCTTCCTTGTGCCTCAGTTGTCTCCAGCTGAAAAATGGGGATAAAGATGCTTACTCTCTTTTGTGAAGCGCTGTGAGAGCTATGGCTGAAGAGTGCTATGAAGCGAGACAAGTGTTATTTGTATTTACTGTCACTCTCAGAGGATGCCCAGTCTCCCAGTGTACGTCTACACTGCAATTAAAAACTCATGGCTGGCCTGTGGCAGCCGACTCAGGCTAAAGGGGCTGTTTAATTGCAGGGTAGATGTTGAGGCTCTAGGACCTTGCAAAGTGGGAGGGTCTTGGAGCCTGGGATCCAGCTCGAGCCCAAACATCTACACTGCAACTAAACAGCCCCTAAGCCCAAGCCCTCCATGACCTGGGCCAGCTGTGGGCATACCCTGGAGGTCCGGACGCTAGGACACCTAGAACAATTTGCTCTTAACCCTTTGTCTCCTCTAGAATCCAGCACCCCGTGCCTCTGCCCTCAGCGAGTTGCCAGGTGCTCCGTCTTAGTTTAATGGCATCAGGAGCTTTGATTAATGCAATAGCCACAACTGTGAGAGGCTTGGAGAGACTGCTCAGCCCAGCAGGCCCTGTTGGCTGAATTAATAACTGCCTTTCACGAAGGGAATCACATTAAAGCTACAGAGGAGAACACCGTGCACCTGTCTCTGTGCGTTACACTTGAGGGCCCCATGCTGTGCAGCACGCAGGCTCTAAATCAGCAGCTCTCAATCTTTCCAGGCTACTGTACCCCTGTCAGGAGGCTGATTTATCTTGCGTACCCTCAAAATCCACCTCACTTAAGCTATTTGCTTCTACAATGAGACATAAAAATACAAAACAGTGTCCCAGCAGACTGTTACTGAACAATTGCTCTCTTCCTCATTTTTTTTACCATATAATTATAAAATAAATCAATTGGAACATAAATATTGCACTTACATTTCAGTTTATAGCACATAGAGAACAGTCTCAACCAGTCACTGTCTGTAGGAAATTGTAGTTTGTACGGACTTCACTAGCGCTGTTTACATAGCCTGTTGTAAAACCAGGCGAACACCTAGAGGAGTTGATGTACCTCCTGGAAGACCTCCGAGTACCCCCGGGGGTACACATACCCCTGGTTGAGAACCACTGCTCTATATCCTGCAGCACGCCCAAGAGTCAGTGGCAGCTTCTTACCCGTTTTAAGGAGACAGAGGGTTTTATTGAATTAAACAGGAGAATGAATAACTCAACCAGCACCCCTCTGCCTGCTGGTATTTAACGTTGTTCAATGCTGTTTATCCTACACTGCTCTCTACATTTTTAATTTTCTGCCTGCTGCAGAATTCACAGGTTTGTTTTAAGCAAGTTGTCAGGGAGGAAGCCAGAGGGTTTAAACTTGAGGAGGGGGCAGTTGGGGCTGAGGGCACCCAGGAAGGCGGGGAAGCCAGTTTGGGGTTGCAAAGGGAGGACAATCATGAGATGCTAAAATAAATCAGTGAAATGGCTAACACCGCAGACAGTGAAACCTGCACCACTGGATTTCACTCGTGGAGCCATTGTTTTCAAGCCACCTGCAGACTCAGGCAGGCCTCAGTCACACGCAATTCATATAATAGAATCATAGAAGGTTAGGGTTGGAAGGGACCTCAGGAGGTCATCTAGTCCAACCCCCTGCTTGAAGCAGGGCCAATCCCCAATTTTTGCCCCAGATCCCTAAATGGCCCCCTCAGGGCTTGAGCTCACAACCCTGGGCTTAGCAGGCCAATGCTCAAACCATATGTGGAAGCTCTTCTGAATGACCATTGGGGATAGAAAGCTTAGGTTGTGGAGTGCAATCCTTCAGCAAAAGGTAGATTTTGCACCTTTAGAACCACGAGTCAAAGGGGCCCAGATTCTGTTTTCGTATACAGAAAGCAGCCATGCTATTGGCATGGCAGGAATATGGCAGAACCTCAGAGTTACGAGCACCAGAGTTACAAACCGACCACACATCTCCTTCGGAACTGACAGTGCGCCGTCAGGCAGCAGCAGAGACACCCCACCCCCCCAAAGCAAGTGCAGTACAGTGTTAAACATAAACTACCAAGAAACCAAAGGGGAAGCAGCATTTTTCTTCTGCGAAGTTTCAAAACTGTAGTAAGTCAATGCTCAGCTGTAAACTTTTGAAAGAACCAGACCATTTTGTTCAGCATTATGAACATTTCAGAGTTATGAACAACCTCGATTCCCCAGGGGCTCGTCTCTCGGGGGTTCGACTGTACCAAGAACCAAGCAGAAGCCCCATGAGAGAGATGCAGCAGCTAGGAGAGTAGAACAGCTGCTGTCTGTTCACAGAGGCGAAGGCCTCAGAAACTGAAGGTGCAGGAGAGGGCAGACAGAGACAACACACTTTCCTAGCACGCTAAGAAGGTCCCGACTTACCCAGCACTCTCTACCCTTGCCCTCAGGAGGAGGGAAGGAGAGGGTCAGACAGGCAAGGAGCTGCTGCCCAATCGTGCTCAGCAGGTGTCAATACTTGCTGATCTTCACTATTAACATGGGGGCAAAACCCTGAAGCCCCCTCTCAGCCCTTGCTTGGGCAGAGCACCCATTGACATAAAAGCCATGCCCCTCCCCCAGCTACCACCCTTCTTCCCTCACACAAATCCGATTTCACTGTCCAGCAAGACACAGCCGCCTCCCTTCCCACCCGCCACGCCACTCTGCAAAGGAGACTCAGCACCGGGTCACTTCAGGCACCAGCCCAGCTCACCCACGTGCCTTTCTCCCCCCACCTGCCCCGTGGTTAGACCCACGGCCAGGGAGTCACTGCACCTGAGCAGGTCTCACCAAAGCGAGGGGCAATCCAGGAGCTACTCACAGACTCGAAGCAGCAGCGTGTGCTTCCCTCCTGGGGCCTCGCAGGCCCCATCTCCCTGCAGCTTCCCCCCCAGCTCAGCCTGTCCCACCTGCTTCCTGCAGAAGGGTGGATACCTGTAGTCCCCAAGGGTTTGGCTCCTCCCACCACCTGCAACAAGACAGGCCACCTCGTTATAGGCCCCAGGCCCTTTCTCAGCAGGGCAGAGCCACATTCCTTCGCCTCTTATCATAAATCCGCCTCCCATTTAAGTCACTGGGACTTTCCTCCAGGGCCTCAGTGGGAGGGAGCAGGCAGGTTTCCCCCACAGGAGCCAATGACTTCAGGGCACCGTCCTGTGTACAGAATTGAGACATTTCTCCTGCATGGGGCTTTTGGCACCGTGGGCTCCTCATGATGACACTGCCGTGTCCATGGGCCTCCGGCTCTGTTTCAAGCACTTCCCTACTGCAGGACAGCGTGTTGGAAGAGAAAGGCTGTAGCGGAAGGGGGCTGGGTTCACCCAGGTCTTTGGCACTGTGCCTCATTAAAGCTAGTCAGTCTTCCTGGCCGGACAATGACTGAATCTCCCACACCAGCACTAGGGCTCATTATGCCCGTGACACCCGGTCACTAGGTGAAGGAGTGACCTGCCCTCCAAGACTCCCATCCCAATGCAGTCCTCCTCCTGGTCAGAGTATACCCAGGGGAGCCGGCTGTCCTGGTCTGCTAGCATTTCCTGCCCTGAAGGGCTTGCTTCTCATAGTCAGGAAGGCATCAGGGGCAGACAGCTGAGTGAACTATCTGGTTCTCTTCTGTGCTATGCTCCCCTGCCCAACGCCCACCCCCAGGACTACGGCTATGCTGCACAGCGAACTCAGGTGATTGCAGCCTAGGCCAGGTGTGGGAACAGCCCCACTGCAAAGCTCTACCCCCATCTCTGGGTCCTCTCAGGTTCTCTGCTCACCTGTGCCTGCCTGGGGGCATTTCCCACAGTGCTTTGTGCTGAGACACGCTAGGATTCGTTCTCTGTCAAGCGTGAGAGATGTTATTTTTCCATCTGGGGCCTGTGGGGGTGCTTTGGAGGACTATTAGCACTGGAGTTAGTTAGCCTGTGTCCCCACTGCAAAATTGGGGGAGGGGAAAGCACCAGACAAAGTTAAAGCAGAGCCTAGGCTCTAACCCCCCACCCCCAAAGCTGGGTAAACTACCCTGGGCATAAAGCACCTCCAAACCCAGGTACAAGGTTTCTGTGTGTCAACAGTGCAGTGAGTTCTCTTATGCTCATAAACCCCGGTAAGAGCTCAGGGTAACTCGGCAGTGCAGCCGTGTCCTATTCTCATCCTGCCAGGGAAAGGGGCATTGCTGAGTTCACTGGATACAGAGCCTGGGGGTTTCAGTACCACACTGAAAGTCAGCAGATCTGGGCTGTGGGCCAAGCTCTGGCACGTCAGACAAGTCACTTGAGCTCTTTGTGTGCCTCAGTTTCCCCCTTTGAAAGGGGAAGAATATCTACTTCCCAGAGGGGGCTGTGAAGCTGTACTGAGGTTCAGACAGTGCTTGGAGATTGTTGGATGAATCTCGTGGCTGTTGTTGAGCTCCGTGTTATATTGTTATGAGCTGGGTGAAACCTTGTAACGGGCTGTTAAAAACCTCATCCAAACTGAGGGTCCTCCACTTAAGAGAGTTGTGAGAGACAGTTAAGGGGCCACACCTAAAATGAAGCCTAGCAGGGTATGTCTACACAGCAATTGGACACCTGCAGCTGGCCTGCGCCAGCCAACTTGGACTCACGGGGCTCAGGCTCTGGGGTTGCTTCATTGCTGTGCAGACTTCCAAACGTGGGCTTGACCCCGGGGCTCTAGGACCCTGTGAGGTGGGAGGGTCCCAGCGCTCAGGCTCCAGCCCGAGCCCAGAAGTCTACACAGCAATGAAACAGCCCTGCAGCCCCAGCCCTGCAAGCCCAAGTTGGCTGGCAAGGGCCAGACATGGGTTTTCTTTGCTGTGTAGACATACCCACAGAGTCTGCCCAGAAACTAGCACCATGTGGGCAAAGGGTTCGAGTGGGTATTGGGACCACAGGTGGGTGGGTGTATGAGAGAACTCACAGAAACCAGAAATGAGAAGACAAGAGGCAGAGGCAGGAGCTGTGACCCTGGAAAAAACAAGGGCGAGTGCTTTGGAGTCTGGTGTTGACTGGAGAGGCTTGGGGGCTGTACGCAAAGACACTGCTCTTCTTGATGTTGGTGTTTTCTCCATGCAGAGACACGGGACTTTTGTACAGTCCTTGAAACTAAAGAAGATTGCATCAAAGAAAATACCAGACGCCATCAATTTCTCCTTCCCACCGGAACATCCCCAGGGCCCTGAACTTTGACGAGCTGCTCGTGTAAAAAAGGAGTGACAATCTTTTACTTTCTTTTGAGGAGATGGACAATTTGGGGATGGACGTGAATGTTAAGGAGAGAAGAGGCCAAGGCTGCACCACGTGCTTGTGACCAGCAGTTCTTCACCAGGTAACTGGGTAATAAAACACGGTGGACAGCAGCAGACAAGCTCCCTGCTATCATCCTATGAGAAGATGCCCCTCACTGTATAAGATGGTCATCAGCCACCACCATTAAGGATTGAGGGGGCCTGTCTTTTCTTACCAAGATCCTCAACTGCGGTTAAATACTCTCCACCCAGCCAGCACAATCCGTAGGGAATTATAGCCAGCTATGGAGCATGGCAACCAATATCAGGCCCCGATCCACAAACTTTAAGGCCAGAAGGGACCATCATGATCAGCTAATCTGACGACCTGCACACCACAGGGTACAGAACCACACCCACCCACTCCTGTAATGGGCTCAGAACCTCGGGCTGAGACGCTGAAGGCCTCAGATCTAGATCTTGTGCTGACACTCATGGAACCACTCACACCAGTACAATGGCAGCACTGCGTAGGTGTGAAACACTAGTAAATCAGAGGGCACTCTGGCATGCACGTCACACTGGTGTAAATGGTGACAACGGGCAGGGCACTGGAGAATCTGGTCCAGAGTCTTTTGAAGTTTTCGGAGAGCTTTTAAAAGGTCCCAAGCAATCTCCAAACGGTGGTGCAAGCCCTGAGACAGACCAATGGAGGCACCAGTGTGAATGTCAAAATCTTTTATTTACAACAGTCTCCAAAAGTCAAGGAACACCAAAAGTAGTGTGGGCAGGAGAGGACTTACAAAAGTAACGTGGGTACATGACATCAGGGATTGTGCCTCGGCCCTCGGAGAGCCAGCGCGCTCACGTCTGCACACAAGGTGAAACGCACCGTAGCCCAGCCCTCTGCCCTCACTACCCTCCGCTCTCAGCCCACCCCCTCCCACTAGCTTGCTCCTCACTCTTCCGTTTCCCAGAGCCATCCCTTCCCTCAGTCTCTGCCCACCCACCTCCAAGGTGTCTGAACTCCCTGCCTAGCCCTCACCCTCCCACCTCCGTGCCCCCTCCCCCCTCCACCGGCCCAGCTTGCATGGCCTCCCACTCCCATCTCTTTGCCCTCCCAGCAGCCCTCCTACCAGGATGGAATTGCCACACTGCCCAGGTGCAGCGGAGGGGGAGATCGGGACCCTATGCAGGTCAGCTGCCTGCTCACAATAGAGAGAGGAGACCGGATCTTGACGGACACTTGCCCCCAGGCAGAGGCAGCTCTGAACCTAACCCAGGGCAGATGGGGAGTTAGCTGAGGTATCCCCTCCCCCCACTACTGCATTAGCAAGGGCCCTAGCTCTGTGGCGTTCAGGCTCCATGCTCCACACTGATTAAAACGTGTGAGCTGAGCTGTAAACGCTACCCACTGGGAGGAGTGATTTTGAAAGGAATAGGCTTTGAGTTTGCCCTGCTTGGCTATAAATCAATCGGCAAGGCTAAGCTGCAGGAGAGGGCGGGACGATTTATGTCAGTTGCTGTGATAAATAACAGGCCTTTTATAGCCTTCCAGGAGAGCAGGATTCTCCAGCAAGAAAATTAAGGGCCAGAAAAGTCTCTTTGAAGACTGGGAAACCAACTATTCCAATCTGGCTCCAGTAGATCCAAGGTCAGGGCCCCCAAAAGTGACCGTCTCGTCCTTCCCCCTCTTGGCTGTTGGCCTGTCCCCCTCTCCCCCACCCAGCAAATGCTGCTGGGTTTTTTCCATTCCTTTTTCCCCACACTTAATTTTCAAGCTGGCTTCATGGCATCTGATGTGCCCTATGCCCCACAGGACAGGGCCAGCACCATGGGGCAGGCCTCACTGACCGGCCAGGGGACCCCTCTCGAAGAGAGAGTTCGGGCTCCATGCTCCAGGCAGCTGACAGGCTGCACCTGCCACAAAAGGAGGCCAACTTTGATATGGGTACTTCTCACCTAGATCCGGGCTGAGACTATCAGCTCATTGCAGAGATCACCATGTAACTCAAGGGAGGCAGTGTAGGCCGAGGAGTGAGCTCAGGGTCCGATTCTCAGCTTTGCCACTCACCTAGCGTAGAACCTGGAGTAAGTCACTTGCCCTCGATTTTCCCAACCCCAACCCCATTCAACATAGACTGTAAGCTCTTTGAGGTAGGGACTGCCTCCTACTGTGTGTCCGTACAGTGCCTAGCACAATGGGGTCCTGACCTGACTCGGGGCCTCTTGGTAGCACAAACAACAGTTACATTTGTACTGTACACAGGACAGTCGTGCCGCTGTAATACAAATAACAACAAATAGCAACACCCTTCGATCCCCACCTACGGCCAAGTGGTGGGAGGCTGCTGCTTACAGCTGGGGAGGAACCGGGTTTTCCTTGCTTTTGGAAGTGTTTTCTAGGCCGAAACGTAATGAAAACACCCAATTTTGAAATTTTCCCGCAAAATAAAATTCTGAAAAAAATTTCATTTTGGGTCGATTGACACATTTCACTTTGGGAAAGTCTAAACATTTTGTTCCAATTATGACTTTTTAAGGTTCTTTTGGATTACATCATATAAAATTTTTAAAAATTGTTTTGAAACGGAAAAATCAAAACAGCCTGGGCTGCAACGGTTGAAACAGAGCATGTGCGCCAGGGCAGAACGCTCCCTTGAGATTTTTTTTTTTTTAAAAACACAAATTTGTCAAAAACAAACCCCACAACCATCTTTCTGGGAAACATTTCTCCTTGGGCAAATCAGCATTTTCCAGTGAAAATCGTTCCACCAGCAAATTTCCAACCAGTTCTACCACCGATCCCCTGAACCAGCTAATCCCCAGCTCCCCAGCAACTGGACCAGAACTCACAAGTCCATGCAACGCAGGTAATGCTGCATGGCAAATCTTTCAGTCTCAGGCTTCCGAGGGCGTAGTGCAGGAATCAAGTGGTTTAAAAGCCATGACAGAATTAATGAGCCTGCAGCGTCAGCTTACCCCCCAGAAAGCCAGGCTTTGCCTGCACACCGATGTTGTGTGTGTCCTGCACCAGTTTTCATTTTTCTGTGCAGTGTGGCTCTTCAGTAGTGGTTTGGGTTCAAACGTTGTGTGTGGGTGTAGATGTTGTGTGTGATCCCTTGAGTCAGATTGACCTGTTGGAACCCTTCCGAGCAGGGATTTGGGTCTTCCTGTGTGTTAGTACAGTGCCTTGCACATGCAGCCCGTAGCCTGACTAGGTCGGGCAATATCAACAGGAACTACACTTGATCTTAGCCCTTCCAGTCTTTTGACACCACAGTGCTGTTAAATACAGGTCCCCTCCTTTGCCCTGCTACTCCATGGAGACTCGCAGGGTTTGTCACCACCAGCCTTGCTTGCATTGTGCAGTGACCTACGCCAAGAGCTTGCCTATCGCTTTTAGAGCCGGGCAGGAATTTTTTGGACAAAACGGCTTTGCATCAGAAAAAATGCCCATTTGGCAAAACCTAAAGTTTTTGTAGGAACAAGCCAGTTTCACCAGGAAAGATTTCTCAGGCCCAGGAGGGAATTTCTGGTGAGAGATGGAGTGAGCAAGACCCTCCCTGCACCCAGAATAGCTAATCAGTTGGTGGTCAGGACATTCTCCTGGGAGACCCTTGTTCAAGTCCCCAAGCTTTCTCAAGCGCTCATGTTGGAGCTGTTCCACTTTGTAAATAATTCAGTATCCCTGGGGCCCCTGAGAGAGACTGACCCTGTAGCCCAGTGGCTTTGGCACTCACCTGGGATGTGGGAGATCTCAAAGTTTTGCAGGATGGGAAAACCATTTCCTGCCCAGCTCTATAGATTTCAACGGGACTCCTCATTCGGGTGGCAGTCCATGACTAGTCTAGCAGTGTGCGTTCTCTAGGAGAGAGAGAGATGAACCCGTACTCCTTTCCCAGCCAGGAGATTGCAGGGACAGGAACCCAACAGAGCCTCTTCTCAGATGCAGGCTGCAGAGGAGCCATTAGGGGAGGGAGACAGGTGAAGGTTTGGAGGGGCTGATTTAGACACAGCATCTGCTGAAGGGCTGGCACCATGCTAGCCAGTTCTTGATTCCCAGTGCTATGAGCAGCTGTTTCAGGGCTCCAATTCCCACTATGGCAGCATCAGACCCACCTTTGCATTTGCTCAAGCAAATGGGCCATTTTCTAATCTGGAGACTGTGGGGTTGTTCCAGGAAATAAGGCCAAAGCAAACCTTGGCCCCCTGGGGCCAAGCATACACATTTGCCAGTGAGGGGCCCTCTCCTCAGACTCTTGGGGAGAGGTGGAGGGTCTGAAGCACCTTTAGGGCGGTTTGGTCCCATTCCATTATACATTTAGGGTGGTATTTGCTAAAGGAGGCATAAGCATCCTAAAGGCAGCCAGCAGGCAGGGTCATCAACAGGGGAGAGCCACCGACAGCTATTTACAGGTAGCCCTGCGGGGAGACACAGCCGGGGTGCTGCTAGGAGACAGCAAGCTTTGAAACTCACGTCCTCTCACCGGCTGAACTGAACCTGCTGTGCTCTCCTTTCGGGTACACTGATGGTCAGCGGGGTTGCTGGATAAAAGCGAGAGGGGGCCGGGATGTTTCAGCTGGGCCCTTAAGGCAAGAGCTGTTAAAACCAGGTTGATATGTGAAGTTAAATATTAGAATTAGAGGATACGAGCTGTGTGCTCTAGTGGATAGACTGGCCTGGGAGTCAGGAGACCTGCATTCTATTCCTGGCTCTGCCGCTGGCCTGTTGGGTGATCTTGGGCAAGTCGCTTTCACCTCTTTGTGCCTCAGTTTCCCCCCGCCCCGCCCCAGCCCACGCTTGGTCTTGCCCCATAGATGGATCTCTCTGTGGTAGGTTTTGCCTCTCACTGTGCATTTATACAGCACCTGGCACAATGAGGCCTCAGTCTCCCCACTTTCTAACTTATTCTGCTATTTGCTCTCACTTCCCCCTCCCTGTCGAACACCTTCCAAAGCTACAAGCAGAACATCACATCCTGCGCCTGACACTAGCCAAACCCCATTCTCCTACTAAAGCTGGGATGGGGAGAGAGAGAAACAATGGGAACCTCTCTGCAGTCAGGCCCCAGCACTCAGGGTGAGAGCCCCAAGGGGCTGTCCATACATTACACACATTTTGTTGGTGATTTTCAAGACCTGCCCACCCCTTGTGACACTGAAACAAACCCATAAGGTTAAGCGCCTTCCCACCCACCCATCCCTAATGCATGGCATAATTTATGGACAGCCCCTAATCCTGCTAGGTCCTGAGTGCCCTCCAACTCCCAAACTCCAGTGGCAACCCCACCCCCAGGGAAACCCAGCACCTCACCAGATTGGACCCAAGAGATATAAAAGGTTTCCAGCTGCTTTGTTACACCTCCCAGGAGTGGCTGAGCTGGCAATCCCAGCATGCAGTTCTCAGCCCCATCCGGAGGGGGAAAGACTTACATCAGAAGTCTTTGTATATGCGGGGAGGGGAAACAAAACAAAAAAAAAAACCCACCTCCTGGGCTCGCATTTGCTCTAATGAGCAGTTTGCAGGGCTAGACACAGATCTGTGTCCTTACCCAGACACTCCAATCCCTCCCTTCACACACAGCGAGAGTGACTTTCTCCAGGGGCTGTCTCTGTTTCTCTCTCTCTCTCTCACACACACACACACACACACACACAGGCCCCTTCTCCTCTTGTCTGTCTGTTGACCTGGAAACAAACAAACAGTGGCTTTAATCAGTCTCAGGAGGCTGAAGCATTTGCTCAGTTCAAGTCCTGCTGTCAGACCCGCCATCGCTTTGGTGATGCTGATCAGGTCCATCTCCTTGCACTCACCCTCTCCCTGTGTCACATGCACACACCCGGTACCCCAGCCACGCTGCCACTGATGCTCCGTGCAACCAAGTGCCACTCTGGGGCGCTAGTTAATTGATCTTAAGGTTGGAACGTCAGAGCAAGCTGGTGCCTGGAAAGCAGCGCTGGAAATCAGGGGACATAGGGCTCTGCAGGCCCATGGAGAAGCACAGGTCAGAGACACAGAAACCTGCCCCTGCTGGAGTCTGAGCTAATGGGCCCAGGATTCATTGAATGCCAAAGCAGCTGTGGCAGGAACTCAGCTGCAACACGGTAATGAAAACCCTGGGCCTGATTCTGCTCGCACACCAGCGTGACTTCTCTGCCAGCAGTAGAGTTGCTCCTAATTTCCCTCGGCCTCAGGACCACTGACAGGCTGCGTCCAGAGCTGGGCTAATTCTGAGCATGCAGGTCCCTTCTGAGCCACACAGGAGACAATCTGGTAGCTGAATTTGCAGGGGGTGAAAGGGATGAAGGGCCCAGTCCTGCAAGGAGAGGAGTGCTGAGCCCTCCCCCAGCTCCTGTTCAAGCCAACGGAAGCTGAGCACCCTCGTAAGGTCTGGTCCTAAATCCAGTTTCCCAGGGAAAATCCTGCACCTCAAAAGGCACCAATAAATGCATGAAATTAATTTATCATGGACTCTGCCAGGGACCTGAGCTGGGGACACGAACCCGAGCAGAAGGGGCTGCTGAGCTCAGCAGAGTGGTCACCGGCCCAGGCAACGAATGGGGTACGGAGAGATCTAATCCCACTGGGCGCTTACATTTTTTAAAAGGGGCCATTCAATCCAGAGAGCAAATACGAATCCACCAGGGATTCAGTATCTGCAAACAAATGATAAGCCCAGCCCCACTCCTGCTGCCGCGTCTCCTGGTAAATAATGTTTAATGCAGCTCCCATTGGGCCTGACCCGCGCCCCTTCTGCCGGGGAACAGATGTGCCGCATATCAATGCACACACTTAGTTATTTCCACTTTAAGAATATGATGAAATCAGTGATGCCTAAAAATGTACTTGTTAATGGCGCCACTTTGCAATTTCATTCTACTTTAATATAAACCATCTGTTCCAAGCAGGCAGCTGCCGGGGGCTGCATCAAAACTGCCACATAGGATGAGCCCCGCCCTTTATCAATGGGACGGGGGCTACGTGCATCATTGCTCCCAGTGGGAGAGGCCTGTGTGGTGGGTTGAAGGCCCACGATTCTCTCCCCAGTGGCGGTGGCAGGGGGAGATGTTACCCACGCCGAGCGGCACAGGTGATGAGTAGGAGGAAACTTTGGTGCTGGCTGCTGTCACTGTCTTAGCCCGATGGCTGGGCCTGGAGAGAGACAGAGTAGGGAACTGCATTCCTGCTCCCTGCATTGCTGACTGTAACTACGCCCATGAGCTAACTGCACAATGCTATGGAGGGTCCCTGCCCCAGGAGGGAGATAGGATCCCCGGCCCATCCGTTAGAGCTGGTGTTTAGAATAGCCGGGGCGAGCCCCTGCAGTGCCCCCGGTGAAGAGGAGAAGATGCTACCTGCAGACAATCTAGCTGTTGACGACCCAAAGCCAGTGCCCCATGAAGCGGCTCACTTGACAAAATGAACCTGGGGCACAGAGGTGGGAATGCGTCAGAGTGGCCATCACGGGCTAAGTGGGGAGGCAAAGAGAGGGGGTGGGGGCAGGTCGACAAGAAGATGACCCTGTGGGCTTCACCTTAGCGCCAGGACAGGGGTATGTGCCCATAAAGTATCCGGCAAACTCATCCCCAGCACACAACACACGCTCAGGAAAAGGGACCCCTAAACCCCGCTGCGCTCTTGGCTCTGGGACTCCACCTGAAAAGGACACACCAGCAGCTGCGTCCAGCCAAACCGAACAGACAGATAACCCCAAAGCGACACGTGAGCTCAGCCAACAAGAACTCCCACGATAGCCAACCCGGCTGGTGCACACACTAGATCCCCGTAGGCTGGGGCACCGACCAGTGGCAGCAGGAGCTTCCTTGGGAATCACTGACCCTTCGACAACCTCAGTGGACTTTCCCCAACGCCCCCAAAACCTCCTCATCTCAGAAGGCCGGACTCTCTGCAGGTGTAAATCAGCAGAAGTAGATTACCCGAGTCAAGGATCGAGCCCAGGGGATGAAACTCACAAGGCCTATCTCTCACTTAAGTCCTATTTTGAAGGCCTCAGTGGAACATCTGTGATGGCGCATACATCAGGGGGGTGTCATACAGGGGGTGGGGTGCCAGGATCTCCAAACCCTCCATTCATTAACAAACAAGAAAAAGGAGGAGGAGGAGGAGGCGGCGGCTGAGAGTTACTGTGGCCCTGGTGCACTGTCAGTCCGTCCATCCGCCACCGCCAAAATAAATACGAGTTTAGAGCAAAACCCAGTAGAAAATAAAGTGCCTCTGGAGTTGAAAAAACGTCCAGAAAAAGGGATTTTTTTTTTCATTTTTACAAAAAATATCCTTTAAAAAAAAACAGGGCAAAAGAGAGACGGAGGCAGCCCGGTGTGGGGACTACAGGGACGTCCCGCTGGGGAGGGGGATCTTCACGCCACTCTGCAGCAGGGCCAGGCAAACGCACAGCCCTAAGACGCCCGCCAGGAGAACCCCCACCAGAGCCTTGAGGAAGGAAGTCCTGCTGCGGGTGAAGGTGCTGGGCCCCAGGACGCCCAGCAGGGCCGTGCTCACAGTCAGGGTGTACAGGATGGAGACGGCCGTGTTGAGGGCCACGATCTTCCCGAATTTGGCAAAGGGGGCGATGATGCAGAAGAAGAGCGGGACGGTGGCGATCACCGTGGTGACTGCGCTGGAGACGATGGCCACGCCCACATGCCGGACGGCTTCGATCGTCCTCCACTGGCGGCAGGAAGTGGGGTCCTGGCGGGGCAGACGGCAGCATTAGAAGGCACCCAGAAGGCACAGGAGGGCTGGGGCCTCGTCTGTATGGGGTTTTTAGCCCCTGGCGCAGCTGCAAGCAGTAGAAGACGCTCGTGCGGAGGTGCTCTCAGCCCAGGATAAGTGGAACTAGTACAGATCGCACGGGACTGGTGCGAGTCAGAGGCTGCCAGCCTGCACCCGGGGTTACAATCCCAGCAGAGGCAAGACCTGTAAAGCAGCGTTTGGTGCCCACTACCCCAGTGTCAATGTGGAGGGATTCCCCTGAAGCCAGCGGAGTTACTCCAGTTTGAGGGATGTAACTCTGACCCTTGCATTGTAGATTCCCCGAAGCCTAGCCCCAGTCGTCCCCCTGGAGCGGGAAAAGTGTGCACGGGGCCAAAGATGCATTAGAGGCACCTCCTGGCCCTTCAGCAGTCCTGCCCCGAAAGAGCATGGCCAAGTGCAGCGAGGCACAGCATTCAGGGTGTGTCTGCACTGCAAATACAAGACCCACAACAGCAAGCCTCAGAGCCCTGGCCAACTGCCTTGGGCTCGCAGGGCTAAAACCAGCAGCGTAGAGCCCAGGCTGAGACCCCGCTCCTTGCAAGGCGAGCCCAAACAGCTAGGCTGCTGTTTCTAGACCCACCTGAGCCAGTCGTCTTGGCCTCTGAGCCTTGGTGCTGCAGTGTTTTGGTTGCGCTGTAGACGTACCCGTAGCAGGAGGGGAAGAGAAGGGTGCCCCTGGACTCCAGTGACTGCCCCAGCACGGGGACTGTCTTCATAAGGGCAAAGTACTAGGGAGGGGCCAGTTCCGGGGTCACAGGCCCCAGCTCAGAACCACCACTCTGCCAGTCGCAGCGCAGCTGAGTCCTGTGTCAAAGCCCAGGGGCATAGCCTGGGCACCAGGGAGCTCCTCTGGGGCTGATGGGGGGAGGAATCCCCGCAGGGAGGAGGTAGCCTCCTTGCAGCTTGCCCCCTCCGCCCCAGCTCCATGCGAGAGAGGCCCTGCCGTGGCCCGGCTCCACATGCCCTCACATCAGCATGAGGAAGAGGCTGGGGCGGAACTCACCTCTGCCTGGTGAAGGGGCAAGTTCTCTCCCGCCAGCAGGTAGCCCTCCACCAGGTGCACGCAGTAATCGACGGAGGAGCCGACGAGGATGGAGAGAGAAATCGCCTCCACAGCCCCCATTTCCCAGCCAGACCAGTACATGATGGTCACCACCAGGCAGACAACCCCTGCACAAAGAGGGGGGAACAGCAAGCGAAGTTGGGCTTCGGGCTAGATCAAGCCTGGGCTCCCTGGACAAGGGGCATCAATCCGAGCTGCTTCACTGAAGGCAATGAAGCAGCTACAGCCCTGTGCACCACTGTCTAGCACAGAGCATCCCAGCCAGTCTCATTCCGACCAGCCAACCCCTTCCTCCCGGCATCAGACAGAGAGAGACCCCGAACTAGAACTGGGCACGCTGCCCTCCTCCCGTAGCACTGATGTTTTCCGAGCGTCTGAACATTCTTACCGTTGGGATGGAAAGTCAACAGCTCGAAAACATTCATGTCTCAAAAAGGCCCAGACCTTTCCCATTTCAGCTGATTGACAGGTTTTATTTTGATTTGGACCTTTAAACAAAATTTTTTTTTTTGTTTCAGTCTAATTAGTTTAAATTGCAAAACAAAAAATCCTTTCGAACCAGAAAACTGGAAATGTCTCATTTTTTACGACTTTTTTCAAGTCGGGAGAGTCTCCAACACGGACCTGGTTCCACAAACAATTTCTGTTTCTAAGAATCTCTATTTGTTCGGTGAAAAACAATTTGCTGAAAAATTCCCAAGCAGCTCATCTGAGAATCCAAATTACACTCTCAGATTGTGAGGTGCTCAGATACTAGAGTGATGGGGGACCGTATGAGAGAGACAGACCGACTGACTCTGTATGGGGATATACAGACTGACCGACCACTGATAGTGGTTCTAAACCTTCCAGGAGGCTGATTTGTCTTTCATACCCCCAAGTTTCCCCTCACTTCAAAATCACTTGCTTACAAAAATCAGACATAAAAATAGAAAAGTGTCTAAGCACACTGTTACTGAACAATTGCTCACATTCTCATTTTTACCATAGAATTATCAAATAAATCAATGGGAATATAAATATTGTACTTACATTTCAGCACATAATATAGAGAACAGTATAAACCAGTCATTGTCTGTATGGAATTTTAGTTTGTACTGACTTCACTAGCGCTGTTTATGTAGCCCGTTGTAAAACTAGGCAAATATCTAGATGAGTTGATGTACCCCCGGAAGACCTCGGAGTACCCCCAGGGGTACGTGTACCCCTGGTTGAGAACCACTGATCTACAAAAAGAAAAGGAGGACTTGTGGCACCTTAGAGACTAACAAATTTATTTGAGCATAAGCTTTCGTGAGCTACAGCTCACTACAGTAACCTTTGGCAATGAGGCACAGCCCAAACGGGAAGGGGTGGAGCACTCATGTTACAAAACCCCTTTGATTTGCTTGTCTGAGTTATGCACGTGTTTGGTTTCTAGAAGAAAGTGATGTTTATTTGTGAGTCATGAGTGGGAGACTAAGTCATTTTCAAATGATAGATTTGCTTTTTAAAAAGGGAAGTTTAGCAACATGCTTGGTCCATAATATGGTCAAATCACCAACCAGGCTATTTACAAATGTGTTTAAAACACTAACAAACCCACTAAAATATTCCGTGTTTATAATCCCATCTTTGGAAAGGAGAATGACTGTTATTCAGAGCACATGGGCCTCAATCACATTATTATACACCAGAGGCAGGGCTGGAGTTTGGGTAGCTAAAACCCTTATTTAAACCAATAGAGGAGATTGTGTAGAGAAAACGCTCCAGAAACTAGACAGGAAAATTCTACTTTCAAGATGGGGACCCTTTGCAAACACGGATCCTGAGTCCCTTCCCACTCTCTCCCAGTGCAATCAGGAGTGAGGCCGGTGCAGTTACACTGGCGAAAGCCAGATCAGAATCAGGCCCCCTGGAGTCACTCTGCTGTAAATGAGCAGTGACTCCAGTGCCGTGAACAGGAGCACAGCAGTGTAAACGAGAGGAGAATCAAGCCCGGTACAGCGATTCCTGCTGGCAAGCTGAAGTGGAAGACATCAGGGGGTGTCTTACCTAGAATGCTGAGCAGCACCGGCAGCAGGAGGAGAAGGTGCGTGGTGAACACAGCAACTGCAGCCACGCAGATAACCAGCGAGAGGATGAGACCGTACAGGGCACTCTGCACACCTGGAAGAGAGCAAGCAGCCTGGTTCCAGCCCCAGACTGCAGCCACAGCTGCGCTCCCAGCTGAGCTGAGCAGGGCCTTGCTGTGGGGCAGGTCGCCCACCTGGGAACTAACTCGAGCTGGGGCAAACGTGAAGGGGAGGATGAAGGGGATGGGGCAATGGAGTGGGAGTCAGGGGAGCCAAGTTCTACCCCTGCTCTGCCACTGACGGGCTGGGTGACCGTGGGCAAATCGCTTCTCCCTCCAGGCCTCGGTTTCCCCTCCCAGCCTGGCTCTGTCTGGTCTCTTTAGCCTGTGAGCTCCTTGGGGCAGTGAGCATCTGGACAGGTGTTCATACAGCACCCAACACGATGGCCGCCTGATCTTGGCTGGGGTCTGGGGGTGCTCCTGCACCACATGAGAATAAGAAGGAAATTGGGGTGAAGATCTGTGACCAAGCCAGGTGACGGGAGGGCAGGGTGCTGGGGAGGGAGAGGGATAGGTGCTGAAGCCCCCTGCCTATGATCTCCATGAAGATTTGCTTCCAGTGCTCGCAGGTCTGGAATCCGTGCCGGAGAGCGGAGCTGTCAGGGAAGAGCTGGAGCTGCTGCTGCAAGAAAGTCTCCCACTTCAGATAGTCGGAGTAGGTCTGGAAGGAAGACTTGCCCTGGTAGGTCGTCTGCAAGGAAGCGCATGGGACGGTCCTTAGAGTCGCCAACACAAGCCCAACATCTCCCATTCACACCTACCCACCCTGGCTCTCCCCACTCATCTGGGGTGGAAGAGCTGGCATCAGGTAGCTGCGCTGCTCCGGAGCCCAGCAAGAGTAGCGGGTGAATTGGTCTGCAGACCCCAACAGGAGGTGGGGGCGAGAAAAGTGACCGTGCCAAATGGCACCTTCTGACGCAGCACGCCTGCTCCACGCACACCCGACAGCCAAACCACGGGTGTGGCGCCCCGGCTGCCACAAAGCCAGTGCCAGCCAGCTCGTCTGATGGGCCAAAACCAGGGATCACAACCGCCGGGGCAGGCTCTTTAGGGCTGGGGAAGAGGCAGCTGGGTTTGCAGCTCCCAGCTGGAGTCCACAGCCCTGGCAGCTGAGAAAAACCTTGGGGACCTGCAGCCTGCTCTCAGCCTGGCCCCTTTGTCCAGGCCATTTTGTGGGCGCGAATGGAAGCAAGAGAATGTCTCCGTCACTTGCAGCCCCAAGCAGGTTGACTCCCACCTGCAGCGGGAGCACAGATATTGGCAAGTGCAAAATGACTCCTGCAGATAAAGCCGGGCTGGTGCTGCAAAGCCGAGCCCTGGAGAGAGCAGGGTTAACACATGGACATCTGGGAGAATCGGTGCGGAAGCCAATGATGCCATCTGGACAGCCCCTTAAAAGCGGCTGCTTGCTTTCCTCCTGCCCCCGCCCCGCCCCACATGCCAGGGGAGCTGGTAGCAGGAGACTTGACCCGGGGAACATGGAAGTGCCCTCACCGATTCAAAAGCCATGGAGATCCACTGCACCTTGCCATCCTTCACCCCCACCGCCCCGTGGGAGAGCTGCCCGGGGAGCAGGTTCGGCTCTGGGAGGTTCTTACACTCAGGATGCAGCATCTGCAGAAAGGAGGAGATGCTGTAGCCTGGAGAGAGAGAGAGGGGAAGATGGGGGAGGGACACACAGGAACGAAGGGACAGAGAAGACAGAGTTGCAGTTCTTGTCCATGAACAGCTGCTTCTCCTGTCACCTGCTCTGCCCTGGCTACAGATTTGGATTCTTGGCACCCCAGGGCCTGTCCCTACCAGGGGTTGAGAGCCCTCAGCTCCTGCTGGCTTCGAAGGGAGCAGAGGGCATTTGGTACCTCCCAGGACACCCTAGTCTCCCAGCAGGATGGGGTGGTAGGCCAGTGACCCCCTGTGTTCTCTGCGCCATGCCCTCAGCTGATGTGGGTTGACACAGCTCGCCGGAGTCAACGCAGTGGCATCGCGTTATGCCAGCTCAGGATCTGCCTTGGTAGCTTTTCACCTCTCTTCCCCAGGTGCGAGAGGGTGGGGCTGGCCCTTGGGGATCCCTCCTCCCCCGAGAGGCAGCTCCTGAACTCTCGGTGGCATTTACATTGGGGCAGAAAGACGTGGCATCGGTTTGCAAAGCTGCAAGGTCAGGAGACAACACAGACACCCCAAATCAACAGAAGAGTTTTGCTGGCAGGTGACAGGTGTTTGCCGGCAGGGGTGGCCGGCTCCAGGAACACTGCTGACCTTGCTGTCGGTGATTGCGGTGCCCTTCCCTACCCATGTCTAAAACTGGCCCCGGGCTCCTCTCGATACGGGTTAACTTGCAGCTCCCTCCAAACCCAATACAGAAGTTTGCCCTCCTTGCACAGGGGGACACCTCCTCGGGGTGTGACATGCCGGGTAAGTGACTACGAAGCAGTGCCACGTACCCAGGAGGGGTTACCGGTTCACTAGCTGAAGTCTCTGCTCTGTGGGGACTGTGGGCCAGATCCTGCTCTCCCTTGCACTGGGGAAAAGTGGAGGAACTCCACTCACATCATGGAGCCACCATGACGGGAACAGATCATCCAGTCCGTTCCATCTCTAAGCTCCGTGATGGAGCTTCTAGGAGCAAGCCCACAAAGATACACAGCCCTGGGAGATGGAGGAAGCTGAAAGATACCTTGAGGCCGCAATCCCTTCTGCAGCTTGTCTGGCTAGGGCCACGTCTTGATCAAACCCAGTTCTGAGCACGGCAAAAGGTTAGCAGCACGGTTAGGGTAGCAGCTCCACTGGGCCCAGTGTCTGTTGTTTAACTACTCCCCAAAGCATGAGACAGAGCGACGGAGCCAAGGGTCACAGCCCTTGGGACTCGGGCGCTATGATTTCAGCTAAGATTTGCAGCAAGATGGAGAGCAGGACAGGATGGTGCAATTTCTATGGCTCTTACCAACCCCACCCGCAGCGCGGGCTCAGCCTCTACATGGGGACCTGTCATTGTCAGGCACTTGTCCCCAGGATCAGGCCGGCTGGCCTTTGTCCTACATACCTGAGGGCAGGCACTGGGCCCCTCCCGGCTTCACCAGTTCAGCATTGCCGGCAATGGCCTTGCAGATGAGGCACAGGTTGCCAATCTCTTTGAAGAGGTCAAAGCTGTCATCGTAGATAACGCTGCCCTTTCACAAGGAGACACAACAGCGAGAGCCGAACACGTGAGGCACACGCCCAGCACCTGGCGGGGTGGGGCAGGACCCGGGCGTATGACTGACCACACAACGCCAACTGCCCATTCTCCACCTCCCCCAGCTGGGCATGCGGTCCAGAGCCCCAGCTTTGGGCACAGAGAACAACTGGCACCAACAATCCAAGCTCCCAGAGCCGGAGTCCTGCCTTGGACCCCAGGAGCAGTGGCATGAAGAGGCAACGTGGGTTGCTCAGCAGGTTAGCCTGGGGTGCCCCTGCACCCATAACCCTGCCCAGCTCGCAACAGCACCCAGACAAGTCTGGCGAGCCAACCAGAGCTCCAGAGGTGTTACAGCTATGCCCCAAGGGCTTTTCTACATGCAAGATACAAGCCCTGTCTACACCCTTTAACGAGCCCAGTATAGTTAGAGTGGCACACCCCCTGCTGGTATAACGGCGCTTACAGCTGTATCATTTATTCCTGCAAGGAAGAGGCACCGTTACACCGATATAACTGCGTCCAGACTAGGGGTTGGACTGATTTAAAACTACCCAACATCATTAGACTGGTACAAACCCAGGGCAGAGCGGGCCCTAGCCAATCAAACCCCCAGGCTAGATGAGGGGAGTGTGGGCAAGTGACAGCAAGGGCATTCACAGCATGGCTGATTGGATGCTGAATAAGCAAACGGACCCCCTGCCACTCCTGTAGGAGCAGCCCAGACAGCTCCTTATCTGACCTGCAGCTCTATCCCCTGGCTGCATTCCCAAGTGGCAAAGGTTAATTATTCCCATGCTGCTCTGGTACTGCACTATGGGAAGTAACTGCAGTTACCTGGAAACAAAGGTAAGCGGGAGTTTGTTGGGAAAGCAGCACCCATGTGTCCGGCTAGCGGATTTGGGAACTAAGCGGCACATGGACACTCAGACTTTCCCAGAGTAACTGAATCGTCTTTATTTAATCTAATACCTCGCCACAGGCCAGACAATAATTATGCAGCAATGGCTGGTGCTCCATAATCAAACTTTCAGCCAAGTTTCCACTCTAAGCCTGATTTGGGGCCCCCTCTAAAATCCACGAGTCCCAGAGGGTCTCAAACGTAAGTGGTTAGATCCTGGGCTCAGGTGGGGTTTTCTGGAAAGTTGGAAATAATTCGAACCAGGGGATCCTGATTTACATCTGTAGTAAGCTCGCAAACAACGAATGTGCTCTATTAGGTGCCTCATCGCAGCACCGCTGCCTCTGCTGTTTTAGCTGGTCAGAGGTGGGGAGGGATTGCTGGAGAGTCAGGGGTGCGCGCAAGAATTCGGGGAGGCAGGCATTAGCGCAATCTAACTCGGGAACAGTCCTCCTGCATCAGCCACCCCAGGGCTTGCCGGGCCTGCATGCAGGAAAGCACGTGTACCATGTCTCCGATGACGTGGTTATCCGGGTGTCGGGTGTGATTCACCCCGCGGATGCCAAACACCACAAACACCATGGCCCCCGTGTCCACCAGCGGCCGCACTGCTGGCTTCCCACAGCCGGTGTTCCCACACGGGTTAAAGCCTGAGGTGGCCGAGAGCTTCATCTTGGGGGACCCTGTCAAGCAAAGAGGGGAGGGTTACAAGCCGAGAAAGTGAGGAGCTGAGCCAACACTCCACCTGGCGAGTCCTTCCAGTGCAGCCATGGCCACGTGCCCTCTGCCGCTCTCTCCAGCTTACCCTTCTCGCTGGGCACATAGAGGAAGCCTTTGTTGGGTCCGTCCGGGCTAGAGCTGAGAAGACAGCCAGGGGGCGCTATGCACACTCGGCCGTGGTAAGGGGGCTTGTGCGACTGGGCGAAATACAGCTTCCTGCAGGGCAAAGAGAGGGCATGATGGAGCGTCCAGCCCAGCAGCAAGGCGGGCACGAGATGTTAACACAAAGCAGCTCCATGCTGCCGGGCCCTTAGGAAGCAGGCTTAGGCGTTTGGCAACAGAAAGTGCACCAGGGGGAGGAGAGGGAAAGAGAGGCCAGGTGAGGGAAGGAAGCTCTGGAGAAGCAGTGAAAAGAATTAGGGGAGAAAGCGACTCAGAGGTGTCATGAGTTTGTGCCCATGGGAGCGGTGTATCTGCGCTGCCCAAGGCCACACATTAGCCAAGAGTGGGATTTCTCTCTATCACATAAAGAATCCACTAACAACCCTCTATTCATTACACTAACAGCATCGATAATCCCACACTCCTGGACAGCACCTCCCGCCCTGGGACCCCGGTGGCCTCTGCAAAGGTGGGAGAGTATCACACCAAGCTCATGACTTCACCGAGCTTCCTAGGCAGGGCGCCGCGGCCGCATGCCAAACTCAGAACCTCCTGTTCTAAACACACAGGCCTCTGCCACTTGAGTTAGACTCTCCATTAGCCATAAGGGGCTATGGTGCATAGCTGAGTAATTCAAATTCTACCCAGAAGAGGGCAGCAGTGCACAATACGTAGCAGAATTAGACCCATTTTGCAGATGAGGAAACTGAGGTGCAGCAAAACGAAGCCTCTTGCCCAAGGTCACACAGCGAGTCTGTGGCAGAGCTGAGGAGAGACCTGGGCATCCTGACTTCCCCACTCCTTGCACTGACCACAAGGCAGCGGCACTCCCTGGCTGCTGAGCGTTTACCCGCTTGGGACGGTTACCGCGTTCGCTGCTGTTCCTTGGCCGCGACGTAGAAACTGAAGTCGAACTTCCAGCCTCTCTTGGCGTCGCAGGATAAAGTGGTCATCATCCATTTCCGGGGGCTCGTCTGCTGAAGCAGCCCTACTGTGGACACACAAGCTGTCAGCTTCTTGGTGAAGTTACCGAAAGGAACTCTATACACCTAAGCAATGGATTAACGAAAACAGACACTTAACCGCACAGTGCTGCAGAGCAGGCAAAGGTCAAAGAGACGTTAGCATCAGACACCCCCCGCCCCTGCTTTACCCTGAGCCCTCACAGGGCCAGAGAGAAAAGGTTCTGCAGGGAGGAGCTAATCCATTGCCACCCAGACCTGGCCCTCCCACGCCTTTGCCTCCTTCCCGAGTATGGGGAGCTGGATACAACTAGAGCCTGGCTGTCGCGGGAGCTGAGCCCCCCCAGACTGCAGCTGGAGCTGTGGTTGTTCAGTCCTGCTGCAGATCGAATGCTGGGGGATCTCCGCTGGACAGCCATCAGGCGCCCTGTGCAGGCCTGGCTCAGCCCCTTAGGCTGGGATTGATCCGTTCGGCTGCCCTGCCTGTGCATGGACAGACGGACAAAGCAAGAATTCAGCCCGCGGGACCCCAGAACGGCTCAGAAACCTCCTGTGGGTCAGCTCAGCTGAGGAACCCAGGCCAGTTCTTATCCCTTGCCACCTCCCACCTGCTCTCCAGCCGTGGCTCTGGGATGAACAGTGACACAACAGCAGCCCAGTATCAACACCTGGCATCCTAGCAGCACCGGGTAGGACACAAGCAGTGTTCCTGCCCATGCCAGCTGGGAAGCCAGCAGTGCGAGCTTTCTCACAGAAGTGCCCTGTTGATCCCATCTCTGAGCTCCTGCTGTCTGCCTGCGGAGCAGGAGGCTTTGCAGTGCAAGCATGCCATAGAAGAGTCTAATGCACACACTTAACTTACCTGGAATGAGGGCACTTCCCCATCTCCCGGGGACACCATCTGCCACGAGGCAGGAACACTGGCATTGAGGGAGAACCTGTAGATGGGTGGCCTTCCCTGGCCTTTGGACTTGGAGACATACACAGTCCCCTGGGGATCTAGAAAACACACCACAGTCAGCCGGGCGGTGGTGAAAGACATTGATCGGTCAGCTAACGCTACAAACCAGGGGAGCGAACGCAGAGGGCGTCTGGTCTATCCTCTCCCCAGCACTAGCCAAACACAACCCTCTGCCTCTCCACAGGATGGTGCCATTTCCAACGTGCTCTATGAACACAGGGCGAGATCCTGAGCTGGTGCAAGCCCTACTGACCCCCTTGGGGCTATGAAGCTTGGGATCTGACCCATCCTCCAATCCCTTGGGGTGCAGGTTGAGGAAACTAGCAGGTTTAATGACTTCCCAAAGCCCGGGAGCAAGTCAGTGGCAGAGGGGGGGACTAGGAGGCAGCTGTTCCTGGCTCCCAGTCCCATGCTCAGACCACTAGACCACACCGCCACTCTGTTAAGCTGCTCTTCCCAAGTGCCTGTCTGCTGTGCAGCTCTGATGAGTTGAAGTGCCGGGAGCAATGAACAATGATAATTTGGGGGCAGAGGGAAGGAAAATGTTCTCAGCGGCTCGTCACTCCCTGAACCATACGATGCCCAGCATCAAATCAGGGCTTGGTAGGGAGGTGTCTGCAGCCAAGTCCCTTTTCTCTGTCTGTTCAGAGCCCACCTTTGCTATTTTCCTTCCCAGACAGGATCTCGGGCCCAGCCGGAAATCAGCGACAGGTTAGAATGACCGACGGCCAGTCCCCTTGTGCACTCACCCTGCTGCACAGCATCAGCCGCGCCCCCTCTGCTCCCCCAAGGGGGCCCCGAGCCCCGTTTCCTCTTCTCCAAGGAGGTTCGGATGTTGCTCTGCAGATTGTGGGGCTTTTCCTGAAACAAACCTGTCCCACAAGGTTAGTCAGGGAGGAAAAGGAGAATGGCATTGTCAGAGCTCGGTGTGCCAGGAACACACTGGGACCTCCATCAGCTCGGCCCCACACCCAGCACTCCCCCTCCTGGGCCGGTAACACACCGGGACCTCCATCAGCTCGGCCCCACACCCAGAGTTCCTGCTCCTGGCTGGTCACACCAGGATTTCCATCAGCTCGGCCCCACACCCAGAGTTCCTGCTCCTGGCTGGTCACACCAGGATTTCCATCAGCTCGGCCCCACACCCAGAGTTCCTGCTCCTGGCTGGTCACACCAGGATTTCCATCAGCTCGGCCCCACACCCAGAGTTCCTGCTCCTGGCTGGTCACACCAGGATTTCCATCAGCTCGGCCCCACACCCAGAGTTCCTGCTCCTGGCTGGTCACACCAGGATTTCCATCAGCTCGGCCCCACACCTAGCGCTCTTGGGCCAGTAACACACCAGACCCTGTCAGCTCAGCCCCAGCCCAGCACAGGTAGAACGGGGCACTGCCCCTCAGCCGGCCGGACAACGTTCCCTTAGAGGGGCGCACGGGAGGAGGAGGAGGCGGCCAGCTTTCACAGCAACGTAGGTGGACACGAGAGGGTTGAGCCCAACCTCCATATCAACCCCCGCGGGGCTCTGCACAGGGCGAACGTCTCCGTCAGCTCCAGCTGCAGTGCGGCTGCCCTGGCGTCAGTGGAAGGGAGTTCCCATGGAGTTGCCCCTGTCCTGAGCACTTGCATTTGTGCTTTCCCTCCCCAAGCCCCCGGGGCTGGCAGGCTGCCACCCCTGCCCTACACGGCTGGCTTAGAGACAAAAGTTCAGAGCACCGGCCTTTGCCCACTGCCAGCTAGTATACATGGATTTCACAGTGACAAAACCCACCTTCCTGGGCAACAGGCAATTCCCTGGGCAACCCCAGCTGTCCAGAAAGGGGCAGGTCTTGCTCACAAGAACGGGGCTAACACTGATCACCATGGCGGGAAGGGAACATTTGCTCCCTAATCCCTGGGTTTTTCCTTCCAATGCCTCTGAGCTGAGAACACCAGAGAGCGTGGGGAAAAGGGGTCCAATGCAGCAGGAATCACTCTCCCGCCTGAATTGTCTTGGGCATGTCTAGCGGGCCAGGGAGGCCAGCAGTACAGAGGGGAAAGGGAGGGCAGCCAAGGAGGGCTCAGAAGAAGGCTAGAGACATTAGCATTGATGGGAGGCAGGGTTTGCAAGGGGAGCGCTGATGCCCTGGGGGTATTCACCCCATCCGTGCCGCGCAGGAGCGGCGAAGGGCTGCCCCCATCCGACCCTTAGGAACTCTCACCTGAACAGGTGACGCAGGAGATGCCCTCGGCGCTCAGGTTGTACTTGAGGTCCAGGAGCACCTGGATGTTGGTGTCGGGCCGGAACAGGAGAGGAGCGCGGCTAGCTGGGCGGAGGCGGCTAGCGAAGAATATGGACAGGATCAGGACCATGACAAAGAGCCCTGCAATGAGAGGTGCGACCAGTATGTGGGACTCTGCACACACAGAGCTCTCATCTGCACGGTGCCCCCAGGGGCTGGCCATCCAGCAGCACCCAGGGGAGCAGGGTGCTGGGGGATTCCCCAGGCTAGCAGGGAAGCGACAGGTGCTGGATGCCCAGGCGCAGAGAGAGAGAGCCTAATGCCATCCAGAACACTGCAGCACCATGTCTTCCCTAAATGTAAAGTGGCCGGCAAAGCCCAGGGGGGAGCACTGTGCCAGCGGGGAAAGGGCAGAGTTATCTGCCATATACAGAGCTATGCAAGTAGCAGAGACAGAGCAGGGTCTCAGGACACTGTCATTCCCCTGGGAGAGCAGGAGGAGGGGAGATCTATGTCCCATGTGCCTGTCGGAGGGGCAGGGCTGTGTCCAACCTCGGCCTCCCCTCACCGTTAAGGCTGAGGAATTCTGGGAGCGCTGCCCAATTAGAGCCTGTGAGACGCACCATAGGGGAGGGCATCCCTCTGGCCATCCTTACCCACAATCACCCATCTGCTCTTCCCCGCAGACCACAGCGCCCAGTGCTGGAGGAGCTCCTGCAGATGGGCGATCAAGTGACCTTTCCTGACCTTCTCGGCCGGGAGCTGCAAGTTCTCCGGCAGTGCAGACACCAAGGGCACATCCCCCATTTCCAGAGCCGCTAGGGGAGAAAGAGACCAAAGGCAGGCTCAGAGCTTGGCTCGGCCCCCAAGCCCCTTGCAGGGGCACAGAGCAAGGAGCCAAAGAGAATGAGAAAGGCAAGTTCTCCTGCAGCCCAGAGCAGCCAGGCAGATGGACAGACTAGAGGACACTCTTAGAACTTCCTCAGCCCTGTGCCCTTCAGTGCATCAAACCCACTGGCCAGGCTGGAGCAGGAGCCAGAGCTGAGCAAGGCAGCGACTTAAAGCTCCTCTTACGACTAGACGTATGTGCCCAGCAAGCCTCTCAACCTGCTGCTCCCATCTATACTGTGGTAGCCCCTATAGGCGCCGGCGTGCTACGTGCTCCATAAACTCTTACAAGCTAAGCTGACGGAGCGTGGGAGGGGCACAGAGGCGCAGGGAGATGAAGGGGCTGCCTAAAGGCATGGGGCAGGTCAAGGACAGGAAACGAAGCCCTTTTCCAAGTCCTAATCTAGTGCCCTCTTCACTCGGGCACATACCACACTGCTAGGAAGAGCAGCCAGCAGCCCTCCAAGAGGCTTGGTTTGGAGAAAAACCCAACAACAGCTGGGCTGCTGATCTGAACTATCCAAACCTCTGGAGACTGCAGAGCAGCGCTGAAGGATTTCTGTTCCGGCTTGGGATGCCCTGATAACACCCTGTCTCTCTTGGGGTTTAGCATTTCCACAGTTACTACCAGTCGGAACCAAGAAATGGGGGGAAAATGTTACATTTTTTTTTCAAACCTCCTAATATATTTGGCATCAGTATAGGCCCTGGGTGAAGGTTTGGGGGCGTTCTTAAATGCCAATAAATAACTCAGCAGGTCTCTAGGATCTCCAAGCCCTTTAACAGCATTGCAATTGAGTCTCGCAGCACCCTCGCGAGATAGGGAAGCACCATTATCCTCTTTTTTCAGATGGGGAAACTGAGGCACAAAGAGGGGCTGGAACTTACCCAAGATCACACATTTAAACCAGAGGCAAACTGGGAACAGACCCCAGCTGCCCTGAGTCCCCATACTATGCTTTAGGCACAAGTTCATTCTTTCCCCCACTTTGGTCTGAACTCTGCCATCAATACAGCACACATGTGGATCCAGGCAGAATCTGACCCTTTGCCTGACCTGGTGTGTCCATGCGTAGCAGGGAACTTACCAACCTATGTGTCTGCCTGTTATGGGAATCACCCCCACGGAAACCCATGGCCGCAAACGACCAAGTCGGAAATGAGTCCCCATCCTGCAAACGTCCTGACACCCTCTGTTCCCATTGCCTGTGCGGGGGTGTGGGTTCGCTCAGTGTGTGGCAGCATCCAGCCCTCTAGAAAGCAAAGCAATCTGCGATGCAGGATGTTGGGGATCAGTAGGAACCCCATCACAATCCCTAGCACCTTTACAAGGAAACAGTGATCCCTCCACCCCTCTTCCCCCAATACAACCGGGTCCCCCCTGTACCCTCACCCCCCAGACTGCAACCCCCAGGGCTTTGCTGGGGCAGCAGGCACTCCAGTCTCTTTAACGTGGCAGGAGAATGGCTGCATCCAATTTCCATCCGACGGCCACGTGCCACCTCTGTCTCACCAAGAATCAACCTCTCATTTGCAATTGGCAAGATGGCGCTTTCTCCGGCGGGGTTGGTGAGGGCACCAGGTGCCTTCCGGCAGCCCCAGCACACCACACGGGGCCTCCACACAGAGCCACATCCTTGCCTCATTCACAAGTTGCCCAGGGGCTCTACCGGAAACTGTCCTTCTGTTTAGTACGGTCCAGGGACGTGGAGGACGAGCTATTTCCATAAATTACCATCCTGTGCGGCTCTGGCATATTGAGGAGGCTCAGCACTTGCAGCAGGAGCCCGGCAGCATGTTAAGAGCAGCCTGACCTCTGCTTGTTCTGGGCCTGGTGAATTCACTAGCACAGGGCTGGGGGGAGGTATTCGCAGGTGGAGGAGGGTTAAACCTGCCCTAAGGGTTAAACTTGCCCTAAGGCAAGTTCTCCTGCAGCCCAGAGTAGCCAGGCAGATGGACAGACTAGAGGACACTCTTAGAACTTCCTCAGCCCTGTGCCCTTCAACTGCCAAAACCAAACCAGCCACTTCCACTGCTACTGCGGGGGGCATATCAGGAGCTCGGCTGCTGCTAGCAAATCATCAGAGACTGGGCTAGATGTGTGTGGGGGCGGGAGGGGAGGCAGGGTATTCCCAGGTGCTTCTGCTCTTCATCACCCAGCATCGTAGCTCCCATCTCCCCGGTCACCAGGCCGAGCCTGCTGCTATCCCCGAGGGTTTGTGTCTAACAGGGACTCTCCAGAGCTCGGGGCTGCAGTTTCAACCAGGCAGCACTAACAGCCAGCTTTAAAATCCAAGGATGAGAGGCCCTTCCCAGCGAAATACCCTTCACTCCAGCCAGGGCTAATCGGACGGTCTGGTGATTAAGGCATAGCAATGCCACCAGGACTCGTAAGTTCTCTTCCCAGTTCTGAGCTCACGCAAGTCACTGCCCCGCACTGTGCCTCAGTTTCCCCACCTAGAAAGTAGGGATAATTGAAATGACCTGCCTCATGGGAAGCTGTGAAGCCCAGCTCCCTATGCGTGTGAAGTGCTCCGAGGCCTCAGGCGCTGGGCACTGTAGAAGGACGAAGTACCTTTGCTCACATGTGCTCACCCAATGTTACACTAAAGACTACAGAGGGGACTGGGATTTTAATTGAGTATTGCCTTCCACCTCGGGAGGATTGTACTGCCCAGGTGCTCTAGATCAGATGTTTCCTGGGTCCCTTCATAGGGTAGCTAGGTATTCGGGCCAAACCTGGATCCTAATTGGACTCCTGAGGAATAATAATGTCATGCCTCAAGTAACATCCAGCCAAGGGATGCACACACAGCGAATGCAGATCCACGGCATCCCAGGAGGTAGCAAAGGATCATTAGCTCCAGTTCACACATGGGGAAACCGGGGCACAGAGCAGCCCAGTGGTCTCCTGGCAGGCCAGTGGCAGAGCCAGGAGGAGAACCCAGGACTGCCACTCCCTCAGGGGAGGCTCCTTGTCCCCAGAATGGGCTGACAGGATTCTGAACACCTACCCGGCTCCTCCTCCACACTGAGCAGTGGGATGTCATCATCGAGGTACGGGAGTGACCCCTGGCCTGGACCGGCTGCATCCTCCGAGGCAAGTAACAGGTCATCGGCAATGGGCAAAGTGCTCGTCTTCCCGCACTTCTGACTGCAGCTGAATGGGGAGGGGGGAGCCAAAGTCAGCAGCTCTGGGCTACGTACTGTGTGAACAGCTGCTGCCTCCTCTCCTTCTGAGAGGAGAGTGACTGTTCCAGTGACCTGCTAAGCACTCAACTGCCAAAACCAAACCAGCCACTTCCACTGCTAATGCGCCGGGGCATATCAGGAGCTCGGCTGCTGCTAGCAAATCATCAGAGACTGGGCTAGATGTGTGTGGGGGCGGGAGGGGAGGCGGGGTATTCCCAGGTGCTTCTGCTCTTCATCACCCAGCTAAGGAATTAAACCCAGCCGGCTGCTGTGCCACACTGAGAGGGAGGAAGGGGAAGGCGCACTGATTTACCCAGATACAAATCTGCATCCCCGTGCCCCCAGGGGCTGGGCTGTCCGGTCCGTCTGTCTGCAGGGCTTGCATGCCTCCAGTTCGCAGATTAGATCCTGGGACAAGTTCTCTGCAGGTGTAAGTGGGGGGAAGCTCCCTGGAAGTCAATGGGGCTGCACCCACTGATGCCAGCAGGGAACCTGGCTCCTCTGGTTATACGTCTGGAGTCACTCTGCGGCAGCCACCCTGGGTCTACACCAGCAGAAACGAGATCCAAATCCGGCCTTGACTCCCGGCCTGATCCCGAAGGTGGAGAATAAACCTCCCCTCCCGTAAGGGCGGAATCCTGCCGGCAGCAGAGTTCTGAGGCCAGAGCGTGCCCCTCCACTGCCCGGGGGCTGGAGGCGTGGGGGGCGAAGGGTGTTGCTAGGGGAGAGGGGTGTGTTTACACTAGGCACGCGACCGGCTGGGATGCGTGGTGCTTGCAGTGCTGGACAGGGCCTGCTGCCCACACGCAATGGTACTTCTGACGCATTGGTTGCAACACCTGCAGCTCAGGTCTGGAAAGGACACCTGACGAGGCTGCAGCTGCTTGAGGCAGCCGGTTGTGAACTCGATCCCGCAGTGCACTGTGGGCGGTTCCAAATTCCCAGGATACAGTGGCATGACCACAGCCACAAGGCGCACTGTGTCTGGATGCACCACGACAGCTCTGCCATGTGGACGCACTAACCCATGGCTAGGACAACCCAAGCGACCAGCTGCTCCCTGGAGTCAATGCCCAGGCTGTGGTTTCCTTGCCTGGCATGGGCAGGCTCCTGTTGGGGAGACTGATCAGCGGCAGGATGTGGACTCTTCCTAACAGCCCCGCGAGGACTCTCACCTGGCCTGACAGGAGCTCTCCAGGGGGGACATGTAGAGGGTCCATATTCCAAGAGCAGCCGGCATGGTGAACAGCACGGCCACCCAGCAGCAGGACACAATGAGCGACATGAAGAGACCAAAGTCATGCACGGCAGGGATCTGCAGAGAGAACGCTCAGCTAGGACAGAGGAGGTGGATCCCAGAGACCTTCCAGCAAGAGACCCCGCTAAGGCAACACAGGGAAGCGAACTCAAGAGGAGCCTGGGGGTAGGAACACTGGCCAGTCCATGCTGCCCAAAAGCCATGGAGCCAGCTGCCCCTGGTGAAAGCTGGTAGTCTAGGGCTCAGCTGATGAGTGGCACTTGATCATTTGGCATGGCAGACACTGCCCAGCGGTTGAGGTGCTCGCAGGGTGGGTGCCTACTGCATTGCTACCAGGCCAGGGGAGCTCTCTCGTGTATCTGGCCCTGGGCACATGCAGGGGAGAGGGACAGAGCTCTTGCCAGTGGCTCAGGGGAAGGCCTAATCAGATTCCCTCCTTGTGCTTGATGAGCACAGTGCTCCCAGGGACAGCAGCACCAGCGTGCCCAAAGCGGAGGGAAAACCTGGGGTGGAATATGCTGGGATTCCTCCCTCTGCAGTTCAGGCCCCAGAGCTCCCCTGTTTGGCTGATGGGACTGGAGTCTGGAAGGGACTCCAAAAAGTTCCCGATCTGTTTGTGGAGGGACGCTGTGATCCTTAGACATGCCAGCTCTGCTTCCCATTGAGCCTCTCTTCCCAGCTTGGGCTGGGGGAGCCAGACCAGGAGAGCCAGGCATAGATGACAACGTTAGCAACGTGCCCCATTTGCCTGCCAGGTCCAGCACATTGCACCTGCCACAGGCCTTGGGAACAGGAGTCCCAAGGACATCACTTGAGCTCCAGCTCCCTGCAAAGCTGTATGGCTCAAAGCCCCAGGAGAGCTGGCTTTGCCACAGGCCAAGGGCAACAGAGCTGGCCTGGAGGGAGTCAGTCTCAAGCGGGAAGAGCACACAAGGAGTATCTACATGATGCATCCGATGAAGTGAGCTGTAGCTCACGAAAGCTTATGCTCAAATAAATTGGTTAGTCTCTAAGGTGCCACAAGTCCTCCTGTTCTTTTTGCGGATACAGACTAACACAGCTGCTACTCTGAAACCTACATGAGCCTGAGAGCTCAGGGAAAGTCCCCCTCCAGAGCAGGCCCACGGTTGTCCTCTTGTGGGCCAGGGAACTGCTGAAAGGCCGGGGGTGATGTTTTCTAGCAGGCAGCCGTGACCTCAGGGAGGCCACTGCAAAGCCCTGGCGCACCTGTGAGAAGATGTTGGCAGCGTACGCCGCAGCTGTGGTCAAGGAGGTGAAGAAGGTGGCCTTCCCTGCCGTCTGGATGGTGTGGATCATGCGCAGCTGCAGGTCCTTCAGGTGGGTGGCTTGGCGGTACGTGTTTATGAAGACAAAGACGTCATCGACACCTGGGGAGGAGGAAAGGTGGGGCAGAAATGCCGCTCGCACTGGGGAGAGATGCATGGGGCCAGATCCTCAGTGGGCGCAAGGCGTCACAGCTCTGTTGAAGTCAGTGAGGCTAGACAAACTCACACCGGCTGTGGACCTGGCCCACCAAAGCCTAAGCTCACTGTCAAGCCTGCGCCTCCTGCCACGCAGCGAGGCAAGGGCAGACCATTCTGCAGGCTGGCGCGGGTATGGCAGGGCCTTTGCGTGGGGAGCAGCTGGGGCAGAGCAAAGGAAGGAGGCTAGGAAAGACTTACCGATCCCCACAATGACAAAGGCGGCCACGCCATTGAGGATGCCCAGGTACTGGACCCCGAACACCACGTGGTACAGGAACAGCGCCACCAGGCAGCTCAGCCCGATGCTGGCCAGGCCAAAGAAAGACAGGAACACTGCGGGAGGAGAGCGATGCTAGGAATCTCGGTACTGGAACTGCATGGGCTGCAATCCCTGTACTGCCCGTGGGGTGTGGGCACCTGGCCTGCTCCTGCCCCGGGAAGAGCTTTGACCTGACAGGGGGTATGTTGGTCAGGAGGGAGGGATTCCAGCTGGGGCAAGGCATGGTGATGTTTCCAAAGGCGAGTGGTGGTTTTGAGGCATCATGGGCCTGATATCCAGAGGAGCTGAGCACTCAACTCTCCTACGGGCATCAATGGGTGCTGCGGGCATTCAGCACCTCTGGAAATTAAATGCATGGAGTCTCAATTTGGGCACCCAAAGTCAGAGGCTGTTCTTGACCGGGTTGGCCTAAGTTGTCCCTAAGCGGTGGGGACGGTCTAGGACCCCACAATGGGACATGGAGCCTTCCACTTCCCACCAGTTCAACTCTCGTCCAGGTCAATAGGGAAACAGGCCCCGAGCTGGATCTCCGTTACATTGGGGTAAATCTATACGGGCTCAGTTGAAGTGAGTGGAGTTATTCCAGATTTACACCAGAGTTAGCGAGAGGAGAAGCTGCTTCTCAGTTGGCCAAATCCCCTCAAGGGAGCCCTTCGACTGCCCCCGCCCCCCAATCTCTGCCTTGGACAATTCGGGTTGTGTCTCTGTGGCCATGGGAGGCCCTGCTACTCTGCCTAACATCAAAGCTCGAGGCAGTGCATTCCTGAGCAGGCTGGAGAATGACCTGCCCAGGGACTCTCCTGGGGCCTGAGGCAGGGACTCCCATCAGGCTGCTCACTGCAGCCCTTGCTCTGCTTTAGAGCAGGGACGGAGAGTTTGAATGCAACCTACCAGAGCAAGAGGTGAGGATATAGACCAAGACTGCGATGCAGCTACTGCTGATGAAGGCCAGCAGCATGTCGTTACTGAAGGTCCTCCTCACTTCATAGTCAAACAAATCTGTCCCACCATACAGCACCTGCACTTTGCTGGGGTGGAGAGAGAGGCGGGAGAGAAGGCACAGAGGAGAATATACAGTGAGTGGGGCTGGAGGATCAAACCACATGCATCTCCTCCAAAACCAGAGGGAGGTCACGTGCGCGGATCAGGTCAGATTGCAAGGAGCGGTGGCCTAGGTTTGCATCAGGAGAGCAGGCGATAACAAAGAGCGGGTCTCAGATTTTTAAAATTCCTCCAGTGCATTGCAGTCAAAGGTGTTAATAGAGTTCTCGCTGTCAACAAACAGCTCTGGAAGCTTCCAAAGCCAATCCCATCTGGCATCTTAAATCATTGCTTATTATATTAAGCGCAGATGTAATAACTAGCTGGGTGCAGGCGGAGCCCGGGCCTGTGAACTGCTGCATGATTTACCAGCCTCTGCTGCTGGAAGCTGGTTCTGAGCAGAGGTAATCCGAGATAATTAAAACCAGGAATACAATAGCCCTGCATCACAGGAGCGTGCCTGTAATCCAGTCTTTTTGGGGGCTTATACACCCCCCCTTCCCTATTCCCCTCCCTGCTCCCCATAATTGCAATCCTTCCCCAGGCCCGTACTGAGAGGACTTTCCCACGGCTGTAGTTTCAGAGTTGACCCACACTGGCTGTATTTCACTTGGCTGATGAAGATCAGAGTCCCTGCAGGTCAGGGGTACTGAGATCCAGAGCAGCAGATGGCCAGAGATGGCTGAAAGCACTCTTCCAAGCCGCTGCCTGACCATCTGGGTCCCCGCGACCACGCCCCTGTACTGACCAGATGCATCCCCTCCTCAAGCTGTAGTGAGGTTCCCCCTGCAAATGCTGGAGCAGGCCCAGATCTGACCAGCTGGTTCCCAGCAGCACAGAACCCCAGGGAGACAAGCTCATGTTTACCGGGGCAAATCCTGCTCCAGGTAACACTCACTGGCTCTGTTAGGCTTAGTGGTGTTCCTCCAGCCTGACACGAGGAGCAAGAGGAGAGTCAGGCCCTTTAATTTGACTCATCCGCCCCTTTTACAGGCCAGTACATCATCAAGAGCCAAATTCAGACCCGGTGTGAACAGAGGCAACTCTGCTGAAGCCAGTGGAATTAGACTGGTGCAGGATGGATGCAAGTGACACCAAGATTAGCCCGATGTATCTGTATACACCTCCACCTAACTGAAGTGGGCCCTGCAAGGACAGCCTCACCTAGCACCAGGTTCTGCCGACAGCCGTATCTGTGCATACCCCCAGGAACCCCCCAGACTCAGGTCTTGCTCCCCACCCCCACAAGTTGTCCCATGGTAACCGTACCGGTATAGTTAAAACCGTACAAGCGCCCTAGTGTGGATGCAGTTATAGCCATATAAAGATGCTTATCCTGTTCGAGCAACTCCAGTATGGGACGGGGACTAAGGTGTACTGATGTGAGGCACCTTTATACTGGTATACCACACCATCCATTGCAGCTACTCCTGATTGAGCCCCTGGCAGATGAGAGCAGAATCTGGCCCTCTGGACTGGGGCACCCTTTGTGTGGGGGAGTAATTCTGCATGGCTCTTTGCAGGAACGGCTGCCCTGGGCTCACAAGCCGAACCCCATGCCAACTAGCACTGGCCTGAGGCATTAGGTCCTTGCACTGTCTCATGCACGTTGCTGGGGCCATGCAGTATTAAAGCAAACAGGAACTGTGTGAACCATTCATTGCCACATGCTCCAGCACCCGTGGCAAGGGTGTTCTGGAGGCCTGCTTTCTTTCCTTCCTTGTGCTGGCCACTGCCCAAGGGAGGAGACTACCCAGGCTGGCCAGTAGTCCGATCCACTCTGCCAAATCCTGCACTCCTCATTCCAACGCTGAGAAGAGCCTCCTAATCGGACTTACCCCGGCAGGGTTCGTGGGAGCATGGCTGCCTGGCACCTCCTGCATTAACCTCAGAGCCTCGCCCCCCAGCATCAGCGCAAAGAGTAACAGCTGAAGGTAGCTGGATTAACCCCTCGTGCACCTGACACGCCAGCGGCTCCTCTAATGTAAGTGACAGACAATCTCCCACCTCCTCTCCAGTCCCCTCCCTTCCCTGCCAGCTGGATACTAAGTCACCCAGTCCGTACACGGTCCTCCCGCCTCACCTGGTGGACTGCTTGGCCAGCATGGCCACGTAGGTGACCACGAAGCTCTGGAACTTGCTGCGCTGCTCGTCCCACCTATCCTCCACCGAGTAATAATTGGGCAGGGGGGCCCCGAAAAGGATCTCGCTGCGGAGGAGGGAGCTCTTCATGTTCTCTGCCGAAAGCCCCTCATCCACATACCAGTAGAACTCCGGGTGGGTCATGGCCAACTCCAGGGACCCTGCAGGAGAGACCAGCACAGAACCCTTTAGGTCAAGCTCTGCCAGCTGGGCGTGGCACATGGGGCCAGCCTGACGCTGCAGAGCCCCGCACGCTCTCGTCCTCTCTCTCATGAGAGAGCAGCCGGCTCAGGGGGATCTCTCCCATCCCATCCATCTCCAGCCTCTGCTCACCCGGCCTGAGAAGGGGATAGGCTGACAAGAAGGCTCACGGCTGTGGCAGCCAGCTTTGCTCCCCATGTCACCTGTGCTCGGTGCTACAGGGCAGCCACACCGCTATCAATCACAGCTGCTCTGAACAGGCGGCCTGGAGCTCAGAAACCCCCGGCCCTGTTACCCAGAAAGATGATCATAGGAGAGGCTCCTGAGGGCAGCGACCCACATCTGAGAAGCTCACAAGGAGAAGATGGAGCCAAACATTCCCAATGGGAGATGGGGGGTGGGGGGGGCATTATGGAATCCTGCTTCTGCCCCACAGCAATACTCTGCAGCCCCACGGGATCAGGATAGGGAAGCCGGGAGTGGCATCCTATAGGGTGGGCTGCACTAGCAAGAGTGGGACCCTACGCAGCATCATATATCACGCAGGCCAAAGGCCAGCGCTGATCGTAGGGTTGCCGTGGCCAATACTGTAAAGCGTGAGGCTCCTGCTCCACCCAACTCAGGTGAGGAGCTGGGATTCCCGTGCATGCTGAAAACACGGTCCTACAGAATGGAGCGTCAGTGCACATTTCTTCTAGGGCACTGCAACGAACTAAGCCGGGTGGCTCTGAGTCACAAATCTGTGAATTCCAGGCTGCAAGGAGTCCACAAGGCGGGCTCCGGCAGCAAGGCCCCAGGGCCTATTTTGGAGCAGGTACCAGGTAGCAGAGCTGCTGCTTGCAATGGAGCAGATGGAGTAAATCACTTGCCTGCTGCCCGTACGCCGCTCTGGCTGGCTTTCAATCGGCAGCATATGCCTGGGAGACAGATGGAAGCTGCTTCCCACAACCACATCCCTCCCACAGACTACCCATGATTCACCTCCAGCTCCCCTGAAACCCGCCCCTGCAGGAGGGGTGGCATTAGCCCTGCAGAGCTGCTGAGTGGAGTCAGTACTAGTCTCCCTCGCCCCCAGCACCCGCCTCCTGGTGGCGACTCACCGGGAGCATTTCACCCCACAGCAGCAGCAGATCTGTATCGGCCCAGATAGGCGAGATCTACACTCGGAGCTAGGGGGGCGATCCCAGCTGGTGTAGGCAGTGGGGCTGCGGTCACACAGGTAGCAGGCATGGGCTAGCTGGCCCAAGTACATACCTAGGGGGTCCAGGCGGGTTGGTACTCGGGGCAGATAGCCCTTGCTCCCCGGGCTCTTGCAGCTACACTAGTATGTGTAACAGGCTAGCTTGATGAGAGCCAGTGCGAGCACATCTACATGAGCTGGGAATCACCCCTGCCCCCAGCTCCAAGTATAGACGTAGTCATAGACAGGAGGCTCTCCAAGGCAAAAAGATTGTACAGGGCCTAGCACTGAGGGACCTGACCTCTGACTGGGATTCCTAGGTGCTACGATAATCACCAGCAGCGGGTCCAGGGCTCACTGTCTGACTTGGGGATCGGGCAGATGATGGAGGGGAGAAAGGGCCTGATTCCCCATCGCTCTGCACCTCGCACTGTCATTGACACCAGTGCAATTAAAGCAGAAGGGCACCCACTTTGCACTGGCGTTTGTGACAATACGAGGGGCAGGGCGGCAGAGGGGCAAGCTGAAAGGACTCAGACCCAGGGTCCTTGCCCAGCAGTGCAGGGCTTCTGCCAGGTCCCCATCTCAGTGGCATGACAACTGGTACTAAGTCTTGAAACAGGGACGAGAGGCCAAATTCAGAGTCGGATTCACTGATGCACTGACAAACCCACAAGGCCAGGGTGGGAAAACTCCAGGGGCATAACCACAGAGACTGGCTGGAAAAGCAAAAGGTGAGCCCCTTGTCCTAAAATCCTGAGCTCCCCATTCCACAGTCAGGCCAAGCCTCCCCCAGGGCAGATGGAGATCAGCACTACTCTATCTAATCTAGCCGGGCCCACAACATAGGTGCTGACCAACCATACAAGGAGACCCAGACCCGGGACACGCCTCAGTTCAAGTCCACCCAACTCCCTGGGCTCACCTTGGATGTCGGCCAGGTCTTGCCCCATGCCGTCGTAGTAGATCTTGCCTCCCCGTTCGGTGGGGAAGAAGTATGTCATGAGGGAGCTGGGAGGGGAGCAGTATGAATAGGAGCCCAGAGGAAGATCCTTCAGGACCTCGTGGGGCTTCCAGCAGAACTCCCGGAAGTGGGGGTGGTCCATGATCTTCCGCTCTATCTCGTGGATGGTGAGCAGGCGCTCGGAGGTGAAGATGTTGTTCTCGGCGTCCCCTCGGGCCAGGAAAATGAGTTCGATGCGCCAGTGGGCGTGCGTCTGGGTATTGGCACTGACGTAGGCGCTGGAGTAGTCCCAGTGCGGAGCACCCCGGGCGAGGCGGGAGGTTTGGTTCACCAGACTCCGCCGGGCCTCGGGCCCAGCAGGGCTGGTCCTCCCTCCGCCCACGGGAAGCGCCACACTGCGCCTTGGCCTGGCCCCACCGCCCAGCCGAGAGGCGTTGGGGTGGAGCTGCTGCAGCTGCTCGAAGATCAGCCTCTGCAGGGTCTCCGAGGTGAAATCAGCCAGGTCCCGGCGGTTCCGGCCCCACGAGCCGAACTGGGACTTGAGGGCCAGGGTGAGCGCATCGAAGCGCTGCGAGGACTCGTGGTTCCTGATCTCGAAGGCATTATAGGAGATGTCGATATCCAGGGTAGGGTAGTGGAGGAACATGACGACAGCCAGCGCAGCGGGGATGGCACAGCCCAGAAAGAGGATAATGCTGGCGCAGCATGGGTTGGTGAAGACCCAGCCAAGCACGCTCCAAAAGCCGGACGCTGGCAGCATTGTCGGCAGTGGCCTGGGATTCCACTGGCATTTGCCACACAGCTGGGGACCCTTGCTCCTCTTCCGGGGGCCAAAGGCAACCTCCTCCTCCTCCTCCTCGAGCCAAGCATCTTGGAACAAGGGGTCATCCTCAGTGTCCATGTCCAGCGCCTGCAGCGAAGGGGGAGAGAAATAGGAGTGAGCGGGGCACCCGCAGGGTGGAGAGAGAGCGGCAGGGAGCTGCGGGTGGGCCCACGGCACCGCAGAGGGGCTGGGGGTGGCAGAGGAATTGTCCCAGACAGCACAGAGTTAGCATCACAGCAATGACCTAGGCAGGCCGCGGTGGGGGAGGGATGGAGTCCCATGCTCCCAGCTCAGTCAGGCAGCAGAGAGCCTCTCTATTTTGATGCCCCGGCCTAGACCTTGCTGCTCTGTGGCTACCGCCGTGCCAACCCTGCCTCCTTGCTAAGCTCCCATAACAACCAAACGCTGGGACCCTGCCCAGCTCCATCCACACCAGGCACTTCAGACACAGATTGAAAGCGGCCTGCATCACTGTCCCAACTTCCGGGGCTTTGTCAGAGGGGCTCTGCCTAACTCCAACGGCCTCGGACGCAGACCAGGGGGAATCCTCTGGGCATGCAGCCCTCACCTGCATTGCAGCAGCTGGGCCATTTCAGTTAGCCAGCTCCACTTCGTGCCCGGGAATAGTTTATGCCGTCAGATGAACATTCCCAAGGACTCCTCGCACTAAGTCTGAGAACCCAGATATTTATAGCCGGGTTATGTATCTTTCCTGACAGCGCACACATGCACAAATTCATCCTGGTCCTTGGTATCAGTCTCCAGACCTTGCCGGCGCGGGGAACAGGCAGCCAGGCAGGAATCTCCTGGGCAACACACAAAAAATGCTTCTAATTTCCAGGAGATAATTGCAACACCATGGTCTCGGAGGGCGAAAGCATTGGGTTTGTTTACCAGCAGTTACATCAATACTTCAGCCTAGAACTGCCCAGCTTCAGGGCCCCCCAACTCCTAGCTGTGGGAGTCCGTCACCAGGGTTTACTGCTTGAATTTGCATCCCTTGCTATGGAACAACTGGAAGCTACAAGCAATCCCCACGGCTAGGGCTCTCTGGGGAGGGTGGGGCCTGCTCATGGTGGGGGCGGCGGGGAAGACAAGGAGAACACACCCTGGAGATGGACGGACACCTCAGGGCAAAGCTCGAGCAGGGGGGCTTCTTTCCATAAGGAAACTATTAGCATGGTGGTCCTTGGCCTCGCCCATCCTGGATCCCGGGTTAAAGAGAAGTGTGTTGGGACCCCCCCTCTCCAGCCAGCCAGGGAACCCTGGACACCTGGTAGAGAAGCCCAACTTGAGACCCTGCAGTCTAGCTATTTCCTCGCCCTTCCTTTCGGCAGCAAAGGCTGGACTCCTCCCCCTCCCTGCAAACTCCTCCCCCTCCTCCCCTCCCTCCCGGTCCAGAGCCACAAGCAATCTACCCCCAGGGGAGAAACAGCATCAGGCTTCTGCTTTAATGGGGCTCCAAACACCCGGGGGACTAACGGAAGCCCCCCCAGCTCCCCCCCCTCCCGGTGCCCTCGTACTGCTGGAGCCATGCCCAGAAATATACAAGTGTAGCAGCTGGGAGGCCAGAGGAGAGCTAGCTGTGGTCAGAGCAGATAGGAGTGCTGGGGGCGCAGCGGGGCTCGCAGGCTGTGGGAGTGCAGCGGGGATCCGGGCTGCAGGTGGCGGGGGCGTAGTGGGGCTCCTGGGTTGGCCTCGCCAGCTCCTACAGGATTTAAGCCCCCATTTTTAAAGTACAAATTAAGGCCCCAAACTCACAAACCTACTCAGCACCTGCATCTCCAGCCGAAGCTTATGGCAGCGGCGGGTGCTTGGCCCCTCTGGAGCACCCACCAAACACGGCACTCAGTCAGCAGCCACTTTCGAGAACGGTCAGTCCCCGGGGCTGTGAAGATCTCGCTGTGCGGGACTGAGCCTGCATTCAGGCCATACACGACAGCAGCTCTCCACTGGGCAATGCCAAGGGTTTCCCTAGTTCTGCTCACTGGGGCAGTCTGTGCAAAGGGATTCCAGCCAGAGCAGCTGTGTGGCATGGCAGGGGAGGGCTCAGTGCACGCCCCATGGTTTGGATTACAGGGCTAAGAGGGCCCCCAGCTGCTGCTACTGCCCAGTGCAAGGGGAGGAGAGGCACAAAGTCAAGAGGAGGGGAAAGGAGAGGATGGCGCGGAGCATCACTCTGAGTCCCGCAGCTCCCGCCCAGCAGCGGCTGCAATGGGGGCTCTGCACATCCGTTCAGCTGGGGCAGCAGGTACCGACAAGGCCCCGGGCGCACAGAACAGGCCCCTCATCCCCTGTGCAGCCTGCATCCCGTTCCCTGCTGCTGCGTCCGCAAGCTGTGGGGCATGTCCTGGGGAAGGAGCTGGAGAGCTGCAGGGCACAGGGATCAGCAGGGGCGGGGGTCTTTGCTTCCACGAGGAGAAAGCTCTAGAGCTGAGGCCATGCATCCCCTCCCCCATCCCACCAGGGAGATACAGAGGGACACGTGCTGCTTTCAGCCACACAAGCGTCCAGCCAAAGAAGCCTCCTCAGAGGAGTTGCCCCAGATTTACGGCAGTGTAACCTACAGGAGAATTTGGCCCAGAGTCCAGTTTTACAGGGACCTTCCCATAATGCTCAGCACCTCCCCGGACACACAGGTCGCGACTGCCTGGCCATTCCCCTGTAGCACACGATCCTACCCAGTTGGCCAGTAGCCCTGTACACTAGCCCACGCTCACATCACTGTGGGAGAAGCTACCCTGAGTCACTGCCCCAACTCCACTCCGGGCTCGCTCGAATCCTCCGTGAGGAGCTCCCGTCTCCCCCAACCTCTCCCCCCCACCACTCCAGCCCAGCCAAAGAAGCCACCAGCGACACTGGGAATTGTCACAACACATTAAATCCCATCTCGTCAGCCCCAGACGCCGGGATTGTTCCGCCCACCTGCCGCGTCTGCAGAGGGAAGAGTCTGCTCAGCAGCAACTCCCACGAGTACGCTCCCGGCCTGCCTGCCTCCACCAGCCTGCAGGGCCCAGCTCCCACCCTTGCCCCTCACTTTGCTCCGCTCTCCAAGGGTGCGGGAGCAGGGGACATGGCTGATGTCCGGACAGCCACAGAGTGTCCCTTTCCCCAGACTCTTAGTGCATATCTGAGGGTGCAGGGGGACTCAGGCCAAAAAGGGGGTCTGGAGTCTGCCTGACCACACTCTGCTCCATTTCCTCACCCTAAAAATCAGAATGCTAGTACTATCCCCAGGGGAAGGCAGCAAAGGGGTGTCTCGTTAGAGCATTCAGGAAGATCCTGGACGGGACCGAGGGAGTGGGTCTGGGTTCAGGATCAGCTAAGGGGTTATTCAATTTCCAGTGTGCACATTCCAAAAACAGGCACCCTTTGGGTTTCACTGCACATCCGTGCGGGGCTGCACGGGATTGAGGCCCTGGGGCAAAGCCAAAAGCAGATTAACAACGCTGAGCAGAGAGGCTAGCGTTGCTCAACATGATCAATTTCAAGCCAGGCCCCACCCAGCCAGTATTTGCGTACGGGTCCTGGAGATCTTGGGTCCAAATCCTGCTGATGACCCATGTGGAGACGATGTTAAAGACATGCAATTACCTACCACCACATTCCTTTGACCTCCCTTCCCACTGCCCAGACACCCACCAGGGCCCCCATTTCCCTCCCAAGGGATGGAAGTTCCGCAGGACCCAGCCAAGGGCAGGTACATAATTTTTTCAAAATAATCTTCATGAGAAAGGGAGGTAAAGAGCTATAATCATTCTGCATTTATTTGAGCTTCTGAGGAGAGGCAGGGAAAGCCAGTAATCCTAAACAAGAGTGCCTGTGCGTGACAAGAAAGGAAGAGGGGACACAGAGAGAACCTGAGATGGTAACAGTGCAGGAGGAAAAATAATCACACCTTCTTCTTTTCTGACCAAAGCCCAGTAAGCTGCAATTGGAGGCCACGTCTACACTACAATGTTCAGTCAACTCACGTTGCATCAGTGTGCAGCCACTGACTGTCTATTGCTCGGGTGCATGAACGCTTGGCTACTTACATCAGTGCTGTGGGTACTCACAAGCGGTTGTGTCCATGTAAAAAGCTGTGTACCATGGGTAGGTTTTCCAGCGTGCCCCATGCCGCTGGCTGGCACAAGCCTAGTGGGACACTTCCACAGGGCTTTGTGAGACGCCAGCAATTCGCCCAGAGATTTGCTAGGAACTGGGGGTCAAGTATGCACAATGCCACTTCTTCCATCCCATGATGCAGGGCATTGTGAGACAGCTGCTGGAAGACTGTTAGGGCGGACACTGGTACTGCAGCATCTACTCTTGCACCGTGTTGACGGAAGGAGGCTGACCATGCCCCAGTGTCATTCAGACAGGTGGTGTTATTTCCTCACTGTAATAGGGGGCTTATGTCAGCAGGAAACCAGTTTAGGCGGAAACACATGCACCACGAGCTGAGACAAGTCGATTTAGGTCGACCTACCTTCGTAGTGCAGATCGGGCCTGAGGCAGGATATCAGAAGTCAAGATCCCCACCCTACCTGTTGCTTCTAGCCCAAGTGGGGCTGGGAAGCTGCTTATAACTGGGGAGCTATGTTGTATCCCTGTCTCGGGACACCTCCTCTTTCCAGAGGTTTGGGGCCTTTATTAATGTAAATCCAGAGTCACTCCACTAAAGCCAATGGAGTTTCGGCTCCAGGATGACACACCCCAGTGTAAATGACATCGGAGTCTGGCCCCTGGGTGGGATCTGAAGGGAGTTGCCTCCGGGAGGTGGAGTGGAGGGGAGGGGAAAGGGCAGGAGGAAATAGGCGGGGCAGGGGCAGGATCTTCGGGGCCTAGCCTCTGCTCTCAGGGAAAAGGAAGGACCTGGAGGAGGGCCTGGTTGACAACAGAACAGGGTTGTTCAGTCTGACAATTCCTGCTCCTCTCTGCAGGTGGAGGGGCCAGCCATCGGGAGCGTTTCCCCCTCACTCAGCTCTGCACCTCCTCCCTGTTCTGAACTCCCTCCAAAGGAGACTTCACCACGGGTGCAGCTGCAGAGCCAGACGCAGCCCAGCCTCACCCCTGGGACTCGGCTCTCACACAGCCCCTCATCGGGTCACGCCTGGGTCGAAAGCTGCTCTAACCCCCGGCACTGCTCCAAAGAAGACGGGGAGCGTGGCTCCAAGAGCAGACAAACCCTGGGACAAGCCACGAGCAGAGAGTTCTGAGAGAACAGCATTTCCTCTGCTCATTACCATGCAGGGGCAAGCTCGCCTTCCCTCTGCTGGCTGCTGTGTTGTCTAGGGACTCCCAGTGCTCACATACGGCCGTGTTACCTTTCCTTTAGCATCAGCATCAAGCCAGCAGGCCCTAATCTCACAGCCCTAGTCAAAGCTGCCTCCTCCAGGGACTTTGCCTGCATCAGGATTCCAGGATCAGAGGACAAGGCCAGCTCTGACTGCCGACGCTGTGCAGAGAAAGGGCTGGCTTTCTCCCCCAGCCTTGCCCGGCACTCCCTGGCCAGCCATAGATCACACGCCATGCGAGTCGTCACTCGCCATCCAAAGAGCCACTTGCTGGCTGCAGTTACGCAGCTGCTGAGACTCACATGCGTCTCCTAAAGAGCGGACAGCACCCCGAGGCGGCACGAGTGGGACGGCAGCTCTGGGACCTAGGCAGCACTGGGAACAGCCAAGTGAGGCTGGCCAGCAGCTTTCCACGTGTTGGAAGGAAGGATGAAGAGGCACCAGCCAAACACGCCCAGACTAGGTCCATGTCTCTGGAGGAGATGAGGCACGGACACTGCCCACCCCTCGCGGAATGAAAAGGGGAATCTCAGGGGGACTCTCTCTGCCACGGCTGGCACCAGCAGGGATCTTCTTGGGGGGGCTGCACTAGAGACGGAACAAATGGGTGCCGTTGGGACCTTGATCATATTTGGGCTTGGATTAGAGGCCAAACCAGGGCTAGGGTTAGGTTAGGCTTCAATGGCAGGGGGCTCTCCTGGGCTGTCACTCCCCCTTCCAGCTTTGGAACAATCCTGGATCCCAAAGGGTGGCTGAACCCCCTGAAACGAGGAGAGGCGGCCAAGATTTGAGGACCCCCCTGCAGGCTCAGCTCCAGCTTGTCCTGTAGGATGGGGGGGGGGACGAGGAGACACGTGGAAAAATAAGTCGAATCCAAAAGCATGAAAGAAATGCCCAGACGCCAAACATCTGCCCAAGTTGCATGCTCCACTCTTGACCACGTAGCCAGGGCTTCTCTGCGCAGCTTGCTCGGCCTCAATAGACTGCAAGCTTTTCCAGACAGGGACCAGTCCCCTCTGCAATGGCACAGCCCAGACCCTTGTTTCCAGGCTGCATGTGGGAGTGGAGAGCTCTGGTGCCCTTCCCCAGGTTACACCATCCTGATTCTCCAGTGGGTTTTACACCAGGAATGTCCGAGTGCAGAGAGAAGCTCAGGAGGAATCAGAGTTGGGGGCCTTGTAGCCACGCACCCATCCCCTTTTCTACAGGGGGCAGGGGAATCCCTGAAAACTAAACGGTCCTACCATTGCTGCTTGGCACCAAGACACGAGGGATCACAGCTGCTGCCTGTAAAAACAGACACAAGCCGTCGCAAAGCAAATGCTAGTTCAATCTGCGGAGGAGGAAAATGCTTTTGTTCCCCTGGCACAGCGACCTCATTTGCAGGCCCGGATCTGCCTGTGAGCACGCCCTGCCCCACACCAGATGACCCCTGGGTGAAAAAAATCTGGTTTTCAAGCAGCTGCTAATCTGCTGAGCTGTTCTGCCACAATTCGCTCTTCCATCCCTCCCTCCCACAGCCCGCCCAGCACAGTCCTCCTCTGCGGCTGCCACTCACTGCACTCCCACGCAAAGGCACACTGCACAGGCCATGCCCTGGCTTTCAGATCGCCACTCCCACTGCTGATGCCCATTCTGGGCAGTAATTGGGAACCGGAAAAGGCAGCGTGGAAAGGGACATGTCCAGCAAGGGGACACAGGCAGAGGGGCCGACACAGAGCGTAGCGTTATTTGCTGTTGCTGAGTGGGGTCTCTTTGTACTTGTGATCTGAGCAACGTGATGGCCATTCTAGTCAGCCCCTGCCACTTGCACTGACTTTATCCAGACCCCCAGCTGGAGAGCACGCACAGTGTCAATTTCTGCTAACCCTCCGCTCCCAGATCCACCCTGCGGGACTGCACCATGGCAGAACCCCCTCACAAGTGCCAAGTCGGTGCAAGTCACTAGTAGAGGGGTCTAGCGCCCACTTGGACCCAGCGAAGCAGCCCGGGCAGAGCGCCACACAGTGGAGAGTTGAGCCGTGTGCCTAACACACTGGTCTGAACAGTGGCTGCTTCCCCACGCATTGCACCAGCTCCCCGGGAAATCACTGGGTGGAGATCTCGCTTTGCTTCTGCTGAGTGGGGACTATGCGTCTAACGTGCAGCCAACCTCACCCACCCCAGTCTCACCCAGACATGTGCTCATCTGCGGTGCCTTCCTCCTTCTGCCAACTAAGGGCCATTTGAGGATGGCGAGAGAGGGAGAAAGACGCAGGTTCAGCAGCACAGCTGAGCTCGGAGCGACGGTGCAGAAAACGATCTGCCCCAGGGAGCGGGTGGGGCGGGGATGAGTCCCTAATCAAGCAAATAAAAAGCCTTTGTGGTTCCTCAGCATCCAGTCCTATGGACCAGAGCCAGCCACGATTCAGTTCCATTCATCCTCCTGGGATGCCTGCCAAGGCTGCCAACATCAGGGAGCTCAGCCTGCCCCCTAGGAGGGGCTGGGACCGGCACATGGTCCTGAAAGGATCAAGAGCCTGAGCTGGTGTAAAAGGGCCCAGCGCTCCTGAAGATGGTGGAGTCAATCATGCAAACGGGCACCGGCTGAGGATCTGGGCCTGCATCTCACGCGAGAGCACAACAAGGGGACGTGTGTGGCCTGGGTTTGTGCTAGGCACTGCATAGGAGGGTGCCGGTTCATGACTGGGGATCCTAGGCACTACAGTAATGCTAATGTCAATTTGAAGGGGGGCCGGGAGAGAAGTCATGGTGACTGCTTGGACTCGATCTCCAGTTTTGCAGACAAATGGGCACCACAACAGGAGAAGCCAAGCCCGCACCATTGCGCTGCGCCCCATTCTCCCCTGCCTCGCCCCCAGGGCTCATCACCTGCACCTGAGCAGAGTGGGCCACGTCAAACGCTACCAGGGGGGTCTCACGCCCCCGCAGCATGGGCGTATGTGATGGCACAAGGGGCAAGGCCAGGTAGAACCAGGCCCACAGGTCCCTTGGGACCCGAATCCACTCAGATTGTAAAACCCAAACCTTACCGTTCTACCTGGGAGCAAGTCAACCTGGCATCTTGTTACCATTTACCAGGCTGACTAATGGGTTAATTAGTCATTTAAGGGGCTGCGGAGCAGGGAAGCACCAAGCCCTGGGTCATTTTTCCTATAGCTCTTGAAATCATATCCAACTCCCAGCATACAAAAAGAGGTTGGGCCAAACTGGAATCAGAAGAGTTTTAACAGTCACTGGAACGGGCAGAATCTGACCCTACAGCTCATGCCCCCAAACATCTGCAAGCACTTTCATTAATTCACACCCAGGCCCAGCAAAACCTCCATGATAAAGGATGATTTCCATTTGGCAAACTCTGGGACAAAAAGCAAGCCATCACCAAGTCAGGGAGAGGCAGTGACAGACAAGGAAGCTAATTATACCTGACCTGACTAATTAATGCCAACTTTCAGATTAAAAAAATCCTTGCTAATGTTCCATTTCAATTACTCGGTTGTTCCTTTTACAGGAAAAAGGGAACCGTGTGTACCAGCGAGACAAAAAGAAACGGAGACAGAGAAAAAGAAATGGGAGGGAAAGACAATTTCTGTGAAATTCGAGCTCCCGATGGACAAAATAATTAAACTTCACATTCCCAGACCCCCTGGGCAAAGCTTCCAGAGCCCAGCTAACCATTCTGCGGCTGAATTTGTATTCCTGAAACTTCACAGAGTTGCTACAGGAGTCAGCTTTCGGCCTCTTCGTCATCTAAATAAAGTCTCTATGGGGGGGCTTTGTGCCTTCTCACACAGCTTGCAAAATCAGTTGATCAGGTTCCAGCTCAGAGGAGCAGCCCCATCGCCATGCGAAACAGCCAGCAAAACCCTGCGTTGATGAGGTCCAGGGTCATCTCTGGTCTCCACTTCCCCACGCCAACACGACCATGGCTTGGTTAATTCATTAAGCCTCACAATGCCCTGTGAAGTAGGGCGGTGTCACCCCTATTTCACCCATGGGGGAAACGCGACACACAGAGGGGAAGGCCACATTTTGAGAGTGTCCCTAACAGGAGATACCAAGCATTGGATTTTCAGAAATGCAGAGACCCCCCTGGCATTGTGGGGCTCGGCATGGGTGCTAGCTGGGACATCCCCTGTTGTCGTTAATGGGGATACTCGCAAGCTTAAAGTCAGGCATGTGCTTAAGTAACTTGCTGAATCAGGGCCCAGGCCTCCTGTCTTGAATTCCTGTGCTGGTGCCACCCATCCATCCTTCCCCCTGATGTTGCAAGCCAGCCAGATTCGCTCCTTGTACCATACATAGGTGCTAACTTTTGGTTTTGCTGGTGGGTGCCCCACACCAGCTCCGCCCCCTCCCCCTGAGTGCCTCCTGCCCACTGCTCACTCCTTTCTGCCCCCTCCTGCCTTCATGGCAGTGAGAGGGGGAGGAGCAGAGAGGAGCGAGTGGCAGGGCAGCCCCACTCAGCGGCTGATGGGGGCGCAGGGCCAGCCGCTGACCAGCTGATTGGCAGCCAGCCCCCAGGCCACCAGAGCAGCAGCCCCAGCCGTTTTTTTTCCCCATGGGTGCTTCAGCCCCTGAGCACCCCCGGAGTCGGCGCCTTTGGTACTGAATCACGCAGATCAGTGACACGGCATTTATCAATGGTCTTTCTGGCTCTTTGCCTTTCCCTTTCCGTTCGCTCCAGATACTTTGGAAAGATGCACACAGCCCCCCCGGACACTTTACAGATCAGAACGACATCAGGACGCCCCAGCAGCACGCTGGTGTCGGAACTGCCATGCGAGGATGCAAACATGGGTTTGCTGGGAGAGAAGTCAGAGGAAATTAATTCCCCTGGATTTTTCTTCTTCTTTTTCTTTTAAAGGGGCCATCCTCTGCCATCTGAAGACCCCGGGAGGGGAGGGGGGCAAGACTTCACAATGGGCCATATGCAAGAGGGAAAGCTGACTAAACTCCCAGCCCTTCTTCAAAGAATGAAGCATACTCACACTCCTAATTAAGGCCTTCTCTTTCACACCAGTGACCATCTCTGTCTCACCTTTGCCCTCACTTTCATTTCCAGCATGCCTGGCACGCTGCATGGAAAGTTTTCATCCTGGTTAAAATCAGCACAGTTAGAGACAGACAAGGCCAGTTAGATCTAAGGTCTTGTCTCCACCAGGTAGAAAGGCCGGCTAGAGCATTTGTAGTTTGCAACACCTGTGATACACATGCAACTGCCATCCCAGTTGTCTTACAAGTGGTGATTGGACCTATTTGAAATTACACACAAAAATCCTACACTGAAAGAACAATAGGGTTGCCAAGTCAAAGCCTCAGAAGTTAGGAAATGCCAGAATTAAGGTTGCTTGTGTAACCTTAATTCATCCCCCTTGTGTGTACGCTTTGATAAAGTCTTTAATGCCATGATCACGTACTATTTTTTCTACGGGTTCTCTCCCTCAGTCAGGGTATTGGATGGATGGTGCTCACAGAATGAGCAGCAATTCAATATTTTGTTTTTCCACTGTGTGGTCCCAGGCCTTATTTCCTGCACGCTATTCAAACGCTGCTCTGGAGACAGAATTGTTAGTGTCTTCCCAGACTTTCCTTGGAGCTTATCACTGTAACATCTGAGTGCTTTGCAAACATGAATGGATTCATTTTCACAGTGCCCCTCTGAGGTGAGGGGTGGTATTATCCTCGTTTTACTGCTGGGGAACCGAGACCCACACCAATTAAGGTCAAAAGTATCCACTAATTTTGGGGTGACTAAATTGGGACACTTCGGACCTGATTTTTTCAGAGTACTTAGCGTGACATTTTGGGGGTATATCTGTGCCAATGAACCTCAACCAAGCATGGCCTATGGCATCCCAGAGCTGCGATTGCAGGGAAAGTCCTGTCGCCCCGGGCTGGAACATGCCCGGTGCAGATGGAATCTTCAGGGCAAATCTAAGGAATCTGTACTGAGCATGTGAGAACTGTGATTTTTCCCCTCCCCACAGATTTTATAACAGCCAAATGTGGGTGGATTTTCACAGGGACAGCAAAAGACACATGCATGACACAAAGCACCCGCCTACCAAGTGTCGAGTCGCTGCTCCAAAGCGTGACGTTGTGAGAGCTCTCCGGAGAAAGAGTCACCAGAGTTTTTTTTTAAAAAAAGATACATTTTCCCCCTCATTCTCAAGAACAGCTGAACCATTTGGACAGAAATTAAAAACGAAACAATAAATAATGATCCGCCTGAGGCAGACACTCGGCATGGAAAATTTCAGCCCAAATTATTAAAATCTCGCAGTTATAAAAAAATGAAAACAGGGTCTTATCATGGGAAGCATCAGACAACCTTAACAGGCAGTGCTATCAGCCCCACCTAGAATATCCTGCTCCAGCAGATCATTCACTGGACTACGAGTCAGGAGATTTGGCTTCTGTTCCCAGCTCAGGCACTGATCTGCTGTGTGACCCTTGGGCAAGTCCTTTCACCTCTCCTTGCCTGTCTTGTCTATTTCTGTGTCTGTACAGCTCCTAGCACTGGGGGGCCCTGATCTCCATTGGAGCCTCTGGGCACTACCACAACACAAAGAATAAAATAAAGGGCAGACTAGAATCCCACCCCCAGAGAACATTTTACACCTTAAATGACACTTGATCTTTGGAAATCAGAGGGAGGCTGGCGAAGAAAATTAATCATGTGTCTCTCTTGGTTATCGCACCTAATTATTGGGGGGTGATGAAACATAGCACCTTGGTTTTAATCATACAAACCCCCTTCTGCCGTGTTCGCTACGGGAGTTATTTATGTATCGTTTCATGCTAAACCCCAGTGTGACTCAGGCTTGTGGCCCATGGCGTAAGTCTACCCTGCGAGCCTCCCAGCTTGGGGGGACGGCCGTGAGTTAGGGGGGACGGCCGTGAGTTAGGGGGGCTTGCACCAGTGCATGAACAACAGCTGCGTGGACCCCGTGGCGTTGGCGGAGGCTCTGGCTAGCCGCACAAGTTCCGATCTGGGGGTTATGCTGGGGCAGAGCTATTTTTAGCACACTGACACAAGCCCCGCTAGCCCAAGGCTGTCTACCCCGGCTGAGAGGCTTGCTCCCGGCGATAGCGTCGACAGCCTTACAGGCTTCCACCCGGCCGCACCAAGCAAACGGAGCCGCCGAGGTGCTTCAGAAGTAACAAGCTTGGTTAAAAAGTTGCTGGGATTGGTGTCTGAGCCAGAACCCCTCACTGGGGCTGAGCAAAATGCTCAGCCATGTGTGCGGGGGGCCCGCAAGAACAAGCTTGTTAAGGGTGGGTGGATTTCAGTGCTCCGCTTTCTACCCCTCACGTTCCTGCGTTTAGAGCCACACCTTGGTACACCATTAAAGGAACAGCTGCTACATGAAAGCTGTGCAGGATTATAGCGAGGTGTGTCACTCCAGGAAGGAATCTCACACACCAAGACCCTCATTTGATCCCCAATTCCCCACAGCTCGCCCTCCACCCCCACCCTTGACAAGGCGGTGTGCTGTTGTCAGCCCCTCTGGTCCATTTATTATTCCAACCCATGCTCGCCGGCTCCCCAGTTTACGTCACCGTGGGCAGCAATGCCGTTCTTTGCTCAGCTGCCTCCTCGGGCATGCTTCTAAGCTCTGACCTAGCTCCCTGGCACCTGCTTCGCTCAGGGCTGGCGAGGGAGTACTGACAAGGGGGAGAGTGGCTGGGCATTGGCCTCTCTCTACAGCTCCCCTGCAATAACATGCTCTTTAATGCATGGTGACGCTGACAAGCATGTACTGATTAACCCCCAAGTTCCCCTTTTGAGAGTCTCCCCGTAACCTGACAGTAGGGAGAGCAGCCTCCCTTCCCCCCCCTCCAATATACCAACCACTTGCCTACCAACACAGAGGGTAAAGAGGAAAATCTGTGGGCCTGATCCTTGGGCGTAGACCATTGCTTTCCACTGTATCACCAGAATAATCAGCCCTTACACGTAGCTCAAGGAAGAATCACGCCAGTGTCAGGGACTGAGACGCAAACTAGGAGCCCTTTTGCCACTCAACCACTCTACTCCAGGCAAATGGAGGCACAGCAGGAGAACATGGGTATTCCTGGAGAAGGGAGGGCCTGGCCACGATACCCCTCCACCAAACCTGTGTTTTCACCCTGTTGTTTTCCTTTTCACGCTGTAACACAGAGCTGGAGTAACGGCCACAGTGTTGCTGACACTCCTGGTTTTATGGCGAGGTTTACTGTAGTCAGGGCTTTTCTTAAAGCCCCAGCTCCTGGATTCATGTGCGACTCTCAGCTTTCTTTTACACTTCATGGATGCAGAGAAAAAGCTGGGAAAATGTGACTGCTAAAAAGCTCAGAAACCAAAGGGCAAGAAGAGAGTGACCCTAAAATTTGTTACCAGCTGAAAAATCACGATTTGTAAAATCACACAATTTGGGGGGCCCCACTCCTGCTATTTGAATGCAAAGGAGAGCATTGAGCCCATTTTGAGCATTGAGCCCACCTCCTGATCAGCTCTCTGTACCAGTGGGAGGAAGCCCAGGATTTAGCTCACCAAAGTCTTCAGTAATCCAGTGCCACTGGGGGCCAGCCTGCACGGGGGCTATTTGTACCGGCATAGCCACACCGCGGTGCAAATCCCTACCGTAGGCCTTGTCTACGCTATGGGCCCGACTGTAGCGGTACTGCAAAGCGGCATGGTGCAGGCCCTTCCTACCTCGATGTGAGAGGGTTTTCTGCTGCCGTAGGTAATCCACATCCCAGAGCAGCAGCAGCTAGGTCAACGGAAGACTTCTTTTGTAAGCATAGCCACATCTGCACCAAGGCTGGGGTCAGTTTAACGATGGCACACAGGGGTGTAGACTCACGGCACAGGTGTAATTCAAGGCTTGCAATGGAACTGCTTAGCCTGGCATGACACATTTACACATCCGTGTAGCTACACTGGTACAACAACCCCCAGAACAGGCCTGCCCTTCGACTTCAGCCATTGCCTCAGTGGAGCAGCAACCCAGCCTCACACACATCAAGGGTTTCTTCTTTCCATTTGAGACAGCTAGCCTCTACCAGTTCCACGTGCCCCCTTTGCTTCCCAGGCCTGGAAGGCATGAGAAAACAGTAACCTGTGGAGGGAGGTGCATACGAGCCACACACATCAGCCATCCCTCATTCCAGACACAATTTAACCTCCATTCCACATGGACTAGAAGGTCTCACTTTTATTGCTATAATTTACTGACACCAGAAATGCCAGACTCAGACATTGAGGTTAGAGGGAACGTTATCTGTGCTAGAAAATTGATCCCAATGGCACTTGAACAGCACTCAGCTCTTCCATGGTATTTTCCACCCCTAGATCCCAAAGTGCTTTGCAAAAGGGTGTAAGTGTTGTCATAGCCATTTTACAGATGACAAAATGGAGGCACAAAGAGGGAGCAGTGAGTTTTTTGAGTCTCATAAGGCGAATCTGTCTGTGGTAGTTATCTGCTCCCCCAACTGTAGCATCTGAGCACCCCACAGTCTTCAATGTAGTTATCCTCACTGTACTCCTGAGAAGTATAGAAATGCTACTACCCTCTTTTTACAGAGGGGAAACTGAGGCACCAAGTGGCTGAGCTGCTTGCCCAAGGTCACACAGGAAGTCTGTGGCAGAACAGGAACTGAATGCAGTTCTCCGAAGTCCAGGACTAGAGCCCTAATCCCTGGCCCATCCTTCCTCTCAACTGCCCCAATAATTCTCGTGTCCCTGTGTAACCCACTATTCAGTGCATGTCTGTGGTACCACCTTCTACTGGCTGGTCCACAGAGGATAAGAGTTTCCTACATCTACCAGGTGGTGGAGTTATCCCTTGAAGTCAAGTGAAGAAGACTCATGCTTTTAGTGCTGAATGCATTCCTGGATTCATTCCCCAGTGACCCCTTATCATAACAAATCACTACAGCTGGTTTGGGGATCACTGGGACAAAGCCTGCTCTCACTGAAATCAATGGGAATGCTCCCTTTGGACCCAGGAGGGTTCACAGAAGCCCTTTGGGCCCAGGAGGGTTCAAATCATTTAGGTCCTCGCAGCCTGCAGGGCAGGATCTAAGTAGGCACACGTATCCCCTGCCGGGCTGCCCTCCCCCTTAGAAATGTATTCAGCCAGCTGCTACTCTCGCATGGAAACCTGACACTTCCAGAATTAGATTAATTAGCACTAATTTCTCATTTTCCCAGGATCAGTGAGAAATCTGGAAGCAGAGGCATAAAGCCCAGAGACTGGAATGTCTCCACCACCACAACTCTGGCCAAGCGCGGGAGGGAAGCAGCATCATGACTAACCGAAAACTTCCCCAGGGATGGGCGGGGTGTGGGGGGAAGAGGGTGCTTTGGTGCTTAAACTGCACAGCTGCAGCTGCCCTGCCAGGACAAGGGCTTAGAGTTCCAGCCCACTGTACCAGCCATGCAGAAACTCACATCAAGAGCTCCCACAGCTCAACGGCCACATCCCTTCAGACCGTTCGCACGGGGCCGACGGAGGGGATAGACTGGTAGAATGAGCAAACACGCGTTCGTGGGGCCTTAATCTCATTTAGAGCCCAGGATCCTTCCAATGCAAACAGGGGCCACTGCAAAGAGGTATTCCCCAGCCTTGGCCTGGCTGGCAGCCGAGAGAGGGTGACCTGCGGCCGGGTGGGGTGGGTCCTGGGCTGCAGCACTGTGGAGGGTGGGTGCTCCATAGGGTGCGGGAGCTGCCGGCAAGGAGGCCTGGGCTGGGCTGGGCTGGGCTGGGCAGGCAGATGGAGAAACAGGATTATGCTCCCCCTCCTATACCCCCCCACCCCCGATTTACACCCAGTATCTGTTGCTGATAAGTTTGTATCGATTCCCATTAGCATTGTGTCACATGCTTTCCCCCTCCACCCTGTTAGGGGTGCTGTGTGGAAGGGGAAATCATCCCCCAGGGAGCACAGATTCTACAAGAACTGTGCTGACCACAGGCCAGACTGTGGTAGAAAAATGCCCCTACCCGGATGGGATGGGACTCCGCTGATCTGAGATCAGCCTGGATCTCCCTGTCAGGCCAGTTCTGCAGGGGACAGATAACCTCCCAGCCTCCCTTTCTCCCCTACCACACACACACACAGGATTCAAGGGAAGTCTCCTAAGTCCAGCCTCATGGAGTTTTCCCCTAGCCCCTATGAAGTGCAATGACCCAGCCCAAGGGAAATAAACAGAATATACCACATGGTCGCCGAGGGGCTCTGCCCATAGGATGCATCCCACACACACCCTCACAGAGCCCTTCATAGGCTGAGATGCTGCTTCCCCTTCTTATTTAAGGCCAGAGGCAAATACTGCAGTTCTCCAGGGGATGGCCTTGTGGCTAAGGCAGAGGAGTGAGAGTCCAGGCAGATCTGTGTTCTCTTCCTGACTCTGCCACAGGTTCTCTCACAAGGCCTTGGACAAGTCATTTAAGTGAATGTGCTGCAATTTCCACCATCTGTCAAGCCTGACATACTTGTGGCTCTTTAAATTCTATCTGTTCAGGGCCGGCTCCCAGCTGGTGTTGGCCCAAGGCAGCAAGGAAACCAGCTGGCTGTGCAAGGTTCAGACATGGACAACCTGAGCTCCTCCAATTCCTACTGGAGCCAATGTGAGCCGTGGATGTCAGGTCCCTCGGGAAGTCAGGCAGATGTCAGGTCCCCCGGTTTGCCTCAGCAGACTCACTGGAGCCAGCCCACAACTGGGACAAGAGGAGTGGAAGGGACAGAGGCAGCACTGGTGGGCATGGGTCTGACCCAGAGCACACTGAAGTTGATGGGATATATGGGGCCAAACTCATCCTGCTGGAACTCTATTGACTTCACTGGAGTTGTCAAGGGTGAATTTGTGCCAAAGATTTTAGGTCAGTAGGGATGTCTTAACCCAGCAAGTTATGAACCACAGGAGACAAAACAAAGAGAGGCTTTTCCAATGGAAAGGTCATCCCGGGTTTACTATCAGTGCTATTCCAAGCCTAGCTCTCAGGTACCGGGATCTAAACAAGGTCCAACTCTTTGCTGCGCCAGGTACATGACGAACTGCTCTGTGAACTCCAGAGTAACTACACAGTGACTTTCACAGAGGAATTCACTCTGTGTAGTAGCATCAGATTTACAAGACGGTAGCTTCTTATCTACAGATTAAGCAGTTCCATCGGGAATAAAACGTTTACCTGCTGATGTATCGTGCTCCTGAACAGTGTTTTATTGCTGTGTATGATGCTGCAGAATTTTTATCTCACTCTGTGCCTGGGTGTATAGACACTAGTGACCAAAAAGAAAGAGCAACACCAAAGACCAAAGCCTCTCTCCAAGAAACACGCATGACCCACTAGAGCTGAGATGCGGACTGGTAATTAGGGGTTGGGGGTGGCTGATCTCAGAACTTTGAATTCGACTGTGTAAAAATGATGGATGTCAACCTGCATTGCTGATGCCAAAGACACTTCAGTGGAGGGAGTAGAACTCCCAGAAATCTCTATTTAAACGCATGCATGGATCCCCATACAAGTCTGAAACTAGCTAGAGTACAAGCCACTGCAAAAAAGCCCAGTGGGTCTGGAGACCCAAGCGTCTCTCTCTTCCACAGGCCCAGTACCAGGGCGTTCCGAGCCTGCAGCAGCTGGCAGCAAGCACCAGAAAGAGCAGCGTTCTGCCTGCTTTAAGCAATTGCACAAGCTCTACAGAAAAATGGATTTGGCTTTCGAAACAAGCTTCGGCCTGGGTTGTCCAGATTCTCAGACCCCAGTTGAAATGGAGTCCACTGTTTTAGTGAGTCCCTTTCATGCTCTTGTGGGCCTGTCTCCGCCTTTCCATTTCAACTCACCCAGAAAAATCGGCTTGGAGATTAAACTCTGGCATGAGTTGTAGGTGGGAGAAAGACTGGGGGAGTGGGAGGGAGAGGGAGGAGAAGAAAGTTTCAAGAAAAATTGTTTGGGTTGGTTTTGATTGACGAGCAGGAGGGAGGCTTGCGCTTCACTTCTCTTTCACTTCAAGCCTTTTAACCCTTCCCACAGGGTAGGGTTCAATGGCAAGTCTGCAGCTCCCTCTTCCCAGGGAGGTTGTTTGACTTGTTTAAATAAAGAGAACAAAAAGCCCTTCCTTTGACTCAGGGAGGTGGGGGCTGCACGTGTGGCTGTCCCCTGAGTAAGGGGGAGAATCAGGATTTGTCCAACTCTCTCCATAGATTCTAACCCAGCACTCCAAAGCAGGTCACTCAACGCCAGGTTACGACAGACGAGGACCAGCCAGCACATCGCAGCTCTCTCTCAGAGCAGCCAACACTTCACATTTCGAGATCACATCCTCTTTTACCAGAGGCTGTGCAAACCTTTCACTAACACCTATTACATTTCGCAGCTCCCTGGGGAGGTTGTGAAGATTACACCCGACTTTACACATTAATAAATGAACGCACGAGGGACTTGCACCTGCTCTCCCTGAATTCAGCCAAAGCTTCCATCGACTTTAGTGAGAGCAAGATGAGGCCCAGCAGCCTATGGCTCAAATTATCAAGTAGCCCCAGATCCCACCTGCCTCAGTTTTAGGGTACCCAATTCAGGACCTCGGGCCTGATTTTCAAAAGCAATGGCATCCATCGCTCCAGTGAAGGGAGGCCCAAATTGGGTACTCCACCAAAAATCGGAAGCCATTTTTGATCTATTGACCTATGTGATCGGCTCAAGGTCACACAAGTTGGTGGCAGACCCTAAACAGCAGCCAGGGATCCTGACTCCCCTCCAAAGCCCAAGCACAACAGAGAGTAAAGCAGTAATTAAGCAAAACCTTGTGATGCCTAGACCCAGATTTCCTTCTTTGTTGTCATTCTGCAAACCTAAGGGTCTTTTCGCTACAGTTTGAGGGGAGCTGGCACAACTCCAGCTATGTATTTCTGTAGCTAGACTGTGAAAGAAAAAACATTGGGCCAAATGATCCTCAGATTGAAAGTGCCATGAAAATGCAATGTGTTGTTATTTATTAAATTCGCAGCTGGCATAAACAGGTGAAACTCCATTAAAATCAATGGAACTGTGCCCACTTGTGCCTATATCCAAGCTGGGCCATGGCATGGATAGAGACTTCCATTCAGAGGGAGGGAGAAAACAGAACGGGAAGAGACGAGCCCATGCAAAGGACACGACGCAGTCACATGACAGTCAGCAGCTGATCAGATCATTCTACAGGTATCGTTAGGGCCGGTAATCCTGAGGAGCATCCTGGCTGGGAGAGACAGTCGCTCAAAAGGAACACCCAGCATCCCACCTCTCAGCAGCTGCACAGAACCGCCATGGGCAGCCTGGGATAAGTCCAACCAGAATTCCTTCGCCCACAGGTGGCAGGCTGTGAGAGACACAAGGCCTGGTCCCTCATGTTAATCCTTCAACACAGCAGCAGTATGGCCAGTCAGTACTCTCCTGATATGTCTCCTCTTCCTCCACTACAAACACCCTGCTGACGCAGCAAGGAGGAAGCAAAGGCAGAGGATGGTCCTGATTCTGATAAGACAGACAGCCCATGTGCTGTCCCCTCACTCCCATGTATGAACAGTGGTGTGATGTGGATCATGACCACCCTCTTCCTTTAACAGCACTGAGCACTGTACAAACCATTTCTCTGATTAATTCCCGTCAGCAAAAAGTATCATTATCCACCTTTGCAGGCAGGGCAGGAGTCTCAGGCAGGGTTGGTAGGTGGCTTGCCCAAGGTCAGTCAGGAGAGCTGGGATTTGAACTCTAGACCCGTGGACTTAATTAAGAGTACAGAGGGCTCTTCTACTAACTACACAAGTGCCAGGCAAAGCCACGCTGGGAAGGAAGAGAGTGGGCAACCGCAAGCAGACGTCACTGACACCCACAACTCAGGACTCTGCTACACAGTGATCCACCGGCTGGATCCTGAGCTCACATATCCCACGTAAATCCAGAGTGACTCCACTGATGTCACCAGATCTACACTGGAGTGAGTGAGATCAGCATCTGGCCCCAGGTGCAGTAACATCCAAGCCCTCGAGGCCAGAGTGTGCAAATAAACGATTCTCACCTCTGACTCCCCTGCACGAGGAAGCGGCTATTCGGAGTGACCAGCAACTTAAAAAAAGAACAGACAACTGTCGGAGCCTCTCTTTTTGTCCCCTGCACGAACAGCTGCCTCCCCAGCGTCTATGGAACGTGAACTGCCTTCAGTTCAGCAGGAATGTTCTCTATTAACAAGGTTTGGCAGAGATCAGAAATGAACAGTGCCAACTCACGAGTCTGATGCCTTAAGGCAGATGGTGGGGAAAGTATTCCAGCCCCGCTTCCCCCACCTCCTCTCCCCGCAAACAGAGAACTCTAGGCAAGAATAAAGGGGGCAGGTATCCAAGGTTACAGCCCTCTGTGGAATCCTAATGTCCGTATCCAACATCGAACATACGCGGGGGCCCCTGGTCTGCGCCATGCACCCTCTGCTCTGCGCCTCGGGGCCCATAAAACCTGGCTTCTCTCTACTCCTGCCAGGCCTTTGGGCTGACTGCAAGGGCACGGGACCGCTTAGAGGCCTTTGCTGGGTGCTTTATTCACCCTCAGCTCAGGAGGGCGAGGCCCTACTCCTCTCAGGACAGACGGCAAGGATGCAGGTCTGCTCCCACCAAAGGCAGTGCGGTGATGCCAGTGACCAGGGGGTCCGAGTCCTGCATTTGGGGAAGGAAAACAAATCAGGCAGCACCCAAGCTCCTGCCTTCTTCTTTGTCCAGCTCCTGATAATCCCAGCAGGACAAGGACACACGCTGACCCCTCACGCGGGGGGACGGTGGAGGGGGCAGGATGCGCAGCACCTTCAGCTTCCGCCGACTAAAAACGCTGCTAGCCAACAGCCAGGAACTGCGGGATCCAGCGGGAGCAGAGCACGCTGCGCTCCCAGCACAAAGTGGGTCTGATCCTGCTCTCGTCCAGTCAGCTGGATCTTGGCTACTGACATCAGGAAAGGCAGGCGGGGGTCCCTCAACTACATCCTGCTCTGTCTAGGAGGTGCTGAGCACCCAGTGACATACAGAGGAGTTGGGAGTGCTCAGCACCTCAGGGATCGAGTCCGTCATTCTACATTAATCTGGTCGCAGAATGTCTGGCTCTCTTGGGGGGTTGACTAAGGTATTTCAAAGGCACTGTGGGATCCAAGCTCAAACCCCCTTCCTGACTGTACAGCGCTGTCAAGGGGAGGTATTCTCTGCTGACAGCCGAAGGTGGCTAGGGAGGAGTGGGTGAAGCTGCCTCCGAGATTAGAGATGCACAGAGCAGTGCCACCTACCGTTACAGCTTAAGGACGCAGAGCTCCAAGGTCAGGAAGGTATAAACTCCAATCAACGGCTCTTAAATCCTAACTCTGCTGCTTGTCCCAGCTGCTGTCTGGGTAGAACCATTTACTCCAGAGACCTACAGAAAATAAAGCTAATCCACATGCCTTAATAGACAGAAGCGCAGGCTGGCGAATGCAATATAAATAGCTCATACTCAGTAATAACCATAGCCTGCTGATTGTCATCTTCCCATCCCATGTAATTCTACTCAGCTGGCCACTCTCTCACTCACCCAAGGACCAAATTAATATCACAATGGAAAAGCTGGATGTTTCTACATAACCAGGCCAGAAATGAAGCAAGGTTCGACTCTTTCATCTCTGATGAACAGTAAATCACAAAGCTACAGCTGTCTGTGGTGCACGGAAGCCAGAGTCTCTTCCCAAATAGGGACGGGCAGGAGGAGATGTGGTACCTGTTTGCTCTGCCAGTTCCCAGAACAGCACCATCACACGCCAGCTGCAAAGCCATAAAGCCAGAATCACACCTACACACCATGTTCCTTTTCCCCAAAACCACTGACAGCCCCATCAAGTGATGAGCCTCTGTCATACATATAAAGGGAAGGGTAACTACCTTTCTGTATACAGTGCCAGAAAATCCCTCCTGGCCAGAGGCAAAACCCTTTCACCTGTAAAGGGTTAAGAAGCTAAGGTAACCGCACTGGCACCTGACCCAAAATGACCAATGAGGGGACAAGATACTTTCAAAGCTGGAGGGCGGGGGAAACAAAGGGTTGTCTGTCTGTCTGTGTGATGCTTTTGCCAGGAACAGATCAGAAATGCAAGCCTCCCAACTCCTGTTAAGTTAGTAAGTAATCTAGCTAGAAAATGCGTTAGATTTTCTTTTGTTGAATGGCTGGTAAAATAAGCTATGCTGGAGGGAATGTATATTCCTGTTTTTGTGTCTTTTCATAATTTAAGGTTTTGCCTAGAGGGATTCTCTATGTTTTGAATCTGATTACCCTGTAGGGTATTGACCATCCTGATTTTACAGAGGTGATTCTTTTACCTTTTCTTTCATTAAAATTCTTCTTTTAAGACCTGATTGATTTTTCATTGTTCTTAAGATCCAAAGGTTTGGGTCTCTATTCACCTGAACCAATTGGTGAGGATTATTATCAAGCCTTCCCCAGGAAAGGGGGTGTAGGGCTTGGGGGGATATTTTGGGGGAAGATGTCTCCAAGTGGGCTCTTTCCCTGTTCTTTGGTTAAAACGCTTGGTGGTGGCAGCATACTGTTCAAGGACAAGGCAAAGTTTGTACCTTGGGGAAGTTTTTAACCTAAGCTGGTAAGAATAAGCTTCGGAGGGTCTTTCATGCAGGTCCCCACATTTGTACCCTAGAGTTCAGAGTGGGGAAGGAACCTTGACAGCCTCTTGCATCTGATCTATGGGGCCATCATGAACCCCCGAAAGGGACGGCACCAGTGTTATCCAGAGCCACCTCTATACCCTACCATCCCTCCCAAAAAAATAAATCTGTGTGCTACCACCAGGTGCTTTTTCTCCCCACTTCTGAGCTAAAAAGCAACTACTTCCTCATTCCTCCTCCTGCCTCCCTCCCCCCAGCTCTGGAATGCTGTTCTCACAAGTGAAATGGACATGCTGGATCTCTGTCATGAGCCTTCTAGGCAGACATCCAGGCAGTTTTGCTGCCCATTAGGGTTTCAGTCTCCAGCCCTTTCCATTCCACCCTCATCACCTTGAAACAGTGGGACAAACCCTGACCCCATCAAAGTCTGCAGGGGAAAAAAAATCCCACAGTTCAGCCTGATAGTGAATCAGAATCATCATAGCTCTCCTATGGGGCCTGAAATGTGTGTGTCAACGTTGCTCACCACGGAGACAATGAGCCATAGGGCAAAACGGGCCATTACCCACAGGAGAAGCAAGACCCTGGATGTACTCAGACAAGCAGGTATCTAGCTACCTTCATTAGCAGATCCCACTCCGGCCACAACAGGTTTCCAATTAATGAAACTGTTGCATTGCTTTTGAACAAAGCCACCCCCTGCCATCACCAACTCAATTAGCTATCTGCAGAGAGCTGGCACCTGGCCAGAAATGGGGCCCAGGAAGGGACTGGACTATGGACTCCAAGCCTGCTGGACAAGCCACAGAGTTCAAGGCCTGTGTCTTGTGGACCTCCAGGACGGAAGCCTGAATGGGTCAGACCATAGCGTTCAGAGATAGTGTCCGATGGGCTCTTCTATCCCCAGACCACCCAATCCCACTCCCACTGAAATCAATGGCCAAACCAGCTTCAATGAGAGCAGGAAGAGGCTCACAGACAGGCGTCTTAACAAAAAGGCCAAGAGAAGCCAGCCTTGCATTGTGAATGGACTTCCTCCACAGACAACCCCACCGCCTTCCAGCTGGATGGAACATCTGTTCAAGGCAGTGCGACTAAACTGTCAAACCACCTGAGAGTCACCGTTCTCAATAGCTAACGCTCCCACTCAGGGACCAGATCCTGCTGTCTTCACTCAGGCCTAACTATTGGAATCACTGGAAGTTTTGCCTGAGCAAGGGATGGCAGACTCAGGCCCCAAATTGTTCGTTTTGATCCATGCACAGATGAATGGCTTCATTGTTACTCTATTTTCTCTCTTTCTGAAGCAATTCCAAACGCAGGGGGATTAAGGACCCTGGAAGTCTCTATACTGCTCATCTGAGAGCACATTTCCTCCAACAACCCCACAGGAGCTCCGGGAGTCTGCCAGCACAAAACAAGCTAAGGGGCTGGACAGCTTGGATTATACAATATACTGAGCGACAATCCAGTAGAGATTTGTTAAACAAGTAAAGGAATATTGGGAAGCAAACCAGGTCCACAGGTGAGCCCCTTTCGAAAGGGTTGGCTGTTCTATTCAAGAGGAGACACAGAAAACGTATCCAGCCCAAACCAGGTCTATGTCTTCTCCCAGATCAAATAAGATGGTCAGGTAGGAACTAAGAATTCTAGGTTTCTACATCCGGGGGGCTCTGGTTTAAAGAATGGAAAACAGTCGGTTAAAAACAGTCTATTCTTTTGGATCCTTTTCCAAACCCCGTTGGGCTCCCTAAGAGTCATTCCACGGCCTTGGATTCTGATTGCTATTATTGCAGCACTGACACACCCCAACCAAAGTTAGGATCCCAGTGGGCCAGGCCCTGGGCTCACAAACACTCACACGCAGTAAGAGACAGTCCCTGGACCAACAAGTTCACAATCCAATTGCCTTCAGAAGGGTCCCTTACCTGGCACTACTTTAAAGGGGCAGAATGTACATATTTTACGCCCCAGTGCAACAAAGCCTCTAAGCACATGCTTGAATCCATTCTTATTCATTAATGCACGTGCTTAACTTCAAGCCCCAAGCATGTGCCTAAAGTTAAGCATGCACTTACGTGCTCTGCTGAACTGGAATGGAGTGCAGAGGACCAGGGGCTTCACTTCCAGCGACAAAAACAGGCATAATCCAGCACTGAAAAAGTATGCAGCTACAAAAAAGCAATCATGTTTTCTTGAGACAACCTAATATTTCACCCACTCAGATGCATTCTTTTTTCAGCCTTTATCCAGTGGCTGGAGCAAGAATCTGATCTGCTTTTCCCCCCTCAATGCGAGTTTTTAACTCCTCTGAAGGGATGCTCCAAAGGACTAGACTGCTTCTATTTTTGTCGCTGGTTTAGCATTTTTATTTATTTATTTCCCCCCCATAGAAAAGGCCCCGCAGATCTTAAGTGGCCAAAATTATATATTTGTGGCTTGTTTTGACAGATTTTTTTTAAAAGATCTGTATCCCCCCCCCCCCCCCGTTTCTGGTATAGCACTCTGGTTACTCATTTGTCTTTATATCTTATTCTGCATGACTCAGTGTGAAGCAGAGAGCTCAAAAAAAAAAAAACCACCTTACCTCACGGTGCTGCAGAGGTGTATTCATGACCGCCCCATGTACCGTATCATCACCAATGATCTTACCTTTCTGACCTGGGAGCTGGTGGTTACTGTATCTAGCCACATCTAGATCTTTAACACATTGCCTTCAATACAATGACTCCATGCTCATAGTTAAGCACATGCTTATGTATATTCAGAATCAGCACTGCAGACCTCAGCCCAGCTCCCCCGGAAGTCATTGGGAGCTGGATTGGGCTTTTAGTGCCTACAGTCATCTTCATGTTCTCCAGTCATTAATTTAGGGCCAGATTCTGCCACCCTGACTTGCACTGGGATTGATTCACAGTCCTTTGAAAGCAATGGCACTTCAATGAATGCTGAGTCACATCCACAGTGTAGTTCCTTACTCCTGGAGTAGCCCCTGTCCTGAAGTCAGGAGTACGGTGCTGCCCAACGTGAGTAAGGTAGGCAGAATTCAGCCCTCGGAAAAGATGGTCATGAGAACTGTGACCAGAATTCACCCTGGTGTGCAACTCCACAGAGATGAATGAACTTGTGCATCTATGCACAAAATCAAACCTTTAAAGAGAGAGTATTAGGGTACCGTGTCAGGGATGGAAGGAAACCACAGCATCTAAAGTTTCATTGCTCAGCCTTATTACAGGGTCTGGACACACAATTTCCTTGCCTCTGCCCACACATATAGACAGGCATACTCCTGGTGATGACTACGTTCTCTCTCAGCACTGGGGAAAAATGAGGGCACTGCCTGCTCCTCTTGATAGAAATAAAGGAGGCAAGAAGTAAATGGGAATTCTCCTCACTGAGGGGCCTGATCCCAAGACCCTCAACTCCCACTGTCTCCTTCATCTGCCAAACCAGCAACAGTGCCAGATTCTCGACAGATGGGGGGATGCCAGGCGGATCTCTCTCATTTGAACTTTGCTGGCCTTAGCTCTGAAAACAACTTCCATGAATACTAGATGAGCCTATAGAAGAGGAGAGTTAATTACTGGGTACCTTTCACCACCAATCCTGTATCTATAGTTAGAGGCTTTTAAACAAACAATGGATAATAAAATAAGCCTATAAAGCAAATGAAAGGAGAGATCATATGCTCTACAGACAAACATAACAGGGTTTGATTTTTTTTAAATGAATTAAACTGTTGAGTTCTAATTTATGTCCTCGCTTGATAAGATTAGAGGATTAAACCAACTTTATGCTAAATGCTCCCTGTTAAGAGAGCCATGCCAGGGCTTATTGTGCGTTGGCATGCACAGAGATCACAGCAATATCACCCCGAGATGTGGGGACTCATGGTATGACCAGCTGTAACTTCAGAAATAAAAATCACGGCTTATCCAGATATTCCATATGCAGCCAGGGCAAGAACTTCAATCCCACTTCGCTTTCAGGGAAGGTTATTCGCTGAGCACTTGTACACAACAGGCAAGTTTTTGTATAAGCAGTGGGCTTTTTATCTTGGATCATTGGCATCATAAGATGATTTTGGAGTAGGGGGTGGGAGAAGGAGGTGAACTGACCGACACACACCCACAATCTCCGCCCCAATCCACACCAACAAATTAACAGCCCAGCATAATCTCTCACAATACCACACACACGCAGCCTACCCCTACATACTCATATCATACAAAGTATGAAACGAAATGCTCACCCTCCTGATCTGCAGTCGATGAATGAGAAACACCCAACTGTTCAAAGTTCTCCCCTAACCGCTCATCTCTTCTCACCTGCCTCACAGGGGTGTTTGTGGGGCTTAACGTTCATAAAGCATGAAACTTTGAATGGAATCAACCATGGATGCTAAAGGGCGAAGTATTATTTTTAAAAACAGGTAACAAAACCTGTGACCAGCTCTAGACAAACCAAGTTGAGGCTTTGTCCACATTAAATCAATCATTTAATTCTGCAATACTCCTAAAAACTAAATATACATGCCCAGGTTCCCCTGCCCTTACATACTGTGAGTAGTACCTTTGGGCACTCAGATCAAAGGGACTATTCGCAGGGTAAGGTATCTCTCACTGTAGGTAAGAATGGCAGAATCCAGCCCAGAGAGCTAAATCTAGCTATCGTGTAATGAGGGACTTTAGGTTTGTTACACCTGGGATGAATTTGGCCCAATATACTGCAGAAACAGAACACTTTTTTTTAATCGCAGTGGATGACTGGAACAATACGGATACTATTTTCCAGGCCCCAGTCAGGATCGCGCATATTGCGCCCTTATACATTGCTTTGGGCCATTGGACCCTTAGCTTTTCCCAGTGTGTATCTAGGGGAAACAGTCAAAAATACTGATGACTAGTTTCCCCTTGAACGATTTTTCTATCAGATATGAATTGCCCCTCCCCAGTGAAGTGTTCCCCACATAGGAACAGCAGTCTTTGCAGGGAGAGTGATGGGGAGCAGATCTTTTACCATATTGAAGAGACTTGTTCCATCTGTTGTCTCTCTCACCAGCCCACGTCTCTATTATTCCAGGCTCTGAGCCTATCAACTTACAAGCCTCTGCAAGGTGCTAGAGAGGCTGGCTTGATGATTCTAACCTCTGAAGATGTTCTGAGTATGATAAAAGAAATCCAGCTATTGAAACGTTTCCCCACAATACAGCTACTGTGTTGCTCGATTTCCATCCAGACACAGCCTAAAAGAGCAATCAGAGAGAGAGAGGCGCTGTTGCTGTGGATATCTTTATCAGTACTTGACGGGGTGGGTGGGATGGAGTGGCCCTGAATAAAGTTTGGTTTCATAAGAAAGAACAGAATCCAGGTCCAAGATCTATTCCCAATTTTGGCTAGACTTTTTCTTTTTCTTTAATTGAGTTTGGTAGGGTGGTGAATTACATGTGTGTGTGTTTATTCCGTCATCTGCAGCATATTCAGATTCAAGCACAACAGCAGCAAATTGACAGACTCATCCCCCTAACACACACCTACTCACCCTATTGCATTGATCCTGCATCCTCCAGAGGCAAAACCGGGCATGCACCAGCCTGGTTTTAAAAGGCTCTGATTTGCCGATATATTACATTAAACCCTAACGGACTTCATTCAGCTGTCAAAATGCTACCCCAGTAATTGCAGACGTAGAAGCAACATAATTGGCATGCTACTGCCCGGAGAGTACAAGGGTCGCTTTGCGTGGGAAACAAATGGAACAGGACCGAGCCTGGGCTCCGTGCAGGACATGTGTAGCATCCTGCACCTGTCCCAATGGAGGGCTGATTTTCTCTTATTCCCATCTGCCCCCCTTCACCAAAAGGGTCTTTCCTAGCCACCCTAGAGGCAGATTTTCAAAAGAGCCCAGCTCAGAGTAGCTCCCTTTGTTTTGGTGGATGCTCAGCACTTTGGAAAGTCTGATCCCTACAGCCCAGCCCCTTGCACTTTAATAATAAACCAGAACAAGCAGTAAAACCCTTGGGGGCAGGAGCTCTCTCTGCTGAATGCATCCGACGAAGTGAGCTGTAGCTCACGAAAGCTCACGCTCAGATACATTTGTTCGTCTCTAAGGTGCCACAAGTCCTCCTGTTCTTTTTTCTCTGTTCTGTGTTTCTGCAGCAACTAGCATATGTGGCTCTGGTCCCTACCCAGGCTCCCCGGAGCTGCAGCAATACAAACAAAACAGCCAACAATACACAATGATCCTCAGAAACTGGTCTAGTTTGGTGCGCACATTACTATCCTGATGAAGTCACTGCAATGTAAGCCCAGGGTTAGTAGAACTCAAGGTAACAGCCCCTGGGTTTGTTAACCTAGGGTTTGGGGGTCTACCCTCATTTGTAACTCTGCTTGGAGCTGTCGAACCCTGGGCCCCAGCCTGGGGCTCCGGCATCTGCACTGCATTATGCAGGCCGGGGTCCAACCACCCACATCCCAGACTTCCCACAATGTGGCCACTCTAGCCCTTTGTTCACGGTGCCCTGTGGGAAAACTTCACTGTCCACCAAACCGGACTGTCCAGAGGACAAAGGAAGTCAGTCCCAGGCCACTCTGGGAGCCTGCCCAAAGTATGAGTCCACGGAGGTTGCCTCTTCATTGCAAAGCAATAGGGCTTGAACCCTGGGTCCCAGCTTGCCTCAGGCTCAGACCCTCCACTTTCATGGGGTCTTGGGTTCAAGCCTAGGTTAGCAGGATGTGTGTGTTGAGGGAAGGTGGTGCGGGGAGGATTTAGCCGGAGTTCAAACCCTGGACTTACATTGCAGCGTACCCATGTCCAGATCTCTGTTAGGGTAAGACCTAATGAGGGAAGCAGATTGACCCACAACTGCTGCTGTGTGGTTCTTACGCCATCCTCGGACACATTGGTGAGGGCCACTGTCCAAGACAGGACCCTGTCCTAGCTGCACCTCAGGAATTGCCAATCTGGATCAGACCTCCGTCTTCACACACACACACACAGCACGCACTCTGTGCGCTCCCCGGACCCTCTCCACCCGCTGGGACTCAGGACCGGCGCCAAGCCTCCCGCACAGCCTGGGACACAGCGCGGCTCCCTCCTGACGCTCCGCCTGGGGCGAACAGAAGGATCCCGCCGCAGCCGCTAGCGCAATCGGTGCATGACAGAGAGTCAGCGCCCGGGGGAACTCTCCGTGGTGCCCGTTCGGGACCTCTCCAAAGCCCGCCTGGAGAGCGCGCCGCACGCACCCCCCAGGGACTGATCCGCTGTAGCCATCGCAAGCCCCTGCCTGCCCTCTGCCCTGCCCCACGGGGCACAGGCAGAACCAGCTGGGAGGAGGTGAAGGGCTGGAGGCAAGTGACCTGTCCCAGAGGGGCCTAAAGGGCCGGCTGCGGCTTGGAGCTGGGACAGGAGGGATCCTGTCCCCGATCGTAAGCAGCTGGGTGCCGAGCTCCTGGGTTCGCCCGGTCAGCCGGGACACCCCCTGCTGCTACCGCAGCCTCTGCCGCCTCCCTCTTCTCCCTCCCCGCAGCCGCAGCCTTCTCCCCAGCACCCCCGGACTGGCATCCCCCCCTGCGCGGCGTGGGGGCAGCGCTTACCTCAGCCCAGCCGGTGGGAGCAGCCGTGCGGGGGGCCGATGGCAGGAACACAGCGGTGGGCAGGGGGCGAGGCGCTCTCCCCAGCGGGCGCCCGGCCAGCGGGCTGCTGGATCCCCCCGGGGAGCGCTGCGGTGCCCAAGGACCGGGGCGCCCCTTCCTGCCGCAGGACCGGAGCGCGCTTGCTCCCCACCGCCTCGCAGGGCACCGCTCCCGCCTGGCACAGCCCGGCCCCCTTCGCTCCCGGGACGGACTGGGGCCACCCGGAGCGCACCGGCTCCTCCGGCCCTGACCCAAGGCACCGGGAGCGCACCGGCTGCCCGGCCGCCGCACGGACCCCGCAGCCCTCGGAGCGCACCGGCCCGCCCGCCGCACGGACCCCGCAGCCCCACCAGCGAGGAGCGTCTCCCCCGCACCCAGCCCAGCGAGCAGCCGCCGCTGCCTTTTATTGCCGCCCCGCTTTGTTTTGGTCTCGGCTCCTACCATCGCTCGCCGCGCCGTCGGGGGGGAGGCTGCAGTCAGGCCCCCGCGCGCCCCATCCGCTGGCAGCCCCGCTCTGCCCGCGGGGTGACAGCCGTGCCGGGGCTCAGCCAGCGCTGCGCCGCGCCCGCGGCGTCCTGTGCTCCGGCTTGGCTTTCCTCTCCCCCTGCACGGACGGCAGCGTTGGTTCGGCCGAGCTATATATTCCGCCGGCAGAGGCTGGCGCTGGGCAGTCGCGAGTTGAGGCTTCGAGGGGAGGGTGCTTTGCCTGGTGCGTTCCCGAACCTAGCCTGCGCTTCCTGGTCTGCTCCTTACCCGGCCTGCCTGGCCCACCCTCCTGTGCAGGGCAGCTGGGCTACACTGCTCGTGTTGCCTGCCTGCATGCATCAGGCTGAGAGGGGGGAAGCCTTCCTCTGCTCCAGCACTGGCAGTCACAGCATCGCACCAGTAGCTGCCCTGCAGAGTGTTTCAGGCCTTCCTCACGAAGCAGCTGGCTGTGGCCACCTGAAGAGGTGCTGTACATTACCAGACCCTCAGTTCTGCTCCTGGCTCCCCCACTTGCACTTTGCACCAGTCACTTAGTGCTTAATTTGTGCCAGGACTGAGCCCTGGTACCTCTACGCTTGCTCCACGGCTGTTCATAGCCCTGGCCCCTCTGGGCTTGCTCCACCAGTTATGAATGCAAAAAAAAAAAAAATTGCTTGAGCCCTGGCACCTCTTTCATTACAAATGAAGCACTGCTTAGCCTCTGGCTCGACTACCTCCCCTGTAAGTGAGGGGGAGCTTTCTACTTCTGCCTTTCCTTTGAGGCTCACCATTTCCACACTGATGAAGGAAACTTCACAAACACCACATAAAAACAGGGCCATACTGGGTCAGACCAAAGGTCCATCTAGCCCAGTGTCCTGTCTTCCAACAGTGGCCAATGCCAGGTGCCCCATAGGGAATGAACAGAACAGGTCATCATCAAGTGATCCAGCCCGTCACCCATTCCCAGCCTCTGGCAATCAGAGGCTAGGGACACCATCCCTGCCCACAAGGCAGCTCAATAATATTGAGCATCTTTCCTGACCCATCAGACGTGGCTTTGAGGCACAAAGAAGGGCCAGCATGGTTTCCAGAACTTCATTTTTTTCTTTCTTTTTTTAAAAGGAGGATAGGTTATTGGCTTATTGCTCAACCCCAACCTGGAGGGCCAAAAGACTGCTTTTCATCTGGTCCCCACCCTTTGCCCTGTTCAGCCTGAGAGGGCCTATGATAAGTTAAAACTTCTGACAGCTATCATTGGAACACAAGAGCCTCCATACCACATCCCCAGGGAAGGCAATAATATTACCCCCATTTTATAGATGTGGAGACTGAGGCACAGAGAGGTTATGTGACTGGCCCAAGCTCACACCAAAATTCCTAGCTCTGACACAGGCTGGAACCCAGATCTGCTGGGCTTTAGCCACAAGACTCTTCTGCTGAATATTGTGAGGATTTGCTTGTTAATGTTGCACAGAAAGTGTTTCTATTATTGGCCACTGGTGGCAGGCAAGCCACTGGCAGAGTGGAGGGACCACCCACCTGTCCTATAGGGCAGTTCTTATTTACACAGCCTCTAATTCTGTTGCAACCTCTTCTCTCCCAAAGGGTGTGGATGGCAGAAGAAGCAATTGGGAGCACCCGCTGCTGGATTAGGAGCCCCAGTTGCACTCTGCAGCTCTGGTATGATGAGTGCCCTTTCCCTGTACCTCACTGCTGCCAGTCAGATTCCCTCTATCTCAGAGGATGGCAGAGAGAACAGAACTTTAAGGACAGAGATTTCTAGAGCAGTGAGCAGTTAGTGGGCATGGAAATCTAGTTATTGTTGGTGCAAGTGAATCTCTCCAGCATCATGCTGACCTATCCATATCCAATTTGGGATTTAATAAAACAACCTTAGAACAAACCTATGACAGAATTCTGCAGTCATGCCTTAGCACTGCAGTAGAGTAGCATTGGGATCCATCACTCTAGAATTATTAGAATTGTTTTTTTAAGCCACAAGCCAAGTACCCCTGCCTCTGAAAATGCTCCATATAGGAGTTATCTAGAACACTTTTTTCTATAAGACTGTCATGTGAGGATTACCCATTGACAAAGGCCAAACAAAACATTTAGCGAAGAGAGGTGGGAGACTGTGGTTATTAGCTCAAGTGATGGAGAGTCCTCCTTATGCTCTTGTCCCTCACTAGCACAGCTAACCAGCCTGCAGAGCTTCTCCTATAACTGGAGCAACAGTCACTCACCTTGGGTTTCTGGAATCTAATGAGTCATGTTTATAACAGACATTTTTCAGTGTTGGAGGGGAGGTAGTTGACAGGTGGTGCTGTAGGGAGAGCACCAGAAACTGGAGTCATGCATTTATCTACAGCACAACCAGGAGCAATGGCATGTGCCAGTATCACTTAGACCTGGTCTACACTACAAAATTAGGTTCATATAACTATGTAGCTCAGGCGTGTGAAAAATCCACTCCCCAGAGCAGTGCAGTTAAACTGACCTAAGCCCCAGTGTAGACAGTGCTGGGGCAACTGGGGCTTTCTCCCATCAACCTAGCTATCGCTTGTTTGGGAGGTGGATTACCTACACCAATGGGAGATGGCCATTCAACCTTCTCTCCCCATTCAGTTCCTGGCCTGTCTGCTGGGACTGCCAATAATGCTCCCAGTTATAGTGGTGTGGACACCTGCAGAGCAGAGATTGCTTCACACAGGCTATCACACGGCCATTGGATGGTGATAACGTTTAAGCAGTTCCAGCCTGCGCCAGACTGAAGTGTAAAGCTCCATCTTATGTCCAGTCAGAGACTCCCTGAGCCTACCAGGGCCTCTGACGCTTTCCACACAAAGACACCCCACCCCTAACCGATCACACAGAGGTGTCAATCAGCAAAATCCAGAGAGCAGCAGAGAAAACAGGGAACAGACCTGAGTCACCATCTCCAAGCAGGTGGTCCATACGGGAGGTATTGATCTTTTTCCAGTGTGTTACCCACAGGGATTAAGAAGTTGTGCAGGCAAAACTAGACCAACCCTTGGCTTGCGGAGGCTCCAGTGAATGGGGATTTAATGAGGCTCCTGAATAAAGAAAAAAAAAATTACACCCCACCAGCTTTGAGCCTGTCTGCCAGTGATGGAAGTTTCTGCAAAGAGGGCGGCAGTCGGGGGTAGGGCTTCTGTTGAAAGTGAAGAGTGTGCTGTAAATGAGAAGAAAAGTCATTTTTTCTAACTTTCAGTAATGCGAGCTGAGCCCACGCTGATGCGAGGGACAGTATTCAGTCACACAGCAGAGCCCAAGAAACAGCCGTGAGCTATCATTCAGTGCTGCACACAGGCGTTCAGCCAAGCACAGTCTTCCTCAGCACCATCTCTGCCAGCACAAGTAGGCACATACCTGCAAACCCATCCTCAAACAGACATTCCTTTTGCCACCTGGCTGAGCACACACACACCAGCCAACAGATGTAAACCCATCCTCATAGGGCAGCTCACACTCACATGCACAAGTTGTATCACCATCCTCCACATCACTTCAAGCACTTCACAACACACAAACTTTGTACACTCAGACATTAGATTTGTGTTCTAGTTTCCACAAGACAAACATGTACAATATATGCAAACGCCTCCCTCCCAGCACACTGGTATTAGAATTGATCACACACATGAGATGTACACACAGGTGAAACACCTTACCCTACCATACACCCAGACATGGGTACTGTACCACAGTTCCCAGTGACCTCAGCTACACCTTAGTGCACATGTTAACACATACATCTTCAGACATTCAAACTCGAGCCATAAACTGCACGACAGATACACAAATGGTATCACATGTAATCTGCTCCATATTTAGCTACCCACTGGTATTAGAAATGCATTGTAAACCTAGTAATATTAGAACTGCACACCCACACACCTAGGTAATAGAACTGTATTTTAAACATAGTGCCATTAGACATACTGTACCCACACATTAGAACTGTATCCCAACCAGCATTCGCACACACTATCCTATCGACATTCACAATACATATACACTGGAAGAGCTATTAGCACTGTATTGAAATCTTTATTGAGAACACACACAACATACACAGAGAAACAAGAAAAGAGAATTGTCAATGGATTAAAAACCCACTGAAACTTTGCTAAAGAATGTCTTTAGGGTTAGGGAGGAGGGAGCTTAAGGCTTCTAACTGGAAGCATTTCTCAGCTGGAAACCTTTCCTTCCTCCAGGTTTTCTGACCCTCCCCATCCGGGCCAGCATCCATGCTGAAATGAAACACTGCTGGGTATTGGGCACGCTTATATTTATGACTTCTTTTTGAAATTCTGTCTGCTCATCTATGCAGAATGAAACTACCCAAGCAATCTCGTCTGCTCAGGTGCTCATTACCAAAGCACTTGACACCGCCAGGCAGGCTCACTCAGGCCTTGTAAATTTTATCTTGGGGACATTCTGCTTCCCCTAGCTCTATTACTGCCTGATTGCCTGAAAGGCTTGTACCCAGCCAGCCAGCCATACAGAAAGCTGGGTAACATCCAAGAACCAAACATTATTCAACAGCCTCGGTGGCGTGGGAGCTAGACATTGATGGGTGCGTGTGCACATGGAGCCCGCCTGCGTGCTCCTGAAGTGTACATGGGCCTACAAGGGTTTGCATGGTGATGTGTGCAGTGCCTGCTGATTGCAAGGAGACATCCAGAGAGGAAGGTGATGGTCCGCATGACCGAATGCGAGATTGCATGCGTGGGAGCGTGAAAAGGGGCAGGCCGTGTTTGCGGACCAGATTCTGGGCTCAGCTAGGCTAGCACCAATCCGGAGTCGCTCCAGTGAAGTCAGGAGAGTCACTCTGGGTTTACGCCACAGGAACTGAGGGCAGAGAGTCAGACCCTGGGAGTCTACAGTGCCGCTATTTGAAAAGCTTTAGCCATCTGCCAATCAAATAGGTAATGCTTGAAGTTCCTTATAACTGCAGCTAGGGCTGAAAGCAAGGGGAAGTGAGGGGGAATGAGGCTGTTTGAGTAAAACGGTGAGCTTAAGCCAAGGATGAGGTCCTGGAGAAAAACGAAGACATCCAGTCCACCACTCACAGGACAAGGAGAAAGGGCCCTGTCCACAAACAAAGGGAGGTTCTGCTTCACAAGCAGCTGGCAAAGGGTCCATGGATCCTATGCAGGTGTCTCTAGCAGAGGTTGGGGGCTGCTGCAAAAAGGCACATGCAAAACAATCCCAAACCAAGCACATGTTTAGCAGACAACAAAGTCTGTTGAAACTGGGACACCTTGAGAAGGGGCAGAATCTCTGGTCAGAAACCTGCTTCTGGTGCACATTTCAGTACCCAGTGCAAACTCAGGCATGATATGATGGGGGTTTTCTTTGCCTCCTAGCATCTCCCCTGCCAGAGCATTCCTCCCCTGGCCACTCGTCTTTCTAAGAGTGACTTTCCTTTTAGGTGGACCAATATGGAGGGTTTCAGAGTAGCAGCTGTGTTAGTCTGTATTCACAAAAAGAGTACTTATGGCACCTTAGACTAACCAATTTATTTGAGCATAAGCTTTCGAGAGCTACAGCTCACTTCATCGGATGCATCACGAAAGCTCATGCTCAAATAAATTGGTTAGTCTCTAAGGTGCCACAAGTCCTCCTGTTCTTAATATGGAGGGTGAAATTCTCTCTATGCACAAGACACAGAGCTGCAGTGCAGGGTTCCCTGCATGCTGTCTGTGAGCCTCCGCCCTGACTGCCGGGACCCACATCCAGCAGGACCGGGGCGCTCAGTCTCCATGGCTTGCTCAATCTCTGGACCCTGCTGAGTGTCTCAACATGGCCACTGGTGATGGTTGTACTGTGGACATCCATGCCCTGCGAACTGCACTCAGTCCAGGAACCGATTTCTCACCAAACAACCATCAAGTGGGAACCACTCCTACTACAGGCTCAGATAGGGATTCAAACTGCCAGCCTATTATTTAGAAACCAGGAGCACCCAGTGTGTGCTGGGGGCTCCCAAAACACAGACACGGCCCCTTTCCCAGAGGGCACAAAGGTGAAAGCCTTGAGCTGGCAAGTTCCCATCCTTAATAGAATAATATGCTTCCTCTATTTCATAAGAGCCAGATGGCACCACCTGAAAGGCAGCAAGCCTGCATCCTCTCCACAACACGTGATCCAGACCTGCATGTGCACACAGCACCAGTTTCAGCTCACAGGTGGAATATAGACCTTAGCTTGCCCTCTAAGGTGGGACAGTGACCATTGAGCAGGTCTGAAAAAAGCCCCAGGCAGCAGAGAGGGTTGCCCTTATTTGAGTAACATCTGCAGCTAGGGAGTGGGGTTTACTACTCACCACTCCTTGGGGCCACATCTAGGGATTAGCTCTCAACCAGTCTGACAATCCCACCTTCGGCTGCTCCCTCTGAACTCTACTGCTGCCTCTTCAGGGGGCTCCTTCTTTGGGGCTCCAGCCAGGACACTGTCGTTCTCTCCCTCTGGGGTATCAAAGTCCCACTGGATGATCCACCTCAGGCAGTCTTCCCTTCCACGGTCCAGACTGTCCCACTACCCCACTGGCTGGGGAGGGAACCTGGGTCCATCCACTGCTCAGGGTTCTAGGGACCCTGTGCCCAGCAATTACAGTCTACCCAGCCTCAGACCCTATTGTCGTTTCTCTGACTCTCTCCTACCTTCCTTTCTCTGTCTTCTGGCCCACCCCTGGAGGCGCCTCTGCTGCCTGTGGATACTCCACCCTCTCTCAGGTTCTTGCCAGAGTCTATATTCGCAGGCAGGATTCCAGGGCTTATGCCCCTTAGACTAGACTCAACTTTCTCTGGGAAGTGACTAGAGAGCTCCTTCCTGCAGTCCTCTCTCTTACTAGCAACATCCTCTTTTTATGCCTGTCCCAGCTCCTCCACCAGCTGGGCTTCATCGGCCCTTTGGCCTAGGGTGACCAGATGTCCTGATTTTATAGGGACAGTCTTACTATTTGGGGCTTTGGCTTATATAGGCACCTATTATGCCCCACTCCCATCCTGATTTTTCACACTTACGAGCTGGTCACCCTAATTAGGCCCAATCAGCCCTGACACTCAGCAGGAGAGTGAGTTTGTGTGTGTATGGGGGTGGGGGTGTGTGTGAGAAAACCTGGATTTGTGCTGGAAATGGCCCACCTTGATTATCATGCACATTGTAGGGAGAGTGGTCACTTTGGATGAGCTATTACCAGCAGGAGAGTGAGTTTGTGTGTGTGGTTTTTGGGAGGGGGGTGAGGGGGTGAGAGAACCTGGATTTGTGCAGGAAATGGCCCAACTTGATTATCATGCACATTGTGTAAAGAGTTGTCACTTTGGATGGGCTATCACCCGCAGGAGAGTGAATTTGTGTGGGGGGGTGGAGGGTGAGAAAACCTGGATTTGTGCTGGAAATGGCCCAACCTGATGATCACTTTAGATAAGCTATTACCAGCAGGACAGTGGGGTGGGAGGAGGTATTGTTTCATATTCTCTGTGTGTATATAAAGTCTGCTGCAGTTTCCACGGTATGCATCCGATGAAGTGAGCTGTAGCTCACGAAAGCTCATGCTCAAATAAATTGGTTAGTCTCTAAGGTGCCACAAGTACTCCTTTTCTTTGTGCAGGACTTGTGTGGGGTAGATGCCCCAGCACAGGGTTGTTTGACAATCCAGTAAAGCCTTCCCAGTGGGGACTAGTCTGACCCTATAAGTTTGGTCAATGGGAGAATCTCTTGTGGCCTGGGGAGCCTGGGACAGGGATACCCCCCAAAGAGAGCATCAGAGAAAGAAAGAAAACAAGACAGAGAGCGAGACAAAGTATGTTCAGAACCCCAGCTGAGTGCAGGGCTTTTTCCTTGCAATTAAGTCAGTTTAATGGTTTTCTTTGAGTTGTTTGTTTAAAAGGCCTTCACTGCGCTGCTTAATGGAGTTTCACCAGCGCTCCCCGAAGACTCCAAGATGCCATTAGTATCCCACAGCTCCCATCCTATCCAAACAAGTTCCCCCTCCCCGATGTGTTTACCCTCCCCGAAGAGCAGAGCACAGCGGCGTGCAGAGTCGCCACACCGCCTGCACTTGCTTTTCCGCTGGAGTCTCGAGGCCCCAGGCCGCAATGAATATTCATGGCCCAGATATTAGCAATAAGTATTGTGCAATTTGGCCCCAAATATATTTGAGACAGAAGAACCGAGAGCAAGAGAGGGAATTTTTATTCCTGAGCTCTGGGAACAGCTGAATAGCATTTTCCTGCGAGGGACCTGGTGTTTTTTTAAATGCAAATCAGACTCTGGGTTTTGAAAGATGCTGTAAAAAAAAAGGCAGATACAGCAAAGCTTTATCGCCTCGTAACAAACACTGAGCCCAGCGCGTTCCAGTCCATAGAACGCACGCTGGGGAGTCAGGAGATCCCACTTCCACCGGCTCCTTGGCAACCGGGGGCGAGCCCCTGCCCCGCTCTGTGCCTCAGTTTCCCCAGCGGTACAAAAAGGGTGTGTGTGTGCGTGGGGGGGGGGTAATGCTGCATGTTATTGAGGTTACCTGTTACAGGTTATGATGACATTGGAGCCAGTGGAAGAGCTTAACTAGGACTGACCGACAACGATAATACTTTCTACAGGTTTGACTGGTCTTTCTCTGCCCACCCCTGGGGTGATGGGCTGTTGGCTCCAACCCCCCTCTTGTCCACCCTCAAGTCTCTTCACCTCAGCCCCAACATGCTCCTCCCCTTTATAGCCTCCTGCCCTCCTTCTTCTCCTCACCTGTTCTGTCCCCATTGCCCTTTTCCCTCCCCTTGTGTTTCCGTTTAGCTGATCCCCTTCCCAAACCCCACTCCGCAAACCAAATCTTGATATTAAGTCACCATCACCATCTGCTTGTGAGTTAGACCCTTCCCCTCCCCTGGGCTGTCTTGTCTGTTTAGATGGTAAGCCCTTTGAGGCGGGGCCTGTCTGCTGTTCTGCGTCTGTAAAGCACCTCTCACAATGGGGCTCTGATCTTGGTTGCTTCCAAGTCACGACTGTAATTAACATGACTGCTAATAATATACACTCACCCACCAGGGAAAATTTTCACCGAGCAGTGAAACCTACACGAAGGACCATCTCCTACAGGCAAACCCTTCTCCTACGCCCCCACTTGGAAGTACCAACCACTTTATTTGCCCTTTAGTTAAAAACCTGCCTCTAACTATTGAGAGGCACTGGGGTCTGCTGGAAGGAGCACGGGAGTGTGGGCCTCCTCTACCACTGACTCGCTTATCCTCTTGGGCAAGTCACAGCCCCTCTCTGGGACTCAGTTTCCCCATCTGTCGGATGAGGATAATAATCAGAGCTTATTAGCACATAATTCATAACAAATAATCTCTTTGATGCAGCTGCTGGGCTGGGCATGAGAAGCTCCATCATACTAATGGCAAAGGGAATTGATCCCAGAAGGGGCAGGAAGTTGGATGTCCCAAATACAGCTTTCAATTCAAATATTTTCTTAATTATTCCTCTGCTTATAAAATAAAATCAATAATAATCACAGATTTTAGCCAGGCAGCACAGTCCAGTGGGCAGGGCATTGAACTGGAAGCCAGGAGACCTGGGATCTCCTCCCAGATCATCCCCCCAGCTGCTGTGAGACTTTGGGCTACTTCCCCACGCGGTGCCTCTGCTCTCCCTCCCATCCTTTGCCTGTCTTGTCTATTTAGATAGTGAGCTCTTTGGGGCAGGTCTGTCTCGTACTATGTGTCTGTATAGCGCCCAGCACAACAATGCAGCACGCTGCCCAAGTGTGGGGCAGATCCCGAGCTGGCGAGAGAGGCCTGGGTGCTTTTTATTGTGGCACAGTTGTCTTCCGTTCCTTCATCTGAGGCTTTCTCTGTACCCCACCCCTGTAGCTGCTTGGAGGGGAGCACAGACTCAGCGGCCTCTCTGCCCACAAGAGCTCACTTGTGACCCCCACACCTGCGTGCCATACCCAGGATCCAATCGAGACTAGTGAGTAGCTATGTCATCCCGCCCTCTCACCTGGGGTGTCCTTTACACTGCTTTGCTGTTGTAGCCTCCACTCCTGGACTGCTCACAAACAGTAAATCATTCCCAGCTACGTCTTTGGGCACTTGCAACCTGCCAGTCACCCGCAGGCTTTTACCAGCCTGAATGATATCAGCACACTCCCGCTCCCAGACTCTTCCCCAGAAACGTGCTGTCCAGGCCCCTCCTGGACAATACAAGCTCATCTAAAGTCCATCATTTTATTAATAGAAATGATATGCACAAATCCTGTTAACCCAAATGGAGTTTGAATGAAGTGTTTGGGAAACACGCTGGTGTGGATAAAACAATACAACAAATTTATCAGCTACAAAGAGATAGATTGTAAGTGGATACAAGTAGCGAGACATAAAAGTCGGAAATGATTACATGAGAAATGAAGATAAAACCGCAACTAACACCTATGTTAAATTCAAATCAAGTTTCTCTCACCAAGTGCTCTCAATAGTCTTACTGGCAAAACTTCTGGGTCAGGATCCCTACTTCCGTGTAACGACTGCTTCCTTCATTCTTTCTGGAGCAGTCCATCAATGGACAGAGCGTGAGAGAGGAGAAGAGAAGGTGCCGTGGGGTGTTTGTCCCTCACTTTTATAGTGTCAGTCCCCCTCTTAGAAAACATTTCCAGCTGAGCCATGGTCTACATTACAAAATTACTTTGGTATAACTACATCACCCAGGCGTGTGAATAATCCACACCCCTGAGCAACACATTTATACCAATCTAAGTGACAGTGTAGTCATAGGCACCGACTCCATGGCTGAGCACCCATCAGCAGCCCCTCTATCAGAGATTCCCCCTCTCCCAGCGCCTCCCGCCCACCGCGAACAGCTGTTTCGCGGCACGCAGGAGGCTCGAGGGGTGGGGAAGGAGCAAGGAAGCAGCGTGCTTGAGGGAAGGGTGGAAGGGAGTGGGAAGAGGCGGGGCAGGAAGAGGCAGGTGGGGGTGGCGCCTTGGGGGAAGGAGTGGAGTGGGGGTGGGACCTGGGGCAGAGCCAGGGGTCATGTAAAGTCGGCGCCTCTGAATGTAGGTGACAGCGCTATGTCAGTGGGAGAGCTTCTCCTGCTGCCACAGCTACCACCTCTCCTGGAGGTGGATTAACTCAGCCGACAGGAGACGCTCTCTCCCAGCTGTGTAGAGCATCTTCATTAAAGCATTACAGTGGCGCAGCTGCATTGATGCAGCTGTGCCAATGCAGAGTTTTAAATGTAGACCTGCCCTCGGGTTGAGGAGACAAAAAGTCTCCAGGGGAGGAGATCTCCTGCTGGAACTTCCTTTGTCCTTGAGACTCTGCTTACTGCTTAAAATGCAAAGTAAGCAGAGCACACTTTTGTTTGAGACAGACCTGTCTGCCAACTCCTGATTGGGGAGGGCTGTGGCTTGGAACAGGTGTTATTAATACCATAGAGTGGAATCTTATAACTTTCCATACAATGTTGCCATATGTATTTTATCAGGACAATACTGATCAGCAAATTATGAGTTTTCAAATGATACCTCACGAGGCAGACTTTGCAGAAAGGTTACCACAGTCGTGTGCAAGGGGTGAATACAAGGGTTCAGACCTTCACAGCTGTCACTTCAGGGCTGTATTCTTCCACCCTTCCTGGGCATGGTATTTCAATCCCACTGATCTCTGGCCTTTAAGAACTAGGCTGAGAGTCAGGAGCAGCGGAAGTTCCCTAAAAGTGGCGGGAGGAGCCATCGGCATCTGAACCGTGGCCCTGCCCCTGTGCTTGCTCCTCTCTGCCCCCTCCCCCCATTACTTGCCCATCACCCTCCTACTTTTAAAGGTGATGGAGCCAGGCCCCCGCCCCCCCCCCCCCGTTCTGGCACCCCTGCTGAGAGTTCACCACCAAGTTCATTCCACAGAGGCTGCTGAACAAGCTCTCAGCTGATAATAGCTTTCAGTCATTACCCACCAGAGATGGATGTGAACTTGAGACCCAGAGCTCTTTATTCCATGACCAATCCCTCAAGCCACCCAGTCACGCCAGAGGGTGAGCTGTTAACTGAGCTCCTCAACTGCATTTTCGCTGACAGTAACGTCCGAGCAGCTGCCTGACCTAGATACATATATTAAAGGCAAAAATCCCGTAAGAGTAATCCAGTGTTAGAGAAAGAAATCAAACCCTCAGAAGTCAGGACAGTCCAGAATTTAAGGGACATTTTCAGACCAAGGTGTTTAAAGTTAGGTTCCCAAATCCAGATTTAAACACCAAAATATAAGCGGCCTGCAGCTCCCATTGATTTCAACATTATTTGTGGGGGTTCAGCCCCCATCTGAAAATCAGGCCACTTATATGTAGATACCTAAATTTGAAAGTGGGAGCTTGAACTGGCTGGAAAGTGTTTTATTTCCATTTGACTCCTCAAAAATTGTGGTTGAAAATCTAAATATGTCAGTTCTGGGCTGAAATATTTTGAGTGTTCACATTTTTGGGGGACAAAAACTAATCAAAATTTTCCACAAAAAGAAGACACTTTTTTTTGGCGGGGGGGGGGGGGGGGTCAGCAGATAGGGCTAGAAACCTAACTTTTTGGAATGTTCTGACTGCTGTGTTTCTCAACCTTAATGCTCCTGTAACAATAGGTTTTGTATTTCCTTAGGGGTTTTGTGAAAGAAAAGAAAAGAAAACTTTAATACAATCACACCTGATTTAGGCATCTTTAAAGGAAACATCCTTAAATGAGATTCCCTTAATCCAACCATCCTTAACTTGGATCTCCTTAACTGAAGGATCTTTAACTCCTCCTGAGAGGGTGTTGCTGGAGGGGGTGCCTTGGAGGAGGAAGGGAGCACGGGGTACAGGAGGCTCAAATGGCAGACTCAGAGAACAGAGGGAGTAGTGGGCAGAGGAAGTACTGGGGGAGAAGGTGCAGCAAGACAGAAGTGGGTGGGTAGAGGGAAGCAGGAGCAGGTGGGGGAGAGACAGGCAGGCAATGGAGAACAGGAGGCGACACTGTGAAATGGAAGAGGAAGCAGGAGGCAGGATAAGGAGAAATGGGTGCAGATTGAGCAGATGAATCAAGTAGAAGCCAGCCAGATTCAAGGGACTAAGAGGTGCTGGGGCGGGGGCAGGGTGCAGAACCCCCTGGCTGCCCCTACATGTAGGAGCTGGAGAGGGGACATGCCACTGTTTCCGGGAGCTGTGTGGAACCATGGCACGCATGGAGCGGGGCAAGCCCCGGACCCCGCTCCCCAGCTGGAGCTTGAGGGCCAGATTAAAACATCTGAAGGGCTGGATGTGGCTCCCGGACCATAGTTTGCCCACCCCTGTGTTAGTTACATCTGTGCAACTCTGTTGCCTTTAATGTAACAGGGTAGGAGTTAGCTCATTAGGTGATGATACACCTACGCCCTTCAGAGTAGGGACTCTATGCCCAGGTCTCCATTGCTCTCCGCCTTGCTGTTGTGTAGTCATTTATACCAGTACAAAGTGAATGAGCGGGTGCAGAAAGCTACCAAATCACAATGGCTGCATTTCACATACACTTTGCACTGGTATAAACTACTACACACAATGCAGGGCAATGAAATATCAAGAGATCAGTGCTCACAGTCTGGGCCAGGTTTGCAAACCAGCTTGGCATGCTGGGTGCACATTGGGGGCTAAGCGCTCGAAAACCTGGCCCTGAGCTCTTTGGAAAATCAGACCCCATGTCTTCCTATCTGTCTTTACAGCACCTATCCCATTCTGCGTGCTACTGCTCTATAACTCCTACAGCATAACAACAATGATCCTGATTTTCAGCGCTGCTGAGCGCCACATCCCCCGTGGAAGTCAGTGGGACCTGCGGGTGTGCAGAACATATGCAAACCAGGCTCACTAACCCAGCCATAAGTTAGTAGTGCCCTCGGTATTCCTGAATGGCGCTGTCCCCCCAGCGAGGCTGTGCAAGCTCCACCTTAATGCCCCAGGAGAAGAGGGTTTTGCATTGCTCATCATCCCTCTTCAAACGCCACTCGTTTGTGTTGTGCGTCTATTTCATTCTCGTGGGAGAATTTCAAATGAAAAAGACCATGGGCCAAGTTCACATCTGCTGTAAAGCAACCTGGCTCCATTGACTTCAGCAAAGTTAGGCCAATTTACACCCGCTGAAGCTGAAGCTGTGGCCCGCCTACAGAAATATGGGGCGGGAGGCATTTTGCAGGGTAACTGTGTGGCTAATAAACCTTTTGTCCCCAGTCTGCAATAGCTGAGACAGAGTTATCTCAGCCACAGCTATTTATACATTGGGACGCTAAGCAGCTAAGCGCTCCTTTCATCTCCAGGTCCTTCAACCGAGCCAAGAAAAACAGCCTGCCTTAGAAGGTGAAATGGAATAAAAACCCATACTGTTTTCTTACCCAGCGCAAGCAGGAAATACTTCTGCTTATGCACAGCCAAAGCCTTGTTTCATTTAATGCAAACATTGCAGCTCACAGGGAGGCTTCAGCCCTTGCTTGAAGCACAGTGCTGAGGAAGGGACCTCTCTGTGCTACAGGGGAGGAAACCAAGGAGCGCTCACTGGTTCCCTAGACACTATGGCGATTGGTAGTATATAAATACCATGGATGAGAGATGAACTAGACTGATAGATAAGAGACAGATAAACAAGTTAGATATAGGAAAGATATGGATTAGACAAGAGATCAATTCAATGTAGCTAGCTAACTAGATAAAGAGACAAGATATAAATAGAAATCATGTGTAGATACATAGATAAGACAAGTCATCAAGTTAGATAGAGATGAGAGAGAGAATCTATAGATAGGAAACAGATTAGATACACTGATCGATGAAACATGGCCACATAGAGTTAGAACTAGATTAGACACTTGTGAGGTTCAAACGTGTGTTAGTTTCTCACAGGGATAGCTCAGTGGTTTGAGCATTGGCCTGCTAAACTAAACCCAGGGTTGTAAATTCAATCCTTGAGGGGGGCCATTTAGGGATCTGGAGCAAAAATTGGAGATTGGTTCTGCTTTGAGCAGGGGGTTGGACTAGATGATCTCCTGAGGTCCCTTCCAACCCTGATATTCTATGAGTACAGGAGCTCTGGGCTGCTGCCTGGCTTTGGATTTGTTGGTTAATTTTATTCCCCTGGCCAGCCTGGAAGCAGGCACTAGAATGACTTGTTTCAGAGACAATTCAGGGGGGCAATTTCCTACATTCAGTGCCCCCTTTGGAAGAGCAATGGTTTAAATTAAAGGGGAAACTGCTTCAGAAAACTCCAGAAAAGTTTGGCAAACCCCCAAAAAAAGTTACAGAACGCCAGCAGAGCCCCACCGCAGAGGTTCTGCCATCCCCGGTGAAAGGTCAGCTTTATAGCCAGAAGATCATACAGAAGAAATGCAGCCCCATGACTGCCTCTTGCTGCAAGAAAGGGGAAAGGGACCTTTCCATTCAGTCATGTTTCCTATAGTGGAGCTTTGGGAGGCTGACAGGCAGGTTAGGAGCAAGATGTCATCTCCTGATTGAACATCTGGGATCTAGATGCCAGCAGCTGGCTGACAGATCACCCACCAGCTTTTCAAACAGAGACGGGGTGGGGTGGGGGGGGCGTGGAAAGGAGAGGAGTGAAGAGGAGAGACTAGGGGAAACAGAGGGAAAGAAACAGTGTGGGAGAGAAAGAGGAGGGTCAGAGAAAGACAATAAAGGAAAGCCCAGTATGAATCCGGTACCTAGATACTATGCTGAAGGGTATACAAAAGACACACGGGAAGACATATAGACAGGGGTGCTTGGCTCATGTTTAGAATGAATACCTAGGGAAACTTTCCTGTGTGGGAAAAAGGAAAAGCAAATAAAGGGAATGAGAAGGTACAAAGACTAGCTGGGGCCATGCTGTTAAAAGCCCAGCAAGCTGAGGCTGCTGGATGCTCAGGCTGCCATGAGAATCCAGGGCTGATGCTGCTGATGGGTTGAAAGAGGGGGGGAACCAATGGCTGCTTGTTCAAATGCCATGAAAAATCAGTAGCTGCCAGGCCTCGCGCTTCAGCCTCCAAGCACCATCCATGTCCCAGGCTCTCCAGGCTGACTGAGCCATGCTCTCCCCAGTGCTGTTTACATTTGAGGAACGCTGCTGGGACACAGAATTAAGCCCGGGGAAAGGGGACTTTATTAGAGTCTGCAAAGCAGGGCCTGTCGCTGTTCAAACCACTTCACAGATAAAACCGTCAGGCTCGTGCTTCTACAGAAGCACCGCCAGCACCGGCAGGAGTCCCCACCACCAGCACAAGTGGGCCTGCCAGGAGATTGGGAGCTTCAGCTGGTTGTAGAGGGAGAGTTTGGAATATGCCTCACCCTTCTTCCTTCTGTCTGGTCTCTTAGCTCTGGGCCTACGATGGGGAGAGGAGGGCAGGGTGTGGACACGGGAGAACAAAGGGTGCGGAGCATGAAGGGTTGAAGTGTGGAGTCACAAAACATCCAGATATACTGTCTAGTTGCAGCCCGGCTGTTTTCCACACCAGCCTCTTTGGAGGGAGGGTCCCAGCCATTGGGAAGTAAAGAATAGCACCAGGAAACAGCCAGAGCCCATCTGACCACAGAGGGCCCAGCCCAGCCTGGATGGAGCATGACAGAATTGTAGCCTTTCTAGCACGAGGGACTCAAAGCATCACAAGATGGAGCCACCCTGACAGCTTTGTGGTGGGAGGCTTCTGCCTTTCCTGGTCAGTCCCAAATGGACTTGGAACGTGCGGGTTAGCCTGAGTGCAGGTATAATTGGATCCCTCTCACTTCTTTGTGATTTTGGCACATTCTACCAGCCTGCAAAGAGGATCAGAGCCTTGCTGCTACTGAGAGGTGATGGACTGTCTCCATACAGCCTCACAATCTCCTGTCAGGTAGGGAAATCACATTATCCCCATTTTGCAGGCAGGGAAACTGAGGCACACAGACATTCTGGGATAGTGAGCCAGTGGCAGAGCCAGGACTAAAACCCAAGTCCTCTCCCTTAATCACTGGGCCCTGCTTCCTTCCTCTGCAGCTGGAGTGGGAGAGGAGTCGGCAGCCTGACCCCATACAGACACCCTGTGCACATGCTCAGTTTGGCTGGGGGCGGGCGGTCGAGCTGGGTGAAATTCCAGAACTCTTTTTTTCCACTGAAAAAAACCCACAGATTCAGCAGCAATGAAACGTTCTGTGAATCTGCGTCAGCGCGAATTGCACCAAGAGCCCCCAGCCCCTAGAAAACATTCAGGGGAAAATCAAAACGTTTCATCTGGACATTTCTCAAAACAAAATGCTTGGTCCAACACTGCCTGTCATTTCATTTACAAATTCAAAAAAAGCTGAGAAACGATCAGCGTCGAAACAACGTTGCAGTTGCTGCTTCAGCTCCCCGAAAAGTTCAACATTTGTTGATTTCAGTCCGACCTGAAGTGCTTTTTCGGTTTGCTTTTCAAAATTGCCACCGCACCACAGAATCTGTTCCTTGCCCAGCTTTGACGGTAGCCCCGCTCTGAGCCCATGGACCCATTCCCAGGCTCCTGCCTGCAGGGGCCCGTGGGCCAGGGCGAGGTGCAGCCGCACAGCCCAGACAGCGAATAAGAGACAGGTGCAGGGACGGCGAGAGGGCAGGGGAGTCTGGGCTGCCTTAGCAATGACTTGCAGGCTGGGAACAGGGCCTGCCTCGCTATGACCTGCCATTCCACCGAGCCTGGAAACAAAACCTCCTTGACTCCAGGCAGCTCACAGAGGTTCCCGCCGCCTGCTCCTCGAATGAATTGCACAGCACGATATGGAATTAACAAAATCCAAGTTATTAATTGTCTACAACAATTAGCCAGGATGCCTGGGCCTTCAGGCACCTTGGTTACGTGTGGGAGCCAATTAGAGCCTCATACATATTCATGTTGTTTAATCCAAGAGCACTGCTCCCCCATCCCTCCCCCCGTCCCAGGAAGGATGGGAAGTTTCCTTTCCTTTCACATTAGACTGAAATCAAATATTTGATGTGGCCATAATTAAAGGGCTGCGCACATCTGAGAGAGCGGGATTGGAATGCTCTGCGGATCCCCGAAACTGGGTGCCTGAATGAGTTTTGCAAGGCCTTTTGCTGGACTCCTCTCTGCAGTCCCCAGGCTTAGCTGCCCAGCTCAGAGAAGCAGCAGGCAACCAAGTGGTGGATTCTCAGGCAGCCTTGCCTCTCTCTACAGATCTCAAGGAGCAGGAGACCCTGCTGCGGCTTGCAGCATGCCATGGATTCAACTGCAAGGGGACCAGGCCTTCCAGTCACCTAACTAGCAACACCAGGGTTTGATCCTCCTATGGGTGTAAGTCACCGCAGCTCCGATGAATCACATGGAGTGACGCCAGTTTCCACCAGCAGAGCCCTGGCCCCTAATTACTGTAGTGTTAGCACCTTCCCACGAGGGAGGCATTAAGGATTGATCAGGCCCAACCAGCCAACTCCAAATGGCCTTTAAATATGCGATGGAGTGTGCAGAAGAGCAGCCTGCAGGGGATGAGGCTCGGGTGCTGGCGGGTATGTGATGACAGTGCTGTATCACAAGGGCAGGTGGTTACAACCCTCAATGGGGAAGAGTGTAGCTGAGGGCAATCCCCAGGCTGCGTGTGGAACACTGCTCCAGAGGCCGTGGGCATGCTGCTCAGGCCAAGGCTCACACTCAGAGCTGCCTAGCGCAGAGGGCCCTCTAGGGAAGGGGGTTAGGGTGCCACCTCTGAGCCCTACACCCTAGCCAGTAATTAACCATCTCTGTTCTAGAGATGGAAGGGAAGCTCCCCGAGCACAGGCCCACAGGGCTTGCTGCTATTAGTCAATGCTGATGCTAGCTTTATTAGTCCTTCACTTTAATGAGCCCCAAAGACACTGATAAATTATTGAGGAAATCAAACGCGAGGCACTCCCGGGAGCCATGTGGCAGCAGGCCAGAGCACCCAACTCCAGGAGAATCTTCTCAGCCCCATGGCATTCCCAGAGTCCTCAGAGCCCTCTCTGGGACAATGCTCTGTATGAAACGCGGCTGCCAGGCACGGTTTGTTTGGGCTGTCTTGCTGATGCGCCCATGGACGCATCTGGCAGACGTGCAAGGTGGAGGCAGTAGGCATGCAGAGCTAGTTTTAGTGAGAACAATGGGAGAAATCGGACCCCGGAGCCAGCTAATCCCAGAGCTGGAGAATACTCTGTGCTTTGACTGCTGCCTCTGCAACACAAGCCTCCCGTTGATCTCTGTCTCATCCTCCCCCTTGCTCTCTCCCTGTAATGATCCTCACTTGGGGCTTGGTTGGGAGGCATAGTCTAGTGGTCAGAGCTACGACCTGTGACCGGCACAGGGGTTGTTGGTGGGGGAACCCGAGCCCTCCCAGCCCAGGGCCCTTTGCGGCTATCAGCAACTGATGCTGCTCACTCTGCTCTCCCTGGGGTGCTCACTCTGCCCTCTCCCGCTCAGTCCAAGGCTTTGCTCTGCTGGGGTAGTCCAAACCAAGAGAATTAAAAGGGATTCCCAATGTCCAGGGTCCATACATGGGGGAGAGGGGAACGCTTCCCTCTCTGACAGTTTCTGGGGTGGGTCCTCCCTTCCCTCAGGGAGGGGCCTTTGGGGAAGCGATCTTAGCAATTTCAGCCTTCCCTCTGCTCTGCTGAGGTGGCAGGTCTGCTCTCTTCCAAGTCTGCCCCCAAAGGAGCTGTTTCCCTGTCTTTTAATTCCTCCTCCAGATGGAGCTTTTGCTGCAGGTGTAGCAGGGTGAGGCTGTCTGGGCCCAAAGTAATTTGTTAACCCCTTGCTGCCCCGTGTGGGGTTTGTATACCCCATCACACCCCCGCATGGGGTTCAGCTTCCTGGCTGAGACATGTCTGATTCTACCCTAAAGGCTGTACACACAGTTGTATGGGCATACGCTTGCCTTCCTCTTTCATTGGGGGGGGGGGGAGTCTCTTTGCATGTCTCCCTTTGCCACAATGACCCCCCCCCCCGCCAGCCTGCTCCCTAATATTGTCCTTTGCAGAGGCCCCATCCAGCCCTCCTCTCCCAAAGGAGCTCCTATCACAGCTCAGCTGGGCTGCTCCTAGTTCCAGAGGGTTAGGAAATACAATTCTTTGTGGCCCTTGTCAGAGAACAGGCTGCTAGACCCTGAGGGCTATCTGACCTCTGCCTTGGTTAGCTGGGACACACAGCTGCTGTTTCGTGTTTACACAGGTGAATTGAGGAGGTAGAAATCAAAACGTTCTGAACAGGCTGCCCACCTAGTACAGGCTCGGCCAGGGTCCATTTGATTTGGTGTGGTTTACTGTTGATTTAGTTGTAAGAGTTTCCCATTTAGAGCCCTGATTCCAAAGCATGTTACCCTTCAGGAATATTAAGCCCCGCCCGAAGCCTGCCAAGTGGCTACTTTGGGGCAACCTAGCTAGCAGTAAGCAGACAGAAGGTATCTATGAATTGGGCCTGTGGCATCATTAACACCCATGCACAGCGGCCATCAAATGCTCCCAGAGCAAAATGGTAGAGTTTCCCTCTCCCTTTGCACAGCTGTAAATGACATGAGGTGCAAGGCGACAGAGTCTATCAGGCCTGACAGCTTTACGTCTTGCTCTGAATCCTTATGGAGCATTGCTGTATGCAGTTTCAAAGGTGCTACGTCCTACCCAGTAAGCAGCTGCATTCTAGTGTGGGTGAAGCGTTTCCTGAACACGTCTGGAGTCTGTGAAGCATTTTAGAATGAAAGGAACTATAAAAAAAGCAAGATATTGTTATGGGATTCTACTCCTAGACAAGCTAAATAACAGAGGCATCTCGTTCTAAATCTGCTGCATAATGAGAAGAAAATGGAAAAGTTCCCTGTCGCATTTAATTGTTTATATACACACTTCTGAAAGGTCTGAGAAGCCTGGTTTTCTTCATATTCCACGCCAAGATCTTGCAGTCCAAATTATTTAAAAAAAAAAAAATCTTAATTTGAGCTAAGTGGAGAGACAGTTCCAAAATATAGTGCATGAATCATGTTTCATGATGAACACAATATGCCTATCAGGATATTTTGATCCTTGTCAATGTAGGATTGGGTCATTTTTACCATTAGGATCATTATTAATGTTTTCTGACATTTGCAAGAATGTGTGGTTTTCCATTTCATTCTTAACTAGGAGGTGAGCTGCTGTCTTTTGTTTCCCTCCGGAAAGGAAACTGAACCAATGAAGTATCCTGAGATGAGGTGAGACTGGCAGTTTGTTTCAAAATGACAAGAATAAGGAAAGGCGTTTCCTCATTGTATACGTATGTTAAAAATTGGAACAAAGATACACTTAGGAGATCACAGATCTATGCAATGATCACATCCTGTAGGTTCCCTGCTTAGAACTCCTCTTGTTCCTTCCCTGCTTCTTTCCCTTTCTTGGGTCCAATGTTAAATCCATAATCTGCTCCAGAGATGTATTCTCCCGTTGACCATTAGGATTTCTCTGGGCTGTGGTGTGCACAATGATGTTACAAACACGTTATTTATCGAGCACACCAGAGTGACTCCTGCTCAGTCAGCGCTGGCTGCTGGGTAAATAAATCCCCGGTTTGTGTTTAGGAAACAAAGCTCTTTTTGTCATACAAGGGCCCAGCCGAAGCTTTTGAAACCATCAATTTTTCACGTCACTAATGTCTGCCTTTGTCTTCTGCACCCAACAGCTTCCAGAACGGGCCTGATTGATTTTGTCTTTCAAATTGTTTGAACTATTCCATCAGTTGGGTCAGGAACATACTGGCCCAGTGGTTCAAGAGCAGCTAGTGATTGGGTAGGTGACTCAGGTTTGGCAGGGGATGCCAGAAAGGTGGGTTCTCAGGAAGGGCTGAGTACTTCCCTCTGGAAACCAGGCTCCGCTAAGGCATCTCAAACCGGGTGCCCAAAATCACTTTTGGGAATCATGGCCAAAGTATTTGTCCTTCCAAATTTGTCCACACTTGGCATGTTTCCCACTGTCCTTTTGCTCTGTGTTTGTACTGAGGTAGCCCCTATCGGCGTGAGTTAAGGATCAGGGCCCCATCGTGCCAGGCGCTGTACAAATAAATAATCCAGTAATAATAAAATACTATTACAGCAACTCTTGGCTGGGAAAGGGAAAGTATTTAATGTTTTAAAAAAAATAAAACACCAATTAAAAGAAGATAATTGAGCTGTAAAGCTTTGGCTAGGAGTGACCACCCCAATGCACTAACATACGGGTAGTTCTCCAGGCCCCAGCACCATAGGTAGCCTCTGCCCTGAGCTTTTCCTTAATATTTGCCATGAGTGCAGCTCCACTGATGATGGTAGAAGTCTAGCATCAACAGGGCACAGGTGTTTTACCATCTTCAGTGTGCTGAGGCTTAGCCAGTAAGGTGGCCAAAATGCTAGCACCTGGGCTACCCTGTTGTTGGAGCAAGGAACAAAAAGGCACACAACCGGGGCCGGATTATTCACTGTTAATCCTGATTTATGCCATGTGACTCCATGAACCTCAATGGAGTCAGTCCTGATTTACACCAGTAAAAGTGAGATCAGAATCAGGCTTCACATTTCAAGAGTGAGAATAACTTTCCACCCAGAAGGTCCCGCCCTTTATCCAGAATCCTATACAAACACCTCCCGGCTTTCTCTAGGTCCTGGGGGAGCAGAAGCTTGATTATTCCACCGCTGCTACCGTGGAGGAGCGGTGCTGGTGGCAGGGCAAAGTTCGGAAACTTTAAGGGAAAAGGTCAGTGCAGACAACCCCAGACAGTCTCCTGGCCAGTGCCTGGGCAGCAAGGTAACAGGAGTGCATACCAGGATGGGGATGCCTGCACTGAAAGCTAGCTCCACACAGTCCTACGTGGTTACACAGTCATTTGCTATATTTGTTCCAGTGCAGATAGGCTCTGCAAAGGAGGTAAGGCCATGGCCTGGCCTTGCCCTGCTCCCCTAGCTGGTGTATAAGGCCTTTGGTGCATGCTGTATCCTGTCAGAGAGTGAAACAGGGGCTGCTCTGGGCTTCACTCCCACAGTGATTTGATCCAAAGCCAGTGGAAAGATTCCCATTCACTCCAATGGACCAGGCTCCTAGTGCTCCTCAGTGCCTGCCCTGGGTACCAGTGCCCTGACCCACAGCACACTCCTGCCCAACACAAGCAGAGTGGTCAACGGCCTCGTCTTGCCCATACAGGCTCAGAGGCTGCTTAGCTCAGTGATTAGCTCATAGGTTGGGGTTTTCCAGCAGTTCCAATTATGTTGCAATCCCCAGCCAGTAAACAGCTTCATTTGATCTCTCATCAATTTCATTTCACTTCCCCAACTGTCTTCTCCTCTCCCTCCGCTTCCTGGTTTATATATAAATATATTTCCTTTTATCACTGGGTTTCTGCCTATTAGGGGGACTGTACAGAAGGGAAAATAAACAGACCATTATTTGATGTTGCATTTTCTGTTTAGAAGTTTGTTTCCCTTTCTTCTTCCCTTGCATCAATATTAACATGTTGATTCATAAGCAAAAAAACCCCCACTACAAATACGTTTTTTTAATTTAAATCAGGAAATTCAAAGTTTTGGTTCCCACAGCAACTGAAACTTGGCCACATTTATTACAGCCTGGGAATTTATTGCCAAGGCAGCAATCAACTGTGCATGAGGGGGCAGAGTTACCCAGCCGTGGGAGGGCAACATAACTTTGAAATCGTTGTGGGGCATGGAAACTCTCACGCAGAACTCTGTGTTAGCATTTAATCCCCAGAGATCATGGGCTGTCGGGACACAAATGGGTCCAGCACAGACACACACAGAACCACTTGGTTGGGACCAAAGAGAGGTCACCCACAGCGCAGAACCACTGGAGAAGTGGAGTCACAGCACATTGTACTCGCAGACCCTAAGCCATTCTACAACCGGAAGAGCCGTCACAGAACCTGGAAGCGTGAGCCCTACACCTGTACACACAGCCAGCGAGAGAGTCCCAGGCCTGATAGATTCAAGCGTCATACTTTCAGCTGTACACAGGTACAGTGAGCGGTCACAAGACTCCATTAATCCTGCAGATCCCCAGTGTGAGCCCTTCGCCTGAGCCAGCCAGGTGGGATCACAGACCCCACCATAGCACTGAAGCGTGGCTGTGCACCATTCACCTGTCTGCAACGCTAGGGGAAGCATCACAGACTCTGTGATGCTCACACACCCTGGCCGCACTCCATCCCCCCATTCCCAAGCTGGCGTGTCATGTTAACTTTCAGGCCTGACTCAGCCCGACTCCTTGGAAAGGACTGGAGCCCTCTGGGGCACAGAGACGATGCAAGAAGCCTCTGAAAGCAGAAGCCCTCAAACACTCTCCGCAATCAGCTCTTCTACGGTGGGGAGGCCAGTGTCGCCAGCCAGTGAAGAGAACTGCTTTAAGCCAGCTCTGCATCCCAAAGGGCCTGGGTTGAATTATTCTAATTTATACCATGAGATGAAAGACCAACAGGCTCATTTCTAATGTCAGTTTCCTCAGACAGAGTGGGTCAGGTGCTCAGGCTCTTTCCAAGAGCTGGGAACTAATTAGTCCTAAATTCTACCCCTGACAAACCCACGCCCAGTAAACATGAAAGGCGAACACACTGCAAATGGCTCCGTACCGGGGCCCTTTCCAAGGGCAGATCTGCCGGGTGCCGCCACTTCAGAGGGCTGGAGCACCCTGGTCACATTTACACGGGACAGCGAGGCGGAGGAGGAGGAAGAGGAAGAGGGAACCTTGCTCTACAGGTCCAGAGGAGGAAGGGAAGACAAATGCAATAGTGCTACTCTGCCTGGGAAGATGGCTCCCCTGCATGGGGGCCTTGGCAAGGCCAGGAGTAACGAGGAACACCCAACAGAATGGGGGTCTGCACAATGGGCTTTGGGGACCTTTGCTGGCATTTACCAATGGGTAGGCTGACCAGGCGTCAGGGCCAGCTCTCCTCACGAAAACGCTGCAGTCCTAGCCCGCAACTGAACAGTTCGAACTGACAGTGCACAGTTCCCGATCTATTGCATTACGTAGGAGACCGTGTGCGCTCACGGCCGAGTGACAGCGTGCGCACCGAGCGGGGAAGAGTTAAAGCTCCTCATATAACTTCCCCTTTCATGGTTCCTGACTGTTCAGTGCTGCAGCAGCAGCTGTCCTCTTTGCTCCACTGTCCCAAATTCTCACACACTGGCTGCGGAGTGGAGAACCCTCCTGTAACCCTTGGGGAGGCAGGAATTCACCCAGGAATCATTATAACACAAGGCCGTATTCCAACACTTTATCAGCCACCCTCCCGTGTCTCAGAACCAGTGCCAATGAAAGGAGCAAGGTACAGCAGTTACACACATGGTTAACTAACCAGAGCAATTATACACTGACAGCTCAGGCAGTTCATGAAGGAACTGACTGGACCTGTTGGCAGTGCTTGAAGAACCTTCCCTGCTGGATGTTAGCCTCATGCAAGCCAGTGTCCCACAGGGCAGCTATTCCCATGCTGTTGCAGAGGACAGAGATGCTTGGGGACTTCCCCATGAACGCAGACCATTCCCAGCCAGATGCTAGGCCGCCTTGTTTTCTGTTCAGAGCTCTGCCCTATGCCCTGAGAACTCCACTCAGCATAGCTGGCTTCCCCACACCACTTGCAAATGGGTCCACCTGTCTAGTCGAATTGGTCGCGGGCCTCCTCCCAGACCTTCTCTTGGCTACTTGTCTTCCCCCTCACCACCACGCTTCGCCCCAAGTGAGCATCTCCATTCTGCTACACTCCTCATCAACAAGGCAGTTGGACCATTCAGCCATCAACTCCAGGGCTGCAGAGACCTTGGGCAGAAGGCAGAATTTGGCCTTGGGACCCAAGGCAGAATTTGGCCTTGGGACCTGGACCACTTGTTTCCAAGCTGACTCTGTATCAGCAAGGGTGATGTTGTGTGTTCTTCCACTGACTGGAGAGCTCCAGTCCACCCCCAGCCAAGCCCCAAATACTGAGTGGAAGCAGTCTGCCTCCAAGGCTTTTGGGAACAGGATGTGAGAGGTGGACCAGTTCTGATTTTCCTGTGCTCCACCAGGCACCTGTTGCCCAATCAGCCTGAAGTCCAAGTCCAGGTACTGGGTCTTCTTGTTTCACAACTGCTAAGTAACAAGGACATAGGCCCTTTCTGTCAGTCGCCCTGCCAACTGTCTGTTCAGAACATGTGCCAGTGTAGGATCCACTCAGCACACTGCAGGGCCAGCTGGAGACCGATAGCAAACTCCTAGTATCTCAGTGGGTTTTTGACTCTTTTCACCTGTGTCCTTTTGCCTCATTATATCCCAGACAGCTCCTCCCCGGCGGCCATGCAGAACCCCAGCTCTGATGCTCAGGTAGGTGATACATTTGGAATGCAACCTCCAGGATCTCTCAGGAAACCACCAAGCTTGTCTGGTCATTTTCCCATAAACCAGTCACCAGTGGGCCCGGGCCCCTTTGTGGTATGTCATCATCTCTGGCGTGATGTCTGCTGCCAGTGGAGGATTAGCCAATCCCGTTCTACCTCAGGTGATGGTTGGGATTCAACTGGAGCTAGCGAGGGTGGTGATGCCACCTGGATCCCTCTCTCTGGTCAGAGCATCAGACTGACAAAGGCCCCGGGTTCCAGGAAACAGTGGGGGCGGCGGCCATGACAGAGCAGCTCTCCCCAGTAGCCTCCATCTCTTTTTGCCCTCACAAAAAGAAAAGGAGGACTTGTGGCACCTTAGAGACTAACCAATTTATTTGAGCATAAGCTTTCGTGAGCTACAGCTCACTTCATCGGATGCATACTGCAGAATATCTTCTGCAGTTTCCACAGTATGCATCCGATGAAGTGAGCTGTAGCTCACAAAAGCTTATGCTCAAATAAATTGGTTAGTCTCTAAGGTGCCACAAGTCCTCCTTGCCCTCACAAAGTCTTTCTTTAAGGATCCACAAAGGGGTGGATGGGTGGAGTAGCCCAACCCCTTATTATTTCATCCACCAAACAGGCCTAACATCTGACAGTCCAGTTTTGGTTCATTAACCTCTGGTTCCATGTCTTCTGTTTACCCTAGGCATGATTTTGGCTAGTCCTTGAACCATACCAATAGGCCATTTTGTTTAGACTAATTCAGTCGGCCTGTCTCCCTTTTGTACCTTTTCCTATCACTGTTTGTTATTACAGGTTATTGTGACATCAGAACTGTCACATACTTTTACAGTTCAGCTCACAATTAGAGCAACTTTGTCGGCCCCATTATCCAAACAGGTGTCCTCGACAGAGAGGGGGTGGGAATGAGCAGCTGTAGGACAAGGTGCCCCCCCACTCCCCACAGAGGACAAGGGCCTGGCTTAACAACCCTCAGTCTCCATCATCCTGTCTAGTGACAGCCCAGCTCTTCCCCCATGTCTGCAAAACACCCCAGTTCCCAGCCCCCTTTCTGACTCTGATCCTACCCCACTGCCTCACCCCGTGTCCTTCCACACCGCTCAGCTCCCTCCACCATCTCCTGGCCTTCCTGCTACTCCCTGCCTGCCTTTGCCCCACTACCTGACTAGAATCATTATTGAAGTGGGCGTTTAGATCATTACTGTAGCAATTCTTACTGGAGAATGCATTTGTCTGACGAAGACCGTGCAGCGTGTTTTATGCTGCCCTCTGAAGCACTGAGAATTGGCGACTGCCAGAGCTAGAATACTGAACTAGACAGACAGTTGGGAATTCCTTGGGGCCCAAGCCTGATCTCAGTTACGCTTGTGTAAATTCAGAGCGACTCCACTGACGTCAATTGAGTTACTCCCAATTTACAGTGGTGTAAATGAGAACTGGACATCGCCATCCGCTCCTAAGATTCCCACATGGAGAACTCCCCCTCCCCCCAGAAATGATCAAAACAGGTCCCCCTTCAGGGTCAGCCTGCAACATGGCGGAGTTCTGACCTTGGGTCAATCAACTCCAACAAGACATTTCTTCAGCAATTGCTGAGGCTGAGTCACACTTGGGTCTAATTCTGCCCCGAGATCATTGCTGTCACTGGGAGCTGCCCTCAGGGGCCATGAGGGCAGCGCTGGGTCCAGGGCTGTGCTGGCAGGTCTTTATTGCCCCACTCAGTAGGTGGGGGTCATTCTCCTTCTTCCTCCCCACACCTGGGCTTCATTCATCACTGTGTCATCTGCTTCTCCCAGCTGGACAATTCTCCACTAAAAGGCAAGTGTCAGGCACACTGGGCTAGCATGTTAATAGCCTGTAAGTCTTTCTACTGCCCTTTCAGAGCTGTCTGAGGCACTGTGGTTTAGGGGATGGCACTATATCGAGTAGATTCCAGCTCAGGGTCTGAGACTCAGCTGCGGGAGCGCAAGGCACTTAGCGAAGGTCCCACCAGCCTCATGTATTATTCATTCATTGTATTATCGTAGCACCTAGGAGTCCTACTCATGGACCAGAGCCTAGAACAAAAGGCCGAATTGTCAGAGGTATGTAAGCACCAAGAGATGCAGATAGGCACCCAGGGGAGTTAGGCACTTCGCCTGGTGTACACTTAAAATTTAAATCAACCTTTGTCATTCAAGGGCTGTGAACAATTTTGCACCCTGAGTGCCTTATTTAAGACAGCCCAACCTCCAGTGTAGACACTGCTAGGTCAACAGAAGCATTCTTCCGTTAACCTAGCTCCCGTCTCTCGAAGCGGATTAACTACACCGACAGAAGCGCCTCTTCCATCGATGTAGGACGCATCCACACTATGGTGCTACAGGAGCACAGCTGCGCCGCCGGAGGTGTGCTGCTGTTGCGAATGCAGTGTAGACACAGCCTTTGTGGCTCCCACTAGTCACCTAGCTGCACCTGTAGGCACCTACACACACCTTTGAAATGCCGGCCCAAACTATCCATGCAGGAAGACTGTAGATTCCCTGTTTGCTATTGCTCAGTCTGTTATTTCACAGCATTTTCAAAATAGACAGGACAATACATGTTAGAAAGTACCCAGCTCCCCTCCTGCCAGCCACTCCAGCCAGTAGTGGGGTGGCTCTCTGTAGTGGGGTGGCTGCCCCACTCCCTTACTAGACGGGGCTTCAGCAGGCCAGGGAAGTGGTGCATGTGGGCGGCCAATCAGAGAAGGCCTGCTAGGGAGCCAATCAGAGGCTGAGTTAGAGACAGCCAGACTCAGCCATATATAAAGGCTGCCCAGGAAGGGAGCAGGGAATCTCTCCTTGGGGGTCAAGGGAGGAGGACTGACTCCTGAGCTGGAAGGTAGCACCTTGGACAGAGCAGTGCTGGGGAAGGGCAGAAGGAGCTGGGGAGCCCAGGCCAAGGAAAACCCAGGCTGCTGGCCTAGGCCAGGCAGGTGCATAGGGTCGAAGGGGAAGTGGCCCAGGGACAATAGCAGGGCAAGAGGAGAGAAGGAGGACAGAGAGGCTGCTGCTAGAGGGTCCCTGGGTCGGGACCCAGAGTCGCAGGTGGGCCTGGGTCCCCTCCTTCCCCTTGTGCTACACCTGGCTGAAGAGGAGTGTGGCCTGATCCAGGCTGTGGCTGGTCCCTGCCATAAGGGGCTAGACTTAGAGGCTGCAGCCAGCCACTACAACAGGTGCAGATCGTGGACTGCTGATAACACTAAACCCCCAGAAGGGGGTGAGAGCGGAGCAGTGGGCACTGCCAGAGGGCAGTGTCCTGAAGAGGATGCTGCCAAGCGGGGAGCAACGAGGGTCCCCAAAGCAGTAGAGCAGATGAAGGGCAAGGCACCACACGCTAAAGGTGCTCCATGACTGGACAGAGCTAATTCCCGGAGCAACCAGCGGGAGGTGCCAGCAGTGGTGAGTCCTAACCCCGTCACACTCTCCCTACAGCTCAGCTCCTCCAGTCTCCTCTTCCCTTGGAAAAGCCTTAGTTACATTCTCTTCGCTAATATCCCCTGACTGTCCTGTCTTGTCCAAGCCCTTTCCCTGATGTAAAGCAAAGCTCCTAGGGCTAAATGCCACTGAGGCATGAATCATGTTTATCATAAACAAGAAACAAAGGAAGGAAGAGAACAAAGGAAGGAGGAAAGAGGGGAGGAAACAAGAAAGGGAAAGAAACACAATAGCGAAAAGGAGGGGTATAGCTAGACCCATTAATTTCCCTCTGTTTGCTCTGGGATTTTAACAACAAGCTGCTATGTCGAGGGTTTATCTTGGTTCCTCAGCTGTGAAACATGGTGTGCGCCAGCATCTTCTGAGCTTTAGAGATTTGCCAAGGAGCCGAGAATGAAGCAGGAGGCTCGGCAAACAGAGATAGCAGGAGCAGCTTCATACATCACACGCAGAGGAAATTCATTCCTTTCAGCGCTGCCCATGGGTGAAATTACATTATATCCTCTTCGGATAATTGGATGTCATATACCACCCAACTTGTGATAGGATGGCATTGCCTTCCCTATCCAGGCTGTTCGCAATGTCCCAGGGTGCAAGGCAGAGGTTTCACACAGTATGGGGGAAAGGAGGAAGGGGAAAAGGAGGTGTGGATAGACAGGCCCTGACCACTCACAACGCCCACTGACTTTCAAAGGAGGTGGGAATGCAAAGGATCAGGCAAACATGGGGAGAGAAGGAAATATCAGACAGAGGCAAAGCAGGCAAAGAGAGAATGAAAAGGGAAGAGAGACAAACATAAGAGATCAGAGAAGAGGGCGAGAGAAAGAGGGAGCTGGAGAAAGTGGGTAAAGAGACTGCGAGGGTCTCATTTTCAAAGCACAACTTCTGTTTTGTGCACATACCGTTTTGTGCATGTCATCACATGCAATTTTTGCACATTTATCATTTGCGAGCCACAAAATGGACCCGCCAGTCTTCTGTGTGCGTGCAACCCGCCGGCTAACGCAGTCGGCGCATGTGCAGTCTGACAGGTGGGTGTGCACACAGGCAGCAGCCTGAGGACTTTTGGAAAATGTGGCCAATGGTGAGCAGTGGAATGAAAAGCAAGAGGAAGTAAATGAAAAGACAGACGCGGCTAGAAGGGAGCAGTTCACACATCTCCCTCCTAAGAGATGGCATCGAAGCAGGGCCATGGAGTCCAAACGTAAGCGAGGCCAATAGAATCCGGTGGTTTGGTTGGCTCAACGTTTAGGTGCCCAAATTCAGACACCTCAGAGCAGGCTGATTTTGTGCAGCCTTTCTGAGGATCAGACCCTTTCAAGGTGTCTCAGGTTGGCCACTGAAATCACCAGCCATTTTTGAAAAGCTTGGCCCCCAGAGTCTAAGCTGTCTAATAGTGACCCCTGCCTGGGGATGGATGAAGAGTCAGTGCTAAAAATATCAGCACATGTGATGTTGAGCAGGAGGCGTTGCTGACTCACCTGTGAGCCACGCCAGGGTGGATGGGGTAGCTGCGGTCTTTTCTTGCTGAGCAGCCTTCCGGGGGGAGGTCTGAGAACTGCTTTTCAGCACTGGGGCAGGGATTAGAGCAAGCCGGCTGAGATTTGCTCCATAGGAGGTGGAAATAATGTTCGCAGGCTGGCTGACGAAACCAGAAGATACAGAGAGATTTGCATCTGCCCCTTGGAGTCAGGGGGTTTCTCTGCCATTTGTTACTCTAGTTCTCAATCTAGGAATTGAATCTTAAATTGTCTCAAATCTGGCACTGGAAAAATATGGTACCTCAGACCAGGCCCCTTTTGGAAATGTTGGCCAAGGTGACTTGCCCAAGGTCACGCACTGAGTCCGTGGCAGAGCTGGGAACTGACCCTAACTGTCCTAAGTCGCAGACCAGTGCCTTCACCACAAGGCCATCCTTCTTCCCCAGCACGCCTGCAGAAGTAGCAGCTGAGACAAAACAGGGACACTGGAAGCTGGTGACAGCTGAAAGGTGACAATTGCCCTAGCACAATGGGGTTCTGGCCTAGGTCTCTAGGCACTACGCTAATACAGGTAATAATGAGAGGTAAAAAAGTGCCATGGAAATGTGCCCTATTTTTTGTCTGAAATCCCCTGAATTTCCCCCTCATTCTCATGGTCTCCCTTCTTACAAGCCCTAACACTGGTTTCTTGGATGGCTTTTTAATAGCGCGGTTAGAGTCGCCAACGCAAGCCAGAGGACAATCTCATGTATCATTCTCCCAGCGCACCCCGGGAATGCCATTTGGCTCGGGAGGACTTATTTTATTAAAATGATCTCTGCTCAGTTCCACTAGTTATTGAATCGTCTTGGCTCAATGGCCTCGCTCAATATCAGCTTTTCATGTGTAATAATTAGCTCTGGGGAAGAGAGTTTCATTGAATAAGCGTTTGATGTCACACATTAGGAGACCCAGAGATGACCTAACTCGGCAATTCAATCTGGGGATGGAACTGTTCTGATGAGGGACAATTAGGGACATAGTCTGCCCTCTGGATATAAACCAGTCATTAACCGTGAAATAACTTCTCTCCCCCATTCCTGCCCCCCCATCCCAGACTGGTTTAAAGCACTCTGACCAGCTGCACATACTGCTCTCCCCCGTGAAGTGCCCCATCACCCCCATCCAGTCAGGCTGCTTAGAAATTGAGTGGTAGAGGCACGTCCTGCTGGTCTTTATACCACTTAAGGTATTAACCGATGGCTATAGTGATTTCCAATGTACTCCCTATGCGTTAAATCCTGGGTCTCATTGAATCCCGCAGGAATTCGGGCCCGATGAAACCTGTAAGGCACGAGGAGAGGCAGAACCATCACATATGTCTGTCTCTGGCCCCCATCACCAGGGCATCATAACGGTGGCTGTACTGATCATCACAATGCCCCTGTGAGGTTGGGCCGGGCTATTATCCTCATCATACAGATGGGAAACTGAGGCAGAGAGCGGCTAAGGGCTCATTTCACAAAGGCACCTAGGCGCCCAGCAAATCACAGAAACACATGGTGATTCACAAAGCCTGAGCTTGGCGTCTAGGCTCCCTCTACACTGAATGAGGGGGCTGAGACGGCGACTCATGAAAGCCAGCACACTAGGCGGGGCGCCACCTAAGCCAGCCAATAGGGGATGCCGACGTCAGAGACGTGTGCTAAGCCCAGTCCATCTCTGACATAGGTGCTTAAATCCAGGCTGCAGGGAGGGGCCTAGCTTTGCTGGCGATCCATGAACAGGAGCCATCTGTTAGGCATGTAAGATGTGTTGTTTTTTGTGGGGTTTTTTTTTTTTTTTTGCGCAACAAGCTGCGGGGAGATAGAGGGGGAGCCCCCCATGACTTTTAGCCCTCCGGTTAGGGTACTCACCTAGCATGCAGGAGACCCCAAGTACAATGGCCCACTGGGAGCAGCTGCCACCTCTCCAGTGAGTCCCCTAGCCTAGGGCTACGGAATATTCTGTTGGGGGCGTGTGACGGTGTGGCCTCACCACTGTGGCACCTCCTGCTGGCTGTCCGGGGAATTAGCTTAGTTCACCAGTGCGCCTTCATCTGGGGATGTCTTGCTACCGTCACTTCTGTCCCAGGACCCATGTTGCTCCCAGGACCGCAGCGTCCTCTTCCAGACATAGCCCTCCGGCTGTGCCCCACTTGGTTCTCCCCCCTTCCAGGAGACCGGCAATCCACTGTCCAGCCACTTCCTTCTCAGTGGTGAGTGGCGGCAAAAGGTGGAGGGGACTCAATAGCTGGCAGTCACGTGCTGCATCCCCTCCAACCCCGCAGTCTACCTCCCTGGGTCACTTCCCCGCAGCCCTAGCACCTTCTCCGCCCTTGTCTCAGGGCCTCAGTCTGTTAGCAGGTAGCCGGGAGCGAGCGCCCACGCCCCGATCCTGCCCAGCACTGCTCTGTCCCAGGTCCTATCTATCTTCCTTCCTTCTGCAAGGCCACCAGTCCTCCCTCCTTGAGCTCCCGGGAGCAACTCCAGCTGCTCTACCCAGCAGCCCTTCTTATATGGCACAGCCTGGTCCTGATTGGCTGCCTCCTGCACTCCTATAAGCTCTCTCTTGATTGGCTGCCTCCTGTGCAGCCTCCCAAGGGTTGCACTAATCCCTTATGGGCCAGTGTAGGGCTGACATCCCATCACAGTGCTCCTCCAGCCTCGTCTGTCGATGCTGTTCCACTATAATCAATGTCACTGGAGTAGTGGGACTGGATCGTGGGTCTTCCGCAGCCTAGGGGAGTGCTCTAACCACCAGGCCACAGAGTCATTCCCTTCTGATGCTCTGCTTCTCTCTGGCCCAGATGACTCAGTATTTAACCAGAGTGAAACAGCTTCAACAGCAGAGATTGAGGGAGCCCCACATTAGCATCCCCAATGGCTAGAGCACTCCCCTGAGAGGTGGTAGATCCCGGTTTAATCCCTCCTCCTCATCAGGTGGAGGGGGGACTTGAACTGGGGATCTCCTGCATGCCAGGTGAGTACCCTAACACACTGGGCTAAAAGTCACAAGGGAGGTCCAGCCCAACAGTCTTGCATGAAATCGCCTGAGGGGCCCAATTCAATGGGTGGTCTCTGAGCTCGCCTACCAGATTGGGCCCGACCCGCTATTTAGGTTTTCCCCTGGTTTGCGAAGCGCTTGGGGCTCAGGCAGGAGCCAGGCATCCAGGCATGAGAGGGAGGCAGCCGTGCACTTGCTCCGAGACAGACATAGATGCTTAGGAAAACCTTAGGCAACGAGTGAATTTAGGTGCCTACAGGGTTCAGTGGTGAATCGCAATGAAGCCTAAAACTAGGACTTAGGTGCCTAAGTGACTTGGCTGAGGTCACACACAGAGCAGGGACTTGAAGTCAGGTCTCCTAGCTGCTAGCCCATCCTTCCTCTCTGTAAGTAAACGATCATGTAATTAACCAGTGATGATAACATTACAAAATAAATGTTACTACCCATACTTATTGCTCTTGTACAAGGCTGCCATATATGAACTGCAAGTTACACATCATTTATCACTAGTGACAGGAAAACAACCTCCTAGGTGAAACCTAAATGCATTCCTTTCTCAAACTCCCTGATCTCTCATCACACAAACTCCCACCCCTGTGCCCCTACCTCTCGGTGCACCATTTTTTAACACAATTTGGAAAGCATTTGGTCGCAGCTGTCTCCCCCTTTAATCTTTAATACAGCTCTCCCCTATCCTTCCCCCCATCAGCGAGAACATTGAGCTGCCCTGCATGTAGTGTATTTCATTTGTCTGAGACATCAGGGCCACCTCTTGGTTGCAGAAGTAAAAAAGTGGCTAGATGAGAAACCTGCTCCTTGTTTATGGCAATGTTTTACATATGAGAAATTGATTTGCTGGGAGAGCCACCAACTAACTTCCTGCTCTGCTAACCCTGTAGTGCCACTCTCCTGCCCACAACGCTGTGGGGCCGGGAGAGCACTCTGCACAAAGGACAGCTGCAAATACAGAGCACCATTCCACCCCACGGGACAGACAGACTACAGGCAACTCTCTGCCTGCTCATCGGCTGCGCAAGAGAACGGTCTCCATCCCCTGGGCAGAGGAGGGGGAGCCTGAGAGCAGCCTTTGACTGTATGGAGGAGAGCACTGCATGGAGGCGAGCGCTGCAAGCCTCTCCCAGGAGGCAGAGTGGAGCCAAGGGAATTGTAGCCTCCCTGTCCTACTGCCGCTGACAGTGCTGCCCTTTCAAGGCAGTGCAGCAGGCGAGGTCCCTCGAGCTCCAGGAACTGCTGACGCAATCCCTCCCACGGGGGCAATGCACCCTACACCAGGCTGTGAGCTAGGGGCCGAGACAAAGCCCACTGCAGTGAGTGGAAGCGTCCATTGGCTTTGGCTCAGGCCCTACAGGCACAAGATTGCCCTATATGCTGTACACAGGGTGACCAGACAGCAAATGTGAAAAATCGAGACACGGGGTGGGGGAGTAACAGGAGCCTACATAAGAAAAAGACCCAAAAATGGGGACTCTCCCTATAAAATGGGGACATCTGGTCACCCTAGCTGTACATAGGAATCATTACACTCACCCCTGAAAGGCAGCCACATCTGGGATGGACACAACAGCTGTTTAAGCCGCGCACGGCAATGCTACACACAATGGGGTAGGGGAGTGAGGGTCTGATCCTGTTCCACTGACTTTAGGGGATGGGAGTCAAGCCATAGCCTGTTGAAAGTGCAGGGGGGAGGGGGGCAGGCAGGAGGCACTGACTCCCAGCAGGATCAGGCCAGTACACTGTATTTAATAACCGACTCCTGCAAAAGCAATGCCAAGAGCTCTTCAAGGTGTGCCTGCTAGCAGGCAGGACGCTTGGTGTTCTGTGTAGAATTGCTCAGCAGAGCCCCATGTTCGCTTTGGGGGGAAAGCCCGTCCTGTTGAACCACCAGTACCTTTTCCTAGCAGGCCTGGAGCTGCAGATCAGTGTGTGATCTATTGAAATACATCAATGGATTTCCCTACAGCACCCTGGAGGGCTCCCTTCCAAGACCTGGCCCTGCTTAGCTTATAGGAGCCAACCCGATCACAGCCCAAGGTGGCATATCTGCAAATAAGAGTGCTCACATTTAACCCCAGGAACCTCGTCTAAAAGCAGCTGTGACCAGCCTTCCCAGAGAGCAGTCTCCACGCTAACAGAGCCTGATCCAAAGCTTGTTCAAGTCAATGGTAAAACTGCCATTGATTGCAGTGGGCTTTGGATCAGGCCCCGAGCAGCAATAGGGCTCACCACCAATGAGAAGCCCATTTACACCCATGGAGCCACTCACAAAAAACCCAGTAACTGGGAGCAAGTGTTTGCAGGCTCCAGCCCAACCAAGGCAGCCACCTTGTCTTCTGGGATCCATGTCTTGTCAGTCTCACAGAGCACCGAGCTCGCACCCAGAGCAGGGAAGGGGAAACGTGCCCCTCACCGAGCCAGAGTTCTCAATTGCCAATTACAGAATAAGGAGTCTCAAATGAGTGGAAGTTTTCCACCGGAAAGCTGGAATCGGAGATTGTTTCCCTCAGGGCAATGTCAGCCAATTTAGCCTGCACCAGCTGGCCCTCAGCCTAATAGGCTACTCCGGTATTGTTCAGGCAGCCCATTCTCATGCTGCACGAGGACTGCGATGGGTGCCCCCCTTCAATAAGATAGGGGGGATTTGGGCAGCCAGCACCATCCTCCATTACCATTAATATTTAATTTTTAATTAAACAAAGGAGGAAGTCTTCTATTTTGTTAATTTCCTCCTAGTCCCAAAGCTGCAGCAGAGGAAGGGGCCAGCGGGAAGCACATCAGGGCTGTCGATCAAATGCCACCGGAGGGCGATCCGCCTTCCTGAGAAGCGGCACTCATGAGTTTTCCTAGAAACAAATCTTTCCTCGGTCCCACCTGCTAAAGGCCCATGGCCAGAACCTCAGCTGGGGAGAATCATTGGCTCCAATGGGATTAGGCCAAATTTACACCAGTGAAGAATCCAGCCCCATGCAGAAAACACATTCTTCCAGGATTTGCATGATAATGCATCTTGGCTTTTCATACCTCCCCTGTCATACTGTGATCTTTGGAGACGAGCAGTCAATAATCATGCGCGCACGCACACAAAGAAGAAAAAGAAACCCGCTTTCAGCTCAATCGAGGCATTTATTTCATTATTTATTCGCACGGCTGGGAACCTGTCACCAGATCAGGCTGCATCATGCATGGAGATGAAACACAATTACCTATAGCTCTCAACCTTAAACAGGGGGAAATCTTGAAAGACCTTGGGTGGGGGAGAAGAAAAAGAAAAATGGTGGTTCAGGACCAAGACAGGAAATGTCCTTTGAAAGCAACATGAGAACTTCATTTTTAAAAAAAAAATCTGAGATTTTTATAGACATAAATTGGGCATTAGCTCAGAGGTTTTCAGTTTAAACAGATATTTTAATGAAATTAAGGTCAGGACTTGCTGATAAATATTCGCTTATGCTACGGGGTGGGGGATGGATGATGGAGCCAAACATACCTTGAATTTTATGGGCAAATAAATCATGAAGCAAGACGCCACAATTATTTAGACCCAGGGAAAATCACCTTGCAACACTGTGACATATTGTCCCTCAAAGTAGCACCCTGTAACCCCCACATTCACCACTTGTATGTGGCTATGATATTTTGTACCAAGAATGCCTTGTAAAATGTCCTATGAAGTCATAATTTGCTGAAACTCATTGTTCTGTCAAAATATGCCATCATTGTATATGGAGTTATGAGATACTGTTATATGGTTATTGAAATAGGGTGAGACTGGGAGATGCCAACAGCTAACTCCCCTCTGGCAACAAAGGGGGTGACCCACACTCAGCTGGGTGGTAAGTGACCATCACCAGCCATTGACCAGCAAGGGAGCTGTAAACAAGAGATTTACAATTCACTAGCTCTACACAGTGAGGGCTGCCTAACTCCATGACTCAGCAAGGTATCAGGACATGTGATGCTTGACTCCATGTTTGAGCCAGTATTTTTCTAGGCATGTGAACTGAGAGAATAAAATAAGGGACAGGGGCATCATGAGTCTCCCATTCTCCTCCCCCACCTACTTTGAAGGCATTTAGAAGAAAAGACTTTGAATTGGGGATATTGGTCCTAGGCTGAGTTGGGAATTCAGCCTATGTATTAAAAATTGAACTGCTTACAACACCTAGTGGGGTGAGAAAAACTGCTTGATTCAAATCTTGCTTAGTCTGATAAAGTTTAGGATTTAGACCGCTATTTTACCTTTTATTTCTTATGCAACCAACTCTGACCTCTTTGCATAACACTTATAATCATTTAAAATCTCTTTCTGTAGTAGTTAAACTTATTTTAATGTTTTATCTTTACCAGTGAGTTTGTCTAAAGTGTTTGGGGAATCTGCTCATATCACAAAGGCTGGTGAACATCCACTCTCCTTTGATGAAATGGCAAACTAATTAATGAGTTTGCCTTGTTCGTGAGAAGGTCTGGAGCAGTGTCAGATGGTACATTTCTGGGGTGCTAGGCTGTCGGGGGGATTTGCTGGTGTGTCCCCGTGTATAGTTCATGAGAGGCTGAGGAAGCCTGCATTTAACTTTGGGTGGGCCTCACATGCTAATGGCTGAGTGAGAACAAACCCTGAAGGGGCTGCTTGTCACTAGCAGAGCGGTGCACAGGATACCCTGATCCAGAGAGTGAAAGGGGATGCAGCGGTCCCACAGTCCAGGTTGTACCCTGGGGGGTGTCCCAAACAGAGAGTTTCCAAAGTATAGGACTCAAAGGATTCCTCTGCTAGTCCCCAAGTCCTTAAGTATTAAGCCCCAGGGTCGTCGATGTAGCATTAGCAGGTTCTACCTGCAATCTTCACAACACTGGAGTCAGAGGCCTCATGTTTTGGCCATTTCCTGATTCCACAACCTGCAGCACAAAGGCTGAGGGTTTCAAAAGTCAGGAGTGTGTCTGGATGCTTTTGTTTTTGGGGTGCCCTACTTGAGAAACCTTAAAGGGGCCTTTCTCAGCAAATGCTGGGGATAAAGATTGTCACCCTCTGAAAAAACAAACACACTTTTTCAAAGTGTCTTCAACCCTGATCCTGCAAACAGTGATGCACCTACCTAGGGGCATGGTGGGTTCTCCATCCCCTGCAGTCTTTAAGTCTAGACTGGATGTCTTCCTAAAAGACATGTCCTAGCCCACATTGGAGTCATGGGCTGGATTCAGGGTTTACAGGGTGAGGTTATCTGGCCTATGTTATGCAGGAGGTAAGATTAGATGATCACAGTGGTCTCTTCTGGCTTTAAAAGGGTGTGACTTTAGGGCTCTGCGCTGAGCTAGGCCCTCGTGAGTAGCACTCATGGTAGTAAAGTTAAGGTGACCAGATGAAATGGAGAAAATATCGGGACACATGGGAGAAGTTGCCAAAGCAAAAAAACAAAAAAAAACCCACCAGAGCGGCCAAAGCCGCAATATCGGGACAAAATGGTGTCCCCACCGTGCATCAGTCGGGACATGGGACAAAGACCTAAAAATCGGGACGTCTGGTCACCCTAAGTAAAGTTGAGCTTGTGCATAAGTGTTTGCAGGACTGGGGCTTTAACTGTCATCCATAAACATCACTAGTCTATTCCAAATCTTTTAGCCAACCGGTGTGTTTCCAAACAATCTGCCCCGGGTCGACTTAATTAGCCAAATAAGCCATTTAAGAACCACAAGAATGTCCATGCTGGGTTAGACCAATGGTCCATCTCGCCCAGTATCCTGTCTTCCAACAATGGCCAAACTGACCTGAATTTAAGCCAATCAGGTTACACCAGGGATTAGTTTGGCCCATTAGCTATTCTTACCGATCTCTGATTTCTCTAATACTGTCAGTGAAGGGACCTTGTAGGAGTTGGTCAGGCCAGCTATAGGGGCTCTGGTGGTTTAATCCAACTGGAAAATGTCTGCCTTTCAGCTCCAAGTCATTTGCGTAGCAAGCAACTATTAAACCCTTTGCTGCCCTAGGCGACCCCTTGCATGGCAGAGCCAGGCCCAGGGCCCAACCCTTTCATAGGCTGCAAGTACCAGCCTTAGTATGAGAATAAGAATAGCATGTGCAATTAAACTGGAGAAGCTGCAAGCAGATTACAAGGGCTATCAGTTCCCATGCTTCAGGGCATAATCTGCTCACCAGCTGAGGTCAGGAAGAAATGTCTCCCCTTGGGATAGAACTGCACAATGGGGTGCATTACACCTTCTTCTGTTGTGCCCATCAGTGGTCACTGTTCACAAACAGAGGACAAGATGGACCACAGGCTTGTTCTTTTGTGACAATCTCTGGGGCGCTGGGGCTGTGCAGTCAACACTTCAGCAGCACGGCACTCCTCTCTGTGCCAACTGTGCAAAGGGGTGGGGTAAACAGGGAATGGAGTGGCTTTTCAAGCCACCGCAAGTGGCTGCAGGTTAGAGTCTGATAGACTGAGAGGCCACACTGAGGAGACAGTTAATAAAGGCAGGACTAGAAGAATCAATGTGTTCTGACACAGCAGTGACAGATTGGTGAGAGGGACAGATTTAATATCCCAGCATTATCCTCTCCCAGCCTAGGGGCCCTGAAATTGATTGAATAAATTAAAGCATTGCAGTGCATGATACTACAGTTAAGGTCATCTCAACACTTCCATCTTAACACCCTTTTCTCCCCCAGCTTCTCTTTCTCATGGCTTGGCACAGAAATTTTAATTCCATGCCACAACTTGGCCCAGAATCTCTCAGCTCACGTGCAATGTTACCAGTTTTCAGAAAGAAAGAAACAAACGAACACCTTGGTGAACAAGATAAGTGGCTCTCCGTTGTATTCCACTGAGTGATGCAGCGTGGCCTGTATATCCAGTGATTTCAATCTGCCGAGAGATTGCACCACAGCATGGAATAATCTCCGTTTGGAAATACTGAACCAAAAAAATAAATGTAAAGAGATCAATATATTTAAAATGTAAAGAGACAGTGGAAAGATTAAAACCACAGGCCAAATTCATCTATGTAACTTTACTCACACATAAAATTATTCTTTCCTATGTTACTAAACAAAGCTCAGATTGTTGGAAATGAAGAAATGTTTTTAATCCAAATTTATTTTTCACCATTTTTACTTTAATTCTTTTCAGTTTGCTTAAGGCCAGATTTAATCCCCTTTACTCATAGCGAGCAGTGTTTTACTCCACAAGACATCCAGTTCATTTCAGCGGGATTTCTCTGTGAGTGAGCAAGTGCCTCAGAATCTGGCCCTCAATTGAGATAATCTAATCTGCTGTAGGTATTTGTAAAACACCCATCACCTTGCCATCGAAGGGCTGAATCCTGCAAAATGCCCAACACTTCCTTTGAATCGCCAAGCCCTCTCAGCTGAGCGGTAAAGCCACCCCAGCATCTCAGGGTAGGTGGGGCACCCCCCTCAGGAACGGGCCCTAACCTGTTCAGCAATGCTTTCCATTTTATAGCCATGTCTCTCCCCAGTTCTCCTGCACTAGCCTAATGCCCTGGGGTTGGAGTCCCGGGTGTTACAAGAGTGCTCTATGAGAGAGATGCCGATGTATGTGCAGAGAGTCCATTGATAGATTAGGTGCCCATAGAAGGCGCTCCAGAAGAGACAATATTGTTCACAATAGAACTTGCAGTGCACTGCAAACGGCTTCCTTTGCACAGCAAGACAGGGGAGAGTTTACATCTAAACCCCACCACCGGTTCCTCGGATTTTTTAAAATTTCATGGAACTGCCTGCGCAGAACCCCAGTCCTGAGAGACCAAGCACCTCTCTGAATTTGCCTCTACTTTACAGGCAACCCACTTAGCTGCACCTCCCCTCATCCGCTCAACCAAGTTGACAGCAGCAGCAGCTTTCCTTTCTCCCCTTGCAAAGAAGCTGGTCCCCAGCAGCTTTCTGCCGCACCGTGTTTCGTCAGGAAACACAGCATGGACACTGACCGCCCACACAAGCTTGGCGAATGCAGAATGGCTCCCACTAGTCACATCCCATGATGCTCTGACAGACAGTTACAAACGAGGTTAGCCATGTGGCTGCCATTGTTTGAATGGGAGTCACGTGACTAAGCCCCATATGAGCTACTTGGCCAATGGAGAGGGTTGCTGTTCAAATTCCAGAGAAACACACATCCACCGCCTCTGCTCAGCTCAGCACAGACCCAATGCAACGAAGCTAGGGCATTTGCATGTAACATACTACCATGCCCCCCACCTCTTCCCCAGCAAACCAGCATGGGTTAAAGTCAGAGTCCGATTCACTTCTGTGTCGCTCCAGTTTTATGCTCGTGTAATTCCACTGATTTACTGGAGTAAACATGTTGGTGAATCAAGCCCATGGCATCAACCTCACTGGGAACCTCACCAATTTTGTCATTTTGTGTCTCTCCCCACATGCTATTTGCCCATAAATTTAAATACAGATCAAGCTTCAATCCACAAATCAAGCTCTCTCGTTGAAAACAGAACACAAGTGCATGTTAAATAGGAACTAATTAGACACTCAAAGGGAGGACAAATCTATTTTGAATAGTGGGATATGGAGAAAATTCATGCAGTGCTAGGGCATGATAGAAGGGAGCATTGTACAGGGATTGAAGTGGTGGGGGCGGGGGGAAAGGACTGGACTCCTGGGTTCTATTTCTGGTTCTGTCACTGATTCCCTTGGGTGAGTAACTTAAACTCTTGGTGCAAGGCAATGAAGAATGAGGCCCAAGCATTTACACCAGCGCACGGGGATGTAAGCCACTAACCATTCTGAGGTGGTCATGTTTTACACCCATTTGTCACTGGTATAAGTGGCCACACAACGTGAAGGATAACAGAACCAAGCCCCTTAGTGCTATTTTTAAAAAAAAGCCCTCTGCCAGGTGGGTGAGCGTGCTTCTACCACACTCGCACAAGGCTTCAGAAATGCCAGCTAATCACTTTGAGCTCCTCACCTGGAGGTGGTCTCCATGGAAACGATTTGCTTAATCTGCCCTCACACAGCTCTCACCCCAAGGAAAACCGTGAGCTCTTCTGTGAGTCATGGAGCCTTCTGATGGGTGTCTCCAAACATAATAGAGTGCAGCTGGCCAAAGTCATCTTTGCAGGCTACTCTTTGAACATCCCCAGGTCAGAATCCTCAGGTCACAGAAGCTAATGAATCTCCCTTTGGAAGTTAATGCGCTCATTAGTTCTAGGCTGATGGAGCAGATGGGATCAGTCTTGCCTTCCCTTGGATGCAGGTGGTAGAGTTGGTGCTGCCCTCCATTAAGAGCTTTGTAACTATTCAAGAAGCCTGTAGTTGATCTGAAGAGTCGTGTCTGAGGATTTCTCACCTACAATGGGGCTTAGATTTCACACCACACACACATACACACGATACCATTTCGGCTCCAAAGGGCGGGGGGGGGGTGGAGAAGAGAGAACTCAGCTTCCCGCATTCATTTTAATTAGACCCATGCAAAGCAGAGATGATGAAATCTCAAACCAGGCAAAGCTCACTTGCTAATTTGGCCACAAGACTGAAGCTCTGCCCAGGCTCAGACAGAGGTTTACTAAAGCCTGTGAACCTTTCAAGCAAGCCTGAGCCCAACATCAAGATCATCTGAGACCCATTTCTATGCAAACCTCAGTCCAGCTTCACGCTGAGTCCAATTTTAATCAAACTTCATAGAATTCACGAGTTCCCCTCCAAACTATAGGAAACAGGCAGTTTCTCTATACAAAACACGGTGGAATTTCCCTTTTCAGGTGGGTTTCACTGGGAATATTTCCACTCAGAACACAAAGCAAAACTCAGGAGGCACTAACCTAAATGCACCTGAACCAGAACCACAGAAGAGGTCCCTGAATAGAAACTAACAAGCTCTGCAGAGCTCTGGTTTTAACCCATCCATATTCACTTGGACAATATACAATTTAACCAGACTCTCCTCTCATTCCAGTCTTACACTGGTGTAATTTCATTGAATCCTGATTTATACCAGCAAAATTGAGAACAGAATCTGACCCCAATATACCAGTGTAAAATCATAAAGTGGACCCAATTCTGCTCTGATTTGATGTCTGAACCAAAGCTCATTGAAGACCAGAAGAATTAACCCCAGTGGGCATTGGATCAGGCATTTCCATCCCATGAAACTTTTTTACACCAGTAGGGCTGTCAAGACAGATTTTGATGCTGTAGGGCTGGAGCCCAGTCATCTTATGCCCAAAACAGTGCGCAATTCCAATCCAGCCAGCAGCGCCCTGTGTAATTACGTTAGGCCCTTCTACCCTCCCGTCACCGTATTATCTGGGAGCTGGTGCCTACACAGGAAGGAGCACGCTAGGAAGTCTTCCTCCCTGCTCCGGAAAGAATGCGATGCTGCCACCCAGGGTGCAGCCACGAGCTCACGGGCATGAAATGTTCAGAAAAGTAACCGAGCACTGAGGGATCAACACAAAGATACTGGGACAAATTCTCTACCCACATAAATCCATTGGTGCCAGCAGAGAATCTGGCTTTATTTATTTCAGGTGTTTCTATAACAGATCAGCTGGGAAAATTCACTTGCCTGTATTTCCCTTAAGCAGAGTGGCCACAATGGATGCTGGCTTTTTCAGCAATTTTTGCATTGCAGGCTATTGATGACTAAATGTATCTTCACTTCAAACTTAAAATGGACTCCCCCCCCCCCGACTCCCCAGCACCACCTGGCTTCCTTCACCTCAGACATGCTCATGGGGGGCCCAGATCTGCATTCAGGAATCATCTTCAGGTCAATGGGAAATTTTCCACATGGAAACTGGAAGCTAGGACCAGGTAAATGCCTTGGGAAAATAGGCATTGGGGCAGATTCTACACTGCCAGGGCCCCCATCGATTGGATCAAGTTAATCTGTGATGTGAACTTCACTGAAGACAATGGAGTGACACCTGGACTGAAACTGGCTCATATTCTTTACCTGGTGAAGTTGGAGATGACTCACTCTGGGAGAAATCCACTTCTGAGAGGCCAAAGCAAGATATAGGCACCGCTTCAGTCCCACTTAAGACTTATCATTAGGGCTGCCAATTTTGGTTGGACGTATTCATGGAGGTTTCATCACATGACAATTTTTAATTCCTGGAGATTCCAGGACAATCCTGGAGGGTTGGCAAAGCTACTTATCCTTAGGACTTAGGTGGTGTAAACTCCTTATATTGGTTCCTCTGCACAGAGGAGCTATCCTCTAAACTGGACCCTCTATAGGAAGCTGTCCATTCAGATTCAAAAGGATTGAAGTTCCACCCACAAAAGACTATCCATAAAACTCTTCCAGTCAAAGGGCAGTTTAAATTCACATTGACTTTTGCAGTGGATGTGGCAAGTTCAGCGGGATTTTGGCCAGGAGGTTATTAATGAAATTTCAGCAGTTTAAATGGGGCAGGATAGAATTTTTGGCATTAATTCTCAGTACAATTGATGGTGTTTGCAGATTTGGTCAAACTGCAGAGTAACACAAATTTTGCAGGATTCCCAGGGTTTTCTGCTGAGGCTCTGGGTTCTGGTTTGGCTATTGAAGGGAAGAGAGGCTGCATGGGAAGAAGGAGATAGAGATCTGTCTTAATAGCAGTTGGATTTCTCAGTAAGATACATTTCACTTTTGCAGTCCAGGTACTGACGTTAAGAGTCACCAATCCAGAACCCACCCAACAAGTGAGAGTAAGGAGGGTTGGGCTCTCAATTCCTTTGGCCCTGCATGAATGCCCTCAGCATGTCTATCTGGAGAAGGACAAGGAGTCAATACAATCCCCATCAGCAAGCATTAGGGCCCAGAGCCTTAGTCCTGATCTGTGCAAAGCAGTCCTAAAGCCAACTTAACCAGCCCTTTGAGGATTCCCCCCATGTGCCAGTCTCAGGGGTCTACCCCACCCCGTCGCAACTACAAAGCAATCTTGCCCCACACTTCCTCCCATCTTGTGCTGATCAAACCTTCACTAGGCCAAAGGATCTGATCCTGGGATTTTCACCTGATGGTGAAGTGAAACCCCAGTGGGCATGGACTGGTGACTCTAAACACCAGAAAATGATCAGAAGATTGGGTCCTCTGTTAATTACTGCAGCATCCCACAGTAGCAGCACCAGAGGCTACGGTGTCGCCGGGGTAAGTTGCCATGTTTGGCACTATTGGGATGCAGTGTGGTCTAGTAGATCCAGCGCTAGACTGGAACTCTGGAGACCTGAGTTTTGCTCCTGTCTCTGCCGCTGGTCTGCTTAGTGACCTTGGGCAAGACACTTCACCACCACCCCCAAACTGTGTCTCACTTTCCCTATCTGTAGAGTGACCTTCTTTGTAGACGGCCTGGAGATCTAAGGATGAAGCGTGCTACATAAGAACCAGGTATTATTGTAGAACACAATGGTACTTTAAAAAAAAAAAAAAGAGGTAAATCATCCAGAATGGCTGAGATGCACCACTTCATATTTTTTCTATTGATCAGTCATTGGGACTATGATATCGTTAATAGAGATGTGTGGAGCAAAAATAGATCAGAAGTAAATTTATATGGCATTTGCAGAAGCCAATTTGTAAACAATAAAGCAATAATTCAGACAGTTTATTATACACACACACATACACGTGCACACACCATTGAATTGCAAATAAAACACTGTTGTTCAGAATGCCAAAGAGCATGTAAAATGACATGCTAGTTCTGTGATGTCCCTGTAATTTAACTGTGGTTGTACAGATTGATAAAATGTATGATCTTGGGCTGAATTCTTATATACAGCCTGCCAGGAGGCTGTACCGCAGGGATGGGTTAAAGGATAGTTAGGAGGGAGGTCCAGGAGACCTGGAGTCTATTCCCAGCTCTCCTACTGATTTACTGGGTAAGCTTGGGTAAGACACTTAAATTCCTTCTGCCTCTGTTTCCCCATCTGTAAAATAGGAGCAATGCCATTTTAGTTTTTCCCAGGGCTCTTGTGAGGCTGTATTAATTGAGGACTGTAAAGAACATTGAGACCCTTGTATGGAGAGTGCTAAGCAAAGTATTCTAAATATGCCCTAAAAATGGGGCTTCATACACGCATCAGTGATAACATGAATGGTAACCACCCACCCAGGAGCTCCTCATATGTTCTGCCCTTACCCCACGGCTCCAATGATCAAGGGAAGGTTCCATCTTCATTCTTAATCTTTCTTGCCTTTTAGGAGTCATCGCTGACAATAATTAAGTCTCATAAGGATCAAACTTAAATGAGCGATAGCCTTCAAGGATGATATTAGAGTGTTAACTCTGTTTGTGGTTTAAATATTAATGACAAAGCATAATTACCATCCACTAAGTTTCAGGCTGGTGTTTGAAAACTCATTTAGCGAAGCAGGAGGAACAAACCCACACTCTTGGAGACATCTGTATAGAACAGGGGACTGGAGGAACATCTCAACCGGAATAGAGCTCAGGGGGAAATAGGGTGGGTGTTCCTGGTGCGAACTTGTGTGTTGCTCAGAAAACCCAGGGGCCCTCCAGCTGCAGTTTGACTCAAGGCGGAACGCTCAACCCCTAGGGTAGGGTCATATCGATCAATGTCCCTTTGAGCGTGCATTGTCATATTAGGTGTGGTTTATCTACCTTGCCCTCATAACATTATTTGTGCCTAATTCCCAAAGAAAACGCTTAAGAATGAGTCTAGTCTAATTCCTATACTCACAGCCTGTTGGCTCTTCTGTAGGAATTGGCAGCGGGGTGAGGGGGCAGATTCTGTTGTGCCCTGGGTCACTCCTGTTTGCTCCTTGGATTCAATGGAGGGACATAACTACCCGCTCTACTGATCATGTCTGTACTGCCTGGGTGTCTACACAGCAGGCACGGCCTAACTGCCCCCCCATACACACACATCTCCTCTCCCAGCCCCCACTGGGCTCACTGTAAAACCTGGGCAGGATTCTTGGGCGTTACCTTTCCTTTGGTTGTTCCAAAGTTGTGATGAGAGATAGGGAGGGGACCTCGCTAGAAGCCAGGGCTCAGGATAGATTAGCCCGTCTATTGAATTGGGCTTAAAATGGAGGCATCGCTCCACAGCCCAATCCACCTAAGGGCAGAAAGTAAGAGCCTGCTGTGACAGCTCAGGGGACTAGTGCCACATCCCGCAAGCCAAACACTAAGGGTGGATGAGCATGCGCCAGACACTGGGACTAAGAGCAAATACTCGCATCCAGCAGAGGTCTGACGACTCTGAATCACACAGTCCTAGGGCTCACCCATGCCAGGTGCTGAGCACCCTCAGGGTCTGCTCCAAAGTCCAGCGATGTCAATGGGCCTCTTTTCCTGGACTTCAACAAGCTCTGGATCAGGCCCTCAACGGGAACTCCTAGAACCTGCTCAGCACCTGGCAGGATCAAGTCCTGTGTGACTTAAAACACCATCCTTAGGAGGGGAGAAGGGACTAGGGGGGAGAGGAGAGAGGGGAAGCAGGGAGAAGGAGGGGAGTGGGTGCAGATCAGAGGATTAAAATGGGAGAGGAGGAGACACTTCTTAGGAAGCAGCTACCTGGCAGTGAAGGAGTCACAGGCTGTGAGTCAGCTGCGGCTGGCACTTAGCTCTCCCTCCCCACTGCTCTAGGTCCTGAGAGAGAGAATAATTCATTTCACTTCATCTCTGTTCATTTCAGACAAATAGAGCAGAAGAGTCAAGCCAGGGGAAATGGAAACAGGGCATGAAATGGAGCTTTGGCTTTGCTCTGGCTTGGTTAGCCTGGGAACTAGTTACTGTTATGAATAACATAAGCTCTTCCCAGTGTCCTAGACACATAGGGGTGGTTGAAAACCGGGGGGAGAAGGGGGTGACTAGTTAAAGTGACAGATCTGCAATGCTGGGACTAATAAATATCACACAATGCTGCCTTAGCGTCATCTGCCCTCCCTTCCCTGCATTCCGCCACCCTTTGTGACTGCTGCACGCAACGGCTCCTGGGGTTCATTTGACACACACAGAGAGCTCCCCCTCTGAGAGAGCCTGGGGCATCCCTGGCTTGTCATCCTTCTATTCCATGTCTCTGGGGTGGGATCAGACAGCCCCTCAGCCCTTTGAACAATAGCCAAGTGATTAAGGAGGATTCCTCCAACGTTGTCTCACAGCCTTGGGGACAGGGGGCTCTGGGGAAAGGTCTGGCTGGCCAGGCTGGGCCCATGGAGTGATCTCGCATTTTATATCCCAGGGTGTTTAAAGAGATTTGGTGAATTAATCCAGCCAGGATTTAGATGATCAAAAGAATTTATTCAAGTCAGCAGCATTTACAATGAAATCTAGCCAAACCCCTAAAATACAGACCCTCAGCAGGGCAAAGCCTTTCTTCTTTCTTTCTGAGTTTATGTATCTTTATTTTATCCTCTCTTTAGGAAAGGGGGTGCGGGGGAAGAGAGAGAAGTGTAAACGTGCAGATAAATTCTGCCTTGCTCAGGATCTGCCCTTAGACATTGCTGGCTCCGGTGACACATTAACCTTCACAAGACTTTTATCAATAGCTGGAGAGCTGGAAATGAGTCAAAGCCAGTTCTCTAACTACAAAAACAAAGAGAAAATCTGCCAGCAGAACTGTAAAATTAACTCTGGTTCTAAATAATTAAGGGTAGATGAATATTCTTCCCTGTTACTATCCACTGGCTGCACAATCACCGAGTCCTCCCTCACGTAGCTGTAGGGCTCTTCCTTTTGACTGTTTCTTGGATCTTTGTATCATGCTCCTGGAGGAAATGATCCAAGCAAGGGACTAGCAGCCTAGACTCCTGGGTTCCATCCCTGACTCTGCTGCTAACAAAATCTGCAACCTTGGTCAAACCAGCTAGGTGGCTAAGGTTGAAATGAAGACTCCCAAAATCAGGGCTCATTTCTGGAAATCGGAGCCTTCCTCTCTTGACCCTCAGTTTCCTCTGCTGTAAAATGGGGTTAATACTACTTGCCTGCCCAAGAAGGGTGCTGTAGGACTTCAGTTGTGTTTGGAATGAGCTCAGAGACCTTGGGAGGACAGGAGCTGTCACATTCGCAGCACACAGAAGTTGGATGAAAACGGTAAAATACTCTTGCTGGAAGGTTGCAACATAACACACACACTTATATCTCTCTATGTACATAGTTTTTAGATGCCAAAATTCTCATATACAAGGACCCAAAAACAGAGGGACACAAAGCAGGCTGCTTGCTGAAGCTGAGCGGCATAATTCACCCCACCGTGCACTAGGCTGGCTCTCTGGACAGACTGCTGTGAGGCCCAGATCACAGGCTTCCCTACAGAGCCTCGTAGCCTGGGAGCAGGCCCAGGAAATCCCTTACCAACTTAAAAGGGATAGTTTTCTCTACTCCACATGCTAGAATAACTCCCTTTCCTGTTCCCTGAGCCGACTTTTGCTTTTCTCTGTCATTTTGGGTTTGATCCTGCCAGGCACTGACATGCTCAGCTCCCATCCCATTTGTAACTATGGCAAAGGGCTAAGAGAGAGATTGATACATACATACAAGACACCTTCCACAGAGATCACCTAGCCCCTCCCAGGAGGGGCCCAGCAGCAGGCAGGATCAGGCCTTCATTTGCCTTTCGGTCTCTCTCTCTCACTCTCATGCTTGTTCTTTCTTGCTTTCTCCCCTGCCAGTCCCTCTCTGCCTTTGCATGGCTCCTCCGACAGTTCCCTTTCCCCTCACTCTGCACTTCCCTGTCTCTGAAGTTTCCAACTCTCCCAGCTGACATGAAAACTCTCCCGATTGACAGGTCTCGTTGCCAGACAGCTTCTCCTCACCGTGCTCCTGAATCTCTCCCCCAGTCTGGCTGCACAACGGTACACGCTGTCCAGGCACAATACATGGCCTCTTTCCCCACAGACTAAAACACCACAACATCCTTCCTCAACGTCACTGCTCCAAGAGGGGGCAATGGGGACAGGGACAAATGAAGCAGCAGCAAAAGGCTGGTGCCCCGGTGACCTGCTCCAGACGCAGCAGGATATGTCTGCACTGCAGTAAAACACTGGTCCGCTGGCTAGGGCTCACAGGGCTCAGGCTGAAAGGCTATACAACAGCAGGGCAGATGTTTGGAGAGGCACTGGTGCCCAGGTTCTGCGTCCCTGTGAGGTGGGAGGATCCCAGAGCCCAGGCTCCAGCCCAAGCCCAAATAGCGACACTGCAATTAAACAGCCCCACAGCCCGAGCCCCAGCCAGCTGACACAGCCCAGCCATGTGTGCTTTATTGCAGTGTAAACGTGCCCTCACTCCCCAAGCTGGCTGCTATCCGTTGGCAAAGCCACCGACTCCCAAAGACTCCCTGATGGCCGAACACCACATGGAACCCACATGCGCAGGGAAGGAAGTGGCTAGGCAGCTGAACACATAGAATGAAGACTCTGCAGTTGGCATAGGGGGAGAAGGGACTCTCTCATGCCAGAGGGTTGCAGGGATATTTTTTAATAGTGGCACAGAATAGGAGTGGTTTGATGCAGCAGTGACATATGCATGCTTTATGAATCTGATTATAATTGGAAATCAACCCTTGATCAGGCTCAAGGCAGGAGAAGGAGGAGAGATACACAGACTCCGAAAAATCCCCGGGCAATTCTGACACTGCGTAATTCTGCCCTCAGTTATACTATCAAGCTAAGCTATTCGCCCACTCACCCCCATAACCACAGCATCTGAGAGCCTCACAGTCTTTAGTGTATTTATCCTCACAACACTGCGGTGAGGCAGGGCCGTGCTGTTATCTCTGTTTCACAGATGGGGAATGGAGGCACAGAGAAGCTAAGTGAGGTGCCCACGGTCACCTAGGGAGTTTATAACAAAGCAAGGACTCCAACCCAGCTCTGACAAGTTCCCTAAGCACACAAGCCCACTGATGTCAGAGGTTACACCGATATCATCAAGGGGACAGTTTGCCATCGTTTCTCTTTCACTGTCGCAAACCCACAGCAACTTCACTGACATCACTGGCATTAGGGCCAAATCAGGGTCCCACTGATGTGAACAGCAAAACTTCCATGACACCATGACTTGGCCTTATCCTAGATTTTGATCTCCAACTGAGATCAGAATCTGGCCCAACATCTGGCTGACTCAGGAGAGCAAAAAAAAGTAATGCGTCATTACCAAAAAAAAATAAATAAATTCCCCACTCCATAGTAAGAGCAATTCATCTCTGTCAACGCAGTGACAATCCATCATACAATCATCTGCATTGACAGCTGCTGCCTTTCCAGCAGACAGTATTTCCTGGGATGTTCTCTCCATGTCCCTTCTTGTGCTCATGTCCCAGCCACCACATCTAAAGTCTCTCGCCGGCTGTGATCTGCATTTGATATTCAAGTCACTTCCTCATCTAGGCCTTTCCACATCACCTCTGACAATGCCTGGTCCTGCCAGTATTCACCTGTGTGATGGCTGGGCTCAGCTGACAAATTTTTAATGTAAGAGTAAAGTGGGGAGGGGGAGGTAACAATAAGCCACATCCTCATTGGACAATAAATTGGCCTAGCGCCGTTGAAATCAATGCCGATTTACATCAGCTGATGACCTGGTCCTGTCTCTTCAATTCCCTCCTCCCCTTCTGCTCACCACCCGCCTTGCCGCCCCCTCACCGTCCCAGCGTGGCTCTACCATTCTCTGCCCCTTCCAAGTTCTCCTTACGAAAAGCAATTGCTTCACTCCCAGCAGTAGCTGGGGATTCCGGCCAAGAGACAAAAGCCTTTAGGTTAGAAACAGTTGTGGACGAACAGAGCCAGTGGAGTTGCACCCCACAAACCAGGCCTGAACATAACCCCAAGAAGGAAGGCAGCTTTCTTCTCTGGGGAAGAGGAGAGCATTCGCCGTTGGGTCATAATGCAGCGTTATTTTAGGCATTTGTCACAGAGAACATATTAGACAAAACGGGCCAGGTTGTGCTCTGTGACACCAGTGTAAATCTGGAATCATTCAATTGACTCCATGCCAGAGTGATGTCAGAATCTGGCCCCAACCACTCCACCACGAGACGCATCCTGTCTCCTTAGCTCCTAATGGGAAAAGATGTATTGATCAGAGCACTGACAGGCTGTGGGCTGTTCTTTTACCTTGCTGTCTGTCTCCCTCCCAGGCCTCATTTGCCGCCAACGGAAGAAGAAAACCAGCATCAGCAATTTCTGCCCACAGTGAAATACAAACTCACTCTCCAGATCCCATTTGTGAAACAAGCCCTGGTCAACTCGGAGCTCACTCCCTTTTCCTGTGTGACACAGGAGAGGAACGACTCCCTGGCCAGTGCATTAGAAAGAGATATAAACCCTTCAGAGACTAGCAGTGCGGTACATTATCTCAGGCGCACTCAAAACACTGCAGCTCATGACAGAAATTCAGTCCCTTCAGTGAGGCCTGAACTCTCTTTGCATAGAAGCTCTTTCCAGTGTCCTCTTGAAACAGACACAATTACTATAGAATTGTGGGAGTAGGGCCTGGAACACTGGTCTTGTAGCTCCAACAACACAGTCCTCTGACACTTAAGCTAAAGCGAGACTTCCCTAGGTAGTACTGGTCCAAGGTCCTTCAGCCTGCCTGTAAGCTAGACACTGGAGAGTCTCACACACATCTTGCTGAAAGATAAATCTTTTGACTTGGGCTCTCCTGAATAGGAGGCTTGCATCGTCCTATTGCCTGGTGTACCAGATGAAAAAACAGTGCCCTCCTTGGCTGTTCATCTCATATTATTGCACTTTCCATTTGTGGGCCAGATCCCCAGCTGCAGCGTCAATGGACCTAGCCCGCTTTACACCAGCCTAGGATCTGTCCTGGGAACCCAAAGCACTTTGCAAACATTAAATCATTCTCTCAGCATTAGGTAAGAAACGTTTCATATGCATTGCCTTTGTTGAATCTTTGGAATCTCCTGGAGGGACAGAGTCACCAACACTGAGGTGCTCAAATGGGCCAGCATACCCAGCATGCAAACACTCCTCAAACAGAGATGCCTCCACTGGCCTGGGCCTGTGTGCCGAATGAATGACGGGTGCATCCAAAAGGACATTCTCTACAGCAAATTGGCATCTGGAAAAAGACCCAGAGGACACTCAAAATTGTGTTTCAGGGATATGTGCAAGTGAGACCTCAAAGAAATGGACGTGGATGTGGACAATGGGAGAATCACACTCAAGACGCAGCCTTTGGAAACAAGAGTTTAACAAAGGTATCCGGAGTTCCAAGAGGAAGCTGTCCAGCTTAGTAGAGGAGAAAAGAGCTCGCAGAAGGCAGAGCCCAAAAGGGCCGAAACATCCTCTTTAAATGTGACAGATGCAGCAGAGATTGTCTCTCTTGAGTGGGTCTCTTCAGCCATGTTCGCGGCTGCCATAAAACCGAAGGAGTCAATTCGCTCTTAAGGGGTGCATACCCATGGTCTCGAGAGACTGAAGGATGCCTACATTCAGATAAGAAACACATCACACTGGGCAGCTGAGGCTAAACATGCCCGAGGTCATAGGGCAAGTTAGTGGCAAATCTGGGAAGAGACCCCAGAAGTGCCGATTCTCGGTTGCACTTTATTCGGACTACTTTTTCCCCACACTCCTTCACATAGTGTGGGGCTCAGAGATACCCAATATAATCTACTGAGCACAGATAGGTACAACATTAATTGGTATTTATTCTACAAACACCTTGTAACTACATGGTCATTCACAAGTTCCCTTAGATCACTCTAATAAGGATATTTGATGTTGTCAAGATATTACAACCATAACTGCTACACAGTTCACAGTGTACAGATCTCATGATGAGCAAGCAACCCAGAAGACATGAACAGCCCTGCATTCCCCTTGTCACTAATCAGCTGTTCCAATGCACTTCCCCAGTTGGTTATTGTCGCGGAGTGTGGGGGAGTCCAGGCCCTGCACCCCTCTTCCTGGGATCCACTGAGACTCTCAGCCAGCCAGTAAAACAGAAGGTTTATTGGACAACAGGAACACAGTCCACAACAGAGCTTGTGGGTACAACCAGGACCCCTCAATCAAGTCCTTCTGGGGGAGCAGGGAGCTTAGACCCCAGCCCTGGGGTTCCCTGTGTTCCTCTCCCCAGCCTCCAAACTGCCAACTGAACCCACCCAGCAGGTTCCCTGCTGCAGCCTCTGTTCACATTCCTGGGCAGAGGTGTTACCTCCCCCTCCCCCTCCTGGCTCAGGTGACAGGCTCTTAGGTCTCCCATCCCCAGGGCACATTCCCAGGTCAACACTCCCCGCTCCCTGCTGAGTCACATCGTCACATCTCTCCCCCCTTTGAGACTGAACTGAGCGGGGTCACTGTGACCAGTGACCTGGGGAAGTTCGGGGCCCCCTCTCCGGGACAGCGCATCCGCTATCAGGTTGGCACTTCCCTTCACGTGGACCACGTCCATGTCGTAATCCTGCAGGAGCAGGCTCCATCTCAGGAGTTTGGCGTTGGCTCCTTTCATCTGGTGCAGCCAGGTCAGGGGAGAGTGGTCGGTGTACACGGTGAAGTGCCGCCCGAAGAGATAGGGCTCTACTTTCTTGAGGGCCCACACCATGGCCAGGCACTCCTTCTCGATGGCCGCGTAGTGTTGCTCCCGGGGTAGCAACTTCTTGCTCAGGTACACGATGGGGTGTCTCTCCCCCTTTTCATCCTCCTGCATTAACACTGCCCCCAGTCCTGTGTCTGAGGCGTCAGTGAACACCACAAAGGGCTTGTCAAAGTCTGGGTTTGCCAGAACTGGGCCACTGACCAGAGCCTCCTTCAGCGCCCGGAAAGCCTCCTGGCACTGCTCGGTCCAGACCACCTTGTCTGGCTTCCCCTTCTTGCATAGCTCAGTGATGGGGGTGGCTATGGCGCTAAAGTGGGGCACAAATCTTCGGTAGTATCCTGCCATCCCAATAAAGGCTTGGACCTGCTTTTTGGTGTGGGGAGCGGGCCAGTCTCTGATCACCTCCACCTTGGCTGGTTCCGGCTTTAGGCGGCCGCTCCCCACCCGATGGCCCAGGTAAGACACTTCCGCCATCCCCACCTTGCACTTCTCCGCTTTTACAGTCAGCCCAGCCCCCTGGAGTCGGTCCAGCACTTGTCTAACCTGGGACACGTGGTCCTCCCAGGTCTGGCTAAAGACACAGATGTCATCAATATACGCCACGGCAAAACTCTCCATCCCCCTCAGGAGCTGGTCCACCAGGCGCTGGAAGGTGGCCGGTGCTCCCTTGAGGCCGAAAGGCAGGGTCAGGAACTCATAGAGCCCCAGAGGGGTGATAAAGGCCGATTTCAGTCGGGCATCTGCATCCAGCGGCACTTGCCAGTAGCCCTTTGTAAGGTCCATGGTGGTAAGGTACCGAGCTCCTCCCAGCTTGTCTAGGAGCTCGTCCGGCCTGGGCATGGGGTAGGCATCAGATACAGTGATGGCATTGAGCTTCCGATAGTCCACGCAGAACCGGACCGACCCGTCCTTTTTGGGGACCAGCACCACCGGCGAGGCCCAAGGGCTGGCAGATGGCTGGATCACCCCCAAAGCCAGCATGTCCCGGACCTCTCTTTCCAGGTCCTGAGCAGTTTTCCCTGTGACTCGGAAGGGGGAGCATCTGATCGGCGGGTGCGACCCTGTCTGCACCCGGTGGACAGTCAGATTAGTGCGTCCAGGCTGGTTGGAAAACAGCTGTCGGTACGGATGCAGCACCTCCCTGACCTCAGCTTGCTGGGCAGGGGTTAGCTGATCCGAGAGGGGGATTGTTTCCAGGGGGGAACCAGCTCTGGTCCCAGGGAATAGATCTACTAAAGGGTCATCTCCCTGCTCTTCCCACTGTCCACACACGGCCAACACCACATTCCCCCTGGCATAATATGGCTTCATCATATTCACATGGTACACCCGGCGGTGGTGCGCCCGGTTCGACAGCTCCACCACATAGTTTACCTCATTGAGCTGCTTGACGACCTTGAAAGGGCCCTCCCAGGCGGCCTGTAGTTTGTTCTTTCTCACTGGGATGAGAACCATCACCGGATCCCCGGTGGCGTAGGCACGGGCCCTTGCCGTGCGGTCATACCAGACCTTCTGCTTCTTCTGGGCTCTGGCCAGATTCTCCCTGGCCAGGCCCATGAGTTCAGCAAGTCTCTCTCGGAAGATCAGGACATACTCCACCACTGACTCTCCATCGGGAGTGGCCTTCCCCTCCCACTCGTCTCTCATCAGGTCCAGGGGGCCCCTCACCCTCCTTCCATATAACAGTTCGAAAGGCGAAAATCCGGTAGACTCCTGTGGCACCTCCCTGTACGCGAACAGCAGGTGAGGTAAGTACTTGTCCCAATCCTGCGGGTGCTGGTTCATAAAGGTTTTCAGCATCATCTTTAGCGTCCCGTTAAACCTCTCCACCAGCCCGTTGGACTGGGGGTGATAAGCTGAGGCCCAGTCGTGCCGGACCCCACATTTCTCCCACAAGCACCGGAGCAGGGCCGACATGAAGTTGGAGCCTTGGTCTGTCAAGACTTCCTTGTGGAACCCCACTCGGCTGAAAATGGTCAGGAGCGCATCGGCCACGGTGTCTGCTTCAATGGAAGCTAAGGGCACTGCCTCGGGGTAGCGGGTGGCAAAATCTACCACGACCAGAATGTATTTCTTCCCCGACCGGGTCGTCTTGCTGAGAGGCCCCACGATGTCCATGGCCACCTTCTGGAAAGGCTCCTCTATGATGGGCAAAGTTCTCAAAGCCGCTTTCCCCTTGTCCCGGGCCTTCCCCACCCTCTGACAGGGGTCACAGGATCGGCAATACTGCCGGACCGTGGTAAAGACCCCGGGCCAGTAAAAGTTCTGTAGCAACCTCTGCCGGGTGCGCCGGATTCCCTGGTGCCCTGTGAGGGGGATGTCATGGGCCAGGTACAGGAGCTTGCGGCGATACTTCTGGGGGACCACCAGCTGCCTCCTGATCCCACAGGACTCTACTTCCCTTGTGGGAGCCCATTCTCGGTATAGGAACCCTTTCTCCCACAGGAACCTCTCCTGGCAGCCTCTCCTCATGGTCCGTACCACACCGAGGTCGGCCAGGTCCCTCAGCTTCCGCAAGGAGGGATCTTTCCTCAACTCGGCCTGGAACTCAGCGGCTGGGGAAGGGATGGGGACCGGTTCCCCCTCAGTGGCCAGGTCTGAGGCCTCTGCCTCTCTGAGCCGTGCCCCTCGGCCCTCCCTTCCCACCAGGGTAGGGTCCTGCGCCTCCGGTGCGGTACCCTCCCCGAGGTCAGGGAGCAGTGGCCCTCGCCGGCTCTGGCTACGGGTCACAACCAGGGCGGTCTGGGGCTTGCTTGGCCAGTCCTCTAGGTCTCCCCCCATCAAAACTTCAGTGGGCAAATGGTGGTGTACCCCCACCTCCTTGGGGCCCTCCTTGGCCCCCCATTTCAGGTGTACCCTTGCCACGGGCACCTTAAATGGGGTCCCGCCCACCCCTGTCAGGGTCAGGTAGGTGTTGGGCACCACCCGATCTGGGGCCACCACCTCGGGCCGGGCCAGCGTCACCTCCGCGCCCGTATCCCAGTATCCATTGACCTTCCTCCCATCCACCTCCAGGGGAACAAGGCACTCTCTCCGGAGGGACAGCCCCGCGCCCACCCTGTAAACTGAGCACCCTGAGTCCAGAGCCTCCAGCCCTCTGGTGGAGCTGGCCTGGGGTACTCTTCCCTCCTGAGCAGGTGGTAAACTGGTAGGCCCCCTTTTCTGGGTCGTCTGCCCCTCGTCCAGCTGGGTCCCTACCCAGTTAACCCTGGGTAGGTTGGGTCTGCTCAGTTTGTCCCTGAGCCCAGGGCACTGGGACCGTATGTGGCCTCTCTGGCCACAGTGATAGCAGCTCAGGTCACGTTGGTCCCCTCGAGCGGGTCGGAGGGGCCCGACGCCAGACGTTCCCCTTGGGAGGGGGTTCTCCCTATTTCCCTGCTGGGAGGCCCCCTGGTGACTCTCTCTCTGCATCGGGGGGGGCCTGTTCTTTTGGGACTCCTCCCGGCTACCCCCTGACCGACTGTTCACAAACTCGTCGGCCAGCTGCCCTGCGTGCTGGGGGTTCTCGAGCTTTTTGTCCACCAACCACAGCCTCAGGTCGGAAGGGCACTGTTCATACAGTTGCTCCAGTACAATTAGGTCAAGCAGGTCCTCTTTAGCTCGGGCCCCAGCTGTCCACTTGCGGGCATACCCCTGCATCCGGTTGGCCAGTTGTAGGTAGGTGACCTCAGGTGTTTTACGCTGACTCCGGAACCTTCTCCGGTACATCTCGGGGGTCAGCCCAAACTCACGGAGCAGGGCCTGTTTGAACAGTTCATAGTCCCCTGCCTCCGGCCCTGTCATCCGGCTGTACACCTCCACGGCTTTGGGGTCCAGTAAGGGGGTGAGAAACTGGAGCCTGTCTGCAGGGTCAACCCTGTGCAGCTCACAGGCATTCTCAAAGGCCGTCAGGAAGCTATCTATGTCCTCCCCCTCCTTACGCTGGGCCAGGAAGCACTTATCAAAGTTCCTTGCAGTCTTGGGTCCCCCCTCACTCACCACAGCCGGGGCCCCACTGCTCTTCAGCCTGGCCAGCTCCAGTTCATGCTGTCTTTGTTTCTCCTTCTCCTGACGTTCCCTCTCCTTCTCCTGACGCTCCCTCTCCTTCTTCTGACGCTCCCTCTCCCTCTCCTCCTGCTCATGTTGACGTTGTTTCTCCTTCTCCTCCTGCTCATGTTGACGTTGTTTCTCCTTCTCCTCCTGCTCATGTTGACGTTGTTTCTCCTCATGTTGACGTTGTTTTTCATGATCCTCCAGCTCCCTCATTTTCATCTCCCTCTCCCATTCCAGCCGCCTCTGCTCCAGGGATGGGGAGCTCCGCCGGGAGGATCCCCTGCTGGCTGCTGGGGTCAGGGTGCCCTCGGTATTCGCTGGGCTTCCCCCAACCCCTCCCCCAGGCATAGGTAGGAAGGGTCTCGGGATGTCCTCGGCAGCAGTCTGACCCCTCCCAGCCCGGTCAGGCCCCAGGGCCCACGCTGCGTCTGCCGGGCGGCTCCCCTCAGGGACAGGGATCGGGTCATCCAAGCGATCCCTCTCCTCCAACTGGGCAATCAGTTGTTCCTTGGTGGACCTCCCGATGCGCAGCCCCCTCTGCCTGCACAGCTCCACCAGGTCACTCTTAAGGCGTTTAGCGTACATCTCCCTGCTGGCCACTCGCAGGCCGGGCAGCTTCCCACGGTTTCCAGGAAAAGCCCTTAGTGTGCCAGTCCTTCTTGAGGTCACCACCTCTTTGCCAGGGTCGAGCTGCAGACTCCTCCGCCCCTGGGACCGCTCGCTGCAATCCCCCGGGGGACCCTGTTACTGCAAAAGTCTTTCTCTCTGGTCACACATTCCCAGGGGTTAGCCGCCCCCCGAAACCATCTCTCTCTGAATCTTCAGCACGCCTGGTCCCCGTCAATTCCCCTTCGTTTTACTGTTCCCCAGTCACTTACTGCAGGAAGCGCCGTTCACGGGGTGCAGTAGATCCCACCGCTGCCACCAGTTGTCGCGGAGTGTGGGGGAGTCCAGGCCCTGCACCCCTCTTCCTGGGATCCACTGAGACTCTCAGCCAGCCAGTAAAACAGAAGGTTTATTGGACAACAGGAACACAGTCCACAACAGAGCTTGTGGGTACAACCAGGACCCCTCAATCAAGTCCTTCTGGGGGAGCAGGGAGCTTAGACCCCAGCCCTGGGGTTCCCTGTGTTCCTCTCCCCAGCCTCCAAACTGCCAACTGAACCCACCCAGCAGGTTCCCTGCTGCAGCCTCTGTTCACATTCCTGGGCAGAGGTGTTACCTCCCCCTCCCCCTCCTGGCTCAGGTGACAGGCTCTTAGGTCTCCCATCCCCAGGGCACATTCCCAGGTCAACACTCCCCCCTCCCTGCTGAGTCACATCGTCACAGTTATGCTTCCTATGGAATTCTGCGGTCACTCGTGTTACAAAAATGGCAACTAATTTTACCTTATTATCTTTGTCTTGCATAGGGCCATCAGTTTAACAGCTCCTCAGTGCAAGCATCCCCCTCTAGGTTTAGCTCTAGCTAAGCATTTGTGGGGCAGGAGACTGGATTCAACAGACAGTTACAATGGTGCAATTGGGCTGATGAGAAGAGGCAATTAATTCCCTCACACCCACCCACCCCTTGATGCAGGTATGCTACTCCTTCAACTCTGTGCTTACAATAAATTGGCCACCATGTTGTTTCTTTCATTACCACCCTCTCTCTGCCTTGGTGACATCTAAGGATATGCCTTAAACCCTCAGCAGTCAAGTACAGCGATATTGCATCCTCTCTGCTAACTGCCCCCGCCAGCTCTTCCCATATTTGTCTCATCTGTAAAATGAGATGAGTGGCTGCCTATGCATTAAATCGCTTCATGTCTGTGACTGCTGCCATCACTTTAGGGATAATGAGAATACCGGGTCCCTGGGGAAACAGGGAAGGGAAACTTTGTTAGAACAAGGCAGCATCTGTTTTGTTTTGTTGCTCCTTACTCTCCTTCATTCCAGGATTGAGAAGATGTCTTTGGGGAGTTGTTTCACCATTTTACAGGCCTGCAGTACATTTGCACAGTCACACTGGGGACTTGAATGCAATTATCAGCATCCAATGGACATGACTTAATGCCTTAGAGAGAGCTCAGTGCAACGCTTAGAACCAGTCTGGCTGCTGGCCATGGTGCTGAAAGGATTAAAAAAATAGGCAATGTGCTAACTACAGGACTGCAGATCTAGGAAATCAAAATGCTATTGATCCTTGGCCCATCCTGGTCTTATTACAGTCTGCCCTGCTAGTAGCATCAGCAGCTTTGATGAAATCCATCATCACTAGCAGTGTAAAAATGCACCAGCTGAGCTATGCTGATCTACCCCAGTTGAGGATCTGGCCCACTTAGTCATTAATCATGTGCAGGAAAATCGCATGCAGGGTCAACCCAGAGAGCAACACAGCACAGGAATGCAGAGCATTTGTATACATCATCTGTTTTAGTGTGCAATCAATGTCAACTTTTCCTCCTCTAAACAGCCACAGACAAAAAAAAATTGCTAAATGCTCATGCAGCAGATTTTGGCAAATCACTGACTTTAAAAGAAAACCTGCTACAAACAAACCTCACCGGCTGCTTATGGATTATTTGGTGTGCCGTTTGAACAAATCACCTTTGGCTAATTGGGTATATATAAAACTCTTTAGAGCCGCAACACAATAAAGCAGCCAACAAAACCCAGCACTTCCAGAAAGAGGAATTCCCCAAGAAACAGCTCAGAGACAAAAGGAGGACAGGGGTTGAGGGAAAATGATGAATTAATCATTTCTCTCAATTCCTCCGGATGTTAGAGGCAGCTACAGATTTTTTTAAATAAATCTTTAATTAATAAAACGGAAGGAAGGAGACAAGGGTATAAGGGAGGGAGTTGTTTGGAGACATTTCACCCTGGGGTCCTCAGGAAAAGGTAAACAAACTGGCAGACCATTTCCCAATCATTTCTACAGTGCACCAGTGGTTTGAGTTTAAAGACAAATCTGAGCACTGCTACATTTTAAAGCAGACTCAAAGCACTAGCAGGCTCCTGGAGAGGCTAATGCTGAAACAGGCGAGGAGGATGAACCAGATGTGACCTGACTGGTTTTTTCCGTGCTGCGCCCATTTTACAGACAGGGAAATGGACCCACACAACGGCATCACAACTCACTCTGGGTCATGCAGCAGAGTCCATGGCAGAGCTGGCCATAGAACCCAGGTCTTCTGCCTGTAAAGCTGGTGCTTAGCTACTAGGAAACACTGCCTCCTCTTTCCACCTCCGAGTCCTGTACGTCCTGTGATACTGGACTGAACAACCCTAGTCAGACTGAGTTGAGCTCGTGAAGCTGAGAAAGGGGCAAAGGTCTCTTCCTCCCCACCCAACCCCCCTCTTTGTGGAATAGTTTCTATTGGTTTAACATCCCTCCATGGTCTTTATTAGCAAGCAAAACGTGAAGCACTTCACATGCTCTGTTTGAATGCTTATGAAGGAGGAGAACAGCCGCGCAAGATGGATGTGTCAGCTGGGAGGCCGGGGAGCTCGGCTGTAAGAATTTTAAGGAGCTAATTTCAAGAAAACAGTAATCAAGGGATGCTTAAAGGTTGGGGGAGGCTCACAAAAAGCAAGCAAGCTGTCTCTCTCAGCTAGAGGCACTGGGCTGGCACAAGCCTCTGTGTGTCCTGGATCGCCCACTCCAGTCCTGTAAATGTCAGTATTCCAGCAGGCAGGCCATGGGAAGTGGTGCGTTAGGGATTATGTGTAGCTCCAGATTAAGTACCCATGTAAATCCTGTCAGCAGGAAAATGGGTTGTTTTTTAAAGCCAATGATGGAAACCACAAACATCCAATTTTTCTCCTCCCTCCACCCTTGCTTTGTACTGATGAATCGCAACCACATTTTGAGGAGAGAGAAATGGAGAGGACACAGTGCTGAAGTGCTGGTAACACTAAAAGCCACGGAGGAGGCAACTGACCCACAGATCAGCTTCTCTCTGGCCAAGCCCGCGAGCACTCCCTAGCTGCTTCATTTGGGGCAGGTGGGATTATCCCTGTGCGAAGCAGCACGGTCTCCCAAAGAGCTTGTCTTCACTGCAAAGTTAACGCCTTTTTCAAAGTGAGCCAGTGTGGGGGAGGTGCCCAGAGGCGGGCAAGCATGGGAATGCTGCCACTGGGAGTGCAGGGCAGAGCTGGAGTTGGGGAGGGGGTTGTCCTCAAAAGAGCCTCCAGTGAGGAGCAGGATGGAGCAGCTGACACCCAGGGGGCCAAATGGAAGGAGCTCATGGGCCGGATCTGGCTTTCAGGGGATCCCCTGCTGCCTTGGGGGCTCCTATGGTTGCAAGGGCTGCAGTGCCTATCACGGCCACTGTTCCTGTTAACTCAACCCCATCTGCACACAAACCGCCAGTAGTCATGTTGTGCGGCATTAGTGACTCAAGCTGGCCGGCACGACTGGGACCTGGGCGAAAGCGGGAGCGAGCACAGCTTGTTTTAAGCAAGGGCGTAAGTGGGCACTGAGTGGTGCAGAAGCCTGGCAGTGGCAGGAATGTCACCTTTCAGCTAGAAACAATGATCCTCTCTGGAACTTCTTGGCGTTCCGAGGGAGGGTGAGGTTGGGGATCAAAAACCCAAATTCAAACAAAGAGATAGATACAGTCAGAGAGAGATCAAGATCCATCTATTTCTTCCCCTCTGTGTAAACAGCAATAGAGTACAGGCCAGATTCTGCTTTCACTTATACTGCTGCAAACGCCATGAAACGAATGGGGCTGATCTGATGTAAATGGAGGAACTGGAGGTCTTTGGTGTTAGGGTCAGATGTCATAGGTTTTAAGGGGGAACATTGTGATCATCTAGTCTAACTTCCTGGATAGCATAAGCCACAGCATCTGGCAACAGCTGCATTCAGCCCAGCTGCTTGTGCTTGAATAGACTGTGCCTTCAAGAAAGGCATCCAGGGTGAAATCCTGGTTCCCATGAAGTCAGTGGCAAAAATCCCTTTAACTTCAGTGGAACCAGGATTTCCCCTCTAGTCTTGACTTAAATGGAGTCTCTTACTTGGAGCCTTTGATTTTTTTTAAACTTAACTAAGGCTGTGACTCAGTCCCGTAGCCCTTACTCTGGCAGCAGCCAATGGATCGACTCAGGTGCCAGAGGAGAGCCCACCTGGGTAAGGGTTTGCAAGACCCTGCTGCGTTTGGCTCCAGCATGGAAGCAGTTGCCTCTGTGAAGGAGCTCGGAGGCAGATGCAGTTCTGGGCATGGCCCATCCCATTCATTTTTCTTCCTGCCTGCAAAAAAGGGGTAACTCTCCCTTGGCAAGTGAGCCATTCCTCTGAGAACGTCGTCAAACAGGTCTCCTCTGTTCCCCTCGACTGCCAGAGAGAAGCCCAAGCACCGTACCGCTCAAATCCTCAAGGCACCTTCACAATTGCGGAGCAGCCAGAAGCAGGAACATAATGCCAGACAGTGGGGAAATGAAAGCATAGGAAATTGTTCCTTTTGCTGCTTTATTTTCTCCGCTTCCTCCCTGAATCCTCCTTGTTCATCCATCAATCTGTATCTCTTCCTGCCTTGCGAGCCCTGTCTGTGCATACAGGTTTTCGCTCAGATGACAAAAACCCATGTTTCTCCTCCAATGTCTGGAATGAAAGTCAATAAAAAACAGCTTCTTATCTCCAGCTTCACCTTTTTATACCTTCAGGGGTCTTTAATTCAATCCATTAGCAAATTTTAACTGACAATTACAGCCATTGGCTTGCATGCAAGGTCCTTAAAACCCACCCTATCTCTGCATTAATACAGGCAGAGATGTGAAGCCGCAAAGCTAGACAGAAGCTTCCAAAGGAGACTCCTGTCAATGTATTCAAAGGAGAGGAGGGGACCCAGGCACAAACATTGGCCCTTTTCTGCAAAAACCCATATCCCTTTTCACTTCCTTCATCCCTTTCCAGAGCTCCGGAATTTCTCACAGCCGTAGGATAGGAGAACCAAATACAGGATTTAGAGCAAGAAAGAGCTAGGGCAGAGGCTAAACCTATCAGGATTGTGACCTGCAACAGCGCTGGCTTTTACAAAGAGGACAGGATTAGCAGCTGAGAAGAAATATTGGTTATTAAAGTAGGAAAAAACAGCCTGGCTTCCTGATGGGCTGCGTGAAAACAAATGGAGGAGGGGGCAAGAGAGTTCCGCTAGCAGGTTTGCCAAGCTACACAGTTTGGAAACACAGATCACAGTGGCTTTGTTGTGAGACGTGGCTGTTAACGAGGGGAAATCAGGAGGGGGCAGGAAGAATGCTCAGTGCCTCAAGGGGGAAGATTCACTGATGATCTCCAAGACTATTCTCCCCACACTCAGCATCCTTACGCAGCGAAGATCTCTGGAGGCTCACTGGATGGAGCAGGGGAAAGCCTCTCTCTTCTAGTCAACACTTACACCAGAGTAGTAGTGACCACTGGCCAGAAGTGATTGCCAGCTGACTGATCTCAGGAGCCATGAGCTTGCAATCTCAGTCTAGTTCCTCTATTCCCAAGCTCCACTGACATGAGGTAGGCCACCTCCCACGCCCCCTCATGGCCTCAGGACAGCCCTGCAAGAGATCCCGGCCTCAGTTTCTTCCTTCACAGGTTCTGGTTTATTAAATTAAGAAACAGTCAAAATAACATTCTCAGGTCACTCCTCAAGTCCATCCATTTAGCACTTTATCAGGTGACTCCCAGGCCTTCCCTGCCTGTAGTCTCACTCCTCACATCCCAGGTGTCTCTGCTGGAGCCTACTCGATCCTAGCAGCCTCCATGTTCTCCCCATCCCCACTTAAATCTCCCTGGGGATCCTTCCTCTGCAGCTTCCCACTGCTTTTTATAATGAAGTTAGCGGACTCCTGCTCAGCTGTGCCTCCTTAGCAACTCAGGTTGGCTGGCTGCAGGCCTCAAGCCCTTAAAGCCACCCTGTTACAGACCCCATCACAAAACTTGCATCCCCGCTGGCAGTGTTGGCAGAGAAATCGAAGGCTCAGTGGGCTCTGGAGGCTGGCACTTGCTGCAGGCTGCGTAGGAGGCTGCATGCGGGGGAAAAGTTGGCACTGCCCCTGCCCATGCTGAGCCTGGTCTGTGGCCACACGGGGCCAAACGGAAGAGTTGTCTGAAATGTGGCCACATGGTTGCAAACACAGAGCCTGGTTCTCCTCCCATAATGGCTTTGCACAGAATGAACTATGCTGGCTTCAGTGGAGATACACCTGGATTTACACCCCTGAGAGCATGAATCCAGCCCCCGGCTTGCAGAGAATGCCACCCACACTGCATATCCTTTCCCACAGGCCCCAGGGTATTTATAGTAAATTGATTCAAATAGGAGAGTACAGGACAACGTGTCCATCTATTGTGTGTAGGTTTCTCTCTGACAGCTTTGGGGTGCAGTGACACCTGTCCTAAGTTTCTTCACACACAGAGCAATCAGACTAAGTCCCCGCCTCCTGGATTCGCTGTATCAGCACCGCCAGCCTGAATTAGCCATATGCTGACACCATCATTCTAATTGTTTTCAAATACTCATTGTAATAAAAGTCTATTAATTAGCGCAGGACTCTAAATGGGAGCAGATAGCATGGAGGAAGGGTTTGTGTCTGTGACACAAGTAATGAAGGATTACACACGTCCTCCAGCTACCTCTGGGACCCCTTTTCTCACCAAGTGTTTTGTCTGACATTGTAGAGGTTTTAAACAAATGCACAAAAACAAGGAGCGAAAGAGCAGGCTGACAAACTGCATGCAAGATGATATGTAGATTGGACCCTCGGGAACGCAATCCAGGAGAGAACATTTAAATAAAGCACAGTGGCAAGGTAGCAAAGTGAACCCGACCCCCACATGCTAACAAACAGCATGCAGTCACTCGCACACCGACCAGCGTGGCTGCATACACACGGCTATGCACACACACACTGGTGACACAGGCATGCATACATATGCACAAATGCCCACGTAAATATACCCGCAGTAACACAGCAATACGCAGACACACCCCATGTACACAGTCACACGCATGCTGTAACAGACATGCCCTCATCCACAAACCACAATACTCAGCCATAAATGTGGACCTCTACACATAAAAATATACAGCCGCTTCCAGATGTGCGCTCACACACAAAAACAATCACACATATGCACCACAAAACCACACCCCCTAACACTTGCTGCTCATCAAGATTTGGCAAAAGTTTAGTGTTCATGCTACAGCTGCAAACACAGAGGTAGCTACAACGTCTAATATTCCCAAACTAACAAGAACAGCTGCTGGAAAGTTCGACGCAAAGAGCCCATTCCCCAAGGCCCTCATCTCATGTTAGTGTCTCAGTAGTCTGGAATGGCTCTGAGGTGAATACAACGAAGGCTTCCATCATCCCTCCTTTTATCTGTGCCCCTGGATCTTAGAAAAAGTTATTTTTGATCTCAGGAAAGGATTAAAAAAAAAAAAAACACTACTCAGGTTGCAAGAACTCCTTGCAGCTTCTGCCAGAGCTCAGCCTGGCTCGCTAACCCTGTTCCCAGGCTCCATGAACTCCTCTGACCTGATGGATCAGCCAGCCTCAATCTCCCGAGCAGGGAAAGGGTAAATACACAGGAGGGACAGGCCAGCCTATGGCCATCCTTGCCCAGCCCTGCAGGAAGAGCAGGGATCAGCCAGGCACATGACACAGGGATGATTTGATAGATGGGATTTGATAGCTGCTTTCAACTACCTGAAAGGGGGTTCCAAAGAGGATGGATCTAGACTGTTCTCAGTGGTAGCTGATGACAGAACGAGGAGTAATGGTCAGCAGTGGGGGAGGTTTAGGTTGGATATTAGGAAAAACTTTTTCACTAGGAAGGTGGTGAAACACTGGAATGCGTTACCTAGGGAGGTGGTGGAATCTCCTTCCTTAGATATTTTTAAGGTCAGGCTTGACAAAGCCCTGGCTGGGATGATTTAGTTGGGGATTAGTCCTGCTTTGAGCAGGGGGTTGGACTAGATGACCTCCTGAGGTCCCTTCTAACCCTGATATTCTATGATTCTATGATGGTTAGAACCATTCCAGACCTGGACAGAGGCTGGCTAGCAGATCTCCCTCACCACACAGGAGCACTCAGCAGGTGGATTGTTCTTCTCCTTGTGCCCACTATCCAGCTACTGAGAAACAGCTTGGAGAGCTGAGGACCACTGCCCACACCCACCCCACCGATCTCCTCCCAGGATGAGAAACACTGTCTACAGTGACAGAGAGAGGATCTGTCCAGAGCAGGTCTGGCTTTACTGAAGGTGGGACTCCACGTTGCCGAGGGGCAGCAAGAGGTCAGGCCCTGTGTTCCTTCTCCTTCCAGCCTTGCTAGCCCAGTGGGAGACCAAGCCAGGCAGTGAACCCCTGAACTCTCAGTGGCCATAGCACATGCTTTCTCTGCATAGGTCAGAGTCAGCATGAGAGCCCAGAGCTAAGAGAGCACAGCTATGGAATAATTTGCCCTCAGGCCAGCAACCTGATGTCCCAAAGACTAAATAACTTGTGTGCATATCCACCTCAGGTGACATAAGCGGTGCAGCGCCCACCAGGGCACCTGTCTCCGCCTCGCCCGGGGATCTGATGCATTACCACACAGGCAAATACAGCAGAGGTGCTTGTGCGCACTCCCCTCTCCCGTCACCATGTTTGTCTGAGCCAGTCGGATCTATGTAAACAGAAGGGAGCCAATTAGTGGCTGATGTGAATGGTTCAGCAGGAAGTTATTATTTAAAAGCTAGTTAAGATAATTGGGGGCCAGTTTAATTAAAACATCAACTTAAATACAAAATTAATGCCAGAGATTTCTAGCCCAGCGATACAGGCAGCCGGCGCCGTCCCTGGGGAGGATGCTAATTGGGCACCAGCAGTGACTGCAAAGTGCAGAGAAGGAGCCGTCAGTTTCAGGACAGCAACCTGGAGCCTGCCCCCAAGGACACGCCTCCCACCTGTGTATTCTAGCAGGGCCCACCTCAGGGTGGTGGAGAACGGCAGGAACCCAGAACAATTCAGGAAGAGATTTTCAAAAGCCATTGAAGGGATTGGAGGCCCCATTCCCCATCCACTTTAATGGGAACTGGGCGTCTAAATCCCCTGGGAGGCTTTGAACAACCTTTGCCTTGACATCAAACACCAATTCCAATAAACACCTTGGTGCATCCCAGCCCTGGGAGAGATCCGCTGGGGGCTTCTGCCAGGAACCGCCCCCCAGGAGCCACATGCAGCCTGGCAGAAGCCAGGGTGCCTCTGGGCCCTCTTCAGCGCTGCCAGCAGCCCATGGTGTATGTGGGTCTGGTCAGGGCTGAGTGGTGAAGTTGAATGGAGCCTTCAGGGGCATTCAGTGGATGGCAGGAGGGTGAGTTGCAGCAGGAAGAGCAGCTAAGAGGGCCTGAGGTACCACAAGCAGGCGGCCAGCTTGACCTTACACCTTTCAATAAGCGGTGTTGCCTGGTTTCAGAGTAGCAGCCGTGTTAGTCTGTATCCGCAAAAAGAACAGGAGGACTTGTGGCACCTTAGAGACTAACCCATTTATTTGAGCGTAAGCTTTCGTGAGCTACAGCTCACTTCATCCGACTCACCCCTCCCTGCGGTTTCCTCTCAAGCACAGCAAGCTTCCCCTAGAGTTGCATGGAACTGGGGCATTCAACTAGCCCATGCTGTGTTTCTGCTCGTTTTCCACCAGCTCACTGAGTGTCACCAAGGGACCCGCCCCTGGGAAGTGACTGTTTTTGAGGAAGAGTCCAGCAAAAGCCTCAATTCCTCTCTGCTCTGAAGTCAGCCAACTCAGGGACAGGCTGTGTCCAGGGACAGACATACAGAGCCTGGCTGGGGGCATGAGGAAGAGAGGCAGGTTTCTTGGGTCACGATGCTTTACAGAGACACAGCATCACCTCGTAGTTATAGAAGGGGACTGAGCATCTGCAGACCTGGCTCCAGCTCCTGACTCCGGGTAAATGTAGGATCAGATCAGCTATGCTGATTTACACGAACTGAGGACTTGGCCCAGCCTCTCTGCACCTCCGATTCCCCTTCTGTTAAATGGGAATGACAGAACTTGTCCCCCTTTGTCAAAGCAGGGCCCTTGGGTGAGAGGCACCATATCATTGCTAAGGGCCCAATTCAGATCTCAGTTACACTGGTGTGAATCAGGAGCAACTCTGGTCATTTCACACTGCTCAGTGGAGAGGTGTGGCCTGGCCTATGGGGCTGAACAGGACAAACACAGAATGCCTAGGGCACTGGGGGCAAGAGCCATTAAACAAAGCATCGAATAAGATAGGGGATGAGCAACCACGCTCCCTGCCAGAGACGGGGCCTAAGGCCCATGGCATGGGAGGAGAAGATCTCTCCAGCCAAAGAGGTAACAGAAGAGAGTAACCCCCAGCGATGCAGGCACCCAACCCTCCCTCAGCCCCTCGGGAAATGTGCGTGCTGAAGTCCCCCCTTGTTGTAGAGAGGAGCCGTTTTATCTCCTTCCTGAGCTATAGATCCTGAGCTGCCCTAGGGAAGGGGAATGCTTTAATTACTTATGAATCAATTGATCTGCTGCTGTTTCAGGGACATCTATCTAATGGCTCTATAACAGACGATTCCCAGCCAGTGGCTTCACTGTTTAACACATTCACCTCGCTGCAGAAGGGCGGGGGGGCAGGACCTACAAGCGCAGGAGGCTTTAAGGTCACAGGGATAAACTCTCCCCAGCAGATACTGGGGGCCTGATTCTTGGTTGCCCTGCAGCTTTTGTCACCATTTACACCAGTGCAGAGTGGAATTAAAACCAGCCTTCCTGGCCCCGGGGAGAATCATCTACTGCAAGGGCAATCCTCTGCTAGGGCAGAGCCTGTGTAGACCTCAGTGCCAACCTCATCCCTGCTGCTGGCATAGCCTGAGGAAAGGGGCATGGGCAGGGCACCTCCTCACTGGCAACAGCACAAGTCAGAGAAGCCTCCAGGGTTTTTCCTCACTTACCCTAACAGTCCAGCACAGACCAGCCCCCTCAACAGGGGAGTGCAGAGGGCATCCACAATGCCCACCCTTGTGTTCTGAACCACAGCCCTGCTCACAAGCTTAGCCACACCCCAGGATCCGGCCATTTAATTTTAAAATTGGCATGTTTGTGTTTCAAAATGAATGAACCAGCTGTTTTCCCACTGACTTACCCTGCAGCTTCCCCCCCAGTCTCATCTGCCACGTCAGCCTTACATGTATTAAAGTGTCGGGATTAAAAAGTATACAAGATACTTTGTATACATGAAATGCTTAGTGAACATGACCTTTGATTTTGCTCAGTAATGTGGCCAGATCACAGCCACGGGGGGGCCGAGTACAGAATCGCTCCCTCATTTTTTCCATACGTATTCTCAGCTGTAGGTGATGCCACAGCTGAGATTTGGCTGTCGCCGGCCTTTCCACACTGACAGAGTGCCTTATAAAAATAAAAGCCCAGTATCTATCTGCCCTACATTTTTTATAGTGCTTGTCAGCACAGGGCCAGTTCTCCGCTGTTACACACAGCACAGCTCCATCAAGAGCAATGGTGTGATGCCAGCTTACAGCAGGTGAGGAGGATGTAGCCCATAGTAGAGAAGCGCTGAGAGCAGTAATAGCCCTCTGTGTGACGTGCAGTGTGAGGTGCAGTGGTTGGGTCTATGACTGTAGAAATTGTTTGTTTCAGGGTATTCACTGCCTGCCAGCAGGATGTAGTGTAGATTGCACAAGTTAGACTGTAAACTCCTTGGAGAAGGGGCTGTCTTTTCACTATGCAGCACCTAGCACAATGGAGCACAATCCCTGACTGGGGGCTCAAGGCACGTCCACAATGCCAATATTAGATAATAAGTCTTAGCACCATCCCCTCTAATAGTGTTGTTATTCCAAACAGATGCTCTTTGACTGAATCTTACCCCAGTCTCTGCTACTCTGTGCAGTTCTATCCCTCCTCCTCCAAGTCTGCTCAGTAACTAGATTCTTGCTCTTCAAAGAGTTTGATCCTGCTCCCATTGCAGTAATTGGCAACGCCCCCATTAAATGCCTCTAGGGGGAGGATCAGTGTAAACTTCTAACGTGTGCTGCTGGACTGGAGCTTTGGCCCAGATCTGCAAAAGGAGATAGGTGCCTAAATACCTGTGACAATCTGGGCCCTTCTGCCTGTAACCCCACTGCATTCAGTTTGCACCTGGGACCCATCAGGAATTTAATCAGCAGTGAATTCAAAGCTATTTGAATGTTCCTCGAGAGCCAAAAGTTGTACAACCCATCCCCCATTCCTGACACTAATTTTGAGGTAAAGGCTTTGAGCGTTCCCTTGGGTCCCTCCCAAAGGGAAACATTGCTCTTTCCCTCATATCACTAGTCTATTTCCAAGGGAACACAGAGAGTCAAACTCCCTAGACAAGATACAGGGAATTACACTTGTCAAAGTCTTCTTGCTTATTCTATAGAATTGGAGCTCAGTTATCAACCCAGTCTCACAGCCCCGTCTTCAGCTACATTCTTAAATAAATTAAAGTTCTTCATTAGCCCTCTGAACACCCACAACATAAATGTGGGTGAAATACAAAGGCTTGCTAAGGAGAAGATTTAAGGCTTAACTTGCAGACAGAAATTTGTCCATGATGTTTAAAGTCTTCAGGGACTGTTTTCCTGGGTCACTTACTTGTAACAGGCTGTGTCCTTTGCTCCTATCTAACTTGCATCTAATCATCATCTTTTTAGATAACACCTTTTATCTTGAAGGACTCCTAAAGTGCAATACAAGCTAGAGACTGCGTTATACAGAAGGATTGGCTCACTTGTCAATGAAATGCAGCCCCTCTGGGGTGGAACAGAATAAGTAGCCAACAGCACACAGCAACACTAAGTCACAATTTAGGACAGAAAGTAAATTCCCTGTCCAAGATGCTTTCTCCAGTTCACACTACACGGGAATTTAAGTCAGCAGAATGTCTGCTAAGCACTTGAATTTGTGTTTGGCCAGGACAATTGGATTAACACCTCCGCAATACAGCAGCCCCAGCCAGGGCTGTATGAACCAAGCCCCACACTTGGGGGAAAGTCCAGCTTGAAGAGGCTGGCAGGACAGCACCAGCCAGCTAGCACACATTTAAGAGCTGTGGCTTCCAGCCTAGGGGAGGAACTGCAGCTGCATGCTGGCTGTGCACAGAGACAACCAAGTGCTGGTTAGCAAGACATAGGGGAGCAAAGGAGGCAGGTGTTGGGAGGAGCAGCAGAACGAGCTACAAGGGGCCAGCGGAGAAAAGAAAAGGCTGCAAGCCACTGCTCTCTGGGCTGTGTGAAGCGCCCCAAAGGGACGCATCAGGACCAAAGGGGTTTTTTTTTGGGTTCACACAAAGCTGCATGGCCAATGGATGCTCACTGGCTTGACCCAGCTCTCTCCGTAGCCCCTTGCTGGGAGCCAATCTGCCTCAGCCCATCGCATAGCTGGGACACTAGTGCAACAGCGACCCGGAGGGCAGGGTGCCAGCTACTGCTTAGCAACAGCCATAGCCCCTCTTGGAGGGGAGGGGAAGGAGCTCCTGACAGGGGAACTAAATGAATACAGATTGTATTTGCATTTCATTTAGATTTAATAAGATAGTTATTATGTGCTAATTACATGGCAATTGATTACTGCAGCAACATATTTACTGAAGAGGAATAATTGAATAGGAGCCAGGGCAGGGCTGATGTGCAGGATGCTGGAAGCCCATGCATGGGTCTGCAGCTCCAGAAAGCCATGGAGCTGTGCACTTCAAAAGGCTCCCTGCCGATGCTTTACTTCAGCTTCTCGTCTCCCTGTCTGGTGGCACGAGACCGAAGGGACATTCAATGAAGTTAAAAGGGGCAGATTCAAACTGGCTCGAAGGAAATTTCTTTTAACACCCTACAGAATAAGACTGGGAACTTTTTGCCACAGGATGTTATTAGGGCCAGAAATTCATGAGATTCAAAACTGGATTGGACACTTATCAGGCCAACAAGAACAGCCAGCATTATCCTACTCATTAACATCAATTCCAGAAGGGATATTAAACCTCCTGCCACCACAATCTCTATTCAAGATCAGGATCAGACCTATGTGGAAGGCAGACTATTCCACATTTGATCACAGTGGGACTCCTACACCTTCTTCTGAAGCATCTGGTGCAGGCTGCTGTTTGGGACAAAGTCCTGTGCTAGCTGGACCTAGGGATCTGATCCAGTCAGGGCCAGTTCTGAGTGCGGGCAAGCAGGGCAGTCATCATTTTCCCAGGGGCACCAGACTGCTCAGCTCCCGTCCCTTTTGCTTGCTGATTGGCTGGCCAGTTTTGCTCTGCTGATTCCCCTCCTCCCCATCCAGCCTCCCAGACCCCATTCTGGTAGAGGGGCACCAAAAACATTTTCTGCTCTCATGAGCAAGAAAGCCTTAGGGCCACGTCTGGATCTCCAGTGTGGAGTTCCTATGCAAGATTAACTCAAACCAGAATTTGGCCCCTGCTGAGATATTTTCCAGTTTCTATTTTTATTTTTTTTAATTCCATCCTTTCTAAGGAATAAATAGAGGCCACCATTTTCATTGACCCACAGAAACCAATGTTGGAGCTCCCTCTGCTCGCTGCTCAGTAGCACCGAGCTCACCACAAATCTGTGCATTCATTTCTGACAGCAGCAGCGATGCTGGAACCCGCACAAGTGAAGAAAAGGAGCCGTTTATTTCCTCTTCACAGGAAACATGGGATGGGGGGGATAATATGGGGCAAAAAGACAGCAGGACACCATTGGAGAAGAGTTGTTTTTCAGCTTCAAATAAAAGGAGAAATAATGGGAATTAAGAATAAAAATGTTAAAGCTATACAAAATAGCTGTCAGTGAGCATTTAACAAGCAAGTTAGTGTCTGGAATTGATAACACTAACATGTATATGTGGGAGCAGCCTTGTATTCATTTAAACCACTATGCACACATACCCCATGCCGTCACACACACACACAAACACACATTCAGTCACACAATTTCACAGAACTCTATGCACACACGGATTCACAAGGCACATATATGTTTCCACACACCAGGCACGCACACATTAGGGCGCACGAGAGAAGAGTCTGAAGGTTCTCTCAGGAGCGCTAGACATGTAATTCTCCAAAGCCTGACTCAGGCAAGTAGTCTTCACTCACAGACAGTCCAATTGCAGTCAATGGAGCAACTCACTGGGATACGGGTTCCAAGATAGAGCCCTACCTCATTCCCTGGGCGGCAGATAGGCTTGGTCACCTGAAAGGGCCTTTACCATCTACATTTATGATGATCCTCAGTGCCCTTTTCTGTTTGAACTGAATTCCCAGGGGATGCAGTGCAACTGACAGGCCTCTTTTGTAGTAACTCCTACTCTATTTGCAAAGATTGCCTGACTGGTCCCTACAATACAATATAGGCACGCAGTCAGCCTTAACCCAAGCCAGCCATCAGACTATTGGGTCTCTGTGTCATAAGGAACTCTGCCAGGGCTCAGAAATGCACAATCCAGCTTTCACCAGCCCTATCCCAACCACTTTGTACTGGGACAGAAACAGAAAGCAAACAGGGCCCAGTTTCTCCCTCAGGAGCAGCAGGACCGAAGGGGAAGCCAACTCATCTCCACCCCTGATAGTGGGACCAAAGGATCAAGCCAGTCAGAACCTCACAGAAAAAAAACCTAAGAATTTCATAGAATATGATTATCTGGATGCTTCTGGACCACCTATAGAGCACACCTGACAATTCTCTCTCTGCTAAAGGATTCTATAAGGTGGTTCCAAACTTGAAAGCAGGTCGTTCTCCGATCCATGCTGTGGGGTTTCATAGTTATTGCTCTCAAACACTGTTACCTTGCCTCAAGAACTCCTTCGGTTTCACCCCTACTGAATCCTGCAGGACTTTTCTCTAAACCCCACCCCGGGCCCTTACGTAGTTTGGGGGCTGTAGGCCAGTTTCTCCAAGCCCAGGATGGACTAACACACCACACCCAAGTCCGTGTCAGGCCCTTCCCTTGAGGTACTATTTGTTAATTCTCACATACAAAGAATCTCACAGAGTAACACAAAACAAATCTATTCCCCTACCCAACACCAGCTGCAGGTACCTATCAGCCTTGTACTCAGCTCCAGGGTCAGTCACAGGAACCAACCTCCTTCTAGCTAAGTGCTCGCAACCCATTATGGCATAGCCCCTTCCTAGCTGGATCTGATAAGCCCTTATGGTGCAGACTACCCTGCACCTCTTGCTTGGAGTTTTTCAGACAGGTCCTCAGTTAGTATCAGGTGACATAGCTTCACTGATCTCAATGATGCTATGGTGATTTGCACCAGCTGAGGATCTGGGCCTTTATGACCAGGCCGAGCTATTCAAGCTCAGGGGAGCCTTGTGGTAAGAAGAGCCAAGGGAATCCTAAAAAAGCACCAGTGTGGGGCCTGGCCCTGTGTATGATTCCTGGCTTGACAGCCTTGACTAAGGGGGATATAGTTCTAATATGCTGCGGGGGACAGTTGTATATGCAGCAGGTACCATCAAAGCAAGATGAAAGTGTCTGTCCAGGATACAGCAAGGCATTGGAGAGAAGAGGGTGGGGATTTCAGAACAGCAACAGTCCAATACACACACACACACTCTCAGCTGTTTTTTATTATTCCCCTCCTAAAACTGAACTTCAAAACCTTCCAGTCCTGGGGCAATTTGATTTTATTAAGCACTGGAGATGTCAGCAGGAAACAGAGAGAGACCCAAAGATGATGCTTTTCCCATGTCCTTGCGGAGAGCACATGGCCTACAGAACACAGCAGATGAGAAGGCGCAGCTCACGCTACATCCAGAGTGCACAACTCACCCCATATGTGCAAGGGGATGACAGAGCCCTACAGCTACATCTCTCATCTCACTTTAGTTTTCTATTTGTACCTGTCATTTTCCCTCTTTCTTCTTCCTCCTCCCTCCCAGAGGCTGCAGCAATAGCGTTCTTCCCGTCCCCGCCAATCTACCTGAAATCAGAGCACTGTAGCCTAGGTTTCACTAACAAAGCACAGGGGGAGATACTCTGCAAAAAGTTTACACATCCTGGTGCACAGATGAAATTAACAATAGACAGAACTGGATCAGCAGAGACTGGACACTCCTTTTCTCATGTAGATGAAGTCTCCATCTGGGACCTGCCTGGTCTTGGTACAGACCAACTGAAATTCAGGCCTTGTCCACCTGGTTTGATTTAAAATATATCCTCTAGTTTAACCAGGGTAAGCCCACTACTAGAGACACACACAACCCAGTTTAACCCTGCCTTGAATCAGTTGTGTTGGTAAATCACCAAAATAAGCTTCACTGATTTAAGCAAGGGTTAAACCAGTTTTAGTATGTCTACATTAGAGGTTTGCACCAATTTAACTAGATTGATTTAAGGTGGGTTTAGTTAAACCAGTCTCATAGAGGGTATGTCTACAGTGCAAGTGAAGGTGTGAGTGTAGCATGTAGGCATACCCAGGCTAGTTTTATGGAGCTAGCACAGATAACACTACTATAAAAAAGAAAAGGAGGACCTGTGGCACCTTAGAGACTAACAAATTTATTTGAGCTACAGCTCACGAAAGCTCATGCTCAAATAAATTTGTTAGTCTCTAAGGTGCCACAAGTACTCCTTTTCTTTTTGTGGATTCAGACTGACAGGGCTGCTACTCTGAAACACTGCTATAGATGTTGTGGCACAGACTAGCAACCAGAGTACACACCCAGGCTCCCTGTCAGGTTTGTAGATTGCTAGATTGTGTTGAAGCCTGTGCCACTGTGTCTCTGGTACTATATTTACCTGTGCTGCTAGCTAAATTGAAGCTACGTAGCATTGTGGTTATGCCAACCCATGCTACTACCACACCTTCATTGGCAGTGTAGACGTTCCCATAGAGAAAGCCTTTGACTTGGGCCTTGTGGAGGGCAGGAAGGAAGGGGGCTGCCCAGGCCTTGCTGAGAGCAGGAGGAGGTGCCGATTAGACGCTACCTCCTCCCAAGACCCTCGGGCCCTGCTTTGTAAGGGAACCATATCCCAGCCTTGCAATGAAGGAGTTTTCCGAAGGCAGCATTTACTCTGGCTCTCACCCCCGCGCTGTGTGTTTTACAGCCTTGTCAAACATAATGATTCTTACCCTGGCGAGAAATTGGGTCCCGTTTTATATTTTATTGCTTCGAAAAGGATATTTTTTACCTTCCACGGTCCAGGAAGAGCCCTGTAAATCTTGGCAAATGCTTTGTGTTGATATAGTGTCCAGCAAGAAGTCTATGGTGCTCACACCAGCACAGAGTGAACAAGTTAATGGCCCCGATCCATGTCCAAAGAGGGGAAGTAGCTCGGGGGGGGGGGGGCGAGACAGAGAAGCATCCGCAGCCAAAGACCAGCAGCTGGGGAGTGAGTGATGCAGCCAGGGCTGTTTGATCCCAGCACTTCACTTAACCCAACATGCAAGTGCCAAAGCTGCTTCTTGGCATCCAGGCTATGCATCAAAGGTGGGCTTTGTGCCATTGTGGACAGCTGACTCATCTATGGATGGCATTTGCCTCAGGAGTCACAGCTGGTGCTCACGCGGCACTGCTGAGCGGAAGATCACAGCACTGGAGTCATGGCTAGGCAATGACAGGGCACTGCCAAGAGGAAGCTCACAGCACTAGAGTCCCAGCTGACACCAAGAGGACATTGCTGTGAGGAAGCCCTGCCAGACACATTAAGAGAGGATTAGTGGAATGTGTTGTCTAGGACACACACACACACACCCCCACCCACCAGCAGTGGCAACACATTCCCACCCCCACCCCAACATGACACTGATGCTTCAGGGGGTTGCATCTGCCTCAGATGCTGGGGTAGGAGGAGGCCCTTTGTGTTACATGTGTTTTATTCCAATCGCCAGAGGGAGAAATGACAAAGTGGGAGGCTGGCCAGGGAAATGGACTGAGAGCCCTCGAATTTCCTTCCTGTTGGGCCGTCTCTCAGGGGGTTGCGGTGGGTGTGCAGAGACCCTCTAACGCCATGCCCAGAATTTCAGCCCTCCTGCCACGCTCCCCTCACTTCTGAGCCCTTCGGTGGCCCAGGGAAGGTACTGAGAGGCGAGTGCTCACTGCTGTGCAGACCCAGAGGACAGCCTGATCCCCGGGCTCTTGATTTGTCCTGGCTGATGTTGGAGGCCATTTTATGGTCGTGACTGGAGAAAGCACGGGGGAGGGGTGTGTACACACATGTGGGGAGGTTGTGATGTGGTCACCTGCCCATGAGGAGCTAGACTGAGATCTACAGGCCACCGAACAGCCGCAACCTGTAAGTATGCTCAGCCACCACCAACCTTGGCCGGACTCAGACCTACATGCTAGAAAGGAAGTGTTCCTATCCCTTTATCAATCCTCTCAGATACCGAGCTCCCACCAAGGGCCAATCTCACATGACAGAGTGTGGACAGGGGGCTCCACACCTACCTGCCCCCTTGCTCCAGATGTATGGACCAGCTGGGGGCGCCATCTCTCACAGAGCACGCGGCATATCCTGAGACCTGGCGCAGCCCAGCCAGTCTCAACTGGGGAACTCTGGCAGTCTGTTCTCAACAGCAAGGGGGGACTGGTCAGGGTGGGGTGTGCAAGAAGGTGTGAGCTGGTGTGGGCCGTGTGTGCAGGTTAAAGGGATACACTTTCGGATACACTTGAGGCACTGTAGGTGCAAGGGTAGGAGCTTGTTGATGCTGGGAGTGTATGGATACGTGCAGGTGTGTGCGTACAGGGGTAGGTTCATGAGTGGAGGGAGGGGCGTATGTCGGAGTGGGGTAGAGTGCGCACAGGGTGTGTGTACAGCTGGGGTGTATCGTCAGACTAATTGCACGCAGATGTACTCGTGTGTGTGTGGTTGGGAGTATGCGCAGAGGTGTGGTGAACTTGTGTAGAGGTAACTGTGTGCTGTACATTGTTGTCAGCAGATCGGATGGCAGAGCTGGAGGTGTCTCTTGGGATGAGAGTAGGTTGGGAGGAGCTTGTAGGGTTAGGGTAGGCGTGCGTGAAGGGGAGGCTTGGGGATGCGTGTTTGTTCTTGCAGGGCATGAGTGAGTAGGGGGTCGGTGTGTGTGCAGCTGAGGTCCTGTGCTTGTGCTCTCACAGGCACATCCCTGACACACGTGTGCACTTCTGAACCCACCTCTACTTTCTAACAAACGCTGCCCTTTGCAGCAGCACCTGACCCGACCCCCCGCCCATGCAGCAACAGCAGCGTTCCCTGATAGCCGGGATGCAAGCAGCTAATGAGTCAATTTCCCTCCCCACCGGCTCTGGTCCTGTCTCCCCTCCCTGTGCTCCGGCAGCAGCTCTCAGGGTAATGAAGAGATAATGCCATAATGACTCGATACATTACACTTGGCCCCAGCACAATGCCTTGGAACAACCACCTGCCACCTCTTAAGGGCCCCATCCGTGCACCAGCATCCGTGCACCAGCGGCGCCCTGCATCTATCTGGCTGCCACGGCAACCGGGGAGAGCTGCTGCAAGAAACAGCCCTCCTCAAGGTGCCTTCTCTGCATCTCTCCATCCAGGGAGCCAAGGGCCTGAGCTTTACCCTCTCTCCTCCCACAGCTGGGGAGGATAGGATGAATGATCACGCAGCCCTGTCCCACCCCAGCCACCTTTGCCAGTTCCAGTTCCTTGTGAGCCAGAATCTCCCCCAGTGCCTTGGGAATGAAAGTGTCACCAACCCTGGCTGGAGGGCTAATGAAGAGGGCGAGAGACTGACTGTGACAGCTGTAATTAACTGAGAGACCTCCATGGCCTCGTAAACCTCAAGAGCCAAAGCAGAGCCCACGACGGAATCACAGAGGCATAGCCTCCCCTTCCATGCCCGGCCCCCTTCCCTGGCAGGGTTGGGGCCATCAGGATTCTGAGCATGGAGCAGACCTACTCCTGCCCTCACAGGCTTAGAAGCATTTTATGCAGGGGACTTGAGAGGGGCAGGCAATGAGCATCCCACAGACTGGTGTGACAGGAGGCTGCAGAATCCAAAGTGGGAGGGAGCCGGAGCCAACGCACTGATTGCCAGAGAGGTCGCGTCTCAGCCCCTGCTTTGCCCCAAAGTGTCTCTATGCACTCAGCATACTTGGTTGTACCCATCTGTAGGCTTTAAACAGCACCTCAGCGACAGGCGGGGCCGGGGGAGGAGGAAAGAAGAATTATCTGCCCAGGACTCAGAGCCAATAAGTTTTATGCTCCTGCTCAACCATAAACATTGCAGAGATCTCTGGAGAAAACTAGACACGTCACTCTGTGCTGAGTCAAATGCTCCCCACCAGTGCACAGCGGCTCGGGCCCCACCATCTCCAGAGCCAGTCCATTCCCGCATTGCACAAAGCTCTTTCAATCTCCCTCCCCCCACACATAGAGCGAGTTCTTCATTGCAAATACTAGGGCTGATTTTACAACGTCCTATAAAACCCTGTTGGAGAGGAGGCCCGGGTAGTTATTACCTTGCTGCTGTTCCTAGTCGAGGTCAATCCCGTACTTTATGCAGTGCTGACATAGCCACAGGCTCCTTTAGTCAGACCCTGGCACAATACACACCCACCCACTCTCGTCCCCTTCTCCTGCCAGAGCCCCCGTTTTCGAACGACTGCCTCAGTGCTACTGCAGCCATGCGCTGGAGGAGAAAGCCGGGATTCCCTCCCTCCAGTCACACAAATAACAATCCCCATGACCCTTTGCAAAACTCCTTCTGCCACAACATCCTCCCCTTTGTGAGGGTCTCTGTCATAACACACCCCTTCTGATCCCAACCCTCACTCCTCGCTGTAACGCTCCCTCACTAGGAGGCCCCCTCTGTTACAGGCTATAACACACGCATTCACAGGAACAAACCTGTGCCAGCCCCTGCAGGGTGGACTGAAGTAGCCTAGCGAGTCTCAAGCACCGCCACCATAGCTGCATGAGGCCACCACCAACTTCCTGTGAGGCCACCGTGACTTTTGGTGGGACCCGCCCGCGTATGCAGTTCACGACAAAGAACAAGCATGTGTGGCTACAGTGACTCCAGCAGAGTTTCCAACTACAGCTCGATGGGAGCGTGCGTTCAGCGTGCCTCACTTTCTGATGAGCCAGCTCAGAAACAAGCTTACCGACCAAAAACCCGGAGGCTGCATTCCACCGTGCTCTGGAAGAGAGAGGTGTTGAACAATTCCCTTTCAAGAGTCTTTTGAAATAATAATAATAAAAAAAAAAAAAGAAGAAGGTTTCAGAGGAGCAGCCGTGTTAGTCTGTATCTGCAAAAAGAACAGGAGGTCTTGTGGCACTTAGCTTCTTTTTAAAAAAAAAAAAGAAAAAAAAAGGCGTACTTGTGTCCCCTTAGAGACTAACTGATATTTACAACATACTTTGCTACAAAAAACGTATGAGAAATTTGGTTACCAACTTTGTTTAAAAATGATATAGTCAGTAATAACTGTAAGTTGTGTGGTGGTATTAATGGCACAGGTTATTCTTTACAAGAAAAAGATTTGCTATTTTATTGGTATGACTGATATAACCACGTGTCAAGGTTCCTTCCCCACTCTGAACTCTAGGGTACAGATATGGGGACCTGCATGAAAACCTCCTAAGCTTACTTTTAACAGCTTAGGTTAAAACTTCCCCAAGGTACAAATTAATTTTACCTTTTTCCCTTGGAATTTCCACTGCCACCACGAAACTTTAACTGGGTTTACTGGGAAACATAATTTGGACACATCTTTCCCCCAAAAATCCTCCCAACCCTTGCACCCCACTTCCTGGGGGAGGTTTGGTAAAAATCCTCACCAATTTGCATAGGTGACCACAGACCCAAACCCTTGGATCTTAGAACAATAAAAAAGCATTCAGTTTTCTTACAAGAAGACTTTTAATAGAAGTAAAGGAATCACCTCTGTAAAATCAGGATGGTAGATACCTTACAGGGTAATTAGATTCAAAACATAGAGAATCCCTCTAGGCAAAACCTTAAGTTACAAAAAAGACACACAGACAAGGATAGTCATTCTATTCAGCACAGTTCTTTTCTCAGCCATTTAAAGAAATCATAATCTAACACATACCTAGCTAGATTACTTACTAAAAGTTCTAAAACTCTATTCCTGTTCTGTGCCTGGCAAAAGCAGCATACAGATAGCCACAGACCCTTTGTTTCTCTCCCTCCTCCCAGCTTTTGAAAGTATCTTGTCTCCTCATTGGTCATTTTGGTCAGGTGCCAGCGAGGTTACCTTTAGCTTCTTAACCCTTTACAGGTGAGAGGATTTTTCCTCTGGCCAGGAGGGATTTTAAAGGGGTTTACCCTTCCCTTTATATTTATGACACCACGTGATTAGAGTGTCACTAGTATATTTTAGCTGTCAAAATGTTGGCCACTGTGAATTTGCTGTGGTGGCCGCACATGTGACCACAGCAAAAATTTGTTTGAGAACCACTGTGCCTTCCCATCACCATGTCTGTCCTAACCTCAACACTGCACCAGAGACACCTCCCACCTCATTACCAGACTCGCTGTCCTGTAACTCAGTTCCACCCAGCAAGAGAACACAGTCCCTAGCCTTAGCTACCAGCCTCTCTCAGCACAAGGCTCCTTTCCCCTGCTCAGATCCTCATCTCACACTCCCCCTCGCTAGCAGACCCTCTATCATAGAAGGGACTGAAGCTGCACTTACAGCTCTGAACTTCTTTGGAGCTCAGTGGGAAGGGGATGGGGCAGATCTGGCATTTCACATCATGCCCAACCACAAGCAGACACAGCTGCTTGCAGAATGTTTTCTTTGGCTCTTGTTCACGAGGTTCATGCAGCCTGTGACTTTCACTGTGAGCTTGGGGGTTCAAAATCTTCATTGAACCCAAAGGTAGCCCCGCAATTTTGTGCCCAAGCCAGGAATACAGAAGGATTTCAATCCCCATAAGTCACCTCGGGCTCCCTTGAACAACCGATGAGCCACAGTGAAGCTGCTCACACACCTAGCCCTGGCTTTGAGCTTGCAATGGACAACGAGCCTGCTGAAAACCTTTTGCACAGCTCTGGCCCTCTGCAATTAGGAGATCCCAAAAGCTGCATGATAACCTGCAGACGTCTATGGTGTCAAAGATTCAGGGAAATTTATAGGTTGTTCCCTTAGTAAATGGCCCATCTACTTCATTGGAACAGTTACCAGGGAACAGATTCACTGCTTTCCAATAGCTCACAACATGGGACAAGTAAGTGGCATTTAAGTGACACATGTGATATTGTTTTTGCAGTCAGGCTAGTAGCTGCTATGTCTTTACTCCTAACTAACTCCTTGCTAAATTAGAAGTACACCAGGCCTGTAAGACCTTGCTCACCTAGCCTTTTAGCTCAACTCCAGCTATGTCATATTCCTCCCAGGCCTGGTAGCAAGACCCTACAGAGTCCAGTCCTCCACTAGCTTACAGAATACAGGGGAAGGGGTACCTGCTTAGGGCATCCACTCCCTCACCCCAGCCATCAGGGATTTCTGGTTCTGCTCCTTGGCAACTGTCATTCTGCTGCTGATTCAGGGTAGGTCTCGGCCTCTCTGGCAGCTAGCCAGCCCCATCTGTCTGGGCGGCAGCCTCTTGACCCAGCTGTTGCTGGTCAACCAATTAGTCCCAGCTGGGGAGGGAGGGAGCTATTCTGTGCCTTTACCCCTTAGCCGCTGTGGGACAGTGAGGTCTATATAGCCCATCACAGAACTCCTGGGCTCTGCCACTACCACCCTGTGGGACTTTGGCTAAGTTGCTTCATTGCCCCGTGCCTCAGTTTCCCCCTCTGGATCTGCCTTACAGAGGATGTTGGGAGGCTGAATGAGCTGATGCAAGAGCCTCGGCTGAAACGGACTAGTGAAGAGCACAGTCACATTATTCTACCATCCCTTTGAGCCTCTTGGTAACCAGGGTGATGGCTTAACTAGCAGGGTGCTGTTCTAACCTATGTCTGAGCCAATGTCTGAGTTGGGAGCATTCTGCTGTATCATCTCAACCTGAACCTTCTCTTCACTGTGCATTGTGTCCTCCAGCCTTGACCTCTGAATGTCTGGCTCACACACACATGCCCCTGCCATCTTCGTCCCTCACGCTTGTTGGCCCTGAAACTCTGAGAGCCATGGGCAACAGACACATCCGGAGAACGACAAGCTGTCGGAGTCCGCAGAATGCAGCCTGTTGCCATGGAAATCCAAGCCCCCTTTTTGAGCATCTTTGCAGCTCAAGGGAACGTGGCCAGCTCTGACTGTGAAAAATCTTTGCAAACAGTTCCATTGAGAGTTGGTTTTGTGTCCCACAATTGCTTCCCGGGCCAATTATGAGTTCTACCGGGAGGTGATGGATCTCAGCTTGGCTCAGGATGTGTGACGTCAAGGTGCATTGTCTAATGGACGAGCCTGCAACCAAGGAGATGATTTTCTATCACAAAATCTCTGTGTGAAAAAGTTCAGCTGGTTTTTAATATTTGAAATGATCCATTTTCACTGCAACATTACCGAGAGTCACCAGATGGCACCACAGAAAATAGCCTTGCATGGTCCATTTATCTGAATTCATAGGAGTTAGGGTCTGTCTACACTACTGCAGCTACATTGGCACAGCTGCAGCCGTGTCACTTTAGCACAGTAGTGTAGAGGCTTCCTACATTGATGGAAGGGGTTTCTTCCACTACTGTAGTTAATCCACCTCTCCAAGATGCAGTAACTAGATGGATGGAAGAATTCTGCGTCTACAGGGGGTTTAGGAGGTTGACCTAACTACGTCACACAGGGCACAAAATTTTCCACAGGCCTGAGCATGTAGCTAGGTTGATCCAATATTTAGGTGCAGTCCAGGTCTTAGATCTTGGAGAAATGCTTGTTTGTCCACTGTGGTACAATCCGCTTTGGATACTGAGAAAATCACTAAGAAAGATCTGTATAAATCTTTTGCTGACTAAATCATTTTATTAGGTATAACCACTGTCTCAAGGTTATGCCCACGCAAGGAAACAAAACATGTTGTCAAAACACCTTATTCACTAGTGTGCCCTTCTACAAAGGCTCAAGGAGAACAAGCGGTACAGCTGGAAAATGCACTCTTAGCAACCTGAACTCTTCATCATTTTTGTGTGTAGCTTGACTTGCAGCTGCAGAAAATGCAAACAGAGCATGCCAGATATTTAAATGCAAACAGAGCATGCCGATATTTATCATTTTACCATTCTTCAGCTACTGTGGCGTGTGCATATCCATGCACGTGTACATGCATTTCTATATGTGCAGGCATGTGTTCATGTCTGTGATTATGTATCTTCATGCATGTATATATCCATATGCGCGTGCAAGCTAATGAAGGAAAATGTGCATGTGTTCAAAACTTCATGAGTTGAGTGTGTGCTGCACACGTTTGTGTGTGCTCCCAAGTATACACAGATATATGCATGCAAGGGCGTGCACGTACACAGATGTATTCACGTGAAGGTGGATGTGTGCATGTACGTAGTGGATGTGGAAGGTGCACAAAGCTGCATTTTGTTACTTTAGGCCACTCCCATGGTGCAATTGGTTATTACCAGAAGCTAAGCCGTGTATAATTACTTGCCCAGTTTGCCCTGTGAAAAGTTTTTGTGGCTCCAGACCCTGGGGTATTCCCCATTGAGCTGTTCCCTTTGCTTCTCACAGAATCACAGGTGTTTAAATGGCTCTTTGGTGCTGGCAGAGGCACCTCCTACAGGAACCACTTAATGAGTGCCAGCAGCATGCTAGTGCTTTCAAGACCGTAGACGGCTTCATTAGCCAAGCAAAGGCCACTTGGCCACAGCTGTAAGAAAAGGCAGTAGGTGGCAGACAGGAGGGCTTTCATCTGAGATTGAAAACAACAGCTCCTCAATTTACAGGGAGCCCGTCGGGAGATGCCAGTTGTGGAAGGAGATGTGATAATAAGCTCTCCAAGGAGTCTGGCTTGCAATTTGCAAGGCTCAGACTTCAGAGGTAATTCCACAGAAATAAAACCCCTTTTTGCTTTCAGGCATCACTACAGAAGCCTTTTGTTTCCTGGGAAGCATTTAGGCCCAATTCACCACCGACCTGCCCCTCCTGCAGTCAGGCCAGTGCCAAATGGGCATCAAATGCTATCGCTCCAGGCTGGCAGCATTTTCACCTACGTGGCATTAGAGTCAATGATGACACAAGGTGCAGGAGAGCAACAATCAGGCACTCAGAGCCCCTGTCTGTGCAGAGATGAGGCTCAGACATAGACATGCCAACCCATCTATTTATCAAGGGTAGGCTCTTTCCCCCCTGCCCCTTTCACTCTATAAATCATTCCATGGCCTGTGTTATGCAGATGCTCAGACTGGATGCTTCAAACAGTCCCTTCTAGTATTGAAATCAATGAAGATCTCTCCATGCCCCAAGTATTTCCATAGCACTGAAAGGGGTTTGTTCGGTCCCTGCTTTTCTTCCCTGATGTCCTTCCTCACCAGGTTCAAGAGAAGGTGGACATGGAGGGGAGAAGAAAACCCAACAAACACCCCCTCCTCCTCCCATCCCCAGTGTAACTGTCAGCACACGTTCTGGGAAACAAGAGTTTTCATTGTTAGCTGGTAAATCCATTCCAGGTGTAAGTGCTCACTGATGAAGAAAGAAAGACTGTCATATTAATCTTTGCCCCTGCATGGAATCTAGTGCGCAATTATCAGTGACAAGCCTGAGGGTCACCCCAAGGCGATTTCCTTCTCTCTCCCAGTCTTGATCATCTCTTCAGATGTGGAGGGCTGCAACTCCCGGGAGAACACTTCCTTCAATCTCCTCCCCCTTTTTCCCACCGCAGAGCTTGTCTGGGCAAACTCAGGGAAAATAGATCTGGAAAGGAGGCTAGAAATTTAATCAAAGCAGCAGCGATGAGCAATCTGCCTTGCTGGGAGCTGGGATAAGACTCAGGTGGATGAGAATGAAAACAGGGATGGGGAGCCAAGGGAGAATCAGTGCCCAAGGGAGCACTCGGGACTCAGAGGGAAGCGGTCCTGGATGCACACAGCTCCTTAGTAAGTGTGTGGGGCTCACTGCTTGCTGTATGAACTGGTATCAGAGGGGTAGCCTTGTTAGTCTGGATCTGTAAAAGCGGCAAAGAGTCCTGTGGCACCTTATAGACTAACAGACAGATTGGAGCATAAGCTTTTGTGGGTGAATCACCCACAAAAGCTTATGCTCCAATCTGTCTGTTAGTCTATAAGGTGCCACAGGACGCTTTGTCGCTGTATGAACTGGGGGGGCCCAGCCCTCCACCCCCATCAGTAACTGCTGAGCTGGAGCACAGGGTGGCATCACCGCTCTGGCTAGCAGCTGTTCTGAGGACAGAGATGGCAGCAGCGCCCCACACAGGTTGGTAAGAGTGGCTCCCATGGCACCACTGCCCAAGATTGCTCTGGAGAACATGAGCAGGGGGCCCATAAAGCAACAGAGTCAAACATGGAGGCAACGTCCAGTGAGAGACGGAGCCCTGCTGCTCAGTATCTAATGCCAGCCACAGCAAAATGGGGATCCCTGCTCCACACAGAGCCCTCACTCTGGCAGGTTACCAACGGGCAGACAGACTCTTACCAAATACAGATCAGCTAGACTCAGCCACTGGGCAACACAGCTCTGCGTGGAAACTTAGAGCGCTCAGGGCCAGCCTTTCAAGTGCTCAGGACTTGCTGTGCTGAGCTGTTTGGAAAATGTGGCCCGCCGAGAGAAGTGACGGTGCAGCCTACGTGACAGAGGAGGGATCAGAGCCAAGAGAGGTTTATGCTCCCACTCTCCAAAGTACCAAGGGGCCTGAGAGGAGAGAGAGAGAGAGACTCCTCTACTGAGACTTCCGTTAGAGACCATGGCAGGAAAGCAATGCAGGAGAGAGGGCATGGCTAGCTGCAGATATGACAGCCTGCTCTCACATCACAAACGGATGCTGGGCTCAAGCCCCAACGATTCCTGTGAAGCCCCATCTAGGGCAGACACTTGACTTGTTGTCTCAGTCCCTGACAACTCCTCAGTGTTTTCTCTTGGAAGCGCTGGCAATGCCCGTGCAGCTCATTGTGCCAATAAAGATTTTTTTGGCCTGAGCTGAATTGCAGCGGTGGGAGTGGATTTGCACTGAGACAAAAGCCTGATGTGCCCATCTGGGACATGGTGCCAGTGTGAGCCGGAAGCCAGAGATATCAGCTTCGAACTCAGCAAACAACACTGCCACTCCGAGGGGGAAGGAGACTGCATGACTCCTGCTGCCAGGGTTGCCAACTTTCTAATTACAGAAAACCGAACACCATTGCCCCACCCACTGCCCTGCCCCTTCCCTGAGGCCCCGCCCATCCCCTGCTCACTCCATTCCCCCTCTCTCCATCGCTTGCTCTTCCCCAACATTGCTCACTTGCTTATTTCACTGCAAGGCCCAAACAGGCATATTTATTGTTTTGACAGATGTATTATGCTAATTTCAGGTTTTATTTGTTACATGACGCTAGAGCTGGCAGCAAAATCGTCAAAAACGGTGATTTTTTTTAAATGAAATTTCACAAAGGGTTTCACGATTCTTTTCCTCCCCTTCCCAGTTTTCGTAACCAGCTCCATGGTTTTGGTTGACTAAATTATTGTAATTTTACGTGTGGAATTAGAACCACACATTATCACAGCTGCACTGGGTTCATTATAGGCCCACTCCTGAAGCCCAAATCCAAATCCACAGAGCACAACCACAGAAATGCACACCTGTCCAGATACCTGTACAGATATCTGTAGAAACTGACTCCTACATCTACATGCAGATACACACGTGTATTCATGTGTACACCTCTAACATGCACTAACACATATACGTCCACATTATTTATTATTACAATTGTTGTTTAGTGCCTAGAGACCCCAACTAAGATCAGGGCTCCAGGGTGGTAGATGCTGGACATACACATAAAAAGAGAGAGTCTGCAACAAAGAGTTTATAATGTAGCTAGACAAAGGTGGGGAGAAATGTATGATACATTGGCTCTTCTGCAATTACTAGTCAACAACACTCACTTTTAAAGAAATAATATGTTTCTTCTAGAGTTCCCTTTTCTTTTAAAAACTTGTTATGAAACGAATACACACATTTTATTTCATCAATTTTTTTGTGCGCAAGCCAGCAAAAGGAATAAAAGTCAAAGAGTTAGGCTGCAAATTTTATTCACACAGGTATACACACATTGGCAATACACGCACCTCCCTACACAAAGACACACAGCCTCTTACACACATACAACACATATATGCACACACTTGCCTACACAGAGACACCCAGCCAGGAATGGAGGTGGGTGGGCTGGAGGGGAAAAAATGGAGTGGGGGTGGAGGAGAGAGGATGGGGAGGGAAAGAGGCCAAGGACAAGAGCAGGGTGGGGGTGAGAGGGGGCAGTGAAGGAGAGAGGAGGGGGCGTATGTGGGGTGGATGGGGATGCAGGGGGAGGCAGAAGGCTACAGGTGCATGAGGATGTGTGGGGCACAGGGATGTTTAGGGACATAATGGGAGTGCAGCAGTATATGGAGGTGAATTGGGTGCGGGGGGGGTGAGGGACATGGGGTGGTGGCTCTGGGATGTGGAGAGGGTGGGTGGGAGAGCGCTGTAAGGGGTACAGGGCTGGGATGGGTAGGTGTGGGGGGCAGGATGGGATGAGATGGATGCAGTGAGGGGTGTGGGGATTCGGGGGGGTTAGGATGGGGAGGGATGCAGTAGGGGGGATTGGGGTGTGGGGCGGTTGGGACAGGGAGGGATGCAGTGACGGGGAGTAGGGGTGCAGCACTGGGATACTGGGATACACAGCCGGAGATGGGGCAACAGACCGTGGTTCACCACAGGACACATGCCGCAGCTCGAGCCCAGCCACAGGAAGAGCCTGAGGAGGAGAAAAGGGCTGGCAGCAGCGGGAGAGGTGCCTGCTAGGTGCGCTAGTTTGTCCCCTGCCCTGCTCCAGCCAATGGGAGCTGTGCCTGCAGGCGAGGGGCAGGAAGTATGTGGACCCCCCTGGCCACCCCTAAGCCTAGGAGCCGGACATGTCGGCTGCTTCCTGGGAGCCATGTGCTGTGGCAGCTAGCAGGGAGCCTGCCAGCCCCTCTGCACAGCACTGCCAACCAGACAGTCAACAGTCTGGTCAATGGTGCTGACTGGAGCTGCCAGGATCCCTTTTCGACCGGGTTTTCTGGTCAAAAACCAGACACCCAGTCACCCTACCTGCTAGCACCCATCACAACGTACAGTTACATGCCACCCAAGCACGCAACGCAGGACCCAATGGGCACCGTGCGTCCGTCCCATGCTGCCCCCATTTGTCCTTCAGTCATCCATCAGGGGCCGCCTTCCCTTTGGGCTCATGCTGATTCTCCTGTGCAGGCTCACCAGGGTCACACACCCAGGCTGTTCTCTGGACCGGTTCCGCAGCCCAGAGCTGGCTCGCCGCTACAGATTAATGAGAGAGGGTTTTCCCCACCCAAAAACATATCTGAGATTTCAAAAAATGCTGGTGTCCCAAATCAGGGCAAAAAGTCACAATCTCAAAAATTTTCACAATCAAAAAATAAAAATAATAAGTTGGGATCCGGTCAGTGAGTGCATTTTATTTTGATTTCATCTTTTCTAATTTTTTTAAAACATTTTTCCTACAAAATATCTGAAATTTCTCAATGAAAAGTCGCTTTGAACCAAAAAATGGAACTTTTAGTTTTGAAAATATCAAAATGGGACGTTTCAATGCCTTTGAAACTTTTTTCTCCCCAGAAACTGTTTGAAACGGGAAATGGATTGACCACCAACCCTTCCCCATGAAATGTTTTGGCTCTGACACATCGGCATCATCCGGCACAAGAACATTTCACTGAAGAATTCCCAACCAGCTCTAGCCTCAGCCTGCTCTGCACCTGCCATGGCTCTCCCCACCCCACTGCTGCCCCAGATACCCTCTTCCTCCCAACAGAGCCTGCCCCAGGGAACCGGGGCAGGATTTCATACCATCTCTCTACCTTATCAGAACTCTGGGGGGAGCCAGTTTCTCCTATTTGCTCATCTCCCAGCCAGTCCAAGGGGCACAGCTAGTTTTCACAGCGCTATGGCTGTTCTGTGAAGTGGGATTTCACACCTCTGCAGTACCACTTCACACCTCCACATGGCTCCAGCTCCAAACCCCCTGGGGCTTGGGCCCATCCACAGTGCCTTGACAAACACACAGGCACACGGAGAGTCCAGAGTCGCTTTGAACTGACAATGCCAGAGAGGGCTCTTGATTGAATCCCATCGCTCCCTTTCCCCAGGCAGCGTGGAGCAAACACAGGGCTCTGCCTGGTGGTTTTCACATTGTTTGGGCGTAGGCACCTTCCCCTTTCTCTCTAAAGCACTGCACTGTGCTATCCAGGGCCACTCTCCTACTGCACGGAGCCTCCAAACCGTGATCCCGACCCCTGCCTCTTCCCGCTGGCGTCCCTGCTGCCCACCCAAACACGTGCGGCTCGATGAGATTGCCTCCAAATTACCAGACCTGGCCTCCAGCCTGCCTTTCCATGGGCTTTTCTGATTGCGGGACCTTGCCAGCCTGACAGCTTCATTACAGGGGACCTTCAGCGCCGGCTTAGTCGAGGAAGTGATTTAGAACCAAATTACGTCTAGATTTCCCCCTACTCCCCGCCTCGCTGCGTGCTGCAATAATAACACCAAAGAGGCCCTCCGAGCAATGCGTGTCCTGGACACAGCCGAGAAGCATTAGTCTGTAAAGACATCATTCTAGATGCATATAAGAGCCAGGCATGTGGGGACAAGATCCTGTTAACTGTGATTAGTGCCTATGACTGACTATCCTGGCTAGAGGAAACTAGCAAACGTCCCCTTCCTATCCATGGAGGGTTTGCACACACACCTCCCCTCCCCACTCAGCTGCTGAGTGTTTCTACATTGGATGGACCCCCCACATCTGCCTCCCCAGGAGATGAGGGAGGCTGCAGAGGGAAAGGGTGATTATCTACCCCTCCCCACTGAGGGCACCACCAGCAGGGTAGGAGGAGGAACTGGGCGATCCACCAGCATCTTCACTCCACTACTATGGGATGAAAGAATGAGGGAATCATCCACATACGCCCTTCACGGGGACAACAGGAAGTGGCAATTGGGACGGGGAGCCTAAAAATCAAACCCCAAATGTCTGGAAAACCAGGCCCAGTTCTGAAGCTCTGACTCAGTTTCTCCTCAGGCCCTACTTAGACCAACCTCCCCCTGGCATCAGTGGGAACTGGCAGTCTCCTGAGCGAGAAACAGGAACCAATTGGACAGCCACAGTGAGATTGAAGCTTACTGCCTGGGCAAGAGCGAAGCCCAATCTAAGGCGCTGACCTCCATAACCCCCTTCAGCACTCAGCACCTCCAGGAGTGGCTCAGCACTTTGCAGGATTGAGCCCTCAGCCTTCAGGGTCACACGTGGTTCCCAGGGCCTCAGTCGGGTCTCTCTCAGAGTATCCGCGTGGTTCTCAACCTGCCAAGGCCCAGAGGATATGCAGACACACAGCCATACAGGGAATGAAGCTGAGCCTGTTACCAAGCAGGTTTCCTTAGTCAGTTCAGCAATTGGGAGTGCACAGGAAGGATTTCATTTACAGTCAGAAAACACGGGAGGACAGCCAGGGCCCTAGGTAGAATGATGGTGGACAGGCCTGGAACCGAGAGGCCAGGAATGCCTGCAGAAAGCCCCTGGGCAGCATGTATGCTAAGGAGCAGTGAGAAGCAGCCACAGGGAAAGAACAGAAAGAGAGAAACTGCCTGTTTCCATCTGACATATCTATCCACCTTGGAATCCCCATCTGGAGAACAGGCAACAACAAACGGGAATTTGCACTGGCTACTTTATGCAAATCTGACCTTTCTGTACCTGCCAGCTACAGAGACTTTATTTACTACCCCACCACCTGGCTAAATTGGAAGAGGCAGCCAATCAAAACAGAGTGCTGAGCAGGGCAAAGGGCCACAGCTCCCGACTGTAATTCCAGAGAGCGTGACAGCTTTAACCTGGCAGGGAACATGTACTGACTATATTCAAATGAACTGACAAGTAAGTATTTGGGGGGGCACTGCTCTCTAATAGATAGGCTCAGAACAGCTCAGCTATGTGTCCTAGCCCTGTTATGGTTCACAGGGAAGGGGGATGCTCCATTGGCTCAAGTACGAGGAGTGATTCCTTTCAGGGCAGGTGGCTCTGCATTCAGTCTCCTTTATCAGCATCAGCAGAGTGATAACTGTCCCAGTTGTGTGTGGGTTTATCACTAAGGATAGAACAAGAGTGCACATGCTCGCACACACCACCAAATGTTATCCAATTCATCTCCTCGTGCACCAATCTAGTGAGTGACCCCAGGAGACCCATGTAGCATGGTGGGCTCCTACCATGCTAGAATGAGCATGCCAATCTTACTGCATCCTCAATAAATACCTTGTGCATGGGGCCCACAGACTATGTCCAAGCTTTCCAAAGGGGTCCGCACCTCCATTCGAACCTTTTAGGGGTCGGCAAAGGAAAAAAGGTTGAAAACCACCGTGTTAGATGCAAGGGTTCTCAAACTGGGGGTCGTGTCCCCTTAGGGGGTGGCAAGGTTATTACGTGGGGGGTCGGGAGCTGTCAGCCTCCACCCCCAAACCCCACTTCACCTCCAGCATTTATAATAGTGATAAATATTTTAAAAGTGTGTTTTTAATTTATAAGGGGGGATCACTCTCAGACGCTTGCTGTGTGAAAGGGGTCACCAGTACAAGAGTTGGAGAACCACTTGCTAGAGCATTGGGTCAGCCCTGACAAAGAAAAATGTTCCCCTTAGCAGAACGGTTTGTACAGGCTTTCTCCCCATCCCGCATATTTCCCACCATCATTAGCATCAGGGCTAGGGTTGCCAACTTTCTAATTGCACAAAACGGAACACCAGGCTCTGCCCCGCCCCCTGCCCCGCCCCCTGCCCCGCCCGAGCATTCCAGTCAAAAACCTGCCGCCTGACAACCCGACTCCCTACACACAGACACACAGTCTCTTAGACACGCACACACCCCCAAATACGTGTAATACATGCATGGACACACTTGCCTACAGAGACACTTTTTCATACACTTTCTCGGGGCCCTACAGGGGAAGCGACACAAGAGTCCCGATAGTCTCGTTCTCCTCCCCTCCCCTCCAGCAGCCCCATTCCCAGCCCTCGGAGACGGGGATACACACCTCAGACTCCTGGGTGCCGGCGATGGGGCGACAGACCGTGGGGTCGCCGCCGGGCACACGCCGCAGCTGGAGCCCAGCCACAGGAGGAGCGTGAGGAGGAGAAGAGGGCCGGCAGCAGTGGGAGAGGCGCACGCCAGGACCCCTCAACCGCCAGCTGCTGAGCATGCACGAGTCACGTTAGTCCATCCCCTGCCCTGACCCAGCCAAGGGGAGCTGCACCTGCAGGCAGAGGGCGGGGGAAGCACGCGGACCCCCTGGCTGCCCCTAAGCCTAAGAGCCGGACATGCCGGCTGCTTCTCAGGAGCTGCGCGGCGCAGAGGCTAGCAGGGAGCCTGCCAGCCCCGCTGTGCAACACCGCAAACTGGACTTTCAACGGCCCAGTCAGCAGTGCTGACCGGAGCCGCCAGGATCCCCTTTCGACTGGGTGTTTCAGCCGAAAACCGGACACCTGACAACCCTAATCAAGGCAGCTTCACCACTACACGCAAAAGTGGTAGCACTAGGCCCAGCATCTCTTTGTCAGGCAGTTTTATCTCTCAAACCTAGGCAACCCCCCCCCCCCCCCCGCAACAATTCCTCAGCCCACCCTGGGGTATAGATCCCAGGGGATCGTCTCCTTCACCTCTCTCAATTCCAGCTGCTTCAGGGCCTATGGCAGGATTCTCTTCCTGGAGACTCTTCTCCCCTAGCAGGTTCCCAGTGCCTCCTCTCACAGGGAACTTTCTGCTGCTCATGCTCCCCAGCTTGTAGCCTGTCTCCCCATTCCCAGGGAGCAAGAACAAGAGCCCCATGTCTGCTTTCTCTGCTCTTTTCCTGACTGACCCTCAAGCCAGGCTTCTCTCTAGGGCCAAAGTGCTCTTTCTTACAGCCCAACTGGGGGCAGTGCCACCCACTCACAGGGGCCCTGCTGAAGACACAATAAAGAGGCCTGGTTTCCAGAGGGTGGGTGCTCAGCACTTCCTGGAAATCAGGCCCCTTTAAGGTTTCTCTGGCTGGGCCCCCAAAATCACTGGTTATATTTGAAAGTCTTGGCCTTAGTGTAGCCAAGGCCCGAGTAGCCTCTGGTGTTTTTACCACTGTGGTTTTCAGCCCTGCTCTAGGTGAGGCTAAGCATCGCCAGTATTGCCAGCCCCGCAGCATTCCAAAATCTTTGATTCAGGCCTGAACAATCATGTGACTGGCTTAAAAATCTTGAGATTTTTTAAAAATAATACATTTTGGGCTCTTTTCCTTTATTCTCTGGTTTCTCAGCCTTTAGGCTGCACTTGGGTCACATTTCCAAGCTCGTGGGCTGGACATTTATTTTTTTCTTTTAAATAAAAGCAGAGCTTTTCACTTAATCACAAGACTCCAAGCCCTGGGGATTTAAGAATAACATCAAATATTGCAAAACTCATGAAAAAGTCATGACAGCTGGCCATGCTTCAACTTGGTGGCAAAAACACAGGTTTCTCTGGCAGCCCTTTCCACTCTCCCCCTCCCATAGTTGGAACTGGGTAGCAACAGATGTGAAAATGAAGAGGAGAAAATGCCCACTACAGACATAGTTAGCTAGTTCCCAACGCTACTTCCCACAACACACCGGTTTCCTTTGGAGCCTTTCAGCCCGTCCTAGGCTTGCTTAGCTTGCAAGATCTGACAAGATGACAGCCTGAGGGGATCTGGCTGCAGGGAATGCTGGAGGCCGCTCTTCTGAACCCAGCATGCCCTCATTGCTCCTGCCCTAACTAGCCAGCTGGCTGCTGTTATGCAGGAAGACAAATGAGAAGGGACAAAGGAAAAAGAAAGGCTCCCCATTGAATAGAGAGGTGAGAAACTTAGAGTAGTTTTAAAGCAGTTAGGAAAGTTAAGAGCTGAAACTGACCAGAAGTCATGGAGGGGAAGGTACATGAACTTTGAAAGACTTAGGTTGAGATTATCAAAGCTGTTGAGGCAACCTGGGTGCTCATTTTCCATTCCACTTTAATGGGAAGTTGGCATCAAAGCAGTTCTGAAACCCCTGGCCTCAAGGCCTTGATTCTCCTCTTACTGACTCCCAGTTTACTCCAGCATAACCCCACTGCCTTTCCCTGGTGCTGGCGAGAGGAGAATCTAGCCCTTGATTCTTTTTGATCAGACTTAAAAAAAAAAAGGTATCTGCTAAAACAATAATTATTCCCTTTATAAAGGTGAGCCTGGCAAGCAATGAGTTTTCAGCTTTTAACACCAAGGGACCAAGGGAAGGAACAGAGCAAGTTCCAAACAGACTCCAGCCCTGGAGGGGCAGACTTTCTGTTCTCAGCCAAGGTCTTGTCTAAACACAAACATTGAACTGCTTTAATCACACTGGCTTAGTTCTGTCAGGCCAACCCCTAGAACGGACACAGTCATACCAGGACAACAGTGCTTACAGCAGTATTGCTGTTCCAATAAGGAAAGGGGACTACGCAGTATTGGTATAAAGGCGCAGTTACACCGGTATAACTGTGTCCACACCAGAGGTTGAACTCATTTAACTACTTCAATAGGAAATCACACCCTACCTGACATAGTTAAATCTGGGCAAAATCTGAGTGTAGACCTGGCCTAACTTTTCCCCAGCCATCTAAAGGCAGCCGATCAGCTCTCTGCAGATGCATTGTAAGTAGCTCCAAAGAAGGAAGACCAGGAAAGGGTGATAGAAATGTCTGAGTGATGCTGCCTGCCCGACACATCAGGTCTCAGCACATCCTCCTCCCAACCTTGACTTTCCTCAGTCCTGCCGAGCTCGCAAGGTAACACTCATGCATTTTCACTCCCCCCTGCTAAGATTTTGCTCTGAGGTTGCCCCTTTGCCTGCAGGATGCCATCAGCTGATATGGCTGGGATCTCCATCTGAAACACTAAACCCGGTTGTGTGGAAGAGCAGCGCTATTATCCCTGTTTTACAGATGGGGAAACTGAGGCACCAAGAGGCTAAGTGATTTGCCCCAGGAGTCTGTGGCAGAACAGGTAATTGAACCCACATCTCTGGCTAGCGCCCTAACCATTGGACCAGATGTCCTATTATAGGGGCTTTTGGTGCAGCTCCAACACTTGTGGCTTTCCAACCAGACTGGTGAGACACCATTGCTGACAGCAGTTCAGCACTGCCCCAGCTAAGGGCCAGGTTGCAAACAACACTGGAAAAACACCTGGGATGACTGTTGCAGGGTGTCATAAGCTCACGGTGCTCCAAACAGCAGTCGTTTGCCATGCTTTTTTGTTTAGTATAGACAGGGCCTAGGGCCCTGCATAGTCACTGCAAAGTCAGCTGTGTAGGTGCCTTTCCCCTAGCTTACCTGGGTCTCTGCAGGATCAGTTAGGAGCTCAAGAGGGCCATGCCTACCTCAGAGGATCTGACATCGTATCTGCCTCCTATGTGGCTGTTCCGTCACCAGACAATGACACACAATACAGGGTATCACAGGATGGGACCTGCAGCCCCACAGTGCGGCAGGAGCTGATTGCACTCTGGGAGGCTCTTGGCCTGTTTTTTGTGAGGCTACCCAACTGGCACAGTTCCCTGGGCTTGCCAAGCCCTGGTGCCCAACTCCACGAGCCCTCTCTCTGCTTGCCGCTAGTCATGGAGCAGTGGGGGTGGGGGGAGATTTCCCTTTCCAGCAGACAGGGGTCCACACTAGACAACAGTTTCCATCGCTTCCAACGCCCACAAACTGCTTGTGATGAGAAGGCTCAGAGCCTCCGCACTGCTAATCTACAGAGTGCTCAAGAGGCAAAGAAAGAAATAAGTGGACGGTAATCAATGGCAGTAGTTAGTTTCAATAGGTTCCTTAATCAATACAATTTATAGCAGAGATAGCTCCAAACACTAAGGCAGGGAAGCCCAGCATCGAGTGTTTATAACGTTTCTTTTTGTTTATTTCTCCTCCTTTTCTTCCTTTGGCAGCATCCCATAGAGAACTAATTTGTCCAGGGACATAACAAGCTCATGCTTCATTCACGGACATCTTACAAATGTCCTGTAAATTGAATTACTTCTTTGGGCCATTCTCTGGGATAGACACATGGCCAGGTCCCAGTGGAATGGATCAGAGATTTACAAAGTAATTTAATTTCTCTGTGTTATTGGATTTAAACTGACAATAAACAACTGGAAAGCAAACCAAAAAAAGAGAGAGAGAGAGAGAGAGAGAGAGAGAGAGAATGGAGGTGGCTGCTGTAACAAAGACCTTTCATCATTAACTGGTCCCCTAACATGCTGCTTCTGGAGTGGGGAGAACTGGCTTGTGTTTAAAGCACAGATCTAAGAGCTTGGAGATTGGGGTTTTATTCCTGGCTTTGTTACAAACTTCCTGTGTGATCTTTTGTGCCTCAGTTTATCCACTGGTAAAACAGGGATAAAATAATAATACTTCCTACCTCCCTGGGAGATTAATTTGCACAAAGCACTGAGATCCTCAGGTAGGAGGCACTATGAAAGACAAAGTGTTCATCAGAAATGTTCCAGATGGTGGCGTGAAGTAGACCCACAGTAACCCATGCAGCTATGGGTGGCAAGTCATAACTGGATACAGCATAGAGGAAGACTTGAGGGCTCTCTGATGAATCCAAACGTAGGCAATGTACTATTCAGGTCTAATAACTTCCGAGAAAGCCATCCCAAAGTCACACCAGCCAGCCTACCCCTCCTCTTGCTGCTATCTCTAGCCACTGACTTTTCAACTAGCATGATAGTTCAACTAGCTGAGGGAGCTGGGATTGTTTAGCCTGCAGAAGAGAAGAATGAGGGGGGATTTGATAGCTGCTTTCAACTACCTGAAAGGCGGTTCCAAAGAGGATGGCTCTAGACTGTTCTCAATGGTATCAGATGACAGAACGAGGAGTAATGGTCTCAAGCTGCAGTGGGGGAGGTTTAGATTGGATATTAGGAAAAACTTTTTCACTAAGAGGGTGGTGAAACACTGGAATGCGTTACCTAGGGAGGTGGTAGAATCTCCTTCCTTAGAGGTTTTTAAGGTCAGGCTTGACAAAGCCCTGGCTGGGATGATTTAACTGGGAATTGGTCCTGCTTCGAGCAGGGGGTTGGACTAGATGACCTTCTGGGGTCCCTTCCAACCCTTATATTCTATGATTCTATGATAAACAGAGCCCTGAGACAGTGGATTTGAAGGTCAGATTGACTAGGACAGCTCCAGGAGCAATAGTAAGGGCTTTCCAATGCATCTGCTCAGACAGATCAGGAGCCAGGAATCCAGTGAACAGGTGGCTGATGTCTTCTCAAGGCCCTGCCACACATTGCAAAACAAAGAGCTGTGGAATCGCGGAGCCGGGGAAAGAGCAGGTGTGCACGTTGAATCCCCTATCTGCAGCCCATTAGATTGTCAAGGGCTCCTTCAGCACGTCTGCTTCCATCTTGCTTGCTGATCGTCTGGAAACAGAAGCCTTCTCCCTTCTCAGTATCATCTCTTTCCTAACGTGACCCACCTGGAAAAGCGCCAGCATTCATTCAGTGATGGGGGTGGGGAGCCTGCTTGGATCGAGCAGCCCCCACTGCCCCAAACCATCACCCCAAATGCAAAGACAAACCAGACTTCTTTCTTTGAGGTGAAAAAAATAACTAGGAAGGGTGAAAGGTTTTGTTTTAAGTGACATGTCATTATTAGAGTATTTTTACTCTTCTTCGTTGCATCTGAAATGGGAAGTGCCCAGATACCAGAGCCAATCAGAAAATGAAAAGAAAAAAAACCCTACATGAAACATTTCTAAATTGTTTCTGCTTTGCAGGGTTCAAGGCAAAGCTATCTTTAATTTTTTCCAAAATGTTTTGCAAAATCCTTATCAACATTTTTAATTTACCAAACACCAAGTTTTGCAGGAAACAAGCAACCAAAAACTTGCTTTAACCTGAAAAGCCTAGGTTTGGGTAAATGCAAATGTCAATCACCATTCCAAATATCGATGCAGGAAATGGGGTTGATAAAAAGTCATGAAGAAAGAAAAGTTTCTAAAAAGAGTTAACAATTTTCAGGAAAATTTTGTTTTATGTTTTTTTAAAAGGCCTTTTTTCCGTGGAGAAAAAAAACTTTTCAACCAGATTTAAGGGAAACCATGAGAAAAGGGGCTTGGGGGAAAGGCAAACCCCAAGAGAAAGCCTGTTCTGTGAGCCATCTCCAGGCCCATTCTGCTGACCCAAGAGATTCAGACGAGCATCTAACCTTCTAGGTGCTCATCCAGGCTCAACGTCAAGCCTATTGCTCTTCACTCATCATTTACCATATAATAAGCGGAGCTTGAGAAAAAATACCCTGGGATTCATGCAGATTTTACTGGGGAATCCAAAACAGGGATGTGAGATTCTAGGATTTCCGGAGCCCATTATCATTTGCATAGATCTCCTTGGCTGATTAACAAACAGGATGGAGACAACCTCAAGACAGCTGCATTCCCCATTCTTCCAGCAAAGAGGCATTGTGGTGGCCAGTGAAGACAGGTCAGCTGCCCCCATCATCCTCTGGTGGAGGACAAGCAACCTCAACCTTCGCCCCATGAAAATCACGGTTGCAACAGCTTCCTCTTGCTCATCAGTAAGAGACTTGCTTGCGGGATTATTTCCTTTGGGGAGGAGGACAGGTTCTGAAGGAGTGACTTCTACCAGGGAAGAGAAACTTCAAGAGTAGCATTGGGAGGATAGGAAGAATAGTCCCAGAACACGGGCTATCAGACACCCAACCTTGAAAGCTTCCCTTGCTTCAGTGCTGGTCTGCTGCATGGGGGTGTTCTTCACCCAAGGAGTGGCTGCAGGGTGGGTATCTCAGCAAAGAGAACACACCAGAGGGATGCTGGGTCCCATTCTGGATTTGTCTGTGTTGTAACACCAGAGCGGTGCTGCCAGCAGAAACCCCTGTAGCACTGCCTGCTCCAGACATTGAACCAAGAAGACAAGCTCCTTCTTTTAAGACATTTTAACCCAATAAATTATTCATCATAAATGATTTTGAGACTAGGCGACTCTCTATGTCACCACCTGATTAGATGTTCCATAAAAAGAAATGGCAGCAATTTATCGCTTTTCTCTTCCAGGGTGGGCTGCGGGGGGAGGACGACGACGACACGGACAAATACACCGCCACCAAGCTGGAGTTATGAATCATCCCTCTCAGCTGTCAGACCACAGCCAGTGACACTTTTACTGATTTGCAATTTAGTGCTTCCCACCGGGAGCTGCAAGGAGAGGGCCTCAGGTTACTCTTTTGGTAAAGGAGGGGAGCGTGTGGATAGTGGAGGTCTCTGGTCTCTCTTTGCTCATTTCCATGCGTTTCCTTGTTGCTGAGTTCTGGATCGTAACTAGCAACAGCACTGGACAGGTGACCCCCGGAGCTGCACAGGGTGGAGCCTTGCAACAAGGCCAGCTGCACTTGCAAGCTGTCTAGAGTGTAGGGAGGTGGCTGTGACCTCTCTCCCCCATTCTATTATTCATTAAGCGGTGGGGCCGGCCTAGAGGAGGGGAACTCAGTAACTTGTTTCTCAGAAAAAATAAAAGGAGTACTTGTGGCACCTTAGAGACTAACAAATGTATTTGAGCATAAGCTTTCGTGAGCTACAGCTCACTTCATTGGATGCATTCAGATTGCATCAGTCCCAGGGGCACCAAGGATAACAAGCAATGCGATGCAGGCAAGCCAAGAGCGCTGAGGCTGGTAAACGGGAGCTGGATGGGTTCACACTGAGATATCAGCAAAGGGCTCCCCTCAGACAGAGAGGGAAATGCAAGAGGGGGTAGCTCTGGGCATGTCCTGCTCCATGTCACCTTTACCCAGGCCCACTCAGGTCTGTTAGCTGTGCTTCCATGGGGCTCTTGTGATAGGGATGTACTGAAACCACCAAGCTTGGTTCATTTAGTGTCCTGCCCTGAGAGGGGAAAGGTGAAAACTTGATTTCCTGACCCCCAAACCTCTTCTACTACTGGGATTTGGGTGGGATTCTGTGTGGGACATTACACAGGCCATGCCCAGACACACTTTCACACACAGGGAATCCTGCCCACAGAGAACAGGTCACGCTCACAGGAATCCCCCATCCCTTCACGGGCACACTTCCATACACCGGCACGGAAACACGTAGTGACACAGGCAAACTCTTTGCACAAGTGTACCCCTGTAGGCACACCTTCATATGTACACTTGAAGGACACAGGTGCACCTTAATGCACACGTACACACACACGCATATACCACATTTCCCATGCACATATTGTGCTAGGCACTCCCACTCCCCCGTTGCCCCTCAGACCTTCACCCACCACTTTGCATTATCCTCTCCCTCCTTCCAACCTCTTAGCTGCTGGCATGCAATGGGTAGATACAGCTTGGAAATGTGCTAGGGAAGCACAGTTTCCCCACCCTCGCACAGGCTGAGAGGAACATAAAACACAGAGGAGATTGCAGCTGTTTTATTATTTATGAAGCTTTGGTGATGTCGCGTATAAATAATCCATGACTGTAAAGCGTTGCTGGCACTCTCGTTGAATATTCATGAGATATTTTTGTTGGGAACTTTCACCACCAATTCAAATCCAGACACAAAAATAAAAATCATCATCATAAAGATTTCATCTGTCACTTTGCAGCTTCAACCTCTCTCTCTCTCACACACACACACACATACAATTGAGGCTGGATTTTACAAAAAAGCCCCGCGGCCAACGTACATCCAATGTGCTGAGCTCGTTGGAAAACCTGGTCCTAAATAGTTCATAGGCCTGGTGAGCAGCATCTCACCCAGAATGTCTTATTTTTGTCTGTCTCCCCTTGAACCTCCTTCCCCCCTCCCCCCCCCCCCTGTCTTTTTGCACATCACAGACACTTTGGCAAGGACCTGCAACATAGACTATCCCCAACCAGCACTAAAGCCCCGGCTGTTTTCACACTGTCACTGATGTGAAATGTGTAATTGAATTATAGAAGGTGCTTTCAGTGCCAGGCAAAGGAGGAACTGTGAGCAGGGAGTGTAAAGAGAATGCAAAAAAAAAAAAGGAGGGAAAAACACTTAGGGCATCAGTTTCCTATTTAAGCAAAAAAAAATGATTGTATAGAAAATCCCTCTCCCCTGCCCCCCTTTTTATCAGCTCCCAGTGTTCTATCTCTCTCTCCTATCTGGATCCTGCACAGCATTTGTTCTGACTATGAAAGCTTGTCATGACTGGGTTTAATGAAGTTTAATTATCTTCTGCGATTCAATGAATAATTATAAATCTTTTCAAGATGAAATCACAAGCACTTCATGGTTCATTAATGGTGGAAAATCAATTGTAATTTGTGTAATTCCCCTCTCCTGGCTACCCTATGCTCATCTCCCCACACCCCTGCCTTGCATCCCCTTGTCTCGACAATGGGGAACAGTCCCTGTTTTCTTTTTGGAATTAATGAGGGTTTAGCGGAGTGCCATGCGAGGGGTAGGGGAATATGGAGAACACCATTCGGAAATGTTAGCAAGAGAGGGATGAAAGATACTAGGTAGAAAAGTTTCAGAGGAACAGCCGTGTTAGTCTGTATTCGCAAAAAGAAAAGGAGTACTTGTGGCACCTTAGAGACTAACCAATTTATTTGAGCATGAGCTTTGGCCAAGGTTTTGATGTTGCTTCCATACACTGGCTGCAACTATCTCATCCCATCAGCCTTGGAGACACCATGAGTTCTGGATCATACATCTCCTTAGCCTAGAGGTGCTTATTTCTCCCTCTTGCTGTTGTATTAAAAAATCCAGTTGGTTCCACTTCAGGGAATTATTTTTAAACATGCTGTCTTTTTTTCTTCTGTTGATCTGGGCCTTAACTTCTCCCTCCTTTGGACACGCGTTGCAAATTTCTATGCTGCAAAGCTTCCAAGGGCTCAGAGCCCATGGGCAGTTTGAAAAATAACGACCACCAGTTTATTTTTGGAACGTTTGGAAGGACTGGAGCCATCACTCTTGGCATAGGAGGCTAGTTAGCGCCATCTTCTCTCTTTAAACTGCAGGTAATGTGCAAAACTGTCTGCAAAACGATTTCCAAAGTGACCTTTCTAATTGAAGCTCTTTAACCTTTTCGCACAATTACGGCTTCAAATTTTTACTGAATGCAAAAAGGGTGGCTGGTTTCACATTGATTTTTTTTTAAGGTTAAAAGATTAAAAAACATAATAGAGAGAGAAAGAGAGATGAAAATTAATGTAGTTGAGTTTGCAGTTTCCAGCAGCCCCAGGAGAGCTCTGTGACAAAGATGACATTTCCATGCAATTGACATTTCCCCAGTTGGAGCAATCCCTCCGATCTGTGGTTGCTTGTGTGTGGAGTCAGTTGTGAAGAGGATCATTTAGTTTCTTATTTCCATCTAACAGGGTCTAATTTCTCTCCCTCCCTGCTTATTCCCCCTTTTCAAATCTGACACACAAGTCTCAAGCTCTCTAACTCAGCTCCACTCTTCGCATGGGGTGGCCTTCGCTGGAGTTCCGGCTTTTTCAGCGCATCGTGAAGTTGCAGAGGAAATGAATGCTTCTGTTTTATTAAGAGAGGGATGAGGCTATTGGAAGCAATGATCCTCACGATCTGAGCCTCCAGCTGGCCCCAGGAAGCATGTGTCTATGTGCATGCCTGCATATGTGTTGGGGCATGTGTCCGTGTGCATGTGTGTTGGGTCTGTTCTTGCTCCTGTTTAAGTCAATGCCTTCAGTAGCAGCCAGGCTCTTTCTTTGTCTTGTTGACATGCATCCATGTTTTTATGTGTGTGCACACGTTTCTATATATGTATACAGGCACACATCTTTGCATGTGTCTATGTATGTGCGTTCATGGGAGTGTATGTACATTCATGTTTGTATGAGCATTCAGACATTTGTACCATGTGCATGAATGCTTGTGTAAAAAATCACATGTATCTTGTGAATCTGTGATTACATACAGTTACATGAATTGGTGTGCGTACATGTGTGTATGTGCATAGGTGTTCGTGTGAATGTGTGAAATGTGTCCGTATGCATGATTGCTTACTTACACATGTATATTCAGACCTGTATGTGTGAGGATCCTTGTGTCTAGAATCCTTGTGTGTGGAACTGAGAATACTAAATGGCTTGTTAAATGGTCACTGACAGCTACTTTGTATAGTTTTAACCTTTATTTTTAATTCCCATTATTTCTCTTCTTCTTTGAAGCTGAAAAACTATTTGATTTTCCCAATGTTGACCTCTCTCTTTTTTTACCCTATATTATACAACATGCAGCATACAAAAGCCTGCTGTTGTCAATGACCAATAAGCGTACAAGTCACAGCGCCCCATAGCACACTATGATTAAATCCTCCTCTATGGCATAGACAGGATGGATGGTCAGGAGGACCTCTGGCAACCTCCACAACCACAGTGTCTCCTAACATCATACTGGGATATTGGCTCAGTATTGGTCAGGGTGCTACTTACTATTCCTATGTATCCAATTAACCATTGGAACATTTTACCAAGGGCCAGGGTGGATTCTCCATCCCTGGCAATTTTTACATCAGGATGGGATGTTATCCTAAACGAACTGCTCTCGTGCAACACAGCCATTGGACTCAAGGTAGGAATTAGTACCGGGAAGTCCTATGGCCTGTGTTATGCAGGACAGTCTGCCCAATCACAGTGCCAAGAAGGGAAGCTGAAGGTGCTGCCAGTAGGGTGGGAGCACGGAGGCTGAGCAGAGGCACATGAAGGTGGGTGACTGCTGGACAGGGGCCAGAGCACAGGTAGTTGGTGAGCTAGGTGCCCAGGGGGTGGATGGAAAGGAATTGACAGACCGCGATCTATTGATTGTTGTGACTGGCTGTGGCTGCGCATTTTCATTGCAAAAAGTAAGACAAGCTGACTCGTGCTCTGCCCTACACCCAGAGTGGGCCAGCTGCCTCCTGGTGGGGCCCAACGATGGCTCCACTGAGGGGTGCTGGAGGCTGGACAGGAAGCGTGTTACGAAGAAAACTCATAATTCACGAGTTAAACCTCCAGAGCAGACCAAACCTGAATCAACCATCCTCCTCCTACAGCCATTCCTCTCATCCAGGGACTGAGCTGACCCAGCATTGCTCAGCAGGTGTGATCTAACAAGATCTCAGCTCGGCCCAAGCCCAGCAGGAGCCCCTGAAATGAAGGGGTGGAAAGGCCAAGTCTCCTGATGTCCTGGGGTCGGGAAGGTGTACGCAACCTCACTCAGCTCACTCGGAGATTGCCCACTCTGACCCTGCTGCCAATCACAGACCTTTTTCCTCTCCCTCCATCTCTCCTGGGTGCACTCAGGGTTAATCTGCACTTGGAGCTGATTCCCAGCTTGAGGAGGCATACCCCATCTTGCTCTGATCCAGCCGGCACGCTAAAAGAGAGTGCAGCCCCGGCGGCACGGGGAGCAGGAGGGGCCACCCGCCTCAAATACGCACCCAACCTCTTGGAGAGGATCGTCCTCAGGGCGGCTAGCCCCTCCCACCACCACAGTTATATCCTAGTTTTGGTGCACTAGCTTGATCAGAGCAGGTATCTCACCTCAAGCTGGGAATCACCCCTCCAAGTGCAGACGTACCCATTGACTCTTTGCTGCCGAGGCACGGGTCCTGAAGGGTCTGCCAGCAGATGGGCTGTGGATGCACCCACGAAAGTAAGACGCAACTGGGCTTACACCAGAAGAGCTCCTAACATAAGGCAGATTTCAGAGACGGGCTGTCATAAATATAAAGGGAAGGGTAACCACCTTTCTGTATACAGTGCTATAAATTCCCTCCTGGCCAGAGGCAAAATCCAGTTACCTGTAAAGGGTTAAGAAGCTCAGCTAACCCGGCTGGCACCTGACCCAAGGACCAATAAGGGAACAAGATACTTTCAAATCTTGGGGGGGGGAAAGGCTTTTGTTTGTGCTCTTTGTTTACGTGTTTGTTTTCTCTTGGAACTGAGAGAGGCCAGACGGAAATCCATCTTCTCCAACCCATCCTAATCCAAGTCTCCAATATTGCAACCAGAAGAGGTAAGCCAGGCAAGGCGGATTAGTTTATCTTTTGTTTTATGTGAATTTTCCCTGTGTTAACAGGGAGGTTTATTCCTGTTTTCTGTAACATTAAGGTTTTGCCCAGAAGGGGATCCTCTGTGTTTTGAATCTGAACACCCTGTAAAGTATTTTCCATCCTGATTTTACAGAGGTGATTCTTTTACCTTTTCTTTCATTAAAATTCTTCTTTTAAGAACCTGATTGATTTTTCATTGTTCTTAAGATCCAAGCGTTTGGGTCTGGGTTCACCTGTACAAATTGGTGAGGATTATTATCAAGCCTTCCCCAGGAAAGGGGGTGTAGGGCTTGGGGGGATATTTTGGGGAGAAGACATCTCCAAGTGGTCTCTTTCCCTGTTCTTTGGTTAAAACGCTTGGTGGTGGCAGCATACTGTTCAAGGACAAGGCAAAGTTTGTACCTTGGGGAAGTTTTTAACCTAAGCTGGTAAGAATAAGCTTAGGGGGTCTTTCATGCAGGTCCCCACATCTGTACCCTAGAGTTCAGAGTGGGGAAGGAACCCTGATAGGGGCCCTGCTGGGGACATGATATAAGAACCACCTCCCGAACTGGCAGTACTGGCTGAGCGAGCCAGGGCAAGCACTGATCCGGGTGAACTAGGGACCAGACCAGCCAAGAGCCAGCAGCACACGTCCCTTTCCCCTGCCACCCCAAGTTCAGCCTCCTCTGTCCAGCATGGCTCCACCCCAGCAGTCTCACTCCCTTCTGCTCCCCACTCTCGCCCTTTGCTTCTCCCAGCAAGCCTCCTTCCTCTCTGCATCCTTTGTCTCCTTCTCCACCGGAGGTAGGGCCCAGAAATCCGCTGCTGGCTTGGAGCCCTGTGGCCCAAGCCCATTGCTAATGACGATCAGGACAGAGTCAGCAAAGCCCCATTTCCCTTTCTGTCCCCATTGGGCTTACATTCCTCAGCCTCACCTTCCAGGCTCTGCAGAACGCTGTCCCTGCCTACCAATCCCGCCCCTCTGGCTCCTCCATTGCTCTCTCCAACTTCTTCTACCACTCTCCTGCCTGCTTCCCAGTTTCTCCCCATCCCCATCCCAGGTTTGGCACAGCCTCTCCCATTGCACACACTCTCTCTCCCCCTCCTCAGCATCCTCACATAGGAGCAGCCATCCCGTCTCTCCCATGAGTCAGGCTGTGAGCTCTTTGAGACAGGGCCCTGCTCTGTAAGGCTCTCTGTGCTAGATAAATAATAAAAGAGACATTGAACTCCCCATCCCCCCTACCCCAGCCTCCTTTAATCAGTGAGGTGATAAGAGGCCAGCAGCTGGATTCAGTATCCCTGCCTCCTCCCACACCCGCCACAGTGCACCCTGCTGCCAGCAAGGCTTGTGGTGCATCAGCACCATGCAGACAGGGCTGGCATGCTCCAAGCGCTTTGCCTTCCAGGGTGATTTATGGGCCCTGTCAATCCAGCAGACTGAACGGCAGAGACAGCTGGAGCATACAGCGAGCGGGAGTAGCAATCCATCAGCACGGGGTGGGAGTCACCCAGGAATCCATCAAGAGCTCCATCATGCAAAGGCAGAAGAGAAACAGAGGGGAGAGCTGAGATTTCTCGGTGCCTGGGTGCTTCCGAGATATAAAAATAAAACAAGATGACAGACACTGAACAACATTTCCGGTGTTTGTAGCCGACTCTGGTAGACCAGCTTTAAGACCAGACACAAATTACAGTGTCTCACACAGCCAGGCATGGCTCTCTGATGTCCGAGCAACCAGCAGCAATCACAAAGCTCTCTCCCTCTGCTAGCCACAGAGCCTTGTGGCGGGTATTAATTGCCTCTGGGTACAACAACGGACAGTTTTGATTGTTAGGCCATTTTAATTGCTAGGAAGCCAGCCCTAGCTGCCTTCGTTCCAGGCTGTCCACGGCAGAGGAGAAAGATGATGCCCTGCACTTTGAAGAAACAATGCAGAGCAACCTGCAGCTTCCTTTAATGTGCCATGAATTTTGTATTCCAACCCAGTGCTGACTCCTCAACAGGCCCTCACAGCCCCCCCGCACACGTGTGTGCAAGCACGTACACACGCAAAGATGCACAGCCCCAACCACAAGCAAGTACACAGAGAGGCACGCACAAGCAGATACAAAGACACAAACACACAAAGAAACATTTAAACACACATTTAAACACACAGGAACACACATACCAGTGCAGGCATGCACACAGGCCCAGAGACACACAAACTCACATCAACAGGCTCTCACACGTAAGTCTGCGCACCGTCTACAAGCACAGGAAAGGACACACAAAAGGAACACAACCATCCAACCCCCCCACACACACACACAAACACATACACGTATCCGTGCTCTGTGCAATCAGAATCACACTCACTGCGTGCCCCATTCTACAATTCCATAGACAGATGTGGAATGTTCCCCAGCAACAAAAGCTCCTTTCACCCCAGACTCCATCAGCAAACAAGAGACTGATTCTTTCCGAACCTGCTCTGGACACATGGGAGAGAGATGGGGAAAAGAAAGGAGTGTCTGATGTGGAGGAAAGAAAAGCAATTTCACTTGCAATAGCAAACAGCAGAACAAAGCACATTATGTCTTTTTGCTCCAAGGGCAGATTCTGATGTTGCGGTGAGTCACGCTGATTACAGGTTAAGTGTGTTCCCACAGCTGGGGAAAGATGGAGGATGCACTGAGACATGTAGGAAGAGGATAAACCAGCTCCAAAGTTGGTGAAGAAAAATAATCCAGAGAGCAAAAGGATTCAGGATCCAGGGGGGTGCAGGACATGATAGGGTGAGTAGGAGACAGAGGATGGGCATGAGGGGGCAAGGGTTAGGAACATGTGGACGCTAGGGGCTGGGGTGGAGAGGAGGGGCTAGAGCAGGTGGAAGGAGCGGGAGGTAAGGGCTGAGGGTAGGTGCATGCAGAAGAACAGCAGGCGTGGTGAGTCAGTGCAGCTGAGACAAGGAGGTTCAGACGGGTTCTGATCCAGGCTTCTCTCCAGCCTGTGTTGCCTTGCCCCCAGTGCTCAGCCGTTCCCAGTCAGCTCAGCAGCCTCCGTGCTGACCTCGTTTATTCCCCCGCCCCCACCAGACGCAAAAACATCAAGACAACTTTCAGGAGCTGCTTTCACAGCCTGAAGCAGGGCCGGGCTGCGTCTGTCTCACCTTGGGCAGAGCCTCTGGTGCCGGCGGCATCACAGACAGGACGTGGTGCCATTCTGGTTTATGATCCTTTTATCTCCCTGGCCAGGGGATCATATCCAGCTTCCCCCACCAAGGGCAATGAAGCCTCAGACATTACACATCACCCAAAGGACTGCATGCCCCTTAATCTTAGGGGAGGATTCTCCTCCAGGCTTCAGCCTTTTATTAGCCATTTGTTGCTCCAGCTGCAGCCCAGAGCATAAAGGAATCTTTTATTTTTTAAGTCAGCCTTTAAGTTGGGCCTCATTAAGGCCTCAGACGGTGCCCCAGGCCACACACGGCACTGAGAGAAGGCAAGAGAGAATGGCTTTCGAGCCTGGATGGCTTTGTCTGCACTGCTAAATGCACACAGCAAGGGCACAGAGCATCCAGCTGCTTCTGGAAAAGATGAGCCAAAATCTCCAGGCCTTCCCCCTCCCACCCGGACATTGGATGGCTCTGATAAACAGGAATGTCGATCTGACCCAGACCTGGCTTGGGTTTTGCAAGTTATTTACTTGGATTGCAGTAGCATCTCAGAGCCCCAGGCATGGGCCGGGGCCCCGTTGTGCTAGGCGCTGAACAGACACACAGCAAGGACAGGCCCCACACCAAAGAGCAAATCCAGCTTCTTCAGACCCACCCCAACTGATACCAAGAATTGCTATTCAATGCAGGGTATGTGTAGCCTAGTGATTTACAGCAGGAAACTGGGAGCTGGCTCTGACACTGACTCACCATGTGATCCGATGAAGTGAGCTGTAGCTCACGAAAGCTCATGCTCAAATAAATTTATTAGTCTCTAAGGTGCCACAAGTACTCCTTTTCTTTTTGCGGATACAGACTAACACGACTGCTACTCTGAAACCTAGTAGAATGTTAGGAACCATTAGGAAAGGGATGAAACAAAAAATGTCATAATGCCACTATATAAATCCATGGGACGCTCCATCCCCAAAAAGATATATTGGAACTGGAAAAAGTCCAGAGAAGGGCAACAAAAATGATGAGGGGTCTGGAACAGCTTCCATACGAGGAGAGATTTAAAAGACTGGGACTGTTCATTTTAGAAAAGAGACGACTGAGGGGGGATATGACAGAGGTCTATAAAATCATGAATTGTGTGGAGAAAATAAATAGGAAGGTGTTATTTACCCCTCCACATAACACAAGAACTAGGGATCACACAATGAAATTAATAGGCAGCATATTGAAAACAAACAAAAGGAAGTATTTTGCCTCGCTGTCATCCTGTGGAACTCCTTGCCAGCGGATGTTTTGAAGGCCAAAAGTATAAGTATAAAGGAGTCAAAAAAGAATTAGGTAAATTCATAGAGGACAGGTCTATCACTGGCTGTTAGCCAAGATGGTCAGGGTTGCAAACCCTTGCTCTGGGGGTCCCTAAGCTTCTGACTGCTAGAAGCTGGGACTAGAGAACGGGGATGGATCACTTGATGATTGCCATGTTCTGTTCATCCCCTCTGAAGCACCTGGCACTGGCCACTGTCAGAAGACAGGATAATGGGCTATGGACCATTGGTCTGACTCAGTAGGGCCATTCTTATGTTCTTAAGAAATTTCACCCCTTTGTGCCCGTTTCCCCTTCTGTAAATGGAGACAGTAATGCCTCCATCACTGCAGTGTTGTGAAGCTTCTCTAATTCTTTGTGAAGGGCTTGGAGATCCGCCAGTGAAAGGGGGTAGGAGTGTTAGCTTACTACGTAGGCAGGCAATGGGGCACAGGCTGCTTGGAGGGCTGCACAAGACATTCTTCCTCCCTACCAGCTGTGCGGCTGCTAGTGGCGAGGCATCCCGGATTTCAGTGGATCCTTCTCATCCCCAGGAGGCAGGTGCCTCCTGACTCCTTTGTTCATTGTGTACAGGCAGCTGCCTAATAAAACACTGCTGCCTCTGCTTTTTTCACCCCCCTGCTGTTCCCCTCACCGGCCTGGTAACTGACATGGTGCTGGAGGTAATTTCTTTTCATTTTAAAGAAATAATCTTTCAACAACTCAGGCAGCTGAGTTCATTCTTGATCTTGCATCAAAGGGGAGAGGACTGCCCTTCCCGGGCCGAAAAGAAGAGCGGGACTTGGGTCTGTAATTACATTTGCTTTCCCTGTGTTTTGAAAATAAGATGCACACAGAGAGCCTCGTGTCATGGGCCCAGAGTAACAAAGAAAGCTGCCTCTTGATTGTCTCCTAGATCTGCTCCCACAGAACAACATGATCTCGACCACATGGATAACGCAGGTGCAGGGGCCTGGTTAGTTCTCCCTGGATGCCCTGGCTCTAGCAGCCTGGAGGGAAAGAGCAAAACCACCTCACTGGCTGCCGGGGATAAGAGCAGAGTGAGCCCCAGGAGGTGCTAGGCCCATTCTCTGACATTTTACACAAGAACTATGCTCCTGGGGCATTGCTCACCCGCGGCAGGGTCAGGCCATCGCTGGGAAGGATGCTGGAGAGAGGTGGATCAGTGTCTCTACGATTTCTAGGCAAGTCACCCGCTAGTTGTGGTAAAGGTGCAGCTGGCACTGGGTCCCTTCGCTTCCTCCCCATTGCGTGGGCTCAAGTTTCTCCATCAGGCTTGACAGGAAGCTCCACATACCCGGACCTCAACGTTACATCCCAGCTGACCAGGAGTTCCTTCAACCAAGGCACTGAGTGAGCTTCAGTGCTAGCAACTGTATGGGTCATAGCTGCACTGCATGGGCAACCCAGCAGCATGGCCCCAATTCCTGAAGTCCTGTCCCAGCATGCACTGGGTTCCATGTAAAACCTGGGATGAATTCTAGGGAGGCCAGTGTGTCCTTTGCTGATTGCCAAGTCCCAGCTGGAGGCGGTGTCCTGGGGGCTGGGATTACACTCGGAGAAGCTCCTTCCATAGGGGGATAGAACGAAAGGCTCTCGTTATCTCAATGCAAAAGGAGCACACTGCAGTTCCCTTCCCAATGCACCTCTGCTCAGAACTGTCCTTTTCAATGGAAAAATAAAGGACTTCTGTAGCTGAGGGCTTTGTCGAATGGGCTGTGTAAATGCTGTCTGAGGAAAGGAGTTTAATAGAGGAAGAGCCACTGGCCTTTGCTGTTGCCCAGGTTAACCCCTTCAGACCCATTCTAGATCCTTGGCCAGCGGGTTCTCTTTTCCATTATTAGCTCTGTCCAACAAAGACTAACATACTTGGGGCCAAATCCATCTGTGTGGTCACTCTAGTTAATTCAGGACTGACTCAGGTAAAGCCCCATTGATATCAATGGGAGCTCAGTGAGACTTTGGTCCAGGCATTGCATGAACTAAAAGAACTTCTCCTATCTCTCCCACCCTCTTTCTCCCTTTCCACAGGGCACCATTCCTCCTTCCACCTTTCCCAGCCAGTCTGACTTGGGAGGGTGACAGAAAATCAGCCTTCCTTGCCATCTGCATCCCAATTGCTCTGCAGGGATTGGGGTTGCATCGCAGCTGTTCCACTCCAGTGGCTGTGGGGTTGGGGGGAGGGCAGGACAAGCGTGGCATGTCTGGATAGACCAGGCTCCAGCTCCGCTTTTGTCTGGAAATCTTGCTGGGCCTGCCTGCTCCAGCCGTCTGGGGCCACTGTGCATTCTCCTCCATGCAGCCCCACAACGTATCTGCTGATCTGCAGCCCGATGCACCTGGCCTATTAAAAACTAGTGAATGGTAATAAAAGAAAATGACATTGTGGGGGCATTATAAAAGAATGAAATTGTTTGTGCAATTTGTTTCTGCCCCAGATAGTTCAGATGATCAACATTTTACAAAAAAATGCTCCCTCCACTTCCTGGCATATATGATTATGGTTATTAATAGCAAGGGACAGCTCTTTGCACAGGTATATTTATTTCCTCCACAGCGCTGTCATCGCCTTGCTGGTGTCCCACACCCCTGCAACGTGCCCTGCCACATGGCGCAGGAGGCAAACTGGAAGGCAGGGACCACAGTTCGCTCTGCAGCTTCCCAGTCAAAAATCCTCCCCATTCCGTCGCCCAGGAGGGGCTGAAAGGTTAGATTCTATCACTGGAATTGCATTACCTGAGTCTCATTTCTCTATTAGTTCCTGTTCCTACCCAATGAATTGAGGCTGCCCTTTAGGAGACATAAATACACTGGCATTTACCTCCTCCCCCATGAGCCAATGGGAACGTGGGCTGCCACATAGCTGCTGCTCAGTAATGAGGGAGACTTTCTCCCAAGCTTCTTTTATTAGTGCCAGCCAAGCCCTGGGCATCACCCTGGATACCCTGAGCCTTGAAACTGCACAAGCCCCTGCTGTTCCCACCATGGGATGAGGAGAGGCACCAGGGGTTTCTTCACGTGTCCCTATCATGGGATCATAATAAGCCCCCTGTGGTTTTCCAGGTGTGCTAATCACAGAGCTGTGAGAGGCCTCAGGTGTGTCCAAAGTGACCCTATCTCTGCACCATGGTAAGCCTCAGGTGGTCCCCATCACTAATCCACAACAAGCCTTAGGGACCCCCATTCTTGAACCACAACAAGTCCTGCGCATTCCCCCAAATGTTTCCCCTCACTAGACACAGCTGTTTCTCCAGGTTCCTCATCACTGAACCACAATGGGCCTCAGATGTTTGCCCAGGTGTCCCATATCATGGCACCAAGACAAAGAATTTGTTGAGCCATTATGTCAACGAAACCCTCCTTTAAAACACATGCCATGGAACACATCCCAGCCGGAGTACTGGCCGGCTAATGGTCAAGGCGCTACCCTGGGACTTGGGAGATCCAGGCTCTAGTCTTAGCTCTGCCACTGTGCTGCTGGGTGCCTTTGAATGAGTCACTTGTGACTCTGTTTCCCTTCCCACCCTTTATCCATCTTGTCTGTCTACACCATAACCTGGGTGGGGGAAGTGACTGTGTCTGTACAGTGCCAGGCACAGGTCTTGACTGGGGCCTCTGTGTGCTACCATAATAGAGGATAATGATTTTCCAGCATTGGTGCAGGCAGGAGAAGAGCCAGGAGTGTCTGGAGAGCTACTTAACCCTAAGATTCTCCTACCTACAGCACGGCCTGGAATCCTGTCCACAAGGTGGACTGTTGATTTTTTCCTGGGACAGACACAGTGCAAAATTCCCTTCTTCCATGCAGCTCATAGGACGTGGCTGCTTCTCTATTTCCCACTGCTCTTTTGCATTGGGAACATACCCCAGGCTGTCACTCTGGCTCCCATCCATCCACCGCCCATGGAACCCAGGCAATCATGAACGTCAGAGACTTCGAGACACTGGTGGAGTGCACCTCCTCCCTCCCTGCCTCATATACTTGTCACAGGCACAAGGTAACATTGTACAGACATTTAATAACACAGCTCCTTAGGCTGCAGACAATAGGAGATGGTGGAACTAAGGCCCCTCAAAATGAGGAGCCTCGTGAGTCTATTTACTTCTGCAGGGTTCGGGCGGGATCTGTAGAAACTTCCCAGCACAACAAGGATGCCCGTCCTGGGAGAGAAAGGCCTAGAGGCAAGCTGCCTGCCTGAGGAAATCTAGTAATTCTCAGGTGGGAAATGCCAGGCACAGTGATTTTGTTCATTGCTCAGATGAGCAATGACATTTCCTTCTTTCGTTCTTGGCTTCAGTTCCGCTGTGCTGAAGCAACGAAGACACATTAGAGACTGGTCTCCATTAGAGACTGGGGGAGTCTGTGAAAATTCAGGCCCCTGGCGCAGCTGTACACAAAGCCCTGCCATCTCTCTCAGCACCACAGAAATGCAGCCAAACACCCCACAACTTGAGGGTTCTGGAAAGCTGGATCCAGCCATTATGACCTGAGCCCATGTATAGTCAGGGGCAGGGGTTGAGTACAATGGCCCATCGTTCCTGTTCTCTAGCACAGCTCAAGTTTCTACTGCCCCATGCTCTCCAAGGGAGACCTGCTCTCTCTGCCCTTCACTGTTCAAGAGACACTGCCCTTTGTCCCTTCTTGAGCCTACCTACCTACAGTCCTAACCCCAGCATCTCTTCGGGACCCCGCACTCTGGATGTCCTCATTGTCCATTCATTCCTCCCTCCTGACCAAACCCATCAATGCCCCCCAGACCCTCACTACGAAGGCTCCTTTCTGCACTAGGTATCTGTTGTGCTGTTTGGGGGGGAAAAGCAGCAGCAGCCAAGGAAACTCCCAGGATTTGCAGACCAGTGAACTTCATCTTGGTTCCAAGGAAATCACCTGAGAGGAATTGAGGCTAGAATTGTACAATACTTGGGGCAAGGAGACAGTGATCGGGTCAGCCCAACATTGCTGTTGTAAGGGAAATGAATCCCTCTCTGGCTTGGTGGACATAATACAATAGTAAATAGAGGTGACCTGATAATTTACTTGGCCTCTCAAGGGCAAGGGGCCAGACTGATTTTAGTAATGCTGGGGTAAATCCAAAGTGATGCCAGAAGCTTCAGTGGAGTTCCTCCAGATTTACACTTGTCTGAGATTAGGTTCAGGCCCCAGGCTGCATCGTTATCTCAGACGTTGGTATGCAATGGGAAACAAAAAGGCATGGCAAGCAGCCGCTCCCTTGGGTGCAGAGAGGTTAATAGTGAACTGCTGCAGAGGTCAGAGTTACAGGAATCAGAGTTATTTCGTATAAAAGGGCCCATGTACTAAGCAGAATTTCACTGGATTCAGCCTCAGCCATGGACTCTTTGCTGGCGAAGGAAAGTCTGGGTCTGTCAGCAGGACAGGCGTGGAGCAGGACAGACAGCGCAGCCATTCAGGTGAAACTGCACCCACCATGAACTGAGCGTAGAGACATGGACGAACCAAGCCCAACAGTGCCCCTCCCCAGCCAGCGTTCTAGTAAAACAGACATGGGGTAAAATCCTGGCCCCATTGAAGTCAATGGCAAAACTCCCATAGGCTTCACTGGGGCCCAGATTTTACTCCCTCAGCTCTAACTATCATTATCCAAGATGTGGGCATTTGTGAATATAATATTTCCAAGTTCTCTCCTCTTGGCTGGGACATGGCTGAATTAAGCAAGAGAGAGATACATATACATGGGGATACCTCACAAGGTATTGCAAGGAGGAAGAATTTTCTTAAGATTATTAATTATTCAGAACTGTTCACTGAATTCTGTAGATTGGCCACAAACCTTTGATAAAACTTCCCTGGATAGAGCTGAGTTGCTTCTTTGCAATTGGCCAGCCAAGTCACACGGAACAATTTCTGATTGGATGAGCATGCAAGTCCCCAGCATGAATACTCACATGTGCAAATGTAAACGTTGATTTCCATCAGTGCTTGTGCACATGACTTTGGACCCTGATTTCCAGGAGGTCTGTGCTGGTAAAATGCAATCGCTCGAATGTCTGTGGAAAGCAAACACAAAAGGAGAATGAACCTGGTGGCAGTGAATTGTTACAAATTCAGAAGTCCATAGACTTTGATTTTTGCAGTATTTGTCCAGTTCCAGCAGAGGGGGCTGATACATGTTGGCCAGAATTTTCAGGTGGGCTCAGCAATCACTACCAACTGGGTCAAGTTTTCCAAAGAGCTCTGTAGCACCTTGGTGAATTAGAAAATCTGGACATTAGCAAGTTAGCTGAAGTCGAGTACCTGGTTTAATCATATTGGCCAACATACTGCAGACTGCCTCCTTCTACCATCCCAGGCTGCATTACATGTTGGGTTTTATTATTTACATGTTTCACACTCATCTTTCTTTAGGAATTGTAGCTATCCACTTCACCTCTTCCTCTGCCCCACAAGAGCTCCTTCAAGCAGCATCATGGGCAAAATTCTACAGGGCTTTAACAAGGGGTCACAGTGCAACTGTGACACTTTTCGGGCTTAACCGAGGTGTCTAGGGTGAATCGCTACCACCTGCTTTCAGCAGGAGGGACCTTCATCTGTGCGACTGGCAGCACAAAACTACCTGGCAACACAAGTGCTCTGCTCCAGGCTCCACAAGCCCTGTTCTTTCCCAGCGCAGGCTAGCTCTTTACACACCCCACTTTGTTACACACGAGTGCCTAGTCCCTTGTCTTCTGGACATCCACAATGCACACGGATCTGCTGCCTCTTCTGGAAGCAATGCACGCATTTACTGGTTTCACCTTAGTTTAATACTCTCCTTAGCACAAGGCACTACAGCCATCTCTATAGGAAACCCAAACTGAAGTTCATTTAACAGAGCTTGAGGTAAAGGCTCAAATAAAAGCAAAGCAAGAGAATGTGGAAACATAAGGTTACAGGTCTAAGACAAACTTAAAACCCAAGCTATAGCCTGTACTTATTAACAAGTTCCTTTCCTATCTAATAATGACTCGTTTGAGTTCTGCCTCAGCCCTTGCTTTTCAATTCTCCGCGCACACGTTTTTGTCTCCAGCTTTCAATTACCATTCCTTTTAAATGTTCACACTCTTATTTCTCACCCAACCATCAGCCCTTACAGGGCTTGACCAGTCCAGTGCGGGGGACCCGCTTGTCATGAGACACTCCTGCTGGTAGAATGTTGCCTCCATAATGGATAATATCTGTGCACTCTTTCCTTCTCTTATACAGTCCCAGACCTTTGTCTTTATCAAATCAAGTCTGCATCTACTCCAGACTGTAAACTCTGGGCTGGGCCGCCAGATGTCAATTCTTCTCAATTTTGCCTGAGTTCAGCTCCGAGACCTCCTCTGCCTTACAGGACAAGTTTCACCTACACCAGTTTTAGAAACCAATATTCTACGTATTACATAACTCTGGAAATGTTTCCTGTACAAACATCCCACAATGTCCTTTGGTGAAATATCCGGAAGGTAGTCGGACACAGATGTAATATACTTGCCAGGGCATGCCTGGACGTATCCATGTCACAGCACCCTAAACAGAGGAAATGACTCGTTTGAGTTCCTGCCTGCCCAATTCTCAGCCCTTGCTTTTTGATTCTCTGTGTGTACATTTTTCTCTCCAGCTTGAAATTAGCATTCCTTTAAAATGTTTTCACACTCTCAAATTGTTTCCTAAATGTGCATATTAGCCAGCGAAACAGCTTGGCTTAGTTATTCCACACGCACTAACATCCATCTCAACAAAAGTCTATTACACTTAGTATGCCTTCCCCTCACTTCTCAGGCTCATAAAATTCAGGGGCACTAATGAAACCAGCTCTTTGGCTCTTTACACTGGTGCTAGAGAGTTCAGAGTGTCAAGCACTGGGAGAAGTGACACTGTTTTGCTTTGGGAGCAGACGTTTGCAAAAGACCGAGAGAGCTGGATGTTGGCGTGAGGGTTTAACAAGCGTCCATGAACACTACCCAGGGCAACATTCAGTCATGTCCATAAGCAAGCACACTCTTCACTGGCACCAATGGTAAAACGGCACCTCTCTGGCAAAGGAATGCATTTTGGTGACATTAGCCCCGATGCCATTTCTGTATGGCTCTTTGTGGTCCAATAACTCTTGGAAGGAATACTGTGAAAACAGCCTTTTATCTTGATGGAAAATTGGAACTGAAGACAAAAAATGATCATTTGAGGGGAGATGAAACCACACCAAAAAAGTGATTCTATTGATTTTGGTTGCCTGCAGTGGTGAAGACATTTGTTTTTCACTCAGCTTCAGTGGAGTCAAGGCTCTGGCCTGCTTTCCCAAAGTAATCCTGGATCTATGCAGTAGGACATGTGAGACAATCAGCTTTCCCCAAGTCATATCAGTGAATTTGGCACAGAGGCTCTGACTTTGTGATGGGTGAGACAGTATCCAACTGGAGCAGCCCTGCTCCCCTCCCTGCTCAGCTGACAGAGAGAAAATATGCACCGATATGCATTTGTGCAGAGGACTTCTCTTTTTAATTGTGCAGGTCACAGACAAGCTTGCACTGACCTCTTTGGAACATGCACGCTAAATATCGAGCCCGGGAGATCCCCATTTCATTGCACTGCATTCTCTATCACCACAAAGTTCTCATTTTCCCTGCCAGGCACCAGTGCTGCATTCTCTTATTACCCTGTAGGTACAGGTGCCATTGTCTAGGATGGGCACCACATTCTCTGCTGGTCTGAAACTGCCCCTTGCTGATCCTCACACGCACAGGGCCTGATTCTGATCTCACACACATCAGGATAAATGAGGTGGACTCCAGTGGAGCTACATGGAATATCTCCAGTGTAACACCAAAGAGGTCAGAAGAGTCTAGAAGCAAGAAATCGGGAGCTGACAGAGAGCGCAGTTTGACAGCCTTCTCGATTTTGTACATATCAAAAAGGCCCTAGAGCCAATAGAGAAATCCCCCTTCACTGCCTTGAACCAGCCTGATCTTTATGGCCAGCCCACTCTGAGGGCCACCACGCACAGGGCAAGAAGCCCCCTGCAGGGGTCATGATTCCAAGAGAGACTTGGACAGATGGGGGCTGATCCTCCATCTCATGCTGCTTTTACACCAACATGGCCCCAACTTCACCAGTTCCTGCTCATGTGCAGTAGAGTTACACACAAGGTCAGATTCAGGCCCATGGGCAGCTCTTACACAGGACTTTCCAAACCGGAACTAACCTAACTTCACAAGCTCACCTCCCTCCCGCCAAGAGGGTCAGTCAGACAGCATTAGCACGGCCATTCAACAGAGGCACTGAGGCTTGTGGTGGGCCCAAGTCAGAATGGGGAGTGGAACACGGAATGTCCTCTCGCCTAGCTCTTTGCTCAGTCCACTAGACCATGCTGCTGACAGTCAGGGTGCTGCCATCAAGCAGGAAGACCAGAAGCAAGGCTGTGCTATGCGATGCTAAGTGTTGGAGAGGTGTTGGCCTAGGGGGAGGTTTGGTTAGGGGGGCTTTTCAATGGGGGGGATAGAGGTGGAACCTGCTCATGTCCTTCCCCTCACAAAACACTAGCCTTCCAGGTTTCCATTGTGAGCCCCTTCATTGCCTCTATTTTAAAGACAAGCTCCGGGCCCCTTGTGCTCAGCTTGGGCAACCCATCCCCAATGAACTGTCACACCCTTGTCTTAGGGACATCTCAGACTTCATACACGCCTCTCAGCACACCTGCAGATTGTAGGTGATCCCCAGGAGATTCAGATGCTAACCCACCAAAATGGCTAACCACCCCCAGCTGCAGCTGGCCATCCCACGGGCTCCCAAACAAAGGTCGCAAGAGCTAATCATGGCTGCAGGGGGTGCTGCAGGCATACAACCGGCCGGCCAGCACCAAAACCTGGCTCCTATAAGTGGCTGGGCTGAGAAGATGAGAACCAGGCCAGGGTTAAGAGTTCAGGTTCAAGGCTGCATAGAATTCCGCTGTGAATTTAACTGCACCAAAATTGCACAGTCTCTGCCATCTTGGGCCTCATCTACGTTGGGCCCAGGACACAGGCCTCCTTCCAGCTGTGGATCTGTCATGGAAGCAGAGCTGTGGGGGGCTCAGGGGCATTGGGAGATCCAGATCCGAAACCAGCCAACTATGAAATGTCTGGATGGAAGGCTCCAGTCTGGTCGCATTTCTAGCTGTAATAGAATCAGAGCAGAATCCTGGAATGATGATAGGAGTTGGCGTGGATAACTGCTCTACATCATGCCTGGGGAGGCGTAACCCCTGCACTTCCACCCTACATGTGCTCATCGCTGTGGGAGCTTCTCCTGGGAGGGGATGCTGCAGAGGGGAGGTGTTGGGTGCTACGGGGGTCTGTTTGGGGGTGGCAGGGTGCCCACTCTATAGGGGAAGGGGCATCTCTGCTTTGGTGGCTGGGCGAGGGAAGAGTCCAGGATGGCTAGCAGCTGGAAGGGTGGAAGGCATTCGGGCTTTCCGTATCTTGATCAGATCACTGCTATACTGTGTCCAGGAGAGCGGGGCTGTGGGGAGGCTTCTCGCCAGGCAGCTGCAATGCAGTAAATGTGCAGAAAGCCCCAGCACCCTGAAGAAGTGGAATGAGCCAGTACTGCCCTCCCTGCTCTCAGGCTCCTACCCCTTTAAACCACAGCTCGGAAACTCAGCCTGCCATCAAGTCTCCTTCTTCCCCCTCCCCACATCTACCTGTCTGCGGGGGGGAGGAGGGGAGAGGAGGTGCCTGTGAGCAGAGTATAAATCAGGGGCTATATCAGAACATTTCATCCCTGACTGTGTAAAGAGCAGCTTTTGTGACTTCCTGATGTGATTTACCATACAGTGACAACCTTTAATGTCCGCTGGTGTTATAATCTACTTTATCTTAATACAATCTTTCCCTGCTGAACCCTCCGGAGTCTTAACAGCTATTTTCAATGGAGCTTTTTTTATTATTATGACTTGATACTGTGATTACTGTCGCACTCCTGCTCTTTGTAGAAGGGGAAATTAATAAGTTTTTTCTTAAGCACTTTGCACCAGAACTGAATACCAATCAGCCCCCAAGGCGGGCTCCCGCGCCCGCCGGATTCAATTACCAACCTTTGCTCTGACTTTCCAAGACACAGCAGTTTTCAGATCAACAGCATATCAGCACAAAAAGGCCACGCTCCGCTAGAGCACCCAGCATCCACGGCCCGTGGGTTGGGTAATGGAGGGAGGGGATCAGGGTGTGCGGCTTTATTCTCCACCCCACGCTGCACTACTCCTGTTGAGTCCCACATAAATATCCACCTAACTAACACTCAAGGAGTCACCTCACCAGCCTCTACCGCACCTTGATACTAGGGGGTCACAACACTGCCCTCCACCCCCACCCTTCTCACAGAGCCACTGCACAGGCCTCCCCAGCCTCCCTCCCCCTCAGGGAGCCACTGAGCCGACCTCCCCTTCTCCCTCCCCCTCCAGAAGCCACTGCACAGGCCTCCCCAGCCTCCCTCCCCCTCAGGGAGCCACTGAGCCGACCTCCCCTTCTCCCTCGCCCTCCAGAAGCCACTGCACAGGCCTCCCCAGCCCCCCTCATGGAGCCACTGAGCCGACCTCACCTTCTCCCTCCCCCTCCAGAAGCCACTGCACTGGCCTCCCCAGCCTCCCTCCCCCTCAGGGAGCCACTGCCCTGGTCTCAGGCTCACAGGGTTTGGCAGGGCTATACCATTGCAGTGTAGACATTCAGGCTCAGGTTGAAGCCCACGTTCTGAAACCACCCACCCCACACACACACACACACTTATGGGGTCTCAGAGCCTGGGCTCCAGCCTGAGCCCAAACATCTACATTGCAATGTTAGTGTCCCATCACCTGAGCCATACAAGCCCAAGTCAGCTGACCTGAGCCAGGTGTGGCAATGCCTTTTGCTTCTGCTGCCCAGGCTGCACCTGCTGCTGGGGAAAATAGATGACTTCATTCTCCTGAGGTGGCTGTCGGACACCTTTCCCCAGTGGCGAGATGACTTGGTGACTGTGAACAGAAAAGATAGCTGCGAGCAGGGTGCTCGTCAACCTTGCTGACAAAGGCACAGCAAGAGGCAAAGGCTGGAAGTTGAATTTAGATAAATTCAGCCTTGAAATAAGATGTAAATTCCTAGCTGCCAGGGTAATTAAACATTAGCACAGTTCACCAGGGGAGGTGGTGGACTCACCACCCCTCGGAGTCTTTACAATGAGATTAGATTTCTTTCTAAAAGTTGCGCTTCAATCCATCTTGTAGGAGACGTGCGAGGACCTGTGCGTGCAGAGGGCCAGGCTGCCTGGTTGTGGATGTCCCTTCTGGCCTTAGATTCACAGACTCCATGAGTCCCCCAGTTCATTCCCTTCCTTCATCAGCCATGAGCAGAACAGGATTGCCTCCATTGCCCTCAACATGCTCAGAACGCTTGCAGCTCTGCGTTAAGACCATGACTATACTAAAATTGCAGGGCTTCAGCTGGTTGCCTGCATGGGTCGGGAGCGATCTGTTTCCTCCAAAGTACAGCTGGTCAGATGTATTCAGGGGCGGCTTTTTTCCGCCTTCCTCTAAAGTGTCAGAGATTGACCCCAGCTGGAGACAGGACATGGACAGCATGGACCAGTGCCCTGAAGGGATACAGAATCCACTTACTAGGTGCCTGGCTGGTAGGTCTTGCCCACATGCTCAGGGTCATGCTGATCACCAGATTTGGAGTCAGGGAAGAATTTTCCCACAGGGCAGACTGGCAGGGGCCTCGTGGTTTTTCACCTTCCTCTGCAGCATGGGGTGGATTCACCTGCTGAGATCATCCGGGCATAGGTCACCAAATCAATTCCCTGCCATTGCAAGGGCCTTGGTATTGGCGGCACCTTGGTCTTTCCTGTTCTCTCGCTGTGGCACACAGGTTCACCTCCCAAGCACTGAAATGCTTTAGTCTGACTAAAACCCTTGGGCTTAATAGAGGGGTATCTGGGTAGAATGTGATGGGCTGTGAGACGCAGGAGATCAGACAAGATGATCTGATGCTCCCTCCTGGCCTTAAAATCTATGAAAATATAATTACTCTGCATTCTCTAAATCAAGTATTTGAGGGGCGGGGCATTGCTCTTGCACTTTGTCAGGCCTGATTCTCCCCTGTTCTGCACCTTGTTTCACCACTTCCACCAGTGCCAAGTGAATGTCAAATGCTTCCATTCTGATTGGTATCATCCCTCACCCAATCTGCATGGGCATATGTGACAACATGAGGGGCAAGGGAGCAGAGAATGTCACTGGGATAAATCTGGCCTTTGGTTTTCAAGACTCTCTCTAAGATGCTGCCAGCAGCGCTCATCTGCCCCCCTTGCAAATTCTTTCCACAGTGCCCTCCATCCAGACACAAGCCAACAGGGCAGGGGGATACGCACTGCCTGGGTCAGGCAGCCAGGCACAGAGCCCAAGCTGCAGAGCCAATGCCACTATCGATCAATCAGATAAAAACTGCAAAAAGTAAACAAAGTCACTGTGATTAGTCAAGTGGATGGATGCCAGTTAGTTTGTCTGTTTCCTGAAAAGAGGCCAAGAGCCTGATGGCGCAAACATTGAGCCATTCTATAATAAAAGTACACAGGTCATTAAAAATCTTCCGGTAAGCCTGCAAAAAGAGTATCCTCTATTAACTGTTTCAATGGAGCAAGTGGATGTGGATGCCAGGGATTCAGTTTCACCCACGGGGTGGGGGTAGGGGAGGTAAGGGATGCTCGGCATTAGCGCTGAGTCACTAATTCCTGCTAAATCACATATGCTTCGAATGCAGCCTCTTTTTCTGCCCAGGAAATACTCACCATCAGGTTGCGATTTCATCACATTTTTTCAAATAGTTTTTTTTAATTATTATTTATATTACGGTAGTGCCTAGAGACCTCAATGGAGATCAGGGCCCTATCGGGCCTGGTGCTGTTCAAACCCATAATAAGAGACAATCCCTGCCTTAAAGAGCTGACAGTCTAAAACAGACCAGACAGACAAAGAACGGGAGAAAGGAAGGATTATTATTCCTGTTTTACAGATGAGGAACTGAGAGGTTAAATGACTTACCCCAGGTCACAGAATGACCTGAGACCAGAACCCAGCTCTCCTAACTTCCACGGACGTGCTCTTGCCATTAGGCCAGCCTGCCTCACATGAGCACTTTGGTCACTAGCTGCCCACTCATGATACATCTTGCTTTGACATCAATGAGACCTTTTCAGCTGACTTCAAAGGGAGTGGGATCAGACCTGCAGAGCCCACCTTTAAACAAATTCCTGTGGACTGCATCCGTGCCCAGTTTCAAACGCTGGTTGCTTTTGCTGTGGCCCTGTTCAAAGACAGAGCACTTACAATCTCTCGATAGTTTACAACAGGAAAGTGTACTTTGTTTGTACTCCCACAGCTCAAACACAGCTGCAGGCATTTCGCTCAAACTGTCCACAGCAATTCATCTCCATTCAGAGACCAAGCCTGGAAAACTTCCACCCCAAAGGTGACATTTTCAGGAAGTAATAAGGGTGTGAAAGCAGGGAAGCAGTAATAGAAAACATTTTGCGGTGTTATAGAAAAACACCATAGGTATGCATAGAGCACTGTGCAATGGGTAACTTCGGCTGAACAAACACCAGGGTCCCTGCCCAAAAGGGTGCACATCCCAGCAGGTGTTGACTACCTGCATCTCCCCAAGGAGTCAATGGGAGTGGAGGATGTTCTTGCACAAGCAGGGGGTCAACTTTCAGAGCTGGAAAGCTTCCCAAAACAGCTGCATCTCCAGATATGGGTTGCAGAAGGAAGCGCAGGAAGGAGCTTGGCTAGCATTAGCTAGGAGGCCGTGAGGATGAAACTTTCTCCTCAGGCCATTAACTTCAGATGGACCTGAACCTGCTTACACCAGCCATCCCTAGTGTTAAAGGCCCCAGGGCCAGTGCAGCCACAGCTGCCAAACCTGCAGACAGCGGGGCCCCACCCCACCAGGGAAAGGCTGCTTGCCACTCATGTCCTGTGCCACCTGCTGCTTGTTCTGGCAGGGCTTGGCACAGGTAATTTTAGTCCCCCAGGGAAAAATCCATGCATGTTAGTTCTGGGCACATTTCCTATCTGCCTGTTCCTCCCCCATCAGAGCTGCTGGAAGGAGGGGAAGGAAACAATTCACTGAATCTTGAGCCTTGAAGATGTGGGTCCCAAATTAACAGCCTTGCCGGGGGCCCCCAGAATGGTTAGAATTGGACTTGGAGGGGAGGAGCTGTGATGGGTTAAACTGTCCAATAAAACAGTGGAGTGAGAGTCTTAAACCCTGGCTCTCTTACTGTGTGGGTAGGAATCATAAGGTCTTTCAAAAGCAGGGAGAGAAACTAGAGAGAGGAGAGTGAAGGCATGCATGTGCTCCTAGAAGACAGCATGCTGGCTAGATGGACTGCTGCAAACAGACAAGTTCCCTGGAACAAGGGGCTCTGGGTTTCAGCATCCTGTTTCCTGGCAAGAGCAAGCCGCTTCAGAGCCAGCTAAAGATTTAACTGAGCTCTGAGCCGGACCTGCATCTCATTGGGTACGTGAGGCCAACAGCGTAAGAGAAGGCAGGTTAGTGCAGGACAGCAGCATAGCCTGGCACAGCCAGACTCCCACACTCCTGCCTCCCTGGGGTGCAGGGCACAAAGCCTGCTCTACAGCGGCCAAGAGCACTTTTTAGAGCACTGCAGCAACGCAGCTGAGACAGGCTGTGAAGAGCTTGGGGAGAGCAATGTCAGGACTGCCTGGAGTACAGTTATTAATCGGTCACAGCAGGAGCAATAGCCTTCCTTTCCAGAAGGCCCAGACCCCCCACTGGCCCCTCTGCTGACCTGCAGCCACCTTGTAGCTGCTGCCTCTGTAGAACTTGCAACGCTTCTAGGTCTGTTAAGACAGGAAAGGAAGAGTAACATACCCAATTTAAATGCATTTAGCATCTCACCCAACCAGTGTCTGGCAGCATAGTAGGGGTCTAATACAACTTTCCATTGGCTTCAATGGGAATGGGATCTGGCCCTAAAATCTTAATCTTCCTCACAGCTCCTGCCTAAATCATCTACAGCTCTCAGATTCCGTGCATCTAGAGTAGCTGAGGAGTGGTCCTTTCCATAAGAAGCAGCAGCCCAGCAATGTCTAGGGATTACTACTCTGGTTACAGAGTAACAGCCGTGTTAGTCTGTATTCGCAAAAAGAAAAGGAGTACTTGTGGCACCTTAGAGACTAACCAATTTATTTGAGCATAAGCTTTCGTGAGCTACAGCTCACTTCATCGGATGCAAACTGTAGAAAATACATAAGATGTTTTTATACACACACACACCATGAAAAAATGGGTGTTTATCACTACAAAAGGTTTTCTCTCCCCCCACCCCACTCTCCTGCTGGTAATAGTGTAACCCTTCTGCCCGTCAGAGTTGGCAGCAACAAGGGCCGGGTTCAATATCTAGGGGATCCATTCCAATAACACAGTGCAAACTGGCTCGAGCCCCCACCCAGTGACCTGGGACAAATATATACCACCCCCGCTGGGCGCCTCCAAGAGGCAATACTTCCCCTCTCGCAAGCACATAGTCTGAGTGTAGCAAAAAGCTTTTTAATAACAGAGAGAAACAGTGTGGCATTCTGTTGGGGAAACACCACCAACAGGATTCATAACACAACCCATGAGCAAAAAAACCCACCCCAAGCAAATTGGGGCATGCCCCTTTCCCTTTGGTTCTTGAGTCCAGCAACCCCAAATCACCCAAAGTCCCAAAAGTCCAATGACCCAAAAGTCTCTGTCCCTGGTCAGGGCAGCCCCAGAGTTCGAAAGTTTATCTGCGGAGCTTTACCTCCCAACCTCGGTGGAGATGGGACGGGGGTAAGAGGCACCTTACATGATTTGAAGCTGACCGCCCCACAGCTCCATAGGCCTTCGCTTCGCTCCGACAGCCACCCCACGAACTCCTTCGCTCAGCTCCGCTCCGCGGCCCACAAGCAGCTCCCGCTGTCCCACAAACTGCTCTGCATCCCACCAGCAGCTCCCGCCGTCCTACGAACTGCTCCACCAGCCTGTCCACAAGGCACTCCAGCTGTCCCACAAACTGCTCCATAATATATCTTCAGGCTCCCCCACTACTTAACACAACGCTCAGTGATTTCAGCTCTTAGTCAGTTCAGCTCTTTGATGAATTCAGCTTGTAGTAGAGAAGCCTCAGTGCTGGTGCACCATTAGCCCAAAGTGAGCTCAGCAGCCTGTAACTAGACTCCTAAGGGAATCAAAATTAGCTCTGATATTCCACAGTGGAGAGAGGAGGAAGTGCAATTAACATGTAAGGCCCTCACCCAGGGGCCCATACCACCAAGTATTAATACTTATCCCCAGCCTCTCTCAATTCACAGGCAGAGTTTTAAAACCCATGACCCTTGCCTAGCGAGTGCTACTTAGTTGATGGCGAGTCCCTCCATCATAACAAAAGGCCAAGTACAGTTCCAAGCACAGTTCCCATAATCAGGGTAATAACAATTTATTCTTCCTGCCCCAATAACAGAGACACTGGGGATCCCACAGCAGCCAGAGTGACCATTTGGGCAGCTATGGCCTCATTCTAGACGGGGTGGGTGTGCCTATGCAAATGAGATCGGCCCCTGAAGTTCTTTTCCACAACTTGCCACACCTCACCACCAGATATCAGGGTGGAGCTCATCCTGACACTGCTTACATCAGCTTATCTAAAGTGATCACTCTCCTTACAATGTGTATGATAATCAAGGTGAGCCATTTCCAGCACAAATCCAGGGTTTAACAACGTCTGAGGAACAGTAAGGGGGGGCGGGGGAGGAATAAACAAGGGGAGATAGGCTTGAATACAGACTGGGAATGGTTGATTCATTATAAAAAGTAACCTAAGTTAATTGTATCCAATTAGCAAATTAATTCCAATTCAGCAGTCTCTCGTTGGAGTCTGTTTTCAAAGTTTTTTTGTTGAAGGATAGTCACTTTGAGATCAGAAATCGAGTGACCGGAGAGATTGAAGTGTTCTACGACTGGTTTATGAATGTTATAATTCTTGACATCTGATTTGTGTCCATTTATTCTTTTACGTAGAGACTGTCCAGTTTGCCCAATGTACACAGCAGAGGGGCATTGCTGGCACATGATGGCATATATCACATTGGTAGATGTGCAGGTGAACGAGCCTCTGATAGTGTGGCTGATGTTATTAGGCCCTGTGATGGTGTCTCCTGAATAGATATGTGGGCACAGTTGGCAACGGGCTTTGTTGCAAGGATAGGTTCCTGGGTTAGTGGTTCTGTTCTGTGGTATGTGGTTGCTGGTGAGTATTCGCTTCAGGTTGGGGGGCTGTCTGTAGGCAAGGACTGGCCTGTCTCCCAAGATTTGTGAGAGTGTTGGGTCGTCCTTCAGGATAGGTTGTAGATCCTTGATAATGCGTTGGAGGGGTTTTAGTTGGGGGCTGAAGGTGACGGCTAGTGGCGTTCTGTTATTTTCTTTGTTAGGTCTGTCCTGTAGTAGGTGACTTCTGGTTAGTGACTTAATTGTTGAAAGAGGACAGCACAACTGCGCTGTTTGGCACTGCTGGCTTAGATTAAGGAGGCAGTGTGGTTCAGTGATTAAGGTGGAGGCCTGAGTTCTATTCCTGGCTCTGCTGGTGATCTTATGCAAGTTTCCATGCCTCAGTTTCCCCTTCTGAAAATGAGGGGTGATATTCACTGACCCACAGACTAATTAAATCATTAATATTTCTGCAGCACTACAGCTGCCAGAGGGGTCCATGCGATTTTATTTAGCAAGCACAGACACAGTCCCTCCCCCTCAAAGAGTAATTCGTTCATGAGACAGGATGCTGGAGAGAGAAGAACAGGAAAAGGAGCTAGAGGAAAGAATACACAGAATAAGGTTGTGTAGGTTGGATGACACAGTTGGATCATGCTAGCTGCTTGGGTTTTGATTACCTTGTATTATACTTGTGGTAAGCCCAGAGTGGCTAGACCTCAGAACATCAGCTGAGAAGATCTGTGGAGTATTTCATGTCTAGAGGAAAGGCACCCGAGGCCATGTCTACACTAAGGGCACTACAGGATACTGCACCTATGCCATTGTAGCACCGTAGTGTAAATGCTTCCTACAGCGACAGCAGGCGTTCTCCCGTGGCTGCAATTAATCCTTCTCCCCGACAGGTGGAGGTGCTAGGAAGAATTCTTCCATCGACCCAACCACATCTACACCTGGGGTTAGCGTGGCATAGCTAAAGCTCTCAAGGGTGTGAATTCACACCCTTAAGCATCATAGCCATGTCAACCTAACTGCATAGACCAGGCCTACGACATGGAGATGTAACGTAAGAAAGGCACTGGCTGGGCAGCTTTTCTTATTCCCTGGAAAAATATCATTAAATCAAGGACTAAAGTTACAAAAGACCCTGAACCACAATCGAGAATGTGTCACATCTGACCTTTTCTACTATGCTTTACAAAACACATCTCAGAGGTGATCAATCAGCATTAAGTGTCTGACACTGAAAAGGTAAAGCCGACAAGAGAGAGGCAAGTGGAGAGTCTCTGGGAAAAGCCAGGCTGGCCTGAGGGGATGGAGCACAAGCAGATCAGCACAGGGATTATGTCTCACCAGCACCTAGCGCAACAGGGGTGCCAATCTGATTACAAACAAGAGTAATAAATTCTCAGGCAACATGCTGACAGGCGTAGCTGTGAACTGCTATGCAGTGAGTCATCAGGCCCTCCCATGACTGTTTATGCCAGGCCAAGTCACAGCGAGGCCCTGGGTGGTGAAACGCAGCACTGGCTGTGTTAAGAACTCTGGGAACCAGGGAACCACAGGGCCCATCTGTGCATGCAGTCTCAGTCAAGAATCCCCTTTATAGTCATGATAACTGACTGCTGCCTCTTCTCTGTAAAGAGAATAAGAGCAGATCTCGCGGTGTCTCTCATCTGCAAAAGGACATACAGTTTGTATGGTTTTAAAATGACACCTTTATGAAAATACCATTAAAGAAAATATTATTAAGAGGAAAAAAATCCAATAGTTTCAATGGAGGAAGTGAAGCCCAGTTGCTCCCAGGAGATGTAAATGCCCCTCCAGCAGTGAAGCAGCTTTGCGAATGGATGAAAAAGTCCAACAGCGGCCCGTATTCTAACGCTGGTAACAACAGTGCTGACAGGGTACCAACTGGAACTCCAGATTGTCAGCTTTGACAACAGAATTATTGCACATCATTCTTTCTAAGTAAATTAAACCCATTAATCATCATAATCAGTAATGCTCCGTGTCAGTGATATGGGAACACAGCTAGTCATTATATTGTGCTATCAAGAAATTAACAAATGATACTGCAGCCACTACATGCCGCTGCTGTCGCTGGCTGACAGTGGAGGAGTACGTTAATACCCAAGGCTTAGGAGAGACCCCGCTTCTGAGAGAAGTGAGGGCATTTAGAGATGACAACCCTTCCTCATGGGGAGTTACAGCACCTGGGACTCAGATTGATCAGAGGAGGCCAAATCCATTCCTGGTGTATCTCCATGCGTGGCCATGAATCTGGCCCATAAAGTTCATTCCTTTACTTGTAGTTGGTGGGGTCAGGAACATTCCATCCTTATGTCGGACAGCAGAGACTGGCTGAATGCAGAATCTGTCAGTACTTTGCGTTTTGGTTCAATGCTGTAGCACTGAGCTCATCGAAAGCCTGGCGTGCGTTGCCCTCCACGAGCCCATATCACTTGCAGCTCTGAATCAAGAAAATAATTATAATCAAATCTCATGCTTCAGGCAGTCACCTGCACAGCACAGGAAGGAATTTTTTTCCCTGGTTCTCAATTAGCTAGATGTATTCTGGGGCTTTTTTTTCACCTCCATCTGAAGCATCAGAGACCGGCCACAGCTGGGATATGGGTCACCAGATGGGACAGACCAGTGACTTCTGCCTGAACCCTCTTTCTCAGTGCCTGGCTGGTGGTGTGTCTTGCTCACAAGCTCAGGGTCATAGCGATCCTGACCATTTGTGGTCAGGAAGGAACTTTCCCCCTGGGCAGATTGATGAGGACCTTGGAGGTTTTTGCCTTTTTCTGCAGCATGGGGGGTGATTTGTCTGCTGAGATCACGTGGGCATGTCTCACCTAATCAATTCCCTGCCATTGCAGGGGCCTCAGTTTTTGGTGGCACCTTGGTCTCTCCTGTCCCTGGCCTGTGGGTCACAGTTTAGTCTCCTGAGGTCTGAAATGCTTTAGTCTAAGGCCATGTCTACACATACAGTGCTGCAGCTGCACCACTGCAGCACATCTAGTGCAGATGCTGTCTCCCATCAGCATAATAAAACCACCTCTGCAAGCCCCAGAAGCCATGTTGCCAGGAGAAGCTCTCCTGCTGACATAGCACTGTCCACACCAGCACTTATGTTGGTGTAACTTACATCACTTGGAGGAGGGGAGGTATTCACACCTCTGAGTGATATAAGCTCTGCCAACATAAGCTGTAGTGTAGACATAGCCTTACTAAAGTCTCTGGGTTTAATAGAAGGGTTTAATGGCCTGTGATATACAGGAGCTCACACTAGCTGATCTAATGGTCCCTTCCAGCCTCTCTCTCTCTCCACCATTTTAAAGTGTGCATTTGTACTAGAGCTGAGTTAACAGTTATCACTATTATAGTCATGCTTTATATTAAGATACATTGATCAATAGTTCATAAAATGGCTAATAAATGATTAATAGAAGCTTTAATAAACTCTTAATAATCAGGTCAACAGCTGGCTCGTAACTATCTTAACACCTTCTACTGGGGTGTATAATCATACATAACACGTACTATTCTGGCCTGCAACTGATTGTTAGCATAGCTCATGGTCAGTTGTTAGCCTTTCCTGAGCTTTTTATAAGTGCACCTTTAATATTAAGTGTGAATCATTATTTATTTGCATTGTGGCAGCAACTAGAGGCTTCAACTGAGGTTGGGGTCCCATTGTGCTAGCTGCTACACAAACACAAGGAAAAGGAGGTCCCTGGCCCCAAACAGGTTATAATCCATGTAGTTCCCAGCAAATAATTTACTCAACAAGTTTTGCCTCCTTCTCTTTACAAAATATCTGCGTGCAGAGTGAGACTTTTTCTCACCAATGCATTATCTGAAATTACTCAGCAAAATTTTTCATTAATTTCATTCTCTGTATTGCTTGCTAGTTGAGCTGGGGTTGCTTAGTTACAACTGTTGTATGGTATTGTTTTGGTTCCCTGATTGATTCTGATGGGAATGCTCACAGAAAGTGAAATTAAAACCTCTCTTCCCTCCTGTAAGATTTGATTGTGTGAACGTTCATAGAAGGTGAACACAAAAAGACAGCTCGCACAAGCTTGTTCACGTGGAGTAGTACCTTCCTCCCACTGACTTCAATGGGACGACTCACCAGGGCTGTGAGAGTGGCTGAAACAAATTCATACCGATGGGTGAATACTCACTGTCTTATTTTGCGTGCAGGTGTGTGTACACACCATGTAGCTTTGTTTAGAAGCTAACCTGAATAGGATAGTAACTATCCTTACTAGCCACTTCTTTACCGCATGCTTTTTGAACAGTAGCTATTTCATTTAGCAGCTGCAGCTTCAGCAAGCAAGTCTCAGGGCATGATCAATACATCTTGTAGATACCTTCCATTTAAATGTGCAATACAAAGCCATTGTACTTCATAGATGCCAAAGCTTCTAGATTAGGGTGACCAGACAGCAAATGTGAAAAATCGGGACATGAGGTGGAGGGTAATAGGAGTATATATTAGAAAAAGACCCAAAAATCAGGACAGTCCCTATAAAATCAAGACATCTGGTCACCCTATTCTAGATAGACAGCAAAACATCTTATTGACCAGGAGTCTGAGCTGTGGTTCCACACCCCTGCCTGCACCCATGACAACAAACACACCATGCCCAGTGTTTAATGTGGGGAGCTTACGGGAGGTCACATCAAGCTAAGTCATTGAGGGGCCCACTTTAAGCACTATCCTGCCAAAGCTGCTGTTCCCAGATGATGATAGACCCCCCCACACACACACGTGCACACACACACTTTTTTTCAGACCATTTTAAGCACTACTCATACCTCCCATAGCCCCTCTTACATCTCCTGCATCCCTCATTTCACCCCTGTCTTTAACACCTGCCTCCATGAGAATAATTTATCCCATTCTCCCTGAATTAAATTCCTGCCCCAGCATGTTACCAGCCACCCTGTCCCTACACCCACCCTCTGAAGCAAACAGCTCGGTCCAGACAACACAACATTCATGTCTGCCCAGAGAAATATATCCTAACGTTGTGAGCTTGGTTCCCCCTCGTGGTATAACTGACCTCTCTCGTTACTGGGCATGGTCAGAGCTACATTGCAAGATACTGAGTTGGACACAGAGGGCCTGGGGGTTGGTAATGGGATAAAGAGCCAGTCTGCATGAGGTCACTGGCTGCAGTTACTCTCAGGTCATTAGTAACTAACATGTGTTAGCATTTGATAGCTGTTCGGTGGCCTGTGTTAAAAGATCTGAGGGTTGTTGTGCTGTCAGCAGTTTGTGCCCTGGCTGCTCAGGTCCAGCTCAGGAAGGCAGTACAGGCTGAAAGTCAGTCAAGGAGCTAGAAAACCAGAGAAAAACCATGGGGTCAGTCTATGTCCAGCTGCAAAATAAAGAAACCCCCTTATATTGATCACAGACAGGTCCTGGCTCTTCTCTGCAATGAGAGACATTACACGGCCCTCAGACCCGTTCCTAGTATACTTGGCACCAGCTAAGCTTTTGTTGGCAGTGTCTGTGCAAGGGCTGCTGGGGAGTGAGCTCCTAGCTCTAGAGAAAAGTCCTTGCATGTTAGGATGAAACACAGTGGCAGGCAAGTTTTCATTGCTACTGCCCTCATTCTGTAGGCACACCAAGAAATTTGATTTCCCATGCTGTCAGCACACCTTCCATCTGCCAGTAGAAACAGATGCCAGGAGAAAGATGCCCGATAAGAATAAAGCAGCTTCTTTTCTCCAGTCTCTGACTGCTTCTGTAGCTTCATATCACACTGAGGTTTGAAGCAGAGCATCTTGGATCAAAAGGTAAATTCCAGGGAGACCAGGATTTGACGGAAGCTTTCCCATACTGCGCCGGGTACCTTTCCGTTCTCCTCCAGGGTAAGTGCAACGTCTACTCTACATCTGAACACCGACAGACTTTCTATTTGTTTAAAGGCACAGGCACCTTCAGCTGGAAGCTGTCTACTCCAGGATGGTCTATACCAGTGTTTCTCCCCTCAACTCCAGTCCAAGTCAATGAGAATGCAGGTGCTCGGCACCTCTGGAAATGAGGCCCGTGAAGCGCCCAGCACATTTCTCTCCTGCTGCCTTTGCAGGAGGCATTCATTGCCTCACCCAACTGTGCTCTGATTGGTTACCTTTTGCCCCTGCACGCTGCTAATAAGCTAGCACTGAGGCCGATGCACTCTTGGAATCACGGGCAAAGCTCGGAGAGATCAAGGAGGATGAGAGTCCGGGGAAGGGGAAGAAATGCAGCTACTTGGGAAAAAAAAGACAGGAACCTACTTGTAAGCCTGGAAATCCCCCAACTCCCTCCTTTCCCCAATGGCCTTGCTCATCTAAACCCTCAGCAGGCGGCTCCCCTTTCCTCTCAGCTGATCCGCAACATATCGTCTCCTCTCACTTTGAGCCTGATCCAAAGGCAGTTATGATCTGTGGGAGCCTTTCCGCCCATTTCAGTGGGATTTGGATCAGGTCCTTTACCCTCAGAAAGACAGGAGGAAGGAAAGGGGAGGTTTAGATTGGATATTAGGAAAAACTTTTTCACTAAGAGGGTGGTGAAACACTGGAATGCGTTACCTAGGGAGGTGGTAGAATCTCCTTCCTTAGAGGTTTTTAAGGTCAGGCTTGACAAAGCCCTGGCTGGGATGATTTAACTGGGAATTGGTCCTGCTTCGAGCAGGGGGTTGGACTAGATGACCTTCTGGGGTCCCTTCCAACCCTGATATTCTATGATTCTATGAAATGCCGCTATAAAGAGAGAAATGTGCTGCTGCTCTCCCCATGAGCCCCATTCCTACCCCACCCCCCACAAGGAGACTGGCATATTTAGTTTCCCTGTGGCATTTTATTGGGCCATCTGCAGGAAGTCAGGGGTGCAAATAAGGATATGTATTGTAAGCTAAAATTACACAGGTTCCATATAAACTAGAGTGCAATTTTGTTTACCTTCCTTATCCCACTCCTGCGCTCAGGTAATGATATTACAGTAAATTCTTCCATTTAATATGCTCTTCCTTCCCATCTCTTCTGTTGAGGGGGATCTGGACACTCAAGACAAAATGTTCAACAGTTTCCCACACTGTAGAGAAAGAACCTACACTATATTTCCCCAATTTTGAGAGGAAATGATTTATAGGGACATTCCCAGGACAAAAAAAAAAAAACAAAAAAAAACAAAACAAACCTCTTAGGACTTCATCCCTCATGTTTGGAAAGTTAGTAAAAGGTTTATGAGTTACTGAGCTACTCTGAATATTATTGATAAACCCTTCTCTTCTTCCCATTGTTACATCTCATCAGCCCCTCAGCCATTATGGACTTCTGAAGCATAGAGAGATTCTCTTTGCTGCACCATTTTAACAACAGCCTCCCTAAGATTAACACCGAGTTTTGCTACCCCATGAAATAAATCATTTTCCACTCTCCCATTATGACATGGAAACCAGGCAGACAACGCATTAATCCCTCGTTAAGATAGGAGCAGAGTAAGATGGAGGGAATCTAATGGATGGAACCAGATAATAAGTCTCCAGAAATGCACAACCCTTAGAACTGAGCAAAGGCAGATTTCACTGAACGCAAATTTAAGGCGAACATTATCATCACAAGGGAGAGGGTGAAATATTGCCAGTGTCTAACTTTGAAATGTCTAACGGTGTCAAACTCTGATGAAGGAAAGTCTCCAAGACTTTTGGGGCCCCCTCCAAATTTGACGCTCCACCAGCATAGATCATCCCAACATTCCAGCTCTGTGGACCACTCCATCAGAGAAGGCTCTTGCACAGTCAGTGCGCGGTTCCCTACATGCCACCAAGAAAGTCTGTGTAGATGGCCAGCGGGCCATAGAGCACTCACTGTTTGAGAAGCGCTGCCCTACATCCTTCACGTTCTTTCTTCTGCTGACCCTCACACGCAGGCGAAAGGCTAAACTTAGTACAAATGCTACTCACTGTGCAGAGTAACACAGCAAAAAGGCTGCCATGTATAATCAGTAACCAGAACCACTCGTGATCAATGCACAGAGTTTAACACATCTGCAAAAGAGTTAGTCAAATGACAAATTGGAGGAAATCAAGATCTGCTCATAGATATTCTGCAAGAGGGAAAAAAAGAAGCTATTTATTATCTATGTAAGGTACACCTCACAATCTTCAATGTATTTGTTCTCACAACACACCAATGAGACAGGGCAGTGTTTTTAATCCCATTTTGCAGATGGGGAAATGAGGCCCAGAGAGGCTAAGGCCATGCCTACATTACAGACTTCTGCCAGCATCGCTAGGTCAGTGAGGGGCATAACGAAGTGTGATCTCTGACCAACACGGCCAAGTCGGCAGAAGCCCCTAGTATGGACACAGCTAAACCAGTCAAGCTGCACATTTGCAAGCTGGAATAAACTATACTGCCAAAAGCAGAGTTTTGCCAGTAGGGGATACTGGTCTACCTCTACTGCCAAAGCCCTCCTACTATAGAAATCCTTTATGGTTGCCCAAGGTCACACAGGAAGCTTGTGGTACAAGTGAGACTTGAACCCAGGTCTTCCAAATCCAAGGCTAATATGCTGACCATTCTTCCTCTCTACTAATTATGAAATACTCAGCTCTAATTATCATTCTTCATGTTTCACAACAAGAGAAACTTAAGCACCGAGAAACTAAGCAACTTGTCTAAGGTCACCAAGAAAGTTAGTGGCAGAACCATGAATATAACCCACATTCTTAACCTGGGTCCTCTGATCTATCCCAAAGACTTTGCGTCCTCTAGGAGGAGGTTCCCAGTCCTACTCGTTCATTCTTGTATTTTGAATGTAGTTTTCTATTGTCAGCTCTTGAGGACGGGGACTGTCTTTTTGTCCTGTGTTCGTCCAGCACCCGGCACCCAGGGCCTTGGACTCCTAGGCCCTACTGTAGTTCATCACGTACCCATTCCCAGGGCCTCAGAGCATGTTACATAATATCAGAAACAAACCATCAACCAGTTCTGGTCACTCTGGACAGCACTAATAACCACCCAACCCACAAGATGGGAATATCCTCCAGACCCCCAGCCCACAGTTAACCAAATACCAGGCTGAAGAGCTAAGCTTTGCACCATGGGCTGAAGGCCAAGAAGCTGGGGGGACTGACAGGGAAAGTTGGCCCCACTCTAGGGGAAATCTCCATCACGAACAACATTTAGTTCTCAGTGGCAAAAGGAGCTGATCTCAGCCAGCACAAAAGTGCCCAGAGTTAGAGGCAAGCATTCAGGGCTCAATCCAATACCCACGAAGGCAATGGGAGTGCAACCATTAACTTCAGCGGGACCAAGATCAAACCCTTAGGGGAAAGCTCCCAAGTCACATAGGGCTTTAGAGATTAAAGCCACTCACCTGGTTGCACCAAGAAGCAGCTGGGAAGCTGTATGTCTACACTGCAATTAGAAACCCACAGATGGCCCATGCCAGCTGCCTCAGGCTTGGGGGACTTGGGCTAAGGGGCTGTTTAATTGCAGTGTAGACGTTTGGGCTTGGGCTGCAGACCAAGGTCTGGGACCCTCCCACCTTGCAGGGTCCTAGAACTCAGGGTCCATCCTGAGACCGATGAGCTCAGCTCCATGCTGCATGAACTGATGTGGCCAGGAGTCCTTCAAAGATATTATTATTGTACTAGTTTTATTTGTGTTACAGTAGAACTGAGGTCCCATTGTGCTAGGTGCTGTACAGACACATCGAGACAGTCCATGCCCCAAAGAGCTTACAATCTGACCAGAGCAGACAGGCAAAGGGAGCATTATGATCCCCATTTGACAGATGAGGAACTGAGGCACACAGAGATGAAGTCATTTGCCCAAGGTCACACAGAGTGTCTGCAGCAGAGTCAGAAACTGAAGCCCAAAGTCCCTGTCTAGTCCCTTATCCACCTGGCCATCCCACTCAAAACACATTGCTGTGGTTAGCCCTGCATCAAGAGCCCCATTTCTGTGAGGTTCCAAAGGACTCACCTGCTTGCATGGGCTCCTCTCATGTGAAATGGCCACTTCACTGCACCCCAGACACATCCTGACATCTTGCCCTGCCGGCCTGATGTTTCGCTCGGACTTTCCTGTGATGAGGAATTGCATGAGACGGGGATTCAGGCAGGTGCCCTTCCCATCCAGGAATACAGCTGCTCAGCCTGAGTAATAAGAGACCCTCTCTTTGTCAGTGCTAATACAGAGATACACAGGCAGCCTCTCTGAGAGGCTTCAGTCTGAACAGGCTCTCCAGAGCACAGGGCACATGAGACCTTTAGATTTTAATCCTTTCATTCTTTAATCTTTTTTGCTCATAGTTTTATTGTGCACTGCAGAGTTTCAGGCTATAAGCCCACAACAGAAGGAGGTAAATCTCGCCTGTAGATAAGAGCAGATTCGGAATCTTCCCAAGCAAGGGAGAGAAATTCTTGGCTCTTCTTCATGGGAACTGAACTGACAGAAACAGCAATCATTTCCTGAGAGACAGGCTCCTCACAGGGGAATCACTCAGGGAGGCAAAGAAATAGGGACTGGTAGTCCTATGGCGCCCATCCCTGCAGTATCTGAGCACCTCACAATCTTGCGTGTATTTAATCTTCCAGCACCCCTGTGAGGCAGGGCAGTGCTATTATCCCCATTGTACAGATGGAGAACTGAGGCAGAGAGAGGCTAAGGCCCAGATCCACAAAGGTATTTGGATTCAAGCTGCCAGCCTAGAGGCAAACGGCTCTGCAGCAATCCCATGAGTTCTTCCATCGCTCAACCTCGTCATGTTTCAACGGCGAAGGACACCGAGCCTTGCATCTTTGTGTGAAAACTCTCACAGTCACATTACAGGGACTTTCCCTGTCCCTGCATATCCACAGTCTCTGAGTCACCTCGGGAAAAAGTCCACTCCCTGTCTAAGGGGGGGGTGGGTGTTGCTTTCAGGGACCCAATTGCACCCAGGCCTGAGAATGAGCTGGAGAATTGTAGGTCACTGGTTGAGATCTGGGCTGGTGTGTGACCATCAGTCATTCCCATCTGGATGAGTTTGGGCTCTAGCCCCACTGCCCAGTGTACTATGCCAACCTTCCCTGGAAATCTCAGCAAGCAAGTCAACAAGCGAACAGACCCAGGAAACTGAGCTCTCTGTCCCTCCAGGGCAAGCTTGAGGGTCCTGGGCAGGGAGGGCAGGGGCAGCTGTCTGTCCTGTGGATTACTGGAAAAGTGTCTGGTGCCTACAAGGCCATAACCTTTTGCAGCACTAACTTTCCTTTAAACAAAAGAGGGATGAAATGTTCTTCTGCGGCTAGGGAAGCTCCAGCATTGCATCTCCTTCCAGGTAGCAGGGAGCTGCTCCTGTGGCCCCCAGCAGACATTCCTTTCCCTTTAATCTAAACCCATCACATCTCTCCAGCTCTGCTTCCTGACAGCTCAGAAAAGAGAGAGACAGACCAGGGGCAATACCCATGTACACAGGTCCCTCTTGCTCATACACGATAGTTTTGCAATGGAGCAGCCTGTGGCCAGACAGGGTCCCCCTTTCATTCACAAATCACAGCAGGTGGGAATCATTTGATGGCTTCACTGGAAGGTGCAAAAGAGCAAAGGCATTTGCACTAGTGTGGCACCTGCTTAGAGTGAATGAATCTGGGGAGAAGGAAGCTGCCTATACTGGAATGCAAGGGAGTTATGGATATCTTCAATGCATTTTCAGCTCACTAACAGGATCACATCCCAGCCAGAGTAGACATGCTTTGCACAGTGATTTTTATGGGGTTTGGGGAGGGCTTTGTCTGCCCTGTCCTGAGGAGAGCTGGGCAAAACTTTTCAGCCAAAAATTTTTTCAGCGAAATACGCAGTTGGGTCAACTGAAACGTTTCAGAAATTCATGTCTATTTTGACAAATTGTTTTTGGTCAGAAAAAAAAACTAAAAATAAATTCCAGAGAAATCAAAATGTTTCATTTCCACATTTCATTTTTTTTTAACTGGAAACAACTTTTCATTTTGAAATTTCCTTCAATCTTGCTTTTAAAAAATTTAGAACGTTTAAAAAAAGCTGAAAACCAAACCAAACCATTTCAGTTTGGGTCGAACAACGGGGTTCATTCAGCCCAAAATGATTTTAAAAAAAACAAAAAACAAAAACCCAAACAAAACACTGGAACTGAAGCAAACCGAAAAATCAGTAATACGCACAGCTCTAAACATGGATACGGCCCAACGCGGGGTCTCAGCATGCCCATGTGTGTGTCAGTTACACCTGCCTGTTTTCAGGCAATAGTACCAGTTGTGCATGTCCGTGTGCACGCGCCTATACAAACGTATGTTTCTGGGCACATCTATTACAGACGGCCCCAAAACCCCACATCCTTCAAACTATGGGAAAGTTTTGATCCAGATCTGGGCTCTGGGTCTTGAGGCCCTCCCACTCTCTCTTTCTCAGGGAAGGGTGGGGGGCAGAAGGTGTGCCTGCATGTTAGGATGTATGTGCATAGCGCTGTCTGCTCATCGATCTTCCCGTTCAATGTCTGTGTGAGAGTGAGCGGAGCAGTAGGAGTCCATGAAACAGAGGGGATTCCAGTTGTACCGCTGCCTGCGTTTTAAGGAGCCAACTTTATACAAACCTATCAGAAATCCAGAGTATTAGGGACACCTGGGATTTCTCTTTCTTTTTACTCGGGGAGCATTTTGTTCTTAATTACAACTGACAATAGTAGCAACCGCTTTGACACGGGTGAACACGATTATATTCAAGGGGGGGGTGGGATGCTCTTTTCGTATAAAAATCCTATCAATCTGGCTGTACAGAACGGAGCCCCAGCAGCTCTGGGTAGTCACTTCTTCTGTGGGGGGATCCTAAGGGAAAGGGAGTAAGGTCATGGCAAATTTCTCCCTCTCTCCCAACTCAGAGGCTTCTTGGGAAATCTGAGTGAAAGGGGAATCCCTTACACATTCTCCTGCCTCTTCCCCGGTGGTAACCCCTCCCCTCGTCCCCCAAGAATAAAACAATCAGGAGACAGCCTCACCTCCAGGGTTCTACATCTGCTCTGCCACTGATTCACTGGGCAATGACCACCCCATGCCTCAGTTTCCCCATCTTTAAAATGGAGAAAATAATATAACGAGTGTTTATGCAAACCACTGCCCTCTGCTGGAGAGAATCATAACCGATCAACAGCATCTCATAGGCCCCATTCCAGTGAAAGCTAACAGAGCCCAAGTAGTAGGGGGGATGAGCTGGGCTAGGCTTGGCTTATGGAGCAGGAAAAACTGAGTTCCATTCCTACAGTCAGAGGAATTCTGAATGTCCCTTGTGTGTGACACAGCAGCAGCCCTAAAATCGTCAGTAGCCACCAATTGTTTTCAGAGCATTATCTCAGTTTCACAGCCGGAGCACCAGACCCAGGAGGAGAAGTAACCTACAAAAGGAAGCACCAGCAGAATCCTCAGGAGTTCTCGGCTCCTGCTCCTACTCAGACCACACAGAGCTCCCTCTCCTGTGCACAAGCCAGTGGCGTTCTGGGCAGGGCCCTGACTCCAGAATGCCACTAGTGGGCAGGGGTGAAATGGATGGAATAAGATAATGAAAACATTGAATCTTGGCAAAGCCCAACCCTTTTCTGTGCTTCAGAAAAATTCATCTCACTACGTTTTATCCTGCTGATTATTTTCCCTTTCCATGGCAGCCTCTACATTTTAAGGCTGCGGAAAGTCTATTCCCTAGCACAACCCAGCCCAGTCTCTCAGACCCCTGGTGTACGACTAAGCATCAGGACGATCAGGTTCTTATCAGAACAGCGCCACCCTCCTACACTGGGTTTTTAGTTCCCATCAGCCATTCCTCTGCCTGGGCACCTCATTATGCATCTCCCTTGCCTTGCTAAAGCCAGTGCTGCCAGAGCAGCCATTGTACTTGTGGCTTTGCCCCGTATTTCGTTCCTGAGTTAATCATCTTTTCCCTAGGATGCTTTATTTCCACTTCCCACTCAACCCTCCATGCTGCGTCTCTGAAGCAACCAACATCTGATGTGATGCACTGAAAAGCACAGCTGGGCTGGATGCAGCAGGAAACTCAAGCGCTGTCAAAGGCTGGAAGAACCGGGGACAGGCTGGTGAGGTTTGGCACGGTAGCTTGGAGGCACTGACAGTTCTAGGTCCCTCGCCTCTGAGCAGGATTGAGGAGAAAGGGGCACCTTATGTCACTCACTAGCAACATCCTGAGGCTGATCTAAGCAATGGCACCAGAGGGAGCTGTCTGCAGGCCTCTGCTTCTGGAGGGCTGCAACAATGGCTTGTGGGGAAGAAGAGGGGTATCAGCCTCAGGAGATGATCCCCTGAGAGAGCTCAGAAGACCCCCACCATCATCACCGCCCCCACACACAGTGACAGATTTACAATGCTCCTAACTGTTCATTTCCTTTCAAGCACTTGGGTTAGTTGTATTCCAGCAGCATCTAAAGGGCCCAGTCAACGCTCGGGTCTCATTGTGCTAGGTGCTCTACAAACACCTAGTGAAAGGCAGACCCTGCCCCCAAAGAGCCCCCATCGAAAAAGACCCAACAGAGAAAGGGCTGGAGGGAAAATGGAGGCACAGGGCAGGGAAGTTACTTGCCCAAGATCACGCAGGACAGTGGCAGAATCAGGAATAGACCCCAGGTCTTCTGGTGCCAGTGCAGTGCTGTAGCATGAATCACGCTGCCCCTCTGGTGAATGATGATGGATGATATTCTTACTTAGCAACCTTGATTGGTCTCAAAGTTTGGGAATTTCCCAGGAGTTGGGAGGAGTGGGGCAGTGAGAGGGGAGAGGTGGGCCATGGGGAAGGAGGTAGTGTTCATTTTTTCTAGTGTAGGTAAATGAAGACATTGGATTGGTTTGTTAATTTTAAATAAGCAACAGAGACAATTTCAAATTAAATAAATGAGCATTGCTGGCCAGGCTCCTGTAGAGCCCTGCTTCATTCACTGTGCAGCTGGCCGGAGGTGCGTGGTTACTTAGAGTTAGCTGTTCCATGCACAGCCCGGCATGCTGCATTCTGCACCTTGACAAGAAACGCTCAAAACTCAGACCTGAGAGTAGAAGACAGGCCTCTTGATTTCACAGCTAGCACCTCCCTGCCAAGTCACTGAACCTCCAGGAGCCTCAACTCCCACTCTGCAAAGAGCGGCTAAGATTAATGCGTCGCACTTCCTGTGCTGCTGAGGCTACTACACTGGACCCGTCTTGAGTGCCATCCAGAAGCGCTGGAGGGGCCTGATCTCACAGCCTGGAAGTCAACGGGAGCATTGCCATTGATTTAAATGGACGCAGGATTGAACTCTGATATGATACATACATGATGTGCAGTCCTTCCTTCCTCTCTCCAGGGCAAAACTGCATGTGGCTTTTTTGAAAAATGCTTTTTCCATCAACAGATCTCAAAGCACTTTACATCCCACATAGGGGATCTCTTGAGCTGCAAAACCCAGACCCAAATTCAGACTTGTGGATTTGGCCCATTCAGCTGTAAAATCCAGATAAATCCAGATTTTTTCCCAGAATACAGCAGTGCTCAGTTTCGAGTGGGAGGAAAGTGGGGGCAATTGGGTTCTGGCCCATCTCTCTAATTACATCCTGTCACTCTAAACCCTATCACGGGCCTGAAATAACTCCCATCCAGCACCTTTAAATCATTCCCTCTCACAATTGTCCAGCCAAGCTCTGTCCTTGGGCAAAAGCTCTTTAAAAAATTAAGGCAGAGAGGAGAATTTGCACCAAATCTTTGGGGAGAAAAACCTACCAAAACAGAATTTTCTGCAGTATCACTCACCCCTCCCCTCCCCGCAGCTTTAACTTTAAACTGCTCAGCCCATTAAAACACAGACTGAAAGGTGGGGGTGGGAGGGAATGCTAGAAGAACATGATTCACAACAAAAAGGAGAACAGGACATGGCCATAAGCACACCGGAGATGCAGGTGTTCTGAGTACAGAGGGTTTATAAATGACTTGAACTGTAACACTTCATCAATTATACTGACACTGCCTCAGCTGTGTGAACTCCTCATGGACGGGAAAAGGTTTGGGCGTTGGAATTGGTCTCTCATCAGTCATGATCAACAGCAGCCTTTCAGCCAAGGCAGGCCGTAGCGTTGATCCTGCTACAGAGGGGTTAAGAGACACTCACAATTCTGCAGGAGGTGGTCAAGCAGCACAGGGCTGGCTCCTTTATTTCTCTTGGCAAGCTTAGGGTAAGGAATCCTCAGTCCACTGGTGGCATGGCTTTAATACTATTGATGATCTGGCCCAAATTAAGGACAACTGTGTCCTCACCTCCCAACCCATTGGACCTAGGCAGGGGAGGAAGGATAGTCTTGTGGGTGGCTCCACAGAGACAAGGAATCAGGAGCTGTGATGTAATGTTGATGTTCACATTGATGTAAATCAGGAACAACTCCAGGGAAGGCAATGGAGTTAGACCGATGAAAGGTCAGCATGAGAACAATTCCGGGGTCATGCAATCAACGCCTGGCTCAGCCAAAGACAGACCTTGGACAAGTCACGAACAGTCTACTGGTCAGAGTTGCTTAGCACCCATGACTTCAGCTGAAGTCAGTGGGAGGTTCAGCACACCTGAAAAAAAATCAGGCTTTTGATCTCGATGTGCTTCTGCTTTCTAATCATCAACAATAATCGTTACTAACAACTCCCTGCTTCACCGGGGAGTTCTGCGGCTTGAGCCTCTCAGATCCATTAAGCAGGCAGCCAGTCTCCACTGTGGTGAGAGACAGAACTCACCGCTGCCTGTGGAAATGCTTGGAGATGGACACAGGAGGGCGTAGCGTTGGTGGCAGGTACTGCAGCATACATGGTATGAAATGTCGGGCACAAGTTCCCAGCCCTGCAATCAACAGCAGGTCCTGCCGTGTGGAGAGCGGAGGGTGGCGCTTGTCTGTTTTTTCTCAACCCTCGTGGCTTGTTGTTGGTCAGTGACATTGCTTGCTTGCTGTTTGCTAAGGGAGTTTTTGTGCTTCTAGATCTGCATCTTTGCCTCTGGATCTGCAATCATCCTGTGATTGTGTTGCCAAGTGGCACCCCAAGACAATTTTATCACACTCTGTATAATGTGTAAATACCATTAAGTTAGACAGATTTCCTCATTAATTTTCCATCCCAGTGACGGGCCAGGAATTAACACAATTGATTTTCTAGTCCCTGCTCATTATCAATCATCCAAGAACTTAGTCACATTTCATCTGTTCCACCTGATCCCCAGCATTTATTTGGAGGCTTCAACCTATATTAAACTAATCAAGAACAATGGGTGTAGCAACCTTGGTGTTCAAAACGCATGCAGGAGCACAGAGAGTACATAACTAATTCCCTCCGTGCGAAATGCTCTCCCGCTTGCCAGCGCAGGACAAATGATGCGGAGATTTAAACAGCCACACGAAATCACATCCAGGGCTCTGGCACTTTCCAGACTGCCCATCCAAATGGGCACCCAGGCGCATGTGTCTGCATGCCTCTCCAAAGGGTTAACGACACTGCAGCACTCAGAGGGCTTTACCAGATAGTGGAGGGTGCTGAGTGCCATGCCTGGGGCAGCCAGCAGGATCAGGCCTGGATTCAGATTCCCTTACTCTCACTGAATAGGCCATACTCCGTCAAGAGTCCCATTGCTGGAGAGAAAGGATGGCCCAGTGGTTAGGGCACTAGCTTAAGGCTTAAGACACCCAGGTTCAATGCCCTGTTCTGCCACTGATGTTGTATGTGGCCTTGGGCAAGTCACTTAGCCTCTCTGTGCCTTAGTTCCCCCTCTGTGCAATAGGGACGATAGCGCTGCCCTATCGCATGGGGATGTGTAGATAAATACATTAAAGATTGTGAAGTGCTAAGATACTAAGGTGATGGGGGGGCATATAAGATGAAATTCAATAAAGTGCAAAGTACTTCACTTCGGAAGATAAATCAAATGCACAGCTACAAAATGGGGAATAACTGGCTAGGTGGTAGTACTGCTGAAAAGGATCTAGGGGTCACAGTGGATCACAAACTGAATGTGATGCAACAGCAAAAATTATTCTGGGGTGTATTAACAGGGGTGTCGTATCTAACACATGGGAGATAATTGTCCCACTCTAGTTAGCACTGGTGAGGCCTCAACTGGAATACTGTGTCCAATTCTTTGCACCACACTTCAGGAAAGAGATAGATAAATTGCAGAGTCCAGAGAAGAGCAACAACAATGATAAAAGGTTTAGAAAACTTGACCTACGTGGAAGATTTTAAAAAACTGAGTATGTTTAGTTTTGAGAAAAGAATTTTGGGGGAGGGGACCTGATAACAGTCTCCACACATGTTAAGGACTGTTATAAAGAGGACAGCGATCAGCTGTTCTTGTCCTACCTTCAGCAGGCACGGAGAAGTAATGGGCTTAATCAGCAGCAAGGGATATTTAGGTTAGATATTAGGAAAAACTTTCCAACTCTGAGGGTAGGTAAGCTCTGGAATAGGCTTCCAAGGGAGTCTGTGGAATCCCCATCACTGGAGGTTTTTAAGAACAGGTTGGACAAACACCTGTGAGGGATGGTCTAGATTTACTTGGTCCTGCCTCAGTGCATGGGGCTGGGCTTGACCTCTGGAGGTCCCTTTCTACCCTACTTTTCTATGATTCTGTAAGCACCTTAGATAGATACATGAGTCTCCTCCCCTGAATAACTACTCACGGTGGGATGTTGGGGCTCATGATCTGTTCCAATGGCCTGGGCAGGCTGAGGAGAGAATGAGAATCTGGGAGAAGTGTCCCAGGCCAAAGTGCAGAAGGAGGAAATATAAAGTAAGGTGCTTGTTAACTCTTTGGCATGGATTCCTGGTGCAAGGTTTGGAAGCAGCCAGTGAGGAGCAATAATGCTGACAGCAAGGGAAAGAGCTTGCTTAGGAGGCAGACAATTTCCGTGTTTTACCCTCACAGTGGGAATCACGGGTGCAGGAGAGGCAGCTCTGCCCCTCTGTCCTGTTGCCAGGCTAAACTGCTTTCTAAGCTGGAGGAACCAGCTGCTCCTAGGAATTGTGTGTCTAGGTTCATAGATCTTTGAGCTTTCCTGTCCTGGAGAGACCATCCTGTCCTGGGGCAAGAAGGAAGCTCTGGCTCACACACAGTTCTCTCCACAAGCCTAGAGGGGGAGGGGTTCCACAAATATTGACACAGATGACGTCATCTGCCTCGATGTCCATTCCTAGTAAGTATGGCCGATATCCTTTCCTGATCACCCTCTAACCCTCACCCTTCACATCACTTGCATTCTCCTACTGCTAGCAGTTCTAATGGTCTCATACCCTGTATTGTATTTTCTGCAAATCCAGTTTTTTTATCTGCAGTGCTCTCTGAAATCTAGGGAGCCACGTTATTTCTGGGAATAGAGACAAGCAGGTTATTTTGGACAATACGTTCATCTGCGGCTATCTTGTTGAGGACATCTGTTCTTTTGGCCCAAGTAGTAAGAGAGGACTTATGACCAAAACTATCTCTCACACTCACACATTTAACCATGCTGTAATAGACTAATGGTCTCTTCTCTAAGCCAATGCTGAATGCTTCACAAAACCATAGAGGGAAATTTCTTCCTGACTTGGTGATCATTTTAAACATTGAAATGTGAGCCCTTATTTTGATCTTCACTAACGGCACCGCACTGAGGATGATTACTCCTATCCTTTATCTGAATCTTGCTGGGCTAGTGATCCTATAGTATCCTGCAGATGTGAGTTCCACAGGTCAATCATACATAGCATGTTAAAAAAAAGTTTCCAATTGAGGCTTTTGAAATGCACTGATTTCTCATCTGAATGCCCCCCTTTTGCTCCTGTCCAAAAGGACAGGATAAATTTTCCTCTTGGTGCCGCCATCAGCTCTCTTCTATTCATTGGGATCCAGGCATTATTCAAGGCAGGTTTGCAGTTGGAATTATCACCAGATAATACTAATCTTCATGGAAGCTATTTAAGAGGAATTCTAATCTGCTTTTATTAGGTGACTTTTGGCAGTTCCAGTGCAGGGAGACAGCGTGGGTGTGGAATACTAAGCAACGGGAGGTTAGAAGGGACACTTCAATCTGGTGGCTGTTTCTTCAGCTAATTGGATTCATAATCCCCTTAAGGTTATGATCGGAGTTTAGTCAGATGGGACATTAGGAAGGTGCCCAATTAGTTTGAGATCACACAATTCAAACACAGCCTGCAAGAGACAAACAAGTAGTCCATCCGAAAATCATTACAGGACGGGAGACTAAGGATGTCGCAGATATGGCTGTGGGGGATCAGCTCCCAGCACTTCACATGCATCCTTGGAAGGGGCACTGGAATATGTGTCTTTCTCCCAACAGTTTCAGAACAGGAGCCCATGCCATCTCCAAACTCAAAGGATGAGAGGTGCCAGCCTCTGGAGGGAGCCTGAATGCCAGCCCCTTCTCACAGCCCCCTGCTCCTATGTAAGTGGAGAGGAATGAACCTCGGAATTCCAGTGCCCCCCTTAAAAGTGCTCAGAAGGCAGGTCCTCTTGGTTACATTCATGCTGTGCTTGCCGTTTCTCAAGGTTACTGCACTGAAAGGCTGCAGCATTAGCAAAAAGCATGGCAGTTTAAACATTTTACACAAAATCCATATTAAAATCACAAAAGTCTCTCTCAAGGAGCGTGAAAGCGTCTGATGGCAGCACAAAGAAGCTGGTAAATACAGTGGAACCCAGCCTGCTCTTGTACATCATCTTTCACGCCTTGCGGGAACAAAGCATAAGAAACAAGCCTAACCGAAGATCCCTGTCCAGGCGCAGAAAACACGGAGAGCTTAAACCCACTCTTAGACAGCAAAGATTTGGGCCCAAATTCAGCGTTGAGGGTGTAACTTCAGTGCAGTCATGAGATAAACATTGATCAGTGAAATATATTTAGGTCCAATGCTGCCCTCTCTAGTTACCTGGATCCCACTGACACCAGTGAACTTTCCATGCAGAGCACAGACTGTGTCTCTATCAATGAGCATGAAGAGACGAGACAGCTCTGAAAAAGGTGTCTTCAAGGTACGGCCCGTTTCAGAGTGACTCTGAAGGCACTGCTGATGGTGGACACTGGTGCAGGTGGAATGAACCAGCATGTCAGCTGGGGAGGGAATAAAGAATGTGGATCATCACCAGCCAGAGTTAAAAGGTGAACTCTTGACCTGTTACTTTTCAAGTATCTGAGGATGAGGAGGTTGTGCAAAGAGCAGGAAGAAAAAAGAAACCTAACCCCTACACATCCTGTTAGCATAGACAGGGATGAATCAGCCAGACCTACTGGGCTTGTTAAAATGGGGAAGATTTACTACGCAGAGCAGACAATTTTGCAGCCTTGGGTAACTTCCTTGACAGCATGTTAACTGCACCCTTGGAGTGGCCTGCGATCTGCAACACGGAGACTTCACCACGAGACCAAGTACATAGGGAACACCAAGCACAAGAGTCCTCACACAAGCCTAGTAGCGAGTTCTCAACCAGAAACAATATCAGAAAGGGTCCAGGATGCAGACTTGGGGCTGGTCTACATTTAAAACACTACAGCAGCACAGCTGCGCTACTGTAGCACTTTAGTGTAGATGCTACCTACACCAAGGGAAGGGGTTCCCCTGTCAGTGTAGGTAATCCACCTCCCCGAGAGGTGGTGGCTAGGTCAGAATTCTTCCATCGACCTATCGCTGTCTGCACAGGGACTTAGGTCACCTTAACAATGTCGATCAGCTGTGTGGATGTTTCACGCCCTTCACCAATGTAGTTAAACAGACCTAATTGTCTAGGACAGGTGGTCGTATCACTTGGCCTCAGTGGTCACCCTGTTTCTTTTTTTTTTTTTAAGCCAGGAAGACAATGGAAAGAATGAGAGCCTGGGGGAATGACAGTCAGAGCAGGAGCCTCCTGCTACATCCAGGGAGGATGGGGTAAATGGCATCACCAGTAGATTATTATTGATTTGTATTCCAATATCACCCAGCAGCCCCGATTTCTTGTTGTGTTCTCCCAAGCCTAAGTCACTGCACAGCAAACAGGCATGCCTTGCCGACGGTGCAAGGAAACAAACAGATTAACAGCCTGCAAGGGGAAAAGGTATTTTAAGGTTATGAGCATAACAAAAAAAATCTGTCAGAAACCAACACTCTCTCCCCCTTCTCAACGGCTGAGCTCATTCTCCCCTTGCAGTCTGGTAAATACATTCAGCCGGGTGTGACTAGGTTTACAGCAGGCTTCGGGCTTGAGGGGATTTTTACAGCCTAGTCGTGAACTCAGGCAAATATAGAATCACAACTGGTGATGCTATCAATGAACCTGCACCTCCAGCCATGCAGCCCCCATCGGGCAGAGAGAGCTGGGCCCTAGCCTCAGGCAATGCAGGGATGAAGTCAGACAGCAGACACTGGTTGGGTACAACTGATTGCTGCCATGCAACTCCTCTTGAACCTCCAGCCCTGAAAAACCTCCTGCTTCTCTAGTCCTGGACTCCCCATGCGTTTCTGCTGATCCATCTTAAACCTGACCTGCAGCAATTCCAGGTCTGGGCCTATATGCATGTCTGCCAGTTCACCTCGTTCCCATCCAACAGCCACACGTGCGCACACACACACTGCTCCCCTCCTGGGTATCTTGAGAGTGCTGAGTGAAATTATATTCATGAGCTAGACACGGAGCCAGGGGACTCTCTTTATTGTCATTCACTTGGCAGTGATTGGTACAGTTTATAGCAGATTGAAGTGTAAGGACCGGATAATGAAACAGTTTCATTTCCATCCCTGATTCAGCTACCACCTGTAATGGTACAGCCAGGAAAAGGCTCTGGAAAGGCGTTGCAACCTTCCTGAAGTCCCACTAGGCACAGCCTTCTCCTCTACACATCACCATTCATCTTTCTATACAACTCCCCTTCCAGCTGGGCCCTGAAGTGATCCAGGCCCCAGGACAGACCTGTTACTTGCAGGGACACAAACAGTGCAGCTGCCTGGATGTTTAATACACAGGTACAGCTCGTAGAGGCTACAGGTCCCAGCACTCAGATGCTATTTCTTGACCCGAGTGAGCCTCCACTCCACTCAAGATGGAGTGTTGCGTGCTGGGATTTGTAGTCTCCACAGGCTGCTCTTCCACATTAAGGATGAAGAGGACCCTAGACTGCCTTTGGCCAGTGCCCTTTTGGGAATCCTTGCTATAGTGAACTTGAACAGATGCCCTGCCGCAGGAGGTTGTCCTGGGGATAAGTCTTCATTTGCCATGTGCCCGTTTTGTGGACCCTTGGGAAAACTCAATGACCCCTTCTAATCAACTCCAGTCCGATTCCCTATATTAATGCTCGAGACAAACTATTCAGACAAACACCATCAACTAGCCCAGACTCAAAATGTGGCCTTACTTAAAAATCATCAAAACGTGGCATGCAGATTCCATTTTTACCTTGAAATCCACTGTATTGGAGATGCAAACTGAAACTAAAGGCCACCACACCATTGTGGTGGGACACACCAAAAATGAGTGAGCTCTCCCTGCTTGCTTTTTGTTCTGCACAGCCATGAACATTCCTGCTGGCATCACCCCTGTTGCTAGCACATAAACTATGCAGTAGCTTTTGTGCTCCACTAGAAAAACAGAAGGGAGGGACATTCAATAAAAAGGGAGCAAATTGGAAAAAAAGACATTATTTTCCACCTTCTGTGAGTATATTTGGTCTATTTCCAAATGTGCTCATCACCGGGTAGTCAAACCCCTCTATGGAACTGGCCCTGGCTCCCTGAGACAGCATCTCTCCCATCTGCAACCATGGCCTCTTATATCAGCTGCCTTCCACCAAAACAAACTGCTGACCAGTAGCAGAAGGAGGTTCAGGCACACTGGAGACAGAACTTTCATAGAGGCTATATTTAGACTATGGACCCTACTGCCACAAGAGATCAAAAGGACCACAGATCCCCTAGGCTGAGAACTAAATGTTTTCCCTTGATAAGCTCTTCACACTCAGCGATACACACAAACAAAACAAAACAAACAACCCTATAATCAGCTGCTTTTCTTACAGGTAGGTGTGGGAGAGAGATCGTTATTGTCTGTCTATTTTTAAATCATTGGGAAGCACTCAGATAACCCGGGAATGGGGCCCCATAATTACCTCGATTCATTAATCGGTGACAAGGGGATGGGGATAATTCCAGATGTGAAAAATCGCATCATTTGCTATTTGTAGTCATACTTATGCATCCCACTCCCTAGCTCAGAGAGGAGAATGGCCACTGCCACATGGTTCCATCCACAGATCCCTCCCGCCCTCTCCCCTGTCCAGCTAACAGCAGAAAGGGAGACAGTGGTTTGAGGCTTGGTTATGCCCAGCCCTGTGTGGTGTGCAAGGCTGGGGCAGGGAGGCATACAGCTTTCCCTCTACACCTTCCATGCCAGCACATGGTGAGCCAGGTACCATGGCAGGGCAAAGGAGGCCATACTTTCCCCACTGTACCAGTCAACAGAAATGTGGGGAGAGGGGGTGTTTGAGCTCCTGGTTGGCAGGTCCAGCGATGACCATTGTGGCCTAGCTGGCCATTACTGACACACACAGTGCTTCCAGACTGTGTTTCTAGGTTTCGTATTGTATTATTACAATCTAGAGAGTTATTTAAGCTCTAAATTGTAAAGTCGGTAGCTCTGTGAAACTTTAGGATGAATGCAAATGGAGCAACTGATTGTTACCCAGGCGTACAGCCCTGCTGACTCCACATAAGCCATCCTGCAACACTGCTCCAGCCACATTGCTGATGAAGTCAGAATCAGAAATAGCCCCAGCTCTCCCTCAAAGTTCTTGGGCTCTCATTTATTTACTACAGGCTCCTTCACTCTTGGCAAAGAGGAGGATGGCAGTTTCCCTCCTAGCAATTTGCCAGCGGACAGCTCAGAAGCAGAGACCAGGTAGCCCCGTGGGCAAGTACAAAGAGCAGGTTAAGAGGGGGGTTCGATTCCTTTTGCTGGTGTACATCATTTCCCATCTCTGATCCAGAGATTTTTCACCTGTAAAATGGAGATAATATCGAGCCTCCTTTGTAGAGCACGCTGATATCTCTGGATGAGGCAGCTGTGTGAAATGCTGGCTGCTCCCCATGCCCATGGGAGTGGAGATATTCCTTGCGGAGGGAAAAGCACTCTTCTCTAAAACAGTAGGACTCAACCGCAGCTACCACTTCTGGGTTTTTTTTGTTGATACAGAGCCAAACCAACAGAGAAAGGCTAAGCTGGAACCTCCCCAAAATTTGGGGGGCAGTTTAGCTTTGGATCCAAGCTTCCCAAGTGTTCCCCTCTCTGCAGTGGAATGAGCCAAACCAAGACCCAATGACCCCTTAAATGGGGGCAATGTGGATATAGATTGATTCCAACTTTCCAGCTCAGGTCTGTTGCTGCCGAAGAGAGAACTGAGCCATGGAGGTACAGCACTGATCCCTTTATTGCTGATGGAGCAACCTGAGATTCCTGCCTTGTCACTGCATGAAAAGAAACACGAGGACACATACATTTCAGACAGAAAGAAATAAAACAGAATTCCAGCCTCTGAAGTTCGGTGGCACAGACCTCTCCTCCCCCCCCTCTTCTTCATCAATCACCATCATCATCATGATGATCTTTCCTCTTAATCCTCCTGATCTCCTCCCAGGCACCCACTTCTGGCCTCGGGGCAGCCCTGGACATGGCACATCACTTCAATTTCCCTTTCGGGTTCCCAGTAAATCCATATGAGCTTATTCTCCATTCCATCAACGGTTGATTAACAAAAGCACAGTGCAAACAACCCAGTGCAAAAATCCCCACAACATAGTCCACATCAACCCCATGCAAGGAATCTTTAAAAGCCCAGCTCCATGCTTGCCATCCTGGACTTTCACCAACCTGGACCCTTTCAGTCCTCTGTCTTTCTACCAAGACGGCCACTCCAGACCTTCCTTCTAAGGTGCAACCTTGCTCTTCCCAGTGGGAGCTTCCAAAAACACTCTGCTGGTTCCTCTGGGAGCCAGTTAGACGTGAGTGGGCAAGCCCCTCCACTGCTCTCCTTCCTTCTGCCCTCTCTGGCCCTTGGCTCCGGCTCAAAACCAGCAGTCATCAGCCTCGGCAAACCCTTTGCTGCTCTGCTGCTTTCAGCCCCCTCCCAGGAACCATCTTTCCTGTGCGACAGCTCTCACCTCCCAGTCTTCCTGATTAAACCAGTCTGCTCTGACTCCCCAGCAGCCTCTTCTCACCAGGCCTGTGATAGCCCTCAGGTCCGGCCACACCCTCTTAATTAGCCCAACTGGCCACCCCTGACCTGGATCAGGAGAGCTGAGCCCCGGTTCATTAAATGGGCCAGCTGCCCTGTAACATCTCCTCCCACTGCTCCTGCCAGAATAGCTCCCCCTCTTCCTGTAACCCTGACCTGCAAAGTTCCAAAGGAGCAGGGCAAAGAAAACAGTCTAGGTAGGAGATTCTAGCACTGTGGGGTGATTAATCCTTTGGAGAGCCCAGGGCAGATCACATGGGGAGAAATCAACTCAGCCTTGCCTTAATTTTCATTGTGGGTAATTAACGGCTGAGTTAAAAACTAATTTAAGGGAGGAGAAAGGTCAGCTGGAGAAAAGTATGGCTTTTTTAGGGCTTTATTGAGCTCCATAACATAAAACAGCCAGTGAATCTATAGCAGGGTCATTCCCAGCCTCTGCTTTATTTATACTGAATAGAGCTGAAGTTTATCCAGTATTAGAAATCTACTGCCCATGGGTTGAAATATGACTTCACTGTGGCATATAATGGCTAAAGTGCCATAGTGAGGGTAATTTATTATCCACTGGAAGTCACTACATCAGCCATAGGGACAATAGCTAACCGTGTTCAGGGACATGGTTTATTAGACCCTCTTCCTGATCAGCCTGAATTTGAAAAACCTCCTATTAGCGTCGAGCGCGACGGTGCCTCGTGGCCTTATTGGCAAACAGAGACCACCGAGCATGCAGTTAATTGGCTGTTTGCCTGCTCCACAAAATAGGCAGAAAGTTTGTCTGTTTTACAAATACGTTAACAAGTTTTTGGGCAAATGTAGCTTGTACAAGCCTAAATAAACACGTACAGTTTATTTCAGAAACAGGCCATTACCCATGGCACAGATCAAGCTGCTGGCAGGAAGATTTCTCCTTTTCTTGGGAGATGGCTTTGCAGATTTACCAGCATCAGGATTGCAAAACCGGCTGGGTTATTTGGCTTTTCCTGGCAAATGCACAAAGGACCAGATTTCCCAGTGCTCCACAGCAAGAGGTTTCCCCAAGAGCTCTGGATCCAGCATGAGGAGTGCTTTTGCACAGCTAGCCTCTTTTAGTGCCTAAAGAAGAACTGAGCTCTGGTGTCTAAAGCAAGTAGCATTAGCAGATTTATGAATGGCAGCCAATCTTATGAGAGAGGCAAAAAGACTGAAATAGGGTAAAATTCTGCCTTCCCCCAAAAGCCTGAGCAAATGGGCTTTGTGCACGAATCAATCATTTGGGGTGACAGAGGAGAAAGAATTCTTCCCACTCCCCAAGCCCAGCCAAGAAGCAGGACACCTAAGCAGTCCCGAGCTGCCACTACTGCCTATAATATCAGCTATGGTCCACTACAAACTTCCCTGTCTCTACTACATAGGGTTGTGGCCACTGGGTTTTCACTTGCACACTAGTTAACCCTCTCACTCCCCTTGGGCAGTTTGCTTTCAACTGTAACTGTTTAAGCCCCTTTGCCTAGAAGATTTGCAACCTTCCCCCTTCTGCTAGCCCTGCCAAAAACGTTTTCCTTAGTCATATGCCCTGGTCAATTCACATGCCAGGTGATAGCTTCTTTGCTATTTAAGCAGTGAATCACCATTTTGCTGTACAAAGCAGGCAATCAGTGCTGTTGGCTATAACCTATATGAAGTATTATTTCTCTTCTCCATTTTCTGCCACCAAAACAAAGGCACTGCTTGCTCATTTGCTTTCAGCCAGGGCCTGTTAGGAGAAATATGGATTCCTGTGTCAAGACAGAATAACTGATTTGTAAGTTCACATGAAAGGGACTAGTCACTTTCCTTTGCTTGTTCTCAGGCACCAGCACAATGGTGCAATATCAGGCTGCAAACACTGCAGGGAAAGATTTAAGTCAAACTGTTTTCACTGATTTTTTTTTCAGTCTCATGACAACATTCCCTCCATACTATGATTTTAGACCCTTTTTGTGATAAAAAGAACAAAACCAAACCCATAGCTTTTCAACCTAAACTACCTGACAAAGTCAGTTCCATTAAGTGTCTAAGGAAGCGAGGCTGGGAAAGTGTTTCAAGGAATGCTGGAGAGAAGGAATAGAAACACATTGACATGGGGAGGGAGAAAGAGCGAGCGCAGTATACAACTGCGTTTTGTTTTGGGTTTTTTTTTGGAGGGGGTGGTGTTTGTCTTATAGACTCAGGTAGGAGTTCTGCCTTATTGGGAAACTAGCATGCAGCAAATCCAAATGCAACATGACCCGCAGTGAGAGCACTTCACCCTCACACACCAACTTCATGGCAAGCCAAGTTCCACTTCAATAGGAAAGAGGCCTCGTCTACACTGGCACCTCTCAGCATTACTGTGCTGGCAGACCTGCACCAGCCCTACCCTGCCAATGGAAGAGTTCTCAGTGGAAATACAGACTTCATGACAGACCCTCCTCGTCGCTTCAAACCTGATGCTGCTCTGGCCAGTCGCTAGGCTCTTGTCACTTTCAAACCCATGCAGGGTACCCGGCTCTTTTTCAGTTCTCAAGTTAAAGAAAAGCCTCTGCATTTTGCAAGGGCTTCAGCATTCACTTTCCTACTTGACAAACTGCCTGCCCAATGCGTTGCTCCGCCAGGGCATTCATCTTTATTCATTATCAGCAAGTCCATCTGATTAACAAGCAACACAGGGGGAAGCAACACAATGGTGTCGTGGATTTTTAACTTTTCAAACCACTTTGGCCTCAGCAGGAAGGACAGCAAGTCTGGACAGAGCAGATGGGTGCCAGGATGGGTTTGGGGGTTTTTTTAAAAGTGAAAACATTTGGGTCTGAGCAAAGGCTGCAAACTTCCCTTCGGAAACCTCAGCTGATTTTTTGCCCCAGGGGCCAAGGACAGCGTGAAATCCGGGACAGATTGCCACATGCAGGGCTGTTTCCAAGGGAACAGATGAACTTGGTTTGTAACTGGCTTTGTGTTTGCTGTTTAACAATCCTTCAGTGCTGGAGGCCAGCCATGCTTCCTCAGAGGATTCCAGGTTCAGATTCAGAAGCTCTCTGTATCCAAAGGCTCAGAAGCCTTCTCTAGCCCCCTCTCAAGACCTGATCCAATGCCTTTTGAAGACAATGGGACCTTTTCAACGGACTTCAGTGGGGTGCTGGATTGCACCCCAGACACTCCTCCATCAGGGAGCACCCTGTTGGTTGCTGAAATGTCTGGATTAGGACATGGACAGTCATAGGATTCAGAAGGGGCAAGTATACACAAAGGAGATGCAGCGCCAGTTTTTAGAGATTGCACTGGAAGATTGGAAAGAAAACCCAATAAACAGGTTCACTTTGGATCTTACTCAGTTACACACAGGAGCAAAAGGCTTATTTCAGACAGTAAAGCACGGCTGTTACTCTAGGCAGAGCCGATCTCTATTTTTCCTTCAGACATACAGCTGCAATAAGCCAGCTGTACTAGAGTTTTATTAAGCCTTATGAATTTTTTAGCAGTTCTGGGAGCTATAGATTTTAACCTGGGCAGATATTTAGCTCCACCTTAAAATGAAAAATCTCAAAAAGTTAGAGCAGCATTTCATCCCTTAAATATGTAATTCCAGCTGGAGCAAAACTCCAAGAACAAAGCAGCCAAAGGTGAGTGAATTAAAAGCAATCTGAAGGCAAACTACCAGGAGAGAGGATAGGGTAGTGATTAAAACAACGGACTGGAGAGTAGGATTCTTGTGTTTTGATCCCCTATTGCACACATGCTCCTATGATGAAGGGACAGCAGCTCAGTTTACCCAACCACGAAATGGGGACAACACAGACTAAGCTCCTAGGAGCACTGTCAGAGTTAACTGATATTTGGAAGGGTGCTTTGAGATTGGAGGGTTAAGGCAGCTCTATAAACACAAACATTTTACAGCATCTACACAAAACCTGTGCAGACACTGCACAATTTTCCCCACACAGGCAGATAGTGCACATGATACACTGCTTGCCCACACTCCTTTGTGAGCTTATTCCTCAGAGTCTGACCAGAATAAGCTTATTAAGCCATCAGTGGTGAAAGATTTAAGAATGCAGGGTGGGGCTGGATGGCTCTCTTCAAAGGTAAATTTCCACCATCACCTGCCAGGGCATGAAAAGTCTGTCAATACTTAATCCTTACATTAGAAATTAATCTGCAGCCATTTAGCTGTGTCAATTGTTTACCCCAGAGGAGACTCATGGCTTTCTGCATCGAGACAAGGCTCAAATCAGCAGCTGTTTTCTGACCCCTCACTTTCAGGGCCTGAATTTCTTTGAAGAAAAAAAGCACAGCCATGCTAAAGCACATGCACGTGTCTCCATCCACCAGGGCCCTGCATCCTCTGCAATCTGTCAGCTGCAGAACTGTGCTCCAGAATTCAAGCTTTTATTTTCTAGCTGCAAAGAGAATCTTCCCAATCTGAAGGGAGAGCTAACGGAGGCACTGAGCCGAGTCTGCAGACAGCCTGGAACAATGGCTCTGAGAGGGGTGAACCACCTCATTCATCTGACAATGATGCAGACCAGCTTTGCAAAGCACTGAGATCTATCGATGAAAAGTGCTGTATAAGACCTAGGTATTCTTATTAAAATATCTCAGCAGCAAGTTAAGTCTGAAGACTGATGTGTCAGAACTGATAACTACAACATTGTTGGTCATTGAACACCCAACTAATATCCCTGTCCCACAAGCCCAAACTTCCTTCCACCCCTTCCCAGGGTCCCACAACCCTAGCTGTCCCCTCCTCAAAGGCCAAAGCCTCCAGCTCTCTCCTGGACAGCCTCTGCGATACAGCCCCGCATTTCCAACACCAAGGTCTGCAGCACACTGAAAATTAAATGCTATGGGGCCATTTAAGATAAACTGAATAGAATATCATAAACGGGGGGGGGGGCGGGGGGGAGGGTACACAGTGCTGACTATTATTCATTCTAATATTTAATTTCATTAAAAATCAGTTAATTCAGCCAACGCTGCAACAGGATATCCTAGCCCTGCTGTGCTGGGGTTGCCTCCGGATGCAGGAGTCTTGTTGTAGAATTTGTCTTGCATTTGCGGTGGAGTACTTAAGGCCTTGCCTTTCATGAATCCTCCCAATGGCACAGTCCTTGGAATTACATCCTCCACAAGGTACAGTCCATGCGTGCATCCTCACCTGTTGTCCCACACTCAATGACACCAGTGGGGTGCCACTCAAGGTCCTCCCCATATGGGCCAGGGCATCCTGTAGTAAACATCTTGGAGCCAAGACCTCACCTTGCAGGGGTTCGCAAAGTGCTGTAAATCGGGTGACAACACTGTGTGAATGATGCATTGGAGGATTCCACAGAGACCTGCTGCTGTCCATGAGCACCTACCCCTTCAAGGTGCATGACCCAGGGAGTCCCTTTGCACTTGCAGATCCACATTGCTGATTTGAAAATGATCCTCCTGCCATGCACAAGTTCAGCCTGGGAGCCTTAGTTGTGGATTAGCTGCTCTGTCATGTTCTCTCCACCTCCGGATGAAAGCAACAAGGCCCAGCAAGCCTTACAGTCAGTGGCTTCTACATAAGCGGCTTCCCTGCATCCAGCGTTGGTTTCCCAAGCCCCATAGCTCTCATCTGGATCCAGATCTCACATACAGCAAAACTGTGCAAGGTGTTTGGAGCTGGTATTCTGGGTCGGCCTGGGAAAAAGATATAGGGGGATTCTGAACCTTCCCAGCCTTCCTATTTTGGTCTGGGTCATCTCATCCCCTATACGTAACACCAGGCTACACTCCATCCTAGCTCCCCGAGCAGCTCAGCCTGGTCTTCCAGCTTTTAGACTAGGAGGCCTATGTTCTGGTAAACTGGGGATGCCCCACTGGTCTGTATCCACTTCCTTTTCCCAAAGGGAGCTTGAGCAGATGGAGGAGGGGGTGGGTTCTGCTCTTGGCACTCCTGAGCCAGCAGTTTTCCCTCAAGACACTAATGTCATTAAGGCTTTTCAGTTACAGGCAACTTTACTACCGCTATCCAAGAATGGAGATTCCAAAGTGCAATGTACGTCCGATCCACTGAGCATTCTCACCTCTCTCCAACCTACAGAGAAATTCTCGCAATTAAGGAGACAAAAGCAGGTTCAGTTGGGCTAGGAGTCCAGGATGCCCTCTCAAGTGACCCTATTCTAGGCAGTGATGAACTGGCATGGTCAGTCCTGATCAAAAATTGCAGCCATTCTGGTGCTGAACGGAACCAGTTCACTGGGGAGAAGAGCAGCTTCTCCAGACATCCCCCTCTCTGCCCACTGTAGAAAGAGCTGTGACGAGTAATTCAGAGGGAACTCTGTCCGGTTCATTTTGTGCACGGAGATCGCAGCTGGCAGGATAACACCATATCATCTAGATTTCTTAGATGCTTATATGGCCCCATTACCGTAGAACAGTGATACTCAGACTGAGGCTTGCAAGCTGCAAGTGGCTCTTTGCAACACATGATATTAAAACACTGCGTGATGTAATTATTAACTATTCTAAGTTAATAAAGTAAAAGCATGCTGATTGATTAATATCTAATTGTAGTTGATAAAAATACTTGGTCAGTCATTTTGCTGTGAGAATTTTTATTATACACACACACAAAATATTTCCCCTGCCATGCTGCTTAAATATGAATATATAGTACTATAGTAAATGAAACCATGGATTCACATTACTGAGACTCTTTTAGGTAATGCTGATCGCCAATTTGGCTCCTGAAGCATTGAGGTCTGAGTATCACTGAATACAGACTAACAGGGCTGTTACTCCAAAACCTGCCACAGAATATAGTTATTCCACCCTACCCCAGTGATGACAGTACACCTCTGCCATCTTCAGGCAATTTGCAGAAATGCAGCCCCTACTCAGCTGAAAACCTGAACACAAATGGCACAATCTAGAAAGAGGCTGAAGGGTCCCAAGATACTGGAGAGGAGGGGAAAAAGCTGGACCATGTGTCTCTCTCTGTTCCAGCTGCCAGGGCAGAAGCTGGAGTGGACCAGGAGTTGCTGAGTACATTTTGGAGGACAACACAAACTAATCTCAAATGTCTAAGATGAGGGGTTTGACTTAAGATACACATCACAGAAAGGGTGGCAGGTATTTCCTATGCTTCACTAGCTCAGTACTTTCCTGTCCTAGAGACATGTTACCCGAAACACTGCTGCAAGGACACGAAGCATCAGCTTCAGATGCAAGAGCCTTGGAGTTAAGGCTTAAATTCCTCCCTAAATTCATTGGAATAAGCCTAGCTCATGTAGCTCATACAATGTGCTAAAGCATCCCCACCATCTCAGTGCAGAGGTGCTAACAGGAGTCAGTGCTGGCAGCTTGGGCAGTTAGCACAGAGTTTGGGCGCAGGCATCAGACCCTTCAAATGAATTGAGATTTCTGTGATCTGCTCAAAATAAAGGGGAAAACATCTGACACCTGTTCAAACACACAGAGATGCATCTCTTCAAACCACCAGCCACTAACAGCTCCCAAAGATTTAGACTTTGACTAGATCTATACTGCAAACATTTGCTGGCACAGCTATGTAACTCGGGTGTGATGAGGCATGATCTGCTGTATCGGCAAAAGGCACAGTGAGTGTAGATGAGGTTATACCAGCAAGGATGTCCTTCTGCTTGCTGGAATAAGCTATACTACCAAAAGCTTAACTGCGTCTGCACTCTGAGCTCTTGACCAGTATAGCACACCAGTACTGCTAGATCAGCAAAGCCCTCCTTGTGAAGAGCTGGTCTGCATTAGAGTTGACTTCTACTCAATGCTCCTAAAGTAGAGTCCATCCACACTTCATTTGAACCTTATGGACACAGCAAATTCTAAGTAAAGGGTGCCCGGTGGCACATTTGATTTTTCTGGCCCCTCCCAATACTTAAGTCATGCCTTTATGGCGGCTGTTTCTCCAGATGCCCATGAAATTAATGAGAAGATTCAAGCCACTAATATTGTTTTTTAAAAAATGCTTCCTATCTCCATTCCTTTCGCTTTGTATAGTTTAGTTGGCATCCATATTCACTTCTTGCATTCTGTAGCTGACCTAGTCATAACAGCAATGACCGGTGCGGAATCCAGCTACTGTGGGGATGGTGGCCATATAGTTACCTAGACAGTTCAAGGAAAAAGAAACCAAATATGCTCTCTGCTTGCTTCCCATCAGTCTTGGGCCTAGTAAGGTTCTGTTTTATAAGTCATTTAAACCTCTCCCAATAGGAATTATTGTATTGCACATACAGTGATTAATACACAGTAAGAAGATGTTCTGTAAATGGTATTACAGCAGAAGTTCTATTAAACTTGGTCTTTCACCAACCCTTCTCTGGAAAAAAGCAAAGTCATTGGTGAGAGACAGGAGCAGAAAGGTCCCGATCCTGACCCCAATGAAAGGGCTCATCTGTATGATCAGTTAGATTGGTTTAACTTAAGGTGTGATCTTAAACCCTGTGCAAGAGGCTGTGTAGACAGTCTTCAGTTTAAACTAGGATTTTTTCAGTTTATCTTAAATCCATTAGGAATGGGTTTAAGCCCACTGTAGTAGTAGAATTGTAGCAAGCCCCCAGTTTAACTAAACCCATGCAAGTCTAATGTAGACGAGGCCTTAGTCAGTGACAAAACTCCCAGTAACTTTCAAGACAGCAGTATCAGGCCCATATTCACAAGCAGGTGGATGGACAGATAAGTAAGCTTGGACGAGTTAGATTTTTATCAGTAAGTGTTGGTAAAAGTCGATTTCACCATACACAGACAAACCAACAATACGTATTTCCATAGATGATCACCTAAATTTACAGATAGGCAAAGAACGAAAAATACTGTTTGAGAATTTCTTAGAGAGTTATTTGAGGGTATATGTTTTGTATATTTTACATGTGATGTTGATAATGTGTGTTTTACTGGTTTTTGAATTTCAATGGCTGCTATCATTAAATAATTATTGTGCGGCTCCCCACCATTGTCTTACCCCCCATAATTTCCTGCAACCATGAACATTTAAATCAGTAAAAATTAAAGAGTGCTTAAAACCCATAATGTTGCACAACTGGATATCAGTCAAAATTATTAAAAAAAAATAGAAATCTGCCAAGCCTAATAGATAAGGTACGCACACATTTTTTGCTGTCTTAGGAGCAACGTGGACAAAAATCTAGCCCCCCATGCTTAGAAGCGTGTAAAATGTCACGGGCTCAGACTTTGCTAAGTTCAACCTCAGGCACACAGTCACATCTGCCTGAGGAGCAAAGACCTTCTAACGAAAAGGATGACAAGCCACCACTGATGGAGGAAGGTGCCTGACAGCTCTTTATTACAGAGCAGAGCAGTCTCATTTCAAGGCCATTAGAGGATTAAATAACCTTGCAGGGAGGCGGGGGGGAGGAACTCAGTCAGCAATCTAGCTATTAAAAACAAAAGAATTAGGAAGAAGAGCCTTCTTCTACCTGCTTAGTGACTCCATAGGTCAGGCCTACACTACAGACCTATATCAGTTAGCTAAGTTGCTTAGAGGTGTGAAAATCCACACCTCTGAGCGACAGTTATACCAACCTAACCCCCCCATATACACAGTGCTCTGTCAACGGGAGAGCTTTTCCTGTCGACATAGCTACTGCCTTTTGGGGAGGTGGATTAACTCTTCCAACCCATCTCCCTTCGGCATAGGAGCATCTTCACTTAAGCGTTACAATGATGCGGCTGCACTGATGCAGCGTTTTAAGTGTAGACCTGCCCACAGGGAGTACTATTTCCTCCAAGACAGAGCTGAGCTGCAAGCCCCAGCATGGGCTGAGAAGGATATGATGCCACAACCTTCTTGTAAAAAAATTAGGTTTGCCCACACATGATCATTAAAGACCCAGAAAGGGGTGAATTCACAATTCAGAGGCAGATCAAATGGTGTCAGAGATAAGTCAGTGTATGTGGGTGAAACTTTAACCGAGCTAGCAAAAGTGAGTGTGATACCATGGGGCTGTCACCAGGCTAAGAGGGCTGGAGATCAGGGGTGAAGTAGAGACAGTAGCCAACAGGAGAAAAAACAGTCTCCACCCCAGCTACAAATCTGCCTTCTGCCCCAGGCAGGTAAATTACACCCTGATCCCCACTGTTTACAAACACCTTTTCATTTGGCCCAGCATCCACAAAGCACTTCATGATCCCTCACAATGACAGAGCCAATAGTAAAGCTTAGTATTAATAGTGCTTTGCATCTTCCTAGTGCTGTACACAGAGCAAGCCTCCAAACAGCCCTTTGAAAGACATCAGGCAGATTAGCCCCTTTTCATATCTAAGGGAAGCAACTGCAAAGAGTTGTGCCTAGAATTACACAGCAAATCAGCACCAGTATGCAGTTCTTACTCTTCGTCCCAAACTCCTTCTACACCATGCTGTCTCTTGAGGCCTAAATACGGGATCAGCCCGCGCCTTTTATAATCTGCTAAAACAGTTATTTATAGGCTGTGAAGTCAGACTGTGAATCACTCCAAAGCATTTAACAGTAGCATTATGCTGCAGGTAAAAACGTTAGTCCCTTGGGGCAGTTTTCCCTGCCACAAGGGTTTATAGCTCCTGGGCTCTGCTGCAGATACATGTAACAAAGGATGGAACTTGGAGGCACTTTAAACCAGAATCCACAAAAGGAAAAATATAAAATATAAATGAACAAATTCCCCCTATCCCACAGACCTCCCGTTCTGGCCATAGCCCTGCATCCCAATAGTTTCAGCCCTGTGTAAATGAGAGAGCAAGGCAACCAGGCAGGAGAAATATGATTTGAGTGGCAAAATAAGACTGAAGAGGCTCAAACTTTCCTGTGCACTAGTCAGGCATTAGTGACCACAGCTACTCCAGAAAGCTTCCCAATAATCCTTTACCCTGGTTTATGGCCCAGATGAAACACCGGTGGGGGCAGCATGCTACCAAGGACCTGCGGCGCAAATGCAACCATCTAAAAAGTTGCAAGGAAGTCAGGAGTCTGGACTCTGACACAGGAAAAGCAGGAGAACACCCATGTATTGATAAGCAAGTTTATCTTTATTAAAAAGACAAAGTTCAATTGAAGTATGTCTCAGAATTACAAATGCTCAGGCTCAACAGTGCCCTGCATAGAAAGGTGTATTCCAAAGAAGACTCTGTTGATAGATTAGATCACCAAAACCTATTAACGTCTGCCCTAAAACATACGTTTGCCCTTTCAATTGAACGGATTATCCCTCGACATACAAGGACAGGGCTGCCTGGTTCACAAGAGGGCTCTTACGGTCAAAGGAGCCTACTGCATGCATACCTAGGGTGTGTGCTTTCCAGTGCTTCCACTCCAAAGCTGTGCAGAGGAGTGTCCATAGGAAACATGTTCTCCCAGAAGACCACTCTGATCCAAGCCCAGAAACAACACGGAGCCATTTAAAATGATTAACCATGGCTTGTTAAAAATGGAACGTTTATAGACACTTCACTGAACCACTACCTGGGCGAGAGGAGAGGTCAGGAGGCCATTTAATATATAATATGGCCAGATGTGCTACAGGTCTGCTCAGCTCCCAGCAGAGACTCAGCATGCAGCAATACAGCTTATTGCAAGTGGCCTGATCAAAACTGAAAAGGCCTATGATCAGAAGAGGTGCTGGACACCCAATATCCTCAGCGCAGACCCTGTAACACAAGACAGGTTGCCTTAGGGTTTGTCTATATGGAAAGTTTTACCAGTGACGCTAGTATAAATCCCCATCTGGACACACAAGCATGGCTTTTGTTTAGCTTAGATCCTGTCCCAAGCAACATAAATTAAACCAAGAAGGGGCCTCTCATACCAGAAAAAGATCATACACATGGTGCAATACTGGTATAACTTTACTGGTTTAAATTCACAACTTGTATTATACCAAAAAGATCTTCCCATATAAGTAAGGCCTGAGAAGCAGAATGCCTGAGAAAATACCCAGCGCAGCACTTCTTACTTTCAAAGCTCTTTATCAAATGACATTAACCCCACAACACCCGGTGAGGTAGGCAACAGTAAGCACCATTTTACAGGTGGAAAAACCAAGGCACAGAGAAATTAAGTGGCTTGCCCAAGGCCACTGGGGGAAAACAAAGGAGATGGTTATGATTATAATCCAGGCGTTTCCAGCTCCCTTACCATCCACAGAGCACCCCACACCCCCAAGACTTCCAAAGTCTGCTGTGTATGCTTCTGGTTACGAATGGAAGCAGTCTGGACACGTTTTCTTCTAATCCCTGCATCTGTAAATCACTTCGAGCGCCCAAGGAAATTGTGCTATGAACGCATGAAACGAGTCACCTCTCACTCCAGCTCTGTAGCAATAGCACTGGTCTTTCCCACTAGCAGGCAGACTTTCTAACCAGGAGTCTTTTCCCTTTTTGTAAGGAAGAGATGAACCATAGTGTTATGTGTTGCTGTTCCACTGAGGGCCATTTCCTAGACTCTTCACCCTCCTTCACCATAAGAGCTACAGCTCTCGAATTTCTTATTCACATTCTGTCTGTCAGAAGCAACATAGCTTAGGATACATGCATAAAAAATTGCCACATCAACCCCCATTAAACTATAGCTATGCAAGAGCTAGACATATTATCATAACAAACAAGAATAGGGCACAGGATGTATCTGCTGAGAGACCAACAAACAATACAACCCTGGGATTAATTGGATCAACCCACTCCATCTTGCAGAATGGGCTCTGTTAGGAAATAGTTCTCTCCACCACTGGGGTTGATTTCGCCATCACTTCCACTCCTCAGTCTCTGAGACAGCATGTGCTTGGCAGAAGACAGAGTTGGTTCTTTGACAAATGCTCATCACCAGCCCGCTGGAGCTCTAAGCCAGCAACCGAAAACAAGAAGTGTACATTCACTCAGAAAATCATTGCCAAGTATTGCTAGATGCTGCTCTCCCTCCAGCAGAGATCAACCCGTTCTGACTGGGTTTCTATCCAAAGCCAAGTTCTCTACTGTACAAAGCAGCAGACTGGCTGCTTAAATCAGTCTTGCCTTGTAGTTTTCCCTGGGCAGCCTGGAAAGACAGTCTAATCCAGGCATCGCCTTATTTTAATAACTGAACCTGAGCCTGGTGAAAGCTGTCACCTGCCTGCTGAGATTGCTTCTGAGTAACCGAGTACAGCTGTGAAGCAATCACAACGGGCAGCTAAGTCACCAGAAGCCATTTGAACACTTTGATGCCACCTAAATAACATCTCTGTGCCAGTTCCATTTTATAGTTGTCATAATCCCTCCATTACATGCAGCACTGAACAGCAGCCACCAGTCTCAGGTGAATAACCTCTCATTGCCACAACACGCCCAAGGTGGATATGCAGCACTGCACACCCTGCTGGACTTTACTGATTGTAACTAAAAGGCTCGTTGTGCCCTGGTTAATATCCTCCCCTCTGGCTCAGGAACACTGTGCTCCTGGCAGTTGGAGTTCTAGAACAAGGTCCAGATCAATTCAATCTGGACATTTCAAGGGAGTCCTGCAAAGAGCTTTTACATCAACACTTGCCATTTCACGCAGGGAACAAAAATATTTCCCAATGAAGAACAGGGCTCAGTGACCATGGGAAAATATGAGAGAGCCAAATTCACCCTGTTGTGCCCTAATGGAGTCAATGGAGTATCCCCATAGCTGTGTTTGGCTCTGCGTGTTTCACACCACTATCTGTTGTGAGGAACAGCACTCATCCAGAAGGCTATATTAGTATCCTTACAGGAGAGCAGGGATTGGAGTGGAAGGATATGCAGGAAGAATATCCAGTACCAATGAGGATATCATCCTGAGGAGTGATCTAGAACATCAAAACTGACCACTGCATCACAGGAGTCATCAAAACCTTGGTCCCCACTGGAAATGGGAATAGGAACCTATCAGCGAGAAGAAGAATTCACTATCCTGATGTCTGTGCAAAGTCATGGCAGAAATTCAGACTCCTTTTTGCAATGCCCCCATCTTTCTCCCTTGCTGCCACCAGCTTTCCTTACAATAGGGTGACAAGTGACTTTAAGTAGACAACAGATATGGAGGATGACAATTAGAAAATGCTTCGCTATTAGAGACTTGGCTACCACAGCGTCTGTTAGTCAATATCCAGCTGTCTACAGAGCTTTGTCACCCTGCCTGACAGCTTCTTTTAACACCAAGAGCCTTTCGTCTCAAGCAGACGGGTCTGGGCATGAGAAAATTTTAACAAGAACAGAACTTTTCATCCTACCAAGTCTTGTGAGCTTCTTAGCTGTACAACTTGCAGTTCTGGCCCCCAGCTACTTAAAGAGGGAGGAGTGGAAGTTCACTGTTTTTGGCTTAAAGCTCAGTGCAATGGACCAGCTGTGTTCCATTTCAGCACCTATATACCACAGCAATGGGTGCTTTAGAAATGCCTAGGTAGAGAGGAACTAGCAGTGGGAGCATCAGAAGCTGCTGTCTTCCATAAGTCAGCAGTTCTTAATGGACACCCCATGCCCCATTTCATATAGCCAGGATGTCTGGAAGTGGTGAAGATGAAGTTGAACATGAGAGGAGGGAAGTAGCAGCATCTGTTTTACTGTGCTGCTGACAAAAATAAAGCATTCAGTGGTAACTTGCACATGCTACAGCATAGGAGTGGAGCTGCTGAATCCCCTTCATGTTGCGTGGGGATGATTCACAGATCAGGGGAAGGGAGAGTTCAAATTTAAGGTTCAACCCTACTCCTATTGAAGTTAATAGCGAAAGTCCCTTTGAATTCAATGGCAGTAGCATCAAGTCCTTGAAATGTCTGTCTGCTCACATGATGAATTGCAATAAGCACCGAGAGAACACCAGAGCCACATGGTCAATTCAACCCTCTTCCCAGAGAAGAGCTTCCTAAGACACCATCGGAAGTCTCTAGTACAAGAGAAACCGCTTATCTCAACAAGACCAAAGCCCATAAAATTCACATGGGGTCACTGGCTCGAGTCAGCCTTCTTGCTTTGGCCACCATCCATAACAAACCTCCCACTTGCACCCTGAGCTCAGGCACTAACACTCAAGTCATGGGGCTACAGCAGCTCTCGCCATTACAGTTTGGGCAGCGTGCCTGCTGGTGCCAGTATAATACCAAAAACATAGAAGAGCCCCAGCAGGAGGTTGAGCTTGGCTGTCCGCTGGGGAATTTTGCTGAAGCTCTGGCTCCGGAACTGCCTCTCCAGCGAAAAGGCCATAGGAATGGTGAGTAGTGGCAGCGCCATGCTGATGGTGTAACGTGTGGCCAAGACGCAGAAGATCAGGTAGGGCAGGAAGAGCAGTGTGTTGTAGAGCATGTAGGAAAACGTGGGGCCGATGAGGATAGCCAGGGTGACAATGCCTGCCTGCCGGTCAGACTCCATGTCCCGGGTGTTGTTGCTGTGCAGGATGGCCTCAGTGCTGAGGGCTAGTGGGACAGCATAGAGCAGGGGTGAGACAGACAGATAGCCAACCTGCACTGCATGGGCAAACATGACAGCCAGGGGCCCAAACGTGATGAGGATCACCAAGTCGCCAAGTGCAACATATTTAAATCCAATTCCTGTGGCAAGAAACAAGAGGAAAACAAGTGTTACCAAGTGAAATTCACTTTATGGAGGACAATAGATGTTACTCAAACAGATCAGCAGCACCTAAAAAATGCTGTAAAACAGCCAACACAAACACAGCTAGGGCAGGGCTACACACATGCTCTTTTATTGCCCCAGAACTGATTATTATTCTCCCTTTCCAAAGATAATAAAGCAAACATGTCTGCAATTCTCCAGTCTCAACCAGTGAGCAAAGATTAAGGGGCAGATTCATTACCCATCTGGAATACCTTATTCCACAAGCAGTCACACTGAAGTCCATGGGATTACACATGCAGTAAAGTGCTACCCAATGGCAAAAAACAGTGAGGTGGCAAAATTTGCAGATGATACAAAATTACTAAAGATAGTTAAGACCCAGGCAGACTGTGAAGAGCTACAAAAGGATCTCTCAAAACTGGGTGATTGGGCAACAAAATGGCAGATTTCAGAGTAGCAGCCGTGTTAGTCTGTATCCGCAAAAAGAAAAGGTGTACTTGTGGCACCTTAGAGACTAACAAATTTGAAATTTAATGTTGATAAATACAAAGTAATGCACACTGGAAAGCATAATCCCAACTATACATATAAAATGATGGGGTCTAAATTAGCTGTTACCACTCAAGAGAGAGATCTTGGAATCATTGGATAGTTGTCTGAAAACATCCACTCAATATGCAGCGGCAGTCAAAAAAGTGAACAGAATGCTGGGAATAATTAAGAAACGGACAGATAATAGGAAGAAAATATCATGTTGTCTCTATATAAATCCATGGTATGCTCACATCTTGAATACTGCATGCAGATGTTGTTGCCCCATCTCAAAAAAAGATATATTGGAATTAGAAAAGGTTCAGAAAAGGGCAACAAAAATGATTAGGGGTATGGAATGGCTTCCGTCTGAGGACAGATTAATAAAACTGGGACTTTTCAGCTTGGAAAAGAGACAGCTAAAGGGAGATATGATTGAGGTCTATAAAAATCATGACTGGTGTGGAGAAAGTAGGTATGAGAAGTAGTAAACAACACTTCCTTAACACAAAAAGTAGGGTTCACCAAATGAAATTAATAGGCAGCAGGTTTAAAACAAATAAAAGGAAGTATTTCTTCACACAATGCACAGTCAACCTGTGGAACTCCTTGCCAGAGGATGTTGTGAAGGCCAAGACCCCATAACAGGGTTCAAAAAAGAACTAGATGAATTCATGGAGGATAGGCCCATCAATGGCTATTAACCAGGATGGGCAGGAATGGTGTCCCTAGCCTCTGTTTGCCAAGAAGCTGGGAATGAGCGACAGGGGATGGATCACTTGATGATTACCTGTTCTGTTCATTCCCTCTGGGACACCCGGCATTGGCCACTGTCGGAAGACAGGATACTGGGCTAGATGGACCTTTGGTCTGACCCAGTAGGCCCATTCTTATGTTCCTATGAGTACAGATGTTAGAATCTGGCCCTGAACAGATGCAACCATCAGGTTAAACTATCAGCTGCTACATCTTTCAAATGATATCCTCCAAGCCCTATAAATTGCTTAATCTTATCTATAGCAACACACTGGGTGTTTCTTGAACCACCCAGCAGCAGAACTGAAGAAGCAAAACACATTTTATCTTCATAAGTCCCATAAAAAAATTTCACGTTCCTACTCTACATCAGTGTTACTCATTAATTTTGGGTGCATTTCTTAAAACACCTCTTTAGTTTACTTTTCAGTTTAAACTAGATCTGGCTAATAACAAATGAGGAACTGTTCAGATAATACAAACTCAGCTCCATCCATGGAGAAGAGAACACAGATAATGAACCAAAGCAGCTGACATACACCAGATGTACATTTCACACACAATTCCTGCCTCAGAGTATGAAGTACAGTCCTTACCTCCAGTATAAAGGAAGGAGCTGGAAAGTCCCCCAAAGTAGATCAGGGCCAGGTGCTCCAGCTTGAGAGTGGAGAGACAGTAGAGGCAGGCAGCACAGATACAGCCCAGGGTATAGAGGAAGACCCCAAACCGGACCACATCCTGAGGCTCCAAGATCTGGTCCACCAATGTCCGGTCATCACTCTTCTTGTGGTCAATGCCCTTGGAGAAGTCATAGTAGGTATTAACCAAGTTACCTGCTCCATGCACAGCCAGCACAGCCACTGCACTGCCCACTAGCAGCCCTGGGTCTAGGGATCCATGGGACCGATAGGCTAGGGCACTGCCCAGGGCTACTGGGGTCAGAGAGGCGCTGAAGCTCCAGGGCCGCAGGGCCAGAACGTAGGCGGCACATTTCTGCCTCCAGGTGCCTGGGCGGCTCTTGGCAGAGCTGGGCAGCCCGATGCCCACCTCCCCCACGTCTCCGCCTCTGGGGCTCTCAGCGCTGATGCTGATCTTCTCACTCCGAGCCTCAGACTCCATGCTCCTCACGCGGCTGACTCAGGAGAAGGCGCCGGTGGCAGACCTGGGAAAGGAGGGGGAGTTTGCATCAGGAAAGGGAAAGCCCCAAGGGCCTCGCCAGGGACACACCCAGCCCCGGGGAGAGCCGCCGGCGACACCCGCGACGCGAACCGCGGCAGCGGCGACCACCCAGCGACGGGGCCCCACGGCGCGGAGAGCGAGGGGCGGGTCCCTTCCCATGCCGGGCACCGGCGGAGAAGCGGGGCCCTTCCCCGGCTTCCTCCTCCCCGTGCGGCGCCTCAGCCCCCGCGACCTCCGCATCCCCTGCGGGAGGGAAAGGCCCCCGGGTAGGGGGAGCACCCCGGGCGGGGGGCGGCGGCTCCCAGCCCCGGGCGGGGCGGACTCTGCTCTCCCGTCGCATGGGCCGGCTCTGGGGCCCCCTCACCTGCTGCGGAGCCGGGTCCCGGGGAGGCCTCTCCGGCTCCGCTCACGAGCGAGCCGGCTCTCGCGGGACCCCGGCCGCCAGCCCGCGTGGGCCCCAGCCGCCGCCGCGTGGGCCCCAGCCAGGGCCGGCCCCTCCGGAAACAAGGGCGCTGCTCGCCAAGGTTCCGCTTGCTGAGGGGAGCCCTGGGCCGGGGCGGGGGAGCAGCCGGGTGGGGCCCAGGGGGAAGGATAGGGAAGAGCCCCAGAATACGAGTAATACCGGGGGGGGGGGGTGCCTTCCCGTAGGGTCACTCAGCCAGTCCGTGGCAGAGCTGTGGATTGAACCCAGGAGTCCTGAGCCCCATCCCCCTTCTTTAACCCCAGAGAATAGACTCCCCTATCCCCAGCCCTGCGACCCTGGCGTTCGGGGTGCTGCATGCACACGCCGCCCCATAGACTCCTGCAAACGGACGAGCCTATCCCTGCCACGGCTTGCAAGGTCAGAGCCTGACCCGCTCTGAGCCTCCGTTTCCCCCATCTGCAAAATGGGGATAACAATCCACAGGGATTAATATGTGGGGGCGACTCAAATCATCTGGTAAGAAGTGCCACAGGGAAAGCCTGGAAAGTTAATCTGAGCCACTGTTGTTAAATTATCAATTAATATTTAACTATTAGTGAATATTAACATCTAATCATTAGTATCAATAACAAGTCTGCTTATATGAACGCTTAACCATTCATATTACCGGTAAATCATAGACGTTGAATGTTTTGTGTCGATTATCATCGCTAATAGCTATTTTCCACTGTTAGGCAAAGTAGGGGTCACAGAAGGGGCTAGCTTCTATACGTACCATTACGGTAACAGAGCCTTTCTTCTGCCCTTGGTGCTCTTCAGGACAGGCTGCACCCAGAGCAGTCGAGAAGCTAGAGGGGATAGAAGGACCAAGCGTTCACGCGGTGAAAAATTCCTACCGTCTCAATGGTTTTTTTTTAAAAAAAAAAAATCAATTTCCGCATGCGCACAATGCCGTGCAGCTTCAGAGAGGGCGGAAGCAATGTGGCTTTCCAAAGGCGGGGCAAGCTCTGAATTCTAAGCAATCGTGCAGCGCCCAACTTCTCATTGGCGCAGCTATGTGTCAGTAAATCACCATATGTCCTTTGATTGGTCAATACCGACCGCCCCCGCCCCCGGCAGTTATTTGGGGGTGGGGACACGCTCCTCTAGGAACCCCTCCTCACTCCTAAAGCTATTGGCTGCCCCACCCGTTGGTCACATTCCCCTCAGCGCCGATTGGTTAGCGCGTCTTCGCCGGCCCGGCGACAGCAGGGGGGGGAAACGCGGGGCCCAAGCTGGGGAGCCGGTCGTAAGGGGGCCGGCGCGGCTGGGCCGGCCGGAGGCGGTGAGTGCTGGGGCCCCGATCCGGCGCCGGGAAGGGATCCCCCCTCCCCCTCAGTAGGGACACCCCGGCCTGGCTCCCCAGTGCGGGGCCTATGGAGGCTGCGTCCCCTTCCCCGCGCCTTCGCCGGCCGGGCTGGCCCAGGCCCCCCGGCAGCGGGGATGGGGGCTGCCCTGGGGGCTTGCCCGGTGAGCCGAGCCGCGCTGGCAGGGGGCCTCCCGCGGGTCCCTCCCCCGGCCACCCCCCCCCCCCGGCCGCAGCACGGGAGGTGCCCGACTCCCCTCGGGCTAGCGCCCGCCGCTGCCCCCTCCCTTCCCGTGCCCCAGGCGGAGCGGTGCCCGGAGCTGTCAGCCAGGCCGGCGGCCGCCGCTCCACCCCCGGGGCCTCCCCGCCCTGGGCCGGGCAGTGGGTGGCGGGGACCCTGGCCTTGGGTCTGCCCCGGCTTTCCCAGCGCGGCTCGTTGAATCTCTGCCCCCCACTGATGCAGGCAAGGCCTCTGCCCTGGGCGGTGCGCGCAGGCCCTGCTTGCCCTGGATAGACAGGCTGCGATCACCCCTTTGCCCCGCTCCTTGCGAACGCCTTTCCCTCACCAGGGCAGAAGAGGCCTGTTTAGGCTACTCTTCCAGCCTGGGGAGCTGATCATGGCTTCTCGGGAGATGCTGGTAGCAGGAAAGATCCCACACTATCTCCTGATTCCTCAGGGGCATCCGCTGTACCCCGGGATTTTAATGAGGCGGAGTAGTGGCAAGTGAGGAATAGGAACCCAGGACTCCTAGGGTTCTAGGCCTAGTTCCGCCCCTCACCTGCTGTTTGCCTTGCAGCAACGTACTTGAAGACCCCTGCGTCGGTTTCCTCCTTTCTAAAATGGTTATTTGTAAACTGAAAAAAGAAAAAGTGCACCCATCAAGATGGTTTCTACACATGTACAACATTAAATATCCCATTACAATGGCTGTTGCTGGCACAAATCCGCATTGGAGGTTATAGCGCTTATCAGCCCCTAGGAGCGTTGAGGCTTGTAAAGAACTTTGAGGTTCTTGGATGAAAGGGGTTGTAGAGGAGCAAACTGAAGTAACGACATCGACATGCACACCAAGCGGTCCTTACCCTCCTTGTAACTTTGCTTGACTGGGAACGCCTCTGAAGCACAAGCCCGTCTTGGTATTTGGGCATGGATTTGATTTGGGCATGTCACATGTGCCCATGAACACTTTGTGCTGAGAGTGCAGGAGTCAGGAGGCTGAGCTGGGGCTGGTTTGTTTAGGGTGCGCTGAAGGACCGTGCGAGCCAGAACTCTTGAAAGCTGCCTAGGTCTGTGGAATCCAAGGAGCCTGTACCCCTGTCATATATCTGATGGGGTTCTGTAGCTATTATGCCATCTGAAAGCCCTCTGTTTCTCATGAGATGTATATTTGGGAGCAGTAAATTGGAGCCATGTGGTGGATGGAGCTGTGATTGGCTTCTGTACTAGCTAAAAGCAATAAACAGGTTTTCTGTCTAAAGGATCCACTGGACTTGATGCCCCAAGTCCTGACTCGCCGCCATCATGTCCAGCACTGTGTCCATCCTTCAGCAATTTGCCAGCGGGCTGAAGAGCCGCAATGAAGAAATCAGGGCAAAAGCCGCCAAGGACTTGCAGCATTATGTCACCATGGAGCTCCGTGAGGTGAGTGCTGCAGATATGGGAGCAGCAGCTTTCAGCTGGGGAGACACGTTTGTGCCATTTGGCTGGGGAGTGAGGTGTGTCGCTAGGATGCTTGGGGCGGTAGAGATTTGGGATGCTGAGGTAGGCACTAGAGTGGGATGGGCACAAGCAAGCACCAGAACAGGGGCTGGGTTAACCGGGCAGGGGCACAGGCAGCAGATGTAATTGCTTCCTCTGGGTTTGGATCCCACGGTTAATTTACTGCCTTTGAGTTTGGGAGCCCTGAAAAGTGTTGTTGCCCTTCTTTATCTGGGGCATATGTAGTGGACGAGAGGTGGTAAATTGATCTGCATTTGTTACCTGTGCAGATGAGCCAGGAGGAATCTACCCGCTTCTACGATCAGCTGAATCACCACATATTTGAACTGGTCTCTAGCTCTGATGCAAATGAGAGGAAAGGAGGCATTCTGGCTATAGGTGAGTGAAGGACTTCAGCGCCTCTGGTGAACTTCCCCTTCACATTGCTGTTCTATCGGGACAGATTGTCAAGAGAACTCTGTGCTCACAAGAGATGCGCGGTATATTTAAGAGAGTTCAGTGCACTGAGTGTGTATGGAATATAGAGCTCTTTTGAAATTCTGACCGTAGGTGTCATAATGGGAGCTGCTGGATGCTGAGCACTTCTGAAAATCTGGCCCTTTTGGTGCCTCCTTGGAAACTGAGCACTTGAAAATCTGACCCCAATGTGTGTGCTGAGCACTTGAAAATCTGGCCCTGAGCTCTTCTGAAAATACTTCTCATCGTGTCCAGTTTTACTGGTGGTCACAAGAGGCAAAGCCTCTGGACTCCCTGTTGCCTGAGAACATTCATTCTTTTTTGTTTAAAGTCACCTGGCTCAAGGGCAGCAGCCCCCATCCCTGTGGAGGGATCTAAATGGCTTTTGCCTTCATTTTGTTTAGCGTCTCCCTCATGTGCCCTGTTGTGCTTTCATTCTTACATGGCAAAGCTTCCTAAATGCTGTGACGCACAAGGATGCAGGTAACTTGTATAAAAACACACCCTTCCAACAAAATACCCCGTATCCTTAGCATTTGCCTTTTGTTAACGACGTAGAAACTGCTTGTGGGTTGATTTCACCAGCCATAACCAAACCAACCCCAAGGTGTCTGGAGGTGGTGGAAGTAACTTAGGAAAAGAAATCTTTGTTGACCGCATCTGATTTCGAAGCTGACAGTATCACTTTAAAATTGTTTCTGTGAATTTAGTGCTGTTGAAAGGTGCCGGATTGACAACCCTGGACACTGATGGCCTCTTTATCTACAGAGCAGGTACAACCCAGGCACCAGCAGTGCAAACTTCAGCCACACTGCCCTCTGTCAGTGTGCCTCAACTTTGACCTGGAGGGACAATCTCTAGGGGTGAAGGAGCATTCAGTCTCTTTAGTCCGTTCAGTCCTTGGCGCCTCTACTGAGACTGTCAAGAAGGGGGCCAGTTGTAGTGGTTGCATGTGGATGCCTGTCAATTGGGAATGGGCCCACGATCCCAGGGTGGAAAAGCTGTGACCCGTGGAAAGGACTTGATAAACTTCCCTGTTTAGTAAACAAATTCTGACTTTAAAAGGCTGGTGACCCTTTCCTACTGCTTGATTTCTCTGGTGGATTTTTGGTTTAGGAAGAGAGAATGGGAGTCTCTAAAGAATGGATAGGGAATACTAACTCTTCTCCAGGGACTACCCTACTGTCGGGCAAGCTGACTCAGTGGCAGAGCTTTCACTCCTGTTCTCCCTCTCCCCAGCGAGCCTTATCGGCGTTGAGGGAGGCAATGCCACCCGCATCGGCAGGTTTGCCAATTACCTTCGGAACCTCCTCCCCTCCAATGACCCTGTTGTCATGGAGATGGCGTCCAAGGCCATCGGGCGCCTTGCTCTGGCAGGTGATACCTTCACGGCGGAATATGTGGAGTTCGAGGTGAAACGGGCTCTGGAGTGGCTGGGAGCTGATAGGAATGAAGGTCGAAGACACGCGGCTGTACGTACTCCTCTTCAGCCTTCCTGGGAAAGGGCTGGCTGCTCATGAGTAGTGGTGATGGGAGCGATGTATATAGATGGGCAGATGCAGTGAATGAGAGCTGCCAGGGACTGGAATGGCTACAATTGTATATCTGAGAAGCTGTGATGCTGGCTAGCTGGTCTGCCATAAACCGTGTTCATTATGAAAGTCTTTTGGGACCAACTAAGAATGAGGCCCCATTATGCTAGGCATTGTACAAATGCAGAGCAGATAGTCCTTGCCCCCCAAACGCTTACAGTCTAAACAGACACAGGGAAGGGGTCAGTCTCTGAATTCCAATCTGTGCCTAACGCCACCATCTCTCTCCCTCTCTCCAGGTTCTGGTCCTACGTGAGCTGGCGATCAGCGTGCCCACCTTCTTCTTCCAGCAGGTGCAGCCGTTCTTCGATAACATCTTTGTTGCTGTGTGGGATCCCAAGCAGGCCATCCGAGAGGGAGCCGTGTCTGCCTTACGAGCCTGCCTTATCCTCACCACCCAGCGGGAGCCAAAAGAGATGCAGAAGCCACAGTGGTACAGAGTAAGGAAATAATCCCTTAATCTTGGAACAGCTTTCCTCCAGAGTTCAGAAAAGCTTCAGCGTCCACACCAAAAGCCAAGAGACTGATCCCCATATGTCAGTAGGTGTTGGCCTCTCTCAATCAGGATTGAAAATGGTTTGGCCTCTAGAGCATGCTGAACCAAACTGTTTACACTACCCTCTACAAAAGCATGTGAGACACTCCATTCCACCAGGGATCTACTGTACTTTCTGTAACTTGTTGCCAACAGTAGAACAGAATGCTCAGTAGTTAGGACACATGCAGATTTTCTAGGTTCTGCTACCTCAAAGTATCTTCAGCATCAGTGATCAAAGAGCCCGTCAGCAATGGCAAGGTTACAGCACTGCAGCCAGGGGTTGTACTTATTTGACAGTGTGGAGTTCTAAATCCACATGGGAGGCTTGAACAATGCGATCAAACTACTTTGACACAGTGAGACCTGAGCACACGTTATACTGGCAACATGACCAGGGTGCTAAGTACTGAAAGGCCTCAACACACATTTCACATAATCCCCATGTGCACTGTGGTAATGGTGTGCTCTTAGGAGAGGATGGAAGATGCAGGTCTCCTTGTCCACTCCTTCTGTTGAAAACAGGTTGGTTGCCAGAGTAGACTGGGTCAGAACTATCCAGCGCTCCATTCTAGTGTCGATCAGCTGAGGTTTTAGCCGTTCCTGGGACTTATGGGCTCCCAGTAACTACTGACTTGCTGTATTCCCTTGTTCTACATTGGTGGGGGACTTGGTCTCTGTTAAGGCTGCTATTATCTATCTTCAGCACACATACGAAGAGGCAGAGAGAGGTTTTGATGAGACTTTGGCCAAGGAGAAGGGTATGAATCGTGACGACCGAATCCATGGTGCCTTACTGATCCTCAATGAATTAGTGAGAATCAGCAGCATGGAGGGCGAGGTGAGTAACTTGTCAAGATGGCAACCAGTCTGGTGCTATGGTTGGCCGAACGGAGGTGTCTCCTCATTCAGTTTAATAAAGTGGGGCAGATGCAACTAATCCAGTTGGGTTGGAAATGGGTTGATTGAGCTGGAGAAGTTCACAAGCAACTGGGGTCTAGGGCATTTCATTGTCACAAACACAGTGGCAAAGTGAAGGGAATTAGTCGAACAGTAACAAATGTTTAGGGACAGGAGGGTTCATTCATGATGGAAAGTGACATTAAATAGCTTTAAGAGACAACTGGATGTGTGGGGCAGCAAGTACAGATATTTGTGGGATATAAGCACAAAGGAAAGAGAGGAATTGTGCAGGGTGTTATAGGAGGGTATAGCCAGAGAAAGTGGGAACACTTCCTGGCAGTAAATTAAATGAGAGGTTGGGCAGTCTCCCAAGGGAAAAGAGAGGGTGAAAACCCAATTGCTTGGGACTTTTAAAATTAGATTAGAAAAAGCACTAGAGAATGTCCTTCAGGGAACAATTCTGCCTCTGTCCCTTGGGATGGACAAGGTGCGTGAATAGGTCTCTCTCCCTCTTTAGTTTCAATTAGTCCTCCACAATCTTTTCCCAGTTGTAGCTTCAAACCTTTCTTGCGTTATGCTGTGCCCTGTGACCGTATGTGGTAGGACAGATACCTCACTATCTGTTCTATGTGTGTGCTATAGGGTGGTCGCCTGATAGGTTCTAACCTTATATGGAGTGTTTAATTTAAGCAGTAACTTGGCACCAATTAAATTTGAAATGAAGGTGTTTTTGTAGGGACTGGTGGGTTCATAGGAAGTGGTTGAATGTGTTGGAAGTGAGGGTCAGGTTAGTGCCCAGTACTGTTTAATCGTGTGAAACTCAGCACACTCCTGCTAGACTGTGAATTCACAGAATTACAGAACTGTAGGGCTAGAAGGGACCTCGAGACATCATCTAGGCTATCCCCACCACTTCCAACCCTGCATCCACTGTCTTCTCAACCAAAGGGAACAGCATTTCCCACCAGAGTTAGGGCCACTGCCATACCTAGCCTGCCTTGTTCAGTGACTTTCACTGCGTGACCCTGATTCTTTCCCACTCTGAAGCCAAAAAGAGAATTCTTTGCCCGTGCTGCGTCACTGCTGGCCACTTGGCAGGAAAATCTATTGCATGGAAGGTCCCTGGATGTCACGTCTGGTTTGCAGTTCAGTCCGTGCTAGACAGCCCCCTTGGTGTGGGGTCCATGAGTTTGTTAGTTGTGTGTGTCCTCTTCTGTTTAACTGCCTTTGAAAGTGTTTTTTTTCTGTGCCCAGCGCCTTAGAGAGGAGATGGAGGAGATCACGCAGCAGCAGATGGTGCACGACAAATACTGCAAAGACCTGCTGGGCTTCGGTACAAAGCCTCGGCACATCACCCCTTTCACCAGCTTCCAGTCTGTACAGCCCCCACAGTCGAACGCCTTGGTGGGGCTCCTGGGGTACAGCCCCCATCAAGGAATCATGGGGTTTGGAGCCTCGCCTGTCCCAGCAAAGTCAACGTTGGTTGAGAGTCGATGTTGTCGGGATCTGATGGAGGAGAAGTTTGATCAGGTGAGCTGTGGGCTTTTCTCTAGCGGCCTCCCCAAATCCCCTGCAGAGAGGCCAGACTCTTAGTGTGACTTCCTTCCATTCCCTTTGCTGGGAGGCAATATGGCCCAATAGTTGGTTCATGGTCACAACCCATTAACTATATTCCTGGCTCTGATGCTGGTTTCCTGTGTGTCCTGGAGTGATCTACTTAACTTCTCTGTGCCTCAGTGTAGCCCTCTGTGGCACAGGTATAATTATAACCCTTCCTGAGGAGTGATGCAGCAGAATGACAGTGGAAAACCTTGCGATCTCCACATGGCAAGGATGACAGGGCACCCTTTAAAGCCCAACCCCTCTGGTTTCAGGTGTGCCTCTGGGTTTTGAAGTGCAGAACCAGCAAGAACTCTTTGATCCAGATGACAATCCTCAATTTACTGCCACGGCTGGCTGCTTTCCGGCCTTCTGCCTTCACAGGTGAGGGGTCTTGCAGCTGGGCTTTAGCTGGGGGTGCAGCTGAAGGTGAGTTGGGGAGGTTCTAGCTCACGTGGTCCCGTTGGCCTATGTACAGGTAATGCAGCAGCAGAAATCCTGGTGTTTGGCATTGTACAGACAGGCACTTTGATTCCTACTTTAAGTAGTGAGAGTTACTGTCCTCTGGATAGTAGTCCTTGACATCCGGTGGGAGCTTGCTGCTTTGTAAAGCTGGCAGAGTGAAAGCCCTTGCCTGGACTCCATGTTGAGGGCCTTAATCAAAACAGTACCTCATTTTCATGCACCCTCAGCATGCCATGTTCCGTGCTGATCTGTACCCTCTTCCTCCCTTCACTTATATCCCAGTCACCAGCCACGTCCAATCTGGATTTCCCGTCTGTGGATGACAGAAAATCCCAGCTGGCCTTTCAAAAGTTGAATCACTCAAAGTGCTGAGAACAACCAAAGTAGTTGGAGTTGGAGGAGCACTGTCAATATGGCTCTAACTGGACTTACCTTAAAGCTTTATTAGTGTCTCTCCTCACCTCCAAATCCTAGTCGGTCACTGCAGTAACAAGTAATAAACTCCTTGGAATCTTGCTTACAGGAAGCGTCTTTTAATGACTATTGCCAGGTTCTCTCTTACACTGTTTCTGTAGTGGGGACCGTATGAAAGGGACGACTGAGCTTTTAGCCACACAGGCCACTAGGAATTTGGTTTCTCATAATCTCAAAGTTTGCTTCCCTCTATGAGGCCAAATGAACTCATTGATTGTCTTGTTCTGCTCCTGTGATCAGCTGATCAATACCTTCCGGACACAATGAACCACATCCTGAGCTGTGTGAAGAAGGAGAAGGAACGAACAGCAGCCTTCCAAGCCTTGGGATTGCTTTCTGTGGCCGTGAGGTCTGAGTTCCAGGCCTACTTGTCCAAGGTCCTTGAAATCATCAAAGCAGCACTCCCACCAAAAGATTTTGCCCACAAGTGAGTGTGTGAAGGTTAGAGAGGATCTTGGATAGACACCTGCTGATCATGCAATTTTGGGTGTGACAGCTTATTAAACTGATAGGTGTTCCCATGAGACTTTGATAAGTGAGAGGGTTGAAGAGATAAGCAGGATTGCACTCTGAGATAAATAGCTCTTATGGTGTCTGTTTTCAGGAGGCAGAAGTCCATGCAGGTGGATGCTACAGTCTTCACCTGCATCAGCATGCTGGCACGAGCTATGGGACCCTGCATCCAGCAGGACATCAAAGAGCTTCTGGAACCCATGTTGGCCGTGGGACTGAGGTAGATATAAGATATGTTAGGGAGTTTTTCCATTAGCCACTGGGTGGCATTGTTGGCCATGAGCAACAGTGATCACTGTATGTATAAAAGTGAGTTATGAAACTCCAGCAGGCAGATTTCTTAATCAGCCTCAGAGAAAAGCCTGTCAAATGCTTTCCCTTAGCAAACACTATATTGTTGTCTGCCTTCCTGAGTTGCAGGAAATAGTTCCCTGAGTGTCCTGCTTTAGGGAAATTCCTAAGACATTCCACCCATGCCATTGAGAAGCCAAATATCAGGATGAAAATAACACTGGGGTGTTACTAATTTAATTCTTTTTGAGATAAGGGGTGAGAACTAATCTTTAGATCCAAGGAGCCAAAAAAACAACTTCTTATGGAGTATAAATACGCCAGAAGCTATTCCCTTTTCTTGAGAAGGAATCCTTCAGCTCTTGGGATGGCAGCTGGGGTGAGGGTGTGCATTCGAGTCAGCTAATTCGCACACTCCCCTCAAAAGTGAAACATACCAGAAAAGACACGATTTTCAAACACGGGTAATTTTATCCCGTGACCAAATCCAGCCATGGTTACACTTAGGTGTGTAAAATGGATATACGTGTCTTTCTGCTGCTCTGGTTATTCAAGCTCAGCACTTACCCATGTCTGGAAGTCAGGGCCAGCATTTGAAATTCAGCATGTGCGTGCATTGCTGTGCTGAGCTTCCCATGCCATGCCTGGAGCTGCCAGCTTGACTCCTCCACCACTGTCAGTGCGTACACATCCTGCTGGGAGGAGGTTACTCCTCTGAGAAGGCAACAAGCCACGATTTGTCTTCAGTGTGAGATGTCTCTTGGGTTCTGAGAACGTGTCATCATGTAAAGAATTGCTCTATAAAATAACTAGTCCAAGCAAAGTCAAGAGCAGACTCCCCTGCTTCCCAGCACTCACACTCCTTTTAGGCAAAAACGTGGGCAAACAGGAAAACCTTGAAGGCCAACGCATTCCAGCTGTGTCAGACCCACAGGGGAAGTGAATTCGAGGTCTGACTATCCTACCTCTAGCCTTCCCCCACCTTCAGAGTTCATATCTGGGGACTCCTAACACAAGTGTCCCAGCTTATCTCCCCTCAGCCAGGATGGCGGATACAGATAAAAGCAGTCTTTCAAACAGCTAGCTCCCAGGTTGCACAGTGCTTCATAGACTAAAGTGAACTCCTGGAGGTGAATTGGTAGCCTTTGCCTACAGAGTATAGGAATGAGGCACCCAACACAGCAGGTGCTACTAAAATAAACCTGCAGCTGCATTCTGCTCTCTGTGAAACATCAGAGCAGTGTTCAAAGGTAGCCCAATGCAGAGTGCCTTGCATGACTCTCCTCTAGAGTTTCACCATGCAGATAATTCCTGGTACCGCCTAACACAACAGTGTGGGCTAGAATCCAAGCAGTTGGTTTGTTAGCTCTGGTGTTAGCACGAAGGCAGCTGTGCTGCGATAGTTGGTGTTGCTGTGACATTATAAACACCCCAGGTGATGCTTTCATGGGCAAAGTTACAGTCATGAATGAGAAGCCAAAACATGAAACTATTCTTGTTCCTGTCCTAATGAGTGTCTGCCTGCTTATCACCCTCAGCCCTGCTCTGACCGCTGTGCTCTATGACTTGAGTCGCCAGATCCCCCAGCTGAAGAAGGACATCCAGGACGGACTGCTGAAAATGCTCTCTCTCGTTCTAATGCACAAACCTCTCCGGCACCCAGGCATGCCCAAGGGCCTTGCCCATCAGCTGGCCTCTCCCAGCCTCACCAACATCCCTGAGGCCAGCGACGTGGGCAGCATCACCCTCGCCCTGCGCACACTGGGCAGCTTCGAGTTCGAAGGTAAGGTGTGAAGCAAGCAGCAGAGTGGATGTGAGAGGCGTTAGGGCTCTCCCAGAAAGCGTGCATGTCAGTATTGTCGCTGCAGGCTACGGACGCTGTAATTAAGGTTGCAGAACAATATCCATGGCCTGCGTATGTTCCCACACCTGAATTCACTGCAGAGTTTTGGGAGTCTTCTGGAAAGCGTCACCTGTTGAGGGTGCACAGTAACAAAAATATGTATATACTGTAATTAGAATTACAAACCAGAAATGGATTTAAAAGCATCTAAGGAAGGACTTGCCTTTTCCCTGGCTGGCACAGAAGAGAAGAGCTGACCTAGCTCATGCTCTGGCTGACTCCATCTACACAGCTGCTTCTGTTACAGGAGGAGAGACTTTAAACCCAACAGTAACTGTGTCCCTCACACTCAGTCTGCAGCTCCATGTTTGTATCCCTGGAAAGTCCAATCTCTGAGGTGTAAACCTGTGTGAGAACCAATCTCTCTTTTCCCCACTCCCATCCAGGCCATTCTCTGACCCAGTTTGTCCGGCACTGTGCGGATCACTTCCTGAACAGTGAGCACAAGGAGATCCGGATGGAGGCGGCCCGCACCTGCTCTCGCCTTCTCACGCCCTCCATCCACTTGATCAGTGGTCATGCCCATGTGGTCAGCCAGACTGCAGTGCAGGTGGTGGCAGACGTTCTCAGCAAACTGCTCGTGGTTGGGATAACAGACCCAGGTAATGTGTTGGGTTAGCCACTATACAGCCGTCTGAGCCTGGACAGAGGGTTGTGGTAGTGTTCAGGCTTGTTTTCTGATAACCCAGGCAATCGCTTTTTCTAAATAAAATGGATTCCAGACCTCTGAATCCATCCCCAGATTTGGGAGTATTAGCAGAGAGCAAGTGCAGAGTGATGTAACCCCAGAGATTCTCTGTTCTAGGTGGAGGCCTCAGAATTTCACTCCCGCCTCTTGCCTTGTTGTATGAGCCTGTCCCACATCACAGTCTCAATTGTTATTACTCAGGAGGGACCAGCTCCTTTTGTTGAACCTCACTCTCTTTTTCCCCTTTTACTGGGTGGATTCTGTTAATGGCTGAATGGTCACCTGAGTAGTCACCTGGGGCTTCTTTGCCCTTTCTCCATGGTGCTTCCAGTCACACTAGCTTTAGGAGCAACAGACTGTCTTGGACATGAAACCTGGGTGTCTTGTTTGGCAGCACAGAGTAATAGTGAGACACCATTGGGTAGATTCTTCAGGGGTCTCGCTCATTGGGGTCCTTGTACACATGCTCCAAGGTTTTGGCAGGATTGTTCATTAACAGTAGCTCTCCGGTGAAAGAAGGTGGTATGTAATTTAGTGTGTCTTTCAAGATTGTGTCAGAACAGCAGTTGAACATGAGCGAAGACAAGTGATCATGCTCTTGCAGACCCTGATATCCGTTACTGTGTGTTGGCCTCCTTGGATGAGAGGTTTGATGCCCATCTTGCCCAGGCAGAAAATCTGCAGGCTCTCTTTGTGGCCTTGAACGATCAGGTGTTTGAAATCCGAGAGCTGGCTATCTGCACCGTGGGCCGGCTGAGCAGCATGAACCCTGCCTTTGTCATGCCTTTCCTGCGCAAGATGTTAATACAGGTAACAGAGACAGGGAGCTAAGGATGGGGATGGAGTCCTTATTAACTGAGGTGGGGATGGTGGCATTAAAGAATTCAGACTGTCCAGCTCTAGAACAGGTGCAGTGCAGTGCCGGTCTCCCTTTCTGGAAGGCCATTTATAACCCAGCTTGATACTTCTAAGACAATGCTTTCCTAGTGAGTGTTGACATCTTCATTTTATTTATTTGCACCAGCGGCCCTCAGAATTCTATGCGGTTTGCAGTCACCAACTTCCATGTTAGGGTGGAGAGGACAGTAGTAACTTCAGGTCCCAGCATGGGCAACGCTTTTTGCCTTGAGTGGAGGGGCCTTCTGTTCGGACTGAGGTGTAGTATCGCATGCCCAAGAGTATAATCCCACAGGCTTTCCCTCCCCATTAGGGTTGGGTCTGGTTGCACTCCATTCCATTTTATGCAAATTAGCCATGGCCTCATTTGGGCACCCTTGGCTGATCCCGTGTATACAGCTTCTGAGATTGCTTTCTCATTTGACACTTGAGTTGTGAGTTGCGGAGGAGGATGGGATCAGTCTTGTTATTTTGCTTTCTTCCGTTGTTTGCTGCCTTATGTGGAAACGCTGGCTCTCCAGCCTTCGCTCTGCTTGAATGCATCTGGTTTGTCCTTTGTGCAGATCCTGACGGAGCTGGAACACAGTGGTGTTGGCAGAATAAAGGAGCAGAGCGCCAGGATGTTGGGTCACTTGGTTTCCAATGCCCCACGACTCATTCGTCCGTATATGGAGCCCATCCTTAAGGTAGGGCCTTCTTCAAATTTCTGCTGACTTTAGGTGGAGGAGATCTTTTGGCACACAAGTGTATCACACAATAACTGTGACCATGAGCGGCACCATTTTCATTACTCTGTAATGGCATAATAACCAGACCGGAGTGTGGTCCCTACTACAGTCCTGAGTGTGTGCAGCTGCTTGATCTGGATAGACATTGGATGTGCAGAAACCCGAAAGGTGTAATAGAAATATGTTGTAAATCTTTGAAACATACGTTGGCACCGATGAGCATCTGTTAAGGGCTTTGTCTCACTGGCATTTCCAGTGCAGGAGTCAGGGAAGAGATTGCTCAGTGCAGGGCAGGGGGGAGAAATTTCTCAGAGGAGTCTAACTTTTTGTATGTCATCAAACAGGCATTGATTGTGAAACTGAAAGATCCTGACCCAGATCCAAATCCAGGGGTGATTAATAATGTCTTGGCCACCATAGGGGAGCTGGCACAGGTAAGGGTATTGCAGCTTTATGTGGAGGCATTATCATTGCTGCCTAATCCTGTAACAGTTCTAGATGAGAGCCCTTCCTTCCTCTGTCTACAGGTCAGTGGGCTGGAGATGAGGAAGTGGGTGGATGAGCTCTTCATCATAATCATGGACATGCTCCAGGACTCCTCCTTGCTGGCGAAAAGACAGGTGCGTATATGACACCTGCCCTAAGCCATGCTGTCCTCTGTGACCAGAAGCATACAGTAAAATGTCAGTGCGCGCAATGAGAGCTACTAAAAACCGTTCGCTCAGAATGTCAGTCTCTCATGGAGCGCCGAGTCTGTTCTTGATGGAAATTGTAGTGCCACTCTGTCTTGTGACCAGGGTGTTCTGCCCCATGGCTGGAGAACCCAGCGTAGGCCAGTAGTTTTTGTGGAAGACACTGGCATCAGGCTCAGTGCTGCAGAGACGTTTCCAACACTGACTGAAGGAGATGGAGAAAAACGTCATATCTCCAAGTGGTGTGGTGTGTGTTGTATAAGTCTGAGGTTTGTAGGTTGCCAGGTGTTAATTGACTTTTCACCTTCCCTTAACAAAGAGACCCTGTTTGTGGAGGCTTCCAGTGTCAAGGCCTATGGAAGGCAATCAGAAGTTGAGATGTTTTAAAAGAAGAAAAATGACTCTGGTGTGACAGGACAACTAGTAACTTGCTGCTTGGCCTGGTCATAACTAACCATTTGGGGCTATATTTGTTCCAGGTGGCTCTGTGGACGCTGGGACAACTGGTGGCCAGCACGGGTTATGTGGTGGAGCCGTACAGGAAATACCCAACCTTGCTGGATGTGCTGCTGAATTTCTTGAAGACCGAGCAGAACCAGGGCACTCGGAGAGAGGTAGGAACTCAAAGCTCACTTCCCAGTGGCAGCTTCTTCTGCATACTTGCATGAGAAGGCGAGGTCAGTCATGCTAACTTTCTGAACGAACGACTGATTTGTTGTTGGGGTTGATTGAGGAATAGTTTGGCATAATGGGCAGGACTCTAAAGGGGCTGTGAATGGAAGCTAGTTAAGTTGCTCACTTCAGTGGATGGGAAGAATCAGTACACTCTATTTGGAATATGATGGGACTGTCTCTCCCACCACCCGATCTTCTTCCCCTTCCCTCCTCCAGCTACGCAGAGCCCTGGGTTCAGGCTTCATTTAATGTTTTGATCTTAGCATGGGTGATATGCCTTGACATGCCTTCTCTTTTTTGATTTTTCTCCCTTGCTAGGCTATCCGTGTGCTGGGACTGTTGGGGGCTTTGGACCCTTACAAGCACAAAGTGAATATTGGCATGATTGACCAGTCACGAGACGCTTCGGCTGTCAGCCTGTCGGAGTCTAAATCCAGCCAGGATTCTTGTAAGCAGAGGGAGACTGGGGAAAGAGAGTGCACCCTGCACTGTTTAGTTTGAAAGGGGCCTTGGTTTTTACATCCCGCACAGGAACTAAAGATGAAAATGACGTAATACAGCATCTTGGTGGTTTCCTCAGTCAGTACTGAGAGGTGGGCTAGATGGATACTAACCAATAGTGTTTCCCAAAAACTCCATGGGCTTTACACATAACCAGGATTTTCACTCAAAAATGAAATGACTTAAGCTACGAAAAGGCAGCATTATCTGTAGCCAGGGCATAGGACATAGTGTCAAGAGACCTTAGTTTTTTCCACAGCTCTGCCTTTGAGACTTCAGGTGAGTCACATCTCAATACCTCTTTCATCATTTGTTAAAAAAGAGCTAATGATACTGACCTGCATTTGTGACATGCGTAGAGATCTATGGATGGAAAGCACACAGTATTAGCATTAGTATGCATGAAACAGAAAATACTTTGAGGGTTCCATGCCAAGCTCCTTTTTTTAACTGTTGTTGATACTAGAGGGTTCCTGTTGACTAGAATTAGAGGTGAAAGTCAAATTCACCTGTCACATATCTCCCTGCCAATTTTTGAGGTTTTACAATTGCACCTTCCTGTCTTATAAAATGTCTTTCTCTTCCCTGTTGCTGTGTGAAAGGCTAACGGAAATGGGAGACTGCCTATATAGGGGAAATCTGAATACACATGATGTGGTCAAATGTGCAATAAAATGACCAATAGAGAAAAATCTCCTCTAATTTTTTATCTGTAATGATCTTGGGTGCTACTTGCAGCAATAGTCCATAAATTTCAGGCAAATGTGTGGGGAATTGTTTAAGCTGATGGTGTCCCCTTAAAAATGTTACATTTAGTTGACAGGGTTTACCTAGGACTGCTTGTCTACAAGGTCACAGCACCACTCCCCGAGAACTGTTTGACTCCTTTGAAAGTTCTCCCCGTTCCCCTTCTCTCCTTTTCATGGGAATGCGGAATACAGTGGTTTTATTCTGAGAATGAAGATCAACCAGAAAGACTTTTTAAACAATTACCAGCTTAAACCTAGTTTTTCTCTCTCAAAGTACCTTCTAACCTGTTCCATTACGTATTCTTGCACTAGAATGAGCTTTGTTTCAGGAGCACAGGCTTTACTGTCCATTGCACAGTTCAGTGCTTTAGGCCTTTATTTCTGTAACTCCCTGGGGGTGCATGGTGTCTGACAGACAAATTACACAGCCCTCTGCCCTGCGGAGCTTGCAATCAAAGTAAAACGCTGAAACCATCTAACCAAAACACTTTCCAAGTAGGTGTCCATGGAGTATGTCAAACTCCTACAACTGAGGATATCAGTAGTTTTACCCCCTTACTTTTATCATTGAATTTTGGTGCTAACGTAAGTAGAAGTTCATGTGGTTGCTTCAGCACAAAGTTCTGCCCACGTCCCTCGCTCCCTGTCTGCAGTTACCCATGTTGTGTACCCATTTCCTGAACAGAGAGCAATTATCCTGAATTGCTTGGCGATGGTGCGGGGACATAGACAGGCAGCTGTTTGCCAGGTGTTTGCTTAAATGAAACCATCAAACTGGCGTCACAGTACTTTGGTTTTAGTAGGAATTTTTATTGGCACTTTCAACTGTTACAATAAAAAATATAATACCAGATGGAGCGTGATAAACTGTCCCTGAATTCAAATAGATTTCTAAGCACTTTCAATATAGCATCTTGTAAGGCAGTAAAAAGCTCCCTGGGTTCAGCTGTGAAACTGATTTGTTAATTTCACTATAAACAAAATAAGAGAACAGAACAAAAATAAGTAGCCAGATTATGAGCATCTCCAGATGTGAAATTCACTATAACTGACTTTACATTAAGTTACAGGTAAAAAATAAACACCCGGGATGGAAATAGTTCTATTGACATGTCCACTCAGCCATTGGCAAGGTTTTCTTTTATGAAATCCAAAGAATTCAGTGGTGCTCTGCTGGATTTCCACTAGTGTGAATGAAGTCTAGGTATGGAATAAAAAATACCATTTAAATTCGTTTCCAAATACTAATACAAACAGAGAGGGATGAGAGTGCAAACGGAATGTGGTTTCTTTGTAGTAGAGCGATATATGGTGATACAGACGTTTGAGTAAATTTTCAAAAGGCCCTTAGGGTTTGTCTACACTTGGAAATTTACCAGAGTACTTATTCCAGAGTAACTCTGTGTGGATACGCTCATATTCCAGAATAGTTATCTTGGTAAATTTCCAAGTGTAGACAAGTCCCAAATGACTTATGAGCCTAAATCCCTCTGAATGTTAATGCCACATTTGAAAATGGGACTGAGGCACTTGAGAAAATTTTACCCGATAGCTACAAATTAGCATACTGCTTACCATATTTTAAATACCTGATTAGATGGGAAAAGAAGGAAGGGAATGTTTCATCTTTAAAGAGAGAGAGGAAGAGGCAATCAATCAAATGTAGCTTATTCCCAGGAGAGGTTTGTATTGCAGAATATTATATAAATGGGATGTGAGAGCCAGTGTCTGTCATGCTCCAGCTATTTAAAAGTGATTTACAAAGTCAGACGGTCAGTCACTGCAGTGCATCCAGCCATGGAGGCAAACGTCTTAGGAGACATGTGCTAGGCTCTGGCGCACTCACACCTTTGGGCATGAGTAAGTGTGTCCCTAGGAGAGGAACGTTGGCCAAAATGGCAGAGTTGTCCCTTCATTTTTTTACAAAAGCAGAGTGGGATCATGAATTTTCCTCTTAGGTGGAACGAGCAATCAAAGGGCAAGCAGGGACGAGCAGTGGTGTAACGAGCAATCAAAGGGCAGATCGTGTTATTGTTGAGACACTAGTCTTAGCTCTTGTTGTTGTGTTGAAGAACTGCAGCTGAGAAGGATGACCAGTAGCTAAGCCAGAACCACGAGTGTTAAAGCTGTATGGTTAGTGATAGCTTTTAGTTTTCTGGGGGCAGACTCCCCTCTCCTGCACAAAGAGCATGGGAGGGGAGCAGGAAAACTCTGCTCATTTCACCTGTTTCCCCCAAGCTCTTGTGACAGAAGAAATTTTGGAGAGAGGGGACTGTTAATCTTGGAGCTGTGCCTCTACCCAACTCCATAAATCCTGGTGACCTGACAGAATCCTGGGAATTTCTTCTGCAGTGAGCCAAGTCGGTGTTGCTATACCGTTCTGTCTTCCTCAGTAGCACGTCTGCAATACCATTGCCTGGGTTCCCCTCTGACTGTTTAGCAACATTACCCCATGCATGGAAGAAGTGTCCAGTCTCTGTAGGGGCCAATACTCTGGAGATCATACCTCTCCTATTCCACCTATTCCTACCCTGAAAGCTTCTGGGCTCTTTCTATAAACAGAGTCTCAGCAAAGAAGCAAGTGCAGTGGGCAGGTTGGGGCGCAATGTCTTAAAGATGCCCCTCCCCTTCTCTTATTCTTTTGGTGCAAAAATTGAGATATCCATGCAGCCAAGTTTTTTTCTGTCCTCTAAATTTAGGAATACAACTTTCAGGGTCTCAGGGCTTTGGTTTAAGTTCCCACGGACTGGTCATCTCCTCTGAGCATGTTGTTAATGTAAATTCCTCTTTTCCCCCCCATTAGCCAGCTGTGTCTGAAGTGCAGCATTGGTGTGTATTGTGTGTACACATGTAAGTGACTCTTCCTTACCTTTTCCCAGCTGATTACAGCACCAGTGAGATGTTAGTGAACATGGGAAACCTCCCTCTGGATGAGTTCTACCCTGCTGTCTCCATGGTAGCCCTGATGAGAATCTTCCGAGACCAGTCCTTGTCCCACCATCACACTATGGTCGTCCAAGCCATCACCTTTATTTTCAAATCCCTCGGGCTGAAGTGTGTGCAGTTCCTGCCCCAGGTCATGCCAACGTTTCTCAATGTAATTCGGGTTTGTGATGGTGCCATCCGAGAGGTGAGTGCTAGGAATTTGCTCCCCCTTCCCAAAACAAGAATCCATTGTAAAGAGAATGCGACTGGCTTTGGGTGCTCCTGCACTGAGTGTTGCTGCCAAGCATGCTGCGAAAGTGAGCTACCAGCTTTGCTTTCTCTCTCCTCTGGGCATTGATCAGAACATTCTCCCTCTCCATTGAAACATCTGCTACCAAACATTCCACCACCCCCCCAAAAATGGCCAGCTCTCAGTTCTGCTTCTTTCTTAAGCCATCCTGTGCAAGTCCCACAGCTTTCAGTGGCCTCTGCAGTTTTATGCCCTGCTGCACAGTGTGTCTTTACATGTTGCATGTAGCGTCTTAAACCTCTAGCAAAGCGGTGTGCTTTCATCCTCCTGTGCAGGGAATTTGACTTGCTGCAGTCAGTTGACATTCACAGCTGAGTGGACAGTGATTCCACAGCACCTCACTTCTTTCTCATTTAACTAGCAATTTTCACTTAAATGTAAAATTGAATCAGAAGAATGGGCCTCAGCTGTATCTGACCTAAAATGGCTGGCTCCTCCTCAAGAGTGTATGTAATGGGGAACTTGCATGAGATACTGGAACTGTGTTTTACATGTGGGATGGGAGCAACAGAATTACCCCCATTCCTGCTACAGAACCACAGTCACCACTGGCAGTCCTCTACCAGACTGAATTACTGCTCAGATTGGAATGAAAAACCCTAGCGCTCTGGGGTTGCCGAGTGCCTAGACATGACTGACCTAACTTGCTTGAAAGCTCTGCAGTTTTGCACACTCTCTTTAAAAATTTTCAGGTAAAAGAAGATGGTGAAAGTGTACTGGGGAGAAGAGCTGAGGTGGGTACAAAGCACAAACAAGGCAGTTCCCTGCACTGTATGTAAACATCCTCTTGCAACTCTACAACACCTCTGGGTTATTTTTCAGTAAACATGTATGTGTTGCCCTAGCCAAAGAGGCTGGTTTTTATCCCTTGTCCACTTACCTGATTTTCATTAAACCCCATAATCTGTTCTTCTGAGCTCCACTTGTGATTTGGAGCACATTGACCTGTATTTGCTACGAACACCAATTACAATCTACGCCACAAGTTTTACGTTGTGAAACGTAATAGAAAATGATACAAATGTTATTGGTTTTTTTGTTTTGGTTTTAAATAAGCATTTGTGGACCAGGGGTGCTCACCCAAATTGTTACGTTATTTCACACCAAACTCAAAAGTAAAATCGTTACAGTGGATAGTTGCGCATGATTTTGTTTTGCTTGATCAAAGTGAATTATGAACCAGACACAGCAAATGTACCGTAGAATGGTCTAGGTCACAATACTCCCAGGATACAATTAGCCATCTTTCTAATGAACTGTTAACCTGGCAAGTACTACAATCTGTCCTGTAATATTCCACCAATATGCCTCTGTGGGGAGAGGGAGAGAATATAGAGCAAAGTATCTTAAAATGTGGGTGAGTTTGGCCAGTAGTCAGGGGCAAGAGATTGGGGCTACATTTTCAGAAGCAGCCTCCAGATCTGAATGTATGAAGCGATGTGATATTTCAGACTCTGGGTTCAGACTTGTGAGTCTGTTGTTTAAACACCTAATCAATTTGCGTGCGTAGAATCCCTTTGGTGCATGCGTATCCAAAGTTTTAAATACTCACAGCAGTGGATAAAAATACCAACTCTGGGTTGAGGCTGAGAGAGAGAATTTGGCCCCAGACTTCCAGCATTCATAGATGTGCATGTTGTTTAGTTTTTAAAGGTGCTTGCGATTAGCCTTTGAAATCAGATTTGCCCTGATTTGCGAGGGCATTTGGACAGCAGCATTGAGCACTTATCTGTCTCTTCCTTTCAGTTCCTGTTCCAGCAGCTAGGAATGTTGGTGTCTTTTGTGAGGAGCCATATTCGACCCTATATGGATGAAATTGTCACCCTTATGAGAGTGAGTACAACCCTTAGCCTGAACCCCAGTATCCTGGAAGGTGGTTAATTCTGCTTTCCTTTATTGAGCAGGTGGGGTCATTCTTGAGGGAATATCACAGTCACAATGTACCTATCCACCTAGAAAGAGAGATCGGGGAGATTAACGAACCTTTGCAGCTGTGAAAGGCAGGGAAATTATTAATGAATGGAGAAAAATATTGATTAATAAAATCTCACTTAATATTACAATAATAGTTTCTTCTTCTAATCCAGCCTCAGAGGTGTTACTCCAGTGGAGGGTACGTGCCATCCTCTTCTTTGGTAGGATTGAGCCTGGGCTTTGCCAACTACTGCTGAACAGTGTGGGATGGAAGCTGGAGCATTGTGATTGTAACCAATGATTCGCCTGTTGCCCTAAAGCTGGTGTAATAAGCAGTGTTAAATAGGTGGCTTGGGTGTTTTGTTTTTTATTAAGTTGCTTAAATCAGGGGGTTGCCTAATGGAGGAGAAATTCTCTCTGCAAGTTTCACTGTATCTAGCATTAGCCTTATGCTGTCTCCTGGTCCCGTACTGAATGCAGCTCAGCTATAGAGAACCTTTTTTATCTTTCTCCTCCAGGACTTCTGGGTCATGAACAATTCTATACAGAGCACAATTATCCTACTTATTGAGCAAATTGTGGTGGCTCTTGGGGGCGAGTTCAAGCTCTATCTGCCTCAGCTCATTCCTCACATGTTGCGGGTCTTCATGCATGACAGTAGCCCAGGACGCAACGTCTCTGTCAAGGTGAGTGATCCAGCCTGTGAGGTGACATGTTGGGTACTGCCTGTCCAGGAGCATAGTCCCATGGGCACCACGTCTGGCTACACTGAAGCAGGAGGGGTGGAATAGCCCTACTGCAGTAATAGCATGGGATAAAGTGGTTCAGTCAATGCTCAGGTGAATGCTCTGTGCCAGAGCAGCTTCTAACTGGAGATAGGGTTACTTTAAAATGTTGCTGTTTCATGACTTTATTAAGCTGGGTGGTATTGGATCATCTTTCCCTCCAGCTGTTGAATGCGATCCAGCTGTTTGGAGCTAACTTGGATGACTACCTGCATTTGTTACTACCTCCCATTGTAAAGCTGTTTGATGCCCCAGACGTCCCACTGGTGGCTCGCAAGTAAGTATCTGCCAACTCTGTCCTCTCTCCTCCACTCTGCCTCCATTCATCTGTGTTCCTCAGTAGCTGCTGTGGTCCTACATGGCACAGATTGCTGATTCGTCCCTCTACAGGCTAGGTTTTCGATAATCAGATGCACGTAGTACTTGTTACTTTATTTAGTTGACTGCCTCAGTGCTAGTGCTCTGTTTCTCAGATGCACTGATAAATCCTAGCTTTCACCTGCCATTGTCTAAGTCGTTGCCATATTCAAGCAGTCTTGCAAGTGTTGTCACCAAAAGCTCACTAAACTGCCATGTCTATTTCTATTGTTGCTGATGGCTGAGACATATGTACATAGATCAGTTGTATCTTTATAATCAGCCTTCTCCTCCTATCCTGTGCCATCAATGAAACAGTCCTCCCCTCTTTCTGCTCTGGTTTCAGAGCTGCTTTGGAGACTGTGGACCGCCTGACAGAATCCCTGGATTTCACTGATTATGCTTCACGGATTATTCACCCCATCGTGCGGACCCTAGATCTAAGCCCTGAGCTACGGCCAACTGCCATGGATACATTGTCCTCTCTGGTCTTCCAGCTAGGGAAGAAGGTAATTTCCTTTTTAAGTGTGACAGCTCCCAGAGAGGAGGGAATTTCTTTCATGGCTTTAAAATGGGAGAGTTTAACATGTAGTCAACCTCGATTTTAGAGAGACAATGCCCAGTTTTGCAGTCTTTCCAGTCAACAATTGTGTATTGCGGTGGGTTTGCCCCTTACAGTGTCTCCCCTTCCTGCCCCACCAATAGCTTTTGGTAGCATGTGTTTTTCAAATCAAGCTCTTTCAGATTCTGCTTCTAGCTGCTCAATGAATTGAAGATGAAATCAGTGGGTATATTTTAGTCTTGGTGAGACTGACTAACTGGCTTTTGACTCCTTCTCCCATATAGTACCAGATTTTTATCCCAATGGTGAACAAGGTCCTGGTGCGTCATCGAATAAATCACCAGCGGTATGATGTTCTCATCTGCAGGATTGTGAAGGTGAGCTGGCTTGTATGAATGCAGCCATGTGTTGAGCTGGCTTGTGTGTAGAGTTGGATTCAGGTGGGTTCTGTACTGAAGCTACTGCAGCAGAAGACACCGTATAGGCTTCTCGCTGTTGCATGCAGAGTAACTGTTTCCATGTTCTGTATAGCAGACATAATACAGTTGGGTATTTTGAGACTGAAACTGGAAAACTTATCTGCCGTGTAAAACTTGGGCTCCCCATAGAAAAGTCTCTGAAATGTCTAGGAGGGATCTACCATAGTAGTTGGTGTCTTTCCTTCTCTCTCATGTATCTTCTTCATCATTTCCACCCTAGGACCAAGGAAGGATTCTCCCGCCCAATCCCAGTTTACTACAGTAGGTCCCATGGTTCATAAGCCAGGAACTGCTCCATATTTCTCAACATAATTCCATTATTATGTCCTCTTCTGTCACTAGCACAATGTCTTTCTGCAGCTCTCACTGAGACAACTGGAAGACAGTGGGAAAAGAGGCTGGGTTTGTGGTGTATTATTTCACAACGATATGACTGAGTTTAGCTTCTCCACCCTCGAGTGTTGGGAGCCAAGATTTCTTGGCAGCTAGTGCTTATGGGATTGGGATGACCTGAGCTTACAGATGCCGAAGATATAATATTTTATTCTGAAAGATCATCCCCCTACCCCAAATGTAGCTTAACAGTTGGGAACTTCTTGAGTTTCCTTTCACGCAGACTGGTAGCCTTGAGCAGAAAGTGGGAGGGGAGAGATGGAGAGGGAAGGACTGTGCACATTAAAGGAGGTCTTAATAGTGGCACACCTGGCCTTCATTCTGAGCCATTGATTGCAGGGCTACACCCTTGCTGATGAAGAGGAGGATCCCCTGATTTATCAGCACCGAATGCTGAGAAGCAGCCAGGGAGAGATGCTGACCAGTGGCCCTGTGGAAACAGGGCCTATGAAGAAATTACACGTCAGCACCATCAATCTGCAGAAGGTAAGTTATGGATTTCCCACAGTAGCTTGCTGCAGAAGGTCGGGGGCTGTCGGTTCCTTGATCAAAGAGTTATGTCTGGAGCATCTGAACATTTTCAGGGCTCTCTTCCATTGCCAGCTGTCAGCCACAAGAGTAGACTTGTCTGGTGTCAGGGGGCTTCCTTTAGAAGTCTAAGCTTATAAGCAACTTTGAGGTTCTCTCTTGGTTTTAGAGGATGTCTTGCGAGCAGTTCAGATGCTGGATTGAAAGGGGCCTTGTAGTAATACTAAGGGCTCTTTCCCTGTCTCTGAAGTGTTCACAAGACTCCTTGATTCTAAGGAGTGAGCCTTGGAATGGTCTACCATTTACTTCTGGATTTAACTACTTCAGCTCCATTGTAATGTTTTTTTCTACCCTCACTGTCCTTCAGAATAGCCCATTATTAAAGGCAACTGTGTAAAGTGCTCTCTGTTCCATGTTAGAGTTAGTCTTGTTCAAATGAACTCCCTGTGGTGATTTCCAGTTCTGTGCATGGACGCGTGTCTAGGTATTTGTACATGTGAGACTATTTAGACCAAAGATAAATAGTGACTGGTTCAGAGGGAAATAGCAGGAAAGTATTGGCCAAGAATGACAATAATGACTTTGATATGTAGCCCTTTGCTTAAAGCAGTAAGTGCAATGAAGGAACTGGGTTTTACTTACGACAAGTTCCTGGCTACCGCTCCACTAATCGTCGTGTTTATCCTTGGCACCTCTTCCCAACAGGAGGCATTGGAGCACTTTGGCCAGCCTCTGGGTGTTTGCACTGGGTGTTCTCCAGCTGCTCTTAGGAGGGCAATAGCACAATTATGATTGGTCACGTGAGCAGTGTTTGATCATGAGGCTAGATTCAAAAGGGTGTATTTGTGGCACTCCCTCTCCTCAGCAGGATGAGGGGCTAAGCTGACCCTGCTGTTCTAATTCTAGACACACGCTAGTAGGTATTTCAGAGCTGATGCTTCACATTGACATGTGACATTGGGTGTGTTTTGCAAAGGAGAGAGAATGGCTGCAGGTCTTGCTTGTTAAACATTTATCATGAGCGATGGGAACATGCTTTGGGTGGGTTGCTTAGAAGTGAGGCTGGATTGTTGCAAATGGCCCTGTGGAAGGAGAATCCCAGCAGGGAATGGAAGAACAGATCGTACCAGATGAGATGTAGAGCTATGGAGTAGAAACCTCTCTTGCTGAAGCCTCTTATCCTCTACTTCGGGCTCACGTCCTGGCACCGCACTCAGCAGCTGAGCTGTCTTGCTTTGTGTTTCAGGCCTGGGGAGCAGCAAGAAGAGTCTCCAAAGATGACTGGTTGGAATGGCTGCGGCGATTGAGCTTGGAGTTACTGAAAGATTCCTCTTCGCCATCCCTGCGCTCTTGCTGGGCCTTGGCTCAGGCCTATAACCCTATGGCCAGGTACAGTCATTCTGTATTTCCTGCCTCTCCTTAATATGCTTGCAGCAGCAGGCACAAGCCAAATAAATGGTGAGGGAATGGAAACTCACATAAAAGCGGCTGAATTTTACATAGAATTGCCTATTGCTGGGGGAAGGGGAATAAAATGGTTGGCATTCCTGACTGGCAGCTCCTCAAGGGGCGATCTTGAGTGGGAGGAGAATTTTCAATATGATTCTGCCTGCTGCTCTTTCCAGAATAATAGAAGGAAAATAAAAGTGAAGCTGGAAAAACAGGAAAGTAGAAAATAGTTTGTAGAGCCCAACATCTCAGGTAAGGTGGAATAAACTGCTGTGATTTAATAGCATTGTAACCAGTAGGTCTAGGGCGACTTGGTTTTCGTGAGCAGCCGCCCGTTCGTCTCTTCCCTGTGGCACATAATTGTCACTTCACTGGGCGGGAACCTGATACTGTTGTCACAAGAGTGCCACTCGTTTCTAGTTTTGCTTTTGTGATAGAAGTGAATCGTAGCACGCATGTAATGGAAAGGCTGATAGCATGGCAAAAGTTTGGGGCTTGCTGTGTGGGCAAATGTTGTGCAAGTGTCCTTTACAGCTCTGCAAATGCATCTCAGGTCTGTCCTTTTGTATTTCCCTGCTATTCTAGCCCCACTCCCAGAGTGCCCCCATCTTCCCCCCCACCCCATGTGCACACAGAGCTCTGCCCGTGCACTTAATCCTCCCTGCAGCAACCCCTGCTATGCCCCAGTTCCATTCTGTAGTGAGCACAGCCTATGGGATAACTTCGTGATGTCAATACATGTCCAGTAAAAATACTAAGGGACATTCTCCCTGCCTCACTAGTTCAGGCTGGAGCCCAGATACAGTATTCAGAGCAGAAAGGATAGACACACCCCTGCTATTCCAGTCCACTATAATCATATTGCTTTAAAAGATTTTATTTTTTAAATTTAATCTTGTTGGGTATTTTGTGCTGAAGAAATAAACACAAGAATTTCTCATTCCTGTGCATACCAGCATGAATTGCAGGACTCTGCACAGAAGGAAAATAAAGTGTTTCAAAGCCAGTGCTTAAGCCATTAAGATCTCTTGTGGTTCTGAGGTCTAAGCATAGTGTTTGGAATAACAAGACTCCTTGCAACCACATGTTTTAATCCTGGCTGCATTTATTCAGCCCTTTGTCCCACTCAGGTAGGTAAAGTAAATTCTCTGCAACTTGTGTGTGAGCCTCTTGAGTTAGATCTTCAAGGCAGAGGTTCTGTGTCAAACATCCTGTCATGCTTTTTCAAAGATCAGGAATCCCTCCGCTTGGCCAAAAACCTCCCACCCCTCACTGTTGTGCAGCAGGCTGCGTAGTAGCTGGCTGCCAGGTTACTGTCCTCCACCCCCAGTGATAACTGCAATGACTTTTCTACATGTGGTTCGTAAAGCAGGTTGGAAACCTTTGTGCTGAAAGGCACTGTGTAAATGTAAGGTAATATTTAATATAGATAATACCAGGAATTTCAAGATAAACTTATTTATATTTATTTTATATCCTATTTTCTCTGCATTAAAAATGAATAAAGCAGCTAATTGTGGGAAGGGTACTAAGACAGTGAAAGCACGAGCCTCCCCAGTTATGCATTTTAGTCTTTTATTTAAGGTTTAATATGTTCTTGTAGTGTGTCCCCACATAACCGCACTTAGAATCAACTACAGAAAGAAGGCTGAGGTTGCATTTGTCAGTGCTTTAATCATCTGTTCTCTTGTGAGTCTGGTTTCTGATTTCTAGTACCTCAGCAAGATTCTTCTAGCTGTTAAGCTTCATAATGATCCAAGAAATACTTTGGTTCTCTACAGAACCTCTGAAATAGTTTCAGCAGCAGGCAGAATGCTGAGGCAGCAAGTGATAAGCCTCATATTGGAGAGCCAGTTTTATGTGGAACTCTATCCTAGGATGGTGCAAAGGGTTGGTAAAACCTCTTGTTGGGCCATGGCCTGAGGCTCAATCTGCTGGACTAGAAAGGACTCCATCCTCATTTTCACTCCTCATCTAAAGACAAAAGTAAAATTACTTAAAATATTCTGGTCCACTCATAATAATAATTGTCTCCAAATATATCTCCAGAGCACATATGAGCATCCTAACTCCCTCCTGTGAAGGGAGACTGAGGAAGAGGTGACTTGTCCAAGGCCACAGAAAGAAACTGCCAGAGCTGGGATTTGAACTGAAGAGCTGTGTTCTAAGTGTTAGACTGAAATCCTGTTCCCAAATGACCTTATATTTGTACAGTATCTCTCACCCACATGGTTCTGAAGGTGCATTACAGACAGATCGCTCAGCCTATATACAGTACGGAAATCACTGAGTGTAGTACTGAAATGTCATTACATCTGGGGTGGAACAGAGTAGATATTTAGTGCCTGGCAGTACTACACAATGACTTAGGAAAGGCAGTGAAGAATTCCGTATCTATCAAACTTCAAAGGGAATCGAAAGAGGCATAGTGCAGTTATCTGTGTTTGGAATTTGGCAGGGTTAAAATCTCTTATTTAAAAAAAGCCAGGGCATCTTCAGTGACCACAAGTGGCCAGGACCTCAGTTTTGTCGTCATGTTGGCTTCCGCATAGCAGAACACAGGAGCTCAGCCCACAGCAGGAGAACAGAAGTTGGTTTTACAGTTAATGGTTAATTCCTACCTCTAATCCTGTTTTCCCTCCATCCTCAGAGATCTCTTCAATGCTGCCTTCGTTTCCTGCTGGTCTGAGCTGAATGAAGACCAACAGGATGAGCTGATCCGAAGCATTGAGTTGGCCCTCACTTCTCAGGATATTGCAGAGGTGACTCAGACCCTGCTGAACCTGGCAGAATTCATGGAGCACAGTGACAAGGTAAAAGAGAACCCCTTGTTGTGGGGCGGGGGTGGTTATCCTTACATGCTGTCCTCCTCTCCTGCACACCCACTTGATTTCTGATTCTGACCTGTTCCTCTCCAGGGTCCGTTGCCATTAAGAGATGATAATGGAATTGTCCTGTTGGGGGAACGAGCTGCCAAATGCCGTGCCTATGCTAAGGCCCTGCACTACAAAGAGCTGGAGTTTCAGAAGGGCCCTACCCCAGCTATTCTGGAGTCTCTTATCAGGTAGCGTGACTCTCATCAGTTCTGGTTGTGCCTGACTTCCATCAAATTTCTCCTGCCCGCTGTTGTCATTTACAGTAGACCCACTCCGCTCTCAGGCAGCAAAAAAAAGCCCTTTGGTGATCCAGAGTGTCAGCCGTGGGGTCTGATGTGTAGATTCACAGATTGTTTGCTTTCAAGGGGGCATTTGTAGCTTGCAGACTGTGCACACTCACACCTGTCAAGTTCATTTCTCTTTCTGTGCAGTAAAAATTCTGGTGTGAGCCAGCATCCTGGAGTTGCTTATTTCCCTCTCTCAATGAGCTGTAATCTGCTGAAGTTTTGCAGGACACAGTTACAGAAGCAGATCAGTCAGAGTCCTTTGATGTTCCCTGGTTAGGTCGAGTCCCCAGGGAGTGGCTGAATCTTAGATGAAAAGTGTTTCTGCACCTTAAAGGAAACACAGTCAGTGAACCTGAAGCTCAGCAGCTGAGCAGAAAGCTTTTGGGAAATGAACTTGGCCTTTATTTGTATCTATTGTTGTAGCTGAGTATTTCAAATTGTGCTAAATTGGTGTTTATCAGTGAGATGGCAGGAATTACTGGGTTTAAGGAAAAGGCAGGAATTATGATGTGTCTCCCCCACTCCACCTCCCCCACAACAAGGGATTTTCAACCCTTCTGATTCTGAAGGGTTTTGATCATGAAATCAAGTGCTGTTGTGCAAGTTTGCAGCCAGTCAAAGTGAAATATGCCACAGAAAAGTCTGAATTCCCACCAGTTCATCCAGGCATCACAATGGATGGTACCTTTTGTGGTCTTACTATTGTTACTTAAGTGCCAACATTAACAATTTCATTTGTGATTGTCCTACTGGAATAACCAAGCACTGCATTTTGCAGTGTGGCTGGAGTAATGTTGCTGCACCTTTGGTTTTACAGGATCATGCCCTGCAAGCCTAGCTTGTGGAGTCCATGTGTGACATCCTGTTGTTTTGTGATGATGTAAGGGTCACTCTGGGGGAACATGCCACGGCAGCGTCATCACGGTGGAAGCATCAAAATGCCGTGATGCAAAAGTTTCTCTCTAGACTAGATGTACCTGCTTTACCCAAACCTCCCATTCACTTGAAAGAAAGGCTCCACATAAATAATGTTGCTGTGTTTGCAAACAGTTAATAGAATATTCTTTATACGGGGACATGATACCTTTGCTCGTGTTTTTGAAAAGACAGATTAGGAGGAAAGTAAATGGCCATATCCATTAATGAACTGCATGGACTCCAGTAGTGTTGTGTTTGGGATGAGCACATTTTCTGTATAACTTGGCCTGGTTGTAGCCGCAAAAGACAATTCAGTATAACAAGGTAATAAATATCTTTGTAATTGACCCTCCTTGCATCTTAAAATACCATCTGCTGTTGAAATGCCTGAGGTCAAGTACAATATAAATTCCACAGATCTTGCCAAAGTTTTCTACAGACTTGCTGGTTTTGTTCATATCTCACCCAAAGCTGCTATTGTAACAGAACATGTAATACCCATACCCTGCTGAATTTTTCTTCTGCACTCTTAAGCTTGAATAATTAGAGGTACTGTTTAAACTGTTCGTTGGTGAGGAATTTTCCAGAGCACATGTTCGTTAGTGGAGGGCGGGGGGGGGGAAATCTGCCACGGCTGCATTACTTTAAAAAAACATGATTTATGACCCTTGTTCTGCTGTTTTAGAGGCAGCCAATGAAAAGGGAATTTATCAGTCACCTTTACTCTGCTGTAGTACTTGACCTTCCTGTGGTATTTTGTGTCCTACATTTAGGAAATGCTGCGGTAAAGTTAACCGAATGCGAGGCCAACACAGATGGCCTATTAAAGAGATGCGTACTCTCATGGTGAGCAGAGGACTGGGAACCAGGAGCTTTTGTTTATAGCTGACTTGGGTTGGATTTGAACTGGGGAATTAGATTATATTGAGCAAAAATATTACTAAGGCTTTTGACTCTTTGGCTGCAAAGGGCAGTTTCAGGCTGCAGCCCCAGGGGGTGTGCTCAGCTGTGCAGGGCTGCATTTCTGTTCACTGCCTGGAAAGGTTCAGAGCTGGGCTTGGCTCAGCTTTTCAAAATTCTGCTTGTCCAGCACAAATAACTTCTGTTTTTTGGATGGGCAAATAAAATATCATATCACATGGGTGGCAGAAAAGATTTTGTGTCTAGGCTAGTAAAATTTCATGAGAGCTCTGGCTAAACTATGTTAGCTTGGCAGGGCCAGGCTACCTTTGAAGTGTTGTCTTGAGAATGCACAGCTCTAGGAAGCACCTCCCTGATTTTTCTCATTTCATATCCGCCCAGACAGCAATAATTTCTAGGTAATATTGTCAAATGCTTTTATTCCCCAAGGTCCTATTAGTGTCTCATGATTGACTTATTTTTCAGTAGATTTTAGCCATTATGCCTAGGATCGGTTGTCTAATTTATAACTACCTGGCTTGCTTTATGTGCTGGAATTGGGGTGGGGTGCAATCTTTTGGCCCTCTCTGTTCTGGTTCCAGCTTTGTACTGGCTGCAGTTCGGTCGTTGCCAGCTGGCAACAAATTGTCAGCTTGAAAACTGTCAGAAATGAAACGTCTAAAATGCTAGTGACAAAACCAGAGAGGCTGCAGCTTTTATTGCTGTAGCAGGAAGGCCCGGCAATGGGCAGCCTTGACTGTCTGTGATTTCCATTCTCATAGCATGGGCACATCTCTCTCCATTAGGACTCTACAGGCTGACTCCGGAGGACTGGTACAGAGAGGCCAGATGAAGTGTTGTTCACTCTCAGGGCACACCCTCCAGAGCTGTCTGAAAGTCCTGACATGGTTAAACATGGCTTTTTTTTTTTTAAGATTGAAACTGAAGTTGCAGGGCCCTAGATAAATACAGAGGGGAGATGTCTGGAATTCCCCAAATAAGCACCACTTCTTCCCCCGTGTACCACCATGCCTGCTGTAGCACGTGTCCTGGCTCTATAACCAAAGAGGCTGGATCAGGGATCGACCTATCTTGCTTGAAATCGAAACTCCTTGAAATCACAGCTTCAGATCCTGGATGGGTTAGCTTGGTCCATCTACCTTGTGAGGGGGATAAGTTAATGTGGGTTGGGAAGAGGGAGAGTCTCTTAAACAGGATCTTGCAAGCAGACCTCTTGTCTGCACTGCAGGAATATTAAAAGTCCATGGCACTGGTTGTAAGAGGTATAACTTGGAGGCCAAAATCTGTCTGTTCTCACCTCCCAGAAAATTGCTGTGCCATGTGCTGTCCACTGGTTGGTGCCACCTTCCACAGATGGCTGTGTTTCTGCAGCGCTGTTTGACTCTAGCTTGTGAAGTACTTTGGGAGCATTCAGGCTCAAAGGCACTGTAACTGTAGGGGGTTATAAAACACCTAGGGATTTATTTCAGGTTTCAGAGTAGCAGCCGTGTTCGTCTGTATTCACAAAAAGAAAAGGAGGACTTGTGGCACCGTAGAGACTAACCAATTTATTTGAGCATTTATGGCTCTTGAGCAGGGTTTGGTGAGGTGCCAATGGCAGGCCCTTTGTGATGAGGATGGAAGAAATAGCTGTACTATAGTGGTGAATATCTGGAGATGTCTCTATCAGGCTCTGGTAGAGGTGTAAGGGAAAAGAGGGACAGGTGAAAAGCTGGTGCAAATTCTTTCAAATGCAAATTGGTCGATGCCATTGCAACACCCGGTTTGCAGGCATTGTGGCCATCTTGCTCTGCAGTGGTGATCATGGCACATCCAAGAGGAGGTCACCTAAAAACTCCAGCTTCTTTTTGCCTTTCAGAACCATTCCTGAAGCAGCAAAGAGTTCCCCTTGCATGTCCACTCAGTTTATCCCTCTCCACTCTTAGAGATGTTAGCGTGATCGGTGTCTTCTCCTGCATTCAGACCCCACTCCTTGTTTGTTTGTTAATGTGACTTTGCTTGGCCTTCTAATATGTCTGTTCTACATGTTCATTATATTTGAACCCTCTGTCCAGTGCCTTGAGTGATGCTTTGGGAGTGGGAGGGTGAAGACTTCCTAAATATTTCAGGAGTCAAGGCTCTTTTGGTGAAGAAATAACCAGAGTTGGACAAGGCTTGGAGGTGCAGCTTTGGGGTGAACATCCTGGCTCTTGCCCTCCAGGTGGAAAATGCTCTTGTGGCAGATCATAGAATCATAGAATATAAGGGTTGGAAGGGACCCCAGAAGGTCATCTAGTCCAACCCCCTGCTCGAAGCAGGACCAATTCCCAGTTAAATCATCCCAGCCAGGGCTTTGTCAAGCCTGACCTTAAAAACCTCTAAGGAAGGAGATTCTACCACCTCCCTAGGTAACGCATTCCAGTGTTTCACCACCCTCTTAGTGAAAAAGTTTTTCCTAATATCCAATCTAAACCTCCCCCACTGCAGCTTGAGACCATTACTCCTCGTTCTGTCATCTGATACCATTGAGAACAATCTAGAGCCATCCTCTTTGGAACCCCCTTTCAGGTAGTTGAAAGCAGCTATCAAATCCCCCCTCATTCTTCTCTTCTGCCGGCTAAACAATCCCAGCTCCCTCAGCCTCTCCTCATAACTCATGTGTTCCAGACCCCTAATCATTTTTGTTGCCCTTCGCTGGACTCTCTCCAATTTATCCACATCCTTCTTGAAGTGTGGGGCCCAAAACTGGACACAGTACTCCAGATGAGGCCTCACCAATGTCGAATAGAGGGGAACGATCACGTCCCTCGATCTGCTCGCTATGCCCCTACTTATACATCCCAAAATGCCATTGGCCTTCTTGGCAACAAGGGCACACTGCTGACTCATATCCAGCTTCTCGTCCACTGTCACCCCTAGGTCCTTTTCCGCAGAACTGCTGCCTAGCCATTCGGTCCCTAGTCTGTAGCTGTGCATTGGGTTCTTCCATCCTAAGTGCAGGACCCTGCACTTATCCTTATTGAACCTCATCAGATTTCTTTTGGCCCAATCCTCCAATTTGTCTAGGTCCTTCTGTATCCTATCCCTCCCCTCCAGCGTATCTACCACTCCTCCCAGTTTAGTATCATCCGCAAATTTGCTGAGAGTGCAATCCACACCATCCTCCAGATCATTTATGAAGATATTGAACAAAACCGGCCCCAGGACCGACCCTTGGGGCACTCCACTTGATACCGGCTGCCAACTAGACATGGAGCCATTGATAACTACCCGTTGAGCCCGACAATCTAGCCAGCTTTCTACCCACCTTGTAGTGCATTCATCCAGCCCATACTTCCTTAACTTGCTGACAAGAATACTGTGGGAGACCGTGTCAAAAGCTTTGCTAAAGTCAAGAAACAAGATTTGCTAAAGTCAAGATTGGGGTGGGCAGAGCGATGCAGCAACTCTCCGGGCTCGAGCTGCAAACTGAAGGTTTTGTTGCCTTGCTGCAAAATGGAAGGCAAAGTAGAATAAGAGCATAATGCAAAACCATTTGCACCAGCCTTCTGTTCCCAATTGTGAAGTAGTGGGACAGCGAGCCTTCCAGCCTCCCTACCTGCTGTGTACACCTGGCCGTGTGTTCTACTGTAAGTTACTTCCCAGAGAATGGCCAGGATTTGAGTCACAACTTAGCAGCACGTCCTTCTCTCTATTAGCTTCCATATTTTTCCTTCCTAGCTTGTGTAGAGCTTGATTCAGCTGTTGAGAGTTTCAGATTACTGAACTTGTCAAGTATACTGCTCCGAGCCAGCCAAACAATCATTTCAATGTGAGATGTGGACATTCCTGTGAAAGGATCTTTCCCTGGGGATACATAACTCTTTGTTAATCAGTGAATGCTAGTTCCTTCCCTGCCTGCCTCACTGAAATCGATAACTAATTTTATTCACTTGGTTCCTATTCTTTGTGCTGAGGCTGCGTCCTAACAACTAGAGTCTTGGGTTTAAAGGCTCCGGCACTCGTGAAGAGCAGTATCTGCCTTTGCAACCGTGTTCAGATCATTGTCGGAAACAAGGAGCTGAGCTCTTTTATTCCCTGGGGAGAATCAGAGACAAGGACACAAGCATGAGCAGGTTTCTTACTGAACTCTGTTAAATCTGCCTTCAAGAGATCACTCAAGGGTGGGGAGATGAGGGAAATGGATTGTTGTAGAGCTTTCAGTGGGACAGAAGGGTACAAGTCTGCAATATGCTATTAAACAATTATTCATTTAAAGGAACTTACTGTTTTCCTATATGGGCAAGCAATATATAGCACATTGTGAATGCTACTGTCATCACAAGGATAAAGGATAGCAAGGAATCTGTAGCTTTGAGTTGTGTATGTTAGAATTCCACATTGGCTTGGACTAGGAGGAATGTTTCCCATTGAATTGGTATATACCCCCCCCCCCTCTCTTCAATCAATGTATGAAGTTCTCTGTGGCGTGAGGAAGGGCACAGCCTCTTGAACAAGTTGTTTTGGTCTTTATACGGTGGAATTTTAAGCTCTCTGAAGATGCTTGCTTTTAGATTTATGCTTTCACCTTTGTTTACCTTACAGATATTTGCTTCTGTGCATCATGCTGGGCTATTTTTGCCCTCTCTGCAATCTGCTTTCATCCCTTCGCCTCTCTTGCATCCCCTAGGATGTTTCAGAACTTCAGTTCCCCTTTCCTGACCTTAATCCCTCTGTCTGTAAGAGTGTTTGTATCAAACAGCAAGTTAAAGAGCAAGACTTGAAGAAAACAGGTTTAAAAATGAGAGTCTATTACAGATATGGAAAATTTGGTATAAAAAAAATCCATTACACAGACTGCATATTTGTATACAATGCTGTTCCAATGTGCAGTATGAATAGTCAACATATATAAGGCATTTCCCAGGAAACCTTTATCTCCTGTTCCGCATAAAACAGAAAATTTTAAATTAGGCTCAAGCTCTGTTTTTTTAAAGTGAATAAAAATAGATATATTAACTATAACCATCTTTTTCTACATATTCAAGCAATGGTGTGGCTGCCCTTTTTTAACCATCTTTTTCAAGACACTCTTAGGTAAGCAAATGGAATGTGCTGATTTTCAATGTGGAACTTTTAGGCAGTGCTTACAAAAAAATAACCCTACAAAAACACACCTGGAAATTCCCGGGTATGGCATCCCACCAGCAAGTGAGGGGTTTTGTACATTTCTAATTTCCCTTGGCACTTGAGGATTCTCTGGCTTCCCTTAGAGCTCTGCTCCCAGATGCATTCCTTTGAACTTTCATAGAATCATAGAATATCAGGGTTGGAAGGGACCTCAGGAGGTCATCTAGCCTAACCCCCTGCTGAAAGCAGGACCAATCCCCAATTTTTGCCCCAGTTCCCTAAATGGCCCCCTCAAGGATTGAACTCACAACCCTGGGTTTAGCAGGCCAATGCTCAAACCACTGAGCTATCCTTCCCCCGCACTGTAATTCAATACCGTAATGAAAGGAATAATGTGCTCCTTCTCTCCCACCCCACCCCTGACATGTGGGCAGCGCTGTAAACTTTACTAGGTGCCTCTTCTGGTGTATTTTGCCTTTCTCTAAAGCATCGAATACTGGTCAAAGCTAGTGGCAATACTGTGTTCTTCATGGACTAGCGGTCTGATCCAAGGTGAATAATCCTATGCTTGTAAACCATAAAGCAGAGTGTTAAATATTTCCCACATCTGGCTTCTCTTTAAGGAAAAACAGAAAGTTAAAAGCATCTGGAGGTGCAGGATCAAGCATCATAAAATAGAGATTCGATGGAGTAAAGCTTTTAAATATAACTTGAGTCCCAGTGACAACACAAACCACTCGAGATTGCTTCTCTTAGTGCATAATATTCTCCAGGATCCTTTGCTGTGTTAGAGCCACACATAATCTCTATTATTTGATCCCTTGTTTATTAGCACTTCCATTAACATGCGTTTTTCCAATTAAACATTAAAAGACCCTTCCCCTCCCCCCTCCCTTGTGTTTTGGACTACAGTGTCAATGTTAAAAAGCTTCTGGCTATGTTTGCTCCCTGTTCGCTCCTGGTCTAGCTGATAGTATGATGAGGTGGCACAAAATGGCCCTTCTGTGTTCCAAGAGGAACACTAGTAAAGTTGAAAATCAGTTCATTGCAACTCAGAGAGTTGCATCCCAGTCCCTCATGTGCTTTCTAGCTTTCTAGATCTCCTACCTCCACATAGCCTAGAGCAGATGGGACTTGAGGTCTTTCCCAGAAAGCACTCTTCCTGGGAGTATAGTCTTGCATGGGTGTTTTCCTGTGACTAGTGGCCAGAAGGTGGTGATGAGACTTCAGGAAAGAGCCGGTGCAACATGCAATTGCCTAAAGCTTCAACCTAGCTTTTCCTGTATGGGGAGAATGGGGCAATTAACATGCACTGGAGGAACATCTCATTGTGGCTATTTCTACGTTGTTTGAAGGGTCTGAAATAAAAGCCCCTTCCCTCTGTTTCTTGGGTCTTAATAGAAACTATCTTCCTTGGCAAGATTTGTATTCACCCTCAATGAATCTAAACGCTACAGAGATGGCAAAAAGGAGGGTAAAAGCTGCATTTGTCCTAAACTCTAACTGGTCAATCAATAAGGCACTGTAAGTCCCGGTACTAGTGTAACCACAGCATATCCTTCCTGAAGATGCTGCTACTGCAGGATGTGCCTATTCTAACATAGCGTGAATCCTGCTGAGGAGAGAGTGCCTCAAGAGAACAGAACTGGGCTGAGCCATGGTAATGTTGGTGCCTTTCCTCTCCCCCATGTCTGCCTCAGAACTAATGTGTGATGCATAGTCAGAGTATATAGCCCTTGCATTCGCACACTTTCTAGATGAAGTAAACCATTTCAGTGGCTGGTTTTGAGATTCCAGGCTGTTTCCCCTCAGGGCAGCAGCGTCACCGTAGCTTTACAATTGAGTGTTGGTTCCCCCTAGGGTTTGAAATCCTCTGGCCGGATCTTCATCTCGACTCTTTTCAGGGAGTAGGTTGAGCCGTGCCAGCCATACCAGGTGATTCCATCCGTGTTTTTGGTATTTTCCCCTTTGCGGTAGTAAACCCCATTCAGGTTGGAGTCTGTGCAGCAGTTGTACCAGTATCCACCTTGCAGGAAACAAACAGAGAAAGCCTTTGTCCACCATTTAGTTCATGCTGGTATTCTGTGTTCATGATGTGAACAATTGTCCCTCTGCAGGGAAGGAGTGGGAGAGGGGCCAGGTGCGGAATTCATTCTGGGAGCCTGTGCCCTTGGCAGCTCTCATTACATTGGGAAAGGAGCTAAATTCAAGACACACTGACTGGTGAGCCCTTCTTTGAAGAATTCAGACATGCAGTGAACAGGGCAAATCACCAAGGTGATGTAGCCAAATAAGCCCAGTGTCTCTTTGTTAAAATTCTTATCTGAGGCACTTGATGCACCTTTGAAAGTTTCCTCTCCATTTCTTCCCTCTCTCCCTTTTTGAAAACAAAAGGTCAGCAGAGGACACTGTTCAGTGTTCTTAGCTGGTTGGCTCTGGTATGCATCTGAATGCAATTTGTCTGAGGGTTTACTTTGCAACTGAGGCAACAGTAAAGTATAACAGCTGAATTCAGAAACGTTTCCCTTAGGGGCTATAAATTGCTTCACCATACAGCCTACAGAGGTGAAGCTCATCCCTCTACATATTGGGGCTGTATTAAGACATTTAAAATAAAAGAGTGAGTTGCAGTGAGTTCAAAAGCACTCGGTTACCTTGGTGATGAGCACAATATAAAAAGCTGAATAGAATATTCCATCTAGAGACTCTCATTACAACATGAATGGAGTAGAGCTCAAGGCGCATGAACCTCCAGATAAAAATAATTCTACAAGTCACTGCAGCCCATATTTTAGATATAATCTTACATTTATTTAGTACCTTCCATCTGTAACTGAATATAAAAAATACACAGGGATAATTTCACCCACCTCTGGGATAGCCAAGCAGATAATTGATGCACAGTACACGTAACTGTGTAGGTAGATCAAGTATTGGCCAAAAACACCAGGGCAAACCCTGATTCCTGTGGAAAGTGCAATGGGACCACTAATGTCTATAACACACATTGTGGCTCTGAGTAGATCCCATTTCAATTCTCCAATTGGCCAGGTAACTGACATATGCATATTCCAGAAACAGTCATCAGTTCACTGATCTGCCATCAGAATGTTAACAACTTAAAACAATTGATTAGTCTCACTCTGTAACCATGACGCCATCCATATGTTGCATAGCGTGGTTCATTCAAACACTTGTAGAGGAGGAATCTGCGCCTTACCTTTACGGAACTTGGCACAGTGATCCACGCACTTGTCGTTGTCCTTGTCCTTGGTGCTGAAGGCTGTGTTGTTGTGGTACCTTAGGGAGTCGTGCCCTGTGTTGCCGGTGTAGTTCCCCAGGAAAAGGCGGTAGCTATTCAACTCATTGCTCAGGGTGAAGTGGTTATATTGTGCGTAGCGGATGTTGCCTTCCCAGTCCTGCCACAGGGGATTAGAGGGGTGAAGAGGAAACAGATTGTTTTTAAAAAAAGGGTGCTAGGCAGACTTTGGCAGCTGTGTTTACCTGGGATGCATGCCTCTTCTCCGGACAGGAATGTTAGCTGAGTTTTCAACGATAATTTCTCTTTTAAAATGGAGACTACAGACTAGACTGCAGGAACTCGACTAAGGCAAACTGGAATAAACAAATTTTCACTTAGCATAGCAGGCTGGTGAATTACCAAGGCATCATGTTTGCTAGGTGGTCTGCATTGACATTAAGTTCTATATGCAGAAATCTGATACGCTTCCCTTCTATCCAACAGCCTTATCTTAAATGTGGGCTAACTCAAGTTGGTTTTTCCTCCCTCAGGGAGTGGAGTTTAGATTCTATGGAAGCCCCACAAACCACCGTTTTGTCAATTTACCCCATGCCCATCTCCCAAGGCCCTATACTTACAGCTGCCATTCTTCCAGCCATGACCTGGCCTGATTACTAACTCACCAGCCATTAATAGACAGGAGAAGTTGCTGTTGGTTAATGCAAAGCACTCCTTCCGCCCCATGTGCCGTCTCAGGAGCACTCCTGCCCAAAGGAGTGAGCTTGAGTCCCTCCAATCTGTAGTTGGACATCCCTATAAAATGGTCAGCAGCATAATCCCTGTGCCCTGGGCTATGACCCTTGTTCACCTCAGTGATGGGCAAAATTCATCTGAGAATCCTTTAGAGTCTGTGGCTCACCCAAGATCCAATCTGTAGCCCCATGAAGGTTCTATTACACCAATAGTAAACACTGGGGAATATGCTTCTGTTGTGTCGGGTCTCTCTCGCATTAGTCTCTCTAATCTAAATATGCGAATCCTATAGCCCTCCATTGCTGTTAGGAGATTGCACTTTCTATCAAAGAACCACTGTGCACTAGAAGCTTTTACTGCTGGAAGTGAGAACCTGTGAATTACCTCCAGCTCTACTCGCAGCATGGTCGGGCGTCTGGAGAGCCGATAGATATTTTCATTCCCTAGCCAGAAATCTCCCCGGATGTTGCCAAATCCTTCCTTGTATTGTTTCCAATCTCTGTTGAAAGAGATCAGGCCAACTTTGCGCCTCTGGATGATGGTCCAGCCACCACCGTCTGTCTCCATGTCGCAGTGCACCTGGAGCAAGAGAGGATGCAGTGCTAACCAGTCACAAGGGTTACAGGGTCCCACTTCCAATTTCACTGTATACAAGATCACGAAGCGGGGCAGGACACTCTCTGCACCAAACCCCATCTGTCAAGGGAGTTTGTTGGCCTGTTCAAAGAGGCCCGAAAAACTGATTTGCTCTGAACCTTTCTCTCTAATATACCCTCTCCATCCCTACAATATAAGATCCTGTAGGGACTTTAAATGTAATATGCCATCTCCCTCCCTCCAACACTATAAAAACTGGACTTCAGTATAAGTGTTTTCAGAATGTACAGTATTGAAGAAGCTCTGTTAGAACCAAAGGCGTGCACTTTGTATGCATGGCATCCTCACCTCTAGGTCGGGGCTCCCCAAGAATTCATCAGGTGGCAGCTTGTAAACCCCGGAGATTCTGTAATTCTTCTTGTAAAGAGATGAGCAGTCATAGACAGCATCTGCTTGAATCAAACACAGGAAGTAAGATGCTGAACAGGAGAAGGACCACCTACTGCGGATGTGTGTCCTCAAAGGCTTTAACGCAGTTCTTGAGATAAACGTTCAAAGGGGCCATTTTGTTGCATCTCCAGTGAATTGCGAAAGAGTGGAGAAGAATCTGCCTGGGGTGTGATGTGTGCATGGAACAGCTCAGCTCACCTATCGATGAGCTGTATGGCCTCAGTATTGGTGCTGGTCAGGTTTGCATGTGAGACAGAGAGGTGGCAGCGTTGGGACGTGAGGTGCTTTCTGTGGGATTGCTAAGCCTTTTGTCTTCAGCCCCCAAACAGAAAATACTCCTCATAGGAACTCGAAAGCCCATGAAATGAGACTGCACTTGTTAAAAATGAGAGAGATGGTCAGGCTGGTGTTGGATGGGTGGTTATGAGGCCTTGAAGCAAATTGCAAAGCCCCATGTATAGGGCTAGGTACGGTATTAATTCTAGCACACCGGAAAGAATGCTGAATGTAATTTAGTCATCTCTGTCTTGGTTATAAAATATACAAGGAAGTGGCTTTGTGCTTGGCTCTGGGGGGCAGCGGTCACACTTTACAGCTTGCAGTCTTGCCTTTTTCTTCTCCCAACCATCAGGCAGTGGGGGTACTTTGAAAGCAGCACTTCTGAGAGGGAGGAAGTGTCAGGCGCTCAATAGCGACCCCTCTGGCCTGCTCCGAAGTGAATCGGGGGGGCTCCTTGTGCCTGAAGCCCTTGTGTGGTGGCCACAGCCTCGGGGCCCAGATGATGGTAGGGTGAGGGAGACTAAAATGGGGAGCTCTGAAAAGCTCTATTATGGATCTGGGGAGGAAAGAGCTAAGCGTAAAGGACAGAGATGCTGTGCTGTACAGGAAACTAATGGCTTGTATGTGTAACTAGCAGAATCAAAACAGTATCCATTGCCTGTTACCTTCATAGTCTCCTAACCTCTTACTGTAGTACACAAAGCTCCAGCCTTCACAGCCATTTCTATTTTCCATTAAAATTACCAGTGTGTGAATAAAAGTTCCATGCTGGGGAATGAGCGTGTACATTCGTTGCCCCTTCATACACAGGTCCCTATCTGACAGAATGGCCAGGCCAGCTGCCTGCTCTGACCATGTGATGGGGCAGATTAGCTAAGTTTGTGAATAAAACACATTGCACAATAGTTTCTGTATCACGGTTTGCGATGGGGGCGGAGGGGTGGCATTTAGCTCAATTGAATCTCAGTCTTGCCAGCCCCCCTTCCTCTCTGGATAGGAGCTGATTGAGGGCAGGTGGTGTACACAGCTGCTTTTATGGGAGGGGAGAGAAGCTAGCCGGGGTAAGGATTTTTATCCCTCCTGACAGTTTTTTCAGTATATTGCAGGGTGAATGACTTTCACCTGGTGACATGAATTCCCTGCATCTGGCTGCTCAAGTCCCTACTTGGCTGGCTTTCTCTGTGTGCTGCTTTATTTTACAGAATCACATTGCGGCGTTACTATACCCCTGATGAGACTCATTACGGTAAAACCTTTCCGTTTATTTAAGACAATATAAATAGTGAGCAGTGTTTCCAAACGAACGACGTTAAACCTTTTCCTTAAGCAGAACTTAGTAAACACTGATGGTTTAAGATTTTTTTTTTTTTTCCCGTTGCAAAACAGACCCAGAATGAAAGTGTTTAGCACATACGATCACCCCAGGCAATAGCCGTCTTTATAGGGAAGTTTAGCCTTGTTGGAATGGTCTCCCTTTGGAGTAGACTTTCCTCAGGATATCCAAAGCAAATGTGCTGTGAAACTTTCCTGCGTCGCTATACCAGGGAAGGAGGGAAAATTTTAAGCCATTGAAATGTGTTATATCGGGGATTTTGCATAATCTACAACCTTGGATTTCTGAGAATTATTATTCAAAAGATGTCTTTTTTTTTTTTATTTGCTTCCGGCTCAGACAGGCATAAAGATGGTATTGCATCTGCAGGGGTGGTTAAAAGTGTCTCCAGTTGTTTAACTAACCCCTAATCCCCTACCAGTGTTCTGGATGACATGGGCATATTATTGCCAGAGGCTTTCCCACACAAACTGACTGCCTGCCTGTTCAGATTGGGACTGGCGGGAGAGATGTATTAAATGAGTCCATCCCGCTGCAATTGCAGGATCTGTTCTGCTCCCCCAACCCTTGACAGAGAGCAGATCTGATATCAAACTGATAACTGGATCTGTGGATTTCTGGCCAAATAAACCTGGCATCTTTTTGCGCTGCTGTGTCTGCAGAAGCGCACTGGGTAGATTGGCAGTCAGTAGGCACAGTCGCCAGCTGTGTTAATGGGACATGCTAACATAGGTTAAAAGTTGGTGGTTAGTTGAAGCTCTGCATTAAGAGGCGCATCTGGGAGCTTAGAGGCTCCATCCTTACCAGCTGAGGTTTGTGTGACCATCTGGGCTGCCTGCAGCTGCATGATGTCTATCTGGCTGTTAATTTCGGAGTACTTGCTCTCGGCATCAATAAGCCGGGTCTCCATCTGCTTGGTGCTCCCTTCCAGCTTCATTACCTGCATAACCACATTCACCCAGTCGTCTTCCTGCTTCTTGCTCAGCGCCCCCAGCATGGTGCTCAGATTGGCTATCTGCAGCTTGAGCTCTTTCATCTCATTGCAGCAGCCCATCATTTTGAGCTGGGTGTTCCCGTTGGTCGTTTTCCTCTTGGGAGGCTTCTGCAGCCACGCTGGGTAGATGGCCAAGGACAAGGTGATAACACAGAGCCATGCCAGTTGCATAGTGACTTTCACTGGCATTTTCCCTCTCTGCAGTGAGAATTCTGGAGTTCTCTGTCTGAGTCCACTGCAGAGGCTGTGAGCGCAGCAGGGACACAGAAAGTGCTGCAGCACGCTGGTGCCCTAACTCTGTTTCTCTCCCCGTCTCTCTCAGTGAAGGTGGAGTCTAAAGGGGACTTCTGCAGCCCTTTCCTGTAGGAGTCTCTGCACTCTGGAAGTCTCTATCTCTCAGCATCTTAAATATCTTTTCTCCTGTGTACCTCCACCCCCCTGCAGCCGTACACAGCATTCTAGCCCCTCCCAGCTAATCTGTTCATATCAAGTGCCTACCGGCTGAAATCAACACAGACTTAGGCCAAAAAAGAGGTTGGGGGGAGACTTCCCTCCACTCACCTCTGCCCTGTGGGGTGAGAGGGCTAGGAATTCATGGGAGTTTCCATTTGGGTTTTAGCCCTTTCGGTGACTAAGTCTGGCATGTCAGAGAACATAACAGCCTTGGAGGTCCAGGACATGAGAGGGCTTTCTAGCAGGTATGATTTTGTAGCAGTTTGAACAAGGTGACTCTCGTGGGGAATGCTCCTAGTTTGACAGTCATATTTAAAGTATTCCACATGAGCTGTATCTCTTGGGTGCGTTTCCATTTTGGTTTGGTGCAGAGACCATTTTAGCCATTTTATCCCGTAAACAGCTAATCCTCCTCTCTCCAGAGGATCTGTCATTCCTGGATTATGTGTCTTGTAGGATTTGGAACTGTTCACTTTAGAGAGGAGATGACTAAGAGGGTGTATAGAATGATAACTGTATAGAGCAGGAAAATCATGTGCCTCTTTTTACCCTTTCTCATAATACAAGAACATGGGACATTCTGAGACATTGAAAAGCAGCAAATATAACAATGACAAAAGGAATTCCTTTTTTACCCAACATATGATTAACCCAGTGAGCTGATATTGAGGCCAGAATTCGATCAGGTTTTTGAAAAAGAATTAGACATTTATGTGGAGAAGTAGAGCATCCAAAGTTTTATATATAATATAGGATTAAAAATAATCGTATTAAACCCTCATAGTTCAGGATGTAAACCACGCATTAGCTGTTGGGATTAGGGAGAAACTTTCCCTACGACAGATTATTCCATAATTGTCGTCAACAAGGATTGTTACTCCTTCCTCTGAAGCATCTGTCCTGGCTGCTGTCGGAGGCAGGATAACGGAATAGATGGAGCACGCGGTTGATTCAGTCTGGCTGCTCCAATGGATGCCTGTTGTTTTTTAAAAATATCAATCAATCATAGAATCATAGAATATCAGGGTTGGAAGGGACCTCAGGAGGTCATCTAGTCCAACCCCCTGCTCAAAAGCAGGACCCATCCCCAATTAAATCATCCCAGCCAGGGCTTTGTCAAGCCTGACCTTAAAAACTTCTAAGGAAGGAGATTCCACCACCTCCCTAGGCAACGCATTCCAGTGTTTCACCACCCTCCTAGTGAAAAAGTTTTTCCTAATATCCAACCTAAACCTCCCCCACTGTAACTTGAGACCATTACTCCTTGTCCTGTCCTCTTCCACCACTGAGAATAGTCTAGAACCATCCTCTCTGGAACCACCTCTCAGGTAGTTGAAAGCAGCTATCAAATCCCCCCTCATTCTTCTCTTCCGCAGACTAAACAATCCCAGTTCCCTCAGCCTCTCCTCATAAGTCATGTGTTCCAGACCCCTAATCATTTTTGTTGCCCTTTGCTGGACTCTCTCCAATTTATCCACATCCTTCTTGTAGTGTGGGGCCCAAAACTGGACACAGTACTCCAGATGAGGCCTCACCAATGTCGAATAGAGGGGGACGATCACATCCCTCAGTCTGCTCGCTATGCCCCTACTTATACATCCCAAAATGCCATTGGCCTTCTTGGCAACAAGGGCACACTGCTGACCCATATCCAGCCTCTCGTCCACTGTCACCCCTAGGTCCTTTTCCGCAGAACTGCTGCCTAGCCATTCGGTCCCTAGTCTGTAGCTGTGCATTGGGTTCTTCCGTCCTAAGTGCAGGACCCTGCACTTATCCTTATTGAACCTCATCAGATTTCTTTTGGCCCAATCCTCCAATTTGTCTAGGTCCCTCTGTATCCTATCCCTGCCCTCCAGCGTATCTACCACTCCTCCCAGTTTAGTATCATCCGCAAATTTGCTGAGAGTGCAATCCACACCATCCTCCAGATCATTTATGAAGATATTGAACAAAACCAGCCTCAGGACCGACCCCTGGGGCACTCCACTTGACACCGGCTGCCAACTAGACATGGAGCCATTGATCACTACCCGTTGAGCCCGACAATCTAGCCAACTTTCTACCCACCTTATAGTGCATTCATCCAGCCCGTACTTCTTTAACTTGCTGACAAGAATACTGTGGGAGACGGTGTCAAAAGCTTTGCTAAAGTCAAGATACAATACATCCACTGCTTTCCCTTCATCCACAGAACCAGTAATCTCATCATAGAAGGCGATTAGATTAGTCTCGCTTTTGCTTGGTAGGAAGAAAGTGTGAAAGACACAATTGAGCCATCTTGTCCCACGTGGAAGACACTCACTGTTAGTCTCTAAGGTGCCACAAGTACTCCTTTTCTTTTTACGGAAACAGACTAACACAGCTGCTACTCTGAAACCTGTCACTGGTCTAAGAAAGAGCTAGGATACATGGTGATAAAGCAATTATCCTAAGTAAAACCTTACTAGTCCCTGATGCATCTTGGACCTATGGAAACGTAACTTGCTCCAGCACTCAGCTTTTACTTCTCAGCCTTGTTAAACTTACTGCTAGAGGTTTTGTTTGTAGGGATGGATGAACGTCCCAGCCAGCTAGTAACTTTTCAGCAAAGCAGCAATGGTGTCCTGGCAGGGCTCAGAAAGTGGGAAGATGAAAGCATCAGAGCGTTTGCAGAGATGAAGCATGGTGACACATTGCTGCAGACGCCCGAGAGCAGGGGTAAAGATCTCTGAGCAAGTAGCATGGGTATCTTGGTGGCTGACCCCTCTTGTGTGCTGTGCTCAGGGCACACCCCTGCCATCTGAGGCATCAGCAGGCAAGGCTCCCACATGTTTCCAGTGACCTGAGATGACACCAGACTCTGTCAGTTGGGAGTGACAGGTATTTTCTTTGAAAGTACAGCGGCTCCCTCTCCTCATGAGTGTGTTGGCTGTTGCTTGTTTTCTGTTGCTGGCATTTCAAGAGCCTTCCATAGCAAAATTGTGTTGTATACCACAAACAAGCATGTGCCCCACATGCAGACCAAAAGCCTGACTTTTTTGTTCTGCATGTAATCCTGTCTGAGCCCTCTTCTAGCCAGAGCTTCTGTCTTTCCCTGGGGGCAAATTCTTGTCAGGCTGTGTGTGATGAGAAACATTTTTGTCAAAAGCAGAGACCAATAGTGGAGTAAGCTGGGTTCTTGTTTCTCTCTCTCTCCCTCCACACACACAAAAAAAAAAGCACACTCCCACTTGTGTCCCTGCTGTGGTCAAACCCTTGGCGTTCTTTTGAAATTCTAACAGCCTTTTATTTTTTCTAAGCAGTTTTGAAAGCTGATCGGGGTGGTCAGTCCGAAAATAGAAGTGAGGCCTGTCAATGATGTGCTACCCTCTGACAAAGGGACATGGCCCACCTTTGCTGCTGTTCTGCCTCCCTGAAGTTCATTTTCATTTTCAAATGCTCTTAGCTCCTGACTACATCTTTATGGCCACCACAGTATATGTATCTCAAAAACTGGGGACAGGGTATAGGCAGTGGAGGGGCACTTGCAGTCCCCAAGGGACACTGAAATACATCTTCCTGCTTTCAGCATTGAAGTAATAAAAGGACCCAATGTTCGGACAAATTCTTGCCTTCAGTCAGGAGTTCTAATACAGAGGAGAAACTGATCCAGTGTGAAGGCATTAGACTAGAAGACAGGAGACCTAGGTTTTATTTCTGGTCCTGCCCCAGAGCTCTCCCCTCTGTGGCAAGTTACTTCATCACTCTTTTGACTCCGTTTCCCTGTCTTTAAATGGGGGTGATACTGCGTTTGCTAAAGCACTTTGGTGTCTATGCTGTACAGGAGCTAATAAGGAACAAGTCTTGGTAGACAAGAACAGAGAAGAAGGCAATCCTAGGAAAATTGCCTTCATTACATCTGAGGGAGATTTAGACAGGAGTTGTGAGCTTTTAGGGGAGAAGCTCAGTTCTTAACTTTACTTGGGCTTGCTTTCTTAGTAAATATTTGAAAGACGAGTTTGAAAAACTGAGTAGCAATCTCTAAAGCAGCGGCAGCTGCTGCTGCTCAGTGCCAAGGGGGTATCCTGTATATTAGAGGCTGGTACCACTATCACTTATTGGAGAATCCCATAAAGAGGAGACGGTCTGTATATTGGAAGTGTGGAGTGTACTGGGTACAACTCATGAATGAGGGGAGCTCTTCTCCAAACTCCTGGGCAGTTTCCAGGTTTATTTTCTTTGTTCTGTTGCATTCTTTTCTCTTTTCCAAAATGAAAAGATTTCACACTGGAATTGAGAATCTGTTTGTCTAAAACTGTGGGTTTTTCCCCTTTTTTCCTCCTCTTAGCAGAACGGGTCATAAAAGAACACTCCTAGCAGGATTCCTTTTCACTGCAAATGTTGGTTTGTAGAGAAGCCCTTGTGTATGGCCCTTTAATTGGTTAGATTACGGAAGGAGATAATGCACAAGTCCCATAACAGAATCAGCCATTGATTGAATGTACTTTGAATGAAAGAAAAGCACAAGTCAGGCATGTAGATCTGTGTGCTTGAGAGGTGGGGCTTTTGGCAAATGTCTGGAGATGCAGTGAGCCTACTATGAGAATAACCAGGATCTTGAGAACTAAACTCCCAGCTGATGGCCCCATCTCAGGAGAGTTCTACCTGGCAGTGCTTTGTGGTTAGGAATAACAGGATCGCTGTGTATTTTTTTCTCCTAAAAATATTTAGCTTCCACTATGGGAAAGTGAGGTCTTGGGCATGTTTCACTGGTGCTGCAGTGCAGTTAATAATTAGAGCATGTGACACAGGCTCAGAGCTGAGAGAGGGATATATGGGTTCTTCTCAGACATACAACTTTTCTGAGGGTGGTCTTGATGCAAACTGTGTGTATTCATCCCCTTCTTGTGCAGAAATGTTAATTTTCCCATCACTGGCTTTTTCTGCTTTCTTGACTTTTCGTGTTCTTAGTGCCTTATCACCTGGAGATTAAAGAGCCATGAAAGGAAGAAAATTACTTCAGAATTTCTGCAGAGATCTGAACAGATGGGCAAAAAAGCATTTGGCTTTTAGCATGTGTCAGGCTTTGATCTTGCTTTCCCTGAATTCTTACCTAGGACCAGAACACCTGTGATCACTGTGATCAGAAATGTTCTAGCTACAGCTGTGCTTAAACGTAGCTGTTGCTAGCATGGTTCTTGCATGATTTCCTTGACATGTATAGACCCTGCATTGCTTGCTTGCTTGTTTTATGGATCTTTGCTAGCCAAACCATGTTGTAAATTAACCCATCCAGTCCCCTTTCCCTGGTATTCAATACCATGATGCTGTACCATGTGCCCAGCAGATGACCAATCCCTTTCCACACCAGATAAGGAAATAACACTGGAATCCTGTTAGCCACAATTGATTCTGAATATGGTTATATCTGGCCTGGTGCCATTCCCTATGCAAACAGGGCTTATATCACTAGCTGGTGTTACATAATTAGGAGTATATTAGTGTTTTCTAATTAGAAGTAGCTATCTTCTATACCTGGTGGGATAGATTAAATCAGTGTTGGGCTTAAGCTACTCCTTCCTCTGGGGAGCTGTTCTAGCAGGTGTACAAGTTCAAAATGGGTGAAGCTAAGACTAGAAGGCAAACTCAGTGCCCCGTGGCTAATTGGTAGTCAGTCACTGCAGAGCACATAACATGCAGCTGGTAAATGCTTTTAAGGACCTAACCCACTGTTGTTGCCTACCGTGATTGACAAGGTGCTTATTAGATTCTTCACTGCTGGCAAATTCCAGGAAATCTATCCCTAGCAAAGGATCCTTAGGGATGTGTGTATTTCCTCCAGATGTATAATAAGTCTGTATGTAGTATGCTCATGTTCATTGTTTTTAACTCAGCAGCTCACAATTAGTAACTGATTTCTTATTAAAGTCAAATAGAATTGTTGACTGTCCGAGTGATTTGGTTACGTAACTCATAATAGAGAATGTATCCAATAGAGGAGAGAATAGACTACTGCAGACCTCCAGGCTGGAGTCACAAAACTGATGGAAGAATTATTTCAGGGAGATACAAATCTATTCCCATTACTGCATCCTGATTTTACTGATGATGAGTAAGGACAGATACCTCAACAGTCTTTGTTGCTTCAGCCAGTAAATATATTCCATTATTATGGTTGCAAAAACAAAGCAGCACAATAGAAATGCAGTTCCTAAGAATAAAAACTAAGATGTGGAAAGACTTACTGCCTTTATTAGCTTTAATTACTAAAGTATGTGAGGGGAGATCTGATTTTTAAAAGATCATTGGTATAACTCCTGGAATGTCATGTGATATTTATACTACCTTGGCAGTGTTCTTTCCTTGCATATCTGATGCCTAAAAACTCTGTATCTCTGGTCTTGCCTTTTTCCCCTAGATGTTTCCCCTTGCTATTTTCCTTCTCTACCTTTATTAAATCTCACTTATTAAAGGGCAGGAGATAGCGAGATGGAGACTTTCTGCAGCATATCCAACAGGGTTGGCTGAGAATTCTGTTATGGTTTCCACGGCGTCTCCCTACATCAGCAGGAAGCTGTGTGCAGGCTTTTATATCAACACTGGGAATCCAGCCAACTTCAGGGCCTGTAAGCAATGCGGTGAGACTTCACTGGAAAGATGAAGGGGGATTGGCATGGGCTCTGAACAGTCAATCACTGCAATGATTATTGAAAACAACTCTCTGCTGACATTGGTTTCCGCAAACATTTTTTCCCAAGCATGGGAATAATTTTTAGTGGCTTGGTGGAGATGTTTTGTGGTGGTTTTTTTTTTCAAAAGTTTGTTGAATCAAGGATTCGGGGATGTTTGAACACAAATAAACCATAGAATTGGAGAAACTGGCCAGCAAAGGCAACTCCCTGTGTCAGAAGATTATGTGTTCCCCAAAGCTTCCACAAAGCCTCAGCCCTCAGCTTCTAATCCCAGAGGAGAGCTCCCCGCACTTCTGCACAGGGAAAAATAAATTTGATTTAGATGGGTGAAACTTTCAGAACAATGGGAAAGGGAGCCTTTCAATGGGTGGGAGAGGAGAAGAGGGCTCTGACCTCAGTATGACTCCCTAATCTTGCATAGCCTCTGAGCATCCGCATTAATGCAGCAATGTGCCTTTCCTACCAAGCTTTTGAAACCTTTTCTGGCTATTGCAAGATGGCAAGTGTGTGTTCTCCACTCACTGAGGGAGATTAATTTTTGGGCCTTCTGAAAGATTTCTGTTAAAGCAAAGCTTATGTTTTTCTTGTGAGAAGGTAAGGGAGGGATCCTGTCTGCTTTCACTTAACCTTCTGAGTTCTCAAAGGTCTTATAAATTTTGAATGACAGACAATATTGTTGGTGACCTTCAGAGAACAGGAAGCACTTGAAAGCTACCAGGGGCATATGAGAGAGAATCTTTCTATTGAGTATTAGGTATGCAGGAGAACCTAAGAGGAGAAGAAAGCCCAGCATTTGAGTGCTTTTCCTTCTGGTGGAAGCAGCTTTGTTGATAGGTTTGTTTTTTTCACTCCCAACCTTGTCTGATTTCTTTTTGAAAAGCCTTTACAATACAGAAGGTGCTTTCTTATACCGTGTCTGTTTGATGCATTCATTACCTAACATTAGTTGCATTATCTTTTAAGGAACACTAAAAACAATTTGCTGAAGACTTGAGTATTTAGTCCTTGCTCATTGGCATCAGTTTGTCATTGGCATCAGTTTGTCATGGGCATCAGTTTTTGAGACTACTGATTCTGCCCCACTGCCTCCTCCCCGTAACCTCTGTCTTGTTACATTAGCTGGTCAGTTCTTGTAATAACCACCCTGGCTACTATGCCCAAGTGTGAAGAAAGGGAATTGCTTTCCGGGATGCCTGGTCAAACAGGACTGGGGTGGAAGGAAGGAGTCTGCACAGTCACAATCAAGGCCAAATCAGAAACATGGATTAAAACCTAGATTTTATCAAAATGTGCCATGACTAATCCATGATTTTCTTTGCCAAACTCATTGCTCTTACCTGGCTGCTAAGGATTATGTATGCAGACCGCATAGGGTGAAATCACCTTCTGATGACACTTAGCCTCAGTTTTCATTCTTTTCTGTGATTATAGCTGGTGCCACAAATGGATCTAAATTGTTCTGAACCGTGGTGACCGAAACACTGTTCCAGTGTTGCAGCCTGACTGGTCTGTATTTTAAAAAGCCGTGGTTTTTACTGCTGCCTTAGATTGCCATATAAAATATGAAATCAGATTGTGGAAATTAGAGAAATCAGAGCATTATTTTAAAATAACATATATCAAATCCCTTCCATTGCTATGAATTGCCAAATTGTGTTCCTACTGCGGGCTGCCATTTTAATGATATGTATCCAGACAGGAAGACAGCAACGCTACCAGAGAGAGAACAGTGGGAGATTTCCAGAGTTCTTTTAAAGTAAGAAATAGAAGAATTCCATAGATGTTCACACTAAAACAAAATACAGAACTTACCTTAAAAGAGCTGTAGAAATTTCCTGCTGCTCCCCATGTCTGACTGCAGCTTTGATCTCCCCCTCATGATGCTTGTAATCAGCTGATAATGGAGCCAGCTCCTCCTTAGTTTTAAAAAAAATTGTATAGGATTAAAAATATAATTAGGAATTATTTTGTCTTGCTTTTCACTTTGGATCAAGCTATTGAAACCCTCACATAAAAAAGATAATTTGGACCTTGGCAGCATCCTTTTTCAAAGAAAACCTCAAGAAAATGTAAAATGGTGGCCATTCTTCTGAAAATAAAATAATTTAAATTTGGAAACTGGAAGTTGGTAAAATGCATTGCAGATGTTATTTATTAACTGATTAATCAGCACTTTGAAAACAAAACAAAACAACTCCTGCAATACAGAGGACGTTAAGGAGGAAGGAGAAGTAGGTTTCAGTTGAGTTCAACGGGCTGAAGATTAACACAATGTATACTAGAAACTTGGCCATTGCTAATGGAGTTTTCTCTGTAATTTGAGTGAACCAACACAAGACTCTGGTGGAGTCTAATTTCAGAGATCTATTTGCAAACTGTTTTACCTTGACAAGCAGTGAGTATAAGGCACTAATCTTTTGCCGATATTGAATGCACCACTGAGTCTGCCATTATAGGCAAAGTTAACATGGGCTTGGCGTTGTCTTCACTTTGAAAAAAGATGGGTCTGCCTGCTCACTGGTGTGAAAACTACAGACTGTCTTATCTACCTCATGCTGAAATCCTAGTGAAGACATCTTGCATTAAGAGCGTACCTTTTTTTTTCCCAGAGTGAAGACATAAGAACAGCCATACTGGGCCAGACGAATGGTCCATCTAGCCCATTATCCTGTCTTCTGACACTGGCCAGCGCCAGATGCTTCAGAAAGAATGAACAGAACGGGGCAATTGAATGATCCGTCTGCTATCATCCAGTCCCAGGTTCTGGCAGTCAGAGGTTTAGGGACACCCAGAGCTTAGGGTTGCATCCCTGGGCATCTAGGCTAATAGCTATCCTCCACAAAGTTATTTAATTCTTTTTTTGAACCTAGGTATACTTTTGGCTTTCCCGGTGTCCCATGGCACAAAGTTCCGCAGGTTGTCTGCATTGTGTGAAGAAACATTTCCTTATGTTTGTTTTAAACCTGCTCCCTATGAATTTATCTGGGTGACCTAGTTCTTGTGTTATGTAGAGGGGGTAAACTACACTTTTTCTCCACACCGTTCATGATTTTAAATTTCTATCATAACCTCCCTCCCCCAATCATCTCTTCTGTAAACTGCATAGTCCTGCACTTTTTAATCTCTCCTGTGGAAGCTATTCCATACCCCTAATCGTTTTTTTGAGATAGGGCAATCAGAATTGCACGCAGTATTCACGGTGTGGGCGTACCATGGATTTCTATAGTGGTATTATGTTTTTGTTTGACCTGTTGAGAGGAGGGCTAAATAGGGGACTTGCTTTCTGCTGAGGTTGGCCAGCAAAGCCATTTCTGCCTTCGGGCATGTTTCCCCACCTTTTTATTCTGGAAGATTTGCAGATCATCTTTCTCTGGAAACTACGAGGAAAATATCCATCTGATTCTAGTCCAGTAAATTGCTATGAATCTCAGTCACAACACTGACTAAAAGCTACTGATGGCTCTGCCTGACTGGAACATTAGTCCCTCGGGATTCTGTGTGTGCCTGAATGCTTTAGCGCTGTTCGTTCTCTGTCCAGTCCCAGGCAGCGATAACTGGAAACCAGGCTTGTCATTCCTTAAGAATGTAATAGAATTTTAGAAGATTGTGTCTGAGCAATGAATTAATGGCAAGTGCCTCAGGCCCTCTGAACCTGCCTGAAGAGGGGTAAGAGCAGTAAGTCTTTGAAATCTGAGGGGAAAGAAAATACTCCATTGGTATTAATTTTAAAATTACATTTTGAAGGTGTTGACACTGCTGCTTTTAATGTTACTGTGTGGCTTCCAGGAAAAGCACAGTCTGTCCCCCCAGCCTCAAAAGAGCTAGCCTCCAAAGAGGCGTGAGTCTGTTTTTAAATGACTCGTTTCCCTTTGAAAACACATTCCAGTCAGCTATGGTAATGGTGATTTCATGAGCTGTCAATATGCCTTCAATAATCGGTGAGTGAAAAGCTGAATCCAACGGAGGAGAGAAGGCAGAAATCCATCTAATAAACAAGAAACTCAGACTCAAACAGGATAGGGCCGAACCCCATTTATCCCCACACACACAAGAGCATTTTCCACTCACCTACGTAAGATTTAATAGCAGAGTGCTTAGAGTTCATTGCTCTTAAGAAATAGCATATTGAATGCTCTGCAGAATAATATGAACTATAACATGTATTACTCAAACTACACCTGTCAGTTTAACAAAGGGAACACGATGATTTATGGGGATTTGTTTTACTCTTTGTCATACATAATAGGGATGAAAAAGACCAATGGGAATCATCGACTCCATTTCTCTGCCAGTGCATATAATCCCCTATTGCATGCAAAAATGAGAACAGTATGCAAACTTGCAGTGCTCAGAAACTCCCCCATGGATCCCCCTGCTCTGCCCCCACCATTAATGTGAGTTTTTCCTGCCTCGTTGGAGGTTTTTGTGGTTAAAAGCCTCTATTTATACTTAGGTAACGTTTAACAGAAAGTCAGTAACACAGTAAGTGTGTTGCATTTTTGGGAGCTGTCCACTGAAGAGAAATGGTGGAAGCATGCAGTGGGGAATGTCTGCTTGACCAGCTTCTCTCACAAATGCCTTTGCACCTTCTTCCATGCTGCCCACTAACTTGGTTCATCCTTCCTGCATTTATCCATAAACAGCTAGCCCTTCAGCTCTCTCCTCGAGACCCACCTTGGCCATATTATCTGCAAGAAATTGATGATGATGGGTTGGGAGGCGGGCAAGACCAGGCTGCACTCTTATTTATCTAACAATTAAAATTTTGCATCTCTATTTCTATAAAAATTGTATCCCTCTATCCTACCCTTCATGAGTCACTTGCCATCTTAAATTGTAGTCTCTCTGGGACAGTGGTCATTGTGTTCATATGTCTATATGGCATCTGCCACAATGGGGTCCTGATCCTGACTGGGCTTTCCGACACTATTGTGATAAAATAATCAGTACATTTATATAGCTAGCGTATTTCTCCAACTCCTCTGGATGCCTCTTTTGTCCCTCACTTCTACTGCAAACCTGCCCCATCAATCCTGGCACAGCTGTTCCCCTCAAAATACAAAGATATTCTGCTTTCCCCAGTCGTCAGCAAACCTGCAATTAAACCCAACCAGCTACCCATCCCTTTTCCTTTGTGCCTTCACCTCTGAATCCATCAGACATACCATTTTCAACTGTTCTTCGAATTCCTATCCATCAACTTCATCTTGAAACCCCTCCAGCCTGGCTTCTTGCCCCTTTGCTCCATCGAAGCTGCTATCTCACTGAGCTCTCCCAGTTACCTTTTCCTGGGTAAGTCTCAGGACCTTTACTATATGCTCAACTTTCTTGAACTCTCTGCTCCTTTTGATGCTCAGTGACACCTGCTTTAAGATTCTGTCCTCCCTTAGGTTTTGTGACTCAGTCCTCTCCTGGTTCTCTTCCTGTTTTTCCTTGGTCATTCCTTCAGTGCAGCATTGTCCTCCCTTTGTGATACTGCCAGACAGCAGTGCAGAGACCACTTTATTCCCAAGAGACGCTGTATCCAAAGAGCCAGACAGCAGCTCTGGGTGAAGCCCACATCACCAGCAATACAGCCCAGCCTCCCCACTAAGCTATGGACATTTGTTCTGTCCAATGCCCTACCAATTTCACGGCTGTGAAAAACTCATCACGGACCATGAAATAAGCCCTTCCCCATGAAATCCAATGTCCCCTTGTCCCTAGGAGTCCCTCAGCAAAGGGGGCTCCTACCTCTAGCTGGGCTGGGGAGGTACAGGACTTGTCCATCCCCTGCACAGCCACTGGGGGAGGGGGACCACACCCACCTCCGGGTGCCTCCCCCTGCTGCAGGATGCTCTGGGGCTGGGCAGCAGCGCCAGCGGTTCCTGCAGATGGGGGAGGCTTGTGGAGTTGGATCCGATCTTCCTTGTGCTGCTGGGAGCACCCCAGCAAAGGGAGCTCCTAGCTGCTAGTCTGGGCAGGGCTGGGGCAGGACAAGACTTGCTCTTTACCTGCAGGGCTGCTCTTGGGTATCTCTCCTGGCTGCAGATAGATCCGCACCCCCTCTTCCCCACTCTGTCCAGCTCTGAGGGTGGCAATCCCATTACCTCACTACAACAGGTTTGCGACACCCCTCCCCCATCTCCTTTTGGGTCGGGACCCCCACAGTTACAACACTGTGAAATTTCAGATGAAAACATCTAAAAATGTGAAATTTACCAATTTTCAAATCCTATGGCTGTGAAATTGACCATAATGGACCACGAATTTGCTAGGGCCCTACCAATGCATGCTTGGCAAGTGGGTCCCTGCCAAAGACCCAGTTCTGTTTTAATTCCTACAAGATATGAGCAAACCTATGCTGGCTAGGCCGAGAGTCCGATGGGGAAGTAGATATTTTGAGACAGGATGTAATTTCATACTGATCATATTTATTTGTATATAAAAATTGTATATCTATTTGACTGCCTCCCTTTCCCCTGCTCTTTTGTTGCTTGTCAGTATCTCTTTGGGGTAGGGACTGTATCTACGTCACCTAGCACTACAGAACTTAAATCCTGATTGGGTCTTCTGGGCATTACAGTCATATAAATGACATCTGAGCTAGGCTCCTCTTTTGGGATTATTCCAAGGACATGTTACAAAGTAATATTTGACTCTTTTATTTAATGCCCAGAATTGATTTGTACTTAGTACACCTCTGAGTTCCTGTTTTGTTCTCCTGTGAATCATTCAAATAAAAATAAAATTAAAAGATATTTTTGTCTTTTTTTCCTTCCCAAATGGCTAATAGTTGAAGGTATTTTTGGAAACTGAACCATTCATTCCTCTGTCGTATTTTCCTGCTTGTTCATCCAAAATAATCAGAATTGGGTCTGTCTTTGTTTTTGAACAAATGTAAGATGGCCAGGTCCTGTGACAACAGGTGTCATTACAAATAATGAGAATATCGTCTGCTGCTCTAGTAAAGAAAACATTTTGGTTAGTAGCTTTTGTCAACTGAGCACACAGGTTGGATTTAAGGAATTCTCATCGCACTAATTCTTATAGGAGAAAATGCTTGATTTAAAAAAAACAAACAAATAATGAAATATTTCCTTTTTTGGAGGATGAGGAGGAGAGGTCACCTCTTAAATTTAAGAAACCCCTCTCTTCTGCAATGGATAACAAAAAGAGAGAGCACATAGAAACTCTCCACGTATGAACCTCTAGTTTTAATAGGCTTTGTGTTTTTATTTCACTGCTAATGCTCCTGGGCTGCACATGCCAGTAATCTGGATTCTGCACTGAGAGTGTTCACTCTTAGAGCCCTTTCAGTTAGAACTTCATCCTGTACTAGTGTCCATAGGAAAGTCTCACCTGGGGGAGGAGGGGATTGTCTACATCTGGGCAGTTGTGGGAGAAGGACCTGTGGGGTTGCCTCTCTATTTCTTCCTGCCAAGTGAACCTCCAATATAGACTCGCAGGCCTGAGCACCTTCCACAGTGCGTTCCAGAACCTCCCTGGAGGATGAATAGAAAGGAGTAATCTGGGTTGACTGACAGCTTTGTTTTTAAAGACCACCCATTTTAGCCCTTGTTTCGTACGTGGGCCAGAATTTTTATCACTTCTAAAACAAGGTCTTTCCTCCCTCCCTCCCTCCCTCACCTCTCAAGCTAAGAGCAAATTGTGCCTTGTTAAGGCTTGTCTGGAATGCAGAACATTTCATTCTACTCTGGACAGCAAAGGGGAAGCGTGCACAGAAAAAAGAAAAAAAAACGTACCAAGCGCTGTCAACGAAGGAGCTATGCTAATTGCTAAAGAATAAAAGATAATGGCCAATTTGTCAGCAAGCGTTGACAAGAAAGATAAAGTTGGAAGTAATTAACTGTCTTACGTGCTGGGAGTGATGTGTCTGCCAATGGCTCTCTAAATCATCAGGCTATGAAATGTGGCAGAAATTTATCACTTTTATGATGCAGCACTGACTAGCTCCTGCTTGGGAAGTGTGGAGGCGGTATGTTCTTTGATTGTCCCCACTGAGACGTGGGTGTATTCCTAACCTGGCCCGTCTTGATGACGAACTCTGGGAAGTGTGGTCAGCTGTGCATACGGAGCCCAATAGTGTCTGATTCAGCTCTTTGCATTTTGAGCTCATCTTCACTAGGCCGGCATACCTTTTACTCCATCTGGTGTGCTCCTTAGATATCTGAAATGCATTGCGGAAGCTTGGGCTAATTTAACCAGGCTGGAAAGAGTTCAGGGTGAGAGAACTAAATCAGGAGCCCATGACAACGTTACACTAATATTTCACACTTCTGATGGTGTCTTTTTGCAAAGCACCCACAGCATATCACAGCCATTAATTCAATAATCTGCCACACTGTTGTGTCATCAGGCTTAAGTCTCAGGATCTCAATTTTTACAGATAGCTTAAATGACACATTCTGACTTGCCCTAGGCCATAGTGGAAGTCGATGACTGTCAAGAAAAGAACCCAGGAGCCCTTTCCCAGCTATTTGTGCGTCTCTGAATTAAGTATAGGATTATATCTCCCGTCCCTTGCCTTGCACTGACTTAAATTGATAAGGGACAAGTTGAGGGTGACAATCTCATTCATGGTACCAAAATGTCTGTCTCAAGTGCTTTACGTTGTAATGTTTCCCTTTCAAATCACTGTAGCAGGAAGGGAGGGTCTTGGACCATTTGGGCATCCAGAAGCCCCACAGGAGACTGCTTTGTAGAGGATTTAAAAAAAAACAAAAAACAGGAGCCAACCTGCTGGTTTTCTGGTTTTCTCCTGTGCTAGGGCAGGGGATAAAGCACCGCTATTTGTTATCTCTCTGACACAGAGCTGGGTCTCTGTAGAGCAGCATGAATTAAGCTTGCACCTATTTCTCTCTGGTGCCCATTAATGGTGTTTTGGAAATGTGGGGATTAGGAAAGGGGTTCTTCCTATCTCAAGTATGCAACGGCATGAAACATTCCAGGCCCTGTCTTTTTCACGGCTCTTGTAGTGTTCCTGAGTCAGCATTACAAGGCTAGACTGTGGCATGAACAGTCTGACCAGCCTGTAGAGAATCCAAGGTATCCTTGTAGATGGGTTCTGTGTGCTCCATAGGGTGCACAGAGTTCTCATTGTGTAGGAAACATGATACACATGATGCAGATTAAGGGTTGTGGTGTAAGTAGGCTTCATGCATGGACCTTGAAACTCTAAATTGTACATAAACCTGGGAAGACATGTGGATATTACCTGAACTACCTGAAAGGGGGTTCCAAAGAGCATGGCTCTAGACTGTTCTCAATGGTAGCAGATGACAGAACGAGGAGTAATGGTCTCAAGTTGCAGTGGGGGAGGTTTAGATTGGATATTAGGAAAAACTTTTTCACTAAGACGGTGGTGAAACACTGGAATGCGTTACCTAGGGAGGTGGTAGAATCTCCTTCCTTAGAGGTTTTTAAGGTCAGGCTTGACAAAGCCCTGGCTGGGATGATTTAACTGGGATTTGGTCCTGCTTCGAGCAGGGGGTTGGACTAGATGACCTTCTGGGGTCCCTTCCAACCCTTATATTCTATGATTCTATGATATTAACTACTGAAGAGCCATTGAGAACACCTGGACTTCAATAATATACAAGAAAGGAGCTCATCAGATCTGACAGCAGGGGGACCTGTGTTTTGATTGTGGACTTCTCTGGCAGCATTTATCTACAAAATAGATGCACTGGTTTGATTTCAGTGGCAAAAAGACCAAGGCTAGATTATGTAGGGTCCAGGATTATAGATGAAGCCAGGAAAAGCAGAGCTGGAACCCAGACCTCCAGACTCTGAGCCTGGTGGCTTAGCCACAAAAGAAATTTCCCCACAAAAGAAATTTCAATAATAAAATTATAATACCACTAAGAAGGCTACTGAAACATTTCTTTATCACCCCATGCCTCCTTAGCTCAGCTAGTGTGAACAATGCCACTTCAGCTGAAGGCTCTCTCGGTATTCTCATTATACATCTGTGTTTCATGGGGTGTTGTAATTGAAGGGAAAAAAAACAATCCTTAGTGGGAGAGGCATGGAGCACTGAGAGAGGCTGGCGATGGCTTTGGTCTTTGAAATTAGTTCTTCTGCTGGTAAAAGAGACAAAAGAAAACGTAGCTTCCCACTTTCATTATGGTCGGGTAACTGTACAACTCGTGTCTTCTAAAATGCATATTTTATTTAGAAAGATGCATTTAAAAATGTGCTGTGTCTGTACCTCGTTTTCCTGATCTGTAAAATAGATATGCCACCTCCTGATGGTACGTGGTAAGAATTAATGCTTCTAACGGGCTTGGACACTGACTTTAAAAGCACTGCATAAATGTGTATGACATTGTACTACTTGGAGCCATCTTTACTCTGAATTGGCAATTTTAGTCATTTCCAACCACCTCTATTATGGAAGTTCAGTGAACATGTTGGTGAGATGAGTGTTTGCTGGTAAAGGTTTAAGCATGAAGAATTCTAGCTGCCAGGATTAGCTGTCAGTTGAATGACCAGAATCTCCTACTCGGGTTGTTTTTTTTCTTCCCCTTTAGTTAGTTTGATGTGATGATGTGCCATTGGTACAATTTATGATTTGTAGCAAGCCTAGGGCCCCAGTCCATCCTCAAGACAGATGTCAGTGGAGTTGCTTTTCCTTCTAATCCCACAGCCAGAGAAGGAAGGACTGCCCCTGAGTTGCAGACTGTGGATAATAGGGCTCCAGAAGAGAAGAGACTCCAAGTGGTCACTGGCTTGGCTTATTTAGGGCCAGTGCTGTTCTTGCCACACACAAGGAAGGTCTAAGGCAGTTTTGCATTAACTAGTTTGTTTACTGTAGTGTTTAAGTGAGAGGGCTGGAGGAAGCTTGAATGTAAATTATGCTCAATGTAAGTATTATGTTCTTCTCCCCAAGCCTGATCTTGCTGAATGCTGAGACTTTGCAGCTTCCTTGGCTTGCAAGAGAACCACTGCTATGGGAACTAGTGTCTGGAAACAGACTATGGCTTTTCCACTTCTCTGTATGTAACACCCACCCATTGAAAAATGGATGTCCCTTTCCATTTCTTCTTGCCCTCGTCCCCCTGCATGGGATTATTTTTCTTTATCTTCCACAGACAGCGATTTTTTTTTTTTGTCTTGTACTAGGCTGTCCTATAAATGCCTGTTCTGCCCTACAGTGCTGTTCTAAATCACATCCTTTTGGGGAATTTACTATTTCATGAAGGACAGAAATAGACATTTCCGTGGAAGAAAAATCCATTTAGTTGGAAACATGTCTCTTTTCTTCTGCAGGTGTCTTTGCTCCCGCACTGCTGGGCCTATTACCTGTCTCTTAGTTTCTCTGTCCCCTCGCTGATTCAGAAAGCCTTTTAAGTGGGAAGAGGTGCCTGGCTCTGTTTTGTGGGTAATGGGTGGTGGGTGCATTTCTGAATGCTGCTTGTTGCCCATGTGTCTGAACAGAGAAGAACGTGTAGAACCTTTTAGTAGGTCTGTCTTTCTTTTGCTCTTGGCTTCTATGGTTTTCTTACATTATGCGTCTGCCATTCCAACCATGGGCTGGAATTAATGTTGGTCTGGGTTGTGTTCTGTAAAATGCTCAGCTGTTGAGCCTTTGCTTTGAACAATTTGCACTTTATAAGATCTCCCACATTAATAAGAAAAGAGTAGTGATCCAGAGACCGTTCATAAAATGGGCTTCATAAAATCCCGGGAGTTCCATAAAACATGAATTCCTCCTGACGGGAGTTTAAGCAAAGGCGCACACAGTGTGAGCACCAAAAGCCCATGCGCTGACTGAGCCCTCTGTCTGCAAGCTTATAAAATCAACATAATAGAAATATTTCAAAGGGCACCATGCTAGGCTGGAGAGCCAGGCTCATGAGCAGCTTTGGTTGCCCTGGCCCAGTGGCCATCAGAATACAGACACAATGCTGCTCTGTTATATGGTGCGATCATACTGCTCCTACAGTATCATTGCGCTCTGTAGTGGCAGCCTCCTTAGTGAAGGCTGGTTCATACTTTTGAAAGTCTGTGAATGAAAAGACAGACAAGGGCTTACAGAAGCGATGGAGTTGAAAATAGGGTGGGCATATTTGGAATGGCAAGAGCCTATTTGACAGGCTAGCACCAAAACCCATAAGGGTGCATACATGATAAAATTATTTCTCCTCTGTTCCTATGGAGCAGATTATTCTTTGGTACATATTGCTAATCCAGTTCTTCAAAGGGGTCAGTGGTCCTGGGTTTTTTTGTTTTGTTTTGTTTTTTAAAGTCAGCAATCACTCGGGAGCTCTGAATGTCTGCAGCTGGTGCTTGATGGCACAAGGGTCTTGCATATGTGGAGGAGGATCAGAGGAAAAAGGCCAGAGAGAAAGTCCTAGCTTAAGACAGAGTGAATCAGAGGAAATTAAAATGAAGAAATAGAATATGCAAGCAGAAACATGAGTTGTGCTTAAGTCTCTTGCTGGTCACTACGCTAAATCTCATTTGAATCCCTAAATCTAGTGGCAACAGAGGGAAAAACTGGTGGTCTGGGAACTAAATGAAGCAAAAAACCAGAAGTGTCCTTTCCAGCATTCACAGCACTGATTCTTTACAGATGGAGCAGGCTTTTCCTCCACAGATGTATTTGTAATCACATGCACTCAGTGATATCCTAGCCTTGCAACACCAAGCCAAGGCCACATTGATTTGCAAATGTATTTGTTATATGAAAAATGCACACAACTATATTCCTTGTGCTTCTGTCTCCCCTTGCTCATTGAATAGGGGTTTGATTGAGTTTCGCCATTAGTGAAAACACTGCAGCTGAGTAGCTGTGTCTTCGTCCAGCATCCCACATGGAGGTGGCAGCTGTGAGCATTAGCACTGGGCTTTGGGTCTCTGCAGGCTTTCCTTTTGTTTCCCGCTTCAGTCAACTTTCTCTACCATGGGAAATTGGGCAATCGGTAGCTTAAAAAGCTACCAGCACCAGAATTTAAAATGTGAGCAGTTATCTTGGACAATGTGGGAGGACAAGTCATTTTAAATACACTTCCCGATTCTGAATATAGGCAGCAACAGATATTGGAAAATATGTCTTCCCCACCCCTCCCTCCTTCCTGCGGTTGCTGTAATCTGCTAACTCCAATTTTATTGCAATACATTTTATGGCACAGTCGCCATGTGGTTATAGTCAGTTACACTCTGGTATTACCAACACTGCTCGGGAACACACGTGCTTCTGGGAGTCTCTAACTGTGATTTGAAAATGCAAGAAGGTATGCAGTAATGTGGGGTTCCTGTGATCTGGTTCTTTTCCTACACTGAATCCAGAAGGTTAGTTACAACCACAAACACACAGTTACAACTAAAAGAGCCCTCACTGAGATGTCCTCTGATAAACCCCTACAGTAAGCTCTTGTGCACACCAGCCATCCCAGAGGTCATCAGCATGTTTTCAGGTTGTGCCATATGACTCTTTAGGTATTTCCTGTCCATTTGTTTTTAGCTAATTTTGCCTATTTTAGTCAGACCTCATATCCATTACAGAGAAATTCATTAAAAATGTCAAAATAAATTTTTAAAACATTGCTCATTACAATCTCTTGACATTTAAAAGCCAAAACAGTGGCTCATTGTTAATTGTGTGACAGTTGCACAAATGGTTCTAGTGAAGGCAGCCATGAAGACTTAAACCTGCAAGTCACAATCTTATTCAGTGGGGTTCATAGGTGCCATCTGGCCTGCTGAGAACTGCCAATACCTTAGAATCATAGAATATCAGGGTTGGAAGGGACCCCAGAAGGTCATCTAGTCCCACCCCCTGCTCGAAGCAGGACCAATTCCCAGTTAAATCATCCCAGCCAGGGCTTTGTCAAGCCTGACCTTAAAAACCTCTAAGGAAGGAGATTCTACCACCTCCCTAGGTAACGCATTCCAGTGTTTCACCACCCTCTTAGTGAAAAAATTTTTCCTAATATCCAATCTAAACCTCCCCCCCTTGCCTGTAATCAGTGCAATTCAGAGCTCTGCAATCCAGGACCAGTCTTAAGCTCCTAGGTGATGGGGAAGTACTAGGGTCATGAGTTGATGATTCAGCTTCCATTCTCACTTGAGGAAGGGGAGCAGTTAGTCTTCTCTCCTCCAGGCCTGCTGCTGGAGTGGGAGATAGGGTCTCAGCCTACGAGTTGTGAGCTTGTGTGGGATTCCTCTTGCATGGAGAAGCGAGAGAATGGAACTTTTGCAGAGAAAGGAGGGAGTGATGGAATTATTGCAGCCATTCTCAGTCAGTGCAGCCCCATTGTGTGGTTTAGGCGCTGAGCAAAGAGTCTGAATTCTATGGAGCTATATGGATTTCTGAGTCTTGAGAGGATGTACTTCAAGAGGAGAGGAGAAAATGTTAGCTCATGAACAGTTGCCAACTGGCCTCCTCCCCTCTATGTAGGTTGCTTTTTAGAATCAGCAGTGTTATGCAATTGCCACTTGTGTAAGGGACCTTGAGACTGTGTATATTGTTTGTGCTGTACCTATTGTCTGGCTTGTGTATGTGGTGTTAATGTGTCTCTTACACAGTCCAATACCTGTTATTTTCAGCAACTCAAGAAGCTTTTGAATTAAAAAAATTAAATTAAAAAAGGCGGGGAAGGTGTTCCATTAGCAGTTGTAACTGACACAATTTGTTCTCAAAGTTGGGGAGAATTTTGTGCTGGTCCCCAAACATCAGTGACTATGCTAAATGTCCTTTTTCTCTCCTTTTCCTTTCTAGCATTAACAATAAGCTGCAGCAGCCCGAGGCAGCTGCTGGGGTCCTTGAGTATGCCATGAAGCACTTTGGGGAGCTGGTGAGTCTCTGTCTAGATGCTTGGATAGTCCTGTTCCAAAGCGTCTCAATGTTTTCAGTGTTTCCCCTGTGGGCATATACCCGTTCTGTCATATTTCTGCTCTTCACTGTGAAATACCTTTAGCTCATGTCCCTGTAAATGTGACTCCTTCAATGTGCAATTTCAGGTCACTCCCTGTCCTAAATACTCATCTAGTGTTGCCATACCTTGTTAATCAGCTGCTATGTTCCGCTCCAAAGGTGGCTATATTTCAGTGGCAGGTGAAGTGATACCGTTCTGTTAAAACCTTCTTATAATGTGCCAAGCACTTTGGAACTGTAGCAATATGTTTGTGACAATGATTGGGCTCAATACAAGAACACCTGGGTGAAACTGAATGGCCTGTATTATACAGGAAGTCAGACTAGATGATCGCTGGCCTTAAACTCTATGAATCTGTGAAATTCCTAGAGCAAGAGAAGCCATGTGTAAGTCTCAAAGCTCCAGACCAAGGTAAAGAACACGATTGTAATATATTTATCAAAGGATAAGGCAAGCTCCAGAAAATTATAACAAACAGGAAGGTTAGGCAGGAAACCTACTTGTAGCTGGGAACTAGGGAATGTTTACAGGGAGAATTTCCTTGGCTGCTTCCCTGTAAGAAAATCACTGTTTGAATGAAGGGTGCTATTATAAAAGCATCACATTCACTTTTCACATGTTTTGTAACCAGCATAGAGTTTCGCCTGTCGTGACTACTCTGAATGATGCCGCTCACTCTTTAGTTGCTGAGGAGGGTGTGTGGGCAGGAGAACAGTCCTTCAACTCTCATGGGTTTTGCATTAAAGCATAATAAGCCTCTGAAGAGTAGCCTGAGGTTCTCTCTCTCTCTGCTTGTCCTGACACGTTTTAATGAAATGCCAGAAGTGATGAAGTAGAAAACAGAGGATATCTGCCAGGTCTGTGGTTGACTGCAGACATGATTGTCCAGCACAGAGGGAAAGGAAAGGAGAGTCAACTGCTGTCTAGTGTACTGAATTAGTGCAGTACAATCTTACTGTGAAGCTTTTAGACAGAAATCCTGGCCTATTCTGGTTCGTTTGTTTGTTTGTTTTTAATGCTCCTCATAAAAAGGAGAACGGTGGGAGTATGCACATCCCACAAAGAAGCGATTCACTCTCCTAGCTGCATTTACAGTATTCCAAGTTTTTTCACAGCTATGGAAGTATGGGTGATTCAGGTGATGCTTGTGGGTACAGGTGCTTTGGGCTCAGCTGCCTGACCAGGTACCAATGGAAGTACTTACCCAGGCAAAGGCAGCAGGGGAAGCCCCCATCTGAACTAATCCCCCAAGTTTCTGTAGGTGGGCTTGATCTAATGGCTAAATGGAAGACTGCTAACCTACAGGGTGGGGGCTAAAGCCAAAGTTGTCAAACTTGTGTGCCTAAAATTAGGCACTTAAATCCACACTTAGGCACCTACATAAGTGACCTGTCTTTTAGAAGAACCCACCTCCTGTAGCTGCTATTGACATCTGTGGGAACTGTAGGTGTTCAGGAACTCTGAATGACAAGACATTTTATTTGGATGTCTGTTCCTTTGACAGAATGGAGATAGATATATTGTTGTTTTTCCTGTTACATTTTTGGTAGGCACTCGGCTACTGCAGTGACAGGGCAACATATGTACCTAGATAGATTTTAATAAGGGTTGTACCTCTAACCTTCCCTTTACCCAACTGAGCACAAGAGCTTACCCAATAGCTGGTGCATCTTGGTAATGGCCCTTCAAAATGGCAGCTCAATCAGTCAATTAGTTTGACTGACACACACACACTCTCCTCTTCACTTGCATTCAGGAATCTCCCCTCCACCCATTCTGATCTGGTACAGAGGAAGAAGTCTGAAAGGCAACTTTCTTCACAAAAGGGGAGGCGGCAGCAGAAATGCAATGGACAATGTTCCCCTTTTAAATAGACTCCTCTAGTGGGGACCATTGGGAATGGGATACAGGTCAGGTGTAAGCACAGCAGTGATGGGATTGATTCAGGTCGAACTCTTTTGGAGGCGCTATGTAAAGTTTGGCCCTAGATAGGAAAAGGGGCCCAGTGTTGGAGGAGAACTGATTTTAGAATATCCCGACAGTTGTTGTTGCTTCCTGAAGTACCTGCTTTGTGGAAGGAGCAGAGCCCCAGGTTGCCTCATTCTGTTATGTCCTTGTAACTGAAATTTCTAGAAAGAATGGGTGGGCCTGAGTGCTCAAGATTAGGGGTGGGAAGGAGTGAAGAGGACATTTCAGATGAGATCTCTTTAAACATATAAATCTAGAGAAGAGGTTCCCTCTTGCTCTTTAATGGGTTTTGAAGCAGTTGGTTGTGAGCTGGAGACCCACAGCGAACTAGGGCAAGGCATAGGCCTTAGTGTCTCACGTGGAGGGCACTGAAGTGCAGTGTCTAGTTTATCCTACCCACAGCCCACATGGATGTAAAAAAAAATCCATTTTTGGCGTATGCCAGAGCAAGAGCTGCCAAGGGCTGAGCAGAAAAGAACATTGGCAGGGAATCCGGTGTGGAAAAAATCTCAAGGAATTCAAAGCAGACTTTTATTTCCTGAAAATTAAAATCCATAAAGAAACAAGAGGTTGAAGAAAGGTTTGTGCAGTAGATAACGCTCAGCAGTTGGTTTGTTTCTATAGCCTGTGTAGCAAACCACAATCTTTCTCCTTAAGGGTAGGGGTTAGACCAGACCATCGCTCAAGAATCTTCCCCTGCTGCGAAACGGCCCAGCACCAACCCAACTGCATTCTGCACAGTTGTAGATTTTGTGGTTAGCTGCTTCATTCTTGGTTACAGTACTGCTCCTCTTGCTTAAATTCATCCATGTGGAATTTCTGCTTCCCCTCTGCCCACTCCCCAAACTATTCATATTAGTATTTCAGTAGAAATCAGTGGGAAGAAAATCTGGAATTCATCCCACTGACATACCGAATGCATTTAGCTCCTGTCTTGCAGGTTTGTCAGGTATACAGGATTACAGCTTTCTCACTAGCACAAAGTGAGCTTCCATCTGTCATAGCAGAGTTTGTGCTGATATTCAATATGGACAAAAGGCTGGGTGTAACGAGCAGAGCTGGACAAACAACTAATTCAACTTCCATGAGAATTAGCAAGCTTGAATCTTTAAGGGCAGAGGAAACATTTTAGGTTGGAACTTGCAAACCAGAGACTGAATGTCTTTGGTGGTCTTGTTAGGAATTCTCTATAAGCACTTTAACCACCCATAGACATGCCTATTTAGATCCCTGTGGATAAATATCCTGTATCCGGTTTCTCCTGGAACTGGTAGCAAATCTGAACTAGCCATGCTGAGATGATGGATGTACAGACATCATAGTGAGTTCCTGTGTATGCAAAATTCTTAGTTATCTGGTACTGCTGCTGATGTGTATATATTCAATACCTGCACTTCTTGCCTTTCCCCTTTGCCCAGCAAGTAAGAAATCTGATCTCAATTTACCAACCACAATAAACATAATGGCGTGTAATTTCAATAATTTATGTATGCAAAATAGGTTCAGTCCAACTACCTGGGACCTGGAAACTCTCCTGTATATCCATGCATCTAAGTCAGTGATACTCAGACCTCAGTGGTTCAGGAGCCAGATTAACAATCAACATTACCCAAAAGAGCCACAGTCATGTGAATTCATTCTCATTTACTATAGTACTATTCATATTTAAACAGTATGATGGCAATATTTAGTTCTCACAGCAAATAAGTTGTTAATTTAATGCCAGTTGATAACTTAATCGGGTAATAACATAGTAAAAGCATCCTGATTGGTTAGTAACTTAGATTCGTTAATAATTAAATGACACGGTATTCTAATATCATGTGCTGCAAAGAGCCACAGGAAACAAATTAAAGACTCGCTTGCAGCTCACGAGCCGCAGTCTGAGTGTCACTGATCTAAGTCCTTGAATGCTATTAAACTAACAGCACAGGTGAAGAGAGTAAAGACTAACATACATCCAGAGTCGCATTAGTTGACCTAAAAACTGAAGACTGGTTAATATCTAACCTTCTGAACAGCCTGTGTGTTACTGTCAACAAGAGCTAGTACTCTTTGGGAGACAGTGTGTAGATTTCTTCAATTTCAGGTGGATAGCATGTTCCAGGAAAAGCTACGGTAGCTGTCATGGGAGGGCAGGGGAGAGGTGAGAGAGAGAAAGAGAGAAAACACTGATGCGTCTTCTGATCTTTCGCCACCCTACAGGAAATCCAAGCAACCTGGTATGAGAAGCTCCATGAGTGGGAGGATGCCCTTGTGGCCTATGACAAGAAGATGGACACAAACAAGGATGATCCTGAGCTGATGCTGGGACGTATGCGTTGCCTGGAAGCACTTGGAGAATGGTAAGAAGAGAATTCAGAATGGATCATCCAGAAAAGTCTGTTGACCTCAAACAGCTTTTCCTATTTCAGTTGATATCAGACCCAGCCTCCTCCTGTTTTGCTATTTCTCTGTTTCATTTTGCTCCAGAAATATGGCAAGCTATTTCTGAAATCTCCTTCCTATTCACCTGGTGAATTATGCCATTCGTGCTACTTGTCAGATGAAAATGCCTTCCCTGAATTCCCATTTATTTGTACTTTCCTAACATTTAGAAGATATCAAGTTGCTGCTCACCCTGCACATCAAGGCAGCACGTTGTTGCAGGTGTTAGACATCCCTGTCTGAGTCTTTTTGGATGGAGCCATCTGATTAGCCAAGTTCCACCTGAAAGGGGACATGCAGCTGATCAGTTCTGTTCCACCCATAGTAGCGAGAGAGAATATTAATAGAGAGGAGTTCTGCGAACACATAACTAGGCAGCATGGTTCAAAACTACCACCAAAAAGTGAGACTCTTCCATGATGACTCATTTAGCTTTACTCGCCTATTCAGCGTTATTCACATGCCTGTCTGGAGCGTGTGGACCTTTTTATGCAGATGTCAACACGTTTCCTACTTCCCGGTAACAATCTGAATGAGATTATGCCAGATAAATCTTTCATTTTAAACCCACTTCATCAAGTCTGCTGCAGATGTCTGAGTTTCTTATCTTGACTGTTTTTAGCATTTATTAGTTTTTGTCTTTTTTGGCATTTGCTGATGGAAACCACATTACGTCCGGGTCTTTGGCACATACATCACAACATCAGAGTTTGTTTCCACCAGAGAGAGACCCATTAATGATTTGGAATTTTCAGATTATGGTGTTCCCCATGCTCACCTTGAATCAAGAGGCTAAGCAGAGAAGACAGGCCCTGTGCGCTGTAGTGTGCAGTTCTGCCTCCAGGCACAGCAAATCTGTGCACTTCCTGCCTCTCTGCTGAGCTTCTCATGTCACTAGGCCTGTGTGCTGATGAGTCCTGACAGGAACCCATGTAACGGCACACAGGAAGAAGATTCCTCTCCATTGAGGTCATTGCACTGCTGCATAAACTGAGCTGCCTGGAAACTGTGCTGGGCTGCCGAGAAGTCCAAAATCCAAACAGCATTTTTCTCCTCCTACGTCCTCAGTTTTTGCAGCAGGAAGAATGGAGCCTCCTGGTGGACAGTCTCTTATTTGTCCTTGCAAGGAGTAGGCAGTTCCCACCAGGGGTTGATGGGATTTCTCCCTCCTGTAAAAATCATCCTTTCTGATTAATCATCTGCTTCCCTGCATTTGGGAGAGATTTGTTCTGAAATATTTTGTTTTTCTATAGAAGCTATAAACCCCTATATCTGTTGACATATTCTGCAGGAAGGGAGGGAATCCCAGTGTTCTGACTTGCATTCAACCCTTTCCTGATGTACAAGAGACCAACCCTCTATCCAGATAATGTTCGATATGTGTACTGGGTGTCCTGACAGCACAGGAAATGCCCTGCGGCCCATTGATATGCAGGCATCCCAGCCATTCTGTCCTATAGTTACATTTCACATGGCTGCTTAAGTAATTCTCCCCTTACTGTTGCTGTTTTGGCAGAGAGGTGCGGGAGGGAAGTGAGACCCAATATTTGAAGACTTTAGTGCTGGAGAGATATGGGAGGAAACAGTGTTCCTGCAGAGGATGTAATAGCAAGAGCCAGGTCATTCTATGATCTAGTTCTCCGGAATCAAAAATGATTCTCTTCTGTGTAATTGACTACACTGAAGCAAGATGCACAGAAATATGGCTGATGAATCTTGCCCATATGCTCAGGGTTTAGCTGATCGCCATATTTGGGGTCGGGAAGGAATTTTCCTCCAGGGCAGATTGGAAGAGGCCCTGGAGGTTTTTCGCCTTCCTCTATAGCATGGGGCACGGGTCACTTGCTTGAGGATTCTCTGCTCCTTGAAGTCTTTAAACCACAATTTGAGGACTTCATTAGCACAGACATAGGTGAGAGGTTTTTTGCAGGAGTGGTGGGTGAGATTCTGTGGCCTGTGTCGTGCAGGAGGTCGGACTAGATGATTATTATGGTCCCTTCTGACCTAAATATCTATGAATGGCAACACCTCCACAGTTGGTACTTTTTTAGTGTCCGATAAAAGTCTAGAGAAATTTCAGCATCATCATGTGATTGCATTTGGCTGTGTGAGATTAACGCTCACTGCTTTGTTTTATTTCCTTACTAAAGAACAGTAAATAAAATCATAGTGTGTTCCTGTTCACAATTTAGAACAGCTCCTATTGCCCATCTTCTTTCCTGGCTATACACGTCTACTTCTGCTGAGTGAGATTTCTCCTAAACAATGCAGTTTGCAGCTACATTTCTTTTAACTTTGCAAGGTCTGCTGGGAAGGAAACAACAGGACACTATTTCTGCATCAGGGAGGGAGCTTTTATCCTTTTTGTCCTGATACAGCTTCCTTTAGAGAGACTTCAGCAGATGGAGCAGGGAAGAGACCAAGGAGTCTGGAGGGCTAGTCTTCCTATGGATACTATATATCGTGTCTTTCTGTAGTCCTCTTATCACCTACCTAGACATGGGATCGTAGCCGTCTGTCTGCGGGATACACGTCAAGGTGATCCGCAGGACAAGCTGGGGCCTAAAGACTTAGCAACAATCTGATTATTTTTTATTGTTGTTGAAATAAAATAAACACAGTAGGGAGCATTTTCCCGCCTTTCTTGGTGTCTGATATTTGTGATAAATCAGCTGCTGCAGGATAGACACCCACTCCAGAGCTCAGATGGAATGTTGAAATTGAATGGACTCGCTCTGTGTATGATTTGAAATGTAAATATAGCTGTAGCTTGTACATTTATATCTTCAAAAGCAAAACCCTGCATCAGGACAGCACTGAGGTTCTGAATCTGAATGCAGTCACAGTGCAGAAGTTAATGATCTTATGGCAAAGAAAAAAGTAAACAGACTTTGTTCCTGTGGCAGAATATCCAGGAAGTTGGTTTCACAAGGTTGGCTGTGTATGCCACTGCAGAATTGCGCTCCTAGTTACCCAGAAGGAATGTTCCCGTATCCATGAGTGAAGTTAGCACGCTCTCTAGGTAAAACGCACCTAGGTCACTATCAAACAAAGTAAATATTTCATAAAAAGAAAAGGAGTACTTGTGGCACCTTAGAGACTAACCAATTTATTTGAGCATGAGCTTTCGTGAGCTACAGCTCACAAATTGGTTAGTCTCTAAGGTGCCACAAGTACTCCTTTTCTTTTTGCGAATACAGACTAACACGGCTGTTCCTCTGAAACCTGTAAATATTTCATGTAACCCAATAGTGCCACAGTCATGTGACCACCTCCTTCCCACTGACCATAATATGTCAATCCCAAGGTTGAGAATTTAGTGCCTTAGTCAACTTGGCCTGCTGTCTGTCTTCTGCCGTAGTGTTGTACTATTTGTGTTGCTTGTTTGTGCTTGACAGTAACTGACATTTCCTCTGGAATTGGTGTTGCTACACCATGCTGCTGTTCTCAGCATGCTGTGCAGTGGACGTTTGAAAGTGCAGCCAGGGCAGACCTAGCCACTTGTCTCCTGGTATAATTATGTCTGCGAGAGCCATGCTTCTGTGTTAGCTCATATTGGGTACTGATTCGCTGCTGCTGTTTTTTCCTGGACCATTAAGCTGTCAGTATGACTGTCCTGCCTGTGGCAGCTCATCCATTCTCGTGTTGACTAATTTATCTTGCTCACGGGGACTAGAGACTAGCAATGAGAAGGCAAGTTGGTCTCCCTCATAGTTAACAGCTGCTTTGCTGCTACAGACTTTCCAGGCTGAGAAATACTGAACTTGCAACACCCAGATTAATTGATGTGATCAACAACACATTCAAGTTTCAGAGTAACAGCCGTGTTAGTCTGTATTCGCAAAAAGAAAAGAAGTACCTGTGGCACCTTAGAGACTAACCAATTTATTTATTGTGGGGGGAGAGAAAACCTTTTGTAGTGATAAACACCCATTTTTTCATGGTCTGTGTGTATAAAAACATCTTCTGTATTTTCCACAGTATGCATCCGATGAAGTGAGCTGTAGCTCACGAAAGCTTATGCTCAAATAAATTGGTTAGTCTCTAAGGTAACACATTCAAGGTTGATGAAAGCATCTTGGAGGTTCCTCTCTACTAGAGGTGAAGATTAGCGAATCCCCTTTAAGAACCCATTGAGACAAGTCCTCATCCTTATTTGTTGTAACTGTGACTGTGTAGCTTCATCTTTTTGAAGCATGCAGACCCCATAGTGTGTTTATCCAAAATGTTTGACAAAGCTGGGAGCCAGGAACTGTTCAGAACCCATTCATCATAGGTGTCCTTTTTACTGATGTTTCCAAAAAAGTGCTAAATGTCCCTTGCTTTAAGTATGCGGGTTATGAATTCTGGATTTAATGTAATACCCTGTTCTAGGCTGAAACTGACAGCTCCGTTTTTAAAATAATTTTTCACTGGTTTGGTTTAGATGTTCTTGAAATGTTCTGAGGCTAAATAACTCCTCATTGACCAAACCACATTATGTCTGTGGATTTGCCAAAAGGGAAGTGGTAAACCCACTTCTTCTCCTCTATGTAAAAGAGGATTGATGGGGCTAGGCCTGTAAAAAAAAAAAAAAAAAAAAAAAAAAAAAAAAATCTAGGTGTGAAATTGTTCTTATTCCCTAGAAACTATTAAACATTTAAAAAACTGAGCTGGCAGCGCCGTCCTAGAACAGGGTATTAGATTAAATTCAGAAAACACGACCCGCCTGCTTAACACAAGGGACATTTAGAACTTCTTTGAACCCTCAGTACAAGGGACACCTTGGAAGGTGGCTGTCACACACAGCGAACCCTTTGAGGAGGTTTTCACTAACCTGAAACTGTGAATTATTCCTCCCAGGGGGCAGCTTCATCAGCAATGCTGTGAAAAGTGGATGCTGGTAAATAACGAAACTCAAGCCAAGATGGCTAGGATGGCTGCTGCTGCTGCTTGGGGCTTAGGTAATGTATGTCTTCCAGCTGTGCTTGGGGGACGGTGTAAGACAGCAATTGAGGAGAGAGTTCAGGGGTGTAATTTACATCTTTTAAGAAGTCTGAATCACAAGATAAGAGAAAACACATAAAGCAAGCTTATTTATAGGGTTACATGAAATAATAAAGGTCATTTAATGTTCAAGCCCATAATGTGTAACCTTTTATGCAAAAGCTGCCAATGCCCCCTTAGGTAATGAAAAGGTACCTTTTGAGGGTTGAATAATAATAAAGAGATGGATTAATATAGTACTGTTTGACCTCTGCTGACTATAACAGGGTTCAAAAAAGAACTAGATAAATTCATGGAGGATAGGTCCATCAATGGCTCTTAGCCAGGATGGGCAGGGATGGTGTCCCTAGCCTCTGTCTGCCAGAAGCTGGGAATAAGTGACAAGGAATGGATCACTTGATGATTATCTGTTCATTCCCTCTGGGGCACCTGGCATTGGCCACTGTCAGAAGACAGGATACTGGGTCTGACCCAGTATGGCCATTCTTATGTTCTTAAGTTTCAAATCTAATGTAATTTGTACATGAAATGAACTTGATGTGATTTTGCTAGTTTTTCTGTTGTTCACAAACTGCAAAGCCATCCATCCCTTAACTATTTTGACAGGATGTTATCTCATGAGAAGCCCCTGAGTGGAACAGTTCTGTAAATAAGTCCTGTTTGAGATGCGTCAGTGGAAAGAGGTGGGGATAGTTTGCATAGCATATGCCTGCTGTCTGCCTAGCTCCATCCAATGAGAGTAATCTTCCCCTTTTGTGAAATACCAAAGTGCAGCCACACTTTCCAGAAAAAGTTTCCTCCACAAGAGCCCAATGTTAATGTTGCAGCTGTTTTATCACAAAGAATACGAGAACTTTGCCTACCAAAATGAAACCTTGCCTTGTAAAACCACCCACGTTACAGTTTGCTGAACCTGTAAATGAAGTTGGTTGTCCCTTCTGAAGACAGATTACCATAGTGCTTGCTTTGATGTCGGTATTTTCACTGGGGGAGAAGTGAAAAATTATCTCTGTGAAGCAACTGCACTACTTGATGCCTGTATAGAAAAACACATGGAGCATTGTGCCACAAGTGGGTCCTCCATTTCATTAATGCTGAGCCCCTAAAGCAGTCACCTCTAGCTCTCAACAACAAATCTGCCTTCCTGGAAGAGCCTGGTGGTCCATCTAATCCAGTGTCCTGTCTCTATTTGTAACCAGTGCTAGATGCTTCAGAGGAAGTCTTAGAACCCCTGTGATATCTCTATTTGTGTAATATTACACAATGGGAGAAATAGCTTCTGATCAGTTGATTCCTTGAAGCAGAACTGATAGCTCTTGTAATTTTTCCTTGTTAGTCTAATATAGATGGTATTCTTATTCATATAGATGAATACATTAAAAAGTTTGCTAGGCTGATTAACAGTATCCTGGAGTAGCAGGTTCCTCGGGTTAATTGCACGGTGCATTAAAAAAAATCCTTTAAATCTTTTAGATTTGTTACCTTTTTAATTTCTTCAACTATTTTGTTCTTGTGTTATGGGATAGGGTAAATGACTGCCCACCTGGCCTGTTCTGTGCCACTCATTGGAATAGAATCCTCTTCATCTATATTAAAGGGGAACATCAAGTTGGTTCAAACTTTTCAATGCAAACGCTACATGGGGGCAGAGGAAATATAAGTGAGTTCTGGATAATAGGGGATTTCAGGTAAGTGAGGTTTTTCTGTAGTTCCCTCAGCCATCTCAAGGCAGCTACTTTAAAGAATAGTAGTTGAAACCTCACATGGTGCTTTTGGAGTCCAAATTAGTCTCTTGGCCGGAATCCAATAGCACTGTGAATCTAACCACTGTACTCGTGCTTAACACTGGAGTCTAGTTCTAGCAGTGTTTCAGAGAGGGCTATGGCATCAGCAAATGTGTCCATGTCTCTTCAGGTCAGTGGGATAGCATGGAGGAATATACTTGCATGATCCCAAGGGACACCCATGATGGTGCCTTCTACAGGGCCGTGCTGGCACTGCATCAAGACCTCTTCTCATTGGCTCAACAAGTAAGTATCTTCCTTCATGACTTTGCTTCTGTAAATCCCACGCTGAGATTGTGTGTCCTTCCTTGCAGCAATGGAACCGATTTGAAAGCGGTTGGCCATAACTGCTAATAACTTCTCTCAAGTGGAAACTCTTATCCCTGACTGCTCAGTTTGTTGCGTGCTTCCAGGAATACTGCACTAGTTGTGTAGAGACACGTTAGCCCAAGAGTTGTCTTAGTCATACTCAGGTTTCTATTTTATTGTGTCCTCTTGGCAGCTGGAGGGAAGTCATGGGACACATCCCGTCTGGGAAATTGTTCTGCAAAAGACAGCATTCGGTGAAGGGCACTGATGGCTAGAGACGTGAACAACAGTATCTCCTTGTCAGTCTGTGCATTCTTGTGTTTGCCAAGCCTTTTCAGAGTAGTGTTAACAAATGCCAGATGCTGTAACGGACCCCATACTTTTTGGTTTAGGTGCATGGCCCATCTTTACCTTCTTGTGCATCTCCTATACCTGATCTTCCTTGCAGCAGTGAGAAGTCTTTGTAATCCTGAGGGTACGTCTACACTGCAATTAGAGGTGTGACTGCAGCAAGTGGAGACGTACATAATCTAGTTTTGAACTAGCTAGCTCCAGTAACAATAGCAGTGAACCTGTGGGCTAGCCACTTGAGTACATAACTCTGGGTGGGGTTATACAACCCATTCTGCCACTGTGCTGCTGTGGCTTCCCTGCTATTGTTGTTTGAGCTAGCTAGATCAAAGCTAGCTTTGCTATGTCTGCACAGTCTGCAGCTGCAACTTTGATTGTCATGTACCTGTACCCTTAGATTGAGACTTGGCATAAGGGGAAGGAAAGAGTCTGCTGAACAGAGCCATGTTGGTCTGAGTGCATCTTTGACAGACATAATTCACGGGGAACGTCTTCCCTTTGCAGGTGTGAAGCATGTAGATTACTTTCCAAGGAAACTTGTGTAGTATTTCTCAGAATTCTGTGCTGACTTGCAGAATGAGATAAAGGAGTGGTCCAATCTGCCTTGGCAGAACACGTACATATCTTGAATGTTATGCACAAGAAAACGGGCCTAGTGTTTAATGGATGAAGGTTTGTAATTAACCTTTAACATTTTGAAAGGGAAAAGTTACGGATGAGAGATTATATAATTAATGGCACCAGAGCAGGGCCTTGTTTCATGCACTCAGAGTGTCTTCTTTGTACTGAGAGATGTGGGGTTTGCAGGGTCTAGAACATTCGTAAGACGTTACTGGGGCGTGTAGAGCTGTGAAGTCCATCTAAGTCCAGGTCTCCACTAGCGCTTATGTCAACAAAACTTTTGTTGCTCAGGAGTGTGAAAAAAACACCTCCCTGAGTGAGACAAGTTTTGCCGGCATAAACCCTTGTGTGCACAGTGCTATGTCGGCGGGAGACGTTCTCCTGCCACTTGTCGAGCTGTTTTGTTATGTCAATGGGAGAGCTCTCTCCCGTCAGCATCATGCGGCTACACAAGTGTTCTTACAGTGGCACAGCTGTATCAGTACAGCTGTGCCGCTGGAAGCTTGTAAATGTAGACATGGCCTTAGATACCTGCACGCTATCAAAGAAACAAAGCTCCTGAGGCTTTTCTGTAACTGGTTCTTTCACACTTATTACCAAAATTCCAACTCCTCCTTCCCTTATAAATGTTATAGTTGGGCTTTGCAAGGACACTGGGGTCAAAAGCACGGCAAACACTGGTGACGCAGTCTATGTCTGAGGGGCTTTAGCAAATCCAAACTTCCATAGACAGGACACATGTTTAGATTATAAATGCAAGTCCCAATTTTTCCCCCATACTCACCGTTGGATTCTCCAGTTTTCTGTTAGTTTCCATTTTAGAGCTAATTCTCCCTATAGGTGACACTCCTTTTCTGGTGCCTGATGGAGTTTGGGGTGGCTCCAACCTTCCTTGTGGGAAAATAGAGAGTGGACAGTTGAGTGTTAGTGTGAACTGTTACTGTCTGTGGACAAGGCACACCTCTGAAGTCTCAGCTTCCGTTTCAGTGCATTGACAAGGCCAGAGACCTGCTAGATGCTGAGCTGACCGCCATGGCAGGAGAGAGTTACAGTCGGGCCTATGGGGTGAGTATCTGACCTGCAGCCTTCATGTTAGTTTAGGCTATTTATATAAGCTCAGAGCTTCCTGACTGTATTTGTGTATCAAATATAAAGGCCTATGCAGGCCACGCGGACCCACAGACTAAATGGCTCTTGTATGTGGGGATTGTGGCTTTTTGGAAAAGGGTCTGAATCCACTGAGAAGTAGAGAGAGAAAAATGTGACTGACTGAACACTGGGATTCAGCACCCCACTACCAACCCTTACCTCTGCCCTGGTCAAGTTTTGTGGTTAGTTCTGTCTCCGTGTGGAAAAGCTCAGCTTTCACACCCCAGTGGAAAGTCATCCTTAAGGTTAACGCTTAGAAGCATTGTGGGGGAGGCTCAGGCTCAAGTGAAGATGGAGATGAAATTCCCTGTAGTTCCCCCCACAAATCAGAATTGGGGGTTTTATTGTAGCAGTTTGAGGAAACCTAGAAGACAGTGGATTATCAAGGTACCTGAATGGCAACTGCCTGTTCTTTCCCTCTTGGTCAGTAGATAACACCAAGGTTTTTAGGCCAAGTGCTGATCTTTAGTCCTGGATTCACTGTGCATTGATTGGGATGGAATGTGATTGTTTCGTTCAGGCTATGGTATCCTGCCAGATGCTATCAGAGCTGGAAGAGGTTATCCAGTATAAACTCGTACCAGAACGACGCGAGATCATCCGCCAGATATGGTGGGAGAGACTGCAGGTAAATCTACCAGAGACTGCTATAAACCTCTGTATACCTCCTGCCGATGGCACAGATGCTCAGGCAGTGCGCACCCACAGCTCCCATTGATGTCTGTTAGAGTTGTGAGTGCTCAGCACTTCTGACAATCAGGCTCTGTGTCCCCCCACAGCATAACAATCTGCTCGCTCTCTCCTTTACAGACGTGTCCTCAGCATGTATTTAATGCCCCTGGCCACCGCCATGGTGTATGTGCTCATTTTAAAGCCTGGCACAGGATCTTTCAAATTTGCCTGCTCCAAAGCAGGTTCTAAAGAGATCTGAGTGGAGTAGAGGTTTTAGTGAAACCTGCAGGGCTGCTTGTACAAACTTTCTGTCTAGCTTTCAGGTGCTAGAATATTACACTTCTCCACTCGTCTTCTTTCATTTTCATGTTTGCATGTTAAATATAAATGAATATTCTGTTTATGCCACATGATGGAATGATTGGGATGAGTAATACTGAGAAAAAAGACGCTGCATCAGTGTGCAAAGAGTCATAGAAATGTCCTGTATGCAGTGGTGTTGCAGCCATGTTGGTCCCAGTATGTTAGATAGACAAGGTGAAGTGAGGTAATATCCGTTGCTGGGATATTACCTCACTCACCTTGTCTTGCTAATAGAAATTTCCTAGCATTTTAGGTCACCTTATCCACCCCACCTGGGCAGTGCAGGATTGTTCCTCTATTATTCTCCACTGATTTGTCCTGTCCACCTTTTTAAGTGCCCCAAGCAAGGGAACTTTCACCAGTTCCACTGGAAAGCTAATGCATCTTTTGCCTAGAGAGCATAAGCCCAAGACACGTGCCAGGACTTAAGACCACCTAAATATTTTGAGTGGGTATCCTTTCTGGAGGGAGCTTTTCTGTGAGAGGGTGGGCCTGTACATGAAGTAACACATACAGTACCTTCTAGCATGTCCAGAGAGATGTTCCTCTCAGGGGGGAAATTATAGTCAGAATGAAGTGTATAAACTGCATTGGACTTCAGTGCTCCATCTGGAGGGAGAATTCTCACTGCTATATGGGCCCCCACACTGAAGGGTGTTTACCTGTTGCTACTGTGAACATTTCAACTATTTAGGGAGCTGTGACAATGCTTTTTGCTTCCAAACTGCATTCTTGTCTGGAAAAGCTGAGAACATTCCTCTGGAGAGGAGAGGCTGAGTGTGATGGGGAGAGTAATGTCTATGAGTAAAGCTGTTTATGGTCCTGAGAACAGTACATACAGTTCTTGTACATTTTATTGTGTCTTAGTAATAATTATAAAATGCCTGTTAGATGATTTGGTGGAAGGTTGATTTGGGCATTAGGGAGGGCTGCAAGGAACAGGCTTTTCTGTCTAATTTGCGTGCACCCAGTTTTGAGAAGTCAGTGGGGTACTTAGCTATTTAATCAGAGATGAGAAGACTTTCTTTTTTCCCTTGGTATGAGATTTTCCCTTCAAGATCACATGCTGATTGAGCATTTGACTTGCCTGCAAAGAAGCAGATTTGTGTTGCTGCTTCCAGATAGAATCCCTTGCTGTTACAAAATTTGTGCTTGTCTCCAGTGGGCACAGTCTACCATAGATCTCTGGGATGGATTAAGTCTAAGTCAGTCCTGCATCCATCTAAACTTCAGAGGCGTCATAAAGACTTAGAGGCCTCTTAAAGCTTATCTATCCCACCCTTAAGAACTTGATCAACCCAGTCAGCCCAAGCCCCAGTGGGTGGCCAGTGCACTGCCACCCGCAGTTTTGCATCTGAGGCTTGGTCTACACTACAGAGTTAGGTCGGTGTAAGGCAGCTTACATCGGCCGAACTCTGTAAGTGTCTACAGTGCAACGTTGCTCCCACCGATGTAAGTCGCCCACGAGGCCAACCTAATAACTCCACCGCCACAAGAGGCATAGTGCGTAGGTCGATATAGTTAGCGCAACACAGTGCGTTACTTACGTCACCTGGTGGCTGTCAGCCTCGTGCAGGGCTCAGCTAGAGGTCCCCTTCTCACCACCCTGGGGCTCACAGCTAGAGCCTGGCAGCCCCAGGGCAAGAAGGCTCCAACAGTGAGCTGACAGAGGGAACAAAGTATGGACATGAACCACTGTGGTGGCTGTACTTGGACCTAATTTAGGTCGCCTTAATTTTGTAGTGTAGACAAGACCTAACTCTCTGGACACATCCATGCACCCTTCAACTTCAGGGCCAGATCCTGTCTTATCTGCTCTGTTGGACTTGAAGCTATTGTGGCACTCAGCACAGGTAGACAGTAACCAGACAACGCCTGCTTTAGCAGTTGGCAATGCAATTTCTGGCAGAGTGTCGTCAAAATCACTTCAGCGTCTGTAAAAAAAAAAAAAAAAAAAAAAAAAAGCAACAATTAGGGGAAGGAAAAGGTCAATAACAAAAATATCTCTTTGCAGCTTTCAGAACTTTTTTGTTTTTGTACCTTCTCATGTTGGAACTAGTCACTGTTGAAACCAAAAATAAAGTTTGAAGCTGGGTTCGGAAACGTTGTGAAATCCTTGCCTTGTTGTTTTGACAGTGCAGAAGTAACAGCTCTGCTTTTGGATCTGCTTCTACTGTAAAAGGTCTCTCCTTTTTCCATTAGAGAATGTCATTAGACTTGGAGCAACCAGCTGGCATCTAATGAGGTTGACTATTGAGTATGAGGCTCAGGGACTTATCCTCATTCACACATAGCCGTTAAGAATGCAGCCAATTAGTGCCAGGTGTCTGTCTGCTGTGAAATATGGGTACAGCAGTCATTCTAATCTTGGGGACAGGCTCTTCAGATCTTTGGTTATGGAGGAATGGTCCCTGTGGAAAAGAGAACATTAACAGGTTCTGTCTGCACTTCTTTTCCCAGGGCTGCCAGCGGATTGTAGAGGACTGGCAGAGAATACTTATGGTCCGGTCTCTCGTTGTCAACCCTCACGAGGACATGAGAACTTGGCTCAAGTATGCCAGCCTATGTGGCAAGAGTGGGAGACTGGTGAGTCGGAAGTCTGTGAGAAACCACTGTCATCAGGGGACAAATAGTCATCCTAAGAGAGACTTACAGCCAAGTTCTGTTCCCATGCTGGGTCTGAAAACTTTAATGTAATATAGTGTTAGTATTAGTAACACGTGGCTCTTACATTGCACTTTCAGTCCTATCTAAATAGTTATGTTAGTATCCTTGTTACGCTCCTAGTTTGGGCAGTAACCTCAATACTATTTATTACCAAAAAGAAACATAAACCACAAAGAATTCCCGCTCTTTATTGGCTACTGACTTGAAAACATAACATCTAGGGCCAGGAGAAAATATATGGTCTGTTGTGGGGATGGGGCGGTTATCCTTGTAAATACAGGAAATAGTAATCCGGATGCTGGAGTGTGTATCTCTCCATAACCCTCAATACAGATAACAGCGGTACCATTTCTCTCTTATGTTTTACCAAACCACATCCCTCTCCCCTGTGTATTGATACAGTTGCTTACTACTTTCTGACAACTTGTTCCATGTCCCAGGTGGCCTTTGACCACAGAAGCTTGTTCTAAATTGCTTCAGAGCCACTGTTCTCTGCCGCAATCCATAACCTCTAGTTTGACAGTTATTGTAAACTGGGTTCTGTACTGAGAATGTCGGTGTAAATCATGAAATACTAACACCAGGTACGGGGAGAGACTGTGTGACCTGGGGATACTTCTCCACAGTGACCATGCAGAATTGTTAAATCAGACGTTATATATTGTGACAGGGTTGGGCCAGATGGCTATAGGAGAATAATAGAAGGCAGATATATAATCCCCAGGCTAAGTAGGTCCCTTTTCCCTGGGTAAGGTAACAGGGAAGGTTCCAGAACAATCAGGAACCTTCTGGAGACAATTAAGACAGGCTGATTAGAACACCTGCAGCCAATCAAGAATCTGCTAGAATCAATTAAGGCAGGCTAATCAGGGCACCTGGGTTTTGAAAAGGAGCTCACTTCAGTTTGTGGTGTGCGTGTGAGGAGCTGAGAGTGAGAACGTGGACTGTTGGAGGACTGAGGTGTACAAGCATCATCAGACACCAGGAGGAGTCGACCTGGACTGTGAATTCAGAAAAACGGCCAAGCTGAGGGCTGCCATGAAGCTCCAAGGCGCAGATCCACCAATAAGCGCAAGACCCACGAAGGTAGAGCAGGAACTTTGTCACAATATATGAAACTCACATGGGCATACCGTGGAAGTGTAGCCTTGCACATGTTCCAGGGCACAGCTGCACTTTCTGCATGATGTGACCTGCCTATGTCTGCCTTAGTACAGAGAAGCAATGTCACTTTAAGTGGTTGTCATTAGAGACTGTTATGAACAAGGGCGTGTGGAGGTGAAATCAAGTTTGTGACCTGGTTTTTGATTTCTCATTCTTTCAAGGCTTTGGCCCACAAGACGCTTGTACTGCTCCTGGGAGTAGACCCATCTCGACAGCTGGATCACCCGTTGCCAACTGTTCATCCCCAAGTGACGTATGCCTACATGAAACACATGTGGAAGAGTGCCCGCAAGGTACGTGTTCTTATTTAGAGCCTCAGAATCCTTTCCACTCACCACAAGCGGCCCCGGACTCTTGGTCTGTCAGTCACACACGTACCCCCATGGTGAGGGCCAGTAAAAAAAAACAAGAAAAATGGTTGTAGCCTCAATAAAGAAAAGGCAAAATAGATTTTTGTGATGGGTATGGATTAAAACATTCAACAGATGAAAACATCCAACCAAGAGACAGCTGGACAGTACCGAGGGCTTTGTCAGGAGAATAACTTGGTTGTGAGGAGCCTGGGATGAATGTTCTAACGTTGCAACACAGAGAGTTTACATACTCAAATCCAGTAAGCTCTAGACTGGATGACTTATCTTATTTTAATATACATTAAAGCCTCTGTTTATTCTCAAATGTTCTACCACGTCTTTTTCATTTTTTCTGTCTTTGGGCTTGCCAGCTCTGGGACTGTGCCATTTGCAAGCACTTAGTCTCACCACCCTTCCGTTAAATGGAAAAAAGCAGAAGGAGCTGCCTATGTGTAGAACAGAGTGCAACTCACTTTTGCACCAGAGCGGTCTCCTACTCTATTCAATAAATGCCATGAGGTATCTCCATGGTATCATTCTCGGTCATACCTCCAGGTATGTCTCATCTCCACTGACTGCCTATGTAAGGGAAAGGGGACCTCTGATTAATGCTTTCAAGTCTTCTACTTGATCTGTGATGGCGAAAGAAGGTGCTTGGTAGGCACGGTGTGAGGGACAGTTGTAGGGAGCAGCATGAAAGAAGGTGTGCAGAGAGTAAAAGAAGCAGCTGGAGAAAGGATTGTGTGGCGTATGAGAGAGGGCATGAGCAGACAGGAAGAAGCTGAGACAAAATTACGCAGGGTCATGAGAGCAAGGCGCTTCAGTATGACACAATAGAAGAAGACAGTGAAGACTGAAGGAGAGGGAGGACAGGGTCAGAGACACCCCCTCCAATACCTGAACAGTTCTCTCTCTTTATTGCATTATATAACCTCTTTGGTGCAGGGGCTATGCCTCTCTGTTTCTAGTTTGTAAAGCTCTGTGTATATTTATAGTGCTGTGTAAGCAATACCCCATCCCAAGAACAGTATTCGAACTGCATGTAAGTTTCAGCATTGGTTGTGAGCTCTGTTCTGTTTGGAGACATAGACCCATGACTATTAAATAGGCTCTTTGCACACCTTTTAAATGTAAGTGCTTGATTTTTGAAATGCAGGCTAGAGCTGCAGCACTGTCCTAGCAGAAGCCAGATTACAATGTGACAGGGACTGCAATCTAGAAAATGTGGATGCCTGTGTTTATCTGGACAAAACACTGAAAATGTGGGAACATTCTTGTATTGCTGGGGGATGGACTAACTGATCAAATGGTGGTGGTTGTTTTTTTATTATGAATCTATGAAATAGAACACATGCAGACATATGGCTGTTTGTAGAATGTTACGTGGCCAGGCATGTAACCTCGATGTGGCTGTATGACTTTTAGTGCAGATCTGTAGTCGTAGAAGGCTGAGTTTTCTCCTGCCACACTCAGGTTTGGAATAAGTCATAACTTGCCTGAAACTTGCTCTGTTGTTAGCTGTCTGCTTCTAACTTGACACTTCCCAAATCCACTGAAAGACAAAATGAGGTCTAGATGGTGACCTTCCACTCAGCACCTATAGACTAATATTAGCTTTTCTCTGAGAGGGGGTGTAGTGAGAGAATAAACCCCACAAAACCTCTCCTAGCAAAGACTTTTGCCAGCCACTGCAGGCCAAAGAGATTCCTCCCACTACAAAACTGCACACTGATTTATAAATCCACGTGTTTAAATAAACTGCTCACTTTGATACTCTGGAGTACATTGCCTCAGAATTCATGTCAATTGAAACAGAAGAGTTTTATTCTATATGGTGACCAGGGGAAGCAGATTGCCAGGCATGGGTAGTAATGGGAGGTGGGAGCATCAGATTTTTAAAAGTATGTCTTCACCAATTTTAGATAAACCTTAATTACATTCAGCAGAAGAGTACTACCATTTACTGGCAGATACTTGATGGGGATGGGTATCTTATTAGCCACATAAAGATCCCTCTGCTCTCCCTGTGTTCGGATTAGCAGCATGACAATTTTCCAGGTTCTGCCTCTCAGTTAAAACCCTTTTTCCTGATGGTTGATTGAATTCAGCATGCTGTAAAGTAAGGTTGACATTTGCACTGAGCTGATGAGTCATTCCAATTCAGGTGGCTCCTGTCTCACCCTCTTAAATAGCTCCGTTAATGAGAAAAATGCTCATTCCCATAGACAGAAGAGAAACAAATTGGCCTCTTAATAGCCCATTGTGCAGTTTTGACCTGAAGAGACCTTTTAGATTTCAAGGGCTTTAGGTTTAATTGCTTCCAGTGGAGCGCAGATATCTCTTTTGACTTTTAACTTCAATTTTTCCTACTTTTAATTTTTTTTCATTGAGTTGAAAGTATTTTTTCCCAAATCTTGCTATCAGGAGTTGCTTCCGCACTAAACTCTCTCTAACCCTTCAGCAAAAGAGCCATATGCTGTTCCATGAGGCTTCCAAAACAACCTGCAGACAAGTCTGGACCTTTCAACTAGTTAAAGATCTACAATACTTCAGGACTGGCACTATGAGCCAGGCCTGGAGTCTAAGGGGAGAACAGGGAAGCCTAAGAAGCTGTGAGTTTCCTTAGGCAGTTTTCCCTCAAACCAGTTTTCTCAAGCAAAGTGTGTTTTAGATGGGCTTCCCGTAATCTCTGGTACCATCAATCTGCTTGCCATTCTGACATATTTACAGATTACAAAATCCCTCCTAAATTTGGTGGGCCACCAGATTACGTAAGAATGTGTGCTCTGCATTAGCCACCTCTTTGCTTCCAAGTGAATTTCAAGGTGCTGGTTACATTCATTGACGTCCTGGATAATCTGGGATTTGCCCCAATGTCCTATGGCAAATCAGTGGAGAGGCTTTTGTTCAGTTCCTAAAATCAAATTTTCCAGGCCCAGCAGTAGACCCTTCTCAGTTGAAGGTTCTCATTTGTAGAGTTGACTTTTTCAGGTCGCCAGAGTCAGGGTTTGTTGGCCTTAACAACATAGCGCTAGGGCATGTCTCTACAGCCAGGCTTTTGGCTGAATGTATGAGATGAAGGTGAGTCCCCTGAAGTTAAGTCCTGAGTAGCAGTTCAGTTGCCAAATTTGTGAGGTGGCGATTCAAGGTTCATGCATGCTAAAGACTGATAGGTGCCATGAAAGAATATAGAATAAATCCATTTATACATCCATCATATAAAGCAAAGTTACTCCATATGGGTGTAAATGGTTAGAGGGCATTGAGGGGAAAATGAAGATCTGCTTTGGCTCCCATTAATACCTTTATTTCTAATGGATAGCCTTCTCCCTTGTGAAGCTGTATTTAACTCATACATTCATACTGTCGACATCCGATTGCAGATCGATGCCTTCCAGCATATGCAGCACTTTGTGCAGACAATGCAGCAACAAGCACAGCATGCCATCGCAACCGAAGACCAGCAGCACAAGCAGGAACTCCACAAACTCATGGCACGGTTAGTACCGTGTCCTTTGAGGTCCAGTTCCTGGTTATTGCCACCAGCACAGATTCTGAGGTTGCAGAATCCTTGCAGAAAATACAAGAACAGCAATTCCACTTAGAATGGGGAGGGCCAGAGTTGTCTTCATTTTGCCGATTGAGGCCAGTTGTGTTATGTCACATGCCTGTCCAGTGTGTAATTCCAGCAGCTAAACCTTCTGCGAATTCAGAGGCTCTGCTGAATGACAGAGGTTAATGACACTGAGACACCATTTAAGCAAGCTTGTGTTTGTCTCAGGCAGCTGGTTGTATATTTCCTGCAGTGTGGCTGATTGATTGAAGAAGCCAGAGGTCCCAGCATGACTAATTCTTTGTTTTTGGGGGGTTCCAGTCAGCAGTAAAGAAACACTTTCCACATGGCTGACTCAGCCTGGCCACATCCAAGCTTTTGGCAGCTCAGGCACTCGGTGCAGCTGTGCTTCTGACTATTGGGTGCCCAGCTTGAGGTAGCCTCTTAAAAAATAGTGTTACGTTAAAAATACATCTAGTAAAAATGTCAGTTTCCCTTCTGAGTTCTTGGGGCCTGGAGATTCTATCATTTCCTGTCCGAGTAAGAAACTGAATGATCAAAAGATGATGATGTTTTACTGCTGAAGGGAACTTTAAAAAGGACCTGTATTTTTTCTTAACTGTATCTTTTTTCCAGAATGAGAGGTCTATAACAGCCATTCTCTTCCTAGACCACCTGTCATGATCTAGCTTGAAAGGCAAGTGCTGATGAGTTCAGCACTGAATTTTTTCTGTGTAACACTCACTGAAAATCGAAAGCGGTAGAAAGGACTCGGCTGCATTACTGTGACACTTAAAGCTTCCCGAGGGACCTAAGCATTAAACCTTTCAGAGCATCCCTCCTTTTGCAATGAATATATTTTAGTTCCTGTCCTCAGGGCAGGAGTGAACAGTGATTCTTGGCTCTGGCCAAGACCAGTCTCCATGCCCCCTAGTGACTGGTTTTCATAGTGCTTTCCTTCAGGGCCTGCTGGCGGTGGGTGGGTTATGTGATGCTTGTATCTGCAGCCATTCAGTACATTATGTCAGGCACCTCATATGGTGACAGTGTCCCCTGTATTGCGAGTTTCATATGAGGATTTCAGAACATTTTATGAACATTAATTAAGCCTCCTGATGCCCCTGTGGACACTTGCTAGCTTCATCGTATAACTGGGTATACTAAGGTGCAGAGAGTTCGTGACTTGGCCAGAATCAAAGCAAGTTAGTGGCAGAGTTTAGAAACAGAACCTTTGGAGTCTTGACCCTTGTGAGCTACTTAACTACAGTGTAGCTCTTCCCCATCTGTGTTTAACGGTGGCTTATCAAATGGGTTTCCAGATTATTCTTTTCAGAGCTTGGACTAGAATTCTGCATTTTAAACCGACAGTCTGATTTCTTAGTGCTTGTTCTGTTTTAGGGTTAATCATTTCCCTGGCTTTTTCAGGTGTTTCCTGAAACTGGGAGAGTGGCAGCTTAATCTGCAAGGCATCAATGAGAGCACTATCCCCAAAGTCCTGCAGTACTACAGTGCCTCAACTGAGCACGACCGCAACTGGTACAAGGTAGCCATGGAGAGAACTCATTACTAAACTGCGGAGGCAATATAACGAGCGCTGTATCCCAAAATACAGCGCAATGCAATACAACATTGTGCGGCCCATATAACCTTCTGCCCTCTTAAAATAGCTTAGACACTGGTATATCACTGACCCCAGTGTAAGTGACCCTGCAGCTCAGGTCAAAATGCAACTGCTGATGTTTGCAGACCAGTGGAACGGGACTGCAGTTCAACCCATGCTGTCACATTTGGGATCTTCTCTCTTGTGGGTTAATTATGGCTCCTTAGGTAAACGACGGAAATTAATCTATGGGGAAGTGTTTAAACTTGCTCCACAAAGTGTTGTAATTCTATAGGATTTCCACTGTGAAGCCAGAAGCTCCTTTGAGGAGCTTTGAGGAGTTCCTATACATTTGAGACCAGATAGCCCCTTGGGCAGCCTGCTCCTCAGCACCTACCCTTCTGTCTCTCCCTCATTGTCCTCTCCTTATATTTCATTTCCTCATACTTCCCCTTGTCTTGAATTTTAGCTCTTCAGTTTGATCTTTGATGAGGTGGGGAATGGGGCATGATTTAATTCTGCTGCAGCAAGGATCCTTTAATCACTAGAAAGTGGGGCCTGCGTAGAGGCTTCATCGTTTTGGGGATTCCTATTGATATTCTGCTCTCCCATCGTCAGGCCTGGCACGCTTGGGCAGTGATGAACTTTGAGGCTGTGCTTCATTACAAGCATCAGAACCAGGCCAGAGATGAGAAGAAGAAGCTGCGTCATGTCAGTGGAACCAGCATCACCAGTGCCAACACGGAGGGCAGCAACAGCGACAGCGAGGCAGAGAGCACAGAGAACAGTCCCCTTCCATCTCCTGTGCAAAAGAAAGTCACGGAGGTACGGCCCTCCCTGCCTGCCTGCTGGGGATGAGTGGCACCACTTGATGGGTGCATTGTTTCAAAGGCATATCAAGCAACTTTCCTGTCTGGGAAGTCTCTAATGACACACATCATAGGAGGTATAATTTGAAGCACACATTATAGGACCTTTGACACACATTATAGGAAGTATAATTTGAAGCAGAAAGTTTTAGTTCTTCTTCGTGTTTTATAATTTTTGCCCATAAATTCAAGTATAATAAGAACCCTAGCTGCTGTTGCACTGCAGGGGAGGTGGTGAGGAAAGAACGTGGGGAACTACATCCTTCACCCTCAGATGCTTTTGTAGAACTAAGGCAGCTATTTTCATTCCCACAGGATTTGTCCAAGACCCTCTTGCTGTATACAGTCCCTGCTGTCCAGGGTTTCTTCCGCTCTATCTCTCTGTCTCGAGGCAACAATCTACAGGATACTCTCAGGTACCTAGTAAAGCACATACCAAACAAAATCAAGCTGCTAGTGATATCCAGAACTCACTCGCTTTAGGACTCCCTGTAACATGTTCCTGCTCTCTTCACGTACAGCTAAACAAGTTGAAGACTGAACATTCAGTCCAAGCTTGTTTATAACCACATGCTCTTGGTTGGGGGGAAGAAGAGACTGCTGTGGGTTCTGAAAACAAGACACTGGAATGTCCTGTTTTTTTCTTTCTTCAGGGTTCTTACTCTATGGTTTGACTATGGTCACTGGCCTGATGTCAATGAAGCTCTGGTTGAAGGGGTCAAGGCAATCCAAATAGACACCTGGCTGCAGGTAAGGCGTGGGAGGGGTTGGGGTAGATTCCACTTCTGACCTAACTTTGTCTTACCTAGCCCTTTGGAATCTCAATGACTGTAATATCCCAAATGGCACCCTGCCGAAGGAACCTTTGTACGTGACCTGATGAGAGCAGGGTGCTCACAGCAGGAATTGTAACTCTTTTAATAAGCACCTTGGGCAGAAACTGGAGCAGCATTCCCAGGTGACTGTCTGAGCTGATTAGTGCCAGAGAGAGAGAAAGGATGAGGGATTTTAAAGTTAGAGATAACGTGCAGTGATGTGCTACTCTTCTGTGATCCAGACCCTCAGTCCATTTCAGGATGACTTTATAGACTGCACTTCATACAAGAGGCTCCACTTTTTATTTGCTTTACATTTACCCTTGTTCAAGGTGTGGGAGAAGCCTGCAACAGTTTGGAACGGGGGTATCACCCATCACTGTGTGCAAGAATTAACATCTACCACAAGGGACTGGTTGCACATGATAGTCGTCATCTCACATAGCTGTTCTGTCCCTCTGATATCACCATTTGGATCTTTGTATCTAGTTGGTAGAATGCGTGCTGGGATCTCTGGCTACTTTGCAGTGGACAAACAGAGCCTTAGAGCTCTCTGAGGAGATTGGTTGGACTGAGCAGCTTGTGAACTATACATGCGAGTGTGACAGGGATTTTTATTTTCTCACCTTTGCTATCAGGTGATCCCTCAGCTCATTGCAAGAATCGATACCCCTCGGCCTTTAGTGGGGCGCCTTATTCACCAGCTCCTCACAGATATTGGAAGATATCACCCGCAGGTAAGCTGTGGCCTTGAGGAAGATTCTCAATAGAGTCTTGGTCAAGTAAAGCTTCCTTATTCTATTAGATGTTTATAATGAGAGTGACTAGGGAGTGAAGGTGTGAGGAGCAGATGCTGGCACAGGACTGGTTATAGTTTATATCAAAAGAGCTTTATTACTGCTTCCTCTCCTGAATAGCTTACTCATTCCCCGAAAGATTTATTCCCTCAGCCCCCTCACAGGAAAGATGGAAATGAGGGGCAGATGAGACATGCAGCATAGAGATCAGGCAGAATTTAAAGTCTTCTCTGTCTGTTGGGACACCTGATGGTGAAAATTGCTTCCTTAAATCTAACTCCATTAAGTAATTGTTACTGTTAATGAACAGTAGCTGCTGCTAACTTACTAGCTGCATTTCCTACCTTGGTGTAGAGAATCTGTCCTAGCATGCTGGGGAGGAGAATTTTCTGTTCCTCTAGAAGTTTTTGGCACCAGTTCGTCACCACTGGAATTATCCTGCTACCTGATCAGTGAAAATCCAAGCGTTTCAGATAATGTTACTTTCTGATGGAAAAACAAATATGTTTAATCCTTCAGTTATCCATTTCAATAAATGAGTTACTTTTTCTGCCGCAAAACTGTCATTTCTTAGTAGAATGGTATTGAACCAGGCTTGTCACCTGGTTTCTATGTACTTGGACTTGTTTTGTTTTTGTCTTGTTAGTCTCTTGATCTATGCAGCCCCTGTTATGTGTGTGCAGTTATAAATTATTACTGTGTGATGTGTGTCATAGGCTTTGATCTATCCCTTGACTGTGGCCTCTAAATCCACCACAACTGCACGCCACAATGCTGCCAATAAGATCCTGAAAAACATGTGTGAGCACAGTAACACTCTGGTACAGCAGGCAATGATGGTGAGTGCTCTGTGTATGGTCAATAAAGAATCATTCCATGGACTGATGTACCAGCCATATTAAGGGGTTTTTTGGTCTGTTCTTGTAGCAGTATTTTCTCCCATTAAACCAAAGAAAAATGTTAGTTTTTAAAAATGTTAGATTAGTTGATTCTGAGTGTGATTAATTTGTTGGGAAGGAATGATAGTGTTAGAGTACACAGTCTCAAGGAGACTTTCTTGTGTGATGGGACCATAACCTTTAAATATTGGGGTTGTGATGTTTGTCACAGATGAACCTGAGGAGGTGAGGAGAATGGGGAAAGGGAATCATTGACCCCAAAAAGAGAAACTTTAATTTAATGAGAAAGGGAAACAGAACATCCCAAGTCTGACTTGTTTTGGGGGAAGGGGCCGGTTTATCTTGATTTGCTAAATTCTTAATGAATAACTGAAAGGCAGGAATATATTATGAGGCAAACTTCATGTGATTGCAAACATATTGGCAGGTGGGCAAATCAGTTTATAGTAGTCCAGTGGGGTACTCACAGGAGAAAGTTTATCAAGTAGACAATTGGGAAAAATTCGTGTGGCTTCCTCTAGCCACCAGCAGGGAGTAGGTGAAACCATTCTCAAGGTGAAAGTAGTCTAATACTTTTAAGCCTCTCTGCGTTCATGCAGTATTTTTCCCCCATAGGAATTTATTGTCTTCCCTATCCTAATCCAGGTGAGTGAAGAGCTGATCCGTGTAGCCATCCTCTGGCATGAGATGTGGCATGAAGGGCTGGAAGAGGCATCCCGTCTGTACTTTGGAGAGAGGAATGTGAAGGGAATGTTTGAGGTGCTGGAGCCACTTCATGCTATGATGGAGCGTGGGCCCCAGACTCTCAAGGAAACGTCTTTCAATCAGGTAGCTGCTAGTAGAGTGCAGTCTGAGCTTCCTGTAGCCCCAAAAAACAGAACACCCTGCCTCAAAAACATTCCCAGTACCTTTTATCAAGGTAGTAGAAAAGGCAATGGATTTTTTATTATTGGATGGAAGGCTGCTGTGGATGGCGCATGTCTCTCTCTCTCTCAAGCTTCCTTTAACTCCAGTTTTTCACTGTGGAAGCTTGACAGAGTGACTGCTCTGCTGTACAGTAAAGCCGACCTCCAAAGAGTCCCAATTCTAGGCCCCTGGGAGGAGTTTTGACAGTCTCACTGTTTGTTGGCATCCTTTCAGTCAGATTGAGGAGCATGTTGAGAATGAAGAGTGCTTCAGGGAGTGAACATGCTTCAACCCCAGTTCTAGACTCTGAAACAGAGGTGGGGGGTTATCCCACCAATTGAGCTAAGGGCAAGGCTCTTGAGATAATTTATACTAGCTTCGCTCCACGACACTTATTTCTGCATTCTTGATCTTTGGGGACTCTAATTCTACCTGGGCGTAATCTGATCAAACAAATGGCACTTGGAGTCTAGTGGCTAACAGATGTTACATGGGCTTTGTAAAATATACCCACCAAAGGCATCTATGAGAGTGAGTGCCTCCTCCTTTGAAGTGATTTCCTCTGTCTCAGTTACACTGCTTCACCGTCCGCGTCAATGCTGCCACCGGTCAGCATAGCAGCTTATTTGAATTTGTGACTGTTGCTTTAGCCCCACAGCTCCACCATTAAAGGGTATTTCTGCCTTTTCTGGTTTCTTTTGGGGGTGAAATCTGTGTGGGGCAGCATTGTCTAATAGAGTCAACACAGCCAGAAATACTTGCATTCTAATCTTGGTCCTGCCACTGATTTGCCTTGTAACCTTGGGAACGGTTAATGATTGTACAGGATTTTGAGATTAAATAAATGAAGCTCTTTGTAAGTGATAAGTATTTACTTTTCATTTGTTCCTCTGTAGACTGTAGTAAGGGTTCATTTTTCTTCTTCCTCCCCAGGCATATGGCAGAGACTTAATGGAGGCTCAGGAATGGTGCAGGAAGTACATGAAATCAGGAAATGTCAAGGACCTCACCCAGGCCTGGGATCTCTATTACCATGTGTTCAGGCGGATCTCTAAGCAGCTGCCTCAGGTGGGGGGGAGGTACAGTTCAGGGTTTTACAGTGTAAGCTGTCAATACCTATATGTGTTTATCCAAAATACTCAACAAGGGTATTCCAGAAATACCTGCTGCTGGCTTACACCTTATGCAGTGCTTTTTGCAAGTAACTGAAATATTGATGGTTGCCTGTGAACTGTTCTATGCCCTCCCTAACATCAGCTTTTTTCATATTTCAGTGGTATGAAATAGACACATAGACGTATATAAAACTTTGGCTTTGTTTGTTTGTTTTTTTCTTGCTGGCAGCTCACTTCCTTAGAACTACAGTATGTGTCACCAAAACTCCTCATGTGCCGGGATTTGGAATTAGCGGTGCCAGGAACATATGATCCCAACCAGCCAATCATCCGCATTCAATCCATTGCACCATCACTGCAGGTCATCACGTCCAAGCAGAGGCCCAGGAAATTGACATTAATGGGTGAGAAATGCAAGTTGAGTTTAGCTCAGACTGTATACCTTTTCAGGAAAGTCTTCACTAAAGTCCCTTTAGAAAGTGGATTTTTCATTTTCTGTAAATGATTTTCAGGACAAGCCAGCTGCTCAGATTGTCCTACTTTCCTATTTCTGGAAATATCAATATGTGCTCTCTCCCTAGCTCCTCATCAAGAAGCAAGCATGGAACTGGAAGATAAGGGAAATACTTTTATAGAGTGTCTTTCATCCCAGAGTGCTTCAGTTACGTAGCTAAAGTAACACTGAGCCATAGCCATCTCTGGGATGGAGGCTGTCAGCCAACTGGCCCATGGCATGCTACACAAAAGTGGAAAGGAAGGGAAATTATATAATGAACATAATATCTTCGATTTTATGTTCAAAACAAACAGGCCCTTGGATTTTTATGTTCTCTCTGAAAAAACATTTAGTAAAATGCATTGTACTCAACTCCTTTAACCCAGCAGAGTGAAAGGCTCTATCGACCTTAACAGGAGTCAAACCCATGGCTGCAGGGAGTAATGTTGTTATAAGACTGATGTTTAAGCCACCAGTTTAGTTCCTTTGGCTACACAGTTTGGAAGAGCAAAAAGAACTAAAGGAAGAGGGGTATACAGACCAAGAAAGCGGGTGGAGGACTGGATTAGGGTTCGATTTACAGTGTATATGAAGGGCTGAACACAGTGATGTGGAGCTTGAGTGTGTGTGAGTGTGGGGAGAGATGCAAAAGGTGACAGCAAAATTCACAACTGCACGAAAGCAGTAGAGTTTTTGTCATTTTGTCATGTCAGTGTCCTGTTGTCTTATTTATCTTAGCATTGCATCTCCTTCTAAAGAGTGGAGTCTTGGTGACCTTTCTTTAATGAATACCAAGAAATCAAGCCTTGTTTTGTTGCATTATTCCTTAACAAGCGAATTTCCACTCGCAGAAGGAAGTTTATAAAATATATCTACCCAACATTCTGAATCTTGCTGTCATTCTGTCCATTTAAATGTGATTCAGACTTCATCTGATTGTTCATGTAAGATACTGCAGTCCACCTCACCACCCCCCTGTATCTTCTCTTGCAGGAAGCAATGGGCATGAGTTTGTATTCCTTTTGAAGGGCCATGAGGACCTTCGCCAGGATGAGAGAGTGATGCAGCTCTTTGGACTAGTCAACACTCTGCTGGCCAATGACCCGACATCTCTGCGTAAAAACCTCAGGTATTTGGTAGGATCTTCTTATTCATTAATGCCGATGCACCTAACACCACTATACTTTCTGCTAGCTGATGAAGAAATGGAAAATCCAGTAACACAACACAAAATGCAACATTTAGGTAACTAATAGCTGGAGATAATGTCTGTCGAAAGGAGGGGTTTTTTATGTTTGTTTTCGTTTTAAATAAACCCCTTTCGTTGGAGTTTCATCATCTTCAAGATGATTGCAATTCAAGGCATTTCTGTTATTGGCTCTGGAGCCTGAGAGCATTAATAACCTTGCTCGCTTAGGAGAGTCCAGTGACTGTTCTGTTCATATTGTAATGTGGTTTATAATCCTACTTTGGGAGGTACATATAATCTTGTGAAATGGTGGATTCTTGGCAAGAAGATTTTAAAATACCCAGTGCATACTCACACTGGTGCTCAATTTAAGTAGCCACTGACTGTAGTTCTGCACCCTTGTTTTTCACATGTTAACACACATCGAGCAGAATGCCTTCTGCAATTAATAGATTGTTGTGGGTCATTTACCACAAAGCTTCAGAAAGTGAGCTCTCAGTGAGCTTAACATAAACTGCTTAAAATAATTCTTAAGAATAAACAGTAGTACTCTATCAAGAAGTGTTCGCCAGTTAATTTGAAAAAAGACTGGGTGATAAAGTAATGAATTGGATACATCACATTCCACAGATTTAGGTGGTGGGTTGCTCTAGATTGGTAGATTTTGAACATCATGAAAATACACCAATTCCTGATGTCCAGCAATTTGAGCCGTGATTTTTTTTTTCTCTCTCTCCCCCTCCCCCTAGCATCCAGAGATATGCCGTTATTCCACTGTCTACAAACTCTGGCCTGATAGGCTGGGTTCCCCACTGTGACACTCTGCACGCGCTCATCCGAGACTACAGGGAAAAGAAAAAGATCCTTCTCAATATCGAACATCGCATCATGCTGCGGGTAAAGGGCGCGACAGCACGCAATTAGCTGCTCTGTTAGATCGCTAATATCCCTCTGAGTAGTGAAAGTAATGGGACAAGCTCTCTTGTTCCCATTTATTTACCTGTCTTTTGATCCCTTTTCATATTAAAATTACTCTAACTATGCACTAATATAAAATAAAAATGCTAGAATATTCAAAAGCACGCATAAATTAGTGACAGGCTTTGGAGTTATTCGCCTCTCACTTTCCATGTTGATAGTGACCACAAGTTCTTACAGCTAAAATGAGGTTGGTAGAGATTAGTCTGGTTTCCAGCAGACTTGTCCATATCACAAACAGTCCCACTGCAGCTGATATTTACGAGCATAGGCAGAGCCTGAAAATTGCACACTGGTGGGGGAGGTATAGGGAAGCTTGTACTGTTAGTTCTGTCAGTAAACAGAGTGGGTATCATAACCCAGAAGACTTAATCTTTTTCCAGAACTAAAATTCTCTCTCAGCTCTTTTCTTAACAATAAAAGTAGCTGTTGGAATGTTTGTGGCCACACCGGGGGGTATTGCATTTCAAATGACTTCTGGCTGAGTTTCCTGAAAATGAATTGGTTTGTGCTGCAGAGCAATTAACGGTCATTTAATCACTTTCTCATCGTTTTGCTCTGTAAACTAGTAGAGATTGACACATTCCTCATACTGCGGTTGTTTCAGAATTGTTATGAAAAACTTGGTGGCTGCTGAATGACATTTCTCTATTTTAGATGGCTCCAGACTACGACCATCTGACTTTGATGCAGAAGGTGGAGGTGTTTGAACACGCTGTCAATAATACTGCTGGTGATGATCTGGCCAAACTGCTGTGGCTAAAAAGTCCCAGCTCTGAGGTACGTTCACCTTCAGTCACGACTAATGACTCTTGCAGACAGCTAAATATGTTGCCCTCTCTGTGAATGGAGTGCCCACAGCATGTAAATGCATGTCTTTGTTTATAGGTATACAACTGAATGCATATTATTCCTTGATCCCCAAGGGTTGCATCTGTTATATTTTTTTGTATATGATGATAAAAAATTCATGGGTGAAAGACTAAGATTTAATTTACTGTTAGCGAAATTAAAATGGTGAAATGTAAACTGAATTAGCATAATTAATCAGCTTCAGTGCCTGTGCCCTTGTATGCATTTTCTGAATTTGTTTGAGGCACACCCAGTTCAATCAGAACTGTTTAATTTCATCTCTTATTTTTCAGGTGTGGTTTGACAGAAGAACTAATTACACCCGCTCGCTAGCTGTGATGTCAATGGTTGGGTACATTTTGGGCCTTGGGGACAGGTAAGTGAAATTGGAATAGTTTCTTTGAAATAAGTGCAGATTACAAGGATTTATAGATTCCATTCTGAAATAGTTGTCATGTTCCCATCAGCTCATTCCCTGGATATTCTCTTGTGATAACCACTTTCATTTTGGCTATTCCAAACTCCAAATGATATCACCTTTCAGGGCCTGCTGCTATTCCCCTTTACTTCAGTGTTCCAGGATCAGGCCCTAGGGTTTGTACGTCTCTTGAGTGCATGACAGGAGTGTCTTCTCTTTCAAGAGGCAGTGTGGTTGAGAGGAATACACACACAACTAAGGAGCTGAGTGTTCTAATTCCAGACCTACCACACACTCACTGAGTGGCCTTGAATAAATCACTTAACCAGTTACCCCATCTGTCAAAAAGAGGTAACCTCCCAGTGTTGTTACTCCGGGAGGATAAATGACTGTTTGTGCAGTGCTTGGTAGATAGTGAGCATTCATACTGACAGCACTCAATATTTCCTTTTTAAAGAGGAATACTTTTTAAACCTAAGTATATCTTGTATCACAGCTGCTACAGGAAGTGTAGCTCACTGCTGCCATCACAACTTTCACACAGCATCAATCTAGTGTGCCTCTTTCCCTTGAGGCATCTTATCTGGGGGAAAACAGGTGCTTCATATTAATGGGTTTTTAGCGAGGTCTTTAATACAGTTTCCTTTGTGTCACTTAATTCTGATTTTCTTGTCCATAAATACTACCTAGGAAGTATATGATTAAATATGTATGTAGATAATATTTAAAACATAAATTATTTTCCTCATACTAACTGCTCCTAGTCTGTTGTTCAAACGCATATTGGGGTGTCACTTAAATATGTATGTCAACTGAAGACTACAATGAACCAGTCAAAGATAATCTAAACTTCCTCTTTAGTATGTGGATTACTGTCCCAGTAGGCCCGAATAACTCCTTTAAAAATCCATCTGAAACCGGTATTTTTATACTAGAGGTCTGTAACATAACTACTAAATCTTTCTGCAACATTTTTGTAATAAAATCAATTGCTCTTGAGCTTAGAACTTTTGATAATTAAATTATAAACCTGTGAAACGTGGGGGTTAAAATAAAAACTGGAATACAACAGCAAAAAAGACAGTACTATAATACCCAGCATCTTCCTAGTCTAAGATTGCCTCTGATAACAGCCTGAGTTCCTCTCTTTACTTGCATTACGCTCATTAAATTTCCCTATGCTGTAAAAATGTAAAGTCGTTATAAAATGTGTGGAATATCAACCCTAAATATAAAAGGAACGTAACCAAAAAGTGCATATCCAAAAATATAATGATACAGTGTCTGGTCTAATAGGACATTTATCTTCAAAATCAAGAGGATTTCTGAAAACTCCTGAGTTGTAATTACAGAAGCTAATCACACCATGATGGAAGTGCTTCAGGAAAACTATTTATCATGAGATAGCTTCCCTATCAGAAGTCTCCAATCACTGGCTGTCTTCTGACTTGCAAAGATAAATGTCGTCCTAGACCAAAGCCATGATTTATTTTTTGATACATTTTTCTGTAACTCTCTAATGATCTGTCACTCTGGCTTCTCTCCTGTTCCTTTCACAAAGACACCCTTCCAACCTGATGCTAGACAGGCTGAGTGGAAAGATCCTGCATATTGACTTTGGGGACTGTTTTGAGGTGAGCTTTTGTACTAAAAATGTGTTGTTTAAAAAAAATGTTTATTTTTATATTTCAGAAAGACCCTGTTATCTAGTACAGCAAAGGCAGAACTAGGATTCAGGAACTCCTGAGGTTATTATTTTAGCTCTGACACTGACTTTCAGCGTGGTCTTGTGGCACATCACATAACTACTCTGTGCCTCACTTTACCTGTCAGTAAAATGGAGAGAATGCACACCTACCTCACCAGAATGTTGAGATTAGTTATACAGTTGTTTTACAGACATTGAGTGCTAAGTATCAGTGGTGGTCTTCACACAAATCCTTACACCAATTTGTGATTGAAATATGGAGTACATTTCTCTATACCAACAGCACAGACACAGACTCTTTGTTTGATTCTTACATTCTTTTATCTAGTAATGTTTACAGCTTCCCTCAAAAAAATTCCAACAACTAGAGAATCTTAGAAAAGTAGGGCTGGAAGAGACCTTGAGAAGTCATCAAGTCCAGCCCTCTGTACAGAGACAGGACCAAATAAACCTAGACCATACCTGACCCGTATTTGTCCAACCTGTTCTTAGAAACCTCCGAAGGTTGGGATTCCACAGACCTCCTTGAAAGCCTGTTCTAGTGCTAACTACCCTTATGGCTAGAAGACAGGTTTCAGAGGAACAGCCGTGTTAGTCTGTATTTGCAAAAAGAAAAGGAGTACTTGTGGCACCTTAGAGACTAACCAATTTATTTGAGCATGAGCTTTCGTGAGCTACAGCTCACTTCAGCTGTAGCTCACGAAAGCTCATGCTCAAATAAATTGGTTAGTCTCTAAGGTGCCACAAGTACTCCTTTTCTTATGGCTAGAAAGTTTTTCCTAATATCTAACCTAAATCTCCCTTGTGTCAGATTAAGCCCATTAACTTCTTGTCTTACCTTCAGATGATATGGAGAACAATTGATCACAGTTATCTTTATAAGAATCCTTAACATATGTGAAGACTGCTATCAGGTCCCCCTCAGTTGTCTTTCCTCAAGACTAAACATAGCCAGTTTTTGTTTTTTTAACATTTCCTCATAGGTCAGGTTTTCTAAACCTTTTATCGTTTTGGTTCCTCCACACACTTTCTTTCCTTTTTATAACCACAACATTCAGAGTTATAGCAGGCAAGTTAGTCCCTTACTTATTAACAAACTGCTTTTTCGAGGAGGAGGAGGAGAAGGAAATATCTGCAAAGTTAGTATATTAGTTAACTGATTCTCTTCTTTTGCATATTCAGGTTGCAATGACAAGAGAGAAGTTCCCTGAAAAGATTCCATTTAGACTTACAAGGATGTTGACAAATGCTATGGAGGTAGGTGGGAGTTAGCAGCCACCTTTCTAATAGGACAGAAAGGGGACTGTTCCGAAGAAGATGTCAGCGGTTTTCCAGCTATCCATGTGTGTTCTACTGTAGTTGAATCTCTCCAGTTCCATAAGGAGCCGAGGTGCTAATATTTCAGCTGCATTTTCCTTTAAATAGATTTCCCATGTGACCTTTACAATATGGAAACAACTCTTCATTGATTAAAAGGAAACACGGTCCTGCAATTTCCCAGGCCTCTCCATATTTCCTCATCCCAAATATTGGCCATGAACCAAACCACAGCCCAGTAGCACAGTGCTTCAAGATGAGTGTTACCTGGACCTCATTTCCATGTCACCAGCGGGCAGTAAATCAGAATAATGGGGCCTCTTAAACTTGTAATGAACCTGTATCTTCTTTTAATAAATAGAAAATGGTGTAAGGGGATTCTGGTCAAGATAAGGCATGTCCTGCCATGGGAGTGATTAGGGCTGGAGTCAGAAGGTAAAAGGAGCCCCACTGTTGATTCAGTTCTTTCTGTTCTGAAGGTGACGGGCCTAGATGGTAATTACAGAATCACTTGTCACACTGTGATGGAAGTCCTGCGAGAACATAAAGATAGTGTCATGGCTGTGCTAGAGGCTTTTGTGTATGACCCCTTACTGAACTGGAGGCTGATGGACAGTAAGTTATCTGGGGAAACAGAACTGGAGAGAGAAGTAAATCAAAGTAAACTGTATAAATGTAAGACATTCAGGAGCACAAAATCAAATGTCTGTTCAAACTCAGGCCTTGGTGGTTTAAATCTGCAGTCTATGCACACACAGTAATGTTAACAGGACTGTGTTCAAGAGCCCTAATATAAAGAAACACAGAGATGAAATCCCATTTGCCCTTAAAACTCAATTAAAAGCAAAATTATTGGAGTCCTTTTGAATTATTTTTCAACATCTTTATTTTGAAAAGCCACACACAGATGTTCGTTTGCCTGAAGCAATTGGACACTTAACCCTGTGTCATTCAGAGAAAGACTGATTCACTTTGAGAAGCTGATCTTTCCAAAGTCTATAGTTCAAAGATAAAAACTCTTAAGCATTTTATTTTCTTTGCAGCAAATACAAAAGGCAATAAACGATCACGAACAAGGACAGACTCCTATTCAGCTAGTCAGTCAGTAGGTGTGTATAACGTTTTACTGTATTTCATTTAATTCATTTGGATCATTTTTAATTGGAGTTTGTCTTTTTTTTTTTTTTTTTTTTCCCCAAAAGCACAGTGGAAAAACTGCTTATTGAAACTAGGTTTCAAGGCACCAAGTATTAGTTTTGACTGGTGCCTCTTACTCTCATAATTACATATGTATATAATTTACCGCTGAGCTACCTCAGCTTGAATAGCAGCCACTGCTTTGTAGTCATATTCACATTGTAATGTGGCATCAGGATTTTTGTGGAATACCTAAAAGTTGATGCAACCCACAGAGTAATTATGACCTGTGATGTGTACTGTACTTGGTTTTGCATAGTAATGCTGCAGTAAGCTCAGTGACGTTTCACATAGCAACATAGTGGTACAAATGTTACACAAAATCCTAGGAGCTCATTGCTAATGGACCTGTAGGAGAAATGTTAAAGGAAAGCATCTACTATAATGTTTAAAATAGTAGGGTTTCAATAACTTAGTTACTTGGCTACTATTTTAAGTTAATTGTGCGTCTTTTTAAAATATCTTTCAACAGGCAAAATGTACGGAAGGGTACTTTAAGGTTAACTGCAGCTTTCAGCACATAAGATTGAAACATACTTTTCCTGTTTGAGTTATAATCCCTTTAATCAGAGCAATGGGGGCATTCAGCACACTTTGCCCCAATTTAGTAAGCTCTTCAAAAATAAGTCAGTCAATCCAAGTCACCAATAAGACTGTGAGGGAGGGAGGGTTATTGGTAAATGCTATATAGAGTATGATATTCTGAGTCTCGTGCAATACTGAAGTACAGTGGCCAATTTAATGCTCCATCTCCTTGTGTGTCAGTTTTAATGAAAACTTAAATATTTTAGCATAGTCCTAAAAAGGCATTTTGCTCAACATGTTATATTTAATCTCATGATGCTCCTAGCTCTCATTCAAACACACATACACCAACAAGTGCTTTAAATAAATTCACTTGCATGTTGGCAATTGAAGAATTTATTTTCTGTAATCTTAGATGCTATTGGAGAACTTCTTTCTTTTGTACAGTCTAGACCAGTTGAAGTACTGTTTTCTGCAAATGTTGTAGCAGTGACCTGGCATAAAAAAAAGTTTAAAAGTGCAGTTGCCCATCACATAACTTCCTGGTGGTAAGAACTGCACGTAAACCAGAAGCTTTACACAACATACTTGAGCTTGAGTGTAAGGTTTTTTTGTGCTACAAACTGAACCTTAAAAAATGTTACTTTATCTGCCTTTGGGCTTCATATTTATACTGCCATAATTTTCCTTTAAAATCAACGTTTTTACACTGTTCAAAGTGCTGTGCAGGAGAATCTCCTGAAAAGCAAACAAATGTCAATCTTCTTTGTATTTGATGACTGTATTGATATTCTCCCCTCTCTCATTAGAAATGTTGGATAATGTGGAGCTGGGTGAGACAGCCCATAAGAAAACTGGGACCACAGTGCCTGAATCTATCCATTCCTTCAGTAAGTTCCTGTGCAAAGTTCATACATTTTACATTATGGGCAACTAGTTCCTCAATCAGCACGTTCAGTGTTCTACAGATGAGAGCTATGCCAGGTGGGGCAAAAAGGGTTCTCTGTCAGCATAGATAAGAACTTGTTAACTGTCTTTGCTCTCTTCTCTAATTAAACCCAGTAGTTAACAGCAGTTTGCGTGTCAACTATTCATGGCAAAAAAGTAACTGCATCACAAAGTGTTCTGATCATTGTTGTCTAAATAAAGTCTAAATGTTGTTTGCACTTCTGTCTTCTAGTAGGGGATGGGTTAGTGAAGCCAGAGGCTCTCAATAAGAAGGCTATTCAAATTATTAACAGGGTTCGAGATAAACTCACTGGTAAGTGTATACTTTCTAAAATAAAATATTGTAAAAGTAATACAGATATTAGAATTATGTTCAGGTTTAAGTGCTTGCCTGGAACTATCCTATTTCAGTTTTGTGCTAGTTCTTCATCAATTTTATTTCAAATTATCCTGTTTCTTAATTGGGCAGAGCCATTTAATATATTTGGGCTTTGTAAGTTGTATTCTGGAAGGCAATCTTATTTGGAAAATGTAGAGGTAATTTTAATTAATGTGGATCAGATTTGATCAGTTCATCTTTTAGGTGATGATTCTAAATCAAATCTCCAGCAACCGGATTCCTTTTTACTGGCTTCACAACTGGAAAAATTTAGATGTGACATTTTACACTCTTAATGATGTATATAAGAACCACTCAAATTAGGTACTTAATGTAGCTAGGCAGTGGATTCCTTCTACTAGGTACAGTACACTGGAGTACAGTACATTACTTTTGTCTGTTGTTTGAAGGAGGGGGTGGGGATAGAGAAGACGTTGATGGGTCATTGAAAACACTTGTGTCCTAAAGGATTCAAAATAGACTCAGTGTGGCTTTTGAGGTTTTCTCTTTGAACAGTTCTGTGCTAAATATATATTATGAGAGGAGAGAGAGTCATCTTCACATTGCTCCATAACTTGCCAACCAAACCAAGCTATGTAATTTGGCTTACGGCCTTGCTCATTGTTTCTTTCACTTGAATTGTAAAGGTCGAGACTTCTCTCATGATGAAACTTTGGATGTACCCACACAAGTAGAATTGCTTATTAAGCAAGCTACTTCCCATGAGAATCTCTGCCAGTGCTACATTGGATGGTGAGTTTGTCTTTAAACTAGCCTTCCAAATGGAGAACAGTCAAGTAAAATATCATTACTCTTACCTCAGGAAGCATGCTGAGGGTGCCTGAGTAGACATTGTGTCTAAGCTTGTAATTTTGTGACCATTTTGTTTGCTTGCTTACAGGGCAGTGCCTAAGGTAACCTATCTGTTATAACTAGAAAAGGGGATTATTTAAATCAGGATCAACTCAGAGGTTTTACTCATTTGAAATAAGATGCTCCAATTGTATGTATATCACTAATTGATAGTTATGATAGGGAAATTACATACTCTGTCAACAAGCACACTTTTATAATGCCTTCATCTTTTTAAGACTTCTTAACTGCAGATTGTATTCAAGGAACCAGAAGATTTGGGGGCGGGGTTCAGACATTAGGAGTGTTGATCAGGGATCAAGAAGTAGGCTCAGGCATGGGTCTTTCCCATCCTTGTGATTATAGAAAGGCTTCTGGACATTAGGGGACCTCAGTCCTTCTTAACATAGTCTGTTTTTATGAAGCGATGGGTAAGACTGCACTATTGAAGTATTGCTTTTGCCATCTTTAGGTGTCCTTTTTGGTAACGGAAGATTCCAGAGTATCCACAGCCTTTATTGGAGGCTTTTGCGCTCCAGATATATTCTTCTACAAACTGAAATCTTGGACTGAAATACAGCCTGTCAAATATTTTGAAATGTAAATTAAGAGTTATTGTATATTAAAAGTTGGTTTAAGCCAATTCATAGCTGCTGTTGAAAAACACAAGTTGTCTGAAACATAAGACTTGATTTGGGTTTCCAGAACAATGAAGACTGACTAGACCACAAATACATGGTTCACTTGGTCTTTGGGGAACTGGTGACCCATTACAAATAACAAAATACGGGTTTTGACATAACTTACAATGTAACTATACTAAAATATCTGCAGATGAATCATTGCCCTGGTCAGTCCTGTTGGTGTGGGTGCAGTGAACGCAGTGCACTCATGCAAGAATCCTCATTTAAGTGTGGGGACAGAGCTGGAGGGTAGAGAGCAAGAAGAAAGAAGCAGAGTTTTTCTGCCTGTATCTCACCTGTCCCAAAACTCTGTACACTCACCCAAAATCAGAGGGAGGGGATTGTAGTTGAAAGGTTTGTGTCTGACTCCAGTGGAGATGTAACTAGCACATTTCAGACTAGATCTGGATATAGGCATAGATCCAGGATCAAAGACTCTGAGCCAGTCAAAGCAGAGCCTCTCAAAGAGGGTTGATCTATGGCAAGGAGGATGCAGGGTAAACTCAGAATACCACTTGGAAGCTTCCCACACTGGCGGACCGAAGAGCAGTATTGGGAAATAAGTAGGGAAACCTGAATACTCAGCACAAAAAGCGGAAGGGAGGAGAACTGATCATACCTGGAAATGGAGAATAATGGATATTAAACATGAGGGTAAAGGTAAATAAAGTTATGATTTATTAATAAAAGAAAATGCACAAAATACGAAGTGTAGCCATGTTTAGATGCCATGTTGTATTTGAATATTTTTGTGCCAATAAATTACACCAAAATGTAAAACGATTTTGACTGGATTCTTATTTATTCCAAAGCATTCCTTATGGAGAGCAGAATTGAGGCACAGCAGCATTACACTAGCACAGTGGAAATATGGGTCAGGACCCCAAAATGGGTCACGAACCCTTTTTAATGTGGTCGCCAGAGCTGGTGTTAGACTTGCTGGGGCCAAACCCCAAGCCTCACTGCCCGGGGCCAAAGCCTAAGGACTTCAGTCCTGAATGGCAGGGCTCAGGTTACAGGCATCCTGTCTGGGGCTGAAGCCCTTGAGCTTTGTCTTTAGCCTACCCACCTGGGGCGGTGGGGCTCTGGCTTTGGGGTTGTGTAGTAACTTTTCTTGTCAGAAGGAGGATCACATTGCAATGAAGTTTGAGAACCCCTAGCAGAAACCCACAGAAGGCACAAACACTGTTGGTAGTGGATTGGACATCTCTAAGAAACTTGGTTTTTTGTTATGGATTTGACTGTCTTCTCCTATATCAGTCCAGATGGTTGGCTATAGCTCCTTCATGACAGCAAGAGAAAAGCAGTCAAGATTGACTACCTATATCAAATGACAGGTTTCAGAGGAACAGCCGTGTTAGTCTGTATTCGCAAAAAGAAAAGGAGTACTTGTGGCACCTTAGAGACTAACCAATTTATTTGAGCATGAGCTTTCGTGAGCTACAGCTCACTTCATCAGATGTTTACCGTGGAAACTGCAGCAGACTTTATATACACACAGAGAATATCAAAGGAGTTTGCCTGTTCATAAACCTTTTTGTTTTAAGAAAAGGAGTACTTGTGGCACCTTAGAGACTAACCAATTTATTTGAGCATAAGCTTTTGTGAGCTACAGCTCACTTCATCGCACGAAAGCTTATGCTCAAATAAATTGGTTAGTCTCTAAGGTGCCACAAGTCCTCCTTTTCTTTTTGCGAATATGGACTAACACGGCTGCCACTCTGAAACCTTTTTGTTTTAGTTTCCAGCAATTGCAACTATATCCTTAAGGGGACTGCAATTTGGTAAGAACATGAACTTTCTTTATTCCAGATTTTGGGGCATTTTTCTTCTCTTAGCACAAGAACTGATTCTGTGAGACCGAAGAAATAGAATTTTAATCTGATCGCTGTGGTGTGTACATAGAGGGATGATGGTTTAGATGATGTCTCTTCCTAGCAAATGTTTTGTATTGATATAGATTCAAAGATGTTAAGGTTAGAAGGGCCCATGATCATCATTTTGCCTCCTGTATAACCACAGGCCACAGAAATGTATTATCCTGATTATCACTACAAAAGTTTTTTTTCTTCTACTGATAATAGCCCACCTTAATTGATTGGTCTCGTTAAGAGTTGGTATGGCAAGCCCCATTTTTTCCATGTTCTCTGTGAGTGTATGCATATATATATATATATATATTCCTACTGTATTTTCCACTGCATGCATCTGATGAAATGGGCTTTAGCCCACAAAAGCTTATGCTCAAACAAATTTGTTCGTCTCTAAGGTGCCACAAGTCGTCCTCGCTCTTTCTGCTGATACAGACTAACACGGCTGCCACTCAAACATATAGGAAATCCAAAGCATGTGGACAGGGATAGGAGAAAAAAGGTTTTACCTGTTTTGATTTTGATTATTCCTGCTTTGAAATAATCAACTCCCCACGATTGTATGCTGGTGGAGGCATAGCAGCAAAGAGACCTGTGGCACTTTGTAGACTAACAGACATATTGGAGCAAAAGCTTTCATGGGTGAATACCCACTTCGTCGGATGCATGTAGTGGAAATTTCCAGAGGCAGGTATAAATATGCAAGCGAGAATCAGGCTATGGATAACGAGGTTAGTTCAAAAAAAGAAAAGGAGTACTTGTGGCACCTTAGAGACTAACCAATTTATTTGAGCATGAGCTTTTGTGAGCTACAGCTCACTTCTGATGAAGTGAGCTGTAGCTCACGAAAGCTCATGCTCAAATAAATTGGTTAGTCTCTAAGGTGCCACAAGTACTCCTTTTCTTTTTGCGAATACAGACTAACACAGCTGTTCCTCTGAAACCTGAGGTTAGTTCAATCAGGGAGGATGAGACCCTCTTCTAGCAGCTGAGGTGTGAACACCAAGAGTGAAGAAACTGCTTTTGTAGTTGGCGAGCCATTGAGCCATTCGCAGTCTTTGTTTAATCCTGAGCTGATGGTGTCAAATTTGCAAATGAACTGAAGCTCAGCAGTTTCTCTTTGAAGTCTGGTCCTGACGTTTTTTTGCTGCAGGATGGCTACCTTTAAATCTGCTGTTGTGTGTCCAGGAAGGTTGAAATGTTCTCCTACAGCAGGGGTCGGTTAGTCTCTAAGGTGCCACAAGTACTCCTTTTCTTTCAGAAGTGGTGTGCCAAGGCTTAATTTATTCACTCTAATTTAAGATTGTGTGCCAATAATACATTAACGTTTTTAGAAGGTCTCTTTCTATAAGTCTTTAACATATAACTAAACTATTGTTGTATGTGAAGTAAATAAGGTTTTTAAAATGTTTAAGACGCTTCATTTAAAATTAAATTTAAAATGCAGAGTCCCCTGGACTGCTGGCCAGGACACGGGCAGTGTGAGGGCCCCTGGAAATGTGCCATAGGTTGCCTACCCATCCTACAGGTTTGCGTATATAAACTTGAGCTGTCGTCTCCACCTGCCGGCAGATGGAAATTTAGGCCGCTAATCCCTGAACGGGTGTAGAACAAACTCAAAGCTAGCTATCAATTGTGACCCTTGTTACCTCGGGCTGTAGTCTAGTCAAAATTAGACGAGGCTTTCCAAGGAAATGTCCATTTAAAACGTGGCTTAATCTAATGCTACAGCAAGCACAAGGGCTAGCAGAGAGCGAATAACCTCTCCCCAGCTACCCTCAAGCCCCTGGCTGGAGGGCTGAGGCGGGTGGGCTCAGGCCCCTTGCCCTACTGCAGCGAGGGCGGGGGCCTTGCAGGGCAGGGGGTTGGCGGGAGAGCCCGTCGGCTGCAGCTAGAGGGCCCGGGACCTTGGCAGGAAGATAGCCCCGCTCCCAGGGACAGCGGCAGGCTGTGGCCCAGGGCGAGAAGGGGGCTGAGGTTGAAAGGGGGGTCGGGGGGCGGTCAGGGCTGGGATGAGCGCCCCCAGAGCACGCCGCCGGTAGCCGTGCGGGAAGCTCCGGGCCCGTAAGGCGGACACGCAAAGCCCCCGCTCCGCTCGCTCGGCCTCTCTGAGGTAAAAAGAAGGAAAGACCCCGAACGTTATCGGGCCCGCCGGCTCTCAACCCGTGCGCATGCGTCTTGCAGCACTTCCGCCTTCCCTGCGATTCCGTTATCGCGCGACACTACGCTATTGTCGCGTCACGTGGGTGCGTGTCGAAGATGGCGGCTGCCGGCGGAGGGGGGCGTCGCAGTGCAGCAGTTAAGACGGGCCAGATAATGGAGACAGGGAGCGGCGCCACGGAGGAGCCGCTGGGAGGCTGCTCAGACACCGTGCTGCCGGGGTTCAGGGATGCCGACTCCTTCGTCAAGGTACGTGAGGGAGCCGCCGCAGACTACGACTCCCAGCGTGCCCTGCGGCGCACCGCCCCCTCCCCTCGGCGGGGCCTGCTGGGGACTGTAGTTCTGGCTCGCGGCCTCGGCTTCAGCTGGGAAGCTGTCGAGACTGCATTTCCCAGCATTCTCTGGGCCCGCCGCGGTGGCGTTTGGGCGGCCGAGAGCAAGGCGGAGTGTTGCATGCCGGGCGTTGTAGTGTGGGCCTCGCGCCCCTGTTGCCGCGGGGCCTGGGAGCAGTGACCCTGGGCCTATCTCCTCCTGCACAGGGCTGGTCGCCATGGGATGTGTGGCGCTTGAGCGAGCCGGCGTGGGCACCGCGTGGGGGTGCGGCACAGCTGCTCCAGCGCCTGGAGCTGGGGGGAGGGGATGCTGCCCCCCCGTGCAGCCTGCGCCCTCTCTGCCCCCCGCCCAGCACGAGACGCCAGAGCTCGCCACTGCAGCCTCCCAGCGCCAGGGCGCCCAGGCTTTGACGCCTCTCGCCCCGGGAGAGTCGGGGGACGAGCTGCATCTCGTTGGCATGAAGTGAGTCAGTCTTTTCAGCTCTGTTAAATGGAGAGGTGTAGGCTATGGGACCCGAAACTAGAGGTATAGAAATAGCTTTGCCTCTCCTGGAATTGACACCTCCTCATCTATTCTTGGGAGTGGACCACATCCACCCTGATCAAATTGGCCCTGTCAACACTGGCTCTCCACTTGTGAGGTAAGTCCCTTCTCTTCATGTGTCGTGTTATAATGCCTGCATCTGTAATTTTTCACTCCATGCATCTGAAGAAGTGGCTTTTTTACCCACGAAAGCTTATGCCCAAATAAATCTGTTAGTCTTTAAGGTGTCACCGGACTCGTTGTTGTTTTTGTGGATACAGACTAACATGGCTACCCCCCTCCCTGCCTCTGAAACTAGGACCTGTTGTCTCCATGGGCACTGGAGGCATTCTCCTTTTTTCCTAATTTCATGCACTCTTCCTATTCCTGGCAAGTTGTCAGCATAACCACTCAAATGAGTTAGGGTATTCCCTGCAGTGGAGTCTGGAGAACTAGAATCATGGTGGTGAGATAAATTGAAGCTAAACAGCCGGTACTAGCTCATGCATGGGCCCTGGTAGCGAAAGCAGCCCTAAATTTAGTTATCTGTGTCTTAACAGAGGAAAAAATTCAGCACTCTCCTGCTGGTAATAGCTTATCTAAAGTGATCACTCTCCTTACAATGTGTATGATGATCAAGTTGGGCCATTTCCAGCACAAATTCAGGTTTTCTCCCCCCCACACACACAAACCCACTCTCCTGTTGGTAATAGCTTATCTAAAGTGACCATTCTCCTTACAATGTGTATGATCATCAAGGTGGGCCATTTCCAGCAGAAATCCAGGCTTTAACAAGAACGTCTGGGGGGGGGGGGGGGGGTAGGAAAAACAAGGGGAAATAGAAAAGGAGTACTTGTGGCACCTTAGAGACTAACCAATTTATTTGAGCATGAGCTTTCGTGAGCTACAGCTCACTTCATCAGATGTTTATCGTGGAAACTGCAGCAGACTTTATATACACACAGAGAATATGAAACAATACCTCCTCCCACCCCACTGTCCTGCTGGTAATAGCTTATCTAAAATGATCAACAGGTGGGCCATTTCCAGCACAAATCCAGGTTTTCTCACCCTCCACCCCCCCCACACAAATTCACTCTCCTGCTGGTGCTAGCCCATCCAAAGTGACAACTCTTTACATAATCAAGTCGGGCTATTTCCTGCATAGATCAAGGTTTTCTCACATCCCCCCCACCCCCATACACACACAAACTCACTCTCCTGCTGGTAATAGCTCATCTAAACTGACCACTCTCCAAGTTTAAATCCAAGTTAAACCAGAACATCTGGGGGGGGGGTAGGAAAAAACAAGAGGAAACAAGGGGAAATAGGTTACCTTGCATAATGACTTAGCCACTCCCAGTCTCTATTCAAGCCTGAGTTAATTGTATCCCATTTGCAAATGAATTCCAATTCAGCAGTCTCTCCCTGGAGTCTGGATTTGAAGTTTTTTTGTTGTAATATCACAACTTTCATGTCTGTAATCGCGTGACCAGAGAGATTGAAGTGTTCTCCGACTGGTTTATGAATGTTATAATTCTTGACATCTGATTTGTGTCCATTTATTCTTTTACGTAGAGACTGTCCAGTTTGACCAATGTAAATGGCAGAGGGGCATTGCTGGCACATGATGACACATATCACATTGGTGGAAGTGCAGGTGAACGAGCCTCTGATAGTGTGGCTGATGTTATTAGGCCCTGTGATGGTGTCCCCTGAATAGATATGTGGGCACAGTTGGCAACGGGCTTTGTTGCAAGGATATGTTCCTGGGTTAGTGGTTCTGTTGTGTGGTATGTGGTTGTTGGTGAGTATTTGCTTCAGGTTGGGGGGCTGTCTGTAGGCAAGGACTGGCCTGTCTCCCAAGATTTGTGAGAGTGTTGGGTCATCCTTCAGGATAGGTTGTAGATCCTTAATAATGCGTTGGAGGGGTTTTAGTTGGGGGCTGAAGGTGACGGCTAGTGGCGTTCTGTTATTTTCTTTGTTAGGCCTGTCCTGTAGTAGGTGACTTCTGGGAACTCTTCTGGCTCTATCAATCTGTTTCTTCACTTCCGCAGGTGGGTATTGTAGTTGTAAGAAAGCTTGATAGAGATCTTGTAGGTGTTTGTCTCTGTCTGAGGGGTTGGAGCAAATGCGGTTGTATCGCAGAGCTTGGCTGTAGACGATGGATCGTGTGGTGTGGTCAGGGTGAAAGCTGGAGGCATGTAGGTTGGAATAGCGGAAAGTAGGTTTCCGGTATAGGGTGGTGTTTATGTGACCATCGTTTATTAGCACTATAGTGTCCAGGAAGTAGATCACTTGCGTGGACTGGACCAGGCTGAGGTTGATGGTGGGATGGAAATTGTTGAAATCATGGTGTAATTCCTCAAGGGCTTCTTTTCCATGGGTCCAGATGATGAAGATGTCATCAATATAGCGCAAGTAGAGTAGAGGCATTAGGGAACGAGAGCTGAGGAAGCGTTGTTCTAAGTCGGCCATAAAAATGTTGGCATACTGTGGGGCCATACGGGTACCCATAGCAGTGCCACTGATTTGAAGGTATACATTGTCCCCAAATGTAAAATAGTTATGGGTAAGGACAAAGTCACAAAGTTCAGCCACCAGGTTAGCCATGACATTATCAGGGATAGTGTTCTTGACGGCTTGTAGTCCATCTTTTCTACACTTTCCACAGTATGCATCCGGTGAAGTGAGCTGTAGCTCAGGAAAGCTTATGCTCAAATAAATTGGTTAGTCTCTAAGGTGCCACAAGTACTCCTTTTCTTTTTGTGAATACAGACTAACACGGCTGTTACTCTGAAAACTGAAGTGGTGGGATTCTCTATTCTTAAATTTTCATCAGGGTAGGTGCAAGAGAGGCAGCCTCCTTTGTTATGCTCTCCCTACTGCAAGAAGAGTTTTCAATATGCGTTTAGCAGCTAGGTCTTGATTTTTGGGATATAGATGGACGTTTATATGGGACTGTTAATTCAAGCATGACAAAGCATTCTGCGGGCTGATTTACAAACCACAGTATTGCCATCACTACAAACTTAATTCCTACACATTCCCTCACCTAGGGACCTTTTTGTAGGCCTGGTCTACACTACAGAGTTAGGTTGATGTAAGCTGCCTTGCTTCGACCTAACGATGGAAGTGTCTACACTTAAAATTTCGCTCCTGCCAACTTAACAACTCCATCTCCATGAGCGGCATAGAATCAAAAATCAATGTAGTTAGGTCGACGCAGTGTCAGTCTAGACATGACGTTACTTGCATAGATGGTTACTGGCTTTCAGGAACCTTCCCACAATGCCCCACACTGACAGTAAAATCGATACAAGTGTTCCTGGTGAGGACACACACCACTGATGCAAGGAGCAAAGTGTAGACACGCATAAACGATGCAATTACTGCTGTGGCTGTATGCCGATGTAAGTTAAGTGGACTTAATTTTATAGTGTGGACATGGCCCTAGAGAGACAGCATTTCCTAGTTCTGAAGTTGGAGCTAGTGTGCCCGTAATATTTCCATTAAACCAAAACATCTTCAGTTTAAGGTTTTTCTTTTTTTTTTTTTTTTAAGTATTAGTTTCATTAACTCAGAATGAAATGGTTGTAAACTCTCGTTTAAAAAGGCCTAGCTGTGTCTTGGTTTAGGAATAGTAATGTAATGCAAAGAATGGGATTACTGTGTGCTCATCTGGCAGTGTCAGAAAAATAAATTGTGGAATTATATTTTAATGATGTGATGCTTTTTAACAGCATGCACTTGGCACTGTGGTGGCTGCTACTAAGGCATCTAATGGGCTCCCTCAGCCTGGAGATGAATATGACTTCTATCGCAGTTTTCCTGGATTTCGGGCATACTGTGAAACGCAAGGTGACAGGCTGCTTCACTGGTAAGGACATTCTGGCTTCCTTGTGTCAGTGGTGAAAACTTAGTGATAGGGATCAGAGTGAGGGGCAGAGAATTCTCTTCTTTGCAAATTTCAAAATAAAACAATATATGAACATTTTTTTTATTAGGTATATTTCAGCTGTTTTTAAAAATGTGTGTCAGCTGCTTTTCTGATACATGAAATTTAAATGGTAATGATAAAAATTGAGTCATTGAATTTACCACTGTAAAGTAGCTGTAACAATTTAGATGAAGAACTGAGCAGGTGAGGGCTGATGGAAAAGTGACTTCCTAACCAGATGGCCCAATCTAAGTTCCATAGACCCAGTGGAAATGAGTAGCACTTTTTCAGAGCTTCTCATGTTCAAGGCTCTTACAACAGTATCTAAAGGGTCTGTATTTGATTTTGCAAACCTTAAAGTAGCCAGAGCTCAGAAAGGATCTTAATACATAGGTCCAGTCTTTAGCATACCTGCTTTTGATGTCATTTAAAGAGTAACTGGACTATTCTCTTGTTAGTATGAGCAAGGTGATGCAGTATCATGGCTGTCGCAGTCACATCAAGGATCGCAGCAAAGCAACAGAGCTGGAAGATAAATTTGATTTGCTGGTTGACTCCAATGATGTAATTCTTGAAAGAGTGGTGAGTAAACTTTCCCTGTATTTTTTCGCTTGTAACCATTCAGCGGATCACTCTTTCTACAGGAATTGCTACATATTTAGCAATTACACTTTGTTCCTCACTCTCAGACCTCTTTCATTTTAAACATTTATTCTCTTATGGGCACTATTTCTTAGGTATCTCTTGTTTTTTAAAAAAAAAATTTACAGCCCATTGGGAGGCCATTTTTCTGAGGTGTCTGTCGCTTTTCTATATTTCAGGTCACAGTGGTCGGTTGGAACTGAGCCTGTAAAGACGAGAATGATTACTTGTATGACAGCAGCACCTAAGGACTCCAACTGAGATAGGGACCCATTGTATTAGGTGCTGTACATACACATAAGCTGTCCCAAGGCTGAAGAGCTTGCAGTCTAAATAGAATAGACAACAGGTGGAAGGGATAGCAGAGACACAGAAAGGTGACATGATTTCCCCTAGGTCACACAGCAGAAGGAATAGAAACCAGGGCTCCAACTGTTCCTGAAAACCAGAGACAGTCGATCAAACGTTTCCATTGCAAACAAGGAAGAGAAGGCTGCCTGTGTGGGTGCCAGAGCAGATGTATCATGTACTACCCCAGGAGAGCAAGGGAGATGGAATAATTACCCCAGCCATAAAGAAAACAGGCTGGCAACTGGTTAAACTGACATGCAGCTGAGAGCAGAGATCTTAGTACCACTCACATTCAAAAGTAGTCTCTTAAACCGGTCATTTAAATCAGTCCTTCCAGGGCCCCAATAATGGCACATTGGGCTTTGGTGCTGTAGCCTCCAATAGCTTTATTCTCTACTGCCTGGAACCTCATACAGTCATTTACGATTGTGCAAAGTGAGTGTGAAACATGCCTAAGAAAGGCCATGTGATCTGGAGTTGAGAATCTGGAGCTCCAGGTTCTGTTCCTGGCTCTGCCATTGACCTGTGGTGTGACCTTGCTCAAGTCACATCACCTCTCTGGGCTTCAGCTTTCCTTCCAAACCTTTGTCTATTTAGACTGTCAGCTCTTTGGGTCAGGGACTGTCTTACTATTTCCCTGTACTGTGCCTAGCATGATATGTCCCTGATCTCAGTTAGGGCCTCTAGATGGTGCCATAATGCTCTTATTGCCTTGGTTACTTATCATGCTGTGCCAAGCAAATTAGACGCAAGACTAACTCTGTATTGGCCCATCTCAAAACTGGGCAGAGTGGAGGATAAGATGTGAGAGGAGAGTGTAGGACTAGGATGATCTGCACATGAATATCTCTGAAGAAACTCTCCTTTGATTCCTTGGCAATTGCTTCTCCTAATCCTTAACATTAGAATTTCATACCTAGCCTTTGGCCACTCTTTCCCTTTACAAAATTCAGAGTTGATGAGCATGGAAGCAGCTGCATATTTCTCTCCTTTCAGTCACGCTAGACTGCCAAGTACAGGATGTTTCATACAGTTTTGCTTAAGCTTCTTTTCCCGAATTTCAGGGTATTTTACTGGATGAAGCAGCAGGAGTGAACAAGAACCAGCAGCCTATCCTCCCTGCAGGGATGCAGCTCCCAAAGACAATAGTTTCCAGCTGGAACCGTAAGGTGAGACTTCTACAGTCAGCTGATTTTAATTAACTTGAGCTTTTTGCTTAGGCTTGAGTTGTAGCGATGGTGGTTGGGCGTTCAGTAACCCAAAATCCTTTTAGATTTCTGGTTGTGCTGCTTCTCCCTTTACTCCAGATTCAGGATCCCTGGGTTTCTGCTATAGATTTCATGCACACACATCTCTCTCTAACCTGAATTCAGGGCACCTTATTTAGATGCTGTTGTATGGACCTTAGATATTGTACTCTTAATTTCAGGGGAGTTTTTCGTTACTGTTTCTGGAGTTTAATATTCAAATGCATATAGGGAAAGTCTTAATAGTCTATCTCAAAATCCATTCAAATGTGTTTTTTAAACAGAGTGGAGAATCCCACAGAACAAAGTCTGAAACCTTCCGATTGCTACATGCCAAGAATATCACTCGACCACAGCTCAAATTTCGAGAGAAGATTGACAATTCCAACACTCCCTTTGTACCTAAGCTTTTTGTCAAACCCAACGCTCTGAAACCACTGCCTGAAGGTAAGAAGGCTAGGGCGAGAGGGCTTCATTTGCTTTGGGTAGCATATAATAATAATAATCTGAGCTAGGTGGTGGTATTATTAGGGCTGTCAAGTGATTTAAAAAATTAATCACGATTAATCGCGCAATTTAAAAAATTACGATTAATCGCCCTGCTAAACAATAATAGAATTCCATTTATTTACATATTTTTGGATGTTTTCTACATTTTCAAATGTATTGATTTCAATTACAACAGAATACAAAGTATACAGTGCTCACTTTACATTTATTTTTGATTACAAGTATTTGCACTGTAAAAAAAAAAAAAGAAATATTGTTTTTCAATTCACCTAATACAAGTATTATAGTGTAGTCTCTTTATCATGAAAGTTGAACATACAAATGTAGAATTATATATAAAAAAACTGCATTCAAAAATAAAACAATCTAAAATTTTAGAGCCTGCAAGTGCATTCAGTCCTATTTCTTGTTCAAACGGGTTCTGCTCAATAACAGTACAAAGCAGTGCGGACCGACACATGTTCATTTTCATCCTCTGAGTCAGATGTCACCAGCAGAAGGTTGATTTTCTTTTTTGGTGGTTCGGGCTCTGTAGTTTCTGCATTGATGTATTGCTCTTTTAAATTTCTGAAAGCATGCTCCACACCTCATCCCTCTGATTTTGAAAGGCACTTCAGATTCTTAAACCTTGGGTCGAGTACAGTAGCTATCTTTAGAAATCTCACATTGGTACTTTCTTTGCGTTTTGTCAAATCTGTAGTGAAAGTGTTCTTAAAATGAACATGTGCTGGTTCACTATCGGAGACTGCTATAACACAAAATATATGGCAGAATGCAGGTAAAACAGAGCAGGGGACATACAATTCTCCCCTGTCACAAATTTAACTAACACTGTTTTTTTTAATGAGTGTCATCAGCATGGAAGCGTGTCCTCTGGAATGGTGGCCAAAGCACGAAGAGGTATACGAATGTTTAGCATAACTGTCACATAAATACCTTGCAGTGTCGGCTACAGAAGTGCCATGCAAATGCCTGTTCTCGCTTTCTGGTGATGTAAATAAGAAGAGGTCTGCATTATCTCCTGTAAATGTAAACAAGCTTATTTGTCTTAGCGACTGGCTGAACAAGAAGTAGAACTGAGTGGACTTGTAGGCATTGAAGTGTTACATTGTTTTGGTTTTGAGTGCAGTTATGTACCAAAAAAATCTACCTTTGTAAGTTGCACTTTCACAACAAAAAGAAAAGGAGTGCTTGTGGCACCTTAGAGACTAACCAATTTATTTGAGCATGAGCTTTCGTGAGCTACAGCTCACTTCATCGGATGCATACCGTGGAAACTGCAGTAGACATTATATACACACAGAGACCATGAAACAATACCCCCTCCCACCCCACTCTCCTGCTGGTAATAGCTTATCTAAAGTGATCATCAAGTTGGGCCATTTCCAGCACAAATCCAGGTTTTCTCACCGTCGTCCCCCCCCCCCCCCCACAAACTCACTCTCCTGCTGGTAATAGCCCATCCAAAGTGACCACTCTCTTCACAATGTGCATGATAATCAAGGTGGGCCATTTCCAGCATAAATCCAGGTTTTCTCACCCCCCCACCCCCATACACACACAAACTCACTCTCCTGCTGGTAATAGCTCATCCAAAGTGACCACTCTCCCTACAATGTGCATGGTAATCAAGGTGGGTCATTTCCAGCACAGATCCAGGCTCTCTCACCCCCCCTGCCCCCCAGGAACACACACACACAAACTCACTCTCCTGCTGGCAATAGCTTATCCAAACTGACCACTCTCCAAGTTTAACCAGAACGTCTGGGGGGGGGGGGGGGGGGGTAGGAAAAAGCAAGGGGAAATAGACTACCTTGCATAATGACTTAGCCACTCCCAGTCTCTATTTAAGCCTAAATTAATAGTATCCAATTTGCAAACTAATTCCAATTCAGCGGTTTCTCGCTGGAGTCTGGATTTGAAGTTTTTTTTGTTGTAAGATAGTGACCGATAATGTCACAGCTAACCTGGTGGCTGAACTTTGTGACTTTGTCCTTACCCATAACTATTTTACATTTGGGGACAATGTATACCTTCAGATCAGCGGCACTGCTATGGGTACCCGCATGGCCCCACAGTATGCCAACATTTTTATGGCTGATTTAGAACAACGCTTCCTCAGCTCTCGTCCCCTAAAGCCCCTACTCTACTTGCGCTATATTGATGACATCATCGTCTGGACCCATGGAAAAGAAGCCCTTGAGGAATTACACCATGATTTCAACAATTTACATCCCACCATCAACCTCAGCCTGGTCCAGTCCACACAAGAGATCCACTTCCTGGACACTACAGTGCTAATAAACAATGGCCACATAAACACCACCCTATACCGGAAACCTACTGACCGCTATTCCTACCTGCATGCCTCCAGCTTTCACCCTGACCACACCACACGATCCATCGTCTACAGCCAAGCTCTGCGATACAACCGCATTTGCTCCAACCCCTCAGACAGAGACAAACACCTACAAGATCTCTATCAAGCTTTCTTACAACTACAATACCCACCTGCAGAAGTGAAGAAACAGATTGATAGAGCCAGAAGAGTTCCCAGAAGTTACCTACTACAGGACAGGCCTAACAAAGAAAATAACAGAACGCCACTAGCCATCACCTTCAGCCCCCAACTAAAACCCCTCCAACACATTATTAAGGATCTACAACCTATCCTGAAGGATGACCCAACACTCCCACAAATCTTGGGAGACAGGCCAGTCCTTGCCTACAGACAGCCCCCCAACCTGAAGGAAATACTCACCAACAACCACATACCACACAACAGAACCACTAGCCCAGGAACCAATCCTTGCAACAAAGCCCGTTGCCAACTGTGCCCACATATCTATTCAGGGGACACCATCACAGGGCCTAATAACATCAGCCGCACTATCAGAGGCTCGTTCACCTGCACATCCACCAATGTGATATGTGCCAGCAATGCCCCTCTGCCATTTACATTGGTCAAACTGGACAGTCTCTACGTAAAAGAATAAATGGACACAAATCAGATGTCAAGAATTATAACATTCATAAACCAGTCGGAGAACACTTCAATCTCTCTGGTCACGCAATCACCGACATGAAGGTCACTATCTTACAATAAAAAAACTTCAAATCCAGACTCCAGCGAGAAACTGCTGAATTGGAATTCATTTACAAATTAGATACTATTAATTTAGGCTTAAATAGAGACTGGGAGTGGCTAAGTCATTATGCAAGGTAGCCTATTTCCCCTTGCTTTTTCCTACCCCCCCCAGACGTTCTGGTTAAACTTGGATTTAAACTTGGAGAGTGGTCAGTTTGGATGAGCTATTGCCAGCAGGAGAGTGAGTTTATATGTGTGTGTTTCCGGGGGGGCGGGTGAGAAAGCGGTTTCCACGGTATGCATCCGATGAAATGAGCTGTAGCTCACGAAAGCTCATGCTCAAATAAATTGGTTAGTCTCTAAGGTGCCACAAGTACTCCTTTTCTTTTTGCAAAGACAGACTAACACAGCTGTTACTCTGAAACTTTTCACAACAAAGAGATTGCACTACAGTACTTGTATGTGGTGAATTGAAAAATACTATTTCTTTTGTTTACAAATATTTTCACAGTAAAAATTATAATAATAATATACAATTTGGTTTAAATTACAACACCAAATACAATATATATGAAAATGTAGAAAAACATCTAAAATATTTAATACATTTCAATTGGTATTCTATTGTTTAACAGTGCGATTAAAACTGCGATTCATCGGGATTAATTTTTTTGAGTTAATCGCATGAGTTAAATGCAATTAATCGACAGCCCTACTTATTATTTTTATAATGGAATTCAAACAGAAACCATCCCTCACAAGCCAAAAGAAATCATTGAATCTTAAAAATGTGTACCTCAGGAGGAGACTAAAACCCTTTGGAAGTAGTAGGCATGCCATTATGATGATGATGATCTTATTACAGTCAAGTCTATATAAAATGTCTTGCTGTGGATGCACATGTAACAATCTGTAACACAGAATGTATTTTGCAGCTAATCCTGCTCCCGCTAAAATCAGGGATCAGGCTCTTACTGATGTCAAGAAGTACCAGGTCCTGCATAAATGCAGTTGAGCTTAGAAGAAATAATGGGATTTTTTATTAGTATAGTGAAAAAAAGATTAGATGTGAGCTTCTTTTCTTTGGCTTCCTTAGCCAAATAGTTGACACAAGGCAACCAAAAGCTTCAGTAGTTCTCAGACCCCCACCCCCGATAACTTCCCAAGTCTTTGTGATCTGTCATTCTGTTGTAGTTGAATCAGCATTTTTCCATTAAAATGCAGTTGCAGTTCTAGCTACTAACAGTTGATTTGACTTTTGTTTTATTATATTTCATCACTTTCTAATCGCACATATAATGGAGGTGTAGAGCTGCTAGTTGCCTTTCCATTGCAGAGCAGTGTTTGGCAGCCAGAATTATTCATCTTTGGGATGCTCATGCCATGTGATTAAATTTTAAAAATTTCTTGTTCTATTACCACCTCTTCAGCAGAGGTCTGGCAAAGGATTGCTCATCTTACTTAATCTTTGCGGGGTGACATTTGTCCTTGTTATACCTCCTACTGAGTCATAAAATGAGGCACAGATAGAAATCTTGTATTTAAAAGCAGTAGGCCAGGAGCGTTCAGGATTTTATAGTACTTAATGGGTTTTAGGTTAGGCATTGGAGAGAGAAACTTGAGTTAGGAATACACATTATTTGTACAGCTTTGTCTAATTTTTCCATCTTGGTCATTCAGCACTTGCAAAAAGCAGGCAGGAGCGAAAGGAGCGTCCTGAGGACTTGGATGTACCAGCTGCTCTGGCAGATTTCCTCCATCAACAGAGAACTCAGCAGACTGAACAAGACATGTAAGAAATTAAATCGGCAACAGGGTGCTGGAAATACAATAGATTTATATGCATTTTGTATGCAGTCTCTTTATGTATGTACCTGTCACATACAGCACCTCATGTGGTTCTTCTCTGTGTCTATGCACATGCCTGCTGCTTCACTTGTAGCTGCTTCCATATATGTTCCTAATTTTTTAAATCTAGGCATAACAAATCTGCCCTGTGCTAGGATTTCTGGTCAATACTAGGCAAATTGCGGTGCTATCTCTCGGTAACTACTTCCTTTGGCTCAGTGAAGTTGATTGGAATGATGCATATTTCTTTTTTGTTATTTGCGCAGGTTTGCTCACCCTTACCAATATGAACTGGAACACTTTGTTCCACCAGATGAAACTCTCAAGAAACCACAACTCCAGGTTAGTGCCCAGATTAAATTAGTAATCAAATCTAGAAAAAATGTTGAAGTAGATGATGATCAGTTTGTGGTAGGCCCTGCTTGTAGCCTAGTTACAATTGGGGGGGGAGCAGTTACAGCTGTGATAGCAGTGTTTAATTCAGAAACTTTTGGATATTGTGGGAGGAGAGCACTATGTCCCCACAAGGGGGTATCTAATAACTTGCTTTGTCAGATGTACAGGCCTGTTGAGGACGCACCCTGCCATTTTATCTCCACTTTGGATGAGTTGGTAGAACTGAATGAAAAGCTTGTAAGATGCAAAGAATTTGCTGTGGATTTGGAGGTGAGTATGTTGCTCTTTGTTTTAAATTACGTATGTTGAGTTAGCACTCAGCAGGTCATATTATAGTATTCTTCTTCTAGTTTTCATCATCTTTTGCTTTGTGTACCATATCCTTTTTATGTTGAGTTAGGTAATATGTCCCAGGTCTGATGTGGGAAGGCTGCTACATTTTATTATCCTGTATGGGATTTTGGCTGTCATTTTAATTTCTCAAACTTTATTCTATTGTAATAAGATTTATATTGAATTTAGTCTGTTTTGAATTTTTCCTATGATCCTCTGGGTTATGTTGAGATCCATGGAAAGGACCAATTTCAAAATTAATTTGGATGACGTATTAAGACAGTAGCAATGATTGCAAAGGCCTGGAATCTGTTCATGTCATTAACTTTTGCCTAGAGGAACCCTTCCTTCTTTTATTGTCATCTTTTCCTCTGCCTTTGGTTATTCTGTGTTTCATAGTACCACTCCTGCAGGGGCTCTGAGTTAACTTCTGTCCTTTGTCTGATAGCACCATTCCTACAGGAGTTTCCTGGGCTTGACATGTCTGATGCAGATTTCCACCCGGATGGAAGATTTCATTATTGACACCCTGGAGCTACGTAGTGACATGTACATTCTGAATGAGGCCTTCACGGACCCTGCTATTGTAAAGGTCAGTAGACGCTTCCAACCTATTCAGAATTACACCTGGTGAACTTAATTTTGGCTTAACTCTGTCTGTCTGAAAGCATGCTTTATCCTCCTGCCCTGGCCACTCCCTGCTTCCGGGGAAGGGTTGGGACAAGTGGGAGAGCCACGGTATGGGCCTGATCCAATACCCATTGAAATCATTGGAAAGATTCCCCTTGACTTCAGTGAGCACTGAATCAGCCTGTATGACCTCAGGCCATGATAAGATGCTAGTAACATCTAAGTCACTGTTGTGAGAGTGAGCACTGCTTAGTTGGCAATGGCCCAAAAATGAATCTGACCACCCATCAGGAGGTATTAGGCAGGACTGTATCCATCAGACTGTGCTGAACACAGACCAGGTACCATTTTGGTTGTAGTTGATTGTAAGTGCTTTACTGACAAGTATGAAGACAAGGTCCCTGTCCCAAAGACCTTGCCCACTAGATAAAAATGTGTAAACACAGGAGGGAATGGATGGGGAGCACTATAAACAATGTGACTGAACAGTTAGCTGGCATCTTCTCCGCTCCAAAGCTCTTGAGTTTTACAATATATTTTGGGAGAGGGGAGAAATAAATTTTCAGTAGTCTACCAGTTGACTTTTGAGAGGGCTGAGTGTGGAAACATGGTCTGGGTGAAACCAAGTACTTTCTCCTTTCACTGCTAGTGGCATAACAGCAAGGCCAGGAAAGAGGTCTTGGTTTAGAAACATAACTTTCTAATTCTGGTTCTTCAACGCTTCAGGTCCCTAAAAGGAATTGGTTATCCTCTCGTCCCAAGTGCTATTCTACCATCTCACATTCTTGTTTCTGATGCATTTGATTGTGTTGCCTTGCAGGTCCTTCATGGTGCCGACTCAGATGTGGAGTGGCTACAGAAAGATTTTGGTCTGTACTTAGTGAACATGTTTGATACTCACCAGGCTGCCCGTCTCCTCAACCTTGGCAGGCACTCCCTGGACCACTTGCTAAAACTCTATTGCCATGTGGAAACTGACAAGCAGTATCAGCTGGCTGACTGGAGGATTCGGTAAAAGTTTTATCCTGACATGTTGGCGTTAGAGTTAAGAATCAAATTTGGGACTTGTTTGCATGTTAATGGGGGACCGTTTCACTTCTCAACCTACCCGCAACCACATAGCTCACTGGGATTTTTGGTTAATACGGTGGTGGTGGTGGTGAACTGGAATAAAAGGGACGGGCTTCAAAACAGAGCTGAAATGCATTAGCAGATTTGTGGAATTAGTATGCACAGCACCTGCCTACGGGTACGCTGTGCTTGGCTGTCTGTTTCAGCCCCTTACTTTGTTGAGCACTAAGCTCTCTCCAAATGCTGTAATATCTGTGTTTTTAAAATCAGTGACACAAAAGACATTTGGAAGCTGACTTAACACAATAGGAACAGAGCATAACTACAGGGTAGTGTTACGACAAAAGCTGCCACCTTCTCTGCATTGCTCAGCCTAGCATTGTAAAGGTGTAGTTCTGTTGTAACAGATGCACCACTAAAAAATTCTAACTCCCAGACAAAAATGCTGTGTAAATGAGTACAGGGACTGAGTTTGAGAGCGATCTCTGCAGCACCATCTCCCTGGCCCATGAAGAGCCCAGGTGTGGTACGTAGGCTGTGCAGGCACACAGTGGTAGCCACATTACTATACTAGGTACCCCCTGCCATCTGATTGAGTGGCTCCCCTGGGGATCCTGGTCTCCCAGATGTAGACAAGAGGTCAGATGGAGAAAATCATCGTAATGGTGCCCACAAATGAGATTCTGGTGAGAGGAATCCTGGATTTGTTCTTGGGGGTGGACCTAGATGTAGCTTATCTTTACTTGCTGTGGCAGAGGGCACTGCAAGGATGATGGATGGGCTACTAAAACGCATTTGTGCAACAGTGATAGTTCTCTGCTTCCAGCCCTTTGCCAGAGGAAATGATCCAGTATGCCCGAGACGACACTCACTACCTGCTCTACATTTATGATAAAGTGAGAGAGGCACTGTGGGAAAGAGGAAACGGGCAGCCCACTCAGCTGCAGGTGGTCTGGCAGCGCAGCAGGGACATCTGCCTGAAGGTAAATCTTCACCTGGGGACCAATTGTCTGAGTCAGAATACAGACTGTCTAGGATTGGAAGCACCCAAAGGTGTGCCTGGCCCATTCCCTACCTTCTGGCAGAATCCCTAATTTTCAGTATGTATATCTGGAAATAGGCTTACTCTCTCCCCATTCCCACCTAGTGTGGGCTTTTCCACTAGCTAAGGGACCTCTAGATCAGTGGTTCTCAACCAGGGCTCCAGGGCCCCCTGGGGGGCCACACGCAGGTTTCAGGGAGTCTGCCAATCAAGGCCAGTGTTAGACTTGCTAGGGTCCAGGGCAGAAAGCCGAAGCATGGGGCTGAAGCCTGGGACCCTGAGAACCAACATCCGGGGCTGAAGCCAAAGCCTGAGCAAAGTAGCTTCCCGGGGGGCCCAGGCAATTGCCCTGCTTGCTACCCCCTAATGCCAGCCCTGGCTTTTTTGTGCAGAAAACCAGTTATCGTGGACAAGTGGGCCGTGGAGTTTATCGTGGACAAGTGGGCCATATTGGGGGGGAGGGGAGGTGAGGTGTCTCAGAGAGGTTGAGAACCCTTGCTCTAGATATCCTAGACTTTTTTGTTGTCTTCAAAACCGCTGCTGCTGGTCCACATCAACCTGCAGGTGTTAAGGCTGAAACTTTTCAAGTGAGTCGATATTTACTCACATTTCTTTGGATATCCCTAATAAAAGCCTGAGATATTGGAGCACACTGTAACTTTAGTTTTCACTTGGCAGTGTATATTTGTCATAGTGAGACCAAGAGGTGGGTGGTTTTCTAATCTACCAAGACTTAAAGATCTGGTATGTCTGTGGCTGCTCTTGGACTTGGAAACTTTCTTGCCTCGTGTATTCAAATTAAAATGAAAAAATGAGTGTGGCTGGAACTAAAACAGAAACAGTTGTCAGCCCCACATGCTTAAGGTAAAACCCTCAAGGGGTTCCTTAGTCCTGAATTCCTGAGCCGCTGTTGCAAACCATCCAGTCCTCTCTTGTGTGCTTAATTCTCTGTGCCAGAGAGAACACAGCCTGGGAAGTGCCCAAGGGAATCGGTACATGACTCTGTTTGATATTGATCCCCAATCTCTCTAATTCTTCCTGTTCAGAAATACATCAAACCCGTCTTCTCAGAGGACTCCTACCTTGAGCTCTACAGGAGGCAGAAAAAGCATCTCAACACACAGCAGCTAACAGCTTTTAAATTGCTATTTGCCTGGAGGGACAAGATGGCACGCCAAGAGGATGAGAGTACAGGGTAGGAAGTCATTCATTAGACACAGTTTGAAATGGATCTCTGCGGAGCAATACAGCTCGTTGAATGGATCTCTGCAGAGCGGTACAGCTCGTTGAAAGAAACACTGGGTCTGCTGAGAGGGGTTGATTTGGGTGCTTCCTGTGTATCTAAGACACTGTCCAGTGAAAGGCGCAGTACTTCAGTGGCACCACTTCCTCCCATCTGTTCCTCTGACCCCCTACATCTCAGATCAGAAATCACATTGGTGGGGGGGTTGCCTCAATGGTTTTCTAGATCAGTCCTGATTTATTTCTCCTTAACTGACCCCAATGCTTAAGAACTTGGGTCAGGTGCAGAATGATACATGGGGTTGTCATCCCCCCATGAAATTTCTCTTTAAACAGGTTTGATTAACATTAACACAATTACCATGATATCAGTGCTCCTGCTCTTTATGTTGCAGGTACGTGCTACCAAACCATATGCTACTGAAGATAGCAGAGGAGCTGCCCAAGTATGTATTCGTGCCTTCTGTTTTTTGTCTGTTTTTGTACAACTCTGAATGTCATTTCCTTGTCCTCCAAGTTGATCCCAGGTCCATCAGCCAGATGGGCTATCCTCTTACGTGTGTGTTTGTTTTACTTACTTCTGCAGTTAGCTTGTTGCTCCCAGTAATTAGCATTGCTTTTACCTTTAGTTCTTCAGAGCAGAGAAATTCAGTGCACAGAAGAATTAAGATGCTAAGCTCTTCTAGCATAAGCCAGATATCTTTATACATGTGTCAGGAATACACAGCCTACTAATGCAAAACGTGGGCTCACTGCTGCCAGTCATTGCATCTCCCTTCTTTTTGAGCTCTCCACCAGTACGCTAGGAGGAGATTAATTTCACTAACACCTAGGTATTGATTTAGTTTTCAAAGGAAAATGTGTAGGTGCCAGACCACTCTCATGTCACCCACGACATTCTCCTGTAAACAAGATTTTTTTGGAGGACTTGGTATTTTCCATCCCACATAAAACTGCATCTGTGATTTCAAAACCCTTTACACTCCTGCTATAAGAAAAATATATATTGGATAAGGAGAGAAATTAAAGCTGGATGCAGAAAGAACACGGGGGTGCTGAGCTAATGGGCTTTCCTTATGTGCCCAAACGTAGTACGGACACATTTGTAGTTGTACTGGATAAACAGTGATGGCTAATCTGATTTGCCTTATTCAGTGAAGCGAGGGCCTCTGATTACATGTGGTTGACTCTTCTTTGCATGTGGATGTTTGATTTATCAGCTGAGAATACAGCAAACTTTTTTTTCGTTATGTCTTTAGAGAACCCCAGGGCATCATTGCTTGTTGCAACCCGATCCCACCACTAGTCCGCCAACAGATCAACGAAATGCATCTCCTCATCCAACAGGCCCGAGAGATGCCTCTGCTCAAGGTACAAAGATCTTCTACCAACACATAACAAAACCCAAAAGATGTGGACTTATTGTGGAATATCTCTTGCACCTTGTCCTCCAGAGGTTCCTGTTGATCTCATAAGTATTAAAATCTAGAAATAGTCTACATGCAAGGCTATAGTACAAGACTGCTGCCGGGGTTGCCGTTTGTGTGTGACAGTAACCTCACTTTGAAGCCTGAGTACTGCACAGTATGCTATCATACAGACAGAAGCACTGCCTGTAGGCATTTCTTCCTACCCCCGTAATGAAATCTCACTGCGGACTTCAAAGCAGTTCGGGCCCTTAAGGGAACTTGAGGAGTAACCAGGTAGAAATATTCACTATTGAGCAAAGCAATCAACTTCGAGGTTTCTGGGTATAACCCTATTCTGCCTTTATACACACATCACATTTACCTACAAAGGGAATAAGAGCTTGTTGGATGCACATAAGAAATCACCAGTGACAAATCCCACACAACTGGCAAAGCAGAAACATACACGCAACCTAGAGGCTTGGAATGAGGTTTAATATAGGTCAGCACACTTCTGCTATTACTACAGTGGAGTGCATTCTCCTACAGTGAAATTAAGCCATTCGTGAGCACAAACACAGCCCTGCTATGTGAACAGCTTCGTAATTTTACCTATCCTCACACAGACACACACCCCTGGGAGGGAAATGTAGAACTGTTCTTCTGCTAGCTGCATTGAAAATATTGATGAGAGGAAGCTTGTGTCTGCTCAGCTAGATGCTTCAAAGTTAACCATTAGTAATTCTCTTATTTATTTTTTCTCCTCTTAGTCTGAAACTGCAACCACGGTGAAGAAGAAAGGGTCTCTGCCCAACCCAGAGGTACTATCTGTATCTGCTTGGCATGCTAATGTGTTAAACCCTAAACTCGTAGAAACTGCCATAGCAGAGGTCCGTATCTTGAAGCATGAAGACTGTAATTTTATTCTAACTAGTCCACTAACTAGTTCTTTTTCCATTTGACAAACATGTCCCTCTGTTAACCCAGTTTTATCCTTGTGCTATAATGCTTGTAAAAGTACCAGTCATGAGTCAATATTTTAAAAGCTCCAAACAAGACTATAGTAAATAAGTCTTCCATCAGTAACCACTACAGTTGCTGGACAAAGTTTTGTGTATGTTTGTTATAATCTGTATTGACTGATTTTTAAGAAGGAACATTTCAGATGAATTACTACAGCTGTCCCAGTTATCTACCTTGTGTCTACGAAGTAAAGCATTCTTGCTAGCCAGTAACCATTTGCACAGCCATCCCTTTGGAGTCAGATTCACTGTGCAATTGCAGATGAGCTATATTAGAAATACTTAGCCTTAGAATATCACCCATACATTTTAATTGTGATGAGCATGTCATTTTCCACTCTGTAAATTCCCCTAAAACATCTCTGAGCAAGGTTCTGTATTGATCACATATGTAATTTGAATTTGTTTGCAGAGGCTGGAGAATCATTTGTTTGGACCTCATGACAATTCTCGTGTTCCTCTGGATGATATTCAGAACCTCTCAGCCTTAGGTAATTTGGGAAGGATGGGAGACAGCCTCTGACTTCTGCTAATATGGAAAAAATTCAAGTAGTTTTTTTTTTTCTTTGACACCTTAAAATAAGCATATCACCTTCAGTGGAAGCTCATTTGTGGAGCCAGGGAGATCACAGCAGAACACAAATCCAGTAGGAATGGAGTGTTCAAAACCAGAAACTTTTTCCTTTCTCTGCAGAACCAGCACCAGTTCTGGAATGTGGGAGCCTCTTTTCGGACAGCGATGGGGAGATGGACAGCACAAGGGTATTACCTAATTCCACATGTCTTGTTGCTACTGCAACCATCAGTATATTCAGTGTAAGCTCCAGTAATATGAAGGGGTTGGCCTTAGGGTAGCTGCAGAGGAATAGGATATTCATGGAGATACTGCTGTGCTCCCTGTCAGGTGTTCAGCAAGTAGGAAGCTGGCAAGTGGATTAGCTCTTCTTACAGTTCCAGAGTCACTGCCCTTACTGGGCCTTTAGGTGAATTAGGAAATGATATGGCGATAAGCCGAGGAGCCCAGAAATACAACTGAAAATTCACCTACTACTAAAACAAGCAGCAGGTGTGAAATGGGTACTGTTACAGAACAGAACTTTCTGGGCTTGTCAAGTAGAGAAGTAAAATTCAGCACTGCCTCAGTTCTCTATCTCACTTCCCTCCATCTCTTTCCTCCCCACCCCACCCCCCACACACACAAGTAAGCAAAGCCTAGTTGATGATGTATCAGCTTTAGCACTAGGGGATGTCGTAAATGTCTTGGCTTTTACTAACCCTACTAGCCCTTAAAAGCCTCAGGTCACACATCATGTGTTCCAAACAATGCTGGAGCTATTCTCTATATACAGTCTGTATGTAACTTATGTATTTTATATGCTAATGGTTTTTCTGCATTCCTTAAGGAGCCTGATGTGGATGAAGGGAATGAGAAGAACTTAACAGTAGCACAGCAGAAGGCTCAACGCATAATGGAGTCCTTTGAAAATCCCTTCAGAATGGTAAAGGGCACTGTATATATTTTGTAATGGCAGCTGGTAAACTGAGCAATGTAGTAGGTCCCATAAGATCAGGAATTTTCACAAGGCAGGGTTAGTAGAGCCTAGCATGACAGCTACTGCTCATTTATTGGAATCACAGGGTTATATGCTAGATGTATTTTGCAAGGAAAACCATGGGATTTGGTTTTGAAACTTGTACAGAAATGGATGTTAGGGAGGCACTTCAACAGGTTAAAAAAATCATGTTTTTTAAAACTCTTAACTTTTGTTAGATACCTTTAATTAAAACCATTTTTTAAATCTAGTTTTTCATCTTTGACTGTATTTTACATCTCTCAGCTTGAAGATGAAAATAAACTAGTTGGTTCGCTCTTGGTTTTGAATCTATTTCATTTCTGGTTTGCCATGTCCTAAAATGTATTTTATCAGTGTGTTTGGACTTGCAAACTGGAGGATAATGTTATCAAAAAGTGTTCCCATTGGATTTACTTTTAATAGAAATATTTCTATTGGCCTCAAGTTTTGTAATTTTGGACAGGGGTGAGCTGACGTTCTTTTGAACCATTAACTTTCCGTAGGATTGATGTTAAATTTGACCTTTTTTTCAGTTAGCACCTACTAAGTGTGCATCTCAGCTGTCTGTGACTTCCACTGTAATTTATGCTGTCTGCACCCTGTAGCATGCTGTGTTTTAAAGACATTTTTCTTTTCCTTTTTCTAGTATCTGCCTTCAGAACAGAACCCTGCCCACATCTCACAATCAGCAAAGTTTGACCCATCATCAAAAATTTATGAAGTGAGTGTCTACTGGAACATAAGTGAGTGAAAACTGCTCAGCTCCTTGTGAAAGAACCAGGTGACAACAAATGAATTCCGGGTTTCTTTTGGAAGTTTCTGAGGGGCATGAGATTACTTGGATTTATTTTTTTCCGTTTTGCTTCCCTTTCATCTCAGAAAAGGGGAGACATTTTCAGACTTCTATAGCATTCCTCTTCTCCAAAGAACAAGGGAAATGCCCACTCATATTTCCCACATTGCAAAACATTGAATTAAAAGGAGACACCATATCTGGCCTGGATCCTTTGGTGCTAATTCATGTGGCTCAAGACTCTCTACAAAATAAAAAAAGTCATCTCCAGTGTAGTCAAATTTGGTGTTCTGTAGTCCAAAATGAATGCTGGTGCAGGTCTGTAAACTCCTCCCCCATTCTGTCTGACTTCACAGTGAGTGATCCTGGCTAATTTTCTTTTGATGTAGATCAGCAATCGGTGGAAGTTGGTGAGTCAGGCACAACTGCAGAAGGAGGCAAAAGAAGAAGCCAAAAAGAAAGCAGTACAGCAGAGAGGTAACACCCACTTTTTTTGGACTGAGACTGAGGAGAGGGCTGGGGGAGGAAGGTGGATCTTCCAAACCCCTGATTGTCCCTTTCCCTGTAACACCACTATCCAGGCCCTGCATCTTAACTACAGCCTTTTCAACCAAGACACTCTGAGCAAGAGTCCTTTCAGAGCCAGTCAAACAAATTTTAGCTGATTTGAGTGGTTTGCAGTGAATGACGTGAGGTCTTCCTCTCCCTTCCTTCCTTACCAGCAGTACACCCATAGGACTCCTTACCTTTACAGGGAGCAAAAGATCAGGACTGGAAATCAGATGCAGATCTGATTGCTTGGTAGTTCAGAGTACTTCCATTAAAACTACCATCATCATAACCCATAGGTTTTAACTAGAAAGTCTCCTTTCAGCATGGCAGGCCACCACTTTCCTCTGTCTGATCCTTGTATATTTGTAATGGGCTAAAACATACTGCTGTTTGAAACTGAGGGACTGATATAGTCAGTAGAACAAGGCCCACTGTAGACTAGTGCTTTGAAACTTCCACACGCAGAGCTCTCCCAGTGTTGCAGTATCCCTTTTGTTTGTGTATTAGCCATTCACTGACCAGAGACTGCAAATAGTGCTTAACTGTATGTATTCCAGGCTGAATTCTCTAAATTCACTTCCTCTGTAACCCCTGCCACAAAGAATGCAGGTATCCAGTTTTTAAAGGCTGGCACGTTAATCTGCACAGCTATTACCAAAAAACCCTTAACTCTTTACATTTTTATTAAGCACCTTCTCTACCTGAGGAATAAGACTTTGTCAGAACAGTGATTAGTCAGTCGTCTTGGGGTTACCCAAAACCTTTTCTAGGGAGTCAACCCTGCAGGATGCCTTAGTTTGCTGATTGATGACCTCAATTATTCAGCAGGTGGGAGTGTTTCAGGAAGAGGTGGCTAGAGAGAGCTAGGGTGGAGTGAGAGTTGAAATAAACCATTCCCCACCACCCAACAAACTACTGAGGAATTGGCCAGATGGCTTCCCCATAATCTAGATATGGTATGGTCCTGTCCTATCATAGTCTGGGGGACATGACCCCTTTTTAGGTCAAGAGTTTTCTGATGAATGAGGTTCACATCATGAAGATTGTCTATATGTGGCATCTGGGGTAAGAGGATTGCCATTGCAAAGCAAGCTCCTCATTCTTTCTTGAGAGCGATTTTGCATGTCTCTTGGGTGAATCTCATGTGCTGTTTTGTTCTTTTCACAGCCGCTCGTGAACAGGTGCAGAAGGAGTGCAAAGCAACAGCAGAAAATATTGTCTCAGTCCGTCAGCAAGCTGTGGTATGTAAAAATGTTTGAGTGTGAAGGACAAAACAGGTTTTAGAGTAGGACAAAACAAGTATCTCTAAAGCTACCCCTTTAGCCTTCACAAATATAAACTCTCTGCCCTCAATCCAGGGCACTTAACATCTCTCGGGCCCTCTGAATCTATGGATGGAATCTTTCCTGTGCTTCTGACCATGTACACAGCAACAGGCCTTGTTTCAGACCTCAACAAATCTGTGCTGGGCCTCACCCTACTCCAGTTTCAACTCTCCTCTATCCTGGAGAATACTTGCCATTGCCTTATCTCTGTCTTCCTCTTTCTCGGTTCCCCCTGAAATGTGTACATAGAGCAACAACAGCTCCAGGCCTCTAGTCTTGTGATTGTCAGATTTCTAATCTGAGAAGTCTCTGCTATGGGAGCAAGGCAGCTTAGACCTTGGATCCCAGAACAGAAACAACGTTTCCCTCAACCCCCATTATGATATCCATGGCAGCTGCCTTCTGAGCCCAGTGTGACCAGGCAGAGAGGTTATTGCATTTCCTTCCTGGGGTGTGTTGCTTTTACAGCAGGAACAGGCCAGCAAGAAGAGGGAGAGAATCACCAGTGAACCAGGAACAGAGACACCAAAACAAGAGAAGAAACGGCCAAAAGCCTCCCAGCAGCCAGAGGAGCAGGAAATGCCAAAGCAGTTCACCCCCTTTGATTACAGCAAGTCTAACTTCAAAGTGTTCACTGGTAAGAACTGGACTCCCCACCTACAAGGCTGCAGGCTGTGGAGACTATTGCCTGGCTGAGCCATGGAAAGGCTGTGTGGGTTCGTAGAGCTCTGTGATGTCCAAACAGTAATGTCTTTGCCCTGTACTAATGGAAGAATTGGGAACGATTTAAAGGAATCAGCCTGGTGAAGTGGATTGCTCACCATCCATCCATGTAATTAGAAAACCAGTTGAAATGTTCTTGGAATTACCAAAGGCAGTGGCTCCTTTTCCTGCACAATAGAGTAATGTATTTCATTAAACCCTGCAGCAGTAGAAAATAGGAGAGACTTGAATCAGGTGTAATGAGGATCCATTTAAAAGCTTATTCTCTCCTCAGCAGTACACTCTGTTTCATAGTGAGGGAAAGACAGCGCTGTATATTTCATTACAGCCAAAGAGCACTTGCTATTGGTGTGAATTTACTGTTCATTTAAAAGAACCTTTCTAATAGCAATTATTCTCCACTCCGTGTCTGTCTCAGGAAACGGCAAATCCAAGCAGTCATCCCAGTTTGATCCAGCCAAGCAGGCCCACACAGGCAAGGTAAGGGAACACTCGGAAATGAGGAACAGAAATAAAGGTGATACGAGGTGGCCCTAGACATGCCAAACCTCCCCTAATAGCCACTTGATGCTGAGATGAGACTTTCAATCACTAATCCATAAGGCTTGTTACAAGCCCTCTTCCAATGTGCATCCTCCTCCTGCCACTCTGACTGATGTGCAGATGGTACCCACAAGCTTCTCTTTCAGATCATTAAAACTATGTGTAGAGTTTAACAGGTAATCAGTTTACATGTGACACTGTGGGAAATGCAGCTTCCTGTGCAGCTACTTCAATGCCAGTCCAGACTTGTTCCACAGAGAGAGAGAGAGAGATGAGATGCAGAATAAAGTGAAGCACAGTGGTAGGGATGAATCAGAGAAGAAAAGGGGATAGGTCCTGTTCAGGATCCCTCTCTACTAACCTCTCAAATTGTAGAAATTTAATCTCAATGGAATCTGTAGACAGAAATGTCAAGCAGAAGCTCCTAGTCAGGAATGCTCATTTCAGGTGAATGAGAGAATATGTTGTACTCCAAAACTCACAACTTAAATGAGCAAAAAGTGTTCCTTGAAGGTATGGTGGACAAGACAGGGTTGGAGACAAGTAGAAGTATCACGTGAAATATATTTTGTTGGGTCATTTTTCCTTTCATATAGAAATTCTCTGGAGCCAACAAACTTCAACACCCAGCTGGAAATAAAAGCATGTCCTACCTGGCTGGGAAAAGTGATCGGTATGTAGTTGAACGGTTCTCTGCAAAGTGATGGAGTGTTCCCCACTCAAGTCCCCTGGAGTCATAGGCAAAGCCATTATTATACTAGTCCACACAGCAGTATCTGGACACGCTTAGCATGAGAGCTGCACAACACCTACAGGTGTCCATTGACATCAGCCTCAGAGAAATCTAGTCCAAGATTAATGTGAATAAAGACAACCATAGCAGAGGGTCTGAAATCCTGAGCTCACAGTGGTGCTAGCCTTATAGGAGATGCAGCCCTGGACCAAAGGTCAGGCTGTGTGGAGGGAGCACACGTCTAACCAGCAAGTTAGAAAGGAAAGCAATGGTGTCGGCTCATGTGAGAATTCCGTAGAGGCTAATTCCCAAGATACTTAGTTTGCCGTTCCCAGGCATAACTCTTCTGGGAGAGGTGGACAGAGGGGGGCAGCATTGTGGCCCATAAATCCCCTGTAGCTGCAGAAGAGCAACATTACTTTGATTCTCTGTTGAGGTGGGGATAGCGCGAGAGGTTGTTTCACCACCTCTCAATACAGCCTTGCAAACATTTCATAGGCTTTAAATCGTGAGTGAACTTCGAACCAAAGCTATTTTAAATTCTTTCTGTAACTGTTTTTGCAGGGGCTCCAGGCACAGCTGGCCAAAAAGATAGTGTTTGTAAGAGATCCTGTGGGAACTGCCAATGAACAAAAAGTCTCTGTCAAGCTGTGGAAGGGCAAATATCAATCACTGCTGCAGTTTTTTGTACAGAAATCTTTTAAAAATAATTAAAACGCTTTTTCCAAAGGGGAAAACCAATTTTATTTGTTTTGTCTTTGGCCTTTATTATATTTACACTTTCAAAAATGGTTGGAAAATGTATTTGGTGTCCTCAAATGCTGAGTTAGGCTGAACCTGGAAGAGCAGAATTCGACATGTCAGTTGGATGTAGGATTAACCTGGTTCGTATTTCCAAAGCCAGCACAGAAATCAAGAGATTCAACAAATGTGCAAATATTTGTGACTTGAACTAGGTATAGGGGAATAAATCCTAAACAAATGTAACAGCAAAGGAACTAGAGCCAGACTGTCCCTATGAGGCCAAACTGCCTGTTTGTTTTGCAAGCAACGGTAATGTAGAAAATGCATTTGCTTCCCAAGCAGTAATAAGCACTGAAATTATAAGAGAAGAGCGCAGGTACTTCTGAACTGAATGAAAACCAACAGTTACTGCTTTGCTTGACTGTTACAGAAATGAACAGAAGGACTGAAAGCCATGTAAATAGGTTGAAGGTTAAAACACAACTGGAGAAGACTGAAGGGATCTATTTGACATTGCTCACTTCTGTGATACTCTGTACTTTAATGTCTGAGAATCTCAAAGCTTGTTCCACGTGTTGACAAATGAAGGCTTGTTAGTGCCACTGTGAGACAGGTAAGCGGTATCCCCATTTTGCAGATGAAGAAGCACCACATTGAAATGACTTGGCAAAGTCATACACTGAGTTAGTGGCAGAGCAGATACGAGAACTCTGGACTCCTGGTTATCTGCTCTGACCCCTGGGTGCTGCTCCCTCTCCTATTGTCCTTGTCCTTCCTTTCCTCAGACCTGCATCACTGCGTAATGCTGCTCTGTTTTTTAATCCTCCTGTTTGAGCCTAATCTGTTAAAATAGGCCTGGTGACAAGCAGCAGGTGGGAGAATGCCAAAAGGTCCTTTCTGTTTTCAGAGGCTACCAATCTGAGAACTTTATTTCACAAAAAAAATTAGCGACGTGTGAGGTGGGTTTTGTTCATTTGGGAGTCTTTTGCCATGAATAGTGTCAGGCAAATTACATCTGAGAGTGGCAGAGCTGGGTCCATTCCTGCTCAGGAAAGCCATTTGCACGGCTGCATATTACACCTGCAGAATGTCTTTGAAGAGAGGCAATTGAACAGCAGTGTTCTTTGTGAACATGTGCCATTCCACAGCCCACTCCACATTTGCTGCCAGTTGCAATTCCCTTTCAGCTTTGCCACCTCTGCTACTTTTTTAATTGATGTATCTGTGAAAGACCCTTTGACTGTGGGGATTAAATAATCTCCTGGTTTCTATGGGCTCCTTTTCCTCATTTTAGAAGTATGTGCAGTGTAACATTTTCAAAGGTTGGCTTAATTTTCATCTTGATTTTTTTTTCCCCCATTTTGAATTAAGGTTTTTCATAGGTTTTAAAAATGCCCTTAATGAATATGACTGGCAAAGGTATGCATGTTTTGTCCACCTAAGTGAGATTATAGCTATAATTCAGATGCAGTCCTCATGCTACACTTTTATGTTGCGGGGATTTTTTTTTTTCTACCAACAGCCGAGGAAACCTTTTTGCTTAAAAACCAGTTTTGATAACTTCTTAGTATAATTCTTGTGGGGGTTTTTCCTAAGGTCTGCTCTTGAAAATATGTGTCTTGTACTATTTCTGGATGTATCCCTAGGCACAATAATATACTCTCATAGCATCTAATCAGTTTTTAAAAATCCAGCTAAGATTTTTCAAAAGTGACCAGTGATTTTGGTTTGGCTCAGTTCTTGGGGGTCACAGGTGCACAGGACCTAATTGTCAGTGGATAGGTGCTGAGCACTTTCTGAAACTCAGGCCCCTTTCAGATGTTTGTAGATGGGCACCCAAAATCAGTTGTCATTTATTAGTATCTTAACCCATATGTTACTTACTGTACAGTAATCGACTAACATAAAAGTGTAATGCTTGGCTGCTTAGAAGTCACTTGGTACTTTAGTAAAAAGAACAGACATCCTTTAATGCCCCTTGTATAAATCGGCACCTCAGATCCGTAATATGCCCATCATTTTTCATATTGAATTATGATTGAAAGTTGCTTTACTAAAATATCTAATTGCTTTACAGAAAGCACTAGAAAATAAACATACACCAGTAACTTTAAATATTATTGTATGGAAGTGGTGTTTGCATTGTCCCTTAGGGGTTCTGCCCTCAGGTACAGTATTCTTGATAAAGAATCTGATTTTGCAGTCCTTCTAATGTTGAATAGCACTTACATGAGTAGACTTTTTTTTATAGGACTGCTCACATGAATAAGTACTACTCACTGTAAGTAACACTTTAAAATAGAGGGCTCAGTTTTGCAACTATTTGTGGGGGGAGGCATTCTGGATATCCTGTATACATTAAAAGCTCTTCCAATATCTGTTCTAGTCATAGAGCGTGGATTGTACCGTTGAACGTAACAGTGCCCTGAGATCTCAAACTAAGCACGTAGCAAGATGTTAAACACCTTGGAGTTATTCTTACCTTGCAGTTAGTTAAATATTTTATTCAGCAATATTGTAGTGTCAGTCCTGTGTTCACACATGCCTTAGAGAAAGTAGAGAGATCAGTGATGTGTTAGTGGATATGAACAGAAAGCCATTTAAGTAGCCAGATTGTATGGTGGAGCTTTCATGTTCATTGTATGGCTCTAATCAGTGGGGAATACAGAGTGGGTTATACTCAACTTTTGCAGTTGATTGTATTTAACCATTCTTCTAAAGATGTGTATATCTCATTTCATCTTGACTCTTAAGTAATACATCCCTATGCCTCTGAAAGGCCAGAGGCCAAAGATGAGTAATAGGCCTGAGCAAGTAGTAACTTCTCCAGATCTAAAACTGTCTTAGGTTTAAGTTCCACTCTATTCCAGTATCCTGCAGGGCAATGACAGGAACTCTACACCATTAGGAAAGAGAGAATGCTTATTCCCAGTGGAACCTAGTAAAAGCTTCTATTCCTGCCAACAGATGCTGGCTTTTAAAAACATGACATTTTAGGTCTAGAAGTTTATTAGAAAGGGAATATTTTTTCCTCCTGTCTGCTACATACATGCACTCCTGTAGAACCAGGTGCCTTCTTTCACAGATGCTAGGAGAAAGAAGATGTCCCACTAATCTTTTTAAAACTACTACAACGTTGCTAAAATAGTATATCTGGGCCATGTACAGAACACGCAAAGGTGTGCAGGGATAGGATTTTATCTGCTCTTATTTTGGGTTACTTTGTATAAATCTCTTGTCTTCACTAATGCAGCCACACCAGACTCACTGATATTTCTGTTGTACACCTAAATATGTTAATCCCTGTGTATACAATAGTGTAAAACAGTATTTGTGAATATTTCACACTTTTGATAAACCATGCTAAAAATCAATAAAAATGAAAGAAAAATGACTTGCAATTTCTCTCATTCAGGAGTGGCATCATACAGGGAGCTACTATCCATATGTCCTTTCCCTGGGCTCATGTCTTTCTCCCTCCTCCCTTATTATTTTGTTTGAATTAGAAAATAGAAAGAGGCTATGCACTCAGCTCCAAGGAGCTCCCCTGTGGTGCAGGGAGAAAGGATGGAATCAGCTGCTCAGTGGTTTGAGCATTGGCCTGCTAAACCCAGGGTTGTGAGTTCAATCCTTGAGGGGGCCATTTAGGGATCTGGGGCAAAAATTGGGGACTGGTCCTGCTTTGAGCAGGGGGTTGGACTAGATGACCTCCTGAGGTCCCTTCCAACCCTGATATTCTGACTTTACTAGCTGGGGGAGAGAAGGTTGTATGTTCAAAAGTCAGTTTCCTCTTCTGCAGGGAGGGGTCTTGCACCCCCATCCCTCTAGGCACATACGCCCCATTGATCCATCTGTCACAAGCCCGACTGCCCCGTAGTCGCACATGGAGCAGACTGGGTCACATCCCCATCTACCTCCTAGCCATAGCCCTACACTGAAATGGGAGGATCACGCATCCCTCCACCCAGAGCTGGTCAAACCCCACACACTGGGCAGAGGGACACATCCCCATCCACTGCCCCCACCCACACCCTGCGGGGGTGGGGGGAGAGATCACTTTCCCCACCCACCCACACCCTGGGGGGGAGCAATTCCCCCCACACCCGCTGGGGGGGAGGAGCAATTCCCCCCACACCCGGGGGGTCGCTGCCCCCCCCGATACACACACGGCGGAGGAGGGGGGCACATCCCCTCCCCCGTTTTCTGCTGTGCAGGGTCAGGGTCTCTTTCCCGTCCGTAACCCCCACGTGGCCCCCGTGGAGCCGGCCACACTAACCTGCTAGCTCTATTCGCTGTACCGCCAGACTCCCCCGCCGGAGCCGCCAATAGAGGCTGCGCGCTGAGAAAGCGAACCAATAGCAACCTTCAAGGTCACGAAAGGGGCGGGCGCTGGGTCCCGACTGGCTGCCGGTCCCCGCCCCGTCCCCGCCCCCCGCGCACTATCAGGTTAGGCTGCGGCGGGCGGGCGGCAGGTGGCCGCGCTGCTGTGGCTGGCGCGGCCTGTGGGGCCCGGCCGGGATGGAGCCCGGGGCGGCGGCCGGGGCCATCCGCGAGGGCTGGTTCCGGGAGACCTGCAGCCTCTGGCCCGGCCAGGCCCTGTCCCTGCAGGTGGAGGAGCTGCTGCACCAGCAGCGCTCCCGCTACCAGGAGATCCTGGTCTTCCGGAGGTGCCGGGCGGGGGCCGGGGGCCGGGCGGGGAGCGGGCTGGACGGGGTGACCCGCCTCCCCACCACCTCTCCCGGGACGGGGGCCGGGCCCGACCGGCTGTCACCGCAGTGGAGCAGCCGCTGCCGCTCGGGGACCCGGCTCCGCTTTCTCGCCGCCGGCGCGGGGCGGGGGGGGGATCCGCGATCCCGGGGCCCGGCGCGGGGCGGGGGGGGGGATCCGCGATCCCGGGGCCCGGCGCGGGGCGGGGCGGGGGGGGGATCCGCGATCCCGGGGCCCGGCGCGGGGCGGGGCGGGGGGGGGATCCGCGATCCCGGGGCCCGGCGCGGGGCGGGGCGGGGGGGGGATCCGCGATCCCGGGGCCCGGCGCGGGGCGGGGCGGGGGGGGGATCCGCGATCCCGGGGCCCGGCGCGGGGCGGGGCGGGGGGGGGATCCGCGATCCCGGGGCCCGGCGCGGGGCGGGGCGGGGCGGGGGGGGGATCCGCGATCCCGGGGCCCGGCGGGCAGCCTGCCCCCCCCCCTCCCCGGGGGTCTGGACCGCGGCCGCCTTCCCCGCGGGGTGCCGGCAGGTGGATCCCAGCCCTGCCCCTGGGGCCGCACGGGACCTGGGCACCGGCGGGCAGGGAGTCGGGGAGGGGGCGATTCTTTGCACCCGCCCCAGGCGCCGGGGAGGGGGGCCGGCCCCACGCTTCGTGGGGGACGGAGGCAGCGTGGCGCCGGAGAGGGACCGGCTGCCGCTCCGAGGGCGCTGCCCTGAGGCCCCTTCGTTTCTCTTGCCTTGGCAGCAAGACCTACGGCAACGTGCTGGTGTTGGACGGGGTGATCCAGTGCACGGAGAGAGATGAGTTCTCCTACCAGGAGATGATCGCCAACCTACCTCTCTGCAGCCACCCAGATCCCCGCAAGGTAGTCCATGGCCCGTGGCCGGGTCGCTTGTGCCAACGGTTTTAGGAGTGGGGCTTAAAGGACAATTTGTCCTAATTCGCGTTTTTACAGATTGAACCCAAGGGCCAAGCATGTGGCCTGTGGATGCCAATACAGCGCTTTACGCTTCTGTAGCGCTTTCGCCTGGGGCCTGCAAAGCACATCGCAAGCAGCCCTTATAACTTGGGAGATACATTAATATCCCTGCCTTACAGGAGGGGCATGCGTCCCTGGCAAAGCTGTAGAGGTATCCTGACTGGATTTTCAGGGCTGACTTTCTTGGTATGACCCTTCCAGCCTGGCTGGACCAAGCTGACTCTTCTGGTTTTTGGCCTCTCTCCTGTCTCAGGTGCTAATTATTGGTGGTGGCGATGGGGGAGTGTTACGAGAAGTGGTCAAGCACCCCTCTGTGGACTCTGTGGTGCAGTGTGAAATTGACGAGGTAGGTAATGCGGGAGGTGATGCTGCTGTGTCCTTGGTTTCAATGGGCTGTGAGGCTGCAGAGTGAGTGGGAGAGCAGCTTCAAAATATCAGCTTAGTGCTGCGACTTCGTCCGCTGCTGCTGACCCTGAAGACGGCGCTTTCGTTCCTTGCCCTGTTGGCATGGCAGTGACCGCCCCAGCTCTCCAAGCAACAGCCTGATTCTTTCTTGCGGCTTCTTCCACGTGCACAGCTGGGGCTAATCCAGTCCGGGTGCAGGATCTGAAGGCTGAGCTCCAGAGAAGAGAAGTTCTTCTGACTTTGTGAAGCACCCTTTTGCTTCCCCTGACGGGGACAGCACTCATCCTCCAACGAAAGGGACCTTGTCCCTCTGTTAGGTCATTGCTGAGTTGGTGTCCTGCTGCTGAATGCAGGAACGGGGTCTCTTTCTACAGGGCCTTCTGCTGGTAGGTGGGTCTGTCCTTCCTCCACTGGTCGGTTCATATTGGCGTTAGTTTCAGAAACTGTCACCATTGTGCTGGGACATAGGAGCTGTGTGAGGAATGAGAACTAAGACCAGAGTCTATTCCTAATCTCTCTACTAAATCAAAGATGCTGCTGGTTGGTTTGAATAGGGAGGCTCAGAACGACTGACACTAGTGTCTTGTCACATCTCTGCCAGCCATAAGGATTCTAGTGTTTAGGGGATACACCGTGATTTCTCACCCGAAAGAAAGTGCTCCTCTACTAGGGACGAGGTGTTCTCCTCAGCCTGGGGCGGAGAGGCCTACACAAGGAAGTTTGCACAGGGAAAGGAGGGCTCAGGGCAGGGATGGGAATGTCTTTCCTTGAAAACCACATTGTCAATTTTCAGGGTTTAAAAGAAAATCGCCATGTTGGTTGGGATCTGCCTCTGCAGATGGTGTATCCCCAGGGGAGAGGGGAGCAGGCAGGTCTGTGTAATCAGATCCTTTCAGTTCTTCAGGGCACCTTTGAAAATTGCAAGCTCTTTGGGTTTGGCACTTGCTGTGCAAGAGTGTTGGTGAACTCGGGGGCCATAGGACAGGGCTGAGCGTTGTGTGCTCACTTAAGATGCTGGAAACAGACTGCTCTCAAACGGCTGGTGAAGAGGGTCTGAGCTGAGAGTATGGAAGGAAATGACTCAACCACTGATCAGCTTGGCTGCATGGCACTCTATGTACTCACCTGCTTGTGCTGTCTGTTACAGGATGTGATTCAGGTATCAAAGAAATACCTCCCAGGGATGGCGGTGGGCTATTCCAGCCCCAAGCTGACCCTGCACGTCGGGGACGGCTTTGAGTTCATGAAACAGAACCAAGAAGCCTTTGATGTGATTATCACAGACTCCTCCGACCCCATGGGTGAGAACCCAAAGGAAAGGGGAGGGTGGGGTGGGTCCCATCCACCCACGCTCTCCCTGCCTCCAGACTGCCCATCCTCTCCATTCTAAACACCTCACGGAGGCAGTGCAGAGCTGGCCAGGGCTCCTTTGAAGAATAAAGAGAGAATCTTCTCTCCCAGCCCAGAGAACTCGCTCCCTTCCTTTCACTTCAGTTCCTTTGATGGGGAGTGATCTGGGTGGGGCTCCAGATGCAAATCGTGGCACTGCTGGAATATATCTTTCCTTGCCTCTCTGGCCCCTGAGGGGTGAAAATGCATCTGAAAATTGTTCCTTTGCCAGCATAGGAGCAAGGCTGCCAGCCAGCCATCTTGCTTCCCTTTTCAGGGCTCTGTGCCCCAGTCCTGTGAGGTGATCTAATTACTCCTTCTAGTAACTAGTTAATCCTGGAGTCTGAAAAGAACTCCTAATTGCCAACCCTCCCTGCCTACTCACCCTATGTCTACACCTAAATCATTACAGATGCAGGGCCGCAGCTGCACAGCTGTAGCCATTTAAGGGCATGTCTACACTACAAAATCATGTTGACCAATGTTTTGTCAGCATCCAGCCGCTGCAGTCATTAAATCGCTTTTGCTTGTCCACTTTTCGCTCTTTGTGTCAACCTAACTCCATTGACAGTGACTCTGCACCTCTTGTGGAGGTGGAGTTAAGTCGGCAGAGCCGGGAAATTACGTTGGAGGGAGCAAAATTTTAGTGTAGATGCTTCCATAGTTAGGGCAACGTAAGCTGCCTGGCATCAACATCACTCTGTCGTGTAGACACTACCTACGCCAGCAGGAGGGGTTCTCCTGTCAGTATAGGTAATCCACCTCCCCAAGACGTGGTAGCCAACTCGATGAAAGAGTTCTTCCGTCAGCCTAGTGCTGTGTGCACCTGGGTTAGGTCGGAATAGCCACTTCTCTCAGGAGTGTGGATTTTTCACGCTCAACGGAGACAGCTATAGTGATGTAAGATTCCACAGTCTTCTCTCTTCCTACCTGTAGTGAGCTGCTGTCCGCGCCTCGCCACCCCCTCGAGATCCTAAGGGAGCTAGCTACCTTCCTAACTTACTACCAGGCCCCATTACAATATTAGCTGAGAGCCGCGTGGTCTTTAAAAATCTGGCCTGTCGTGGCTGGGTCTTGGTTACCCATCTGTAAAACGGGGATAACAGCGCTTCCCTGCCTCTCACAGTTGCTGGGCAGAGAATACATTAAAGGTATTTGGGCATCTAGCTGCCATGGAAATCAATGGGAATTAGGCACTGAAATCATTCTAAAAATCTGGCCCCAGAGTGACTCGCTGAAGGCGCACCAGGAGTTTGTGGCAGAATTGAATTGGATTGAACCTGGGTCCCAAGCTAGCACCCTAGCTCCTTGACCACCTTTCCTCTCTTCAACAGAGTATACAATGTTGCCTTGGGTTTTACCATTTAATTGTTTTCTGCTCCCGTTTGCAACACTATCACACTTTTGTGGGGGTGGAGAGGTGGAGGACACATGCTTCAGGGGATGTTCCCCTCTCCTGATTCCCTTAGCAAGAGGTTCCTTCAGCTATTACTGTCAGATTTTGATAGACAAACTAGCCTAACCTCAGTGCCCTTTGCTGATATCTTCTTCCTTTTAATCTGCCACGCAGTGGGGTGAGATCATGCGATTTTTATTTTTGTGAGGAGTATTATGTTTGCTGATTAGCAAAGAGAAAATTGGGTTGGTTCTACTGTGCTGGAGGTGGGCCAAACCAGAACCCCAGATCCAAACTGCCCACCCCCAGCTCACCTTCAGTCATTGTTTGCAATACATTAAAAAGCGATTCAGAACCTTCTTTTCTAAAACAATTGAGTTTTGCCTGGTATCAAACCTGAGTATCTAGACCCCCAGGTGGAGCAAAGCTCTGGTCTCTTCTGGAGCCCAGCAAAGGCATGCCTTAGATGCACAAAGGGATTTTCATGGACCCTGAGCCATCTCTGTGACATCCGACCCCCAGGTCCTGCGGAGAGCTTGTTCAAAGAATCCTACTACCAGCTGATGAAGACGGCTCTGCGAGAGGATGGGATTCTCTGCTGCCAAGGTGAGACCAGACAGGGTACAGTTGGCCAACTGAGGCACAGAAAGGCGAAGTGACTTGCCCAAGGTCACAGGAAGTCTGATGAAGCAGGGAATTGAGCCCAGGTGTCCCAAGTCCCAGACTAGAGTTGAAGGTAACTATGTAAATAGGGAAGTTTAGGTGAGGCTGGGTGTACCAGGATCCTATTGTAACAGAGGGTTATAACAAACAGGTAATGTGGGTCTGAGGGTCTTGTCCCCTCGTGCCTGCTGTTCTGGATCTTGTGTAAATGGGCACAGATGGCAGAGGCAGCAAAAAGCCAAAGTTGGGATCTGTGGTACGGTATCTAATGTTTAAAAATCTCGCTTCCCAGAGCTGTGTCTGAGTCTGGCCTTAGTCTTCCTGTGCATTTCCAGTAATCTTTGCGCTGTGTCTACACTGGGGCTCTTACCAGCAAAGGTATCCCAGTGTTAAAAAATCCCAGCCCATCCTCATGTAGCTATGCCAGTAAGACTTGGGTGTAGACCAGGCCTTAGTCTTCAGATTTAAAACCAGCCTTTACCTGAAACCTCTCTGCTCAGAGTGCTAAAGGTGGCCATTGTCTATTCTAACCTCCCTTCTGTCCTTGTTACCTGCACAGGTGAATGCCAGTGGCTGCACCTGGATCTCATTAAGGAGATGCGTCAGTTCTGCAAGTCTCTGTTCCCTGTGGTGGAATACGCTTACTGCACCATCCCTACCTATCCCAGCGGGCAGATCGGCTTCATGCTGTGCAGTAAGAACCCAGTGAGTGTCGGGTGTCCCGCCGGCTGCAGGGAGCTGGGGTCGTGGGGGGGAGGGCGACACGCAACAGACTCGTCTCCATTAGCAGCGTCTGCCACTTCTTAGTGTCTGAAAGCCCAGGAAGCCTGCTCGTGTGCGGTATCTGCTTCTGTGCTGTGCCTCTGGCTGACGCCGAAGGATCTCCATGCGGCGCCTAGGCCCATCTTCCCAGGAACCAGGGCCCCCTCTGGGTCCGTGCTGTGCTCGGCCGTTGCTAGTCAGGGGCTAGCAGCCACGGTCCGGCTTGCCCAGCCCGTGTGTCGTTGGGACAGAAGTGGCTGGCTAGCGGAACCGGATGCCCTGGTGCCTGCTGTGCACGTGTGAGAGGTCAGGAGATAGAGGGTGGCTCCCACTGAGCAGGTGCTGCAGCAGTGCAGGCTCCCCCTCAAAGAGCCCCGAGCCTGGCCTGGAGGGGTCCCGCCAAGGAATGAGGGAGGAGGTCAGTTTCGACAGCCTCTGGCGGTTCTGTTTTTGAGGTGAGGGCAGCTATCCGCTGGGAACCGGGTGGAGACCCACCAAACGCAGGGCCGCACTGAATACCAGTGCGGATTCTGCCCTGCAGAGTGAGGGGTTTGATCTTCAGTCATGGTGTGAAAGCTTTGGTTGGCACAGGGCTTACACAGTTGTTCCCTAGTTGTGCGAGTTAATCTCGCTGACTTCGGCCTGTGGAAAAGGGCTAGTCACGTGAGCCGGGGGCTGATTCCAGAGGCTGTTGCCATGCAGGGCTTGTGATCCCAGGGTGGAAAAATGCCATAAAAAAAAATCCCCATTTCTGTGCGTTCTCACTGTCTGCTTCCAGCAGCCAGGCACAGGGCCCCTCTAGACGATTCTATACACTCACTCGGTGTTTGTGTTTCCTCTTTGCAGAGCACAAAGTTCCGGGAGCCTGTGCAGCAGCTATCGCAGCAGCAGGTGGAAACGATGAACCTGAAATACTACAACTCTGACATCCATCAGGCAGCTTTCATCCTGCCTGAGTTTGCACGGAAGGTAAGTGAGGCTGCAGCCCCTCGCTCCCCCCAAAGGCTGGTGAGACCCCACCAGTCTGTGGAGTGGAACCGCTGATCTGGGACCGAGGGTTCCCACTCGGGGCTCTCCTGCTGTTGCCATGACTTCCTTAGAAGTACGCGGCTCCTTCTTGGGTCGGGCTCCTGCTTGACCTCGAGCTAAGGACGGTCCCTGATTAATTCCCGGGAGCATGGGAGTTGGTGTGGGACTTCAAGGTCTGCAGAGCTAGCAGCATGGAGATCTGTGTGCTGGCTGCTCTGGGTGAGGTATGGTGAAGCCAGGGCACGCCAATATCAGGAGGTGACTGAACACACAGCTGGTCAGTACACACATGGATAGGAGTAGACTACTACAGAGGACTAACCTGAATCAAACCCCGAAGAGGCTTTAGATCCACCAGTGGGCCCTGAGAGTCACTAGAATAGACCAGTCTTCATTAGAGAAGCCACACAAAGGGCCTGGGTAATGCAGGCATGGGCTGTGGATCCTGCTGCAAACCAGAGGACTAGAGAACAGCAGTGGTGATGGTCTACGATGGGCATGCAGTTCATTGTGCATTGCTGAAGGATTTGTCCAGGTTTTACATCACCCTTTTTGAACCATCCCTGTTCCAGTCAGGCCTAAGCCCAGGCTGTGAAAGGTGCACCAGCAGAAGGGAGACTTCCTCAGCATGTTGGAGGAATTGCCTGAGCTAGTGGCATTGTAATGTGAAAGGAGCATGCCCAGAAATACACTTCCCAGCCCCTGTCTAAGCAGGTTTGTCATTTCTCTGGACGATTAACTGAATTCCTCTCTCTTGGGTGTCTCCAGGCCTTGAGTGACGTGTGAGAGCCTGTGAAGCTGCTTTCCCCCCCACCCTGAGTTGGACCCTGAGATCTTCAGCACTGCAGCATGGGGGGACTCTCAGCAGGCTGCCAACTCTTCCTCCTGGCTGGGGATTTGACCCTTTGCCAGCCAACATTCCGTCTGATAACACTTTAAAGATGGCAGGGCATAAGCCAGATGAGACTTTCTGAGCTCCTCGTTGCTTGGGGTCAAAACTGTTCTTTCCAGTATTGGGAATGTAAGATATTTCTCCTTTTCTCCCCCCTCCTGCCCCCAACTCACTTGGTGTATTTATAACTGACATGTGTCTGCGTAGCAATCTTCTGGAATTTGGGAAGAGTCCAGAAGGTTCATTAACTCAGTCTTAAGCACAGGGAAGGGAGTAGTATGCAGGGAGGTAGCCTGCTTTCCTCCGCAGAGAGCTCCCTGCTGCTGAGCTATTGTAACTGGTAACAGGCTTGAACTCCAGCTCCACTGTGTCCTTGGAGAGGTCACAATTCATATCCTCTGTTGTTATTCACAGTAGGTTTCTAGTCCTGCTGGAGCAGCTGTGTTACAGGCTCATCGGCTGGCAGCAAAGTCTAGTAGCTCTTTTTTTTTAAATTGGTTGGAAACGAAGTGCTGAGGCACTAACAGGGCGGCTCCTGTTTTTTTTAATCCTTGCTTTCGGATCGGTTCCAAGGCATGCTCCTCAGTACAGAGGTCGGTGCTTTATATCCATCCGTTGCCTGGTGGATAGGAGCGAGTATGGATCTCCAGGGAGCTAGTCTCTCCTGAAGGCTTCCGCAGAAGGCTCAGGCCGGGTATTGGCTGGCCCATGGGAGGCGGATCATGATTTGTATTCTTGCTCCCGAGTTCAATGGATGTGTAATCTGTTCTCTGCGTGTACTGGGCCCTGAGGCTCAGACTCCACCTCTCCATTACTCATTAAAAGAACTCCATGCTGCCTCTGGGCTGTTGGTGTCCTCTCGGTATAGCCCCCAGGCAGCTGTCACTCCCTTGTGACCAAGAAAACAATCCCTTCTGGTGGTTAAGGTGACGCTGGAGTTGGTACATTTCCTTGATAGCAAGGGAAGCTCTCAAACTCCTGTGCTCGTGCTAATGCCTCTTACCAGAGGATCTCAGGGAACCATCCAATCATCCAGGCTTCTCCTCCCCCTGCCCTGCAGGATGTATAAAAGGCACATGTTGTAAACCGTGACCTGGTGCATGTTCTCCATTGCAGCCCCTCTGCCGTCCCATGTGTGCTGCACAAGTCAGCACCCCTTGGCCTCAGCTACTCTCTAGTCTAAACAGGAGGCTCCCAGCTGCTCCCCCCTGCTTGCTTGTCAAACTAAGGAAGCTTCCCATTTCCCTCAAGTGTGGCTCAATCCCTGACTCCTCCCAGCTAGTCGCTGTTTCTTATTGCCCTCTGCAAAACTGCTGCAGGTCCCTAAGGCTGACAGCTCTTCAGTCCTGCAGTGGGCTGTAGCTGTACAAACCATGAATGTCCGCTAGGGGACATCTCGAGAACCCCAATCAAAGGGCTCATGCTGCCAAGGAAGAGCGTCCCCCGGCGCGCTCTGTCATGGTAACAGTGGAGAAGCAATGTTCTGCTCATGTTGGGACTAGGCTGTGTCCCAGCCGCTGCCCAGCAGGGCCTGCAGCTCATGTAGCCAGCCACTGTCTGTCACGTCTGCCTCCTCTGTTGGAGTCTCCCCTCCTGCTTTATCTATAGTTATTGGCTCAACGTGTGGCCCCACTCCTCAGATTCCCATCAGGACAGCTCCTTCACGGGCCTGAGGCATTGCCAAGCTCCAGTGCAGGAGTGGAGCCTGGCTCCCCTTCAGTCTGTCAGGGGCAGGCTGGCCAGATTTCACCCTGGGGTCTGGGCTTGAACTAGCTTGTTTAAGTGGGTGTGACAGCTTTTTGTCCTTCCCTTCGCTTGGGGCCCCTGGGCCTTGTTCGATCTACCCCTCCAAGGAGTTTGGCCTATTGCCCTATATACACGTTCTTCCAGCCCCAGCTGTTCTCATAGTGTGGTGCCCAGAACAGAGCTTGTTCTTATCCACTAGGGGTCGCCCTAGTGCCCTTCGCTCTGGTTTGAACCCCCCAAGCTACCCGCACGTGATCTGATCCCAACTCATCCCTTCCTTCTGCTGGGGCAGCTGACCGGAGTTCCATGCAGTTCGCTGCACGTGGTTCTCTTGGTGGAAATGGAGTTGCTGGTGGGAGATCAGGCCCCTGGCGTTCTGGATTGATTTTGGCCAAACGCCATCTCTCCGTCCCTCACACGGCTGGGTTGTTCCCTTCCCTCATGGTGTTTCAGTAAGGCTGCCAAAGCACTTTGGGCCCAGTGTCTCTAGGAGGGTCAGCAGTCGTCTTCTGATGAGTTACAAGTATGAAAACAGCGTGATGGGTGAGTGAGGAAAGAAGTAATCCTGGGTCAAAGCCTCTAGGGGAGGCTGGGGAGATGATCACTCAAAGGGAATGGATAAGGATTGGGGGAGGGGAGAGCTATAAAGATGTTTTGTACCTGCCAAGCCTGGGGCTATGGGATCTGTTCCTCTGGCCTCTGTTGATAACATCCTCCTAAAGCCCAGCAGGGAGCTGCATTCCATCCAGGGCACGAGGTGTCCCTGGCGTCAGCAGAACCCCGGGCCCTTGCACGAAGGTGCTGTGCTAAGTACAGGGGGAGGTGATTTCCAGCGCTGCGATTTCACCTCCTGCTCACTCTTGTGGTTCTTGAATTTTCTCTTATTTTAGAAGCTTTTCTGTTCACCTTGAAGCTTTGCCCCTCCGCTCTGTTATAGGGCTCCAGGGCACAACCCTTCATGCTTCCCAACTGTTGATTATTTGTATTGCTGTAGGACCCAGGAGCCCTACTCAGGGACCCTGGGTGCTGTACAAACAGAACACACAGCCAGAGCTTACAGTCTAAATTGGTGCTGTGGAAAGGTGCTGGATTGCCACCTCTTCAAATCCCTTTGTCCATAGATCAGGTACAGACTGGGCTGGGGCAATGCAAGCTTCCCCCATGCTGTCCTGTTAACATGCCTCACACCCATCCAGTGAAGTGAGCTTTAGCTCCCAAAAGCTTATGCTCAAATAAATTGGTTAGTCTCTAAGGTGCCATGAGTACTCCTTTTCTTTTTGCGAATACAGACTACCACGGCTGCTACTCTGAAACCCCCCTTGGAGTTACCCCACACACCCCATGGCAGAGAGGATGGTTCAGTCCCTATAACCTATTCAATCCTTCACATCTCTGCCCAGAATGGCAATGATGAGGCTTTTCCTGTATATGGGGGAAGGGGACTGAGTCTGACAGTTCAGTCAAGAAAGGCTCTTGATCAGCCACCATTTGGTGATGTGTAAGATTACTGCCCCATGCTGGATATGCATAGTGCCCTAGAGCTGAAAGCCTCCAGGCACCTCCATGCAGCTGGCCCCAATTGCCTTTTTCCTTAGCTCTTTGCAGAGATTTAATCTCACTAGGTTTCAGAGTAGCAGCCGTGTTAGTCTGTATCCGTAAAAAGAAAAGGAGGACTTGTGGCACCTTAGAGACTAACCGATTTATTAGAGTATAAGCTTTCGTGAGCTGCAGCCCACTTCATGGGGTGGCCTAATTTACAAGTCCGTTACCGTAGTGGCAGGATAGGGCCATCTGCAATCCAAGCTGCCCATGATTTACTGGTAGAGACCTACATATAACTCCACAGTAATGGCCGGACCTTTGGGGGGTTTTGGGTTTTTTTGTTTGTTTGTTTTTAAATTCTTGAACTTTTTATTAAAGAATTTCAAATAATAAGGATTAAGAGATGGATTGTCACTTTTTGTAACTAATGGGTTAAGCTCTTTTATACATATCAAAAAACCATCATATTTGCAAGTCTGCCATAGAGTTCAGAGCATGGCTATTTTCTGTGCTTTGGAGTGGTAGCCTACTCCAGTTTATGGAAACTCCACCAGAAACCTTTTATAGGCAGTTTCAAATGCCTCAGTGCTCTGCAATGAGAGCTACAGCTTACTGCCTGAAGCTGGCATTCATTAACAATGCAGCCAGGGAATGGAAGGATAGTTTGCACAGTAGCTAGTGCCATCTGAGCAGCTCCAAGCACTTTGACTGTTCGGGTGCAAGTCACCCCAGCGTAGACAGCTGACAAGAGTTCTGTGCACTACTCAAACCCTTACAAGGGGACTTGCATGGTATATAGAGTTTCAGCAAGGCAGATGAAATCCATGTGCAGCAATGATTATCCCTTCCACACCTGGGGCTGCAGCTGTTAACCCTGATCTACAGATTGGGAAACACGGGTACAAGAGAAGAAGGTTTTCAAAAGTGACAAGGGATCTCGGGTGCTAAACTTGAGAAGCCTTAAAGGGCTGAGTGTCTGCTGTCATTTGAAAACTGGGCTGGCTTAAGGTGTCTCCAGCTGGGCCCTGAAAATCACTAGTCACTTGGGATAATCTTGGCCAGCCAAACTCAGTGATTTGCACAAGGCTAAGAAAATTGGCAGAGTCAAGAATTGAGTCTTTTGGTCTTCTCCATTTGTACTGCGGTACCATCCGGGCCCACCACAGTCATGGAACAGGGCCCGCATTGTGCTAGGCGCTGTATGAGCACAGGCCCTGCCCCAAAGGGCTCACAGTGTAAGAATATGACCGGAAACAACAGGTGGAGATGGACAGGAACACAATGAGAGGGTCTTGGTAGGCAGCAGCCTCAGTGCGCCAGAGGCCTGTTGTCAAGTCTGCTGGCCCGGGGCTGACTCCTAGCCCTGTACTTTGCCACTGGAACTTCTTCAGTTCCCAAAAAGTTTCAGAAGTTTTTCTGGGGGGAAAAAACTCATGAAAAATATCTTGCCCGTGTCCTTTTAGCCACTTAATTGGTATGAGTACCTCATTCAGCCTGTGCTAATGTTCTCAGGACCTGGCTGGATCATTGATGGAGTCCAGACAGAGCGTGAGACTGCCAAACTGAGGACAATTTGACTTTCCTAAGGGAACACGAGCCTCCACAGGCAAACAATCTACAAGTGATAACAACTGCCCCCAAGGTGCTGGGCGAAGCAGTTTCCTTTGCAAGGGTGCGAGAGAGGAGGGGAAAGTCTGAGCAACCAGCCAGGGCCCAGACAAAGAGACTCAGGCAAAATGTCATTAAAAAGTAAAATGAGAAAATTTCCCGGAGTTAAATGCTGGGCACTTTGGGCGAAGCTCTTTTCTGACTGTCTGCATAGGAGGGAGTTAAATGCTTTTAAAATATGCAAAAGGTGGGGAATTAGAAACTGGGATCTCAATTATAGGACAGTGATGTGTGAAGCAGATAAACAGGGCGGGGGGGGGGGAGAGAAATGATCACAAATGCTGTGAAAGTAGGTGGCCCATCTTTCAAGGCTGCCAGCTGCACGGTGAATAGAACTTTAGTAGCCTCTTGCTGCTGCAAATGATAAGCGCTCGCTTCCCTCCAGCAGGAGACTTCCTTGGCAAGAGCGAGGCTGCCCTCTCCATGGTACTGAAAGGCTCTGTGTGATGTGTACACAGCCGCCGAAGACTCATCTTGGGGACTCCTTTATGTGGGATTTGCTGATCTATCTGTAGACACCGGGGTACAGTGCCACCGCACATGTCCCTGTTCTTAACTCCCTTCAACTCCAAGAGAGCAGCCAGGGGAGTAAGTTGGACTCTCCCTGGGAGCAGACGGTGTGAACTCATTAGGGAAAGGCCTTGGGCTGGTGGGCTCTTGTGCTGATACAACTAGTCTGATCTCTGGGATTAAACTTTAACTAAGGGGTTGTGGGTACCATGATCTGCTGTGTGAAGGAGCCACTCGCAAATCTCACAGCACAAGAGGTCATTCCCCAGCGTCTCTGGCCATCTCTGAGATGAGTCTGGCAGTCTCAGCCCCAGCGAGAATCAGTTCATATTGCCAAGCTGCCTCCTAATTAGAACTCACCCGTGAGTTTCCAAAGGCAGATGCTGTGTAGTTTAAATTGAAATTGTTTCATGGGAACATGTCGATTTTGGAGACATTTTCTATGGAAAAGTGTTTGAAATGTTTTGTCTTCTCTTGGACTTTTATCTGATATAACTGAACAAAAGACTTGGAATTGAACACGTCATTACTCTGAACTGGTAAAGCTGACACAGCCCCAGCGGTGGGTGGGCGCCCGCTCCCCCACAACGCACCATATGGATATCGCTGAAGTTATGACACTGTTGAAATGAAATGTTGCGATGTTTTCAAACGTTCCTTTGCAAGCAGCCCCCCCTACCTACCTCCCCATTCAGCCTCTCTCAGTCCCAGCCGGGTTTTTGGAGCAGCGGCCCGAGGACGTAGGACCTGTCTCCCAGCTCAGCCTCCCTGGAGAACTACAAAAGACTCAATCATTCATCCCCTGACATCCATGTTCTGGCGATATTCCTTCTGCTCTGTGCCCCTGCTCTGAGACTTGGCTCAGACATGAGCAGGGACTTCAGGCTCCAACCCACACTCAGATACTGTCTCTTCCTGGGCTTGTTGTATTAGTGCTAATGAAAGCTGTGACTGAACCATCCATCTGGTGTGTGGCCATGCTGCACCAAGGTGCCTCAGGGACGGGGGCTGCTCATGTTAGGGGACCATTCTGAAACTGCCTTGATCAATGAGTTACAATTTCAGGCCCGTGAGCAAATTACCAGTTGGTTTCCCCTCTCAAGGAGAATTGCTGCCATCAGCTGACTGTTGCTTTGTTTATTGTGTTGCTCTTTGGCACTCAGGCCCTGCGGAGATGTCGGGGAGGCGTCTGGCTACCAAGGAAAGCTAAGGCCTCTGAACCCTTTCCTTTAGATGCAACTGAGTTTCTTTGGGAGCCAGATCCAATTCCATTTTGTGCAGCAAGAAAATCCTGTGATCTGGTCTAAGGCCAGGCAAGAAATAGGCCGGAGACCATGAGCATCCAACCAACAGAGTAAAGCAGCTGGGAGAGACACACCACCCCTCAACGTGACAATCTCTCCCCATGATGCTCTCTTACTGTTCTTATAGCAGCACGGGGGGGAGGGGCTCTGCTGTGCAAGGTGCTGCACATACCCATAGGAAGAGAGGGTCCCTGCCTCAAAGAGCTTACAGGCTAAATAGACAAAGGAAGGCTCATTATCCCCTTTTTACAGAATGGGAAACTGAGGTACAGAGCCATGAAATGACTTGCCCAAGGCCACACAGAGAGCCTCTGGCACAGGCAGTAACCCAAAGCCAGTCTCCTGAGTCCCCTTCCAGAGCGGGGCCATCTGTACTAGTCCCATGTCCAACAGCACTTGCAGTCCTAATTGATTATGTACTTTTAACCTCAAACAAGAAGTGGAAGGAACGCATTCTCCAGCGAGGCCTGTCATTGCCACAGGATGAGCACCAGGGCCTGCGAGCGACATGCCAGCCAAGGAACAGCCCCTGCCTTGAGGCGGGCAGTCGAGAGGCACCAGCAAGGTAGATAGCAGTGTTATGGAGGTGCTACCATCGCCAGGCTTCCAAGAGGAGTTGAGTCCTGGGGAGACAGCGAGAGGAGCACAAGGAGATGGAGCCTCACTGGGAGGCTGAGCAGTAGCACCAGATAGGGAATAGGAGGAGGAGATGGTGGAAGCAGAAAGGAGAAGACCCCAACAGGGGATGGGGTGGTGCTGGGGACTGGAGCCATGCAGGACTCAGAAGCTGGGGAGAAGCACGACCTTGATGTGACCCCAGTGGGGAAGCCCAGGCAGGGATTTGAGAAGCCAGTGGGTAGGGTCAGGGCTGTGGGAGATGAAGTGATGCGGCAAAATGGAGGGGCCATGTTAATCCCTCACAGAGAAGTTCTTGACTTCCCCTGTACAGGTGCTTAGGGGGTTAGGAGGAGGGGGGTGCCTCAGAGGTCAGCTGGTCTTTATGAAGGGGGCTGGGGTCAGCAAGATCACAGAGCAAAGGTCTGAGCTGGCACCTGGCCTGGGCTCGTATGGGCAAATCCCCACCTCAGAGTTGATGAGACTGAAGCCCCACAGAGTTATTTCGTGGGGAGGGCAGTGGAGGAGTTGGCTGGGGAGTCTGTGGTGGAGAAGGGAAGGACACTGATCAGTAATGTGGGAGAGGGGCATTTCTGCAGGCAAAGGAAGCTGTAGTGTGGCCCATCAGCACCTCTCAGGCAGCTGGCTTGGATCCCGCTGCCCAGCCAGGCTCACTGCCTCTCATGCACAGGGAGCCCGAGACAAAAGGCCAGCAGCTTTAGTACCAGCAGCTAATTCCATCACTTCCTGCATGGCCCATAGCAGCTGCCTGTATGAGCCATTCAGAGCCAGGGCCCAGTGGGTTTGGACCCATCCTGTGGGTGTGAGCAATAGGAGGTGCCCGCTGGCCACGTCCCCTCAGGTCACACAGCGCAGGGACACCAAGCTCAGCTCTTGGGAGAAGCATCGTAGAATGTTCCAGCTGGAGCCTGCCTGGCAGCTGGGAGTGGGGACAGGGACTCTGCTGTCACGTCTGGGCAGACGCTGTCTCCCAGACCTGCTCCCTGAGGCGTGTGCTAATCCCGCCTGGCGTTCCTGCCCTTTAAGCCTCTCTTGCTGCAGCCTGAGCCAACCCTACAGACCTGCTCAACGTCTGCACCTTTCAGGCTGCTCTCCATGCTGGTCATTGTCCCAGCATGTCTGGCCCTTGGTGGTGGAAAAGCCATCTCCACAGCTCCTGCCATCTGGAACTGCCTCCCTGGACATCCCCCTGCCTCGCCAGCTCTTTTCTGACATCGCCGCTTATCCCCCTCACCTCCCGCTTTGCTGCCGGCTTGTGACTCCATTCACTCTGCCGTGGTGCCTTAGGGAACAGCCCATACGTAAGACACAGCCCCACACAGAGCTGTATCCATGCGAACAAACAGCCTGGTTTGCCTAGATAGCCCCCAGAGTGCTGGCTGTCTGCCTCCACTGCTGTCTGAAGAGCCTTTGGGCTAATGTGCCCTTTGGGTTAGTCGCGTCTCGTAAGTGACTGTCTTGGGTTCACCTCCTGCCTGTCTGTTACCTCAGCCCCATCTCAGACTGCAATGGGATGAGGCCCCCAGTTCCTCTTGAGGCCCCATGTGCAATCCCCTGGTTTTGCCCCCACCACCAAGCAGTTCAGTCATGGGTCAGCTGGCAGGTCCCCATGCCATGCTCAGGTCAGTGCCCTCTGCATCCTGCACCCCAGCAGCTCTCACCAGGCTGGAGGAGTTTGATGGACTGCATTAGGGAGGGCAGCAGGGCGGGTTCGAGTAAATTGGCCCCATCGTTCCTGAAGGGAGCAGGTGACGTTTCATCCTGGATCAGGGCACACAAGCTGGCAATGACCTTAACTCCCCAGCTATCCCAGGGCATGGTGGGAAAGGCACTCAGGGCACATAGGTGCTGGAACTAGGAGGACAGGGGGTGCTGCAGCAGCCCCCTGTCTTGAAGTGTTTTCCACTCTATACAGGGTTTACAGTTTGGTTTCATGGCGCTCAGATGCCCACTATACAAATTGCTCCAGCCCCCCTGTTCGGGTGCTGTATTTCCTGATTAGAATTCAGGCCTTGGAATCTCCCCGGGGGAATCCGTTAGGCACAAAATAGTTCCTTTCCTTTGTGTCTTTTAGCGAGGGGATCAGAGGTTTCTTCTAGCCCCCTTGTGTGGATATTTAGGCATCAGGTACTCGGGGCAGGCCCCACTGCCAAGTGGTCTGGGTCTCTGTGCGTTCAAAGGACAGTGGAGGGGCTTGGAATGTCAGCAGCTGGAGAGGGTGGGGTGGGGACAGACTTCTGGGTTCTATCCTGAGCTCTGCCATTCACTCACTGTTTCCCCTTGGCCACATCCCCGCTCTGTCCCTCCACATCTGAAAAGTGAGAACTTACCTGCTCTACAGGGGTGCTGGCAGGAGAGAGACTGGAGCTGCAGAAGCTGGGCCTCCCCTTAGGAGTGTGCCCAGGGGAGAAGGGTGGTGGGTTCAAGGGTGAGAAGAGATGTGAACTTTGGGTCCTCAGATCCCAGGAGGCAGATGACACCATGGTGACAGGGGAGTGGGAGGTAGGCTGCAATGTCCTTACAGAATCTTCTGCTGGGCCACAGCCTCTTGCTACAAGGACATCAGTCTGGGCAGGAGGAACCTTCTGAACGGCTGCTTGAAAAGGGGCTGTGCAGGGCAGAGCCGGGGAGAAAGGGGGACACAGAAGGAACCTAAAGCAGGGGTCATTGTGCCATGAGCTAGGCACAGCTGCTCCAAGTCTGCCGAACCCAGCTAAGCCTCTGCTTTTCTCTTTAGCACTGTGAAACCCAAGTCCAGTGGGGCTGGGATCCATTCTGCCAGGCTACAGTCTGGAACTGGGGGACTTCTCCAGACACCTGGAACCCACAGGTGCTAGAATGGGGGTGGGGAGCAGCTCAGCATCACCCAGTGAGCGGCACTATGGGGAAACACAGGGCTGAGCTGCAGAGATCCAAACCCCAACATCTCGGGGTTGTTTGGATTCAGGTCCAGGCCCATCTGTAACTATGGGAGAGGGGGCTTTGACCCCTTCCTCTGCAGCATCCCACATTGGCCACAGGCTACAGGACTGGAGGGGCCATTGGCCTGCAGGGTCTAGGACACCAGGAGTAGCCCACCTAGACAGGGCAGCTGCAGACCTGAGGGTGGGTTACTTTGGTCCCAGCCCCCTGCTCCCTCCCCTTCCCCCCACACAAGTCTTTGCAGCAGGGGCACCTGGAGAGCCCCGGGGCGCTGAAGGGCCCCGCTCCAGCAGCCAAGTGTTGACACCCCTCCAAAGTCTAATTCGCCTTGGATAGGGACTGGATTGTTTGCGTCACCTGCAGGGCTCCAGAGCGGGCTATAAAAGGGGCTGCAGCCATTGCCTGTGGCAGAGCCGAGCCCAGAGACAGCTCCCCCCGCCCAGCCGTGCCCGATCCACCGCTGCAGCCCCCGCGGATCCATCATGCAGCTGGTGGCCAGCCTGGTGTCCGTGCTGCTGGTGGTGTGGAGCGTGAGAGCCAGCGCCTTGCCCGGAGAGGAGAGAGCCGCCGTGGCGAGCAGCAGGGTGAGTATCGCGCACCCCGGGGCGGGAGGCAGGGCAGAGGGGACCGCGGGGGCCACCCCGGTGGCGCTCTGTGCTCCTGGACCCTCCGGAGCTGCGGCGCGTGGGGCTGGGCGCCTGATTAGCGGGGAGGGGGGCAGGGCTGAGGGCAGACCGCAGAGGGGTCGGTGAAAGCAGAGTTCGTGCTAGCCGCAAACTAGAACGGGAGAGAGAGAAAGGAGGGGAGGGGAAACGCGGCTGGCTGGGGGAGTCCGGCGAGAAGGAGTCGGGCAGGAGAAGAAGGGGCGTGTAGGAGAACAGAAGGCTAGAGTGGGCTCCTGTCCCTGCTCCAGAAAGGCCCCCGGGGCGGGGGGAAGAATGCTGGAAGGACCCGGTGCAATAGGAAAGAAGGAGGGTAACCGAGAAATAAGAAGCGGAGTAATGACGCCAGAATAAAGTCGCTTTGATCCGGAATAGAGTGTCCACATGGGAGATACGCCAGCATAGCTGGAGCAGTGTAATGGTACCGCTAGTCCCTCCGCCGGTCAGTTCCCGCGGTAGACAACCACCGCGACACAGCCTCTGCCCTGTGCTCCCAGCCTGTGTCCACGGCTCTGCCCCCGCCCTGCGCTCGGCCACCCTGCACCTGTGAGCGCCGGAGTGCGAGCTGCGCAGCTCTCACTCCGGTGCGCGTCCATCCCCGCAGCGCGGCTCGCAGGTTCGCCTCCCAGCTTGGGAACTGGGGAGCAGCCCAAAAGAGGAAGGAAGGGACCCAGAGTACCCCGTAAAGGCACCAACTCCTCTTGCGCCTGTGTCTAGTTCCCGGTGGCGCTTTTTCAGCCTCAGAGGTGGTTCCCCATCAGTGTCCGATGTTAATGCTTCGGAGAGGGGCTCTGGGGCGCTTTGGAGAGGGGCGCGCGTTCCAGGAGTAAGCGAACGAGGAGACCGAAGAAGAGACAGACGCACACAGTGAGATGCTGGGGACAGCATCCCATCAGGGAGCGGCCCTTAGATCGGCCTTAACCCTTTGTGTGTGTGGGGAGGGGGGGGGGAGACACAGTCTCTTTCCTCTGCGGATTCTCACCACAACGACAGGTTAACCCTCTCTGTGACCGACACGTTTTTATCCGAAGTCTAAGCCGCAGGGAGAAGGGAAAAGCGCGGAGTTAGGCGGCTAAGCCCACTCACCAGCCGCTCAGTGGAAATGAGTGCGAGGAAGGGTTCTCCGCGGCAGGTCCAATGCCGCTGCTGGAAGGGAGCTGAAGACTTATTAACTTTCCAAAGTCCCTTCGAGAGTAGATCGCGGTAGGAGGGATGGGTTGGTGGCTGGAGGAGAGAGATGGGGATCCCTTTCTCAGGCTAAACACCTCCGGGTTTGAGGCATGAGCTGTTATGAAATACACCCCCAAATGCACAGGAAGACACCGACCGGGGTATCTCCATGTCCCGGTGGAAGCGGTGCAGAGAAGCCAGCAGCCGCAGGGGCGCGAACAATAACCAGCTCTAGCGGCCCGGAGCTCTCCAGCGGGACATCGGTGGGAACAAGGGGCGAGCGCACCGGGCTGGAGAAGGTGGCTTTGAGGACCCTTCCCCCTGGCACCGGAGCCTCGCTGGGGCCAGTGGCCACCGGCTTCCAGCGCAGTCTGGTTCCGCTAGTACCCAGGGAGCCAGGGCTTTGTCTCGCCCGGCTTCCGGATAAGGCGGGCACCCCGTGCCCAGGTAACAGGGAAACCTAGCAGACGGCTGGAGCGCTGGCTTCCCAACTCAGGGCTGGAGGCAGCGGCGACCCAGGTGTTGCCAGATGGGCAGGGTTTGGGAAATCAGCCTCCCCCACACCTCTGTGGCTGGGGCTAAGTCGGGACACCCGGCTTCTGGCCTTGCTACGACTGCAGGCAGTTATGTGCCTCAGTTTCCCGGACTGTTTAAAGGGCAAATAATTAGAACCCTGTCAATACCCACAAAGGTTTCTTTCAAGAATCAGGGGGATTAATGTGGCCGCTCCTTGGGAACAGCCTTGCCCAGGGGTCCGGAGCGTCAGTGGGGAGCAACCGCTGAGATTCTTCTGGGGGTAAAGAAACCGAGCTGGGTTACTCCAGATCAAGGCTGGTGTAACTGAGATCAGAATCTGGCCCTAGGCTATTTGAAAGCAGGCAATGTGGGTTGTTTCATGTCTCCATGGTCCAAGTAGCTTTTCCAGCCATTTGGGGCTACAGCCCCCACCCACTGCTGCCTTCTTCCTTCACCCTTAATCCTGGCCTCCTGGAAATGGTTGGCTAGAGAAGTCTCAGCATGAAGTTTCCCCATGTTAATAATACTTCTCAGCACTGTGTATTCCTCCATAGCCCTTCCCAAGTAGGTGCTGGGACTGCCAGGCAATGGAGACAGTAACCCGGGGGGGGGGGGGGGGATTTATAGCTAGCTGATCAAGTGCTGTACAGGTGCTGAGAGCCCTCAGGCCAGGAGCCTCTGGTTAGGGAGAGGGAACCAAGGGAACTGGGATCCTGGCTCTATCCCTCTCTTCCACCTCCCCTGTCTCTGATGAGACCCCGGCTTTCTGACCACTGAGCAGAGAACCAGAGGCATATTAGGGATTTGTGGGGCCCTGGGCCAGAGCAAATGGGGAGCCCCTCCCCACCCCTTTCACTTGCAGTCCCGTACTCCCCCCGCCGTGTTCTTGCTGAGGAAATGGGGTCAGGGTACAGGGGCAGGAGCAGGAGCAGCGCTGGGTGGGTGGAACGGATTGGGGCACAGGGTTGCCCATTTTTCCAGGGCTCCCCAGTTGGCCAGAGCCCCTGGGCTTGGGCCCCATTGGCCCAGTGGCTAATCTGCCACTTCAATGAACCATCCAGGGCTCCATGCCAGAGTCTCTGTGCTAGCCTTCCCTTCTGTGTATGCTGTCCCCCTCCCCTCTGCTCGCTCACAGGCCAAGAGATGTGAACCAGGGAAGAGGAGGAGGCCAACTGGGGCTGGCAAATGTCCTCACCTTTCTGCCTCAACCCACCCCCATCATGATGACCCCAGTGACTCCCATTCAGCACTATGAAATTGGCCAGTCTGAGGTGATTAGCACTGCAGGATGGCCTCGTGTCCTAAGGGTTAGAGCTGGGGTCTGTGATGAGGAATGGAGAGCATTAGGCCAGTACCTGCAGAGGGACTTAAGGAGATGGCATCATCTCTCTTGTGCTTTCCACTTGCAGGAGCAGACCAAGGCCCGGAAGGACATGATCCTGAAGATGCTGGTGGGTCTCCTGGATGGGATGGACACGGGGCGTGAGGCAGCTTCCACTGACTTTGAAGAGCCCCTGGAGAGCAAATTGGAAGAGGAGCGGCTGGCTTTGGGGCGGCTATCACAGCGAGACCGCAAAGCCCCCTGTAAAAACTTCTTCTGGAAAACCTTCACTTCCTGCTAACCCCCAAGGCCCACTATTAGCCCTGGATTCAGGCCCCCTCAGATTTTCCCTGGCCCCTTTAGAACACAAGAACTGTACTTGCATTGTAAATAACATCACATGTCAATGGTTTCTGTTTTCCTCAAATGATTTGAGCTCTGTTTGTTTATTACTCCATTCACAAATAAAGCATGGCTGAGAGGCACCTTGGGAACATGTGTCTGCTTCTTTGTGCCTGCTGCAGCTAAATGCACACACGCACATCTGGACCTTCTGACACACTCGGTGGGTGGTGAGCAAAGGTAAAGGGCTGGCCCAAAAGGTGTTGGGGGAAAAGGAAATGCTGACTAATATACACAGGCTAGCATACACATATATTATGCTGATAATACTACCCACAATACATATTTCAAGCATTTAAGTATACATTTTATTAAGCATTAATATAGCAATTATCTAGCCCATATTGGCCTATACTTTTGTTATAATCCTGTTGACTTGTGCTAAGTATCCCATAACACCTTGCATTAGCAGAAGAAAATTTTGGCTTAATTAGATAGGAAAACTGGCAGTATCAGGAGATATAAATGTTTTCTAACAGCAACAGAAAGGGGTTTACCCTCCTCACAAACCTATTTACCCTGGTACAAGCCCAGGGGATGGCTCCATGACCTTTGGTACCTGGAGTGCTCAAAACAAAGATAAGGTTGCATCATGACCTGGGTTCAGCACAGAAGATAAAGGGGCGCATCAGGGTACCAGCAACTAACAAGGTAAAAACCTGATGTCTTGAATCCAGTTTCAGGCGCCATATATAGTATCTTTTACTGATACAAAAAGGGATGTAACTTCAGAGAGCATGCCTTCTGTGTCAGGTGAATGTCACAGGACGGCTCTTTGGAGACGAGGATCGTATAGTGCATCATAGTAATAAACCAGACTGACGCTGGTTAGTTGATCTCTTGAGTATATTTCATAACAAACCAAGTGTGCTCAAGCAACTGACTATACAGTTTATCAACTGGCATAAAAGAGAACAGGTGTCTCACACATGAGGAAGCCCAGAGCTCAGCCTGCTGGAGCCTTGGCTGGGGGGAAAGTTCATACCACTGGAGGCCAGTTCAGGCAAGACAGTGTGCTGAGGCATAATGGTCTAGGGAAATCCCCTCTATACTCCTAACCATGATTTTGGAGCAACCAGAGACAGGCTTCTCCCCAGACGCTCCATGCCAAGTTTTACATTAAGTCCAGTGGACGCTGGAGCAGGGTACCCTGCAGAGGCACAAGTGGTCTGGGAGCTCCTGGTTGCTGGAAGGGAGTGCGGGGAAGCACACAGTGCCTCTGCCCTAAAGAGGCACTAATGGGACACAGCTGTGACCAGACTCAGCCAGGCCCTGCCCAGGTGGGCATTTACCCTGCCCAGCCTGGCTGCCTTTCCAAGAGCAAGAGAAAGAGCGGAAATACCAAGGTAGGAGGCATGACTCTTAATTGCCCCATCAGTGAGACTCAGTAGATCTGGCCCTGCTGGAGAGGGGAAGCTGGCAGTGGGAGGGAGAGCTGGGCCGAGCCGGGCCCCTGACCTATGTGGGACCTGACCTTGGCTGGCCCAGAAAAGGGAAAATTCCCTCTGCAACCCAGGTGCCTGCAAGAAACACAAGTACAGCAGTCCCTCTTGAGGGCACCACAATAGCCCTGTTACCCACTAAAGCATCAGGTGGGGTCGCTTGGGGTTTGTCCTGGAGGAGGCCAGTGAGTCTAGCTATTCCTCCCCCAGGCAGGAATGGTGGGGTGAGGCGAGGCTTAGGCTCCATGATTCTCTTCCCCTGGCCTTTTGCCATGCCCTTGGGGCATAATGGGTGTTATGCCACAGTGTTGAGAGCGCCCCCATTATAATTGGGGACGGGTCTGTTGATGTTAGAGACTCACGCACCCCAGCTGTGGGCTAGGGGGCAGCAACCAGTGTATGGCTTTAGAAGGATATCCTGCTCCTCCCTCCCTTGTGTGCTCGGTGAAGACAATACCTCCAGGGGTCAGGGCAGGACCTGCAGGTAGCCCATGCTGTCTCCAGTCGCCTTGATCCAGGAGGAAAGTGACCAGCTTAGCAGAGTGATTTTTTTACCTTTCATCCTCCCCACTCTGTGCTCTGACACCTGGGCAGAACTGCCTACCCCTCATACTCTCATCATGAGCCCAGAGTTCCTTTGGCGGGGAGGGGGGGAGAGAAATGGCTGTAACCCCGCAGGAGGAATGTCCGAGGAGAGAGCTATGTGCAGTGTGGTTGTAGCCCTGTGAGTCCCAGGATATTAGGTGAGAGGTAAGACCTTTACTGGATCAACTTCTGTTGGTGAGAGACAAGCCACTCGGAGCTCTTCTTCAGGTCTGGGAAAGGTACCATAGAGGTGGAACTGATTGTTTAGCATAAGTAGTTAGCACATATTGTAAGGTGGGGTAATCAATTATTTTTTTGTCAAGGTCCAAATTTCTTGGTCAAGGTACAGTCCAGGTCCAGACTCCAGAGAAAATAATGAAAGACAACATAACAATGATGATAATAAGATTTTGGGGTCTGTTCAAAGCATATGGGGATCTAGATTTGGACCGTGCTCTGCCTGTTGACTACCCCTCTTGTAAGGGACCATTCAAGGTAAAGTGACCTGTTAACACCTGCAGCCATAGGACAAAAAGAGGGGGTGAGTGGGTGACAGATTGTTGTAATAGGCCATAAAGGGAGCCTCTTTGCGCTCTGTGATCCGCCCATCTGCTGGCTAACCAGACAGGCTCCTGCTCCTGTTCTGAGCAACTGTGCTAATTCGCCAGGCTGAGACCGGTGAGGCCTGCTGCCTGGGCTCATGCTCGCCTGCCGAGGAGCTGGGTTAGCTTTGATCCTCCCTCTTGTGATTGGAAGGTGGGTTAGAGAATGCATGCAGCTGAATGGTGGGTAGGCCCTAGTGGCGGAGGTAAGTCCAGCATGGATGCTGGTCCCTAAAGCAGACAGTGGGGACCTGATTCTCCCCTGCCTTCTACCTGGGCAGTAACTGACACAGGTGCAGAATGGCTATAAAATGCTGTTGTTCAGATTTGCGGTTATTCTCAGTAGTAGCATTAAGCGAAAGCTTAGAGGATCCAACTGAGAGCAGGGCTGCCCTGTGCTAGGTGCTGCATGAGCACCCAGTGACAGTCCCAGCCACAAAGAACTAACAGGCTAAATAGATGAGATGCACAATGTTTGGGAAAGGGAATAGAGATTGAAAGAGGGGAAGTGACTTGCCCAAGGTCCCATAGCAAGTCAGTGGCAGAGACATAAATAGAGCCCAGGTCTCCTGACTCCCAGTTCACAAGGCCACACTGCCTGTCCAGTGGTAGAACTTCACACCCTCTTTGCACAGGTCTGAATGATGGGACCAAGAAAACCAAGCACTGGGAGGTGACAGCACCCAAGTCAGAGAGGCCATCATCGGAAGCCAGGAAGCACTGAATTAGATGGGTTGTTTCAATAAGAATCTTTGCTTTGGTTTTTGAACATGAGTGGCACTGAGGATTCTGCTCTCAGCAGCATTTCAGTCAAATCAGCCCCCGGCCTGTTTTCTTCTTCCAGACGTGGTAATGCTTCCAACTCCCCCGCTCTCCTGGAGTAATGAGTGATACAGCCACTCTGGCATCCAGATGGGCAGGCTCATCTCTGCCTTTTCACTCTCTGTCAGGCTGAATTTTCCACCTCGTTTGCCATGGAAGTTTCTGGCTGTGTTTGTCTGGCTTCTGGGAGCGGTTGGAGTCTTGGAGCTTGTTTTATTCTTCATGCCCTAAAGAAAAAAATCAAATCCGTAGTAGGAAACTCAGCAATGGGATCTGGAGCCTTCCTACCCTTGCTTACTGGTATGAGTCCAGCCCAACTTAGTAGGGGTCACAAGGTGTAACCATCGAATCTTCTTTCTGGCAGTGGTCAGCACTAGGTGCTTTAAAGGATGGTGCAAGAAGCCGGCTGGCAGATGTGGGAGAATCTGTCTCATTCTAACCCCTAAGAGAGATTGTCTCAAGCCCTGCAACATACTACTGGTCAGTGGCCTATAGGTTAATATGTTTACGGGTCACAGCCTAATCCTGTAGTGGAGCTGAGGACGGGAGGCTGAGCTCCCTCCCTCTCTGCTGCTGATGGGCCTTTCTGGGCAGGGTTGAGGCACTCCGGCTGAGTGCTGAGGAGGGAGCTCACACTGCCTCTGCTGTGGCTAGAAAAGTGGTTCTCGACTATTGTGGGCCACATATGCAGCTCTCTGTGTGTTATGTGGGCCACATCCACACAGTACGTATACTACCTGTATGGCCCTGAGGCTGTCGCCTCACCTGGGCTGCAGCTGTGTGCTGATTGGGCCACCAGTCTCCAGGACTGTGAAGCCAGCACCGAAATCTGAGCTTGCAGTGTGGATGTAGTGTTTGTTCTTGCATTTTCCTCAGGGTAGGTCAAGAGATCCGGGAGGGGCAGTGTCCTTGGGTCCCGGGTGGAGATGGTAGGGGTGGTATGAGCTAGTTATCGATGAATGGGGAGGTCTGTGAGTGGTTCTAAGTGGGTTTTTACTTTACATGTTGTCTATGTGGCTGATTGGCTTTTGTTTGTTGGGTTTTTTTTAAGTGAAAAGTGCCCAGACTCCTAGATGGGCGCTGGGAGCCTTCTGTGGGTATGTCAACCCCTAGGAAAAAAGTGCCTTGAAAACATGATAGTGACCACATTTATAGCCACAGATCTTGTCTTCACTGCTAAAGATAGGTTTCAGAGTAACAGCCGTGTTAGTCTGTATTCGCAAAAAAGAAAAGGAGTACTTGCGGCACCTTAGAGACTAACCAATTTATTTGAGCATAAGCTTTCGTGAGCTACAGCCGATGAAGTGAGCAGTAGCTCACGAAAGCTCATGCTCAAATAAATTGGTTAGTCTCTAAGGTGCCACAAGTACTCCTTTTCTTTACTGCTAAAGATGTATTTTTACCTCCGGGTAACTGAAGTGCATGAGCTACCGTGAGGTAAAAACCCCAGTGAAGACAAGGCACTGTTGTTTTACCTTGAGGCGAACTAGGCAGCTCTATGTTATACCAATAAAATAAAAACCAGCAGGATCTTATTAAAGGGGAAAAGGCAAAATGCCACATTTATTGTGAATACAGAAAGAATCATAGTAAGCAGTTAGTTATAGCTATAACATTCCATTCAATCTCATATTTATTCACACACACACACACACACACACACACGTTCTGTAAGGTTGTTATCATAGTTACCAGCCTGAGAGTTGCTCATGCCAAGCCACTGGCCAGGTGGCCTGGACATGAGGAGGGAGCAGGGCCTTGTCAGATGCTCATCTGACACTCCTGGAAGTTGGTTTGCGGAATCAGACCCCAAAGTTCTCACTTTCTAGAGTCTATTTTTATAGGAATTTCTTCCTATGCCAGTCTATGGGAATTGCTTCATCATGCTGTTGCTGAATCAATCAGCAGATGACACATTCCTGATGTGTCCGTGCTGCCAGATGTTATCTTGTTCTTTGGTTCTCCCATTCTTGAGGCTGTTGGGTGGATTCCAGTCTGCCCTCCGGGGGTCCTCTGGTTATTTCCACTTGACGCCTTCTTCAGCCGATGGACACTGGATTCTTAGGCTGGCACCTCCCTGATCATTCAGTTATTATCCACACCAAGCATCCATCCACATACATCCTCTATCTCTATTTTAATCACAATTGTTAACAAAGCGAGATGAATACAACAAAAGGGCGGGGAGTCTCTGGATGCTGTTTCTGTTGTTACAGAGTATTGCTTTGAGTCTCTCTCTATGTGAGTAGTAGTTGTTACAAAGAATTGCTTTGAGAACAGACTACGAGGTGCCGATGGATGTCCTGATCGTCGGAGCCCTGGGCACTTGGGACCCCTGCAACGAGCGTGTGCTGCAGACCTGGGGGATCGATCGACGCTACGCACGGCTCATGCAGTGCCACATGGTCTCGGACACCATCCGATGGTCCAGGGACATCTACATCGAACACATCACCGGCCACCGACAGCACCAGGAGGGGTGAGCCGTCATGACATCATGCATCCACTATGGGAAAGGGACTGAGAGACTTTTTCCATTGGACCATATGAACTGGAACCATAAACTCACTGAACATTAAATCCCACCAAATGAGGGTAGATCCATCCTCATCATCGTATCCTCTCATTATACTCCACACGTGAACATAGCCATTATATGGACAACATACCCCCATAGCTCAATGTCTGTACTTTGACCCATTAAACTTTTACCCCCAATCGGGGAGATTGCAGATTATGTATTCCTTACGCCACCGGCTCCTAAACCGAATTTCGCACCCCTTGATAATCTGTACCTTATTCCCTGATAACCAGAAACTTCTATGCCTAAACTCTGTACTGTTTTCTTTTTACTTCAACATTATCTTAATAAAATTATTAAATCTGTACTAATTAGCAGCTTGCAAGTTTCACACACAGAGAGGGAGAAACAGTACCAAAAACCAAGAGACCTCTTAATTAGTAATACCCTGGAATTTAAACTATGGGGAATCAAACTCATTTGTGATTTTAATACAGAACTTCTTTAATATGATCCAACATCTATACCCCTGCCTGGGGTTGACCGTGTCTTGTTTACTGTGAGGTAAAACAAGAGAGCCTTGTCTCACCAGGGTTTTTATCTCAGGCTAGCTCATGCACATTAGTTTCTCTGAGGTGAAAAAAATACCATCGTTTAGCAGTGAAGATAAGGCCCTAGTATCGGAAGGATAAGTCATTGTTTTTACATGTGGTGGATGCTAGCAGGGAGTCTATGCTAAGCTACACACAACTGTACCTGGGCACCATGGTTTGAGGCCTGTCTAGACTAACCTTTGCCAACTAACTAAGGTTTAAAAAAAAAGTCTAGTGGAGACAAGCGAGTGCTTTCTAGTCCAATGCCTTAACTACAGGTCAGAGTTCTGGGGTCTGCTCCTGAATCTGCTACAGATTTGTGCATTTGACCTTGGGCAAGTCACTTAGGGTCAGCTTTTCAGAAGTGGCCACTGTGTATTTTTCCCCATCACCAAAGGCACTGGGCACCTGCAGCTCTCAGTGATTCCAATGGGAGCTGTGGGTGCTCATTCCCTCTGAAAAGCAAGCCCAAAAGTTTCTTGAGCTGCTCACCAAAATCAATGGCCACTCTTGAAACCTGAGGCTTTTACAGGGGGCTGTAGATCTAAATTCATCAGTGGTGGCAAAGCCCCTTGAGAATCATGGATAGAAAGTGCCAAGTATATTGATGAGTCCATCTCCCCTGGGCAATGCAGAACCGATACTCACTCTGTTCTCTAGTCCTAGATGGCTCAGGTGACTGGGCTTCTAGCACTTCCTTCGCTACATCTGCAGGTGAGCTTTGGTATTGTGTGGAGCGGCTCACCTGCGTACTAAGGACATGGCTTTCAGAACTGCCATACCATGAATAAATAACCTCCCACTCCCCTAGGATATTAGAATGACCATGTGGTAGAGAGAGCCCTGGCTGGCTGGTAGAGAATAGGAACAAGAGTGAGGGGATATGTTCAGCCAGAGAGAAGTGGGCGAGGACCTGGCGTGAACAAGGACAGCCAGCTATACAACAGCCATGGATTCCATTTTTGAACTCCGTGAGCGGTGTCACTTCCCAAGGGTACCCACGGCTTTGAGGCACCTCACCACCTCCTGCTCTTAGCGTGAGGAAGTCATGTCTGTGCCTGCCGTTGGTAAGTTCCCTGACTGCACCAACCTCTGGCCACAAAAGCCCTGCCTTCCAGGCCTCCTCAGGCCTCACTCTTCTGCACAGGTTGGTGATAGCCAACCCCCTGACACCCGAGTCCTTGGAGCGTTCCCTGTTGTGTCCAACCCTTTATCCCCTGAGCACTCAGAATTACTGGGCCTGCTGTTCCCAAAGACACAGTACGCCACAGTTTACTAGTAATTCTGTAGAATGCAGCTTCCGTGAACACATGGCACTTAGGTATATGTACAGCAAAAACAAGAATACATTTATTATCAAAGAACAGGGAGTCAAGTGATAGTGAGTGAGAATATTGGAGACAACTGGTTACATAGAAAACAAAATTAGAACATGGTTTTTAGAGACTAAACTTAACTAACCAAGTATTCCTGTCTCTGACAGGATGCTTCCCCCCACCCTCCGGTCTTTCCTCAGCCTTTTCAGCCAGTTTGGTTGCGACCCTTCTCATAAGAGCAAGCCTGCTGACAGCTTCTCATCACAGATTGAAGGAATACCTACGGGTTCATCTTTACTCCAGATAGAAAAGGAGTACTTGTGGCACCTTAGAGACTAACAAATTTATTTGAGCATAAGCTTTCGTGAGCTACAGCTCACTTCATCCGATGTAGTTTCAAGAGTTCATTGTCTTACCCCTACCCAAGATAACTCCTGCTGTTTACTTCTTCCTGTTAATTTCCTCTCTCTGAAGATTTCACAATCCTTCATTAGCATTTGGCTCAGACTTGTGAGTGGATGCCCATTGTGAGCCATAGAATACTTCATTTACATGTAAACAGATATTTAAACTGGTTTCAGAGTAGCAGCCGTGTTAGTCAGCATCCGCAAAAAGAACAGGAGTACTTATGGCACCTTAGAGACTAACAAATTTATTAGAGCATAAGCTTTTGTGGGCTATAGCCCACTTCATCGGATGCATAGAATGGAACATATAGTAAGATATAGATAAAAACATTTCTTCCTTTGTGGCTTTTCACCTTTGCTGCTGACACACACCTGAAGAAGATATTTTTTGTAGAGATACATAACTCCTTAAATATCATCTGTACATACATCTCACAATGATCAAGAGGATCAGCATGACACAGTCTTTTATTAGAGACTTTGCAATGACCCCTGGGATACCTGTGCCCTCTGTCAGTTGGCATCAAGAGGTCTTTGGGTCACACTCACCAACTGGATTTATAAATGAGACACCTGCATCTGGCACCCTTCATCTGAGGATTTCAAGGCACTTTACAGGCAATAATGAATTTAGCTTCACAACATCCCGTGGTTCATTCATACCGTTGTCCCTTACAGATGATCTTACAGATGGAGTTGAAGTGACTTGCCTAAAGTCACAAGGCTTGTTACTGGCAGAGCTGGGAATAGATCCCACAAGTCCTCACGCCCAGTCTCCTGCTCTAACCACGAGGCTGTGTTTGCTTCTTCTCATGACCTTAGTGAATTTTCTGCCTCACTCAGTCTCATTTAAGTGGAAATGTAACACGGTCAAATAACCCATTTGTTCACTCACTTTATTACTCACTCTCTAGCTAGCTAGATATGTGTTGAGTTTCTCAGTTTTCTGACCTCATATCTGAGCTGTGAAGGCTTTCATTTGGGAAGTGGGCTCCTCAGCTGTGTCTTCACTTACTCCTCGGAGCAACTTTATTCACCAGACCCCCAGCAACAGCAGACTGTGAATACATCCTTATACCCGACAGAGGGCTTTAAATGAAAGAAAGATATTGTCTTGACTATAAAGGTAGCATAGCAGATTCAGGTAAGAAGAGTACAGCACAGGAGACTCCTGAAAGCAAATGACCCTTTGGCAACTTCAAAGAACATCTGAAACAATAGCTTCTCCACAGCCTTGCCTAGCCCTGATAAAATTCTCAGGGATGTAAGTGGGCCAGGCAGATTGTGCCTTGTACTGTGCTTTCAGTTAAACTGCAGTGCGAAATACTATACACTGCAAGCACTTGAGAGAGGAGGAACGATAATGGGACTCTGCATGGCTCTAGCATCTCAAAGAACCTTACAGAGGTGGACATGGCTTATTCTCCATTCCATGCTTGGGGAAGCTAGAGTGCATGAGAATGGCCATACTGGGTCAGACCAAAGATCCATCTAGCCCAGTATCCCATCTTCTGACACTGGCCCAATGCCAGGTGCCCCAGAGGGAATGAACAGAACAGGTCATCATTAAGTGATCCATTCCTTGTTGCCCATTTCCAGCTTCTGGCAAACAGAGACTAGGGACACCATCCCTGCCCATCCTGGCTAATAGCCATTGATGGACCTATCCTCCATGAATTTATCTAGTTCTTTTTTGAACGCTGTTAAAGTCTTGCCTTCACGACATCCTCTGGCAAGGAGTTCCACAGGTTGGCTGTACTTTGTGTGAAAAAAATACTTCATTTTGTTTGTTTTAAACCTGCTTTCCATTAATTTCATTTGGTGATCCCTAGTTCTTGTGTTATGAGAAGGAGTAAATAACACTTCCTTATTTACTTTCTCCACACCAGTCATGATTTTTATGGACCTCAATCATATCCCCCCTTAATAGTCTCTTTTCCAAGCTGAAAAGTCCCAGTCTTATTAATTTCTCCTCATATGGCAGCCGTTCCATACCCCTAATCATTTTTGTTGCCCTTTTCTGAACCTTTTCCAATTCCAATATATATTTTTTTAAGATGGGGCAACCACATCTGCATGCAGTATTCCAGATGTGGGCGTACCATGGATTTATATAGAGGCAATATGATATTTTCTTTTTTGACAGAAAGTTGGGAATCATAAAGAAAGGGATAGATAATAAGAGCACAGAGAGGTGAAATGACTCGCCTAGGGTCACACAGCAAGTTAGGGCTTGTCTGCATGGGGAAATTGACTGGAATAGCTTTTCTAGAATAGCTCCCCATGTGGATATGCTATTTCAGAAAAATTCCAGAAAAAGTCACTTGTATTCCAGAATGGCATGCTTCCAAAGTGGAGTAATTATTCCAGAATAAAGTGTCCACTTGGGGAGCTCTCCGGCATTAGCTGTTCCAGTCAGTTCTCCTAGGTAGACACACCCTTTGTGACAGAGATGGAAATAGAACCCAGGTCTCTGGGCAGTCAGCCCACTAAATCATGCATCTCTTTAGAGGGCAGACCCGTGCATTCCTAAAGAGTTGGTTTTGCTACCTGTGCAGAGCTTTCCTTGCTTGTGTCACCTGAAGCTTAGCTAGAGGCAAGTCCTGTTTGCCAGCTGCACGTTATTTCTGCTTTCCTCTCTGCAGGCTCCCACAGCACTGGAGCTGCCTCGGGTCTTGTTTCCCTGTTCATATCTCCTTTCATAGCCTTGAAAGGGTGCTGGCTTGTCCCAGGATGGGAGCTCTGCAGAGACCTATGCGGACCAGATGAATATCTTCAAACGTGTCCTCCTCCTGCCTCTTAAAACTGTGTTGGAGGCTGACAGAACATTTCAGACTCACATGGCCTGACCCAAGGAGACAAAGCCACTTAGGAACTGACAGAAATACAGACAATTCTCATCGTATTTATTTACTTAGATAATCCCCGAACCTTGCACACAAACACATGAAATATTGGATTGCAAACTTCCACAGTGTGGGGTGGCTGAGTTCTTGGACCCAAACTTGGTACGAATTGTTCATCGTTCTTCCTGTGATAAAGGACTTTGGCTCTGAAAGTGGCAAGTTCAGGAAAGAGGATCTAAGGGGTCAATGCCTTCTTGCTTCTAGTTCCGGTACAGTGACTGATTACAACATGATGGTGGCGGGGAGAGGCCAGATGGACTCGATGGCTCAGGGACTTGGTATTGAAATAGGACGCACTTCACTTTGAGATGACTAGTTCCAACCTTGCTCAGGGTGGTCGTGGCATAAAAGTTGGCCATTGTGTAGAATGAATTTGTTGGTCTCAATCCAGCTCAATAAATGGATACCTGAATCACAAAGCCCTCTCAGCTGGTACTAATAAGCAGGCCTGACCGAGAGAGGCCAAGGATGAGTGGCCATGAAAGCTGACTGCTCCTGGCACGTAATATCTAGATATGGTCCGCGAACTTCTTGGTTGCCTGAAGGAGGGGTTTAGAACTTGTTTTTCTGGGCACTGGTCCCCTCTATTTTGGCAGGCTGCGGCCCCTAGGTTACATGAGGATAGCAGGGTTGGTAGGTTTAGCTGTGGCTGAGATTTTAAACTTTAATGGGAGCTGAAGGTCCAAATTCCCTAGGTGGCTTTGAACACCTCAGTCTGCACTTGTCGGTGGGCCTGGCAGAGGCTAAGGGCAGCCGCTGGGGTGATGGAATGCAAAGGGGAGGAAGAGGGGCTAGCATGTTGTTTCCTTCTCCTGCAGGTTGCGCTGCCCCGCCCCCTTTTAGGACAAGTTTCTGCACAGGGAGTCCCTGCGGAAACCACCAGGGCAAAGAAACACTCACAAACAAGCCTGCGGTGCTAAGAAAACTTTCCCTCTTCCCTGTTCTGCTGCTGCTAATCTATTCACTGAAGTAAATCAGCTCCCGGGGGAAAGCTAGCCAGCCAGAAGCTTACATGCAGGTGTGCGTGCGGGAAGCTGCAGCTGCCTAAAGGGCATGGGGACACGGAATTAGTGGCCCAACACTGCAGGGAGTGAGTGTCTATCTCTTGGTTTGAAATCACTGCTTCCAGGTGGTATTTGGCTCAGTCTGTGAAACGAAGAATTCACCCACTGCTGGGAGCCAGCAGGCTGGAAAGTGCCTCCTGATTGCTCTTCCGAGAAGGATAACACAAATCTGTTCAGTGCCAGTGAGCGGCCTAGCATGCTGTAGGGTGAGGGTGTGTGGGGCGGTGGGAGAAAACAAGTGAGCAGAAAGGCCAGCAGTAGCATGGAGAGGAGAGGGGACTGTCACTTTATTGCCAAGTTTCAGAGTAGCAGCTGTGTTAGTCTGTATTCACAAAAAGAAAAGGAGGACTTGTGGTACATTCGAGACTAACCAATTTATTTGAGCATAAGCTTTTGTGAGCTACAGCTCACTTCATCGGATGCATGCAGTGGAAAATATAGTGGGGAGATTTTATATACACAGAGAACATGAAACAATGGGTGTTACCATACAGACTGTAACAAGAGTGATCAGGAAAGGTGAGCTATTACCAGCAGGAGAGCGGGGGGGCAGGGGGGACACATTTTGTAGTGATAATCAAGGTGAGCCATTTCCAGCAGTTGACAAGAACAGCAGGGGGGGAAATAAACAAGGGGAAATAGTTTTACTTTGTGTAAAAAGAAAAGGAGTACTTGTGGCACCTTAGAGACTAACCAATTTATCTGAGCATGAGCTTTCGTGAGCTACAGCTCACTTCATCGGATGCATACTGTGGAAACTACAGAAGACATTATATACACAGAGACCATGAAACAATACCTCCTCCCACCCCATTCTCCTGCTGGTAATAGCTTATCCAAAGTGATCACCAAGTTGGGCCATTTCCAGCACAAATCCAGGTTTTCTCACCGTCCGCCCCCGCACACACAAACTCACTCTCCTGCTGGTAATAGCCCATCCAAAGTGACCACTCTCTTTAAAATGTGTATGATAATCAAGGTGGGCCATTTCCAGCACAAATCCAGGTTTTCTCACCCCCCCACCCCCTTCCAAAAACCACACACACAAACTTACTCTCCTGCTGGTAATAGCTCATCCAAAGCAACCACTCTCCCTACAATAAGAAAAAAGAAAAGGAGTACTTGTGGCACCTTAGAGATTAACCAATTTATTTGAGCATGAGCTTTCGTGAGCTACAGCTCACTTCATCAGATGTTCACGAAAGCTCATGCTCAAATAAATTGGTTAGTCTCTAAGGTGCCACAAGTACTCCTTTTCTTTTTGCGAATACAGACTAACACGGCTGTTCCTCTGAAACCTACAATAAGAAAAGGAGTACTTGTGGCACCTTAGAGACTAACCAATTTATTTGAGCATGAGCTTTCGTGAGCTACAGCTCACTTCATCGGAAATGAAGGTGGAAATGGCCCACCTTGATTATCATGCACATTGTAAGGAGAGGTTTCAGAGGAACAGCCGTGTTAGTCTGTATTCGCAAAAAGAAAAGGAGTACTTGTGGCACCTTAGAGACTAACCAATTTATTTGAGCATGAGCTTTCGTGAGCTACAGCTCACTTCATCAGATGTTTACCGTGGAAACTGCAGCAGACTTTATATACACACAGAAATCATGAAACAATACCTCCTCCCACCCCACTGTCCTGCTGGTAATAGCTTATCTAAAGTGATCAACAGGTGGGCCATTTCCAGCACAAATCCTTTTCTTTTTATTGTAAGGAGAGTGGTCAGTTTGGATGAGCTATTGCCAGCAGAAGAGTGAGTTTGTGTGTTGTGGGGGGTGTGTGTGAGAAAACCTGGATTTGTGCTGGAAATGGCCCACCTTGATTATCATGCACATTGTAGGGAGAGTGGTCGCTTTGGATGAGCTATTACCAGCAGGAGAGTGAGTTTGTGTGTGTGGGGCGGGGGGTGGGGGGGCAGAGGGTGAGAAAACCTGGATTTGTGCTGGAAATGGCCCAACTTGGTGATCACTTTGGATAAGCTATTACCAGCAGGAGAGCGGGGTGGGAGGAGGTATTGTTTCATGGTCTCTGTGTATATAATGTCTTCTGTAGTTTCCACAGTATGCATCCGATGAAGTGAGCTGTAGCTCACGAAAGCTCATGCTCAAATAAATTGGTTAGTCTCTAAGGTGCCACAAGTACTCCTTTTCTTTTTGCGAATACAGACTAACACGGCTGTTACTCTGAAACCTGTTACTTTGTGTAATGACACATCCACTCCCAGTCTTTATTCAAGCCTAAGTTAACTGTACCCAGTTTGCAAATTAATTCCAATTCAGCAGTCTCTCGTTGGAGTCTGTTTTTGAAGTTTTTTTGTTGAAGAATTGCCACTTTTAGGTCTAAAGAAAAGGAGGACTTGTGGCACTTTAGAGACTAACAAATTTATTTGAGCATAAACTTTCGTGAGCTACAGCATTGGATGCATTCAGTGGAAAATACAGTGGGGAGATTGATATACATAGAGAACATGAAACAATGGGTGTTACCATACACACTGTAACCGAGAGTGATCAGTGGATAGTGTATTTGGCAAAGGTTTCCGGGAGGCGTCCTTAAGACAGGGATTTCAATGGAAGTTAGGAGCTTAAATGCCCCAGTGAGGAGCCGGCCCTAAATGCTTCTTAAATACCAAGAAGACTGCGAGTTAGCCACAAGAGTCAGTGGCACCTGAGTGATCACTTAAGGTGAGCTATTACCAGCAGGAGAGGGGGGCGGGTGTGGGGGGGAAACTTTTGTAGTGATAATCAAGGTGGGCCATTTCCAGCAGTTGACAAGAACGTCTGAAGAACAGTGGGGGGGTAATCGAGTGACCAAAGAGATTGAAGTGTTCTCCGACTGGTTTTTGAATGTTATAATTCCTGACGTCTGATTTGTGTCCATTTATTCTTTTACGTAGAGACTGTCCGGTTTGGCCAATGTACATGGCAGAGGGGCATTGCTGGCACATGATGGCATATATCACATTGGTAGATGCGCAGGTGAACGAGCCTCTGATAGTGTGGCTGATGTGATTAGGCCCTATTATGGTGTCCCCTGAATAGATATGTGGACACAGTTGGCAACCGGCTTTGTTGCGAGGACAGGTTCCTGGGTTAGTGTTTTTGTTGTGTGGTTGCTGGTGAGTATTTGCTTCAGGCTGGGGGGCTGTCTGTAAGCGAGGACTGGTCTGTCTCCCAAGATCTGTGAGAAAGTGATGGGTCGTCCTTCAGGATAGGTTGTAGATCCTTGATGATGTGCTGGAGAGGTTTTAGTTGGGGGCTGAAGGTGATGGCTAGTGGCATTCTGTTATTTTCTTTGTTGGGCCTGTCCTGTAGTAGGTAACTTCTGGGTACTCTTCTGGCTCTGTCAATCTGTTTCTTCACTTCAGCAGGTGGGTATTGTAGTTGTAAGAGGTAACACCCATTGTTTCATGTTCTCTGTGTATATAAAATCTCCCCACTATATTTTCCACTGTATGTATCCAATGAAGTGAGCTGTAGCTCACGAAAGCTTATGCTCTAATAAATTTGTTAGTCTCTAAGGTGCCACAAGTACTCCTTTTATTGCCAAGGAATCTGAATGGGGAGTGACCCATAGATGTGTGCTGCAATGCATGAGGATATGTCTACACTGCAATTGAGAGGTGTGATTGCAGCACCTCTAGGCATACACAAGCTAGTTTTGCTGCAGATCAAGCCAGCTCTGTCTGTTTGGGACCCTGGGTACATACTCAAACAGCCCATCCCCCATGCCATTGCAGCTTCATTGCAATTGGTACTTGAGCTAGCTTTGATCTTTGATTGTTACACAGCCGGCTAGGGTACGTCTACATGGGCTGCAATCACATCTCCGATTGCAGTGTAGACATCCACAGAGTGTGGCACACTCTGAGATTACCCTGCGTGTGTGTGTTGTCGCATGTGACTGCTTGGGGGGGGGGGGGAGGGCTGGGGATTACCAGATGCGTGTCTGTCTTGTTTTATAGCATAGGAATTTATAACAATATTTTTTTCACTTCTGTAATATGAATAGCACCTTTCATGCAGTGATCTTGGGGGAGCGCTATAGACTTTGATTAATTCAGCCTTGCAGTGCCCCTTTGTGACAGGCAAGTTTGATTATCCCCATTTTATAGCTGGCCAAACCACATGAGAAAGATGAAGTGACTTATCCAAGTTCACGCAGCCATGGAGTGGTTACGTTCAGGAATAGGCCCTGAGAAGTCTTGGTGCCTAGTCCCCTGCTCTGAGCACAAGGCAAGACTGCCTGCAAGTTAATGCCCCTTTGCAGTCTTCAGACAGAGACAGGGCAGCTCAGGTTTAAACACCTGCACCACCCGCAAGTGGCTACAGCACAATTGTCTGCTCATGTGTGGAGCAGCCCAGCCCTGGGATCTCTTTCAATGCCCAGGATCTGGAAAGATTGAAGTGTGGGTTAATAAGTTTCATGCTTCTGTCAGTCCTGCTTTGGCAGCTGGTGAGATCTGACTGCAGGCCATCGCGGGCTGTAAATCAGAGCTGGCGTTTTTAAGGAGAACTGTAATGAAAGATGAAAGATTTGAGAGGAATTGTTTTCCCGAGTCCCTTACCTCCATTGTTCAGAGACATATAATTACCACTGAACACCTTCAGGAAGGGAGACTTCCTAGTAAATGAGATCTCACAGACAGAAACAAGGCAACCCTGATTCTGGCCCCTAATGAGACCCTTAACTCCATACCCTTTTTGAGGCCTCTAGTGGGCCCCATTGGTGAACAGAGAAATTATGGTTTCCATATTTTAAGGTTTAGTGCAAAGCTGGATTCCATAAATACAAAGGAGCTGCCAGCCCTTTGAAGAGACGGGAGCATCTTCCAAGACATGTCTGGTACATCCTTCTTTCAAATGAAGCAGTAAGATTGTGGTAACACCCAAGAGCTGCAGGCATGGACCAGAAAGAACCCTATTGTGCCAGGCACTGAACAAACTCAGAACAAAAAGTCCCTTCCTGGAAGAGCTTACACCAGGTTTGGGCAAACTTTTTGGCTTGAGGGCCACATTTGGGTATAGAAATTGTATGGCGGGCCATGAATGCTCATGAAATTGGGGGTTGGGGTGTGGCGGGGGGTGAGGGCTCCAGCTAGAGGAGCGGGCTCTAGGGTGGGGCTGGGGATGAGGGATTTGGGGTGCAGAAGGGTGCTCCGGGCTGAGACTGAGGGGTTTGGAGGGCAGGAGGGGGATCAGGGTTGGGGCTGGGGCGCAGAGGGGGTTGAGGGCTCTGGGGCAGGGGTGTAGGAGTGTGCTCCAGGCTGGGACTGAGGGGTTTGGAGGGAGGGAGGGGGATCAGCACTGGGGCAGGGGGTTGGAGCGTGGGGGGGGGGCTCAGGGGTGCAGGCTTTGGGCAGCGCTTACCTCAAGCAGCTCTCGGAAGCTGTGGCATGTGCCCCCTCAGGCTTTTGCGCAGCCAGGCAGCTCTGTGCACTGCCCTTTCCACAAGCGCCACTCCCGAAAGCAGCAGCATGCCCCCCTCCAGCTCCTATGCGGTGGTGCAGGGCCAGCCAGGCACTACCCTATCCATAGGCGCTGCCCCTGCAGCTCCCATTGGCCGTGGTTCCTGCCCAATAGGAGCTGCGGGGGCAGCGCTTGGGGCGGGGGCAGCGTGTGAAACCCCCTGGCTGCCCTTACGCGTAGGAGCCAGAGAGGGGACATGCTGCTGCTTCCGGGCTCCCTGGCTGGAGCCCCGGAGCGGGGCAAGCCCCTGACCCTGCTACCCGGCGGAAGCTCAAGGGCCAGATTAAAAGTTCCGACAGGCCGGACACGGCCCATGGGCCGTAGTTTGCCCACCCCAGCTTACACTCTAATGATAAGACACGTGGATACAGACAGATGAACAAACGGAGCACAAGGAAGCAATGAGAAAAACCCCATGCCCTTAGGTTTCTGTGGCAGAGGATGGTTACATACATCTCCCTTTTAAGCCAAACTCCCTCCTGTGCTGCTGTCAGTTCTGGGGTGGCACAAGAAGTATGCCAGGAGCTCTCTTCTACCCAAAGAGGCTATATGCATTTGGGTGATGCAGGATATGTATGAGGCTCCAATCTATCTGGTCAGCATGGTAAGCATATGAGATGCCTCTTCCCCTCCCATTTGAACCTGCCCGCTTGCGCAGAAACCAGCTGCCTGTGTGTCAGAGTTTTGAATAAGGGAGAGGAGAGGATGAGCCGCGATACAAGTGCACTGGAAAAGCAGCCTGGACAAGCATAGGACTGAGTGCACGTGGAAAATGCAATGAGAAGGCCAGGCAGGGAGTTCCTGGCTTTTGGCAGGGTTGAGAGCTAAGGTTTAAAAAGACAGAAAACAGTCAAACTTTGGATCATGCCCTGGTTTAGCTGAAAATGCTGGACTCATTCCAGAGTGCCAGGCTAGGGCTTGCTCTCCCTCCATAGGCGTCAATGGGGGCTGGGTCCAAATGAGCACTTGAGATGAGACCATTATAAAAGACATCCCCAGCCCTCCCTGTAAATTACAGGGAAGGAGATGCATCTCCCTCTTCCTGTGTGTTTGGACAGTGCCTAGTGCATTTATGGCTCCTCTTGGAATACAAATAATTCCTAGGATAAAGAGCCTGTGTTAACCTTGCTGGGGTTTGAACCTGTAATGCTGCAGAGCCTCGCTATGCCAAACCTGCTGCTTAGACCCCTCAGTTACTGGCTACTGCATGCAGCTGCGAGGTTGTCTTCTTCTTTCAGGGCTCCCCTTTTGTCCTACCCGCACCAGACTTTAACTCCAGTGATCCATTTGTTTAATTCATTATTATTTGTATTCTGGCAGTGTCTAGAGACTACAGTGGAGATCGGGGGATCATTGTGTTTGTACAGCACCTAGCACAATGGGGTTCTGGGCTCTGACTAAGGCTACAGAACTATAAATAACACTAGTAATTGGACTAGAGGCTGTACAAACCCATAGTAAATGACAGCCTCTGCCCTGAAGAGTTTACAGTAGGCAAGACTGGCGAAGAGTGGGAAGGAAAACAGAAGCACAGAAAAGGGGAGTGACTTGCCCAAAGCCACCCAGTGGCAGAGCTGGAACTAGACCCCCAGGTCTCCTGACTCTTAGTTCAGTGCCCGATCCAGTCTAATAAAAAGTCTGCAGCCCTCTCAAAGATTTTGCCTATCCGACGAGTCCATTGTCAATTTAGAAAACAAAAAATTACAGCACCAAAGATTAGGAGGGTTTATTTTTGTATGAGAATTTCTAAGATGGAAAATATGTTTCAAAGTAGAAAAGTGAAAAGCCATTTGGACCATCTGTGTCCCATTACTGAGCTGGGGCTGTCATCCATCCTCATTAGGCAGGGCCTGAGAGCGTGGGTGGGGGAAGAGACCTGGGCAGCTGCCCTGGGCACCAGGCTAAAAAGCACCATATGGAAAAGCCTAATGTATGTTAACAGGCATCAGAGACCTAAATTGAAAGAATAATGGCCCATCCTCGGGTGGCAGCCGTGATGAGACAAACCCTCAGCACCGATTTATCAGTTGCAATTTCAGGTCATTACAATGCTGTTAAGCAGAGGGTAACAGACAAGTGTGAAAGATTAATCTGACTTCAGCAAGAGTGATTTTTCCAGCCCCTCTATCACTCTGGCTCCCTCTCATCCTCGCTAATGTAGAGCCAGTGAAATAGCCTCCTCTTTTCCCCGCCCTCCAGAAAAAAAAAAGATTCTTCTTGATGGCCCTTGCCTTGGAGATCCCATCAAAACAGTAAGATCTTGTCATTTACTAGCTTCTGGGCGTCTGTCTTGTCCGTGCTACTCCAAATGACCTTGTGCAATATAAGGACCTGAATAGTGTAAGTATTCCCCTTCCTGCCAATCCCGTGGTGGTGCACCTACACCATGAGTTATCTGCGCACAGCCTGGAGCTAGAACCAGCTCTTTGGGGGAGGTTTGAATTGTTCCATCTCCACAGCCTTCCTCAAGGAAGGGAAGAAACAGAATTCTGATGCCCTCTGTTTTGCTTTTTGCATAGCCAATTGATTTTGACTGCACTTGCAGTTCCGTTAAAAATGTTTGAAACAGTATACTACAGGGGAGAGAGAGAGTTAATACATCGCCAGTCCCCCGGGGGGGGGGGGGGGGGCGGGTTCTCGCAGTGTGTTCAGGTCGCCTGACGCAGAAGGCACACTCCCCCCAAACTACCTGTATTTATAATGACGTTGTGCACAAGCTAAGACCTGCTATACGTCATCTAAGATTCCACTCACCAATTTCAACTTGTTTTTCTGGTACCACGGTGTACCCCCTCTTACCTTTTGCTTTGGACACAGCATTCCAGGTACTAACAGGTGTGAAGGCACCTCCTGAGCTTGTACCCAGGGCACAATATTAACACAACTTGTCTTTGACAGGTTTCCTATTTTCTAATGCCAAAACTGACTTCAGCTTTGCAGCGTGTTGTGGGATCCTTGATGTGGGTGAACTGAACTGGGGAAAAATCATAATACATTCAGTTAACATAACTCCCCAATACCTATATAGATAGCGAGATATGCACATAATCCCTATTAGTGTATACCACACCTAACATATGAGTATTGGCTAACATAGTATTGGCACCACGCTTTGCATTTTGACCTACCAGATGTTCCAATGTCCTGCCTGTAGCCAGGAGTCCCCCAAGACTTGGATGAATCAGTTTGGCAGGAAGCCCTTCCAGTGCCCTGGCATCCAGGACCAGAGCTTGGGAGCAGTTTGGTACTATGCATTCTGTTTTGCATTGCTGGAGACAGAGCCCCGATCTGAACTCTGGGTTGGGAGCCAAGTTCACTTCTCCAATCTCTCTCTCTAATAGGCCAAATTGTTCTCTCTTCCAGAAAGGTCTGGCTTTGTTGCAGCAGACTAGGCTGATGTGACTGTCTGACACTGCCAGCACCAGTCCTTGGAAGAGAGTTTCACCAGGAGCACTTTGGGACAGAGTCTAACAGACTCCAGGCCTAATTCAGAATTAAATGGCTTGAGCGCCTGTATTACATCCACCAGACCTCTCTGCGTGTGCCGAGGGACATAAAGACTCCAGGATAAGTCAACAATCTGTAGTAGCGTTTTGTCAATAAGGGTCCTAGCAGTTTCAGACGTAGCCTTGACAAATTGTCAGCCAGATTTCAAATGAGGCCACGCCAACTGCACTAGCAGAATGTGTGTGTGAATGCACCAACTGCATATGCCAATCCCACATGCAGATCTGCTTTTGTCCATGTAAATCTAATGAGCACATAAGCAGAAGGGTACCCACATGTGAAAATGTGGTCTTATTTGGCAGGATTACTTCTCCCACCCCTGAGATGCAGCCATCTCTCAGAAGGAACGCATCAGCTATGTAATGTTACTGTGTGTGGTTAAACAATTTAGGGCAAGTAGTGAAGAATACCTGAATACAGAAGAAAAGGAGGACTTGTGGCACCTTAGAGATTAACAAATTTATTTGAGCATAAGCTTTCGTGAGCTACAGCATCCGATGAAGTGAGCTGTAGCTCACGAAAGCTTATGCTCAAATAAATTTGTTAGTCTCTAAGGTGCCACAAGTCCTCCTTTTCTTTTTGCAGATACAGACTAACAGGGCTGCTACTCTGAAACCTGAATACAGAAGTTCACTCCTCATTCAAGATGCTTCTGATTAAGTCACATTCTACTGAGCCCCATTATGGGGCTGTTGTTTTTTATTTGCTGCATCTCTCTACTGCTAAGGCAGTATGTTTGGATTTGCCAAGAAACGTAATATATCCCACACTGGGTATGGGTTGGAGATGTACTTTCTCTCCATTATTCTTTCCACGGCTGGCTGGCTGGCTGCCTGGTAGATAAATTCTTTCTGGAATGCTGCAGATTTTGGTTCACGCTGCCAGTGGTTATGGTGCCGTCTTCAATCCACTTTCTCTGCAGCCGGAACTGAACTACACATATTCAGTAAGGGTTTCAGCCATAGGAAGGTCTGTCCATTCCAGTGTCTCTGTCCCCACCCTTTGGACTTTTCTGTAGCTCCCATTATTACAGTATCTGAGTAAAAAGAAAAGGAGGACTTGTGGCACCTTAGAGACTAACCAATTTATTTGAGCATATCTGAGTAATAGTTTTTTGGAAGCACTTTAGGCTGGATCTGCTGGTTATTCTGGATCAATGGGCTAACAACTCCTCTTTTCCACAACACAGAGACAATCATGGCCGGTTCTGGAAGAAGAGGAGTGTTGAGGAGGGCCTTTTGGTGTTGGGCCAAGGTGTGGGAGCAATGCATTTGGCTGCATAAGGTTATAAGGAAGTCCAGTGAAGGCTGGAGGTCACTAGGTTACTGGGACATGGTAGCTCTTCAGCAAGAGTTGCAGCTCACTGAATAGTGGAGAGGATCCAGTTAATTCTGCATTTTCTCTGATCTGTAGCTAGCCAGCGATTCATTTGGAAGGGGAAGAAGGTACTTTGCAGAGTGTTTACTTTTCCATGGAGGGAGAGAAGTGATGAAGTTTATAAGATCTGGAAGAAAGGGTGGAATTGGAAGGAGATGGAGATCTGCAGCCATATTCTCAGGCTGACCCACAATCTCGGCAGGTTCCAGGTCCCTTTGCTGCGTTTTCGAATTGGAAGATGCGACAGAGATCAGTAATGCAGGCGTTTCCACCCAAGGACAATTCGAACCGGTAAGCTAGAGGGTGCTGTAGCTTCACTCTGCAGAGCTTCGGATGGGAAGGGGAGGGGGCTGAAGATGGGTAGGCTCATATGGATGGTAATAGAGCCTTATCTAAGGAGGCCTGGAGCAGGGGCAGAGAAATGAAACCTTGGATGGGAGAGGGATTTGAGCCCTGTTGCAAAGCTGTTCATCTGTTATCCCCCAGACACCAGCCTCCATGGGGAGAGATGCTTCTGCACAGGAGATGGGGGTCTTTCACTGGAGGCTTAACCATGCTGCAGGGGGCCACCTCCTAGCAGGTAAGCCACCATCCAGCCCACCCAGTCACCATGGAAAGTGTACAAACCCGAACCACTATTGCAGCGGGAGTTGCTCCCGGTTCCTGGGGGCTGTTCCAGGAGTGGCAGATGCTAAGAATGACTTGGCTTGTTCAGGTTGCTTGTTAAACAAGACTGCAGTGACCTTGTAACAGCACCAGAGTGCTGATCCAAATGAGGCTGGCATGGTGAGGAATCACTGTTGCATCCCCTTTTCTGGGGTCTTTGTTTGCTAGTCTCCAGTTCTTCTGCTGTGGAGCTGTGTCCTGCCCTGGTCACTCCCCCGTATCGTTAACCACGTGTTCCCTTCACTGTTCTAGGATTTTGTCCTGGGAGTATGAATAACATGAACTTTTCCTTAGTTCCTATCCATTGCTTTGAGCCATAATTATCTAGGAAACAGGCTGTTTGTGCCTGTAACGTGCATATCTCCTCTGATCTGAGAGAGGAAGGCAGAGGACAGCATTACAACACAGGCCTGGCTCCAACTTTATCTGAATTTGAACCAAACTCTCTCTGCAGAGAGAAACAGCTGTTCCACAGCAGCGGCAGACTCCGAGCCAACGTGGCAGACACAGCGTAGCTGCCTATGGCCTGGGGCCCTGTCAGTGATTTCCTTCTTTGAGAGACAGGAGATGGGAAGACAGACGGACAGGCAAGAGGAAAGAGAGATTCTGTTCTCTATGGGTTCTTACTGCGATGCGAGCGGGACATCTGAGTGTCTTCCAGCAGTGCTTTCAGCAACGTGACTGCCATCTGTCATGTTTGTTCTCTCCTCTGCGGGAGGGAGAAGTGTGTGCAGTGGGGTGTTCTGCTCTAGTGTGTGCATGTGTGTAGGTTTATGTTAGAGAAGGCAGGTCAAAGAAATGTGCCTGGCACCTGGAGTGAAGGTGATGGTCCTTGGTTCTTGGGGGTAGTTCATTCCATGGTCTCGGACCAGCCCCCAAGGAATGTTCTGTCTCCTCCACAGAAGAGCTTTACACTTATTACAGAGAGCTCCACTGCGGTGGAGTGGTTGACCATGGTCTTCATCCCTGGGCCCAGGCCACAGAGTGCCTTGAAGATCAAGCTGAGACCTTGAACTTGGCTTACTTTTCTATCTATGGAAGCCAGTGTAGGGAGCAGACAATAGGTGTGACATGCTCTCGTGGCAGGAAGTGTTGCTGCAGAGACACACTGCAGCATCCTGCATTAGTTGGAAGGAGAGACCATTGCCACGGAAAATAGTGACTGGACGGTGAGGGGGAGGGCAAATGCTAATTGAAGGGAGAAACCGTCTTGAAGCATGACATCAATTTACCCTGTTTGCTCACCTCCCCTTGGTGCAAGGAGAGGCTTGGGGCTTGTGGAAATGGGTGGAGAGGTTTATATTTGGGGAAAGCGGGTGCCCCCCAAATCAGCAGGGGGCAGAGCTTAGGGAACAAACAGACCTCAGCAAGTCAAACCTACAGCCCGTGTCTCCCATGCATCCCCCACTCGCTTCCCTCCAGTACAGCCTTGGTCTCTGCTCTCCAGCACCACCTTCCTCCCACGCCCTGCTTCCTGGCCTTCCCGGGATACTCCAGATGGGGCCTGTGGCTGGTAGACGTCCCAGCTGGCAAGCCATGTTAGCTGGGCCCCCACTGAACAGCTCTGCTCGCACTGACTTATTGATGGGCATGGCTCAGCTGCCTCTATCCAAGCTGCTGGAGACCTTTTCTTGACAGGCCACGCTGCAGTGGGAGGTAGGGGGAGCAGGAAAACAAGCACTGGAGGGATCTGGGGAAGATGATGGACTGCTGCAGTCCCCACATGGGGTCTCCCAGGCATTCTCACATCACACCATGTCTCTGCTGCTGTGCAAATGGATTTGAAGGCAGAGCCCCTTCCCTGAACCTTGGCTTTCACACACACTTTCCTCTTGAAAGTGACTTCTTCCGTCTGGGCTACCTCAGTCCCTCAAGCGTGGATGGGGCTGGGAGTGGGGAGACAGCTGTGCAGAATTCACAATGGGCTCCTGTCACGTAGAATAACCCAAACCTTCCTAAAGTGGGTCAGTAATTAGGCAACTGGCAAATAGCTGCTTCTCACAGGGACAGGGGGTGGGTGCGCCCAGCCTTCAGGCTTGCTTGGGGCTGGGTGGAGAAGGAGGATGGGTGTTAGGAGTCATTTTGTAGGGCCTGCGGTTACTCAGCATGATGCTGTTAAACTAGGGCTGCAAATGGCTGGCTGATGCCACAAGACATGCTGAAATGAGAAGGGCTCTTTGCAAGGAAACAGGCAAAACAGTGGGTCAGGATTTCATCCCAGGCACTTAGTTCTAAAAGGTTTTCCCCAGCTCTGGCTAGCAGCCTGACTTCTCCAAAGGCCATGGAGGTGGGAGCCTAGTATTTGCACCAAGAATTCAACACCTTCCCTGGTCTCTTGCCAGGTCAGCTTCCATGTTCTGATGCACAGCCATTCTGAGGGCCCTGTGACTGGTTAGAATCCAAGCATCAGACAGGAGGACCTGGGGCTGACAGGGATGGAAGAGCTTGGTCAGACTCTCAATACACTGGAGACATTTCAGAACCATCTTAGAGCTGATACTTTCATTCTGGGACTGACCCCTGCAGCTTGGAACCCAATGCCGCTAAAACGCGCAAGAGCAGGGACTGTTGTTGTGTTTTGTGTTTGTGCAGTGCCTCGCACAATGGGGTTTCGGTCTGTGACTGAGGCTCTAAGGCGCTCTGGTCATGCGAAGGAAAAGAGCAGCCTGCTGTTGCAGGGAGACAGTTTGGAGTTGGATGACGATAGAAGAATTCATGTCCAATCACAGAGAGGGCACACTGCAGGATAGGAGAAATATTGGCCGTGGGACATGGAAGTTAACCAAAACAGATTTGCACTCTGGGATCCGATTGCTTAATTCAGATATGTACAAACAATTGCCTGATCACTGTATGTGTATGTAGATGCACACACTCACTCTCACTGCATGGACAGTAGCCTGACGACTGTAGGTACACGCACACACTCAGCACCCATGTCAGTACCTGGACACAAACATAGCTGAAATCACAAGTGGTGACATTGCCGAGCAAACAGCCAGCATTCAGCTTGACACTTATTGATTTCCCAAAGTTTTCTGTCTGTGGCCTGTGTAAAGTCCATGACCTGTGAGGGCTCAGTGGGGGCTGTTTACCAATCAGAGAGCCCAGAAAGCATCTAGACCTCTCTAGCTCCTGTGTGGTCTTGCCATTAACCTCATTTACTGCTGCTGTTGCACGGACTGCCTCTTCCCCTCTGTGAAATGGTGTTTTCTGGTTGTGGTTTGGTAGGGGTCCCTCCCTGGCTTTGGTTTTATTTGGTGGAAAATGCCCACGTAGGCTGCAGGTGACTGGCAGCTTTGATGGCTGGAGGAGCAGACCCCTGGGAGAAGGAGCACGGGGTGTGGTAAAAGGGTAGCAGGATGTCCTGGCACAACTCCTCTTCACACACCACACAGGAGCCTGTGGTTCTCATTGCAAGTCAGCTTCCCTTGTCTCCTTCCCTTCTGGGTGATGGGTGCGGGAGAGAGACGGCACCTATGCAATCTATATGGAGCTCGCTTGCTCCTCTTTGATGCTTGTCTGCTGTGGCCTGTATGCAGGGGAGCTGGGGTAGGGATGTTTCTAGAAAATCTTTGACTTAAAAAAAAAATCTAACAAAATATAAGGAGGGCCCCAATTCTGATCTCCAGTACAGCCTGAATAGCTCCAGAATCTGGCCCTGTGTTGGGAGTTAATGGCCCAAATCCTTGTCCCGGGGACTTCAGTATGAGTCTTTCAGAGTAGCAGCCGTGTTAGTCTGTATCCGCAAAAAGAAAAGGAGGACTTGTGGCACCTTAGAGACAAATAAATTTGTTAGTCTCTAAGGTGCCACAAGTCCTCCTTTTCTTTTTTTAGTATGAGTCTTGCCATTGACTTCAAGGGGAATGAGGATCTGACCTATGAGCCAGATCCTCAGCTGGCGAGACACTGACAGAGCCATGCTGACTTGCACCATAGCAGACAGACATCACCCGTTTGGTTCAGTGGAGACCGTGTTATACATGGACTGGGATTTCCCCCCAGCATCAGCAGGCTGTTGTGTAGCTGAATGCGTAGTGCTTGTAAAGTGTGTGGGAATCTGTGCCTTGGCTGGTGCTACGGGTGAGCAGGAACTGGCCCTGCCTGTGCCATCTGTGGTCTGAAAAGAGAGGATCCCAAGCTGCTGGTCACTGCAGGGTCCCATTTGGAGCTCTCTCCTCTACGCTATTTCCCAGGACGCTGGTGATAAATGCTGGACAAAGAGAAACTCCCTCTACTCTCCTGCTATGCCCCTTCCCCACCACACCACTTCCCTCAGCCTGGCTTTCTGCATCTGTGTGCTGGTGGGGGGGAGCTTCTCCCATGCAGCTACTGCCTCCCTGCATCGCTCTTCATGGCCAACTCTCCATCTTTCCTCTTACTCCCCCTCTCCCTTTGCTGCTTGGTATGGCACGCTGCATGGGGCAGCTGGATTCTTAACCCAGCTCCAGCATGGAGGTAAAATGGCAAAGGCTGGATGTGCACATAAGGCACAGAACAACAGATTTGGGCTGGATTAGAACCAGCAGCTGGGAGCTTAAAGGCTCTGTGCCCCATTAACAAATCCCCAGCCATAGGTGTGTGTACCCCCAGTAGTCAAATAGCCCTCATCACCGTAGTACCTCAGCACCTCCTGTCTGGTTGCAGCGTTCTGTACGGCTAGTGCCCTAAAGTGTTCTGTGATCGTCCTCCGTCAGAGATGCTGGTAAAATGGATCAGCAAAGAGACCTGGGTTCCCATGCGGTTCCTTCTTGGCTCTGTGGGATCAGGCTGTGAAAGAGACCAGGGTTCGAGTAATGTACTTATTGGGTAATAGTAACCGAAGAGCTGGCAATAGGGGGATGATGTTCCCAAACACCCTGACCACGCCCTAGCACACACAATCTTGAACTACCCTATACCTGCCCCCATGCATCCTCTCCCCTTCCCCGGCTTCTCAGCACAAATGCCAGGCCCATTGCTCATCCCTCCAGAGAGGTGGGGGCTGAAATATTTGGAATCCAGGTGCACTTTCAGCTCCTCTTTGTACTTTGAGCCAGGGTTGACTCAGGTCCTGTACATTGAGCTCGGGCCCGCTCTGCTGTAACCACTGTTCCCAGAACTCAGCCAGTTGAGGGGGGAAAGGGAGATAAACATCAGAGTTCAAGAGCCAGACAAACATAGCAAAGCAAACTCGCCCTCAGAGGCAAGCGCACCAGGAGAAGCTGCTGCGGGCTCCGACAGTGGAAGGATGAGGTGAGTCCGGTCAAGGAGGCTCTTCTCAGGTAGCCTGGGTTCTCTAGCTCTTTGTCCTGTTTTTATGTAAGGAGATGCAGCCCATCTCCTCTCCTGGGTCTTATGTCAGCAGCACTCATTTGACTCCCAGGGCATTTACAGAGGAGAGGAGCATCAGGTGCAGAGATCTTGACTCATGTCCTAGTGCCCTCGGTGTGTAGCGAACGTGATCTCTGAGCTAACGTTCACCCCCCTGGTTACTGTCTGTGTTCCATTTGGGGCAGGCTGTACCTCCTCTTGGCAGCCCTTTGCCATGGAGTGGGTAGCAACATCCAGCTGCAGAAAATGTATGGGAGGATCACATCCCCAGATTTCCCAAACGTCTACCCCAACAACAAGCAGAGAAGCTGGAATATCAGCGTCCCCAAGGGATACGCCATCCGGATCTACTTCACCCACTTTAACATGGAGCTGTCCTACCTGTGTGAATACGATTATGTGAAGGTACGCTGAGCCTCGGTACAAAGAGGGTGTCCATGGTCATGCATGAGGCGTATGTATTAATATAGAACTTTGCGTCTGTGCACGTTGATGGCTGGCTGTATATGAAACCTATGAGAGGTGTATGTTTGTACTTACAATATGGCATGGCATGTGCACTTCTGTAGAGACACATGTATTACTCTGGGTAATTTGCTTTATACTGTCTGTGTCTCCTGGAGCTGCATATCCCCTTCCGCACTCAGAATGAAATGTGTATACCGATATATGGCACAACCAGCTCCAGCTGGGGTCGCAGGTTTCAAGGAACCAGTTTCTCTTATGGTCAGATTTCCTTGTAATGTTTGGGTCAGCTGATTTGCAAGTGATGCATTCACATCGGCCCACAGGATCAGGAAGCATCGTTGGAAGAAAACTAGAGCTGGTGGAAATGCTGAAGTTCTGTTCCCTGGACAGATCGGACTTGTTGAAATTTTCTTTCATCCCACATGGAAACAAGAGGTCAGAATTTCTCACAAAATAATAGTGCTCCAATTCCATTTTGGAAATACTGAAACAAGCTTCTCCTATTATATTATAAATTATAATCTCAGACTTTTATCTATCATCATACAATATCCTAGAAGCAAAACACTTCAATCTTATTAAAATGAAGCCATTCAGTAATTTTTCACCAAAAACTGTGACAAAGTGATACAGTCCCAGGAAACGTTTCAATTTTCTTGAATCAACATTTTCTGTCCTGTCTGAAGTTTTTTGACCGGCTCTACAAAATACTTGTATCTCATGAGAGCTGTGCTGATGGGACCTGGGTCAAAAGTGAGACACAGCCCAAGCAGCAGCATCAGGATGTTCATATATAGTGGTGAAGAGCTTGCGAAAAGGAAGTGGCCAATGGACTATTTGGGGGAAGTGTGAAAAAGCCTGAAAGGAGACGCTGCTGATATCCGGATCAGGGCCTGTTGTGCTAGGCGCTGTACATACATCTAATAAAAAGATAGGCCTTGCCCCAGAGAATTTACAAGCTTAGCGTATGATGAGTGGCCAGAGGAATGGGGGAAGAGGGCAGCACAAGGCAGCAAACTCAGCACACCAGCTGTCCAGCCATGTGTTCATACTGATATCGGTAGGGGCATACTCGAAGGTCAGTTTGTGGTTGGGGGAGCCGTATCCACAGGAGACATGCAGGAGGCAGGTGGTGTGCTCACACTGGCAATCATTGTTTTAACCTCAGTAGAACCAGATCAAGCATTTTAAGTAAAATCTTAATCCCTGAGTTACTCGGACGAGATGTTCATGTTCCTCTAAGGCCATAGTGCTTTTCACCACGTCTTCCTCTGAGGCTGTACCCTGTCGGTCAGACTGCTTAGCCTCTTACCCGCTGCTAGAACTTGTGTGCATGAGCTCTCATCCCCCTCCATCCCCAGGGGCAGCACAAATCCTGTTTATCAAAAATGGCCTAGTAATGACATCCAAAACTTTCGGGGACATGGGGCTAGGGGACTGGGATACTTGGGGAATCCAGTGGATGTTTCCCACCAAGGAACATTGCATCAGAGAGAATGTGGAAATGGAGAGACCCAGCTTAGCGGGCTTTACTGTAAATTCAAAGCTGTGTGTGTTTTAACCTGCGTTTAACATTAATACCTCCTTTCGCCTGTGACTGGCCATAGCCCAGTGGATTGCTCCCTCATAGGATCAAAGGGGAAAGCAAACAGGAACAAAACCCACAGCAAACAAAACCCCGGGCTGGTGGCCCAAGCTGGCCTTGGGGCTTTGTGTGTGTTGGAGGGAAGGGAGGGTTCAGGAAATGAGCTTTACAGCCAAGGATTTAGGGAAGGGGAGGAGAATGGGGGGCAAGTCAAGGCATGGGGAAATTGCTGTCCACTGTGTAAAATGACAGCCGCAATTGTATAACCGAATCCAGAAGGATGGTCTTCATCACAAATGTACCCCTGAGAATGCTGTAATCTCTAAACCCCCTGATTGTCCCACTGGGGGACAAACTTCCTGGTGGTGGAAAGTCTGCCAGGAGCAGGGGACCTTCAGACTCAGCTCTGCCAGCAGAGTGGAGAGCACGTGGCTAGGGCACATGACAGATGCGCTGATTCATTCAGGGTTCTGTGGAATCCTGGCTACAAGTTAAAGCTGCTCTTGCTAGTGCCTGTCTTGGTTCTTCCTTCCTTTTCTTGCCTCTCCAGCTATCTCCAGTCCCTCTATTCCTGCTTGGTCATGCTCCAGAGGGGTGCCCAGAGGCTGCAGAGGGGGAGATGCCACAGCTGAAAGGTGGCGGGCGGGGGTGGGGGAGAATCAAGGAAAGCTGGAAGCAGGCAGGGTGGTGATAGTTATATGGAGCTGGCAATGGGGCATACCATGGTTAGGGAGGGAACTGGGTGTGGCCCTGCACAAGGACCTACTCCTGGTCCCCCTGATTTCAGGGTTGCAGGATTGGGCTCCATATACTGGGTGGGGGGCAGGCGTGGAAATAGAGGCTGCAGCTGAGTGTAGACGTGACTAACTCCTCCATCCCCTGCACAGATCAGCTCCGGTGGGAAGCCGGTGGCCACACTGTGTGGACATGAGAGCACAGACACTGAGGAGGCTCCAGGCAACAGGACGTACCACTCCATCGACAACACCCTCACTGTGACTTTCCGATCCGACTACTCCAACGAGAACCAGTTCACCGGCTTCGAGGCCTTCTACTCAGCTGAAGGTGAGAGATGGGCCCCTCACTGAGGAGGAAGGGGTAGAGAAACCAACCCAGCTACGCTAGGGCCAGCTCCCCTCCTGGCCTCACGCAGACTCTGGCTGCTAGCACCAGGGGCTGGCCGAAGGAGACAGATGTGCTTCTCAGGTGGATGGAGACTCTGCCTGCTGCTACTAGTGAATGGATTAGGATCAGCTGTATTCATTACGGGTAATGACTTGAGTAGGTGACTACAACTCAGAACATCTGTCCCCAACTCTGCCACTGTCTCATTGTGTGACCTTGGGCAAGTCACTTCCTGTCTCTGAACCTGCTCTTCCCCCATGGACAAAATGGGGCGACTCCCATTTACCATCCAGGGCTTCTGCGATGGTTAATTAACGTCTGTAAAGGATTGGACAGTGCTGGAGGAGAGCAAAGCGTTAGGAGGTAGATTCCTCCTAGGACAATGGAGTACGACAGGAATCTGTGTGAGAACAGAATACAAAGCCAGCGTTAGTAATCGCTGTGCAAGACGGCACTGTCACAGCGGGCCAGGCAGAGCTGGTGTCTGGGGAAGGGGGAATCCCCTGTATGCTCCTTCACCAGCTGTCAGATTGTGCTGGGTGTTTGGCTTTGAGTTTCATATGGTGCCTAGAGCAGGGGATCTTCCAACTGTACAAGCTAAGGGGAGGCAGTGGGGGGAGAAGTGTGTTTGAAAAGCTCCAGAGTGATTCAGAAGCACCAGGCCCGTTCGCTTCCTGGGGGAACTGTACCCCTGCCTAGCTTAGGTTCCTCTGAAAGCCCCACCTTTATGTTTTACAAAGAATACTAAGGAAAACCAGCCTGGCACAGACACATGTTAAAGGGTACAGAGTCAATTTACTAAAACATGTCCCTGCTCTGTTCCCACCTCCCCGCCAGTTCCCATTACATTCCTGCACAGAGCTCCGAGAGCCCACCACCCAGTGCAGTCAAGTTAATGGGGCTGTGTTTCAACCCGCTAGATGTTGATGAGTGTGAGCAGCTGATTGACGACGAACCACTTTGTGACCATCACTGTCATAATTACTTGGGCGGCTTCTACTGCAGCTGCAGGGTTGGCTACGTCCTCCATGAAAACAAGAGGACCTGCGTAGGTGAGTCTGCCCCTCTACCCATGCGCAGGGTCAGATGCCCCCACCCCGTTAGAACAGGAGTTCCTCTCCCCCTCTAGGCGACCAGGTCAGTAAGCAATCCATGCTGCAGCCAAGTTCAGAGCTGGCCTATGGCCCCTGCAGGCCAGCTGAAGTCACCCTGATGGGGCAGGGCATGAGTCAGTGCATGCACTCCTCAGCTGATGGCAGAGTGTCTAGCTCCTGCAGGTCAGGCATCCCACCCCTGGCATTCACCAGCCCTGGTGTCAGCAGTCTCAGAAGAGAGGCCACTGCTTGGGTAGGCATGGAGGTTAGAACATTCCAGTCGCTGCCAGAAATCATCCCTCCAGGCCAGGTTTTCAGCATGTTGGCTAGAGGAAGGAAGCCTGCCCCGTGGCTGCTCATATCGGAGACCTTCAGTCTGCAGGGCTCCCAGCCCAGCCCCTCCGGCCAGCACTCCTGCCTTCCGAGTGCTGCGATGGATAATACTTTTGAGTCTTCTGGCGCTTCAGGATCTGAGCTCGGGGCTGCTTCGAGGAGGAACAATCTGCTGCCGAGTGACAGTGGATACCCAGTTCAGACAGAGAACAGCCCTGCTATTACCTGACGGCTAGGAGAGTCCTCATGCTATTGACACCGGCCATAATAACCCACCCTGAAATAGGTGAGGGGGCCAGCCAGAGCTCTCCCTCCCCTAGCAGGCACACAGCCGGGCTGCTGGCTGTCTCTGCTGCTCTGCACATGCTGCTGAAGGAAGGTTTATGATCTGACAATAAGGAGTGAATGTCTGTCTGAATCAGTGCAACGATCAACACCTCGGGCTTGGTTCTGCCTGCTGCAAAACGTGTAGATTCCTGGCGCCAGATTCCTCCCTGCCACATGCAGCTTCGCTGACCAGGAGCTGGCTCCTGTGCCTGGGGAGAACCAGGGCCATTTTGTACTTGGCCGAGGCTGGTGTGGAATGACATGGCAAGCCCAGCTTTTCCACCACTTTGCTATGGATTTAGATCTAAACTCTGAAGTTCGAGCCTGTCTCTGGATCTAGCATTTCAGTGCAGCCCATTGCAAACACACACAAACTGGGGGGATGTTTGGGTCTGATTTGGGAGCCAGACTCCAAGACTCGGGCATATCTCTAGTGCCTTGGGAACTTCTGCCAGCTGCCCCAGTCCCTTTTCCTCTTCCCATCACTGGGACTTGTAACAACAGGGGGGCTGGGTTTGTTGTTGTTTTAAAGCAAATCTCCCATCTTGATTTAAGATGGCAAGCGCTGAGCTCATTCCATCCTTCAGACTCCAAAGATCTGTTTGGAAAGATGCTGACTTCTGAAGCTGCCCCTTTGAGTTTTTGGCCCCGCTCTGGGAAGGCTGCGACTGGCTGCCCTCTTACTTATTTACTCTCTTTCTCCTTTATTTTCCAGTGTGAGATAATTAAGCTTCTCCTTGCATAGGCAGAGATCAAGACAGATGTGCTGGGAAGAGTTGGCTCATCCTTCTTCCTGACCTGCCCATAGCTGCATGTCACAGGGCCACCAGCTCCGCTTGTTTGTTTGATTAGTGACTTGCGCATGTCTCAGTTTCCTTCCTTCCAGACCTGCCTCCTGCAGACAATAAAATGGCCTTTCCTGTTCCTAAAGTCAACTGCAGCCTCCTCCTCATTTCTTTGCATTGCCATGTACTGCTGAGGAAGGGAGAAGGCAGATAAGGCAGAGGCTGATAAGAGAGAGCCCTGCTGTTGGCAGTAAAGCTACCTAGAGATAGGACTGCCTCTGGTCTTAAGCCCATTGCTTTTCTTGCTTGACTGATCAAAGTGCTTAAACTAGAACAGGACCTGAATCCCTCCAACCCTTTGAACACTCGGTAAGTTCGATCTATTCAGACTCCAAGAGAGAACCTCGTATCTGTGTTCAGACAAGCCAGAAGCCCCAGTTCTGAGCATGCTGACACTGTGGAAAAATCGGGATCTGGACCCAAACTTTATGACTTTAGCCACATCTCCCACTGGAAACCCAACCCTGTTCTAATGGTGCGATCTGGTGAACCCTCTGCAAAGTCTCTGGGCTCCAGGTGCTTTGCTAAAGAAAATAATGAAGATAGGCCCTGGCCCAGCGAATTTACGAGCTTAGCGTATGATGAGTGGCCAAAGGAATGGGGGAAGAGGGCAGCACAAGGCAATTAGTGTAAGCAAAGCAGCCAGCTTTTGGGGGAGCGGTGTCTTTCGGCTGAGTGTGGAAAGGAAGTCCCATCTCTTGCCTGATAGATCCAGAGCGCCCATTGTAGCCACAAGGCAGCTCAGCTGAGCTCATATGCTGCCATGTGTCCTCTGTCTGCCACTGACAAAGATAGTATCCTGGAAACAGAGGTGGATTTAAATAAGTGGCTCCATCCAGTGCCTGGTTCCTTCTTTATAAGTGGCACTGTAGCTGGCCAGGTTAACTCCTGTGGTGCAGTCTCCACTAATGTCCCCATAGCATTGATCCATGCCTCCCTCTTCTATTTCAAAGTAACACAGGAGCTGGCTAGGTAACCTCAATGGGGAGTTCACTAGCCATGTTCCAGGACCTGTTTTCTGGCTGCAAGTGGGATATTCACTAGTGGAACTGAGAAGCTCCAGGAAAATCCCCCTGAAGATAAAGCCAGGCTTTATATTAAAAAAACTAAGCAAGTTCATGAGGCCGTGGAGCCTCTTCATTGCTGAAGTTAAAAAAAGGGCAGGGGGCACTTAAAACAAGCCTCAGAAGCTCAGTCTCTCTACTCCAATCTCTGCTTTTCTATGCTCAGTTCATGCATACCCCAAATCCCTGTTCCAAGGGAAGACTGGGAGGAAGGATGGTCTAATAGGTAGAGCATCAGATGCAGGCTTGGAAGACCTGGGCTCAGTCCTGGCTTAATGACAGACTTCATGTATGACATTGGGCAAGTCATTTAATCTACGCTGTGCCTCAGTCTCCCATCTGTAAAATGGGGACAACACCACTTCCCTACCTCACAAGGATGTTGTGAGGGTAACTCCCCCCCCACACACACACACCATGAGTGTGAAGCGCTTAGATACTCTGGTGATGAAGGCTGTAGTCAAACCTAGACACCTAGAGATCACAGTGCCAATCTCAGCCTGACTAGCTCTTTCATGGGTAGGAAGGCTCTGTCCTGATGTACTTGATCTTGTCTTGAAGGCTGCTTCATGCTCGCAGTACTTCTGTTGGCTTCCATGCTTATAGCAGCTTGAGATTTTTCTGGTGGCTCAATGGCACAAATTTACGACCCACTTTTTGTTAGAAACCTAATGAGCCAGTGGCACTGAGCTCACAAGTTTAGAGGGGCTCATTTTTCAGAGTTCAAGTCTCTGGTGAACAGCTCACTGTGATTCGAATAAAAATATGGGCTAAGTATAATTGAGCACTCTCTGGGCAGCTGTAAAGGTTGGTTTGAGAAACCCAGGCTCTGCATTCCTGCTGAGAGCTGTTTGAACATTTGATTCTTTTTGTGCTGGCTAGTTTATGAGTTTCTCACTTGCAGATCTGCGAAGTAAAAATATAGCCCTTTCAAAGGCAGCTCCCAATGGCCACATCCAGGAGATATTGAATAGAAAAGTAGAACAGGTCCTAAAGTGTTTCATCTTCAAGCTGCAAATCCCTTGGTCTGGCATGAGGTGTCTGCTCCTGTCTGGTCAGCTGGTTTTAGCTGCTGCTTGTGGCTACATATCAAGAGGGTTTATTGGTGTCTGCTCACATGTCCCCAGACTGTCTTGTTGCAAAACCACCAACCACAATGAGTCTCAATGGGCACTCTTGGCTCAAAGGAGCCAGGTTTAAGTGCCGATGAAGAATGAATTAGCCTCCATCTTTGCCCTTCCTTAGTCCTCCAGGACAAGGTTAAGATTGAGGACCCATTTTCTGAATAGTGAGATGTCTGCACTTTCCTCTTCTTATTAGTATTGTGGCAGCACTGAGGGATTCCAGTCACAAACCAGGAGCCAGGTGTGCTAGGCGCTGTACGAACAGTACAAATAGACTGTTCCTGCCCCAAAGAGCTTCTCCACAAACTCTATGTGCTATGTTAGGAGATTAACACTTTTGGGGCAATTCTGGAACACAGGAATTTCCTTAATGGATCAGACCCATGGTTCATGTAGTTCAGTGCCTGGTCTCTGACAGTGGTCAGTTCCAGATGCTTCAGAGAATGGTATAAATCCCTCATAATCAACAGTTCTGAAATACACCTCTGTGAGCTGTTCCTTCCTAACTCTAATTGGTGGCTGCCTTATGTCCTGTGTTGATTCCCCTTAGACATTTTGATCCTAGTTAGGGTAACTGTAATTGTCTAGTCTGCTTTTATTCCACTAAACTCTTAGTTTTATTAACATCATGTGTCAGCAAGTTCCACAGGAAACATAAGAACGGCCATACTGGGTCAGACAAATGGTCCATCTAGCCCAGGATCCTGTCTTCCGACAGTGGTCAATGCCAGGTGCCTCAGAGGGAATGAACAGAACAGGTCATCATCAAGTGATCCACCCCATTACCCATTCTGTAATTATATGCAACATTTTAAAAGTATTTCCTTATATCAAACTTTAAATTTCTTGGCCTTTAATTTCATGTAAGCGTCCCATTGTTCTTGTATTGTCAGAGAAAGTAAATAGTCTTTGGATACCATGGATATGCACAAAATATGGGAACCCACCTGACCACTTCTGTAACATTCATTATCTTAGATTCCTCTATCATGTTGCCCTTTACTCTCTTCTCTAACTAATCCCAGTATTTTAAATATAAATATATATGATGATTACAATTAATATAGTATATAATTTCCCATGTATAATAAATGGAAACTAAGATCAGGTAGCCTAGCACAGAGGTCATTTAACAGAGATGGCCCTGTCCCACACTTTTGCCTCCACGGGGGTATTCCTAATTCATACAGTAGATGCAAGGCATGGGTGAAGGCTTGTGTAGGTAAGGTATTGGATCTTTGGAATGAGAACATGCACTATCTCTTTCTTTAGGCTAGAAGGGTATTGCTCCTTGGCTCCCGCCTGTTTTATGACCACTCATAAGGGTGATAGGATTAGCTTAGCCTCTTGTGATACAAGGGAAATGAAGTTTCTGGAGAGCAAGCAATTTTCCACTACCTTGTTTGTGACCAGGAAGGAGTTAACGTTTTGTATTGAATTGGACTTCCTTCTTGTTCTGGCCCTGTGATGGATGAAAGTGAGGATGTGGTCATGCTACTTTCCACCAAGCTCTTAAGGGCAAAACAAAGAACTCAAAGTCTCCGAATCAATACTGTAAGCAACACCATCAATGGCTCAGGAAGGCATATCACAGAAGATTAATAGCACAATGGGGCCCTAGTTTTCTGTCTAATACTCACCAAAGGCTTCAGTACATTGAGGCACAGACCATAGAATTACAGGGCCATCCATTTAGTGGGAAAAAATGTGGCAGTGACTTAAAGAAGAAAGCAATTTCCAATTATTCTCCTGGCGTGTGGAGTAGGAGGAAGAGATGGGTGTCAACATCTAACATAGCTCAGCTGATTCCTTTACACCAGCTACAGGAAACAAAGTGAGCAGCAGCCTGGAAGAGCAGAGTCAAAATCAGCTGCCAAACTCCTGGCACTTTAGTGCACCAAAAAACTTTCTCACTCCTGCAGGGCAAAAGCAAATGCACTCTGCAGGTGGGACGAGCACTTCGACCAGGACTTTAAAATTGAGTGTGTGTTCAGATTCCATGACAGAGGGGCCTAGTATTAAAGCGAAAAGCCTAACCATCTGTATGTTGTTCTCTGATGTTTGGGTGACAAGGTCGCTGCTTCAGGGGTTTGAAATACAATGCACTCTGATGCTTAGGTACCATGGCAATGGATAGGTTCATGTAGTTGCTCAGAGCTGCTCCAGAAGAGCTGGTCAGAGTTATGGTTCTGAAACTTCAGCTTGCTCTGGAAGGATACTACCGCTCTGCTTATGTTTCTATCAAGAAACATAAGCAGAGCCCAAAGTGCGTTACTGTTTGTATTGTGATAGCGAAAGTATGCTAGGCACTGTTCAAACACATAACAAACATATGATCTCTGCCTCAAAAAGCTTACAATGTAAATCTGAGCATCAGCAGACAGGATTGTTGTATAATTGAGGGTCAGGTGAGAATAGGTTTCATTCTCCAAAATAAGAGGAGCCCACAATTTTACCATAGGAAACCTGAGAATTATTTAAGTGGCACGAACATGCTCGGTGCCATACAATAGACAGTCCCTACCCTGAGAAGCTTTACCTCTAACTAGACAACACAAAACGTGACAGGCAACCCATAGGAAAGTTCTGTTTTAGATTGTTGAGTGTGTTTAGTAATGGGGGGGTGGGGGTTGTGATGGCATTTTTGTTGTCAGGGATTAGGATTGTGGGCCTAAGGATATGTTTAAAAAGCTAAACAGTTTTCCCTTTTATAATTAATTTAGCTTTACCAATGCTGCTATAGACTGGACAATATGCCAAATTTAGCAACTGGTCCATCATTCCCTATTAATTAAAGGAAGCTGCTCATCTGACTCTTGGCAGCACATCATAAACCCTTGGTACCCAGCTAATCAAAGCACCACTTTGCAGCAATCAACAAGCAGAGAGCCTTGTGGTTGTTCCTCCCTGTCTCTCTTCAGCAGGAAGCATTGGGGCTCCAAGTTCAAGGGGCACAGCTGGTTTTGCCCAGAGAATAAAGTATCTTAAATCTCTGGCAAAGGAAGAAGGATGAGATGTATCGTGAGGTTTCTGGAAGTGAGGGACTGATAGCTTTGACTAGAACCATGCAGAGTCTGGCTACAGTAGGAAAGCCACGTGTTTAGCAGCTTACAGTGTTGCTGGGGCATCACAGACCTGACATACAGATTCTCTATTTCACTCCTGCCTGCATCCCAGCTCTGTCACATTCTAATATTTCCCAGCCAACCACTGCTGGACCGACAGAGCCCTACCATTGCCTCTTAATTCTGACCTGCAACACCCTGGCTATTAAGGTTCTGGCTCCTCCTCTTCTTCCCACTCAATCCCTGCCCTTGTCAAGGTACCATTCCTGAGACAGCACTGCTTTATGGTGCTAGGCCTCTAACTATGCCCCAAAGTCACTGATAGATCTAGTGACTTTTGCAACAGGGACAAATCCAGACTAGGGACACCTGTAAGGCTCCCCTCTGCCCCCCCATACACAATTTGCTTCCCTTGTGCCCTAAGCAACTATTAGAAAGTTATTCTCCAGAAGAGAGACTAGTGTAGAAGAGGCTCTGCAATCCCTACTATGCGAGGAGATGCAGCTCTAGGGGAAATTATCACTGTTACCATTTTTGTTTTTCTTCTTCTAGCTCAGTGTCAGAACAATGCTTTTACTAAGAGATCTGGAGTGATCATCAGTCCCAATTATCCCAAGCCTTATCCCAAACTCTCCACCTGCAGCTACACTATCCGGGTGGAAGATGGCTTCATGATCATCCTGGAATTTGTGGAAACCTTTAACGTGGAAAGTCACATGGAAACAGTGTGTCCCTATGACGCCCTTAAGGTCTGTTGAGTCTCATTGTTTTTTCATCACAGTCTTGGTGGCTGAGCCTACTTTCGTCACTTGCTGCACCTTCCTCAAATCGTACCCTTTATCCCTTGCCCTTTAAGGTTTTCTTGTTTGGGAATGTCACCAAGAACAACACACTTTCATAAGATGATTGGGAAGCAAGATTCCCGGCTTCTATCCTAAGCTCTGCCCTTAACTCACTGTGTGATTTTGGGCAAGTGACTTAACCTCTTGTAGTGACAGCTTGCCTACCTGTGAAATAGACATAATATCTACCTCATGAGGATGTTGTAAGGCTTAATAATATTTCTAAAGCCCTTTGAGATGCTTTGATGAAAGATGCTCGATATGCCATTATTGATGACTTGCTATCAATCAAAATAACTATAGCTTTGTTTCTATTGAACATTTAACAAAATTTATCATCCCCTAAGAGAGCCATAGCTAGAGGTTTGCACAGTCCCCACCTGCATGTCCTATTGAAGTCAAGTTGTATGCTCCTTAGATGATCTGAGTATCCTGGAATGGGCAAAGCACGGTTGTCTGACTCTTCTCACTGTTTCAGATTAAAACACCCAAAAAGGAATATGGCCCATTCTGTGGACAGAACATACCTCCAAAAATTGAGACAGGCAGCAATGTTGTGGATATTACTTTCACCACCGATATCTCCGGAGACCACACTGGTTGGAAGATCTCATACACTACAACAGGTGGGTAGCTCTGTTCTTGCCATTTGTAAATCTAGCTCTTCTGTAGGAGGCAGGGCTGCTGATGCTGATTCCAGAGCCAAATTTCTTTATGCTCATATTAATTCTTGCTACATTCTCAGTCTATCACCTTTTTGACTAGGATCAGTAGTAAGGGTATTTCTGTGAGATCCATTTCACTAGCAATATTGCCACGCTACTCATTTCAAATTAACCTGCACTTCCTGCCGCATCAGGAGCTTGATCATGTAATGAACCTGGTTATTGTGTAAGTGTACCACTTCTCTATACTGGATGGAATCAACTGCACTTCATAGGCTCGATGCTACTCAGCAGTGATTCTCCTTCAGCTCAAGTAGCAAGGGCTTGCGCTTTTGGAGCAGGAGAATTTCTATCCGTGTGAAGTTCCAAAAGGCCAAGGTGTACAGCACAGTAGTAACCGATGCACTGCTGTTTGCTACTGTTCTGTTACACTACCACACAGTGCATCTCTGACACTTCTCCCTACTTAATTTTCAGCTGCAGAGCACTCCCAGGACTTCATTCCAGGGAGGCATACACAGCAAGCAAACCCTTCTAAACTGCTTTCATACTTAGTTTTTACTTGCTTCATTAACCAATGTAAAACCCCTTGAGGAGAGCCAGAACAACAACGCAGGGTGAGATTCTCCTTGGGTCTAGCGTCAGAATTGTCTGGCCTGGCTCTGGCTTTAAGAAACAAGCACCCAGCTTGGTAGAACTATGAACTGGTGTCTAGGCTACAGAGACGCCCTTCACTCCCAGCTTGGGGAAGACTAGTCAGTCCTGTGTGACCCAGAATCGGCGTTGCTAACTGCAGCCATTGGTCATGAGTACAACACAGCAAATTTACAAATTTCTCTATGAAATGTTTCCTTTTGGTCTTAGTTACGCTGTGAGGGGAAAACATGGTATTTGGTTTCCTAATAGCAGATTTAGAAACAAAGATTAGAATCTGCCTTAGGAGGAAGGATAATGTTTTGTTTTCCATCCCGCTACAGCTTTGCCATGCCCCAGTCCTAAAGCACCACCCCATGGTCACATCAATCCAGTGCAAGCAAAATACATCCTGAAAGACTACTATACTCTGTCCTGTGATACTGGATATGTGCTGTTGGAAGTAGGTAAACCAAAGCTTCTCCTTCTCTGGTTTCCCTAGGGAGGTTAATTTGTGGAATTAAATGTGTTTCTCTCCAGTTAGCCACTGTACAAAGTAATTTAACGTCTGTACTGCTCCTAGTGTAATTGTGGGTGCATCAACTATACACACACAGTTTGCATTAGTTATTTTTGCAGTTGTGGTCCTTCCGAAATTGTCCTTTCCCAAACAAGTTTTAGTGTCCAGATTTAGAAGCTTTCTGGACATCACTTACAGTTTTGTCTGTAATTGAGTTGGGAGCTAGAGAATAACTTTAAAAATGTTTACCATGTTGACTTAATGGAACAGAATGATTTTTTAAAAAATTCTTTAAATTGTTACTATATCTATGCAGAGGGAGTTTTTAAAACTAGATGTTTGCTCTCTATTGCTGCACTAGAAGACATTTTACATTCAGTCCCATAGCATTTCAACTTCAGTGTTTATGAGGTAATTTCTGAAGATATTCCAAATACAGCACCCACTCAGAGCAAGCTTCTGAGATCACAATTTGGCTCTTATTATTTAGTTTCACACAGGCTTATCTTCATGATCAATACAAAAAGTGTACTAGCTCCACATTAATGGTCTTTCCATTTTCTACACATTCACTAAGATTCTAGAATCTATCCTGCTTTTGACAGTTTGAGGACATTGCTGTTCATGTACATACCTAGGATAACTAAATGCATCTGAGTTGTGTGAGTTTAAATGAATAATCAAAATGAGATGCAGTAAAGGGTCTGTTCATGTAGCAAAACAGATAAAATCCAGAAGATACACCATGCTCTTACTTGAATATTTTTATATTACTTTAGCCGTCTCCATTGTTAACCATTAGGAGCACACAGCAGGCATAAATGGGTAGAACTGCTACTCCAAAACAAATATCCAGAACTGTTAAGTTACCCTCACTTATTCCATCAAATAGTGGTAAGAAAGGTTATGTTTGTGTCCAAGATGAGTGCAGTATAGGAAATACCTTTTCCCCTCACTAAAATGATATATCTACCTTTTAAGAACAAAGTAGGACATCTGAGAATCGCATCACAAACCTGTATAAATCTGTTTTATGCATATTTTTCATTCCATATCAGTGAGCTAAAACCCTATACATTATATTTAACTGACGCATTCTCCCAGTGAGCAACATCATGATTATTAATGAAGCCAAGTAAGTAATTTTAGAGAAATAAATACATTTCCTATTTTCCTCTTGCAGAATGAACTGGTTTTAAAGTCTTTTAAAGCAGAATGTCAAAAGAGTGGTTCCTGGAACAAACCAATTGCAAAGTGCATCAGTAAGTCAACACTAATTGTTTTCAACTTTGCAGTATACCAATGTCTCAATTCTTCTGTCAAACACAGAATATAAAATTACCTTCATAAGTGCCAAGATGTAGGAGGCAATATAGGTTTGATGGGTTTTTTTTTAGTTGCGTAAAAGTCACCCCTTTTATTATTTCAAATGTATTTCATATTCAAAAATTGGAAGCTGCCTTGATTTTTTCCACCATTCTTTAAAAGCATGTTTTAAAAAGCAATGATGGTAGCAACACGAAGTTAATTTACTTGGAAACTATACTACAGGTATCCAGAAACTGATCAGAGCTATTAGCATAGAGGGAAAACTATTCCAATTGTTCAATACCTCCCCTCACAAATTACAACTACTTTGTGTTAAGTAAGTTCAAATCCTCACAACACCTAGGTGGTACTGCAGGTAGCGACATACCCATTTTGTAGGTGGGTAAATGGAGACACAGTGAGGTAAAAGGACTTGGTATAGCTCAGCAAGCAAGTCACTAGCAGGTGGGAACAGAATCCTGAAGTCCTACTTCCCAGTGTCTTGCTCTAAGAACTATTAGGCATAGTCTCTTCCCTTATAAGAAATGTAGAATTCTAGATTTATCCATACTTCCTTCTGGGCTGTGTCATAACAATTACCAATATGAACGACATACTGTAGATAGTAGACTGGTCTAGATTAGAATGCAGGTTTGTTTCCTTGTAAGGCCCTGGGTGTAACTGCTTCCAGAACCCAAAAGTGCTACCTTTAACTTTAATTTTACAAAAATGTGTGTGTCTGGTTGCATTATAATTTATTCTTCAGAAGATAGTCCAATAATTCCACTTGACCCAGACTTTCCCTCATATTCACCATCCAACCTCCTCCCCCACCCCCAGGAAAAAAGTTGGGTAAAACAAGTCTTGCACTGTTCCCTCCCTGTAGAGCGTCACTCAAGAGTCGATGCACAAACAGTGAAAAGGGCCATTCTTTTTAAATGTCTTCTCTAGTTTTAAAAAGTTCCCTTTAAGCAGCTTTCAAAGTGCATCCTAAAGAGCTACAGAGATTATCTCCTGTCTCCGATGGCCACTATATAGTAGGACATGAAGACAGCAAACTTCCTTCCATGACACACTCTCAACAGGGGTAGGAGTGAATCAGCTCCTGCCCTCCTGGCTTGACTGTTGCAGCCCATTTTTACGTTGGTAATTAGAAGAACCTTTCACAATTCTGTCTTTCGGAACTGTTTTCAGTTGTTAACTGTGGTCGACCTGAAGACATAGACAACGGCACGATTACTTACATCACAGGACCAGAGGTGACCACCTACAAAGCTGAGATTCAGTACAAATGCGAGAGCACCTTCTACACTATGAAAGCAAGTAATAATGGTAAGGGGAGATCTTATTCCTTACAGCCTGATCCTCAGACGCTGAGAACAAGCAACTCCTGACATCAGTGCTCAGCACCTCCCAGGTCCCGGCCCTGCATTAGGCAAGAACATTTAGAAATCAGGCATGGAGCACAACAAATTCAGCCAGTCACTGTGACTGAGAGGTTCAAGACAGTATTTTTCTCTGCAGCTGGTGAATGCGTGATGGTGCTGTAGCATGTACTGGCAATACTTCATTCAGATCAGTAGAACGTGGCCCTAAAAGATTATATGAAAGATTAGTTTAATGTTGATCTCTTTGATTTAAGAAACGATCCTTGGGTGAGGGCTGGCTCTGGAATGCTACAAAAGATCCGTTTCAGAGGATTTAATTAATATACCTAACACTTCATACATGTCCCTTACCCTTCAGGGTGTGGAATTTACATTCAAGTCACATCTGAGGGTGCCACTTTACAAGTGGCAGTGGTGGCTTTAGGCTTAGGTAGGATACTTATGCTGCATAAGACCCTGACCACCCACATCTCACAGCCCAGTTAGAGAGAGGGATGATGCACAGAGCCACCTTCCCATAGGAATTCACAAAATCTAAGAGGGTAGTAGGACCTGAACTCTGAGAATTGAAAAACCTCTGTACTTATATAGTCAGATACAGCCACGTTCTGTAGATGCAGAGCTTTAAAAACATGCTGGCCACTTAACATGTGCATTCTTGCCTTTTCTATGACATGCAGGTAGATACCAGTGTGGTGCTGATGGATACTGGAAGAACTCCAAGAGAGAAAAAACTCTGCCAATCTGTGAGCCAGGTAATGTATGAATTTATACAAGGAGTTTATAATTGATGTAGATTAGCAAGAACTTGATATCAGGATAAGAAGTGCAGCTTTGTTTAGTATAATTTTTCTTATGAGTGGTCTTTAAATAGTGTCGTTGCCAAAAATTACACTAGTACCTGGTCCTTACTCATTACGTTCTATACAAGGATCTGGCAGCATGTTGGGTACCCTTCAGGCATGCCTGGATTCTCTCACCTAACCCATGCCTCATCGTCTATATTGCTATTTATAATCATGCTGGTGGAGCTACCCATTTAGGTACTCCACATGCTGCTGACATATGACATATCCAGCATAGACATACCTGTAGAAGTGGTGTCATCCGAGACTCAACAGGATGGGGAACATGATATAATTACAGTAAAAGATAAAAGAAAGACACATTGATGGGTCTAAATTTTCACAATATCCAGAGTTTAGCTAGGGTTCCTTTAGTCACTAATTCTTTTACAGTGGTCCCCATTTTTAAGAATCCCTCTTTTGTCCTTCTCCTGCATTTTCCACCATTGTTAACATGGAGGCTTGAAGCTGAGCACCTCTCACGTCCCATCAGGACAGTGGGAACTGTGGATTCTCAGGACCTCTTAAGCTCATACCTGATTCTGTCTGACCCAATTTACAGTAGAGCAGATGCCTCTTTGAGCCTGGTACCAGAGGCAGGAAAAAGTTTCACAATAAAATTAGAATTTCTTAGTTTGTATAGTCAACATAGGTACAGTTTGCATGAGTATCAGGCTAAAGCAGAAAGACTTGAGTGAAAACAAGCCCATTGTCAGGTAGTTTTACTGCAGAATGTCATGATTTTGAATGTTTGGGCAATTAAATTACTGACTTTGCAACATTGCCTAATTAGCTGGTATTTAGAGAGCATTGTATGCCAGTGTGGATTATACATGTGTACCATGCACCCATAGTCAGCGAATTTGAAAGTAGCATTTACTGCTCTGTGCACGCACCCTGGCTCGCCTCCCACTTCCAACCAAGGTAATAGATTGTGGGGCAGACATACTACCTCTTCAGCTCCTTCTCACTGCTGCACGGCCCAGGTTGAAGCCTTTAGCGACCTCCTAGATATCGGTAAAGCAGCCACATAGCGCTCCATCCACATTTGCAAGGCATTACACCCTGCTACAGGACTCGGCTGCGGATGCATCCTTTGGGATGGAGGTTCTCCATTCAACCCTACTGCCCTTATCCTCACACCTACCTCCTCCTTAGGTACTACTTGTCAATCACCCACAGTGGAATACAACAGCGACCATCACTTGAAGAGGAGGAAATTACTTACCTGTAACTGGAGTTCTTAGAGATGTGAGATCCCCCTATCCACTACCCACACTCCTTCCCCTCTGCTTCAGATCTTATCTGATTTGCAGTGGAGAAGGAACTAAAGAGGTGGTTGGCCCACTCTGTCCTTTATTACCCCAGTCAGAAGCACAAGATGAGCCAGAGCACATGCACAGACCAAACCAACACTACTTTCAAATTCTCTGACTCTGGGCACATGCATAACCCACAGTGGAATACAGATAGGGACCACACATCTCAAAGAACTTCCAGTTACAGGTAAGTAACTTTCTCATCTTCTCCTTGTGCCCAAACTTTATATGTAGCCTCTTTCTTTATTTTTAAAGTAGGATTCTTCAAGTCATGGTCCCTACATGTATTCTGCTCACAGTGCAAGAAATTAAAGGTGGGATTTTCAGAAGTGCTTAAGTGCGCTAGGAGCCCAAGTCCCCCTGAATATCTCACCCTAAATCAATATTATCTGACAGCATCAACCCATTTGCGAACTTAAATTTGCAACTGTGCTCTTGTCTAGGTTTTCAGGCTGGTCACAGATGAGAACTAAAAATCATTTGCAAATGATTTCACTGTTCCAAAATTGATTAACTAGTTAGAAGCAATGTCTACACATGGTGACTTCAGCTGAGCCAGACTTAGTAACCAGTTGTCATACTCCAAATCTTTACTAAATATTTATCACTTCATGTGCTTCTCTCCCATCAGTTTGTGGAATACAAACGAGGACAACCCTGGAACGTATAATTGGAGGGAAAAGGGCAAAGCCTGGACAGTTCCCCTGGCAAGTTATGCTAATTAATGAAGATGGAAGCCTAGGCGGTGGCGCCCTCTTGTATGACAATTGGGTTTTAACTGCTGCTCATGCAGTCATCAATCAAATGGACCCATCAACTTTGACAATCAAAATGGGATTTCTGGACAAAAATTCAGCTCACTACCAACAAGCCTGGGCAGAAGGAATTTTTGTACACGAAGGTTACAGTGATGGCATGAGTTTTAACAATGACATTGCCCTGATTAAACTGAAACATAAAGTCCCAATTAATTCAAATATTACACCCATTTGCTTGCCAAGAAAAGAAGAAAGATTCCATGTGAAAACAGATGATATGGGAACTGTAGCTGGCTGGGGAAGAACTGAAAAAAGGAGGCTTTCCCCTCATCTACTGTATGTTGAATTAGTAGTTATTGACAACAGAAAGTGTAAAGATGCATTTGCAAAGCTGCCAAGTGGAAAATCTCTGCTAATAACAGAAAACATGTTGTGTGCTGGGGAGGAAGAAGGGGGAAAAGATTCTTGTCAGGGTGACAGTGGGGGACCATTAACTTTCGTAGACAGCCTGACTAAGAAATGGTTTGTTGGTGGTATTGTGTCCTGGGGCGTAGACTGTGGGGTTGCTGGCCAATATGGGGTGTACACGAAACTGATTAACTACATTTCGTGGATTGAAAACACCATTTTGAAAAATTCTTAAATAGTCTCTTATGTGCAGTGACAATGAAAAGTGAGTAAAAATAACATTCTCCCTTTTGGTACATTAAGACATTTAACAGATCAGATTCCAGTTTTGTAATATTTTTAAAGTTGATTTAATAGATTTCAGTTTGTGTCAATTAATACTTTCAGGTGTTATATCTGCCCAACTAACCTAATCAATTAGTTTTACACTCAAATCTTACTTTAAAGTTGCTTTCCATACCTGTTGATAGGTGGAAGGCTCAAAAGATCAAGGGAAACTGTGCACGTAGCAGCACCTTGTTTAGTTCATGTAAATAAACTAAAAAAAAGCAGATTACAGAAAACTCAATCTTAGGTGTTAAATACTTTCCATCTGAAAGTTAGTGTTAAGTTTGCAAAAAGAAAAGGAGTACTTGTGGCACCTTAGAGACTAACCAATTTATTTGAGCATGAGCTTTCGTGAGCTACAGCTCACTTCATCGTCCACTTAATGTCATGGATCCCATTCCTTTTAAAAAATACACATGTAATGAAACTATAGTAATGCCAATCTAGTTAATAGAAGAACATACTTGTTGACAGGTGCGAAAGTTTAGCACTTGTTATATTAGCACAGCCATAAATATTCCTCCTCAAGTTAGAATACAAATGTCAAAATCAAAAATGTTGACTAGTTCGAGACACTTGCTGCCTCTGATAAAATCCCAACAGCTTCAGCTGGACAGCTCTGCAAGACGATGGCAGAGTATGGACCGAACGTTTCTGCTCTATTCTTAAGAGCCAGTTTAGACGTAACTAAGAACAGAGTAAACACCCTTAATAATAATTGCAGGGATCTTATTATAATAATCTGCCTCTACAAAAACAGACAGAGTAGAGAGTTAGTACAACCAAGATTCCTAAGGTGTTTTATCATTTACAGTCATCACTGAAATGTAATTAATAAATTAATAAGTCATGTAGTGGTCCAGTCTCAGTACTCACTCATATTTAAAGCAGTACTGCCCAGGAAACTGTCAACATCCCATCAGTTTTAGCAGTACATTCCCACTAGTCAGATTAAAAAAGATTTAGCAGGTTACCCTAAAAAGTTTGCTCAGAACCTTTTATACTAAAATGTAATTTTTTTTATTTTTTATTGCTAAATGAGCCTGAAGAGTATACCCTAATTATATTAAAAACTGGTTGTTTCTACGATCATCTTTTGTCTATTTAATCATGTTATTGTAATACATACTTGAAATGAAAATTGTTAAAAGAACAAGACAACGCTCACAGGTGGTGACAAAAATACCTTTTATTAACTCACTTAAAACATTAGAATATAAAAAGCATTTAGAGAAAATGACCAATAAAGTCTGAAAATGGCTACAAAACTTTCAGGAATTTCTTTGAGGGTCAGGAGAGAATAAAATTCATAGTAAAGATTACCCAGTGCTGCCAACCTGTTAATACCAGATCCTCAATTTAAACAAGTTTAAACAAATTAAAGCCATGCTAATGACAAACTTACCATCAGGTTCCTTGCAGGGATGCCACCGTTTAAGTCTTTGGAGGTCCCAGAATACCATTTTTAACTGTTACTCAGCAGCAGTAGCTGGTAATAGTGCAAGTGCTAAAATGCAAAATTCACAGATGGTACAGAGTTTGGAAATAGTATCTGATTTAGGTGCAGAAAAATTAAACTTTTTGCAAAGGGATTTGAATAGTGAAAAGATTTGGGATTACAACTTATTTCTGGAGAGATCACAACCCCCTTTGCATTTTTTTTCCAAGTATGTAGATTGAGACTTAGTTTCCAGTTATCCCCTTGGACTGGAGTTAAAGTAATACCAGTGCAAACAGCTAACAAAAATTAGATGGTCTCCGCTTCATGAGAAACCACACTGAGATACAAATAAATAGGATACATCCTAATTAAGATCCACTTTATGAACTTAAATATCCAAGTCAAAGCAGAAACTAAGGTAAATTGCCCTAAATCTCTGTATTCAGAAGCTGCAGAATATGAAATAACGTAATAAAAGGATCAGTGTGGTGTTGGATTTCAAGCACACACTAATCAATTTCTGAAGATCTAATACTTATGGAAATAACCTTGCTGGATGTGTTACTACTGGATACATTTCTCTTTTGGAGATAAGAAGCCTCTTATAAATTCATCAATACTTTCTTCAGATGGACATTCTTCATCATGAGCTAATATTTTATTTTAGCCACAAGTTTACAGTTTCTTCTGTGCTGAAATTAGAGCGGGAATATTTTCCCTTTGGTTCCCAATCAGCAGGCTGATTGTAAAGCAGCCTACAATATTTATTTTGCTTTACATTCTCATCCTCAAAGGAGCTGCTTTGGAAAATACATTTAAGAGCAGCAAGTCTACTGACAGGTATAAGTGTTATCTACTTCCCCCATCACCTGTTCTCCCCAATTCCAAAAAAAAATCCACCCCACTTCCTAAAAAACAAGTAGGAGTTTCCTTGGTGAGGATGCAAGCTGGAGGGAATGTCTTACCATTTTAGGTGAGGGTACCCAACCTTGTGAGAACTGGATTTTAGGTATGTATCACAGAACAATGCAAAAATAGACAAAGGATTACAAGTTGGGTGTCAGGTATCAATGCATGATGAGTGATGGATCCATTTGACTTGTCAACTTTTAAAGCATGCTTATCTGAAACAAACTGAATTACTGCAAAAACAACTTTACGGAAGTTCATCTCAAAGGACAAAATAAATTAACTGCTATGAATTCTTTGCATTCAGGGCTGCAAAACAAAGACACATATTACTTAAATCAGTTTTATTTAAGAATTTCCTACATTGACAAATCTTATAAAAAGCATCCAAACACAGAACTGCAGCAAACAGCATTCTTATGGATATCTTACAGACAGTGGAACTTCCACCCTTAAGAGGCACACTGAGCTCGCTAGTGAACTCTGCTACAACTACCGCAAAGCACACCACAAACTCAATGTTCTCGTCACAAACCCCATCATCTTCAATTCACATTACCACACTTACATATCATTAACAGAAAAGAACACACACCATACAACATTCACAGCAGTTGACATAAGGGAAAAAAAAAATACAGATATTCATTTCACTTAACACATTCAACTAATTGGTTAACTAGGTATAACACCCATTTAGTCTTCCAGATATGGATGTCCTTTGAATGCAAGAAACACTCGTACTTTATTTGCTATCATTGCTCTCTGCACACTCTCTCACCAAAGCCACAGGATTGAGAGACATCTCGCCAAGTAAAATAAAATCCCATAATGCACCACCAGGTCTCTGCATGCGCTCTCTCCTTTTTCTCGCACATACCAGCCCTCTCATGCCTCGGCAACACCATCAATCCCACACAAGGTTTCAAAAGTTCAAACAGCCTTCTGGTTCCATCTCACAGCCTTGCGTTCATAGCGTTGATACGACTCCATGAAATAAAGAGTAGCGGATAAAAATGGAACACCCACCGTCTAAGACGTAGCATGTGCAGTGTGATGAAGTATTCTTGGATGAGAAAGCATGTAGACAGAAGTATTCCTAAAGCAGAATATTTACAGCACTGCTTTCAATTAAGTGCTTCTTCCATACACATTGAAATGAGATGAACTGCAGAGGTTAAATGAAGCCTTCATATTGTACTTAGTATATGAGGGGAGACAGTGTTAAAAGGAAAACAAAAACAAAAACCAACAACACTGACACTGTGTTCTCCAACTGGGGCATTTGGAGAGATTCTTATGGTGGGGATCAAATTAAAACAAACAAGAGGAAAAGAAAGAATGTAGTTTCTGACCAATGGTTTCCTTTTTGAACATGCAAAGAATTAAGCTGACAAGGAAACAAGGAATAAAATATTACAGGAAAAATCCTTCCTCTCAATTGTAGTGTGTTAGTTTACCCATCAGGCAAACAGCAGTTCACTTTCAACCATTCAATATTCCAACAAATTATGTAACAAAACTTATAAAATTCCTTTAACCTTTCTTTTTACAAAAGAAAAATGTCAAAAATACTGTTGAATATACTGCACATTGAACAAATTGATCAGGAAAATTTTAGTATATATGCAATTTACAATATACTTACCATGAGTTTAGAAAAATTTGATTTCCCACCATAGAGTCAATATCAGAGCCCACCGTCTACATTCCCCAGCCTGACGATTTGGAATCCATACTTGAACCAAAGCCTCCATTAAACCCACTGCTTGATCCTGCATTTGATGCTGACCCCCAACCTATTGCTGCTCCAGAGTTAGATCCTCCGTAAGAATTACTTCCTGAACTAAAACCCTGGTTCTGCTCCCTTTGCATGTTGCCTTGAGGCTGGTTGTTTCCTGATGGCCCAGACTGGTTCTGTTGACTAGCTAACATGCCCATCATTCCCCAACTGCTCTGCAACGCTGCCTGGGCTGCCGCCATCATAGCAGGATTGATACTAAATGCTCCAAAATTCATCCCTCCACCCATATTACTGCCCTGGTTGTTTCCCAAACCACCTCCTCCCCCCCTGCTATTACCAAATCCACCCTGATTCCCAAAGCCTCCTGGATTACCACCAAATCTTCCACCTCTTTCTAACTGTCTATTGCTATTGTGCTTAGGTTCAGCATTGGATATATGTACGCTGATTCCTTTAATGATCAAGTCCTCTCCACAAAGAGACTGGGCAACCTATAAGAAATAAGGGATGTAAATAAATATACAATTAGACCATTTTTTAAAGTACTTGTTACAGCATAACAAGACAAACCACATGATTCTGAATATATTTGTAAACTGTAAAGGAAGGGTGTGTGAAGATTTGACACAAACTAAAAACAAGATCCTTTAACTTTACTGAATACACTTAAGTTAGTCTAGTGTGAAGATCCATATACACAGTACCAGCTGAAAAGTGTGAATCTGTAGACATGAACTGTAAGCATACTAATGTAATTCAATAGAAATTCAAAGTACAACTGAAATTCTCAAATTGCAATGACAAAAACAAGCACTGTATATTCAATTCCAATAATTACATGCTAAGTGACAGTGTTTGTCAACATTTATGGTCAGAATGGTAGAGAGAGATATTTAAGACTTAGGAAACGGTTCCTAAATGTCAGGAGCTAAAATATTTTAAATAAATACCTGATCATCTGCAAATGTAACAAAGGCAAAAGCTCTGAAGGGTTTGGGGATGAAGACATCTACCACCTCTCCATACTGAGAAAAGAACTGCCGGAGCTCATCTGCAGTCATATCCTCAGTGCAGCGCCCAACGAACACCTTTCTGCTGCGCAAAGGTTCATCAGGACTTTGCTGGGTAGAATCGCAGGAAAAGAAATAATGACCAAAACACTGCAATCATCCCTCTGAATACTAAATACAACTTAGTTTCTTTTGTGATAGAGAACTTCATAAACTATTAACCGGGGTACGGGGGTGTATCATAGTTATAGGAAGATCGAAAGAAAAGCAACCCTCCAGTTGCTCTCCACTCTACCCGAGATAATGTAATTAAAAATCGTACCACCTGAGAGGAAGACTGCAGGGATGAACTTGGAATTCCTGAGTAGATGGAAGCAATCTTACTCCCTAGGGCCTTTACACTAGACATTTTAGGGAAATCTTCTATCTTTGCTCTTGTAGTGGTGCAGTATTGCTGACAATGGTGGAAACACCAGTATATACTGACCACAGCCATATCTACCACCACATAATCTAGAGCTCTTCTGATGACTGGATATTAATTTACAACGTCTTGCTGAAGGAGCATCTCCGAGGGGTGGTGCCAGGGGCATATATGTGAAAAATAGAGAGTGGAAAGGAAATGAGACTTGAAAAGTGATGGCAAATGAGGATTGGTTAGGTAGGCAGCAGACCATTCCTTGCGCTGTAAATCCTTCAGTTGAATACGTATAGAGCGAGGAAATATGCATAGTCCAAAGTGTTGGGTTCTGTTCCCTGCTCTGCCACTGACTCCGTCTGGCCTTAGGCAAGTTATCTACCTATCCTCTGTGCCTCACTTTCCTCCCTTCCGCAAAATGAGGACAGTATCTGAAGCAGGGGCTGCTAGACATTTATGTCGTCGTCAGGCTGGTTTTTGTAGTTTGCAGACTGGACATCTTCTCCCCTGTGCTTAGTTGTTTTCTCAATCCCCCATCCCACTGTTCCTTTATCTAACCTCCAGGCTCCACTCCTTCCTTTTGTTTTCTCAACCACCTCGAGGATACCTTTAAAGTCCCCCTCTCCCTTTGTCCATATATCTAATCCCCTCTTCACTCTACAGGATTCTTTAAAGGAGTGCATATTTTGTTTCTACAAACGCTAAAATAATTTAAGGAACGATACCTTAGAATTAGGTAGTTTACAGTCACACCATCTTCCATCTATCATGTGCCGTTGAGACATCACTTTCACCTGGGTTTCATACTCCGTAAATCGAACAAAACCAAATCCCTTTGAGTGACCAGTCTTAATGTCTTTCTTAACCTAAGGCGGAGGGGAGGGAGAGAAAGAAAAAGATGATCTAGATAGCTGAAATACTGAAGCAGTAATATGCACTGGTATTCTTAGCCTAGCTGCAACTCATGCTAATCAGCAGTCTTTTCCAAGATCAAAAGGAATGCTAGGATTACCAAAGCATGGTTAAAAGAGTGTAATGTGAAAAGTTTTGATCCTATCTTAATGAGGCTTCTATATCCCCCATGAAAAGGCCCCTGGTACTAGCAACGACAGTACACAAAAGCTTTTGACAGTTTCATACTTACGAAATCAGGCTGTGGATTACCATTACACAAACAATGTTCAAAAGAGTGTGGGTTTGATGCATCGTGGCAAAGTGCTAATCCAATATCCATATAAAACAAACCCTTAAACCTAAACTCAAACTTATTGTTAAAGTTAAGTTTCAAATTCAAACAAGAACTGCAAAAAGTAAGTCTTCACAAATGCTACAACTACCATACCAATAAACTAATATGCAAGCACAAAAACCAAACACCACACAATGGGCCATATCATGTCTCGTTTACACTAGTGTAACATCAGAATCATCCCCTTTTGAGAAATCGGTCTCGACAGGGGTCAACGACCTGAACACATACCAAGATACCTCCAAGAAAAAATAGCATACTGCAAAGCAAATAGAGTAAAGCAAATTTTAATGTTACAGCAGTTAAAGATGTGCTTTTAAATTTAATTGCCCTTTTTGCCTTGTACTGGCTCATGCAGGAAAAACTTCCATCTGAATTCACAGCTTTTGACTCAAGTAGAGAGTCAAATACAACAGAAATTTACCTGCACCATGAGAACTTCTCCAAATGTACTGAAATATTCCTTTAGATCTTGTTCAGTGGTTTTCCAGGGAAGACCCAAAACTATTAAATCAGATGTCTTTTGTACTGCTCGTTTTACTTTTACAGCTGATGAGGCATCTGTTTCATCCATTTTCCTCTTGTTATCTGAATGTAAAGATGTACATCAGAAACTATCATCTCCGCATTACATCAAAGGAAAGGAAAGCTACTTCCATTAGTTGGAAGCAGCACAGCACAAGGATTAGATCCTTTTTTGCAGGATGTATTGCGAAAGCTAAGAACTGGGAAGAGATACATACTATTTGCTGCATATATGTTATAATCTGCATCCAACTGCCCTACAGTATTGGGGAGAGGAGTGCAGAAGACGAGCAGACTCAAACTCTCATCTAAAACACACTTTAAGCTTGTTTTCCACTGAAGTACTGCCAAATAACATTCACATGCCTGACCAGAGGTTGTGTGTATTATACATCGTTTGAGACAACAGCTACTCAGTGAAAAAGGAAAAGTGCTCTCCTTACTTTTCCCTTTCCTTTTCTTCCTTCACCTTTCCCACACCCTCCCCTACAACACTGATGTCTTTGGCCCTGATCATATAATTAGCGTCACATGGGCAAACCTCAGCCCTGCACGGTACTCACTGTGGTATCATACCTTTGGAAGTTATCTATATAAGATTGTTAAATGCCTTACAAACAGGAGGACAAAGTCCTATTTGTAAAGTACCTTGTACAATTATGGTGCTAAATAATAGCGAACTCTCTGAAATTCATTCTGTGGGCCAGGCACACACTTTAAGTTGCTGCTATGGTTTGACAGTAAGATAAGAGGAAAACATAAAAACTAAGGAACCCATAGATCTTGATATAAAATTCCTTGTAAATAAGAAAGTATGGTTGTACCAAAAATGCATGGAACAAAGACAAACCTTTGGGATAATTAACAACATAGACCAGATTTCCCCAGCCAGCATCTGGAGCATGCAGAATTCCTTCTACTAGCCGGACTCCTCTCATACACTGAGACACTGGGTTCCTGTAACGCAGGCCACATGCTCCCGGGAACTGGGCAGTTACTGTGGATAGCAGCACAGTGCCATCATCCTCTGAAGGGATCTCAATGGGCTCATCATTCTCATCCTCTGTAACACGGATGTATTCAGACATCTTTGCTGGATTTTACTAATGGATTAAAAAAAGAGGGCCTCAGCAATTTTTTATTCTCTTATTTTGTTCATTTTTAATCTCATAATAAATCAGTTTGTTTCTCTGTAAAACACCGACAATGCTTTTCTTCCTAGGCACTAGGAACCTACCAAAAGATGTTGCATTTTATCTTCTCTAAGCTTTAAGTTTGTTATGTTCTAACAACATACATATAAAGTGACATTTATGGGCAATGCCTGGAGAGGAGGGATCATGAACAAAGTTATTTAAAACTATGAAAGAAAGAGAATTTGTTCACAATCTGCAATGATCTCACCAATCACCCCAACTGAGGGGATGGGGCAAGAGCCAAGTTTGTGTGGGATGGGGTGCAGGGAAAGAACCCAACCAACTGGCATTGCTGGGAGGAGAAAAAAGGGGGGAAGCCAAGGACCAGACCACGCTGGAGCGGGCGGTGGAAGGCAAAGGGGGAGAAGGGCTCAGACCATTTCCAAGAGGGTGGAGGGGTGAATGTCCAGATCATCCTGGGGAGAGGGAGTCTGGGATCGGGGGAGCAGAGAGGTCAGACCATAGGGAAAGGGAAGAAGGGAGTCAGGACCAAACCATTTCCGGGAGACGGACATGAGACCACATGCCTAGCCGATAGGCTGCGCCCAAATGAGGCCTAGCTTATAAATCACACCCCCGGCTAGGCCTCACTAGCGAGCCCAGCCTCTCTCGAGCTCCAGGCTGGGCCTAGCTCCCTGCGCCCCCCGGCCCGCTCAGGCAGAGCCCAGCCGCGGTTGAGGCCCGAAACGCCAGAGCCTCTAGCTCTCCGCCGCGGTCTGCTCACGGGGGCGGGGGAAGCTTACATGGGGCGAGGGGCCTCCGGGTGCCTCCACCTTCCTCTCCTGCAGCCGCTGCTGACAAAATGGCGGCCCCCGGCGGCAGAGCCCTGCCTCGGGTTGAACCATTCCTCCCGCGGGGGGGCCCAGCTGGAAATAGACTGGAAACAGCCAACGCCAGGAACTTGGCCTGTTTGGAACCAGGTAGAGCAGAGCTCACATAGGCCTTTGTGTCCTTCGCTCGGGATGTGCGGAACCGTGCCTCCGGGCAGGGACGGTAGCAAATCTGGGATCCCCCCCACATACTGCAGAGTAATGGTACGATCCGCTCCGCCGGCAACGCGCATGCGTACGGCGGGGAGGGCGGAGAGATGGGAAATTGGCGGGAGGGCGTGTGAGGGAGGGCTTAGCCTTGGCCGGGGCGTTACTCCCCTTTAAGGCAGGCGAAGCTTATGGGAGCCTTAGCACTGACCCCCACCAGCAGTAGGCCTGGAGCCTTCCTCTGTAATGTTAACGCAGCTTTCTTGCATTTAATTCCCTTGGGTTTTTGCCCTTAAAGACAAAAGGACCTTTAAGGTTAAGGGAGTTGGGGAGCAGCAGGGCAGCAGCTGATGTTTTGCATTGTTTGCCTGCTGCTCAATGCAGTGGCTCCTGCATGCACCGAAAAGCCCAGTGAGCTCTGGATGGCATTGTGCATGGTTTGTGCAGCCTCTCGCATGGCACGGACAATGATGCCACTGATAATTTAAGGGGGGGGTTGGCTGTACATGTGTGAAACTTGTTTCAAGTACTGATCAAAAGCTCAAACTCCCATATTATTTTACATTGCTGTGGAGTGAAGTGTGAAGGCCAGCTATTTTTTTGTTCCTTGGGCACAGAGAAATGTTTCATTTTTTAAAAATGAGGTAAGTATTTGTGTACATATGTGCGCACACGTTCTCAGACCAAAAAAAAACAAACAACCCAACAAACCCTCTTAACATGAAGTTGAGACTGAGAAATGTAAGGGTAAAAACATTAGAGATGGTGTAACAAAACAAGCATTACAACACATGAAATTCAGACTTGATATGGAAAAGCACATTTAAGGCACCCAAACCACTTTAACTCTTCCCTATAGTTAAGCCCCTTCGTTTTCAGTTTAAACCAATTTTTACCAAAATATTCCCAGGTTTTTCAAAAAATATTATTCAGGTTTTTCTGATTTTCACCCTACTTTTTTATCATTCAAACATAAAAATAACTTGTTTTATTAGGAAAATACAATACCTTGCATGAGATATATGTATTATGATAATACGTTAGTCTGTGTGTATATGCAAAGCTGCCTGTTGAAGTAAGGCTATGTATTAGTCTAGAAGATGCAGGCACACATGCAAGCTCTGAACTGTGTGCACGTCTGAACGTACTGATGAATCTCATGTACGCATTCAAGCTGTTAGATAACGGTTTAAAGATCTGACACACTAAAATGGGAAGAAAACAAAAATCTGTATCAGAATATGTTTCAGAACACTAGGAAGTATTCAAAAGTTGAAAGAAAAAACAAAAACAGGAGAAAAGGATGAAGTTGCGTGTATGCGCTACAAACGGTGTGGCCCAATTATTAAATGTAAATATTTATAGGCTAATAGTTCTAAGTCTACAACAGTAAATTGTTTATTCAAATAAAAAGTTTTATTTGATTAGAGATATATTGTTTTCTTAAACTCAAAGGTGGCGTGTTTTGATTTCTGTTTTGGTTCTGCAGCAAACCACACTGATGAACGGAATTCAAAGCACTAATCAACTGAATACTTTTCCCCCCATCTTTCCATCTACCAAAATAAACCTCTATTTTACCCAGAAAAAATAAGTTTTTGGACTGATTTTCACCTGTTTTTGTTGCTGTGGTAATAAACACTGATAAATTCCCAGGAAAAATTAAATAAAATAAAAACTGAAAATGAAGGGCCCTACCTATAGTGATGCAATTCACACTAATATTTGTAGTCCCAGATTAAATTAAACTGACTTCTAAAGACACTTTTTTTTTTCATACTAAATCTGAGGTAAGACACTCAAACAAATGTGACTCTTCCCTGTAATGACAAAAAATCAGTTTACTTCAATCTTGGATTGTAAGCCCAGATGCTCAGTGGTATTTAGGAGCCTAACTCCCATTGATTTCAGTAGGATTTAGGTGCCTAAATACCATTGAGGATGAGAGCCACAAACACTGAAATACATCAGTCGTAACTGCAGGGTTATTTCATGGGGATATGATGACGGAATTAAGGATGCCTTAACTGTGGATTTCCGTGCCTTAACATGTTTTCTTTTGTATTTGCTCAGTACTGTTATATTTCCCCTATGCTGATTATATTTAAAATAATGAAAACACTTCTCTTGGTATTATTACAAGTTAAAGTTGATTACAGGTAAAACCCAATTCTCTGAAAGTGTAAGGGGACAATCTGAAGTCCAGCTAATTGGGATCTTCAGTCATGCAGAGCTTTCCATTCAGGGCTTAACTAAGCTCCTGTGATGCTCCTAAGGGGACAAACCTGGAGTTTGTTAATCAGAGTGTGGGAAATCAATATTGTCCCTTTAATCCTTGTGGGATGTTGGCTAGTGCTAGAGCAGGGGACTTGTAGCTGGGACTCCTGAGGTCTGTTCCTATCTCTGCTACAGACTTGCTTTATGACCTTAGTCAAATTCTTTAACTTCCCAATGCTGTGCCTGCCTGTAAAATGGGGATAATAATACATAACACTAAGAGGTATTTTTTTAGCCTTAATTCATTAATATTTGTAAAGTTCTTTGACCAAGAAAGGTGCTAGAGATCTGCAGGGTTTTATTCTTATTGCCACCAAAAGATGGTCTTCCCCAGCCATTCAGTTGGTTACAATACATCTTTCTCATTCACTGCTCTTCTGCTTAGGCTGTTACCACCACACCCCAACCTACCCTTGTGCTTAGACAGCCTTGCTGCATTCACCCTGCTCATGCAAGCTAATCCTTCATTTTGTAATTTAATTGAAGAAATGTTTTTTCCCTGCGCATTGTCTCTGACAATGTTGGCAGGACCTCAAAGCATGAGAGGGGGAGGGAAAGGCAAGTTAAATACACCAAAGGAGACAAGGCTAATGAGGCCTTTTTCTGTGAATGCAATGAAGTGGACAAGTTATGCAGCTTTCAGAACATAACAGGCTCCTTTGCTGAGTGCTCAAAAAGTTTCTGGAGATTGTTTTTTTGGATGAATGAAATGTGAGATAACTGTGCAAAACTATTAGACAAAGCGTCAGTGTATGTGACAAGTGTTCTGTCAGTTTCCTGCTTAATGACAGGTTGTACTTTATGCAATGAGACAGGAGCTCAGAGTTTGGTCTGAGTCTTTCTAGAGAGCCAAAGCTACTCACATGGACCCTGTCTAAATGCATGTTTCCATATGTCATCTCATTGCAGCCCAGAGAAAGAAAGATCCCACATGTTAGATTGACAATCTGCTTAAACCATAATAATTCTTACACAACGGTTGACGGATTTGAGTCTGGGGTTGATAAATGTGCTGCACAAAGCTGCATTCATAGAATAAATATTGGTTTCCTTATAGCACCTTTCATTCCCAAAGTGAATGCAGTAGTTACTGGTATTGTGGTGATTGCATAAGCAAACTGGGCAACCCCTGTTTTCTCAGCAATGACTTGCAGACAGATATGAAACAGTATCTAATGTGTATGAGAAAGGAAATGTAGATAGGAAATGTGTCGTCTTTCTTTAGATAAAATGCTGTGGGGTCTTCAGTATCACCTTAGTTTCATGTCTTATCCAAAGCCTGGTACATCTAATAGCCTAGTCATGCAGTCAGATCCCAAGCAAGAACTCCCATGTTTTACCCTGAGCAAGATCTATTTCTCTTAGGCTTTGAGATACACGTAGTGCTGCTGTATGTAGGCATTTAACTGGGGAGCACCTTCTGTAAGGTTGTACTGTAACGTTAGCAGCACTGGTTTTGAACCTCAGGCACTTTGTCACTCATGTGGCCTCCTTCTGTATCTTGTGAGGAAGGTTCCTCTAGTCTGTTCTCTACCTGTGTTTTTACCATGGCCTTCCCTCTTAATTTTAAAAAGAATTGGCTAAACCAAACTGATTGAAATCTGGACAGGTTAATGTGCAGGTGAGTTCTTCATGGAACCAGCAGCATGTGATTCCCCGGAGCTTTGCCAAGATTGGGAGGTAAACTATTCTATTACTGAGTAAGAAGGAATCTCATTTGAGAACTGAATTCCCATGCACCTGTCTTCCTCATTCCCCTTTTTCGTTACTGCTATGTTGTGGGATAAGTGGTAGGGAGAGGCTAGAACTGTAGCTGCTGGTGGAGTACAACCCCTTCAGATGTTGTGGTCTTTTCTACAAAGGATTGTTTGTGAGGTTCTGCTTCATGAATTTCTCTTTGTGGCAAAGGATGTTTGTAGTGACCCTTGTAGAGAAGAGACAGGACTCACTAGGAGTGAACATAGAAAGGATTTGATATTTAGGCTACTGGATGTGTATGGTCAGATTACAGGACAGGCTGCATCTCTGTCCCTCCTCCGGTCTCCCTCAGAGTGGACTCCCTCCCATGTAAGGCCTTTACCTATGCTGAGGTGGATTTTTGCAATTCACCCACTCTTAGACTGGACCCGTCCCTGGGCTAGAGTATCCTGTGTACCCACTGTGCTTACCCTACAGGTCCAACAGAGTTGGGGAACTTGTGGTTCTTCCCTTTTGGAGTCTGTGACTGGTGGTATCCAGCAACCAGGCAGCCTTCCTAAACTAATGTAATGCATTTTAGCAAGAGGAACAAAGCTTCCAGAAAAAAAAAGGATTTTAAAACAACAAACAGTCTACACTGTTTTACCATTTCCTGATGGTTTTCTAGATAGGCCTATCTTCCTCAGACCTGTGAGGTCCTGAGCCTCAATCTGGTTCTTCTTGGACAACTACACCCTCTCTTTTTAGAGAGGGTCCCCTTTAATTCTGACAGAATTATTTTATTCTCCTGTGTTCGTGAGTCTTACCCTGTCCTGGTCAGAACCATTTGGATAGGTCGGCTGGAGAGGAGGTAAAATCATCAAAGCTAACAGTTCTGGCATTGTCCCGTAACAGCTCTTCAGTGTTTGCTGAGAGGTGGCTATCTTGAGACATTCTTTTCCTTCTGGCATGTTTTTCCAGACAGCCTCCTGTTGAGTTAAACCAATAGAATCATACAGAAAATACCCCACTACCCAGACCAATGTAGAGTATTCATAAACTATGACTAAGGCTACATTTTAGTCACGGGTATTTTTAGTAAAAGTCACGGACAGATCATGGGCAGTAAAGAAAAAGTCGCGGCCCGTGACCTGTCCATGATTTTTACTAAAAATATGCATGACTAAAACTTGCGGGGGTTGTGGGGCTGCCCAGGGGCCCTGCGGGTGCTGGGGGAGGGCAATGCATGGCCTGTGACCCCCACTGGTGCTGGGAGGGGGCAGGCAGTAGGGCCAACAGGCTCTCTACCTGGCTCTGCACCTCCTTGCCAGCAGCAGCAGAGTTTGGGTGTGGGAGGAGGCAGGGGGTTGAGGGCATGGGACAGGGTGAGGCGGGCTCTGGGTGACACTTACCTGGAGGGCTCCCCGGAAGCGGCAACATCCCCCTTGCTCAGCTTGTAGGTGGAGGCGTGGCCAGGCAGCTCTGTGCACTGCCTCTGCCTGCAGGCACCACCCCTGCAGCTCCCATTGGCCGCGGTTCCTAGCCAATGGGAGCTGTGAAGCAAGTGCTCTGGGCGGAGGCAGCACACAGAGCTGCCTTGTCATGCCTCTGCCTAGGAGCTGAGCGAGGGGGATGTCGCTGCTTCCAGGGAGCCCCCCAGGGCTGCATCGCATTGTTGACTCGTATTCAATTTGTGATCCCAAACCGTTTTCGGCAGTACTACCACCTAGCCAGTTATTCCCCATTTTGTAGTTGTGCATTTTCCTTCCTAAGTGAAGTGCTTTGCACTTGTCTTTTTTGAATTTTAGCTTGTTGAATTCAGACCAGTTCTCCAATTTATTAAGATCATTTTGAATTCTAATCCTGGCCTCCAAAGTGCTTGCAACCCCTCTCAGGTTGATGTCATCTGCAAAGGTGATAAGCATACTCTCCACTCCATTATCCAAGTCATTAGTGAAAATAATGAAAAGTACCTGACCCAGGACTGACACTTGCAGGACCCCACTAGATACACCTTCCTAGTTTGACAGTGAAAAATTCATAACTGCTCTTTGAGTATGGTCTTTCAACCAGTTGTGCACCTGCCTTACAATAATCTAGACCATACATTTCCCTAGTTTGTTTATAAGAATGTCATGTTGGACTGTGTCAAATGCCTTGCTAAAATCAAAGGTTCCTTACACTATTCCACCCAAGCCAGCCTCACTTGCAGGGAGAGGGTGATTCAGTTTCTAATGGCAGTCAGACTGGTGCTAAACCAACACTAGATCTCCGTTCTAGAGGGATCAGTTCCTTGGAATAGTGGATTCAGTCTCTTGGCCTGATTTTTTCAGAGGTTCTAAGCACTCATGGCTCCCATTGAAATCAATAGGAGCAATAGGTGCTCAGCACCTCTAAAAACCCCAAGCAATCTATGTTGATTTAACATTAGGCTTGGCCACATCAGTTAATTGGCATATCCTGACAGTGATGTGAAAGGACCATGTTTTGTATAGTTAGGTTAAAGAACTGAATTCGCCTTCCAGGTAGCCATTATCCTGAGATTCCCACATTTTCTACCCATGCTCAACATGCATCCTAAATCCTATTTTGATGGCTCCAAGCTGGCAATGAGTCAGTCAGTGTTGTTTGTACATGCTGTAAGTACTGAGCTGTGATTCCAGGCTGTCAGCATTACCAGACTGCACCATGTCAAGTGAAATGTATAGGTTAGCAGTCAGACTATTTCAAGAGGTTTCTGTGGCATTTGGCCAAAGTGACCTCTTGCTAACAAAGCATCTGGTGGTAACTTCACTAATGAGCAGAGTAAGCATCAACTGTGGACTAGATTTCACACAGGTAAGCAGCTTGGAGAGAGTGGTGAGTGAACTGTCTGATTCAGAGTCTTGCAGCTGTAAAATAGTCAGAAAAAGGGCAATTATTTGCAATAAAAACTTTTTCCCAAAGCTGGTTCCTCAGTTCTGGCAACATACAGGCTCAGAATTAAGCAACTTCAAATCTATCTGTTAATTCTCAGTGACAGTTGTGATTTTTGCTGCACTTTCCTTGCTGTACTTTGAACTTATATTAAGTTTCAAGTAATACAATTAGCAGTAGCACTTGCTAAGTGCACCGGTGGGCATGCAGATATTTAATTCACTGACTCCTCCACACCAGCAGTTCAGCATGCCCATGGGTGTAGACAAAGGCAATGCAGTCATAGTAGCCATCATGTGTGTTCAGTTAAGTGTGCCCACGGGCACAGAACATAATCCAATATAATAACTATTTGTTGCCCTAGGCTAAGTGTGCCCAGGGGTACAAGCAAACTCAGTATAATGATTAGCCACTGACCCTCATAAAGAGTGCCCACAGGTGCAAAGGAACATCTATGGGCATCTAAATATAACCTTGTGCTAAAGAATTTAGCTATGGGTACTTCAAAAACATGGAGCGTTTCAGCCTGTTTCTGATCTCAGTTGGGCCAGTATAAAGCAGGAGGATTCAGTGGAATGTTGTAGTTGGGATCAGAAGCAGGCCTGTTGTCTGTAAATATTTCATAAACTTGGCTCTTCAACGCACATCCCCACTTACCTTCTTTTAATCCTGCATTAGTCATCCTCTCACACTAAATAGCCACTGAGTCAACCTGCCACCTCATTTTAGCTCTATGGAGGGTAGCCATATTTTGGTCTCTGCAGAGCAGCCTGTAGGGGGCATTCTAGAAGCATCAGGGTCACTATGCTGCTGCCCATTATAAATAATTGTAAGAGTAATAATAGGGCATTCATTGCTGTAGGGCCATTGGGACTGCATTCGGAAGCAGCCTGCATCGCAAGTGAAATTGCCAAGCCCATGCCTGCTCTTGTATATGTCAGCACAATCTTCCTTTGCCCCATGCCTTGAGTACAGCACATGCCGAGTGTCACTAGTTAAGGGGACAAGCAGCTGCCTGGAGGCAGTTCAGTTATTCATTTCTGTTGTTTATAGATTAAAGCTGTTGGAGCTGTTATGTGCAGAGATTAGAGCCCCAGGAGCCATGTCGTTGAGAGGAAGGTGCTATTCCTTGGGGAGATGAGATCATCAGAGCTTGTTGGCTGAAGTTGAAAAACACACGTTCCAAAAATTAAGGTCAATTTTTTTTGTTATCCATTTTCTTACCTTCCCCTTAGCAGAGCTTCCCATATCCACAGAAAGGAGAAGAGCTCAAGGTTCCATGAAGCCCAATAGGGGCTCACTGCTGAGGTTCCCTGCACAGATCACCCACATGGCCAAACCCTGCTACTACTCCCCGTCCCAGGCAGGTGGCCAAGGAACTGTCAGGCAGGAAGGGGGCAGAGCTTTGGCTCACAGTCACAATCCACCACAGTCCTGGTTCTGGGGTCAGTTCTGCTCTGTGATGTCCCTTCTTTAGCCTGGATAGCAAGGCACTAATCCAGCCCAAGGCTAAAGTAATTAATCAGGGAGGCCCTCAGATACCACGAGGATGGGGGCTACTATGAAACTATACAATAGATACAATTAAGGGTGTGTTTTTGCCTGAATTTTTATTTTAATTTCTGGGGAGCCCAATCTCTCATCAGCACTGGCATAATACCACTGAAGTAAGTAGGATAACCTGGGTCATTCAGTGCAGTTTGGCTTGGGGCACTTATTCTGTAAATTAATGATAGAGCAGTGTAGCAACACTTTGCTTCCTGGGAATAAATGGTACAGGAAATTTCCCTAGTTGAAATATGTTGGTCAAACTCTACACATACAAAGTACCTGACAGCAAAATTTGTCTCATTGCCCCTATATTTACATCCCTCTCAATGCCCTCATTTGGGATAGCTTCCAGTACTTGGTTAGGGACAAAATTTCAGTGGCCACTGAGGGCTTGTCTGCACTTAAAGCTAAGCCACTGTAGTGCTTCAGTGAAGACACTACCTGCTGATGGGAGGGATTCACCTTCCAGAGAGGCAGTAGCTCGGTTGATGGGAGAATTGTAGTGCTGTCTACCCTGGGGGTTAAATCAGTTTAACTGTGTTGCTCATGGATATTGTTTTCCTGGTATAGACCAGACCTGATTTTTAGGTATCTCAGGGCTGGCCTATACTGGAAACTTATATAGGCATAGCTACATCTTTCAGGGGCATGAAAAATCCACACCACTGAGCAGCATAGTTATACTGACCGTAACCAACTGTGCAGACAGCGTTATGTTAGTGGGAGAGCTTCTCCTGGTGACACAGGGCATGGCTACACTGGAAACTTCAAAGTGCTGTCGCGGGAGTGCTCCCATAGCAGCACTTTGAAGTGCAAGTGTGGTTGCATGCGAGCGCCAGGAGACAGCTCTCCCAGCGTTCCTGGAAATCCACCTCCACAAGGGGTGCGAGCGCCAGGAGACAGCTCTCCCAGCGCTCCTGGAAATCCACCTCCACAAGGGGATTAACTCCGAGCGCTGGGAGCACGGCTCCCAGTGCTTGGAGCCTGTTTACACTAGTGCTTTAAAGCACTCTGACTTGCTGCGCTCAGGGGGGTGATTTTTCACACCCCTGAGCCAGCAAGTTAGAGCACTATAAAATATAAGTGTAGCCAAGCACACAGCTACTGCCTCTCGCAGAGGTGGAGTAACTAAACCAGCAGGAGAGCTCTCTCCCATTGGCTTAAAGCATCTTCATCAAAATGCTAGAGTGGCACAACTGCATCAGTGCAACTGCACCAATGCAGCATTTGTAGTGTAGACCGGTCCCTAACCCCTGATGTAGACTGTGCTAGATTGATGGAGGAATTCTTCCATCGACCTAGCTACTGCCTGTTGGGGAGGTAGGTTAGCTTTTGGGGAAAGGGTTAACTGGCCACTTCACCTCGAATATCCCCTTGATATTTGTGTTAACTACTTAATGTGAAACAATCTGTTCTATCTTGTATTTAGCTGTGATACTCTGAGTACCTTTCCCAGGCCTGAAGAAGAGCTCTGTGTAAGCTTGAAAACTTCTCTCTCACAAACAGAATTTGTTCTGATAAAAGATATTACCTCACCCGCTTTTTCTGTCTAGTGTCACAGAGAAACAAACAAGGGAGCCAGTGGAATTATCTGAGGGCAGGGCTGATGTGGCTGCATTTCTTTGTATGAGTGGGTTCAACCACCCATAGATCTGATGTGCTTCCAACAGACATCCATCTGTCCAGAACCTTGCCACAATCTGCAGGGCTATTGGGCAGGGAGCTCAGTCAGGGAAGAAAACACCACAATTGGAAAATCAACACAAAATGCAGGGTCCCTTCTGATCCAGAGGAGACGACCTGAGCCCCAGGAACTCCTGACATCCACAGCTGCTGCCTGAAGTTGGACCTCACAACCTCCATCTTTGTTTGTGTGATGTGCATAAGCCTTGGAGAACAGGAGAGATCTACGAAAGCAGAGTGAGAGACATTTCCTGGTGTGTCTGTTGACACTGCAAGTCCCCAAGTGCAAATTACTTTCTTGTTTTAATGAGCAGAGAGCTGCACTGAAACAATTCTGTTATAGTCTCCTGCTGGAGTAACTGCCAGCTCTAGAACACTTAGGCAAAAATGTTTACCTGCTCTTCTTTGTGCAATTGGCTAAGGAAATGTTTCCCCCACAGCTAGTGGCCCATGCCCTGGCAAAATGCCAGCAAATGGGTGGGTGCGGCATTAACATTTAGCAGGGCTGGATATCATGTAATATCTCCGACTCCCTGTGGCCTACAGTCCTAGCAGCAGGCAAGTAGCACATTTGGAGGATTTAAACTGGTAAGTTTGTCTTTCTGTGTCTCTCTTCATACATTAGCCTTACTCATAGGAGCTGCCAATCAGGAGGCAAAGCATAGCGGGATGTAGGCTCTGAGATCTCCACCCATTTGTTTGAGAGAGAGCCAAGTGACTGTCCAGTGCTGGTGTCTTACAAGGAGAGCACATGGATCACATTCATCCCATTTTGTTTTGCAGGGTCAGCTGGAATTGCTCACAAGCCACCTCCACAGAACTGCAGGGCCATCCACAGCAGGGTGTGGGAAGAACCATCGCTGTGGTTATGTTCATCAGGGACTCATCCTGTCCGTTCCCAGAGTCGAATTCTTGGTTGGAGGGTGACATGGAGTTCCTGGTGGAATTTGCTGCCTTTCACAGTCCATTGGAGCTGGGAGTCAGAGATCTTCTTGTGTACTGCAACCCTCACCACGGACTGATAACAGGGTGTGAACCTTCACCAGAGACCTCTGTGACACAGGGTATGTCTACACTACGGAATAAGGTCGAATTTATAGAAGTCGGTTTTTTAGAAATCGGTTTTATATATTCGAGTGTGTGTGTCCCCACAGAAAATACTCTAAGTGCATTAAGTGCATTAACTCGGCGGAGCGCTTCCACAGTACCGAGGCTAGAGTCGACTTCCGGAGCGTTGCACTGTGGGTAGCTATCCCACAGTTCCCGCAGTCTCCGCTGCCCATTGGAATTCTGGGTTGAGATCCCAATGCCTGATGGGGCTAAAACATTGTCGCGGGTGGTTCTGGGTACATATCGTCAGGCCCCCGTTCCCTCCCTCCCTCCGTGAAAGCAAGGGCAGACAATCGTTTCGCGCCTTTTTTCCTGAGTTACCTGTGCAGACGCCATACCACGGCAAGCATGGAGCCCGCTCAGGTAACCGTCACCCTATGTCTCCTGGGTGCTGGCAGACGCGGTACGGCTTTGCTACACAGTAGCAGCAACCCCTTGCCTTGTGGTAGCAGACGGTACAGTACGACTGGTAGCCATCATCATCATGTCCGAGGTGCTCCTGGCCACGTCGGCTGGGAGCGCCTGGGCAGACATGGGCGCAGGGACTAAATTTGGAGTGACTTGACCAGGTCATTCTCTTTAGTCCTGCAGTCAGTCCTATTGAACCGTCTTATGGTGAGCGGGCAGGCGATACGGACTGCTAGCAGTCGTACTGTACCATCTTCTGCCGAGCAGCCATGAGATGTGGATGGCATGCAGTCCTTCTGCACCGTCTGCTGCCAGCCAAAGATGTAAAAGATAGATGGAGTGGATCAAAACAAGAAATAGACCAGATTTGTTTTGTACTCATTTGCTTCCCCCCCACTCCCCAGTCTAGGGGACTCATTCTTCTAGGTCACACTGCAGTCACTCACAGAGAAGGTGCAGCGAGGTAAATCTAGCCATGTATCAATCAGAGGCCAGGCTAACCTTCTTGTTCCAATAAGAACGATAACTTAGGTGCACCATTTCTTATTGGAACCCTCCGTGAAGTCCTGCCTGAAATACTCCTTGATGTAAAGACACCCCCTTTGTTGATTTTAGCTCCCTGAAGCCAACCCTGTAAGCCGTGTCCTCAGTCGCCCCTCCCGGCGTCAGAGCAACGGCAAACAATCGGGCATCTGAGAGTGCTGTCCAGAGCAGTCACAATGGAGCACTCTGATGGGGCTAAAACATTGTCGCGGGTGGTTCTGGGTACGTATCGTCAGGCCCCCGTTCCCTCCCTCCCTCCGTGAAAGCAAGGGCAGACAATCATTTTGCGCCTTTTTTCCTGAGTTACCTGTGCAGACGCCATACCACGGCAAGCATGGAGCCCGCTCAGGTAACCGTCACCCTATGTCTCCTGGGTGCTGGCAGACGCGGTACGGCTTTGCTACACAGAAGCAGCAACCCATTGCCTTCTGGCAGCAGACGGTGCAATACGACTGGTAGTCGTCCTCGTCGTGTCCGAGGTGCTCCTGGCCACGTCGGCTGGGAGCGCCTGGGCAGACATGGGCGCAGGGACTAAATTTGGAGTGACTTGACCAGGTCATTCTCTTTAGTCCTGCAGTCAGTCCTATTGAACCGTCTTATGGTGAGCGGGCAGGCGATACGGACTGCTAGCAGTCGTACTGTACCATCTTCTGCCAGGCAGGCAAGAGATGAGGATTGCTAGTAGTCGTATTGTACCATCTTCTGCCAGGCAGGCAAGAGATGAGGATGGCTAGCAGTCGTACTGTACCATCTTCTGCCGAGCAGCCATGAGATGTGGATGGCATGCAGTCCTTCTGCACCGTCTGCTGCCAGCCAAAGATGTAAAAGATAGATGGAGTGGGTCAAAACAAGAAATAGACCAGATTTGTTTTGTACTCATTTGCTTCCCCCCCTCCCCTGTCTAGGGGACTCATTCCTCTAGGTCACACTGCAGTCACTCACAGAGAAGGTGCAGCGAGGTAAATCTAGCCATGTATCAATCAGAGGCCAGGCTAACCTCCTTGTTCCAATAAGAACGATAACTTAGGTGCACCATTTCTTATTGGAACCCTCCGTGAAGTCCTGCCTGAAATACTCCTTGATGTAAAGACACCCCCTTTGTTGATTTTAGCTCCCTGAAGCCAACCCTGTAAGCCGTGTCGTCAGTCGCCCCTCCCTCCGTCAGAGCAACGGCAGACAATCGTTCCGCGCCTTTTTTCTGTGCGGACGCCATACCAAGGCAAGCATGGAGGCTGCTCAGCTCACTTTGGCAATTAGGAGCACATTAAACACCACACGCATTATCCAGCAGTATATGCAGCACCAGAACCTGGCAAAGCGATACCGAGCGAGGAGGCGACGTCAGCGCGGTCACGTGAGTGATCAGGACATGGACACAGATTTCTCTGAAAGCATGGGCCCTGTCAATGCATGCATCATGGTGCTAATGGGGCAGGTTCATGCTGTGGAATGCCGATTCTGGGCTCGGGAAACAAGCACAGACTGGTGGGACCGCATAGTGTTGCAGGTCTGGGACGATTCCCAGTGGCTGCGAAACTTTCGCATGCGTAAGGGCACTTTCATGGAACTTTGTGACTTGCTTTCCCCTGCCCTGAGGCGCATGAATACCAAGATGAGAGCAGCCCTCACAGTTGAGAAGCGAGTGGCGATAGCCCTGTGGAAGCTTGCAACGCCAGACAGCTACCGGTCAGTTGGGAATCAATTTGGAGTGGGCAAATCTACTGTTGGGGCTGCTGTGATGCAAGTAGCCCACGCAATCAAAGATCTGCTGATATCCAGGGTAGTGACCCTGGGAAATGTGCAGGTCATAGTGGATGGCTTTGCTGCAATGGGATTCCCTAACTGTGGTGGGGCTATAGACGGAACCCATATCCCTATCTTGGCACCGGAGCACCAAGCCGCCGAGTACATAAACCGCAAGGGGTACTTTTCGATAGTGCTGCAAGCTCTGGTGGATCACAAGGGACGTTTCACCAACATCAACGTGGGATGGCCGGGAAAGGTGCATGATGCTCGCATCTTCAGGAACTCTGGTCTGTTTCAAAAGCTGCAGGAAGGGACTTTATTCCCAGACCAGAAAATAACTGTTGGGGATGTTGAAATGCCTATATGTATCCTTGGGGACCCAGCCTACCCCTTAATGCCATGGCTCATGAAGCCGTACACAGGCAGCCTGGACAGTAGTCAGGAGCTGTTCAACTACAGGCTGAGCAAGTGCAGAATGGTGGTAGAATGTGCATTTGGACGTTTAAAGGCGCGCTGGCGCAGTTTACTGACTCGCTTAGACCTCAGCGAAACCAATATTCCCGCTGTTATTACTGCTTGCTGTGTGCTCCACAATATCTGTGAGAGTAAGGGGGAGACGTTTATGGCGGGATGGGAGGTTGAGGCAAACCGCCTGGCTGCTGGTTACGCGCAGCCAGACACCAGGGCGTTTAGAAGAGCACAGGAGGGCGCGGTACGCATCAGAGAAGCTTTGAAAACCAGTTCCATGACTGGCCAGGCTACGGTGTGAAAGTTCTGTTTGTTTCTCCTTGATGAAACCCCCCACCCCTTGGTTCACTCTACTTCCTTGTAAGCTAACCACCCGCCCCTCCTCCCTTCAATCACCGCTTGCAGAGGCAATAAAGTCATTGTTGCTTCACATTCATGCATTCTTTATTCATTCATCACACAAATAGGGGGATGACTACCAAGGTAGCCCAGGAGGGGTGGTGGAGGAGGGAAGGAAAATGCCACACAGCACTTTAAGCACAGCACTTTAAAAGTTTACAACTTTAAAATTTATTGAATGACAGCCTTCTTTTTTGGGGGCAATCCTCTGTGGCGGAGTGGCTGGTTGGCCAGAGGCCCCCCCACCGCGTTCTTGGGCATCTGGGTGTGGAGGCTATGGAACTTGGGGAGGAGGGCGGTTGGTTACAGAGGGGCTGCAGTGGCAGTCTGTGCTCCAGCTGCCTTTGCTGCAGCTCAACCATACACTGGAGCATACTGGTTTGGTCCTGCAGCAGCCTCAGCATTGAATCCTGCCTCCTCTCATCACGCTGCCGCCACATTTGAGCTTCAGCCCTCTCTTCAGCCCGCCACTTACTCTCTTCAGCCCGCCACTTACTCTCTTCAGCCCGCCACCTCTCCTCCCGGTCATTTTGTGCTTTCCTGCACTCTGACATTATTTGCCTCCACGCATTCGTCTGTGCTCTGTCAATGTGGGAGGACAGCATGAGCTCGGAGAACATTTCATCACGAGTGCGTTTTTTTTTCTTTCTAAGCTTCACTAGCCTCTGGGAAGGAGAAGATCCTGTGATCATTGAAACACATGCAGCTGGTGGAGAAAAAAAAAGGGACAGCGGTATTTAAAAAGACACATTTTATAAAACAGTGGCTACACTCTTTCAGGGTAAATCTTGCTGTTAACATTACATACATAGCACATGTGCTTTCGTTACAAGGTCGCATTTTGCCTCCTCCCACCGCGTGACTACCCCCTCAACCTTCCCCCCTCCCTGTGGCTAACAGCGGGGAACATTTCTGTTTAGCCACAGGCAAACAGCCCAGCAGGAATGGGCTCCTCTGAGTGTCCCCTGAAGAAAAGCACTCTATTTCAACCAGGTGACCATGAATTATATCTCACTCTCCTGAGGATAACACAGAGAGATAAAGAACGGATGTTGTTTGAATGCCAGCAAACATACACTGCAATGCTTTGTTCTACAATGATTCCCGAGTACGTGTTACTGGCCTGGAGTGGTAAAGTGTCCTACCATGAAGGACGCAATAAGGCTGCCCTCCCCAGAAACCTTTTGCAAAGGCTTTAGGACTACATCTAGGAGAACCGCAAATGCCAGGGCAAAGTAATCCTTTCACATGCTTGCTTTTAAACCATGTATAGTATTTTAAAAGGTACACTCACCAGAGGTCCCTTCTCCGCCTGCTGGGTCCAGGAGGCAGCCTTGGGTGGGTTCGGGGGGTACTGGCTCCAGGTCTAGGGTGAGAAACAGTTCCTGGCTGTCGGGAAAACCGGTTTCTCCGCTTGCGTGCTGTGAGCTATCTACAACCTCCTCCTCATCATCATCTTCTTCGTCCCCAAAACCTGCTTCCGTATTGCCTCCATCTCCATTGAAGGAGTCAAACAACACGGCTGGGGTAGTGGTGGCTGAACCCCCTAAAATGGCATGCAGCTCATCATAGAAGCGGCATGTTTGGGGCTCTGACCCAGAGCGGCTGTTCGCCTCTCTGGTTTTCTGGTAGGCTTGCCTCAGCTCCTTCAGTTTCACGCGGCACTGCTTCGGGTCCCTGTTATGGCCTCTGTCCTTCATGCCCTGGGAGATTTTGACAAAGGTTTTGGCATTTTGAAAACTGGAACGGAGTTCTGATAGCACGGATTCCTCTCCCCAAACAGCGATTAGATCCCGTACCTCCCGTTCGGTCCATGCTGGAGCTCTTTTGCGATTCTGGGACTCCATCATGGTCACCTGTGCTGATGAGCTCTGCATGGTCACCTGCAGCTTGCCACGCTGGCCAAACAGGAAATGAGATTCAAAAGTTCGCGGTTCTTTTCCTGTCTACCTGGCCAGTGCATCTGAGTTGAGAGTGCTGTCCAGAGCGGTCATAATGGAGCACTCTGGGATAGCTCCCGGAGGCCAATACCATCGAATTGTGTCCACAGTACCCCAAATTCGAGCCGGCAACGTCGATTTAAGCGCTAATCCACTTGTCAGGGGTGGAGTAAGGAAATCAATTTTAAGAGCCCTTTAAGTCGAAATAAAGGGCTTCATTGTGTGGACGGGTGCAGGTTTACATCGATTTAACGCTGCTAAATTCGACCTAAAGTCCTAGTGTAGATCAGGGCTAAAGAACTAAATTCAGGAACTGGGATGAGTAGCAGGAAGTTATTCTCAGACCTCTCAATCTATCAAGGCCCAAGTATGGGACACAATATGTGACAAAGATCCCAGATGAGGAACACACACACAAATTATTAGTGCTGGAGACTTTAAATGCTGTGGGTTCCCTTCTCCTAGTGTGAATAACCCCCCTTCTGTACCCTCTGTTTCATGAGTCTTTATTTCTCATGTGAATAATGTTCTACAATGAAAGTGAGGTGCCACCATTTGGTATGGAATATAGGTCACTTTAGAACTAGAAGCAGGCATGGAAAAGCGAGACAGTGGATCAGCCCCAGAGAGAGGGCACATAACACACATTGTACAGTGGGGTCCAGCTGTAAGACATACCAATGAGTATTTAGATTGAGGGGAGCAAGCAGTCAGCTGCATAGGATGCGATGGACTCCTTATTCAGGAAAACTCATGAAAAGTGTAAGAGCTCCACCTGTCTCCTCCTGACTCTTCTCAGCACCCTTGTGTTTATATTGCATTTACTCACTCTGGCGCTGTTCAGTTAGCATTAAAGCCAACCAATGGGGAAACTGAGGCACAGAGTGGCAAAGTGATTTGCCCAGTGTCACACAGGAAGTCTCTAGCGGAGACCCATGCCTCCTGACACCCAGTCCTTAGCCTGAAGTATTGTTATTATTTATTTGTATTACCATAGTGCTTGGGAGCTCCAGTCATGGACGAATGCCCCATTGGATTAGGTGGTGTATAAGCTTCCTCCCAACAGCTATAAAAATCTTGGCCTGTGAGTGATCTCGTGGGAAACAGGATAAGCCCTCATCACAGTGATGAAGTTTACACTGTATCAAGGTGGAAGACAGGAGGAATGGATGACTCAGGGTATTGCTAATGGGCAGTTGCCTCGACATCCTGACCTGCACTCTAACAGACATGCCAGTCCAGCTCTGGCAAAGTCCTCGATCCTGACCTCAGAGCAGGTGACACATATGACCTCAATGCAGTGATAAAAACACCTGAGCCTGCATGTGCCTTGTCTCCATTCCAGCATCCAATGAAGCTGCATTGGTTGAGAAATCCAGCTGAGAAGACTACTAATGCAGTCTAGAGTTATGTACAAAAGTGCAGAGGAAGAGAGTGGAGGCTTTTAGCGGTTGGGAAATAAGGCCAAAGAAAGAAGAACAGGCACATCAATTACATCCTAAATAAAGAAAACTTAAATGAAAGTCCTGGCTTCTAAATTGTTTCTGGCCTGGCAGCTCTGTTCTCTTGGCAGATGTAGCCTGAAGAAGGCTAATGGGCCCATTTAGGTTTTCCCTTTACACAATGGCATTGAGACATTTCTGCCGTGGCAAAGGGGGTGTGTGCTATTTCAGTTTCTTTCTTGAAATCAGATTGCAGAATCTATGTAATATTTTAAGGGCTCTGATGATCTCTGCTTGAGGAGGATCTGCACTTCTCTGAGCATTGAGCCAGGCGCCTCCCTCCAGTGTTGGCTGAGGGAAGAAAATTGCATGTGAAGTGCATGGCTGACACCTGGAGGGGAACTGCTGAGATGTAGCTAGCTAGGTCTTAATGAGAAAGCCAGAAACTCCATACAAGATGCAAACTCAGCTTCGGGAATGTTGCAAGGGGAAGGAAAAGACCAGCTTCTTGGATCCTGCCTCCTTTCCTAATAAAGGTTTCAGTAGCACTAATTATTTCCCCTCTTTTCCATCATTAAGGAAACAAACCTTTTCACTCCACATTTCCCACCTCTGTTTCTCAGGAGTGGAGATGAGTCTGAGATGAGGCAAACTCTCCATCCAATCTGGATCTGCGCTCCCTCACAGTTCAGGTGTGTTTGGATCCAGGACCCATCCCTACCTACCAGTTGTTTTACACCATCTAAGGTTAGTTTCTCTTTTTTTGTGTTTTTTGTTTTTTTAGTCTGATGCTTTCGAATAGCTGGATCTCAGATTTCTCCCTATGTGCCAGCTTCATACAGCTGCTTCTTTATTACATGGGTAATCTTGGCCTGTGACTTTCTGGGATAATGGCTTGCTGGGGGTTGCCTTTTGGAGAACCAGCACCCAGCAGGGGCAGCATTAGGTAGAACTTGTCCTGCTCGTTCCGGCTCTCCCAGGAGCCACAGAGAGGCTGCTCCTGAAGTCGTTCATGACTGGGGGCACAGGGCAGCTTCAGGGACATGGTCTGCATAGTTTTGCATGTTCAACCCCTAACCTGGTAATCACCCCATGCATTATTCCCACCAATCACTCAAGCTTTTGGGATCATTTTTACATCAAGCCAGGAATTGTCCCTATGATTATGAATGTTATTTGTGTTGGGAGTGTGTTAATAACTGAGTTATTTACTGTGCCGGTGTTACAGTATACACAGTATCTCAGGAACCCAAAGATTATATTGATATTATATGTCCTTTAATTCCATTCTATGCATTACATGCAACCTGATACTGCTACTGTGATTCATGTCTCTATAAACTCTGCTTAGCTGTAAAGTGTCATTTTTATGACACAGAGAAAATGTTAGAATTGGCTAAAGCAGGGTTCTCATACACAGCTCTACCAATGCACCTATGGTACACTCCTATTACTTACTATTCCTGTCCTAGGCCTCCATACCGCTCTTCTGATATACCTCAATCTTGACCCAAAGCACCCCCTGGTTTTCCAGCCCTTCCAAAGCTCTGCCAATACTCCTCAGTCCTCATCAACAGCACCCCCGCTATTCCACCCTTACTCTACTCTACCCCACCCTACCCAGTTCTGCTAATGTCCCATTACCTTGACTTGCTGTAGCCCCCTGCTGGTGATGACCATGCGTCTTTATTATGGATTATCTATTGTATTGAATTATGCTGGATCATGTGGTCGTTTAGTGTTGTGGACAAATATCCACCAAGGACTAAGGTGAGCCCCTGGCCACTAAACTTTCTTCACTTGTGACTCACTCCAGATTTGAAATCTGGCTTTGTGGTGGTGCTTTGCTAAGCCAATTTGTCAACTCCTAACCCCCATTATTCCAGCCCTGGCAGATTGTTTTCCTTGAAAATGGTGCCATAGATTCTTTCCATGTGAATCCTAAATAGATTCCAGGTGCCCCAGATTCCAGAGGGAGCTGTACACATCAGATGCCTGCACTGCCCAAGTAACTTCTGTCCTGGGTTTCTCTCCTGTCATTGACAGTATCCCTGAGTAGATATTTTCTAATGCCCAATCCTACAAGGTACTGAGCAATCTGGCCCTCATTTAGCAAAGCACTGAAGCACATATGTAACTTTAAGCATGTGAGTGGTCCCCTGGAGATCCACGAGACTATTCACATGCTTTCAGTTAAGCATGAGCTTGTGTGTTTTGCTGGTTGGGATCAGAGTTCTGAGCACCTTGGAAGACTGAGCCCATAGAACTAAATTCTTGCCCCCGAATCTTTGCATTTATCCCCCAAAACAAAGCTCCCAAGGTGAGACCCAGCCTACTACTTTATGGAGCATTCGTCATTTCCAGCTGCAGACTCAAGGAGAGAAATCCAGGAAGCATCAATAAATCCACTTTGACAGTGGATAAAGAGCTGTGAAAGAAGTAACATGTCAGGCTGATGATGTGGCTTTATTTCTCAGAGAAAGATCCATTTTATGGGGTGGAATAAAAATGCCAGCCAAGTCAAATGCCAGGAAGTATCATACTCAATTGACTGCCAGTAGGAATTAAAAAAAAAAAAAAATCAGAGAAGGGGGAGACATGTGACATATAGGAAAAGCAAATACTAACATACACTGAAGCCCTGCACACCTTCTACCTGAATGTGACAAAGGTATGTGTTCTTACATTAGCGTTAATTTGCCTTGCGTGTCCCTGTTTGCTCAGACAAAGCCAGGGTTACTTGTGAGGGGCTTTAAAGACCTGGTGGGATTCACACTTTGGACATGAGGGGGCAGTGTTATCTGCTGTTTGTTGTCAGCAAAATTCATTTTGCTGTGTAATATAGAGGATGGTTCATTACAGTCAGTTCACTCCTACCTCCCAAGTTGCAGTGGCAAAATCTGGAGCGCTGCCCCTTTCCAACCAAGGGATGCAGGCTTTTTAAACTGCCTTGGTCAAAGTGGGGACACTGGCCCTTTAAAAGATCACAGCCCGCTCAGCCCAAATGGGGAACAAAGCCCAGCCTAACAATTATGAAACGCTCTCTCTCTCTTTTTTTTTTTTTTGAACATGCAGGTTTTAGGGGCCGCTGCCACACTCTGAGGTTAATAATCAGTTTTAATATTCACTTAGGGGGCTGTAAAAAATGAATGAAAATTTCCTAATTTGAAAATGGACTTGATTGGCAGCTTTATTATCTCTGTAAGGTGCATGGCATTCCACACAATCAAGTCGTTTTTAAAAATAATCTTGCTGCTTAAGTTGTACGCGCCACTAATTGCATTTTAATAAGTCTCTTTAAAATCTTTCCATATTTTTTAATATCCTAATATTAGATAAGTGATTGCTGGGGACACTGGAGGGCACTGAAGTTTATAGAAAGAGGAACACCGTAATGAAGCTTTATTGGGATGGCATCACCAAACAATTGCTGTGATAGCAACACTCCCAAGCTTGGAGAAGTGCCAGATATCCCCCCTGGAACTGACTCGGACACTAGGCTTTGTGGCTCAGGAGTGACTTGGAAAATGGATGCTTTTGGCTCATAAATTGCTTCTTTCTGTGGTGGAAATGATTCAGAAACTGGCCTCTTTTGGCTTTGGACACTGGCTTCTATGGGTATGTCTACAAGATTTTGAGCCTTTGTGGGTCATTTTTTCCAAATTTTCTCAGCAACCATGAAACTGAGAGAGAGCCTTACAGTAGCAGATGTGGGAAGATCTGCCACCCTCGTAGGTCTCATCCTACTCTTTAGTATTGATTGGCTTACACCATGGCTTGTAAGAGGCTAGACAATGGGCTTCTTTTTGGCTAAGAAATTGACCTGTTTCTGGCTCACAAACTGGCTCTTCTCTCCTTCTCTGTGTGTGTTTTCTAAGTTGTAGCAAATCAAAAACCATCTCATTCATGAAAGAGCTTTATTTCCCTGTGACCTGCCTGGTCTAGACCTTGACAGATGTAATTAAAAGTTTGCCAGAGTGGCTCTCGCAGATGCCAGGGGTTATGAAGTGATTCAGTGAGAATGAGAGAATGATAACTTCTGAATGAGGATGGACAGATGGAGTAGATGTGCTTTTACTCCTCAAAATCAGGCCATATGTAGGGTGAGATTGTCTCTGGGATCACGTACCAAAGTGTGTGTAAGGGGAAATGTATGAGTGCGCACAACCCAGCATTATTACTAGCCTCCCCAAAAGGAGAGGGGCGCATAGAAATGGCAACATATTGGAAATTAATCATAATGAAAAAGAGCAAATACATTTGAACTGGTGACAGAAGCTGAACCAAAATCCCGATCCAAATCCAAACTGTGAGCTGGATCCTGCACCTGGATCCACATGGGCGAACTCCTTCACTGGTGCAGAATCAGTGGGGATCTGCATATAGACATGAGGATGCAGGGGGTGGGGGCAGCCCACAGTGTTCCAGTTGTAGGATTTGGTGCTTTGTATCTGAAGCCTATCTGCCGCTGAAACAGAGTGTTCCCCTAGTGTGTGGTTTCCAAGTAGACTCCAGGGCAGTCATGTAATTTTCAGTGCCGTGCTGTGGCATTATTATCTAAGTAAAAATCAATGAAAAAAATGTCTTTCAATTTTTCCCCCCCCCTTAAAAGCAAGTTACAGTAGAATTGGCTCATAGAGAATTTAGCTATGATGAAGCAACACTTGTGTCACAGAAGAATGAACTCTGCAATTCCAGTTATATTGCAGATCATTTATATGGGACCCTCAGCACAGAATAACATTGTTCTGTGGGGAAAAAATGACTCCATAGTGTTGCCAAATCTTGCAATAATTGTTGTTTTTCTTAATGCCCCAGCTCCTGGAGTCATGGTATAGTATAGCAGACTCTCAGCTTTCATTTAAAAAAAACCCCGTGTTTCTAGCAGTTTCATGGTTGCTGAGAAAATTTGGAAAAAATGACCCACAAAGGCTCAAAATCTTGAAGGCAAGTAAAAAGAATCTATAATTATTAATATGTTTTAAAAATGTTATTTTTAAGCCAATTTCATGATTTTATGGGGGGCTTGACTAATGATTTAGCATTTTTATAATTGACTTGGAAGAAAGCATAAAATTATCACTGATAAAGTTTGCAGATGACACAAAAATTGTTAGAGTGATAAATAGTGAAGAGGACAGGTCATTGATTCAGAGTGAGCTGAATCTCTTGGTAAACTGGGTGCAAGCAATCAATATGTGTTTTAATACATCTAGGAACAAAGAATGTAGGTCAGATTTACATCAAGAAAGATGTTGATAAATTGGAGAGGGTTCAGAGAAAAGCCACAAGAATGATTAAAAGATTAGAAAACATGCCCTGTACTAATAGACTCAAAGAGCTCAATCTATTTAGCTTAACAAAGAGAAGTCTAAGGGGTTACTTGATTATAGTCTGTTAAGTATCTACAGATCACTGATAATTTTTAAATCAAGATGGGATGTTTTTCTAAATGATCTGCTCTAGGAATTATTTTGGGGAAGTTGTATGGCCTGTGTTACACAAGGGGTCAGACTAGAAGATCACAACATTCCCTCCTGGCCTTAGAATCTTATGAATCTATGAACTTTTGAATATGTGGAGTTGATGCTATTGCTATTAAAAGGTTCCTTTGAACTGGTGTGTTGAAAAAGAGCTGCTTTCTGACTGCCTGAAGAAAAAGATATCTATCTATCCATCCATCCTCATGTGCATCATCATAGAATCTTTCAACCTGCTCCTGCCCCTCAATAATATTATCTCTAGGCCTAATCCTGTTCCCACTGAAATCAATGGGAGTTTTGCCGCTGCCTCTAAAAAAAGCAGGATCAGGGCTTTTGTTTGGTACAGTGCTCATAGGGACAATATATCCATTAGTAGCCAAATGGTTATTCCTAGCTGTGTAACTTCATTGGGCCTCCAAGAATGTGAGATGCTACTGAACAGAAAGCAAAACCCTTAAAATTAGCCAAGAGCTAAAAAGGAGTTAGCAGCTTCCAAACTTCCTTTCTTCCTTCCTTCCTTTCTTTCTTTCTTGAAACAAAAGAGGAGAAGTTCCTGAAAGTCTCACTTCTTACTGAAAGGCTGGGAGGCACATGTTCAGCGAACTTATGAACAGGAAGTAAATATCCAGGTCATATTTAGCCCTTTTCATGTGGTTCTTTTAATCCCCCAGATTGGGTTTCAGAGAAGTTTTACAGTTTCAGTTTTACAAAGCAAACCTTCCTTTAATGTTGGTGTTTTAAAGAAAAAGCTTCAGTCAAAACATGTGTGTTTTACATCAGCCAGATGTGACGTGCAGAGGAATGGGCCACAATGTGGCAGCCAGCTCTGCCGTGGGAGTTGGATGTGTTGGTGCAGTTGGAATAACTGGGCTGAGGGTGGGGGCTGGAGGTCCCAGTGGAAGGATCAGTATATGGACTCCTCGTGTGGTTTTCTCTCCCATCTCCTTGAACTTATACCTGCAGTCCCAAGACAGGGCTATTATTGTTTGTGTTACAGTAGCAGCTAGAGGCCTCAACTGAGATCATAGCTCTATTGTACAGGTGCTGTACATATGGACAGCAAGAGACCGTTCCTCCCCTGAAAATCTTTAAGTCTACCTAGACAAGAAACACAAAGGATGTGATGGGAAACAGTGAGGAAGTGAGTTGCCCAGGGTCACCCAAAAAGCCAGTGGCAGAGTCAGGAATAGAAGTGAGGTCTCTTGAGTCCCAAGCCAGTGCTCTATCCACTAGACTATACTGCCTCTCAGATGCTGCTTTTCTATTCGATCATCCTTGACCCTTTAAAATATCTTCTATATTAATAATAATACTTTGCCCTTCTACACAACTTTTTCTCGACGCCTTTTTCAAATCTAAATGAATTCAGCTTCAGAGCACCCCACCTCCCCCGAGGTAGGCGAGATTTGATTTTTAACTTTCTTCTCTCTCCAGCAGTTGGGATGGATGACACTGACTTCATCAAGGATCTTTGCTGTGCATGACAAGAGCAATGAGGAAAGGGCTGAGGTGGGTTTATAACATTAGTAAATATCCCAAGCTATTGTTTTTAAAGTTCACCTCATTGGTGTGAATGACCTTCATCTCCATCCCTGAGATGAGCCATTTCTGTAGCACATTCGCCTCACCAGCCTACTTGCTGCCATCTGACTCAGGAGGTTAACCCACGTTCAAGTGGAGAACAACCTTGTAGGAGGGCCTTTCAGAGGGCTTTGAAGAAACCCCTCCATGTTCCTCACCTGGCATCTGGAGCAACCAAAGAAGGGACTCTTTCCAGAAGGTCCATCCCAGGTTTTATGCTAAGCCCAGTGCATGATGGGACAGGACTTTGGGAGGCTGGTCAGTGCAATGAGTATGGTCATGGTATGTAGACTTGCTCCACAAAGTGGCTAGTGCTGTATCTCACTATGGAGTCTGTGTGCCTTCATTTCTGAATCACCTGCGGCAGAAAGGGGTTAGTCTCCAAGGTGCCACAAGTACTCCTTTTCTTTTAGTGCTTAGAATGATTCTCTTCCCCTTTTCCTAATTATGTGTCCACACTTATGCTCCCTTACCTAGGTCATTAAATGGTAGGGTTGGTCATGGAAACCTGTGTACAAATAACAGCCCTTGAATTAACACCATTAGTTTTTCCTTTAATAACTTTTTATTTTTATTGTGTTTTATTTTTGCCAGTATAAGGTTTTTGGCATTTGGGTCTGGGCTCTCTGGTGATCTCCTTGAAGTGACTGCACTGGATTGCCCCACTTCCCTGACTGACATTGGGTATAGGATTCCTCTTTGCTCTGGCTGGACATATTGATCAGATGGGGTATAGTGGGTTTGTGGTGCTTTTACTGGGGGTCTGTGGAAGTGGGTGGCCTCTCTGGAGAGGAGCTGATTGATTACCTCTTTAGAGAGGGTTGGTTTGGATGGGAAGTGGGTAGTAGGCCAGAACTGACTTTGGATTGTTTGGGATGGATGGTTAGTGGAGCTGGTTCAGCTGATTGTTTCTTTGCACTGGAGCTAATGAGGGGAGATAAGGGTGAGAGGTTGAGGAATGGGCTGCATGAGATGGAGAAAGACTGGGAAAGTTGTTTCTTTGGATTTTCTGAGATAGGGCTGGATTAGATCAAATTGGGCTGGGGTTGCCCTTTTGGTGGGTATTTTATTTGGTGGAATTAGATCCTCTTTTCAGGATGGAGTGGATTTGAAATTTCATGGTGTGATCATACCCTCTCCCCCAGACCTTTCTCTTTGGCTTGTGAATGTCTTGGGAAATTGTTCATAAGAATACCAGGAAAGTGGTATTTATTTTAATAGATGGGCATTGTGATCCTGACCATGACTCATCCGTACAGACCTTTCCTCTCATCCACTTTCTCTGTGGTGCCACAGCTCATCAACTGCCACCCTCAGCAAAGGGTCCTTGTCCTAGTTGTCTTTTTGTGTGCAGTGGTAGAAGTTGGGTGTGCACTGAGAAGGGAGTGGGAGCTTCTCGAAGGACTATGGGACTCTGTCAAAGAGGCTGAGCACCTGAAGCTTTCATTGACATCAGCTGGACTCACAGCTGGTCATCACATCTGAAAATCAGTCCCAATATAGGGAGCAGGTGGCTAAGTTGATTTCTGGTGTCATGCCACTGAAGTCAGTGGAGTCATATCAAGGATAATTTTGGCCTATCATCTGATCAGACGCCTGGCTGAAAATTACTCTGTCAGGTCTTCAGAAGAAAAAACAGAGACTTTGGTCCAGGGTATAACCAGATTTTGGATTCTAGTGGACACCAAAAAACAGTTCCCTTTTTCAGACCTGCTCAGTCAGTGCTCTTCCCTCTGTAGCAGGAAGAATGGGACAACCTGAGTGTTTGAGTTAGACTGACCGAAACATGGAAAAGGCAGGACAACTTCCTGGGGCACCTCTTGTCTGCAAACCCAATCAATGGGGAAGGAGAGATGGTCCAGTGGATAGGGTACCAGACTGGAACTGAAGAGCTATGGGAGCAGTAACTGGCTCTGCCACTGACTCCCTGTGTAACCTTGACCAAATCACTTAATCTACCCTGTTCCTTAGTTTCCTGCGAATCCCCCTATGAGATAGGGAAATAGTAAGAATAAAATACATATGTAGCTGTGAGACCCTCAGTTGCTGCTGTGATGAAGGCCATATAAGTACCTAGATAGCAGAAAGTCTGCTGAATATCTATTGATGACAGTACTTTACAAGGCTGTTGCACCATCTGTCAAAGCTCATGAAGCACTTCACTGATGCTGCTTACGCTATCCCTTGCCTCCAGGAGGCAGCACTTTACAATCCCCATTTACAGATGGGCAAACTGACTTTTCCGCAAGTGCCAGGGTGGCAGATCTGGGGATAGAATTTTGGATTTCCAGACCCCTGCTCTAACCATTAGACATTTGCCTCTCCATGACAGCTCTGTGCAATCCCAGGACTCATTTATTTTCCCTATTAAAACAGAAGTAAACAAATATTTTCTTTCCAAGGCCCATTGGGGCTGGGGAAAAAATGGAAGTAAAATTAAAAATAAAATGACATAAGTCCCTCTTGGCCCAGGGTTGTCCAGTCTCCTTTATATTCACACTTCTCTTTGTTATGTTTCCTTGAAGTCAAACCTCCCCGGAGAAGGGAACCTCAGAGTTTCTGGTGCTGTGGCAGAAATGCTTCAAGAAAAAGAAAAATAATCGCAGCTGCAATGTTTAAAATAAGAAGCTAATCAAAGGCAGCCCATGTGGGCGCCACTTTCATCTCTCATCTTCAAAGAGGTGCAAACAAACATTGTCGGCTTGCCAAACAGCAGCCTCAGCGGCTGACAATCCCATTACTCCTCCAGCGTCCACCCTCCCCTTCCATGCTGCCGAGCCCAGGGTTGGTTCCAAAGTGAGAACCTCTAGCCAGTGGGGGGAAGCCACATATGGAATTCCTCTGTGGATCCAAATAGTTTCATAACAAACATACTTGTGCCCCGTAGGGGAAGGTCCACCTCTTGTTCTGTTGCATCCTGTCTAATAATAATAGTAATAATAATAATAATACCACCACTCATTCCCTGCACTACTAAAAAGCCTCTGGATCAGAGGGTTTTTCTTCCCCAAAGGGTTAGTTATTTTTTTAATAATATTCAGACCTTGATGAAATTCAGATGTAGCTAGTGCAGTTTGAGAGTGTGGACTAGCAGTCAGAGCAGCGGACCTGGAAATTTGAACTTTTGGGTTCTACTCCCAGTTCTGCTATGGACTAACTGTGGGCAAGTAATGCAACTACCCTCTCTTGTGCCTCTGTTTATGCACTGAGGTGTTGCTGATTGTTGCAAAAGTGTTTTGAATTCCTCAAAGATACAGTTTAAGAGCAAAGTGTTAATAGTGGGACTATTAGTCTGTATTTTGAGAATACAGACTAACACGGCTGTTACTCTGAAACCTGTCAATAGTGGGACTGAATCCTGACTTTTTTCTCTAGCTATGAAATAGCTAAGAGTCTCTATGGGGAAATCCAAAGGGACTAGTGCTGGAAATACCACAAAATAATGTAATTAGCCACGGTCTTACATTTATAGGAAGCAGAACTTGGGACGGTTTTCCCCTTATAGGGGATACAAACTGGGGAACAACCTAAGCAACTGCTGTGTGACACCACTTCCTGCAGACACGATGAGAAAGGAGATTTATCTGAAACTATTGTCAGGAAGGGGCAGAGCTGAGACATTGAATAGTTCTGTGTGAAGTCTGGATGCTAGCACCTGGCTGTAAAGCACCGAGCTGTATGAAATGCAGTAGCCTCTCCCATGGGTGGGGTCTGGGTATGACCTCCAAGACAAATTGCTCTATATTTCTTCCACTAGAGACTCTCCTGGAAGCACAGTTTTAGGTCTTTGGGATTTGGGGAAGGGGTATTATGCTTTGGTGGATATTTCCTACCAGTGGCTTTTGATGGATATATTGATGGTTAACATTTCCACAGCAGTTTGTAAACAAAACAACCCCCAGTATCCCCCCCAAAGAGTCCTGGCAGAGAGAGCCCATGCATGAGACCTGATGCCGAATCTGGCCGGAATTCTCGACGTTGGCAGCTGCAAATATCCATCAATGTAAATATCCAAGTATCCATGGTCTTTTGGAAATCTCCAGTGGAGCTGAGGTGAGATGTCTGTGAGTGGGCTGCAGCTCTGAGTTACAGCTGTCAGCTCTGGCCCAATCCTGACCCAGCTTCACCCCTGGAGCTCTGTCTTTAATTCCAAAGACATTCCCAAGGAATCTCTCCCTGTAAAGAAGGGGAAAGACAACATGGCAACAATAGCCCTGCCAGAATGATCTATCGCAAATGGTGGCTGTTGACTGGCCCGTGTGAGGTTGCTCGGTCTCAGGTGTGCCCCAAGTGTGGCACTAATGAAAGACCAAAGGTGGAATGGACGCCTTTCAGGTCTAGAGCGGGTCAGAGTGTGAGGCTGGGCTGGAGTGAAAGAGCTTGCACTGCTCATGCTATCCTGTACAGAATGGAAGCTGGCTTTTAGGACAATCAGTGCAGGGAATCACTGGACTGGGTTCTATTCCTGGCTATGCCACTGGTCTGCTGGGTGACCTTGGGCAAGTCACTTCACCACTCTGTGCCTCAGTTTCCCCACCTGTAAAATGGGGATAGTGGTATTGACCTCCTTTCTGAAGTGCAGTAAGGTCTGTAGATTAAAGGTGTTGGGTATTGTAATTCAGAATTGAATTGTATCTTGGTGCTTGCCAGAATTTTGACTGAGAACTCTCTCCTGCTGCCCTGTACCTGTCTGGGGCCACACTGCTCTTTGACCTCATTAGCAGCATTACAGTAGCTGTGGGAGCAGTTCACTGGTGAGGTCACCCACCCGCAGGAGCCTCCTGGGGTCTGCACTGAGTTCATAATGGGAGGGGAAGGGGGAAGCAGGATTGGATCCATGTGCCAGCTCCTCAGTAATGAGGAAAACCTGTCCCAGCCAGGGAAGGATTCAATTAAGAGGCCAGAGGAACTCCGGTGAAGGGGGGGAGGGCACTGGGATATCTAGGGCTGCTTGTTGGCAGGAATAAAGGTGCATGGCATAAGCACAGGCTGCAGCCATAAAGGAAGAGAAACTGACTCCCGAGTAGCCCTGATTTTCCCCTCCCCCATACAGTATACAACAAGGTAGAGATTAGACCATTACACCCATGGGAAGCCACAGAGCTGTGCTCTCTTTTTATGGACAGTAGCAGGAAATCAGCAGATTGGAACTAAATGGGAGCTCCAATTTGAACCAGATGTGACCCCAGGGCGATGAGAAACTCAGGGATGCTTTCACTCTGACATATCCACTGGTGTTGGGGGGAAGGTGGCCATAGCAGCCTGTCAGACACTGCTGGATTGTGTCATCCCAGTGGTAACAGAGTGGCTGGATGTCATAGCTGGGCTGTAGTGAGGCAACGGTAGGGTTTCCCATTGGAAATAATAGGCTGCCTCCCAAGGTTTTGGGTGTGCATCATGGGTCATCAGCATGGGACCTACACCACCCCAGCACATACCTCTCTGTTTTGAGCTAAAAGAGTGGCTCCACTAGCTAGTTGCAGTAGTAGGCTGTTATCCCTTGTGTGGACTGGCCTCTGTAGTCACTACTGATGCACAATGCCCTGTACTTCCACCTGGCCTGCCCCACAGAATATCTTGGGGCTCAATTTTTTCCCCACCTTCCCTTTGGATTAACACAAAATCTAAAAATATAATAAAATGGCTCCTATTGTGAACCAAATCCCCCTGCCCAAACCTTGGGCTCTTTGGATCTGGGGTTTTGGTTCGAGCCTACCAACCTTTGCCTAGTAATAATTCAGTTTCAGACTCTCAGGAAAGGGTGAGGACAGTTCAGTTAAAATGTGATGTTGACAACTCATGCAATATTTAGTATTTTTCTTAAAGCCTCAACTCTTGGAGTCAAGTGATTAGGTGACAGTCTTGGCTTTCATTTAAAAAAAGTCAGTTTCTAGACCTGCAGGTTGCAGAGAAAAGCTTAAAAATGTGACCCCTAAAGGGCTAAGAATCAGAAGGTCAGTATAACAACTCAGCATTTATTCATGTTTAAATGTCATGATTTTTAAGCCAATCTCATGATTATTTGGGGCCTGATTCATGAATTTTGCCCGCTTAGGGTTGACCATGCTGAAATGAAGTGGCTAGAGGCCAGTTCCTCCTCTCTTTCTCTACCCCTTTGCCCCCTTTCTAATCTAACCAATGATTTCAGAACCAGTTAAACTCTTTCAGAGCCTATTTAAGCATTCAACACACTCTGCCCTGTCTGTGCCCTTGGCCCTGAGCCAGGCCCAGGGTGATGCTGTAATGTATGATGGAGAGGCACAGACCCACCCAACTCTTGATATCCTTGGTGCTGTCTCAGGTAGGACGGTTTGCTAATGAATTATTCCAAATGAGGAGCAGCTTGTGGGGTCTCTCTACCCACTAGAAGAGAATCTCATCAGCGAATGACTGAGGACTTTCATGGCTGGAGCTGGTGCTTTTTCACTATTCTCACAGAGCCTGATCCTTAAGCCCACAGATGCTGACTGTCTTTCCATTGAGTTAGATAGGCTTTGGATCAGACCAGTAACTTAAATGGTGGCAGACTAGCAATAAACCAGTCAGCAGGGTATTGTCTAGCCTGGGAAAACGTTCCCACCCTCCTGTACCTGTGCAATCAGCTAAGCAGGCTGATATTTCAGGAACAGCCTAAGGGAAGCAGCAGAAAAGAGATCTGATTCTTCCCTGCCTTGTGCCATTTACAATCTATGCACCGGCGAGCGTGAAAACTGCACCATTCTGATTAAGTAGCATTTTATGCTTTCCTAGGATGGATGTAAATGACACTCGAGTGCAAAGCAGGGGAGAATCGGGCCCAGTGGTTAATAGTGGTAATGCACGGATGGGGAAGAAGGCTGGGTCTGGATTGAGAATAAAGTAAGATGCCATAAGGGATAAGAATGGAATGTGATGAATATGGGCCTAATGATACAACTGGAGCCCATTGCCTGAGACCCTGTCAGCACGCTAACATTTTACAACCCTTATCTGAACCCTCCTGGGGGAGGTGAGGAGTGGTTAGTCTCCAACATGTTTTTGATTAAACCAGTTGAAATGTGGTGTTGACAGGGCTCTCCAAGGTTTGCTGAACAACTCTGTTAGCTGGCCCTCCCAGGCGGTCCCACAACAATGCGTGAGAGGTGGTTGCCAAATGGCTACCTTGCAAGGCAGGTCAGGGTTTGGACTGGACCAGCTGATGCTGCCAAAGCTGCAGCCTGAGGGGGCTCCTGGGTTCTTTACTGATACAGGCGTAGACCGATGAGCTGGAATCTATTCTGCCCCATGCATCTTTGTTCAGTGCTGTGAGTGCAGAATCTTTATTTCCTGGTGGTGATGAAAGAGGCAGAAAGAACCCAGCAAGGTGTTCAGATCCCAGGTGGGGTTTGTGGTGGCGACAATCAGAGGAAATATCCCATGAATTTGCAACTGGAACGACTGTCCTGCTGAGTGAGTGAGAGAATAAACAGGGAATCCCACCACGTCTCTTATGCAGAGTCACCCAGACCACAACCCCGCTGAGAGATGGGTCGGGGAGGGAAAGCAGCTCTCTGAAAACACATGAAAGCCTGAACATTGGTGCTGCATTCTGGCCTCGCACTAGCAGATTTCCAGATAAGTTCCCTGAAGTCAGCAGAGCTTCTCAGGATTGTCAGTGAAACCAGAATCTGGCCCCTAGGCTGACATTAATGGAGTGACAGGTGGGAGGAGTCTGACTTCTGAACCCCCCCTCCTCCCCCCCCCGGCCCTTATTGCCCCTGTTACCCTGGCAGAGTTAAAGGAGTTTAAGCTGCATGGGCAGCCCACTAGTTTCTAAAGGGAGCTGGGGCTGCACGGGCAGTGCTGGACCTGGGAACAACCTCTCAGCGTGAGGCAGAGCAAGGTGCAAGGCTAAAAGGACGTTGGTTTGGAGCTTCTGGCTATTCTCCTCCAGAGCCCGCATCAGACAGCCCATTAAATGGAGCAAAACCGCACTCCTTTCCTGGAGAAAATGCAAGTGGGCTTGTCAACAAGGCACTTTCCGACCACCGTACCAAACTCCTTCATGGAAACTAAACAGAATTGACCAAGTAGTGATTTACGGCCATTTCCCTCGGTGTTTGCTTCAGTCTCTTTGCACCATTGCCATGGCAGCAAAGGAACTCTTTACTCACCTCGCTACCTTGCCACATCCTGGTCTTCTGTCTGAGACAAAGCCCGGCTTGATATGAAATGGCAAGCAGAGCCACTTAGCGTTGGCAGGCTTTAGAGTCACTGGTGGCTTTGTCTCTGGCTCTTCTCCCTTCCAGAGATTATCTAGTCAGACTGCGGGGGGGATGCCTCACCAAATAATCCTTCGCGCTTATACAGCTGCTTCATCCAAGGGCTTTGGAGTGCTTTATAACCTGAGATAGAAAGGAGCTACACCAGCACTAGATTTGGTCATGTATCCCCAGGAAATAAGCTTTGTCACTTCCATTTTACAGGTGGGGAAACTGAGGCACAGAGCTGTGTAAGTGAGTTGCTCAGAAAGTCAATGGCAAAACTGGAAACAGAACCTAGCTTTCCTGACACCCAGACCCCAGCTCTAATCACTATTACCAAGTATAGTGCTTTGTGGGCCAGATTCACCATTGTCCTGCTATTCACGCGAATATTGGCACCAGTGCAGTAGTAATGTTTCACTCTGACTTTGCACCTTTTGCACAAAGTGCATGGCAATAGTGAATTGGTCAAACTCCATTGCAAAGTTAACTAATTAATCCTAAAAGCACGCCTGAGAGATAGCTTAATAAATTCATAGAGTTTAAGACTAGATGGGACCATTGGATCATCTAGTATGACATCGTGTATCACAGGCCATTAATTTTCACCCGAATATCCCTATATTGAGGCCAGACAGACTAAAGCATTTAATTCCCTAGGAAACAAAACTGTATGCCATAGGGAGAGATTGAGGTGCGCCAATGCTTGAGGCCCTTGCAATTGCAGGGAATTGATTAGATGAGAGATGCCCAAATGATCTCAGTGGACAAATCATGGCCTATGCTGCAGAGGAAGGTGAAAAACCTCAAGGTCCCTGCCAATCTGCCTGTTCCTTCCTGACTGCCAATCTGGCAACCAATATATGTCCGTGAGCACGTGGGCAAGACACTAGCCAGGCACTGAAGAAGAGGATTCTAGTCTCTACCACCTCAGAGTTCTGGGCCACCCCATCTGGTGTCCCTTCTCCAGCTGTGGCCAATCTCTGATGCTTCAGAGGCAGGCAAAAAAACTACCTCAGACTACATCTAACCAGTTGTGCATCAGAGGAAAAAAATCCTTCCTGAGCTCTGCAGATAACTAGATAGGTGGGCAGTACTATTACCTGTTTATAGATTGGGCAATGGAGACAAGGGAGCTACATGGTTAAAAATCACATAGCAGATCAGTTTTCAGAGTAACAGCCGTGTTAGTCTGTATTCACAAAAAGAAAAGGAGTACTTGTGGCACCTTAGAGACTAACCAATTTATTTGAGCATGAGCTTTCGTGAGCTACAGCTCACTTCATCGGATGCATACCGTGGAAACTGCAGCAGACATTATATACACACAGAGATCATGAAACAATACCTCCTCCCACCCCAGTGTCTGCTGGTAATAGCTTATCTAAAGTGATCATCAAGTTGGGCCATTTCCAGCACAAATCCAGGTTTTGTTTGGTTTGCAGGAAATGGCCCACCTTGATTATCATGCACATTGTGAAGAGAGTTGTCACTTTGGATGGGCTATTACCAGCAGGAGAGTGAGTTTGTGTGTGGCGGGGTGGAGGGTGAGAAAACCTGGATTTGTGCTGGAAATGGCCCAACTTGATGATCACTTTAGATAAGCTATTACCAGCAGGACAGTGGGGTGGGAGGAGGTATTGTTTCATGATCTCTGTGTGTATATAATGTCTGCTGCAGTTTCCACGGTATGCATCCGATGAAGTGAGCTGTAGCTCACGAAAGCTCATGCTCAAATAAATTGGTTAGTCTCTAAGGTGCCACAAGTACTCCTTTTCTTATAGCAGATCAGTGACAGCCTTGACTAGAATCCAGGTCCCCTGGCTGCAAATGGTCTGTGCTAGTCAGTTGGCCATACTGGTGGCATTTTAATGCAAGGTGGACAAGCAGTGGCGTGAGACAAACCTTTTCCCTCTGTATGCCATTGATGTAGGTAAAATGGATCCTTAGCCCCAGCCACCAGGGCCCAGATCTTCATAAGAGTTCAGTATGCTGAGTGCTGGGCACTGGTGAAAATTTGGTCCCATATCATTGCATAAAAGCCCTCTCTTCCCCCTCCCCTCCCTGAGACCCCCATATACAAGAGAGTATTTTTCTGATTAGTTGGTTGATTTCCCCAATTGGGATTTGGAAAGGAGGTATCAAAAGTGTTTGGGACCTCAAGCTTGTGGAATAAACTTACAGGGCAAGAGCAGTGGGTGATCCAGCACATGCTTATTTAGTTAATGTCTTTAATGTGCTTTGAAATCCTTACCTGAAAATATCCAGTGTAAGTTGCTATATGTGCAGCTTGTGAGATTTGTGTCACATGGGGCTCCCCTGCCTGGTTATGTGTACTGAGCGAAGCAATGACTGTACCCATGAGTCCTTTTTTTAAGACTGTGGGTGCCAGAGAACTGTTGTGGGTCAAATTTTCAAATGCAGGCAACAACATTTTACCTGTGAAATGAATGAAACATTCATTTGTGCCTGTAAATAGGCTTTTGCTTGTGCATCTGAGTAACTGTGTGCATATGTGCCCGTTTGCTCGCACAATTACCTGTTTAGTGTATGTGCAAATGCAGGTTCTAAGGTATGCTTAGGACAGTAGAAGTTTGTTTAGATGTACTTTGCACAGTGTTATATTGCAGTGCAGCCACTGAAAGGTACATTGTTGCAACTAATGTTACAGCCTGAACCCTGTGTCTAATTAAGTCAGGGCACAGATTTGTGCTTAGTGTGAAGGCTTCTCAGCTGTGAGGCTTTGGAATCTCTTCTCTGTTTAATGCAAGCTAAGCATCTTGGTAAAGGACTCCACGAGGGTGCTTTGCAATGCTTCAGTACACAAAAAAACCAGGCTCCTGGAAGTCAACAGAGATGTGAGTGGATCTACAAGAGCCCATGATGACACTTGTAGGGTAAGTCAGTTTGTCAATGAGCCCAGCGGGAGTGGCAGAAAATCTCTCTCAGTCCTATTGCCCACTTCCCTTTGCTGCTACACGTTTAGGTGGGTTGTTGCAAGTTCCAGTAGTGGATGATATTATGTTCTCCATTGTGTACTGGTTGGGGGACAAGAAGCAATAGCTGGATCTTCTGTATTCCCCTTTGCCCTGACTGAAGCCCAATGCTCTTTAGCAGGACTGTGGACCTGCCTTTCAGAGCCAGAGATTTTTCACCCCCGTCTCGCTCCGAGCTGAACAGAGTCCCTTCTTTTTCATCTCTCGCCACAGAGCTGTGGTGAAAGTTCCTAGGGTTTCTTTGGCCCGTGTGGTTGCAGTGTGATGGATTTTCGTTTATGCACAGCCAGTAACTGTTAACTGAGCAGCACAAACCAAAGAGAGTGTAAGGGCTTGAGAAGGGGGAGTTAGTTTTGAGGAGGTGGAAGGGAGGATCTGTGTGAGGGTGGAGAAGGATCACTCTCTAAAGAGCCTGCTTTCTCTTTTTTTCTGAGCTGGGCTCTAGGGAAGACATTGGAGGGCAGGAAATGCTAAAGCATAGTAGGTCTGATATGCCTAGGTGATCTGCTTTGCACAGGCAAAATGTGAGGTAAATGAAGGGTTTACATATGCCATGAAGGGTGCAGGCATATTTTGGGGATGCACCTATGTTTGAAAACGTATCCCTCTAAAATGTGAACTCTCTTAATGGGTGGGTCTTGCTCCCTAATCATTTAGGGCCAGATTCTTACCTCGATGCGGTAGAGTTACACGTGTGTCAGGTTATGGCCAGTGACGTTCCTGGTGGTGATTGTGAAGGTCCCTGTGGTCAGATTACAGCGGGATTCACTGGTAGTGAAGCTAGAGGACAGATCCTGAGTTGCTCTGGTGCGTTGCCATTGGGGTTCTAAAAAAGAAAAGGAGTACTTGTGGCACCTTAGAGACTAACAAATTTATTTGAGCATGAGCTTTCGTGAGCTACAGCTCACTTCATCTCGTAAATCTCCATTCAGTGTGGTGATGGTCTGTGAAAGCAGTCGCTTTGCTATAAGAGGATTCTGCTGGCTGTGACATGCATGTTCCCTATGGCGCTGATAGACTCTTAGGCACAGCTGTGGGTCATGTCTCATAGCTGACTAGGTGCACTGTTTATTTAAGAAGTAGCAATAGGACTGGGACCAGTCATACAAGTGATGGGGAACACTCTGCATTTCAATAACGCCTTCCGTCCAAAGTGCCGTATTAACAGTCATTGAATCCTCTGAGTAAGTTTCATTATCCCAGTTTTCCAGACGAAGAATCTCCAGCACAGATTGGTTAAGGAATGGATCCAGGGTCACACAGTGTCAGTGGCTGAACCCTGAATTGAACCCAGGTATTCTGACCCCCCCCCCCCCCCCCAGTTCTTCACTTTAACCTCAAGGCTGCTCTAATGGTTGTGTGATAGTTTGCAAAATTTGGCTCTGCTGTTGACTGATGCTGGAGGCACTACAGAGGTCTCAGTGCCCGGGGGAAGAAGGCTGTTATATTGCTTATGAGCAGCACCTTCTGGCTGACCCATGAGCCCCTTTGTTGGGCTGCTAAGGAGGTGGTGGCCGGGAGATTGAGGTGACAATACCATGGCTGACCACACCCCTCCTTCCCTAAGGAACTTTACAAATGCTGTGCTGAGTTCTCACTTGTGTGAGGCAAAAGGCAGAAACGTCTCAATGTGCCTGAGTTCTGCTCGTCTCCTCCAAAATCCCCCGGGCAGTGGTTTCCATGGGCTTAACCCTTCAGTCCTTAGCAGCCTAAGCAACGGGCACCCATTTCAGAATGGCCCGGATTAACTCAGAGGGTTCTACACCTTCCCGGACAGGCTGCTCTGTGGGTCAGTGATGTCAGAAAGCAAGGAAGGCTGATATACTATGTGAAACTGGCAGGCCCAGCATCCTTGGGGAAGAGCTGCTGGTGGGGGAAGGGGTGTCAGATAATTCACTCTCCACGTTAATTCTTCTCTTTGGGCCAAGTACCAAGTCTGTTCAAACGTTTGTTCAATACGTTTGAGCCGGAGGTAAAACTCCATTTATTCTACCGCCTAATTTTACTGCATGACTCATTGATGCAAATACGTTTGGCTCTCTCCAAAGGGGCTGTACAGGGAAGGGAAGTGTGTGTGTGGGGTCTAGACTCCAGGTTATCAGCCAAGAATGAGATTCTTCTGTTGGTTACACCCTCATGATCCTGCTGGACTTCAGAAGGGGACCCAGATGTTGTCTCTGGTGCAGCCACGGCTTTTTAGCAGACCTGACCCAAGTTCTCACCAAGACAACGTAATTGGGACATAAGTGAATTCTAGTCAGTTCGGGAAACACATCTTTTCAGTTCCTGAAAACATGCTATTATTAATTAAAGAGCACAAATACTAAGGGGGCCGCACGCCTTTCGTTGGCTGGTCTCAGACTTGTGCCTCTCCATTTGTCTCTTCTTGCTAAATTTTTCAGTGTTTTTAACATCAGACTGATGTTACGTATAATTACCAACTTTGCACCAAAATTATATTTGACATGGCTTGTGTGGGAAATTAGAGCATTTCAGAGACTACAAATTCACCTGGGAAGATGAGCCAGGCAAGACAAGGCAGTGTGGAGTGGAAGTAATTTGAATATTACATGTGCCCTCCTGAAAATGCCAAAATCATTTAAATTGCTAGAAAGGATATTTTCTCTAATTAACTGTGTGTGCTGGAGGGTTCATAACTGCGCTTTGGAGATAGAGGCCAGGCCAGGAGAACAGAGGCTGCTTTTGCACCACAGGGGGCAGTAAAGAATGGGCAGTGGGAGGGAAAAGGCCCTCCCCCCGCAAAATCATAGCCCGTTAATTACTATCCCTGCAGCTATTTGCTCTTAAAAAGAGATGCCTGGTTCTGTCCAGGACATGCCACATCCCTCCCCCATACCTCCAGTGATACCCTTGGGGGGGGGGGGGACAGCGATAGCCCTTGCTCCCAATCCACATCCTGCCCTAACTCCTTGTTCAGGATGCTGGAACTGCATCAATTTGGAGCTTCTTCAAGGCCATCTCTCCTTCAGCTTCTGGCCTCGCCACGCTGCCCTCGGACGCTTCCCAAACGCTCTCCTTCCAGGCTCCCCCTTTAGCCGTCTTCCAGATATCCCTGGGCCCAGCTGACGCACACTCTTACTTCCCTTCATGTGTAGAACTAGAAGCCAAGTCTGGCTTTTTTTCCTCTAAATTACCCTGATTGTTGTTGACATTTGCTCCTCGTTGTATATGAGGAGACTGAGGGAGAGATGGACACGGACAAACACACAGACGCGCACACACACGGATCCTCTCTCTTCCTGCACATCAATTGTTTAAGCACTAAACCATCCGCTGACTCTTGTGACTCTAAATGACATAGTGGTTTTTCGAGGTTTTCCTCCCTACGGCTGTGGAAACCGCACTGGCTCTTTAGTCCCTCTGATGTGAGGGCTTCCCCCTGCGACTGGGGAGTGAGGACTGGCACACACTCCATCTCTCTCTCTACCATCACCGCGCCTGTGGTTTCTGCTTCGTTACGTATTCATTTTTATAATGCAATTATTATCTTGTGGGGAGAAAAGAAAAAAAGATGCCCTAATTAGCTGCTTAAAGCTCTTGAAAGGCTGTTGGTAACTAGGTTCAGCAAGACTCTTTTGGACAAGCAAGATTGAGGAGAGCTGTGTGCACTCATGTCTTCATAGGAAAGATATAGGACCAGATATTGGCCTGATCCTGTGGGGCTGAGCACTGTGGGGCTGAGCACTGCCTGCACCAAGCACTTTGCTTTCTCAGAACTGTCAAGGTCACACCCTTATAGATGGATCCCCTGTCAGTGACAGCCATGAGCAGTGATCATCCACACAGCAGTCCCAGGGCCTGATTCCCCACTGCTATCTTGCACCATGCAAAGGGTGTATCAAACACTCTCCCAGTGTGAGTGGAGAGTTCAGACTTCCCCCGCCCCCCTGTTTTGCACAGGTGTAAATGATGGTGCAAGTTGCGAGGCAGGGGAGAACCAGGCCCACAATCTCTCCCATAGCAACCCTGGCCCTGGAAAATGGCACCCCACTGGCTCACAGCACACTTCACATCAGCAATCATTATCATCTTCATGGCACATCCTAAAGGGACATAGCCTCCTTGCAGATCGAACACCAGCCAGATCGATCCCTAGCTAGGTCCTCACCACAGCAAGGAGAGTAAATGCTGGCTAAGGACACTGAGGCACATGCCTGCTCTTCGGAGAATTGCCATGGCATCTTCAATGTCCACAGCATGGCCAGTGCCTGTTGTGGTCTCCTACACAAGTCCCTCCGCTTGCCACAGCAAACAGATCCTTGGCTTACTTTCCTTGCAAAGGTGAAGGACTTGGTTGATTTGAATGTTACTCTCCAAAGGGCTAAATTGATCCCTTATGGGTTCTCCATTGGTTTCAGTAGGGTCCAGCTGGGGATGACTTGGCTCAGAAGGTCGACGTGTTTCAAACCTCCAGCCAACAGCCTGTCCCAGGTGACGAATGTCTGGGAGCTGTTTATATCAGGGTTCGGCAATGTCATGATTCAGTGTAACTTGTTGTAATTGTCCATTCCACGTTCTGGCCTGAGGGAAGGACATTGCACCTGAGCAGGAAGAGGAGGAGCTTAAGGGAAATCTGAAAATCCAGAAGGGTTATTTACATGCTGTTTGCATCAGGTAGCTTGGGCAGCTGCTCACTAATCCATGCTATACAGGAGAGGAAGGGAGTGGATGAATAATGCGCTCTGCTGTATGACTTTTCCCTTGCTCTTGAGGTGATAATTACCCCCTCTGGCATGCCTGTGCCCACCCACCTGCACAATACACATTTTTGCTATTCCCTCAGTTATTCCCTGTCCCCTTAGTGCAGCACCTGTGTTGGGGATGCACGTGCAGATTGCTGGACAGATGCAGTTTACTCAATTTACCCGACTCCTTGTCCAATCAACCATTTTATTTCCATGCCACTTGCATGGACAGCCTGTGTCACTTTCTCAGACTGTAGTCAGTGACAGCAGGTAGGATTTGAACTCCATGGTGATAAGAACACTGAAGATGAGATCTGGATGGTGAATGGATAGATGGGCAAATGTTGAATAAGGCAGTCAATTGGTCTTTGCTAGTGCCTGTTGCCAAAAACGTGGGAGAGCATGCCATACCCCAATCTTCCTAATATCGCAGCGTGATACTACCCTGTCACCTCCACCAGTCTCCCTGCCACCTAGCCTCGCAACCATGGAGTCCTCTTCAGTCACTCTCAATCCTTTGTACACTGAGGCTCTGGTCAAATCCTGCCTCTTCTTCCTTTAGTGTCCCTAATGCCCACCCTTCCTCTCTTCCCCCTACTGGTTTCTGCTTTGGTTCTCTTGCCCTGCAGTGATTGTCCATACCCTCACTCCCCATTGGCCTTCCCAAAACAATATGGCTAAAATACTCTTCCTCTCCCCCTGTTCTTACCATGTCGCCCTCCTTGACCCGTTCACTGCCTTTCTGTTACTGCTCCGCCTCCATGTCTCTACACTGTCTGTCTCTACACTCATTTCATCCCACTCCCCCAATCCAGCTGCCTTGGTCTCCCTCTCCCACCAGTGATGTTACCTTCTTTGTTTTTCCTTCATGCTGCCATTATGCCTGAAAGAACCTTCCTTGTCCTATGGGCCAGACAGCCTCTCTTGCAGCCAAGGAGCATGACAGCCTTGCAGGCTGTCGGTATAAGCCATGGAAGCTGTCAGCGGAGACCCCATCCTTGCGCTGGATGGAACTGAGAACTGTGGGAGGATTCTGCAGCAAAGGAAGTAGCTTGCGCAGCCCCCCAGGAGCTGACTGCACCACCAGTGAGAGCATGGCAGGAGCCAGTACTCTCTGCTCAGGTGCCATTTTCCTTCCCCAGTGGGATGCTCCTAACCAGTGAGACCGTTACGGGGGAGTATCCATCCTGTGAGTGCAATGGGGAAAGCCACCCACCTACTGCAGGTCCTCCCTGCTGTTCTAGAGGAGCTGCCGGTTCCACCTGAGCAGAGGATTTGTCTAATTTCTCTCTCAGCTCTCTCCACGCTGGCAGGGATGCCGCAGTCTCCTTTCTTGGCACTAGATGGTGCCAAGAACCCTCGTGCAGTTGCAGTGAGCATTAGGCCCCTGCTCACTTTGTACCATGATGAGAAGATACCTCTGGCTTCACATGGAGGCTTTTCAGGAACTGTTCTTCGCTGGGTCCCTAAGGGGCCGTTTCCCAGATCTGCCTCTCAGTGACTGGGCTCGCAGGCCCCTGTGTATCCAGCAATCAAGGTGGAGATTTATGAAGTGGAAAGATGTCACATATACTAGTTGCTGTGTGGGAAAGGGAGGTTTATCTTCTGGGCCGTGGCTTGAGGACAGGATTTTCACAGGGTATTTGGTTCATCTGTCTCTTTCTGATTTTTTTTGTTCTTTAAATTTGGGCTGAATGTAGTACAAATGAAAGCGACGGGCTCTGAGGGCTATCCAGAGCCAGGCACACCATGGACAGGGGCAAGCGCCCCATGCTCCGCCCAGCCAGTGCCCCTCACTCCTGGTCTGCAGTAGATCTTGCCGTTCCAGTTCTGCCCCCAACAGTGCCATTTATCCAGCTCTAGCAGTGCATCTCAGCTCTGACTTGCCATCCCTGATCCTCTCCTGAACGGAGGCTTCTAACACGTAGTTGTTTCATGGCATGGACAAAGCACATCCAAAAGCAAGGTTGAGACCAGCGAACTAGTTCCACTTATGTCACCACTTGGATTTGAACAGACTCCCACAGAGCCCCCAGTAACTCTACCTCCTAACAATGAGCATCTGTAGAGCTTATCTCCTTCAGAGCTCCCGGCACCTGCTATCCGCAGAGCCCTGAAGGTTGACACTGGTGACACCCTCCCCCCAATATCTAACAACACTGTAATAACACCAGTGCTTTGCATTTATATAGGGCCTCTGATCCAAGGATCTTGATGCTCTTTGCAGGCATTAGAGGTAGGGTGATGTTTACCTGTGAGGTAGCGAAGTGTTACGGGTAAACTCAGGCCCCGAGAAATGAAGTGACTTGCCTGAGGTCACACAGCCAATCAGTGGCAAAGCTGGGGATGGAACCCTGGTTCCCTGGCTCTAGCCCCTAGTCGACGGTCCTTCTCCATCTCTCAGCAGCAAATGCCCCCTGAATTGCAGAGCATCACACGTCATTGTAGGAAGTGGCGACGTGACACCCCAGCTACGGAGGGGAACAAATCCAACCTTCAGGGCCCAACCTTTCAGTTTCCCAAATTAGTCCAGGTCAAGGAACTCAGCGAGCCTAATTCACCCCCTACTCTGTGCCCTGTGACCCAAGATGCAGGACAGCTGAGAATCGTCCCATTGTGTTCCCATCTCAGGGTTCTTGCGCCATTATATCATGTCTTGTTCCATTCCCAAAGCTGCGTAATCCTTGGTTTTATTTTTTCCTACGCCATTTCTGTGACTACCCCCCACCCCCACCCCAGATGAGTGCATGTTCAGGGCATCAGCTGTCACATCCTCTTGACCGCCCTCCCATCAGGTCGCTATGGCCATGCCGCATCACCGTGCATGATACAATGTGACAAAGCAGGTGCAACCATAGCGGGAAATGGGGGTGGGGAGGGAAGAACCCCTGAGGCCTGCTGAGAGTCCGCAGGGAATGAAAAGGAAAAGCTGCTTTTTCCAGGGTGGGGTGCCGGATGTAGGCAGTCTGAGGGGTACTGAATCCAGCTATCAGCTGGAATATTTAAAGTCTATGGTCTCTGTGTACAAAAAGGAAATCTACTGAAGGGGTCAGGCTGCTTTGTGGTGTCCCTTCTCCCTACCACCTTACATAAAACTGCGTTACTGATTTTTCACTTGCTAAGTCGCCAATTTCTTGGCTCTGGGATGTGGCTCTAGACCCATCTCAGGAGACACCTCAGATTCTCACACTAGCATGAGGGAGGTGTGCTGGAATTGACTGAGCTGCGTACATCCACAGCGGGAGGCGTGAAGACCCAAAGCTGCTAGACTGTCTAGAGAGACCACTGCATTTTTAGCCAGTATGCAATGGTGAGTCATCCATGTTTAGGGGGGCTGGTTTCCATGCTGCCTGCCTACCTACCTTATCAGCAGGGCCTGGTAGGTGCCCCCTGGATGTAGCTGGTACAGAAGCCAGATACTAAGGGTTGTCTGAAGGAGAGAGGGCGCTTCCTGTACCTACACTTCAGGAGAGAGACACTCTCTTTCTTCTTGGTGATGCTCTCTGAAGAGGCATGGAACATGTCTTGTCCTGTTCCTCAGCACAAGCCCACCCATCCCTCCAGGGAGTCATTTTCTTTGGCTGCACCTCTTCCCTTCCATGTTTCTGTTGAAGTTTTTTGAGGGCTTTGGTTCTCTCCTTTGCACCTGATGCTTGATTGATTTTTGGCTATGTGCATAGCTTCAGGTGCCACCTCTGTGCTGAGGACCTCTCCACATCTGACCAGTGACCTATTGTACAGTGCCACGTCTGGCTCTCCTGGATGGCTCGCTGGCAACTCCAGCTCAACAGGGCAAAAACTAAGCTGCTTCTTGTCCCTCTTAACCATGTTCTACCTCCTCTTTCCTCCACCACTGCCATCTTCTCTACCCCTCTCAGGACCAAAACGTGAGTGTCCCCTGTGACTCCTGGCTCTCCTTCTCCCTACAAAGTCAGCCAGTTGCCACATCTTGCCACTCTCTCCTGCACAGCATTTCAAAAATTTGACACTTCCTTTCCATCCTAGGGACTACAACTGGTCCAGTTACTGGTCTTCTGCCTTGAGGACTGCAATCTCCTCCTCTCTTGGGCTGCCTGATATACTATGCATCACTCCTCTTCACTCCAGCCACAATGCTGCTGTGAACGTTAGCTCCCTCCCCTGGTGCTATGAGCTCACCACTCCCAAATGTAACCTCAGGTTGGCTGCCATATCCATTTCAGACTTCTCCAAGACCCCAGATGATGCCACCCTGGTCTAACTTCAGGTCCTGTCTCTTACGTTCTCCACTTACTTCACCCCAGACACATGCATTGCATTCTCCCCACACTACCATCTTTGTGCCTTCTTCTATGCACCTGTCCCCTTTCATTCAGGATCCACTTCTGCCCCAGTTCACACATGCCAATCAGGGAGCCTTCTCTATCCCCAGTATGAAACAAAAGGGGAAGCTGTGAGGAAAGGGGGCAATTTGAAAGGAAACTGCGGCACCTTCGACACATGCACATAACACACCTAATTAACCTTGTATCCTCACTGAGGCAATGGTGTGTGTGTGTGCGTGCGTGCCCAAAGCTGAGGTAACGTGGTGGGAGACTGGGGTGGAAACTGAAGTGGGTTAACAGAGGTCTCTACAGAAAACTGTGCGGAGGTAATTGAATCTATGAGGGATGTTGGTGTGGGATAGGAGGGCTGTGATGGGTTTGACTGGTGGGGGTAGGTTCTGTGGGAAATACAAGGAAGGAGGTGGGGTCTGTGGTGAGACGTTGAGGCAGGATGGTGGAGCTGGCAGCAGGCTATAAAAGTGCAGGGACATCCTAATGTGATGGAGGATGATATGGATGGGAGGGGGGGGTCAATGGTGGAATGGAGGGAGGTGGCGCTCTGTGTTGTGATGGGATTTAAGGTGGAGTAGGGTAGAAGCTGGGGAGGGTTTTTGAAGGGACTGACAGTGCCTGCATTAGAATTTAGAAGCTAAATGGGAGTGGTGGGCTTGCTCTGCAATGTAGGGTTGTGGCGAAAGCTACGTGCTGACAGGGCTGAGTGAAGAAGTCAAAGATGGAGAAAGGCTGATGCAATGGTTTACAGAAATGGGTGGTAGAACCTGGCTGATGTGGGGCAGGGAGCCTCGGGTCAGGTGTGGAGGGGAGAGTCCCTGATGGATGCTGAAGCTGCAAGGGAGGCTCTGGGAGCCGAGTAAGGTCTGAGAAGGAAATACTAGAATTGAGATGCCAGTCGGAAGAGATAGGTCTTGGCAGGTGGAGTTGGGGGGAGGGTCAGCTTCCCCCCACTCTGTCCTTGCTCACGTTTAGATTTTGATAGCTCTGCCTCAAAAGAAGAAAAAAAGCGTGACTGTGCATGCAGCGCTTCACTCCCCTGACTCTTCAGCTCCAAATGGTTATTGTAATAGAGCTTAGAGAGCCCCATTCAGGCAGAGGGACCCATGGTGCTAGGCCCTGTACCGACAGGGTAAAAGCCAGCCTCAAAAAACTGATAGTCCTAAATAGGCAGAACTAGACAAAAAACAATAACTAGAGCTGGTGGAAAAACGTAATGACCTTTTTTTCCCCTTGAAATTTCAGATTTTGCCACACCCCTGCCCCCAAAAAATGGGCCAAAATTTTCACCAAAACACAGATCTGTTTTCCGTTCTCACTGACTCATTTTGATGTCACATCTCCAAAGTACAATGCTCGTTAATTACGCTTTCCCCCACAGAGCCCCTTTCTCCAGAGCTCAGTGCTCCCCTTTTCTCTACCAGAAAATTCCCCCCAATGGCCCCTTTAAACCACCTCTCTCTCACCTCCCCATTTCTCTGATGCCAAGCAAAGAGAAGAGCAGCACTAAACTGCTGAGGAGTCCTTTGCAATCCCCCCTTCCATCATTTGCTCTAATACCTTTTTGATTATCTTGGTGGACACAGATATAAACTGTGTGCGCCTCCGATCCCTCACTCATGAGCCATCTCCATATTATTATTATTTTTTTTGCATTTTCTTTTTAAAATAAAAATGACTGCTGATGTTTATGCCCCCGTAATACATTATGTATTATTTCGTTTTAAGCGCTGCCTTTTGCATCCTGACAGTAACAATAAAATGTGAGTATGGGATTCCTAATACAGACAGACTAATGTTTCCACTGCTAGCCTTCCCTATCTCTCCTTTTTTTTTTTATTTCTTTCTGCTCGCTAAGCACTTTTGAAAAAGCTCCTTTTATATTCCTAATAAAATTAGAGCAAAATACATCGATTTACTGGAAAAGAGGGTTTGTTTGGTTGGTTCCCCCCCCCTTGATGATAGCACTCTTTTCCCCTCCTCCCCCCGCCTCCACCTTTAAAACACTGGTGAATATTCCAGTTCAAAGTTCTCTAAATTTGTCTTGACCTTTGACTGATTCTCCCCTGTTGTAGAGCGTTGATTAGTGCCCCAGTCCAGGCTCATTCTTCTGTTGGTGTCTGATGGTATAATTCTCTCTCCTCCCACCATGTGTTTTTATTTGCACCAAACACGTATTTGCAGAACCCTGGTAAATGGCCAGTCCTCCTGCACTGGCTGGGAGCTGAACTGTGGGGGGGACCTCATCAGTCCTTTTCGATCTCTAGATTCTCCAATCCAGATTCTGATCTCAATTACACTGATTTTTGCTTTGCTGTTTCCAGTCCTCCATTGCCCCTGTTCCTTGGGTTGTTCCTTATCCCAGGGCTAGGGGGCTGTAAAATGCTAGCAAGTCAGAACGGCTGGGGTTTGGCATTTGCTTTATGCTAGTGTTGATGCCCATACAAAGTGCAAGGCCATGGGGACTCAGGCTATTGACTTCAGTGGTGTTACTCTTGATTAGTACCACAGGGAAGTCAGAATCAGGCTCTCTGCCTCTGCTTGGATTCCTTTCTTGTGGAGCTCTCTTGCAGGCAGCCTGGTTGGAGCTGCTGGAAGAAGAGGGGAGGATTGGAACCTCTCGATTGGAAAGCTTTTGGAATCTGTCATTGTGCTATAGTGATTTAATGAGAGTGGGGAGGAGAAAGCATCCCCCAATTTTCCTTGTAACAGTTGTGTTAAAATATTGATACAGACACTTAAGTTTTTCCATTAACTAGCACTAATTTTTTAAAAATAGTGCCCATGCTAGAGATCTCCTTGCGAGCAGAATCTCCAAGACAGAGCACCTCTTGCTGAGCACCAATTCAACCAGTCAGGAGAACCAGTCTATAGACGAGGTGAGCTAGATTTTGGAGGTGCTGAGCATGCACAGCTTCAACGGAAGCCAGCAGAAACTGCTCGTGCTCAGCTCCTCTGAAAACAAGACTGCAACTCTGGAACTACTGCAGCCAGTCAAATCTCCAGCCTATCCAGTCCAGCATCCTATCTCTGAGACTACATCTAACACTGGCAAATATAGGACCTGTGGTTCGCCATGGGTGGTAGTGGAGGTGGAAGCCACAGTGTAGTTGGGGATGAGAACAGGGTTCGACAGCATGATGGTGACAACTCCTGATCCCTGTCTGTGTTCCAGTTTCCACTATTACTACCACCAGTGGTGAACTATAGGTCCCGGTCTGAGGATGGTCTTGTAGTTAAGGCGTTGGATTGGCACTTGGGAGTTGATTCTGAGCTCTGCTGTCGTCTTGTGTAACCTTGGGGAAGTCACTTACCCTCTCTGTGCTTGAGTTCTGCATCTATAAAATGGGCAGTAATCTTTCCTTTCTCCTGCCTTGTGCTTGCCTTGTCTCTGTAGATTGTAAGCTCTCTGGAGCAGGGACTGTCTCTTACCATGTTTGTACTGTTCCTGGTACAAGGGGGGTCCCATTCTCAGCTCCAGAGTTCTGACATCCAGTGACAAGAGTTGCTTGGGCTCTTTCTTGGACCAATGGTGTTCAGGCCCCAAAAGCACTGGCATGATCCCACAGTCTTTCTTTCTGGGGCTAGAGGGGGACTGGGATCCTCCATCTCCATGCAGTCTTGGGCTTCATCAATGGCTCCTGCCCCTTCCAGCAAGAGAGGTAGCACACTCTCCAGTCCATGTCAATTCTCCTGGTGCAGACCACGAATTGAGCCAAACCTGGGTATGCTGGTGGCTGTTAATGCAGATCTCTGTTCGCGGGGACTCAGCCCAAGCTGAATCCAAGCATTCTTTTTAAGATGAAAATGAGAAAAGAATTAATTTTAATGAGTGATGTTTTTGCTGCCGCTTGCCCCGCCATGTGCCCCCCTCCCTGCTGTGCTGCATGATCTGCCATCATGTCAGCGTTCCGTGATCAAAGCCCTTCCATGAGGGGATACCTTACAAGGGTTTCTGTGTCAGTTCCAGTCCCCAAAGAACTTTGCCAGTCCATTAAGAGCCTGGCAGGCTGTACAGGGAAATGCTAGAACAAGAGGGGAGGAGAGATGCAGGCTAGAGAATAAGGAGGCAGGAAAGAGGAAGAAAAGATTAGTTTGAGCAGAAATTCAGCATCTGAAAACGGCTTTCAGGGGGGATCGCCTTCAGCAGCCTCTTTGCTGCTGAGGGTGAGGGGAGCTGCAGAGAATTGCTCACCTTGCTGGAGGGCTCAGGCAAAGAGCCTTCTGAGCTCAGGAGTTTCACCCTGGGCTCTTGACAACATTCCCAAGGTGCCCAGTTTGCTCTGCATCCCTGACTCATGGCTCCTAGGGCAAGATTCTCAAGGACACTCAGCACATTGAGTGTACATTGGGTGCTGGGCTGCTCTGCAAATCGGGCTCAATTCAGATGACTAAGTGGGAGATGAGCCCTCTTGAGCATCTGGCCCTGACTGCAGGTGCTGAGTACCTGAAAATGTGGCCCTTAAAGCATGATCCAGTGCCTACTAAAGTCAATGGAAGCCTTTCTGCTGGCTTCAGTGAGCATTGGATCATGCCCCAATGAGGAAGTAAGGAAAAAATGGTGAGAGAGAGCGAGTCAGTCAGTCTCTCTCTCTTTCTCTTTCTCTCTCTCTCTCATGCATGCTAGACTTGTTTTGCTGCTGCATTAGCCTTGCCAGAAGGCCAGGGGCAGAGAAAGGTGGTTAAGCCATAGTGCCCATTTATGGTGGTTACTCTTGTGATGCAGGCACTTTTGAACCGTGATCTGGACTGAGGTCCACCCAACCGGTTTCACCTTACTTTGGCATAGTCTGCAACCTAGCTCCAACCTGGGTGCAGTTTGCACACAGCAATGATAGCATGTCCCATTGAGAACAATGCCAGGATGGGTGCGGTTCCTACACTGAAGGTTGAGAGCAGGGTGAGAGATTGGCTGCCTCAGTCCACGGGCTGTAGGACAGAGTCTAGATCAGGGTCGTCAATCTTTCAGAAGTGGTGTGCCGAGTCTTCATTTATTCACTCTAATTTAAGGTTTCATGTGCCAATAATACATTTTAATGTTTTTAGAAGGTCTCTTTCTATAAGTCTTTAACATATAACTAAACTATTGTTGTATGTAAAGTAAATAAGGTTTTTAAAATGTTTAAGAAGCTTCATTTAAAATTAAATTAAAATGCAGAGCCCCCCGGACTGGTGGCCAGGACCCGGGCAGGGTGAGTGCCACTGAAAATCAGCTCGCGTGCCGCCTTTGGCACGTGTGCCATAGGTTGCCTACCTCTGGTCTAGATCGTTGTGTGGTAGTCCACGTAGCAGACTCAGTCTGGCTCCTTGCAGGGCACTAACCCTTCCCCTAAACCATCCCTGTACATGGCACTAATTTCACCCCTTGTTGTCAGCCTCAGCACAGAGGCCAAGGTGTGGATGGGCACCAGAGGCTCAATTAATCCCTCGCATCTAAGAGTGGTCACTGCGAGTCTGTGCCATAACTGAGTACTCCAGGGTGCAGGAAGCCCCAGAAGCTCTCACTCCAGGCTGTCCAGGTGCATAAGCAGGTACATATCCTCGCCACAGTCTGTTGGGTCCAGTCTGAGCAGGGCTTCAGTCTGGACCGTCCCCCTGTATCCAAACTGAAAAATTAGAGCTTCCATTAATGAAAGCCCTGATCACATTTAATCACAGGGTGGTACTAACTCTGGCAAGGACCCACACAGGACTCACCAGGAGCAACTCTAGCAGAATGGCATTGTCTAATGATCAGAGTGGGGTGGCTAGGAATCAGGGAAGCTGAGGTCTAAGCCTAACTTTCCTACTGGAGGATCTTGGGCAAGTCACTGAGGCCCCAGCTTTCAAAAGCGGCCTCTAATTTTGGGGGCCTCCATTGCTGGGTGCCCAACATGAGACGCTAATGCCTGAAAATGAAGACACCCAAAATCAGTGGAGACCTTTGGAAAAATAAAGAGATTTCACCACTCGCTGCCTTAGTTTCCCCACCTATAAAATGGGGCTGTTCCCCCATCTTTGCTCAGCGCTTTGAGAGCCTTCAGTGAAGGCCTCAAGCTATTATTATTTTCACCTGCTCCACTGTCTGTTCCAGAGCCTGTTATGAACCTGATACTGTTCCCATGCCCCTTCCCGATATTACATGTGAGCTATGAGCTGAGGGCGTCCTGCTCACTCTACCCCCACCATCCAGCACAAAATTCCCAGTCTAACTCTCTTTATCTGTGAGATTCCCAACTGGGGCAATTTCCTCCCTAGGGTGCCAGCGCAACTGAACCCCAGCAGGAAAAGGTGGAGAGGGAGGAGGTGGTGCATTCTTGGCATGGATTTATATATATTTGGTTCCCTTCTGATAGGAATCTTGGGTACACTCCAGGCCAGGCCATGCTGTTGGCTGTGCTCCTTTTACCAGCACACTGAGGTGCCCCCAAAACCCACATGCCCAAAGGACTCTATTCAGATTCGGGTGTCTCCAAGTCCCAGCTTGCTTGGTCCTCGAAGCAGGTTCTGAGAGCAATCAAAGCTGCTGCAGTGCAATTTCCGACCTGAGAATTTCCTTCCTATTTGTGTGTGTGTGTGTGTGTATGTATATTTACGTGTTTCAAAAAAAACCACCACATTTTGGTTTTGTGCACTAAGCACTTTTGAGGGCGATATGGGGCCCCGTAATATGGAGGTTTATAACCTCCTCTGCTAATGTTCTCTGACACTCTGTTTTGATATCATTACTACATTATACTCACAATTTTTGAGTGAAAAAATACAGTACTTAGAAAGTCGAAATTCATAAATAAATTCATGTCAAACCGCACTTAATATTGATTTTGTTAGTGTTCAGATTCAATAATAAGGTACTGCGTGCATGAATATTTAAATATAATCATCATTTCTGCATCTCCTAATGGCCTCTGCTCTTCTACACTCAATTTAAACACAATTTAAAAACTATAATGTATTGAAAAATACTAGGATTTAGCAATAAATCACCATTGGGATACTCCAAGCCTTTTATAGGATGGCTCAATATCTGCTTCCCAGGGGACAGCACAATTAGATTCATGTTTTTAAACTTCTCAATTATCCATATACCATAATTTTATGTGAAAGTTTGTTTCCCTTCCTCCCCCCAACCTCGGTTCCCCCCTCACCCCCCCAGATCCTCTCCCTGTAGGAAGCGGAGAAATCGCTAAGTGTTCTCTGAGCTGGGTTAGTATAGTAAAAAGGAGTCAAAGGTTGCAGTCCTCAAACTGAATTAAATCCAGAGATTGCCAGGGAAAGCAGAACGCTGACTCACTTAATCACATTATTTGGGGAAAAAATCTGGGGGGGTGGGGGGATGAAAGAGATAAAATGACTCAAAATGAACTCGCCAAGGAGGAAGCAGAGTTTTTATATTTATTTAAAAAGCAATATTCATCTTTATCAAATAGAGATAGGGTGGTTCAATGAGGATGGAACTGGCTGGACTTCTGCACAGTTGCAGGCAGGAGTAGGATAGCTCCGGCAGTTGTTCTCCCTCTCAAGATTGGCGATGGGATGGGAGAAGGGAAGTTCACTGTGACCTCTGGTGCCCTGGTGCCATCTCCATTTGTTTATTGATAGGCAGTTTCTGTGGTGCTCGTTGCTGTTGGATCTGAATGCCCCATGCTGTGAGGTTGAAATTCTTATCCTCATTTTGTGGATGGGGAAACTGAGGCACAGATGGGCAAAGTGACTTGCCTGAGAGTACATGGTGAGTTGGTGGTAGAGCTGGGGGCAGAACTTTTTTCTTGGCATCCTGGCAACAAGAGGTTGGGAAGAGGCTCAAATGTGTCTACTGCAAAAAAATAAAATAAAATACAACAATGGTGCCAACCACTATGGAAGATAACAGCAGCTGATGGCACACTGGTATTGCTGGCTACACCGATGCAGATGGCATGTGTTACAAAATGCAGGTAGCAAACCAGTATGATTGCATAGGGATGGCACTCTTGTGTCTGATGCACATGGTAAATTAGTATTGCTAGATGATGCACAGGAAGCAATGAATGCAGAGGGTGCACTGGCAGTGTTATATGCAGAGGGCACAGTGATAGCAACCCATCACATGGGTAGGACAGTGGCAATGGATCACTGGCATGAACAGGTTGTGCAGGGAAGTGAGTAAATGATGTACAGTGCACTGGTAGAGAACATCTGATGATGTGGGATGGCACAAACATTGCATTGGTGTGAACTGGCTGGCTACCTTTGCCATGAGTCAGCTATCGCGAATTGTGGCGGTGAACCCATTAGACCACATCACATCCACCTGTGCTATGGTTATGCCACGTAGTTTGCCAAAAACAACATTAAGAATGTGTTTTAATGTTTCATCGGCACAATTTTTTCCTTCTGCAAAGCCAGGCTGCCTTAGGACCATGCATCCAACAGCACAGACCTCTGAGGGGGGAGGAAATGATGATTAGTCCAGGGCAGCCAGGCTAACCATGATCTCAGGGAGCTGTTCTGCGTACAGAACCCTATTGGTTTGAAGGCCTGCTAGCTCACCTGTCTGGGAGGGCAAGAACCAGATTCTTTGAATTCTTTGGGAGAGGGGATTCTCAGCAATTCTCCCTGAAGATGAGGCTCCCACTTAGAGCCCAAACGATTTTGCAGGAAAACATGCTTGAAACCCGGTCACCCGTCCAGGAGTTGGGTATTGTACGTCTCTGCCCTGTGCCAATTGGCTGTTTGCACCAACCCTCAGCCTCTTCATGAGGGGTGAGCATATGTTTTGGTAGTGGGGTGGGATTATTTTTTAAATGTAGCTGTTTGCAAGGTATGGGAAGATAGAAGCAATACAAGCTGAGAGGGATAAATGGGGAGCATGCAGGTGAGGCGATCAAAGTGCATAGTAAATTCCATTTCCTGGAAATTTATCACATGGGCCCCACCCTCAGATGTGTGGAATCACTATGGAAAGTGCATGGACGTTGATAGATGCTGGCAGATTCCTGGCATTGACAGGTGCAGATGGCACACTAACAATGACAGAAGCAGGGGTCAGCATGGCGCTGATAGATGCAGGTGGCAGATACCAAGGTCAATAGGCTGATACTCAGTGATGGAGATGGCAGATCAATAAATAGTTCCCTGAAATTGATAGATTCAGGTGAATTGGATACAAAAGAGTAGTTGTACTTTCCTGTGCCCCGGCCTCAAACCCGGCTTTCCCCGTGCGAGACACCACAATGAGATGACACTCACCATAGACCGTGCAGCTCCTCATAATATGATTGTCTCTGTCCTTTTTTGTGTGCTTCGGTCAGCAGTGAATTAGTTAATACTGATGACATGTAAATGGACTTCATTAGGTTTCAGAGTTAACCTTTTGTTGAGCTGAAGAGGGGGACAGTTCACACCTCTACCAGTTAGAGCAGTTATTCCAGGCAGTCTGCAGAGTTAGCCACACATTGCTACATCAGTTACACTTGGTTCAAATTCTGAAGATTATTATCATAACCAGAAGGGATAGAAGCTTAATTTTTTTAAATGAAGATGTAGAATCAGTAGCTCAAAAAGGGAAGACGTAAAAAAAAAAAAAAAAAAAGACTGACTGGCAGAGCCAATGCAAAGTGACCCAACTCAAGCCCTGCAGATGGCACTGTTGGTTTGTGTAAACAGACCTTATCCAGAGGTTGAAAGGGCAGGGCTTAAGCCTCTTCCTCTGATCAGAAGAAGCACCCCAACTTGCCTGTCCTAAGCACAGGAGTTTGCATTGCCTTAAGACTGCACCAGAGAATTTACTGATTCTCCCACCCAAAGAAATTCTCATGGGTGAGGTGTATTCTGGGGGGGTGCAGGTGGCATCCTGGCACTCAGGGTGCTCATCAGGCATTGTTTATAATAGGTGAACCACCTCTGACAACTGTGGGTTGCAATGATAAATGTGAATAGCAAATGGGTATTGATAGATGCTGTTGGTGCTTTGGAGCTGGTGGATGATGCTGGTGACATATTGCTATTAGTAAATAAATGCAGATGGCACCTTGGTACTGAGAGACGTGTGTGAAGCAGTGGGATAACAAAGTGGCATTGATGGCTGAAGGCATGCACCATTGATAGATTTGTTTTGCTGCCACCCAGCTCTTTGAACCCGTCCATTGGCTCCCTGTCTCTTATGCATCACACTGAAACACCTTATCCTCATTTGCGAGCCTCTTCATAATCTTCCCCCTACTCTGCTTCCCATTCCCTGTGTTGGTCCCAGTCCTTTGGTTCTGCTTCTCTCTAATGCTCTGCTCACCCTTTCATCTTTGGGCCTTGTCTCATACTGCCTCTTTGGCCTAGAGTGCTCCCTGTCACCCATCAGGGACCCTTTTCCTCTTCATCTGTCTCAGCACTTGCTCAGCACCTCGCTGTGTTAGGGGGATGTCTGTCACAGTAGGGGGTTCTGTCAAGACCAGGGAAGTTTTTTGCTGACTGTTGAGGGAAGGAGGTAGGGGTTGTGTCGGGACTGAGGACAGAAATATGGGTCCCTTTGGAGAAGCATCGAAATGTTTAGCTGCTTATCTGACCTGAGCCTTAGTTCCAAACTCTGATGTTCACTCATCACTACCTAGAAGACTGGATTTTCTAATCTTATCAGATTGTTGCTTTAGCCTTTGGAAATGGGAGACCTGTACATCTGGCATCAGCATGTAGAGGGAGAGGTTCTTGTGGATTTACATGTAAACTGGTGATAGATACACATACATGTGCACACCCCTTAACTTATAAGTGTGGTTAGGTGCACTAATAGTTATGTATACGCACTCAGACCAAAACCTTCATAGGTGGCCACTGGTTGCAGGTGCCCACCTTGGGACCTAATTTTCCAAGGTGATGAGTTCCTGCAGCTCTGCTTGAGGTCAGTGGACACCTCTGAAGATTAGGCATCTCAGGTTGAGTATGTAAACAGTGAGATGTCTACAATTGCTAGCCACATTTGAAAGTGTGTCTGTCTGTACGTACATACCCAGGTGATAAATGGGGGACCATGTGCTAACGTGCATCTATCAAGTTGGTAGGCAGATGAGAGCATTCTGATCCCTAGAGCCCTGTGCGGATACAAAATTTGTATCTGCATCTGATCCACTATCTGCAAACATGGTCCATGGAGATCCAGCGGCAGATTTGCGTGGCTCTACCGATCGCTCTATCTAAAATATCTTCAGAAACGCCTCCCTTTCAAATGCTGATTTGATTTTTGTTCTTTTTTTCTTCCTCATTGAATGCTGAACTAATATTAGTTAGACTCTTGAATCCTGATCGGCTGACCAAAATCGCCCAGTCACTGACTCCAAGATGCCAAATGAGATTGGAAAAACCCATAGGAATATTTAATGCAGAGAAACAGACCGAGGAACATCCTGGCTTCCTTTGCTCCCAGCCAGACAAACAAGTAACTCTGGCCATTTATCTCTCTGGGGAGATCCTTGTATGTGGCCTTGTACACATTTCTGGTGGTGCTGCGAGGTCTGAGCTCAGCGAGACAAGCTGGCTGTGACATGCCCATGCCCCTTTCTTCTGGTGACCTCTGGTGAAATAAACCCTCAGTGTGAACTCTTCCTCAAAGGTGGAGGCAACGTGGTCTAGAGGCTACAGCCGAGGAATGAGAATTAAGAGACATGGATTCTGTTCCTCGTTCTGCCACTGATTTGGGGTCATCTGTAAAACGGGGCTAATACCTTTTGTGAAGTGCTTTGAGATTGCTGGATAGGGGTGCTGAAGATGATGATAGATAACACTTGTCATCTTTATGGGTCGTTGCAACATTTGCTAATTAAATCTGGAGATGGGTCTGAGCCACAAAATTCACATCCAGATTCAAATTCCCCTCAAGTTCAGATGGTTTGGATCTGGGGCTTTGGTTCAGACCCATGACAGAAATTAAGCCCATAAAGTTTGGATCTGGTTCTCCTTTTCCACACAGCTTGTCTAGACCGGACCTGTTCTGTAATTAACTCAAATAGCATATAAATCATTGGGTACCATGGCTCCAAGTGGGCTCAGGAGGGGCCAGCTGCTTTTGATGACATGGCACTGGAGAGCTTGGTGATCTGTAGGGGACGTTCCTGGCATGATGGACTTGCTGCTGTATGTGCTAACGTATTAGAACTGCTGCATTTCTGACCCCTGACTTGTGCTGGGCCTAGATTATGTTCTAGCTCTGGATTGGCAAACACTGTATGCTGGGGAGGGATGGCTAATAATTAGGGACCAGCTAGCAAGGAGAATCAGTGGGTCTTGGTCACTAGTCGGTAGTTGGTACAACAATTGTAGCATCTGGCAGATAAAGTTATCGCAGGGCAGTTGGGAGTCTCCTCAGACTCGCTTGCTGGGAGAAAAGAACAGCTAGTGCCCAGCCCTTTTAGTGGGAGTTGTCTCCTGATATCCCCAGCACTGGCAGCTTCACCTCCTTATGGCAATCTGCTTTGCATGATTCACAGTTCCCTGGCCTTGTGCTGTGGAAGCTACAGCTCATTGCCCAGCATGAGAATCTGCCTTCAGTTGCCAACAATGGCCAGCGTGGAGCTCTTCTCACAGTGGCTTCAGTATCACCTCGGGGCCTCCAGCGTTGTCCCGTGACCCCACATCTCACTAGCCACTGTCCCCACCAGCACATAACATCTTGTCACGGTGACTTGCAGTCTTTTACCCCTAATGCCCAGCAGCTGAATCTCAATGTGGTGACCTATAATGTGACACACAGACATTTCCCCCATTAAATCAGAGTGCATTGGGAGGTTATGGGAAGCATGGCTAAGGGAGTAACATAGAGTGGGCATGCTAAGACCCTCAATCTCTCAGATATCCCCCACTTTTCTCCCCACGTAAGTTTTGGGTTGAAATGGTCCATGTCACCAATAACCCCTGGCAAAGTCCAAGGCATAGCCGTGTTTTAAGAGGTCCTTTCCCTATAATGACATGGGCAGAATGTGCCTGGCATAAGTGGCCTTGCTTTGGGACTGCCCAAAACTTTCTACAGCCAGACTGAATGGAATTCAGTAACACAAGGGCTGCTCCAGGCTGCTACCACCAGCAGCATTAGTCCCCTCAGGGAGAGCAGGGATGGGCTGTGGCCTCACTTCAGTTCCTGGAAAAATCATGGAGCAGGTCCTCAAGGAATCAATTTTGAAGCACTTGGAGGAGAGGAAGGTGATCAGGAACAGTCAACATGGATTCAACAAGGGTGAGTCATGCCTGACCAACCTCATTGCCTTCTATGTTGAGATAACTGGCTCTGTGGATATGGGGAAAGCGGTGGACATGATATACCTTGACTTTAGCAAAGCTTTTGATATTCTTGCCAGCAAGCTAAAGAAGTATGGATTGGATGAAACGACTATAAGGTGGATAGAAAGCTGGCTAGATTGTCAGGCTCAGTGGGTACTGATCAATGGCTTGATGTCTATTCGGCAGCCGGTATCAAGCAGAGTACCCCAGAGGTCAGTCCTGGGGCTGGTTTTGTTCAACCTCTTCATTAATGATCTGGATGATGGGATGGATTGCACCCTCAGCAAGTTTGTGAATGACACTAAACTGGGGGGAGAAGTAGATATGATGGAGGGAGGGATAGGGTCCAGAATGACTTAGACACATTAGAGGATTGGGCCAAAAGAAATCCTGATGAGGTTTGACAAGTGCAGAGTCCTGCACTTAAGATGGAAGAATCCCATGCACTGCTACAGGCTGGGGACCGACTGGCTAAGCGGCAGTTCTACAGAAAAGGACCTGGGGATTACAGTGGATGAGAAGCTGGATATGAGTCAGTAGTGTGCCCTTGTTTCCAAGAAGGCTAACAGCATATTGGGCTGCTTTAGTAGGAACATTCTCAGCAGATTGAGGGGAAGTGATTTGTTCCCCTCTATTCAGCACTGGTGAGGCCACATCTGGAGTATTGCATCCAGTTTTGGTCCCCCCACTATAGAAAGGATGTGGACAAATTGGTGAGAGTCCAGCGGAGGACAATAAAAATGATTAGGGGGCTGGGGCACATGATTTATGAGGAGAGGCTGAGGGAACTAGGCTTATTTAGTCTGCAGAAGAGAAGAGTGAGGGGGGATTAGATAGCAGCCTTCAACTACCTGAAGACAGGGTTCCAAAGAGGATGGAGCAGGCTGTTCTCAGTGGCAGCAGATGTCAGATCAAGGAGCAATAGTCTCAAGTTGCAGTGGGGGAGGTCTAGGTTGGATATTAGGAAAAACTATTTCACTAGGAGGGTGGTGAAGCACTGGAATGGGTTACCTAGGAGGTGGTGGAATCTCCATCCTTAGAGGTTTTTAAGGTCCAGCTTGACAAAGCTCTGGCTGGGATGATTTAGTTGGGGTTGGCACTGCTTTGAGCAGGGGGCTGGACTAGGTGACCTTCTGAGGTCTCTTCCAACCCATATCTTCTAAGATTCTATAACCCCTCCTTAGCGGCCATTGGTACTGGTCCAGCGCAGTGAAGAGCATATGCTACAGCCTGTAGAAGACATCTCAGGTGCTGCTCTGACCTGTGCTCTCCCCAGAGCTTGGATCCTCCACCCGGACTGAGCTCTGCTGGAGGAATAAATTAAGGAGCGAAGGGAATGGGAGCAGAGAGTGAAGAGGGGCTGGCTAGCGTATTTTTATCCCTGTTCTGTGAATTTCCCTTTCGTCTGGTGCAAAAGCAATTACCTTTGATTTCTGCCCTGGCTGCCACTCTCCTTGTCATCACAGTTCCCAGATTGTAGGAAATAACCTGATTCTGTGTCCGAGCCGAGATGACAACAGGTGAAATTCCTGGCCATGCCGTGGCTGGAGCAAGCCTGTTTGCAGGGACAAAAAATCTAAGCTTCTGTAGAAGCTGCAGCTGCATTTGTCCTGAGAGCTTCTTTTTTTTTATTTTTTGTTTTTTTTAAAAAACACACACTCTCCCCAAACCCCCCTCAAACCAACCCTGAGGACACTGATTCTTTGAAAGCTGCAGAACTTTGAACAGGTGCGAGCGGAGACAGCTGCCTGGGCCTTGTGCGCAGATATTCCTGCTAATGCTTTCTTAGAACTTAATCTCTGAAACCATCTGCTTATGGCAAGCACATTTCCCTGAGGGTGAAACAAACCCAGCAAACCCCTGCTTTACTCTGCTGCAGCCAGAGCAAGGATTTTTAACCAAAAAAAAAAAAAAAAAATCGGTTCAAGGGGTATAACAAGGGGCCTGATTCTCCTCTCTCGTACACTAAGATGACTCTAGTGTCACTCCACTGACTTTAGGTTGGTTTCTCTAGCTTCACTGAGCTCAAGATCTGTCCCAAGGTCATAGGGACAGTGGTCACACCAGGATTTGAAACTGCTGTGAGTCAAGAGGAAGATCACAAACCCTAGAAACAAACAGGGCCAAATCTTCTTACTCAAGCTTTTAATTAGGTCCTACTCAGGCAGAACTTCCCTGGGGCCAAACCCTCCCCACTGAGGGATTGACCAACCAAGGCATTCAGGCTATGGTGTTAAGGAACCATTCTGGTGAGAGAGACAGAACCTGCTGCGCATTTACCTAGGAACTAAACAAAGTAGAGAAGCAACTGGGAAGACTATCTGGTCTCATGGCTGGAGCCCTAGGCTGGGACAGGGGACGTCTGCGTTCTATACCCAGCTATGCTGTTGGTCTTGTGCGAGTTCCTTAGCGTCTAGTAGACAAGGAGGGTGAGAAGCAGAGAAATTTGAAATGGGAACACTCTCCCACAAGGAGGCCCCTTATCTTGGTTGGGGCTCATAGGCACTGCCTTGCTAATAGTTCAGAACAAGCCAAAGAAGCCCCAAATTAGTTCAAACCTACCCATTGCCATCAGCCATTCTACTCACTCATGACCTGTGGAAATTCAGGAGCAGAGGCTAAATCACTATCACCCAATCGGCTGCTGCTGCCGCCTGAACCATTGAGCTGCTAATGAAAAGCCAGTCTGTCAATTTCAGTCAAAAAAAAAAGAAAAAAGAAAGAAAGAGGAACTATTAGCCATTGCTGCCCTGTGACTGCCAGAGGCACTGCGGTGAAAGGAATGGGTCACACTTCAGTGTGTGACTGAAGGGTCCCTAGCTATAAAGAGACACTTAGGGACTTCCCCCTGCATTTGGTGCTGGCCATAAAAAATTGATCATCCTTTGTTATAGCTTCACTTCTGTCACTTTCCATCCTGGAGTCTGTTTTTTACGGAAAACAAGCTACATTCATCAAAAATGACAGAACACAGACTTAATGTAATCATGTATGGGAACATGAATTGCAAATGCAGAACACAAGCACTAAAATGTATTTTCCATTACTGCCACAAAATGAAATAATCATGAACGTTTTCCCCAAGAATGAGAACACATGTAGAGTACACCGACACCTCGAGAAACAGCACCAGGCCCTGGCTTCAGGTGCAGGAGGGCATGGGACCTACTTATGGCACAGGGCAGCACTCTGTGCTCTACCATCACTAGCAGAAATGGCTACATCTGTGGGTCCCAGTGGAGATGCTTGTGCTGGTTATCAGCCACTGCTGCTTCATTGCTGTCTTTTTGGATGACGCTTAAAGTCCCGGCCATCTGTGCTTGTTAAAGATCCCATGGAACTTTTTACAAGAGTAGGGGTGCTAGATATAGAGGCTTTGTGGTCTAGCACTTAAAGCAGAAACTGGGGAGTCCAGGAGACCTGTGTTCTATCCCCAGCTCTCCCATTGACTTGCATGTGACCTTGGGCAAGTCACTTTAACCTTTCTGTACCTTAGTATACCCAACCATGGTAATAAAATTAATAATGAAAGTTTGACATATATGGGTATTTTTGTCTCTTCAATTTGTAACTTGGTTAATTGCATTCTGTCTTCCTCTTCCAGATTCATTGGGGTGCGGCATTCCTGTGCTCTGTTAAACAGCTGCTGTTTCACAGGTATGTGAAATTATATGTATCAGTTTGTGAAGTACTTTGGTGGCAGGTTCTATATAAATGTCAGTGACTGGATTGTCTCTGCTGTTCAGGATCTCAAGAGAGAAGGAAGGCTGGTAATATTGGGGAATTATCTAACAGATTTGTAGATGGAAGAGGATTTAGTTCATGTTAGTTATTTAGATTATATGCCCCCCCCCCACTATTCTTATCCAGCCTGTAGGCACACTTGCCTATTGAAAATACAAAGCAGCTAATAGAGGAATTGGAGTTTGCCTTGCAGGAGAACAGTCAGGCATCCTACATGATGGTGTCCAGAAGAGAAGCTACTGACTTTATCAAAGCATTGCATTCAGGCAGCACTGAGTGCTGCATGGAATGATATAGAGCAGGGGTTCTCAAACTTCATTGCAGCGCGACCCCCTTTTGACAACAAAAATTATTAGGGGGACCAAAGCCTGAGCCTGTCCAAGCTCCACCACCCTCGGTGGGGGGAGGGCAAAGCCAATGCCCCAGGCCAGGGGGCGAAAGCCTAAAACCAAGGGCTTCAGCCCCAGGGAGGGGGCCTGGAACTTTAGCCCTGCTGTCCAGGGCTGAAGTCCTCTGGCTTGGGCTTTGGCTTTGGCCCCGGTCCCCAGCAAGTCTAAGCCAGCCCTGGTGACCCCATTAAAATGGGGTCGTGACCCACTTTGGGGTCCCAACCCACAGTTTGAGAACTGTTGATATAGAGGGAATAAGGCGGGGAGAGAGAGACAGGTCCAATCAGAAGAAGGCGCTGTTGGGAGTGGATTAGATGCAGAACAACATGATGTTGTTGATCTTCATTTTGGCTGCAGGCCCTGGGTTAAATGAAGGGATACACATGGGATAGACCAGGGGGTGCGGAAGAGAACGGGGAGTATTGAGATGTGTAGTGGTTAGAGCAGTATATGCCTCACGTGGTATGGGGCACTGCAGAAAATGGAACCGTGTGAGAGATTTTATTCTTTGATTTAAAATTGTGTCTTTGCATGAGAGCAGTTCAGAGTATAAAAAATACATAAAACAAATAGGCCCCGCAGCTGTAAAATCAGAGAGAAAATCTGTGGATCTGGAAAAGATTTTAAACTTTTTTGTACCTTATCAGTAAGGAAGAAATGTGCTGATGCTTCCTCCCATCTGCTTATGCATCTCATGCTGGCAGGCTTGTTTGCTCATCCATCTTCGTGTACATATCCATATGGACATATATATATATATATATATACACACACACACACACATTCACACTCATACAGCCATGTATATGTGTTGCATACTTCACGTTTGATGGATGCAGGCTCACACAAATCTATACAGCCTCCCAGCTTCCTATGAATTAACATGGACTCACATGCATGTATGCTAATGCACTTCCATGTACATGTATGCACCTGTGTTCACACCGCTGAATATGCAAGAACTGATGTACAAGAGGTGAACAAAATATTCACAATGAAGCACAAAGCTTCTCCGACTTTGTGCCATTTTCCATTTCATGCCCAGTGTGAGTGTTGGGCCTATTTTATGTGAAAGGGGACAGTCCTGGGAGTCTGAAGTTCAGCATTTTAATATTTGGCATGGTTTCGACTAGCCATGCCTTAGCTCAGAAGCTCTTTGGATCAGGCACTCTGTCTACCTGTTTGTCTGTACAGCATCTAGCATGCAGGGCCTGATTGGGATCCCAGGTGCTGCTGCAAAGCAAGTAATTAATAACAATAGCAATTGTCCGATTTGATTGAAAAGTGAAATTTGAGGGGCATGAAATTGCCTCAAAAGAAACATCAAAAATGTTCGCATGAAATTCTGCAGAAACTTAGGCGTCTGATTTACGCCGCTCTGTTTCACGTACTCTGATACAGCTTTGCACATGTCCATCCATTTAAACTTGCACTTCACACGTGCATGCATATGTACACTCAGAAAGCCATGTGCACTCGTGCACTCTTGCATGAGTGTAGATGTCTACTCACACAGCTTGCATAGATGAACACACCTACAGATTTCTATGTAGCCACATGTTTGTAAGTCATATCTATGTGCCCATATATTCTCCCAGGCAGTCACATACATACTGCATCATTATAAATGTGCATGTAGAGTATGTACAAACAAATATGTGCATATAATATGCTTTATGCATGTGGAGAGGGAGAGAGAGAATATGAATATATATTTGTGTACAGAATCAGTACACTTGTTTATCCTCCCACTATACATACCTTCCAGAAGAGAGCACTTATCTCCCGGCCCAGACAGCCTTCTGTTAGCCCACAGCCTCTTACACCTGGGCACTTAAATCTTTCTTGCCAACTAGAGGTTAATAATGCCAGCATAGAATGAAATATTCAGGCAGGCACTTGAAATTCAAAGTGTTTCTTTTAATTAATGGGTGGATGCCACAGGATGATCCAATCCAGCTCTTAAATTAATCTTAATTACATGGATTTTGTAACTTTGGCATTAGCCAGCCTAACAAAATATGTATTTCATAATCCTAGAAACAACTGAAAAAGGCTGCAGCTGAGTAGTCAGCCGCTGATGTTATCAGCCTCCGTGGCTGTGGGTGTGAGTGTCATCAGGGAGTGTCTGAGATCTTATCTGAAAGCCCAAATTAATTCACTTCTGCAAATATCAAAACAAGCTTTTTTGGCTGGCATGCGGGGAATATGCAAGACTAATTTCTGAGCTGTTACATCTTGGAGATTCTGTGCTGTCTAATGCTGATGGAATTGGGAGTCAGGATGGGTAGGAGGCAAGGGAAGGAAACCCGTCATACATCCTGCTAGACAATGAGTACCGGCTACAAAATAATACAAAAAGCCTTCTGTTGCTCGTGTTCTATTTTACGTATTGGTCTTATAGTTTGGGTATAGGACAGGGAGTCAGGAGACCTGTGTTCTACTCCTGGCTCTGCTACCAACCTGCTGTGTGCCCTTGGGCAAATCACTCAACCTCTCTGTGCCTCTTTTTCTCTCCCACCTTGGTCTGCCTTGTCTGTTTTTAAATTGCAAGATTTTCTGGGTAGGGACTGTCTGTACAGTGCATAGGACAGTGGGGCCTTGAACTCGGTGGGCTTCTCTAGGTGTTCCTGTGACACTAATAATAATGGGTGGAAGGTATCGTCCTAGGACAGACCTGATACTGGGACTCTTCATAAGGGATGCACCTATGGGGTCTCTCTAAGCAGTTGCTGTGTCAACCTTAAATAGACAACAGAGCCTGGGCTAGATCATCTGGGATGTTCATCAGAAATATACCTCACCTAACCAGCCACCAGACATCCTTTGAACAGGAAGCATGGCCTTTGGTATTCACCAGGGAATAACGTAGATGCTTCTTGCAAATAAATTGGAAAGAGGATTCATTTGCCTGGAAGCGAACGCCACTGGGAGCCGCCGTTTGGCCTCCTTTTTCCAAATGCAAACCAGAGGGACAATGCAAGGGTGGGGAGTTTGTTCGTGTCCAGGAGCGACCAAATATGGGTCAGTGGGGTGTCGCCACTCCCCCATTGTCATTCCAAGGCTGGATCGGGCCAGGGTTCAGCAGTGTGCCCCCAGCTATGATGGGGAGCTGCCTGCATGAGCGTATCCCAGAGCACACGCTTTCTAATACGCATGGGCACAGCTGGCCATTCACACCTGCACATTTGATTCCTATGGCGTCACTCCCCAAATCTCCTCTTCTCATTAATCTACCTCACAAATGGCTGTAGCAGTTTTCCTTCCAGCATGGGCAGGTGGAGGCTACCTGCGAGTCTCTACATCTGGCCTGGTTTGCCCTCAATATGTGGTGGTTTGGGTGACAGCAGACTGTCCGAACATGAATTCTCCAGCATACCTGTAAGCTGTACTGTGTATTCTGGTTCCTATGATCAGAACCTCTTTGTGGTTGGCTGATCTTCTTCTGCTACTGAAGTTTTCTCTTATCCTCATTAACCATGTTTACCTGTTTGAAGCTTTTTCCTGGGAGTATTTTATCAGGGCATTTTGTTTGTATCAATTTGGCTGTTCCCTTTAACAGCATTTTCACAGGCATAACTGGAAACAATGTTAAATCTGATGTCAGTTTCCCTGATTGATGTGAAAACTTGGTTTAGGCTAGGGAGGGGTGGATTTCCTCACCTTGGTCTTAGGAATAAACTGCTCATCTGGAAAGAGGTAAAATTCAGCACATACTAACAGCCAGTAGGGTTATCTCTACAGGGCTGGATTTTCAAAGGAGTCAGGTGCTCATCTCTCATTGAAAGTCGATGGGATTTGGTGCCTGACTCCCTTAGACTACTTTGAAAAGCCAAACCATTGCGTGTATGTTTGTATTGACTGGAGTTGAGGGCTGTAGTAGGACACTGCTGTTCCATGTATTGGGGAACGGGGGAAAATGTTCAAAAGTGGGATCTAATGGAATGAGATGATCTTGGAGGCAGAGGGAGGAAGATAAGAGCAGACGCACAAGGAGCCATTCAGTTAAGACAAGGCAAGTTGCAGGATGATAAGGCAATTGGAGGCTGAGGACCAACAGCAGTGCAACCAGTAACCAAAAGGCCAGTGCAAGGGAAGTGCCAAGGAAGCAGAGGCAAGGGAGCCAAAGAAAAAGGCATCTTAGGCCCCTTTTTTACCAACAAGGAGCAACTGATCTGAGAACATGGGAGTACCAGGGAACCTGGTGTGTGTGACCCTGAGTTCCTTCAATTCAGCACACAAAGAAATTGGTTTGTATAGAATATAGTAGCACGAGGGGTTAGATCTGAAGGAAACGTATTGTTGCTCTGTCTTTAGGCAGTCTCTAACGATTGTGAGGAAACTTTCCTTGTGGGCAGGTTATCCCATAACTGCATTCCCTGTGGTCTCTTGAACCTTCCTCCAAAGCAGCTGTTCCTGGGCCAACATTAACTCGGCTTATCTGCCCTGTAAGCTGTAGCTGATTCTCTGTTTGCTCGTTGGCTGCTGTCTTCTTTTGCAGTATAGCTTCCAGTGTTTAAAACAGCCTCAGATCTTTGAGACAGTCCCACACAAAGCTAAAGGTAGCTGCTTCTTCAGAAGGACTGTCATTTGCCCAGCCTTAACTATGGCATCTTCTAGGATGCTACAGCCTCTTTACTTGCTCTGATCAGCAGGTCCAGGTGATTAGCATCCTGGAATGCTGAACTCACTGAACTGTTGGATATTTTTGAAAACTTGTAGCTTAAACAAGCAGGTCCTTGATGTTGGTTCTGTCCCTGCGGCCTGGAACCAAGACAGCTTGGTACCGATCTTCCAGAAAGGCTGAGAAGAGTGATCCTGGGCAATGACTGGCTTGTCAATCAAACTTTGATTCAGAGTAAAATAATTTGAACAAATGCAAAGGGGGGAAGATTATATAAGCGCCATTTTGATCGCAGCAGCACAGACATCATGGAGCATAGGGTTATAAAGAACAATCCAGGCCAACTTTAGTGCTCTTCTGATTCAAATGACTAGCATCACCTGTCTGAGTCCTTGTCTGTGATGGAGAGCTTTCCCTGGTGTGACTGAGGCTGGTCCGGTTGTGCCGTGCATCTCCTACTATAGATGCACTTAACTTTAAACCGGTGTAATTTAAACTGGGTGAGTGTAGTGGGGTCAACTACTGCATTCAGCTCAATCTGTTTAGAAGGGTCTGTTTTGCACCAGTGGAACTGGATGGGTTTTGGTGTAAGCTTTTGATTATTGACAATGCCTCAGATTCTCTCTTCTTCCTCTGAATGAATTTGATTTCCCACTAACTCACATGGTGCTGTCAGATGAGGGGCTGATCGGTACCTGTTGTGCCAATTTCTAAGGCCCCTTTTTGGGCTGAAGTGCTGTGGCAGCTGGCAGGCAGGGTTCCAGGGCACAGCCAAGACCAGAAAGACAACTGCCGCTCCTGGCTAGTCAGGAAGGGGCAAAGTCATTCTTTAGGAATGACAACATGTAAGATGCTATTATTTGCAGCAGGCAGGTTCTTCTAGCTGACCATGGCTACCAGGGGATAGTTTTACTCAGAGAAGCAATACCCAGTAGAAGAGCAAGACCGTTTTAATTCATGGACAAGTTCATCTGGGTCTTTACTGGTACCCTTAATGCCCTTCTCTAAAGGCTGCTGAATAAACCCTTCAGCCCTGCAGTGCTTCCCCAGGTGACATATTGTTCCTGGCGATGAGCAAATTCTCTGCTGGCTTTTCAAAGATTCCTCCAAAACACAGGTCTCTCCCGGGACATTGGCATGATATTGAAGGCTGCTGCCTGCAGTTGTCTTCATGGTCTGTTCTAACTTCTGGGGTGAGAGTGAATCTTCTCCTTTTTACCAAAGCACTGTTCCCTTTCTGATTTTCCACATTCAGCACTGGTCCTGAAAGTCCACACTTAGGGCAGACCCGTCTAATTGTCAGAGAGATGCTCCAGCGCTCGTTAGGCCTCCCACTTATGGGTGTGCCCTCTTTGATCTCCCAGATCAATAAGTGTTCAGCCAAGTTTGTGTATTTCAAGACAGCTTACTAAATACACCCACCGCTACCCTCTATGGCCTTCTCTGACGTTCATATTGAGGGAGGCTCTGTGGTGATTGATGTCTTCAGGAGTATGTAGTGGAGAGAGGCAGAGGAGAATAACCCTCCCCAGGTATTTGGTAGCCCGATTGTTTAGAGTCTCCCATTTGCAACGAATATGTGGAACACATTAGCAGGGAGGCTGAGATCCTCCAGCCACTCTGTTTCAGATTCTGTCTCTTTATCTATGCCTGTACATGCCCCTCTGTCTCTACCCACAGTGATGTAGGGAGCCCAAGCTCACAATTATTCAATTGCAAAAATTATTTAATGCAAAAATTATTTTAATTTAATGGTCTGTTCTTTGCACAGGGCCCAGAGGGGCTCCCTGTCCATTATCTCTGACACTGATGCCCAGCTTCAGGCTTCTTTTCTCTGGCAGAAGCATGTATGATCCTATAGACTTATGGGGTGAGAGCCTACCCTCCACCCTCTTCATGTCTTATGGGGAGATCTATTGATGGAGGCCTCAGATAGATGGAACATGGCATCTGAACTCCCCACTCTCACACAAGGAGAGTGATCCCAGGCATGTGGACCATTGGAGAAGACTGGGATTAAATTAAATTTCACCACCGACTCTGCATCTCAGGCTGATTGCAGTTGGAGATGGCATCCTTGATTGTGTCCATTGATGAAGCAGTGGTAGGGTATTTATTATTTATTAACATTAGTACCTAAGGACAAGCCAGGTCAGGGTATCATTGTACTAGGCTCTCTACTAGGGCCAAACAGGGACACTCTCTTGCTTCTTCAACAGCAGAGTCCTGGTCCATGGCTGGGACTTCCAGGTGCTATGGTAATACAGATAGCTAGTAATAATAGTAGACGAGCCAATACCTGCAAGTTAGGATGTGGTTTGTTGGAGGAAGAGTTTGTAGAATTAAGCTAAATTCCCTGATTCTCGTTTTCACCCAGGCTCTGGCTTTGCAAAGAGGCCTTAAAGCAGGGGTCACTTGCCCCCTGTTGAGTTCTGTCTCCTCCAGTTTCTCGAGAGACCCGGGATGTGGTGATAGCAGTAGAAGGTGATTGTCTAGTTCTCTAACATGGTGTCTGTCTCTCTGCTCCTGCTACAGAGTTTGAGGGCACCAAGAGCTGAGTAATCACACAGGGCCAGCTCCCCAGCTGGCATGAATCAGCATAACTCCCTAGCTGTGAGCGGATCAGTACCAACTGACGGCAGCAGAGGACCTGGCCCCGAGAATACATTACTCTCTCACTACCCACTTTGTAAGTCAGACAAGTCCTTCGAGTGTCCTGTCCTATTGCAATGTTAGAGAAGGTCACCTCCTTTTTCCTCCCCTGCCCCTCCCCCCCGGCTGTCCCTTCTCCTCTGGATAAGCAGCATTTTCCCCCCCTCTTGCATTCACAATCCCTCACGCTTCACCAGAATTAAATTCATCATTCATTTTTTATGGTTTATACATAGCAGTAATTTATGTTTTCAAATATATTGAGGTCACACTTTAGCAGAAAAAGAGTGTTTCACATTTAAATTGAAGGCATGTTCATTCCATTAAAGAGAGATGTTTTGGACAATTTTAAAAGGCTAAAAGTAGTAGAAAGTAACATTAAAATAAAATTTGAGAGATGTAATTACACCTAATTGTACCATAAAATAATCAATACCGCATTACATTATTTCTGACTTCCCCGGTTATAGCCTTTTTTTGTTAAGCTTTTGAATATTGATGAGGTGAAAGGGGTCGCAGTCTACTCTCGGAGGTCTAATGGAGGTGGAATTAAGGTGATGTCCTCTCCTATTATATTTGCATGGAGGGGCGAGTGCTCGTCTTGCTCAAGCCAGGGAGATAACATGGCATCAGAAGCCAATACCTCGGCAACATTTCTTGAGCCAAGATTAGACTGTCAGTAACTGCTGACTGGGAAGCTGGGAGCAGCCGCATGCTCTCCCCTTCACAGACCCACTCAATTAGACGCAGCAGAACGCAGAGGAAATGATGTTCACGTCAACCGAGATCATTAACAACTGGAGACCAGGGGGGAACCAGTTCCTTCCAGTTCAACCAGCACTATTTGCTTTGTCTCCTCTTTTCGGGAGTTTGAGGAGGCTTTTTATGATGTGTTTATATTTGTGTAAGTTTCTTCTCTCTCTTCCTCTCCTCCTCCCTCCTCCCCCCCCCAACAGATCTTTGTTAAAATGAAAACCCCCTCTGGTCTAGTGGCATTCACCCTCCACCCCCTTACATACGCACATGCACACACAATAACACCAAGGAGGGTTGCTGCAGCTGTTGTGATTCGCAGCAGGTGCTCAGGTTGGAAGCTCACCTCCCTCTGGTTTTTGTCCCAGCAAGTACAGATCTGGATGAATGTTTCTCTATCACCCCAGAGTTCCCATGCTGGAAGGGGACAGTTTATGGGCCTGAAAAGTGATGTTCTTCATTTGGTGCAGCATCCCTGTTCCTGTTTAAACTCCAGAGTTCCTCCTGGCCTGTGACAGGAAGGGGTCACCTGCCAGGAGGGGACTGGCTAGACCCTTCTCCTGTCCCTGTGCAGTTTTCTCCTGAGCTGGGGATGAAGCTGTCTGTCTTTTTCCTGCCCTAGTCTGGAGTTGTCCCTGCATTTTTTGAGCAGTTTTGTCTTAGTAAAAACGGAATAAAGACCCCAGGATTGGGTCCCTAACTTCTGTGCCTCTCAGTGGTTCCAGCCGTAGAATGAGGATAATAGCCATCTGAGTAAGGGCCTGTGAGATCTGTAAGTCCCAGGTGCTACCGGGATAAACTCTGCACCCATTGAATCAATGTCAAAACTCCCACTGACTCAGTAGTGACAAATCAAACCATTTATAAGAGCAACAAAGTATTATTACTGTTTGATTTTCTTGGAATCTCTCTTTTTGTCCCCACATCTGTCTATCCCTCTTTATATTGTTTCTGTTTTAATAAATAAACAAAATCCTGTGGTACTGCTGCATTATCCATTTCACATTACATAGCATCATCAGATTACAGCGGTCCTTACAAAAGAAAAGATGAGCAGGCTCAGATCATTAACATTAATAATAAAAAACGATATAATGTATTTTAAAAACTTTTCTTAATGCAACACCAGCCCATCCGCCTCAGCCGATCCTGTCTTCCAAAATTAAACAAATAAATGAATGAAAGTGGTGGGAGGGTGATATCCAAAGTACAGCTCCAATCCTGGGATCTCACTGTTCCCTGGCTGTGGTATCTTTGTAGAGGGCCTGTTCTCCTCCCCCAGGCCTCAAACATCACTGAATCCTGGGAAAGTACCTTCCCTATGGTTCCCTGCAAATTATTCCTTCTCTTACCCCTGCCCCCGTGCACCTCCGTTTATTCCCCTTGAGCCCCTTGTTGTGTACCTCTAAGCACGCCGTGTGTGCCACTCACTCTGCACTCCAAGTTATTCTTCACTGTGACCCCCAGTGTGTAACTCCCAATTATTCTTTCCCTTACATTGCCCCCAGGTATCTGAAAATTATTCCCTTGTGTCTCTCTCTGGGCACCCCAAACTTGTTCCCCTTATCCCCACGTGGCACCTAGTGTATTCTCCTTGTACCCATCAAAGTGCACCCCATTGTGTTCCCCTCTGCAGGTCAAACGTTACCACTTTTGTTAGAACACCTGGGCAGTTTATTTGCCCAAAAGCAGACTCCCAGCAGCCCCCTGCTGAATTCCGAACTCTGCACCTATGAGCAGATTGAATTTGTTTCAACTGACTAACCGAACAAGCAGCAGTTTTTTTTTTCTAATTTGGAAATGGAAGGGACAGTATTAGGAAATTTACATTTGCGAATATGATATTTAATTAGCAATATTAATAAATTAATAGAAGTAAAGAGCCTTGGTGAGACTCCAGATTAATAAAACATGCTCTAGCTGAGTAAATGAGGTGAGCTGGAGATGTTTTGTCCATAGAGCATTGAGGGTGAATCTCATTCCCAAAATAACCCTTTAACCAATGAATGAGGGGCAGTTGTGGACATGGTCAGGGATGGCGGGGCAGTTATGCAGTCAGTTACTTCCAGAGCAGAACTGCAGAGGGCTGGATTCTGCCACATTTACTCATGCAAGTAGTCATCCCAGAGTCAACAGGGCTTCTCGCATGGGGAGTCCGCACTCCCCCACGTGAGGAAGGGATGCACAGTCTGTCCCAGGGCATGTAGAAGTTCAATTGCAAATGAAGACCCTGATCCTGCAGTCTCCACTATGACAGCAGATCCTCAGGCAGGTGTGTCTCTGGTGCTCTGCACAGGTGGAGGGAGCCTCTCTCACAGATCAGCTTGCAGGAGTGGAGCCTTGACTGCATGTTTATAGACCAGCCCCTGGGTATTCCAGCAGCACTAGAGTTAGGAGTGGGGAGGGAACCAAATCACGAGCCCCAGTCTGAATTCCTTTGGAGAAGCTTGGATCCAGATTGATCTACCTCGTTTCTAGAGGGTCCATCAGAAGAGGAGCAAACTCCTGAAGTCCATGGGGGACCTCCCAGGCAAACCTGAGTCTGCTGCAAGGGTGATGGGTGCTCTATAAATCCCATGACAAACAGAGAGGTAGATGACTGAACATCATCGCTCGGGATCTTTTCTCTGAGATGGGGCCAAACTCTCACTCTCCAATCCAGTTTTGAACCTGGGGCCCCACCCCATCTCGAGTTATGAATGAAGTGGCTTTTTCAGCTCTCAGCCCTTGTTCCCAGTCAGTGGCAGATGCTTAGGGATTGCTTCATTCCCCCTCACTTCTTATAGTGTTAGATTCAAGATGGTCAGTTACCTTGGGCTGCCAGCTGGCTCAGAGGCAGCTCTGAGTCCATCTTGCCCTGCTGTTGTCATCACCCTTAGCTGTTTTCAGCTGCTTTATATATTTTGGTGGTGGAGGAGGGTTAGAGAATATCTTTTGGGATGAAAATCCTCTTGCTCCTTTCTATCTGTTAGTGTTTGGTTTATAGCATGCACATTTACATACTTAAAAAAACTCCATCCCCACTACACCACACAATATTTATACATCATTTGGGGGCTTATTGTATTAGTATTATTATAGCCATGTTAGAGGAAGTTGAGTGACTTGGCTATAGTGAGTCAGTGGCAGAGGTGTAAATAGAACCTGGTGTCCTGGGGCCTAGAAGAGCAGGAGGCCCAGGGAGAAAATTCCTTGAAATGTTTGGACAGATCCATAGATTTTTAAAGCCAGAAGGGACCATTATAGTCATTAGTTCTGATCTTCTGTGCAACCCAGGTGTAGAATCCCACCCAGAGGTGACTGCATCCAGCTCGGTAGCTTGTGGTTGGACAAGAGTTTGCTTTTTAGAAAGACATCCCCTCTGGATTTAAAAACTCCAAGTGGCAGAGAATTCACCGTATCCCTTCATAATCTGTTCCGCAGGCTTACTATGGTCCCTGTGAAAAGTGTGCTAGTTATGCTGCAGTTGGCTGCTTTTGCACTGTTCATGTGGGGTGGGGATGGGGATAGAAAAGGGGTGCAGCTGAGCAGTGGGATGTGAACTAAACACTTAAAATCTTTTAAGACAGTTCTTTTGAGACTGAGTCACTGGGGAATGCTGTGGAGCTGTGGAGAGGGTAAAGGACCAAGGGTCAGGAGACCTGGGTTCTAAATTCAGCTCTGCTACTCGCTGCTGTAGGGCCTTGCATGAGTCATTTGGGGCTTGTCTACACAGCGAGCCAGCATATGGCAAGTCAGGGTGTGAATCTGTAGCCTGCTGCACACTAACTCACTGTGTGCACCCTGCTGCTGTGCAGTAAAAGTTCTTTGCAAACTCCTGTGTAAAGCATTAGTGTTCAGTAGCTGGGCCCACGTGGTCATTTAGCGTGCTATAGTTTTACACCCTGTCTGGCCACGCTCTAACACGCCATGTAGACAAGCTCTAAGCCCCTTTTTTGTGCTTCAGTTTCCCCATCTCTATAAAGGGGATAATAACATTTACCCTTTGTCAAGCACTCTACCTTGCTTGCAAGGCGTTCTACTTTCCCTTCGTTTGCGGGGTCCTCATCATTTCAAGCCCAGTCTGTGCTACAAGGAATCACAGTTGCCACTGGGCGCAGGCTCTTAGCAGTGCTGAGCGCAGTGTGCCCTTCTCTGCTCTTGCAGCTAACCCTTGTTATGCACCAGATCCGCTGACCCCCCCAGCTGTCAGCCAAGGGACGATTCCTGTAGGGCAGACAAGACCCTGGAGCAGGGACTTTCTCTTACAAGGGGTCTGATTCTGTCAGCTTCATTCCGGCCAAGCAGCACTCCATGGGCTGTCCCATTGAAATCCGGGGAGAGGTTTAGCTTGAGGCAGGGCATTGGAGTGTGACCCTGCTGGGGCTGTGGCAACAACGGAATGTGCTGTACATGTGTACTGTGTTGTTTAAAAAGGTTTCCCCTCTGAAATGCCCGCCTGATGTAGTGCCACAGTCAGAGGCCTCCAGGAGGCTGAGTGGCTCTGCCGTCTTGGGGAAGGTTTGTCCCAGGGAGAAGAAGGATGTGAGTGCATCGTTGGACGGCTCCAGCCAAACAGGCAACTCTTCTCAAGGCAGAACCAGCAGGGGCGACGGCAAAGCGATGTCAGCGCGGGCTGAGCGGAGAAGAATGGACGCATTAAGCAAAGGTCTGACACAGCAGGAGATAAACTACTGTGAGGTTCCCAAAGGCCAAGCGCAGCGAGGTGTCCCAGTTTAAATACAGATCTGTCTTGCAGCTCAGGGCAAGGGTGCCAATCCAACCTAAAGGCTGCCGTGAGAGGAACATACTGTCTGCTTCAGGCCAATCGGCTGCTTTTCACAGAGGCCCCCCAGTCAGCAAAGTACTTGAGCAGCTGCTTAAAGGAAAGCACATGCTTGAATGCTTTGCTGAATCGGGGCCAGGGCATCCGGGGTTCATCTGCACTGAACAACGTTCAATCTTTTCACGGCAAAGGAAGAGTGGGATTCGCTCTTGCCCTGGCCTCCCCCGCCCTGCTCCATCACAGCAGGCAGGGTCCTTTATGGAACTGGGGCATCAGGCAGCCTAGCTTCCATTCTGAGGCAGGCTGCCGAGTTCCTGGTGTGGTGAAATGGGATTTTTTTGTTAATATTTGTATGATTCCTGTGTGTGTCTTGATTTCCTCCTACACCCTGCATGGCTACCTGGTGTGTGTGTGTGTGTGTGTGTGTGTTTGTGTGTGGGGGAATGGCTAAGTCTGCTCTGAGGGCAGAACAAGAGACATAGATAGGCATGTGTCATTGAGCTGTTTGGCTGAAATGGACCCAAATCAACAGAGGATCTGGCAAGATAAAGAGACTCACAAACAACTGAACAATCCACACTCAACAGCAGGAAACCCAGTGGCCAAGACATGAACTGAGCTGGAGAACAAAGGGGGAAAGGTGGCTGGTGACGGAGAGAAGGGCTGCCCCTGGGAGAGATTCTAGTTGTAGCCCTGACCTGGGTGAACGAAGGGATGAGAGGGAGACAGAGACAGAGTCCGTCACAGCTTGGCTGGCTCATAACAGTGCTGGTTTGACTAAGATAGACTATAGTTTAACTTCCTGCAGGAGTCTGGCTGGGCTAGATTCGCTGCAGGGAACCACGGAGACAGGGAACACTGGTCTCAAAGGCCCAGTCTTGAAGTCTTGGAGGCCACAGGAACTGTGCAGGAGACTGCCTGGAGACTGGTGATGAGCTGGGGCATAGACCAGTGCCTGTGACTCTGTGACAGCTGGGAAACCTTGATCATTTCACCCCTTTGTGCCCCAGCCTCTCCAGCCATAAAACTGGGATGTGAAGGGCAGAATGAAGCTGGCTCTTGAGTCTGTCTGTGCAGAGCCCAGGTAGCGAATTGTTGTCAGAGGAACACAAGCTGAATGGAGCCTTCCTGGCCCATTCAGCACGCCCAAGCCAGTATGCAGTAACGTGGAGGATCTCACCTGGACACCTGGATCAGGAGGGGATGAGAGGGAAGAGAAAGGGCCCCTCAGCAACTGAGATTGCAGTAAAGGCAGTGGCTCTCCCAGGGCCTGTGTGACAGCCCCGCACATTGCTGTGGCTCCTCTGCAGAGCATGGGCGAGGTGATTTTTTTGTTAGTGGACAGAGCTCTGGCCCCATGTGGCCGCGCAGGGTGAGAGCCAAGGCCACGGAACACTCAAATGCTACAAACCCATGGCACCCAGCACCTGAAGGGAAGAGGCATCTGCATCATGGATTGGACATGCCAAGTGAACATCCAGTGGAGGGGCAGCTTTCCTCCAGAGAAGGCAGGAGGTTATTGATAAGAGGAGGAGATCTCTCGGCCATTCTCCCCATCCTCAGCACTCGCGAGAGCTCTTGTGCTTGAGCTGTGGACTTAGGTGCAAGGGGCCATGTTTCCCCATTCGTTACACAAGACCCTAGGACTCCTGGGTTCTAATTTCAGCTCTGCCACTAACTGTCTCTGGGCAAAGCTCCTTGCCTCAGTTTCCCCATTGGCAAATGGGAACAGTAGTCGATGATGGGGTAGTTTGTGAGGCTTGCTTCACCCCATGCTCCTGTGAAATGCGACCAACTCAGAACCTTCCACTCATTCCAGGTAGCACTTTGCATTGCTGTAAAGGATGACACCAGGGGTCAGGCAGAAAGGGGATAACCAGTGCATGTGGTTACTCCTTATTCCCGTGCTGGCCTGGCTGCTAAGCCTCCTAAGCAGTGTTTGACCCCAGCATGTGGCTCCCTTGCCCAAACCCTTTGTTAGCTTTGGAAAGTGTGCTGACAACCCCACAGCAACACCAGGCCCAGTTTTGAGTCAGGACATGGCCAAAGTGAGCCCTGTACCCACAGACAATGCTTTGCACATTCTCCGATGGGATGGGACATATGCCAGAGAGCCAGGGATCATGTCTTCATAGGGCTCTTCCTCACTGGTGAGCTGTGCAGTGCAGGCTGAGTACATAGCTCAGCCCAGCCTCCTGGACATCTCCATCTCTCTGACCCTCTCACTCCCTATGCTCTGTCTGCTCTTCTCATTGGCTCTGCTCCCACCTGTGCCTTTCTTCATGCCTTTCTTCTTCTTTCATCACGGCTCCCCTGCTGCTCTGCACTGCATCGTTGCTCCCCCCCTCCCCTACTGCTGTGCACTGCATTTTTGCTTCCTGCTCCTTATCACTTTTCCCTGCACTGCATCGCTGCTCCCCACTCCCCATCTGCTCTGCATTGCATTACTGCTCCCATCATTGCTCACTGCTCCTTTACTATTATGCACTGCATCACTGCTCCCTGCTCCACTACTACTCTGGCCTGCATCACTGCTCCTATGCTGGATTATTGATCTCCATTGATCCACGCCTCCTTTCTATTCCTCTGCACCACTGCTTTCTGCTGCAACACTGATCTCTCGTGCACCACTCTGGATTGCTATACAATGCATCACCCATCTGCACTGAGCCATTTGTCTCTGCTGTGCACTGTACCACTGCCTCCCTGCTCCACCTCGGTCTGCTCTCACAGTAGGTATTTTTTAAAAATATCAAACAAGTAATGGATGAAGCCAAGTCACATAGATAACGCCTGTTCCCTTGAGATCCCCCGTGCTCTCTCGTGCTGTCATCTCTCTCCCTTTCCTACCCACTACATGCTGCTGCCTATATTGTCTTGTGTTATCTCTGGGAGCTCCTTGGGGCAGAGACCTTGTCTGTTTATTCAGCCATGCTGCCTCTGCACACCCATGCTGCCAGCTAGGGCTACAACGCGTGCTGCAGTAGTGCTGCAGTAGTGAAAATAGTCACTATTTACTAGTCAGGGCTACAACGCGTGCTGCAGTAGTGAAAATACACATCAAATGGTGTGTCTGATGCAAAGAGCTGAGAATCCATGGGTCTGGCCGTGCGTTCCTTGTGTGCCCCAAAGTCCCATTGGCTTCAGGAGGAGCTTGAAGATCGTAGAGCCCTAGAGAAGCTCACAATGAAGTGCTAGTAGCACAGGTAGCAGTTGGTACAATGGCATGCACGCTGGACTCCCAGGGCAGGTGGGGTTTCCAGGGGAGATCTGAAGGAGGACAGAAGGGTACTAAGAGAATATAGATAATGATCCCATTTGTGGTGTAAGGGCCCACCTGGAAACGGGAGTAGGGGAAGGAGACAAAGGAGAGGAATGAGCTTGCGTGGGTGCAGGGTGTAGGAAGTGATGAGCTCATCGAGGTAGGTAGGAATGGAGCTCTGCAGCATCAGGACATGGAATATGCATTGGGATCATCCAGGGGTAAATAAAAAGCCATGGTGTAATCTCCAAGATGTGGGCCAGGATGGTATGTTGTGGGATTTGGCTTCCTTTGATGACAGCAGCACGTGCACAGGCTCTGGGACTGACACACCCATAAGGGGAGGGCAGCTGTGTTGGAATCTTTTGGTGACACTGCTGCTGGGACCATGCTAGGCAGTGAATGCCTGTGGGGGTCCTATTGGGACTGGGCCTTTAAGCAGCCAGGCCACCTTGCTTAAGGTCTGAAAGGTGAGCTGCCCGGTCTGCAACAAATGATCCCCAGCTAGGCAGCAAAGTGTCAAAGGCAGCATTGTCAAATAATGCAGGTCCTTCCAAGGAGCAGGCTGCAGGTGCCTGATCCTGGGGCTGTATATGCCGCTGACTCGCGGCCCTTGGGTACTGTGCTGTACCCACTGGGCCTTTGCTTTGGCTAAGAGGTGTGAGCGGAGCTCTCGGCTGGTTACGCTCACATACCGTTCCCTTATCCCCTTTGGTGTGAATGCCAGAGCATTGCATGCACAGATGCTGCAGAAAACCGAATCCCTCTGTATTTGTCCTTCCACTTCTCCTGGGCTCCCTTGGCCTCCAGGAGCCAACTATGGTGTCCAGATTGCACCAGAGCTGGACTCCTTGTGGAATTCCACTGTCTAGGTGCTGAAACGTCTTGCGAAAACCCAATAGCTTGTTCTCTCAGCCCCACCAGCAGCTCCCATAGGCCCTGAGAAGAGCCCCTGGCAAATATAGTATGGCAAAAGAAACATAAAATGATCTCCAAGCGAAATGACCTGGGCCTGGGAGGAGACGGGATCCTGGTCTCTGCATTTGAGGCCCATCCCTGGGGCATGCACAATCCTGAGAGAGAAATAGCAGTCCCTCGCACAGGGCCCTGGATGTTAGTGTGTGTCACATGGAGTGTGGGCCTGACACACGCCAGAGGCTGACAAGCATCATGCAAGTTCCTGGAGACACCCTGCTGCACCACACTGCCTCCTTCCTGCCCTAGCCTTCTAGTCCTGGCTCCCTAAGCTGAGGCTGCCAGTCAGGTCAGACTTGGGTGCTGGTATCGTGAAGAGGAGAGACCAAGTAGAAACCATGTTCATCAGAGACCCGAACCGTTTGATGTCAAGTCCCACAGGGGAAAGGCCAGGACATTTTCCCACCCTTCTCCTAGTGGCACACGTTCCTTGGAAGCCAGATGGGGGGTTGTTGGCTGAGGTCAGTAGCCAGGGATTGGCTCTGCTCCCACTACTTGAAACAGCGCTCCATGTAAATGACTAGAGTGGTTGTCGCAGGAGACAGATGAGAGAGGGTCAGGGGCACTTCAGTGGGCAATATGATACAGACCAGAAAGGGGGTGGAGCCTGACTCCTGAAGGTACAGCCCGAGGACTTGGTTTCAGGACTGTTGCCGCCTCTGACTCAGACGAGCACAGCTGGGTTCCGGGAACCACGTTGATGATGACACAGGTGTAATCCCAGGCAGAAGGGACCAGAGCCAGCTTTGTGCTCTGCAAGCCTCAAGCAAGGGGAGATCCCGATCTGCCAAGAATCATAGAATCATAGAATATCAGGGTTGGAAGGGACCCCAGAAGGTCATCTAGTCCAACCCCCTGCTCAAAGCAGGACCAATTCCCAGTTAAATCATCCCAGCCTGGGCTTTGTCAAGCCTGACCTTAAAAACCTCTAAGGAAGGAGATTCTACCACCTCCCTAGGTAACGCATTCCAGTGTTTCACCACCCTCTTAGTGAAAAAGTTTTTCCTAATATCCAACCTAAACCTCCCCCACTGCAGCTTGAGACCATTACTCCTCGTTCTGTCATCTGCTACCATTGAGAACAGTCTAGAGCCATCCTCTTTGGAACCCCCTTTCAGGTAGTTGAAAGCAGCTATCAAATCCCCCCTCATTCTTCTCTTCTGCAGGCTAAACAATCCCAGCTCCCTCAGCCTCTCCTCATAACTCATGTGTTCCAGTCCCCTAATCATTTTTGTTGCCCTTCGCTGGACTCTCTCCAATTTATCCACATCCTTCTTGAAGTGTGGGGCCCAAAACTGGACACAGTACTCCAGATGAGGCCTCACCAATGTCGAATAGAGGGGAACGATCACGTTCCTCGATCTGCTCGCTATGCCCCTACTTATACATCCCAAAATGCCATTGGCCTTCTTGGCAACAAGGGCACAGAGCTGGGGCCAGAACTGGTTTGCGAGTTTTCCACGCTGTGGCCCCGACAGGAAGCATCATGCTTGGCTGCATCCGGAAGACCAGGGGAAGGCTAAGTGCCTGGGGAAGGGAGACTTGTTCTTCATCCCTCTGGTAACACAGGCAGAGGAGTGGGAATCTGGCAGTGGCTGGGTTTCCTTCCCCTTGTGTCCAGTTGAAGGACACAAGGAGTATCGTGCTGGCCCAGTATGAAGCCGGAATGGAGAATAAAGGCTATAACCTCCTAGGGCATAAGACATCCCCTTGCTTTGTCTGGGCTGCAGCCCAGCTCTGCGAAGGGTTCAAAGCCCCAGGTGACACCGGCATTGCTCCCTGTAACGCAGCATCCTGAGTGGAGCAGCTCATTACTTTGTGAAATGTGGCAGGGGTCCGGCGTCTGTGCCAGGGAAGGAAGCAGGAATCTGATGCCAGTGCACAGCTCTCCTAGCAGTGTGATGCGCCCGCCCGCATGCTACTGCCAAGAGTCACACTGCCAGCCCCAGGCAGGGATAGGAGCCTCACCCTAATGCACTAGTACCTGGATTCACACTCCCAGCTATTGAGTATGGCATGTGTCCGACACACTATACACACTCCCAGCTACTGGGCACGGGACAGAGCAGTCTGCTGGCTTTATTTTCACCCGCTAGAGCACCAACAAACGTAGCTTCCTGTAAAGATCCAAGGCATCTTCTGTACTAGTTCATGTTCTCCAGTTGCCAGAAAATCGACTTCCGAAGCAGGTCATGTTCTCACTACTGAGACATGGCTCACGGATAAGGGGTGGGAAAAAAAAGTGCTTCAAAAACACCCTCAAAGCCAACACAAAGAAGTGCAATATTGACATAAACTCACGGGAAACCCAAGCCCTCGACCAACCAAAATGGAAAAGCACCTTGTGGCAAGGATCCCAGTATTTCGAGATCCAATGGAAACAACAGGAATTGGAGAAATGGGAAAGGAGGAAAGAATGCACCGCAGCCTGACTCAACAGTCCAAATCTGCCCCTTCCCTTGGGAAATGTTTGCCCCAATTGTGATAAGATCTGTGGATCCTGGATCAGTCTCATTACCCACCTGTGGGTCCACCAGCAATAACTGACTATAATTTTATGGAAGACAATCATCCTCGAAATCCAAGGCATTGCCGACGAGGATAGTTAGGCAGAAGTATAACTAGAGCTACCACTAGAGGGCACTCAGAACTCTGCATGCATATCACTATCATTACACAGCCCAAGGTGGATTCAGACAATCCTGGCTGGAATCCTCCATTGCTTCCCAGGGGCATTACCCCAAAAGGAATTTTCAAGAAGCACTTGGGTTTTGTGATGGGGTGTTTAGAGCCCAGAGGTTGGCTGGGAAGGGGTTAATCTCTCTCTCTCTCTCTCAGCTGCACCCCTCCAGAGGCAGCAGCACAGTTTGATGGGTAGCAGGCTTAGGCCGGCTGTGGGGTCTCCTGCTCAGGATGCTCTCTGAGGGCTGAGTCTGGCAGTGAGACTCCTGTGGGGATGGAGGCATCTTCAGGGAAAGGGCTGGGGCTGAAGTGAACCACTCTCTAGACCTGTGGGTTTTGGCTGGGGGAAACCTAGTTGTGTGTTTTTGGCCCTTCAAGGGGCCACATTGGGATCCAGAGTTGGTACATGGGACCCTGCCTTTCTAATGTGCCGGACCAGAACCCTGGTGTTGCCTGCCCCATCCCCCTGCTGGGTTGACTTTGGTGATCTGAACTAAGCCCGTCCAATTTCAGTTTTAACCAAAAGGACGTTTCCTGAAGCTTTCAACTTGGAATCAAATCTCCAAGGAACTTAGGGCTTCAAAAGTCCTGGTCTATATTCAGACCCACTCTGAACCCATAGGTATCCCTTGGTCCTTCGCTTTTAACAAATGTGACCATTTCTCAACAAACGCCTTATACCGTAATGCCCCACTTGGATCCTTCCAGCTGCCACCAGGGATGTACAACTGGAAAGTACAGTTTGTCCAAAGTCCTTTAACTAGGCTTGGCAGAATTCAATTATTTTTTAATTGAATTTATCAGTTTAATTTTAAGTATTTTTTTTCTGATTTTTATCAATTTAAATTTCCCCAGTTGCAAGAAATTATAGGGTGCTCAAACAATGGGGTGGGGTTCAGAAGATAATTATTTAATGCCTGTAGGTGCTGAGATTCAAAAAGTTAAAGCTTTATAACTGTTAAAACTTAAATTGTCAACATCACATGTCAAAATATACAAAGTCAGTATCTTTAAATCAAACTCTAAGTTCTCAAGTAGCATTTTTCTTACTTTGCCTGTCTGTACATTGTGATTGCTATGGATGGAAATATCTTTTCTTAGTTTGCGGGTGTACGGTGAAATTGACTTTTACCAACAAAAATCTACCTTTAACTGTGACTGACTGTCTGTCACCTAGGCAGATCTGCCATCAGAGGGGGGAGATCTATCCCTAGTTCCACCTGGAATAGGGGCAGTAGAATATGGATATATAGGGAGCAACATCCTTTGGGGACTTGTTCAGCAGTGGCTAAAGAGTTTTCTATTTGCAACTTTGCGGAGGTTTGTAACTCGTCTAAGGACCTCGATGGCCAGTAGGGGGCGCCTTGGTTATGCATTATTCATTGCTCGGCAGTCCAAAGTGTCTCATTCATCTGAAAGAACAGTCTGCCAAGGAGATCTGGTACAAGCCATCAAAATATTTTGGCAGCTCTGCAAAGTGACAGTTTAAGTGAACACAGAGGGTGTTTAACCATTTAAGGGCTGAATAATGAGACAAGCACAAAGGAAGGATTTGTCGTTCCCCAGACTCAGCCAGCTCAGCACAGTTATTAGACAAAATTGTTGTCTTGCCACATCCGAGCTGTATCGTTCTCTCCCAGCCCCACCAGCACCCCTGTGCTTTGTAGAGCACCAGAATCCAGCAGCAGCCACACTACATCACGCTGCAGGTACCGGAGCCACTGCTGCCTACACACCACACTTTTGCAAAGCCTGGTTATATAAGGTTTAATTACAATCCTTGGCTCTTGTGTAGTGCTTTCTAGCTGAAGATTTCAAAGTGCTTTCTAAGCACTAAGCAAGCCTCAAACGCCCTTTCCCCTCCTTATGTGGAAGGGTTTGTTACCCCTTTTTTTTTCCAGTTGGGGGAAACTGAGGTATGGGGAGAAAGGATTTGTCCAAGGTCACACAGTGAGTCAGTGGCAGAGCCAGGAATATAATACAGGGAGTCGTCTTGACTTCTTTGCTTTTACTGCTAGGCCACACTACCCTCCCTGAGAAACCGCTGTGCATGGAATCTGCTGGGATATGGTGATCAAACTGGCCATTGTGTAGATCCAAAGTAAGATCCCCCATTGATCTGCATGTTCATGGCAGAGCAGGCTCCTTTTGGGAGCTGCTCGCCAGTCCCTTTTCAGGCAGTGCTGGGGCAAGCTTGCCTACTGCCGGAGTTGGTTTCTCTTTATTTATTTTTATGAACTGCAGGCGCAGAGGGAGCAGGTCCTCAGCTCAAGGTCTCGGCATCCAAGGCTGGGGGAGCCAGTTCGGCTGCAGCGTGTTCATGTCTTGGAAAGTGCCATGCTCCAGCACCTCCTTCTCCTCCCCCGCCCTCCACAAAAGGTCAAGGAAATGAATGGGACAGCGAGATGTGCGATCCTGGAAATATTTAGCAAGCCGTTGGTTTGTACATTGCAGATTTCACTCCATGTGCACGGCTGTTAATATCAGCAAGACATTAGCTCCGAAAAGCACCCGTCACACTAAAAGGGCTCCGTCAAACTGGCTTGCCGTGAATTACTGGGCTCAAGCTTCCTTTATTAGCCTGATATTTGCACAGCAGGAAAATCAACCTCAGGCCCCCACCAAAGACAAACCTTGTAGCAAAAAGAACTTTACCTCCAGAAGAGCTGATGGCTACTCTAGAATCTGGGATAGAGGGGAAATGAGAGATCGCTCTTAGTAGGGAAGCTTCTATCTTGAGAGACCACCCCAAAGTCACCCTAGTCTGCTCCACCTGTATTAAAATTCGCATCTCTGTGGAGCACAATTTTTTGTCATTCCTCGAACTGTCGCTTAGGACCAATTACTGTATTTAGGTAGATTTTTTTGTCTCAGGAAAGGGATGGGCTGTCTGTGTGCTTCAGGGGAGACTGAATCCCCAGATCCCAGCAGGTCTGCGGTTACGTGTTGGACTCAGGGTCACAATTTGACTCAGATTTCGTTTCATTTGCACAAAGACTCGTTGACGCCCGGGCCTAATGAACATCAATATTCTTAATGACAAGGAAAAGATCTGTTTTATGGGACTCCAGACAGGCAGCGAGTCTCCGTGCTCCTATTTTCCTGCAGAATCGCAGCAAAATAGCCCCTGTCTCTCACATGTCCGGGTTTCCGTCCTTGCAAAGTTCAGACTCTGAGCCTCAGAGAAGGCTCCCCAAAAGAGAACCCCTTCCGTGGAAACAGTCTGCAAAACTTTGACAGAGATCTGCTTTGCTGTCCTCCCAGTCTTGCTTTTGTATTTCCAATAAGCAAATCCAATCACACATTCTTCCTTTATAGTGTTGATGAGACTGCTGTTTTTCCTACTATAAGATTAATAAAATAATGGTTAAATTTTGGGGGGCGTGGGTTTTAATTGTTTTTTCTTGTTTATCAAAAACTAAAAATGTAAAGAGAAGTGAGATTTAAAAAAAATAAATTGTAGCAACCCAAGTTTAAGATTCAAAGGGCTGCATTTGTCAATTTCACTTGGACTTTTTCGTTTGTTTTGGGTTTGGGGGTTTTATTTATTTATTTATTTTTAAAAAATTTTCCATATAATTTTGCATTTCCACCCTCAGCCTTTTGCATCTTTGGCTACCAGATGTGTCCCACACTGAAGAATTATTTCTCCTCCCTAGAGTGAAATAAATGCAATCAATATGAGTATTGCTCTCAGGGCCTTGAAATATTACATTAATGTTCCATGTGGTGACATTTTAGCTGGAATTTTCAAATACATTATGATGGTTCAAATTAATATTTATCAGATCAGCTTTTATATTTTGCAAAAGAGAGAGAGGGAGAGAGAGAGAGAGAGTAAGCATTATTAAAATACAAAATGCAGATGAATTCCAAAATCGATGGTCCATTTTACCAGCACTTTCAAGGAGCTGTGTTTTGCTTTCTGGTTTTGTTTTAAAATGTATTAGTTTTACAGGCAAATCTATTTATCTTCCTTCATTTTTGTTCACCCTTTCAGTATTTTCCAGTTGTTTCTTTATTCCACCCCTCTTTATTATCCCAAAATGTAAATTATGACGTTAGCTGGAGTTTTTAAATATTTTTTCTTTTCAATGATTAAATCTGCTACATGACATCTTTGTCCTTTCTATAAATTAAATCATCTTTGCTTTCCACCTTTAGCCACTGCCAGCAGCAATACTCTGATTGCCAGCAATAAAAGTCCTCACTTTACGGTCTTTATTTCCTACACAAAGCAACCCCCGCCCCTTTCCCCCCCTGTGCTTATGGTGCCTTTTTTTTGCTTAGGGGGTGGTGGGACTTACTCCTGTTTTCAGTGTTTCTCCATAAACAAGGAATTTGCAGAAAGAGATTTTTTTGAGGGGGGCCCGAAACCATATTCCACTTTATTTCAGTTGTTCCTAACAGATTGTTCTATGAGGTGGAAAATCCAAGCAGATTAATGGTTTCATTTGTTTTGCCTTCTTTTTAAAAAAAATGTTTTTTTGTTTTGGTTTGGTGAAAATGTTTGAAAATACCTTTTCTAGACTAAATGCCGCTTTAAAGATTTGCAGATTACCAGCCGATTGGCTGAATTTTTGTGTGAAACAATACTACTTGCAAAATAACCCTTCCCTCCCCCACACATGAAAAAATTTAGGAACTGTCTAAGATCTTACAGCATTGTCCTGAAAGCCTGTGTAATTCTTAGAGGAGAAATTTTGGAAGGGTTAATATTCCAGTTTAGTACCAAACAGCACTTCCAAACTTTTCCAGCTTTTTTCTCGCTTTAAGATAGTTTTGCTGTAAAAATATTTCATTGTTCGGTACACATTTGCATGGAGAAATATATATATATGCACACAGAAACATACACGTTCTCTGAGTATATAGCTATACATATACAACACTGCCCTTCCTATTTTCCTTCAATGCTGATCTGGGCAAAAGAACGACAGGAAACTTAAAAAAGAAAAGGAGAAGGAATCGATTGTTCGACCCGCACTTGAACTCTCCTGAAAGAGATAAAGCAGAATTTTCAATAGGTCCCCTGCCCTTTTCACCAGGAGGGAAAAAGGAGAAGAAAAACAAGAGATATTTATATGACAGCAGCTGCTGAAAATAGCATTTCAGAGCAATAAAAAAAAAAGGCAAAAGAGAGTCAGTAGTAAAAAAGAAAAAGCTGAGAAACTCTTCTTTTTGTGCTCCCCAACTGCTGCATGAGTGGCTCATCCTGGAAATGCATGCATGCTTCCTATAGATCTGTTTGAAATTATAGTTGTCATTGAGAGTGAATTTATGCTTCTATTGATCTGCAAAAGGAAAATATTAAATGGTTTGGTTTTGATCTTTAGCTGACCTCAGGGTCAAGGGTAGCCTAAGATTAGTATTCATAGAATTCATCACCAAATTGTAGTCTGCATCCAGTTTATGCAAACATAGGGAAAACATCCAAAGATAAATACAAAGCAAAAAGACAAACAGTTCCTTCCCCACCTCCTCCCCCCAAAACCCCAGATAATCAAAACAGGGAAATGTATACACATGCACAAAACCAGAGAATCATTCACAACATACAAAGGGGAAAGAGGAACAAAATAGCTCGAGAAAAACACACACTCAGTGAAACACACAGGAAAAAGACACAGGACCCAGAACAAATATAAATACTTACAATAAAACATGCCCACACAACCACTGCAGCACAAGTACAAAGAAACACACAGAGAGAAACACAAATATAAAGAGATATGAACAAGAACCCTATATAGTGAAACACCCAAAGAAATAGTATACCCACTAAATCTGACACAAAGAAGAAAAACAGCAGGCCCAAACAAGGTGAACGCATATTCACAAAGTGAAACACGCTTATAATAAATGTATGTGACCTATACACAAACATTGTGAAACACACAAATAGTGTAAAACTTGCTTGTTCTCAAACATAGTGGTACCCAAAGTTAGTGGAACATATAGGCTTAGTGAAACACACTCATGTACTAGTGAAATACATGTGTATAGTTGTGAAACTCATTCATAAAGTGAAACCCACTCATTTCCAAATACGGGGAGGCATGCTCCTAAGCATAGCAGAATGCATTAAAAAAAACCTCTGACATAGTGAAACCGACTTACTCACAAAGATAGTGAAGTCCACCCACAAACACCAAGGTTCATGGCCACAGTGAAAATATTTCTGCCTCTTCACAGGCAAACACATGGCCATATACAAACCAAAATGTGCACCAAAGGATATACGCACCAGCCCGAAGAGAGATGCAAGAAACACACACTCAGGACTCACCATTCAAATGCATCTCTATCCCCAATGGCAGAAGAGTTTGGTAATGTTCACTTGCAAAAAATAAACACCAATTGCCTCATTGCAGGGGGAAGGCACCTGTGACCTGCAGAGCTCTAGATGGAATTTGGACCATGTTACAGACTTGGGTTCAAATCTGTGAGGGTGATCAAAACGTTTCCCAGACACACATCCTCTATGTCCTCAAACTCATGCACAAGGCCCCTTATAAATGAGCAAAAAATGAATGGTGCAAACCAAAAAGTAGGTAGATTATATATATATTTTATGGGGAAAGGGGATAGAAACATTTCTTCATAGAAAACCTTTTTGTATTCAACTTTTTTTCATGGAACATTTTCGTTTTGGCTGAAATGCTCTTGTTTTGTTTTGGTTGGTTAAAAAACTGAAAAAAATTCGTAGGAAAATTATTTTTTAATTTATCTTTAAAAATCATTTGGCATTTTTAACCAGCTCTAAGCTTTACCCATGCTTCATTTCTATTGGATAGTCTCTGCTATAATTGTTGTTTATATCACAGTATACAGGCCCCAACAAGATCAGGGACCCATTGTGCCATGCCCAATATGAACACATTATAAGAGGCAGTCCTTGCCCTGGGGAGCTTACAATTTAGCTAGACCAGACAGAGAAAGGGAACATTATTATCTCCATTTTACAAAGGGGAAACTGAGGCACAGAAAGATGAAATGACTTGCTCGAGATCACCTAGGGCGTCTGTGGCAAATTGTACTGAGTCCCACTCCAGTGCTTTAATCGCCAGATCATCCTTCTTTTCAAGTTAAATACTCTCCATGGATTTATATTGCTGATCATTTGTATCTGTAAGGCCCCAACATGTACAAGACACAAAGAACATAGCCCTGGTTCTGAGCAGTTTACAATCTAAACCATGGACATAATAAACCACACCCCATATGCACTGAGGCACTCTGCTGAAGATTCTGTCTTAGGTCTTGTCTACACTAGAAGGCGTTTGCCTGTATCCTAGTGGAGATGCAGCTTATACCAGCAAAGCGTGCTTTTGCCAGTGTAGTTTATACCAGTTCCTGAATGAAATAAGCTATACCGGGAAAAAGCTAATTTTTGCTTATATAACTGTGTCTACCCTAGGGCTTTTGTTGGCATAGCTATGTTGGTTAAGGTGTGTAGACTAAGCATTAGAGCATCTTTGTATGGGCAGTGACCGCATTATGGACCTGCACCAGCACACTGGGTTGTAAGAGAGGAAGGCATGGGATAGGTTGGTGAATAAACAGCAAGGGAGAGAAAGCCAGAGCTGGAAGGAGTTGTGAAGATGTGAGTGTGAGATGGAGATGGAGGGAGAGGTGCAGTGACATTTACTGATGCAATGGAGAGGGGAAGGAATGACTGCAGAGATGTAAATACAGTTTGTTTGAAATGGGGCTGATTCTGCGTAGGTCGTACAAACTGCATCCCCTGAACCACCTGGAGTCACTGGGGCAGTGGGTGTTGAAGGCATGCAGGACAGGTCCGTCCGTACACAAGGAGTGATCTGTCGTGTCTCCCTGATGGTAAGGAGGAACAAGGCCGCAGTTATTATGGGGATGCTTTATTGAGGCTGCGGGGGACAGAGCCTTTGGTTCTCTCCGACTCTGCAAGGCGTTTGGAGAGGACCACTATGTTTTTCCTACCTCCAGAATGCTGGGGGGATTATATATTCTATTGCAGCATTTCCAGTATCTCCTCTCCATGGTGAAAAAGGGCTGCTTTGAGGATCAGATGTCCCCAAGCTGCTCCTGGATGCTGGCTCCTTCCCTGGCATGACCTCATCAGCGTTGGTTTTAGAGATGTTGCTTCTATTCAGTCAGACACCGCGGGGGCTGGAAGGTAGATGGGGAGAACGAGAGAGGCCTGGACTTGGCATTTTTAACCTGCCTTGTGCTGGCAGGAGCCTGGAGCTCCCATTAGTCTCATTTTTTCTCCTCAGGCTTGTGCCAGGCCTGCGGGACAGGGAGATCCCTTAGGACCTGATCCACGCCCCTTGAAGCAAGGAGGAATATTCCCACTGTCTTCAGTGGGCTTTGGATCACCCTCTTAGTAAGCAGAGTTAAGTGCAGATGTGCCAGAACAGAAAGCCTTTAATTCACAAAACACAGGGATCAGAAACAGGCTAATGAGCCACACCATGGATTCAGTCCAGCTGCAGCCTGGCACTTTCAGACTAAGCTGTTCGGTGGAGCCCTCTGGAAACTGCATTCATGATGAGCATGGTGGGCTCTTGTTCCAGGAGATCTCTCTTGCTGTGAATATCTAACTCGTCTGGCTTCCTCTGGCACCACTTTATATTAGCTCTTAACAGGTCTCACCTAGGGAGATTTTCAGGTCCGTGTGGGATGGGGGTCAGGAAGGATTTCCCTGTCCTGTGCAAACCAGCCACATCAGCTGACTTCTTGCTGTGGTTGGAGCTTGCACAGATCCCCTGCCCACAGCCCAAGGACTTGGCGGTGGCGGTGAAGTACAGATAACACTCGCGTGCCACCCAGAGTGCGCTCAGGCCACTACAGCCCAAAGGGAGAGGGGAAGGGCAGCATTCAGAATTCCAAGAGACTGATATGTGGTCATGGCACACTGGCACCAGTGACAGCACTGGCAATTCAGTGTGTCTCTGGAGGGTGCGGGATGGTGAGGGGGCGGGGGACAGTTGAGAGAAGACAGGGTCCGTCTGTTATTATGGAGCCACCCGGTTGGCTTCTGCCAACAGGTTCACTGCCTGTCAGTCTGCTCAAAACCAGGGATGATTGCAGGGCTGAATGGCCTGGTTAGAGACAGGAAAGGCCCACTGGGTCATTGAATCTTGTCTTGTGCAAGGGTGGGACACAAGCCTCCTGACAGGGGACAGACTGCATATTTAACTGATGTTTGCAACAGGCCAAGAAGCAGTAACACAAGGCTCTGGATTCTGCTGCTGTCTGGGCTGCTGACTCACTGTGTAGAGTTCAGTGAAGACCCTTGGCCTTTTTGTGCCTGTTGGAGAAACTGGGGAACAGGCAGGAATCTCAGTGGGTGAATCAAACGGCTCTCTGGGAGCTGAGTTTTGCTGGGGATTAGGCCTTGTGTTGCTGGGAGTGGCTTTGGCATGTTTAAAAGCGTGGGTTTCAGCGATAGCCTGGGACAGCTTTTTGGGACAGTGACCATGACTGCCTCAGTTTGTATAGTGCCCAGCACTGGGGAGGGAGGTGAGGTTTGGCAATACTAGGATGCTAATAGGAGTAGTCTGGATTGAGTCTTTCACTACTATATTGAAAGAAGTCTCTCGCCTACTATGTTGAAAGGAGGAGGCATGTCCTGCTGCTGATCCTCCCCTGGCTGTGTCAGACCTAGGAATTCAGTCATGTTTCCACCCCTCTGGAGAAGAGGATACGGCGGAGTGTGAAAAAGGGAATGAAGATGCAAGGCACAGGGGTGGAGGAGGTGGGAGAGGCCTGCTGCTGTAGTTCCTGGTGCCCTGTTTACTGTCTATGACTTTTCATAGACCTTTTAACTCCGTGTTTTGGCAAGAGAACAGGCGGCACCACATGCCCCCTGTGGATGTCCATGACCTGTGGGGAGTTTGGCAGCACAGTTTATCTAATCTGGGGAGGGGCTGGATCTCCTCCTAGCTCCTCCTTTCCATGGGGTTTAAAGCTTCAGACATTCAGTGGAAACAACCTCCAGCGTCTGAAATACATCTCTGTGTGGGTCTTTCCTCCATTCACCAACCCACCCATCATGTTCATCCGGCTCTTCATCACTGACCCGTCCATCTATCAATCCACCCCCCCCCCACCAGTCGCTGAATTACTGCCCATCCATCCACTTGTTCCTCTTCCCACCAGTCCACCATGCACACATTCATCCCTGTCAACACTGGAAGAGGTGTAGGTGCTTTGCTTCCCCACGGAGTCAGTGCTAAACCTCTGCCTCCAGCAGGCTGGTAAGGGGCACTGGGCTATGGAGCACCTGTCTTTTGAACGGCATATAAACCTGTGGTCTTGTCAATATGTTATCATTAAGATCCATGGCTCTCTGCCTCAAGAGTAACAGCCCTAATGTGTGTGTCTGGACGAACTTCCAAATGGGTGACGTTCTGCTGACCAAAAAGTCCCCTGCAGTTTCAGCTGGGTATGGAGTTCTCCTTCACTTCCTGTCCTAAACGGTGGTATAGTGCCACTGTGTACTTTTAAATAGCTGCTGTGGCTGGCTGAAGTGATTTTTGTATTTATAATGGTTTGTAAAGCACTTAAGGCTATCTCTGGATGGAAAGCACTATATAAATGTTCCGTAAGATGATGTTATTTATCCATGTAATCACCCATCACTTCCACCCAACCCTTGTCCCTCCCCATCCCATCCAATCTGCCATATTATGTACTCACGCATCCAGCCATGCACTCATCAATCCACCTTTACTCATACACACAAGCACTCAGGTACTAGGAGGGTGAGGACTAGACTGATAGATTAGATTAGATAAATGTTTCCAATCCACCCACCAGCTCTATTCATCTAACCCCATCCAGTCCCTATAGACATGTGTAAGGTTTTCAAAAATACCTGCATGACTTAAGATCCTGAGCCCCATTTTTAAAAGTGACTCAGGTACTTTGGAGCCTAAATCTCATTGAAAGTCGGCAGGGCTCAGGCTGTCAAGGGTAACATTTTCAAAAGTGCCTATGGAACAGATTTTCAAAGGTATTCAGGTACATATGGGCGCAGATAGGCACCTCTTGGTATTTTCAGAAGTGCCTAAGTGGGTTAGGTACCTAAGTCCCATTGATTTCAGTGGGACTATGAACTTCTGAAAATCTTATTTGCATCTTTAAGCACTTATTTTGAAAATCTGGCTCCAAGTACCTAAATCCCTTTTGAAAATGGGACTTACGCTCTTGAGGTGGTTTTGAAAATTGTACCCCTGGCCAAAATTAGAAGAATGAGATCTCCTATTTTCTTAAAACTAAGTGGAGAAATAGCAACAAGCTGGAAGTATAATCTCCACCTGAAATGGGTGGAGGCAGTGCTGGCACACTGAAGCATGAGTCCTGCTGACATGAACTCCATTGACAGGCCACTTAGGCTGTTTTGAAAACCCCACCTGTAGGGTACAGACTTCAGAGAACCTCAGTCTGCCGTGGAAAGGCTCTTCTCTCCTCAGTGAGCACTTTCATGATGGAAGCGAGCGACAGAACCACATCCCACAAATTGTTCATGGACCATGTGATAACTTGTCAGATCATCCAGGTCCAGCCTTGTGCAGGGCAGTGACACGCTCGGACGACCTTCCACTTGATAAATGTGTCTCTCTGTCAGCCTTTGTCAGTACGGGACCCATTCCTTGGATGAAACTGGGTCCCAGATGGGCAGCTGGGAAAGGGCTAGGAAGATGGGGTGCAGAAAGAAGGGGAAAACTTTATGAAAGGCAGCTGAGAGGAACTGAAAGACCTTCAACTACTGTATAAGACCATGCACTCTATTTAACAGAGTAGGGCACTTGGAGTCGGGACTACTTAGGCAAGTCCAGACCTTAGTAACCCAATGTGCAAAATCTCTCTCTCTTTCTCTCTCTCTAATAACCCTGATATCTGAGCACTGAACTCCCTTTACAAGCAGAATATTGACGCTTCATTAGTGTGGTAAAGCATTTGGAGATCCCTAGATGATGTAAGTGCATGGCATTATTATTAGAACCTCTCATTGGCTGGGGCAGGAAAGCAGCCGAGATGGGTTTCTGTAATTCCTGAGCTGCGCACGTCTCTTGAGGTCTTTGAGCATCACCGTCATACCCTCGTCCTTGGCAGTAAACCAGTGCCCTGCCTTAGCATGCCTTTGGGAGAGCCAATTCAGTGTCAGGCACCATTGACTGGAGCAACGATTCTTTCTAACATCTAAGCACCCTGAATTCCTGCTTGACTGGACAGAGAGTGGCAGGGATGGGGTTGGGGGAGTCCCTGTGTTTTTTACTGACCTAAAAAAATACAGCCCCATCTGCTTCAATCATCAAGGGACATTACTGCCAAGGATGGTTTTGGACTGAGCAGCAGCAGTCCCTGGCTGGGAATGTTCCTAAGAAGGATCTCGGACAGCACTGGCCAAACAAAAATAAAGGAATTGGGGTGCTTTGGTGGACCTGATCTTTGAACAAGCCCAACACGTTCAGTGAAATGAGCGTCCTGCTTCTGGGACAGCCACTGACGCCAGCCGTGGTATAACATCACTCTGCACTGGGAACTCATCTAAACCTCATGAAAAAACACCCGCCCCCCGTGAAAGATTAAGGAGAGATCCTGCCCCTGTTATAAATTATACTCACCGAGGCTGAGCGAGCAAACAAGCCTTAAACGGTGACGTTCGTTCCATTTCATGGCTAGCATTCCCAAGAGATGGGTTGTGTTCTTTTTTTTTCTTCCTAAAGGTGTTTTTTTGACTGGGGGGTGGGCAGATGCTCCATGAATTTATTTGGCTGGAAGAGGCAAGAATCTGTCAGCAGAAAAAAGGGCTGTCAGCAGGAGAAAGTGAGCTGCAAATTGTCCATTTCTAAACGGCTTGTTCATATGACACTTGTAAATTCAGAAGCCACCTGTTTGGCCATCAGTCACCAAGTGAAAATGAAGCTTTCCTGAAATCAAGATTCTGACAGATACAGAAAACTAAAAAAAAAAAACGAAAACCCCAACCCTTAAAATGAAAAAGAAGAAGAAAAGTCCTTGTGTTTTCTCTCGTGTGAAATAAGAATTGGGACTGGTTGGATCTTTCCTGAAGCCCCAGGAAATGGGGTTTATTTCCCCTCTTCCTCCAACAAATATGATATGTACTCCTTTCCAAAAAAACAAACAAAAACAAACAAAAAACAACTCCCCAAAAAACATCATCAACAAACACCCCCTCATACACTTTTGCAAAACTCCTGGAGCGTTTCTGGGGATACAGGTTGCTAAAGCAAAAAAAAATGACAGTAGATTTGGGGAATGGATTTATTCCTGCTAAAAGATCATTCTGGATGGGAACAAGTGGCATGTCCCTTTGAAGTTGCGAAACTAAAGAGTGGATTAGCTGTGATACCAAGTGCCGTATTGGCTTTCCCCTTTCCATGCAAGGTCAAATTAAGATTGGACAAGCCAGGGACCCAAAAGTAGACTATATAAAGCAGATGATTATTTTTCGCCTCTTAGGGTGTAACGTGCTTGTTTCTCCTAGGGAGAATTGCAGGGCAGCAGCCAGCAGGGTAGGTCTTACGTGCTAGGTTTTTCTGGCTGGCCACAGAGCACATAGCCCAATGCGCCTGATCAAATAGCTTGTTAATTTCATCATTTCAGACTTTTATGGTTTTTCCAGTTGCTGCTGCTTTTATAAACAAGCATTTCAGTGACCTTCCCCTCCGGACATCAGCGCATTCAGCTCTGCAAGAATCCCAAGCTCTGAAAGTTTATAAATAAGCCTTCTATCAAGTTCCACAACAGGTGTGACCTCCCCCCCTGTCCTAAAACTGAACAGTTTCAACAAGCAAATAAAGACTGCACAGTCCTGTCTTAAAGGGGAAGCACTCCAGAAAGAAAAACACACAGGCCCTGATACTGCTAATGCCACGCCCGACCCATCCGCGGGGAGGGCTTGTGCAGTCATGGTTTTGGGTGGATAGTGTAAGTGAGAATGAGAAAGAGCAGACAAGGGTGGCACTGCACCCCATATTCTATATCAGCACCGGAGTCAAAGGGCACCATGTTAGTGATACTGTGAACTGGCCTCAGCCAGTGACAAGGGGTTCGATCCTAAGAGGTGCTGAGCATCGTACTTGCCGATTTTCAGGGTTTTGACCTAAGGCACAGGCTTTTATGGGACTTCCCTGACTCTCAAGATATCTCCCAAATGTCAGAACTTTTGACAGGGCCAGTGCCAGTGGCATGGGTGGTACAACAATGAAGCTGGATGGAGGAGAAGAGGGATAGAAGGAAGGGTCCTGCTGCAGGTTGCAAAGCATTAAGACTCAAGGTTCTCGGGAGTCTCTGAAACATTGCAGGTGATGGATTGTTTCCTGATTTCCAATAATTACATTTATTTAATGTCAGGTGTTTTTCCAAAGAGAGAGAAACACTTGGGAGTTGGGCATGGACTGGGGGCATCCATCTCAGTGGGAAAGCCCAGCTTATGCAGTTCCTCATTGAAGGGTAAGTACTTTTGACTCCAGACTGAAATCAGTGAGAGCTGAGAACGCTGAGGCACCAGCACCTTCCTGATCCTCAGGACGGAGGATGGAGATAAGATGGCTTTGGTGCTTTTGATTTCTGGAAATGTTCCTGACATGCTGATGGGCCGAATGGCCACTACAAAGAGGGGACTGTCTATCTCTTAGGTACTTCTGTGTACCCACCACTGTAGTATTTGAGCATCTCGCAATCTGTGAGACAGGGCAGGGCTATTTATCCCCATGTTACAGGTGGGGGAACAAGGCTCAGAGCGGCTAAGTGACTCATGTAAGGTCACACAGAAAGTCTGTGGCAGAGCATTGGCAAGGCCTAGACCCTAACCTCTGGACCATCCTTCCTCTATTGTGATTGCCTAGTAATCCTATGCCAACTGTGAAGCAGACTGAATGGTGCATGCCACGGCCAAGCAGGTACTGTGCAGGAGACGTCTCCAAGGCACTCTGACAGAGCTGAGAGCCTCCTATCATGGGTATGTATAAATTAGGACATCTCAAAGGTGGGCAGCATGTTTGTAATCGGGGCATGCCATATACCGTATATTGAATCTTTTCATCCAGCTGGACACACTCAAGGACGTACTAGTGGATCACACATGGATCACAGATTTGAAATTGACAGGTCAGTTTCATCCACTGACTTCCATGGAGTTTATCAGGGATGACTGGTCACAACCTTCTTTAGGTCTTTATGGATACAGATAGCTGATGATATCAACCAAAGCACAGGCCAATCTGAAATCATCCATCACAGCTGTGGCCACTGAGACAAATTCTGCTCTGAACTACAACAGTTAAATCTGGAGTAAGTCCATTGCATTCACTGGCGTAGATGAGAGCAGAATTTGTTCCACTGATGCTAGTTCAAAAAACAATACAAAAATTCAGACAGCTTCTCTCTAAAGATGGGGAAATCAGATGGATTAAAACTCAGATCAACTCAGTCCTTCACCCAAAACTCAACTGAACCTCTGGTGATTTCCGGGGAATAGATAGTGGTTAACTTTTTCCATTTTTCTTCATCTTCATGACAGCTGCTGTATTTCCAGTTTCTGCCTAGGATTGTGAAGCACTAAAATACTGCAAAAGAGGGTATTCCCAGCCCTGATCAGAATCAGGCAGTGCCAGAAAAGGAACCCTTTCCCCATGAGATTTCTGACCTAGATTTGCAGACCAATAGCTCAGTGAAATATCCAAACTTTTGGGTGCTTATCTGAGCCCAATTCAACCTCAGCCACCACTATGTCTCCATCAGCCTCATCGATTGCTGTCTGATTTGTTCAGATTAATCCAAGACTGCTGCTCTCACTTGACAAATCAGATGTCACCAACTTCACTGCAGAAGTTCTCACTACAAAAGAGGACATAACATATGCTTCTGTAGCCTACTGGTGAGTGTGTGTTACAGATCCCTCTCTGAGCATGGTTCACAGGGGATAGGTGCAGCCTCATGTTGGAGTCAAGAAATCAGATCCACATGAAATAACTTCCATCTCTCTCTGGTGTTGAAAACTCTACATTTTTGTTTGTCACACGTGTTGCACTGGTAAGAAATTGAGTAACTGCAGAGAGATCAGTGGGATTTTTTTATATAGATTATTGAGAGGGACATCCTATAAAATAACAATATCATGCACAGAGGAAAAGATTCTAAGAAGTCGATGGGGCACAGGCCCTAGTGGGGTCCTCTGGTCCCATGACGAACGGGACTCAAAAAGAGATCACAGAAGAGATTGGCCGTACCCAAGTTGGAGAAGATGGTCTAATCAGTACAAGTGAGGGAACCAATATAACAAATGAGACAGGAGGGCCCAATGTAAATCAATACAACAGAAGGAATCAGTATGATCAGGCAGGCAGGAAAGCCCGATACAATCACGAACGCTACAGTGCTGAGATACTGTGGTGATGGGCACTGTGGAAAAACCTAAGCTAGATAAATTCAATATGATCAAGAAACTCAATGTAGTCAATGAAAGTTGGAGAGAGAGACTGGATATTATCAGTGGGACTGGAGTTGTTGACACTGATACAATCAATGGGACATCAGGACATCTCGCTTGCAAACCTCATACTGTCCATCCCAGCACTGTCTGCTGTTACAAAGGAACTCTGTTGTTCCTTATGGAATGTGCAGGACATATCCAGGTGGGTGCATGTTGCTGTGATGTAGAGACAGCACTGATGTCACCTGGAACAAACAGCTCTTGTCCATGTGGTCAAGGCAGAGGCTTGTGTGGAGGACGTACAAGCGCGGGATGGGTGAATGTTCCATCGAAGGAAGGGAGTTGGCCGCTGCTGCAGTCCCATGCTGCAGTCTCATTTCTGCTGCATTATGGAAGGATTTGGGTCTAAGAACATTCTAAGTACCCTGCTGAGAACAATAAGAGCAGCCATTTGGCTCATGGTGAGCCCGTCCCTTCTAATGCACTTACTGTCCCTCAGGGCCATGTCTAATTACTGCTGAAACACAACGGTTGCAGCGATCCTTCACACAATGGGATTTATTGTCAATCTTTTCTTTTCTTTTCTTTTCTTTTGTGCCGTGCTAGTAAGGAGACTTTAACCCACCACCCCAAGCACAGAGCGAGTGTCTGCAGAACCCACATCATGCCACCAGCCCACAGATGTCCCAGGAGACCCCAGCACGTGTGGGTGTAGTGGGGAGCGATTACTTCTGGGCCCCATGTGAGAATAGGAGATAGCCTCTCTTGGAGGTGAAGGGGCAAGTTCCCTCCTGAGGCCTGAGTACAACAGATTGTGTGTGTGCACGGTGAACATGCGTATGTGTGTGTGCATTATTCTCCAGTGTCACAAGAGATCAAGCTCTGATTTTCACCTTCCCCTAATGTAAGAATTCAGGTTGGGCTTTTGATTCTAGCACTAATGCCACTGAATAATCTCATGTCTGCTTAGCAAAAAAGAAAAGAGCCCTCTCCAGCCGCAATCTCTATTGGAAGGCAGCTTTCTAACCAGTTGTTCAGTCACATGTCATAAGGACTCGTTGCTCTTCTCACTTAGCGACAACTTAATATTACTGTTGAATGTTGGATGGTTCCTTATTTTTGCTGTGTCAGCATGATCCATCCAAGATTGATGGGCCTTGGTCACACAGCTGAGTTGTATTTTTCCCTTCAAAAGTTACTGTAACTTCTCCAGGTTTTATGGTGTGTCCATTTGCAATAGATAGACACAAACACAGGCCCATGTGCGCCTGTACAGATCCATGCACACACAACTTGTAGATGCCTGCATGTTTGCAGACACGCGTGCATGTACACGCATTGTCTGTGCACATACATATGAAGGTGGGTGGTTCCATACGCCAGCTGAGCCTTGTCTAGGTTCAGATTCTGCTTTCAGATATATGCCTACCTCACTGGGAGAAATCTCACTGGTCAAACCCTGTTTACACTACCACCAATTCCCTAGGATCCTTCAGGGTTTGTGGCTGAGACCTCCCACAGAACCATGGTGGAGACCTGTCTACCCAGAGATGAAGGTGAAGAGCCCAGTGATGCTCACACCCTGCTGCTTGTTCCCTTTTGTTAATCTGTGAAAGTGCAGCGTGCTTTACTGCCTGAGCTGAGAGTGCAGTTAGCCCCTTATAGCTTTGGTGTCCCAAATGAAAAATGTAACCACTAGGGGGAAAATAATCTATCAGCAAATCACCCAGCCCAGGAGAACTTTCAAAGCACAGTGAAGTTCAACATGAGCCAGAATTTACCTCATGAGCTTAAGTCAAGAGGGCTTCCCAATAACGATCCCACATGCTTGGCTCCAGAACAATCTCAGAGGATACATGAGGCTTATCTTCAATCTCCAATGCAGGAGCAGGACCAGAACCAAAACTCCAGCTCCAGGAACTCCCAAACTATAGAGGGCTCAAAATCTGGATCCGAATCTTGTGGCTTGCGCATCTCCATGGACTGATGCTTGGGACCAAAATCAGTCCTAAGTAACTGAACCAGGTCCACTTACTGTCCAGAGTGCAGTCAAGTACTGCCTAGGGCCCTGTATTAGCCTAAAGAGAGAGCCCGTAAAGTGTGTTTGTGCACATGTGCTAGAACTCAAGGGGCCTGATCCTGAACTCAGTGATCGTTGAAGGCTCTTAGCACCTCTCAGGATCAGGTCCTTAATCTAGAGCTCTGTACGGGCCCTGTGCTGCGTTAGAGACAGAGATCTCTGTGTGTGTCTGCGCATACGCATGAAATCTAAGGACTCTGTTCTCTGCTCAGTGCACTTGCCTTGTCCCCGCTAATATTAATAGGACTTAGGTGAGCACACCCACGGAGAAAATAGACCCCTAAAATAGCTCCCCTAATAGGAGCTCTGAGACAGTGCTGCACTCAGGCTAGAAAGCAAGGAGAGCGTCAGCGTGATAAATCTAAACCCAGAGCCTGGTGCTCCTAAATCTCCGGTTAGTGGTGAAAGCGTTTGAAAGCAAATATAGACACAAATTAAAATGATACCATTTTTGACAAAGTAGACAGTAGTTGAAATATAATGAGGCACTGTAGAAAAATGCCCGAGCACTTGCTGGGCGGATTAGCCAGCATTCCTTCTCCTCCATTGAGTGGTGTCACAAGCTAATAAATATTTCAGAATTGGCTGTATTCAATCCAGCCCTTGTCCCGGTTGACGTCTGTTCTCTCAGTTTTCAGAAGGAGACAGGTGCAGAAGGATGAAAAGGGATTTAATTACTCAACATCCCCAACTCCCAGTATCCAAACACATGCTGTACTGTACACACACACCTACTGTACATGCACGGCCCACGGTGTACACACACACACACACACAGCCACACCTACTGCGCCCACATACTTTGCAGCACACACACACTGACTGCACGCACACATTGTGCACTGGAAATGCATGCCTGCCTTTTGTACATGCATACTGGGCATTGAGAACACTTGTGCACTGACAACGAAAGTGCATTCATGTGCACTCACATTGTATACTAACAACCCAACTATACACATATAACATAGGCAAGCATGGTTCTTTTGTCCCCTCTTGGTGGACAGTCCACATAAAATAATAAAAAGAAAAGGAGTACTTGTGGCACCTTAGAGACTAACAAATTTTATTTGAGCATAAGCTTTCGTGAGCTACAGCTCACTTCATCGGATGCGTCTCACACTTCAGAGTGTGCTCTGACAAAGACACTCACCCTACTGTAAAAGCATTCATTCATGTAGGGCTAGATTTTCAAGTGCTGGGCACCCACAATTGAGGCCAGGATTTTAAGAGAGCTCAGCTCCCATTTAGGCTTCTAAATAGGGGCCACATTTTCAAATGAGCTTCAGGAAGGGGTGCTGCTGGTTCAGTGGGAGGGGAGCATCTCCCATATGGGTCAGTGCCAACCCAATGCCTCAGGATGGTGCTAGTGGGGAGCAAATGTTGGAGGTGCCATTTTCTCTTTCAAAGCTTTGACCACTTATAGGCACTAAAGATCCTATCGCATTTTTTACCACAGTGATTGTGTTAGCCCTGGAGTCTTGGGCAAATTTCAATATGAGCAGTTGCATTCTACCTCCCTAAATTCCCTATGTAGTTTCATCTGTACACAGAATCCTCCTTCAGTTCCTGCCCTAAAGTGTTGTGTAGTGTTCCTATCTGCTGTTAAACAGCCGCTGTGTTCCACCATAGAGGCAGCTGTACTTCAGGGGTAGAACTATAGGAGATCTGGGTTCTATTCCTAGCTCTGCCACTAGGGGACCTTGGGCAAGTTACGTTACCACTCTGTGCCTCAGTTTCCCCAACTGTAAAGTGGGGATATTGAAACTGACCTTCTTTGTAAAGTACTTAGAGATCTACTGATGAAAAGTTTATGAGAGCTAGGTATTATGGTATAGAGATTATTAGTGTCCTGGGGGATGGAAGGTATTAGAGTATATAACAATATTATTGTTATCAGGTGCTTCAGGCAGGGAAGAAACAAAGAGACTGTGTTTTCTAGCCTAATGGAGAGGACAGAAGGGAAGGTTAGGGGCCTAATCCTGCTCCCCTGGAAATTTACACTGACTCCAGCATGAGTGGGATCGGGACCAGAGAGTTCAAAGTACATGTGATGATACTGCCTAGAAAAGCATGAGCAACAGATGAAGAAACCAGACTGTTGTGTGTCTGGGCTAGAAAGGGTTTCAGGAAATTGTATTGCTTCGGTCCAGTAGAGAATACCACAGGTAATTAGCGCATCAGAAAATTGGGAGGAATTGTGTATCTTTGTAAGCTGGGCTATTAAAGGAAGCCATGAATGTTTAAGGAAGGAAGTTGGTTTTGTTTAAGTTGGAAGTAGCGCTAGTGGTCTTTGGGACATGTGCTCTGTGTAATAGCACATATGGTCACAGTGATACCAGGTCCCCATTGCACTCATATACACTGAAAATACAGACTCATGTACTGTACATCCACCACCCCCTTTCACAGACGCTCGCACTGTCTCTGTGGTCATTCCTACCACATATTCACTCACAGCATGTAGGCATGTATCTCCTCACACTCATATCTTGTATTTGGAAGCTGCATGGACGCTCAATAAAAGCACTCACACCTGATATGCGCACACTCAGATATACAATGCATAGGCATGCATAGTGTGCACACAAATACTTTACACAGACTCAAGATACATGGTAAACACACTCTCGTAGCTTGCACAGATGCACAGAGTTTGCACTAGCCAAAATCCTCTTGTATACACACACACACACACACACACACACACGTTACACAAAATCTTAGGTGTACTGTGTGTGTGCACACAAAACTTAAGCATCAAGTCTTATGGTTTATACATAAATACTTTATGCACACTCTCACACGCTTAACAAAATCCTGTACATGCTCTTATGCTATCCACACACTCACATGCAATACAGAGCACACACAGATATACTGTATAGAACTTTACTTGTCAAAACCCTGGACACACACTACTATTGTACACCTCAGGTACATTTGCCTGTGCGCTACACAACATACCATACTTACAAACACTCTGTTTAGTACAGTATTCTATCCCTCCTGTAGAAATCTGTAGGATGGTCCAAAAGTCCATAGAATTGATCTTGTCTCTGTTCAGTCCTGTAGGGTTTTAGGATAATTTCCATAGAACCCTATCTCTGTTAAAGTCTATAGAACTTTTCCATAAGGGCAAGATGAGAGGGATTGAATACTTTTAAACAAAAAAGCTTAACAGAGTTGATTTCACTGTAGCCATCCTGGTTGCCTGGCTTGGGAATCTCCCAGGCCATGGGAGTGTTGGTTGGATTTCATATACGAAATGGAGTGCATTTTGTTTGTTTTCGTAAACTGCTTTTTTAGGTCCTGATCCTTCAGACACATGTACATGGACTTAACTTTTAGCACATGAATAATTCCTCTGAGCTAGGTGGGACTAGTCATGTGCTTAAAGTTAAGTGCACGGCATTTGCGGGATGGGGGCCTTAAACTGTCCTTTTCCTTGCCCGGTGCTGAGCAACCTCAGCTCTTAATGACTCCACTGGGAGTAGAAGGAATCCACAAGTGGCACTCGGCACTTTGAAGGATTGGGCCTCCCCAGTGCTTTTGTTTGCATCGTGTCTCCCTGAGAAGCTGGAATGAAATCGGGCACCTTCCTTGGCCTTTCTGGCTCCTTTGACTCTTCTTTGAAGAAACAAATGTGACTGGCTTTGCAAGGAATTTATTGTCCACATGCAGTGAATGGTCAGTAACTGCAAAGCCAGTCCCCTACAATTCACAGGCCAGATGCATGTACTGTACAGGCGCAGGTGGATTTGTGCCAGAGGGGACACTCACCTGCATTTAGTGCACTTGGCTGTGGTGACAGGGGGGGAATTCATTCTCTCTGTTCAGTCAGTCCCTAGCTTCCCCCACACTGTGGCTGGGAGGTACCACTACCCTCCTTTGGGGTGAATTCCAGGTTTGAGAGTTTCTTTAATATTTATACCCTTTCCCTAAAATGGTCTTTCTAATGAGTCAAGGCCTTGCCATTCACTGTATGTCCTAGACTTGCCCTATGGGAAAAAACTTGCAAGTACATGAAATTACACTACTCCTGTTGGGGTTTCCAGCATTCTTCTGTCATGTTTTCTTCAGTCGGGGTCCTACTAACTAGCAAATGTCCCTATTCAGGACAGCACTTAAATATGTGCTTAAGTCTCATTGCAGTTGATGGGACTTCAGCACGTGCTTAAAGTTAAGCATAAGCTGAAGTGATATCCTGGATGGGGATGGACTTAAGTACATGCATAACTGCTTTCCTGAGTCATTAGGCTAGGAGTGGGCTTGAACGAAATCCAGTGATGCAATAAACTCAGGTGTGTAACTACGACTAGGGTTAGCATGAAAAGAGCAAATCTTTCACTCCATTTAGTATTTTTTTTTAAAAAAATACTTCATTAAAAGAATTGCAGGTTTGTTCTTAGTTGGGTTGTTGGGTTTGTATGGTTTGTTGGTTGGTTTGTGGTGTTTTGGGTTGTTTTTTTGGTGGCTCCAAAATTTCTTTCTGTGAAATGTTCACATGTGGTGGTGTTATTTGTTTTTTTGCCACAGAACAGGTGGAATTTAGAAATGTCTCCTGTTCTTATGTGAAAATGGGTCAGTGTTTTCTGGGATGAAATTCTGAAATTCCAAATGGTGAACACTTTGATGATTTTGCAGAAATACTCATTTTTTAAAAGGAAAACACCCTGAGATTTGGCTCTCCATGGGCACTTAAGTACTACAGCAGTGAGCACAATAGGGATGGATGGATGGGAGGACAGATAGACAGATAGATTCCCCCCTTAACTCCAGTTAGAGTCATGGCACATTTAAATTCCAACACATTGCTAAGAAAAATGTGTCCTTTCATATCCTAATAAAACAGCTGGGTAAATTTCCTTACTTGCAGCTAAAAAAACAAACTTGAAATGAATTTTTAATACAGATTTGAGTGGGATTGCAGCAGGCGCCTCTGATCTGATAATTGCGCTGGATCATCCTCAGTCGTCGCTTTTCCTGTTTGAAATGTTGTGTGGAAGTTTAGTGCTGGTGAGAGGTGCCAGATAGACAGCCCTGGAGGCCTCCTTGTAGCCAAAGAACAGAGTGGTAGGCATGGTGAACTTCCCCTCTGTTGCTCTGCTCATCTCTTCATTCCTAATCTGGAGGCCCCAGATCCAGGGAGAGAGAAGCCTCCGTAGCCCATTCAGTCCTTGGCCTCTCTGCAGAATCTGCCAACAGGGTGCCTAGTTTGTGCCTGTTGTATGGGAACGGGACCAATGCCATCCCAGCTTATTTCACACAGACCGCCACACTGCCGCCAAGATGGGCTGGATTCAAAGTGACTGCAAAGGGAGATCTGTAATGTATGGAGCCATGTAGCATAGGAATAGGTTTTCTCTCCATTTTACTGTTGCATTTCTAAGGCATCTCCCTGTCTGCAGGGGCAGCCGCTGTTTTTCACAGCAGAGCTTCCAGTGCGAGTGAGTCACCAGGCCCTCGTCTCCCTTTTATGGAGACTTTATATTGGTTCTTTCTTTCCCTCTCGCTTTCCTAAAAGGTCACCACATTGATAAGTACATCTTCGGCTCCAAGGCCTAGTCTACATTAGAAAAGATTTGCCGGTCTAGCTGTGCGGGTAGAGATTATTATTAACTTTACATTAATTAGTTGAGCACCTAGGAACCCGAGTCATGGATCAGGACCCCTCTGTGCTAGATGCTGTGCAAATACAGGACAAAAAGAGGGTCCCTGCCCCAAGGACCTGGCAAACCCTCGTGGTGTAGATATAGCTTATACTGGCAAAAGAATGCCTTTCCCAGCATACTTGGTACCAGTTCCCCATGTGAAATAAGCTATACCATCAAAAGTGATTTTATGCAGGTACAATTGGGTCTATCCTGGGGGTTTTGCTGGTATAGAAATGTTCAAAACTCACCCCTCTAACCAGTATTGCAATACAGGCAGAAGTTTCTTGTTTAGACCTGGCCTAAGTGCACCAGAAAAAGGCTCCGTGTCCTATTACCAAGCCCCCTGAGCCAGTCTGCCTCAAGAGCCCTCTCAGCTTTGCTTCTGTGGCTCCACAAGATGGAGCTGACAGGAGCGGTGCAAATGCCAGAGGTTGGGAACGTGGTAGTAAACACAGAAGGCAAATCTGAGCAGGAAATGCTGGTAAAGCCGCGTTGTCTTCCCTGTGATTTTCCGAGCGCTTGGTTTTCTTCTCAGTCTGCCAAAGCTTTCAACAAGACAGTTGTGCTAAGAGATGAAAGGGCAAAGATTCTCTTTGCCTCTCTCCTTTTTTTTTTTTTTTTTGGCATTCTGGAGAGCCATTGGCTGCTGCCTGAGATATCCTGAGAGATGCGGCAATTAATTTTCTTTTAATCAAGGTCGGATGAAGTAAATTGGTGCGGCTCTGCAGCCCCTCATTTTCTGTTTTTGCAGTGATGCAAAACAAATATGATCAAATTATGCTCCTTCTCACCTTATTGAATTAGGAAGCGTGACTGATCCGGGAGAGCTGAGATGTTATATACTGTACCAATCCTCACCATCCCCCTCTTCCCTGACAAAGCCACCGGGAATCTTTTTGCAGGTTTTTATTTCAATCTGGGAGGAAGTGTGTATGTGGGGAGGGGAGACAGATCCCTATTATTTTTCTTATACAAAAAGGTTAGGAAATATACTTCCCACTACAGTGATGTGGGAGTGACTCCAGTAACTGACTGCATTCTGTGCTCAGAGTTAAAACTAAACATCAGGTGAGAATCTGACAGTAGGTCCAGGATAAAGAAGTTATAGGACAGCTTTGCAAAACAAAACAAAACAAAAAAATTAGAAGGCTTCATGGTCTGAGCCTACAGCAGGATCGATCTATCGATCTATCTATCTGTCTGTCATGTATTTAGATATGTAACATATGTCTTTGAGAAATGGGACTGGGAGTCAGAATTCCTGGGTTCTAGTCCCAACTTTGCCACCAACTCCCCGTGCAATCTGGGGAACAATGCTTTGCTGCTCTGTGCCTCAGTTTCCCCGCCTGTACAGTAATGATGCTTTCCTTGAGATCTGCAAATGAAAAGCACTGCATACAAGCAAAACATTATTTGCACTTTGTTAGCACTGAAAGACTATTTTGTGTTAATTTCAGTGCAGTGTGACAGAGCTAACGTGCGCGTACACGCGCTCTGTGGTGTCGTGTGGAGACTTTGCTTATTGTGAGCTTGTTCTCTTAATCTAAAATTAATGTTATTCTGACTGACAGTGTCTGTTTGCTCTTTGTATGTGGAAGAGCATTGCAGATGATAATCTTGATAATATTACCTCTTATATGCCACTTTTCATCAATAGATCTCAAAGCGCTGGACAAAGAAAGTGTCATGCTGTGATCAATACCGCAACGGCCATGTTGCTGCGCAGCCTACAGGGATTTGTAACACAGACTTGAGGGCACCCAGGTCCTTGCAGGGTTAGGCTGTTAGGGCACCCATTGATTTTAGTGGGCCTGCTCACCTTAGTCAAGGCTGCAAGATGGAGCCCTTAGAGTTAAAACTCCAGCTGTTGCTCCCCTCCAGGGTGCAAAGCTGGGGGATGCTGCAGGGGAACTGGAAGCTGAGTAGGCTGGTCTGAACATCATCTCCCTCCCTGGGAGAAGCTGCGGTGAATGCACCTCAAAAGACTGATTTGGAGCTGTTTGTCCTGGGACAAAAATGGTCGGGGGCCCTGGGTTAAGCACGTTGCTGATTGCAGAAGGGACAATCCCAGGCACTGGTGCCACTCTGCATGAATCCACTGTGCATTGGCTGGGGGGTGATGACCAGCAATGGGGAGACAAGACAAAGGGTCAGTGGTGAAGAAGTTCAAACAGGTATTGATTCAGAGAAGTCCTATGGCCTGTGTTGTGTAGGAGGCCAGACTAGATGATCACAGTGGTCCCTTTTGGCCTTAGAATATGATGAGTCTATGAAGACTACAATACCCAATGAAAATGCAGCAGGAGTCTGGGGAAGGATGGTGCAGTAAGTAGGACACTAGCCTGGGACTTAGGAGACCCTGGTTCAATTCCATGCTCTGCCACAAATTTTCTATGACAAGTCACTTAGACTCTCTGTGCCTCAGTTTCCCCTCTGTCCAATACAGATAATAGCCCTGCCCTACCACACAGGGGCTGTTGTGAGTATAAATACCTTACAGATTGTAGAATACAGGATGTGTCTACACTGCACTGAATACCCAGGTCTGTGGGACCCTGGCTTGTGGACTCTGTGTTTCCAGGCCCACTCTTGAGCGTCCACACTGCACTGTAAACCTGGGCTTATAATTGCTGGACCCAGGTCTCATAGCTGTACTATCGCATTCACATTACACTATGCAGACTTTCTGACTTGGATCCTCAGCTTGAGCTGCATCCATGCTACAAAATAAGAGGGTTTGAACCCAAGTCACAGTAGGACAGTCGGGCTCTCACCCACCCCCTTAGCAGGGTCCTAGAACCTAGGTCCACGGTGCTTGCTGACCTGAGTCAGACTGATTTGTGTGTGGACAGAAAAGGGGCTTGGGCTCAAACCTGAGTGAGAGCCTGGGCTTAGGGTGCAGGTTAGACATCCCCTTTGAGGCCTGCTGATGAAAAATGCTATATAAGAAATAGGTATTATTATTATTATTTAGAGAAGCAGGATGGCATGACCAGTTAATCCTGGAATCTGGACAGGATGCTACCAGGAACATCCAACTGTAGCAAGAACACAAGGACTTTAAGGACCACAAGTGGTCAGGGCCTGGGTTTTACAGCTCATCCAACAGATACCTCCCAGTGCCCCAAGCAATGGGAGAAGACATTGGTTCAAATGTGACTCAGAGGGAAGAGCGCCACTTGCTGAATTACCAAGTACCCTTCCTGCAGCATCTCAACGCTTCCCAGAGAGTCACACGTTGACCAATCCCATCCTTACTTAGCACAGGAGAGGAGATCGCTGCACAGCCTGGTAAGGCTGCAGACATCTATAGAGAAACTTGGGCTTCTTGACACATCATTTCACAGACTGAAGCAAATAGCTAATATAGTTTCTCAGCGTCTCTGTGTAATATCGACAAATAAGGAGGCTCTTTAGCTTTTTTTAAAAATTACACTGGGGGGGAATGTATTTAGCCCTTAGATCTTAAATTATAGACTTAATGTGATCCATTGCCCTGACTCTTTGCCCTATTAGGTAAATCTTATTTGGACTGTACAGCTCATTTTATTTAATTAGAGTGTGTAACTAGCCCGTGCCCGAGAGGTGGGCATAAAAGGAAGGGAAGATTCCCACACTTTGGTCTCATTTATTGTGTTCTTCACTTAAGCACGAAGCATCATCTAATCTCTCTATCTCTCTATCTCTCTATTTATCTTTGTACTGTCACACATCACCAGAATCTGAGCACCTTCCACATAAAATAGATTGGCAATAGCATCATTATAATGGACATCGTAGTGTCTCTGACGTGTCTCTCATTTTGGGTTATAGAAAGCTTGGCTTGGGGCAGGGATTTGTTTGTCTAGCTGTTGTGAATGTCTTTCTGGTTATGGTGGAAGAGCTTTATCTCTACCTCCACAAAAAAACCCAAACATGTAGAGAGAATGGAGGGAAGGAAGGAAAGCAAAGCTTGGAAAGCACTGATCATCCTAGAAAAATTAAAGAGGGGCAGAAGACACAGAGAAGGTCAGAGGAAAAGAGACACCATGAGAGACATTAAGAACATGCTTTTATTGTCCCATTCTTTCTTTTTCTGTCTCTTTTCCTCTTTGCCCCCCACCCGCCTTTCTTCCAACATTTCCCTTTTAGATCATGTCGCTCTATGCGTCAGTCCTAATTAAACCCTCCCCAGCAAAAGCATGCAAATGTTGAAGGGTTACTCTGTCTCTCCATCAATCTCATTCCCTCACAAGGAGTGGATGTAAAAGTGTCTTTAAAGCAAACAATATAGATAGGGTTACAGACTAGGCTAGTGCCCTGAGAGTAATTAGTGATTGTGGCTGAGGGGGGAGGGGAGACGCTAGCCATTTCATGGTCTGAGTCAGTATCCTTCTGGAAATGAGTAAACAGAAGCAGTAAATCCCCACCTCTCCTCTACAGGAGTATCCTGTGTTAGTAGAGATTGGGGAGATCCATGAAGAGAAGCACAGGGCTGACTGACTGTAGAGGATGAGTTATCCTTTTGGCCTCCATTCCTCCTGACCTCCCACGTCCTTCAGGCCCCATAACATTCCGCATCCCTTATGCCTTCTTTCTCTCATCCACATCCCATAAGGTATCACGCAGTGGCCCATGTTCATCAGTGACCCAGATTCTTAATGATCTTTATCATCAAATATCCCTCCTGCACTACAGTGTCGGTGCCCGATACCTCTCTGCTCCTGGTAAGCCTCCATGCCCTCTGTCTTTGATTGTCCTGTATCTCTCTCTTCTTTCCTCCATTCTCTCAGCCCCACCCCGTATTAGACACATCCAGCTCCTGCAAGAGAGGGAAAGAAAAACAACAACCCACAAACCCACCAGCTCAGCAGATTTTAGTTGGTGGGCTTTTGGCGTTGGATCCTGCCCATATTTCTGTGAGTCATTGTGCCATTCGTGATCAGAGCTCCAAATGAAACTTACCAGGAATTTTTATTACTCCAGGAACAGTAGAGTAATAGTCTAACCTACCAATCACACAGGCTGGCAGGATGGCTCCCATGGGAGTGCAGGGCAGAGCAGTTTTAATTGTCCTTTTTTTTTTTTCTTTCTCTGGCAGTAAGACAGGACTCCCACTCCCTCCCTGCCCCCCCCCCCATCCAGCCTTTTCCTTCCAAAAGCTCATCACCCTTAATTTGTCTGATCCGTGTGAAGTGCAGGGACTTAGATTTGGAGGGAAACATATTTGGAATAATTCTTCCCCTGAGGCTAAGGAGACATTCTCTGCCCTTGGGTGTCTGGATGCTACAAATCATGCATGACATCCTCTCTGTTGGTTGGAGGATTATAATACCCAGCTCTTTTCATCCGTAGATCTCAAGGCGCCATACAAAGGAGGCATGATTATCCCCATTTTACGGAGGGTTCATTGGAGCTCAGGGCGGTGAAATGATTTGCCCAAGGTCACCCAGCGGGCCAATGGCAGAGCTCAGAATAGAAGCCAGGTCACCTCAGTCCCAGTTCTCTGTGCCGCACAGCTCATCTTGCAAGATGTGAGAGGGTCTTCCCAGCCTTCCCCACTGGCAATCACCACAGCTCCTCTAGGCTAGAGGACAGACTTTTCCAGCAGGGATCACTGTAGCAAATGGTCTCAAGGAGATGTCCGGTTTGGGGAACGATGGAGATGCGTTGACTTAGGGAGAGCTCACACCCATATCCATCATAAGAACATAAAAACGGCCATATTCGGTCAGACCAAAGGTCCATCTAGCCCAGTATCCTATCTTCCGACAGTGGCCAATGCCAGGTGCCCCAGAGGGAATGAACAGAACAGGTAATCATCAAATGATCCATCCCCTGTCACTCATTCCCAGCTTCTGGCAAACAGAGGCTAGGGACACCATCCCTGCCCATCCTGGCTAATAGCCATTGATGGACCTATCCTCCATGAACTTATCTAGTTCTTTTTTGAACTCTGTTATAGTCTTGGCCTTCACACCATCCTCTGGCAAGGTGTTCCACAGGTTGACTGTGCGTTGTATGAATAAAATACTTCCTTTTGTTTGTTTGTTTTAAACCTGCTGCCTATTAATTTCATTTGGTGACCCCTAGTTCTTGTGTTATGAGAAGGAGTAAATAACACTTCCTTATTTACTTTCTCCACATCAGTCATGATTTTATGGACCTCAGTCATATCCCCCCATAGTCATCTCTTTTCCAAGATGAAAAGTCCCAATCTTATTAATCTCTCCTCTTGTGGAAGATATTCCATACCCCTAATAATTTTTGTTGCTCTTTTCTGAACCTTTTCCAGTTCTAATATATCTTTTTTGAGATGGGGTGACCACAACTGTATGCGGTATTCAAGATGTGGGTGTACCATGGATTTATATAGAGGAACATGATGTTTTCTGTCTTATTATGTATCCCTTTCTTAATGATTCCCAACATTCTTTTAGCTTTTTAGACTGCAGCTGCACATTGAACGGGTGTTTTCAGAGAATTATCCATAGTGTCTCCAAGATGTCTCTCTTAATGTAGCAGCTAATTTAGACCCCATCATTTTATATGTATAGTTGGGATTATGTTTTCCAATGTGCATTACTTTGCATCCCTGTTGGAATCACTTTAGCAGCAGTGGCTGTGGGGGAAGTTTGCATCTTTTCCAGTCTCAGCCTTGCCCAGACATGGGGTTGTAGTAGAGAAGGGAGGAGGAATGCTGGCTCGGGGAGCTGAGAGCTATCCTGCTTCTGCCATGCAGGCCACCCCATGTGGCTCCTGCATGGAATGATGCTGGAGTGCTGCCTGCGGGGAGCTTAGCCGGGGTGGGAGCAATGTCTGTACAGATGAGAGGAGGAGCTGTCCGCTACTCCAGGCCCAGCCCAGAGTCATAGTGGGAAGGTGTGAGGCATTCTGGCTGTGAGAGGGCTCATCAAATAGAAGATGAAAGAGTTAATGAAATATCACCCTCATTGGGGCACACTCTTCCTGGGTGTAACTCTGCTGAAGTCGGTACCCTTATGCCAGACCTGAAACTGGCCTGGTCTTATTTTGTTCCCATAGAATCATAGAATATCAGGGTTGGAAGGGACCTCAGAAGGTCATCTAGTCCAACCCCCTGCTCAAAGCAGGACCAATCCCCAACTAAATCATCCCAGCCAGGGCTTTGTCAAGCCTGACCTTAAAAATATCTAAGGAAGGAGATTCCACCACCTCCCTAGGTAACGCATTCCAGTGTTTCACCACCCTCCGAGTGAAAAAGTTTTTCCTAATATCCAACCTAAACCTCCCCCACTGCAACTTGAGAGCATTACTCCTCGTTCTGTCATCAGCTACCACTCAGAACAGGCTAGATCCATCCTCTTTGGAACCCCCTTTCAGGTAGTTGAAAGCAGCTATCAAATCCCCCCTCCTTCTTCTCTTCCGCAGACTAAACAATCCCAGTTCCCTCAGCCTCTCCTCATAAGTCATGTGTTCCAGTCCCCTAATAATTTTTGTTGCCCTCCGCTGGACTCTTTCCAATTTTTCCACATCCTTCTTGTAGTGTGGGGCCCAAAACTGGACACAGTACTTCAGATGAGGCCTCACCAATGTCGAATAGAGGGGAACGATCACGTCCCTCGATCTGCTGGCAATGCCCCTACATATACATCCCAAAATGCCATTGGCCTTCTTGGCAACAAGGGCACACGGTGGACTCATATCCAGCTTCTCGTCCACTGTAACCCCTAGGTCCTTTTCTGCCGAGCCATTCGGTCCCTAGTCTGTAGCGGTGCATGGGGTTCTTCCATCCTAAGTGCAGGACTCTGCACTTGTCCTTGTTGAACCTCATCAGATTTCTTTTGGCCCAATCCTCTAATTTGTCTAGGTCCCTCTGTATCCTATCCCTACCCTCCAGTGTATCTACCTCTCCTCCTAGTTTAGTATCATCTGCAAACTTGCTGAGGGTGCAATCCACACCATCCTCCAGATCATTAATGAAGATATTGAACAAAACCGGCCCCAGGACCGACCCTTGTGGCACTCCACTTGATACCGGCTGCCAACTAGACATGGAGCCATTGATCACGACCCGTTGAGCTCGACAATCTAGCCAACTTTCTATCCACCTTATAGTCCATTCATCCAGCCCATACTTCTTTAACTTGATGGCAAGAATACTGTGGGAGACCATGTCAAAAGCTTTGCTAAAGTCAAGGAACAACACGTCCACCGCTTTCCCCTCATCCTCTCTGTGGGTCTGAGTTGTGGTGCTTGCAGTAGCTGGGGCCTGTTGGGAAGGCCCCAGGACCTTGACCCCGGTGGCAGCAGCCCCTTCCTCTCTCTGAGAGGCATGTCCGAAGGCACTTCCAGTGAGAAGAGGATGGTGGGGGGCGATGTGGGTGTGTGTGTGTGATATGAATTGAGACAGAGATGCCAGAGACATGTGCCCAGCCCAACAGCCCCAGGTGCAGAAGAACTTCACTACAATGGGGAGGCTGCCAGACTTCCGGAGACTTGCCTGGGACAGTGATTTCCACAGACAGGATCTCTGGCGTGTGGTGGGTGGCTGCTCTGCTGTGGGGCTCCTCTCCCCTCCTGGGAGGAATGCCCTTCACTCCACACACAGGATTTTCTCTCGTCCCATTGAGAGTGGGCTCGGTGCCACTTTATACTTTGGAGGATCATTAGCAGAAATCATTAGCTATAATACAACCTCACCCATAAATCTCCCCTGTACCTGGATCATTTGTCCATGCCTAATTTCCATCTCCCTAATTTTATGATTTGTCCCTCATTTGATGAGAGTCTTTTCCATTAATTGTGTAGTAAGTGCTTCCAGATAAAGGGCTGCAGGGCTGACCCCATCTTGGAAAGACACGGTTTGGGCTTTTTTCCTGAAGGATGGAGTCCTTCTGAAATATTCTCGCTTCCTTTGAAAGGGCAGTGCTCCAAATCTTAAAGGCACCACAGCAGTTTCAAGTAGGGGAAAAGACTTTCCCCGAGGAATTCTCATCACTAGAGGCGCTGCAGGGCTGACGAAAGCAGCTGAATCAAGCTCAAGGTGTTCCCTGCATAGATGTGGGAAATGACTTACTGGACACCACTGATGTCACAATTAAGTGCAAGCCATAGGGCAAAGCCACGCCCTGTTTATCAACCAACCACTTTGAACGCCAGAGTATCGCCCTCTGCTGTCCAGAAGAGATTCCACACCCACTTGCTAAATTCTTCTCTGTCAAGCTATTCCATGTTATTGTGGGACCCTATCCTGGCATGATAAGGGGAAGGAGGGAATGGGGTGTGATGGTTAGAGCAGGGAACTGGGAGTCAGGTCTCCTGGGCTCTGTCTCCAGCTCTTCAATGGACTGGCCTGGGTCCACTGGTGGCCTGGGAGAAGGCAGTTACCTCTCCATGCCTCTGAGGCCTTGTATAAGATGGTGATAGTAGCAATGGGCTGTGGCGAGGGTCTAATTAATTAATTAGCAAAGCACCATAAGATCCTCTGATGAAAGTCACTGCATCAGCACAAAGTGGTGTTAATCTGTATTATTGCACATATGATGACCCCAAAGATGGGATGATTCCAACCATAGAGGAAAATGAACCCAAAGAGAGGGGCATTCCCACTCCACTGCCCGTCAGCAAGCGGCGTCTGCACGTTCCTCACTGAGGAAGACATTTTTATGTGGCTGTCAGAGAAAATGGCCAAGTTAGGGTCTGAGCCAAAGCCCACTGCGGTCGGGGAAAGACTCCCATTGGTGTCAGTGGGCTTTGGATCAGATCCTTACAGTGCAGTACATAGAGCTTGTGGATTTTCAGCACTTCTCATGCTGCAAGGCTCTGACAGTGGCAGGGCTTGTCTTTGCAGCAAACTGTCAGTTTGGTCCGAGGGTCAGTCCCAGAGATTCCTCCCCCTTTGTCCAGTTCTTCCTGGCATTTTGTCCACTGAAGGGGCAGCAGGAGTCCCAGAGGGAGTGCTGACGAGGGGAGGTGGGAGCCGTGCTAGAAGCAGCTTGCACATTTTACAGGTAACATTATCTTTTATTGGCATCCTAAAAAGAATGTCAGGCACTAGAGTATTTTTTTTTTTTTTAAATTTCTGCTTCACTGCCATTCCGCTGCAGGATTTTTATCACATCCAGGACACCGACAGTGCTCTGTGACACAGCTGGCCAGTCACAAGGTTTCTGGAGCCGTTAATGCATGCCTGAACACCATTTTTCTGTTCTGAACCAGGAACAATTCTGGGCATGAGCAAGGTACAGACTTTCCCACCAACCATCAGGGTGAATGGGGGCCTTTCCCATCAATCATCTGAATGAATGGGGGGCTTTCCCACCAACCATCCAGTCCAATGATGGCCCTTCCTACCAAGTGGCTGGGCCTATGGGAGCCTTTCCCATCGACCATTCAGGTCAATGGGACCATTCCCATTGATTATCTGGGCCAACTGGGGCTATTCCCACTGACTGTTGGACCAGTGGGATCCTTTCCATTGGCTGAATGGGTCAACAAGGGCCTTCCTGATGACTATCGAGACCAGTGAGGGACCTTCCCACCACAATCTAGGCCAATGGGGGCTCTTTTCACCAACCATTGAAGCCAATGGGGGACCTTCCAACTGACAGCCCAGGTTAACAAAGCCCTTCCTACTGACTATCCAGGCCAACGAGGGATCTTTTTCACCAACATCTGTTCAAAAGATTCTTCCTGACCCAAGAAGTGCCTCCTACTAGGCAAGGGGGCTGTGACCATCCTCACTGTGGTAGTCCACATTGCTGCCTGCTCTTCCAGACAACATGGCTCTCTCTGGTGACCCTCTTTGCTAAGGGGAAGTCCAACCTGCCCACAGCTGAGGTTCAGGTTGGTTCTAGTGTCAATGGGTTGCCCCTCCATTCTGTGTTTCTATTCCCCCTTGGTGCTTTCCTAATTGCTCTTCTACCATGGGAATGTGGCGTTTTCCCTGCAATGAGAAGAGCAAGGTGCAAAGGACATCACCCATAGGGCTATACCCAGAAACCACTGCTGGTGGGTAAAGCAATCTGTCCAAGGATTGTTCTCCTGTGGCTGCAAGATGCGTGAGCCAAGGAGGCCTGCACCAGCATCAGGCAGGTGGGAAGGGCTGGCTGGCTTTGTTCATTGACCATGAATCAGAGCAGACCCTGCATTGTGCCAGCTGGGGAAAGAACCTTAGCTGGATCACTGTGCTCCCACGGGCCGGTCTCCAGGGCGCTCAGCACGGCTCTAAGGGCCGGTCCTTACAGCTCCTCCAGAATTTCAGTGCCCTACTCATGGCAGAGTAGTGGAGCTTTGCAGCATCTGCCAGTCCAGCCCCAAGCCAGTTTGATTTTCCTTCTGGAGAGCACTGTCAGAGGGAGAATGCTCTGTGAGGTCATCTCTTTGGTGGATTTTTACTCGGTGACTAGCACTCCTCATCAGAGCCTCCTCGGCAGCTGCAGGGAGTCAGCAGCTGAGGCTTCTGGGTGCGGGGGTTGGGTTTGGGGTTTTCATCCTGAGTTTCACAGTTGCTGTCTGACCCTGTGAAGGCCGCTCCTCGCTTCTCGGAAGGCAGCAGCAACCGCCAGCGAAGCACCGGCTCCAGCCCTGTTTTCTCCAGCCCCCATCACTCTCTTCTCTCCAGGCCTGGACCTGGGTGCTACCCCCCATCCTGTGCAACAGCGACAGGCCTGGAGGATTCTCCTCTGCCCCTGCACCAGCATATCCTGGCTGCTTAGCCCTGTGCAGCTCAAAGAACCACCCAGCACAGCTCTCGCATTGTCTCAGGCCAGGGATGGCAGCGTGGCAGGTGGGACTGCCTGAACAGGAAGCTTTGCCTTAGCCAGCCGAGTGGCTCTCACAGCCTGTGCTCTTCAAATGCCAGGACATGTCTTCCCTGGAGATTGATAGATTAGAGTTGCAGCTGCCTATCTCACAGCCCCACGCTTGCCCTGGGTGTCTGTCATCCACCTGCATCGCTGAGTGTGATCCTGCCAGTCTGCGTTCAACCCTTCCTTATTGCATTTGAAGGAGGGCAGATCCTCAGTGGTCATAAACTGGCCTTGCTCTGTGGAGCAGACTGATTCACACCCAGCTGAGTATCTGCTCAGAAATCAGACCCCAGGAGTGTTTCCGTCTGCTGCGGTTCTGGGAGTTCCTGCAATGAGTGGAACTGCTTTGCTGGGCCGTTTTTGCAAAAATGAAGTTAGTTTTACTAACAGCCATGAAAATGATGCTGAAATTCACACAGGGCCAGATGCTGGTATCTAGGGCAAATACGGAGTAACTCCACTGACTTCACTGCAGTTACACCAGTGTAGTTGAGATCAAGATCAAGCCCAGAATGAAAGGGCAGTTCACCATGGGGTCACGTCAAAGCCCACTGACATAAATAGAAAGACTCCCACTTCCCACTGACTTTCATGAGCTTTGGAACAGGCCCCATATCCAGAAGCACAAGTCTCATGCTTTTGTACTAAAAACATATTTGCAAAATTCAGTGAAGTTCCCCCATTTGCCTCCCTCCTTATATTTTTAGCTGTGAAAATCTGGAAAGGCAGAAATGATGGTTTTCCCTAGCAGAGAAGGAATCTGTATATTAGCCAATGACAATAGCAGGGGCCTGGGAAGCAGGACTCCTGGGTTTTGCCACTGCCTCACTGCATGGCTTTGGGCAAGTCACTGCCTCTCTCTGCTCCTCAGCTAACACAGCTGTGAAATAACACTGTCTTTTTGGTCAGAATAATTTTGTGGCTTTCAGGGCACCGTGCAGCGACACAGTGACAATGTTTTAGAAGATGGCTGGTGGGGGGTAAAAAATGCACCAATCTCTTCTTGGTACCGTTTGGGTAGTTAGTGAGGGTCTGATTTCAGCAGTGCTGAGAATCTACAGCTCCAGTTGGAGGTACTTGGCACTCCTGAATGGCAAGCCATGTAGTGTTTGAAAAGCGCTTTGAGATGCATGGATGGAAGGGGCTAGAGGAGCACAAAGCATTGTTATTAGCATTGCCAAGGGTCTGGATAGAATGTACCTGTATAGAATATGCTGAAGATGCTGAAAACGGAGCCCTCTTGGTGTAACAGCAGGATATTTATCCTCAGCTGGTTTGGCAGGGGAAGTCCAATTCGGTCTCACCGGCATAGTGCATGGTCAGATGTTTGCTCTTTGGAATGGAGCTGTGACCTTCGAAGGAAAAGCAAGGAGATCCTCTTGGTCTTCTGGTTAATGTGCACTATGGGCCACTAGGCTCAGTCCTCTCTTCCTCATCTCTCAAGCAGCCACACATTTTAAACCTGGAGAAGGCACACAGTGCCATGCAGCGTATACCAGTGAGCCAAATTAACAGCCAGCAGCAAAACCCTGGGAGCATGAGAGATGAAGCTATACAAACCTTTCCCAGAGTTCTCCCAAGTGGTCAGATCAGCGGGTTTGGTTCCACTCATTGTAGAGACAGGAACTGGCTGCAAAGATCTGATCCAGATTTGAAATTCTCCAAATTTAGAGGGATCCCTGTGATATGACTCTGACCCAGCATGGCTAGCAAGCTGACTTTGGAGAGCCTGGCTTTGGAGCCCAGAAAGCTAGGGACTTTGAAGGTGCCATGGCTTTGTTCTTTTAATGAGCCAGACACTCTTAGTATGGACCAATCATCTCACTCCCTTTTCCAAACCAATTCTAATCCCTGCAGTACTGAGTGAGGGGTGATTTTTCTTTTGTCTGTATTATATCAATGAATATGTGTGTGGTGGGGTGAACCTGTGTGCATGCATGGAAGCCTGCGTGCATGAGAGAGCATGTGCATGTTTGTGTGACAGCTCGTGTTCGTGTGTGTGTGTTTGTGTATGAGAGAGAGAGAGCATGGTAAAGTTATTTGAACCTGTTTGAAGGTCGGGTCTCCCCAAGGTTATCTGCTTTTTTTCCCTCGAATCTGTAAAGTAATGGTATTCACACTCACTACTTGAGAAGTGTTTCTTTTTATAGCCCTTCCCGATGACAAATAATGCCTGTTTTTGAAGTCCTTTTTAAGTCATAGGTCCCTGGATGCAGATACCATGTTTGGGTGCAGGAGAGAAGCAGAGCGCAGAGCTATTTCCCCTTTCTGTCTGCAGGGAGCTTTACTGGGACTAATGAAATTCCAGCAAGGATCATCCAAAGAGGCTGCTGCCCTTGCAGCATTTGAGCCAGTAGGACGCCCTTCTCCTGATACAGGGAGAGAGAAGTGAAGCCACCAGGGACTCACCCACCACTTTCTGCCCACAGCAATTCGGGGCCAAACTGGAAGTCCTTAACCTCCCATTGAAATCCGTGGGAGATTTACTGGAGTCAGCACTTCAAGATTTGGCCCACTGTGAATGAGTGAAACTCAGATTTAGGGGGTGGGCAGGTACCGGGATCTAAGCCAGGTCTAACCTCATCTGGGGGGTTGGGTTTAGCAAGTGTTGCCCATGTTCAAATAGTTTGGGTGCTGTCATCCACCTATGGGCAGGAGGAACAAGTGGGGGCACATCAGGAGTTCTCTCTTGGCACAGATGCATGCTGGGAGAATCCCCAAAATGTTTACTTGCCATTACCCATAATGCCCTTACTCCAGTCAGCCTCTGGCTGCTTTGGCTGGCGCCTTTCTTGGCCTCTGTGTTATGCTGCACTGTTAGTCTTGCTGCTCAGGTTCTTGTTAGCTAAACCCCTTTGCACTTCTGTTCCTGAGAACCACATTGCCCCTTCTGAGCACACTAGCCGTACAGGCCTGCCTGAGCACACAGGGAGCATAGGAGCTGCCAGTATTCTGTGCCCCTTGGGCCTGATGCTGAGAGCTCCAGAGCAGAGCACGCAGAACCCCGGCGGAAGTCAGTAGCAGTTTTGTGTGCTTGATCCTCAGAGGGTTGATCCCCAGAGGGTAGATCCCCTTATCCCCAGATCTGAAGCCTGGCACTTGGTTTAACATCTTCCCTCTGTGCTGCATGCCAGGTTAGAAGTGCCAAGCCCTTGCTGGGGGCCAGATCCTGAGAGGTGCCAGGCACTCCCTGTTCTAATGGGAGTTGGTCTGAGTAAGGCCAGAATGTGGCATTCAAGATTTGGTCCAATGGGAGTTGCTGATGTTCAGTACCTCTTAGGATTTACCTTGGTTTGGAGCGCTCTGCATGGGCTTGATCCAATTTCCATTGAAGTCAGTGGCAAGACTCTTATTGGGTTCAGTAGGAGCTGAATCAGGGCCCCATTGGCTCAGACAAAATAGGGGAAATCAAGAGGGAGAGAAAAGGGGCAGAGGTTTGATCCTGTTGTTTTGAAAGCCCTGGGTGATGCCCAGCCTTCTTGCCTCCCCGAGTCCACTGGCACTCAGTCTTTCCCAAGAGGTGCTCAGCGCCCTGCTGGATTGGACCCAGAGGGAGGTGGATCGAGGGATAAAAATAATAACAGGAGGACAGTGGAGAAAATGGGAAGGGAAGGGTCAGAAAGGCGTGTGGCGGGCGGAGGATTTGAAAGAAGGGGAGGATGAGAAGAAGGAGTGTGGTTGAACAGAGAAATAGCCTCCGAGCAGGAAATGATATCTGACTTAATGTATTAGTCAGAAAGAAAAATTAGATGGTGTAAACTGATCCTTCCTGCATGGGGTGCCGAACTTTTTTGGTGACTTTAGAAGGCCATGTTTACAGTAACTTCAGCTCCTGACCAGGGGCTAAAGGTGAGCTCTTTGGGACAGGGAAGGAATGAGAGTTTCTCTCTGCCAGGTCCCTGCGCCCGTTGGCAGCCTGGGTTTGGAATTGTTGGTGTTTTTTTATTATAAGGTTGCACTTTGCTTTTTTACAAAGAAATGTCTAAATGTGTGTGCGTGTATCACTTATCAAAGGTGATAACATTCACTGGGAATGAAACGCAAGTCCACTTTATAGCAGTAAATTGCCTTCCCCACCCTGTTGGGCTGATTAGCTGCTGAGCTTCACCCTAGCTTTCTGAAGTTTTCCTTTGCATTTTCCACCTGCTTTCTTTTCTCCATTTTAGCTAACTAAACAGGAGAGAGGTTTTCAAAAGCACCAAAGGGGATTTGAGAACAGTGGCACCCTGAGGCTCCTGAATCTCACAGGCACTTCTGAAAATCTCCCCGTACATGTTTGTGTAAAATTATTGCAGGGTTTAATTGAATAATTGGAGGCAGGGGCTACTTTATTGTGCACTGACTTTTGGCTCATCAACATGGAAATTACATGAATTTGCACTGCCTCACACATCTGTTGAGTGGGTATGAATGAGTAGGTTTAAGGGAATCCAAGGCTTGGTCTAAACACAAAGTTACGTCACTTTAAATAGAGGTGTGATTTTAAACCAGTTTAGTAACACTGGTGCAGCTTTGCATGTGGACACTCTCACCTTGGTCTAAACATGCCATACCTCAGTTTCGCTTGACCCTGTAAGCCCACCCATATAAACTGTTTTAAATCAATATAAATGTGTCTGCATAGGGGTTTGCACTGGTTTAACTAAATCAGTTTAATTAACCAAGTGAAAGTTTGTATGTGCCAGAGCCGTCCCTACAGACAAAATGTGCACCGGTTTAACTAAAATTGGTTTTCAGTTAATTTAATTAAAACCAGTGTGGAGATCCTCAAATTAACACCTGTTGCACATGGAGTTAGCTTAATTTGGTCATTTAGGTGAGTTTAATGGAGACTAATGGCTTTGTTCTAAATCCATTGACGTTAATGGGAAGACCCTCATTTACTCCGTGGGTATGTCTACACGGCAAAGAAAAACCTGCGGCTGGCCCATGCTGGCCGACTCGGGCTGCATCACTGCTGTGTAGACTTCTGGGCTCAGGCTGGAACCTGAGATCTGGGACCCTCCCACCCTACATGGTCCTAGAGCCCAGGCTGCAGCCCAAGCCTGGAAGTCTACACAGCAATGAAATGGCCCTGCAGCCCAAGGCGGCTGGCATGGGCCAGCCGTGGGTTTTTCTTTGCTGTGTAGACGTACCCCAGGGGGCTTTGGATAACTCTGTAAGCCCCTGACCCAGCAAAGTACTTCAGCATGTGAGTCACTCCATTGAAGTCAATGGGCTCAACAGCGAATCAAAACCAATTGGAGTCAATAGGTGCTTGAAGCTAAATGTGTGCTTAAGTGCTTGGCTGGGCTGAGGCTGTAGCCAGTGTAGGGGAATGGAACAGAGTATAAGGAGGTCCAACTTACCCTACCTTACACATCCCTTCTGAATCTGGCCCCATCTCTCCAGGCCATGTTGAGGCTATGTTGACGCTACAAGCTAAGGTGGGATTCCCCTGCTCTGCCCACACACTCCCGCTAGCTCTCATTGTCCTAACGGGAGTATAAGTCGCAGTGTCGCCCGGGTAGCACAGGCTGCGGCAGTGGAGACACAGCTGAGCCAAGGGTACATTCCCATCGGTTTCAGGCGGGTTTGTACTCAGCACGGCTCAGCCAGGCCTCTGCTACCATGGCCGGTACTACCATGGCTGTGCTGTTGTTCCTACTTGTGCCAGCTCTCACAGACCTTGCGCGTGTATGTATACACAAGCTGGGGGATCCCACCCCTGATCCGTAGGGTAATTGTAGCCTGAGAGGCAAGTCCTGATCCTTTATTCAGACGAAGTCTGTACAAGCTTAATGTGAACAAGGACTCTGGGATTCAGCCTGAAACGGTTCCAAAAGAATGTGCAATGGCCTCTCGTTGGAGTGGAAAGAGCCTTCTTGCTCTGGGTTTCCATAGGACTCCGCTTGAAGCTTCCACCTGAGCTACCAGTGGCTTCCCCCTACTGATGGCATCATGGTGGGAAATGTCCTGGTCCTACTGCAGCTGGCCCTTGTGTGGGCGGAGCGCTCTGCCTTCCCTCTGGGAACCAGCCCTTGCAAACACTCCCACACGCAGTGCAATGACCTTTGTATTTCCATAGGTGTTTCAGGTACTGTGTGTTTGTACTGCCAGAGCAGGAAGGAGAGCGATCTGGAACCTACCCAAAAAGCAGAGATGGGGAAAGCCCAGAGACGCAGATTGGCGTGCATTGCATTGCTGAGGGCACACTGAGCTCTACCCGCCAGGCCTCAGCGTAGCACTGACTCCTCTTTAAGGCATCCCCAGCTGAGGCCAGGACTGGTTACTGAGATCCAAATGGGTTTTCTGTCAGTGCCCATGAAAGGAATGGGATCCCAAATGCAGACTAGATCACGGGCTCTGACACCTTCCCCTTATTCCCTGCTTGGTGCAGGGCTATTTCTCACCTGGGAGTTGTCCATCCACCCACTGGTTTTGCAGACAGCCCTGTGCCCTGATCAATAGCGTCAATGGACTCAGATTCCACTGGCCAGACTGGGAGCGTGTGTTGAGGTCAGAATACTGTATGTGGGGAGGAAGGGCAAGACATGGGAAGTGAGAGAGGGTAAGGATAGTCTGCAGTGTCAATATCATTCTGGAGGATGAGTACTCATTCTCCTTGGGCTACAGCCCGCAGGGTTTTACACTGTTTTCATGCTTTGTGCTGGAGAATATATGGGCCTGCATGTTTGTTAAGTTGAAGCCAAGAGCAGAGAAAAAGTCCCTTCAGTCTTTGCTCGTGCAAATTGTTCTGTGTGGAAACCCAGCGCACAGGGTGGTGATGAGAAAATAAATAATCCTGGTGGGAAAAGTCGAATTAGAGAGAAATAAGACACTGACGAATTGTCCTTCTCCGAGCTCTCAAAGCTCTTTATGAACAGTGAGTTCGGGCTCACAGCTCCCCTGTCCCCATTTTACAGAGGGGGAAACTGAGGCACAGAGTGGTGAAGTGATTTCGCCAGGGTCTGACAGGGTCTGTTTTAACCACCAGACAATACTCCCTAGAACAGACTAGGAGAAGTCACTGGTGGAAAAGGTCTAATAAATTGTGGGGTCAGTCCTGCTACGAGGGTGGGATATAGACAGTCCTCTGATAAAGGGCAGATCAGTTATTAAACTCTGCGCCAGCCTCTGTGATGCTTTTCCTGTACTGAACTGACCCACACCTTCAAACTAAATGAATTCTTTGAGGTTCGAAATAGATGTGTTCCCCCACTCCCAATAGTTTCTCCCCTACCCAGCATTTCCCATTTCCATCAACTTCTGCACTCCTAGGTTTCATCCAGGGGAGGAAGAGGTAAAATACCAGCAGAAAGACTGGAGCAGGGAACCTGTCCTGCAGAGAATCCCAACCTAATTGGTCTGACCCAAGAAATTCAGGGGACTTGGCTAAACTTTGGGCGAGGACCCAAGCACAAGCCAAATGATGATGTTCGTCCTACACTGCTTCTACAAAACTTAGACTCCATCTTGAGAAGGACTGTAGGTTTGCAACATACCCACACATCAGTCTTCCCTTCCTTGTGTCGACTCACAAATCCAAGGGACTGACTCCCTCAAAGCTCAAACATGGATTCTTTGCTTTCCAGTCTCCCGGTGCAATTATTAAATGAGTTACAAATGTAGAGCTTGGCTAAGCAGTGGGTAATGGGACAAAGGATCTGATAGTAACATGCTACAGACACACCAACGGTGTTAATACTTAGGAAGGAGAAGAATCCCTTAGCATACCTAAGAGAAATGGGGTGAAATGAAGGAAGAGACCACTTAGGCTGAGTATCAGGAAAAACTCCCTGGCAGTGAGATCTATGAGGCTATGGAACAGGCACCCAGGAAAGCTGGCAGAAGCCTCATTGATTGTGACATTTAAATCTAATTGATATGTTCATAGAGTTTAAGGCCAGAGGGGACCAATGGGATCATCTTGTCTGACCTGCTACATGGTGCAGACCAGAGAATTGTATCCAGCACTTGCGGCATCCAGTCCATAGTCCTTTGCACTAGTAAATGTCTTGTAGAGAACTGTCCTGCATTGGCCAGTGGGAGAAGGACCAGAGGGGATCTATAGATTTTTATCATTCTCTATGCATTTAATCCAAATATCCCACTCTGGGTTCGTTCTTTAGTCTGGACTCTGACAGGTGATTCCTTTTTTCCCCTGCTAGGTAAAAATCAGCCCAGTCTGTTTCCTGTATGTGGTAGTAGTGCAGGGAAAAGTTGTTAAAGAAGCAGCTTTAAAATAAAGAAAACAGTGAGTGGCTCTTTCCTCCAGGGTCCCTCTTAAGCAATGCACTAACCAGCCCCTGAGGGGCACTGTTGCTGCCCAGAAACAAAACTGCCAGTGCATTTATTAGGCTACAAGGAAAGTGATGCTTAAAGGTAGCAATTCCAAAAGGGTCATTCAGATGCTGGACTCCTTGAGAGCCATCCAGATTATTCCTTGATTGCATGAAGTTCAATGTCATCAATGAGGCTAGCACTTGGGTCCTACTAATCCAAAAGCACAGGCCTCTACCATGTGAGCTAAAAGAGAATTTATCTTAGCTACAGAAATATCTAGGTTTTGATCCTCTTTATCAGCCAGCCTTTTGTAGGCAAAATATCCACACTTGAGCTGTTCAGTATAAGGCAATGGAATATAAACTCATGGGTCTGTGCATGCACACACACATTCCTTCCTTTGATAGTCCTTGTAGTAAAAAATAAACAGAAGAGTTAGGACATTTGGGGTGAAAGTACATATAAAAGGTGAAAATGTAATCAAAGGAAACACTTCCTTTGTAGCCAGTTACTGTATGCTGATATATCAGCATTAAAGGGGATAGCTGTAGACTGATCAAAACAAATTTGTGTTTAATGATACATTTTCCAATACTGCAAAAGGGAAAAACATGGTCCAGAATTTTGGGCCAATCTTGTGAGAAACAGCATCACAGGAGAAGGTTATTTTGCACACTCAAGGCCAAGCATCAGGAATTTGAGAGATAATGTTAATAACCTTACCCTCTTGCAAAGCACTTTGCAATGTGACTTGGCCTTGCAGCACTCCAGTGAGATGGATACATAGAGAGACACAGCGAGGAGGAGTGACTTGACTGAGTCCACAAAGGGGAATCACTGTGTTAGGGTCAATTACTTGGAAGTTTCTTCCATGCTTGCACACAGACCACCAGGTGATGCCGGTCTCCTGGACTCTCGCACAGAAGTAAGGAAGTTATACTCCCTGTATGTTTGGCACTGGTGTGGCTGCTGCTGGAATACTGTGTCCAGTTCTGGTGTCCACAGTTCAGGAAAGATGTTGATAAGCTGGAATGAGTTCAGAGAAGAGTCGCAAGAGTGATTAAAGGATTGGAAATTATGCCTTATAGTGATAGGCTTTAGGAGCTCAGTCTATTTAGCTTAACAAAGAGAAGATTAAGGGGTGACTTGATCACAATCTATAGGAATCTACACAAGGAGCAAATATTTAATAATGGTCTATTCAGTCTAGCAGACAAATGTATAACAGGATCCAGTGGCTGGCAGTAAAAGCTAGACAAATTCAGACTGGAAATAAGGCATACGTTTTTAAGAGAGGATAATTAGCTACTGGAACAATGTACCAAGGGCCATGGTGGATTCTCCATCCCTGGCAATTTTTAAATCAATATGGGTGTTTTTCTAAAAAGATCTGCTCTAATTCAAACAGGATCTATTTTGGGGGAGTTCTCTGGCTTGTGCTGTCCAGAAGGTCAGACTACATGATCACAGTGATCCTGTCTGTTCTTGGGTTCGATGAATCTGTGGAAAAGCTTCCTGGATTTCAAAGGGAGAGGAAGACTCCATGCATGCCCAGGAGAAGTGAGATACAAAGATCAATGTAGAGGTACAATATTTAAAGAAAGAAATGAACAACTAAGGGCTCAATCTAAAAGGCCATCAAAGGCAATGGGAGTCCTTCCAGTGGGCTTTGGATTGGGCTATCACTGTTTGATATAGACAGATGAATTTAAAGTTGTTAAGAAAGCTGAGATGATGGTGAGATTGTAAACTTTTGGCATTGGTGGCTAAATAGTGTAACACCATCCTCCAAAAGGATAGATGTGTCATTAAGATGATCAGGGAATTATGTGCGTAAAATAAATCCTCGGGCTCTAAGATAAGAAGACACTGCGGTTCCTTGAAGCGTGGTTCAGACTAAACTTTCTTGCTCGCCCGGCTCAGATTTTCTTGCTTTTCCTTCCTGATACGTTCCAGCTGAATGCAGCTGTTCCTCTGCCGATTCCAATCACAATAAAAACAGGATACATCACTGCCTACTAGGGTCCCAATCCTGCAATCTGACCCATGCCGGCAGCCATGTAGAGCCCCAGCAGCTTCACTGGGATTCGGTGAGTGCCCTGGGGTCTGTCTGTGTGTACAAGGTAGCAGGGTAGGGACCTGACTCTGCTTTTAGGGTGGGACTTTGGCAAGTGCTCAGCGTTAGCCAAGCTCTGCTCCCACTGAGATCCACAGGAGCTGTGCCGTATGGGAGTTTTACTGTTGACTCAATGGAGGACAGAGTTAGGCCCAACTCTGAGCGCTTTTGGAAGTCCTGCAGGAAAGGGATGATCAGAGAAGGGTGTTACTGTAGGCCCTAGTTGGAACTGGTGATTTTGATCAAACTTGTATGAAGTCCCCAGTCCAAAGCGATTGGATTTGACATGGGAGCAAGCAAGAGCGAGCTGTTAATGTGACTGAATAATGATAAAAGAATGCAGGTGCCACTGGGTTTGCTGTTGATCTGGACATTGTATAATGCTGCAGAATTGGACCTGGCCCTTTGGCTTTGCACAGAGACGCTCAGGGAGAAGCACAAATGTAGTGCTAAAAACCAGTAAGAGGATCCCACAGCAAATCCCGTGGGGGGTGGGGTGGGAGGAGCGTTGGCTGGAAGGAACACGGAGACTAAATCCTGCTTCAGTCCTATAGGAGGCAGCCAGAGTAGAGCCCATGGACTGTGATGGAAGCCCTATATTTAATGATCAGAGAAGGCCAAATGGCCCCTTCTGCTTCTGCAAGTGGAGAGAGCAATAACCAGAAGCCCCAGGATGGAGGGACTCCCTGATTCCTCATGACCGTGCAGCACTCCCACCTCCCTGGGCACCTTAGAGGAACTGGGCTGTGATGGTGGGGAGCATTCATTTACCCTAGTTCCCTCCTCACCCAGGGTGAAGCTGGGGAGTCAGGGGAAGCCAGGGTCACCTGGGTTGTGCTACCATGCAGGCCGGGCTGGGCAAGGTGGAGTGTGGTGGCCTCTCCATTAGATCCAGCCAAATTTCCCTTCAGATCCCTGCCTCCTCAAGCCGGCAATCAGCTGTGAGTGCAAACTCATGGGGCTTCCAGCTCCTTGCATGGGAAGCACCTCCATAAGAGGTTGTCCGGCTTGGGGAGTAAATTTCTGTTTCCCCCACAGGGCAGGGCAGACAATATTGGGGGAGTCCTGGGTTGCAGGAAGACAAAGAGTAACCCATGACTCTTACCCAGGGCAGGATAGGGCCAGACAGGAGTGGGGGAGGTCCGGGGAGTGTGAATTCACCCCAGGATGGGATAATCCTACATGGTTGGAATGCAGGCACTGCTAGTTGTTTAATTTAGAAACAAAGCGAGGAAGGGAGAACTGCAGAGGTTGCAAAGAAGAGCAAAGCCCTTGGCTTGCAGAAGGTCTGCGAGGTCCCGCCAGGTCTGGATTGATTAGTATTCAGTATTTATAATATCTCCATAATGGTAAAACAAAAGAAAACAAGCCCAGAGAATGCATTTTTAATCATCAATCATTGCTCTTTGTTTGTTGTGAATGAGCAGCAAGGGGAAATAGTCTCCCATAATCACCTCCCTTCACATCTCCTGCCATGCAGGCCTTGCCGGGTGCGCTAAAAGGGAAATAAACAAACAAGCAGCAGATCTCAAAATAAATCCAAGAGCCTGGGGTGCTACGTGGGTTATTGCGCCCACACTCTGCGGGCTTTTTGAAGACACAAGGTGGGGGAGGGAGATGGGAAACGGGAGAACAAAGGGAACGGGAGAGCGTGAAGAGAACATGCAGCAGAGAGCAGGGGGATATGTATTAAAGGGGGAAACTCACCGGAGAGTGAAGCATTTCTGAGCTGGACATCTCCAGCACTCTCCATCCAAAGATCTCGCTGCCCTTTGCGGAGAAACATTTTTGAAGTCCCACGAGCCTCTGGAAGGCAGAGAAGCATCATAGTCCTCCCTTTACAGACCAGGTAACTGAGGGTATGTCTACATTGCCATTAAAAACCTGCAGCTGGCCCTGCCAGCTGACTCAGGCCACGGTGCTGTTAATTGCAGTGTAGATGTTCAGTCTCAGGCTGGAGCTCTAGGACCTTGCAAGGTGGGAGGGGTAGCCCGAGCCCAAACTCTACACTGCAGCCCCGAAGCCTGAGCCCCGCAAGCCCAAGCCAGCTGGCATGGGCCAGCCGCGGGTGTCTAATTGCAGTGTAGACATACAAGTTCAGAAGCAGCCTTTGATGACTGCTCCGGTTGCCCAGAATCGAAGCTGATGAGCAGCTCCCATTGACTTTGCCAAGAGTCATGGCAAATCAGGCCCTGAGTGTATCATGTTGGGCACCCAAAGTCAGAGGCTAATTTGGAAAATTTGAGGCTTAAGCAACTGGCTTGAGGCCACACAGGGAGGCTCTGGCTGAGCCAGGAGCAGAACCCAGCTCTGCTGATGCCCAGCCCCCAGGGCTTTAGCTCAAGATTACATTTCCTCCCTATATAGTAAAAAATTGTGGTGAAAATGGCACCGCGAATGCCAGTCTTGATGCCCAAGTTGTTTCCTTCCCCTATGTCCACCTTGGTGCCTTTTTCCATACCACTGTAAGCCCCTCAGGGCATTTTTGTGCGCCTGCAGGACACTCTGCTGCTGAAATGCCTCCGAGAAGTGTTGCCGTTTCTTGGCAGCATTTCAACAGCAACGCCACAGTCTTCTGGGAATAGCAATATGCTATTCCCACAAGAAAGGTTGGGGACCACTGCGCTAGACCCTCCTGCAGAACCACATCTCCCATGATTGCCACAAGAAGTGAAACATTAGCAACAAATCTCTGAGCTAGTGTCTCCTCAGCACTTCCCCAGGTGTCCTGTCTTCTCTTTCTGTTCTATTCAGGCTCTTATGGCGCACCCATCACCGTGGTATCGGAGCACCTGTTTTGTGTCTGTCTAATAGACCCCCACTTGCAAATGCATAGGCATGTGCTTAGCTTGATGCCTGTGAGTAATTCCTTTACAGCCAGGGCTACTGGCCTGCATCAGTTAGATGGGTGCATAAGTGTTTGAAGGATGGTATCCTTGGCCTGTGAGCACTGTGGAGACTGGGTTCATTGTATGTCTCCTAGAGAGCTAAGAACACTGGCAGCACTTACCAGGTAACAGGCAAGTGGATGAATTAATTAATAATGTAAGAAAAACAAGAAAAAATGAAACCTCCTTCCCCGCTCCTTGATAATTGACACCCTTAAGCAGGGACTGACTGGACAAGCTGATCTCATCAGATGTGACTCATCCAACGAAGGATCTCAAAGCACTTTACAAACATTGCTTACGCCCCTTGCTCATGTGGGTTGAAATTCATCCCTGTGCAGAGCACACTTAAATGCTAGAGCCCCTGAGCACGCTCCATCTCTCCATTGAAGCTAATGGGAGTTGGGGCCATACAGTCCCTGCAGTTGCCCATTTCTTCGCAAGATCGGGCCCATTATGGTGTCATAGGGGTGCTCGAGCCTGACTAAAGGCCTGATCCAGATTTCACAGGAAGCAATGTCTTTCCATTGTTTTCACTGGGCTTTGGAGCAGGTTCTCAAGGCCCAATCCTGTTCCTATCAAAGACAATAGTAAGCCCTGGATGATCAGAGGGGGCCTGACCCTCCCTGAGTTGGCTCACCTGCGTAGAATTTAGCCCAGACCTGTTCCGAAGTGGCAACAGCTGCATCTCAGCTTGCAGGGCTGATGATTTCACACCCTCTCGGAGCATTTAGCATCAAGCCAGTGTGTCAGTGAGATGAAAGCTTTGAGCCATCAGAATGGCTAGGCCTGTGAGGAACAGACACGCTAGATCTGAATCCTATTGAAAAATAATAAAAAGGTAATTACTTTGTCATTACTGGACACTGCTTTGTCTGGAGAGGGGGAGGGTTCTTTCTGCACTTGAGCTATAAATAACGCTTTCCATTACCCTGCTAAGTGGACATGTGCTCCCCGCTAACTCCAGCTTAACCTCAGCTTTACACATGCCCGGTTGGTGTTGCCCACTTGTTAAATGCACCACTTGCATCCTGTCAGGCTGGTACAGACCTCTTGGAGTCAGTCAAAAAGTGGGCACGGTGAGCCAGCTTGTTTGTGAGTCCCCACTGAGCAAGGAGGGCACAGGGTAAAGCAGGTCCACAGATGGGAAAAAAGGAACCCACAGCAGAACAACCCATGTAGAAAAAGTCTGAGTCTAAAAGCTGCTGTTTTCATATGTTGCCAGATAGAAATATCCCTGGTCCTCATCAACGTGGGAAGATCCTCTCTTTCTGCTTTCTGTGTACTTATCTACATGAGTAAATTGCACTTCCACTTAAATTGGATTAGTTAAACTGGGGCTAGCCCCTGTGTGAACACCCTTAGATTATTTTAATGTAAAATGATTCATAACCAATTTAAGTGACACTGAAATGAGTCTGATTTAAACTCAAATGAGAGCATCCCCTGGAGTTTTCAGTGGTTTCAGATCATCTCTTTGGTTCAATAGATGCGGCTTGCCCATGTGGATAAGGCCTGTTTGGGAGAGGCATTGTGATCCAGTGACTCAGCACCTGTCCACATGAGAAAATGGGAGTGGTTTAAATTTGCGGTACAATTTTTAAACCGATTTATTGAAAAATAAGCCATCTCCCTGTGGACACTCTTATTTTGATTTAAACCAGACCTACTGCACATTAGCTTAATTTGGTTAAGAATTGGTCTAAGCCATGCCAAACTAAGCCCCTCTTAATAAGAACTTGAATAAACTTGAACTCTTAAACAAATAAAAGTGCCCACACAGGGCTTTGCACCAGTTTAACTAAATCACTTTGAAAACTGATGTAAGTTAAACCCATGCAACTTTCTGGGGTAAACAAGTCTTTAGAGCTAAGGGTTGACAGTCAGGATGGGCCAGTTCAGTGCCTGGCTCTGCTACTGACTCACTCTGTGACCTTAAGCAAGACTGTGAGTCAGTTTTCCCATCTATAAAGTGGGGACAATAAAACATACCTGCCTCGGAAGGCTGGCGTGGGATTGATTAATTAGTGATTGCAAAGAACATTGAGTCTTGAAGGTGGTTCTGTATCAGTACAAATTAATTATTATTTTATTGTTTAGTGTGGTTCTGTTGTATTTCTTTGTATTAATTTTATTCTCACAGACAGGATACTACAAGCACAACTTCACAATCAGAGGAGCAAAACAATCTATATTGATTTAATGCTTTGTTTACTGGTTTTATTGTTGCTGATTTATTTTATGGATGGCATCTAGAAGACTATATGAGACCAGAGGCGCACAGTACTAGACAGTCTCTGCCCTGAACAGCTTACAATCTAGAGAGACAAGATAGATAAACAGTAATAGGGAAACATATAAGCAGAATGTCAAAGGAAAGCACTTCATGATCATGGATTATTTAAACCCCATGGCCCCCTCTGGAGCAAGGAAGTAAATAGCTATGGTCTCATTTTATAGACAGGGAAACAGGGACAGAGAAGTGAAGTAATGTGTCTGAGGTCATACAGCGAGTCAGCGGTGGAGCTGGAGTTAAATCCCAGGAAATCCCGTTCCTGTCATCAGGCCTTTAGGCCTCACATGCTATCTGTAAATAAAAGCGATAGGGCCAGATCCTTACCTGGTGCAAATCAGCAAATCTCTACTCTGATGTACACCTGCCGAGAATCTGACTTACCGTTATGTGGGCCTGGAGCTTGACCTGTGTCAAGCCTGGTTACCTAGTTTTGTTTTGTTAATTTCCAATCAAATAGTCTCTAATGTTGGAAAGTGACCTAAAGTGTCAAAATAAAGAGCCATACCCTGGTGTAAACAGCCCTAGCCCCACTGGAGTCAGTGGAGTGAAGCCAATGTACGCCAGCTGAGGATCCAGCCCATCACCCAGCTGATCGGTTTAAGATTGGGGTGATTTTTTTGTTTGGAGTTTTGTGTAAACTCACGAGAAAAAGTTGCATGTGAGAAAATGGCACTTTGCAAACTGTGGCTCTCTGATACGCTCTAATTGATTTGATATGCAGACAGTAAAAACCAAAAATGAAACCAGATAGGATGATGCTATTTACTGTTAAAAAGTGTCGGCTACTTCTGCACAGTCATTTGTTTATTTTCCGACATCCCCAGCCCTCAAAAAAAATCCCTGTCACTTTTCTTCTGCATATCTCTGTAGCATCCACATTCTCATGGCCGGGGTTGAGTGAGAAGAGTGGGGAATGGATGGTATCTTGGCGCAGCCATAAGATATAGCCATTGTCAGTGGTGACAATCCCATGGCTATTTGGTGGCCTGTGTGAAAAGGATTGTGGGGCTGAGTCCATTTTGGTTGAGTGGTCAGAGGTCTAGAGTCCCAATGTCAAAGTCCCCTTCATTCATCACATATGCCACTAATCGGCCATATGAGAAATTCAACTCTGTTATGAGGGACTTAAAGTGACATAGGCCTCATGTGGGCCTCTTCACAGGGAGGACTGCTGTCTAGGAGAGGCAGTGTGGTGTAGTGGATAGAGCACTAGACTGGGACTCAGGAGACTTGGGTTCTATTCTCTGCTCTGCCATTGGCCTGGTAGGTGACCTGGGGCAAGTCACGTCCTCTCTTCATGCATTAGTTTCCCTGTCTGGAAGGTGGGAGTAATGATATTGATCCTCTGTAAAGTGTTTTGAGATCTGCTGATGAGAAGAGTTAGTATTATTATTAATTATTGTCCAATCTGAGCAGGTCAGGAATAAGGCTTCTTGGGCCTGATTCTCTGCAGCCTTACACCTCCTAACAAAGGGCACCCCTTATATGGGACCCCTCTTGCTCTGTTTAACTACAGCAGTAGCCAGGTCACAGCAGGGTGAGCTGAGGACAGAGAGCCTTCCGCCTGACTTTCCATGCCTTTGTCATTTTAATCCAGGCCCATCTCATGTTGTTTTTAACCTCACTTCCCTTGTGTGAGTAATTTCTTAGGGGTAAGGCTGGGTGCACAGTCACAGCTCAGCCAGATGAGAGAATGTTCTGGGAAGGTCGGTATTGATGATAGGCGAGTGAGATTGGCACAGAAGGTGTGCCGTCTACTGAGTGGGAATAACAGAATCACAGCAGGAAACACTAAGGCCTTGTCTACTCTAGAAAGTTTAACTAGCAGAAGTTCTGCTCGCGTAGGGCTACCGGCAACACTGTAATGCTGCAGAGTGAATTCAGGCTTGAGCACTTGTGCAAGTACATTGTGTGCTCACAGCATTGGGATGTTTTGGCAAAATGTCTGTTGCATGGAGGCAACATCCCAATGTCATGCTGTACAAATAACTGATTTGTTGTTTCAGTGACTAACCCCAACACATTTTCCCCAAATTAATTTTTTTCAAATTGTGCTGCAAAACAAAAGTCAAAAAATCGTGTTTGGGGTCAAACAAAATGTTTACTTTTGAGGGTTTGGGTTTTTCTTTTTAATGAAATGGAAGTAAAATTCTTAATGAAAAGTTGTTTTGACTTGGAAAATTAAAATGTTTGGACTTTCGGGGATTTTTTGTTTTCAGCCAAAACAAAACAAATTCGACACAGATTTTCAAAACGTTTCAGTTGACCTGAAGAAGCATTATTTGAAGAAAAATTTTGCCGAGCTCTAACCTGGTGTTCTCTGTGCTGCCTTCTGGCACACTGCGTCGTGGGAAATTCTCTGTGTGTTGTGGGGCAGCTCATTGCCGTGAAAACTGAGCACCTTCCAATAGTGCATTATTCTTTGGGCTTTCCAGACGTAAAGTACACACGTGACGAGTGCCAGTCTTGCAAGCACAAGAATTTGGTAGGGCCTGAAGGGTGTACATTGGGAAAGAGCTTGGGCTCTAAATAAAGGACTAGACATAAACTTTTGGCCAATGAGTTGCTGAAGAAGTCTTCTGCAAACTTCAGAATTATAACTAGCAAGGTCCTCATTTTACTTTGTAATGAGTGTGTTGCCAACTCTCACAATTTTATCATGAGTGTCATGAAATTTGATGGTTTTTTTAAAGCCCCAGCTCCTGGAATCCTATGATTGTATGAGAATCTCAGCTTTCTTTAAAAATAAAAGTAACTCTGTAGCCTTTAGGACTGGAAACAAAAGCTTGAAAATGTGAACCCTGAAGGCTCAAAAACCAGGAGGCAAATAACCTCTCCCAGAACGTATTATTGTTTTTAAAAATCTCTTGAGTTTTAAATCTCTTACAATTTGGGGGAAGGTCCGACTCACGATGTTTGAAGACTTGTGGTTGGCAATACGATACAGATGATTTATTGAGAGGCGGCGGGTTGGCATTGTATTTAATTTTCAAGAAGAAAAGAAATGAAAACAAAAATCTATTAATGCAAACCAATAGTAAACATGACTAAGCCATGCTAGGAGCTCGTGTATTGTAATTCTGTGTGGCAAATCCCACTCAGCCCCTTCCTTGTATTTCCTCAACTGAGCACTGTAGCCCTGACCTTCCAAACTGTTCAGTGAGGCAGGGGGTCCACAACTACAAGGAACCCTACTGAAGTCTACATAGGCACTGAATGCCACCAGCATGGAGCAGCTTGCAGAATCAGTGCTCTGTCTGGGCTCTTACCTCTGTGTGATTAGGTTCCGGTCCTGCTGATGGCCTATATGCAACACTCTCAAGGACTTCAAAGAAAGTGCCATGTGCAGGCCCCAATTCTGCTAAGTCTTGTACACCTGCTTCACTTGACATCCTGTGATTCTGTACTTGCATTGTGTAAAATTAAGTGCGTGCGTAAGTCTCTGCAGGAGCAGGCCCATTAAAGGGACATTGTCAGGCCAAATTCATTCCCAAACTTAGATCCTGATTCTACAGTAGGATTCATGCGGGTAGAACTTTCCACCTACATGGAGCCCTGTTGACTTCAGTGGGGCTTCATGAGGGTTTTAGGGGCTGTCTCTGCAGATCCAATTGAGACCTCAGTCTTCCTAAAAGCAAGCTCTTCCAAACCCTAATGCCAGTAGAAATGTTTTTGCATGGTTAAATATGTTGATGGCAACAGTTTTAAAACAAAGTCCCAATGCCATCAGCAGGACTTAAGCAGGTACTTAACATTAAGCCTTAAGATAGATAGATAGATGTTCCACAGCTGGGCCCCTACTGTTTTATTTCAGTTATAGCTAAAGACATGCACTTTAGAAATATGTGATCACTAACCTGACAGCATCTCTCTAGCATATGAATTTAAGGTTTGGTTTTTTAAATCAACTTATAAACATTTCCCACTCAGTCCCTCCAACAATCTCTCTCAGTACTTGTGTTATTTCAATTGAGTTTAAAAGCATATCCCTATTTCTATCTCTATTTATTGCTTTCCCAGTGTTGGCAGGAAAAATTGATAGCTAAACCATAATTAATAATAATAGCTAAATAAACAAAGGCCCCGATCCTGTAAATACATATGCAAATGCTCTTCTTTACATGCTGAGACCCTGCAGAAGTGGGTCTATTCACTGTGTGTAGTGTTCATCGTGTGTATAAGTCTTTGCAAGATCAAGGCCAAAATATTTAACTAAACATACCAGTATTGCTGACTGCAACTCTTCAGTATTCGTGAGTCAGGCCCCCTAAAATCATGAGATTGCCTCAAAATTCATAAGATTTTAAAAATAATTAATTTGGGGTTTTGTCATTTGCCCTCTGGCCTCCATCTTTGGGGTGCACTTGGCCCATGTTTATGAGCTTTTCTAGGCAACCACGAGAGCTAGAAACTTACTTTTTAAAAAAAGAAAAGCTAATATTCTCATGGAATCACATGGCTCCAGGATCTGGGGGTCAAAGGAAAATGTCAAATATTTCAAGAATCACAATAAAATCAAGAGTTGGCAACCCTTTACATACATATATACACATAAGTAACTTTTACACGCATGAGTCATCTTACTGAAATCAGTGGGATGATTGAATTATAATTATTTATTATTTATTTGTACTCTGATAGCACCTGGAAGCCTCAGTCATGGACCAGGACCCCATTGTGCTAGGTGCTCTATGGCACAACAAAAAGACAGTCCCTGCCCCAAAGAGCTTGTAGTCTAAGACCAGAGACAACAGGTCAGTACAGACAGGAGCACAAGGAATCAATGAGACAGTCCTGCAAGGAGCTCTGTATGGTTGTGCCGACCTAGAACTCATTGCGTGGAATGGCCGAAATGAGTAAAGTTACTCAAGTGTTTACAGGGATGGGCCCTCGTGCCCCAAACCTACCCCCACATGCAACCCCATTGACTTTAGTGAGGCTGTAGGCAGGGGTCCCCCTGCACAGAACAACATGCAGGATTAGGGTCTAAGTCTATAGTTACACACACACACGGCTCATTCCTGCAAACATTTAAAACATGGGTGAAATTTTACTATCCCACATAGTCCCAGTGAGTGCATGAGAGCAAAGTTATTTGTGTTGGTAAGTATCTGCAGGATTGGGCCCTTAAATACAGAGCTAATGATGAAGGCCCCAATCCCTGTAGAGCGATCCACATGGATAGAAGGGCTCTGCCCATGTGGATTGCTTTGCAGGATTGGGCCCATGAAATATAAATAATTATGTATATATAAAAAAAAAGGAGTACTTGTGGCACCTTAGAGACTAACCAATTTATTTGAGCATAAGCTTTCGTGAGCTACAGCTCACTTCATCGGATGCATACTGTGGAGAATACAGAAGATGTTTTTATACACACAAACCATGAAAAAATGGGTGTTTTTTAGATAAGCTATTACCAGCAGGAGAGTGGGGTGGGGGGAGAGAAAACCTTTTGTAGTGATAAACACGCATTTTTTCATGGTTTGTGTGTATAAAAACATCTTCTACACTTTCCACAGTATGCATCCGATGAAGTGAGCCGTAGCTCACGAAAGCTCATGCTCAAATAAATTGTTTAGTCTCTAAGGTGCCACAGGTACTCCTTTTCTTTTTGCGAATAAAGACTAACACGGCTGTTACTCTATGTATATATAACTTTCTATATATATTAACTGGTTTATTAAAATATAAGCTAACTCTAGAACTAAAAATCAAAGGAGTTTATTAGAATGTAAACTATGGGCCTGCTCCTGTATACACTTATACATAGGAGTAATTTTAGGCATGTGAGTGCTCCCCTGGTGGGATAATTTATCATGCTGATCTTGCAAAGCAGAGCAGACCCATCTACCTGGGCAAAGCCCTGCTAAAGGCTGTTCCCAAGTGTAGGGACCTGCTGGCATGGTGTGTATTACAGGATTGGGGCCCCTGGGTGCAGAGTTACTCATGTGCATACATACTTGCCGGATTGGGGCCATAAACTATAATAAACTCTCAGAGTGGTTTGCTAATGATATCCAAGTTAAGGATATAAGCAGCCCCCCACGTTTGTCATTTAAAAGAAATAGACAATCCCATAGAAAAAGAAAGGATTTCAGCTAAATGTAGCCCAAGGAAAGTAGAGTAGCAAAGTTCACCAGGCTGCAAAAACTAGGCTCTGGTACAACTTTCAGCAAGTTGCCTAAAGTTGGGGAGTTTAGAGATTTCCAGGAGAAAGCACCCAGTGGGCTGAGGGATCCGCTTGTGACGGGGCAGAGCAAGGAAGTGCCCCGGTGACAGGAGAAGGCGGAGTTGCCCTTGTTGACTGGGAAGTGGGGACAACCCCTCCCTTTTTCTTGCCAGGGAAGCGGGATCCAGTCCGGGTTTTGCAGGTGCCACTCCCTTGTCTGGGTGCCCTGCCTGCTTGGAGCCGAGTCCATTCCATGCTCAGCTCCCTCCGCCACTCTCCCCCCCCGTTCCCTCCCTCCCGCCCCGCCCCTCCCCTCCCCAGCCCGGGGCAGAGGGTGGCCTGGATCCAGTCCGGGTTTTGCGCGCCGCCCGCCCCCCTCTTAGAAATAGGAAAATTCAATAATCAAAGCGAAGGGGAGAGAGAGGAGGGGGGAAAAAAAAATCCGGGATCAGGGCAAGTTTGATGGCGCATGCGCGCTGCAGACTCCATCCCAAACACACACACATTTCCCTTGACTTGGAAAGTCACCCAAAGCCGCCCCAAGTGCAGGTAAGCCTGTCTGCTCTGCCCTGCCCCAGCCCCCTGGGACCCCCACCGTCCCCCAGCCCCTGCTGCCACCCAACTCTGCGGGGCAGGGGGTCGGGGCATGGCCCTGGCAGGGAAGGGGCTGGGGGGGCACATGGCAGCGGCAGGTGGGCATTGCTCTGGGCGAGGGGAGGAGTTGGTCCGTGGAGTGGGGGGCAGCGGTCTGGAAATGGGGGTGGAAGGCACTGCAGGCTGCCTGGGGCTCTGGTGCGCTCCCGGGTGCGCTCCCTCTGCGGAGGGGTTGCACTCGTTGCTCCGGCCCGGGCACTTTGGGCGGCTGTTTGCTGGGTGGGGAGGGGGTGCGGCGCTCTGCCTCCCCAGGGAGTGAACCTGAGGAGGGGGCTATGGGGTCCAGGACTCTCACGCTCGGCTGGCCGAGGCGGGGAGGGCGCCTGTGCTCCTGTCCGCTCGGTTGGGGGTGGAGGGGGCCCGGGGGAGGCAGAGCGGTGCAGGCTCTGGAGCTGAGTTGTTGGTGTTGGGGGTGGCCGGTTTTGCCGGACAATTTCCAGGACTTTTAAAAATCGCCGTGGAAATGGGGGAGGGGAAGGGGCTGGGGGAGGCGGGGGACCCCCCCCGCCCCCCTGCCCCGCCCCCTGCCTGGGGCGCAGGTACCCCGCGTCCCCAGTGGCTGAGAGAGGGGGTCCGGTGGGGAGCAGCTGCTGGGGGAAAGAGAAGTGCAGCGACGATGCCCCCCTTGCTTTTTGCGAACAGAAACTTGGGCGAGAAGCGAAGGGAAAACGCCGAGGGGTGGCGTGAGGCTGGTGACCGCGGCGGGCCGCGGAGACAGGCTGGGGGTCCCCGGGCGGAGGCGGCAGGAGATCGGTGCCAGGGAAGTTTCTTCAAAGTGCTGGGGCCGGTGAGCGGCGCTTCCCCCCGCTGGCTCCGGACGCTCGGGTCCCGGAACGGAGATGGAGCCATGCGCTCTGGGACGGGGAGGTGCCCAGGCCCCCTCCGTGCGCTCCCTGGAGAGCTGCGCTGCGTTCCCGGCTCGGTGCGCCAGTGTTGGGGAGCTGGTGTGCCCGGCCCCCGGGCTCGGTGCGCGTGTGGGGGAGTCGGTGCCCGGCCCCCGGGCGAAGCCGGAGGTTATTTTTACCCGGTGGCATTTGCAGAATGCGCAGCTGATTTGCCATCCCGAGCCAGGAAGTTCCCCCCCCCCCCGTTTTCTTTTAATTTTCTTTCCTCTCTTCGAATCCGCTGCCGCGGCCGGGCGAGACTCAGTCTGCGCCGGTCAGGGGGCGCACAGAGGGGCGCTGTAGGGGTAAGGGGGCTAAGGTACTGCTGAGCTGGTGGGAGGGGGTTGCTTGGCTTTTGCGGGGTGGGGGCAGATATCAGCACGGGGTGGAGTGAGGAGAGCAGGGTTGAGGGCGCTGGGGGGAGAGGGGCGGGCTCTGGGATCAGTAGGGTTTTGGTGGATGCTACTCTCCATGTTTGGAGACTCGCAGGACAAGGGAACAGGTGTCCAACCCGTCAATCAAACTAGGGCCTGCCAGGAAAAGACACTTTGGGGCATTGACAAAAAAGGAGAAATAAAAAGCCTTGGAAACCCAGCGGGGCAGGGGTGTGCCTGTCCCCTGGGTAGGGAAGGGTTAATATCCCAGGGCACTGCCTGCTTCTGATCTGCCTCCCCAAATCTTTAATGGCTCCCCCGCCAGTGATGAGCCCATAAGGGTTGTCTCTGGCACAGCGGGCAAGCTTCCTCAGACTCCCCAGGAAATTGGAAAGCGAGAATTAGGTGCACTTGTTCTTGGGGTCTATAAATCCAGAGAGTCCTTTAGACTTGTACCGCCCTAGCTGGGGTGGGAAGAAGTGAACCAGCATAGTCTGGGAGTGGGGACATTGACCAGTAAGTTGGTGTTGATTTCATGGGAGATAAGTGTGTATGTACCATGACAACCTTCCTAGAATAGTGGAGAGAGAGTCCTTCCTTCTTTTTGTTTTCCGGTTGGGGTGGCAGGAGACAGGGAGGAGGAACCATTGGGAAAGTTGGCACATTTGGTAAAGGGTGATGAAATTTGGGGTAAGGATTAGACTGGAAGGGGCTCTCTGATCCCCGCCTGGGGGCTGGCTCACTGCACCTTCTGAGCAATTTGTTTGGAAAACTTTCTGGATGGGTTGTGTCTGAGGATTGCTCTGAATTACTCTGAGTTAGATCCATCTACCTAGTTTTTTTTTCTTTCTTGGTGGGAGAACGGTGAAACTTTTTATATACTTCATGCATAAATTGCCCCCTCCATCCATGCTTAACTGCATATGCAGCCCCTACAACCCTTTCCCTTGGAAAATGGTTTTCTCTCTCCTCCTGCCCCTCCTCCCCCAATTACCTAGACACATTTATTTGTGTTGTTGCTATAATAACTTTTAAGGTGAAATAATCTCTTCCTAGGGCTTTGGACTTCTGCTTCCCAGTGGTTTCCCTGCCTCCCTTCCTATACCCACTTTCTTATTTATACTTTGTTGCTACCTTGTTAGCTACCTTAGAAGCAGTTAGAAAGAGTTTATGGGGGAATATTGTTGAACTTCAGTAATCAAGTTTCCAGATCTCATGCCTCGTGTTTAATTTATTAGACTAGTTATTTATTCTGTTGATGATAATCTGTTGCTGGTTTCTATGGAGATGTTAAACTGATCTCTTTCAGAAATCAAACTCCATATGCACTAAAACGTTTAAAGGGGCAGTGTCCTCTTTTGTTTGCAGACTTTACCTTTTCAGTCGCTCTATTGGCCTCCTTTATATTTTATATATTTAAAAAAGTCTGAAGTTGAAGCTTTGTGCAAGACAGAGCTTATTATGACTAGCAGAAAGTCAGGGCTTTGATCCTTTAGTTGCATCATCATTTAAAACAGATCATTCCCCCCCCCCACTTCAGACCAGATAGAAGAACCCTTTCAAGATCAAAGAGTCCAGCTAAAAACTATTGTTTAAAAAAATTAAAAAAGGGGGGAAAAGTGTTATATCAGGGTGATGTTTCCTTAATCTGCTCATTTTATTCTAAGAGATTTATTTTAGCAATAAAAACAAAGAACTTGTAGCAAGCATATTGTTGTTCTTATATTTCCCAAGCCTTTTAAATGTTAAAATAAGTTCAAAGTCAAATATCTCTTCAGATAAAGTGCATGTGAGGGTATATTTATTACTTGTTTTCTAAATGTAGAAGGTCAGAATCCAGAAGGCTATTGCATTAGAGAAGGTTTTAATAGTCTTTGTTTCAGCTTAATGAGAGCGAAATATAAAAAGCATTTTCACTGTAACATTTATTCAGCTTTTAAAGGAGAATCTCTGCAGTTTATTCAGTTTTTATTTTATAATTAAGAAAAGATCCCCTCATTTCATTATCAGTAGAGGAAAGGGAGAGTGTCTTATATTTCTGACATACTTAAAAATTGTGAACTCACCATGAGCTCGTGTATTTATCAAGCTGACAAACATGGTACGAAGCTATTGTGTTTCCTGCTCATCTTCTTGGGGGTAAAGTTGTAGGTTTTAAAAAGAAAATAATGACCCATATGATGCATTTTTAATATCCAAGTGAACTCCCCAATTTTTTCCTACCTGTGTCCTCAAAATGCTTCATGTCTCCAAAAATACTTTCCTTTTTTTCTTTCAATACACTTCTGCATTTTTATTTAAAAAAAATGCAAATAATAATTGGAACCAAAACAACCCTAAATATATGTTTAATTTCACCATATAAGATTATTTTCTCTGCAGTTGTTCGGTTTGTAATTGCTTCTCATTATTATTTTTTCTTTTGGCTCATCAATGCAGTCAATCAGTTTTTCTTTTAAAAAAAATTTTTTGTAAACCTTTTGTTTATTTGTTTGATTTGAATTGCAAACAGAATTGACTCTGACAAGTAAAAGGGGGAGGGGAGGGGAGGAAACACTATGGCTTTAAACTCAGGAGTTTGCATATTCTCCTTGTATCTTTCCCCTTTGCTAATTATTGTGTTGTTTTCAGAGCAAATATGTCATATCCATGGCGACCAGGCAGGTTTATTGTCTTTCAGAAGCAATAGCTCACATAAGTAATTAATGACTTCTTTTTTTTTTCCTCTGGCTTAGGTTAAACAGATCATTCAAGGAAAGTCATATCTCTCTCTCCCTCTTTTTTCTTTTTTTTTAGCCCAGTGACATAAGAACATGAGTTAGAACAAGAGAATACTTTAACCAAGAAGTCAACAGCTTATTTTTTCCCGTTTCTTTTTAAAAGCTGTAAGTGTCAGCTTTCCTCACACATGACGTTGTCATTCTTGCAGTTTCAGAGCAAAGCCCTGGTGCAGGGAAAACCCATTGAAAGCTTGAGTTCAGTTGGTAGTTGTACAACAGAAGAAGGTGGTTTGGGGAGGGAAGGGGGTTATTTCTCCTTGAGGAAATCAGTGTGTGGGTGTGGGTGTGTAGGTGTAGGAGGGAGTCAATGACCAAAAAAGCCAACTCATCTGGATCTGACAGATTTCTTTCCTGGAAACTGACATTAATGACTTGATTTTATAGATATAGATATATATATATTTACACCATCCAAAACAGTGAAGCTATTTGGAAAAACAAACTTTTGAAAAAAAATCTCAAGTCCACATAAACTTGAGTCTTACAAGAACCTATTGCAAATAGTTTGTTTCAGGTGTAAGGGTGATCCTTACCTTTTCCAGTTCTCATTCTTCCTATTAAACCAGAATCTATCCAACCCAGGGACTGTGATTTACTGAAATGGTGATTTTCTGTGCACCCTCCTTGACTTGTTTTATTGTTGTTAATTTCATTTTTGGAAGGTTTTATATACTGTCCGTCTGTATAAATTCCTGAGGAGATAAAGCACTGCTCGAGTCCCTAAAGCAAAGCTTTTTTGTGCATCATATATTTAAAAAATAAAAACAAATCCCATTTGATCGAATCAAGTACACTGCTTTGCTAGTAATGATTCCATATTCCACAACACTGCAACTTTTAAAATCTGTTTCCATTCTGCTTTGTAACACTAATCAAAGAGCCACTTCCTCCCAGGTTTTTTTTTTTTACTGACTTGTGTTAATGAGAACCACTCGGATCAGATTTTGTGTGGATGCGATTTTGGGGTTGAGAGACATGGTCTCCTCAGGTTCACTTGAAGTAGGCACCTTTAGAATTCTATAATATACATTTTTTTCCCCGAATCCATATCTCCCTCATCCCTACACTCCAGAGAGGTTTGTAAGTTCAGCGATCGGAACCTACAGGCAGTAGATATTAATAACAACAATAAAAAACATGAAGAAGAAGAGATTTTGGTATTTAGTTTCTGAAGAGCAGAAGAGAAGCCCCTAAGTATTGTAAGGCTGAGGTTTCAGCAGAGTTGATAATTGAGCCCTTAACCTTCTGATGTCTATATCAGAAAAACAGACTCTAGCAGAGGGAGACAAAGAATAAAAGCAAATACTGGGCAGGAGGGAGCTTGGGAGATTTCTGAAATATTAAAATATAGATCGGGGCACACTTATAAATAAATAAATATATAAAATTTCATTATGTTCCATTCTTTCCCCTTGGTGAAGTGTAGCTGGCTTAAAGGTGGCTTTGGAAGAACTCTGAGGTTTCGAATGCAGCTGTGCATCAAGGCGCTTCTGTGAAGTGAACAGATCGAACTTGGGAAGACTTGTCTCTTAAAATTAAATAATGTCTACATTATTTTTTTAAATTGACCAATTTGTAGTGGATGTTTTTAAATGAAAAGTTAAATAGCTGGAAGTTGGGAGTTTTGCAGGCTGTGATTTCTTGGCTGTGCTAAAGGGAATTGAATTGAACCATTTTAGCCACCCGTCAGAGCAGTTGTTTCCGTGTTCTGTCACTGTATTTATGTTTCATCTGTATGTTTGCATCTACAAATAGGGTGTCGGGGAAGAAGGGGCAAGCGGGCACAAGAGGTGGCCCTTAAAGTTAACTTGCTTTGGGTGTAGAAGACTGGAGCTTAAAAGAGAAGCAAGAGCGCATCGTAAATTTTTCTAAAATTAATCAACCGTTTAAGAGCTCCACATTAACGAGGTTTTCAGGCAAGCAGCTTTCTTCTTCTTCTTTTCTTGTTACAAAGTCCAAGAGGGTTGTGGGGGGTGGGGTGAAGGGGAAGGAAAGGGGTGGAATTTGAACAGAAATAATAAAAACAAAAAAGGCTGGATTTGTGGAATATAAATCCCCTGGTGTCCTTGATCCATATTGTCAGGTTTTTTTTTTTGGTCGGATTTGTCCTGTGTGTCTTTGACGGAAAAGGCACGTAGAGAGAGAGAGCGTGAAGGGGGGGGGGTAGGGGAGAGAGAGGGACGTGTGGCTGCTTTGGAGCTCATTATCATTCTTAATAAGTCTTAAGGAATAAAGAGGAGCATTGAGTGTAAATGCTGGGTAATCCTAACACTCCTCAAGGTGAGAGGAGTCTCGAGGACACAGAGAGAGAGAGAACGAGAAGGAGGGGACTGGCGGGGGGCAGGAGAGAAGCTGCCAACGGAAGTGGTCTCTAAGAAACCAGGCATGGGCTAACATGGGGGGTGCCCGTTGGCTGCTTCAATTTTGTTTCACCAGCCCGTGCTGGGGAAAGTTCTCTCCGAGTTTCTCTCGGAGACGGAAAGAGGAGAGCTGGCCATCATGGTCAAAGCGTTGGCCTCTGAAGGCAGCCCGTGGTGACAAACTTCAGAACTGGGGCGAGACTGCCTGTCCCCCTTCCTGGTCCCCCATTCTGTGTGTCCGCTCTACCTGAAATCATGCCGCAGTGGGTTTACACTCGCTCCCGCTGCCCCTGTGCGCATCGTGCTTTGCTTTTCAACCAGACACTTTGTAGTGGCTAAAATATTGTTCTCATCTCCCCAGGCTAGGGCATTCTCTGGCTCGTGCTTCTTCGCAGGCTCCCCCATCCCAGCCCCTTTTTGTTTCCATCTCGAAGGAACTCCCTTCTTCTCTGTATTTCCTAAGGAATCTGCCTCCAGTTGTCTTTGATTGTGAGGGGAGGACACATCCTGAACGCACAGCTTCGGACACTAGGTGGCTTAAAGTATAGGAATGGTTTGGTAAGCCAGCTGGGAGAGAGAGAGACATGTGTTCGCTCCGTCTGGTGGGCTCCTTTATTCAAACTTTAGGCTGACAGAAAAAGGCAGAGATGCCTTGGGATGGATCATAGGCTCGGGCATCCTGTCGCTCTGCAGCTGCGGGATATGTCTGCCAGTGTGTTGGAGCCTCCAAGCCTTCATGCAACTGAGAGAGAAACGAGTAAAGTGTGTTAAAGGGCTCAGCTGCCTCTACCCCCTCTGAAAGGAATCAGGAGGCCATTTGCTTCGTTAGGGCCTCCACTGTAAATTGCATGTTTACCATGCCCACCACAAAGCTGTTTCTTTCGGAAGAAGGTCTCAGGTCTGCCTGTTTGCAGGACCTTTCTCGCTATGCTATATATATGCTGTGGTGCTGGGCTCTTCAGAAATGCTCATAGCTCCCTGCCGCTTTGCCAGATCTTTGTTTCTCGCCCTGAGCCCAGTTGTAGGTGGATGGGTGGGGTATGTACTGGCACTTGCTGATGGCATCCTAGGCCTTGAGGGCTGGATAGAAGAGGCAGACACAACCCTGCATCTTTAGGTCCTCCTCTAGATCATGTGGTCCTGCCAGCTGAGGGCATAGCACCTGAGAGCATCCCCACTTTTGCGACAGCAGTGTGAACTGAACCTACCTCTGAGTGACAATATGTACTCAGAGCTAGCACGGGAGGGTCGTCCTGATGATGTGACTTTGATCAGTCTGTTTGAGAGGCCTGAAGTAATAAGGCCATACCCCGACTAAGCCCTGAGTGCCTATGTTCATGTGCTTTGTTGCAGTGCTGTTGGAATAGGTGAGCTGCAGGGCTAGACTGCACTTGGCAAAGAATAGCTCTAAACTGGGGCCGGGCAAGCAATGCTAGGGACCGAAGGTCTCCATCCGCAGAGCAGCATCGGTTTCCCCAATGCCGGTTTCCCCAATGCCACCCTCCCCAGGAAATCCCATCCTGAGCTGGAGGCAGCACCTAGAGGTGAGATGGGGGTTTAGTCTCCATGACTCATCCAGTCCTTGACCTGTCTGCTGAGATGCGAACTAGTGCCAGTTGCAACAAGGAGGTGGAGCCTTGTGCCCTGGGAACTGCATGGAGGCCTGTCAAACTCCTGTTTAGGCCACTGAAGAGCTGTCAGATAGTACATTTCTCTCGCTACCAACCTGGGCTGGAATCGAACCAATGGCCCAGAGGTAAAAAAAGTCTTTGTATGCCAAAAACCTGAGCCATCCAGCCCCGAGCTTCCCATGTTAGAAGACATGCGGGGCTGATGTTAGATTGCAGAGCAGCGCATTGGTTTGTGCCTTTGGCCCTTTCCCTGTGCCTGCCGTTTTGCTCAATGGGGCCATGTTTTCTTTCCAGAAAGTGCCTTATTTTCATTCTCCCATCGATAATGCTGAAATGAAACAGACCACCTGGAAGCCCTAAGGCCATAGGGCACTTTGTCCTACCCTATCTGGAGACAGTCTGGAAGCTGGGCCCAAGCCTGGGTACATACAGAGGGTGGCCCAGCCTAGCAGTTGCTAGGAGGAAGGGATGTAGACTGCATGGGTTCTCCAGGAGCTCTTAGTTCTGGAGCAGCTCTTCTGGAAGGACCATCTGGACAGGGAAAGCTTAGCAGTAGAACCCTTGGACCTTCTTGGGGCAGAGAAGATGTGGGTTATGACTGAAGCACTTTGGATTTTGTAGGGAGTCCTGATGCAGTTGTGCCCTGTTAACTAACTGGTGAGACAGAGGGTACTGTGCAGTGTCAGTCGTTGAGATCTGCGTGTGAATCCCTATTGAGCTCGGGCTCAGAGCGTGACACCTGCCACTAGTTCGTGCAAGAGGCTGGGAGGACAGTCTAGTGGTTAAAATCTGCTGGGAGGCTAAAGAGCAGGGTTGTCTTCCTGATCCTGCCACTGACTTGCTGTGTGACCTTGGGCAAGTCACTTCTCGGCTCTGACCCTCCAGTTCTCCCGCTGTAAAACAGAGCTAGAGACTCCATTCATTCACCTTTTCAAAGTGCTTGGGGATCTTCTTGAAGAAGCTGCTGTCGAAGGGCCGAGTGTCTGTAATGATGTGTGTGCTGGGGTGCTTGGCGGGGGCAGGGAACGTGTCTCCCGCCTAGGCACCCTGGGAAGCTGGTCTGCACCTCTTTAGCCCCTTATGGAGTCTCTGGGCAAAGCCTTCTGTGTCCCAGCTGCAGGCAGGCTGAGCCCAGGGTGTGGGGGACCATCCCTGGCAGCTGTTCCCTTCCACCCAGCTCAGCCCATCCCCAAGCCCACAGGAGGGAGGGCTGCACAGGTTCATGCTTTTCTGGTTGTTGGGCAGTGAGGCTGGCAAAACAGCTCCCAGCCTGGCTGCCATGGTCACTGTGTCTGCAGCATGTCCTCTTGGCAGGACGGTTAGTCAGTGACAGGGATCAAGGAACCGGCCCCTCTCACCAGTGCCTCGGGTTGGGCCAGTTTTCTACCGTGGTGGCCTCACGCTCTCCCTCCAGCAATCCAGTGAGACTCCCTTGGGTTATCATAGCCTCTCAACAGCGATTTGCAAACAGGCTTTTGGAGATAAAGTCTTGGTGCCATGCTAGGGGCCGGCGGGACAGATATGAAATGCGGCAGGTTTATGAGAGAGAAGGTGTATGAAATGCAGCCTGCAGCTCCCATTTCACTGCACTATGCCAAAACACACAGTTTCTTATTTCAGTAACTGTGATCTTTCGAGGAGGTTAATTTCCATGACGAACTCCAGGCCACGTGCTCAGAGGATTTATCTAATTAGACTGACACTTTTCTTTTAAAAAAGAAAATTAAGCTGCCCCTTGGAGGACTTAAGTGTTTTAAACTGTGGGAGCAGCAGCAGGCAGTGTGATCTCTGCCCACTGAGCAAGGAGAGAGGAAATTTTCCCCCACTCCAGGCCTCGAGGTCAGACATCACCAAAGCCCCCAACTGCTTTATTTTCTTAGATGGTGGCTGGATGCTAACAGAGCATTCGATCCTGCCTGAGTGACTCCCTAAAGCCTCATCTGGCTCCTTAACTCATGAGGTTCTGGGTGATTACATGTGCAGGACAGAGTGGAAGGGAGGGGAGATGAAATTCTGTTGATACATCTCAGCTGTGTCCAGGAGGAACTGCTTTCTCTGAGGATGGGGGCTTCAATCTCCATGACTATCTGTGGCCCCCATCCCCATAGCCCTCTGTTTGCTTCACAGACCTTAAAAGTATTTAGCTACATAGCACCCCTGTGAGGTAGGGGAGTGATGTAAACCCCATTGCACCCTTGGGGAGCTGAAGCCCAGAGAAACTAACTTGCCCAAAGTGACACAGAAAGTCTGATGGGGAGCAGGGAATTGAACCCTTGTCTCTGGAGTCCCAGGTTCGTGCCCTAACCACTGGACCAGCCTTCCTCCAAGTCTGTTCAGCCCTGGGCTTCTTCATTAATAACAGCTTTTGGAGTAGAGCTGAGACTTTGGTTGTAATGAGTATCAAGGGGATTCTTGACTGAAGCTGCTGGGTGCAGCCAGACCCTGTGGTTCTCTAGTCCCAGACTGGGGAGCCATGCGTCACCATCCAGGGTCTCTGGAAGTCCCGGCCTGTACTCGGTAGCCTGGGAGTGTGTTGCTGACTGCACTATGCTAACCAACCCTGCTTTGTGGAGGAAGAGGGTGTTCAGGCTTCACATACGGTTATGTTTCAACCTGACCTGGTAGGGAAGCCTGGTGCCTGGTATGCCCCTGAGAAGCTGATTGCAGGAAGGGCTCTGGTAGATGCCGTTTTCCTGCACTGAGCCCAGCCAACTCACAGCAGAGCTGGTTGCACTGCAGGCAGGAGTAGCTGAGCACTTGCCGGGCGTGGGAGCTGGTGCCTGTGAAAGGGAACGGTGGCTACGGCTGCGGTCTGCCAACCACAGGGGCCAGATTGTGAGGCCCTCGCTCCCAATGGGTAATATCTCTCTCCACAGGTAGTCTCGCTGGTTTCCATGGGGCTACTTACACATAAAGTGCTGCATGGTGTGAGTGAGGGTCTCCCAATCCGGCCCAATGGGGTTTTTATTATATATGCTATAATCCCAGGTGACTGGCGTTCTGAAGAAGCCACAGTGGATCCAGGCTGAGAGTTTGTTTTGATGTGGCTTTGAGGAAAGATCCAGGGGAGGGGACAAAAACAGATGCACCCTTCTAATCCCCCAACCGGCTCCTCTCCTTTATGCAAAGTTAAAGAAATAATAATAACATGTAACGTGCATTCAGAGATCTAACTGCTACAAGCCCTGTTGGCTGTGGAGCGAGTGTGCTGGCTTGGTCAGCCACCCCTAACAAGTTAGGAGTTGTATAAACTCCCAGTTTACAGCTGTAAATTTACTCAATTTTGAATCCAACCACAAGCTGGCTCAGCAGGATCTGAAACCATCTGCTTCAGTAGTTGTGGTATGCTTGACATTCACAACTTCTGGGAGCCCCAGGTTTGCTGAACACACATGCTCCTGCCCCCTTCAAAGGGCCCAATCCTGGACACCCCCCCAGCACGTGTGGCTATGCTATGATTTAGGCCGGAAGAGGATCTCCCCGGCACAGGCTGTTCTAACTATTACTGCATCCTTGCCTAGCCCCTGCAACCTGTGCCCTCCCCCACGCGTGGGAATGGCTGGCTGAGCCGCACAGGCTCAGATCCACTGGCCATGCCTCCATTCCTCCCACCCCATCCTACTCTCCACAAATGCTCTCCGGTGTTGCCTGGGAGCAGAGCTGTGTATGGACCACCTTGTGCAAGGCCCCAAAATACTGCCCTCTGCCTTTACTGCATCACAGCTGTGGGCAGGCTTTGGTCAATACACAGTCTAAGGCCCACTCCTGTGGTCTTTATTCAGGCTTGTGCCCACTTGAAGTCTGTGGTCATCTGTTTGAGCACAGGTGGAGTGAAAGCTGAGCCCTGATTTCAGTGTGTGTTTGTTGCAAAAGGTACCGAGCCCTGTTAAACTGACAGCTCCATCCCCACTGGTAATTTCAAGGCAGGCTTGGCACTCCTGGGAAGCTGAGATTCTGGCCGTTCTGCTGCCGACCCCAATACAGACGGGCTTGGAGGTTATTTGCCCTGAAGCAGAACTTGGCAAAAATACACAATACAATTTTGGTGAAAGCAGATCCTGAAATAAGCAGTAATCGGCCAACTAGCTGAGCAGCATGGGGGGAGCTCGCGTTAGTGCCTGACCCTCTGGCACCCCCTCACCCCACATCTTGGCTTCCCTCTTGTTGTTTGCCTCTTATCTCTTGTTTTAAACCTGAGTGCAAGCTCTCTGGGGCAGGGGCAGGGGCAGTGTCTAGGGGTGGGCTCCGATCCCAATAAGGGTCATTGGGCAGTACCGCAATGCAAATAAAAATACTAATTATGAGCAGTAATGAGGTTGTGTTTTCCAGCGAGCTTGGTCAGAGTTAGCTTCAGTAGGGGACAGTCCAGCTTCAGTAGGGGACAGTCCAGTTCAGTAGGGGACAGCTCTGATTGCCAGGGTGAGGCAGTGTAAGGGGACGCTAGCTCTGGTGGGTTTGTTTTGTCCTGTCAGCTGGCCCTGTGGTGGTGCTGAGAAGTGATCCCAGGCGGCATGGATCTTTAGCTGACCCAGTGTGCCTGCCTTTCTCCAGTCTCTCAGTGGCGCTGACTGCCAGGACCCGTCTGCTGTAGAAAGCCAGTGAGAAGTTAGAGGAATACTGCAAACAGCTGGGGGGTGCAGCCCCACCCCCTTCCCCCCCCAAGAATTTGAAGGATTTTGCAAAGACAGAATGAGGCTGAGCGTGGGCACATCCTCAGTGCAGCCATTAGGGGAGCTGGATGGGCTGATCTGGCTGCCTTGGTGTCCCCAAACCCTGGCAGAACTTCCGAAGAGGCTGGGCAGAGGGTGGCATGAACGGAGGCTACGTGGGTGCAAGGCTGGCCCTAGGCAGACACCGAGCCTGATGCCCGTTAGGCCCCACATGTTTGAACAGGGTGTGCATTGTTGTTGCTCCTTCCCAAGCTGCGCAAACCCTTCCCCACCCTCTGGCCCATGGTGACCTCTCCTGCTGTGCATCTTGCATGATAAGCTAAGGTCCAGCGCTTTCGCAGTTGCTAATACCCCTTTTAAGTTGGTGAACAAATCTGCTCAGCCTTGACCCCAGTAACAGGTGCCCTGACCCTACTCGTTTGGGCCCTGATTCAACAAAGCACCTAAGCACGTGTCAGTGAGGTCCGTGGATGTGCTTAAAGTTGAGCATGTGTTTCAAAGCTTTGCTGAACCCAGACCTGAGTTGCTCAAACCTTCCTGCATCCCACTAACATCTCCACCATGCTCTGGCCATGCTGTGCCGCTCCTGAGTGTAGTGTGCAAGTTACTGACGTCCTGGGGCCAGGCAGTCTCCCTTGGCACAGGGCCCTTCAGAAGCTAGGTCTGTCCCTGGCTGCATGCAGGGGCTCCTGGGAAGAATGCGTCCCCCAGCATGGTTTACTCTGGGGTTGGAGGCACCTGCAGAGCTACTTTCCCAAGAGCAGATGGAGGTGGATGAATGCGAACAGAGGGATTTGAGAGAGCCTCACGCTGCCTCCCGTCACCTCCTGTGTTGTTGCTGTCGCCTTGGCCCTTGAAGGGTTACGGTGACTCTCCTTGCTGGATCGAAACGTTTCATCCCTAGCCTCGAATTGGTGGTTTGCGCTGCACTGTCTTGCTCTGGTTTTGATGAAAGCAACTGGGAGCTCAGTGCCCAGAGGCTCCCGGCTGACAGCCACTGTGCTGCCTCCTCTGACTCACCCTCGCTGTGTAAACTCAGCAGCCAGGCTTGGCATTGGCGGGAGAGGAGAAACACAGGCTGACTCAATCCTTCAGCCCAGCACGCAGCCTCTGGCCCCACCCTTGGCCACTGACACCCGCAGTGGCCTCGCAGGACCATGGCTTTACCTGTTCTCACCCTCAGGTGATGCTGCCCCCTACATCTCATGCATGCAAACCACAGGGCAACCCAAAGCATTGGAGCCCGCTGGGTGCTTTGGAACTGGACAGAATACCTGGAGAGAGAGGGCTCCAGCTGGGCATATGGGCCCTGATCCTGCACTGAAGTCTGTGGGGCTGCTTGTGTGAGCAAGGAGTGGCAGGATCCAGTCCGGGGACCCCAAATTGTAGATGGCATACTGGGCTCCCACCTGGCCAGAGGACTCTGAAGGTCTAGTATGGAGGGAGAGAGGCTAAGCTACTGGCCCTGTAGAGTCTTATAGGGAAGATCTACTTGTTGCCTTCCCTCACCCACTTGGCGCTCTTGCACTGCAGGGAAAACTCCTGCATCTTCCATGTGAAGTGATCCCAGCAGTTCCTTGAGAGGTGGCTCCCCAGCGTAATGGGCCTCGCCATCAGGAATTCTCTCCCGATGTTAAATCCTATCGTGCCAGTGGTTGAGAAGTCACTGTATCCTCACCAAGAATGTCTCCAGAGTGGGCATGTCCAAGCTTCCCTGTTACTACGATACCAGAAACCCTAGGCATTTGCGGAGCTGAAATGGCCTCCTGGGGGAGATGGATGCTGGTTTGTCTGTGTAGCTGCAGGAAAACAAATTTGAACTTCTGCCCGAAGAGGAGATTGTGGCACGTGAGAAATTCAGCCAAGCTGATCAGGGTTGCTGTTCCAATATTTTTCCCTTTCCATCAAGATCTATGGGAATCTGTCCCAGTACCAGCAAAGAAAATCCAGATGAGAAAACATATAAACTGGAAAATCTGGATTGTCTGTTCCTGGAAAAGCTGGATTCCTTTTTTTCAGCCGCCTCCGTGCATCATAGGCTTTGTCATGAAATGATGCTGATGTTGCGTAAAGTCAGAGGCTTTGTCTACATGAATGAAATTAGCACCAATGTAACAATGCCCATGTGCAAATCCTTAAGAGACCTACTGAACCAGGCAGAGCAGGGCTTGCACAGGGGCACCTTGATCCAGTAACACAGAAAAGCAAGCTGCCCCTCTATATGCACGTCAGCACTAAGAGTTTGCCCCCATGCAACTGTGTCGCTACAGTTACAATGGCCTGAATTTCCTAATGGTACCGGGCCTGTGTTTCAGTGAGCCGAACTGAACGCAAATGTCTCATTAAAAGGAAAGCAAAGAGCCAATCCAAACTCCTCCTCCCTCCACATGGCCTGTTCTCTATTATCAGCCTGAGGAAGGAGAGTGAACAGGGCAATTAAGAGAGGCCAAAGTGCCTCATAAAATAAACAGAGAGATGACCCGCGCTCCAGTTGCCCAAAATGCACCTTTGCATTGTAGGGCCTTTTCATGTGCCGTCAAATGCGCACTGTGCACCTATTCTCGTGGGGCATTGCCTAGGGTTTCGTTTGCAGCCACACACTTGATTACATAGTGGTCGTGCCTAGAGGCACAAACCCATTGTGCTCGGCACTGCGTTAACAGTAGATAGTTCCCTTCCCCAAAGAGCTTACGATCTAATCTGGTTACCGTTCTCCTGCATAGCTAATTGTGGTGGAGGCCTAACTTGTGTGCACTTCAAACAAAAAAATCTGCCTCGTTGTCCATTGTTCCAAGTTCCAGAACTTCCCCAGTCTCCAGGGAAGAGAGACTCTAGCTTTTCCTCTCTGGATTTTCACAAGAGAAGTCGTGATTGCACACGCCCCATTGCAAAGTAGCCTCGTCTCCCCGGAGGGATTTTTTTTGCCCCTTCTGCACAGGGGGGGTCTGCAGCTGTGATGGGCTGCTATTTGCATGTCATTAACTAAGCAGAGTCTCGGCTCCCCTGGCTATACCAGCAGCCTGCGTGGATCAAGCTGTAGCGTCTCTGTGTGACTCAGTTACTGGAATTGTGCTCAGCCAGCAATGCCTTTTGTCCTTTGCCCAAAACTTAAGGCCAGTTTAAAAAAAAAAAAAAGAGAGAGAGATAAAATTCTGCTCTTAGTTGTCCTTTCATCACAGGTGGTGCCAGTTGGTTTTTGCTTTATTTATACAGGGCGGGGAGACAAGAAAACAAGGTGGAACTCGGACAAGGCCCAAGAAATGTTCGAGTCTGACAACAAACTTCCTTTTGTTTGATGCTTGGCGAGGGGTGGAGAATAAGAGAAAGGGGGTGGGGGGGAAGGTGCAAAGAACCAGCTCAAACCAAGCCCAAACCCTCTTGCTTTTATTTGAATATTTACTTATTTTGTTCATGGGCCCTGAGGTGATTTGATACGGACCGGAGCCCAGGTAGGGGGGTGTTTCTTGAGACTGTGTGGTAGAGCCTTGCTGGGAGCAGGGTTACCATTGTGTGGGTCAGCTGGGGGGTGGGAATCTCTAGGTTTGTTTTTCTGCCATGTTGTTTGCTTGAGTGCTGGTGCCAGCCTATTAGATAACTGGGATTGGTGGGCAGAGCCCACTAAAGCAGCAAAAGGCAGGAGAGGGGGCCCACAGGGCCCAGAAATTAATATTATGGGGCACAAACATGGCAAAATCAGGGATGGGAGTGCAGATCACAGGGTCAGAATGAGGCCTAGAGCCCTGGACACCACGCACTGCTTCCAGCAGGAGTCGGTGGACGCTGCCCAAAGGAACCCGTCATGGATACATGGTTGAAGCAGTGCTAGGAAATAAGCTCCACGCTCAGAGAGAACCCCCACCCCCTGCAGCTTTCTCCTCCTGGCCAACCAGCCATGGAGACTGAAGGTTTCTATTTCACCAGGCCAGGCTGTCCTGCACCAGCTTACCTCCACCCGGACCTGAAGGGCCACTTGTAGAGCAGAGCAGGGATTTCAGTTTCTTAGCCCTTGGTCTGTCTGACTGAGACTGCCACCAAGCCTTCCAGCTGTGACCCACCTGTTGCACTGAGACATGCCCACCCCCCAACATAGTCGTCTATGATGTCATCAGATGGTGGTGACTTTCTGCAGCATTGTCATCTCTCTCATGACAGCTAGCTTGTCTGCCTAAAGCCCCAGCTTCTGGAGTCGCGAATGCAGGGGAATCTCTGCCTTTGTTTAAAAAAAAAAAAAAAAAAAAGTAAGTTTCTCGCCCTCTTGGTTGTAGAGAAACGCTTGCAAACATGGCTCTTAAGGGCTCAAAGCGCAGAAGGCAAATAACCGAACCCCCTGTTTTTCAAAAATACCTGTATAGTTTTTTAAGCCAATCTCATGATCCTTGAATGCTTAGGGTTGGCAGTGTTTATTTATTATTTGTGTTGTGTTAATGCTTCGGAGCCCTAGTCATAGACTGGGACCCTACTGTGTCAGGCACTGTACAAACACAGACCAAAAAGATGGTCCCTGCTCCAGAGAGCTCACTGTCTTACCAGAGATGACAGGTGGATACAGCCAGGGGAAGCACAAGGAAGCAATGAGATAATATTGGTGGGTCGTGGTCTCAGCACCTCACTACCTCATTGTCATTTCAGTTGCGACTGACTTGAGCCAGATTTGAAACAGTAGCTTAGATGGGCTTCGCGTATCTCTTATGCCTACTCTACGCTAGGTGAATTAAGCTGACTGAAGCCCCTAGAATGTTTGTAGAACAGGAAAATGCACTGAATGGTCGAATAGCTGGTTAGAACAGTGATAGGTTTAATAACCGTAGATCCATGGTGTTTAGTGCCAGTGTGGACGCAGACAAACCGAAACAGTTCAACTAGTCCTCCTGCTACTGTTCTGCAATGCACCAGTGACCTAGCAAAATCTCCCAGAATGCACTGCTTCTGAAAGTAGAACTGGGAAGTGTGGGATAGATACCCAGAGGTCATTTGCAACTGAAATGGGGCCGAGGTGGGACAAAACTTAAATTGATTTTAGCATGAGGAGTGCAGTTGCACTGACTGGTTTGTGTTTACACAGGTTCACTAACCCATCATGTAGACGAGGCCTTAGCCATGCAGTGCTCCTTGCTTGCCTCAGTTTAGCTTACTTTGGCCATAACTCTTCCCTTAACGATAATAGGACTCTGTTTCCTATCCACACAAGCAATAAAAACTTCCCTGACAGGCAGCTGAGCTCGTTCATGGTTCTCTGTACAGCATGGAGGGGCCCTAAATGCCCACGCGCATGTACCTGGAAACAAACCAAGCCCTCTGTACTCAGCTGGGAATGCTCTTCTCCATGGTGCTGTCTGCCAGCCATTCTCTTTCTCCTGTGTGCGTCTGGGATACGCGTTCGGTGTTGTGATGACTTTGCTCTGCATCATCATGGCATGGTAGCTGGGTGGTGAGTGGGGTTGTTATGGGTTGCAGTGTCCTTACCTGTCCAGGCTGGAAGGAGAGGAGATACAATGTTTTCCACTTCTGTAGCATCTCCCATCCAAAGATCTGAGTTCTGTGCGAATGTTAGTCACTGAAGCCATGCAATTCACTCTTGGGGCAGGTCATAGCCCAGTCTTACAGAGGCAGCCCAAGGGGGTTCAGTGACTTGTCCAACCCCACACAGTGAGTCGGAGGCAAGGATGGGAATTAGGATCCAAATCTTCCGATGCCCAGCCTGTGCTTTCACCACCAGACCGTGTTCCCACTCGGAATGGCCTGTGAGATGCAAGAGGTCTGTCAGCTCAGATAAGTACAGGAAAAACAGGAGGAAGGGCAGCGATTTTGTTTAGATGGGCTGGTGTCATGGTGTGGATCCAGGATGGGGCTGAGCTTCCATGTGGGGTCCCATCCAAAATCTCCCATGTTTCAGGTGATGGCAAAGAATCATGGACACTTCCAGAGCAATAAAAAAATAAGTCCTCAGGAAAAGTTAACTTTTTCAAAGCTCTCGCCTGCTGCTGGAGAAGCAGAGTTTCTGGGGTGCACCCACATGACCTTGCTCCCTAGCATGTCCCTGGGTAAGCTCTTCTCCAGCATGGGCAAATCAGGAATGCCACAGCCCAGGAAATGCACTTTCTCAGTGTTGTCAGACAGAAAGCATCAGATCCATCCTGTGAGGCTGTTCCTATGTCAGCCAGAGAGTCGCTGTATGATCCTGATCCAGTCACTCAGGGGCAGATTCTGAATTCAGTGAGTCGCAGTGTAAATCTGGAGTCACTCCACTTCAGTACCTGGGTTACTCCAGATTTACACTGGGGCAAGTGAGTTCAGAATCTGCTCTTCAGTCTCTCTGCACCTTAGTTTTCCCCTCTCTACATGGGGGATAATTAAGCTTACCCACTGTTAATTAACGGTTTGAGTGTCTTGGATGAAAGGCCCTGACCACAGGGAACTTCTAGGGAACAGGCTGGCTGCAAGGAGGCCTGCAGCAGGGACTGTGGTAGGGAGCGAGTGTCTTTCCTACAGTCCGTTCCAAGCGTGGGAATGACTGTGGGGAATGATTTCAAAGCCACTACTATGGAGATTAAGGGGATGAGAATGTAAATCTCAAGTAAAAAGGTAATTGAATGTAATAGCAAACACTGCTCGGGCTATGTTAATTTTAGCTCTTCCCCTGGATACAAGGCGCTGTATTAGTGTTTTATTACCATTTTGTTTGCACTAATAAAATAGTAAAATTTATTTCAAGGAAGTTGAAGGATGGTTTAACAATGCAAATTTGAAGAAATTGGACTTTTCATTTATGCTATTGCTATTTTAAACCCTAAAGGGTGTAAATTAGCCTTCCGAGTCTGGGTGAAATCCACTGCTGTGGCAGGCAGGGGGAGGATTTGATGCGGGATGTGTGGGGAGAGACCCAACCGGAACCCCAGTTCTGGGAATATTTCAGGCAGGTATCTGATGGAAGGGGAGGAAAGGCAGCCTGCCTGGGCTCCTTTGGGGGAGAGGAGGATTGGAGCAGGGTTGGGAAGGGCTGTTTGAAAAGTGGTCACTTTCTTGCTAGCTGGTTTCACCAGTTGTGATTGTCCAAAGTGGGTAGGACAGGATAGGTATGTGTAGTGTCCCCTATAGGGCTGCACAGGCTGCAGGTCAAAAGAACATGAGAAACAGGGATGAGTTAATTAGAGCTGTATCAATGCAAAGTATTTATCAGCTGTGCCAAAGTTTTGGATGGTCCCTGCTTCCCAGACCAAACAACCCTTCCTCCTAGCTCACCTGGTCTTCCTCATGCTTCTGAGTCCTTGATCTTCCTCCCCAACCCAGCCCATCTGGTGGCTGTGCACTGCCCTCCTTCTGATTCACTGGTGAGTCATGGCGCCTCCAGTGGTCAGGCGCATGTCCCAAGGATCCTGACTTAATCATTCCCGTCTGCAGTGAGGAGGCCTCCATATTATTAAACTGGAAAGGAAGGTTGGAGGGTCTGATTCTCCATGGCTCTACACATTGTGCTGTCATCTGCCCTAGGTGGTGCAAATGTCTGCCATTCCGATCTGTGTTTAGCTGCCACTTGGCGACAGTGTAGATGATGCCACAAGGTACAAGGCAGCACTGAATCAGGCCAAGAGAGTGGTGTTGTGTTCCAAAGGGTGGAACTGGCTGAACGGGCTGTGGTGGTGGGTAATTCAATTTGGAGGAGCCCCCGAATCTCACCAGCTTCTCCAAACCTCTCTGGGGTTTACACCATGAGGCTGGGACTCTCATAAGAATGTGTTTTCTCGCAAGTCTTCAGGGGCTTCCTGCCTCTTGTTTGGACCAGAAAGTACAGATGAGGGCAGAAACAGAGCCTTGGTGCGGGATCTACACGTAACATTCTTCGAACCTCAGAGGTTCAGTTCTGGTTCTTGGTGAAGGTTCTGAATTTTTTTTAAACCCTCACCATCTCGTGTATCCCCAGATCTTTAAGCAGCAGTAGCATGGAAGGATCATGCTGATGTTCCAGGGAGTTGGTAACTGAACGTGTTTCTTTGAATACCAGGCTAGGTTCTACCTTTTGTTCTATGGTCCAAGATCCTCTGGCTCCTTGCCTGGTGGGGCAAGCAGCTCTGCTAGAATAGATCTGTATATCTTATCTCTTGCATTCTGGTTGCTAGATTTCTGCAAAGGGACTAAGATGCTGGTTTTTGATGCCAAGTCAAGAACTTGCTGTGAAAAACTTTCCAGACCCCCAAAATGAACTGTAATGAGCCAGTGAGGGCCTGAGGCATCACTGGAATGGGAAATGGGTGTGGCAGGCCAAGAACTGCCTGTGGAGTGGCCAAAGTCCCTCTGAACCTGTTTCCTCTGGTGCCCATGGGACTGATGCACCAAAAAGTGTCCCTTGTTCCCAAGCGTTTCCTGCCCGCCAGTGTTAACAGTTCTGTCACCGGCCTGGCCTTGCTGCAGTGGGCTGCTCCCGCTATGTTGTTTAGTGTGTTTTGTTTGTTGTCCGGCCATCTGATCTATCTCCAAGCATGCTGCCACTGTTGGTCAAGTGGCACAGTACAGGCTTTGGAGGAAAAATGTACAGCTGGACAAATCTCCAGGCATCCCTTTGGGGCTTGAGTATTGTCAGCTCGACTGCAGACTCTTCGGGACAGAGACCATCCTTTATTCTGTTGGTACAGCAGGATGGGGCTCTGGATCCTGATTATTACTGTTATTAATCATTTGTAGTCCATTAGCATCATCCCCACCTGGGGAAACTGTGGCACAGAAAGTTTCCGTGACTTTCCCAAAGGAGAGCAAGTGGCAAAGCTGTGTGTCCAGATTCTCAGCCCTGTGTTCTGACAACGTTCCCTGCTGTGTGGGTACCAGAGAGGGCAATAGAAGTTCTTAAATCTCTTTGCAGACCCAGACTGTGGCAGAAAGAAAGTTGGCAGAGCAGGGCCGGTAGTTGCAAAGGGCAGTGCGGGGTGAGAGGGGGCTGCTATAGCGGATGTGGCAGAGGGGAAGCCAGTTTTGACAGTATTGCCAAAGAAAGCAAAGACTCTTCTTTTGGCATTGAACTGGTTTCCTATTCCGAGTGAGTCTGGGGAGCAGCGTGGCTGTGTACCCAAGGATTTACGGAGAGCATTAAGCAGAGGGGTTACACTCTGGGTGGATTTCAATCAAAAACTATAATTACATCAAATAGCAAACGGAAATAGAAAAAGAGGATTACAAAGTCTACTCTGAAGGCTGCTGAACCGCTCCATTATGCGCATCCGCACAGGGGTGGCGTGTGCACACAATAATCCCTCCTTTCCCATTTCCTTCGGCTCTTTGATGCAGCCAGGGTCTTTTGTGTTGATATTGCCACTTGGGGGAAGGATGGAATTTGCGTGGTCTGGATTCAGTCCTCCTCCACAACGCCTCCTGGCCCTAGGCAGCGAGATAGGGACAGCTAGGCCAGCCAGTGACACTCCCTATCCCCTCTCACAGTCCTTCTCCTTTTCCACTTCATTCATGGCCTAGGGTGTTGGATTCATCACTGCTCAAGCCCAAGGGATGAAATCCAAATCCATGGGGGTCTGGAAGGCTCAGGGATGGAAGGGCCTTCTCTGGTCTAGCTAAAATCCAGCCCAGGTGGATAGGTCCCATCTGATAACCTTTCTGTGGCCTATAATCAGTGAGATGGGAACACAGAAATGGGGCGCTCGGTCTAGCTCTTAGTGGAGAGATGCTGTGACACTGAGACCATAGCCATGCTCAGCACTGTTTGACCTCGTTGGCAGCTCAGCAGAAAGCCAGCCCAAGACTGAATGGGGCAGGGAGACTGAGCTCCCTTTTCTCTCCCTGAAGCCAGGGTTGAGACGCAGTGTTGGGACAGTGTGGGGGAAACATATGCCTAGGAGAGAGGCCTGCAGTTGCTGGGGCTGCCAGACTGGCACCTTTCATCAGCATTAAATTTTCAGAAATTATAGCTTGTTTAAAATCAGAATTTATTCTCATCTCGCTGGGCCTTGGTCACCGTGGAAGATGGCATAGCGTCCTCTCCATTGGATAGCCACCATGTGCCATACGCTGTTCCTCTTGAGGGTTAGGATCTGATCTCATATTTCACAGTGCCAGAGCTGCTGCTTTCTCTTGACTCTTAAGTCGAGGCGGGTTTCCTGGACCTGCTGAAATGTGCTGTGAATTCTAACTTGTTGCTCCCGCCTTCTGGCATTGGTAAACATGACAGCTGCCTCCTGGTCTTTGTCTGTCTCCGGTTCCATTTGACTCGCTCTCCCAGGCCCTTCCTGGCTCTCTCTCCCTTCCTGTCTCAGGCCCCGTGTGTGTCTACTTGCCTGTCTGCACACCTGAGGTTGGGAGGATGCTTACTCAGCGTGCTGGGATGGCTGAATGTGTTAAATCCCCTTCCTGCCTTCCCAGGCCTGCTTCCTCAGATGGCTTTCCAGACACCTAATCCCAGAATCCACAGCCCAGCTCAACCCCTGTTTGTTGGGATCTTTTCCTTTACATCGGTGCTAAATTGGCGAGGCTCTGCATTGCAGCTGGATCTGGCTTTCAGCAGCTGCAAAGCACTGCGCTCTGCTTTGCTGGTAGGGGGCTCGGCTCACATCTCACCCCAGTGGCTCACACTGAGCATTGTTGGCAAGGATTTGTGGCCCATGGAGGAGATGCTTTGATGCAAGCAGTTGCAGTGGGCAGGAGGCTCGTGCAGACCCCACCTAGAGGCTGGCCACCAGGTAGCTCCGAGGTCCAGGATTGATGGCAGAACTGTGCAGGATGTGACTTTACCAGATTCCATTCACTGAATCAGACGCATTTTAAGAACCAGCCCCTGTAAGGCTGTAATCATTTAATCTTGTCTGAATCACATACCTGATAGCATCTGGTGCTGCTGAAGTGAGTGGCTTAATGGTCTGAGCAGCAGGTTGGAAATGCTCATCCTCCTAGCAAACACTGCTTTGAATCTGGGTGAGACTGGTTTTGCCTTTCGTTCTCCTGGGAGTTACCATGCTGGTTCTCCTGTGAAAGACCCACAGAATACTTTTAAAACTCCAAGGGCTTGATTTTGCCTCCTCGCATACATTGGTGTAGCTTTCTTCACTTAATGGAGTTACTCCTGGTTTGCACCGGTGTGATGTCCTGCGATCCTGCCCTGTTCTTCAAGAAAATCCCATGGTATTGTTCATGACCTATGTAGAGAGCCAGCACAAGACCTAGGTACTACATACGTCCTATTTAAATCCTACTGATGCACTTGAAATGAAGCATACACCTAGTGCTGGCTTTCTGCACCATGTGAATTTCACCCAACAATCAGAGTTTGTCCTTTTGACCTTGACCAAAACTTTCCTCCCCAGTCCATACTGCAGAGGTGGCTGCATTTCGGTGGTGCTGTATACATCTAATCGTCAAGCACTTAGGGATGAAAGTATCTTTATAAGATGAATTTCTTTTCTTATAGACACTTCCTTCATTTCTCCATATGAGAATAATACAAAACAGTGAATCATAAAATACTATCCAAACCAATCTTTAAAAATATCCGTTCATTTTATACATTAAAGGGACATGGCCAAGAGAGTTTTAGACCAAAGTGAAAGTGTGTGTGTGTGTGTGTGTGTATGTGTAATTATATATAAGGGATGGGGGGACACACACTCTCTCTTCCCCCCTCACCAAATCAAATTTTGCTCTGTTCTTCTGTTCTGGAGTAGCTTTTGTTTTTTTAAGAAAAGAATTTCATCCGCTACGAAAAATGTTGTCTTGTTGTTTTGTTTTTTTTCCTTGTAATCTCAATGAATTTTTAAAGCATAGGTGAAGACTTGCTCTGAAACTCAAAATGGCAACGGTGCTAATGCAGGAAAATCAGAAAGTGAAACTGACAGGTTTAGTTTCATTGTCCAAACTGGGTAGGATGGGGAAAATAAATGGCAACAGGTAAATTAGATTAAAACATACCAAACTTTGTCTTAATCTCCGCTGCTGATGGTAATAAAGGCTGGGAAATGAAAGGGCCCAAGTTCACTGCTGATATAAGCAGCTATAGAGCTGCCCCAGTTCATGCCGGCAGTGAATTTAACCCATGATTTCTGTGACACTATAAAGTCTGATTCTGCGAGCATTTATGCAGTGAAGTCAGTGGGACTCCCCGGCTCTTGTGTTTGTCTAAACTCGTTATCTTTCAGCAGGAGATACAGCCTACACATATAACAAATAAAAGGTTCTGGTTTTAAAGGGGTGTTTTGCAGGTGAGGAAAAATAGGCCAGGAGGGAGGCGTGGAGAACAGAATGTGGAGTAGTTCAGGCACTTAGATCTTGATTTTCAGAAGCGCTGAGCATCCAGAACTCCAACTGAAGTCTATGGAAGTGCTTAGAACCTTTGGAAATACCAGCTCCTTAGTGGTTTTTTAGGGTCAGGGTGTGTTTTATGGACCTATCCTGTCTCCATGGATCAGGTTCTGCTATCCTTGCTCACACCAATTAGCACCTTGATTTCAATGGGACCACTGGAGGAGTGAGATGCTACAGCTCAAGGAGAGTAAGGGTGTTGGAATCTCACCCCCTGAGAGCTACGGTGCTAATAGGAGGGATCTCGCTTGGGGGAAGTGATCTTCATGGATTACCAGTTTTCATGGATTACCAGCAGCACAGCCTTTTTAAAAACAGGGAGGAGACACATTCCATCCGGTCCTGCTGGCTGAGCGGCGTAAAGAGGTGGAATTCACAAGGAAAATTTTGTTGACAGCACAGCCTTAATCACAGAGGTGCTCCCATTTTTGTACTCTGCTTTTTACAGTAGGCTGTTTATTAAAATATAAAATTAAGCAACAGGGTTTTTTGTTTTTTGGTTTCTGCTGTATGGTCTAATTGCATGACTTTTTATTTTGTGATGTAACTTCTGGGAACGCCTATTATGGCTCACAAAGTTGTTTGTTGGCAAAACAGTTTTTACTTTATTGAATGTAGGAATCGGGAGAATTAAGCCACTTGAAGTAATAGTCAGATACACGGATAAAAAGAAATGCAAGACATTTAGGATCGATCTCAGCTAGTAGAAAAGGAAAAGGCCCACTATGGGCCCAGATTCTTATTTATTCTTAACTCCCTTTACACCACTCTGGCAGCAGATAAGTGCCTTACAATGGGTCAAAATATAACTTATTTCCATTTTAAGGCTCCTCTATGCAGTTTGTAAAGGGGCCTTAGTAGAAATGATGACGATTTTCACTCCAACCCTGCAAACATTCATGCTCAACTTTATTCACATGAAGAGTCAATGGAATGAATGATTCATGTAAAATAAAGTTAAGCTTGTGTGTAAGTGTTTGCTGGGAACGGGGCCTGTATCAAACAGTAGAGAATTCACATCTCTCAAGCCGTTATAGTCACATTCCTGGTCATCATCATATCATATTGGGAATAGTATTACAGTAAATTTAAAAAAAACACCTAAGTAGTGGGGAAAAAATGGAAGAACTCTGTTAAGGGCTTTTAAATGTTGCTGCCACTAGAAGTATCAATCACACAAGCTGCATCTCCTTGCTCTTGGGTGGATGAAGATTAGGAATTTCCATACAACAGTGTGTGTCTGAGAAGCAAGTAGTATCTGCAGCAACTGATCTCTCTTCATTCTAAATATGATCATTTACCCCTAAAATATTAAGATTTTTGTAAAACAAAAAAAACATGTTTACACCAAGAATGACTGGTAGAGAAGGTTACATAAAAAAAAAAAGAGAGAGAGAGAGAAAATCCCAAAGGAAAATGTTGCTTTTAAATTAATTCTTGGACTGTTCGGAACCCAAATTTTGCAGCCCAGAGAACCTGGAAGTGAAATTGACTAATAAATACAAGAGAAATTGACTTCCTTTATTTATTTATTTATTTATTTATTTTAATTTGTACAGGAGAGAAATGCTGAAAGCAAACATGCACCATTAATATTGAAAAGTAGATAGGTTTAAAACATTTATTTTAGCTGTAAATGCAGGTGTTGTATCAATTTAACTTAAGGTGTAATTTTAAAACTGATTTTAGTTAAACTGGCACAAAAGGGTATATGAATACTCTTATTTCAGTTCAGCTTAAGTCAATCAGGGCAGGGTTCAGCTAAACCAAAAATAAGCCCCTCTTAAACCAAGATAAGATGAACAAAGATGTTTGCACTGGTTTAATTAAACATTGGTGCAAGTTTGCGTGCACACAGCCCCTTATACTCACAACTACTTGTACACACATTCTTAAGAAATTTTAGTAAAACTGGAAATGCTGCTGATCAGGGAGGGATAATTTTTTTAAAAAAAAAAAAAGGAAATTCAGCCAAGAAAATATTTGTGAATGAAAGTTAATATATTAGTAGAAATAATTAAAACCCCCAGACAGTGATGCTCATCTGAGCTACGATTGCCTTTGAAATAAAATTAACAAGCATCATCAAAACAACAAGCAATTCACCCAGCAAGAATTAGGTGGAGGGAACATCACTTGGCTGCTTCCCAGCAGGTGGAGGGACTGAACAGCTTTTCCCTCCACTCAGAAGGATTTTACCTAGGGATTTCCTTCCCCCTGTTGTTTTTCTGCCAAACAGTTGGAGCGGGTTTTCCCAAGAAGGGTGCAACAGGTGTGTCCCAATATTCTGAATGTGTACCAGTCTCACCTGTGGACTCAAACCCTGTGGTTGCTTCTTGGCACAGGTAAGTGCATGTTTGTGCAGGAACATGTGCTTTTTTGCATTTTTCTCTCCTTGGGAAATTGTGACCTTGAATGTTGCTTTCATTGGGGGAATTTCCCAGGTTTTGCTATTGTATGTAACTTCTGAAGAGTTTCTGTAAACTGCCCTCTAGTCCATAAGCAACAGCAGGTAGTACTGGAATTGAGCAGCCGGCAAGGCTGCCTATGAAGTGGGATCTTCCTGTGAGACCCACTGTGATGGGGGTTGTCTTAACCCCTCTGTTTCCTTTAGGATGCAGAGAGCTGTTGCTGTGTCCTTACTTAATCCCCAGGATACTGGCTATCTGGAGAGCCCGGCAGTATTTGAACTGTTGCTACTCTCAAAGGGTGATCTTCTGGCCTAAGGACTGCCCTGGGCTGCTCCCCTGCTGAGCATCTCTCCAGTTGCTGAGTGATTTAAAGAGGTCTCTGAATATAGTTTTTTTTAGAAGCCTTAACAGCCTTGTGCATATCTTTGAGAAGCAGTTGCTTAAAGGAGAGTATAGTCTAGTAGTTAGAGCACAGGCCTGCAAGTTGTCCCCCCTCCAACCTAAAGGCACAGTGTCACCCTGAGTAAGCTGCTTCATCTCCCTTGTTCCCCCTCAGCATGTCTCAGGGTGAAGTACGAGGAGATCCTCAGAGGGAAGGGTCTGGTATGTGCTGCGCACGTGTGTATATGTGCACCTGGTCATTTAATGCCAGAAACCCAATGACCTCTCTGCGCTCTCAGGCCCTGAGTCACTTTTTCAGTGAAATAACTTCTAGCTTTTAAAACTAGCAAAAGCAATTAGCCTGCTCTAGGGACCAATAGCCGGCAATGTGTCACTTTAAAAAATGGATCTGGTGGTGGGGACCTCTAAGGGTTTATATCAGGTTAGAATATTTCTGCTGTAAGTGACGTCTGCTGACAGGCCGTATTCGGAGTGTTCTGAGCAAGTCAGAGCGGATAGTACTGGCTGAATGTCATGTTCATAGGGCTGTTTGTCTGATGTCACATTAACCATACTAATATATATTGTAGCATGTCTGTGTGAGTGTATATAGTGTCTCTCTGTGTGTGTGTAATTTATTTATATATCTGTGTGTCTGTATGTAATTTACTATGTCTAGCTGCGTCTGTATATAATGCATATATGGCATATTACTATCTCAAATGCCATAGACTGCTGCATATCCACTTATCAAAGAGGCTGGGTAAGCAGAAGGCTCTGAGCACTCCCTGAGGACTTGGGGAGGGACTGGATGACTGTGACATACTAGTAAAGGCCTCCGGTTCCAATCCGGTGCAAGTCAGTAGTGACTGAAAGGTGTTACTACCCGAGAGACGTTGCATGTCTCATTGTGCTCTTGTTCAGTTCCTAGTGGGTGGGTATTGTCACTGGAGCTACTTTCTCATCAGTGTCAGCAGAGAGACCAAGAAGGAAAGATGCCCTTGTGGGTACAGCACTGCGCTGGGTCTCAAGACTCCTGGGTTCTAATCTCAGCTCTGCCACAGATTTGCTGTTGGAATTTGAGCAAGTCTCTTAATCTCCCTGTGCCCCAGTTTCCCCATCTGTAAAATGAGGATAATGGCACTACCCTGCCTTCAGGGGCATTGGGAGGCTAAATCCTGAACGCTAGTGAAGCGCTTGGGTGTTAAGTGATGGGGCGGGTGTGTAAGCACCTAGATAGAAGGATGCAGTAGGCCTAGCGATTGAGTTGCGCGCTCTCCCCCGTCGGTGTCCAGGCAGGTCAGGACTGTGTTGGTAAGGTGAGGTTGGGGAACCTGGCACTGCTGCCCTGCCATACCTGCTCTGTAAATTCAGTCTCCAGGGCGGCTGCTCCTCACCTTTCACCAGAACCAAATTCACTTTCAGCCCTCCACTGGGAGGCAGGAACGTCCCCCTTATAACTGCACAGCTTGGGGTGAGGCTGGATTGGTTACCCTCTCCTTTTAATAACCCCATTTCAAATTGAGATTGCCACCAGCACCTGTGGGTGGATGAAGGTTCCTTGGCTTTTCAGCCTTGTGCATAGGGGCATGCATCCTAGTTTGGGGGAAGGGGAAGTGCCGGCTGCAGATGTCGCTGCTTTCAAGTATGTAGAGAATTGAGGATTTCTGGCTGCCCTCCACACAGCATCCAGCCCCTCAGAAGCAGAGCAGCATGACATAGAGGGCAGCTCCTGGTCAGACCCAGTATTTTTGCTGCCTTAGCTGCTATTATAAATTCTTCTTTCCCAGCCTTTCACTTCTGATATTTTACTTTAGCCAAATAAAAGCCAGTTTCGTTACCTCCGGCTCCCAGCGGACACGGCAGCTTCAGGCTGTGAAATATGCTCCTGCCCTTAAAGGGAGGATGGGGGGCCTGCTGCTGGGAATCCAAGGTGAAGAAAGGTTCCGGGAACAGGACTGAGTCTTTTGCCTGAGTTTCAGAGCTTTCTGCGTTCCTGGGTATGTGTGAGAACTAGCCGGCTAGCACCATGCTGGGAGAATAGATGGAGCGTCAGCGTTCACACTTCCAGCCACCAAATGAAATGGGCCAATGCCAGGGACTGGGTGTTGGAATTAAGCTATGCACACCCTGGGCACTAATATGGGGGCAAGAGGGTGGGTTGGTGCTCTCAGCCTCTGAGTGTAGTAGAGTCCCAGGCCAACTCTTTGATTGCTGGGACCTGAATAGCACTACAGAGGAGTTTGCTGGGGTTCAAAGTATTTGGAAGTGGAGTGCAATAAGACAGGAGGTGAAAGCCCCATTGGATCCAGCCCTGGGTGTGAAGGGTGGTCCCTCGTGGAATAACACGGCTGCTGTTCGCAGTCACTAGAGCTCTCTGGGTCGAGTGTCCAAGCCCTGCCATAGCCTGGCATCAGTCTGAAGCGCGGCAGGCCCTAGACCTTTTCCCCTTTGGGGAGGAGCCCCAAGACCAGCCTCACTGAGGGGCAGCCCCAAGGGCCAGAGGGTCATGGCAGGAAGCTCGGTGAGACCCTGCTGGCAGATCCCATACAACAGCATTCTCATCCATCCAGGGCCAGGCTGGGTCACTTGGCTCTCTCCAGGACTGGGAAGCATGAATGATGCCTTGGGGAATCCCTCTGGTGTGTCAGTCCAGCCAACCCCCCCCCCCCCCCACACACACACACTTTAAACAGCAGGTCCAAAGAGCCCTTACTGTCAATAAAGGGGAAGGGCAGGGAAGGTTAGCTCAGTGGTTTGAACATTGGCCTGCTAAACCCAGGGTTGTGAGTTCAATCCTTGAGGGGGCCATTTAGGGATCTGGGGCAAAAATTGGGGATTGGCCCTGCTTTGAGCAGGGGGTTGGACTAGATGACCTCCTGAGGTCCCTTCCAACTCTGATATTCTATGATTCTAGCTCCCCCCTTGGGTGGCCCTGCAGGGGGGAGGCCCAGCCAGCAGGCAGGTGGGTGAGAACGATGCTGCAAAGCCAGTCTTGCTGATGTGGCCCTTTCTCCTGCAGCGACTCATAAAATATGGCTCAAATTTTCATTACGGGCTCTATTGATTATCTTTTGGGATGGATGAATTACAGGGAACATTAAATTAAAAAAAAAAAGGCAATATTTGAATGAGTCTGGGAGGTCGATGCCAGAAAGGCTGACGCACCAAGCCTTACTGGCACTCGCCACCTCCCCTGGCCTGCTAGGCCTCAGACCTGGTACCGTCTCTCTATCCTCAGGAAAGGACCTGCTCCTCATGGAGCCTCCAAACCTTGCTCTTCGGGAGCAATGAATTATGCTGAGGCATAGGGGGGCTGTGTGGGCTAGTGGCTGGAGCCCCTGGCTGCTACTCCAGACTCCTGGCTGCTGTTGCCGTGCGACTCAGGGGAGGGCTGTGGCTAACTGGGCCTTTAGCCTCTTCAGCTGTGGTGCTGACTGGTTGGGTGGCAGGTGGGCTTGGGTTAATGGGCCTCTATCAGGCACCTTGGATGGAAGGACAAAGGAGCCATTGGGTGGGGGAGGGTAGTGGTTCATCTCAATAGAAAGCCCATGGGCCAAATGCTGATCTGGTTTAAGTGGGTGCCTGGTAGTAAATGGAGTTTCTCCTTCTTACACCAGGTTTGAACGGGTCTCCTGTTGCCTAGAGAAAACGTAACCAGGGAAATCCATGGCCTGGTAGGAAGGGGGTTGTGGGTAAAAAAACAACCCTCACTGCTAACCACCATCTTCATCCCACCGCCCACCTCACTCTGCATGGGTGTCCCCCCAAACTTCATCAGCCCTTGGTTTCCCTCTCAGCTCCTGGGCTTGGTGGCAAGTAGGTCTGTTTGTCCTCTGGCTGGAGCAGGCTGAGCTGGGTTGCGAGGGGTTAGTCTGCTGTAGTGGGTCTCCACTGCAGTGTGTCACCACATCAGAAAATGCCTCCCAGAACCTGAAACTTCTCCTCAGAAGACTGAACTGCTCCCCTCAGAATCTTGCGCTGATCTTACAGTCCTGTCCTGGCCTGATTGCAGGTTGCTTGCTGACATTGGCACAGTCCCCAGATAAAGGCTGGCACTGCCAACATCTCGGTTATGGGGCAGGCAGGGTTCAGGAGCAGGCTGGGTGGATGTGTGAGCGAGGAGATGGGCACTGATCTTTTTAAAGCATCGGGACGCTGTGTGCTCTACCTGTTCCATGCCATGTATCAAGCGATGCTGCCCAAGAATGGCTCCTGTAGGCACCTGTCAGCAGCCCCTTGTTGGTCCCATGTTGTTGGATTAAAGTGTGGCGCTGCCCCAGAGGGTGGCGGGTCGAGGATGCTGGAGTGGTACAAGGGGTTGATATGTGCAGACTCAGCTCTGCTCCCTGACCCTGTTTTAATCAGGGGATTCTCTCTTGTCCTAGTTCTAGGGTTCACTGCTTCTCGGGGGTTTATTGGATGCTGGACGTGATAGCACATGCTCTGGTGCGTGGGTCAGGGTGACCATGTGGTGACCTGACCTTTGACCCCTGGCAGGAGAATGAGCAGAATTGAGGCCCCTCCCCCCCCAAAATGGGGAGGAGCCCAGTAAAGCCGGCCACTGCTTGCTGCTGCCGGCTCTGAGGCCCATTCCACACTTTGGAAGGGCCTGAAACCTTGTGTTTCTCTTCAAGTCTCTGGACGTTTCTTAAGCCCATTGTGGCCTGGTCCTCCCTCCTTAGCCCAAAGTCCCATTGAACGCTAGACCACACCCTGCATTGGCCTCAGGAATGGGCTGGGGCAGGGGTCCATTGGCTTCTCCGGCTGAACTTAGGGTGGTTTTGCGTGAAGAAGGAACAGATCGGGAGGCTGCTGGGCAACCACCAGCCCTCTGCAGAGGCCCGAGCACCACTTAATTCCTTTAATGAGCTGCCCATGGCTGAACTCCACCCCTTAGTGGCTAAACCGTATTTCAACCTTGTCAATTTTTGGCAGTGTGAGCAAGTCTCTGGAGCTGAAAGGTGGGGAGCTACTGATGCCGCCACTTTGAGAATCCCAGTTTGTGGTGCTCTCCTTTCCCTAGGGGACAGATACTGAGAGGCCCAGGTAGCTTTTGAAATCCCCTCTTTTCTCTCCATTATTTTGTTGTTTTCCTGTTTTTGGTGCAATCAGGCTGGCAGCTGCTGCTTCTCAGGAATTCTCTGTTTTCTTTTGTAAGATTGTGAAGAATGCAGCCAGGGTCCCTCACCAGCCAGCCACCTTCGTATGTCCAGCACGGTCCGCCCCACAAGGAAAACATCTCCTCCACCCTCACATAGTTACCTGTGTCCAAACACACATAGCCCGCGTGCTCCTGTCTCTGTGCCACTAACTGAGCTGGCCTGGGAAGACACCAGTTCTGTTCCCCTCTGTCTTTTCTTTGCTCCCTTTTTGTTTGTTCCTTTTGTGGTCTGGAATGAAAACACAAGGCACAGTCGCTGCTCATCATCTGTAACATTTACACATGCATCGTGCTGATGTCTTGTATTTGCAAGTGCCTCTGTGTGTGTGTGTGTCCACGTTTGATCATGTGGCTGTTGGCATGGCTCTTTGTTGGCATGCATTTGTATACAATATTGTGTGCACCCCTGTGTGATCATATCTCTGTGTGTGCACCCACACTTGTACTGGGCTGGGTCTGTCTCTGGTTATGGGTGTCTTCATTGGTGACTTTGTGAAGGAGTGTGTGTGCGTGTATGCTTATGCATATGTTCTTTGACTACGTGAACAAGATGTAGAGTGAACATACCTGTGTGTGTGTGAGAGAGAGAGAGAGACAGAGACACTTCAGAATAAAATGGGACAACTGGAAGGTGAGGGTCAAGCTTTTATGCTAGGGCGTTGCACATCTGGGTGCTAGTGCCAGGGTGCACACTCTTGGGTGCTCTGTGCATGCTATGTGTGTGCGTTGTTTCACTTGCCAGCAGATCGCTGTGGGTTTCACAAGCCATCCACAAAGCTTTGGTTTCACCTGGGCTAATGCAAAAAGGTGGTGGTTTCCATGGCTCCCCGGCCTCACTATGGCGACACACCCTTTTTTGTGTAAGCTGTTCCCTGAAGTCGATTGTTTTTTGGCAAACAGCTCTGTAAACTCCTCCAACAATTTAAAATGAAAAGGAGAAAAAAAATAATGAAACGTGGAGTGAGACGGCAAACAGGTCGGAGCAACTCACCTGGCCAGACCCATCCCCACTGGTTTGTGCAGCCAGCCCCAAACCCTGTGCCAGGCAGGGAGAAAGCCCCTCGCTCTCTTTCTTTGGACTCCACCCTGGGAAGTGCCTGAACTGCTCCAACCCCCCAAACTGCAATGAACTAACAAACACAAAGGAAAAGGTCATGTTGTTCGTTTTTGGTTTGTTTTTTTTTTAAATGTTGCAAATGTCTCTCAGGGAGGGGAGCCACTACAGATGCCAGCTCTGATTAATTTAAATATTTACCAATCCCATGTTTTGTTTAGTTTTTAAATTGTGTATGTGTTTGCTCTGTTTGTGTCCCATAAAATACCTGGTGTTTTGGGCGTACCCCGTTTACAGGGCGCGTGAGATCACACTGGAAAAATGCTGTGAAAAACATTTTCATGCCACGACACATCAGATACAATTTTGTATTAAGATGAGGATTTTTCTGCCTTTTTTTTTAATCTCCAAAATCTGGGTAAAAGGGTTTTCCTTTGTTTTATTTTTTTTAAAATAGTTCCCTCAGTAATTTTAAAATCAATGTTAGCCCCTATCTCACTCTGCCAAGGGGTGCTGAGGAGACCCAGCTGTACCCCTCAGAGAGAAGAATGTTTGACACTTTCATGAAATCAGAGACTCTGCTAGGCTATTGCATGGTCCAGTGGGGAGGGCATTGGACTGGAATGCAGGACACCTGGGTTCTGTTGCCAGCTCTGCCACTGACCAGCTGCTTGACCGTGGGCGAGTCACTTTGCCTCTCTGTGCCACGATTTCCCCTCCTGCCCTTTGTCTCTTTGATTATAAGCTCTTTGGGGCAGGGACTCTCTTACTTTTTGTCTGTACAATGCCTATCACAGATGGGGTCTCTAGGCGCTGCCATCATTTTAATAAATAACTAGTACTAGATGGATGGTGGGTGCCTGGGGCTCAAGGTGCCATTTGGGGGAGGGTAGCCTGTCTAATATGCAAAAAGAAAAGGAGTACTTGTGGCACCTTAGAGACTAACCAATTTATTTGAGCATGAGCTTTCGTGAGCTGAGCTGTAGCTCACGAAAGCTCATGCTCAAATAAATTGGTTAGTCTCTAAGGTGCCACAAGTACTCCTTTTCTTTTTGCGAATACAGACTAACACGGCTGTTCCTCTGAAACCTGTCTAATATGTGACCCTTTGCCCTGTTCTCCTCGTACCAGCTGGGCACAGGAAATAGGGTGCTTATAGGCCACAGCAATGAGCTTAGTATAAATGCTGAGCTATAGAGAGGAGGTCAGCATGGCGTGTTCCCCCCAGCCAGTATTTTCTGTCAGCGCTCTGTCGGCTGGATAATTTTGTGGGTTCAGTCAATGAAAGAAATACTGACATCTCCCCCACTACCCCCTTTTAATTGCTCTCCATGAGAGGCCTGCTTGGGCCTTTTTTTTTTTTTTTTTTTTAAGCCTCAACCCACCCAATCTGAGCCCAACCCTTTGGCCCGATTTCTGAATCAGTGGTGCTGCTGCCCCCTGGGGTTGATACAGTGGTGGCTGTGGGCTCCGCGCCTGCCAATCACTGCCCTCTGCTGCGCTGTGGGGAGAGAGAGGCTGTGGGACTTACAGTGCAGCAAGGTTGGGGTGGCCAGCAGGAGAGGCGCATGCACCCGCTGCAGCATCGGCCCCGCAGGCAGAAAGAGAGCTGCCCCAAAGCCGACACTTGTCGTCGGGTCTCATCAGCTTCGGGTCAGGTTGCTGGGATCTGCTTTCCATACCCACCGTGTGAGACTCTGATTCCAAGCAGCCCCATGGAAACCAGTGGTGCTGCACCAATGTATCTAGTACCAGGATACAGCCCCCTTGCTGCAGCCTTCCCACTGTAGCTGGTTTGCAAACGTAAGAGAAAGCATTTGGCTCAAAGGGTGAGAGTCTTGGGGCAGAGGTCTTTCTTTGTAATGTGTCCATAAAGCACTGGGCACGTGCAGTACACCTCACTCCCTGCTTTCCATGCCCCCATCTTTCCTGTGGGCTCTAGGCAGCAGGTCTGGAGAGAAGCTGGGGAAGAGACTTCACCTGGTGGCAGCTGAGGAAGGAGGGGCAACATCCCTGGCTGTGATTGAAGCTCTTGCTGAGTGTTGGCTCTGGAATTCCATGGGCACAGTCTCACTGTTAAATGCCCCCAGGCTCTGAACTGGGGGAGGGGAGAAAGAGGGGGTGCACTGGTAGAATTTGAAACCTCCATTCCTGCTCCACCACAGCTTTCCAGGGAGGAGGGGCAGTGTGCAGGATGGGAGCCTTTGTCCGTGCCTGGGCCGCTAGCCAGAATCTGAAATTGGACCTGTTACTTTTGAGGAATGCAGGACAGTGGAAGAGTGTGTGTGTGTGTGTGTGTGCGTGCACATGCATGTGGTGTGGTGTGGGGGGTGCCATTGCTTCAGTGTCCTAGGCAATGGCCCAGAGCATAGGATGGCCGGGAATATATCAAGAATTACCCAATGGCTGCAATTCTACCACCATGCTCTTTAATCACTTATTACTTTTCTATTTCTTCTTGTTGCTGTAATTGTTACAAAATCTCTTGGCTTTGGGAGGGGCCCAGGACTCCAGGGCCCAATTGCATTTTCCCTGATTCAGAAAGTGGGTCATGCTGCTTGGATTGGGAAGGAGATATTCATCTCGCTTAATATGATATTTATTAGGAGATAGGGAAGGGAACGCAACCGTGCTGTTGCATAGAAAGTTTCTTGGGGTTGGGGGGAGACTTGTGAGGGGAGCAGAGGGAGTTCTCGCATGCCCCATGTCTGCTACCTTTGTGCCGAAATCTACTGCACCTCAGTTATCTGTTTCCGCTGCTTGTGGTCTCAGCTCAGGTAGAGTCTGAGATGATAATGTGATGGGGAGAGAAGACTGGGACAGGTAAGGGATGCATAGCTGCTCTGGCAGTGCCCCCCAGCAGTTATCCTCCAACTAGGGGAGAAGAAGAATTCTCTCTTTGGACGCAGTCTGCACCCTGACCTTGGCGAAACTCCTGCTACTGGAGTGAGAAAGATATTTCGCGTGAAATCTTGTCTCCACTGAAGTCAGTGGGAGCTTTGCCATTGAATTCCGTGGGACCAGAATTTCACCCTTAGCCTTTGTGCCTATTCAGTGGGATTTTCTAAGAGAGAGAGAGACTGACCACAGTGACATCCAGAAGCATTTGCTGGGCCAAATTCATTGCTGACGTGAGCCCACTGAAACCAATGGCGTTATACCAGGCATGTGTATGGACCGCTGTTTCCCCCTCCAGCCTAATAGAAGTTCTGGTGGACATTGATAACTCCATTCAGGAATCCATCACCCTGTTGCCAAACTCCCTCCTCTGGGCCATGTGTGTCCATTGCTGCCTCCCTGGTCTTCTAGTCAGTTTTCTGGCACTGTGCTTTGAGGCCCTTGAAAGAGGCCAGAGGAGGGGGAGAACAATCCCTCCCAAACATTGGGCCTCACACTGGTCCTTTCAGTGGAATCCACTGTTACAAGCCGTAGATCAGTCCAGTCTGTCTCCAGAAGTAGTCCCCATAAATGTGAAGACCAAGACCCTCTTCCAGGAGAGGGTGGCTCATCCAAGAGCTAAACACACACGCACTTGCCCCAGCAGAGCACTGGCTGTTGGAATCCCTTGATGGAGCAGTTAACGATTCCATTGACTTTCCCCTAGAGAAACCCCAAACTGTTACAGGAATTTTCTCCCAGCTCTCGGGTGGCCTATGGGAGCTGCTTGAGAGGGCACAGCAACACTACACAATCATTTTGCACCAGTAGTGAAGAAGGGAATGGTATGCAATTGAAACTGCAAGGGGAAAGTCTCCAGGGCACTGGGCCCAAACTCCTTTTCCTTGGGAGAAGGGCTGTAAGATCAGTAATGCTCAGGGCCTTGGTTTTACACCTCATCACCTTCAGCAGCATGTTAGTTCAGTAGTGATATGGACTAGAACCCTCTGCCTTGCCTACACTATTTTTTGAACCCCATGAGTGCTTCTTTGAGGTTTCCCATCCAAGGACAGAACAAGCCTGAGTCTGCTTAGACTGAGACCTGTTGTTTATGTATAGTATGTTCTAGGCTTGGTGTAGAGGGAGGATCAGTTGGGGGTGTATTCCATTTCCAGCTGTGAGAAGGAAGCAGGTAAGCCTCAATTCTCTTCTCACGTGAGAGCCTTTCCTTCCATCTTGTATACTGCTGGTGGCTGGATGTTACGCTGGGCTGTGGCTCCGTTACTTGGGGTGGGGGAGGTTTCAAGGCTGCTGGCTCTCCCCCCATTCAAGCCTGAACTCACCTACACTAGGAAAGGTATGTCTCTCTCTCCTTGATGGAGCAGTGTTCTCCCGCCACTGATCCTTTCATCCCTGCCGCTGGAGATAGATGTGTAGAAGTGGTGGTTTCTCCCACCCCCAGGCAAGGAAGACCGTAAAGGCCTGGGTGTAAAAACTGGCATATAGAATTGCCAGTTTTGGTTGGCCATATTCCTGGAGGTTTCATCACACAACATCTTTAATTCCTAGAGACTCCAGGTCTATCCTGGAGGGTTGGCAACCCTGCATCATTAATGAACGCTCTGCTGCTGGTATGCTTTTACTGCATTGTACCTCCCCACTCCCTGCTCTCACTGTGCTGCTGATGCCCAAATGTAGGAGATCTTGATTTCTTTTCCCTCCCTCTCTTGCAGTAAAACCTGGTGATGCGTACAAGTGGGGAGGCAAAACTGGCTTGTACCCGAGGTGCCTTATCATCACAGTGACAAGTGAAGATCTGACCGTATCTGATTTGCCCCTGGGCAGGCAGGGCTGTCCTGCATCCCTGCCCTCCCCGGCCACAGGCAGTCCATTGTAGCTCTATGAACTCATTGCACTGTACAGTGCAGCTCTCCAGAAGCTGACTGCTCCTGCACTAACAGTGGTTAAGCCCCCTCAAGCTCTCGTAAATTTACTGTGGCTGTATCTGTCAACAGAGAGGAAGAAAGTCAACGAAGGGGCGGATTGACTGTATGTACAGCACTGCTCCAGCAGGGTTCCAGTCCTGTGCCAGGCGCTCAGCTGGTGTTCACAGGCAGTCGGGAAGCGCGGCTGACCCTGCTGGTTTGGCTGGGCCTGCGCTGCTGTTTGGTGGAAAGTCACACTTGGAATTATCAAAGAAAGAACTGGCAGCTCCAGTAACTTGGAGGGCTAGCTCCTCAGCGGGCACAAATTGGCATGGCTCCAGTGAAGTCAGGGGAGCTGCACTGATTTACACCAGCTGAGGATCTGGCCCCAGATCTTTAAAAAGTGGGAGAAAAGGAGGGAGCGGTACAAAGGCCCGACAGAGATCTATTTGTAAAGCCTTCTGGAAACTTCAGGGGGTCTTCTGCGGTTTCATGATTGTCTTCTGAGAGGGTGGAGAGGTTAGTTCTTCCCCAAGCCTGCAGAGCTCCCTCAAGGGGACTCTACGTTCTTGGGGCTGTGGGGCGAGTGGAGCGTGGTCGGCCTCTAGCACCACTCTCCCCTCCAAGCAGTTCCACATTACTCATGAGCAGCTTACACTGCTTGGTACCTCTCCCTGTGCCCATAGACACACAGGCAGCTCCTGGCGGGGTCGTCCAGGTGGGCTTTATTCAGAGGTGGACCAAAGGATGACACGGACAAGCCTTGCCCGCTCGCTTTTCAGTGTGGCCTGCTCATGTGTCGCACAAGGTGTTCTCTGACCCCTGTGTCTGGCACATTTGTGTGTGCTTGAAACCTTACAGATATACTCAGTTGTCTGTGCTGTGTGGGATACCAGTACCCTAGGCAGCCCCTAACTGGGGCAGGCCTGTGGTAGCATTTTTAGCCTCACCCCAACAGAAGGGGTTAACCCATCCCCAGCTGCAGGATCATGGAAGGAGAGAGACTACTGCTAATTGTCAGAGAGAGGATGCCCTTCACTTCCATGGCCCCTTTCACCTGGGGGGGCCTGATGGGCTTTACAAACGCTTTTAGCCTTGCAACCTGCGGGGAGGTGGTTTGCGGTCAGTGCCGTGGCATGGGGGGGGCCCAGGGAGGTGAAGTGACTTGCCCAAGGTCACTGAGAGCATAGGTGTCCTAAGCCCTGGGCCGACATCTTAACGACAAGACCATCCTACCTGCTGTTGAGCTGAGCTGAACCTCTTTCAGCAGGTGGAGACGGGATGATCCCGTATCACAGACCCTGTGTCAGCTCTGGTCTCTGTGGCTCCCCTCTTGCCCTGCTGGGCAGCTCCATGAGGACTGGAAGCTTTCCTTGGTAGGAAGCCTAAGTCTGATCTGGAGGGCAACTGCCTGGCCTGCACAACAGCTCATGTGTTGGACTTGGCTGGCATTGCATGGAGTGGGTCACCCTCCTTAGCCTCACAGTATGTCCGCAGCACTGGGCTGCCAGCTCTCTGGCTGAGCGGAGCTGCCTGGTGGGGGCTCACCTTTTGGACCCGCTCAGTCCTGTTCTGTATCTGACCAGAGGAGGGGTCCTGATTTCCCATGCACCCCACACCCTGTCCCTGCCTCAGGGACCAGGCCTCCTGCCTTGCTTGTACTCTGAGTGCCTGCTGGGGCAGGCGCATCAATCAGCTGGCTTCCCAGCGCAAAGCAGATACTTCCGTTGCTGCAAGCCGGGCTTCCCACAGGGCAGCCCATTGCATTCTCCCTGCCCAGCACTGCTCGCAGGATCCAGTGACGATCAATCACAATCCTACAGGCTCTGTATTCCTTTTCCTGCTAAATGTTTATAAAGGGCTGGTCACCATCACTGTGGCATCCAGGTGGCAGGGATCCCAAAGCACTCTGGACTATAGACTTCACTTCAGCCACCTCTGAAATGCAGCCACTTCTGAGGTGTGACTTGGCAGCTGTTTAACAGTTACTCTGCACAGCTGTTCATGACAGGGAATGAAGAAGGGATAAAATATCCAGTTGCAGGGCTTTACGGTTACCTGAGTTGGAGCCTGGCTAGGACACTCAGGCTCATCCCTAGGATCTTGAATGAGCTGTCGGGACCGTGGAGTGACATGGGTGCAGCTGGGCTAAGTGGCCGCTCCCTTTAGTGGGTGGCCTTAGGAGCCATCCCCATCATAGCTTTGACGTCACCTTTTGTTTTTCCCCGGGGTTCTCGTGGGCACGTACTCTGGTGTCTAGAAAGCGTGCTGGCGCCACGGCAGCCTGGCGGGCGAAAGGCCCCTGTCCTCACTCTCCTCAGAACATGCTAATGTTTCCATTTAAAAAAATACCTTTTAAAAAATAAAACAAAAAGGAAAAAAAAAAACCTCAGAGGAAATTGACTTCCCAAAAATTACGCTAAACTAACACTTGGGGCCTGGCACCACTCCATTGCAGCCAGGAAGCTTGTAATTAACCAGCTCACTGCCACAGTGCTGGGAGGGGCTGGAATCTCAGAGCAGAGGTGGAGCATCAGGATTTGGGTGTCTCTGAATGGGTGTCCCCAGGCTGGACTGGATATCTGTGGCAGGCTTGCTGTGGGCATTTTCATGCAGTATTAGGCACCTGCGGTCCTGCTGAGTGAGGCATTCCTTCCCAGATGTGTCTGGTACTCTGCATTGTGGGCAGGGTCCATGTGCTTAGATCTGACAAGTGATACTGCTCTTGTCCAGGGGACCCTTTGTCAGTGAGTGACAAGGCTGTGTGTGCTCCTGGAGACAAGGAGCCCAGAATTAGGTCTTGAATATGTGCAAACCTGCACTCAGCTTTTTTTTTGGAGACGTGAGTTCAAATCCTTACGAGAGGGTGAAGTTTGGTCTCTTCCTAGTTCCCCTTGTGCATGCTACCATGTGGCATGATTCAGTGTGATTGACAGCTTCTGCTCAGGCTAGGCCCTGGAATAGCAGGGGTGCTGCAGGTTACAACTGGAGTGCAGTGGTGAGGCTCTTTAGGGACAAAGTTCTGTGCAGTAGGGTTAGTGGAGGAGGCTGCAGGTCCTGTGTGAGCTGTACTGGATGGAGGATGCTTGCTGGCACTATGCTTGGCTCAGCACAGCGCTTTTAGCACCGCATGTGTGTGAGGACTAGTTTCACTCATCAGTTTTTGTCAAAGAAAATAAACAGGCTCCTGTACCTGCTGCTGCGAACAGCCGGGTGTGACGCAGAGAGCAAGACAGAGGTCTGGCCCCAGAGCTGAAACTGCCAGCATCGGTGGATTGGGAGCCAGGCACCAAATGTTGCTTTAACACAGCACTTGGGTGGGAATTTTCACAACTTTGGGTCATCACAAAGAGGGGACTCTGTGTCCCAGCTGTGAGCATCTCTGGTTTCAGGGGTGGGGGCTTGGTATGTGCTAAGGCTGAAAATATTTACAGGTTTGGAAGTTGAAACGCAAACAGGAAAAGCCCTTTTAAAAAATGAGTGTAGTGGATATTCAAAACAGGGATTGCCATGGAAACGCCACAATATTTGCTTAAATTGACACAAAGGTTGCTGGTTGCAGGGTTCTGACTTCTTTGGCTCCATTTTCTTTGGCCCGGCACCTATCACAAATTGATCTCAACAACCCCCCTTTGTTTTGCTGATTTTATTTTTATCTGATGGAAATAAAAAAACCTCCAGCCTAGAAATCCCACCTCCCAGATCAGCCTGATGCTCCAATCAAATATTGTGGCAGGGACTTTTTTTTTGTTTCGATTTGTTTTGGTAAAGAACGTAAAAGTTTGTTCAATTATTTTGTTCCCTCTAAAGAAGAATACGGATTGTGATTGGCTTACGTGGTTATGGTCCTGGCATGTGAGGGGAGGAGGGCAAGAAATGTAGCAGAGGTGGAGTAATAGATCCAAGAGAAGCTAGAGTTGAGAAAAGATAGTGGAATGGGACTTGAGAGATCTGGTGTCTGTCCCAGGCTCTGCCACAGAGTCACTCTGTGACCTTGGACAGGTCGTTTAATTTCTGTGTGCCTCGGTTCCCCCCCGTGAACTGCAAATAATGATACAGTAGAACCTCAGAGTTACGAACACCAGAGTTATGAACTGACCGGTCAAGCACATACTTCATTTGGAACCAGAAGAACAGAATCTGGCAGCAGTAGAGACAACCCCCCGCCCATTAAAAAAAAAAAAAAAAAAAAAAGCAAATACAGTACTATGTTAAACATAACTACTTTTAAATAAAGAAAAAAAAAAGGAAAGTTTAAAAAAAAGATTTAACAAGGTAAGGAAACTTTCTGTGCTTTCATTTAAATTAAGCTGGTTAAAAGCAGCATTTTTCTTCTGCATAGTAAAGTTTTAAAGCTGTAGTAAGTCAATGTTCAGCTGTAAACTTTTGAAAGAACAACCATGACATTTTGTTCAGAGTTATGAACATTTCAGAGTTACAAACCTCCATTCCCGAGACATTTGCAACTCTGAGGTTCTACTGCACTTTCTTTTCTGGCTAGATTGCAGGCTCTGCGGGGCTGGGGGCTCTCTGTCACTGTGTGGATGTATAGCACCCAGTACAGTAAAGCCATGCTTCTGCAGTACAAGTAATAACGAATGGCCCGTAAGTTTACGGGGGTGGAACTGCTACGTTATGGGGGCAGCAAATGCGGCTGAGGAGGTTACAGGGGAAGCCCTTCTCAGCATGTGGCATGGTAGTAGGGTCTGTATCTTTGCACCTGGTCGGTGCCCAGCTCTTCCCTGGAGTGGGATGGTCTCATGGCTGTAGGAGATCTGGGGCTCAGCACCCAACTGGTGATCATGTAAAGGGTCTGTAACTTGGCCTCTTATTGGTTGTCTCACAAGATGGCTGTGCCGTGCTAGGGCTGGCCAGGTCTGTTACTTCTCCCCCAGCTGGGTTGTTGTGGCTGAGCGAGTGCTGAGTTCTGCGGGTTGCCAGTCGTACCCAGGCAGGGCACTGATTGGGCGTGTGTTATGCAGCAGCTGGATAAATAATACACTGTTCATTTCCCTTCCTCAGGGCAAAGAGACTTCACCAAGTGAAGGGAACTCATCAGACTCGTGCTGTGTCCATCAAGAACCTCCGGGAAAAAGCTCCTGATTCCCATCCCGGCTGTGTAGGTTGGAATGGACTTCGAGCCCAGTGACTTGTGGCTGCAAGGTACTGGCTCCCCTTCTGTAATCTATTCCTCTTGGTTTGAGCTATGACCAGAATCTGGGTGGGCTCTGGGTGACTTTTGAGTCTCTGTGGGCTTTGCTAGAGCCCCTGGGGTGCATTTTTGGTGTTGAGAGACTGTATTTAAGTTAAGGAGCAGGAGTGGTGGAGTCTGTTTGTGGGTCATGGATTCATCATGGCAGGGGTTTGCTTTGGAGTGGTTTACAGGCAGGACTGCAGCATCCCCAGTGCTGAGGGTACGATGCATCCCTGATGATGCAGACCATTTGTGCACAAGATGGAGGGTTTGATGGCACTTCAGACAGAGACAGGTCATTTTGAACCGCTCCTGTGTTAGGTACCAGGGCTGTTGCTGATAGGGTGGGGTATCTCCTGGGTAAGGGGCTCTAGATGATGGATTCCCTCAGTGGGGTTTAGAAGAGAGCAGGTCATGATGTTTGATTCCGTGGTTCTTACACATGGTTTAAATCAACGGCTGCTGATTTTCACCTGTCAGACTCTGAAGTCTTTCTCCTGTGTGTCCAGCATTGGCTCTTGGCTGGGGGATCTGCCTGGCTGGGCTGGAAGCAGTTCCTCTGTCTGAACAGTTAGGGCATGAGGCAGCTTTGGATGTAACTAGACACACCAGCTTGGGAAGGTCTGCTGGGAAGCTCCAGAGTCTGTAACACCAACAAAAAGTCCGGGGGTCGGGTGGACTGTGAGGGTGGGACTCTGCCTGTTTAAAAACCACTTTAACCTCTTCACTGCTGGCTCCGGATGCAGCTGCTCTGCTATGGCCAAACACAGTAGTGTTTTATGTGGTGCTGGTGATCCATTGGCCTGGTGATCCGTCAAAGGGCCCATGGGATAGCACTAGAGGTACTTTGGGCTGTGCCAAGTGGTGCAAACAGTGGTGTCCTTCAAGCATTTCCCTAAAAGAGAACTGGTGCAGTGTGGCCCAGGAGAGGACATACGCAGCACCTGCCACTGGCAGTGAGATAATACTTGTCTCTCTGATGATGGCCAGGACTCAGAAGGGAAGTGGAAGGGGCTGCCACATTGGGTTTGCTGCTGATGGGAGGAGATGTGAGTAGTGGCTACTCTGTGGGGATGATTTTGCTGGAGTTTACGTCCCTGAGTTGTTGCCACCCTAGTGGCAGCACTGAGAGGGGAGAATAGTGAAAAACATCTGAATGATGCTCAGTCTTAGAGGGGCTCAGTGGATTTATGCATCGTTACATCACTCTGGTGACCCCAGGTCACGTTCCTTGTAGGCCCCCAATGAAATACTGCTCTGCCAGTATCCAGGGCTGCTGTGAGTCAGAGGAGGCTGTAGGACAGAAGAGTTGGGGATGGGAGGGTGCAATGGAAGGGCCAAGAGGGCGCCACTGGCCTGGCACAGCATGAGGAAGGATGGTCTTGAGATTGAGACACTAGCCTGGACCTTGGGGGATCAGCGTTCAAGCCTGAGCTCTGATGCAGATTTCCTGTGCAGCATGGGGGGGAGGGAGGGAGAGTTATTTATGTTCTCCATGCCTCTGTTTCACTGGCGTTACTATTTTTAAATAGCAGTAGCAATGCTTCCCTACCTCCCAGGGGTGCTGAATGTCAGGTGCTCAGCTGCTCCGGTGATGAGCACCTGAGCTAGACCCATTCGGACAAAGATGCTGCCGGTCAGGAGGTTGATGCATCAGTGTTCTTTTTTTGCATCGGTGCCTCCCCACTGTTCCGGCACTAAAACTTGCCCGGTTCCTGGCATGGCTGATTCCATGTGGCTGATTTTGAGCGGTTTAGCTAGAGGGTTCTCAAGGCTTTATCCCTGGGGAGAAGGTTCCAAGCACTCTAGCATCTGTGCACCTGGTTAGAGCCCTGGCAACCCCTTGAGTCCAAGAGTCAACAGGTCTTGCCACTCAAGGCCCCAGCCTGTTGGCGAGATTTCCAGGCTCTGCTGTTGTCAGGGCTGAAGGAGTAGAGGTGTTAGGTGGGGCACTGGGATAAGGAAGCCTTGTGGGCTTCCCAAATCAGATGCAAATACTGGGACTTGGTTGTGGCAGCTGAATCTCCAGCCACGCATCCCGGCGTCTGGCTCCACAAATGCACAAGCTCCGTGGGGCCCCAGCCATGTGTGTTTCCCCCACCCCGGTGAGAGCTGAGTGCAGGCTACTCAGTGGTCTCTGCTCTGTAACTGGTGAACAGACACATCCTGTCAGAGGGGAGAAGGAAATCGGAAATGATCACGTGACAATGGGGAATAATTATCCAGGATTAGGCTCTGTATTAACAAGCACAGCTCGTCCTGCAGGAGCTGCAGGTAAATTTAAGGGGCATGGCAAATTGGAAGGACCTGGCATATAATGACAGCTACAGGGCATCACAGTCTGGCAGAGGACTGTATGGTGCCTCTGAGGATCATCTTTTAGGATAGTTGGAGAAGAGTGAAGATGATACACATGTGAGCACCTGGTAGCATGAGCGCACATGAGCTCCATCTAGGTATAGACCATCCCAGGGATGGCACAGACCCAGAGCAGGAAGGGAATGGGCTAGAAACTGTATAAAGGGCTGAGTGTGTGTAGGAGAGGGAGACCTTTGCTTCTGCCAAAATCCAGACCCAGCGGCACAGGACAGCTCATCTGAGGAAGCAGCTTCCAAGGCTCCAGGTCAAATTCTGCAGCCAGAGGTGAGCACTGACTCCAAGAGGAGGAGGCTGGTGTAGCAGGAAAGTCCTTTGGCCCTTGGTCCGGGTTCTCTCAGATCAGCAGCCTCTTCTGAGCTTTGTCTTCTCCTGCTGGACACTTTGCACAGCACTGATTGCCCTTCAGGTGCTGTTTTCCAAGGGCTGGATCCAAAGCTCATTGAAGACAATACAAGTCTTTCTATTGACTCCAGTTTCCTTTGGAGTGGGCCCCAAGGGCATCCACCTTGGCTGCGCCAACCCATTGCAGTTTTCCGTTGTTCCCTCAGAGTTATTAGAGTCTCTGGAGTGAAAGGGGCTGCCTGTTAGCCTTTCAGAGATGTGGGTTTGTGATCCCTCTCGCTCTGGACTGGAAACCCCCTTGTTCCAAGCCTCAGCCCCAGAGCACATTTTATTCCCCCCATTTTCAAAGCAAGCTCAGTTTACTTTGGACTACAGAGGCTGCTTGTTGACTCCCTGGCACCCATCCCTCAGCCCCTGGCTATAGCTGGTCTGTTTCACTTTCTGTTTATGCTCTGTTTCAGGCTGTCAAGCCCTAGAGCACATGGGGGAGTTCTGCCCGCACAACTACTGCAGTTTGGGTTTCCAGCAATGGGAAGGAATGTTCAGATAAACACACAAAAAACTAATGGAAACACCAACAACCCCCTCACCACCCCAAGTGACACCTAAATTTGGGGCTTAAGCCAAGTTGACAGCTCCCCTTTACTGGGGCAGTGGGGGCCACTGAACACCCTCCTCCCAATGAAATCTAATGGGAGCTCTGCCTATGATAGGGTCAGACCCTGACCCACCACAACGGACCTTTCACAGCTCTTCACAGGACCCGCCCCAGATTCTGAGCTGGCTGGGAATGTAAAGGTTGTCTGGCAAAATCATTGTGGAAATTTACCAGCCTGGGTATGAAATCGACTCCCCTGCTTTTGCCAGCCGGGACTCTGAATGATGGTTGATTTGCCCATTTGAAATATATATGGACACATTACTTGCCTGGGATCAGTGAAATTTTCCCAGTCTGGACAGTGCCTCCAGGTAAACGCTATAACATGTCTATTGACTCAAGCGTACAGTATCTACTAATAACATGCTATAACCTCCCTACTGGGGCTATCCGGTATCTGCTGTAATGTACTGACTTGTTATAATAACCAGGACCCACCAGTAACAAGCTATGATGTTCCGTCTTTACTGGTAACATGCTATGACGTACTCAGCTAGGCTTCAGTATCCCTGCCAATATTGGGAGCCGTAGAACCCTCACAAAGCGAATTGGTTTGTATCTTAGTGCCTCACCCCCAGAATGAAGTGGTGTGGTCCCAGCGTACCAGCCCTGTTGATCACACTAGGTACCAGGCTAATCAGATTCATCATGCCCTTTAAAGCAAGCTCTGATTGGACCAAAGATTTAGCCTGGCTCCTGGGTGGGCTATTCTGGATTGGTCTGAGCTCTGGCCCCCTTCTGAACAAAGCAGGCCAAGCTTTGCTTGAGTGGGTGCTCTGACACCTGGCCCTATGGCCTGGCCCGGCTGGACCCAACAGAACCCTTCCGGTATGGCAAAGCAGTGGAAAGAGAGGATGTTAAAAGTGTGTCTGGGATAAGAGCAGGGTTGTCACATCCATCTGCTCAGGCCCTGACGAGCAGCAGATCCATATTGTTAACATATTGTCTGCCATATGGACTGGCTCAGCTCTCCAGGAACGCTTGGGAGACCTGACCTCTAGTGTGACAAGATGCGAGCATGAAGGACGGGTTGACAACAGCCCTTGGGTCTCAGAGTGTGAAACCGTGTTTCAGCCACTTCTACTGCCTTTCACTGTGCTCGCACGTGCTTGCTCTCGGAGGGTTTTTTCCTCCCTCCCCTGCTTTCCGCATCCCTGGTCTGCACTAGATCAATGACCTTCACTCATAACCAGACTGGACAGTTCTAACTCCCTCCCCCAGGCCTTCGATCAGATGTTTGGTTGGCGGCTGTGGAAGGCTGAATGGGGGGAAGTCAAAGGAGGGGAAAGAAGATAGTGCGTTCAGCAGGCCTGATAGCTAGTCCTGCCACATCTGGTCTCGGAGCAGGACTGGGTCCCAAAACTGAGAGGTCCTGGGCACCCCTTATTCCCAATGATACTGAGAGATGTAGGTGCTTGGTGTCACTTTGAGGATCTGGCCCTTATTGGCGACCTAAGCGGATCAGAGGGACTCAGAGGTATTCAGAGGAGGGGACTGATCCCAGGGTGGGGAGAGGGGACAGCCACCTCTCAAGTGGCACAGAGCGATTATGGAGTGAACACCATGATAAGCACAGGCCAACTCCCTTTAAAGTTGCCTGCTGTTCCAACCAGCCCGTTGGCATCACACATGCAGCCAGCTGCGTCACTGGACTGTCTCCTGCCTGATGGGGAGCCCACTGCCCCATGGGAAAAGGTTTTACTGGAAAAGGGCTTTGCAAGGCAGTAAATAGGTGGGCTGTAAGAGCTGCTCCTCCATGACTGAGTGCAGAGAGCTGTTAGGTGGGAGTAGGTCTGCTAGAACCCAGTGGGAGCACCAACATGCGCCTGCACATGCAGGTCCTCACAGGGCCTCAGAGCCCGGGCTCCAGCCCAAGCCTGAACGTCTACTCTGCTGTTTTTAGCCCTGCAGACCAACCCCCACGAGCCCAATTCAGCTGACCCGGGCTCTGAGTCTCTGTGCTGCGGGTTTTTTATTGCAGTGTAGACACACCCATTAAGACCAGAGTCCACAACATCTTGACTCCTCATCCTTCACCTTAACCACTCTAGCCTGCACTCAGTTAGAGAGCTGGTGTGAAATCCTGACTCTAGTGAAGTCCATAGCAAAATTCCCATTGACTTCAGTGGGGTAGGATTTCACCCCGGGTACCTTTAGGGAAACCTTGTTCAGGAACTTTTATCTCCAACTGCAGAATCTTTCCTTCCCACATACATGTAATCTATGAACATTAATTGTGTGTTTTGTGCACTGAGGGCTTGCAAAATAAACAACAGTGTGATGAGTGTTAGTTTATTTACCATGGAATGAAGGATGGCCTTGTGGTTTAAGCATTTACCTACCATACCCAGAAATCCAGGTTCAATTCCTGCCTCACCCACAAAATGATCTGTGCTGAATATTTCTTAGTGAGGTTCACCTGGAAGTCTAAGAAAGTAGAACCAATGAAGTCAAAGGGGTTCTATTGATACTGTCCTCCTAAATTAAAAGCTAGAAAATAGCTACCATGACTTCTGCAAGATGGAGTCAAGACCTACTTAATCTACCACCAATCATTCGTTTCAAGGGGAGGAGGGATAGCTCAGTGGTTTGAGCATTGGCCTGCTAAAGCTAGGGTTGTGAGTTCAATCCTTGAAGGGGCCATTTAGGGATCTGGGCCAAAAATTGGGGATTGGTTCTGCTTTGAGCAGGGGGTTGGACTAGATGACCTCCTTAGGTCCCTTCCAACCCTGATATTCTATGATTTACATAAACGTTAGTGATGTAACAAACCTGATTTTATGCTAATAATGAGTCAGTAGCAGAGTTGGGAGGAGAACTGAGATCTTTTAGCCACTAGATTGTGCTTCCTCTCTGATCTTAATAAATCCAAGGCTAGTGCTTTCTGCTGTAATAAACAGCCACGTGTGCTAACAGGTTGCTGCACCTTTATTAGAAGAATAACTAGAAGCAAAGCTTAATAAAAGCCTTGTAGTCTGCAGTACAGGGTCTTGCTAACTTTAGGCTCACTTTCATCTCTGGTCTAGGGCAATCAGACGGATGCAAAAGCCATCAGCAGGGTATACTATACAGCAGGGTTATACCTCAGCTCATTTGCGTAGCATGATCTGATTGGCTAGAACATAGTCCAAAGCCACTGACCTTCTGGAGTTTGCGAGAAAAAAAGGGTTTGAAAGGCATTTGGACCAATCAGTGCTAAGTATGCAAATGAATTTCCAGACATAACACTGTAAAAAATGTGGTTCCAAGGAATCTATTGATAAAACCAAAAATTTAAAAAATGAGCAAATAAAGTAAAGTAAACGTGACCCCTTCTGATGCATTCCTCTGTGGGGTACATTCCAGCGCTAAGGCTCCAACCATAGGCATCCAATCTGCGGGACGGCATTGGAGGTGGGGCTTATCTTACTAGTTAGGTTGAACATGCTAAAGCTGTTTTTGACATACTATCTTTGTCTACTAACTTTACGTTTTAATTCTAGGGGGTTTGTTCTTCTTTTTTTGTGGGGGAGGGGGAGTTAGTTCCACTGGCTTACTAGTTAAAGTAACTTTAAAAATATTCCAGGTCATCAGACAGCGTAAATCTTTTTTATGCAATGGTGCTGTGCCAGTTTGCACCATCTAAACTGAAAGTCTGACCCACCCTATTTGTTGTGATTCTTGTTGAATTGGTTATTGCGTGTCCTATCGCTTTAAATCCCAGAGAAATGGGGAGAGGTCAGAAGTAAGGTGAGCAAACAGTATTGCTAACACCAAGAGTTCAAAAATCACAAGTTGGGCCCCCAAAATCATGAGATTGTCTTAAAAATCAAGAGATGTCAAGAAATAATAAATTTGGGATTCTTTTTATTCATGCTTTGGTCTCTGTGCCTGTAGGGTGTACATGGGTCACATTTTTAGGCTTTTCCCTACAAGCACGAGGGCTGGGAATGTACCTTTTTACAAAATGAAAACCGAGGGTCTCAGGTAGTCAGCTGCCACTGGGGAGCTGGGGTTTTAAGAATAACAGTAACCATTGTGAGACTCCTGGGAGTTGGCAACTGAATGTCATGCCAGTAAGCTCGGCAGGCTTGGCGAATGGACTCCCCAAGGACGCGGTAGAAGCCTCTTTCCTTGGGACTAGTGAGAGCCCTAAAGTTGAGGAATGGTTTGGTCCAGGTTTATCTTTACCTGGGGCCATTTGGAACTGAATGGAGTGGTGTAGAGCATAGAATGCGGGGGAGAACCCTCTCCTGGCCAGGCTTCGTAAGGCCTTTGCCAGCTTTGATGTCTTTGATGAATTGGTAGCTGAGCATCCAGGCCCTTGCAGTGGTTGACGGTAGAGCAGGGAGATGCTGTGTTTGGGTCTCAACAGGGTGAAAAGTTGGGGTGTAGGAACAGCTCTTCTGGCATCCTCTTCTGTAGGAGTAATGACCTCCTTTGCCCCTCCCCAAATGGATGTGGCTTGACTATAACCTCGTTTATGCACGTGACCATGTGTGCATTAGGAAGGTAAGGGGCCATATCCTGAGGCCTGACTGTCCTCTCCCTTTCCCCCTAAACAGGAGACTTCCTGGCTGAACCCCCACTCTCCCAGCCAAGAGGCCTTGCAGGGGTTCCCTGGGGAGGGGACTGTCAGTGCTACTACTAGGAGGCAGCCACTGAGTGATGAGAAGTGCTTCCTTCCCTTTGCACTGGGGCTGAGGGCACTGACCACACAGCACTCCTGCCCATGGGGGACAGGGGACGGGGAGACCTAGTCTGGGGAAAGGGCTGGCCTAGGTTCTTTTCCATGGAATTACTAGACCCAGGGATGGGCCTGAACAAGCACCCTAGGTCCAAACACCTTGAGACACGGGGAAGGTTCCGATCCAGGTCCGAACTTGGAACCGTTGAGCCACTACCTTTTGGCCATCATTCTGAAAACCCAGGCGTTCGCAGAGCTGCCTCAGCCTCTCCCAACTCCTCCATGCTCAGCCCTGAGGAGAGATGAAAATGACCCAGGAGGGAAAGCGAGCAGATGGATGTTGTCAAGCTTCCCTCCAGGAAAGTTTCTGAAGCCCCTTCCCGTGTGGGGTGGCAGGATCCCTGCCACTGGGCCCCACTTGCTGGTGCCAACTCCCAGCGGCCCATGGGCGCTGTCTTGCTGTCTAGGCTGTCCACACAGTATACTGTGCTATGTGGTCAAACCCATCAACTTATGGCTCCCCTGTTTTAACCTTCCCGTGTCCTCCCCTGGCTCCTGCTATTTGTTCCCCTGAGCCACTCTTTATGGGCTCACTGGAAACCAAATGAGATTTTTCTTTCCCTTGTTTGCCTCACTTCATTGCTCCCATCAGTTCCTCTAAGTCCCTCTGTTCTTTTCTTTGCTGGAGCCCTGTGGATTTGCTGCTCTCTGCTGGCTGCCCCTCTGGACAGGGGGTGTGGGAAGGGGGTCTTGTTCATAGGCCTGAGTTGGAGGGGTGGAGAATGTGCCTCTTCAAATTAATCAGTGTTTTCTCCTCCAGAAGTGTTACTGGGGAAAGGCAATTAGAGCAGCCTGTTTTTTTATTAAGTAATCTGTGGTAAGAGCTGGTAATGAAGTTTAGCGCTGTTGTGACTTGATATTTCAACCTCACCTGTTTGAGTCAAAGCAATCCAACCTGGGAGAGCCAGTCCCCAGCAGCAGTTGTGCAAAAGCTTTCTAGCTGACACAATTTCCAATTTGTAGCGCAACTAAGGCCCCTCTCAGCACGACTGCTGGTCCTAGGACACTAATGGCTGTGGGGGTCAGTCTGTTTGGGGAAGGGGTACATGCTAAACAGGAGGAATGGCTTTCTCTGGCCTAAGACACCCGTTTTATAGATGGGGAAACTGAGGCACATTGAAGTGGGGAGTGACATGTTCATGGATAGTTGGGAACAGAACCCAGGTCTCCTTTCTCACATTGGTCTGCCCTAACCACTAGACTGTATTGCCTCTTAATTGTGCTCCTCACTTCTCACGTGTAAATCAAACTTTTGCTGGAGAGGGACAGTAAGGAGGGTCAGTGGGGGAGAAGAGAGTGAGTGCCACGTGCCCCCAGCCCAATACCACATGCCCTCAGACCACATGGGGTTCTGAAGACTTTCAGACTTCTGGAAGAAATGAAAATGTTCAACTGTGAAGGGAGAAATGACACTTGCCATTCGTCTCTCCACCTCTGCAAGTGAATCACACTTTCACATGTCCATTGACATGCATGCTCACGCTCATTCATGCAGTGCACCCCTTCATCCTGTGCCAGGGTGTGTGGGGGGGAATGCAAGCAGCTGTGAAAGCTTCACACCTTCCCCTTTGAGAAGGCAAGAGAGGAAAAGGGATGTTATCACTTTAAACAGCCACATGCCAAGCTTCTGCTGTCCTGTTTTATCTGAAGTCCGACCACATGTTGTTCCAGGGCCGATCCGCTTTAGCTAATTAATAATCTGACAGGAGCCACCCAAGGGATTAGCTGCTGAGACAAGCTAGGCCAAACCCCCGGCAAATGAGCCCCGCGCTCCCTGGGGACTGAGAGGTGACTGGGGCAGCTTGGGGGGGAGCAGAGGACTGCATCGCTCGCAGCAGGGTGACGAGGCCCTGATGGGGATTTATGGCATCTGGGAGGGTGAAGAGGATGCGAAGGGTTGTGATTTATGAGATGTAAACTAATAAATCAGTTGGGGGGGGGAGCACCAAATTAAAAGATAACGTCTTAAAGGAGCAGCATTAATTTATTACGCTGCTCCTAATGGGGGCTGACAGCAGGCTGAGAGTATTCCCAGTTGCAGCCCAGTTTCATCTTCCTCCCTGCTGGGTCTGGCTAGTGGGGAGAGAGGAAGGAGGTAGTGGCAAAAGAAATGACACCTGCTCTGTCCCAAGTTTAATGCGTGCAAGTGAGCGAGCGCTCGGCTTTTATGAGCAGCAAATCCCCCTCTTCCCTCCCCTTTCCCCCTGGAGCAGGGGCAGAGAGGGGAGCCCAGGCCTACCTACCCCCTTTGGGTGAGGTGATCATTGAAGTTGGGGTGCTGCAGGAAGCCGCTAAAGCCCATGTGGCATATAAGGGGGTTGTGGATGGCAGGATGGCTCATTTTGCATGAGCAGCACCCCCACCCCATGATAATAGGTTCTAACCTTCCTTAGCTAATAGGCTACTATTCCAGCAATGCTGCTGGTGACCTGCCAGCTCCTATGTTTCTCCCCTCTGTGGCCGTTCCTTCCATGGATATCCATGCCAGCTCCCAGCAGGGGAGATGCACAGCCACCAGAGGATTGACTGCTCACAGGGCTGCCTAGTCTGTCCCTACTGCACAGGGGTGGCACAATGCTGGAAGCATTGGACCTCACAGCTCCCCCTACCCTTCCCATATTGCTAAGTGGGAGAAGGGTCTTGATATGGAAAATGTTGACAGCCCCTGGTCTGGTGGCGTTCCTTTGCCTGTGCTGTGCAGACAAAAGCTCTGGTCCCAGCCCTGAAGAGCTTCCAATCTCCGCTTCAGCATAGGGTGTGTGACATCAGAGGGTGCGGGAGAAAGTTCGACCAATCAGGTCATGCAGCTGCACTGGTTCATTACACACCTGTCATTGTGCAGATCCTACAGATCTCCAAGTGTGAAACCCACCTGCTTTTTGTGAGGCTTCCCCTTCTGCTGATTAACCCCACTTGGCTGGGATCAGGGGCACCTGAGTGCTGATCCTGGTTCTGACACTGACTCTCTCTGTGGCATTGGGCTAGTCACTTCAGACTTGATTTTCAGGGGGGCTGGGCACCCCCTAATGCCTGCTGATGTCAGTTGGGAGCTGTAGGTGCTCAGCACCTCTGCAGATGAGGCCCTCAAGCTCTCTGCTTTCCCCATCTGTATAATGAGGATAACAGTGTGTCCACCTGGAGCAGGGGTGGCTGAGGATTAGGTAGTTAATGTCTGAAAAGCGCTATGAAGATAGAAAGCGCTAAGTGTTGCTTCTCCCATAAGCTCACCCCTTGAAGGATCTGAAAGTCATTCAGGCAGCTACCTAGTTCTGAGCCCCCTCCAGCTTCATGCTGCTCCTGGGACTTGGAGAGGTCTGGGATTTACTGAGGGTTCAGAAGGGCCTTTTTGATCATGTCTTTTATTGCAGCTGTTAGGAGAACAACCCAGGCTGAGATGCAGCCTGACCTAATGGATGAGGCAGTGGCCTGGGAATCAAGAGACCTGGGGTCTATTCCCAGCTCTGACCGCTTCATGGGCAAGTCACGTTGCTGCTTTCTGCCTCAGTTTCCCCTCCCGATCTTTTGTCTGGTCTTGTTTGAGGCAGGGGCTCTCTCTCACTGTTGGCATGGTGGCCAGGTCAGTTGGCTCTGCTGAAGCAAATAATAATACAGGGTGGCATTTTCCTAAGCCTTTCCAAGGGGACCCGAAGTCTCTTCCCCTCATGATGGTGACAGACATAAGCTAGTGCAGGAGGGCACTGAACCTGGATCAGACAGTGAAAAGCCCTTCTTCTCCACGGGGGACCCAGGAGAAGGCTTGGAGTCCTTGCCAAAGGCCCAGCTCTCAGCATTGCTCCTGCAGGGCTGGGAGGCATCCCATCCTGGTCTGAGTTAGGTGTTGGATCGTGCAGCCCTAGCAGCTCTAGTTGTAAGTGGCACCCCATCTCTGAAGGCACCTGTGGGCCTAAGAAGTTCTAACAAACCCCACCTGTCTTACAAAATCCCAGTGGGGATGTGAGCCCAGTTTGAGGCTCCCTTTGCCAGCCTGAGAGATGAGCGGTAGGTAGCTTAGTGGCTGTCCAGCGCTGAAGGTGCCTTGGTGCCAGGGGGAGCCATCCTGCAGGGCTCGTGTATGGAGTCTGAAGATTGTTCCTTCCATGGCACAGATGGAGATGGCTTTGCTGACTTCCCCCAAGCGTGCACTTAAGTTGCTGGGGTCTGAGCATCCTCCATGGCTGCAGCAGGGGGCTGAGTACCATGTCCAAGCTAAAGTCAGTGGGACCTCCCTGCTTCATGTCCCCCCTCCAGCTGCTCATCCCACTGTATTGAGGCCGTGTCTTGTGGTGGGAGCGTATGGGAAGGCTTTTCTAGAGGCTGGGCTGGCAGTCGCACCGCCACCACCTCTTACACACACAGCCGTGGTTTGGCCTCCCTTCTGCGAAGCTGCCAATTGCCCACGCCGCCTCCTGACCAACATCATTAGTGCGGGTATTTATATTTCATTAACAACATTAAGCCAAAATGGTATTAAAAGCAACACCAGTGATAAATAGCTTATTAATAAACAGGGAGCCGGCTGCACCGCGCACAAATTCAATCCCTTCCTTAAACGCCTCTCTTACAACTCAAGCCAGCTGTTTAACCCCTGCCATTCTGGAATAGATTAAAAGACTGTTTGGGGGAGATAGGAGCAGGTGAGAGGGGGCAGGTAAATCGAACTTGGGACCAGTACAGTAGAGCACAGCTTGTCCCACACTAAGACAGCTGATTGGGAATGGGAGGGGGTGGATGGGTGAGTATCTTTCAAATATCAGTTCAATATCTCATAGCTCCTCTATCTGGATGGGCTGTAGACTCTGCAAACAGCAGCGGAACAGGGAGCATGAAAGCAAAAATCTAGTGAAATTTAAGACCAAGGCACACATCTCTGTTTGATTTTGCACTGCTCCTTCCCCGCTGCCCATAAGAACTCTCCGGCTCGCTGCAGCGAGCTCTGAAAACAGCCGGCCCTGTCCTCCCTTCTTCACGCATGTTTATTCTGGGGATTAAGAATTTTAGAAATGTGGCTTTTCTGGTCAGGTTGTCAATCAGTTAATTATTATTTTTTGTTTTTGTTTCCCTCCCCCCACTCCTTCATTCTGCTAAATGACTCCACTTCCCCCCAAATACAAAGACTCCTTTACTGCTCTTCTGTTTCCTCCTTCCAGCAATATATTTATTTCCTTAGAAACTTGGATAACTTTGAAGTTTGGCTCCCCCAGCCCCTTGAGCCACTTCTCCTAGCTTGGTCTCTTCTCTTCAAGCACAATACCTTTGTACACACTCATCCCCATGCCCACAACACAGGCCTGCTCACACGCACACCACACACACACATGGGAGTGCTCTGGCATGCTCACTCACACAGGCGCATGACACACTGGCATCTCGTGTACTACATGACACCTTTTACTGTCCCTTATTCCACCCCATGCCCACTTCCTGTCACTCACCCAGCACACAAAGGCATTCTCTCACTTGCTTGGACTCAATGCAGTCTCATCCAGCTTGCACACTCATGCCACGCTCCCCATGTGTCCAGCCTTGCACATGCACTACGTGTATGATCTGGCACACAACTCATTCTTTCTCACATACTCCACAGACAACACATGCAGACACTTGTGCATGCTGACGGGCTCCTGACATGCATCACGCAGTCATAGTCTTGCAAGCGATGCGACCATGCACAGGACCTTCATATCCAGAAGATGTGCGGACTCCATGGTTTAGGCACCTGTTGGCTTGTATCTGCCAAGGTTCCTGGTTTTAGAGGGATGAGCAGTCTCTGCCATGGACCTAGGCTCCCTCCCTGCCTGGACCTTTCCTGAAAGTGGCAGAGGTTGGAGGGAGAGACAGTGGGACCCAGATTGTGACCAGTGCAGGATTTGGTGTCATCTTCTATATTCGTATTCCGGCTCCAGACCACAGCAATTGCCTTGAACTTCCTAATTGAGTTCAGCCAGAGTCTCTTTGGTGTTCTCTGCCTTCCTTTCCAACCTGCAGACTCTGCAATTGGGGCTGGGGGAGAGGGGCTGCAAAGAGGCTGCAGTCTGGAAGGGAAAGAGAGTGAGAAGAGATGTGGCCCCAAGGGGCTGCAGGATGGTCTTTCCTGCATAACCATCTGTCTGTGTCTAGTACAAAATGGAGAGTTAATTAACTAGAAGGGGCGGTTTGCAGTGTGTGTTTGTGTGATTGTGGCTAGGGCACAGATTTGTGTGTGTGCGCCATGTGTCTGTTGGTCAGTAGAGCCACGGATCGGGGGGCAGGGGGTGCGCACACCTGGGTGTACTGATAGGGACCAGTCTCTTACTGCATATTCCAGCTCCCTGGAATACAGACTGTGACAGAGACAGGAATTGATGGGGATCATGAGGGGGATAGGGTGACTGTAAAAAGAAAAAGTTTTTCTTTCTTTTGTGTTGAGAGAAACTTTTTACAGACACCTGGAGCCCAGCCAGAGTTGGAGGCCTGAACGCTTGAGGGGAGCATGGACCCTGGAGGCTGGGGACTCCCTGGTGGTAGAATTGGAACTCTCTGCTCCCTCCCTCCCATATGTGATGGCAGCAAAACAAATTTGGCCCTGGGATTCAATCCTCTTTGAGTCATGAGTAAAGCTGGTTTGGCAGCTTCCTTCAAATCCCCGCCACCAATCCCCCTAGTTTGACACAACTGATCTGAGAGGTCTAGGACTGAGATAGCAATGTCAGGTTTGAGGGGCTTTGGCAGAGCGGGATGGGGAGCCAATGGCTGGAATAGCAGGGGAGGCTGAGGCTCCGGACTGAGGTGCATTGGCAGAACTGTGTAGGGGAAGAAGCTTGCTTATCCCAGCATGATCTTTCCTTCACTCTTATGAGCACGGAGACTCACAGATATTTCAAAGCAGTGGGGAGTGAAGGAGGAGAAAACAGGCATCAAGATAATCATGATTTCCCCAGAGCCGTGCAGGGAAATCGGAGGCTGGCATTCAGCAGCATCTCTTCTGTCTCGCTCTTGCCACAGCATCGAGGGTAAACAAAGAAACAGCACAGCTTCCCCAAGCCAGTCCTGCAGTCCCTGCTCCTGCATGGAATACAGAGACAGAGGGATTCTTCCTTCTGGGTCATGAGAGGACATGGACTTACGCCCACATTGGCTGCCACGTCAGGTCATTGGAAAGAGCCATGTGGGGAAGACCGAGGCCAATGTACTCGGCACGAAACTGTGAGAACGTTCTGGTTCTGCATGGCTGGAAGAGGTGTCCCTACATGGAGGGGACCCAGAAGCCTGTGGGAGAGTTGCCCAGCTCCATGCAAGAGGTTCAATGGTGGAGAGCGGGATTGAGAGAAGCAGAAGTGCCTCTGAGTGTGTGATAGCTGCACTGTGGGGGACTTCCAAGGACAGGCTTTGGAGACACACACCCTGAAGGAGTCCCTGGAAATAGCCCTGAGTGAATCCCCGAAACTCAGTCCTACCAAAGGGAGGCCACCCTCCCAACCTCACCCTGAATGGAGGCCATCGTGAGAGAGGCCTGAATTGTTGCTTCTCTAGAGATGATACAAAGTCTCCTAAAGACTCCCTCAACTGATTTATTCCCCTCACACATGCTGAAGGATCATGGGTTGCACATTGATCCCCGTTACCTTCAAGCTCTGAGGTGATGATTTTTTTTTAACCAGGTGAGGTCTTGCATCTCACCATCAAGCTGCTTTCTCCCTTTGTCTGCATGGTTCTCTGTGTCTCAGTGGCTTTTTACCAAAACCCTGAAGTACTGGGAGCTTTGGATGATGGCTTGATTCCACACTGCTAGATGTCCTCTCCTTCTGGAGGAGACTAGTCCCTGCTCTTGGGGAAAGCTTCTGCTCCCTGCCATGTTTCTGCTGAGACTTGTTTCACAGGAAGTTTTCAGGCTTCTGTTATCCTGAGGAGCATCGCTTGGTCAGTCCGCAATGAAATCCCTGAGGACGTTGTCTGGAGTCAGCTTTGTGTCAGTGTCCCACTTCACACCCTGGCAGTGTAAAGAAGAGGAGTTCCCTCACTCCCATCCCAGCCATATTACTCTGGAAGGCTGGGTTCTCCTGGGAGCTGTAGTGAGTTTTCTTCGTGACCCATGGGGGCTGATCCGAAACAGAATCCCAAAAATGTCTCTTGTGTCCAACCCCTCCCCTCCCTGCCACCCCCAGCTCTTCTGCATGCCCAGGAGCTGCGTGTTCCATTGTGCTTTCATACGTTCATAGATTGTCTAGTCTGACCTCCTGTAGAGCGCAGGCCATTGAACATCCCCAAAACGATTCCTAGAGCAGATCTTTTAGAAGAACATCCCCTCTTGATGGTGCTGAGACCATTGTGACCCTCTCTCTGTAATGGAGCTTCATTCCTCGAAAGGAATTTTAATCAAACTCCACTGAGGAGTGCTGAAAAACACAAGGAAGTAATTAGAAATGTGAATTTATAGCCTCCTGAAATATCCCCCCTCCCTCTCTCGCTGCACAAAATGTGTGTGTTTACCACTCTCCCCCTCCCACAAACCTGCATCCCAGCATAGGTCTCATTGCTCTGTCCCTTCTCTGCCACGGCCTTCCTTGTCCAAGCCTGGCCTGTCGCTCTAGCCCCCAGGGCTTCCACAGGGAAAGGAGAAGGAGCCGACCCAGTTCTGGGGGAAGCCAGCGCGATTCTTGAACCACGTCTTCTTTGGGGACTTAATAAACCAACCTGGTGACAATCCCAGTCAGCCCTTGCAGGTTTCCTATCAGGCTGCTCGTAAGGCGGTCTTAACGAGTGTCTGTGAACCACCTACTATGTTGGCTTCATGAGGAGGGCTAGGCTGGGGAAGGTGGTCATAGAATCATAGAATATCAGGGTTGGAAGGGACCTCAGGAGGTCATCTAGTCCAACCCCCTGCTCAAAGCAGGACCAATCCCCAATTTTTGACCCAAATGGCCCCCTCAAGGATTGAACCCACAACCCTGGGTTTAGCAGGCCAATGCTCAAACCACTGAGCTATCCCTCCCCCCAAAGGGAGGGTGAATCCAGCTGGAAATTCAGCCACAAGTTGTTGAGCTGGACTCAGCAATCCCTGGGCGCCATTCTCTGGCCTGTGCTATCCCAGAGATCAGATTAGATGGTGGATTGAAAACCTGCAAATGTTCTAGAGAGAGCCCCTTACAGAGGGTAGCTTGGCCGGGCCCCATAGCCAAATCCCAGGGAGGAGTCAGTCACCCAGACCGCAGCGCTGTATGTATTTGTCTCTGTGGTTTGGGTGTCTGGGCGTGTGAGTGTTCCACTCAGTGTGTGTGTGTGTGTGTCTTTAGGACCTCTTTGGGAGGGATGGGGAAAAGGAGGGGAGAATCCAAACCCAGCCCAGGTGCCCCTTTGCTTTCTTTTCCAAAGAGCTGGGCTTCCCAGAGGCAAGATGAGAACTCTGTGTGGGGAGGGGCTGGGATGGCATAGGAGGTTGTGCACACAGGGACTTTTCTCCCTCGCTCAAAGCAACAGAACACATGGCTGGTGGGTGACCCAGGGGCTCTGGAACATGATTGCTGTGCAGACAGCTGCCAGCCTGGGTCAGGATTAGGGAGAGCTCTGGATTTGCTGATGGAATTTTGCAGAAGTGGGTAAATTAGACTCTTTGGCTAGATGATCCTTAGGTGGATTAAAGGCAATTTCTAACCCCTCCTTTTCCCACTCCCTCTTTTTTGGGGAGGAGCCCAAGGGTAGAATTCCCTTTCCTTGCCCCAGAGACGACTCCCAACAAAAAAGAGGGTGAGATTCTTCCCTTTTGATAGTTGGGGGGGCGGGGGGGGGGATCCTGAACCCTGCCAGGTGGCTGGCTTGAATCTGAATTCCACTGGGGTTGTCGGTGACAATCTGTACCCACCAGACAGGAAGTGCCCCCTCTTCCCAAATCCGATGCCACATGGGCAGTTAATGCTGACCTCATCCTGGGCAGGTAACTGATGAGGGCAGCAGGGAGAAAGGGGGGTGGGAATCCTAGATCCTCCCCTGAGATCCACTCTTGTGCTCTCATTTTCCTATAACTGCTTTGGTTTTTGGCTAATTAAAGACTCTGGTTTGCAGCCTGTGGGTTTTCTTATTTAGTTCCTCAGCAACTAACTCTTGCACTATACCAGGTTTTGGTGGAGCTGGGCGGGATCCTCAGCTCCAAACTTTTTGATCTTTTCCCTTTTAACTTGTGTCTTGCTCTCCTCTTCCCTACCTCCTCACTCCCTTCGTGCCCACCCGTCCCCTCTACTTGCACCCCTTATGCCCCCTCTTCTTGTGTTCCCCTGCACTCCCTCCTCTTCCTCTCACCCATCTCCTTAAGTCCTTCTCCCCTTGCCCTGATCTCTTCTCTCCCCTTGCTCCACACCCGATCCTCCTGGAAAGGAAAAGCAGACCCAGAAGATAATTTACCCTCCTTAGGACCCTGTATGGTTTTCAGTGGGCCAGGGAGCCCAGATGACCCCACGGTTAAAGAGACCTCAAAAAGGGTTGGTCCTATCCACTGTCTTGCCCTGATGGGGGGCCCCTGGAGCTGGGGATAATGTGAGGGGCAGAGCTGGCTGGCTGACTGTCCCAGCTGTGCTCCCCAGAGCAGGGAATGGCTGGGCTCAGCTTCCTCCTCTCTTGGCATCTCTGTCCTTTCCCTGGCACATCTCCAGAGGGCTTTCCCCTCTCCTGCCCTGTTCACGCAGAACCATGGAGTCTATTCCTCTCGTCCTGGCCCTCATGAATTTAGTATCCTGTAACTGCTGCCCAGGGCTGAGATGGCCTGTGTGTACTCTAGATTGGTAGCTCCTGGAGCAGGACTTTGGCTGGCAGGGATGCATTCCTGGAGTGACCCAGGCCATGCAGCTTCACACCCAGCAAGGGCTGCTGGAACTATCTGTCCCCACTTGGGCCCGACCCCACACTGATCTGCTTCGTGATTATATTGGCTTGGCTGAGAGGGCCAAACTAGTGCCGCCCCCTCCACTGAGATCATCTCTCCCTCCCCCCGGCAGGTAATGGTCAGAGTTCTTGTCACTTGCTTTGACTTGGAAACTTTCTGCCCAACTCTCCTGTCAGACACTCACAGGAGGTAACAAATGTTGGATGTAATTGTTGTTCTGAGGGTGGTTGTGTCGTTCCCCCCCACCCCTGCCCCCCCAGATCTGTTTCCTTTAAGGCCGTGCAGTAGTGCAGGCAGCTGTCCGTTTCAATAAGGAGTGTCACTGCACAAGCACCTCCCCATTCCCGGGCTCAATTCACTCCCTCCCCCAGCACCCCCTGCAGTACTGTCACACGCGCATCCTTTGTGCGTGTGCACACGTGGCAGCAGGATACTGCGTGCAAATGCCCATGGGAGCAGGCAGACAGACGGACGCTATACTCTCCCTCTCTCAAGCACTCTGGGCAGACACAAGCGGCGTGCAAAGCGCAGCCCCAGCCTGCACATACATTTACTTGTGGGTGCAGACACAAACCCTCAGGCTCACATCTGCACAAATTTGCTCTAATACACATGTGAACACACACACACGTGCCCACACAACTGCACACATCTCTCACACACACCCCCATGCTTTCTAGACAAATACATCCTTGCACACACACACTTCTCTGTGCATGGCCACTATGCACCATACACTCTCTCACCATGCAATCAGGCACCGCTCTTTGAAATGGAGAAATCTGTGAAAACTTTTTTTTTTTGAGAAGCAAAATTGATAGCTTCTAAAAAAAAAAAAAAAAACCCCACACGTGCGCACACAAACTTCCTGTCCTCTGCAAAAAAAAATACCCAGCCCCGAAACCTGGAGGTCTGAGACGGTTGGAGTGCAGGAGGGAGGAAAAAACCCTGGTTTCCAAGGACTGATTAGATGGCATGCCAAGTGTATTAAATTTTGCAGACATTTTAACAGCAATATGCTAGATAGTTGGGTGTCCCCTGAGGCTGCTGGATTTTTTATATCCTTCACAGAAGGTCAGAGCCCTCTTCTGCCTGACCCCCCCCCTCCCCCCCGCTGTCTCTCTCTCTGTCTCTCTGTCTCTCATCATCCCTCATTCCCTTTCTTTCCCTCTTTTCTGTGCACTCTCTACTTCTCTTCTCTCGCTCAGTGTGTGTAGGAAATAAAAGGCCAATTATTTGCGAGTTCCCCAGTGAGTGGAAAAACTCTCTCATTCCCTCATGGTCTTTTGGAACAGGGATGGGCATGGTGTCCCTTTCTCTCTTTCCTTATTCCCTCCGCCCCCCAAACAGCATTGCTCCCCCCTTTTATTTTTATAGCAAAAAAAAAAAAAAAAAGGGCAGGAAAAGAATCCATCTGGCATATGAATAATTTAAATGGCTCAACTCTGTTCCTGTTGCTGCTGTTTTCTCTCAGTTCTTCCTCCCCCCACCCCCACCATAATATTCCCCCCCTCAGGATATGGTACTCAGAGGTAAGGATGTGTTGATTCATTGGAGGGGTGCAACACTGAAGCAAGGCAGTCATCATCTTTTAGCAGTTTGGCTGAGGTTAGGGGATAGCTGGCCTCCCTGTAATCTCTGCAGCACAAAGCTGCTTCTGAGTTGCTTGCTACCCAGCTGACCTGAGGTGCCATCCCTACGCACAGTCAGAGCCTTCTCCGGGTGTTCTCCCACTGTAATGCTGCTGGCCTTTCCCTTGGGCTCAAGGCTTTCTTGGCAAGTGCCCTTCTCAGGCGGTTCCCCCTCACCGGGGAAGGGAGAATACATGTCCCTCGTAAGTGATTTATTCTCTAGCTTCTCCGTCTCCTCTTCTTGTTGGGTCAGAGGCCTAAGAGATTTCCCTGTTGTCTCCTCTGCCTCTCAGAGCGGGGTGCCTTGTGTGCTGCCAGAGGCTGGGCTGCCTCCTTACCCATTCCCAACAGCCTCTCTCCAGCTGCTTTCCTTTTTCCTTCACATTTCCTCAAGCGTTCCCACCAGCATGCGGGAAAAGCCCGACACCACCTGCCTCCCTGGAGCATTATTACAGGGACCCTTGTGCTGTCCGCCAACCAGTAGGAGGAGTGACGGGCCAGTGCAGCTGTGGGGTTTGCTGGGACCTAGCTATAGGGAAACCTGGTGGATTTCTAGGGTGAGCAAACTACAAAGGACCTAGGCAACAGACAGACATGGCATTGTCTTTGCCCTGCCAAGGCGTGTCCTCTGCTGCTCGGGGATTCTGTGGAGACATCAGTTCACCTGCACTGCATGACAGCAGAGTGCTGTCATGTAGCCCAGCCCGACAGCTTTCCCCTTTCCCTGGCTGAAGGATGCGAGAGGAGGTAGAAGGAAAAATATGTGAAACTTTTTAGCAGGAGTCTAGCAAGTCTAAAAATACTAATTAGAGCCCCCTCCCCCCAGCCAGCCCGGGACCTCGGGTCTGTCCAACCATTCGCAGTCTCTGCCCTGAAATGTAGAATCTGCTGCCTTTTCAGTTTCAAAGTGCCTGCACCAGCTGAACTAATCCCACTCCCAGCGTCCAGAGCGCAGCATTCACTGTCTCTTTAAAACCATTTAGAGGAAAAACAAAGAACTTTAGTGCATTAATTCTGGATGAAAATGGGTCTCCAGATGACAGCCTGATCCATATTCTTCCCCACAAGACAACTTCCATTCTCCTCCCCCGCTCCCCTACCTCCAAATCCCTCCTTCCTGTCTCTGTCCGTCTGTCTCTGTCAACTTCTCCACTTCCCTTAGAAATGGAAAGCTGGCATGAGGGGTTGAACATTTAAATACTGTATACACCTTGACAGAGAGACACTCTCTCTCTTTACTTGAGAGGGTGTATGTGGTGGGCTGTATGAGGAATATATTTGGGGCGGTGTGTATTTGTGCTGTGGTTGTGCATGTTCTGGTGTGCTGTGCTGTTTTTATTTGTTGGGTGTATATGGGGTGTGTATTTGCGCTGTGCTTTTGGGGGTTGAGTGGGGTGGTGTATGTGTATATATGTTGAGGAGTTTGTGTGTGTTTTTTTGCTCTGTTTTACTATTCATATGTGTGTGTTGACTGTGTTCGTATCTAGTATGTGACACCATGTATTTGTATGTTTGTGATGTAGATTTGTGTGTGGATTTGGGTTATATGTATTTTGTGTGTATTTGTATGGTGTATTCAGTGTGGTTTTGTGCAAGTATTTGTGTGTGTGGAGTGTTTGTGGTGTGTACTTTACATGCACAGGTGTTTAATATATTTGTGTTTGTGCTGTGTACTTTATATGTAGAGGTGTGTGTTAACGTATTTACTTGTGTATTTGGGGGGTTATTTGTACTCTATGTTTTTGTTGTTATATGTGATTGTCATGTCTACTTGTAGCATGCATTAGGCGGGTGTGTATTTACTTGCACTAGGGAGATTTTAGAAAGGTCATTGATGTGGAAAGTCTGGTGCAAAAGGCCGAGGTGTGAGTATCTCTCATTGATACCATTGTTTCAGAGTAACAGCCGTGTTAGTCTGTATTCGCAAAAAGAAAAGGAGTACTTGTGGCACCTTAGAGACTAACCAATTTATTTGAGCATAAGCTTTCGTGAGATAAAGCTTATGCTCAAATAAATTGGTTAGTCTCTAAGGTGCCACAAGTACTCCTTTTCTTGATACCATTGTGTTAGGTGGCCAGGGCCAGAAGAAGTCTCGGCAGGGGTGGAGGGAAGAGAGAGCAAGAAAGAGATTTTCTGCCTCCTCTGAATTTCATTTAAAAAAATGAAAAATGATGCTCAATAAGCAAAAAATGGGGGGAAAGGCAGGGGGAGGGAAAATATTTTGACTGGCATTCAAATCAAGTTAGTAAATGTATAAAAAATGTTAGGTAAAGATCCTACACATGTTATAAAAGCTGCATGTAAAATCTCTGACAACCCAGCACTCGGTACAAATAATTAGATATTTATATCCAATAAAACTGTTTTGATGGGGAAGTCGTTCTCCTCCGCACAGATTTCCATTTGAGGATGAGTTTCAGAGCTTGAGGTTTTTTTCTGACTATAAAACCTGGGGTTTGGCACTGACAAAATATATCCCCTGAAAATATCTAAATATCTGTTCTCTGCTGTAAACGTTCAGAGATCTGCCCAATCATGTCAGAAGAGCCCATTAATCCACTTTGTACTTTTCATGTTGGTTACAGTATACTTTGTAGAGAGGAGGAAAACACACACACACACACACACACACACTACAGGCAAACAGGGCAACTTCAGGGTCTGGGACTCACCAGCCATCAGTCACACAGGCCTTGGGGCACACCATCTGTCAGTCATACAAGTCAACTACAGGCCTCAGGATACAAGAAAATATTTGAGATCAAACTTTGCATAAGGTGGGTTTATTTTTCACACTGTAACCCCCACCCAAAAAACAAGGAGTACTTGTGGCACCTTAGAGACTAACAAATTTATTTGGGCATAAGCTTTCGTGGGCTAAAACCCACTTCATCGGATGCATGCAGTGGAAAATACAGTAGGAAGATATATATACACAGAGAACATGAAAAAATGGGTGTTGCCATACCAACTGTAATGAGATTGATTAATTAAGGTGGGCTGTTATCAGCAGGAGGAAAAAAACCCTTTTGTAGTGATAATCAGGATGGCCCATTTCAAACAGTTGACAAGAAGGTGTGAGTAACAGTAGGGGGAAAATTAGCAAGGGGAAATAGTTTTTACTTTGTGTAATGGCCCATCCGCTCCCAGTCTTTATTCAATCCTAATTTAATGGTGTCCAGTTTGCAAATTAATTCCAATTCTGCAGTTTCTCATTGGAGTCTGTTTTTGAAGGGTTTTTTTGGAAAATTGCGACTTTTAGGTCTGAAATTGAGTGACCAGGGAGGCTGAAGTGTTCTCTGACTGGTTTTTGAATGTGTTAATTCTTGATGTCTGATTTGTATCCATTTATTCTTTTGCGTAGAGATTGTCCGGTTTGGCCAGTATACATGGCAGGGGGGCATTGTTGGCCATGGGCACTGTTATATTGTTGCACCAGCCAAGTTAAAGAAGGTTTTACTTGGCTGGCCAGGTGAGCAGCAGGAAGAGCAGTGTAGTCCTGGTGATCTGATTGGCATGGGGCAGGCTGTGGTAGTGGTAGCCTGGGAGCAGTTTGGAAATGGGGGACGCCTGACCAATACTGGGAAAGCTGTGGCAGATGGTTTGATCCCGCCCCCGATGCAGGGATAATTGTGTCATCCAGTCAGTCACTTGTTCTGTCTATTGATCGCCGTTAACACATTTTCACTTGAAAATGCCGTGCTTCGGGCAGTTAGAAGGACATTCAGCGAGGAGCTGAAGGGTAGGAGCTCCCTGGCTAGACAGTGGGCTGGATTCTGATCTTCTGTCACTCTGGTGTAAATCTGGAGTTGGAGCCTTATTGTCCTCAGCGGGGTTGCTCCAGTTTTACACCAGCATAACAGAGAGGAGAGTTTGGCTCGTTGCTTTGTGGAGTGGGGACAGCTGCAGCAAGTGAAGCTCTGTCAGCAAAGAGGGGCAAAGTTTATTTTATTTCAGAGCTAGCCTGGCGGGTTGTGCAAAGGGGGGTTCAGTGTGTGTGTTGGGTCAGAGTATGTTTCAGATGGAAAGGTTTTCAGTTATTAAAGAGAAAGTTTGTCTCTCATCGTTAATATGCTCAATTTTAGTTGTAAGTCATTTCATTAAATCATTTTATCTAGCATCAGCCACTGGGTGACCTTTTCGGAGCTTTTATTTTCATTATATATATGTGTGTGTGTGTGTGTGTGTGTATATATATATCAGGGGTTCTCAAAGTGGGGGTCAGGACCCCTAAGGGGGTCGTGAGGTTATTACATGGGGGTCACGAGGTTATTACATGGGGGGTGGCGAGCTGTCAGCCTCTACCCCAAACCCCACTTTGACCAACAGGAGAGTGGGGTTGTGTGGGGGGGAGAAAACCTGGATTTGTGCTGGAAATGGCCCAACTTGATTATCATACACATTGTAAGGAGAGTGATCACTTTAGATAAGCTATTACCAGCAGGAGAGTGGGGTGGGGGAGAGAAAACCTTTTGTAGTGGTAAACACCCATTTTTTCATGCTTTGTGTGTATAAAAAGATCTTCTACACTTTCCACAGTATGCATCCGATGAAGTGAGCTGTAGCTCACAGAAGCTTATGCTCAAATAAATTGGTTAGTCTCTAAGGTGCCACAAGTACTCCTTCACTTTGACGCCAGCATTAATAATGGTGTTAAATATATAATTTTTTTTTTTTAAATTTATGGGGGGGGGTTCACTCAGAGACTTGATATGTGAAAGGGCTCACTAGTACGAAAGTTAGAGAGCCACCTCTGTGTGTGTGTGTGTGTGTGTGTATCTATCTATAGCTGGAAACTACCACATTAACAGAAGTGGAGGCCAAGCCGGGCTTATGGCAAATATTGTTGACTTTAACCATTTTGTTTAAGCTTTTAAAGTCTTTACTGCTGCACCCCACAAACTTTAATGGAGTTAATGACAGCCCCCCAAAAACCTGTTTAAAGCCATGGTTGCACCTCTGGGGGTTGCAGCTGAGGATGCTGTTAGCGTAATTGTGACATGCAAAGCTTTTTCCAGTGCCCTTCCCACCTACATCAAGGGTACTGCCCCTTGGGAAGGTATATCCAGCTCCTCATGTGATAACCCCTCTGTTATCCAGGCCTTGCTTATGTCTCCACGTGCCTCTGTTTGAAGCCGGGGAGACTTTGTGTGAGAATAGGGGACCCGTCCTGACAGCTTTAGCAGATCCTTTTTGAAAAATAAATAAATAACTTCACACTCCTCTGAGAAGAGGAGCGAGATCTCAGTAACTGACAGCTGGAAAAGCCAGTCAGATTTCCCCTCCTTGCCTCCGACACTTTTGCCAGTGTGTTTGCAGCCAGAATGTGACTTTAGCAAAAAGGAGCGGGGGGGAGTCTTCCTTCATGCATATGGAGTTTTTTTAGAAAAAAAAAAGGTATTTTAATGCTTTCTATTAAATTGGGACTAAAAGTGGTGTCTTAATTTGCATATATTAGCATATTTGCATATAGATCACTGAAATGGTGGAAGAGGCGAAGAGCCTATAAATGAAAAATCTTTTAAAGGCACAGGCCCCCTTTTGATTGATTGATTATTTTGTTTTCAGCCTTTGCCTTTTCTCTTGGTGAAACTCCACTTGACCGCTCGCTCGTTAGGGTTTCCCACATGGGATGTGATACGAAAGGGAAGGGAGCCTGTGAGAGGCCCCGGTGAATAGGTAGGTGGCTTAGTGATGGATGGTCTGTGCCCGGGTACTTGTGGCCGCTTTGGAGCTTTGGTGAGGACAAGTTGGGGGAAACAAGCAGTCATTCCCACATTGGGACAGCTGAGAGCATGTGGAGTTATGGGTCCATTCCTGTTATCCATACATCCCCCATTCCTATCGCAAGTTCTGCCATGGGACAAGCAGAGCCGATGGTTTAGGAGTGGAAGACAAGTGCATGTCCAGCGGATTTTTACAGGAGTTGTACATCTAGCTAACAATGCTGAAAAGCAGTACCCCCATCATGACTCTGGTGGGTTCCTCTCAGAACCATCAAGGGTGACACCCGCAATCATGCTTTTAATTCCCTCACCTCTGCTCCTCATGCACAAGTTGGTAAAGTCTCTTCTGTCCTTTAAAGAACTTTGTTAATGTAGAGACATCTCACGCCTCAGTGTGTTTTCCTTTTAGTGAATTTTAGTGCTGATGAAAGCTGCTGCTGTTGGGTGTTTCTTTTTAATTGGGGCACTGTTGTGCAAGGTGTTGTACAAACGCTTATGTATGTCCACGCTAGCGATTTTCCCTGGAGCCAGTTGATTGCCAGTTAACTGGAGATGGCTAACCCCTTTGGAAAGACTAGTCTGGACACTCCCAAAAGACTTGTTCCAGGCTACAAACGATTGTAGTTTACTCTGGGTAAAAAACTCTGGTGTGAAACAGATCCTGGCTGAAGGGTTTACAATCAAAATAGATGAGAAGGATGAAGGGGGAAACTGAGGCACAGAGCAGGGAATAGAACCCAAGTCTCCTGCGTCTCGGTCCAGAGTTGCAGCATGAGTAGCAGCAGTGGAACCGTCCCCCACTCTGCCCACCAGTGTATTGCCTTGATCTGGAGCACCCACTCCATCAGGTGACTGAGAGTTTGGCCCCTATGACCCATTTGGCCCTTGGCTTCTCAGCTGAGGCTGTCCATGGGGGAATCCAGCTAGTGCAAGTTGGAATTGTGTCTTTGTAATGCTGACCTCTTTCCTCTGGGAACCGCAGTGGCTCAGAGACACATCAGGCCAGTTTGGGAGCCTTCAGCTCACAGGCATTTCAAGACTCCACCAAGGGGAGGGAGGTGAGTGGGGTGGAGATGAAGTCTTCCCCTACATCTCACTCAGCTGGGGCCCAACTCTACCCTGCTGGCAGTCAGTGACCATGGCGGAGTAGAGCCCCTTTACACCGGGGTTAAATCCTGCCACAGAGCTTTCCCTGAATCTCGGGGGATGCTCTAAGTGCATCTCCCTGAGGATCCAGCCCCCACTGTAAGGAGTAGGTGCAGCTTTGAGGGAATGAAGTGCTGCTTGCCCCAAAGGCCTTGGGAACGTGGAGGAAGAAGCGTCCCCTAGGGAGTTGTTTGCCATAGAGCACTAGCTGACTGGTGTTACACAAGATGAGGTTGGCTTGTCATTGTCCCTCCCTTCTTTTTGGGAGCAGCCTGGTTAGCGAAAGGACAGGTTTTACTCATTGTGTCTTATACCCTGAGCTCCTGTCTCTTCTCTGGCATTTATTGGCACCTGGAATTTGGCCATAGGCTTGGAGGTGAAGGGGAGCCAGGCTCTATTCTTATAGGCCACCAGCTGTTGGTTCCTGTGGTAAAGGGATCCTTCTCCAAGGCGATTGTGTCTCTGGGCTCCTGGCCTACAAAGATATGGTGCCTGGTGGTCGGAGGAGGGTGGAGGAGGAAGGACCCTGTCTGTGGCGTCCACATCAGCCTATGCTCTGGAGGGTGCTACTTGGGCTGTCCTCGACCAGCGTGGAATATGGTTGCAGGAGAAGGAGGGATGAAATTAACCTGGAGACCCTGAGGCATTGGTGTCTTGAGCTCCCATCATAAGACCATGCTAGGAAGGCTCTGCTTCCGATCTTAGCAAGCAGCATTGTCCCTCCAATCACCTTCCCAAGAGACAGGTGCATCAGATAGAAAGTGATCTGCCCTGGGGGCAGCAGCATTAAAGCTGGGATTCAGATCCCCAGGCAGGCTGAGACCACTAGACCACTCTGCCTTGTAAGCAGCTATTGCCCAATCCTGCTTTCAAAGCACTTTTAAATAAGCTCCCTGTTGATACTGCAAGGCTTAACTCAGCTGGGTGGAAGCCCACTGGTGGGCTGGGTTTGAGCTGGCACAAGAAAGGGCACTTCTCAAAGGGGCAGGAGTTCTGGAGGGCTCTGGACAGTTGCCCTCGCTTGTGTCCCTGCTGAGAACATGCTGTAATAACAAGAAGCATCTTAAAGATAAACCAGCCCCCGAGGTGAGGGTTGCCACCTCCCTAACGTAGGGAAACTCCATAACTGGGGCTTGTGGCATCGGAGCACAAGGTTCCCGCTGCACAGAGACTACATTCGAGGCTTGGGAATGTTTGATGGGAGCAGAAAGGGAAAAGCAGGATGGGCAGAGGCAGCTGCTCCTGCCTGCAGTTCCCACGCTTGGCCATTTCTCCGCTCTGTGCTTAAGGCAGAGGATGCCATGGGGCAGCACCGGGTTGGGGCCACAGGGGTGGCTCATGAGAATGGCTTCAGGGACTGCACCCCTGTCACCTTTGCCTCAGGGCTTACCCCTGCTAACAGCAGAGAGTATATTGGGGTTGGGGAGAGGATTTAACCCTTCTGTCCCCGTTTATGCTTCCCCCAACATATTACCCAAGAGCTTTCCAGATGGGTGCTCACTCTTATGCCTATGAGCTCCCAAAAAGTTTTAGGAGGGTTCGTGTCCTCTTCCCCATTAGCACTCAAGAGGTTTCCCTATTTGCACCTCAATGTTTTTACCGGATCACCACCTGCCCCTCCTGCCCCAGTTAGTACCAGGGTTTTCCCAGTCACTTGTGCTCTGTCACAGCTGAGCCATCTGTCTGCCCTTCTGATCTCAGTGTTTTGGGGCTGACAAGAGGACCAGCAAGGTTTCCCTAGATTTCAGCCAATCTCTCTCGTGCTGGGCAGCCCCAACGTAGCCCATGCTGCCTAGGAAGTCCATTGACCCAGGAAGGGGAGGGTAGGGTGAGGGAGGTGCCCTCCCACCAATAGGCCAAATGCCTTCTGGCTGATGGGTGCGGTTCCCTGCCCCACGTGTTGGGTGAATGAAATGGCGCAGGTGGGGGGAGCTGATGCTCCACCGCTAATGAAAATCGGAAACCGATGGAGTAGCACAAGGTGCCCAGGCAGCAAGTTGTGGAAACGAGGGAGGGAGGGGGGTGGCTAATGGAAGCTTCTGCGAAGCGGATGTCGTATTGATTGCTGTGTGTCTATATTTATATATTATCAAGTATATAAACTTCAGCAGATGTATGGCGCATAGATAAATAAAATGCATGCTGAAAAATTAATGAAATGTACATGCAAATCCACCACCATCGATCATGCCGGCTGCCAGGACCAGAGGGCTTTTTACTTTTAGTCTTTTTCCTTCCTTTTCCCCCCCACCATCCCTAATCCTCTCCTCCTTCCCCTCTTCACACCAAAAAAAAAAAAAAAAAAAAATCCTCCCCATCTCGACAAATTCCTCAGTGCAGGGCCAGGTGAAATTTGGCAGGATTTTGTGAGAATCCTGGAATTTAATCTGCGTAATGCTGTTGCTGCTAGAGACTTTCCTGGGAGGGTGTTGGGAGTGGTGAGTGAATAACAGAGGGGTATTTGAGTTGTGGGGAGAGCTGGGTTTAAGCATAACTCTTGTGCCCAGATACCTGGTAATGGACATGTTCGGGACAGCTAGGTCCATACAGGAAACCAGGTAGTGTTTTTGAGATGGGAGGAGATGCCCAACTCATGGAGGTCCCAGAACAGCTCTGCAATTCCAGGCTGTTCGTGGGTTGTCTCCAGACTCTGCTATTGGCAGGTTCAGAACAGGAAGGCAACTTGTGCCTGATTTCTCCTCCTCCAGCAGGCTAGATTCCTCCTTGGGCCTCCAAACCCCCTACATAGCCTGACTTTGGCTGAGACCCGGCCTGCGAGAGGCTTCTTGGTGAGTGAGGAAGGCCTGTGGGTGCTTTCCTATTGCCAGTAGATCAGCTGTCTGCAGAGTTGTGGGCGGGGGGATTCTCGCCTTCCATTGGAGGCTGGGAACAAGGCCTGCTGGCTGCAGAGGGAAGTGGGCAAAGCATTAATGGATGGATTTGGAGCCATGGAAGCCTCTGTCCTGCCTCAGGGATTTCCTACAGAAGGCATCGCCCCAGGCAGTTCTCCTCCTGCAGAGGTTAATTGCCCCCTGCAGCACCCGCACCCGCAGTGTGTCCCACATGGGTGCCCACCTGCAGGTCCCAACCCACTCTCCGTGTCCAGACCTTCTCAACAGGTCCTTGTCCTCTCTGGAAAGCCTGGCTGGTCCCCACGTTGGAAGTGCTCAGACAGTAAGGTGGGAGGAGGAGTGACCTCTTTCGCCTCCTCTGCCCTCCTCCATATTGAAATGACTGCCAGAGTCTGCTGGGTGAAGGTAGCGCCTCTCTGTACCCCCTTCGTGCTGCATGTTGTTCCCTCCAGGAGGCAGGACACCCGTGTGTAGCCCATCTTCACCACTAGCCCTGTGCTGCGGTCGTCAGTGCCACTGACCTCTTGCTCATCTGCACCAGTTAGGGGCCAGGGGGTCACTCTTTATCTATGGTGGAGATGCTGTTGTTTCCTGTATGTAGAATCCACATGCTTCCTATGCCAGATTGGGGTGGGCATGAAGAGGTGTCTGGCCCTTTAACACCATCCCCACCCTGGGGCACCACGACCGGCTGGTTCAGTGACTATGTGGGACCAAACTGAGAATTGTTTTACACCTCAGCAGGTGTCAAAATGTTTCTAACCGAAGCCATCTTCTCTGCACCCCCACCCCAGCCCTAGAGGAGCAGGTCCCCCCACCTCTGTAAACTCCCAGCTCCCCAGGGGTTGCAGGGCCACACAGCACAGGCTGGGGCTGTTTATTTTAGAGTCTGTTGTTAATTGTGTCCCATTGTGAAGTGGCAACGCTCTCAGAGGGTCACAGAGAGTTTAATAGAGCAACCTAACAGCTTCTTATTGATGCAGCCTGTACCTGCTCCCAGTTCTGTTGGGTTCACTCACCCTCCACTCCCGCATTGCTTTTCCCAAGAAGGGGCCCTCTGACGCAGCCCCCGTCCAATGCTGCTGTCATGTTTAGGGTTTACAGGAGAGCTAGGTGAACTTTGTGGGTAGAACCCTCTGGCACAGTGCCAAACAGAGACTTGGGGAGCGGGTGGCAGATAAACACTGGCGACAGTCCACTGCCTGCCCTTTGCTAGCGAAGTCACTTGCTTTCACCCACTCCCTCTGGCCTGTGATTTCAGAGCCTGTTTTTAATCTGCTCCTAGGCCAGGCTGGAGCCAGTTCTCTGAGCAGAGACTGCAGGTCAGAGCTCCAGAGGTCAGCAGCCCAGCGCCAGGATTGGGTGAATAGTGTTGAATGGAGCAAGGGGATCCGAAGAACAGAGGGGCTTGAGACAGCCGGGCCGAAGCCTAGTCCAGTGGCCGCCACAGAGCAGCTGTCAGGCTGGGCTAGACCCATTCACTGTGGTTCTGGTTACATGGTCTCCAGAGAGGAGTGTTCATCTAGGCTGCTCCCCCGTCACTGCATTTCCCAAGAGCAAATTCTTTAGTTTCCAAATGCAGCGCCCCATGTGTTGGCTAGGGGCACCTCGAGTGCTGGACAATTGGGTTCCTCCTCCAAACTCAGCTTTCCCCACCCCTTCCAGAAACAACACAGGGGAGAGTAGGTGACTCAGATGGCTGGGAAAGAGTTAGGGGGCCTGTCCGCTGTGTCTTGCTCATTCAGATCTAGCTCCGGCCAATGGCACCGCCCTAAGGTGGCTGTCTAGTGGTCTCAATAAAGCAAGTTTGGCAGGCCTCAGTGTAGTTCCCCCTGGACAAGAATCACAGCCACTTTCAGCACTAACTGGCACTGTGTTTTTGCTCAGTGAAGAGGCCATGGATTGAGCAGAGCGCAGTAGCTGAGCTGTCTGGAACCTCTGGGCTAGGGGCGAGATCATTGGTGGGAGGGGATGCAGGGAGCTTACATTGCTGTTACCTGTGTTGTGACTAGAAGAGGCCTTTCAGCTCTGGGTACCTTTCTCCAGCACTAAAAGGGAAAACTTAAGGAGAGCTGAGATGACGATTATAAATCTAAAAAAGACCCTCACAGAAGAGGACCAGCAAAGCAGCGTGCGTGTCTCTCTTTCTTTGACACTTTTTAGCGCCCACCCCCCCTTCCTGGTGTTTCCAGGAGACTCTCGGCAGCTCAGAAAGCTGCGTAGGCCCATGGCGGCTCAACCTTTCCCTCTCCCCGAGCCCCGGTCTAATCAACCCCTATAATTTATGCAGAAAATATGATTTATATTTAATTTCACCACACTTGCATTGTTAATTTGAGATGTAATTAACCCGTCGCTATGACAACTAATTTCATGATGCCGTAAATTACCGCCGTCTTTTCATCAAAATTCAGTTACTTTGGCTCCTGTGTGCAATGTACTGATGCAATTAGGTTGCTAAGGGCAACCCAAAAGTGTTCAATTTCTTTTGTGTATCTGCATTGGGGTAGAAGCTGTGGTGCGTTATCCCAAAGTCCTGTTTTCTTTGGGAAAGAGCAGAGGCAGACGCATCCGTGGAGGAATGTGCGTGAGGGAGATGGAGCGGAAGAGTGTCCTATGCTTGGATTTCCCTCGCGCTAGTCTCTCCTCTCCGTGTGTTTATTTCTGTAATTGTTTTAAAACAGCCAGGCTCCTGATCGTGCGTGGTCCCCATTCATCTCAACCCAGAGCGCCCCCCGGAGCTCTCCTCGACAATTCAGGGAGAAACTGGGAAGCACTTTGCTGTCACTTTCATCCTGAACGCCAGAAACAAGCCCCGGTGCTTCCCAAAGAGTTTGTGTCCCTCTGAATTTGTGTGCGCGCGCGGAGAAAACTTGTTTATATAGATCTTCCCCCCCCACCCTCTTCTTTATTTAAAACAAAAACCCTCTGTGTTGCTTTTGTCACGTTAATTCCCATTTTGCCAACACCAGGGGCCCAGGCAGACGAGTTACCAAGGAACACAAAATTTTAATTAGTGTATTTTAATCATTCAGGCTTTCCGAGCTAATCCACATACCCTAGAGAATTCCCGAGATGCAGCACTGCTCTGCTTTACCATTTATTGTTGAGTCTATTATAATTACTGTTAGCAGGTGGGGACTGGGAGATGTTTATTATGAGTTTTTCATCTTTAGTATAATTACCGAAAAAAAAACAAAATAAAAAGATGTCGGCGCATTTTGTTTTCCTAGAGGTTTGTGGTGGTTTTTTTGGTATTTTTCCCGCTCCTTCCAGGTAGGTGCTCACCAATTAGTGCCTCTTTCTCTTTATTTATTTATTTTGTTGAATGGCGAGTCGCTTGGTACTTTTTCAGCCTGGAAGAGAGAAGCCAGTGCCAGTGGCTGCTGGATGGAGCGTGAGCATCTAATTTCGGGCTAGAGATTGAGATGAGGCCAAGCGAGACCTGCTTAGGATCCCAGCTCCTTGTAGTTCTGGCTTTGTGGAGTGAGTTTGGAGGGATGGTCCCAGGTCAAGACAAGTTTTGTTCCTCTGTCACCCTGCCGCTCCTCTGTTCCCATTGGTGGGGTTTGGCCAATGTCACCGATAGGAGTGGTGAGGAGGTGGAAAAGAGTGTGAGTGGGTGTTTCCAAATGTGTTCATGAGGACACAGCATGCGTGAGAATCCACACGTGTGTCTGGCTGTAAGCCTGTCCGTGCACAGGAGGGCACGGTCCCACAAGTGTTTGCGTGTGTGAGCATGAAAGGGGGAGTGTGCGAGTTTCATGTGCACCCCAGGTTGTGCCGAGAGGGCATTTGGAGCACACAGGGCAAGCGAGGACAGAAGGGGAGATGTGGAGCCTCCGTCCTGGAAGGTGCTTGAGCCAGAAGGAGTGTCTGTGTCTGTGCTGTGTAGCCTGCAGTGTGGGGAGCGCCCTCTGCCCCTGAGGGTGGATGCTTCAGCAGATGCACCGGTGCGACCCACGGCAGTTGCCAGGCCTGCTATTCTCTCCTTTCTAAACCAAACGGCTGCCTGGGATCTGAGAGCCTTGTGCAGGAATCCAGCTCACAGCCGGGTGGGGGTGTCATTGGCTCTCTTCCAAGAGCAGCTCCTGGGCAGCTGCCTCTTCCCAAACCCAGGGGAAAGTCAGGTGCAGGGCAAAGCCTGGGGGTGCCCTGCCTCTGATCTTTGCAACTGCCTGGTGAAAAGGAGAGAAGGGAAGGGGCTGGGTGATCTGATGGGGTTCATCACTTATGCTCTGTTTTCTTCCCTCTCAGCCCACATGGGGGCTGCGCCCTGCCCTGCCCTGCCCTGCCCCCTCCCCTTCCAGCTTTGCTCTGAGTTTGGTGTTCAAACAGACTGAAATCCCAAAGAAAAACTCACAGGGTCGAAAATACACCACTCAGATCTACACTGTGAATTTTGCCTGGTTCCAATTCTAGTCTCACTCCGCTTCAGGCTCAAGCTTACACCGAAGCAGAGATGAACCTGAACCAGCGCCCCTGACCCAGTGTGGGAGCCTCACCCACAGCTCAACCCCTGGGATGGGCTGTATTCAAGAAGCCAGAGCTTTGGGGAAGCTCTGATTCAGATGTGGATTTTGGACTTGTTTGGATCCAGAGTTTTGGTTCATCCCAGAATAGAAGTTCTGTTCTGGATCCTGCCTTCAGACCTAGGCTGGTTCAAGGCCTGAGCCTTGTGTGTTTTAGGAAGTCCCCAAGCTAGGTGAGTTTCATGTGATTTGGGACTTAGCTGGTGCTGTTGTGAGGCAAATGCCCTCTGAGTCCCACCACGTAACACTGTCTCTCCCACCACCAGTATTTCAGAGTCAGGAAAGCTAGTCCCTCCCCCACACTCTTCATGTCCAAGCACAAATATTTTCCCCTCCTCGGTGACTATTTTCAAGTTTTCCTGGAAAATTCCACATCTGTGCACAAGGCCCAGGCCGCAGATGAGGGGAGCCCAAGCAGAATTAATTCAGTAGTTGTGTAAGGGCCCTGCGATGTAATTATAACCTCTCCGAAAAGTGGTGCAGGGTTAGAGAGGCCTGGGAGAATTGCACCGGATTGGGAAGAATGCCTCTTTGGCCCCACACTCTTCTCTGCTCCTCTGGCTCTTTAGGGGTTTTTCCTTTTCCCCTGGGTTCAGAATTTTCTGATGGATGGGTCCAGAAGTAGCGCCTTCGGGCTTCCACATGCCTTAGAGCTCTTGCTGTGTGTTTGCTTCTTCCCACTGTATGAGGTGGCTGCCATCTCAGTGGCATTGGGGCATTGTGTGGTTTGAAGTGCCCTGCATGGCCAATGCAGAGCCCACGCACCACACCACACAGGTGTACATGGCAGCGTTGGATAGGGTTGGACTGTGTGTGGGCTCCAATCCAGAAAGTGTGCAATTAAATGAGAAGATGCTGGCCTGCCTTGTAGCCATTCCCATGTGCTGGTAGCCCCCTCAGGGAGATTTGGCATCTTGGAATTATTTGCTAACCCAGTGGCTTCATTCCCAGGTGCCCTGAGGAGATAAGACAGCCCAAAGTGTTTGCTAGCCCCGCCATTCCATTTCTTTTCCTATTTTTAAGTCTCGTGGCAATTTAGTTCTTTGAGATTTGGAGAAAACTTTTGGAGACATCCAAGCTGATGGCAAAAAGAGGAGGGTGCATGGTGGCATCCCTTGCCATAGAGGGGGCAGTCTGCTCTCACACGTCACCAGCCCCACATTTTGTTTGCCTTAGAGTCTCTGTGCAGCCAAGTTCCCAAACCCTGGGATGATCCAACCGCCAAGCAGAGATGGGGAAATGCAGCAAGGCCACTGTTTGGGTTAAGTTGGGTCTCTTATTCCCTCCTTCTCTCCCCATCTTCTCTCACTTTCTCCTCTCTCTTCCAGTCCATGGAGCAGTCTCCTTCTTCTGCAGTGTGGCCCAATCCCTAGGGAAGACCCCTTAATTCCCCTCTCCCACATCTCTCTGTAACTACCCCAGGCTCCTGCGTAAGCCACCTCCCTGGGCAGAGCGGACAGCGGAGAGGCAGAGCAAACCCCATTGAAGCGTCCGGAGCCAACCGGGACGGATCCATCCCCTGGGGAGAGAGTACTTTGAGCACTGGCCACGGTGGGAGGCTTTTCTTCTGCTTCCTCCAAACTTTCCCATCCCGGCTGTGGCTCTACAAAGAGGCCCTGTCCCCGTGTGCAGGCCCTTCCGCACGGAGGGGTCTCGCCAGCCGCTCTTTATTGAGTCTTCAAGCGCTGGCAGAGCACTCCATTAAAAAGCCATTCGCCTTTGTGTCCCCAGGCCCCCAGCCGGCTCCCGCTCATGTGACACTGGCCACAGTTGTAAAACAACAACACAAATAGTTGGCAACTACTGGTTGTCATAGCAACTCCCCCAGTCAATCACGCCTCGGGGAAAGGGGTGCAGTGAGTGGCAGGGTAGGGCAGTGCAGCCAGGAGCCGAAAGGGGGGCAGTTCTCAGGGTTCCCTTTGGTGGGAGACTTGTTTTAGCCAAAGCTTCTTTTTTTCCCCTTTAAATAAATAAAATAGTGGGAAACCCACAGGAGGAGATGGTTGGTCTGAAGGGGAGGAGAGAGAGAGAGATGCCCCTGACCCTTCCCTGGGCTTGGACCTAACCCGTGGGTATCCTCTTGTGAACCCCTTCATTCTTGGTGCAGGGCCAGAGGGAGAATCCCCCAGATCCCCATTTGGGGCCAAAGGGCCATCTGAATCCCCCAGCACCTGGCACGATGCCTGGGGGATCAGAATGTGGCACAGTGCCCCTGCATCTGGCACAGAGCCAGGGCTCATCGGCAGAATCAACCACAGTTCATGTCTTGCCAGGATTATCTGGGTATGTCTCAATCACTTCCCTGCCATTGTAGGGCCTCCGACACTGATGCACCTCAGGCCCTCCTGTTCTCCACCTGTGGCCCATAATAGCCTAGTCTCCTGTAGGCTGTAAGCCGTTGGCCTAATATCCGTCATTGGGTTTGGTGTGCGGGTGGCGGGTGGTGATGATGGCCTGTGACAGACAGCAAGTCACATGATCTGGTGGTCCTTTCTGGCCTTAAACTCCAGGACTCTATGACTTGCAGAACGTAAGGCCTGGAAATGTGTGTTAGTGCCCTTGAAAATCCTGGGTTTGGTGAGGGGCAAATAAACTCCCCAGGTCCTTATGTTGGTGCAGAATTCGCAGGGGTGGGGGTGGCAGGGGAGCGAGATGGGACAACAAATGGGCCAGAAAGACCCATCTTAGTGGCATAGCCTTCCCTGGAGTGGACCATGCCACTGCCCCAGGGGAGGTCACGGGGTGGCAGAGACACTCCAGCTTTGTACCTGCTGCAGCGAGGCTCAGAGGAGGGGAGACCCCTAATGCGGTGGCCTGATGACACAGCAGTGACCTTCCTGGGACCTGGGGTGGGGGGGAGTGTTGGACAGAGGAAGACCATGAAATTGCATGCGCCCTGAGGTCCTGTCTGAACAAGGGAGAGCCCTTAGAGAAGGGGCAGCCCATCTCAGCTGGGCTGGGTCCCTGGGGTCATGTCCATGAGCTGTGGCTAGGCCCTTGGGAGAAGTGAGGGGAAGGGGGAGACTGGTATCATCTCTGAGGCAGCTGAGTCTGAAGTGGCGGTCAGGAGAATAACAGGAGAGGGGTAGACCGAGAATTTCCTCTACGTGGGCAGTGGAACCACCCATTTGGCCTGTTGGCTGAGAGAGCAGAAGCCCCATCCCTGTCTGCATAGTCTGGCCCTAGAGCTGAGGGTTCTGGACCTCCAGGGCTTGTGGTGAAGCAGCAGCCTCTGCATGTCCCTGCATGTGTGGTGGGGCGGGTCCAGGGCTGCAAAGATGTCCCTGCTGCAGACGGTTCGCTGCGCCCTGTGTGGCAGGAGGCGCTGGGGCAGAGTATCCTCACCGAGGCTATTGGGCCCGAAATGTGCAGTCACAGCTCCCTGCCTACTGGTATAGCAGACATGGCTCATGGTGGCTAGGAAGAAAGGCCACCCGGGTGCTGGCAGAGGTAGTGTCCATCTCTCCTGTCATCTCCACAGGCCCTTAGGGACATGGCAGAGTTGTGGTGTTTTAATGTCTCTCCTGCCCTTTCTCCCCCGTTTAATGGATGGAAATGGCCCATGAGGCACCTGGCCCAGTGCATGTCCGTTCTGTGTGACTTATCCGCTGAGCAGTTAGCCATGCCGGGCGGGTAGTCAGCAACCGCCCCAACGGCTGCTCCAACCTGTGCCGGTGTCCCCCATGGCATGTTCTCCAATGGCCCCTTCCCTGCCATCATCTCTGCCGAGTGGCAGGATGTCTGAGCAGAGCAGGCCTGAAGTCACCACTGCTCTTGCGGCTCTGCCTTTGGCTCCCCAGCCACCTCGAGAAACTCCTGGAGAGGAAGAATGTTAAAAAATCTGCACTTGTAGTAAGCTGGCAGCATCCCCAACCACTGACTGCTCTGTGCCAGAGCTTTGTAAGAATGTTGATGGGGGCCGCAGCTCTGTACCCAATGCACCTCCGTCCCTCTTTGTCTCCGTTGTCCTGGTAGCTGCATGTTGGTGACATGGCTCATGGTGGCACGGAAGAAAGGCCACCCGGGTGCAGGCAGAGAGGGGCAAGGGGTTCCCAGGTGCAGCAAGGGCTGAAGGGAAGTGAAGCACTAGGCTCTGAAGAAGATTGGGTAGTTAGCTTGGGGTCCTTCCAGGCACTTTCCTAACTTGCTCTCTATAAACACTAGTAAAGGATTGGTGGAGGTATCTGTGCCCCACACAGCCAAAGGGTGAGATGCCCATGGGGACTAGGCTCAAGTTGCAGGCAGGCACCAGGGTCCTCAGCTGCTAATGAAGTGAGGCTACTGCAGAGGGTTCTGCAAAGCACGGCAGGACATCAGTAGAGCACCTGGCTTTGTAAATCCTGTTCTCTGAGCTGTGGTCATATGGGGAAAGTTGTGGTCTGGGTAAGGAGGAAACTACTTCTTCTCCGCTCTTTGTGACTTTCCCTTTTCCACTTCCTTATTCTTCGCTGTCTACAGGTCTCTCATTCATTTGTTCTTTCTGGGGTTCATTCTAGTTCATTTGTTAATTTTCTTCCTGCCTGTGTTTGGTGTCTCATTTGTCCGTTCTTTTTTTTTGTTCTTTCTCTCATTTGTTCTGGTTTTCTCTTGTTCTCTCCTTCCTTGGCCCATCTCCTGGAGTCCTGTCTCCTGTCACTCTCAGCATTTGTAATTTTTCTCTTCCATCAGTGCTCATCTCATGTGAACTGCTTCTCCTCAAGACTCCCCATTTGCCAATGCAGAGCCCTCAAGTTCAGTGTCTCTGTTCTGATTGGGGGGGTGCAGAGGTTCCTTTACCTGCAGGTTCTGGGTCAAAATATTGGGGTGTGGCCCCTTTCCTCATGATGAGTAAAGCGGGGTGAGATCGATCTGGAATTGAATTCCAGGCTTGGAAGCAATGTGGAGAAAAAGCAGCTATGACATCACCATACAAATACCCACTCCCTGCAGGGGGCAGCACTGGCTGGCAGTGGAAGGGTAGCTGTAGACCTACTGTTCTGTGAGTGCCCCCTTCTGGCTCATTTGTGGTCAGGTTGTGCTTACGGCCTGTCATGGCAGATGGCACTGAAAGGTCAGCCATGCTAGGTGAGCGGATGGGGAAGATACGGAAGCACGTGAAATATTGGCGCAGAAGCTCTGCCCTGTGTCTGAATTGGTCTTTGGATTGATGCTGGGATGTGGGAATGTGGGCACCCCTCCTGCCCATGCTCACCCATATATACATTCAGCCTCGTGCATGCACATGCGCAGAACTCTTCACTCGCACTTGTGTGCACACACTTGCTCACACTCCCTTGCATGCCAGCTCGGACAGACATGAATGATGGGCTGCAATTGTGCTGATATGTGCATCTGCTCACATGCAGTCACACCCACTTGTGCTCACATTCTCCTTTATACCCATATGTCTGCGTGAGTATCTGCATTTGCACTCTCATGTGCACCTTTGTACACTCCCACTCCCACCAGTGAACTGAGGTTTTCATTCATGCTCAGACGCATGCCTGCACTTCCCACAAGTCCATTTGCACTCGCGTGTGCACCGCATCATGAACACATGCTGTCACCCCTGCGGCCTGTGGTGCATGTTCGTATCCATTCACACTCCCCTGGAAGCACTAGGCTTTGCACTCAGAAACCCGCATCCATTCCTACGCAAACCCCTGCTCTCTCACATTTTATACACGCCTTCTCACCCTGACGTGTGCACGAGGACAGGTTCTCCCACATATATGTATTCATCTGTTCCTGTGCACTCGGACACACATGCTGCTGTGCAGTAAATTACCTCCTTTGTGCCACCCCACCTCTCCTCCGCCCTCCCCCTACCCCAAGCCCTAGTCCAGCTAAAGTGCTGTAACATAGTAGCTGCGTGAACTCCGTTTCAAAGGTTAATATCAAAATCTGGAGCGGATTACCTAAAAATTACTTACAACACCATTAAAATTCTGAACTCTTTTTGTTGTGGCCGTAAATTAATTTAAAATGTCAGGTTTTTTGAGAAATCCAATAAGAAATTGAGCCAACGGAGCAATCTGTAAACTGTCTGGCACAGAGGAAAGTGTGTCTTTTCAATCGACAAGAAAAAATATGGGGCTTAACTGGAACCATATGGCAGCGCACTTGAGAGAAATCTGCTGAAGAGAAGGGAGGGGAGCATATGCAGGCAGAGGCTGCAGGAGAGCTGGCAGAGGGGAAGGGGACTGGTTTGCCTTGGGACAGGGGAGACAGGTGCACATGTGTTGGTAGGGGGAGGCAGGACAGTAGGACAGGGAGCAGAAAAGGCAAATCCCTCCCCTCTTGGGAACCAGGTGCAGGGCCCCGATGCTGAGCGGGGCTGCAGCAATCTGGCATGCTGGTGTTGAGCAGAGCCCTCTGCTATTGTGGGAACAGGCTGTGAAGGCTCTGCTGGGGCATGATGAATGGTTAGCTGGCTGTGAATGAGGACAACTGGGGAGTCAGTCCACCGAGGGCATGTGGAGGTGGGAAATGGAATTCATTTTTCACCGGCGGCCCAACACCCCCTGCATTATCTCACAAGCCACCCTAGCATCCCACCAATGCCTTCAGTCACCTCTAGGCTCTGGCCCGTTGGCCGATATTGCCGTGGGATGGTCCATCAGGACAGGTGTGGCCGATGTGTGGAGTTTGCAACCTCGTGCCAAACTTTGGGTGTGGATATTTTGGGGAGCTCTGAACTTCCCCAGCCCTCATTCCCCTCTGCTCTGGCTTGCCTCTCACTGGTGAGAAACCCTGCTTCCCCGCTGGCTCCTGCCTGCCAACATATGTTACCCATTAGGCCGTAATTTCAGAAGATTTACAACACATTAAGTAATTTGTAGGTTATTTCAACTTTAATCTGCTGAAGTCAAGAAAATCAAAATTAAATTCAAAACACCCGTATCTTCAAAGAGCCAGGAGAGGGGGGCGGGCAGTGGGGTTGTTTAATGGCTCCCACCATCTCCCCTCCCCTCCCCTGCCACTAACTTCATATCCCACCCCCTCCCCCATGACACCAAGCTCTTGACTCACTAAGAGGGCAGCAGACAAGGTGCTGTGTGGGCAAGGGGCAGGGACCCCTGGCTTCTGGGCCAAAGAGGAGTCAGCAGTCACAGGTAGTGCCTTGCATAGATCCTCCAGCTAGAGGGACCTCTGGGATCACACAGCCTGCCCTTCGTGACGCAGGCCAGAGAGCATCACCCAGCGATTTCTGCCCCTTGCCTGATAGGCTCTGCTGTCAGTTATCCTGGATTTGGACAGCCCGGGGCTGGGGTGCGTGACATGGGGGCGGTAGAGTTGCGACTGGATCCGTCCTCTAGAATTCAAACCAACACCCACCCCGTCCTCTTATTTTTTGCTTTCCCCGACTTCTGCGCTCCCCAGATCCAGAAGCCCAGCCCAGTCCCCCACACTTATTACACTGGTTCCTCCTGCTCTGTGGGGGTCTCCGATCCACCTTTGCTGGTTCAGAGATGCAGCTGCACTTCTTGATTTCCCAATCATCTCAGCTTCCCCTGCCACCGGCCTCCCGGATGGGTGGTGTGAGAATGCCACTTCTGGTTGCTGGGCTGATGTCCCAAGAGTTCAGGGCTCTCGAATGCCTAGTTCTCCCTGCCTTGGGGCCACCAGTGGAGTGGTGATTGTGTCCCATCTTCACGGAGCCTTGTGGCTCTCTGCTAATTCGGCCCCGCAAGCCAAAGGGGAGTGATCCCTATTCTAGGGAGGAGATGACTGAAGGTAGCGATCTGCCTGAGGACACTGAGGGAGCCGATGTCAGACCCAGGGTTCAGATTTACTCAATCCTAATACCCAGTCCCGTGCTCTCTCTATGAGCCCAAGCTGTCTGCCATCTGTGTCGTAAGATGGGTATCCGTGTCCTGTAACGTTGGATGCAGCCGTGACTCGTGGTAGCAGCTTCCCCACAGCTCCAGGCACAGGGTCCCCTCAGAAAGAAGCAAAGAGATGCCGCTTGGGATGCTGGTGAGGCAACTAACCCCCTTGCATGTCCTCCCTGTGGCCCATTGCAGGCCTGCCAGAATGCTTTTGTATAACTCAGCCTGGACATCAGCTGTTACCGTCCCTGGTGTGCAGCACTTGTGGCAGGCTAGCCACAATGATTACAGCAGGAGCTGGGGAGCCAAGCCACCTTGGTTCTAATCCCAGTTCCACCACTTCCTCACAGCATGGCTCACACCAACTCTCTTTGCCTCAGTTTCCCCATTGGTAAAATGGGATAATGATGTTTATTATGACACTGCATCCAAATCCCTTGAACTTTGCTAACAGGGGGAGACAGGTTCTGATCTGGATCCAGTCTTTGTTGCTCGGGTCCATCTCAAGTTTTTGCCTGTCTTAGGTCCTTGGCTGGGAGGCGCTTTGCAAGTGCGGTGCATTGTTCTAATGCTACAGGGCCTGGTTGTCCCTGCAGCTCCTATTGAAGACCATTAGAGGAAGGATGGTCCATCAGTTACAGTGCTTCTTGGAGCTCAAGAGCCCAAGGTTCAATCTTTGAGCAAGTCACTTAGCCTGTCTGTGTCTCAGAGTATGTCTACACTTAAACCACTACGGTGCCAGCTGTAGTGGTTTAAGTGTAGACACTAGCTAGGCTGATGGGAAGGGTTCTCCTATTGGAGTAGCTAATCCATGCCCCTGAGAGGTGGTAGCTAGGTCAACAGAAGAATTCTTCCATCAGCCCAGCATTGTCTACACCAGGGGTAGGTCAGTTTTTTCACATCTCAAGAGATGTAGCTATGCTGATGTAAGTTCCCAGTGTAGCCCAGCCCTCAGTTCCCCATCTGTACAATGTGGATAATCGCACAGTGCTATCTCCCAGGACACACATGTTGCAGATTGTGAGGCGCCCAGATACTATGGTGTTGGGGCCCATATAAGAACCTAGTTATAGGTGCATAGCACATCTGAAAAGGGGGTGCATAGTCTGGGCCCTGCATGGTGTAGGTACACCTTGTGAGCAGAGCTCCTGCTGACTGGCTGCAAAGAGATCAGGGCAGCTGATTGCCCCCTTCCCTGGTGCCATGGTCCCATGCTGTCGCTGCCACAGCCCTTGTTTGGAGAGGTTACAGATGCAAACGTTTGGCAGGATAAATGAGCCATGCTGAGGAAGGAGCGGGCTGGCTGGTGGGGCGCTGGGTTTGAACAGACTGCTTACAGCATCAGTGCACTCACCCCTGCGTTCCCTTGGAGTTTTTAATATACAGATGTGCTGGTTGAGAAGGAGGAAAACAATGGTTCAGGCACCTCGCTGGCTCAGCAGCCACTGAGCAGGGCCCCCCACAGACCCGGCCATATGTCATTGTCCATGCCTTGCTTTTGTGCTCAGCTCGTCCCGTAAAATAAGCACTGCTGGGCAATGGTACCCCCCAATGTCCTGTTCTACATATTCCAGAGGGCCTAGATCTCTCCACACTCATCCTAGAAAATGTCCAGGTTCCCAGCTCAGCTCCCAAGGCACCTCTTCCCTTTCTCCTTCCTGGTCAATAGAGCCATGTGGTTTGGGTGCTGACAGCCCATTTGGCAGGGATCCATAACTGCTGAGTATGCAGGCTAGCTAGATCTATGCATCCCTGCACTGCAAGGGTGCCAGCATGGGAGAAACTCTGTGGCACAAGCTCTCTGTGAGCCAGATCACCTAGAAGGCAATTTTATCTGTGAAATGCATCACTGATGTACAGTCCTGCGAGGCTCTGGGCACCTCTCAGGAGCAATGTCGCCAGCTCTGCTCAGCATGGGATCTCCGGAGCAGGGGGAAATCTCGGGGCACTTTTCACTTCCTCTACAGCCGAATTTTCCTGCTTCATTCTTGTATCCCTGGGATACAGTGCATGGCTCTACCTTTTTTCAGCTCCTTGCCCATGCCATCTTAGTATCATCTTTTCCCTTTAACGGCCAGCTCTGCATGTTTGGTTGCACTCCTGCTGGAAGCTGCTCTGTGCAGTGTTAGATGCCATCCCACATCCCCAGGATGAGCGGAGAGCGGAAATGCTTGGTTAATCTCTGCTCTTCACTTCGGCAGTGTTTTCCCCCACTTGTATCAGATTTGGTGACTCCCATTCTAACTCTCCAGCTGCCGTAAGACCTCCGGTGGGTTTATCCTCCTGTCAGTTTAATGTGGATGAAAGATGCTGGATTGACAGCCCTGCAGACTGAGGGGGCTTGATTTACCCCCAGAGTCTCAGCAGCAGGGCCAGCTTCCCCCACACTGGCCCATCCATTGTGCCACAACCCCCGGGCCAAGTCTGTCTTTGGCCCTTCTGTAGATTCTGCCCATCAGAAAGCCAGTTACTGCTAGTTGTGCTGGTGAGCCATCTTGTGATGTGGATTGAGACTCTGTTCATTTCAAACAGGCCGCTGGGCAGCTGTGGACGGTGACAGCTGTTGGCCCCTACTGACCTCAGCTGGGTTTGAACCGGCAACTCCTGAGGTTTTTTTTTTGTTATTTTTTTTTATTTATTGATAGATAGTCTCTGCAGAGTTGTTCTCTTGGGCTTTGTCTTCGCAAGGAAAAAAAATGTGTGTGTAACAGCTGTTTGCTAAAATATGTTAAATCCTAGTGTAGACAAGGGTAGTTGTGGTTTTAACATGTGATGGTTGGTTGAGCTAAAACCTAGGGAAAATCTAGGGTTAACTTCAACCAGCTAACACGTTAACTTACCTTGTCTACGCTAGGGGTGAAATTCTGGCTCTGCTGAAGTCAATGGTAAAACTCCCAGTGACTTCAACTGGGCCAGGATTTCCCTTTAGGATTTTAGCATGTTTTAGTCAATGTGTTAAAAATATACTTTCTTTCCTAGTGTAGACATGGCTTAGTGAAGTTTAATTGACAAACACTTATTCATTCAGTATTGATGGGATTCTTCTCTGTTATCCCATTCAGTAGGGAATATGGGAACGTAGCAGAGTCCTGGAGGAGTCTGTTATTAGAACTTCCTCCTTCTTTCACTCACTTTCCTGCCCCTTAGATGCAGGGAGCATTGTTCAGTGGTTACAGCACAGGTATGGGAGACAGAACTGCTGTTCTCAACTCTTCTGCTGACTCTCTGTGAGACTTTTCAGCAAGTCCTTTCAGTTCTCCCTACCTCATTTTCCTTGTGAATGGATTGGGGCAGGAACTGAGAGGCTCAGTTAATTAAAGTTTGCAGCGTGCTTTGGGATCCTCAGATGGAAGGGGCTAGAGAAGCATGAAGAACGGTTCTTGTAAAATACCGGTGCACAGTATTAATGAAAATACTTTGCCTATCTGTAGTGCCTTCCATTCAGGGACCCTAGATCACCTTGCAAGCATCAATTAATTAAGGCGCACAGATCCCCTGTGAGGCAGGCAGTGTACCTATTAGATAGTGCACTGGACTATGACCCCGAAGATCTGGGTTCTATTCCTGACACTGCTGGATGGCCTTGGGCCAGTCACCTCACTTCCCCGTGCCTCATTTTCCCATCTGTAAAATAGGGATAATGATACCTGCCTCCTTAATAAAACACTTTGAGAGCTACTGATGACAAGTGCTATATGAGAGCAAGGTATTATATTATCCCCCTTTAACATATGAAAACTGAGGCACTGGAAAAGTTAAGTGACTCACTTAAGGGAGGTATGAACTTCTGACAGACCTAGGAATGGAAATCTGAGATCCTGCCTCTCCGTCCTGTGCCATAGCTTCTGGACCAGGCACTCCCAGACTTGTTTCAATGGGTGGGCTACATCTTAACAGAGAGCTGGTCTCATGCATGGCCCCCCGCCCATTCCCAGGCCCGGAGCCATCTTGTGGCAATTGCTTACAGGAGAAGCATTTAGAGTGGAATTTTCACCAGCTGACACTGAAGCTTCTGGGGGTTTTACTATCCTCCTCCGTAGCAGAAGAGTTGGGCTGGTGCTGGGCTCTGTGGAAAATCCCACCCACCATGTCTTCTTAGCTTCTTTTAATGCAGCTGGAAACAAGCGGTGCAGCCAGCACTATGTGACCAGCCAGCTCTCCATGGGATGATCCTGCTGTGTTCAGTCCCCAGATAGACCACCAGTAGTAGGTGCCTGTCAAGGCTGATTCCCCACTCTGGCACTTTGAGTGCAGAAGGTGGGGGCCCGCAAGGATTCTAAAAATTAATACTGGCCACTCAAGGCTTGTATTAAACTCCCAAGGATACAGCTTTTCTCTAACCTTGGACTGGTAGATGCTGCCACCACCCAAGTGCAGAACCCCTTTGAAAGCCCAGGAAGGCACACTTGGGAATTCCTTCCTGTGGGGTACCCTCAAGCCTTGCACCCCCGCCCCTCCGGTGAAGAGCTGAGAAAGGAGGGGAAAAAAAAAGAAAGAAAAGAAATCAGCTGTTCCCACCAGCTAATTAAACATGTGCACAAACCTCTTAAGACACAAAAATCCAATTCTCGTCTTAAAAAAAGGTAAATTTTATTAATAAAAAAAAAAGAAAGAGAATACATCTGGGAACTCAGGCTATTGCTAGATTTTAAAAGAGCAACTACAAGGATTAAGCACCAAGAATAGCTTTCTTGAGGTCCAGCTTAAAGGTTACAAGCAAAACATTCCTCTGGGTTAGCACAGAGGAATCCACAAGCCATAACGAAATAAAAGGGATAAACCTAATCGCGTCTTCCTAGACATTTCCTGATCTACTTACATATCTGGGGTTTTAAATGAGTAGTTTCTAGGTATGATACTGATGACTTTTCATACCTAGCCCAAGCTTCTTACAGCATAGCTCTGCCCTGTCCGCCTCTCCCCGTGAGAACAACAGACAGACAGACAAAAGGGGAGTCTTTGTTTCAATTTTAAAAAGTTCTAGCCTTCCTATTGGCTGTCTTGGCCAGGTGCCCACTCACTTCCTTTTATCTATGCATAGCAGTGAGACTTTTTAACCCTTTACAGGTAGAGCAATTAGAGAACAGCGACTAAGAGGGACTTATAGCTACTGGGTGTCCATAAAAGGGTGCTACCCCCCTCCCTTCATTTAGCACAGCACTGCACAGAGCAGTTCTCCCCTTCATGACGTGCTGTCTCCTCTGTCTGTGAGCATGTGGTTGAGAGGCTGCTAAAACCTTTACTTTTTGGTGACTGTACTCACCAAGTGGATACATGAGCAGGGGGAGCAGCCAATTTGGACCTATAGGGAGAGGTCACAGGCCACTGAGCATTCGGACCACCAAGAAGGGACCCTGCTGGACAGCTCCTGGGCCCGTTTCTCTCCCACTGACATACGTCCTGGGCTCCTTTCTTCTCCGTGCTTGCCCCAACGCTTTGTGCTCTCACCATGTGTTGTGATGGGGCACAAAGGGTGGTGTTTGGCCAATTGTATAGATCATGACCAGCTGCAAAGTTTGGATCTGGACTTCCTCAGTCTGGGGGTGTTTGGATCCAGAGGCTTGGGATCTGGATCAGCTCTACATCGAACCACCGAGCCAGAGTGCGTTCATGGAGCAAGTTGGTGAGTAGGGTGCATGATGCTGGGGGTGAGATCCCAGCGGGCCACATCCTCCACGGGGCTGCCCTGCCTGGTGTGTGGACGTACTGGTGACTCCAAACCGTGGTGCAGAATGAGCATGAAGAGTGAGTTAAAGAGAGACTAGCAACTCCAGTAGCATTTTGGAAATAATGGGGCTCCATGCTCAGGCAGTAGTGCAGGAGTCAGGCAGGGCCAGGAGATGGGCGCTCCGCCCGCCAAGGTGGGGAATGGGCATGGGCAGAGAGTAGGCTGGGAACGTACCAGGAAAGGAGGCGTGGGTTCATCCGAACGTGCCAGGCAGGTAGCTGGTTGCCCTGTTTCTCCTTGGTGTTTGTTAGTCTCAGAGTCCTGGTTCACAGCTCCCTGCAAGCCAGGGATGGAGGAGATCCTATGAAAATGATGATATGTGACAATCAGTCACAGCAATTAGTGTTTTGGTTAACAGGCCTTTTTTGTTTTCTCTCACCCAGACAGAATGTCACAAATAAATCCTCGCCTGCATTTGCATATTAATTGGATCGGAGACGTCAAGCATCTTTCATTAAAGAAAATGATCTGCATATTTGGAGACATAAAATAGTTATTTTGATGGGTTTTTTTCATAAGATCAGGGGGTGGGGGAGGAAGGTGATGGGAGCAGTGGAAATTGAGGTAGAGCGAAGGCAGAGAAAGCAGCTTGTTGTGGTTAACCCCGTGCAGCCCAGAGCAAACTTGCTCCCAGGAAGAAAATAATAATATAAATAATAACTGAAGGGACTTGGAGCAGCCTGTGGGGCTTTGTGTATTTTGCTTTCCAGCTCAATTTGTGGATGGACCCCAAAGGAATCTCCAGAATGGCTCCTCTCGGCCTCACCCAGCCATTCAGCTGGGGACATCCTCAGCTTTTATGGCTACTCCCTGTCTGGTAGCGATCGGGGAGCAGGAATCGCACCCTGGCGAGTGGTCCAGGGACCTGGGCCGAGTGGCATTGGCAGGGAAGCCAGCCTTTGACTGGAGGCTCTAGTGGAAGCACCTGGCAGGGTGGAGGGACTGGGCCGGTCTGGGCCCAAGCTGGTGATGGGAGCTGGAAAAGGGGAAGGGGGCAGGGAAGAGCTACGGATTTAGGTTCCAACCTCTGGGTGCTGTTGGAAGTGGGGGTTGGGGTGAGTCCTCTCCCCCTGAGCTCCTTACCATGCTATGAAGTGCAGCTAGCAAAGGAGTGGAGTGATTCCCCTTTGCTCCATTTGGCCCCTTGGAGGCAGTATCATTGGTTGTGGGTTCTCTTCGGCTCACAGCCTCATGCTGGCCAGTGCACTGTAAATCAGGATGGTGACTCTTCCACTCCCCCCCATGCCCCCACCCTTCTCCCCCATGTTCATTTGGGTAGAAGTGCTGGGAGTGTCAGCGAGTGTGCACGTGAGCACAGGAATCCATGTCTGAATATGCACGTGGAGGTGAGTGTGCAGGTGTGCTTGGGCTTCGGAGCCTGTGAGTGTGTGAACACATGGCTGTGTGATAGCGGCATGTGAAGCAGTGAGTACAGGGCTGTGTGGGTCTGTGTGTCAGTGTGCAGGTGTGGGGGCATGTCTGAGTGTGTCTACAAAAGTGAGCGTGTCTGGGGGGGCACTGTTCCTGGAGAGGCAGGGAAATAAATGTTCCCATTTCAAAGTGACTCAGGGACTGTGATTCCTTACTGACTCCCTGGCTGTTCTAGGACCAGCGCAGGCTAGAAAAGGCTGAATTTGAGGCAGAGAAAAAAACGTGTCTAGAACTTTTGCCAGAGCTCCCCGTCCAAATCAGTGCTGCACTATTGTGCATAGTGGGCCTGACCCATTAGGTCCTGTTCTGCTGCCCTGACCCCACCATTAACCACAGTCCTAATACAGTTTTCCTCCTCCTCTTCCGTCTCTCCCCTGGTGATCTCCCCCGGTGTTGGTGAGAAACACTACACAGCAGCATAGGATGGGACATGAACCTGACCCTCTCCCTTCAAGGCCCTGTGGGGAAGTTATGGAGGCAGAAGGCATTAGCCTGAGATGGAATTTGGCCAGGATGCTGGGGTGAACACTGCTACTCTTGCCAAAAGCACCATGGAATCTTTGTGCCAATGAATGGGCAGGACTTCAGCTTTAGATCTGCCCCTAATGCCGGGCTGGGCGTCTTGGTTCCATGCTTACTCACAGGAAAGAGTGCCCCACGCTGAGTCGCCAACCCTGCTTCAGATCTTCCCATCCACATGCCAGTCCAGCTCCACTCTGCTTAGCTTGTGAGTGCCACAGTAGCAGGATCCACAGCGCAAGTCTGTACAGCTGCAGGGCACCTGCCAGATTTACAAGTGAGGTGACAGTGCAGTCCGTCCCCAAGCTCCCATCTAGGAGGGAGGGAAGGAGGCAAGGGGTGATGGCTTCCTAGCGTGTGGGTGTCACTGCCCTGCGGAGCCATCTGTCTGTTGCATAATTTGGCCAGCTTGCTGCCTGGGATGGGGAGCCTGGAACCCTCCTTACCGACTGGTTACTCTGGGCGAGATGTATGGAGACTGTCCCTGGACCCACAGCAGGACAGAGTAGCCGAGGCTTTCCAGACAGAAAACTAGGCAAGAAATTCAGCCTTGGATTATTCTGTCCCGGTGCCTGATGTTCATTAAAGCCTCTGAGCGAGTCCTCAACTGGCAGGATCTGCAACACTTCTGGGGAGCCCTCCTTGTGGGAGGAGGTCACAAAGCAGGGGGTGCCATCCCGTCTCCAGTCCTCTCTTTCCATGAACCCTGCTGCGGTGCCATGGATGCATGTCCCCCTGCCCTTTCTCTTTGGTTGGCCATCTAGAAAACACCAGCATCTGCACAACTGTTTGGTGGGGAGCTGCAGACTTTGTGCTTCAGACCTCTGACAACACGGCCCAGGTCTACTGCTGGGCCCGCATGAACAGCCCCGTACACTGAAGGCCTCGCTTTATTAGCAGCAAAGGCACAATCTGAACACCAGCAGTGCCCACGTCCCATCCCTGGCTCAACGTAACACCCTCCGGTGGGGGAGAGGATGGTCAGCCCCCATGGTCTATTCACTCATTTCTCCCTTTCTGCCTCTGCTTCCCCTTCCAAACATTGTCTCGTCTGTTTAGACTGAGCTGTTTGGGGCAGGGACTGTCTCTCTCTAGAGGTATGTCTGCACTGCAAAAAAAAAAGGTGTGTTCTTAACTCAGGTTAAAATAGCCATGGAGACATGGCAACTCGGGTGAGCAGCTCAAGTTAAAGCCTGGAGAGGAGCCTGGAGCTGACTAACCCAAGTGAGAAGCTGAGTTGCGTGCCGTCACCGCTATTTTAACCAGGGTTCGCTACCCCGAGTTAAGAATCCCCCCTCCAGTGAAGACATACCCTAGTGTTTGTGCAGTAGCCAGCACACTAGGGCCCTGATCTCAGTCGGGCCTCTGGGTGCTGCCATAGCACAAATAATAATAACAAGATTGCTTTCTTTCCCTGGCAGAAGCTCCTGTGGTCAGTGCTGTGTCTCACCAGGAAATCTCCAAAGCACAGAAAGGTTTGACTCCCAGCTCCAGAGAGCCCTGTCCCAGCTGACACCCCGTGCCTCAGATCCCAGTGTTGCCCCATTCCTGAGAGGAGGTTTCATCGTTTGTCCTGTGATTAGCCCCCGCCCCCACTCCCCTCTCCACCCCACACATCGAGGAGGGATGTTTTTTTTCACAATCCCAATCCTCGGAAGCCGTCACTATCCAGGGAACATTATCACACACACTCGAAATAACCCAGAAAGCTGCCAGCCCCATATTAGGGAATGAATCCCCGTCGGAAAGCAAAGGGAATGCAAAATTTATTGACAGGCTAGTGTGACTGCAGGCAGCTTGCATCCCAGCCCCCTCCCCTGGCTCCCACCACCATGGATAACTGCCCATGAACCTCTCTGGCACAGCGAGCTTTTATATTTAGTGTCTTCAAGGTACCCTTGTCTCAGCTGCTGCATTTGTACTGCATGTGAGCCTCCTTTGGGAATGAAACATAGACTGGGGCAAGGGGGACAGGTTGGAATCAGCTTCGGCCCTACGCTGCACCCCACTGCACCCCCAGTCTGCTCTGTCATCTCCCCTTCCCATGAAGTGATGGCAAACATTTAATGTAGGAGACCAGCCAGCCTAAAAGTTCTCTTCCTCTGCTGCTTTCTTTGGAGGAGTTTTATTGTCATTGTCATTCTAAAGGGAGGCAGCATGGCTCAGTGGTTAGAGCAGGGGATTGAGAGTCAGGAAATCTCACCTTCACTGTCACTGATTAGCTGTGCTATTTTGGTCAATTACATGGCCTCTCTGTGCCTCACTTCCCCCACCTGTAAATTTATAGTGCAACCTATCACCGTAGTATTTGAGCACCTTCCACACAGAATGGATACCAGTAGTGATATTCGGGAGCGGGAGTTCATGGTGTGTCTAGTAATTCTCCCTGGGTGTAAAAAATTCTGCGTGGGAGATAAGTGATTTGATTGCTTTGTCAGTGTTGGTTGGTGTTTTTGGTCAGGGACTTTCTCTGAGTCAGGATTTTGTTTTGGTTTTTTAAGTGAGTAGAATGATCATCATTCTTAGCTGGCTTCTATAAGGCAGCTTGAGCCCCTCGGATAGACGTCGCTATAGAAATGTGGAGTGCCACTATTAAATATTTGTATTGCCTTTTAATAGACAGAAACAGGGAAATACACAGGATGCGTATTAGCACTTCTATGGCACCCTCCAGACATTGGCTAATTCATTCTCATGACCCCCTTTATGAGGCAGGGAAGTATCACTATCCCCTTTGTAGCCAGGCACAGAGCAGTTAAGTGACATGCCCAAGGTGGCAGAGGGAGATGGTGTTAGCAGTGTGATTAGAACTCTGGAGCAGCTGGCCCCGCTTCAGAGCCCACGTTTGTTGCTATCATAGTGTCCAGAGCAAGTCTGCCCTGGCTGCTGCAGGTTATTTGATGTGGTGCATGCTGAGCTAAAGACCAGTGCTATTGTTGTATCTGGAACCAACTATAAACCAATTTGGAGGCGGTGGGCTGTGTTAAGAGAAGTGGTATCGACCAGACAATTTTTCCTTGAAAAGCAGAGACCCCAGAAGCATCTAAGCTACTAGCCCAGTGGATGGGCATAGGAGGAATGGTGAGTAGGGGATGAGGTTAGGGAAATCACACTCTTGACACTACTTAGTACTGGGGATTGTTTGGTGTGCCCAGAAAGGGTAGCACAGCAGGGCAGGCTTTCCCCACTAAAAGGTTGCAACTAATTCTTCTTTAATTATTTCTGAATGTTGCCACCCTTGCCTTGCATACACCAGCAGAAAATCCCGTCTCCATGACCCAGTTGGTTTTTGGCCTGCCTGCTGACGGTGCCAGTCAGTGCCAGGTATGGTGTTTGGCCTCCCTGGGACTAGACCAAGACCAATCCCAGGCCCTTGATTCGTTCCACTCAGGCCACAGGATGGTCATCACTGGTACCAGCCTTTGGTCATTGTCAACCTAAGTCTGTTCTCACTTACTTGTCTTTCACACCAGCGTAACTCCGTAGAACTCAGAGGGTTTACACCTAATTGACCTTGGCATTAAGTGAGAGGAAAATCGGCTCTGGGGCCACATCGAGGCCTGGGAGCTCCACGTGAAAGGCTCTGTTGACTGCTGATTCTCAGCAGTCCCAATTAAAAGGGACGTTTTAAAATTGCATAGCCAGCTCTCTGACATCTTCTCTCTCAGTTCCAAGAAGGGAGCTCCTCACATCCTACCAGGGGATGGTAGCTGTGTGACTTCCATGGTTGTCTGTCTATTTGGCCACCTTCCCCTGGTACCTAAGCACCAAGGGCAGGGACCAACTCTGGGGCAGCCATGGAGAGGGCAGGCTGCACACTCAGGATGGGAGGTGGTCGGCTCTCAGGGCCAGGTCGCCACAGAGAGATCCATCAGTGTGAGCAGAAGTTTTTAGAGAAAAAGAGTTTAGTGATTTGTGGTGCATTCAGCTCAGCAGATGGGAGCTACAAATTCTCTCTCTTTAGTGAACACTGTCCTTTAGTGGCTGGCCGGCGCCATCAATCACACACAGACGCCATCAGGAAATGATTCCCAATCAATTATAATTGCTCTTCACCTACTTCCTGTATATCACTTATATTTTACTGCAGATCCTGAAGAAACAGGGGATCTGAGACTCTGTTCCTTAAACTTTTTCTGTCCACTGCTGGCCCACCCAGCTCGTTCCCTGAGACAGCATGGGGAGAGAAAGAATACGTGGTTGGTTTTAAACATGTAGGTGAATTTTATTGCTCCTGAAAGCCAGAGACCGATAGCTCGAAGGAGGAAGATGCTGTATATACAGTGGTGCCCAGCCCTGCCCACAGGCATCTAGAGTCTGGCCCCGTTTTACAGATGGGGAAATTGGGGCTCAGAGAAGCTGCCCACATTTTCAAATTTGGCACCTAGATAGAACCTGGCTGCATTTAAGTGAAAATGACCAGACTTCCAGAGATGCTGAGCACCTGCAGCTTCCACTGACCTCCCTGGAAACTGAGGCCTCACTCAGTGCTGTGCAGGATCAAGGCCCTAACACAGACCCTCCCCACAGTTCCAAAGGGGACTCTCTCAGACATCTCTTCTTATTTGCCACTACTCTTTCCCTGCTCTTTCATCTCCTCCTGGGCCTGATTGTTCGCATCACAAGGAGAGAAACCAGCATTTAGAGAGAGGTCTGAATCAGGGTTTAAGACCCATCTGGGTTCTGGGCTGGAGATCAAATTGGGTTTGGGTTTGGCAGTACCAAAATCTCAGGTGCTGTGCTGGAGAGATTTCAGCTGCATCTGAAGCAGAACCAAATGTCTTGGACCGGGAAGGGAGGTAGGGATCAAAGAGTCCATCTGGGCAAGGAGGACGGAAAAGAGGACTGTGCTGGGGAAGTCTGTCCACAGGGAAGGCAATGCAGATGAAAGATTCAGGAGGCTAAGACTGTGTCTACACTGGGGTTTCAATTACTGATGTAGCTGTGCTAGTGCAAACTCCCAGTGTAGATACAATTTACACCCATGCAGATCCCTAGTGTGGACACAATTTACACATCTGTAGATGCAATTTACTTCCTTGCAAATACCATTGTTACCAGTGCAGCTGGCCCTGGTTGGGTGTGATAGGAGGTATCTGTGCGAAAGGGAGTGAGTGGTGAGGAAGCTCTGATGGAGCGTGAGCAGGGGTGGGTGGATGCCATCCAGCTGGGCAATTATTTTATGGAGTCCTCAGAAGTCCAAAGTTATATGTGTTTGTTAAGCGCCGTAACGCTGAGTTTATTTAATGTGGCTTTAACAGCCGCACGCTTTTATAAATCAAAATAATTAAAAATAATAAATTTGAAGGTTAAACAACAGCTTGCGCTCTGGCAGAGAGGAGAGGAGGGCATCTGAGCTGGGTCTAGGAGGGAGGGAGGGGAAGGATGGGGGGGGTCTCGTGTGGCTAGCTGGGTCATTGTCATACCACTCTGGGGGGAAAGGGGCCTAGATGGGGTGTGAATAGCGATTGCAGAGACCTGAGCTTCTGCATGACAGTGCCCGTCACGCCAGCCTGGGGCCCAGGGGCAGCTTTCTGTGGCCCAGCCGGCGCCCCCTCGTGGCACCATTGATGCATACGCATTGAGCCCCACGCACTGCACCCTCTCTTCCCCACCATCTGGCTCTTGTCCCCCCACCCCCAACCCCATGTTTAAAACTCTCAGAGACCCCTGGGTTTCCAGCTCTCTCACAGGATTTTCCGGTTATCAATATTCCCCCTATTGCAAGGCATTTCTATTGACGCTGCCATTCATGGTATTTACACAGAGCTATCGAGTGCCGCCTCCCAGGACCCAGCCCGGCCATTCGGGAGGGAAACAGGTCAGGTCCTCTCACAACTTGGGCTTAGTGCTTGTGAAAGGGGGAGCTTTAGGCAGACCTTCCCGCACCCCTTTTTTCTCTTTGGTTTACTCCAAAAGATTACCCCAAAGTGACTGGGCAGGCAAGGGCGCGGGGGCGGGTGTGTGTCTCTTTAAATGCTCTTTGTGTCAGCACGATAAGGAATTTGATGGCTTTATCAGAAATACCAAAGCTTTATTTAGCAGGGTGAGGCGAGCGCGCCACTCGGCTCTGCACAATCTGCTGATAAATGGCGCAAAAAAAAAAAAAGGGAGTGGGGGAGGAAAGTCTAAACTTTCCTTGATTGCGTTCACGCACAGCTGGGGTTCCCAGGCCCTTGGGCACACTCCCCTCAAGGTCCCAGTGTCACTTCGCTGCCGGATCTGCACCATAGTCACCGCTACCGGGACAGCTCTTTGAAAAGAGAAAAAGCAACTTGTTCTCCCTCCTCACCTGGCCCTCATTACTTTTCACTCCGCCCCCTCACACCTCCCTCTTATCTCCTAACCCTCCATCTTCAGGCCCTTCCCCCTCAACTCTTCATACCTGCAAATTACCCCTCTACCTCTCCGGCCTCCAATCCTGCCCCCTCTTAGCCCTTCTCAGCTCTCCCCCCCCCCCACACTCACTCCTTTCTGCCCCTCCCTTTGCCTTTGCCTCTGATCCCTCCCTACCCCAAGCCCCTCTCACCTCCGCCTGCCCCCATTCAGGCTAGGGAGGGAAACGTGACCTGCACCTTGTTATTTAAAGGCCCCAACATCCCTGTTTAATCCCTGGGGTGGCTGGGCCGCAATGAGATGCCTGGGTTTGCCTGGCTTGTCCCTGTGTCGGGCAGGAGCGCTAAGCAGAACCAGCTCTCCCAACAGTCCTTCACCTGACGCTTGCTCCCATGCTCCAGCTCCCTGCACTGCACGGGTCTCCTCCCCTGTTCTGGAAAGGGGGCTTTTGCAGGGGAGAGCTGGGTTGCGGGGGGCGCAAGTAATACCTGGAAGGGGCAGAGAGAGAGAAGTCCTGGGGAGGGGTGCCATTGGCCTGGGGAGCTCTGACTCCCTCCTGATTCCAAAGAGCGGAACTGCCATGGGGGCTGAGCCAATGAATGCCAGGGGCCGAGAGCCCTAATAGAGAAAACTGGCATGGAGGGAGGGGGAGAAGACGGGTCCAAAAGTGCTGGGGCCTGCAGTTTAGGCTCTGCGCCTGCCCACTGCCTGGTAAGGAGTAGAAGCCTCCAGTGCTGATGAGTTGCTTTGGAGGGAGAGTGTTTTAGACTAGAGTGTCCCATCTGTGTAGAGATGTCGCTAGAACAAACATTGGCATTTAGAGCCAGTCCAGAGTATCCCTGGCTGCCCCGCACTCTATAACAGACAGGAACCCCCAGCCCAGACACCCTGAACATTGGGAACAGTTGGATTCAGACTGGAACCTGACCATGAAGCATGAAGAGTGAACTGTGGGGTGGGGGATCTGTTCCCCGGGGGAGTTTGTCCCAGTGCCAATGCTGGTGAGGGGCAAGCCTGGGTTCAGGTGCTAATTTGAGTGAGTTCCCGATCACCCAGAGAGATAGAGACACAACCAGAATCAGGCTGTTGTGCTCAGTGATGCCCTGGGACCCTCCTGCGCTGAACAGAAAAACAAACCACCAAAAGCATCTCGTCACTCCTATCTGCATGTTTATGGGAGGCAGGTGCAGTCTGAGCAAGCTCAGGCAGGGACGGCTCTGTGTTACAAGAAATTTTCATGTTATTACTATTATTATTACTAGACATTTTGCTTTGTAGATGAGTGGAACCATGATTTGGTAGTTAGAGCACAGGACTGGGAGTCAGGGCTCTTGGGTTCTGGGCCGCGCTCTGCTACCAACTCAGTGCAGGCAAGTCAGTTAACCTCTCTGAGCGTCTCTAAAATTGGACTAATAGTGGCTACGGTAATAATAAATACACGGGATTGAAGCAGATCTAGAATTAATGGGCCTGATCCTAAGCAGGAGCAAATTGGCAGAGTTCCATTTAAGTCAGTGGAGTTACACTGACTTACCCCAATGGAGAGTCTGGCCCTATATTTCTATAGCACTTTGAGATCCTGAGATGGAAGGGGTAGAGGAGGGCATAGTGTGTGTTCTGATTTATGTTTATCATTAATAATTTTCATCTGTTATGCAGGCAGTGCAACTGTAACTGTCCTGGCCCCTTCCTGATCTCGCACTTCCTCACTTCTTTCCATTAATTTCTACTCCTCTTTCTCTCGATCCCCCTCTCTCCTCTGCTTACACATACACGCAGACATCAACAGATCATCTTCTCTTGGCTCTCACCCACAGGCCTGTTTGATGTGGTTTCCAGGGGGTTTGAACCAAGTTCCCCATCTCTCCCCCTGTCATCAGGAAGCCTGCTGTGCTCTCTGCATCTACCCAGATCTGTTTAACTCTCTCCTAGGGACGCTCGCCACCTAGCAAGCTGTCTTTTCTGCTGTAGGCCAGACCAAAGAGAAGAGAGAGAGTGCCTGAGTCTGCTCTCAGTTACACCACTCTGCATTGCTGGTGCTGGTCTGTGCATTTATTCCCAGTTTACACTAGTGTATCTAAGAGCAGAATCAGGCCCTGAGGTAGGGGAGGGTGAATAATCAAGGGTGAAAACTTTGTATGCTGAGCATTAGATGTTGGCTTGCTCTTGTTTCAGGATCTCTACTTCCCTAGGTCAGCTCATAAACTGTCATCTTGTTACCTGCCTCTGTTCCTACCCACAGCAGACTGCGTAGGCCTGCAGAAGGGGGCAGAGCCCTGGGACTCTGGCTGTGGGGTGGCTTATGTCTGCAAACTCCCTCTGGTGAGATTCCCATATCAATGTAGACCAAGTGCAGTCACTGTCCTGGCTGTGGTCACTCATGCTGATGGCTGCTAGGTGGCCTGTAGGAAATGACTAATTTATCTCAGCCCACTTTCTAGCAGGCCCCTCCCAAAAAGCTGCCTCAAATTTAGCACCAACTGGCCCCCTTGTTGGAGGTACCAACAGGGAGGCCTAGGGCTGAATGGGCCATGGAGAGTGTCCCCGGAGCCCTGCCTCCAGAATGGGGTCAAGGCACAATGGCAGGGCAGTGACTGGGCGAAGCTAGCACTGCTGGTACCTAGGCTGTCCGTGGGGGTGGGCTATGCAGAGGCCGTCGGGCTGCCCAGCCTGCATCCCCGGTAGTGAATTTAAAAGAGCGAGCCTCAAAAAATGAGCTGTGGGCTGTCTCAGTGCAGGCAGAGGGAGCCAGGGGTGCTGGGACAGTTTAGCTCCCTCCTGAAGCTGGCTAATAAAAATCAGCCCTGATTAGGATTAGTCCAGCTGGCACTCAGCTGGCAGACTGATAATCTAATAAAAATTCCCAGGATTGGTTTACTCTGGGGAGGATTTGCTCTGGACGCGGGAGCAGCAGGATTAGCCCAGCTGTGTTGGGTATCGGAGGGGCAGGGTGGGGAAAGAGGGAGAGGGAGGGGGCAGAAAGGGGTGGGGGAATGAGACAGACAGCAAGAGTGAGTGGAAGTGACAGGGTCAGCCCAGGCCTTTGTCCTACAGCCTGATTAGAGAGTCTGTCCCCAGTTTCTTACACTTCAGGATGTTGTCGGACAAACTGGAGCTTAATTCTGTCAGAGCGTGGGAGAGATTGGACTTGACGTCCCGGGAACATATTCCTTGCTATGCGGAAATCCAGTCCCTAATGGGAAAATATAAAATGCCCATCAAAGTCCTGGTTGAGTTGGATGGCCGGGGAGGGCTGAGCTCCGGGCTGGTCCCCATCAAAGCTGTCACCCTTCTCCAGCGTGGAAGCATTCAGTGCACAGGGCCTGGCAGGCGGGGGAACTTGGGTGGGGCAGGCATGGCTCCACTTGATGTTGGGAATGAGCTGGCAGGGCTCTGTGGGAGGCCCGTCAGAATCTCCTCCCGCAGCAGAGATGGGAAGCTCCAGAAGCCAGGCTGTCGCTCTTTTAACTGGAGCTATCGTCTCCCAGGCGTTGAGTGATGTAGCAGCAGCAGCAGCCAGGATACGAGAGTGAGAACTCAGCAGGAAATATCCCATTCCCCAGAGGGATCCCAGGTCTGTGCAGAGCAGCTCTCTAGCATCTGTGAAGGGGAGGGCTGCCCTCAGCTGTGAGCTGCAGGTGACTCCGATTGGCTTCCATGGGATTTGGGTAGAACAGGACCCACATCTGGTAAGGCAGGAGTAAAGGCAGGTTAGGAAATTGCAGTGGGTTTGGGCTCTCACGCTGACTTGCAATAGCGATGCATCTTTGGCCCATTGCAGTTTGGACGTATTTCTCCAACCAGACTCTGTGCACCATCATCCACGTATCCCACTGCGCTGTGTCGCCACTATGTTGGCAGCTTGAAATACACCTATATCACACCCGCAGTAGCCTGGGGAGCTATGAATGTCCCTTGTACGCTGCATGGTTGCTGGCCCGGGGGTTGCGATCCCCCCCTCCTATTGCACATTCTTTAAAGACAACAACCTGAAGGCTCACACTTTGCATTCATTGCCTGTGTCATATACAGCCAGGCTGGTGTTTCATTGAGCTGGATTGGAGAGAAACAGCCCCAAACTACTGCCTGACACTGTTCTAGATTGTTGGTCTTCTCTATCCCCCCACCCCTCCCCGTACACACACACCCATTATGGATTAGCCTGTCTGCCCCTTCCCTAGGAAGTTCATCACAACATCCCACCCTCCTTGCACGCATGTGATGCCTTTGGGGACATTATGCTTGGATGAGGAGGGGGCACCGTGATAGGGGGCCTTTCGGAGCATTACAGGGTGAGCCTTGCCTGGAGTAGGGGTACCAGATCAGCCAAGCTAGATGTGTGTAGACACAAGGGGAGGAATAATCCAGGTTGTAGACTCTCCCAGAGCCTGAATTCAATGAAGAAATGCCCTGTCTACCTCTACGCTCTAATGATTTTTAAATAGTGGTGACGGTTGTCAATGGGCCTGGGCACTGTACCAGCTGAGAGTGCGTCTGTCTGTGGTCCAGAGGGCCTGCAGATTATACCTTGAAGCTCCAGGATGTGGCGATTACCTGGAAAGGATCTCCCCTTTCCCTCCCCAAAGCCCCTTAAATGACACAAAAATAAATAAATAACTAAAGCACTGTCCTCTCCCAGGCTTGGGGAGCTGCATTCGTGATTGTCGACTTGATGAAATCCCCCTGGATGTAATGAGCTGATTTTCTGCTGTTAATATTGCATCTGCTGATGAAGAATTCGTTAGGATAATGGAACGAAGCTAAAATATAAATGACTCACTGTCAAGAAGCAGCTTTTGCTTGTGTTCTCCTGACAGTTCTCTGTGGCAGGGGAGTTGTGGGGGGACAAGGGGCTGGCCCTGCAAGGACGAGGACACATGTCTGGGTGTGTGCCTTGGGAAGTGACTCAATTGGGAACCTGGGAGCTTGGGGCATATGCCAGTGCTGGGCTGTAGGCCATGTCACTGAGTGGATTGAAAGAGAATCAGATGAATCAAACGCTGCATGAGAAAGGGATCCGCTTATCACTGGTCTTTTATTTGGCAGTGAGCTTATCTGATCAGTATACGGGGCTCCCACAAGTAAACAGCCTGCTAATAAACGTTGCCTCTTTGGTAACCCTCGGGACTATTACCAGGGGTGATGGAAAACCCGCTTAAAGGAGATTATTTGCATTTTTGTTCCAGGTAATTTTTGTGACTGAAATTTTCATGCTTTGCAAAGTTGCCAATTCCACCCCCAACAGCTGAAAATAGGAATTTTTGCACATTTTGACATGAAAATGCATCTTCACCAGAATGACTTTTAGAAATGCAAAATTCTTGCTTTCAGTGGAGAATAAGAATGTTTTGATGAAAGTGAGCCCATCGTCACTCAGCAGCATTCTTATGTTTGAGTGGAAAATCTCAAGATTTTTGCTTTCTTTAAAAAAAAAAAAATAGGGCTGTTTTCATGAGTACAGAATAAAATAAAAACGTCTAATACAGAGAATTTTTAATTTAATTGTGAATGTTTTTGCTCAGCTTTAGCTAACGTTGATTTGTTTGTCCCTTGAAAGGGTTTTGTGTGTATGTGAGAGACAGAGAGAGTGAAAGGGTTGTTTTTAAAACTTGTGGGAAAAGGACTTAAAAACGTTTTCGGGTATCCTTGCTATCATCATGGACTGTTTAGGGCACTTCATTTCAGCACTAAACTAAACACAGTGTTGTCAACTGTCATGATTTTATCACGAGCCTGGCGATATTTGGTGTTTTTCTTCAAGCCCCACATCATGGAGTCAAGTGACTACTTGCGAATCTCAGCTTCCCTTAAAGAAAAGAAAGTTTGTAGCCCTTGTGTTTCTTGAGAAAAAAGACTGAAAGTGTGCCACCTTGAAGGCCCCAAGCTCAGGAGGTGAATTAAAAGAACCCAGCATTTATTATTATATTTTTTAAAAATTATAATTATAAGCCAGTCTCATAATTTTGGGGACCTGTTTCCTGATGCTTGACTGCTTGGAGTTGATAATACTAAACATGCTGCATTTCATTAGTGCATGGCTTGTCTTGGATGGTTTTAGACACAACAAATCCAGCATGTTGGCAGGAGATTAGACTAGATGACCCTTGCAGTCCCTTCTAACCCTATGATTCTATTCTATGGGGAATCAGGCCCAGGCAGTCTATAAATCTTCTGTGTAGTTTTTAAAATGATACCTCCGTCCTAGAAGACCCTGGCTTGTGCTGTGCAGGCGCGCACAGGCTTTACAGTGCACAAGCTGCTCTTCTAGCTAAAAAACATTTGTTTGACTCAATCATTCTTTGCAAAAGACCATGGATTTAAATGACCTGGGGTGGGGGAATAGGGAGAAGACGACTCATGAATACAGGTGCTTAAAAAGTTTTGCATTAAAACATTTGGCAGAAAAAAACAATCTGTTTTCATCAAAAAATGGTGGGTTTTTGACAAAAATACAGAACCCAGATGTTTTTGCCTTTTTGGCTGCCACCAAAAAAAAAACAATTCAAAGAAAAACATTAACTGAAATTTTACAAAATTGTTGTTATTAAAATGTTTTCTTTTACTCAGGAACTTGAACTAGTTTTGCAAACTAAACAAATTACGTGAGTTTGCCCTGTAATCAGACACCTGGGCCTTTAGACTTCTTAGGTGGTGGGGAGATGGGAATGAGAGAGAGAGAGAGAGAATTATGTTTTATAGGCCTAAGTCTGCTATCATTAAATTTAGTAGCAAAATTTCCATTGATGTCAGCAGGGCCGGATCATCAGACCCTACGGCTACCCTTGTACAAGTGTGTAAGGTTATGTACATGTGTTTATTGGGAGGCCGTGTGTTAGTGGACATGTGTCCATGTTTGTGTGCAAATGTCAAAGTACACTCTAGAACTTTTAGTGTATGGTAGCAGGGTTCACATGGACAGTTAGTGTATGGCAGGCTAGCATGCTGTAGGTTCACCCCCGTCTTGCTGCACACCAAGTCTGAATGTGGACAGGTGCTTAGCTGCATGTTTGTGAGCGTTGCCCAAGGGGGATATGTCTTGTGTGCAATGGCAGTGTTGCCCAGGTGACCGTTTATAACTTCCCTGAGATTGAAGCACGCTCTCGGGTTATTTCACATCCTTCCACTCCCACTAAAGCATTGCCAGGCCATCCCACCCATAGTCTGACATGTACTTTCTTGGTGAACTCTGGAGTCCTCCTTTCCAACTGATCCCGCCCAGTGGTGTGGCCAACAATCCGGCAGCAGCCTGGTTCCCCTGAGAGGGAAGGAGGAAGAGGGCTCTGAAACTCCAAGTGCCCTTATCAGAAAAATGACCTCATGGGATTCCCTCTCCCTGCCTACTGCATCACATGGGCTCAGTTTACTAGTCATATGGTACCGGCCCAACCTGGGCTCTGCAAACCCAGCTGTGCCACTCTGCCTCTCACACCGTCAGCTGCAACAAGGCTCTGCAACGGCAAGTTGTCTGGTGCTTTGAGGCAGGATGTGATCCAGCCTGCTCTCCAGTAGCTGTCTTGGCTGCCCGGGGCTGATGGCAGTTAGTGTCAGTGAAGCCAGCAGGTCTGGCTCAGAGGCGGCATTTCCTTGACCCTTTGCTGACCATAACAAGACTTTAAAAAGCCTCCCAGGCTCAGATGGGCCAATCCCAACAGAGATTAGAGCGTCAGGTGCAGTTGCCAAGTGCCATGTCCAGCCCTCCTTATCCCATGGAGAGTGAGGAATGCTGTAACATCATTGTGTGTGTGTGTGTGTGTGGGGGGGGGGGGGGGCTAAAAGTGATAATACAGAGATTCCACCCCTCTGCAACCCCCCCTTCCCCCCGCCACACACAAACCTGTGCCAGGGCAGCAGAAGTTTATGGCAAGCATGGGTCAGACCTTCAGCACATCATGCCAGTGACTTGCCTTGAGAGGCGCAACCCTCTCCTCCATCTTTGTGGACCTTGCCAGCTGTGCAGTGCAAAAAGTGGAAGGGAGGATTCCATACACAATGGCCAGTTTGTTTCCCAGAACTACCACCGCCTCGCTCCCTCCCTCGCCAGCCATACAAGTGAACAGAGGGACTTCTGCCCCTGGGATTTGCGTACTAATGGCTGATTTGCATTGGGGAGGCCAGACTTTCCACCACCCAGGCAAGTTTCCAAGCAGGAGAACTGGAAGGGAGCTCATGTCTGAGGTTTGATTTGTTTTCTGGCTGTTGGTATTGGCATTGCCAACTCCAAGGCTCCAAATAGCATGTCAGACCACATGAGATGGGCTTAAAAATCATGAAAGCTTAAGAAGCAATAAATGTTGGGTTCTTTTTTCTTTGCTTGCTGGGTTTTGAGCTTTTAGGGGTCACAGTTTCCAGCTTTTCTCAGCAACCAGGAGGGCTTGACACTGGCTTTTTAAAATAAAAGCAAAGCTGAGATTCTCATGTAACCCCATGACTCCGGGAGCTGGGGATTTTAAAAGGAAACAAATATTGAGAGACTTTCCATAAAATCCCAGGAGTTGGCAGCACTCTGACCCAGTCAGTCTAGATTTGTGTTTGATACAGGCTTGCACAGACAGATGTCAGTGTGAGGCAGATCCAGGAAGCCCTAAGACAAGACAGAGAGAGGGGCCACATTTAGCAGGGCAGAAGAGGCGGGTTGAGACCTGCACACCCCATTGGCCAGCCATGGAGTTCTACAACCCAGCTGCACTCCTCTCTACTATGGCAACGTGGCCCATGGGGACTACCGGTCCTGTTGTGCAGTGCTCCATTTTCGGTATGGGGGTGGCTGGGAGAAATGGAGAGTGGGATCTGCTGAGGAAACCTGAGAGAAAGGCAGCTAGAAAGAGAGAGAGGAGGCGGGAGTAAAAAAAAGAAAGGGAGGAGAGGGGGTGGGGTGGGAGAAAGCGAGAGAATGGAGTTTGGAGAAGGAGACAAGGCGACGGGTGTGGGGAGGCAGCCAGAGTAGGGAGATGAGTGTGCTAACAAAGAGACCAAAAGCAGAATTGATTTCCTCTGGACATTTTCTGAGGAGTTTTTACACCTGCCACTTAAAGCAGAGGACCAGATCCTGAGCAGACATAAATCATCACAGCCCTATTGAAGTCACTAGGGCTATGCTGATTTACACCAGCCCTTCTGTAGTCAACGGGGCTGTGCCAATTTATATCAGCTTGGGATCTGGCCCCATGGTGGTAAAAAATCTTTATAAGAAACCCAATCATGAAATTCAAATTCAAGCCCCACTTTGCTGACACAGTAGCCACTGCGCTTGGCAAGTGCATCCTGTTGGCTTGGGTGGAGTCACTGTCTTTGGGCTGCTGCTGTTATCCCCTCCATCTGGGCAGCCAGCTTAAAAAAAACCAGTAACCCCCCAAAACCCCACTTTGTTTGTTTCCTCCAGTCCTGTGCCCAAATCCTCCAAAAGTCCCAACAAACCCTCTTGCCTATTCTCATCCAGCCCATCACCTGGAGTGTGTGGTGTGTGTATGTGTGCAGTTTTCTTTCTCTTGGGGTTCCCTGCCTCATCATTATCTTAATCACTGTTGTGTTAAAAGTTTCATGCTTCCTTTGACCTTTCTTTTTGGCCTGGTTATGCTGTTTAGCTGCTTCTGACACTCATCCCCTGGTGCTATTGCCAAGGAAACCCAGCACATTGGCCTCCCCCCCACACACACTTGTGCCTTTCTGTTTTTTTCTTTCCTCTTTTTTTTTCTTTTTTTTTTTTTTTTGTCTTTTAACATGGTTTTCTTAAAAAGTTTTTTAATCAATCAAATTTGAGGCAGAAAATAGGCTTGGTCACGCCTGGTCCTTGGGTCGTGTGACACTCACTCAGGATCCTGACAGCTTCTCAAAAGGGGGACTTGGGACGGAGTGGGGAAGAACAGCATGTTTCTCCAGGAAAGGGCCCGTTTCCATGACGCTGCCCCTCTCCCCCACCATCCACTGGGCTGACACGGACCCGAGGCTTTTCAAAAGGCCGGAGTTGGGGAGTGTGCGGGGAAGGGGAACAAAACAGAATTGGGATGGAGGTGGCGGTGGGGGGTCGGGGGGGCATGTTGGCGGCATTGACAGCTGCCCGGGTTCTTTGCAGCACTGACTCATTGGGGAGCCGGCAGGATCGACAGTAATTTAGTCAGGCTGAGCGGGGCCTGCGAGGGCCCCGTCCAAATCCGCATAATCAGGGGCTTTTCATAAATGTCCCATTTTTCATCCCCCTCTGAGGCATTTGCTCCGGGGGAGCCGGTAACCCCGCCACAGAAGGAGAAAGGGGATAAGACAGAGCTACTGGGTCCTGGTACAATCCCCCTCACGCTGCTTTCCCCTTCCTGCTTGCTTTGCTCACGCTGTGCTTTCCTCCTCCTCGCTCTGTATCTGTCCAACTGCCTACAGCCGAGGGCCCTGCTGCCCTTCGCCCAAGCCATACCCGCTCCTCCCAGAGTCTCACTGACTGCACTGTGGCTGTCTAGGCAGTCAAGGGCTGCTTCGTGCCAGGAAGGGCATGGGGCGGCAGCGTCCAGCTGCTGTGTGTCTATCCATGGGCTTCCACAGGGTGATGCCAGCTTACACCAGCCAAGTACCTGGCCCTCTGTTTATCCTGCTATCTCTGACAAACTGTCTAATCTGATCTATCCCAACCCATCACGGTAGCGCTCCCCACTTCCCTTTGCTTTCTGTTTCACCCTCAGTCAGTAACAGCGCTAGCTCCCACCTCCCAACCCCACATCCCTGCGCTGCTAGTTCCATTGAACAGTTCCCACCCGGAACTGAGTGCTAGATATATCAGGGTCCACCCTGTCACTTCTCATTTATTGTCTGCCTCCCCGAAAGTCTCTCTTTTCCCCCACTTTCTTTGTCATCATCTTTCTTTCCTCCCTACCCTTTCCATCTCTCCTTTCCTTCTCTTGACTTTATAATGAATGATTAGTTTTAATTGGTTTGCTTAGGCAACCTGACAGCAAATTAGCAGGAGCCAGGCCATGGCACGCCATCGCTAAGTTGGGGGTCTGCTGTGTTTTGCAGATGACAGGTAGGGGGGTTAGGGGAAGAGAGTCCCCTCCTGGACTCCCCCTTTATGCTTGTCCCTTTCCCTTCTACTCCTGTTATGCTTGACCAGTGTGGCGGGGCTTTTGAAATATGTGTTTCGTAGTCAGTGTCTATGGCCTTTCCTTGTTGATGGCATCGATGCAAAGAGCCAGGATTGATTGTGTAGGATGATGATTATCTTTGCTCTTGTTCGTTCCATGATATCCCTTTTGTGGATGTAGGCCCTGGAGAGATGGCCAGGGGTCACCTAGATAACCGAGGCATCAGCCAGTCATGTCCCAGCTCCTCACGGCAGACTTTTCTCCCTTCCCTTCCTGTTAGCTGTTGCTGGGCCAAGCTCGCCTCCACTCAACGGGTTTCAGCAAAGAAAAAGGGCAGGGAAAGGATTGGGATTTCCCAGCTCCCCCTTTTATGGGTGTGCTTGTTGTGTACCAACTGGAGATTCTTTGGGACAGTGAGGGAGCAGCTTCTCCCCAGAGGGCAGGTGGGGGTTTGTGTGTGGACAAGAGACTGGGCGAGGGGTCTCTGCTGTTTTATGTCATTGCAATAATTTCCTCTCTCTCTCTCATGAGAAAGAAACTGCCAGAGGGAGGGGAAGGAGAGGAGTGGGGAGAACAAGCCCAGGAAGAGAGCTCTTTCTAGTTACAGAGACTGTGGGCTGAAGGATGGGACATCTTGTTTTGGGGAGCAGGACATGAGCTGTTTTTGCTGCTGGCTAGCTAGGTTTGGAGCACAGGGCTCTGCTCTTTGCAGGAGGCTGCGGGGAATTGGGAACTGGCTAACAAGTCTGATGGGCGTAGCTGCTGCTGCCATGGGGGAAACAGGAAGACAAAATGTGTTTCCCTTCCGTATCTTCCCGTTCAGCCTATTTGTTTTGCTCTGACAAAGCCAGGATCAATAGGAGGAGTGGGGAACTGGATGTAATTATCCAGAGTCAGAGCCAGAGCTTCAGGCTGGAGGCCTGATGGAGTCTTCTCTTCCTGCTAGGCCCCAGCTTGCTCTCTCTGCCATGCCTAGCTCCTCACCTCACCTTGCCAACCTCTCCCACTGCTCCCATGGGCTATGGCAGAAAAGGGGACTGTTGTCCCATGCTGCTCTCTGGCCCCGTTGCGGCTGGGTTGGACCTCCTCCATGCACTTGGAGGCTGGGCCAGGTGCTCATCCCAGTGCTTGGGGTTGGGCTGGGCTCAGTGCTTTTGGGGGCTGGGCTCTCCTCCTAGCACCTGTCCATCCTAGTGCTGCTGGGCTGGGCGCCCGTCCTGACGGTGGGGGGCTGGGCTCGGGCTGCTCTCTTTATCTTCCTTGGTTTTTATTCTAAATCATCTTTTTAGCAGATGATGAGATCGCCACCCGTGCCCCTAGACCAGGTTTAACTCTCCTTGGCTGGAGCAGTTACATGGCTTTCTTGTGTGCTCAAACGCTTCTGTGTGTTTATCGAGGGGTATAGATATAGTGTGTCAGGCTGGAGAGAGCCCAGGACACTTCTTCTTGCTCATGAATCCTGGACTTTCTCAGTTGTCCCTCTTCACAGTTCCTCAGTGCATTCCCTCCCTCGGACCTGGTAAGCTGCACTAGAATCATAGAATCACAGAATCATAGAATATAAGGGTTGGAAGGGACCCCAGAAGATCATCTAGTCCAACCCCCTGCTCGAAGCAGGACCAATTCCCAGTTAAATCATCCCAGCCAGGGCTTTGTCAAGCCTGACCTTAAAAACCTCTAAGGAAGGAGATTCTACCACCTCCCTAGGTAACGCATTCCAGTGTTTCACCACCCTCTTAGTGAAAAAGTTTTTCCTAATATCCAATCTAAACCTCCCCCACTGCAGCTTGAGACCATTACTCCTCGTTCTGTCATCTGCTACCATTGAGAACAGTCTAGAGCCATCCTCTTTGGAACCCCCTTTCAGGTAGTTGAAAGCAGCTATCAAATCCCCCCTCATTCTTCTCTTCTGCAGGCTAAACAATCCCAGCTCCCTCAGCCTCTCCTCATAACTCATGTGTTCCAGACCCCTAATCATTTTTGTTGCCCTTCGCTGGACTCTCTCCAATTTATCCACATCCTTCTTGAAGTGTGGGGCCCAAAACTGGACACAGTACTCCAGATGAGGCCTCACCAATGTCGAATAGAGGGGAACGATCACGTCCCTCGATCTGCTCGCTATGCCCCTACTTATACATCCCAAAATGCCATTGGCCTTCTTGGCAACAAGGGCACACTGCTGACTCATATCCAGCTTCTCGTCCACTGTCACCCCTAGGTCCTTTTCCGCAGAACTGCTGCCTAGCCATTCGGTCCCTAGTCTGTAGCTGTGCATTGGGTTCTTCCGTCCTAAGTGCAGGACCCTGCACTTATCCTTATTGAACCTCATCAGATTTCTTTTGGCCCAATCCTCCAATTTGGGCCAAGTAGCTCAAGGTTTATGAGCATCTGTGGAACTGAAAACAGAGGAGAGCTGATGTCTTCATGCGGGAACTGGGTCCCCTGCTGCATGGAAAACATAAACCAGTACAAAGTCTAGAGCCTGCGGATCAGCTGGTACAACTCAATGCGGATGCAGCCGTGACTGTTGTGGCAAATGCTATGATGTGTCACCTTGCCACGGCCTGGCCCCTACCCCTCCAAGTACCCGTTTGAATACATTTTTGTTGGTTTTAGAGCTTGCAAAAGTGAGAGAGGCTGTTAACTCAAGTGTGGACTGGTGCAGTGCAGGTTCCTGCCAGTGCACCTCCATTTGGACCTCCAGCACCTGTTGTTCCTCCAGTACGGCTAGTCCCTCAGCACCTCTGGCTCAGCTCTTGCTCTCCTAGCCCTGCATTCCCACACAATCCAGCCATTGCACCTCCGTCCTGACCTTCAGCCCCCTCTGCTAGTCCAGTGCGAGACTCCTCACACAGCTTTGCTAGCCCTCTTACATCCTGAGCTTTTATCCCAGCCTTGGGCATCTCCAAAGCAAGGACTCTCTGTTCATTAGAAGATTTCTTTTCTTTTTTGTGAGTGATGTGGACAAGTGTCTACTAGAGGCTGGGTTGAGACCTCCCAACTCATCTCACTTGTGGCCTCAGCTGGCTCATTCTCACTGAGGTATCCCTGCAGCACACAAATATCCATGGGGAGAATATTTGTTTTGAATAGATGGAGAAAGCAAATGTCTGGTGCAGGGCTGCTGGAACAAGTTGTATAGTGGGGGTGCTGAGAGCTATTGAACCAAACTGTAAAACCTATTTATGATGGAAACTTCAAGCCAGGGGGCGTGGCAGTACCCCCAGCACCCCTAGTTCCAGCACCTATGGTCTGGTGAGCCATAAGTTCCCTTCTGCCTCTTCTGACGTGTGCTGCTGTCTGCTGGTATTTTAAGCCATTTTGGATTTTGTCATCTTTGTCCAGCCTCTTTGCAGCTCTGGTGGTGACAAGTCCTGTACATCCGTGAGCCAGAAGAATGGGGACTGGACAGCTTGCGGGTTGGGAATGGGCTACAGAGCCTTTCGCTCCAGCAGGACTGGTTCAAATCCAGCTCAAGCTCAGCGCCATCTGACAGCCATTCATTGGGTTGTGCAGAGGACTAATCACGCCCCATCTTTCCTCCACAAGTACTCAATCCAGTCCAGACACATGTCCGCATTCCAGAACTCACAGCTGGGCTTGCTACTAAGCTGGCCCACTTGTTGGCTGTCTCAGCAGAGAGCTCAAGCGCTAAGTGGACTGTGGAAACTGAACTCCACTTTCTGTGTGTGGGGAAGCTCTCGGCAGGGGAGGGGCGGGGGAGAGTTTGCTCTGCCTCTTACCAAGCTGTAACTTGCCTTTAGAGTTGTTGTTGTTGTTTTAGATTGCAGTAGTACCCCAAGATGCCAGGCACCGTACACCCCTATAGGAATGCACAGCCCTTGCCCCAGTGAGCAGACAACCCATGCTCTCCTGGGCTACTAACCCTGCCCTCTCACTAGCACTCCAACTCACATGTAGAGAAGAGAACGTGTGCATGGATATGCTGCCCCTCCCTGTGCAGCCCCGTGGACTCTGTAATGATCACAATAGCTCTTTGCACTAAAATAGCCCCTTCCAGCCTAAGATCACCAACCACTTCACCAAGGTGGGTGGTGCTAGTGTGGGGAAAAGGACTCATCTTAAAGGAACCCAGGCAACGCAGCGTGGGAGTGGAACCCCTGGAGTCCTCACCTGCTCAGAGCCTACCACCAACCACTGTGCCACCCGCAAGTGAGACCCCAAAGCCTGCAAAGTTTTGCAGCACGCTGCCTCCTGCCATGCCCGCTGGTTTGCTCAGCTGCTGACAGGAGACCTTCCCCCGCAGCCTGCCCCTCAAACATACACAGTCCGCCTGCCTGGCTCAGCCAGTGTGCTGTTCCTTTAAGATGAGTGCGCCGTGGGAATTGCACGGCAGTGCCAGCTTTCATTCCAAGCGCCTCTCCCGCTGCCCCCTTCGGAAAGTTTCCTGCCCAATTGTTATGTGCGATCCGATCTGAAAGTTGCTCTCTAAGCTTCTTGTCACATTTTGACTTAATGAAGTGCAACTGGAGTGGGAATTGGGGTTCATCACGCCAGTCTCGCTGCGCTCCCTTGTTGTCAGAAAACAGGGGCGGTTGGGGACTGTAATGCAACGCTGCAAGTCGTTATCATTCCGGTCAGTCTGTTTAACACAAAATTAAACAAAGAACTAATTAGAGCCTCATGAATTAATAAATGTGCAGTTGCCGGGTAGGAAGGGGAGGAAGGAAAAAAGGTTGTTGAAAGAAAGATACTGAAAAAGTCGAATTAGGATGTTGTGTCAAGGGAAAGGGGGAGAAAAAGAATCGGAGTCCACTTTGGCAAAGAGTTAGGGATTCATTGATTTTCCTGGCACATGCTCCCTCCCCCCCCCCCCCCCAAACTTGTCCACTCCAGAGCGGAGCTGCGCAGCCGGGCGCGGGGGAAGAGGGATGTCCGACTTGCTCCACGATGAGTCCTGTAAGCCGGGGCTGGGATCCAGAGGCTGGTAGCCAGGGATAAATATTTATAGAGAGAGGACTTTGCTGCCCAGCTGTGGGAGCTGGTGGAGATGCAGGCTGAAAGCCCCTACTTCAGAGGGAGACAGATGGGGTAGTAGAGGGGGGCTGGTGAGTGCTCCCCTCTGCTCACCCAGAAGCTTTGGAGTCACAGATGACAATGTGCCCTGGAGCCCGGCTGCTCCGAAGTGGTTCTAAGCCACCCCCAAGAACTCCCCCTCCCTCCAGCTCTGGCTCCTCACTCTGAGGAAGGCAGCAGTCGTGGGACTCTCAAAAGGAGGAGGGTGGAGCGGGGAGAGCAGAGGAGAGGGAAAGTTGTGTAGGTGGCGAGGGACAGGACAGGGCAGGCCAAGGAGGCCTGAAGGTCGCACAGGCAGGCCACTTGGAGTGTATTTTATTTGAGAATTTGAGGCTGCCACAATAACAGTTTTTAATCCCAGATTAAACATGCCCCAGAAGCACCCCCAGGTCCTTGCTGCGCCAGACCCCTTCCCATAGCAGTGAATGAGCATAACGGGCTGAGGGATGGGGAGTGGCAGAGCCAGGGGTAGGAGTCCCTGTCAGATCCCCCGCCCAAGTATGGCGGTGCCCTGCCCCACAGGTGGTGTGCTGCTGAGCAGACTGCGCTCTGGCTGGGAAGTCAGGCAGAGCTGGGGGAGGGAAGAGTCCATCCTTAAGAGGACATGTCAAGTACAATTAGCGTTATCTGTCTAAATATGTACTGGGAACACACAATACAAGAGGAGGCCTGGCTGGCTTTAATGGAGACATATGCAAGGTCATATTGCCTCATACAATCCCCCAATCTGATTTGGGGATTACACATTCTAAGTAAATTGGCGTTATTCCTCTTGCATCACTGATAAGCCGAGGCCAAAATAAGGGGGGAAAACAATTAAAAACCCAAACCCAACAATTGGCCATACACTGGGGCGGAGGAGGCAGAGGCAGGGAGAGTAATGAACAGAGAGCCCAGGGAGGGAGAGTGAGAACAAAAGGGAGAGAACCAAAGGGAGGAAAAAGTGAGCCAGAGGGAGACGGACAGGCCGATAGGCAGAGGAAGAGGGAGTCCAAGTGGGGAGCTGTCAGTCCCTGCAGCTGCCAGAGAACACAGCCGTGTCCCCAGCCTCGTTAGTGTGGGGTTTGATTGGGGAGGAAGGAGCCGGAATTGTTATGTATCTTCCTCACATAAGCGGCTCCTTTCACTCCACATCCATCCATCCATCTGGGATTTCTCATCAGCTCCTTCCCACTCTGGGTCCTGGCCAAAGCCAGGCATCTTTCTCTGGCACAACGTTCGGGAACTGGCAGAGTGTAAGTGACAGGAGGAGGTTGTCTGATTGCGGAGAGCACCGGGACCCCAAAACACAAGCAGCCAATTCCTGCAGGGGTGGCTGGGCATCCCAGAGCTGAGACCCTCTCGCTTCTCCCTTTCGTGATATTCCTGGGGGGGGACTGGGTCGAGAGAGCATGCTGCCTTGTAAGGGAAATGTAGTGTGGTCTAGTGATTAAAGCAGGGCTTTGGGAGTCAAGACTCCTAGGTTCTGCCATTAACTCAGCGTGTGATCTCGGTCAGGTCACTTTCACTGTGCAGTCCCTGCAGGCCCAGCTGTAAGTGGGGTAACAGCCACCTCTCCAGGGACTATGCAGAAAGACTCATCAATGCGTGGGAAGTGCTTTGCCATCCTGAGATGGAAGGGGCTGTATAAACAGCCAAAATCTCCTCATTCCACACAGGCTCCCCGAGCCCTCTGTCACCTTCCCAGTCGCCTTGAGAAGGGACCTCGTATCTGGCTGCTTTCTGAGCTGTCAGCCCTCTCCCCCTGCTCTCCTTTCATGGTGGCTGTTCAGGATAAGCCCCCTCCGGAAGTCTCACGGCACAGCTTTTATGCTCTGTCATATTTTTTGAACATATGGTTTTAAATAATTCAATTTACTTTTCATGTGTTTCGCTGGGACTTCTTATCTTTTTTCCTTGTCCCTTTGCTCCCCATTCTCTGCTTTTCCCCAATACCTTAAGCCTGCAGATGAATGGCTAGGGAGCACGGGCCTTGTGACCCATACTGCATCCCTCGTGGCTAGCATCATGTCTGTATGCCAGGGAGGTCAGAGCTTCTTCAGCCACCGTGACATCACTGCCACAATGCTCCTGAGCCTCTGGGAGAGGCAGGGTCAGGAGGGTGAATGGGAGGAGCATGGTGTTGGGGGTGGAGTCAGATGGATGGGGGGCATGGAAGAGGGGTCAGGGGAGAGTGGGAGGGGCATGGAGGTAGAGGAGGGGTCAAGAGAGAGTGGGACGGGCATGGAGATGAAGTCAAATGGAGGCCAGCAGGAGGAGACTTATACGTGATTTGTAGTGAGCAAGTGTGAAAGAAGCAGCAGCAGAAGAAAATCAATTCCTAGAAAATTCTACTTCATAGTTGTTATACTGTCCCTGTTACCTATAAGTGAAGCAGGGGCCAGCCAAACCCTGCCCTATAGAGGGTGCCCTCTACCCACTTAACTATCTCCATCCCAGCCCTGTAGGCATTACCCCATCCCAGAGCTCCCTAGAGCAGTGGTTCTCAACCAGGGGTACGCAGAGGTCTTCCAGGGGGTACATCAGCTCATCTAGATATTTGCCTAGTTTTACAAAAGGCTGCATAAAAAGCACTAGCGAAGTCAGTACAAACGAAAATTTCATACAGACAGTGACTTGTTTATACGGCTCTATGTACTATAAAGTGAAATGTAAGTACAATATTTATATTCCAGTTGATTTATTTTATAATTATATGGTAAAAATGAGAATGTGAGCAATTTTTCAGTAATAGTGTGGTTGTGACACTTTTGTATATTTATAGCTGATTTTGTAAGCAAGTAGCTTTTAAGGTGAAACTTGGGGGGTACGTGAGACAAATCAGACTCCTGAGAGGGGTACAGTCGTCTGGAAAGGTTGAGGGTCACTGCCCTAGAGCACCAAAGCAGGAGCACTGTGTATCTCCCAAGGTGCACGGCACACAAGCCTCATTGCAGTGCACCATATAGCTGAAAGCAAAGCAGGGCTGCTCTGTTGCCAGGCAAATACCAAGGGTCCTACACCTGCCCTTTGTGTAGTTGGGCAGGCCCCTTGCTCTGTCATGCCTCTATATCTGATCTGAGCACCTATTGTGTGTTATGGCTTCCTGGGCCAGGGGCATTAACCATCTTCCTTCTTTCCTCCTCAGGATGAAGTGACTTTACAGCTTCAAAAAAGGCGAGAAACCAGGCCTTGATATCTCCGAAAGGTAGGAGAGACATCCAGGCTGCAATGGGTATGTCTCCAACCCTCCTGGGTTCTCTTTACCTCTGCATGTCTCTCACATTCCTTGGCCTGGTCTTTGTGGCCTTGTCTGCACTAGGGCTCCCGCTGGGGCTAAAACTGGGGAGGCTGAACTGGCGTTAGCAATAGAGGAAGAGGATAGTGGGGAGGGTCTAGCGCGGACATGGCCTGTGTGTGTCTCTAACCCTGTGTCCTTGTCTCTACCTGTCAGTCTTTGTTGGTTCCTGATCCTGCCTCGCTGTGGGGCCTCTCTTGGCCTCCTCTCTGCCTTCCCTGTCCTTGCTGATGCCAAGGCATGGATGGACACAAGGGGCCTGGCAGAGCAGGCTGTGCTACTTCCTCTCCTTAGCCCATGGGCTGGCATGGCAGGAGATGGAAGAGGGCTTTGGTCTCTCTTTGTGTCTCAGACTCCATCTTTAGAAAGTTGGGCTGGACTCAGTTTGCCCAGAAGCAAGCTGAGATGGTGATGTCTGTGCTCAGCCCTGACAGGGACATAGACTCATAGCTAGTAAAACAGCAGCATGGCTCTAATGTGGCAGGGGGTGGGTCTGTCTGTGTCCCCCACTGCATCCTGAGCTTCTCCAGACCCTCTTCTCAGGGTCCTGGGGCTGCCCTGTTACTGCAGTGGGGATTTCATGGTCTTCTGGAGCAAGAGCTGGAAAGGACTTCTGGTCCATGCCCGAGCACTCAGGAAGTTTGACTGTTCCCTACAGCATCTTCTCCAGGGCTTCCCAGTCTAGGAGTCTGTAGGAGGTAGAGGCCCTAAGCCCGTGGAAAAGGTTGTTGGGTAGCTAATGGCTTTAGGCTCCTTTTAAAATCCCATACTAAATGTCCTGGTTGAGGGGGTCTTTACCCCCTTAAGAGACTGCTCCACAGCCTCTGAGATCTCACTGCAATTCCCAGGATAGGTCTCATCCTCCCTGCCCCATAGTTATGGCCTCTAGAGAATCCTGAGCCTCCCTTCTGGGCACTTACACCCATTCCCAGGCTGTTTTCACTACCCTTCCTGAGGCATCGCCAAGATACTGAATCTAGCTCCTCCCATCGGTCCCTCTAGGCTCTCAAGTGGTCTGGCTGTCCTGTGACCTCCCATCACCTGGGCACCATTGTGCTGGTACCAACTTGCTGGTAATGACAGGTCTCTGGAATCACTTGGGGGCGTCAGTGCTTTCTGGAAGTGGGGAGGGGGTATTTGCAGTAATGTATTGGAGTCCCCGGCGGAAGAGGTGCAAAGAGAGCTGTGGGATCAGTGAGTTAGGAGGAGAGGAGGGGTTGTCTTCTCTGGGGAGCACGGGAGCCGGATCTCAAGCTCCAATACTGTACCTGCCCATTCTGTACTGCCTTCCTCCTTAGTGTATGTCTGCCCTGCAATAAATGACCCGTGACAGCCACAGCTGGCCCAAGTGAGCTGCCTTGGGCTCATCGGTGCTGCCAGTGGGATAGCAGCAGTATGACATGGGGAGCAGCCTGGACCTTATGGTCAAGAGCATTGGAGGCCTGGGGGTTGTGGGTAACTTTCCTCCCCCCTTGACCACCATTTTGACCAAACATGTGGGTGAATCTGTGAGAGTGTTTAGGGATGGACAGACAGACATTAGTTCCCCTCTCGCTGACCACTGTGACTGTGTCAAACCCATGTGCTGCCGAGGCTGCCCAACAGAGATCCTCACACTGGCTAGCCCCACTGAATTGGTTGTGCCTTGAGAAGCAAAGGACGAAAGCAGGCCATGTCCCCTGCCTCCCAGGGCATGTGAACCCAGTGGCAGACAGGCCATTGCCCTCTGGCTCCAGGGGTATATGCCCTCCTCACACAAAGGGCTAGGAGGAGGGGAGGCTGCTGAATGAATCCCATTGCTTAGAGGAAAACACGGTGGAGTGACCTGAGCACAGGACTGGGAGCCAGGAGTCCCACACTTCTAATCCCCACTCTGACATTGGCTCCTTCATGGCTTTGCAGGCGTCTCCATGTCCCTGGCACTCCTCTCCACCCAGCCTGGTGTTCTAGTTCTTATGCCAAGCTCCCCTGGGACTTGTGGCTGGACTGGGCAACTCTGGAGGAGCTCCCAGGCCAGGCTGTGTCAGAGGGGCCCCTGGGTTGGGCCCGGCAATGTCAGAGGTGACCGGTGGAAGGCCAGTGTTATGTAAATATTTCTGCTGTAACATGGCAGGAGTGAATGGCCCTGTGCGTCCATCCATCATTGCTGGGGAACAGAAGGCTCCCTGGGAGCTCGGGGGGTGGGCGGCGCGGGGGACGCAGACACAGGCAGCATGTGCCCTACTCATAAACTGTTTGTTTTCTTTTTGTCTCTCTCATTTCGGGGCACCCCACTGGGAACGACTCTCTGTTTTGTCCTCGCAACCTCTCTCCCCTGCCTCCTCAGTCCTCACATTTTCTCCCTCTCCCCCCAGCCCCCCCAAAAACATCCCCTGTTCACATTGCGGCTTCTTTCTCTGACTTCAAAGGCTCCCCATCATTGTTTGGGATCTGCAGGCAGTGGCCCTGAAAACGTGATCACAGCCGGGCACAGTGTAGGTCACCACTGAGCACCATGCTCCAAGTGCTGAAAGGAACAGGCAGATTCTTCCCTTTTCATTCTTCACAACCCTGGTTACAGCTCTCTCCCTTGCTGTGCTCCTTCTTCTTGCTCTTTTCTCATCCCTTTCCGCTCCCTCTCTTCTCCCTTATCCACTTCCTTCTTCCTTTGCTCTCATTCTGTTCTGCCTTTTCTGTTCTTTTCCCTTTCCCTTTTTTCTTTCTCACTCTCTTTTCTCTGGTACTATTTTGGTTTTCTCCGTCTTCTCTTTCATTCTCTCCTTCTCACTCTTTTCTCTTGTTCCCTGTTTTCCCCCTCTCCGCACTCCCCCTACAAGAGGGGTCAGGTTTGGTTTCTCCAGGCGCAGAGGCAGTTGTTCAGGGAGGCGTTTTCTCCCCATGTCTGTTCCATGGCAGGGTTAGTTTGGCACTTGGCTGGGTTTCTATCTCGTTTTTTGTGTTCTGAGTTGCTGAGGACATGTAAGCACTGGATTAGTCCAGACCAGCCTCTAGCTGTACCTCCCCAGCAAGGCACTTGCTTGATGCCTTTGTTCAGAGCTGTTCTGTTCCTCCGTGGGCTGTGAACTGTTAGGTAGGGCCCTGTTCGGGCAGGGACTCCGGATCCTTCACTGACACAGAGCCAGCTTCTAGGCCCATGCTCTGTACTTGTCTGGTATGCCCCGATTAGGTTTAATATTGCAACAAAACTCTTAAATCCCAGACAGTTCATACGAAAATGGAGAAACAGGAGCCCCATGCAGTGTGATATTTGAGCTGGGGGTGGCGCAGAGATACTCGGGGCTTCTTCAGGCTAAAACTGGCCTGTGGTTTTGAGCAGAAATCCCAGATAATTTTTTCAATGCACTTTGGACAAAGATCACTTTGTTGCACTGAAACTTGGGGAGTCGGGAACTTGTACTCAATCCGACTCAGAACCAGCTGCTGTGGAGAGCAATGTTTCTGGGTTGTGAACTGGCCTCTGGCAACACCAGGATTTCTCAGTGACCCTGCATCTTCCTGCATGGGGCAATCAGCCAGCACCTAGCTTAGGCTCCCTCCACTGCCTTCTCCTGCAGGTCCCTGGGCTGGGTGCTTAGGGTCTCTCCTATCCCCCGGGATCAGAAATCTCGGTGCTCGTGCCTTTGCAAGGCTGCTTTAAGAGTGAGGAGCCCACCAGCAATTGTCTCTGGCTAAATAGGGATATTAAGGGACGTGGCGGCAGGGGTTATGGCATAATAATTTGTCCTAACAAGCTGGTGTCACGTTCTCCAAGGCCTAGCCGTGCCGAGAGCGAGAGCAGTGGCAGGAAGCAGCTGCACTCACCGACCTGCCAGCCCAGGTTAATGAAGTGCTGCTCTGCTTAGGGGTCAGAGAGCAGGAGCTTGGCCACCCTTCGCTCTCCAACTCGGGGCAGCCAGTGGGACGGCTGTGGGCTCTTTACTGAGCTGAGGGCTCTGAGGGAAGGTTCCCCCAGTGCATTAGGGAATGACTTGGCTTTGCCCTGCAGGAGCGGTGTTATGCCATGTTGTGAGGCTGGCACCTCCATGCTGTGCAGGGCTGCGGCATGCTCTCTGCACGCAGATGGCCCATTGCTCCCTTGGGAGACTCCCTGCTAGGAGGGGTTTGCTCTGAGCTTGCAGGGTAGATCCAGCACTACCTGTTTGCTGAGAGTGACTGTGCTAAAGAGGAGGGCTCTTGACTCTCAGAGATGCAGAGACTCCCAGGCCAGGAGAAACCAATAGGATCATCCAGCCCGAGATCCTGCAGAACCCAGCCATAGAAATCTACACAGTGCCGACTTTGCCAGCCAGCGGGACTGATGTAAGCTAGTACCCAGGAAGTTAGAGCTACTGGGGCAACCGGTGTGATGCCAAGGACAGACACTGTGCTCAGATGCACAAGGATGGATGGATAGATAGAAATAGAGGTCTAGAGGTCTACTCCTCCCCTTCTCTGTCCCTCGCTCTCCTTTTCCTTCTCTTCTCCTTGGCCCTTCTCCTTCTCTTCCCTCCACGCCAGCCTTATGCCAGAGCCAGAAGTCACTTATGTCTCACAGCTTAGCATGGTCAGGTAGCAGGGACCTGGCGAGGATTTTACTGATGCCCCAATCAGATGTGTTATGGCATATGCTGTTCCCAGGTGTGGCCAGTGCCAACGCTGGACCTCCATATTCTGTGCCCCTGGGCCTGCGTGTAAGTGCCCTGGGGCAGAGCCCAACTGGCTTTGCTGTTTGGACAGCACCTGGCACCTTGTGGACGCTACGAGAAACAACTAATTTATGGTAGTGACAGCACACTGGGGACAATCCTCCATCCCAGGCTGGCAGGGTGATTGGCAGGCTCGCTGGGGTCCCTCACCCCCTCATACGGCAGGACAAGTCACACACTGAGCCTCCTCTCAACTGGTTCAGGGCCCTCAATACACAAGACCAGTCCCATCTGCCTGTCTCCTGTTCCCAGTCTCCTCTCTGTTCTCGAACCCCTGCCCTGTTCTTCCTTTCTCTTTGCTTTTCTCTCTGTCTCCATCTCCCTTCCTCTCTCTCCCTTTCGTCTACTCGGAAGGCTTTACTTTACTTCCTTGTCACCCTAATTGATTGCATTAACCTTTCAGCGTATTGGATTTCCCCAGCACCGTGCAGAGAGTGCTGTGCAATATGCTTATAATCTGGGCTGTAACGGACAGGCAGCAGTCAACAAGCCCCTTTTCCAACAAGTTCCGCTGGCAACTTGTTCTCCAGGAGAGATGCTGATGCTGCCCCCCCACCCCCCACCCCGCCCGGCACTGCAGCCCACCAAAGCCTGGCGTGTTGGCTTTGCAGCCGGAAGGATGGGGGAGAAATTATTTGGCTTCCCTGCCTTCCCCTGTTCCCTCCCCACATGAATACACATTGAATTCTCCTCTCCCTTTCCCCGTCTCCTTCCCATGCCCTACAGAATATTGGCCTGGGTGAGCAGAGCCCTTCAATTCCTGCACAGGGCTAGCTGTAATCCTGCCCTTGTTTTCCCTTGTGCCTCAGTGTGTCTCACTTTTATCCTGCCTATTAAAGAGATGCTGCCCACTAGTTTACTGTAGGCCCTTCAGTTAAATGTTGTTTTCAGAGGGAGGGGTCTACAGTACCTCTTGGAATCTATATGTATTTTCATACAACCATGCTGTGCTGGCGAGCTAGCAGGGGGCAAGGGCTGTGACCAGATTGGGAATCAGGAGACCAGGGTTTTGTTGCAGGCTCTGCCACTTGCTCAGGACAAGTCACTTTGCTTCTCTGTGCTTTGGCCCTGCTATCGCACAGAGCTCTCATATTTATTCCCTTGGTGAAGTGCAGTGTGAGCTCAGGCTCGTTACCACTGTGGAGCGCGGGGGGAATGTGGAAGTGACTGTAAACAGGCAGCAGAGCTGATTGAGGTGCAGAAGGAAACCTGTGATATCACTGGGGAGAAGTACATGGCCCTGTCCGATGTCTGGCACTGTGCATCTTCCTGGAGGCTGTTAGGGCGCAGGGTGGGGGTAGGGGATGCTTTCAGTGCTTGTAATGTTTTAAAAATCTAAAAAAAAAAGGTAACATTGTTTTGCTCTTGCCCATGTTTCCTTCCAAGGGCCAGCACATCACCTTCCCGCTCTCCCAGTCTAGGCCTCAAATCAGAAAAGCACTTAAGCACACGCTTAACTTTCAGCTCCTGTTTAAGCACCATCTAAGCCAAAGGGATGTGCTTAATGCTGTACTGGATTGGGATACTGGGGGGCCAGATCCAAAGCCTGCTCAGGGACAGCCTTTAGGGTCCGTGTCTGTGGAGTGTCTAGCACGGTGGAGGCTGATCTGTGACTGGGGTCCTGGGGCGACAAGGTGAGTGAGGTCATATATTTTATTGGATCAGCTTCTGTTGGTGAGAGAGACAAGCTTTCGAGCTTACACAGAGCTCTTATGCAGGTCTCTAGGATTTATCTCAATATAATTAAGGAAGAGTAATAGTGGAAGGACTCCCATTGACTTTAGTGGGCTTTGGATCCAAGTCCCTGAATGGGAAAGTTACTGTTGTCTCTGTTGGGGAGTGGCCCCTGCTTCCCTTGGGGTGATAACTTGTCAGTAGAGACCTTGTGCGTTCCTGGCCAGTCTGCAAGGGGAGAAAGGAAAGGTATGTGGAGTAGTCTGTGTTGTGTTCCCAAGGCCCGTCTCTGTATTACTGGGAGGGGCAGAGAGAGCATGAGGCAGAGAGAGAAGAAAAAACTTGATTCGAGGCAATCATTCCCAGAAGTTGGTAATCAGGAGAGGAGGTTAAGGGGCGGGACTTTTATTTTAGGGGAAATGAAGGAGGGAATGCAGAAGAGAAGCAAAGGAGGAGAAAATGCGATGCTGAGAGAGAGAGAGAGAGGCAGCAGCACCTCCTAAATGAAGAGTAAACAGGCACTGGGAGGCATTAACTTAATTGATTGTTCTGCAACAGGCTGAACGCTGTGTTATTCTGTCGCCGTGGCAACAACCCAAAAAAATTGTCAGCCTGTTTGGATGAAGTGAAGCGAAACATTCTCTAATTTGCGGTGATCCTGGTGTTTGTTTTCCTTCTGAAGGGGCGGGGATCCATTGATCTATTGTTTGCACAAAGCTCTTCCTTTATGGAGATTGGAGGAGAGGGGAGGGCTGGGGATGTTTCCCCAATGCAACCTGGTTTCATCAAGAGGGTCGGGAGGTGAAGAGGGGGCCTTTTTCTTGCTGTATTTTAACCTCAATGGTGGGAACCGTAGCTATATTCCCTGGGATCTGGCCATGTTGATGACCCCACCGATCCAACTGCAACATCTGGGAGAGCAACCTTTAGTGCCGGGAAGAAATCTCAGAGGATCAGGAACTCTGAGTTTCTTTTCCTGGTCTCTTCAGGTTTCTATACTGTGCCCATCACCATGGTGTCTGAATTGTTCCCCCTCCACCACCCCAAGCTCTGAAGTCCCTGCTTGGGGTGGGATGGAAGTGCTGGAGGGCTCTGTCATTCATGGCAGAGGGAGGAGGCAGGGTGCTGCTGGGGTGAGATCTTTGTCAAGTTGTCTCTGTGCTTTCAGGAATATTCTTGGACTCCTTTCTGTGTTGCAGCCCCTGAAGCTAGGCAATGACGTCCAAACATGCCTCTGGAGCAACAGACCCCTCCCCAGTCTCTGGCTGCTTCCACAGCTTCTGAGTGCGTGTGTGCACGTGCGCGTGCACTATCTTGAGTGTCTCTGTGCGTGTGTGTGCATGTCCCCCGTGCATGTGTAGTGGAGAGAAGAGAATAAGTTATCGTTTCAGCCCAAGACCATATATGCTGTAAGGTTAGTGAGTGAAATAGCTCTGACACCTTTCAGCTCCTTGTACTCTATAGCAAGTGGATAGATAGTTGTATGATATCCCTTCACCCACAGAAATGCAGCCACCCCTTGGGATGGAAGATGTGCCCTGTTTAACTGCCTGCAACAGCCCCATGTAGCTGCGCAGGGCAGGAAATGCAGGTGTCCAGCTGAAAGGAGAGATTGAAGTTGCTGTAGGCAAGAAGGATAAAATCACCACGAGTGGGATCTGACCTGGGCCCCAGGGAGAACAGCCTGACTCTGAAAAGGTGCCATGGGCACCTTTAGTCTCCTGTGCACCTTTCGCAACGCAGTCCCCCTGGGGCCACGCAGGAACTCCTGGCAATGACACTCGCCAGCCACAACTGCTTACTTTCAAAAGGAACATCCCTGCGCCAAGAACTGACTTCTGCTGAGAAATGTTCAGTCAGCTTCTGGGAGAGGGGGAAGCCTGACAGGAGCCAGCCTGCACAGCAAGGGGAGAGTGGGCAGGGCTGGACTGCTGGGTGGGGAGGGGCAGAGGTGGCTTCATGTCACTGGTAGGAGAGCGGGCAGAGGTGGGTCTGTGCCAGAGGTGGGGGGAGCGGGCAGAGGTGGGTCTGTGCCAGAGGTGGGGGGAGTGGGCAGAGGTGGGTCTGTGCCAGAGGTGGGGGAGCGGGCAGAGGTGGGTCTTTGCCAGTGGAGGCGGGAGCGGGCAGAGGTGGCTCTGTGCCAGTGGAGGCAGGAGCGGGCAGAGGTGGCTCTGTGCCAGTGGAGGGGGGTTGAAGCCAGAGGTGGCTCTGTGCCAGAGGTGGGGAAGCGGACAGAGGTGGCTCTGTGCCAGAGGTGGGGGGAGCGGGATGGCGCGCTTGAAGGGAGGGGGCCAGCATGCTGTCTCCCCCATCTCTCTCTGTTGCCTTGTCTTTTGTCTCATCGCCTTTCTTTCTCCTTCTCTCTTTCCCTCTCTCTCTATTCTAACTCATTTCCACAGCAGTTGTGTCTCTCGGGTTAGGTATGGCCTTTAGCTGTAGCTAGCTGGTGTGAGACGCCCCTCCGTGGCTCCCTCTTGATTAGAGGTCCATCCCCTTGGATGTGGGGCAGAGGGGCAGGCCCAGGGAGAAGGGCTGCGTGTCTCTCAGGCAAAGGCCGAGCTGCCAGTGAAAGTTTGGTGGTTACTGGCGTCAGGAGAAGCTAATAACCCTGTAACTAGTCTGAAGGAGAATTCACGGTCTACTGAGCACTGAAAATATGAGAGGGTTCTGAGACAGGCAGAGTGTGGAGAGGGGAATACAACGCATCCGCGGCTCAGGGCAGCACTGCCTCTCCAGAGAGAGGCAGGGAAGCCAAGAGCAAAGGACCAAGACATGTGCCCATCACCACCGTGCTCCAGGATCGGGGTACTGCCCTTCAGACTAGAAGGGCACTCGTTCACTTAACAAGCACCATCTAAGAAACATGTATACATAATTGTGAGGCTACACACATGAACAGTTATGCATGCTCAGCTGGACACACACAACTATACCCCCCCACGGCCATAATGCACACAGACAGTCGTGCAAATATACAACCGTGCACACACATGCACAGCCCCACAAACACATGTGGTCATGCACTCTCACATGCATAGAGACTTACGCAGAGCTACACAAACAGTGCACAAATACACTCCTTTCCTCCTGCATTAGATGCACAGAGACAAGTTGAGCCCAACTCCTCGCTGGTGTAACTGCACTGGAATGAGACAGTGGGGTTGGATTTTCCCCAGCGTATCCTGACCATCTCTGCAGCTTCCTGTTGTGAATGGGAGCAGAGACGTGGGAAACCTATTACTCTTCCAGCCGAGGGAGGCCAATGGCTGGGGATACCGGGAGCTCTGCCGAGAGGAAACCTCCCTTCAGCCTTTCACCTGAAGCTGGTAATCTCCCTGTGCTGAGTCCCTGGAACAGGGGAATTGTGTTTGAAGCGCAGCCAGTGGTGATTTAGTGGCAGACATTTGCAGAAGAGACTTTGATTAATTCGTAGTAAAATAAAGTAGCACTCAGGTGCCAATGCCACATTCCAGGGCGAGCCGGCAACCTAGGTGCGCGCTGGGCCCAGTGCCAGCTGCCTGAGCAATCCCCGCGGAGGCGGCAGCACCAGCCAACCAGCAATCTCTCACTGCTTGGTCTTCTTAATTATTGATTAATATTTTTTCCCTTCCCTGGCAAAAAATATGGTATTTGGTAACAAGCTCCCATTGCAAAATGCTGATGATTTGGAGAATGTGTCACTGAGGCTGCGGGGTGATAAAGAGGAGCGGGAGCCCAACCAACAATCTGGCTCAGCCAGTTTGCCTATTTATTAAAGAAAAAGCCAAGATCATGAGCTTTTTTTGTTGTTCAGTTTGTGGGCAACTCCCCTCATGGCCACTCTTGGGCGCCCAGCAAATTAAACTTGGTATCAGCCTGGGCAGGTGGCGGAGGGAGCAGCAGCAGCTTTGTCACCTAGTTAGTGCTGCAAAACTAGCAAGAAAGTGGGATTTATTTTTGCTAGCGCTCACGTAACCCTTTAAGTGACCAGGCGGAATTGTTTTCCAGCATAGACGGCAGCTGTTAACTCATGTGAAGGGACCGCGGGTTAGCAGTACCCAGGTTAGTCTGGTGTCAATCCAGAGGAGCTCTCTTGAAGCCAGTGGTGTCACTGGTATACATGACCTGGACTTGGGTGGGCGGCATCGTTGGTGGTAACTGTTGGGGTTCCCTGGGCTCTGTTCCATGTGGGGCTGGGGCGTAGCAGCCTGTTCGATTTTGTGTTTTGGGGATTTTGTCAGGGAAAAGGTCAATTACCAGGAGCTGCTCTGGGGAGTGGCAGCAGGGGTCAGTTATATAGCTGGGGAATACAGCAGCTCTCCTCTGCCCATCGCTTGAAGGCATGCTAAGTACCCCTTAGATACCATCCTCTGTACTGCATGGGCCTCCAGGGCTGTTGGATGGGGGACTTAGGATCTGCACTAAGAGGCCTTCATGCAGCTAAAACTTCCACTGACTCCCATGGCCCTGAGTGGTCATTCCCCTAGCCACCAGCAGAGCGCTGGCTGGTTACCAAATGCTGGATGAGCGAGGTGGGAGTGCATGATTTTGATGACCAAGGTCAGCTTCCATGGGGAGTTATCTCAAGTCCGGGAGCTCAAGCTGGAGAAAGGATCGAGGGTTGCGCTGGAGTTTTCTGACCTAGTTTTTTAAACAGAGAGTTGGTTTAGGAAGGGGTTGGGGTCTATGTTTTAATGACAGCTGGCATCACAGCCCCTTTCCTGGGAGACAGCCATCTTCCTCATCCTCTTCTTCCTCTCCGAGACCCAGTCCATGCTATCTCCACAGTCTTCCTGTTGATAAAGGCTCCCATGACCCTCCTCATGTGGGCCATGATGGGAGCGAAGGGTATTTTTCAAGGTTTCTGCTGGGTTTTTTTCCCTCTGAAATATAAGGATGTGCAATTTTTTTAGTTTCAATTTAGCATTGGAGAATTTTATAATTTAGTAATTAAAATCTCTGATAGGCTTTAGAAATTGCAGCTAATTGAATTTAATGGGAAGATGATTTTCAATTTTATTTGATTACCCGGACCCCTGGCATTGGTATTTATGGGAAAAAAATGGGAAATGTGCTGTGTGGGCTAAGATGGCATAATTGAATTAAGGCTAATCGGATTTCTTTGTCATGAATTTCACTATAATTTTCCTATAATTTTCCATTAGATATCTAGTTTACAAATATTCACAAAGAAATGAAGCTCTTTCGGAATGGAGATTGCTGGCTAACAGGATTACAGAGACGATAGCTCGGCACTGCCAACCCGGGCTCCTTCAGTAATGCAATCGCTGCGTCTGCCTCACACTTTCCGCCTACCACTGCCCCCCCCGCCCCCTCCTGGCCCATTGTCAGAGCCTCCTGCACGGCCATGCTTCCTTCGGGGCCTTTATTAGCTCTGCACGTTGTTGTGTCCGGCACGCGCATGCACAGTGTCAGCACCCTCACACATGCAAACTCAGTGTCGGCACACACACACATGGTGACAGCACATGCACACGCAATGTCTGCACAGGCACATGCACACACAGTGTCAAATCACATGTACGTGTAATGTCAGCGTGCACACACACAGTGTCAGAACACATGTAACGTCAGCACATGTACACACTGTCAGAACACACACATGCACATGTAATGTCAGCACACACACACATCCACCCACAATGTCAGCATGTGCACACGCATAGTATTGGCACATAAACACTGTCAGCACCCATGCACACTCGTGCACACATAGTGTCAACACATACAGACACTCTCACATACAGTATCATGAGGAGATTCTTCCCCGTCGCTTCCTGTTTGCCTGATGGGGAATCTCCCCTCGTTCAGTCCTTGCTGCATCGTGGAGCATTCTTGGCCTTCGTTTTCCACCAAACGCTTTCCCAGGGCTCTGTTCTCCGTCCTTTCCCCCATTCCCTGTCCCCTTTGTCACTTGCCTTCACTCTCCCCCTATTGCCAGTCTAACCATGCCGAGTCCTGGGCCAGCCTTCCAGTGCCAGCCCCGCCTGTCTCTTCATGGGAAGGTCAGCGCTCGCTAGCTGCACTCCACTGGGCTTCCCACACAAAAGCGAGCGCAGGGACAGCTTTCAAGTGGCCAGGGCTTTTGTCCCACAGAACCAGCTGCTCTCAGCTGCATAGCGGCCCCCAGTGGTACCCTGCATGCCTCCAAGCAACAGCTGTCACTGAGTGTCTGTGCTGTCCCATCCCAGCCCCCTCAGGTACCTCTCCTGCTCCATGGAGTTTCAGAGCAAGGCTCTGGCTTGCTGCGTTCTCACCAAGAGAACCTATCAACTGCAGAGGGAGCTGGGAACTTCCCAGCCTGCTTCTAGTTTCCCTCCTTTCTGCCCTGTCTCCTCTCCAATCCCAAACAGCTTAACTCCTGAAACTAATGTAACTGAAACACCCCCCACACCGTGTCCACGGAAGAATCAATGTGCAGTTGCAGTGCAGTCACCACTCCCTCCGTCCCATCCACCCTCCTCTCCCCTGCCTCCCCCTCAGTCAGGTCAGCTCTGGGCATTGGCACAAGTTCACTTTCCATCGGGGTATTGGGACTCTATCCTAAAATCCAAGCCCAAGCCTGTCTCTCTGTCATCGTGTCTCTATCATTTTAGGGGGACCAAGCCACCTGCACCATGCACCTGCTGAAGCCCCGTCCCGCCCTGAGGCCTCACATAGAATCATTGCCCTGGGTTGGGCAGTGAGAGAGGGGGCAGTGCCGCCATGTGCTCGTCTATGCTCCATGCCAAACTCTGCTGCCTTGGCTTACGGGCAAGCCTTTAGGACCTGCCCATTCACACACTGCTCTGGGAGTGAGGCATGGGAATATGGCCCCTCCTTGGCACATGGGCTGCAACCTGGACTTAGAACGGTTTTACTGCTGATACCCACTTCCTTATCACAGCCATAATCTTAATGCCCAGGCAAGACCCGGGTTGGTGTCCTGGTATGTGCAGTATGGCGGTGTTTGCACCACAACGTGGTTACGTGTGAGTACATGAATGTGTGAATGTATGTGTGCGTGCTTTTTTGTGTCTGTGCTTGGACACATACCTTTACATGTGTGTCTTGTGCATGTATTTGCACACGAGTGTGCATGTGCGCCAGAGGGAGACAGATTCACTTAGACTGTCAATTCTTTGGAGCAGGGCCTGTCTTTTTGTTCAGTGTCTATACAGCACCAAGGACAATGGGTCCTGGTCCATGACTGGGTCTCTCAGGCGTTGCAGTAAAACAAATAATAAATAATAAAGTTAATTAATACTAATGGGCCTTCCAGTGCCTTTCAGAGGGCTCTATCTAGAGATGGAGTCTTGGGTAGTTCCAGGGCAGGGAGCTCTGGGCTAGACCAGGGTTGCATTTGCTGGTTTCATGGGCACTGTCCTTACACCTCAGGGCCATGCACATCCACTCCTGGACTCAGTTCCATGGTAAAACTACCCCCCCTTTGGCTCCATCCCAAATCCCCAGCTCCCCCCAGGGCTGCCCTTTTAATTGTTATTGTTAATTGTAGCTCTTTGTGAGTTGCTTTGAACACCTTCCCCCGAGCACCCTCTGAGCCCTGAGCAGCCTGTGGCCTTCCTCAGTGTGCATTCACTGCTTCATGGCCTGCTCCTGGTAGGGTAAGTCCCCAGGGGAAGTGGTCAGGTGCCAAGCAGCATTCGGCTGGGACACCTGCTGGAAGAGCTGGGATCACTGGCAGAGCAGGAGGGAGGAGGCGCGGGGGGAGGGAGACTAGTGTGAAATGGCTTGAATAAAGCCCAAGGAATAGTAAGTAGCATGACCTATGCCCAGGTGCCAAGGCCCATTGGCCCTGCACAGCACCACCCTGCTCACTGATACTCGGTAGCGTCCCTTTGGCAGTGCTTGCTGGGCTTGTCATGCCAATAAAGCGACTGAAACTGAACTGAGAAGAAAGGAGTGAAAGAGCAGGAAAGGGGAAGAAAGCACGGATTGTCTGCTCCTGCCATCCAGGCCCCGAGGCCTCTGGGCACCTCCCTTGGTGAAACAGAAATCAAACAAAATTACAGAAATAGGGCAAGAGCGTTTGCCTAATAAACTCCCTGAGCGAAAGGGAGTGGAGGAGCCTGGAGATGCCAGATCCCCAGCCCAAGAGCCAGAGCCCAGGTGGGTCTAGAGCTGAAGGTGCTTGGGTGAGTCCCAATAGAGGAGAGAGAGAGAGAAGGAAAGGAAAGGAAAGGAAAGGAAATGGAAAGTGAGAGAAATAGAAAAATGAAGGGGGAGGAGATGCGCAGAGCGTGATGTCCCATGTTTCATTGTCCCTCCGAAATGTGGCAAGTCCCCTGATCAACCCTGGTGCAGCCTTCATGGGTAAAGATTAAACTGTAATAATAATAATTAATCATCCCTCGCCCTCTCATCACAGCTTTCATCTGAGGATCTTCAAGCGCCTAGCAAACATTAATTAATTAAAGTTCTTAATGCCCCTTGGAGGCAGAGGAGGGACACACAGAGATTGCCTCGCTTGCCTCTGAAGTGCAGCCACCTCTGGGGTGGAATGTGGCAGTTGCTAGACATTGCAGGCTGATACTGCAATACAGTTCAGGACAGGATGAAGGGAACTGCCCTCTCTCCAGGCGTCTCAGGGGTCAGCATGTCCAGGAGCTAGAGTGTGGGCTAAGCCAGCTCTGACTTTGGGAGGGTCAGACCCAGTGGTGAGGAGTGGGGCAAAACTTCTGTTTAAATGGTTTCACAAAGGGTCCCAGCAGAGCAGGAAGCCAAGTGGCCCCAGTGGGAGGGAAGAGCACCCTTTTCTTGGGTAAGAGGCAGGGAGGGAGGATGGAGAAATAAAGCCTGATCCTGTGACTGGAGATCACTGAGATAGGAAATCAGCCTGCCAGTTGCGTCAGCTCCAGGGCTTGGACTTCACCTGAAACGCTCCTCAGCAGGTGGCTTCTGGAGGAGGAGCAGGAGTGATGGTGAGAAGTCCACACCAGAATCTGCAGTGGGAGTTCTGGGGGGGGAGAGAGAGAGTGTGAGTGTGGGTGTGTGGATGTGCATGCATTTGAGTGTATGTGCATGTTGTTTTATTGTATTAGTGTGCTTGCATGCCGTGTGCATCTGTGCATGCTGTGTGTGCATATGTATTAATGTGTGACTCTTCATTTTTGTGTGTGCAGGAGCACAGGTGCATTCAGGAGGTGTGTGTGTGTCATTGTGACAGTGTGTGTACACTGTGTGTGTGCCTACTTGTTGACCCCGTGCGTGTTATTCTGTGTGTGCTCCCTTCAGCATGGGGTCTGGAATACAGAACCCAGGGTCTCAGCGGATGACGATGATGGGTAAAAGAGCTCCTACCATTTAATTATTGTATGTTTGTAGGAAATATTAGAGTGAAGAAATCTGCGTTCATACAGGATGTTTCTCATGGTCTGGAACATAAGGGAGACTCAGGAATTTTAGGCCCTGAAAGGAGGTGCCGGGCCAAAATCAAGTTGTACAATCCCTGTGATTAATAGAAATACAGGAGCAAAATATTCCCTTGCAGGGGCTTGACATTACAATGTCCTGCTGGGGCCTGGGAACCAGGAACGGGCACTGACTAGAAATTGGCTAGGCTAGTGTCGCTCTCTGGTCTGCATGGAGTATGGAGGAGTGGTAAGCAGATTTAAAAGATGAGACCCAACAATTGTGGTGGTAGGAATCACCCAGCAGTGGGGGCTAGGCATGTTGGCTGACAGTCCTTTTAAAGTAGGAGTTTGATTTCTTCAAGCTGGAAATGAGCATCATGGCCTAATGGCTTTGGGGGTCTTTAAATAAATGAGTGAAAGAGGAAGCCGTTGAGGTATCAGGATCTGGTCCCTCTGACTTCTGCTGGTGTAAAACCTAGGTGAAGGGCTCCACGCCAGCTGGGTGCCTGGCCCTGCTCCACCAGGGAGCCCACAGGCCCGAAAGTTGACCAGGCCAGTGAGGGAGGGGTATGGCCGGGGGGTCCTCAGATTGGGGTCACTGCTTTTCTTCCCCAGGTGTGAACGCCACTGAGCCACAGCTTCCCCACTGATTTGAGGGCTGTTCCAACACTTGGGCAGGGCAGACAGTGCCCTCGGTCTTAGGGTATCCAGTCCACACCACCTCCCTGTGTGGCCACACCCACTTCCTGGCCAGTAAATAGAGTCTGTGGTGCACTCCCTCCTTCAGGACTTGAGCCTGGTGTCTGATTTTGTGCCAGCGGAAGCCAGGGTGGCTAGAGCCCAGCAAGACGATTCAAACCCTCTTTGGGTCACACTGGTGCTTCCCCCCCCCCCCCCCCCCCCGCCCCTTGGTGTTGTCTTAAGGGGTTTTACACATGCAGATTTAGGGCCTGCCCTGATGGCACCCACAGGGTCCCTGAGCTAAGGAATAGCACCAGCCTTGTTGGTAGTAGCTTGGAAATTCATTGGCTATTCCTAAGCACTGCCTGAGAGACCTGCTCTGCCAGAATCCACATGGCCCAATACAGGACATTTAAAAAAAAAAAAAAAAGCTCACAACCTTGTTCAAAATACCTATTTAATCAGGTAAATAATCTGTTCGTTTGTTTTAAAGAAAGAGACGTATGTGTGTGTTTACCCAACACGCCTCTGAGAACCTCCCTAACATTCTTTTCTACTTAAAAATAAAAGCAACAAGAAATGAGGAAATTCAGGGAACAAAAACCGTAACCCTGTTGGGCCCAAACATACCCCTGGTGTAATGGCACTGACTTCCTGAGGCCTGCGCTAGCAGTGGGATTGGCCCAGTGTGTTTAAATAATGTTAAAGCTTGTGACATAAACCAGTAAAACACCCACCAAGTCAGAGTGAACACTACTGCTCTGGCCTGAGTTTGTTTTGTACTGCGCGCACACACCCATGTTACACTTGTGTACACACACACACACACACATGTTACGCTGTGTGTGCACACACCCCTTATTACACTTGTGTACCCACCCATCCCACATTACATTCCTGTACACCCCCCATATTACACTTGTGTACATGCCACCTTCCTGTATTTTGCTCATCTACACGCACCCACCCCATATTACACTCATGTACATACACACCATATTACAATCATACACACACATACACTAGTGCACACTCTCTGCCTTGCCCAATACACAGTCATTCTCTCCCACACAACATTGTCACTACACACTCAGACTTCTCCGCACACAACACAGACTGTAACACAACCATTTGCTCTCTCTCACAAAAATACACCTATTCATTCCCACATGCAGATATTCTCTCTCTCACACTAGCACACACTCACAGACATTCTACCTTGCACACAGCACACCCCTTCAGACTCATTCACTCCAGCCTTTCTCTCTCTAAAGCTGCAGGGATTCCTGTGACCAAATCAGTCTGGGGGAGCTGCTTGGTTCCATTGGCTCTTTATTCAGTTCAAGCTTCTCCAGGATAATATTGCTGCCCTGTTGGTGCAAAGACTCAGAACCTTTCTAGGTGACTCTTTTGGGAAGGGGATGTGGCAGCTCACCTGGGATTATTTTTATTATTTGTATTGCCGTAGCACCTAGGAGCCCCAGTCAGACCCCATTGTGCTCAATCTGGAGTCAGCAGGTCAGATCCTGATCTCAGCTGTGCCAGTGTAACACCATCCGATGGGGTTACTCCAGATTTACACCCATGTAACTGAGCTCAGAGTGTGGCCCAATAGGTACCAATTCTGGGGCGAGAGGGGACCATGTGCAGCCTTGAGGGGGCCAGTGCCGTGGAAGCATTGATCCACTGATGCCTGCCATCTGTGTGAAGCAAACCAGAGTGCAACACAAATGCAAAGGCACATTTCTGCATAATTTTTTCCTCCTCACTGGTGGGTTTTGTTCTCATTGAGAGAAACAATAAGTAACAATAAAAGCCGGAACTCCTCGCCCCCTGCTCCCCCATCCTAGGGAAGGAGGGAAGAAAAATACCCAACTCCTTTCCACCCCAAAAGCCCCCCCCCAAGCGATTGCATCTTACGTTCTCCTCTGCCGAGCGATCCCTAAATTAAATACTAAACAACCAACCATTAGTTCATGTTTGCTTAGCGCTTTGAAGGGCCTGGGCTGTACTCGCCTCTCATCTGCACCCACGGACTGACTTCAGACTAGGGGATGGATTCTGATCTCCTTTACACTGACATGAATCTGGAGTAATTTAAAGCGTTCCCTCCAGCTGCACCAGGTCTGATGTTGGCCCTTTGGAGCGGGTGTAATCCAGTGCAGAATTTGACCCAGATCAGATTCTGATCCCAGCGTAAATCCAGAGTTAACTCCAGTCAAGTCAGTCGCTATTGCTAGTATCAACCCAACTTTTATTTAACATAATCTCGCCAACTGGGTGCATCCCCCTGGCACAGCACTTTGCCCAGTTAAATCAGTACATGGGGTGGGGGAGAGAGACACTGAACCTTAAATCTCTATCCCTCAAGCCCATGCCACTGAGCTCCCTGGCTGCTGGCGTTTGGTTCCCGCAGGGGCTCCCGTTCACCAGCCTCGTGTGTCTTTTCTTTTCTTTTCTTTCTTTCTTTTTTCTTTGGGCCCCGAGTCCCGCCTCTCCACCCGGGGAGCCAAAGGTTTGGGAAAGCAGCGAGCCAATAAGGCCAGCCCCTAGCAAGCAGCCCTGATAGGGTAACGCTGCTTGGCTGGGCTTTTTTTCAGAACTGCTCAGCTCGCTGGCTGGGAGCTGGTTCCCTCAGCATCTTCTCTGGGAGGCAGTGAGCAGAGGCTGGGGAAGGCACTCTGATCTTTCACCTGCCCTCTAGCCAGTAGGGAACGCCAGGCTGGGGGGTGTGGCCAAGCTCTGTCCTGCCAATCACCTTCACTTTTGACAACCAGACTTCTCCTCCCCCCCATCACCCCCCCCCACCAGTGAACTCTGCTGCCAAAGTGTTCTTGGGGAGGACCGTCAAAAGCAATGACATCAGTATTTTAAACCAACTTGTTATTCGGGGAGCAATCAGTTGCAATTAGGTATTAATTAAGTATTATGAAAGTTGATTATTTGAGTGAATTCGGCTTTCGTCTCTCCGACTATGGTAAGTACAGCACAATTGTTCTTTTCCTGTCCCTTGTTCTTTCAGTTTGCACACACACAAAAAGCCCCTTCTGTCCGTGTCTCTTCTTTTCCCTCCCCTTTCCCTTTCATTCTTTCATTTGTTCTTTCTCGCCCGGTGCCGTTCTCTTTTTTATTTTTCTTTTCTTTTCCTCCCTCTGCCCGTGTCTCTTCTCTTGCTCTCTTTCCTGCGGGTGCGACCGATGGGGCTGGTTCGTCTATAAATAGTTTCTCTTTTAGTTTAATAAACTACCCAGCACAGCTGATCAGCTTTGGGTGGCCTTAGAGAGAGAGAGAGAGAGAGGGAGAGAGAGAGATTTTAATTTCTGTCTGTCTTTTTCCTGTTTGGTGGGGAGAAGAAGAAACTTTTTTATGTTCCCAAAGCCGGTGCTGGGAAAGTGGAGGGTGCCAGGGGTGTGTGTGTATGGAGGGGTGACGTCACTCTGATGGGGGAGGGGTATCATTTTTGGGGGGTGGGGGTGTTCCCCCCGCTGGAGCTTTAGATGTTGTATGGAAGCTTGTGAGAGTTTTGGGGGAGCAGCTCAGAATCAGGGTGCCTGACCCCCAGGTATAGCTCAAGGTAGGGACTCTCAGACTCTTTCACTTTTCTTTCAGTTGTTTTACGGAAGTTGCTTCCCCCCCCCCCCCAACCCAGCCTCTCTCTCTAACCAGATGAAGTAAGGGGGTGGGGGGAACTGGCTTCAAGAGGATCTCTTCCTTCTGGTTGATTTCAGATCCAGATCTGTTTGGGAAGCTGTCACTGAGAGAGACCCTGGGTTGAGAGAGGGGAGGAGGGACCGATAAATGGGATAGAGAGAGAATGATGGGGGGGGGAGTTTGTGGGGATTTTGAAATGATTCTGCATTTTATATATATATAAATATATAAGTCATGTGGGTTGTTTTTTCTTTAATTGTCTTACCCCCTTCTAAGCTCTGGTAAAGGTTGGTAAAGGTTGCTTGTCAGGTTCCTGTGCTGTCTAAATGAAAAGGAATTCAATTTATTTGGGACACGGTAGTGTCAGATGAAGAGGATGCTTATTACATTTAATGAGTATTTTTTTTTCACTTGGGCACATCTGGGATGGGTTTGTTTTTGTCCTTTCCATGCGAGGTGTGTAGGTTCTGGGAGGAGGGATGGCAGGCCCCCTCCTTGCTGGTTTTGGTTTCAGATTACGGGGCCCAGTATCGGGACTGGATGCGGTTTTGATAGTAGATTTTGTGGTCCAGTCTCTGGTTTTAGTTCTGGTGTTGGTCCGGCAGGGTGTGATGGGCTCTCTTGGCCTATTGTCAGGCTGGGGCACAGGTTGGGATTGAGAGACACTATCTGGGTGGGGTGAGGTTTCATGGCCCAGTATCAGGCTGGGATGTGATTTCAGCATAGGATTTGGTGGCAGGCAGGGTGTGTTGTGTTGTCAGGCCTGGGATAGGCTTTGGGCTTGGATTTCACAGCCTTTTCCGGAGGTTCAGAGCAGGCAAGTTTGGAGTTTGTCAGGAATTCCTCAGGCCACATTTCCCACTATATGGGGTTCCAACACCACCTCTTTTTTGACCCAGTCCTAGTGGGAAAGTGAAACACTGTCCCTCTCAATGATTTAACTCCCCTCTCCCCTTGTTAAAAACTAAATGACAGCAGTGGGCCAAACCAGCTTGCACTGGCGATCCTGTCACTATTTGGATAATTATTGTAGTATATTTTTACAAGGGATAAGATAGTAATAAACTGGTTAATGATTGACTGGCCTGAACTTTGAACTCTGCTATTTTGCTTTAAAAGAATAAGGTGTTTTGTTGTTGTTTTTTTAAATGATACCAGGAATCAAAAAGAGCAGGAAGGACTCGCACACCTTGGTTTGAGATCTCAGTTGGCCCAGGCCTGGGCATGTGCTGTTGCCTCTCTTTAGTAGACCAAGGAGCTGGGAGGCTGAGTGGGCAGGGGCAGTGTTAAGGATGTGGTGAATTTAAGGAGTGTGGATAATTTTAAAGAGAAATAAACAATGATTTCTGCCCCCCCCCCGCCCCAATCCCCATCTCCAGGAACTGTGGCAGCTCCTAGATTGGGGGTTTGAATTGTAGCTGTGCCAGGTGTTTTCAGCCATGGTTGGCCTGGTTTCAGGACCTCTCTCCATTTAAACTCCCCTTCCTGGAGAGGTAATGCCTCCTGCTGGCTAGAGCTGTACCGTCAGCCAATCAATGTCAAACGCTCCCTCACATGCAGAGTCAACCAGCTTCACCAGTAACCAACGCCGGGCCTCCTCCTCCCTGTCCCATCCTCATAGCAATGGAAACTTCCCTCTGGCCTGCACCGTTGGGATGTAGGAGATGGGACAATGTAGCCCCTCCTCAGTCACGCAAGTGTAACGCATGCATGGGCTTCCCTGCCATACTTGCAGGTAACACAGACCTTCCACGCTCTGGTACGGGAGCTCAGAGTGCTGATAAGCTATGGAAATCAGGATCTGGGAGATCTGTTTAGGTCAGCATTACAATCTGCGTGTGGGTGAATCCATCCACTGTGATCACGGGGTAAAGACCTGCCCCATGATCACCACCTCTAACCATTACCTTCTTGAGAGCTGGTTTACCTCCCTCGGTCATCGTGACTTGAATTCTCTCCAGTCCCTTAAGCCTTGCGTCCCCAGGGCAGTACCTGAATGGCATTTCATGAGAGAGAGAGGGAAGTCAATGGGGACCCAATGTGTAAAGTCTGGAGGCCTGGTCCTGCTAAGGCAGGGGTTCTCAAACTGGGGGTCGGGACCCCTGAGGGGGTCACAAGGTTATTACATGGAGGATCGCTAGCTGTCAGCCTCCACCCCAGGCCCCACTTCACCTCCAGCATTTATAATAGTGTTAAATATATACAATATGTTTTTAATGTATAAGGGGGGTTGCACTCAGTGGCTTTCTATGTGAAAGGGGTCACCAGTATAAAAGTTTGAGAACCACTGCTCTAAGGGCTTTGTACACTGAGTTGATACACGTATGGGACCTCTAGGATCAGAAACTTCCACAGAAGTTAAAAGTGGGAAAGATCTCCCAGGCCAACTGATCCACCTGGGGCCAGGGTAGGATTGTTCCCTACATGGGATTGTCTAGGAGTGTGCTTCTAAATATCCTGAGCAACTGGGCTCCCATCACTTTCCCTGGGACTCTTTCATCATCTGATCAACCTCAGTCCGAGGAACTGCACTCAGACTGGGGACAAGGAGCCTAGATACCCGGGGGGGAGTGGGGGGCAATTAATACTGAGATAGTTGGATGCACCCAATTTTCCACTGAGGGATAGTTTTATACTTTCATTGTGTTAAAATGCTGTTTTCAAATAAACCTGGAAATATCCCCTGGGGTGGGGACACCACCCTTGTTATTGGATTTTAGACAATACTTAGAACAAAAAAAATAGGGTATGTATGTACATGCAATGTACTGTATCCTTCCACTGTAAAAAAAAAAATAGTGCCTACTTCACTGATAGAGAAACCAGTGTGGAAGTGGGTGTGATCAATACAGATACTCAAGCTGGGAGGGAGCAAGCATTTATTATGTAATTTTTGAACCTTTAGTCTCTCTTTGTATGGTTCCCTGAGCTGTTTGCCCTTCTCCCCTGTCTGCTGTCCACCAATATGGGAAATGCCGTACACATGGGGAACTTTTCTGCAGTTTCTTTTGGTTTTGACTGAATGGGTAGAATTCTACAGCAGGGCTCTCATACTCTAGTCAGTTCTCAGCAGCCTTACCGATAAACTCTCACAGATTTTTCCATAATAGCTGGGCTACCCTTGTGTCTTGGGCCTACTTTTGACTCACTTTCTACCATCAAAAAGTAAATCTGGGCTGTGGAATGGCTGCCTGTTGAGGTTTCACACTCAAAAGTTGACAGAAAGTGTCTGGAAAATATCAAGCTGGTGCAGATAGCATGGCTTGGGACTTTGGAGAGAGGGGCACTGTCTTTCCCCTCTTCTCTCCCACCTCCACCCCTTTTGCCTCTTTTTGTCCACAGGGATATTTTGTCGTCTCTATTTTTTTAGGGTGGTGGGTTTCGAACCAGGAGTCAGTTCACAGGAGTGCCATCATCAAAAAGGCCCAGACTGCTGGTTGGCCAACCAGAAGGTGGTTTGGGACAATCCATGTCCTGAGCTGTACTTTGCTAGCCAGAGAGGGGGCACAGGAGATTTTATTTGGGGAGGGATGGGACAGAACCCACACCCCAAAGTCCCACATGGTACTGTCCCCCTCGGTTTAACGCGGACTGGATCAGTTTGGACGTCTTCAGCAATAAAAAATGCCAATGTCGTCCTAATTCACCAGGCCCCGAGATGACAGCAAATTTACATTTTTTAATTAAACTAGCAGCCAGTTTTTATGAGAGGGGGCTGGGTTATGCAAATCAAATGGTTGTGTACGAAAGATTAGGAGAGTTTGGGAATAAATTCCACAAATGCTAATAAAAAGAAAGAGAGAGAGAATGAGAGAGGGACATTGTTCCATTAGCCCCTTTTAGACTGATTTCCCTGGAGAGAAAGGGATGTGGGAGTGGGGGGAGAAGGCTTTCAGAGACAGGTAAAATCCATTTTGAGGATTGAAAGCCCCCTTCGGACCAGGACCCCACTGCTCCCTGTTTCTTTTTCCAGAGCAGCATGGCACATTGGGGGGGAGGGCACCAGAGACAGGAGAAGGAACTTATTAGCTTCTAATTCTGACTGTACAAGTTAGAAACACGAACTGGGAGCCATAGAGCTGCCAGAAACATCTGTCTTGGGTGACTGCAGCCAGGCCAGATGCACGAGGGGGCACTCTGCGGGCGGAGGATGGGGTGACACTGTATAGCGCGAGGCCCAGTCAGGTAAGGGGGTGGACCCTGGATGGGCAAAGGGCAGGGCCAGATGGAAGGGGAGAATGAGACAATACTGGATGGGCCATATGAGGACCAAGCTGAGTAGGGAAACTGGGGGCTAGATGGGTACAGGGCTGGGCTAAGGAACTATGCAGACGAACAGGAACATACACTTGCTCCACATTGGATGGGTACAGGGCTGGGCCAGCATGCTGCATGGGTACAGGGCTGGGCCAGACAGGTGCAGAGCTGGGCCTACATGCTGGATGGGTGCAGGGTAGGGCGGGCGTGCCTGATGGCTGCAGGGCTGGGCCAGCATGCTGGAAGGGTAAAGGGCTGGGCCAGATGGGTGTGGATTTGGATTGGTTGGTACAGTGGGTGCTGGATGGGTATGAATATATTGTTCCCTCCCACAAAATCCAAACCCTCTCTTCCTCCCTCCTTTGGGCTTATTGGTGCTGAGTCCATAAATGAGACCCTCACAGCTCCCCCAGTCTCTCCAGCATCCCACTGGACCAGCACTACCCTTCCACCTGTTTCTCAGGAGACTCCCTTTCCACCTGGACACACAGGTACTGGAAGTATCCCTGTCCTTTGGCCCATGGGGAGAGTAGCTGACAGCGCAGCAGCAGCGGGATCTGGTGGGGTCCTTCCTCTGCCAGATGCTTCCCTGACAGCCCCATTGAAAAGTAAACGTGCAGTTCACCTGGTTTCAACATGTCCCTCTTTAAAGTTCCTGAAGTCCTTTCCTAGGTACCATTGAGGTTTCCCATCCTCATCTTCTGGCTGCATTGGAGGTTCCCTGGTGATTTGGGGGCTGGGGTCCTGGCTCAGGTGCCAGGTACAGAGCAGAGCAGCTGTCAGCCGCTGAAAAACACAAACTTAAAAGTTCCTGAGGTGGGAAAGTGTTTGGAGCTTCCAGTCCTGGGGCAGTTTCAGTCTCAGAAGGAAAGCTGAGCACCACGTACAGTCTGGAAGGGCAGAGAGGATGAAAACGGGACAGAGGAAAGGCATGGGAAGCATTGGGTGCAATTCACCTGCTGGCCTAAGTGCCCACAGCACCTCTGAGCAGTCATTGGCCCAGTGTGGAATTTGGATCCCCTATCCCCAGTTTTGGGTGTGAAATTATGATTTACTCATGCCCCCCTGTGAATTGTGAGAGGGGTTGTTTCAGCAAAGCCTCTTGTGAAATGAAGTAAAAAGTAAAGACCTGCACAGTTGTGTCTGGGGGCAAGTGGAACCCACAGATGTGCACATACCCCCAGCCGTGCTGCACACATACACACCTGCTCCAGACACACCTATACATTCTTGTATGCACACACCCAGCTGCGCTGCACATGCACCTCTTCTGGACACAATCCTCCACACTCTTTTACACACACACCTAGCCATGCTGTACACATACACACACACATCTGCTCTGGACACATTCTACACACTCTGCACGCAGCCGTGCTGTACACATACACACACACCCATGCTCTGGACACACTCCCTCTTACATGCTATTGTACACTCACACGTACTGTGCTGAGCCCTCTCTTCGCTGATTCTGTTTCTGGAGAGGTTGGTGTCTCGGTGTTTTAGTTTGTGTGTGTTTGTGAGAATGGGGCTGGCATCAAAGCCCTGGACCCTGAAGGCGTCTCTTTACCCATAGGACAGGCCCAGCATGGCCTGTACAATGTGAGGTTCCTCTGCACTCTGCCATCTGGGCCAGTGTGTCTCAAGTCTGGCCTGATGAATAGGAGGAGCTCGGCCTTCTTGGCACATTCACTCCTTGGCCTCTGCTGAGGTTGCTACCAGTGGAGACGGTAGTAGTGCTGGTGGCTTTTGTGATGTAGCTCCTGAGCTGCCCTGAGACTAGACACTACTGAAGCTACCAAGGAGGGGTCTGTGTAGGAGCCCTAGTCCTGGTCTTCGTCAGGACCACAAGGGTCTGCATGACATGTGAGTGTCTGGGGTGCAGCATGTATGTGAGCACGGGCTGGGGGAGAGATCTTTAAAGCGCCCAGGCGCCTGGCCTGTTAAATACTTCCCCACTTCAGTTTACTTGTTCCAGTCAGCCCCTTTCTAAAGAAAGCAGGTAACCTTCCAGCCGAGGGGAGACTGGGGATCATTCAGCACAGCTGGCCCTGGAGGAGATTCAGAGCTAAGGAGCCCTGCACCCCCTTCCACCTCATCTCCGCTGCCAGCCAGTCTCATCTGCAGAGCATCAAGCACACACCGGGGTGGAGTGTCAAACTGCATGGAACAGGAGGAGGATGCGGGCAGGGAGGGGATGCGCATGCGATGGGGACCATCTTGCTGACTGCCAGAGCGGAGGCCAAAGGGCTGCTGGAATTAAGGGTCTCAGGAATGAAGTCTGAGTATGGCAGAGGGCCCTTTCCTCTGTGTTATTTTGGATCCCTTCTCTTGGCTGGGGGAGGCTGAGTAATTGCATTAGTAATTGCAGAGGAGACAGCCATATGTGACCGTGTAAACTGAGGAGGGAGAGAGACCTAGTGGTTAAGGTCTGGGGCTCAGGAGACCTGGGTTCTATTCCTGGCTTGGGCCCATCACTTCCCTTCTTTCTGTGCCCCAGTTTCCCTGTCGATAATATGGGGATAACAACACGCCACTGTGCAGCCCCAAGCCAGGGATGGGTACTTCAGCAATGGGAATAAATGAATTAGGGCTATGGTCTGTCCATGGGCAGAGTGTAGGGCTAGGGCCAGGAATTGCTGCTTCCCCCAGGCAGAGTGGATTTTACTTCTGCACCCCATCCGCACAACCCTCCTGCCTTCTTGGGTCCTCTCTGGGCTCCCTCTGTCCTGTTCCTGTTCCTGTTCCTTAGCATTCATGGCTTCAGCAGAAGGGTCTTTGGAAGGCCTGTGAGATCCTGGGACGAAAGGGGCAAAGTTCCAGCAGGCTGTTACTGTTGTGAATGGTGTCACTGTACCTGTTAGTAAATGGAGGTGATTCCTGGGACAGCAGCCCCCTGGCCTGGGATTCCCTGGAGAACAGCTGCCAGTGGCATAGGCAGGGCCGAGGGAAAACTAGGAAGTGGAATGTACAGCAGCTTCCCAACCTGGGAAACCATCAAAAGCCAGGCAGCTCCACTAGTCCTCATCTGGTATTTCCAGAAAAACCTGGCATCCTAGGGTGGAATTTATGATGGAAAAATAAAATAATAATAATAATAAAAAAGTCCTGATCCCTTTGAGGCCTGAGTCATAAATGCATCTTCTCATTAAAGCAGCTCCACCTCTCCACAAGGCGTTTGCCAGTGCAGTGCCTGTGCACATCCACAGGTTGGACTGTCTTACCTGTGGGAGCTCTCCTCTTCCCCTCCGGGAGTCCCTGAGCATCAGAGCTCCTCTCTCTTGCGGTCCTGCCAGTGCCCCTTTCTCTACTGAGAGCAGTCCTGGCTTCTCCAGATCCCACGCCACCACCCTCTCCCAGGCCTCTTTTCTTTGGGCTGCCATTTTGTGGGCACATGCATGGTGGTTTGGTCACCCACTACCCCGGTTCTGCTGTGTAATTCTGTGGATACATGCCCAGCTTTTCTAGAATTTCCCCCTCTCCCCCCGCCTGCTGTGTAATTCCTTGAGCACATGCCTGGCTCCCCCATCTCCTCAGGGTTGCCAAATGTCTAATCCCACAAAACCAAACACCTCAGCTCCACCCCTTCCCTGAGCCCACGACCCCTTCCCCGTGGCCTGGCCCTGCCCCCCGCTCACTACGTTTTCCCTTCCTTGGCTCGCTCTCCCCCACCCTCACTCACTTTCACTGGGCTGGGGCAGGGGCTTGGGATGTGGGAGGGGGTGAGGGCTCTGCGGTGGGGCCAGAAATGGGTTCAGGGTGTGGGAGGGGGCTCCGGTCTGGGGCAGGGGGTTGGGGTGCGGGAGAGGGTGAGGGCTCCAGCTGGGGGTGCAGGCTCTGGGGTGGGGCTGGGGATGAGGGGTTCAGGGTGCGGGAGGGGGCTGCAGGTTGAGGCAGGGGATTGGGGTACGGGGGGGGGTCCAGCCTGGGGGGTGGGGCAGAGGGGTTCAGGGTATGGGAGGGGGCTCTGGGCTGGGTCAGGGTTTGGGGTGCAGGGGGTGAGGGCTCCATCTGGGGGTGCTGGCTCGTGTGGGGCTGGGGGTGAGGGGTTTGGGTTCAGGAGGGGGCTCCGGGTTTGGAGGGACTCAGGCCTGGGCAGGATGTTGAGGCACAGTGTTGGGGCACAGGATTACCTACAGTGGCTCCCGGTCAGCGGCGCAGCGTGGGGGCTAAGGCAGGCTTCCTGCCTGTCCTGACACCGCGGACCGCACTGCGCCCCGGGAGCGGCCGGCAGATTCGGCTCCTAGGTGGAGGTGCAGCAGGCAGTTCTGCACCACGCTACCCTTGCATGTAGGCACTGCCCGCCCAGCTCCCATTGTCCGCAGTTCCTGGCCAATGGGAGTGCGGAGTCAGTGCTTGGGGAGGGGCAGCGCACACAGCCCTGTGGCCCCACCGCCTAGGAGCTGGACCTGCTGGCTGCTTCCTGGATGCAGCGCGGTGCCAACCCAGGTAGGGACTAGCCTGCCTTAGCTCCATAGCACCGCTGACTGGACTTTTAACAGCCCGGTCGGCGGTGCTGACTGGAGCTACCAGGGTCCCTTTTCGACTGGAAGTTCTGGTAAAAAAATAGACACCTGGTCACCCTACTCCTTCTTCCTGCCGGATGATTCAGTGGGGGTTCAGGGCATCTTGTAGTTGTTTGACGCTCCCCTTCCCATGCTCGTTTCAAAGTGGCACCCTGCACAGCAGGCAGAGGAGGAAGGAAGCCGCTCCTGGAATAATTACTGTGTCTGTGTGTCCTGAAGGTGAGAGCAGCTGTTCGTGGGGAGCAACCAGGGTAGAAGGGAGTTGTGGGGCGTGGAGAGGGGCTGGTTTGTTCTTTCAGTTGAATATTTTGTAATGGAAACACTGTCGGGCTGGATCCTTTCCGATCGCTTTGTGGAACTCAGCAAGCTTCCGGGGAGTTCCCAGGGCTCAAGGGTCCAGGCCCCTCCAGAGCAGGAATAACACTGCTTTGCTCTCGCTTGCTGGCTGCCACTCTGTACCTCTCCTTCCTTCTTCTTCTTTCCTGCCCTTCTAACTTGCCTCTGTTCAGATGAGCAAACTCCTCCCAGTTAGAGAACTTTGAGTTCTGTGACTTTCCCACCTAACTACTGAAATGCCACTCAAATTGATACAAAGAGGCGGGCCCGTCAAACTTTTCTTTCTGTAAACCATGCGCCTGTTTAAGAGAAGTCACCAGCCCAAACACCCCAAGCAATTGTCTCCTCATCTCCACTGCTGCAAGCTTGCGAGTGTCTGATGATGTTATTTCTGTCACTGTGAGTCTGTTCTCTGCAGCTTCTTGGCTCCTGGGAGCTCCAGGTCTGGGACAGGTAGGGGCGGGATGTAGATTTTGGCAGGATCCCAGCCTCTTTGGAGGACGGTTTGTGACATCACTTGTTTGCTTTTTGTTTGCTTTGTTTTATTTTCAAGAACATTTTGTGTTGAAAAATTTGCAGCCTCTGAGCTGGTGATTGGTGGCGGGAGCTCAGAACCAGATCTAGCTTCCTACGCTCCAGCTGAGGAAAGGGGAGGGATGGTGGGGGCAATAGAAACTCCTGTCTACTCCTAGCCCTTCTGGGGTGGACTAATGCTGGCCTGTGGGGGCGGTGACGCTTTGGGGGAATGTTCTGGTTAGGCCTGGAAGCCAGCATGTGGTTGCGGGGGAGCCTTGGTTGGATTTTCTGTAACCTGCTAAATGTTGCTAGGCTGAGCGAGCTGAGTCCCTTGTGCTGGGAAGGTCTGTTGGGAATGACTTTAAGATATCCCTGGCTTGTTGGGGTTAGGGGTTGGGTCATACTTTGAACTGCTGCTATGACTAGGGTGACCAGATAGCAAGTGTAAAAAATTGGGACAGGAGGTGGGGGGTAATAGGTGCCTATATAAGAAAAAGCCCCCAAAATCAGGGCAGTCCCTATAAAATCGGGACATCTGATCACCCTAGGTATGATTGAGGCTAGGTCTAGGTCTGCAGGACTGAGTGGGGGAAGGGGCAAAAATGGGGCCACCTCTCCCCACAGTACTCTCTAGGCCTAGAACTGTGCAGAGGAGACACCTGTTTGGGGGCACTCGGACTGCTGTGGCCTTGGGGAAAGAGCCTGCAGGTTGCAGCCAGCCAGAGAGTGAGGCTGCCACAGCAGTGTGGGAGACATTTCAGCAGGGACCATGGGATGCTGCTGATGGTATCAGTATTTCCCATGGTTCTGATGGCTGTTCCCTGAGTGGCGCTGATCAGCTGTGGGCTCCAACCCGCTCCCACTCCCTCCCTCATGACCTCTTCACCTCAGCCCCACCTGCCCCTCACACTCGCCCTCTTCCCCCTGCCCTAGCCCCTCTTCCTCCCTGCCTTCCTTTGCTGTTTAGCGGATCCCCCCCACAGACCTCACCAAACACCATGGCACTAGCACGGCAATGGCAGCTGTTATGGTGTTCCCTCTGCGTGTGTCTTGCCCCTGCCTCGCCCCGCAGTTGTCTTGTCAGTTAGACTGTGCACTCCTTGGGGCAGGGGCTGTCTCTTACTCTGCCTGTGCGGCACCCAGCCCAGTTGTCTCTGATCTCAGCCAGGCCACAGCTTACTCTGCTGCCTGTGATAAACATAAATAATAATAATAATGGGGTTCAGGTCAGGACAGTGGTCATTGGTTTGGTGCTTTTTAAATTCTGAGAATATTTATTAGTTCTCCATTTTGTGGTGGCTCCCCAATGTGCTAGGCCATGTTTAGCCATATATAGGAGGCTACAGCTCCTGCGCTGAAGTGCTGGACGTGTACGCTCCATCCAGGGGTCAGGTAACTCGTAGAGTGGGGTCTAGGGCTTCACTGTTACACCCTGGTGATTTGCAGAAAGCCCCCAGGGAGATTCCTCTACCCTGTTAACTGTTGGGCCAAGATCTCCTGAGAAGATTGTCTGCTCCTAGTAAACCACACCTCCGTCAGGGTCAAGGTGACCTGGGCGACAGACTAGGACAGGGAGCTAGAAACAAGTCGAGTTCAGGCAGAGTAACTTTGCACAGAGAGAAGGATGCATGGGTGGGCAGGTGGTATTTGGCAGGCAGCTGGCATAGAATGTCCCTGATATATGTCCGAGGCAATGGCTTTGCCCCCTGCCACCTTCCTAGCATGGCTGCAGTCTGAGTGTCAGAGTCTGGGACCTGAAATCTTGTGGTCATGGCTTTATTTGTGCCCACAGAAGCTGTGGCTGACAGCCCAGATTGAAGACCAGTAACAGCCGGGAGGAAGAGGAGGTGGAAGGGGAGGAAGGGTCTAGGAAAGGATCTGCACACAAGCCTATTTCAGGGCTGGAGCTGGAGGAGGATCGATGACAGGAAAGCAGGTTCCTTTCCCAGCCATGTTCCTAATTCATTGATGTCCAAGATTAGTGTCTGTGGCTTTGTCTGGACTTATGTGGAAAATGTTCCACTCTCTGCAGCCACTGGTCAGCTTCACCAGTAGGAGTGACACTGTGGGGGCAAGGCCTAAGGGAACCAAAAACAAGAGGCCATCAGAATCTCTGAATCTCTGGTCTCTGAATCCTGTGGGGAGATTAACATGGCGATGATGGCAGAGACTGAGGGCAAGGTGCAGGTGTAGGTCTTTTAAGGCCTTGTTCTGAACTGACCCAGACCTGGGCTTTGTTTATATTCACACCAGTCACTTCCTCTGCCGCAGGACCTGCCCAGTCCCCACTGTCTGCTCTCTTCCCAGTGAGGACATGGCCCCTCAAACCTGAGAGGTGTACAACCCCATCCTCCAGGGACAGGCAGTCCCACCCTCTAAGGCAGGAGCTCTCTAAGTCCCGTGTCCCCTGCAAGAGCAGTGTCTCTGCCTGCCAGCCCCCTGCAGCCCAGCCCTGTGTTCCCCTGGGCTGGCGCTGCATACACCGCTGGGCTCTGTGAACACAGAGTTTGTTTTGCCAGGGTGACCTGTTTAATCATCTCATTTTCTGGTGGCCGTTTATTCCTCGTTTCCACGGTTACGGCCCCATTAAGGGGAGAAGCAATAAGGCAGCGAGTCAAACAGGTAATAAAAACATTAAAGCCATGTGCGCGACTGGGTGGGGGCGAGCAAGAGCGCAATGAGACGAAACGGGCCACACCGGGGAGACAGCAGGGTGTGGAGAGCCTGCACTCAGGGCAAGCAGCACCCCAGCCAACTCCCAGCCTCAGGAAAGATCTGGCCAGGAAAAAAATACTACAGTATTCTACAACACTAACCCAAACCACTGCAGCCTAGAGCAGCGTTATTGCAGTACTGCAAGTGGCTGGGAGCGTTTCAGGGCAGAATACTGTTACTACAGTACTCTGTACTCTGAGTGGTTGGGAGCAAGTCAGATCAGAGTACTGTTCCCACAGTGCCGCAAGTGGCAGAGAGGACTCCAGATCAGAGTACTGTTCCTACAATGCTGTTTGTGGCTGAGCATTCCAGCTTAGAGCAGTTTTACTGCAGTACTGAGTGACTGAGATCACTGCAGATCAGAGTACTAATACTACAGTACTGTGAATGGCTGGTAACATTACAATTTATAATTTGATTACAGTGCGGTTAGTATAGTACCTATGGACCCAAACATTAAGTATTGCAATAGTGCTGCTGCAGTAATACCAAACACCCAAGATATTTCTGGTTTTCAGTAGTGATAGTATAGCACTGTTGATGGCCCCAGTGAGTGCAACTTACAATAGTATTAGTACAGTGCAGTTCCTGCAGTAATATCAGTAGCCCAGAGCACTACAACTTGCAATAATGTCATTAATACTCTAGTAATGTATTTACTACAGTACTGCTAATGGCCTCAGTCGGCATAGTTTGGAGTGTTCCTGTAGTGGTTTGGACCATTCCTAGATAGAGCACTAGTACTTGTTTAAAGAACACTGCAACCTCAAGGAGAAGGTCAGACTCCATGGAAACAGCCAACAGAGCCCTGTTCCCCCTGCCCCATTGAGGCAATCAGGCTGCCAATCATTCACCCATGAGTCTGAGTAACAGACAGACTTTAGATCATGGCTATTGAGGTAGTGATGGCTGAAAATCCAAGGGAAGCTGTGGAGTTTAGGCAGCATGGCTGGGAATGGTCTTCCTCCCTAGGCAGTATGATGGAGGGAACCTGTGGCTGACTTCTCCACCATGATCTGGAGCAGCACCCTCAGACAGCGCTAGAATGAGGGAGGGGCAAGGGCCTTCATCCCTCTGAAAGAAAGAGTGGGGGGACTTTCAGCACCAGTCAAACTGTCCTGGGAGTAGCAGCCATGGACAGTTCATGTCTTAGAGGCAGTGTTTCTTATGCTTACTGGGAAGATCAGGGCTTTTGTTAACTGGCCTGTCTGTGTTAATGACCAAACAGTAGTGCCTCCCCCTTGGGAGATGGTAGGCTGGATCTGATCTCTGATTTGCTGGTCTCAATCCAAATAACTCCATTGGCTTGGTAGTTAGTCCAGATTTACATCTGTGTAAGTGGGATGAGTCTGGCCACATGGATCCCCTATAGACAGGAGCCATGGCCCAGCTGACGTGTATGAATTTAAAATCACTACCAATACCCCCCATACATTTGAAAAATGAATGGGAGTCTAAGCTCATGCCAACAGATGATCCCATTTCAAAGTACATAGGCCCTGTTGTTACTGTTCCTTCTCTCCATCCTTTCCTGTTGTATGTTTTACTGGGGGTAGGGAAGCCAAGGTGGGGTTATGGTGTGAGATGAAGAGGAGATAGCTAATGAATGGGCCGCTGCTGACATCCACCTCTCCCATCAGTGACAGGTGCTCATTTTAATTGTTAGATGGAAATGATACCAGTGAGAAATTATTAAAAAAACTTTGTTGGACAATGTGAGTATTGGGACTGGGGTTCCCAAAAGCAGCACACAGCACTGGCCAAACATTGATCCCATTGAAGTCAACCTGGAGTTTATCAAACTCACAGTATCTTCTGGGAACAACAGAAGCAGAGTACTCAGTAAAATCGTACTGGGCCCTGAAATCTGTGGGAATGAGACAGGAGCTCAGTGAAATTGTGTTCTAATCCCCCATCTGGCCAAGAAGGTTCAGACTATAGAACCATATCATAGTGTGACAATAAAGCTAGAGATGGGAATGGTCCATTAGGTCATCTAGGGCCATTTCCTGCTCCCTTTATTTGTGTGAATAGCCTAGTCTCCTTTAGTAGACTTACTTGCATAAGTCGGGTGTACAGGATTTGAATTCCTTAGTCTGTTCCCAGGTCAGTGCAGGATTGCTCCATACAGTATATTCCCCATTGCCTTGTTCAGTTCATTTATGAGCAATGGTCTTGCTGTAGATTATGAGACATCTTGGAGAGCTGAGAGCTCCCCTACTCAGTGGGGAGCTTCTCTGCTCAGTGGGGAGCTCCCCTGCTCAGTGGAGGTGTAAGTCACCCCGTGTAGAGGGACAGCCCAGAAGACCCATGCACACAGGGACTCTAAGGGTCCTTGGCCTTTGCACAGGGAATGAATTTCATCCTGTGTGTGAAGAAGTTAAACGTAACCATCTTCCAGAATCAGGGTGTGCAGCTGTAATGGCAGAATGAAAATGTTCAGAAAAACAAACAGGCAAGGGGGGGGACACCTCGGGGAAAATAACTAACTCTGGGCATGTTTCCTTTGCCAGCTGTCTCTGCTGAATTATTTTACTCTGCTGCCCGCCCTGCCTCGCCCTGCTAGAGTTTGTCTATTTCTGATCTTGTTTTGGGTTTTATAGTTTCTTTTCTCCCGACTTTATCAGAAAGCATATTTGTGGTGAGCGCCTGTGAAAGGACCCAGGCTGCTAAGTAAATATTCAACGTGCAAACGAGCAGTGTGACCTTGAGAGAAGGGGAGAGAGGGAGGGAGGGAAGCAGAGAGAAATTGGTAAAAAGGTGGAAAAGAAAAAGAATGGGGAGAAGGAAAAAAAAAAACCCAAAGATCTGGCTGGATTGGACAAAGTGACATAAAAAGCCAAAATGTTGGCCTTGATTACTAAAAGTGGGAACTGGACATCTAGCACAAGGAGTTTTAAAGGGGCCTGATTCTCAGGGAGTGGTGAGCACCCGCTCTCTGGAAATCAGGCCTCGTGGGGCACTAAAAATCAGTCGTCACTGTGAATAATCTTGGCCCACAGTCACAAAGGGTGAAATTCACCCTTTTGTAAATTCACCATTGTGCAAAATCACAAAGACTGCGCGCCATTCCAGACTCCGAGAAGGGTGTAAGTGGAACCTAGGCCTTGTGCTGGCTCCTCTGCACATGGATGAATTTCACCTGCTGTGAAATCCTCCTGTTGAGTTTCCTCCCACCTTCTCCAGCTTAAAGGGTCCCACCAATGCCCATTTCTAACACTGTACATGGTGGCCATTGCTCATGTGTATGTTTTTGCTGGTGCACCTGTTGTGCTCAGAGAAGAAAATTCAGCCCAAATTGATTGGGGAGTTATTTTACACTTTTGGGGTTGAATTTAGTACTTGGGAAAGGTGCCAGATGAACAGCTGTGGAGAGCGAAGGCCTCTGTCCACTGAACCGAGACAGCACAGGCAGCAGCAGTGCAGGCACCCCCAGCACTCTCGTGTGCCCCCGCACTGTTCCAGACAAGTCTTGGCCTCCCTGCTGAGACAGCCAGTGACGCCACCTGTGACGGCTACCTGTGGTGATGGTGGAGAGATGTGGATGTTTCTCTCCCGGGTACTAGACTGAGACCCAGCAAACCCGTTGCGAGGAGGCTACCAAAGAGCAGTCAGGTGAGACAGAGTTATGATCACTCCAGAAGTTGGGCCAAAGCTGCAAAGTTCAAATCCTCCGTGGAGTTCGGGTTCCCAGAGTTGTGGGGGTGTTTGGCTCTGGGGTTTTGGTTTGGGGTCCATTTCTAGTTATAGCTGATCTGGGCTGGAATTGGAGGTTGTGTTATGTGAACAGGTGTATATGTGTGTTGGGTTGTTGCCATTTTATTTTGTCTCTGTATTAATTTCCTCTGATTAATGTCTGAGAGCGAGAAAAATGGTGAGGAAGGGACCAGATGAGTCTCTAGAATCTGCACATGGATTTTAGGCAACGGTTCTTGTGGCCTTGATACACTGATGGCAACTGTGAACAGGAGCCCGTAGATTCCTGCAGCTGCACCCACCAAAGCGTTTCTGCCCATTAGTTAAGTCACCAAAGGGACCCAGTGGAACCAGGAGAGCAAGTGCTGTGGGAGCTCTACAACTTCTGAGCAGAGGTTTTGCCAGGTTCCAAGGGAGATTCTTCCAAGACCCTTTGTACTGGATTGTTTCTGCTAGTTTGAGGCACCTCGTTTTTCATTTGACCGTATTTTAAACAAATCTCTATGTGTGTTCGGGATCCATTTTTGGTTTGTCGTTTAAAATTTGTCCCCGGCCTCCCTAAGTGCTGCAGTTTGACTCCTCTTCATTTCCAAGCAGGAGAACAGAACTTTCTGGTTGGTTTTTGCACAAGCTCCTTATTCTTACTCAGACCCTTCCAGACTTATTTCTCCCCTTACCTGATCATTGTTTTTTGGCGGGGAGGGTTCCTGTGATGCAGAGATAGAGGTCAAACTATTGGGAGCTCTGGGAATTCAAACTGCAGAGTCTAAGTTGAGCCCTGTGCCTTGTTTGAATGATATTGATCAAAATTCATCTGTCAGAAAAATAGTTATTTGTCTAGAGATGCTCAAGGAGGCCAGGTTCAGAGCTGGGATAGGGCTTGCCTAGGGCTAGGGTTTCAGGCTGAATCAGGGCAAGAGCATGGGTGTGACAATGCCATATTTTGTGAAGTGTTCTCTTGAGGTTTCAGTCTTGCGAGAACAGTTGATCTGTGATGGGTTTAGATCTAAGTTGGAACTCAAACCACAGGGGTAGAGTTGGCTTCAGGGATTCAGATCCGAACCATTCTCAAAGCATGGACTTCTTTGGGTTGGTGATTTCAGATTCGGCCCTTTGATAGAGAGAAACGGAGACTGATGGATGCAATGGCAGGGTAGCTTGTTAGGCTGAGAACCTGCAGTCAGGAGCTGGCCTAGAGGAGTTCATATTCTAACCAACCAATCCCAACCTGGCACAGACACAGTCTCAGGTGCTGCCATTTTTCCATGACCCTTGCGACCCCACCAGCAAGGCCGTGATGCAGGTGGACATGCTGCATTTCTGACAGAACAAGTTGAGGGAGCTGCATTGGTGCCCTTAGTAATCCTACCTCAGCCGTAAGCACAGACCACTCAGCGAGGAGCTAAGCCGTGAAGACTCCATTGTCAGTGAGTGGTTTGGGGTGGCCAGCAGCTGCAGCCGTCACTGCTGTGAATTAACTGTCCAGTGAACTCATTAGCCAGTGCGTATCCCTGGGCAAGGACAGGTGATTCTTTCTAGGGAATGAGCAAGAGGATAAGACCATTGTGGCCTGGCTGGGAAGCTGCACTTAGCCAATACCTTGTGTTACTATGTGAAAAGATGTCAGAAGGAACCTAGATTGTCATCCTGGATCAGATCAATCCAGTTGATGCCTGGCAGGAAGGTGAAAACCACCCATTAATGCACCTGGCTCAGCTATGAAACTATGGAAGTGGTGAAGCAGGAGGAGTTAAAAAAATAAATGGGCAAAAACTTTGAAACCCCTGTTCCTATGTAAATCTTCGCCACCCCCCAAAGGAGCTCAGTCTGGGACACTCCTGCCAGCTAGCCTTACCCCTGGGAGGATTTTAGTGCATCACCGTAAGACACTTCTTGGCTGCACTCAGGCTCCTTCAGTACTGTTTGTTGTGTTCTGTGTGATTTTGGGAGGCAGGGTTGTAAATCTCTTCTGGAAAGCCCAGAAATTGTAGGAACAGTTTATCCCAGTTACATGGGAGAACTTTATGGGGGAGGATCTATGCTGGCCACCCTTTAACTGGAGAGTAGAAAGGCGGGGCAGCTTGTCTTGTGATAACTTCAGAATCATTTCCGCGGTGATGCCATGCGATGGCATGGACGGAACGTTTGTGGCTGGACGGGATGTCAAGGAGAGGGGGATCCTGGGGAAAACGGGAGTCTTTGAAATAAATAAACCACTGAAGTCAAAGAGGCAGAGAGAAGCTGAAGCAAAGTCAGCAGTGCAGATGCCATGGCAGGGAACTGTGACTGTATGTGTAATGGGTTTGGATGTTTGCTTTTATCTGACCGTTGCTGTTCTAGCAAACAGATTGGAGAATTCCAGACTTGCGGGGATTGGGTTTTTAAAAATTTATTTATATATATCTTAGTTCGCCTCTCAGCTCAGGAGATGAATGGGCCCGGGCCATTTCCAGATGGAAGGATGGGAAGGCGCCCTGAGCTGTCATCCCTTTCACCCATTTGCACTTGCACTCTGAGGTTGCTCACCCCTGGCTGGGCTTAGCGCTTAACCCCCCCCCCCCATCCTGGTCCCCTCCCCTCTCTCCTATTAGCACTCACACCTTCAGGTCCCACTCCCTCCACAGCCCCTCTGACTTACCAGTGTCTGGTGTTTCTATAGCTGTCCTTGGACCTTAGGAGCATCTGTTAACTCCCCTCTGGTGTGGGGAGGTCCTGTCTCTCTTAACAGTGGCACCCCCTGGTGCTTATGCATGTTATTAACCCCGTTAACCAGTGAATTAGCCAGTGTGCAGAAGCCAATTTATTTATTTATGTTTTGAGACCTATTGCTAGAAAGCAAGTACTACTGTTGCCCCCCTGACATGCCCTGGGGCGTTTGTCCTGGGAACACAGGAGTCCCACCCCCACCCTGAGCATCCATGGTCTTCCTTTGGCTCAATTGTAACAGTCCAAAGAGAACCAGTAGGAGTGGGGCGTGTTCCCAGTTTGCACTCCAAATGGAAAGCCCGGAGGGGGTTGAGGGGCAGATTCCTTGCAGTGAAGGTGTTAACAAATAGCAGGTGATGAAACATGACAAGCAGTGACATTTCTGTTTGGGGTTCTCAGTACCAGCAATGCCAAGAATGAAGCTATAAACCCTGACATTTTGTGTTATGCACTGAGGTTTTTAATAGACATCTTTTCCTCCCTCCCTGCTGTTTATTTATTTTATTCTTTTTCTCTCTTCTGTCCCCTTCTCCCTTTCCAGAATCCTTCCTCTTTCTGTCCCTCACACTTATTTTTCAGCCCTCTCGTCCCACCTGAACTCTATTCCCTTGTTTGCTCACACCCGCTCATCCTCTGGCCCTCTCTCTCCCTTTCTTTTCTGCTGCTTATGTATCCCTCTTTTCTTGTCTTTCACTCACCCTCCCTCTTTTCTTCTTACATGTTTCCCAGGCACTTTTTCTCTCTGTGGTGTTGTCTTCCCCTTTCTCACTCTTCTCTTCCTCCTCCTTGATTCCTCTCACCTTCTCTGCTCTAGGCTCAGCCTCCCCCCACCCCATAGTCTCTCACTCTCTCGTATTCCCCCTCTCACACACGCACACTCTCTCTTTCTCACACCCACACTCCCACTCTTGCACATTCTCACATTTTTTACACACACAAGCGCACTCTCAGAGCTTTCTCTCTCATGCACACCCCCTCTTGTATGTGCACACTCCCCTCTTTCTCTGCTCCCCCTTTCTCACTCCTTTCTTGCTGTCTCTCTTACTCCCCTCCCTCCATCTGTTCTTTTCCACTCTCTTCCCTTCTCCCTCCCTTCCCGTTCTCTTTTTGGGCCCTGATGTAATACACTAACCATCGAGGGCCAAGCCAGTTGCTTGTCTGGCAGCAGGTGTCCCACCCCTGAGTGATGTTTTTGTTAATAACATTTTCACCCTGACTCGGAAGCTGGTGTTTTGGAGATCGGTTGTGAGGGTTTTTTTAAGGGCAGGGGCTGAGGGGGCAGTGCTTTTGGGAACAGTTGCCGGGTTTATTCTAAAAGGACTGCAACAGTTGTTCTCGCTGAACGAGAAACGTCAGAACAACTGCAGATTCTTGCTCTCTCTCGACATGTCTCTCTGAAGGGCGTTTGGAGGTGACGCCCAATGCAGCGTCCCCCTCTCAGCAGGCTCTAATCGGAGCAGGCAGCCTTCCAGTGACTCTGGGCTTTAGTGAGGGGGCTCTCCAGCCACTAGGGACAGCCTCACCAGGCAGCCTTCCACAGAGCCCCCTATTCCCAACTTAATTGTGGTGCCTTCTCCCAGTGGGGCCACTGTTGGCATAAGAACTAGGGGAACAAAGCTCTCTAGTGCTTAGAACATGCGCTTGGTGCCAGGAGGCTTGGTTTGGTCCTGAACTAGCATGGAAATGTCACTATACTTCTGAGCCTGACAAAAGGATCCAGTTACTTGGTCTGAACATCAGGAGGCAGTCTCCAGGCGCAGAAATGGGGGTGGTTTGAGGACACCTTTTGAGGCAGGAGGGAGGAAGAGGTCATGTGTTTCCTGGTGCAAGCTGACAGCAGGGCCTCTGGACTTGTTCCCTCTGCCCAGGGCCAGGCCTCCTGTCCTGCCTTGCCGAGCTCAGTGCTTCCCGACCAGGCTGGGACCCCTCACACATGGGCCAAAGGCTCCCATTGTCCAAAGTATTGATTTCCTTTTGTCAGGATTGGGATTGGTTGGGCTGGGGGGTGGGTGGAGGGGTGTTAGTTCCTGAGAGTATGTCTTCGCTGCAGAGTGAATCTGAGTGACTGGCACTCTGCTCTGAGCACCGAGATCAGCCTAGCCTGGGTGAGAGGAGCCACACTGCAAAGCCAGACCCAAGTTACTGGGTCTTCACTGGTGCTGCTCTCCCATGTGTATGTCGCTAGGACTTCTGGAGGCATCTCCTTTGGTTCTTTGTGCTGCTCTAGGATTCTTTCCCAGTGAATTGTGGGAAGACTGGTCTGTTCTTTGGGAGATGGTGGGGGAGAGAATTGTGGGAACGTATTGGAGGAGTATTAGCACTTAGCCCAGTGATTCTCAAACTTTTGTACTGGTGACCCCTTTCAAATAGCAAGCCACTGAGTGCGACCCCCTCCCCTTATAAATTAAAAGCACTTTTTTGTATATTTAACACCATTATAAATGCTGGATGCAAAGCGGAGTTTGGGGTGGAGACTGACGGCTCACGACCACCCATGTAATAACCTTGCGACCCCCTGAGGGGTTCCAACCCCCTGTTTGAGAACCCCTGACTTAGCCTGTTGCCCCAGGATGGGCTAGCTAACAGGAGAGCGCTTAACAGGGATGAGAGGTTTTGTGTGTGGACAGGAGGAGTGTTAGGGGCAATACCTAGCTAATAGCTCAGGCCAACTCTTCAGGGCAGGCATACCCTCGCTGTGAGCAGCGGGTCACGTGGCCCCAGGATGAAAGGCTTGGCAGGCATTTGAAGTGGGTCCAAACTCAACCTCACTCCCAGCTTCTCTCTTCCTCTCCTCAGCAAGAGTGTTAAAAGCCAAAATACTCCTCCCAAAGGCTCTGCCTCCGCATAGAAGCACCTCTCCGCCCAGATCGTATTGATCCAGCTCCACAGATGGTGGCTGCAGATGAGTTGCCAAGTAGGGCAGATCGATACAGACTTGAGATGGGAATTTTGGCAGCGGGGCATGTCCGTTTGTCCCTTCACACACCTCCCCCAGGGAACCAGCCAGCCAGGTAATACAAAGCCCTGTCCTTAGAGTCTCCATCTCACCTTGTCCCTCCCTGTCCTCCCTGCTGCTATGACAGGTTTCCTAAGGAGGGTGCACAAGACTGGAGCCAGGAGAAGCAATGGAAAAGGAAGCCCTAGAGTGGCTCACACAAGAGCAGTGACAGGCACCAATCTATTGGGCAAATTCTGCCCTCCCCACCTGGGGTAACCTCGCAGAATTCCTTGTCTCACTGTGGTTATTGTTACTCTTATCAATGGCCAGATTCTGCTCTCTGTTCCCCCTGTGCCATCCCATTGCGTTATACTGGTGTCATTAAGTGCAGAAGTTGGCCTCTGGTGTTTGCGTAGCACTCTTTATAACAGGCTCTCCTCCCATTCACTCCAGCCTGGGTACAGGGTAACTCCATTGGTGTCACCCTGTGTTTACACCACTGTCACTAGTATCCTCATCCTGCAGATGGGGAAACTGAGGCGAAGTGAATTGAAGTGACTCGCCCAAGGGCCACCCAGGAGGTCCGTGTCAGAGCCAGGATTAGAATGCAGGAGTCCCGGCTCCTGGCTCTGTATGCGGGCCACTTGACCATGCCTGTGTGATTATGCTCTCTCCACGCCTAAGGTGCTGTCCATTCCAGGAGGGGTACAGGGCAATGGGGCATTCTCCCAGAGCTAGCTCATGTCCAGGGGGCTGGTGAGGCAGGAGGTAGCTGTGAGAAGGAGAAGGCACTGGGGAAAGGTGCAGTGAGTCTCCCCCAGCTCCAGCAGTGTGGCAGAGGAGAGTGGTCAGCACTTTAATAAGACATCTAGCAGTTAACCCTTGGAGCCCTCCTGGCTGCCTACCCTTCTGACGGGTGCCGAGCTCCGCACACAATAAAGTTAATGAAATGAGTATTTCAGGGCGGGTGAGGAGAGAGGCTCTGTACTGCACCCTGGGGCCCTAGGTTTATTAATGGTGACCCGCCATTAAAGACTAAAGTGCTAACCTGGTCATATTTAGCAGCTTTCAATGGTGTCCCGGCGGCCTCCGCCTGCAGTATCAACTGCTGTCTTCCCCCGCCTCAGCCCCAGGACGGCAGGAGCTGACTCTGACATTTCTCTACTAGGATGAGTCTGCTGGGCAGCACTAAGAAGTCTCCACATGCTGCTGCAGCTAGACAGACCCACCCCCACCCACCCACCAGCACTGCTTGGAGCAGCTTCCCCTTCTTATTACTATCCTGGAACTGCCAGGGCCTGGAAGCAGACAGTGATTGGGGGAGTGGGCCTGATTCTGGCATTCTAGTGCACTCCTTGCTCAGGCAGAGCCCATGCAGTCACTAAGAGCAAAAGGGGGTTTTGCTGTGGGATGTGGCCTCAAAAGGAGTGATGCAAACTCAGGCCCTGCAGCCCTCCAGAGTAAGCACTGGCTAGTAATCCCTCTGGGATGTGGGGGATGGAGAGCAGACACTGTCTCGGCCAAAGCTTATAATAATGGGGACCTGGGGATGGGCGTCACCCCTTGGATTTCTCCCATTCTGCTACTGTCCGCCTTGCTCCCTGCACATGGCACAAGAGGGACTCAGCCAACTCCAGCAGGGCTAGCAGGGGACAAGGAGTGGGAGGTCACCCCCAAGGAAAGCGGAGGCTAGATAACATGGTGATGGGAGCCTTAGAGACACGGTGGTGGCGACCGCTGCTGATCCAAGCAGGAAACATTAGCAGGAGAGGATAAAACCTGAAGGAAGGCCCTTTTTGGGTTATGTCTGCACAGGGTGCCCTCGCTGGGCTCCCCCGCATGCTCTCAGAGCTGGACCCCAGTGTTGAGTCTATGTCAGTTCAGGTATGTTCTCCAACCCTTCTCCCAGCCCCGGTTAAAAACTCAGCATGCATAATTCTTGGATGCCTGGTGGGAGTTTTGGAAATGCTGGTGGATGGATAGATGGAGAGAGAGATTTAGTGGGAATCGCTGGAAAATGCTAATGTTAGCCCCTTATGTCATATGGGGCAGACAGGCCCAGTGATGCCCCCCTTGCTCCTCCCCCCAGCCTCTATTGTGCCCTTCGGGAGAGGACATAGAGAATGAGGCCTTTGGCCCCCAGTGATCCCTGCCCTTGGGGTTCCTAGTCCCCCCAGACTTTAGCTGAGTGAGCTTGGCTGTGTGGTCTTCAGTCCATCCCATGCCAGAGTCAGCAAGGGCAGGTGCCCAGTTGCAGCTGAACACTCAAAGCTCCCAGCCTCCTGAAAGAATGAGCACTGGCTTGGCAGTGGGGCCGGGGGCAATCCTCGCTCTCTTGTTTGGCTTTGAGCCCTGTCTGATCCAGAGCCAGGTTTTACTGTAATCTCTACATCCTGTTGCAGGTCCTTAATCAGCTGGAGCCAGCATGCAAAAACACCCCAACAAACCTGTTGTGGTTAAAACTCCTGGTTCTCCGCTCCAAGGAGGTAGGGAAAATGTGAAGCAGAGCTTCCCCGGGCAGAGGGCAGTGAGCTGGACAAGGCAGGGTGGGCAGGGAAGAATGATGAGAGGTCATCAGCTGGCAGTGGGAGTGAACTCAGGAGGAAACGGACCAGTGTACGTTTACAGCAAGGAACTAGGCAGGGACCCACTCCCATCCCACTCCTCTGCAGTTGGGGTGAAGTTTGCTGGAATTAGGGGCAGCAGTCCCCCTGTGGCCAGCACAGTGGGAGGACACTGCGCCTGTTGTGGGCAGGCCCTGAAACTCTCTGGGTTGTGGTGGGTTGTTTTTTTCCTGTTTAATACCTAGAATAACACTGATGGGTCTGAACAGCTCCAGCCAGGCGACAAGGGGAAAGAATAACAAGCTCCTGAATGTCAGGCGAGATTATGGGCCATAGCTATTTAGGGTGAGTCTGGTGGATTTAGGGCCGCTTGTGTTCTATTGTCCTGGCCTCTCTGAGCACTGGAGCAGGCGAGACGCGAGTGGGGAATTTTGTTGTGGGTTGGTGTGCAGGGCTGGAGGGTGGGGGTGGGGGTGATTCTGACTCTTCCTCTTCCCAGATTTGAGTAACAAAGGGGGGTGACAGCAAACAAATAAAAAATCCTAGGAGATGCAATGCTAGGGACTGAAGTTGAAGCATGGGTTGGGATGTGACAGCATTTGGAGAGTGGTCTCCCAGCCATGAAGGTAGAGGGTTGGAGAGATGTCCCCACCCCCAGGTGCTTCCTTGTTCATTTCAGGATTCAGCTCCAAATTGCCCTCCTGGTTTATAAAACTCTCCTGATTCTCCACCACCCTGGCGCATCTGGGACTGGCCTCTGTGAGCTATCACACACAGTCTGTCCACAACATTATGTGGGAGCCTTCTCCTCTGCAGCTGCCACCTTCACTCATCTCTACCAATCTCCCCTCAGACTCATCTTTCCAGCCTCTCCACTCTTCCCACTGTCATCTGGGCAGCCTTCGGGGAGGCCGTTTGTACGGAAGCAAAATAATATGTGGGATTGGTGGAGGTTGGAGATTGCAGGCCCCTCTCTTGGAGTGCATCTGCCTGGCCTTGGGGTTGTGCACCAAGACTGGCAGCTTCTTCTGGAGGCTCAGCACCTCCATGGTCTGCATGGTAAAGTGGTGGGGGCCTGGAGTAGCAAGATGACAGAGCGTACAATGGACTGGAAGGGTGGAGTGCAGCAGGAGGCAAATGTTTTAGCTCTGGGTGTGTGAGTCCCAAGCAGGCTGTTCGTGAAACAACTCTGCTCCTGGGGAGCACTGCAGTTCCCACACTGATGTGGGGAGGTGTTGGGGGGGAGTAGAGGGCAGTCTCGCCCTGCAAGCTTTGTAGAAACAAGACTTGGAAAGTTGAATTCTTTGCTTCTTTGGGGCCCTTTTTATTTGGCGGGATTAAAAAGCCTATTTGAGTTTCTTAAACCATTTAATCTAAAATCCCCAGGTAGATGCGTTGCTGGATTCGGTTTTAAGCTTATAAACAAAATATGTCTGTGTTTGGTGATTCTTCGTTTTGTTATTAAGAAAGGAGGGCCTGACCTGGGCCCCCTGAAGTCAGGGGGAGTTGGGTTCTTACACTCTTGGATTATGTTGGGTTTTTAGGAGTGCTGGAAGGCGTGGAGCCCAGCTCACTGGTGTGACCCTCCTCTTGCTCTGAAGTGGGTGAGTATGTGGGACCAGGCAGCTAGTGGGGGCAGGGAGTTGAGGGAGAGCCATAAAGGCTTGGGTAGGTGATTGAGGAGCTTCCAAAAGAGCTCTGCATGTTGGGTGAATGCTAGGTGCTGAGCACTTGTGAAAATCTGGCCCACAGTGAAAGGACAGGGACTGTAGACCCATTCGTGCAAGCCCTCCCCACATGGAACTCCTGGTTAAATCCGTCAGACTCCTGCTCACAGCAGGCTTGGAGGGTTGAGCCCTTCAGTTGGGAGTGCTGTGGAGAGATGCGAGAGGAACAGAACACAAGCGGCTGGGGAAGAGGGGAGGAAGGGTTTCTCTGTTAGATTCTGCTGGAGAACTCTGGGTAATTCTCCCCTGTGAGCAGGAGACGATCACACACACTCCCATTGCACCTCTCAGTAGCTCTCTCCTTTTCCTGTCTCTGCTCCACTCCTCTGCGAAGCTCCTAGCTCCTTTCCATATCCTTATGGCTTCATAGCTGCCCCTTCCAGCACCATTGCTTTGGCTGCCCATGGAGATGCCATAGGCAAGAGACCATCTAGGTGCGGACCAGCCCTACATGTGGACAGAGTGTGTCTTGCCCTTGCTGATAAGTTGTCTGAGGAACATAGGAATCACCAGACTGGATCAGAGACGTGCTTCATCCAGTGCGCTAGCTTGTCTCTGAGAGTGGCCAGCTGCAAATGGTTCACGGAATGTGTAAGAACCCCACTGTAGGCAGGTGTGGGGTAATCTGCCCCCTCTTCAGGACTCAGCCTGGTCTCTAATAGTTAGAAATTGACTTAAGCCAGTGGTTTTCAACCAGTGTCCGCCGACCCCTAGAGGTCTGCAGACTATGTCTACGAATTCGAAAGGGGTCTGCACCTCCATTTGAAATTTTTCAGGTGTCTGCCAATGAAAAGAGGTTGAAAACCACTGGCTTAAGCCAGCTGCATCTCAGAGCTTGAGTGTAATGAGTTTGGTGGGTCTCAGTACATTTCCTATCAGAGAGGTGTCCATATCACAGAATCCATTCACTCCATTGGCCCTTTGTTTGCAATCCCAGTGGAGAGGCCAGTAGGGACTGAGTGAGCCCTGGGGACTCAGTGCCCCTTTGGAGCTCCAGAGAGGGTCCTTCCATATCAGGGTTGCACGGGCAGGGCTGTGGGGGGAAGTCAGCCCTGCTTGGCCACACTGTTCCCTTTCTGTGGATAGACGGAGGTTTCCAGTCTCCAGGGCTGTCAAGGCAACACCTTATAAAAAGAGGGGAGGGGACCCCCTCCCCCCTTTGCCTTTGAAAGGCAGTGTAGTTGAGGACAGACAGAGGGACAGGTGTCTGTCCGACAGCAAAGGAGGGAACCCTGTTGGCTTTGTCGAGGGAGCCTCTTTCTATATGGAAATGAAGAATTTAGGCTAATGGAGCTCAACCATCTCTAATTTTGCGATGGCAGGAGGATTTTGATTGAAAGTAATTAAGCAAGCTAGCTGTAAAATTAATTAAAGCAAAAGGGGGGGATTTTTTATTGGATTGGAGAGCGATATAGCGGCTGTCAAATGGGGGACGGATGGGGGTGACCTGAATTCTCTGCCCTCCCTCCTCCCACTCGGGACGTTTATGTCACTTTAATCTCCTTACAGCGGCTGGTGTGCATTTGTTTGAAATAATCAAGGAAATATGGTCAGAAATTGTCAGCTTTCAGATCTAATTTACCTGACAGCCCTGCGCGGACCAGCAAGCCTGTGTGTGTGTGTGTGTGCACACGCACAATTGTGTGGTCGTGTGGTCATGGAGGACACCTCTCCTCCTCTCTCTCTCCCCCTCGCTCCTCTTGGTTTCCTGCAAATTAACATCCAGGACCACCCTGCGCCTTCCTGGGAAATAATGAAAGTTTGACCATTTCTGACGATCCCTTCACTCCCCCCTTCCCCATTACTGCCTCCCCCAACCTGCTGCCTCATCCCTGCACTATAACCAGCTTTAAGGGTTTAGGGACTATAGGATTAGGGGAGGTGGCTGTAATTCTTTATTCCAGATGGCTGACAACCGCTAAACCCACTGTCACAACTACCACAGTTTTAAAAATACTTTAAATTAGTCCCTTTGTTTCGGCCCGAGTCCCCGCTGAGCGGCACTCATGATGTTATGCCAAGAGCTCTGCCTGCCTCGCAGTCATGGGGGGTGCTGAGCCAAGGGGGACAGAGGGGATGGCAGGTGTGGGGAGATGCCAATCTGTGCCCACACCTGTCTGTAGTCCCTCGCTCGCCTTCATCTCTAGAATCAACATTTAAGGCCCAATCCTGCAAAGTGTGTCACTTCTGGAGTTTCAGAATTGAACCCAACTCCCATTTTGGAGTCTTCTAGCTGCATTTGTGGTATTCCTATAGCAGCATCGCTCCTTGTGGTGCTGAGGCAGTGCTTTCCAGGGGGTAGGACATCAGGGAAGGGGTCAGGAAACCTGTTTTGTTCCTGGTGCCGCTGCTAAGTTGGGCAAGCCCCTTTACAACTCCGTGCCTGTTTTCTCACCTGTAAAATGGGGATAATGAGATTTGTCCTCCCTTGCAAAGTGCTTTGAGATCTCTGGATGAAAAGGACTAGGTTATAAAGACATCATAGAGCGAGGAGGAAATCCAGCCCCTCTGGAGTCCCTGAATGTTTCCTCTCCGAGCAGACCCTAATAGCTGTCAAGTCTCATATCTTTTTGCTGGGCCAGCTGTTAGAGATAGTGTTTATTATTTGTGAAGTGCTGACAATGTTGGGGCTCTTGTTTGTTTTATTTGGGACTCCATTTGCAAACCTTCACTGAAGCGATCTTCTGTGCCAAGACTTAGGAGCTTTTACACTAATAGCCAGGGATCCTGTTGTATAGTTTATGTAATACCTTTCAATCCCAAGGATTCTGGAGTGTTTCAGAGACCAGGGCACCCAGTGAGATGCATTGCACTGGGGAGAGAAGAAGGGAAAGTATTGGTCCAAAGGAGCCAGGGCAGGGGATCTTTAATAGCCACACACAACAGTCAGGAGTTTAAGGTCTTAACTCCAAAAACCTACACACCATAAACTGCAGAGAGATCAATTAATCTACCTTGCGAGGAGGAAGACATGAGTCAACTCAGGTGGGATCTGAACATGTGGTTCCAGGGCGTCTCGGTGTCTCATACCTGAGTGTCTCATACCATTGTGTCTCTGTCCATCTGCCTCAAAGACAAACAGTGTGGAGTTCTTGTGCTACTAAGTGTCCTTTGGAACACTGGGGTCGTGGCCATGGTCACTGATTTTCAAAGTTAAATCGCTTGGCTCCTGTATTTAAAAAAAGCAAAAGTTGTTTTAAAAATAAAATTAGTAATGAGATGGCAGCTGGCAACAGGGACCAAGTGCTGCCAGCCCCAGCTTTGGAGAGGAACATGTTATCTTTCTGAATAGGTTTGTAAAGGTGCTTTGAAGACATCATCATAAGCAGCCAGAGGGTGAGTAGAACAACTGGGCTGATCTGTAGCCAACTGAAGAAGGTTGTGTGGGGAGCTTGGCACCACGACTCCTGGGTTCAGTGCCCAGCTCTGCCATTGATTCATATTACAACTGGGCAGGTTGCTTCATTTCTCTGTGCCTACATTTCCCCATCAGTAAAATGGGTATATTAATGCTTCCTCAGTTGAACAGAGTTCCTGAGGCTTAATTAGCATTAGCTAAATGCTTTGGTGAAAGGGTGCAAAGTGATATTTTAGCCACATGAAAATTAAAATGGCTGATTTATAAATCTCTGAAACACGCCTTCTCTGAGGGTCAGGTCTGTTGTTAAATGGTGGCTTCCCCTACGCTCCTCCCATTGACTTCAACCAGAGCGGAGTTAGGCTAGGACTAAGCACTGTTGAAAATGGAAGGCTGTTGAGACTGCAGCAAGTGGAAGTTCTGATCCTAAGTGTTCCCTGCAGGTGCAATGGAATTTAGTATTTAGAATCTCATAAGCAGGTTCATGGCCCTTTAAATTGAGAGTGAGTTTGTTCTGGGATGCAGACCGGGCCACCCCAGTAGTGGTCTCCTAAGTCAGTGGTCCATAACTGGTGGTGGGTGAAGAGCTGGTTGGTCACATGGTGCCAGCTCCTCCTCCTCATTTCTCTTCTCTAAATGGCATGGTGTGGGAGGTAATGGGACATTCACTACTTCTCTGTTCTAACATTTCCACGGCAATTGCTAGAGTTGCCACAGGGGTGTCACCAGTGGTGGTGGTTGGGATGTGTGTGCATGAGGCAATCTCTCTGTCGAGTGGTGCTGCATTCTGTGAAAAAGTTTAAGGCCTGCTGTACTTAACAGTTTTCTGTTCTGACTTGTCTCCTGGGATGCTCAGACATGACAGATGGATAACACTTATTAGTGGGGTCCTAAGTTTTAAGGGGCAAATGCCGATATTCTGCACCTCTCTGCATCTGCCTCTGCTTGTTCGGAGTATGAAGCAAAGCTGTTCGGGTCTCTTCCTTCCAGTCAGTGCCGCTTGTTTGCAGATGTGTTTCCATCACAACCAAGAGCCGAAGGATGTTCTGTATTTGGACGAATGGCAATGAAAACCTCTGAACTGGGTTGGGGTTTTCTCTTTCTCAGTTTGGGTGGGGGGGCAGAGAAGCAGTGGGACTGATTCTCCTCGCATGCATGCCGGTGTAAATCAGGAGTAACTTCACTGAGTTCAGTGTAAAACCAGTGTAATTGAGAAGAGTCAGACCCCATGCATTTGGGATCTGAGTCAGGCACTCGCCTTGGAGTGGCCAGGACATTTGGGACAGATGGGAGGTGTATATTGGTTTTGATTCTCTGTCTGTTTAGGACAAGAGATGAGCCTGAATCATACACCCCTGGACTGTGGGGAAATTTTGATCCAGTTGCAACTCTTGCAGTACCTCAGGCCCAGGGAAGTCTCTGACGGTGCAGGCTGCTGAGGACTGGCTGGGGAGATGAGGATCTTGAGAGCATGCAAAAAGAAAAGGCTTTGGGGTTAGAGACAGCACAGGCACTGGTATTTGCCATTCCCAGAGAGCCAGTGCAGGTTGTGAAGCACCTAGCATTTGACTACTACACAGCATCTTGCTTCAGTGTTTGCTGCCATCCTTGTTCAAATCCCCCAGCCTCTGCCCTGCAGAGCAGCCCTGGCTGGGTTAGGGAGAGGAGGGAAAGAGGCGACTGCCAAAGGCCCCGCTGAGCAGGGTGTTCCCGGCAGAAATCGCCTTGCCTGCCTTCCTGGCGATTCCGGGGCTTGCTATAGAAATAGCCTCCCGGGGCAGGTCTGAACAAGCCAGCGATTCTCTTAATTTCACACTGAGACAGAAAAGCCACCAGGAAAATATGACAGGTTTCAGAGGAACAGCCGTGTTAGTCTGTATTCGCAAAAAGAAAAGGAGTACTTGTGGCACCTTAGAGACTAACCAATTTATTTGAGCATGAGCTTTCGTGAGCCGTGAGCTGTGGCTCACGAAAGCTAATGCTCAAATAAATTGGTTAGTCTCTAAGGTGCCACAAGTACTCCTTTTCTTTTTCAGGAAAATATGAAATCTAGAGATAAAGGGCTGCCCGGGGGAGGTGGAGAATGGCTCTGCCGGCCAAGCAGAGTGCTTCAGTGATGTGTCTGAATGATAGCCCGCCCCTTGGCCATTATGGGGATGGAGGGAGTTAGCTCTCTTGCTCCCCATACATTGGACACTCCCACATGCTTCCCCTTTAGTCTGGTCTGATTTGGCAGCAGAGTTTGAGTGAGGTCTAGGAATAGCCCAATGGGCTATAAACAAATCCTAGGGTACCGACCCCAAGCACCGCAGTCCCTCCAGCACAGGCTGTGGTACTGTGGTGCTCTGGGGTGTTACTGCAGCATACTGGAGGACAGGCCACATTTGTGTGCGGCACCCACTGGGGCCCCTTAGTTTCTATGGTGTTTGGGGTGGGAGGGGGGAAGGAGTGTTAGTGATCTCCATTTCCATTCACATTGTGGTCCTGTATTGGTGGGGAGGTGCAGCTGGTGCTTTGTGACTTGGTCTGAGGTAGGTGACTTTCCCATGGGGCTGCGTTACCCACTGCAGGAGCAGAAGTTATGCTTGGGGTGGGGATCTGTCTCTGCGAGTGGTAGGAGACTGGACAGGGCTGTGACTAATAGTATCAGACCCAGCGCCCTCCCCAGCCAGGGCTACTCCCGTACGTTTCCCTGCAGTTATGGCCCCCTGAGCAGCAGCCCAGCTGGAGTGGCTGTTTAACAGGCGTCTGTAGCACAACAGTTACTGGCCTTTCTTTTTGCCTCTTGGGCTTTTCCCCCTTTAGTACCTAGATGCCTTGGCTCCAATGGAGGGGAAAACACTGTAGTAGAGAGGTGGCCCTTGGGGATACACAGAAAACATCCTAGAAACAAACGAGGCCACAAACTTCAGTGTTCCACCACCACCACCCCAGAGCTGTGGGGAGCAGCCTCCTGCTCTGGCACTTTGGCGCTCTCCTAATGTAGCAGTGTTTTGTGGCTGTGGGGATAAATAGGAAGGATGTTGGATTTCCCCACTACCCCCACAATTGGACACAGACTCCCAGAGCATGGCGACCTCTGCCCTGCAGAGCAGAGAACCCTGGGGAAGGGGAAGCATGGCCTTTGGGGGCTGACAGTCTGGGAATGCAGCACAGACTCCCTCGCACTGGTCTTTGAGCAAGACGGGGAGTGCCCGGTGCTACACTCACAGCTCATCCCCTAGGAGTCACTTTGTTAATACACCCCTGGGGGAAAGGGAAAGGGGCAGCATTAGCCCCACCTCCCGTTCACCATATCCCTCATCCCCCCTGCCCCAGCTCTGATATAAGTTTAACAACCTACGTGGAAATGCAATAAAGTCATCGGGGGTTGCCGAGGTCTCGGTTTCATTAATTCCGAGCCCCCTGCAATGCCAGCCCCCCACTCTGGCGCTCGTTTCCAGGGCTGTCGCTGCTAGTGCGGGCTCGCCTTGCAGCTTATTAAACCAGCACCTTTGAAACCTAGGCTGAATTCAGATTCATAACGTCTGATTCCCCCACATCTCTCATTCTCCCGGTGTCGGGAAAACAGCTTATTAAAAGTCTCATTGGTAAAGGCTGGGAATTCACGTTTTTAATGCTTTCCTCTGGGTTTCTTAAAGCTGGGCTGTTCCCTTCTCTGGCTGCGTTCAGCTGGGCACTTGGACCCAGGGAAGGGCCATTATCACTCCTCTACCTGGGCTCTTGGGAATGTTCCCCAGAGGCCCCTTGCCCACGACCACCTCAGCACAAATCCTGCTCCCATTGAAGTCACTGAATTCGATTGTTTTGGCCTGAAATGAACGAACCTTTCCCCAGGGAGTGACTTCAAGCCCCTTGCTCGAGAGGTCCTGGAAGAAGCCAGGCAGTGCAGTGGCTGAATGGGAGCCTCTGCCCATCACCGCTCAGGGTCTGCATCAACCACAAAGCCCTTTGCCTCTCAGTCCCCACAGAGGGGCTTGGAAGGGGGAGGGAAGAGCAATTTATTATTATTTATTATTTGTACTATTGTAGCATATAGGAGCCCCAGTCAGGGACAGGATCCCATGGTGCTAGGTGCTGTACAAACGCAGAACAAAAGACAGGCCCTGCCCTGAAGAGCATGTTTCCCCAGTTGCAGACGGTAGGATTAGAGGCAACCAGCTTTTCCCTGTTGGGAGCTGAGACTTTGGCCTATTTTCCCTATTTCCAAAATGGTGGCAAAACAACAGGAAAATCCCTGCCTTGCTGCAATAGATCCTTCTCTAAGGCCTTCGGGGAGAGCAGGAGGAGAGAGGGAAAACCAACAAGTGGGTGACTCAGCAAACTGCCTTGCCTCAGCCTCGGGTCTCCACCAGAAGTTTCAGAATTGTGTGTCTGAGTCTGGGACATTCTGGCTTTGGAAAAAATATCTTGGACCACAGGACCAATACAGGATCTTTCCTAACGTGCATTTGAAGGCAGGGCAACTGACTAATTTGGACTAGTTAAGCTACTTGGTTAATGTCAATTGGTTAATTACTGTTGTTATATAGTTGTGGCTAAGCGACTTTGTAAAGGTGGCACCTTCTTATTCACTGGATCTGCTGCCTGTGGTATTCAGAATTGGATTTGCTGATTTTGCTGGCAAGAATGAGATCCTTCCTGCTTTTTGCTCCTGTTAGCCCTCCAGAGCCAACACAGCAATGGGAGGGCGAGCTGGCTTCTACTCTGGCTCATTTGTCATTTGCAGAATAGATTGCAGAATCCTCATCACTTGAGATGAGAAGTGAAGCAGAAAAAACCCAGCTTGACACTCAGATTCCAAGCCAAGTCTGTGGTGATGGCCCATGGGATATGTCTTCACTGCAGAGATAATTCAGGTGATCAGCACCCGGGTTAGCCGAGCCTAGGTCTGAGCAGTGGCACTGCAAAGACCTACCCAACTTATTGGATCCTCACTGGCGTTGCACTTCGTCATGGGTGTCTCTAGGACTTTTGGGGGTACATCCCATGGTTCTTAGTGCGGCAGTGAGCTGAACTGCTTGCTCTGTGATTCTTTCCCAGTGAATGGTGAGAGAACTTGCCTGTCCTTCTGTACACACAGGGGGATTGTGGGGAAGTGTTGGAGGACTGTCAGCACACTGGGTTAGCTTGTGTCCACACTGCAAAGTAGGCATGTTACCAGTCCGAGTGAAAGCCTCACTTGGGTTTAGCCTATAGCCCCCATCAAGCCAGCTAGCCTGGGTTGAAAGCACCAAACTCAGGTGAACCGGGGTGTGTGTGTGTGTATGTGGATGGGAGGGGGGCTAAGGCAATAACCGGGTAAAAGACCAGGCTAACTGCAGAGCAGACACATCCTTAGAGAAGCAGTCTTTATTTGCAAATTGAACACATTTGCGCTGAAATCTAGGAGTAACTGGAAACTGAGGGACCATGTGATGCCATGTGCATGGAGTGTCATGTCAGGGTTAGAGCAAGCTGCACTCTGAGCCTGGTAAAACACCACTGAGGCAAACGTTTGAACACAGTTACAAGAGACACCAAAAAGAACCCCAAATGAGGTCTTTCTTCAGTGCTGAACATGGGCAGGGAGGCCTGACAACCTACTCCTGAAGCCCACCTGCTCACCCACACTCTCTGGGAGCTCACCCTGCCGAGGGCCGGGCACTGGGTGTCAGGTGTGTATAAATTTTTAATATAATTCTAGGAAATATGATTTGGCTCCTATAAATGGAGCCCAGAGGACTGTTACCAGTTGTTGTTTGTGTCCACTGGTGGTGGGACAAGAAGTAATGGGCTTAATCTGCAGCCAGGGAGACTTAGGTTCGCTAGTAGGAAAAACTTTCTAACTCTAAGGATAGTTAAGCTCTGGAATAGGCTTCCATGGGAGGCTGTGAAATCCTCATCATTGGAGGTTTATAAGAACAGGTTGGGCAAACACTTGTCGGGGATGGTCTAGGTTTACTGAGTCCTGCCTCAGCCTCTCAAGGTCCCTTGCAGCCCTGCATTTCTAGGATTCTGTGATTTGTCTATAGCACCTAGGCTAAAAAAGTTTGGATGCAGGGGAGGAGGCAAGGATTCAGCCCATCCATGTCAGATTAGGCTGTAGGATGTGATCCCGTGGTAATGGCTCTGATTGGATTAGAGAACGATCCTAAAATTATTATTATACTGTTAGATCATCTGCTCAGCCCTCCCTCGCCATCCTCAGGCCAGGGCAGGATTGTTCCCTGCAGGATGTTGTGACCTGTCTAGCTGTAAAGCATCCAAGCAATGGGGCCTCTCTTAGAAGACTCCTCTGCAGTGTCATAGATCTCACTGTTGGATCGTTTTTGCTGAGATGTGCTACGGGGCAAGTATCTCTTGCCTTCTTAAAGACCCGGGGATGATGGAGACAGATGGAGCCTCACAGTTGAGATCCAGTTCCAGAGTGCACAGACCCAAAGCACAGATTCAGGGGGTTGGTTTGGGCCCATCTCTATTTCCTTGGTGGGAAAAAGGGCTGTGGAGATGCTTCATCCTGCCACCATGTCGGCTTCCCACAGGCAGGAGAGCCTTGGGATCGGCAGGGCAGGGAGGGCGCAGGGCACTGTAATCATTAACCCTCTGTAGCAGCCAGCTACTTATTTTAAAGACCTTTCCCGGAGAGGTTCAAACTGGATAACAGGGGAACCTGGAAGCTTCTGGTGCAGGCCAGGTACAGAACAGTTTAGAGCGTTGGCTGCAGGAGGCACCAAGTCAGACTCTACATCTGTTAACTGATCACCCATCTCCCTTCCTCCCAGCACCCATGTGTCCTCCCTTCATCCATCTCCCCAGGACCCATCTCTCTGGGACCCGTCTCTCCTCCTGCCTGCACCCATCTCTCTGGGACCCATCTCTCCTCCTACCTGCACCCATCTCTCTGGGACCCATCTTTCTCATCCTTGCAGCCCTTCTCCTCCGTGTCTTATTCTCCTATGCGGCGGCTGTAAGGATGACACTGAACTCGGCCTTGTCTTGGCTTCCACCCTAGCTCCGGTCACACGGTCTGTCCCACTGGTTTTGCAGCCGTTTTTTGCTGCCAGCGCAGGGCACTGAAAAATGCTGGCACTGCCAAAAACCCTGTGCGCACTATGGCTCCCCAAACATCCCTTTATTTTTATTGTTCTGTTAATTACTGTTTAAACTTTAATAAGTCACTTCGTCAGGAGGGGGGACCTGCAGCGCGGTTTCTGTGCAAACACTGGGCCCGGCAGTGACTCTAGTGTAACATAACCCTTTATACAATGTGGGAATGTTTAGACTGTAACAGAAACTTGTTATTTTAATGACAGTTAAAGCAAAAAAAAAAAAAAAAGAGCGAGTGAAAGAGGAAAGCGAATTTGATGGGTTGATGGCTCATCTAAATCTCCCTGACTGGCCTCTGCTTTCCTGGCTATAACAGCAGCTGGGGAGGGTGCTTCTTGGCCCCTCCTGGGGCAGTACAGGTCTCTGTGCTGGACAGAACATGGTGTTCTTCATCGCTCTGGGCATGGGGCTAGCGGCGAAAGGATGCTGGAGAAAGCAGCATGGATGGTCATAAGGATGTAGGGCCAAATTCGGCTTGACCCTGTAGCCCTGACCCAGGCAGGATCCCCCCCACCCCTGTTGGTATTGGCTGGAGTTTTCGCCACTGCTTCAGTGCTTAAATTGCTTCTGAGAAACGTGAGCTGGCACAAAGCAGATACGTGGAGCATGGCCTGTGAGAAGAAGGCTCTCCCAAAGCCAAGGGAAGCTTCCTACTCTGCCTGGTAACATGTGGCTTCCTCTCGCCACCCCATTCTCCAGTTCCATAGGTCTTGCGATGCACATGTCATCCTTCCGTATTTCTAGACTGTCTATAAACTCTCCCCTGCTCACCCTCCAGCAGGAGATGCCTCAGTAATGGGCACCGTAGAAATGCCAAGAGAAAGTTACCTCTGTTTATATGTCCCTAGATGCAGGGAGGGTGGAGGGCTAGGAGCCACCATATGTAGTGTATTGTTGTTGATGTCCACAGGCCTTTGGAGCAGTGGAAGGTACCCATGAAGTGGCTGGTGTCCCTGCACCGCAGAGCTGAAGTCACCTCCACGTTTGGCTTGGCTATTTTTAGCGCTCGCTATAGATAGACAGTATGGAGAGTGATATATACAATCTGAAGAGCCTTCAACTCCTGCTGACCTCTCTGCTGCTAAAGCAAATTTGCCCAAAACCGAGCAACCTCAAGGGGGTGACGTGAGACCAGGAGAGGGGAGAGCTCCCGTCTCCTACCACCCACCTGCCACCCTGTAACTTAGTCAGGGCAGTCTGGGTCCCAGTGCTGGATAGCTGGCAGTGTGGCCTCAGAGGCAGCCTGCTCCCGCTCTGTGTGGGGAGCCGATGCTAGGGCCAACGGTGACTGAAATCTCAAAGAGGACCATGGGAACAGAGGTGGGAAGGGAGGAGGTGGGCGTGAGGGGGAGAACCAGGGGCTGTGAGGGAGAAGGGGCGTGAGGGTGAGAACTGGGGGCCGTGAGGGGGAAGGGGCATGAGGATGAGAGCTGGGGGCTGTGAGGGGGAAGTGGCATGAGGGTGAGAACTGGGGGCTGTGAGGGGGAAGGGGCATGAGGATGAGAGCGGGGGCTGTGAGGGGGAAGGGGCATGAGGGTGAGAACTGGGGGCTGTAAGGGGTGAGAGGTGGGGGCATGAAAGGGAAGGGGCGTGAGGGTGAGACCCAGGGGCTGTGATGGGTCAGCAAGGGGGAGTGCAAGGGAGGAGCTGTGGTGATGTGCAGGGCCCTCACATGCCAGGAATCCCTCTCTCTGGAGAGCCTTGTTTCCTTCTGGTCTGTTTCTGGGACAGGCAGGAGCCTGGACAAGTGGTACTCTGTGAGGGGAGGGTTTGAGGGATGGGATGTGGGAGATGAAATCTCGGTCTGTGTTGGGCTAGCAGGGTTGCTGTGTGTCCCCCAAGTGAGGGAGTGTGCAGCAAGCCATCCAGAACAGCTCACACTTTCCTTGCCTGCTGCTTGGGTTGGGACTGGTATTGATTGGTTTTGCTGTTCTCTGCACATTGTGCTTTTCCAGCTGAGCACTGGCTAGACGTTTTTTTCATTTATTTTTGCACCTCTGTTTTAGTGCAAGTGAATGAGAGTGTGCGTGAGTGGGGTGTGAACCAGTGTTTGCACAAGCAAATGTGTGAAGTTTATTCACAGGCAGGTGTGTGCGTAAACTAGTGCGGGTGTGGCATGCACACGTGTTTGTGTATTTGCATTTTGCAGGGTGTCTGTGTGCATGGAAAACACATTTGTCCATTGGCAGGGTGCATGGGACAGAAGTGATGCCGATCCTGGCCTAAATCTCAGCAGGGAAATCAAATAGGTTTGGGTTGGTTTCCCCCAAATTCCTTCAATGAGATTGTTGTGGCTCAAGAGATAAGCTTGGTCATTGCACACTGGCTACTGATTCTAGTAACTGAGTAGCTCAGGTAAATGTTCCCCGCATTTACAATGTACAGACATGGAGTTCAGATCAAACACAGCTACCTCCCCGTTTCCCTCCTTCTGAAAACCCTTATTAAAATTAATTTATTTGGTATACATGGAGGGGACTGGGAAAGGGATGGGACAATCCTCTTGTTAAAACATTGACCATTTGGGAAGACAGAGCAGGCAAAGGGACCTGTATAAAGATCCTGCCTGTGCTACTGGGAGCTCTCTGGCTATGATATACCATGCAGGGCTGAGTATTGGAGGGGGCACTCCAGCTAGCTCTAGAAGCCCGGGGCTTTCTGTTGTGGGCTCCCTCCACCATGTGCTTCTGGTTCAAAATGCAAAAAGTTTCATCCCAAGGGTGAAGGGACCAGAAGACCAGTAGCTGGGTGGTGGGTGTGTTTCATGTCTAACCCCATGGTCATGACCGTGGGGCAACGTTTGGTCCCAGGATACCCCAGGGCACCACACTGCCCCGTGGCTCTTGGCCATCATGTTACCCCAAAGCCCCAAGGACATAGCAGTTCATTGATCATCTCTACTCTGCACCTGCACAGGGACCTGTGTCCCCCTAAAGTCATCCAGCAGCTAAATACTATTTTCCCACACATGAAAGCTATAAATAGGAACCTTTGGGGAGGAAGAACAGGCTTCACTAAAATCCACCGGACAGACTGAATTTTACAGTGGGCAAAATAATAGGTGCTTCTGGGCTAGGGACACTTAAGACCAGCGAACTCCCAATAAAAAACACTATTAATGGGGCTCTCTGGATCAACCCTTGGGTGTGAGGGTTGCGAGATGGGCAGAGATGAGCATCTCAGCTTAGGACTGCCAGGCGTCTGTGTCTGTGAGAGCAGCCACAGCTTCTTCCCCCCCGTCATTCCCCTCTCCCCCATGGCCAGTAGGGTCACTTTGGTTGGAGAGCAAGCTGAACTCAAGGGTAGAGCCCCTTGGACAGAGCCAAGGAGCCGCTGTATAAAAAAACGCTGAGGTTTCCTTTTTCTGTACAGCGCGTTTCCCTAAATTGCCTTTGACTCTGTGCATCGCTAATGAAAGTTTATGCCCTTGTTAGAAGGACAGACAGGTCCGTTCCAGTTAGGGCTGGGTCTGTCCTTCTGCCAGCTGCCCTCCCCACACACACGCACACGCACACACATACTCTCCCCCACCCCACCCCCCAGTGAATAAGTGGAGGCTGTTATAAAAAAAAGGGTAGGGGGAGGAGGGGGAAAATTTCCATATTTGTGTAAGTTGCTTTAAAAGCATTTTATCATGTCATAAAAAAAAAGGAAAGTACTTTCAGAAATTGATCCTGCACACGAGCCATTGGACAGAAGGACGGCGGGATGTTAATGGCTATTTTGCTCCAGGGTGGCTTATTAAAAAATTTATACATAAATGCTTAAAATTGCATAAATTATTTAAAAAAACCCAACAAAGTAAGCAATTTGCAATCCCGATTCCCTTTTTCTTTTTTCTCCCTATCATCCTTTTCTGCCCTTCTTCCTTTTATTTTCTTTTATAAAAATTTTCTCCTTCCTTTTCTCTCCTTCACATCCCTTTCCTGTCTGAAAATTTGATGCGACCAAAATACTAAACAATAATTATAATAATTTTAAATGCCCCGCCGCCGAGCTGGGGATGGAGGGATTGAGGGGAAAAAAAGAAAAGAAAGAAAGAAGTTTGGATGTGATGAGTGTTTCTCGCAGGCGTGGAATGTCACCCACATATCCTGGAGATTGTACTGGGGAGGTTTATGATGGTTTCCCATTGATTTGTTTCCCCGACGCAGCTGCCGACCTCTATTGAGGGACAAACATAATCAGCACTGACGCAAATTAGATGGTTATTCGTTTTGAAAATTGACAGAAAAACAATAAAAAAGATGAAATGCTCCCAAATCAATAGATATAATGAAATTCAAATAATCCGAGAGATGAGGTCTCCATGGCAACTGATAATGTGGAAAAGAAAACAATTTAATAAAGGACAGACACACTTTGAAAACAGATTGGGCAAAGGGAAGGCGGGGGGGGGGCGAAGGAGGGAGGGGGGTTGTGGGTTGGTTGATGGGGGGGCAGTGGGGAGGAGGAGGTGGTGGTAGTGGTGGGGAGTGGGGGGAGCCTGCTGGTTCTCCGGTTGGTTAGCGGTGCTGTAGTGAAGGATCACTGTCCATCCCAAGGACGCTTGCCATAATTAAGAGAGGCTTTCGGTCCAGAAAGTGCAGATTCAGGTTTTAATACACAAAATTATTTCAGGAGCACTGAATCGGAAAGTCGTTTGTTATGACCTTCCTGAGAGGCCTGGAGCAGGGCATGCTGGAGGCGCGGCGGCTGAGCCAGCTGAGTTATGGCATATTTGTGTTTTTATAGTGCGGAGGGGAGGGGGGAAGGGGGGGAGAAGGTTAAACAGTATTTACAGCTCAGTTGTTTTCAGAAAGGAAAGAGAAATAGAGTTCATGAAAAGATGCGAGTGGAAGAGAGAGAGAGAGAGATTCCCCTGCCCGGTGTATACACTCTGCTGGGATGCTAACTCCAAAGAGACACTCTCCGATGCTCTCTTTGCCTTAAGGTGTGAGGTGCAGAGGGATTGGGGGAAAGAGGGGCTCTTTGGTGGGATGGGAACGTGACTGTCCCTGCAGCTAAGTCTGTCTGCAGGGTCTGTATGGGATCCCGCTAGAATCTCACTCTGAGCTGCATAATAAATTGCTCTCTGCATGTGAGCTTGTGCTGAAAGTCTGTGTGTGTCTATTCACAAGTGTGCTTCTGCATGTGTGTGTGTGAATACATAATAAATTGCGTGTGTATGAACAAATGCGTATATGCATGGTTACGTGTGTGAGTGAATGAATGCTGCTGTGTGTGTAGGCACAAGTGTGCTTTTGCCTGTGTGTGTATGAACGCATGGTGCTGTGTGTGTATGCACAAGTGTGTATGTGCATAGTTATGTGTGCCTCTGCACATGTGTGTGAATGCATGATGTGTCTGTATGCACAAGTGTGTATGTGCATAGCTACTTATGTGTATGTATGTGTGAGTACACCTCTGTGGGGGAGTGTATGATTGCACAGCTTTATGCCTATGTACCATATATGTGTGTATATGTATCTCTGAGCATGTTTTGGTGTGTATATAGGTACGTGTGCACATTTGCGTGCCTCTGCTTGTGTTTGTGCATGTTCACCTTCACGGCCTTTTGTGCCTGTGTTTGTGTGTGCTTGCATGTGTCAGTGTGCATGTCCATGTGTGCCTCTGCATGTGTTTGGGCACCTGCATGACCATGTGTGTACATGTGTGCGCCAGCGCTGACATGTTTGCAATTAAAGTGAGCGGCTGTTGCACATAGATCTGCTCAGGGGGCAGGGTAGATAAGAAGATGAGCCCTAATGACCAGAAGAAACATCAGCAAAAGGCGCGACAGAGAATTAGGCTGGGTCTGAGCCCAAGGGGTGCTGGTGTAAGCCCTCTCCCCCCCCCCCCCAACAGCCCTGCTCACTGAGGCTTTCGCATTCACTGCTGACTTTGACAGTACTGCTGAGTTGGACAGTCCCATGGATGACCCATTTAGTTTACACCAACGGGCACTTTCCTCTTGCAAAGCTATTAACCTTTTCCACACAGGACAGACAAACATACTCATAACTCTGCTGCACTGAAGTTATGGGCACCAGAGCTGCCATACAATTCAGAGACCCCAGAGCTCCCAGTGCTGCCATGTGATTACAGGCCTTGAGGACTCCTGGGACCTCCAGGCAGTGGCAGGCCCCATGGCTGCTACACCACAACCCCACGCTTCTCTCCCAAGGATCATGCACTATGAGTTCTGCACCCTTACTCCATCCCACCACTGATCTTAGCCGCCACTTGAATTTCCATGGACCAGATGCCCACGTGCCCAGGTCCCACACATGACACGCTGCAGCCTGGGATTTTGAGGAAGGATGTAAGCACAGGCTGAGCTGCAGTGAATGATCTAATTTTCCCTCCATCATGCAGCTCCTATTGAGCCCCTTCTCTGGCTGTGTAGGGATAACACCCTGATTTAGGACCTCTCCCCCAGAGCCCTGAAGAGAAGACACAAGAACAAGCAATTTCTGATCCTGTGCCCAGAGATCTCTTAGTGACTTTAGTACTGGGCAAAGGGGTTGGCTTGACAGCCCAGGAACAAACTTTCCCCGCGTTACCCTGCCAACTTGCTTCAAACTTGAGCTGAGGGGACCCCTTTTTAGGGGTGAGGGGAGTGTCCATTCCCATGGCCCACTCGACCCATGGCCTCTCTATTGAAAATGCCCACCCAGAGTCCAGTTAGTGCCACAGAGTGTAGAGGCTTTGGACCTGATCCAAAGCTAATTGAAGTCAGTGGGCAGCTTTCCACTGACTTTGGTGGTGGCTGGATCAGGCCTTGCGTGTGAGATAACTCATTTCACCTAGGCTGCCGACAATGGCCAGTAACAGCATGGAGCGAGTCTCCACAGAGCTGAGTTCCAGAACACATTGCCAGTCCCCTGAGCCAGCTAGTCCCTGTCACAACACCTGCAGTCACACACACGCTTGCCCTGTGCCTCCCTTGCCAACAGCAGGCTGCCACACAGCTCTGTTTTATTGAAGTTCCCCTCTGCCGGAGCCCCCTCACTGCAGTCTCTGGCAATCCTGGGGTGCAGCTTTTCACACAAAGAAGGCCCTGTAGGAATTGGGCTGGACTGGGTGTCTCCATTGGGGTTCCATAAGATGGAGGCCTGATGTGCTCTCTGGGCTTGCTCCAAAGATCTTGTGTCCTATGATGCTGGAAGTTCACATTCTCTCTACTATTTCCATGGCCCTTCTTGTTCCAAGGCAATTCCCAGTAGCTTGGCCAAGCCACCTCTGTTACAGGCCTTCCTCCTGTAGGTGTTTCCTGCCTGGGTGGATGCAGCCTGTTGGCCCTCCAGAGCCAGGCAGAGCTGCTGTGCTTTCCTGTGCCTGGGGAGCTGGCTACAGGGGAGGGAGAGCAGGGGAAGGAAATCCTCAGAGTTGAAATAGGAAAGGGAGAGGAAACCTGGCTTGAGTTTAATAGATCGAGGCGCTGTCTGCCAGAGCTCTTATCTCAGGGTCTCTGCACGTCCTTATTGCCTGGGATCCCCCACCATGGCTCCCTACTACAGCCTTTGTGTCACTTCCCCATAGTTTTTTCTGGGGGTATCCTGATCTTTTGCTATCTCTTGTGGACCACACACCAACCCATCAGTCTTTCTCTATGTCCTCCATGCCAGATCCCTCAGTTTGTGTTAGGGTGTCCTGTCTCAGCCCTTTCTGGGCTTGTTGGGGTCCACCTGCACCGGTCCCTCAGCATTTCTCAGGCTCCCGTCCAACATCAATCCTCATCATCATCAGGGACTGTCTCCCATACTGGCCTCTTGCACCCACACTGATCCCTTGATCATACTTTGAGCCCTTTACTAGCCCCCCATCCCCTGATCTTTTGGTATCTTCCCTTCGGTGTCTTCTGGGGTTACAGATCTGCCCCAGCCCCTCCTTGTCTTTGCCAGGAAGCACTTCCTCCTCTGGCCCACACCTCAGCCCTGTTCTTGCTCTATCTCTTAGACGCAGCATCCTGAGGAGCTCCATCTCTGTGTGTGTGGAAAGGTGAAGTTAGATACTGTGTTTGCATTTAGTTACCCTGACAACATGCCTGCTTCCTAGAGAGCTTTCCAAGGGCCACAGCCAGGGCTCTCAGACCTGACTGTTCCTCCTTTGCTCTGCCTTCCTCTCTCTCTCTGTCTTTCCCCTTGTTTTCTTCAGGACCTGTGGGGAGACTGATGGCTGGATTGTGATGTAGATGTTAACAGTACTGCCTGATTTATAGAGTTACTTAGCCTAAGTGAGGCCACTTAGACTCATCTGGATAGCAAACCTTTTAACTGGACTAAAATAATAATAATAATAATTAATAATAAATAATAATAAAAAATAAGGGAAGGATGGGAACCCAGATCAGAAAAGGAGATCCTCCCAGCTTTCTGTTATTTTTTAAAAAGAAAGAAAAACTCCATAAGGTAGAAGGTGCCTCGGGACCAGCCTCCCTGCAGCCCCGGCTCAGGCAGCAGCGAAAACCTTGCTGACTGCTCACAACCAGCCCTTGCACTGGGGATTGGGTTTCCTCAAAAATGTTCCATAAAAGCCCCTGCACTGAAGGGTTAGCTGGAAAGTGGCTACAGGACAGAAAGGGCTCTCAAGCCATTTCTAAAACTGGTCTGACTTTCCCTCCTCGTATTGTTATTTGTATTCCAGTAGCACCTAGAGGCCTCGGCGATAGTGCTAGGTGCTGTCTGTACACATAGTGAGGGACAGTCTCTGCCCCAAATAGCTCACAGTCTAAATAGACCCACTAGACTGACAGTGGGAGGAGAAACAGAGGCACAGCGTGGGGAAGTGGCTCCCCTCACCCAGTGTCCCACCGCAGGCAGGCGGCAGAACAAGGGATAGAACTTCCATTGCTACTTTCCTCTCTCTTCTTTCTCTCTCTGCTCCTTTTCTTCTCTCAGTGAGTACCACAGGTTAACTGCATGTTGTGAAAGGGTCCCTCTCGTGCCCTGGAAACCCAGAGCTTGTGCAGTATATGCCAGCGTAATGTGTGGGACAGAGGGGGAGAGATGGGCAGAACCGTGTGGCAAACCAGTATTCGGAGGTGAGCAGGAGAATAGTAACTGCTAACACAATGCCATGAAGCAAGACACAAATAATTCAGCACCGGGTGTAGACAGGACCAAACCACATGCAGGATTGGGCCAGTAACCTGCTCAGAGCAAGGTTTGGGCACGTTTTATTTTCAGTTGGCACTGAACGTTGTAATTAAACCACTTTCATTACCCTTTGAGCCAGTTGTTTGGGGAAAGGCTTGTGAAGAGCTAATGCAACAGAGATGGACTTATGCAATGCAAGGTGAAGGGGTCAGTGCAGTGTGAGCGAGAAGCTCAGTGCTGTGTAAGGAGGCCAAGGCAGGGTGAGGACGCAGTGCAATGATGACTGTTAACAGGTGGGTCTGCTCTGCTGCACGTCAGCCAGGTCTCTGTTCTCCGAAGGACTTTGTGTTGCAGCTCTTTGCACCATTGCAGCAAGAGTGTCTGAGTCTGGGCTGTTTTGGGGCCAGCTCCCAGTGTGAGGTCTGTGTTGCCTCTCTCTCCCTGGCCAGTGATATATGGCATAAATTAGGCCTCTGAAGGGGGATACTGCATCCTTAAGAAGAAATATGTCCTCATTTTTCTTAAACACCGTTTGCACTGAGTGAAATGTTTAGAAGGGACGCTGAGGGATAACTTTATTTCTTACCAGGGAGTTCAGAGCCGTTCAGTTAAACCCATAAAACACTGGGAGTAGGGAAGCTGACAGCCTACCCGTGCATTAGAAAAGCCATTACTCATCCAGGGGAAATTCACCCCACACTGGGGCCTCACATTTACCAATGGAGTGGTTTGGGGGCAGATGCAGGGCCCTTTCTCTTGGCTGCCCTGGGGTTCTCCAGGCTGATCAGGTGAGGGTAGGAAATAACTCCATTTCACAACAGCAATCCTGCGCTTTGAACATGCTGCCCATCTGAGGCTCTCACAACACTGCAGCTGATTAGATAGAGCCACGTGGGTAATTATCATCATCCTCATCCTATAAGTGAGGAAACGGAGTCACAGAGGGCTGAAGTGACCTGCCCAAGGTCACACAGTGAGTGAGAGCCCAAGAGTCCTGACTCCCAGTCCCCTGCTCAAATTACTAGGCCACAGTCCTTTCCAAAGCAAGGAACAGGACTCAGGAGTCCTGGCTCCAAATTCCCTGTGTGAATCTCTAGGCCATGTTCCCTTCCAGACCCAGAGGTGGAACCTAGTATGCCTGGCTTTGAGTCCTCTGCTCTAATCACTAGATCTTTCTTCCTTAAGAAGATTCATACTCCACTGAACAATGAAGTACAGGGTCTTGAAAGTGGGGCAGAGGGTTGGGGGACCCCTGACTAGGTAGGTGTGTACAGTAGCAAGACCTGTTACAGGTGTGGGGAGGGATTGGTCCTGTCTGGGATTCTTTCTCCAGTAGCTGGTGAACAGGACACCAGGCACCCAGGTAATGCAAGATGACATGCCATCCCTGGGGCCCGCAAGTCCAAGGGCACAGGGCCACAGGTGCATGGCTGGGAGGCGCACGAGGCATCAGCGAGGGAGAGGGCGGCATTTTTATTTTATTTTTTTTTATTTTGAAGGCCTGACGCCAAAAGATTTAATATTTGTTTGAAATGAGAAACAGTTCTCAAATGAATTTGGAGAGCCTGGGAATTAATGTCACCCCCCCCACACACGCCCCTACTCACCAGCCTTCCCCCCCATTTCAATTTCTGAAGCCTGCTGATTTGAATATTTATAAATATCAGTAAATTATTTATTGTAGCAATCTGCTGTGCCATTTCACCAATTGCTGTTAACACTTTAGGGCTCGCTCTTCAGGAGAGCACGGCTGGAGAGAATGGGTACCTGGGTGCCAGGGCAGGGAGGTGCATGCCTACAGCCAGAAGAGGAGGGCTTCTTCACTGTGTGTAGCCAGAGGGCTGCGTGGGGTGGCTTGCTAGCGGGATTTGCCTCTGTGTGTCACATGGGGCAGGGGAAGGTTGGAGGTGTTTACAGAAGGGGATAGGAACCCTTCTGTGTGTTGCCAGGAAAGATGGAGAGGACGTTGCTGGGAGCATGGGGTTGGAGAAGGTGTGTTGCCTAGGGAGAATCAGAGAGGGTGTGTTGGTGGGAGGGGAGGGCTGGAGTGGGTGTGTTGGCAGGGAGGGCAGAAGGGAAGGTTGCCTGGCTGTGTATTTCCTGAAGCAGTCCTGAGAGCTGTGCCCTGTGGTGGGGTGGGCACCTTCACTGGCAGCTCAGAGCCCAGCACTAACCCTACCTGTTTTTAATTTCCACTATCTGTGGGGAGAGGGAGGGAATTTGTCTAAGACCCCCAGTAATTAAGTTTCTCTAGTGAAAATATGCCCAATTCATATCTGATGTGGCTGCTTTGGTGGGGACAAGAAGGTTTGGGGCGTTGATCTGTTAATGAGTTGTATTGGCAGAAGGTCCTTGGCAGAAGTGAGGAGGATCAGAGTGGTCAGAGCCACTGGGGTGGTACAAGAGTGCGAACCCCCAAAATGGCTTGCACAGAAAGCTCTCGCATGTTAGAGGGGACCCCACTCTGTCTCTCCTCGTCCCTGGGCAAGGAGGGAAACTCCTCTCTCTGGGCCGGATTCTCTGTCACTCCTTCCTCTGTTTTCTGTGCCCATGGATGCCGGCTTCTGTAGAAGAGTGCCCAGGGAGTGCCACCTGCACATTGCCCCATCACTGCCACCAGCACACACCAGGTTAACTTGGCAGTGCTGAAAGATCTGTGGCTAAGCCAGGGGAGCAGTTTGTGTACCCAGCCCTCTAGACTGTGCCCACGACCTTTCTCCCAGCCCTTTGCAGCTGGGTTGAGTCAGGCTCTCGCAGCGGGGAGTGGGAGAAAGGGTCACCACTGCAGGCTTTAGCGCAGGGCTGAGCAGTCAGTGCCTGGCAGTGGAAGACAAGCAGCACAGGGCTGAGCCGGGCTGGGTGCAGGGAGGCGCCTAAGGCAGAGCCTGGTGGCAGAGAGCTCCTCTGTCCTTAGCTCTTTTGGGGCTTTTTCCAGTTCATGTGGGGGAGCACCGAGGTTGGGGGGAAGCAGGGAGTGCAGCTGGCCACGCTGTGGGGAAGGCTTTCCGTTCTCTCTCTCTCTCTCCCTCTCTGCCCTGTACAGGGCAGACCTGGAGCCCGTTCGGTCTGATTTCCGCACCGTGGGCTTTCCCCAGCCTCTCACACGCTTATGCAGGCGGAATCCATGTTAGTAGGGCAGAGGAGACTGTTAAAAAGCCATTGTGAACTCCCCAAGGTCAGGCACAAGAGACAGCATCCACTAATCCAAGGTCATTTCCTGGGCTAAAAGCAATAAAATGTTTTATTGATAAACTGAAGAGGGGAAAATATACACACTAAATCCGCTCTCACACATCCTGGGCCATGCATGGGCCGCAGCTGCCTCCATCGTAGCCCTGCCCAGGATAATGCAGGAATTGTTGCCCTAATTGTCTGGCTGGCATTAGCAGGGCACTCCTGTGGGAGAAGCACACCATGCTGGCACTGACAGGACACTGCGTGAGGAAGCTCACCACTCTGGAGACCCAGTTGGCACTGGCAGGGCACTGTTGTGGGGGAAGCTCGCCACACTGGAAACTCAGTTGGCACTGGCAGGGCACTGCTGTGGGGGAAGCATGCCGTGCTGGGGACCCAGCAGGAAATGGCTGTGAAGGTTTGGCTCTGTCTGAGGCATCCCTGCAGATCGCAAGTGTGAAAGGCCCCAGCGTGTAACATCCTCGGCTCGTGCTTGGCTCGCCGCCCTCCCTGCTTAGGGCTCCTTGGTGGTGTGGATTATCTCCATTCACGCTCATGCCACAGCCGTGAAAAAAGAAAGGGACTGTGCAGTGTTCCCCCATCCCAAATAGCACCATTAATAATTGATCGAATGAGAGCTCGCAGCTCCTGGAAAGCTGGCACCGGGGCCTCCCTCCTGAACGGAGCTGCTCAGCTGGGCTCAAAACTCTTCAATAAGAATATGAAAGCTCCATCTGTTCAACGTACATGGCCCTCGGAAGTGACAATCCTCACAGTCCCTTCCCACTGCCAGACCCCAGTTCCAAAGCCAGAGCCCCCTTTCTATCCCCTTCCCCCCAACCAGAACCCCCTCCCCACAGCCAGGAACCTCTCCTCATCCCCTCACCAGAGCCAGAGCCCTTCCCCACAGTCAGAACCCCCTCCTTCTCCCCTTCCCCCAGCCAGAACCCCCTCCCCACAGCCAGGAACCTCTCCTCATCCCCTTCCCAGAGCCAGAACCCTTCCACACAGTCAGAACCCCCTCCTTCTCCCCTTCCCCCAGCCAGAACCCCCTCCCCACAGCCAGGAACCTTCCTCATCCCCTTCCCCACAGTCAGGACCCCCTCCTCATCCTCTCCCCACAGCCAGAACCCCCTCCTCATCCCCTTCTCACAGCCAGGAATCGCTCCAAACCCCCTCCCCACAGTCAGGACCCACTCCTTCTCCCGTTCCCACAGCCAGAACCCCCTTCCCCACAGCCAGGAGTCGCTCCTCATCCTCTCTTCACAGACAACCCCCTCCCCACAGCCAGGAACCTCTCCTCATCCCCTTCCCAGAGCCAGAACCCCTTCCCCATAGCCAGAACCCCCTCCCCACAGCCAGGAACCTCTCCTCATCCCCTCCCCAGAGCCAGAACCCCTTCCCCCAGCCAGAAACCCCTCCATCTCCCCTTCCCCCAGCCAGAACCCCCTCCCCACAGCCAGGAACCTTTCCTCATCCCCTTCCCCACAGCCAGGACCCCCTCCTCATCCTCTCCCCACAGCCAGAACCCCCTCCTCATCCCCTCTTCACAGCCAGGAATCGCTCTGAACCCCCTCCCCACAGTCAGGACCCACTCCTTCTCCCGTTCTCACAGCCAGAACCCCCTTCCCCACAGCCAGGAGTCACTCCTCATCCTCTCCTCACAGACAACTCCCTCCCCACAGCCAGGACCCCCTCGTCATCCCCTCCCCAAAGCCAGAACCCTTTCCCCCCAGTCAGAACCCCCTCCTTCTCCCCTTCCCACAGACAGAACCCCATCCCCACAGTCAGGAACCTCTCCTCATCCCCTCCCCACAGACAGAACCCTTTCCTCATCCCCTTCCCAAAATCAGGACCCTCTCCTCATCCTCTCCCCACAGCCAGAATCCCCTCTTCATCCCCTCCTCACAGCCAGGAATCGCTCTGAACCCCCTCCCCACAGTCGGGACCCACTCCTCCTTCCGTTCCCCCAGCCAGAACCCCCTTCCCCACAGCCAGGAGTCGCTCCTCATCCTCTCCTCACAGACAACCCCCTCCTCACAGCCAGGAAACCTATAATCCCCTCCCCACAGCCAGGAACCCCTCCCCACAGTCAGGAGCCCCTCCTCTTCCTCTCCCCACAGCCAGAACCCCCTTCCCACAGCCAAGAACCCTGTCATCCCCTCCCCACAGCCAGGACATCCTCCTCATTCTCTCCCCCTAGCCAAAATCTCCTCCTCACACCTAGGATGCCCTTCTCTTCCTGTCCCCACAGCCAGGACCTCCTCCCTGCCCACTCCCCAACCACAACCTACTTACCCCACAGCCAGAACTGACCCCCGCCTCTTGATTCCCTTCCTCCTCAACCAGAGACTTTTCCCACACCAGTCCCTGCCCACAGAGCTGGAATTTCTCTCCCAAGCCCAATCCTTCCCTCTCAGTGGGGATCCCCCATTTCCCAACTCATTCCCGCACCAGACTCACCTTATTCCTTTTATGCATCCACACTCCCGCTCCCCATACAGACAGAGTGCCTCCTATCTACTCCAGTCCTTCTTTATAACACCTAGGCTCCCCTTTTCCCCTACCCCCCAGACCAGGATCATAAGGGCTGGATTCTCCTCTCACTGATGTGGGAGTAACTCCATGGCACACAATGGGTTCAAAGCAGGGTGAGAGGGGGCCCAGGAGTTCTACTCTGAAGGAAGGCAGGAGGCATGTAGAGAGAGGCATGAGTGTGTGTAGTTACAGCTGTACTGGGGCAGGTGGGAGGGAGGTAGAGACTCCATTGCAGCTCCTGTGGTAGAGGATGCTTTCCCTCGGAGCTCCCTTGCTGTCCCCTTGTTTTTGCTCCCTTAGAACTCCCTATACTGTTGTCCTTTCAGCCTGACATTGTCCATTCTTGGTGGATTATTTAGAATCCCTGCTGCCCTTTCGGAGTATGGGGTGAGGGAAGTGGTTTTCCCTTCCCTCCCCAGTCTTGCTCTGTATTCGTCTAGCTCTAGGAACTCCAGCTGGCTGTCATTCAAAGCTGGAACTCAGCAGGGACCTGATGCTCAGCCTGGTGGAGGGCATGGTTGGATGTGATCTGAAAGAGTGTGGGTTTTGGTTAACAAAGGGTCCTGTCGTGAGAGACAGGGTGGCCTTGGGTGGGGACTTAGAAGATCTGGGTTCTGTTTGTGGCTGTGCTACAAGCCTCCTGTGTGATTTTAGGCCAGTCACTTAATCTCTCTGTGCCTCAGTTCCCATCCATAGAACTTTGATGCATCTGTTTCAATTGTAAGCTCCTCTGAGCAGGGACTGCATCTTGCTTCATTTGTACAGCACCTAGTGCAGTGGGGCCCTGATCTCACTTGGGGCCTATAGGTGCTTCCAGAATACAAACAATAGTAGTACATCCTGGAGCCCAGACTCCACTGGGAACAGGACTGAGCCAGCTTGGCAGGGCGAGGACCATTCAGGGACCCTGTGCTGGACTCACTTGCTTTTCACCTCAGAGACGGCAGGTTTCCAGCAGGGCCACTGGACAGGCAAGTGCCATTCTGCAAAGGCAGCTTTTGTCACCGTGAGGTTATTCTTGGGGCTTCTTCCCTTTAGTCTTTCCTCCCTCCTCTCCCTCTTTGCTTTCCCTCTCTTGGCCCTCCCCTTCCTTCAAGTGAGGTGCGGCCTTCCATGCTCTCAGACAGCAGCTCACATCTTCTATCTGGGCACCCCTTTCTCCCTCCCCCCATGAGTGTGGGGCCCTCGCTGGCTAAGAGAGAACAGCTAGGCTGTTGGGTGCAATGGTAGCAGGCTGGGGATAATGGAGGGTCCTGTTAGGGTTCTGGGGGTCAGTGAACTTGAGAGGGAGGTTCCACCCGCCCTCCCGGGGTCCTATGCTCCATTTGCACCCCTTGTTCTTCAGACCGGTCCCCCTTTGTGCTGTAGGCAGTCTCAAGGCAGAGCAGGGGGTGGCTGCATCTCCTCCACCCCGGGGCTGCGCTATACACTCTCTGCGGTATTGTTTTCAGAGGAAGTGCTCAGTGTAAATAGAGCATGTGGGAGAGTTTGTCCTGGGCAGAGATGAAAAGTCCCTGTGACAGGTTCGGGTTATAAATGGCTTCCTCAGATTGATGTGAAATCAAAACATTTCTGTTTGGGAGAAGAAAATAAAGGGGGATGTTTACTTAGCCAGGAACCTTTAAACAGTGCAATGGAGACGCAGGGTGATGTGGGGTGTGGGGGCACAGTTTGGAGGGGAGGGGAGACTCTGCTTAGCTCCCAGAATCTACCCACCCCTTGTGCAGAGGAGACGGGTGAGGATCCCTTGCTCAGCAGCTCAGTTCCGCCCCCTCTGCTTGCATGAAGGAAGCACAGAGAGTCCGGCATCAGTGGGTTGAAGGTTACCTAAGGCGTCCGTCCCTTTTAGAAGCCAATGACCCCTAGGGAGCGCGCTCTCCTCCTGAACCCTTGGCCCAGCCTGGGCAGAGGGGGAATCAGTTGTGCTTATACAGGGCCCTTGCTCTAAGGCTGTTGAGCGGCAATGGAAGCCCACCACGTTACAGATAGGGAAACAGAGGCACAAAGAGGCGAAGTAACTTGCACGGGTTCACACAGTGAGTCAGCTACAGAGCTGGGAATAGAACCCAGGAGTCCTGATTCCCAGCCTCCTGTGCTGACCATTAGACCACATATCCCACCCCATCCCCTCCGGCTGACAATGGAGCGCAGAAGTTCTGACTCCCAGTCCTTTGCTCTGACCACTGCCGCATGGAATGACACCATATGTGAGCATGGCATTTGAAAGAGTGCCCCTTCCTGGCCCCTGACAGCACATTTGAGCTCAAGGGTCTCTGACAGAACAGCTGGGGAGGGTTTTGTGGGGGTACTGAGGGCAGTTACAGAGGTTCAGACGTGCCCCAGTGCTGGGCCATGAGATCCAGGACACAAACCCCACCTTCAGAATAACAGGGTTCCTGGAAGGAGAAAAGGGGGAAGGAGAAAAGCCTGGCAGAAAGTGTGAGTGGAGCAGGGCAAAATAGTTGGTGGAGCAGATGTGAGGGCAACATGATGGGGATTAAGGGGAGATATGATCTGCGAGAGGACCCCACAGATACAGGTGGAGAAGAGAGAGAGAGCCGTTGGATGGTGCAGAGCCACAGGGGATGATGAGGTGGGGCAGAGGCCGGCAGGGCAGAGGCACAAGGGGTGAGATGGAGAGAGGCACAGCCAGGAAGGGAAGACGAGTTGCAGGCTCCCTCGAGCTGTGACATATGCAGCAAGTGCAGCCTCGCGAACGTCTGTTCTCCTCTTCCTTTGAATAAATATTTATAGATTCATTTGTCATCTGATGCGCACATTTGGTTGCTCACCTCCAGGCCAGAATAATGGGACCTGCCCTGACTGTAGGAATGAAGGGGAGCAGCAGAGTAGGGAGAATCTCCTTCACCCTAAACTCTGGAGTTAGGGGCTGCTGATATTCTGCTGTCCCGTTACCTCCAGCTGTGAACTTGTCTGGTCTCACTATCCGAGCGGGGTTGGGCCTCGTGAGAACTAAGGTGGGGGACTGCCAAGCATGGCTAGAGAGAGTGGTGCTGGTGAGTCATAGATGACTGAGTGCCCTGCCCCGTGCTAGGGCACTGCATGCTGCTAGAGATGCTGTCCTAACCACCTGCAGTCAATGAAGCTCCCCTGGCCCTTTTCCTGAGCACACGGGCGTAACCTCAGTTTCCTGGCCTGATTCCAGTTGGAGTGATTAGCAGTTCCGGCTGCCTCCTTAGATTCTCTCTGCAGTTTCAGTAGTACACAGGATCCTTCTTCACTTCCTGTCCTAAACGGATGGTGGACGCATGGGTGGCTGGGTAGAAGTGCACAGGTGTATGTGGTTTTGCATCCTGTCAGTTTTGGCCTATGTTCATTTGGGGATGACCCATGTTTGTGTGCGGAGGGTGAGAGTGTAAGGAGTAAATGTGAGCAGGGTGTGCACGTGTAAGTGTATGGGTCCAGGGGGATGTATATGCCTCTCTATGTGTGTATGCATATGTGCATGTGTGTGCGTGAGAGATGAATGCATGTGTCTGCATTGGGGGATGATACGCATTTTGCTTGGGTGCGTGGCTGGGCTGGGTGCAGAAGGGGATGCACTGTTATAAGGCCACAGTGTGCATTTGTGCCTCCCTGTGTGTGTGAGGGTGGGGGAGGCTGACACATGTTTGTCACGGGGTGGGGGTGTATTTTTCTTACACTCCTTGACAGGAGAGTGTGTCTGAAGCTGTCAGGAGTTTACGCTAAGCAGCCGCTCTCTGGCTCTCGGACAGAGTCTAAAGTTTCAGTCTATTTGTATTGGGCTGTCATGTTATGGGATTAGGGGCTGTCACAATGGCTTCTGGGTGCATCGTAGGGGGTCTGATTAAGCGCTTCTGTGCAGCAGGACCTTCAGGGCTGGCCATCAGAGTTATTGGGGGAGCCTCAGCAAAAGGCACTTTTGCATGGAAAGCACCAGTCCTCTGAGATGCGGAGGAGATGGTTCTCCTCTGCCCTGCCCCTCTGATGGACATGAAGTCAAAGGGCACGTTTTCCAGGGAGGGCCTGGAAATACACCCACATCTGTTGGCCTGCATGAAACCCCACGCTTATGTGGGCACCTAGCCATTTTGCGGGTGCCTTTCCCAGAGTCCCACTTAGGAGAGAAGTGTGAGTTCAAGTGAGAGTGTTGCCTATGCTTTCTGGCCTCAGGAGACCAAGGGAGAAGTCAGGTGAGTCTTTGTGTGACCCAAGGACAAGGGGCAAGGATGGAGAGTTTTTGCAGGGCTGGTTGTTACCAGAGAAGGGGGAGGAGCAGAGAGAATAAGCAGGATGAGAGAGTGAGTGTGGCTAGAGGGACAATAGGGGAAGATACAGGCCCACAGTAGAGAGGGCTCAGAGCGAGAGTGAGAATAGGGTGCAGCAGGCACACGTAGAGAACAAGGGAGTGGCAAGAGCATCAGAGCACAATGAGGGTGAAGAGGGATCAAGGGGATGGCAAGAGCACCGCATGCGTGCAGAGTGGCCACGACAGATGTGACAAGATAGCAGCTGGGATGCAGAAAGTGAGGGCGTGCATGACACTGGCAGAGTGAAGGCTGTATGCTCTTTTCCTGCCTTTGGACCTTTAACCCTTTCTTAGCCTGGACACTCTTAAAGGCCATCTGAGAAACAACAACTGTGTAGCCCTAATGTTCTCTTTGTGCAGTTTGCAGCTTTTAATTGGATTAAATCTTGTTAATAGTTAATAATTATACAAGTGACTTTGTGGTAGGGGCTGATCAGTTCAAGACATATTCCCTCACCTTGAAGTTAAGGTCCTTCCTTCCTTCCTTCCTGTCTCTCCGTTTCCATCCCTCCTTGACTAGTTGTCACATATGAATAAACTACGTTAAAATGACAAACCCCAACCAAGATTGTGCAAAGACGCATAAGGGTGGAATTTCCTATGTGTGTGTGTGAGGTGGAGAAGGGGTGTTACTGACTGATACTAAACCCCAGTACTGTTCCCTCCTTTCCCCTCCCATCTGATTCTCAGGATACAAGTAAATTGCACTGAGGCCAATGGAGGAGTTGCTTAAATTCCCTGGGGCTAGAATTTGGAGCCCTATCTTTCCTACAGACACCTCTGATGTAACTCCATTGGCAATTGTGACAGCTGCCATCTTGGCCAATGCACCGGGCATTGAACTGGGGACCTCCAGAGCTAAAAGTCTGAGTAACTACAGCTTAAGAGAAAGAATCCAGGCTCCCTAGGCAGGGCTGCACCCAACTTGTATCCTCTGTGGCTCAGGCACACAGGGGGATCTGTTCCACTGAATGCATCCGATGAAGTGAGCTGTAGCTCACGAAAGCTTATGCTCAAATAAATTTGTTAGTCTCTTAGGTGCCACAAGTACTGAAACCTACAATTATACGAGAGGTGAATTTTGCCTGGGACATTCAGGGACCCATTCCGCCAGATTCAGTCCTGGTGTAAGTGGCTGCACACTGAAGTCAGTGGCATTACACGCACTTACATCAGGGCTGAATGCAGCCTGATGTGTTTTAAAGGAGGCCTCTCTCTGTGGTGTTGCTGAAAGACTGTGGGTGAACTCCACATTACACTCCCTGAGACACAGGTCCTCCACAAGGCATCAGGAGTTCATGGCAGTTCCTTCTTTCAGAGGGTAACACTGGCTGGCAGTGTTTTAAGGCAGCTGGGTGGGGTCAGATGTTTGTAAATGGGGTTTGAGTTTCTGAATGGCAGAGCTTTCCCTTTAATGCTGTTTATTTCTCCCTCTGTCTCTTTCCAGCTGAAAGAAGTATATGCACTGACGCAACCTCAGGAAAATCCAAGATGGCTGCCAAGCGCAAAGGCGGCCTGAAGCTAAATGCGATCTGTGCCAAGCTCAGCCGCCAGGTGGTCTTTGATCATGGGGGATCGGAACAGGTGCGGTTGGACAAGGGTCCCCAGAGGGAAAGCGGCAATAAGGAACTGCCCCAGCCTGAGACCAAGGAGCTGGGGGCCAAATTTTCTGATGGACTTAACCGTGTTCAGAAGATAGAGGAGGACAAGCGGAGGGAGGTGATTGAGAAGTGGGTGAACGGGGAGTACAATGACGAGACCCTGCTGGGCCGAGCAGAGGGCAAGGAATGTAAGGCCACCGAGAGCGTGGAGGTGCCCCCCGAAGGGGTTTACATGATACAGCCCAAGGGCTGCAGCGATGAAGAAGATAATGGGGATGAGGCAGACGGCAGCTTCCCGGACGACAGGGATTCGGATGGGCCTGCCTCCAAGGATGAAAATTACCGACCCTCCAGCGGCCAGACGGGCTCCAAGCTGGCTGGAGGAGCTGCCTCAGGTAAGTCATTGCCCCATCTACCACCCTGCACAATGGAGTCCTGAGACCAACATTTTAGGCAGGGCAGTGTGAGTCACCTCAGTTGCCCTACATCCATTGGGTAAACTTGACTACCAGAGCAGAGGAGTGAGCGACACTTTCAGAGCCCCTAAGTTCTCCACTGCAGTGGGCGGGCTGCTCTGTGATTTACAGCTGGGAGCTGCCCTTGAAGTCCCACTGCCCTGGAACCCCTTCTGGGGATTCCTTCATCTGGGTAGATCCCAAATCCCACCCCCAGATTCCTTCAACGAGTGGATTCCATATCCCACCCCCAGATTTCTTTATCTGGGTGGCTCCCACCCCACAGACCCCTTTATCTGGTTGGATCCATCTCCCGCTCCACAGATCCCTATATATAATTTAGATGAAGATAAAGGCATTTGTCACTATGTTTCATGTTCAGGTTTCCCGGTGGAGGGAAAGGCCCAAGCTGCTCTCCTAGCCGAACCTCCAGTATACTCTCAGTGTATTTATACACACACTTGCCTGCGCGCTCCCCAGGATATGGCAGGCAGGTTTGTGTAAGCACACAAGTGCTCGCACGCACCCACATGCTGCATCTTCCACAATGGTAATTAATTCTAAGAACAGAGTCTAATTGCGGGAGACAAGGGCTGAGAAGAAGCTGGTATTTCTTGGAACGATATATTGCCCATCCTACCCCAGCTGGGTACAGACTCAGAGCTTCCCTGGAACACACCTCGCTGGCGCTCTCTCGTGTACCAGGCAGTGAAACTGAAGGGATGCTGTGTGTCAAGGGATGAGAGCTCATTGTGGAAAGGTGCTGCCAGTGCTAAAAGCTGTCCACCAGTCCCCCTGAAATAGACACGGAGGCCACATGTGGCACTGTGTCCTTGTTGGTGAGGCAGCAAGAGGAGAGCACAGGCCAGGGCCAGAGAGGGGAAGGGCTTGCTTTGCCTCCTTGGTTGGATTTGGTGCCTAGCTAGCTGAGCCTAAGGAAGTGGGATGAGTGCACAGGGATGTCCAGGAAACTGGAGGTGAGGTTGTTGTAGAGTGAGACAGGAAGCAGAAGAGGAGCCTACAGTGAGGGAAAGTGAGTGAAGCAGGAGGAGGAAGAGGGTGTGCAATGAGGAAGACTCAGCTGTGAGGAAGGCAATTTGCTGACTAAAGGATGAGCAGGAAAGAAGAACAGGACAGGAATATGGATGGTTAGACCACAGGCTTGGATGAACAGAAGGGCTGCCGTGTTTGTGTGTGTGTGTCTAGTTATGTGACTGCTGCCTTCACGATAATTGTGTCTGTTGCACATAAGTTTGTGTGCACGTACATGTTTGTTGCATGTGTTCACATTTATGTATATATGGTGTGTCTGTGTTTGTGTGTGAATGCTGCACATGTTTTTGTGTGTGTGCATATAGGTTGCATGTGTCCATGCAAGTGCTTGGCTGCTGTGCCTGTTTGTTTATGCCTGTGTGTGCAGATTGAAGGCAGCAACTCTGGGTGTAAGAGTCCAGGTGAATGAAGGAATGGTGTGGGCAGATTAGCTGGGTGATTAGAACCGAGTGTAAGGCTGTGTCTACACTGCCACTTTCAGCACTAAAACTTTAGTCGTTCAGGGGTGTGAAAAAACACACCCACGAGCCACAAAAGTTTTAGCGCTGAAAAGCGCCAGTATAGACAGTGCTTTGTCACCAGGAGTGGGATAAAGCTATCACCACTCGTTTGGGGTGGGTTTGTTTTTTTTATCGCCGGGAGAGCTCTCAGAGAGGACTCCCTGCCCTCTCCTCCAGCGGAACAGCACTGCCTCTGGCCCAGTGACAAACAACCCTTCCGACTGGGACACCACAATCCTCCACAGCTTTGTTTAGTTCTGTAAAGAAACCAGATTTCTCCTAATTTCTTTCTTTCTTTCTTTCTTTCTTTCTTTGATTGACTAATTTATTACTGTCAACATCCCCTCTATTGATATTAAATCCAGCCACATAACAGACACACTGCACATCCAGGTTCTTTCCTCGCTTCCAAGGTTTCCTAGCCAGACAGGCTGAGGGGAGTCTGCGGTTTACCCCCGGAGTGGTGATGCCGTCTTACTCCAGTCCTTTGTAAGGTGCTTTGTGAAGAGCTCTGTCCTGCTCTTTATACCCTGTTAGGGTGACCAGATGTGAAAAATTGGGACAGGGGGTGGGGGGTAATAGGCGCCTGTATAAGACAAAGCCTTGAATATCGGGACTGTCCCTATAAAATCAGGACATCTGGTCACCCTGTACCCTGTGGTAACACTCACTGCAATCAGGGAACCATACTCATGACTCAGAGAATCGATGAATTCCCAAGCCCTCAGGCTCTCCTGTCTGCCCCTAACTCCCAAGCACACTAGTGCCTGAATTCTGATTGGTGTATTACCCCTTCCAGGGGTGTTTCCCCCCCATGGTTACATGCAGTTTTAGAATTTTAGTTTACTCCTGACACAGAGAAATTCAGGGTCAGATTTGGCTCAGGCTGAATTTATCAAGAGGCACTGGTGGCCTGTATGTGTGTGCTGGGGGGAAGCCCAAGATGAATTACTTCATTACTGGGGAGGCCAGTGTCTCCGGATCAACATTCAGGGCCATTTAAGTGCAAGTGTGGATGGAAGCTCAGGGCTGATTGAATTCCCCAGTGTAGAGTGGGCCCCTCCTGCTGAGATCTAGATCTGTCACCCACTTGGGTTGAATCTCTTGATAGAAAGATCACACCTCCCCCTTCTGAGCACTTTGCAAATCCATCAAACTTTCCTTCTTTTGTGTGTGCCGTGTGTTTTCCTCCTCCTGCTAATAATGCAGCTCAAGCTCATCTCCGTCTGTCCATTCCCCTTCTGGAGAGGCACATTCTCTAGTCTTTGCGAGTTCAGTGGCAGCGCACATAATTATGCATATAAGATATAAACAGAGCTGTTTAATTATCCTTCGCCACATCAGTGACAGAGTAATTAACAAACATTGCAAGATCAATGAGGAAAAGTGTGACCTTCAGTTTCCTTTGATAGGAAAGCCCTTGTCGTTCCCAGACACAAGGTGATTGCGCCTGGACTCGGTTCGTAGTTTGGTTTAATTCCCCTTCTTTGCCCCTCCCCCTCACCGTTTGCAGCTCGGATTTGCAAAAAAGCCAAATGGGGTGGGGGAAAGGGAGAAAATAGAAGTATGTGGCCAACCTTTGGGAACTAAAAAGAAGCCAGTGGTAAGAAGAGAGAGGGTTGCCGGCCATGTGCCTTTTTAGGTCCAGAGCATCAAAGGATCACACTCAAATGCATGCAGTTATTGTGAGCAAGCAGGCCACGAGTGTGCAAGCTAACAGCACATACAGTGCCCGAAGGGCAGGAGCAGCCATAGGCGTTGGACACACAAACAGAGGCACATGCAGGTTTCATGCACATGTTTTGAGAGTCCTGTTGGAAATGTGCCCCTGACATCTCCCTGTAAACCACTGGGTGAGGATTTCTTTCTTTGGGAAGGACTGAGTTCTCCTCGTTTTCTCTCTTCATTTAAGCCAATCCACTTGTAAATTCTGGGCTTGTCCACACTGGTATTCAGACCTGGTGTAACCGGATGCAACTCCCATTGACTTAGATGGGGCTGCAGTTGCTGACACCAGGGAAGAATTTGGCCCTGTGGCTTGAAAAAGCAGCTGTGTGGCCTACGAGCAGGGGAATGGGAGGCAGGATTGTAGCTCCAGGGTTGTGGCTTGTCAGGGCACTCACCTAGTTTATATGGCCTCCAGATAACTACCTAGAGACCTTTCAGCAGAGCTCCTTCCTCCCTCCCTCATTCACATCTTCCACTAAACTCTCCTAGGATCTGATCCTGCAGTCTCTGCCAATTTGCACCTTGACACCTTCTCCAGGGGATTTCTTTCTGCTGCCCAGAATCAAAAACCTTATCAGAATGGATTGAGTGGAGTATGCAGAGAGCTTGCTGAGGACTGGCCTGAGCGTCAGCATTCAGGGCCAGCTTTTCAAGCCCCCAGACTCAGAAGTAAGATGGGACTCAGCTCAGGAGACACAAAGAAAGGTGGAATCCCCTGTGGAGGGACAGTCTTGTTCTCTGCCTGGTTCCCTCCTCAGACACAGGAGATTGACAAGAGCTGGTCTGAATGCGAGTCAACTTCCAGCCTCACCTTGTGTGTCTTCCCATCTCTGACAGACAGGGAGCATGTGCCAAATCTGAAAAGCGGGTGTTTGTCCGGAGACGGGTGACAGAAACTGTCACCAACACACAAACATGCTCGCTCCTTCGTTCTCACACATCCACAATCCTTACACCCGGACTGATGCATGCTTCCCTACACATACTTTTATACACACTCGCTCAGATCTCCTACACGGTCGTACACACACCGGTCTTACAATCTGCCCCACAGTAGGACAGTAGGGATAGTCACCCAGAGCCTTTTCCTCACTGAGCTTTCAAAGTTTCTTTCATTTATCTATTTATTTGTTTGTTTGCTTTATTTATTAAGCCTGCTCCATCCATCAGAAGGTGAACATCTCCTCTTCTTCCCCCATTCCCTCCCATAAAGGGGTTTCCTCCCCACTTATAATTTCCTGGAGAACCTCCCGCACTAAGAAGCATTTCAGGGACCTGCACCAGTGCCCAGTTTCTCGCTTCTTTACCCTGTATCCCCCAAATTGGCGTGATTTCCCCTCCTGGCCAGGACAATGGACGAAGCCCCATCTGGGACGCCCCATCCCCCGGTGTCCAGACTTTGCGCTCCATTTGGGCTGTTTTGCTTTTCCTTCCATATATAGTGTGCTGCTGCGGGCTATTTTTAGCCCCCCCCCCCTTTTTTTTTTTTTGCTTGCTCCGGATCCTTCGTGATACGATAGCTGCTCCGAGACACACAGATCTCTGCTCTTTGGCAATGCCCACAAATGGAGAGCAGCGGCAGTGGGAGAGGCAGACCCAGGGACCGTGCTGCCAGGGGCACAGGGGGTTCAGCAACTATCAGGGAGGAGCACAGCCTCAGTGCAATATCCTCTCTGCAAGGGTTCATTCCCCCCAGCTGCACCCGCCCCACTGTCAGGAATGGGGGACCAGGTGGCTCAGTGAATTGGGATCAGGATAATGCATCTGTTGGCCTCTAGGTCTGTAGTTCAACAAAATAGTTCCCAGCTCGTGGCTCTTTGGTGGTTTGTGTGAAATAAAGTGGGTGGGTCTCCCAGCAGGCCAGGTGTCCATGCTGCAGCCGCCACAGCGGGCTCTCACATACCTCCATCTCAGTAACCACAGCACAGAAGCCAGGGGCTTGCTGGGCTTTGGGGACTGTCTCTCGTGGGTGCACCTGCAGGTCTGGGTCGAGGCACGCCGGCTGGGCAGAGTGCAGAAGAAACCTGCCCTGCTTTGCCTGAGATCTGCCTTGTCGGGGATAAAGAGAGGCCACTAGGATGGTTGGTCTCCCAGAACCTTTAATGTGACCATCCAGTACTGATTTGATCAAAGGAGAAGCAAAGTGGAGGCCGTGACTTGTTGGACTGGGGGTGAACAGCCAGTTCAGGTGAAATGAGACGGGGCTGCTGTAATCCTCCCTGGGACCTGAGCTCCGCCCCAGACTCTGTCAGGTTTGGAAAAGCCCTGAGAGCCCCCCTCCCAGTCATTTTGTATTTTCAGTGGGGCTGGGACCAAAGGTGATTTCCAAGCGCAGTGGTGCAATTTTCAGCAGCTCACAGGGCAGCATCTCCCAGCCTCACAGGGTAATTCTGGGTTTCCCAGATCTTTTTTAAGGCTTTGGGTGTTAATCTGTGCAGGGTCTGAGCCAGCCTGGGAGCTGCAAAGTTGACCTAGAATGTGGAATCCAAAAGTTGGGTCTCCCAGCTGCTGCTTGCTTTGCTCTGCTCGTGCTTCAGGCTGGGAATTGGGCAGCCCAGGGCAAGGAGGTGCAGCTGGGGCGGAAGGAAGGGGGGCTGTTTCTCACCTCTTTGATCTCTCTATCAGTTCTGCCCTGAGATGGGGCAAAGGTTTTGTGGATTTTACCTAAACCACAACTTAGTCTCCCACCTGTGGTGGCTTCTGTAGGATTTTTCTGTGTGTGCATGTACGCATGCACACGCGGGTGATGGGCACAGCAAGGTTCTGATGAATGCAGGTCATCCCGACTCTTCAAGAGCAGGGGTAGGGACCACCTGGCCCTGCCTTCCAGGGCAGCCATTAAAGCCAGCAATCACTTGCGGGTTTAATTTCCTTTCAGATCCCTTCCATGCTGCCCTTTCCCCCTTGCAGTTTGACTTGGGGTGGATGGGGTTTCACCAGGCCTGGGAGTCTGGGGGATCATGAGGGAGACCAGGGATCACTTTACAGGTCCAAAGAGAGATGAAAAGCAGAAGAGGGGAGACAGATTTAGCAGGAACAGGAAAACCTTAGACCCAGGGGGGATTTTATGGGATTAATCACTTCCATTGGGGCTATAGGGTTACACTGGGGCGGGGGTGGAGAAGAGGGAAAGGCAGCAAAAGGGTGAAAAGCGTTAAAGCAGCAGGAAATGCTTTAATGCCTCGTCATGTGTAAGTGAAAGGTGATGCCTTTGGGATCCCAGAGTGGTGAGGGGCCATGGGAGGGTGGGAAAGGGGGAAGTTAAAATACCCCACCCCTGAGAGAGGAGCCCTAGTTTCCTGAGGGTTTTTGTCCCTTTCTTCCCTTGTGATGTATCATTTTCTGAGCATAGATATCAAACACGGGTGCCTAAGTAAGGGGGCCCGGTTCTGCATTCAGGCACTTGCCTAGACTGACACTGGGAAATTCACATGGCTATTTGAGGGCTGGCATGCCACTTAGGGACAGCACATAGAGGTCTGACCATCCTGCTGGAGGGAAATTGCACCCCTGGTGTGTGACTGTTTGGTCATCTGCTCTTATTCCTGGTGTCTGGGTATAGTACAGGTAGGAGCACGTGGTCTTTGGATCCAAGACACTGGTGCTTAGCCGTGGAAAGGAGCAGTGTGCGCGACCAACTCTGAGTGCTACTGTCCTGAATTCTATATCCTAGCTTAGCAGGCACCTCCTCAGACCTTTGCTGCAAGCATTAGCCTCATGCCCTGTGTCAGTGGGACTTTGGCAATTCCATGGCCATGTGCCGGGTACACAGGCCAGCACTGCAGCAGGGTTTATGCCCCATGTGCCTGGCTGCATTGGGCATCACTGATGTTGGCCCTGCAGAAGTTTTAAGTGCCCATTGCAGGGTCCTGTCTTCTCCGGGTGTCTCTTCCCCTGCACACCCTTGCTGAAGCAAACAGCTGGGGAGTCAAGACTGGACCTAGGAGTCTGCTTGTTGGTCAGGACAGTGTGTTCAGGAGCATTTGTGCATGTGTGTGTGGCACAGCTGTCTGTCAGATCCTTGGATCCCAGGGATCCATTTTAACCCCTGGGATCTGTCGAGCTCTTGCTCTTCCTCTCCTTCCTCTCTCAGATCTCTTCCTTTCCAGACGTCTTACAAGGCAGCACTAATTCTCTCTGCGCATCAAAACCATTGTGGCTTCTCCGTGTCAGGAACCCCCTTCCTGCTACTGCTGTACCTGCCCTCGCTGGCCCTCCCCCTCCCTATGAAAGATGGTGCTCGCCCACAAGAGTTAGAGTGAGTGATTGGGAAAGATGACGAGGGAGGTTTGAAGGACTCCTGCACACAGTAAATCTTCACTCTGCAGGAGAAAGCGAGAGGGAGAGGAGGAGGAGGAGGAACGCTGTGTCAGACTGAAGCCTAAATGAGTCCGAGCTGGCACGTCAGAGCAATCTTTATTTCCTCCTTTACACTGATATTGGGTGACCTCCAGATCCGTGTTCTTCCCCTCCTGGTGACCAGCAAAACTGCCTGAGGGAGTGAGTGGGGGAGGAAGGGAGCTCCAGGGAGAACAGCCCTCCCCACTCTCCTTAGCACACCCCCAGGGAGAACAGCCCTCACCTCCAGCCCCCACCCAGGCAGAACAGCCCTCCCCACCGCAGTCAGCCCACATCCCAGGGAGAAACAACCCTCCTCCACCCAGTTTGCGTATCCTTGGGACAGCACAGCCTGCTTCCCTAGGGCAGTGTGGGGGTTATGGGTGCTCATAGCAGGGATACAGCTCTCTTTCCTGAACTTTAATGCTTTTGGGGGTCAGTAGGGGCTCCCCTCCTGCCCATCAGGCCTCAGAGGGAAATGCATAAGAGGAGCTTCGCTGAAAAGAGACTTTAGAAAAACAATGGCAGGGGTTGGAATGGCCATGGATCAGTGGTTCACAACCTGTGGCCCAATCAGCACACAGCTGTGGCCCACGTGACATCCTCAAGGCCATATGGGTAGTATATATAATGTGTGGCTGTCACCCACATAACACATAGAGAGCTGCATATGTGGCCCACAATGGTAAATAGATAGAGAATCGCTGCCATGGAGATTCACCCCCCCCTCCCCACAGCCTGCTCCTCTCTCTCTTCCTTCCCAACCTTCCCTTACCCTTCTTGTCTTACTTTCACTCCCCCCCGCCCCTCTTCATTTTCTCTCTCACCCCCTCATCTCCACACCTCTGCCACTCTCTGCTCATGCCTCCTACCCCCTCCTTTTCCCCACTCCACCTTGCCCCTCTCCCCTTGCCCCAAACACACGCTGCCTTCCCCCCCTCCCCTTCCCCCCCTCCAAACATATGCTGCCCCCCCACCCACTGGGACGGAGTTGCACAACCCTGGCATATTGGCACTGGCCTCACTTTCAGTAAAATTACTTTTTCTTCATATTAGGCCAAGGCAAGAGTGCAGAGACATTTATGAAACTTTGTTTAATGTACTGAAAAGCCATCGGCTAGAACATTTAGGAAATTGATTTTCCTGGCATTGATGAACTCTTTTTATTTTACCCCAGTATTAATTACTTTTTTTTTTAAAAACAAATTAATTTAAGAGTCGTAAAACCTAACAAGTGAGCCAAACGTCAGTAGATCATATTCCCCTCTTCCCCCCCCTTCCCACTGCCGACATTGATACGGGAAAAGAGGAGAATCCACCCCTTGCGTGACTCTTTGTCCCTCCATCTCTCTGTAGGGGAAGCTTCGTCCCTGCGCGATTACGCTGCCACCACCATGAATGAATTCCTGGGCATGTTTGGCTACAACGACCAGAACATGCGGGATGAGCTGACCCGCAAGATCAGCTTCGACAAGCTGAACGCTGCTACCTCAGAGGCCTCCTCTGCCACTGCCTCTCTCCCTGGCGAGGACGCCATGAGCAAGCGAGCCCGCTTCTCCAAGTACGAGGAGTATATCCGCAAGCTCAAGGCCGGCGAGCAGCTCTCTTGGCCCATCCACCCAGCCAAGTCGGAGGAGCTGAGCTCCAAGCTGGGCAAGGAGCCTTCATCAGTGCTGACACAACCCATCCGAGCACTGCCGGGGCCAGATGCCACCCTGCTAACAGAGACCAAAGCGACCATACTGCCCTTGCCCTCTCCGAGCAGCTCCCAGATGCAGGGCCTGATGTCACGGGCCTCCAAGTACGACTTCTTCATCCAGAAGCTGAAGACGGGTGAGAGCATCAGGCCCCAGAATGGCAACACCTACAAGAAGGCCTCCAAGTATGACCTGGAGAACGTCAAGTACTTGCATCTCTTTAAGCCCGGCGAGGGCAGCCCAGACATGGGTGGGGCCATTGCCTTCAAGACAGGCAAGGTGGGCCGGCCTTCCAAGTACGATGTGAGGAACATCCAGAAGCTCACTCCAGTCAAGGCTCCAACACCCAGCCTGGCACCCAACCCTCTCGCCAGTACCCCCAGCAGCGCTCCAGTGGCTGGGCCTGAGCAGCCTGTCTCCTTGCCGTTCAATACCCCTGAGTACCTGAAGTCGACCTTCTCCAAGACGGACTCCATCACGACTGGGACGGTCTCTACAGTCAAGTAAGTCTCCTCCTATTTTTCTCTTCTTTGCACTTGTCAGGGAAACAAACTCGATTGCAGGGGGCAGTTTAAAAGGACGTTTGCTCTCCTGTGACACTGTCCTCCCCTTGATTTCTTCAGTAGAAGCTTTTTGATTCAAATTCTGGCTAATGGTTGAAGCCGGGCATGAGCACCTTCTTGGTTCTCACAGTCCCATTCCCATCCTGAGCCTAAGCTATTGGGCCTGCATTGGATCTGGGAATACAGTAGAGAAAAGTGCTGGGGTGATCAGTTCACCAGTTCCCATAGAGCAGTGGTTTTCAGATTGGGGTATGTGAGCTCTCGTCAGGGGGTATGCAAGAAAAATCCTGTAATGGCGGATAATATCCCTTATAGACCTTTTCTTTCTGTTTTCATCAGTATATTATGACCTGATCTCAGATGGGGGTGTGCAGTAGACTACACTATTCGGAAAGGGCTATGCAACCTAAAAGTTTGAAAACCACTGCCATTGGGCAAAGCCGGCATCAGCAGCTGAAGCCAGGAGCTGAGTTCTGGAGCCCAGGACCTTAAAGCAAAGATGTAGGAAGCCATGAAAGCTTAGCAGAGCATGTTAGTGAGAGTTACTAGGCTGTGGAACAGTCTCCCAAGGGAAATGGTGGAAATCCTGTTGTTCGGGACTTTTAAATCTAGGAACTCAGCCTGCAATGTCTGGGATATGGATTAGTTGTCTGATTGGCCCTCCTCATTGTTAACACCTCTGATTCTAAGCAAGGAAAAGTTCAATTATGGGGGTGTGAGGAACAATCCCCAGCATTGATGGGGTTCTAGCCTTCCTGAGCCCATCAGCTCTGATAGCCATGCACAGATCCCACCGTCCCCTCAGGACGTGTCTGTGGAAACAAAATGCAGAGAGAAGAGCTGCTGTCAATACGCACAGGTCAGAATCCTGGCTGCTTTCTTTCTCTCTGTCTTCCAAATCTCCTAAACAACCAGCCCTGCCTGGATTAGGGCCCAATTCTTTTCCCATTGAAGTCAGCGATTTGATGATTAGATTAGATGTTCCTGTGCTGTATGACACATGAGGCAACCCAGTGTTTCCACCTCCATCTGTCTAATGCCACGTTTCTTGCTCTGTTGTAATCTGTTTCCAAGATAGCAACATATTTCTCAATGGTTTTATTATAGGTCATCTCTTCTCCTCTTCTCCATCTTCCACCAAGTGGTATCCTGTCAAAGGCTTGTCTAGGAACACCGTTTTTTGACACGTTTACATGTCCAAACCACTTCAGCCTTCTTTCTTGAATCATTGTTTGCTGGTCAGTCCTTTATAACACATCAGCACTGGTTACTTTATCCCACCAGCAAACCCCAAGTATTCTCTGCAAGCATCTCTGATGGGATGTGTTAAGATTCTTGTTTTGGGCTTCTAGCATTTGCCAAGTTTTGGAAGCATATAACAATATGGATATTACAGTGACATTGTATAACCTTATCTTGGTCCTTGTGTAAATCTCTCTATTTTTCCAAACATTTGCCATTCTCAGAAAAGCTCCACTTTCCTTCCCAGTTCTTGCTTTCACCTACTTATGGGGTTGGCCATCAGCAGTCATTGTGCTTCTGAGATATACGAACTCGTTAACCATGTTGTCTTCTTCACCGTCAATCACATATACACCAGTACTGCTGGCTCTTTCAACCATCTTCCAGCGATCTTGAGGTCAGTTGCGTAACTCCCATTGACTTCACTTACATGTATCTTTTCAATCTGACCCATTTCTTACATAGATGGACATGGTTCAGTAAAACTTCTTCTCAGCTTTGGCAGGGAGATTCACGTGCCATGTCTGACAAACCCACTGCCCCAGTTGGCACCAGTAGCCACCCCCTGCCTTGTTGGCACTCTGCACAGGGGTCAGGAATTGAATGAGCTATGAAGAAATCCAAAGGCTTTGTCTGTACTAGGATTATTTTTACTTTTGCTACCACTGGTGCAGCTCCACAGGCGGTAGCACTTGGGGAGACACCAGTGTAGACAAGGTGCCCAAGCACCTTAAAAACCATGTTGTGTAGACCTGCTCTGAGTAGGGTTAGGTGCCATAGCACTTAAAACACCAGAGGCTGCTTGGAGGCTTGTCTGTGCTAGGTTCCAGGCGGTGCCACTGGAATGATAGAAACAACGGTGGGGAATCCTGGTATAGACACAGCCCTAGAGGTGACCCCTCGAGGTAAGGACTGAGGTACATTGGCTGGGCATTGAGGGCAAAACTAGTACAGCTCCCACTAATCTTCTGTGCATAAACAAGCCTTGGGCTCTCCCATCAATCTGGCAATTTTCCCCAGCATTCAGTCAATGAAAAATGGCTCAACATCCACATTTGCTCCTCCTTCTCCAAGACCTCACATATAAGAACATAAGAATGGCCATACTGGGTCAGAACAAAGGTTCACTTAGTCCAGTAACCTGTCTTTCAACAATGGCCAGTGCCAGATGCTTCAGAGGGAATGAACAGAACAGGACAATTCACAAGTGATCCATCCCCTGTCATCTAGTCCAAGCTCCTGGCAGTCTGAAGTTTAGGGACTCCCAGAGCATGGGGGTGCATCCCTGATCATCTTGGCTAATAGCTATTGATGGACCCTATCCTCCATGAAATTCTCTAATTCTTTTTTGAACCCAGTTATACTTTTGGCTTTCACAATATCCCCTGGCAAGGAGTTCCACAGGTAGACCGAGTGTTGTGTGAAGTACTTTCTTATGTTTGTTTTAAACCTGTTTCCTATTAATTTCACTGGGTGACGCCTAGTTCTTGTGTTAGGTGAAGGGGGAAATAACATTTCCTTTTTCACTTTCTCCACACCATTCATGATTGTATAAACCTTTATCATATCCCCCCTTAGTCTCTTTTCTAAGATGAACAGTCCCAGTCTTTTTAATCTCTCCTCATATGGACGCTGCTCTATGCCCCTCCTCATTTTTATTGCCCTTTTCTGTACTTTTTCCGATTCTTTTTTTTTTTTTTTTTGAGGTAGGCCAACAGTATTCAAGCTGTGGGCATACCATAGATTTATATCATGGTATTATAATATTTTTTCTCTTAATATCTATCCTTTTCCTAATGGTTCCTAACATTGTTAACTTTTTTGTCTGCCGCTGCACATTGAGTGGATGTTTTCAGAGAACTATCTATGATGAGGCCACAATCTCTTTCTTGAGTGGTAACAGCTAATTTAGACCCCATTATTTTGTATGTAGAGTTGGGGTTATGTTTTCCAATGTATATTACACAACACTGAATTTCATCTGCCATTTTGTTGCCCAGTCACCCGATTTTGTGAGATCCCTTTGTAATACTTCACAGTCAGCTTTGGACCTAGCTATCTTGAGTAATTTTGTATCATCTGCAAACTTTGCCACTGCACTGTTCACCCCTTTTTCCAGATCATTTATGAGTATGTTGAACAGCACTGGTTCCATGTGCAGATCCTTGGGGGACCCCATTATTTACCTCTCTCCACTATGAAAATTAACCATTTATTCCTACTCTTTGTTTGGTATCTTTTGACCAATTACTGATCCATGAAAGGACCTTCCCTCTTATCCCATGACTGCTTACTTTGCTTAAGAGCCTTTGGTGTGGGACATTGTCAAAAGCTCTCTGAAAGTCCAAGTACATTATATCCACCGGACCACCACCCTTGTCTAATAGATTGGTGAGACATGATTCCCCTTTACAAAAGCCATGTTGACTCTTCCCCAAAATATAGTGTTCATCTACGTGTCTGATAATCCTGTTCTTTACCACACACCAAGATCATGTGGAGAAGAGGAGCACATGATTGTGGCCACGTGTAGAGTTTAGACAGGCTGTTTCTGCAATGAAAACTCTACAGCCCTGGTACATGGGGTCAGACTAGATGATCTAATGGTCCCTTCTGACCTTGAATCTCAAAATCTCTGGGTGCAAATAAGGAGGAAGGGGCGTTGTTTGCTCCATTTCCTTGTTCCTTGGTCTGGATTCTCTTGCCTCTCACTTGGCGCCTTGTTGAGGCCTGAAATATTTTTTGCGTGAGATAGCTATTGTCACCCTTTATCACGGTTGCCTGGTTTTGCTCACACATATTCACCACAGAGACCTCTGTGGCAGCTGAGGGGAGAGGCCCCTGCGTTCTGGCCCTCCTGCCTTTCCACTGGTTTAAGCACCAATAGCTTTGGGTTGTGGAACTCAGTTGGGACGTTTCTGAATTGACTTTCTGATGTCAGCCCCTGTGTCTGTACAGCCTGTTCAGTGCATCGGTCTGTTTTTTGTCAGCCAGGAGTCCCCTTGGGTCATTGGTAGCAGGGCCAGCACCTACGTGCCACGTGTTGTGGGATGATAGATCCTATTGAGTCCACCCAGCTGCCTCATCCCTGTAGAGAGGAAGGCTGATCTTGTGGTCAGTGTATAGGCCTGGAGCCAGGAGACTTGAGTTGTTTCTCTGAGTATGACAAAGTTGCGCTATGCAATCTCAAGCAAGTCACCCTCCCCTATGCCTCAGTTTCCCTGTGTGTAAGGCAGGGGTAATGATATCTATCTCCTGTGTGGCACAGATTAATACATTACTGTCTGCAAACAGCTTTCGGTTCCTATGGTTTAAGTGTATGGAAAAGGGCAAAGGTTTGTTATCAGTTGCAGCTAAATTCACCCGGCCCCCAATCTGGGGAGCCCTTTAACCACCCCAAAATGCCCTGTCTGTTTTGTGGCACATTGTTTCATTAGATGATAGCATTATCCACTTTGCTGGCTGTGCTGTGGAGCCCACGCCTGCCCCCGTGGTGCAAGTCTCCCAGCTGTGCCAAGAGCCTGTTGTAAATGCCTCGTTACTGAGCTCTCACTCGCTCTCTTTCTCTCCTGGGTTCATTGGTGTCTCTTGCTCCAGACGGCAGGTAGGGGTGGCTGTTGTTATGAACACTGGATTATAAATATGTATATATGCACAGCACCTTATCATGATCAATCCCCAGGTCTGCGGCTCCTTGACAGAGGAAGCCAATCAAGAGTCTCAAGGACACCCGGACACCCCTTTGATATCTCTGCTCCCATACCCATGTGTGTTGGGCATTCTGGAGCTTCACCCAGGGGCTGCTCACCAACCCTGCTTTGCTTTTGCTTCTCCTTAGGATCCCGGTTTTATTTCCTTTCTCTCACCCTCTCACTCTTTCATTTCTGCGGCGGATGGGGTTCACAATGGCTCAATGATCCTTTCTCTAACCACAGGACTTCCTGGGGCTGGGGGAGGTGGGAAATGCTGACAGGGGTGCAGCTGGCAATGGGGTTTGCACTGAGGCTTCTTCCCAGCTGCTCTCTCTCACACACACACGTGCCTGCGGGTGCATTTAATCCTTTGTAGCTTGGGGTGGTGTTTCCATGGGGTTGTGATTCCTCCTCCTTCAGGGCTCTAATTGGTGCCCACTAGGTACGTTCCCTGGGGAACCCACTTCCACCAGAGTAGAGGTAGTTCTCTGTCCTCTGGTCTCGACACATATGGCAGCTGAACTGGACACACACCAGTAGTAATATCAGGCTTCTCCCTCACCCATCAGCTGACCACACCTGTGGGTAACCGAGGCTTGGTGGGTGCCAGCATTCTGCCTTTCCCTGAGGCAGCCCTGCCATGTAGATGGGATGTTGACACACTCCAAATTTTGGCATGCTCTGGCTCAGTGTCCCTCGGATGCTAATACAGCCTCTATCCCCCACAACCGCAGCAGGGGACTGAGCTACACTTCCCAGCTTGGGGACTCCCCCAAACTGTGCTGTCCCTGTGTTGGTTTGAAGGATGGCTGTGAAGCATCCAGAGCAGTCTCCCAAGGAGCTGAGAGGGGTGCAGGAGACAGAATATTAACTGAGCTAGTGAGGATGGTGCTAATTACGTGACCTGGGACCTGGCCTTCCATTCAGAATCCCCTCCAGGACCAAACGCCCTTGTGGGAATCACCCCCTCGCTGTCACACATACACACACAAGCCAAGGGGGTGAACTCTATAACCCCTAATGCTGTTAACATGGGCGAAACTCATGTACTGACTTCAAATGACTGCAGTGCAAGTTATAGGTGTCCTGGTTTAACCAAGATGCAGAGCTGCCATGCATCCATCAGGGGCCCAAGGAGGCAGGAGGAAGTCCAATTGCAGTCCACTCTCTCATCAGCCAATTCTCTAAGACCAGCCGTCATGTTTTTAGCAGGCTGGGGCCCAGGCCTGTGGGTCTGTTCTGTGACTTTTTCTCTCTGTTGCTGGAGAACATCCACCAAGACGTACTTTCTGGCCACGTTTTAAGGAAGATGCCTGTTGGAGCGAATGTGATGCCTGGGTGCAGTTTGGGTTTGATTTTTAATTACAAAGCTACATCTGCGGCCCAACTGGTGTGATTGAGTTTGGGTGCCCCATGACAAAGAGGGCTGTCAGGGCTACTGGCAGGATGTGTGGAGAATGCAGTGAAAGCCATGTTGTGGAGTCCAGGTTATAAATGCACCCTCTCAAATGGTCACAGCATGGATCCGTTCTGTAGTGCAGACCGGTGCTCGCGGTGCCCTGATCAGTGCTAGAGTCACGTGCTCTCCAGCGGTTCCGCAGTTGGAGTACGTCTTTGAGGTCTCCCTGCTTTACAAACTGGAGCCTTGTTGTAACAGAGTGGGGCGGTCCGTGTTTTGACTCAGCCACTGGTTTTGTGTAGACAGAGCCAGTGGTGCCTATGTGATGTTTATAAGAGCATAATTTAAGGGTAGGTCTTCTCAGCCCCTTCAGGAAATGAAATCGAGCCCTGGGGAGAGGAGACCTGCAGGAAGGGAGGTAGGTGGGTTACATTAGCAGGAGTCCAGTGCCCCGAGAAAGAGAGGGCACACGGGCATGGGGGGAGGTTACACAGGCATATATCTCTGCTGCTTACTGTTCCCAGAGCCCTCTTCCCTGGCACACTCAGTGCTGCCTGAGAGACAAGGAGCTTGGACTGTGCCCTGACACTGCCTGCTAACCAGCTCTGCCCTGTGTGTTTCTCATTAGGAACGGATTACCCACTGACAAACCAGCTGTCACCGAAGATGTAAATATTTACCAGAAATATATTGCCAGGTAGGCAAATCCCTTGGCTTTCTTGGGGAGGAGGCTGGGTGGGAGGGGGCATGGGATGGAGGGGGTGGGGTCTCGTCTGTCTGTCCGGGTGAAATGTATAAACCAGTCATGGACACTGAGTCTTCCATTTCCCTCCGACATCCACACTGACTCTGTTCCCCCCTCTGGACAGTAGTAGCTGGGGGAGGCATGCAGGGAGCTGAGAACAAACCAAGGCTCCACCCCATGAGAGCTCTCTTCTCCCCACACTCCTTAGCTAACCCCATAGAGAGTGGAGAAGTGTTTCAGGGCAGAGTTTGGGCCTTAACCCAGTGCCTTGTGTGGCAGCTTCTTCACAAGAGAAACCCAGCACTGGATGAGGGTGCAGGATGGAGCAGTGTGCCAGAGCTGTGCACAGGCTCTGGTCTGGAACAGGAAGGGGGGCTGCAGGACAGGAGTGAGGGGCATTGGCAGAGCTTTGCAGGGAAACCCAGGGCTGGAATAGCAGAGGGAGCTGGTGCAGATCAGAAGTGAATGACATTGGCAGAGCTGGAGGGAATGTTTGCACAGCACCTGCCTATGCTATCCTTGGCCCTAAACAGTGCCATCAGCCCCTGACCCAAGCCTGATGACTCCTCCCCCTCTGCTGCCAGGGAGCCAGATCTGAAAGCAGAGGGCCTTGAGTGGCATAAGAATTGACATCCTTCAGGGAAAGCAGGCAAACCAACCTCACCTCAAGAAATTAAACCAAAAAGTTTGCTCCTGTCAGTGCCAGGGTATCGAGCCTGCAGGGAGGCTCCCTGGGGTGAGCCATGGGTGTGGTTAAGCAGGAATGGGGAGCTCTCCCTTCAGCTGAGGAAGAGGGAGAGCTGTGGGGGAGGACTGCTCCCCCAGCCCTGGGAGAAGAAGGTGAGGTGTGCTCCCCCGATCTCCATTATCTTAACCCCTGGTGTAGGAGGTGAGAGGGGCAGTAGGGAAGGCGAGATGGGAAGACAGAAAAAGACAAGTCCATTACCAAGTCACAGTCCCCCAGCAGCAATGCCTCTGGCTGCTCACTTGCTCTAGGGAGAACTGGGTACCTGGTCAGAGTTTTAGGCCCAGGTTTGCCTAGATAGAGGCAGAGGGGGGCTGATGAGAGCTGAAATTGGCTCCTTCCTTGGGTACCAAACCTCCATCCTCTGTCGCTGCCAGCAGCTGTGGAGCATTGAGGGGACAGTAAGAAGCTGGAGACAGAGCTCCTCTTGGCTACGCTCCGTGGAGAACAGTGTGGTTGCACTGGTTTAGCAGAGAGAATTCATCCCTTTATCCCCGGCTTCTCTCACAAGCAAAGGACCCCTTTAAACACCTCCCCTCCTCATCCCCTTTTTCCCCAGGCTCAGACAGTTCACCAGGGAGGCCTAGAAGACAGCTTTGGGACACCACTTCCTGCACAAAAAGCTTTGCAAGCTGCCCGTTGGCAGCCTGGCCACTTCCCTTTAATTTACACGTGGTTTTAAAAACTGTTTAAAACTTTAAAACAAGTGAGGGGGGAGGACAGTGTGTCTTTGCTGCACAATTAGCTTAATGAGTTTGCCAAAGCCATTGCCAAAAGCTGCCCAGGGATAATCCATTGTCTCACACAACAAAAGAAAACCACATACTTAGCTAGTTTGGGCTGGGTTGGTCTTTTTCCATCCTGTATATTTATAATTTTTTTTCTGTGGTCTTTTCTTTCCTTTTTCTTTTCTTTTCTTTTATTTATTAGTGCCTGAGCAGATGGTACTTCTGGCAGCTCTTACTTAAATATTTATTTCTGTGGGTATCCCCCTGCCTTTTAATTGAGGTGGGGTTTTTTCCTCCTCCTGTCACATCATCGTTACAGGGTAATGAGTCTGTAAACACTCACTAAGCACACTGATGACTTTATTTATTATTTTTATTATTATTTATTTATCTTGGTGTTTCTTGCTAGCTCCTGCCAGATCTGGGACTGGCTCCCGCTGGCAAAACAAGGGAGTGAAACAAAAAGGGGGGGGGAGAACATGTGTGTACATATGTATCTGTGTGTGCAAAGTGCGTCTGTTTGCAAGTAGGTGTGTGTGGAATTGTGACTGTGAGTGCATACCTGTGCATATGTGTGTTTGCACGTCAGTGTGCATGGAATTGTATGCGTGTGCATGTGGATATGAGTGTGTTTTAAATGTATGTGTGCTCTTGTAAATTAGCAGGGGTTGAGTGCGTATAACTTAGCAAGTGTGTACGTGTGTGTGTGTGCATGAGTGTGCGTGTAAGTTAGTGTGTGGTGTGTAAGCTTTCCTGTTTTGAAAAACTAAACAGATGCTGTGCGTTAAAAATTAATTGCTTTGAACTATTGCAAGTGTCAGAAAAAGCAGAGGATGAATATAACCCTTTAGGAGCCTAACCTTTTAATATTGAAACATAGCTACAGTTCTGCCTGTCTGTCCACTTAGCCCTCATTCCCCAAAACAGAGACCCCAAAACACACTGTACCTCAGAGTGCCATGCCTCGACCTTCCCAAAAAGAGCCCAGTTATCCAATGAGTTTCCCACCCCACACTCTCCCCGTCCCTTCCCCCTATTTCAGACACCTCCATACACACACAAACACACTTCTGTAGCATAATTAACTCCAGGGTGGAAGGAGGCCTGGAGTCTGAAGTGCCATCCCCAGTATTACTACAGCACTTGTCTGGCTCCTTCTCGTAAAGCTGAGCCCAAGAGTTCCTCCTGTCGCTGCCTCTAGTTACTCGTGCCAGATGTGGGATTCCTTTAGGGCCTTGCCCTTTCCTTAGCCTTACTCAGCATCCCTGGTTGTTGCTCAAATAACCTCGTGGGCAGCTCTGTTCACTTGTGAAGTGCGTGAATGTCAGTGAGGTCCCGTCTTCATCTCCTCTCTGCCCCACAGTGCAGATTGGCTTCTCCCGGCCTGCATCTCGCTCATTATCCTTTGGTCTCCCTTTCCCGTCTCACCAACAGGGCTGGGAGGAAATCTTCCCCGTGAGCAGGGTATCCTATAACTGTGGTGTTTCCTACACCTGCCTCTGAAGCTACTGGCGCTAGCCACTGTCAGAGACAGGACTCTGGACTGGATGGACCTATGGGCCTGATCTGTTGCAGCAGTTCATGTGTAATGACAAGGTGGACAGGTCTGCAGTCACCTTTCCAGTCCTAGTCTGGCAAGTCCCATTTAGATAGGGTTGGCCTCGTTTCTTCTCCTTCCTGTTCCATGCCTTTGTTTATGCAGCCCAGCATCATTGTTTGCCTTTTGGTTTGTTTCTCCACTGCTGCTAAGGTTTGTTCCAATTTCTCAATCACCTGTTCTGGCGTGATCCTGATTTTCTGCAGTATTTCTTCTCCATCCCCTGGGAAAGGCATGTCTGTTTCTGGCATCTGTCCCCATCTCCCTTTGTGAATGCTGAGGCAAGGAAGTCATTTAATTTTTTAGCAGTGTCTATCTCCTCTGTCAATTAAGTCCCCTTTCCATCTCCTGAAGGCCCTGCTGTCTCCACAATTGACCTCCTCTTCCTTATGTACTTCAGAAATGCCTTATTTATTACTGCTCTTTGCCCCGGCTCCCTTTCATCCTCCAACTCAGCTTTGCTGCATGGTCTGGCAATCTGAAACTTTTGGTTCTTTTATCCCTCCTCCTATCCTGTCCCCTTATCATTCCCTCCTGCACCCCCTCCTCCATCCTACCTATCCCTTTGTTTTATCCTTCATTCCTATCTGCCCTTTCTTGCTTCTCTCTCATGCCTTTTCTCATGTGCAGTCCTAGTCTTTTTAGTGCTGGGTGACATGTGGAACCCTTGAGCAGATGGTAATTTATCTTTGAATGTTTCCTCTCTGAGTCCCCTTCCCTCCGCTGCTTTATCCATTTCAAGCTCTCCAGCTCTTCCACATTCCTCCACAATATGCTCAGTAAAATTCATTGTCTTGATTATCCCTTTTCCAGCTTTTCCCTTATTGCCGATTGCAGATCTTTCTTTCTTTCTTTCTTATGTGCTCAATTGTAGTCTGTGGAGCAGCTGCTGGTGGTCTGCAGAGAGCTGGCTGTGTCACTTGGTGCTGGCTGTTCCTACTTATATCCCACTACTAACTTGCACTAAAAGACAGCCCAAAATACATGTGTACCCTCCTAATGCTACTTTTCTGTGGAAGCAATTGCTGTAGCTGCCACAGGGATGCTATGCGATTGCTAATGATAGGTAGTGATCCGTTCTGTTGTGACTGAGAGGAGACATGTCCACAGGACAGTCTTTCAGCTGTCTGTGTAATTTACCTGTAGAATTACAAGTATCTTCTGTACAGGTTTGTCTACAAGTATCTTATCTGATTTATCTCAGGTATTTTTTTCTACCTGTCTACCTGTTGTATCTATATCTACCCATCAGTCTGTCCAGCTGTCTAAGGTATAGAATCATAGAATATCAGGGTTGGAAGGGACCTCAGGAGGTCATCTAGTCCAACTCCCTCCTGCTCAAAGCAGGACCAATCTCCAATTTTTGCCCCAGATCCCAAATGGACCCCTCAAGGATTGAACTCACAACCCTGGGTTTAGCAGGCCAGTGCTCAAACCACTGAGCTATCCCTCCCCCCATCTATGGTAGACATTCTCTGTACTGGTATCTATCTAATCCACTGACTCTTAACTTTTTCCATCATGTGACACTCCTCCTCCCCGTTCAATCTAGCCATACATAAAGAGAGGGTGCTTGTGACCCCCTGGATCTGATTGAGACCCACTACGGGGGTCCTGACCTCCAGATTGAGAGCCTGTGATTGATCAATATATCTATCTATCCATCAATCATATGACATTTCTTAAGCTCTCATCACTGTAATATCTAGGTTCCAGATACATAATTAGGAATATTAGGAATCATATTAATTTTTCCTCAAAGAAATATGTTCTCTTACCCTACCTAGATGCAGGCATTTTATTTAATGGGACATCCATGTTTTAGTCTCTCTCCTCCTTTCTTGTTTCCCTTCTCTGTCCATGATGGCCAGCTGTTCTTCAGCCATCATTATTGAGAGAGGCTTACTCAAAACTAGCCTTCATGGCATAACTACCCTCCATCTTATCACTTCATCACCACACGCTGAGACACTCCTGGCTTCCACACCAGCCCCAAGCAAAGGGTAATCTCCTACTTGCTAGTCATTCACAGTCTGATTTTGGGCTGTTGCCTCATCCCGTTGCCCAGCCACATCCAACGCTTCATAGTTCATTTGTGGGAACAACTGGAGCCAGAACAAATGTCGCCCACCTGGAGTCCATTCAGCATCTCTGGTCTCACTCTCCCTGACACCTCCCTTTTCCCTCCTCTAAAAACCCTTGGATTTACCCCCCAATTGATTTTCTGTCTCTGCCATGTCTCAGCTAAGCCCTGGTGCCAGAGACTCCCAGGAGAGGAGAGCACTCCCTGTCCTTTGCTTACTTCCCAGTCTTGTTGCACTTGCAGCCTGGGGCATCTTAGCAATCTTCCCCATTCTGAGCGACTGTATTGCCCTGTGAAGTGAGGTGGGGAGAAGAAACCTCCCTAGAGGTTTCCTCCTCTCTCTTCTCTTTCCTTTAGACTTCTGCATTCCTTGTTTCATTCTGTAGATTACCTCCTCTCTGCTGACCTTGCCACATACTCAGGCTGCATCTTCCTTCTATTATTCTGGCTTCTGGAGGGGCTTCTTCCCCTCCTCAGACACCTGCCCCTTTCCTTCTGCAAGCTAGGTTTACCCACTGACAGCTCTGGCATGTGTACCCAATCCTCTGTGTCTGAAAGCCACAGCCGCCTGTGCTGTGCAGCACCCCTCGTGCCCCTGGGATTCCAACAGGACACCAGTTTAAAGTGGCAGCACAGCAGTTGTGAGAGCAGAGAGGTCCACAACTCTATGCATCCCTCAGCCATTTACTCCCTTCCCTTTTGGTGTAGCCAATCCATCCTACAGCAAGTGCCCGCTGGACCCAGCACCCCGTTAATACTCTGACTCCTCATCTGTTGTGACACCCAAACGGCATCTTAAGCTCATGACTGTGCACCCAATTTTTTTCATATTGAGTCACTGCACCCACACCAGCAGCTCTCCCCTGTCTCCATTTTCTTCTTCCCTCCCCATGGGTGGGTTTTTCACCCTTGCTTTCCCCAGGCTCTTTGAGAGTTCCCATCTTTACCATCCGCCATGTACAAGCTCATCCTCAGCTTTTCCCTCTGACAGTGTCACTATGCAGTTCTCTCTCCCCTCCTGGGAGCCAGCTGATGCACTCGCCACCCAAAATGGACTCTGGCATCAGACTTCTCTTCCCTCACATATCACATCATGTGGCAAGTTTCCCGCCTGGGGCCATTGCCCAGGGCACCCTGGGAGAGTCCACTGAACTGCAATAAAGATAAGTGCAAAGTGTCCTGTGCTTAGGAAGGAAAAATCAAATGCACATCTACAGAATGGGGAATGACTGGCGAGGTGGTAGTACTGCTGGAAAAGATCTGGGGGTTCTAGTAGATCACAAATTGATGAGTCAACAGTGTGATGCAGTTGCGAAAAAGGCTAATATTCTGAGGTGCATTAACAGGAGTATCGTGTGTAAGACACGGGAGGTAATTGTTCCACTGTACTTGGCATCGCTGAGTCCAGTTCTGGGTGCCACACTTTGGGAAAGATGTGGATAAATTGGAGAGAGTCTGGGAGAGAGCCACAAAAATGATAAAAGGATTAGAAAACCTGACGTATGCAGAAAGGTTAAAGAAAACAAGGCATATCTAGTCTTGAGAAAAGAAGGCTGAGGGGGACCTGATAATAATCTTCAATAGGGCTGTTATAAAGAGGTGATCAATTGTTCTCTGTGTCCAGTGAAGAGTAGGACAAGAAGTAATGGGGTTAATCTGCAGCCAGGGAGATTTAGGTTAGATGTTAGGAAAAACTTTCTAACTCTAAGGGTAGGTAAGCTCTGGAATAGGCTTCCAAGGGAGGTTCCAAGGAATCCCCATCACTGGAGGTTTTTAAGAACAGGTTGGACAAACACCTGTCAGGGATGGTCTAGATTTGCTTGGTCCTGTCTCAGTGCAGGCGGCTGGACTCGATGACTTCTCAAGGTGCCTTCCAGTCCAACATTTCTAGGATTCTATGACTTCAGTAGGCCAGACTGGTATTGTGCCTTTAAAGCTTTGGCTAGGACCATCTCTCCTCTCATACCCAAACAGAAACTCCAGAGTGACCAATTACCAAGGAGAGGAACAGCCTTGTTTGAGTCACAGAAGGTGGGAATGGAGGGTGTGTGGCTCAGGGCTGGTAGTCGGCTGAGCAGCCTCTCTCTGCAAAGTCACAGGTTCAAATCCTGCCCAGGTATTGACTGGGAGCTGTTGCTCTGCGACGACTGTTCTGTGACTCCTGTGATAGGAATTGGTGGGCCTTATTCCATGGCAAGTGTCACAAAACCTACACCTACCACCCCCTGCTTTGTGTTGGCAGTCTCAGCAGAGGCCAAGGACTGACTGGGCCATGGATACTTCTATCTTACCCCTGGGGAGGGCCTCCTGCAGGACAACAGACTGGAGCACAGTGCTTGGGGGAAGCTTGCAGTGCTGCTGCCCTGTTCTGTAGAGAGAGGACTTCAGTCCCCCAGACAGTTGGGCAGGGTCGTTAAACACACTCAGAGCACCGGTTTCGTTTCTCCTTGGGCTCTCTGTGGGCACAGAGGAGGCAGGATTTGCCCCCTAGAGATGAGCCTGCAGAAGGAAAATCGCGTGTTTCTCTCTTCCCCCTTCCAAAAGTGTAAGTAACCCCCATTTATTATCTTGTTTTGTGCCGCCGTGAGACACTCTAATTTCAAGTATGCCGCTCTTCAACTCTCAGTGAGGCAGAAGAAAAAATCACCTTTTTTTTATGGTGTAGCGGAAAAGCAGCTGCTGGCACCCTGCTTAATTGAAATGCAAATATGGCACATTACAGCTTATTCCCCATCTCTCTCCTGCTGCAACAAGTGGCCTTTGCAATCCTTTAGTCTTTCTGCTCCAAAGGAGCCGAGAACCGCACACCCATCTGCAACCTTTCTGCAGCCCTCAGGCCTTCTCCTCTGTTTTCTTTTGCACCTTATTCTGGTGTGCTGGCTTTTGCCTGAGAATACTGTGGTAGTGCTTTCTTCATGGCTCCCTCGATCTGATGTCCTAGATTCTGGTCCTCGACTCAGGACGGGCAGGAATAGGACAGTGGGGGAAGGATGTTTAGCTACGGGTGGAGGGGAAATATTGATCAGGTTCCAATGGACTTTGTGTCTGAGATCTTCTGTGATTTCTTGGAAAATGATGTTTCAAGACTTTGCATCCCTGCATTTTGGGAGTAGCAGCAAGACGCTCACCAGACTCAGGAGTGATCCAATGGGGCGGGATGAGAATAAGGTCAATTTCAAAGAGCTGAGCAATGATATTGGCTTGGGATGTAATGATATAAAACCTCGTTAGAAATGGGGCTTCTGACTGGAAGGGGACCCTCTTTCCTTCAGCTCAGTAGCACTGAAGAATTGCATTTCCCCTGGGGGCCGAAAGAATAGGAATCTTTGTCTCCTCGGTACACTCTGGTGACGGATAAGTGTAGACCACGCTGCAGGAGGACAGGGGGAAGGCCATACTTGTTTCACTTGCACCTTGATTTGCAGTTACCATCCTCAAAGAGCATCAGTTTCATTCTTTTTCTTGCCTGTGTTGCCAGGTTCTCTGGGAGTCAGCACTGCGGACACATACACTGTGCATACCAGTACCGGGAACATTACCACTGCCTCGATCCGGAGTGCAACTATCAGGTAAACGGGGTGAACATGAACTGCCAGATCCCATTGCCTGTCCTTACTGTCAAGGGATACAGCCTACAGAACTCCATCATGAAACAGATCATCTGCTTTCTCCATGTCCTGGGAAGAGGGGGAGATACAATTTGGAACTATTGGAGTCAAATTCTGTTCCCAGTTACAATAGCCTAACCCTGCTGAACTCAGTGGTGTTATTCCAGGTACGCACCACTATAACTGAGAGCAGAATCTAGCTTAATTTAAATCAGTGGGTTTACTCCAGATTTACACCAGTGTAACCAAGAGCAGGATCTGGCTCAGCTAAAGTCAGAGGAGTTCAGATTTACACCAGCGTTGCCAAGAAGATAAATTTAGCTATGTTATAAATTTTGCCTGAAAATAGGGAATGCTGTCTGTCAGTCTGTCTCTGAGGTTGTCCATGCAACATGAGAGCAGTAGCAGCAACAAAACACCCAATAAGACCAGCAGCAGCCTTGGATCTATGGTTGGGGAGAGGGTGGGGGAAGGGGCATGTGCAGTAATTGCTGGGAGAATTGCCAGGATAGCAACATTAAGCCAGCTCTGAGTCACGTGCCGTGTTTGTTTACCCTCTTTCCAGGTCTGTGAGCATGGCTCTGCCCTCTCTGTGGTCAGACTGTGTGTAGGGATGGGGGGAAATCCCAGAGTTTGCCTCTACTCTGCATCCAGCCCAAGGAGGCACTTTGGTCTTGGGGGAATGAGTCTGACCACAGCAAGGGAAACCAGTTTGACTCCACTCTGTTCGACTTCAGGTTTCAGTTGATCAGACTGGGGTTTTTCCTTGGGATGTTGCTAGTGACCCAGAGAGGGACGATCAGATGGATGCATCCGATGAAGTGGGCTGTAGCTCACAAAAGCTTATGCTCAAATAAATTTGTTAGTCTCTAAGGTGCCACAAGTCCTCCTTTTCTTTTTGCGAATACAGACTAACACGGCTGCTACTCTGAAACCAATCAGATGGAGAGCTCTCAATCACAGCACAGAGGTCTCTGTGCACAGAGAGCAGGGGGGACACAAAGGATGGAAAGACAGAAAAACCTATTATTATGATTGGCCTCATGATTATTTCCCAAGGAGTCCAGGAGCTGCTTGGCTGGTCTCACAGGGGAATAAGGATTTAGGCTGCTTTTTAAAATGCAAATTATTTTATGGCTGAGATATAGTTTATAATAAGTAACGCTCTGTAATAAATGGGCACAAATGAACGGTGATTGGCAATGGGAATCCTGTACGTACACCATGGGAAATAGTACTTCTAGCCTCTGCGGGCTTCCTACTGAAATCCATATCCATATATCCCCTTGCCAATACCAATGGAATGATCAGGATTGATATTATAGGAGTACAGAGTGGAAGCAATAATCATTTGTCTCTTGTAAAGGGAGGCTGGAAAAGTTGCTAAATATTAGAATACTAGGTTTTTCAATCACTCCTCACAATAAATGGCTATTGATTTTTTTTTAAACAGATTTCCTTTCACACCTTCACCGTTGAATATCAATATATGTGGGAAATAAAAATGAAAAGCTTCATTTTAAAGGCACTTTGTTTGCACTGATAATGGGGCACCAGTTCCTTAGTTTAAGCAGGCAGAGGATGAAGGGGATGGTCTGGTGGTTCTGGCATGGAACACGGAGAGTTAGGGTCAATTCTCAGCTCTGCCACTGACTTTCTGTGTGATCATGGGCAAGTCACTTCTCTCTGTATCTCCAGTTTCCCCATAAAGCTGTTTTTTCTAACAAAGCCAGCCTGTGTCCCGGGGGGTTGTGAAGCTAAAATTCAATGATGTTTGTAGAGCACTTGGAGAGCTCTAGATGGAAAAGGCACTGTAGGCGAACAAAGTACCTTTTCCCCTCTTCCTTTTGACATGGATTTAGTAGCCAATGTCTTGCAAACCCCTAACACGAATGATTTGAAAGCTGGGATTAGTCATTTATAGCAGGTATAGTTCACTGGTTTCCTTTCCAGCTGTAGCAGCTCTTCAGAGAGCAGCAGCTAAAATCATATCAGAAGAATCATGTCCAAGGCTTCACAAAGCACATCTTGGACACAGAATCATAGAATATCAGGGTTGGAAGGGACCTCAGGAGGTCATCTAGTCCAACCCCCTGCTCAAAGCAGGACTAATCCCAAACTAAATCATCCCAGCCAGGGCTTTGTCAAGCCTGACCTTAAAAATATCTAAGGAAGGAAATTCCACCACCTCCCTAGGTAACGCATTCCAGTGTTTCACCACCCTCCGAGTGAAAAAGTTTTTCCTAATATCCAACCTAAACCTCCCCCACTGCTGACCATTACGCCTCATTCTGTCATCAGCTACCACTGAGAACAGTCTAGATCCATCCTCTTTGGAACCCCCTTTCAGGTAGTTGAAAGCAGCTATCAAATCCCCCCTCCTTCTTCTCTTCCGCAGACTAAACAATCCCAGTTCCCTCAGCCTCTCCTCATAAGTCATGTGTTCCAGTCCCCTAATCATTTTTGTTGCCCTCCGCTGGACGTTTTCCAATTTTTCTACATCCTTCTTGTAGTGTGGGGGCCAAAAGTGGACACAGTATCCAGATGAGGCCTCACCAATGTCAAATAGAGGGGAACGATCACGTCGCTCGATCTGCTGGCAATGCCCCTACGTATACATCCCAAAATGCCATTGGCCTTCTTGGCAACAAGGGCACACTGTTGACTCATATCCAGCTTCTTGTCCACTGTAACCCCTAGGTCCTTTTCTGCAGAACTGCTGCCGAGCCATTCGGTCCCTAGTCTGTAGCGGTGCATGGGGTTCTTCCGTCCTAAGTGCAGGACTCTGCACTTGTCCTTGTTGAACCTCATCAGATTTCTTTTGGCCCAATCCTCTAATTTGTCTAGGGCCCTCTGTATCCTATCCCTACCCTCCAGCGTATCTACCTCTCCTCCCAGTTTAGTGTCATCTGCAAACTTGCTGAGGGTGCAATCCACACCATCCTCCAGATCATTTATGAAGATATTGAACAAAACCGGTCCGAGGACCGACCCTTGGGGCACTCCACTTGATACCGGCTGCCAACTAGACATGGAGCCATTGATCACTACCCGTTGAGCCCAACAATCTAGCCAACTTTCTATCCACCTTATAGTCCATTCATCCAGCCCATACTTCTTTAACTTGCTGGCAAGAATACTGTGGGAGACTGTGTCAAAAGCTTTGCTTAAATCAAGGAACAACACGTCCACCGCTTTCCCCTCATCTACAGAGCCAGTTATCTCGTCATAGAAGGCAATTAGATTAGTCAGGCATGACTTGCCCTTGGTGAATCCATGCTGACTGTTCCTGATCACTTTCCTCTCCTCTAAGTGCTTCAGAATTGATTCCTTGAGGACCTGCTCCACGATTTTTCCAGGGACTGAGATGAGGCTGATTGGCCTGTAGTTCCCAGGATCCTCCTTCTTCTCTTTTTTAAAGATGGGCACTACATTAGTCTTTTTCCAGTTGTCCGGGACTTCCCCGGATCGCCATGAGTTTTCAAAGATAATGGCCAATGGCTCTGCAATCCATTAGCACTCTCGGATGCAGCGTATCCGGCCCCATGGACTTGTGCTCGTCCAGCTTTTCTAAATAGTCCCAAACCACTTCTTTCTCCATAGAGAGCTGGTCACCTCCTCCCCATGCTGCGCTGCCCAGTGCAGTAGTCTGGGAGCTGACCTTGTTCGTGAAGACAGAGGCAAAAAAAGCATTGAGTACATTGGCTTTTTCCACATCCTCTGTCACTAGGTTGCCTCCATCATTCAGTAAGGGGCCCACACTTTCCTTGACTTTCTTCTTGTTGCTAACATACTTGAAGAAACCCTTCTTGTTACTCTTAACATCTCTTGCTAGCTGCAACTTCAGGTGTGATTTGGCCTTCTTGATTTCACTCCTGCATCCCCGAGCAATATTTTTATACTTTTCCCTGGTCATTTGTCCAATCTTCCACTTCTTGTAAGCTTCTTTTTTGTGTTCAAGATCAGCAAAGATTTCACTGTTAAGCCCAAGCTGGTCGCCTGCCATATTTACTATTCTTTCTACACATCAGGATGGTTTGTCCCTGTTACCTCAATAAGGATTCTTTAAAATACAGCCAGCTCTCCTGGACTCCTTTCCCCCTCATGTTATTCTCCCAAGGGATCCTGCCCATCAGTTCCCTGAGGGAGTCAAAGTCTGCTTTTCTGAAATCCAGGGTCCATATTCTGCTGCTCTCCTTTCTTCCCTGTGTCAGGATCCTGAACTCAACCATCTCATGGTCACTGCCACCCAGGTTCCTATGCACTTTAGCTTCCCTTACTAATTCTTCCTGGTTTGTGAGCAGCAGGTCAAGAAGAGCTCTGCCCCTAGTTGGTTCCTCCAGCACTTGCACCAGGAAATTGTCCCCTACCCTTTCCGTAAACTTCTTGGATTGTCTGTGCACCGCTGTATTGCTCTCCCAGCAGATATCAGGGTGATTGAAGTCTCCCATGAGAACCAGGGCCTTCAATCTAGTAACTTCCATGAGTTGCTGGAAGAAAGCTTCATCCGCTTCATCCCCTGGTCCGGTGGTCTATAGCAGATTACCACCACGACATCACCCTTGTTCTCACACTTCTAAACTTAATCCAGAGACACTCAGGTTTTTCTGCAGTTTCATACTTGAGCTCTGAGCAGTCATACTGCTCCCTTACATACAGTGCAACTCCCCCATCTTTTCTGCCCTGCCTGTCCTTCCTGAACAGTTTATATCCATCCATAACAGTACTCCAGTCATGTGAGTTATCCCACCAAGTCTCTGTTATTCCAATCACATCATAATTCCTTGACTGTGCCAGGACTTCCAGTTCTCCCTGCTTGTTCCCCAGGCTTCTTGCATTTGTGTATAGGCACTTGAGATAACTCGCTGATCATCCCTCTTTCTCAGTATGAGGCAGGAGCCCTGCCCTCTTGCGCGCTCCTGCTTCCTCCCGGTATCCCACTTCCCCACTTACCTGAGGGCTTTGGTCTCCTTCCCCCGGTGAACCTAGTTTAAAGCCCTCCTCACTAGGTTAGCAAGCCTGCTTGTGAAGATGCTCTTCCCTCTCTTCATTAAGTGGAGTCTGTCTCTGCCTAGCACTCCTCCTTCTTGGAACACCATCCCATGGTTAAAGAATCCAAAGCCTCCTCTCCGACACCACCTGCGTAGCCATTCGTTGACTTCCACGATTCGACGGTCTCTACCCAGGCCTTTTCCTTCCACGGGGAGGATGGACAAGAAGACCACTTGCGCCTCAAACTCCTTTATCCTTCTTCCCAGAGCCACGTAGTCTGCAGTGATCCACTCAAGGTCGTTCTTGGCAGTATCATTGGTGCCCACGTGGAGACTATTGCATCTTTCACTCCTGGCTTATAGTTACTGAAACAGTTTGTGTTTGCATATATTGTCCCTTTAACAAAAAACAGACTTCTCATTTAATCTAACCTGACCCTCATGGGGTGTCAAATGCATTGTATGGCTGAACTGTAAATCCGCAGTGTACGGGGTTTATAAAGGAAGTTAACCAGGAATACTCACTTCAGCCACCCCTTTCATGTGTGTGTCTCACTTTCTCTCTGTCTCCCCAGAGATTCACTAGTAAACAGGATGTGATTCGGCATTACAACATGCACAAGAAACGTGATAACTCCCTCCAGCACGGCTTCATGCGCTTCAGCCCCTTGGATGACTGCAGTGTGTACTACCATGGCTGTCACCTGAATGGGAAAAGCACACACTACCATTGCATGCAGGTAACACAGCTGGACTGGGGAGCAGGCAGCAACGTGGCTGGGGAAAAGATGACAGGGCTGTAGGGAGAATGAAGAATCCAGAGCCAGCTGGCCTGACCTATTCCCTTTCTGTTGCAAACCTAAAGGATCCTGAAGTTCTGGTAGCCCAACACTTTCCTTTTTGGGGGGACAGGAGCCTCTCCTACAGCAAACTGTTTTATGGGAGAACTTCTAAATAGCTTAAATATAGCCTCTCGTGGTCCTTTCTGGTTCAATCACCTTTATGAAGAATCTATATCCCGTTTGCATGGACTTTCTCCTGCCAAGCACAATCCTGATCTGTAAGAAGGGCAACGCTCTAGTTTTGTGGCGGGGTTCAGGATTTCTCCTCTGTTCTGTACCTGACTTATCCACACAGATGATCCCTTTCTGTGGGACTGGTAGCGGGACAAGCGGTGAAGTCTCTCTAGAGTGCCTGTGCCCAAACAGACCATCTGACCAGCCACAGCCTCCCTTGATATAAGGCCTCTCTCGGCACAGCATCTGTCCTTTAGCACTGGATTTAGTTCCTTTGTAGCCAGCTGCTAAGACAATCAAATATTAATGGTACTCACTTTGAAGCAAACCTCAGCTCTGCCTTCCTCACCAGCATTGCTAGAGGAGAAGTTCTGAGAGATATTGGGCATTACGTTGGGAATGTGATTAAATTTCAAGAGCAAATGGTGTTTTGACCATGGTGTAACAGGAATTGGAATTACCACATAAACAAAACTTTCAGCTCTTTATCCCTTTCTAGCCCAGAGGCAGTTAGAACCCTGTTTACTTTATCCATCTCTTAGAGTGGGATCAGCTCTGAAGCAGGGTAGGAATGGGGATACACTGAATCAGCACCTAAAACATTGCTACACCAATGTGCAATGGAATTTTTAATCACACAGAAAATAATCAAACACCCTCACAAGTTTTTACTACTCTAAAATCTCAGGTCCCACTTCCTGGATTATTTTACAATCATAAAACTCCAATTCAGCAAAGCAGTTAAGCATGTGCTTAAGGCCCAGTAAAGCCAGAGAGTCTTCAATGCATGCCCAAATGCTTTATTGAATAGGGATGGACATATTTAAGTCAAGTCAGCTTTTGAAGTCAATGGGACTTAAGCACAAGCTTAATGTTAGGCAGGCACTTAAGTGCTGTCCTGAATAGGGTAGGACTTAAGCATGTGCTTAGTGTTTTGCTGAAATTGGGGTTCCATTTGGGTCTCTGCTGTGGGCATTTTAATGCTATTTCTCCTGTATTTTCCTTGCTCAGTTTCCTGCTGAATTGACTAAGATGGAAATTATTTAATTTTTAAAGGGCAATCAAGATTTCTCAGTCTGCAGCCACTCCGAGGTTCAATAAAGACCCCTATCTAGGCCTCTATATAAGGGTAATTTAGCCCTGTGACCACTCCCTTCCAGAAAGTCAATGACCATGTAAGCAGTGTCTTACAGGAAAGGTGTCAGAACATAAACTTGCAATTAAAATGAATATTGTTTAAATGGCAGGATTTGTGCCATCCGCCTCATGGTTTTTTTTTCTTTATGTCCATAATTGGTGTGGATAAAATTCAGTTAGTTGTTTATATAAACTGACATTTTTTAGGCTTTAACACCAAGAGCCGCATTGCAAATTATTCCTAAGGAGGTTTTTGTTTAATTCTTTTTTTTAATGCTGCACAGGGTCTGTTTTTTTTCAAGGTGTCAGCGTGGAGAGAGAGAGGCTCTTTTATATTGGAAATAGCTGGAGATCCTTTTTTTTTTTCCCCCCTGGGTATTTGTTATTGCCTGTTTGAATCAACCTGGGCTGAACCGAGAGGTGGTGTTTTCGTTCTCTTCACTTCTGAGATGGTGCAGGCGTTGGCACACACTGTGCAAAAGAAGAAAGGGAAAAAATAAAACCCGCTGTCAGCAGCTCAGCAGGGGTGATGGCGTTTTCAGATTCCACTGGTTTTTTACTCAATATGGCAAAGTTGCCCGCTTTGCCTGGGGGCAGGCAGGTTTTCAGCATTCCGTTCTCATCACACCATTCCCACGCGCTGCACAAAGTTAAAATCATTGAGCAAACGATGTTGGGGGGTGATGGGGAAAAGCCACCGGTTCCTGGTGACCAGCTGACTCAGATTTCCACTCTGGTCTGTGACTAGCTAGAGTAGAACAGGCCCTAGAGTTGTGTTCAGCTTGCTCTACACCACCCCATCTCCTGGAGAGAGAAAATGAACAGATGAGTAACCACCAGTCTCTCCAGTGCTCCACTAGTAGGTGAAGGGCTAGAGTAGAAGCCCTAAGTCTCTCCAAATCTTCCCAAGATGACAAAGGGTCATGACAGTATTTGTCAGTCTGTCCAGCGCTTTTGAGGAACAGGACCCTCCCTGCTCTGTCCCTGAGCAGTAGCCTTAATCTCTCCACATCTCCCCCAATTCTCTGCCTCCTTCTCCTGTTCTAATTTTTTCATCCCCATAGACTCGGGCTTTTCTTAGACTCTTTGCAGCATCAGTCCTTAGGTTGGCAACCAAAGCGATGACTCAATACTGAGGGGAAATGCACAAATACAATTAAAATGTCTCTGTGTTGCTTGTGTGTTTATTACTGCTGGTATTAATAATAAATCAGTAAGCTGCTGCTGGGATGGTCTGATGTCTCTTTCCCTTGGTCCTGGGCAGGTGGGCTGTAACAAGGTCTATACCAGCACCTCTGATGTGATGACCCACGAAAACTTCCACAAGAAGAACACACAGCTGATCAACGATGGGTTCCAGCGGTTCCGAGCCACAGAAGACTGTGGCACCGTGGACTGCCAGTTCTATGGGCAGAAAACCACTCACTTCCACTGCAGGTGAGATGGTGGGGGAGGGCAAAAATCCTACGTTATTGATGCACATCTGCTGGCCTCTTTCTGAAAAGTCATAAAGCTCAGGATTATACACAGTGGGGCAACCTACCAGGAAGGCCTTTCTGGATATGAACCTCCCAGGCATCTTCCTGAAAGGACATAAACTCCAGAGTGGGTATAATCTGGAGAGAGCTCTCGTGGTAGGAGACACACTGATCTCTCCCTGATGAATCAAGGCAAGTATGCCCATTGGGAAATCTATGATAGAAATCTCTCAAGAAAGAGACCACACTAGCTTTGCTTGAAAGGTCATCATTGAGGGGTACTGTTATAGTATTAATGGCACTTGCACTTCAGAGTTCTCTCTAGAGACCAGCCATCCAGCTCTCCTAGCTTAAGGTCAAACTCTGCTTTCAGTTACGTGAGTGCCCTTCCAATGACTCCATTGGACACTCAAATCATTTGGGAGAAAATCAAGGCACAGCTAGGGCCTATGTTTATGTCTAGGAATGACCCTCAGTCTGCCTTGGGCTCGTGTTCTGTTTGGGATGGCTGGTGGGTGAGGCTGGATCCCTGCCTCTGTTTTGTTGGCTAGTCTTCAGAGTGGGGGCATTATCCCAGCTCTCGTACTTGGTTGCAGCGTTGCTTCCCTTGGCTGGAAAGACCCTTCTTGGCATCCCAAGCCAAGTCTAAGAGGGGCCAAGAGGCCTCTTGCTACCAGGGCTCAGTACTTTATACTGATTCCAAACCTCATCCCAGCGAGGAAGCAAGTGATGTGGCAGCCCCTTGGTGCTCCCAACTCATACAGCCTTCCACCCTCTTCTGTGCCCTTGTAGGCGACCCGGGTGTACGTTCACTTTCAAGAACAAGTGCGACATCGAGAAGCACAAGAGCTACCACATCAAGGACGACGCCTATGCCAAGGATGGCTTCAAGAAGTTCTACAAGTATGAGGAGTGCAAGTACGAGGGCTGCGTCTACAGCAAGGCCACTAACCACTTCCACTGTATTCGGGCGGGCTGTGGCTTCACCTTTACCTCTACCAGCCAGATGACCTCCCACAAGCGCAAGCATGAGCGCCGGCACATCCGCAGCTCGGGGGTGTTGGGCCTCCCCACCTCTCTCCTGGGAGCCAAGGATAATGAGCAGGAGGAGTCCAGCAACGATGACCTCATTGACTTCTCCGCCATGAGCTCTAAGAACTCCAGCCTGAGTGCCTCCCCTACCAGTCAGCAGTCTTCCGTCTCCCTGATCATCCCGGCTGCGCCTTCTTCCGCTGCTGAGCTCGCCTCCTCTCAGGCCTGTAAGCCCACCAACAACATGCCACCGGCCACCAAGATCTCCGGCCTGCTCTCCCAGGCCCTCCCCAGCAATATACCTTTGGCCCTGGCGCTCGCCAACTCAGCACTTCCTGGAACGGCCAGCTCCTACTTCCCCATCATCCCCAGCCGGGTCTCCACACCACATCCCGCCAGCTCAGCCAATCTAATGACTGCTGGTTCCTCCAGCACAAATCCAGCATCCTCTACTGCTGCCAATTCCCCCTTGCAAGCTGTCTCAGGGTCCAGTGAGCGAACAGCCACCTCTTCTCCAGGTCCAGCAGCATCCATTATGGAGAGGATCTCTGCCAGCAAAGGATTGATCTCACCTATGATGGCCAGGCTGGCAGCGGCAGCCCTCAAGCCATCCATGGCACTCGAAGCAGGTGAGTCCCCCAGCCTCCCTCCATTACACTGGAGCTAGGTAAAAGGTAGGAGAGTTGGAGATATCTGATTTGGAGATACTAGGTCTATTCAATGGGCCACCCGCTGGCAATAGGCAGGCTGTACAGGAGCATTGCTGGGAGAAGCAATTCGCCATGTCCAGTTAAAGCATCGGTGCCAACGCACAGTGTTGGCTTGGGGGGTTTCTGTGGAACCTGGATGTCTTCACGTAGCTGAGAGAGCGGAAACTGCTGCCCACACAGAGCCCTGGAGGAGGAGTGTTCTCCTGTGTGGTGCCTCCCTCCCCATCTAACTGTAGGCTGGAAAGTAAGGGGCATTTTATTCAAAATGGAAATGGATAGAGAAATCACCGGAGTCCCAGGGTTACAGAGCATCCCCGGGTCATGCTTCCCATGGTCCATCTTGAGGAGCCAAGCATTGGGTCCTGACGGCAGCCTTGTCCTCCCCTCCTTCCCACAGGAGAGCGGGGTGAGTCAGACCCAGCCGATTCTCGCAGCCCAACATGGAGCTCCCTCCCTACCCCCCCTTTGTTTCTTGTACATTGGGTGGACTCATCGGTGCAGTTTCTACCGCTTATTGCCCTCTTGCCCCTCAGACTCACTCCCCTCTCTTCCCCTGCCCCCAGCTGCTGGTGCTGGATCTCTGAGGTGGGTGGACATCGAGCCCTGTCTCTGCCATTTGATTGGTGTCCCGAGTACCAGCCATGTCCCCAGAGACCTTGCTGACATGCACCCGATCAGAATCTTTTTCAGTTAATCAGGAGCATCTGGTGAGGTTGAACTTCTGCTCCTCAGGAAAACAGGGCAGGGATGAGGAGTATTAGGAGAGAAACTGGACCTGGCCTGGGGAAAAGGACAGCAGCAAGGACCTTTCATTGCTTCGTCTGTTGCTGTAGCAGGAGTAGTCAGTTATTTTTTGGCAAGGTCCAAATTTCTTGGTCAAGGTACAGTCAAGGTCCAAACGTCAGAGACAATAATAAAAAATAATGATAGTAAGTACATAACAAGATTTCGGGGTCCATTCAAAAGTGCCTGGAGGTCCAGATTTGGCTCGTGGTCTGGCTATTGACTACCCCTGCTGTACATGATTCATTAAGCATCAAGGGGGCTGTGACTGGGGGCGTTCTGCATAAGAAAGAAGGCTGCACTCCAGGGAAGGCAGGGATGGCCTGGAAAGGGGGGAAGGACTGTGAAGCCAGTGAAAGGCAGAGGGGAAATGGAGTCAGAGAGGGTTCTGTATCTTGCAGCTTTTCAGGCAAGCATGAGAGCTGCAGGTTTTCACTGATAAGCTGAGCTGCACCGAATGACTCTCTCCCCCTCACCTTGCACCTCTACTGCAGTAATTACAGGACAAACAACAGTGATAGCACTGGATCTGTGCCAGGAGGTGTGCTCCGATGAGCTGTCCAGCCCACCCAGTGCTCTCTTCTCACTGTGGCTCGTTCTAACTCCCTCATCTCCCTTTTTCTTTTTCTCTCCTTGGCTTGGGGGAGGGGATGAGCTTCTCCCATTGAAGCATCTGGTTGATCCTCTTAGGAACCACTGTGTTGGTTCTCAGATGCGACATTTTACCTTCCTGGGTCTGACAGGCAGGTTGCTTTCCTTCCCTCCCATCCTACCCACACATAGCCCCTTGACAGTCTGCAAGGAGCAGCCTGAATCCACGGCAGAATGGATCACCCCACTGGGACTAATGAAACCTTTCTTTGCTGCCCTCTAGAACCTAAGTAGACAGTTAATTTGTAGCCATCCCTTTCAGCCAGAATATCTCAGGCCCCTTCCGATGAACAGGGACGGACTGCTCTTGGTGACACCGCTGTAAATCCAGAGTAACCCAACTGAAAACAATCAAGTGCCTTTGGATTTACACTGATGTGATCAAGAGTAGGAGCTGGCCTGCAGGCCCCAGCAACATCAGACTCTGCCCCCACAATTCCTCTCTCCCCGCAGGGCATTGAAAACCTTTCCATTGTCTGGTGCCTGAGGCAAGCTGGTTGGGTCTGGGTGTGTCACCTCTGCCTCCTCCCCCACTTCTCAAACAAGAGTCCTCTCTGAATGAAGAAGAGATGAGAGTGACATGATCTGGTTAAAAGGAGGGAAAAACTTTGAAATATTTTTCCCCTTATTATTAAAATAATTCTTTCCTAAAACACAGAAAGGTCATTGAGAGAACTATTTTCCTTTATTTTTTAATAAAATGCCACTTGCTGTCTGTGAAACAGCTCACCATCAGCTGTAGTGCCTGAGGGTAAATTAATATTTTAGTCACTTGGGGATTGTGGAAAAAAGCTCAGCGGCCATGTTCCTGTCAGCAACTTTTCCCCCCGTTTCTTTAGCCTCCTCTTCATTTTTTTCTTTCTTACTTCTTTCCCACCATTTTTTTCTTTTTTCCATCCTCCTTTTTTTTCATTCCCTTCATCTAAAAATTATATATTTTGTATTTTTCTCATTTAAAATATATATATATTTCCCCTTCTCGTCTGGACAACTTGATGGGAGAGAGGTCACGCAGTTTGAACCAATCTGATTGGCTGTCAGCTTCAATAGACCTGACACAGCAGATGTTCCTTCTGGGCATGCTCAGTGGAGGGCCGGAGCGGTCGCTAAGGCAACGGCGAGATTGGGGAATGGAAAGGGGGCTTGACTAGCAGTCGAAAGCTGCCACATTGCCTCAGCATTAACAGAGTCTTTAATAAACGCTTAAGAGGCAGCACCGCAAATTAGTTATGACAGTTTGTGCAGAGAATCAGGTCTCCCCCACGCTCCTTCCACTCTTCTCCTTTAAAGGGCCCGTAGCCTGGACAACTTTGACATAATTTTGCAATAATTATCACTTGAAGAATTTCCATGCTGGGGTGGACGTCAGAACCCATCAAGTCAGCCCAGCGATAAACGCTGACCAGCAACCCGCGTGCTTCCCTTCCCCCCACTTGGTTTTTTTCTTCTCTCCCATTATTTGGTGGTGGTGGTTTAATTCATTTATTTGCCTCCATCGCCTCTTTCTGACACTAATTTGTGTATTTTTCATGTTTCTCTTTGGTCTCTGTCTCCTATAGGGAATGGGCAACTAATGACTCCCGGCCGGTTCAATCCAGTTCCAGTGAAGCAGGAGCCCGTGGAGAGTGTGGTGTCCTCATCCCCGGCGACCCAGGATTCCTTGCAGGAGCACAGCCTGGACCTGAGCGTGAAAGATCATGGGTGAGAAGGAGAGGCTGGGAGACTTGGCTCCATCCATTGAGGCACTCAAAGGCTATTCTCACATCCAGTAACACAAGGGAGAACGGTTTGATTTAACTTGTTTTACCTATGGCTGCTAACTTGTGCTGAGTAAGAAAAATCTGTAAATTGCAAAGTGAAGAGCTTTAGTGTGCCCTAGATGGCTCGTTCAGCCTCCCATGGCATTATAAGGTGTCTGTCCTCGAAGGCATTTTTTTCTCTCATAAACTCCCATTGACTTCACTGGGTCCTGTTTATGGATTGAGAGCCCCTATAACTTGGAACACACTCTCCTCTAAGTTAGAACACCAACAGGCCTCTGGCCAACCTTCTTCCCCCAGCAACCATCATTAACATCATATATTTGATTGAAGACTAATGATGGGTCTCCATTAAGGGCCTGATCCAATGCCAGCTGACACCCATGAGAGTATTTCAATTCACTTCAGTGGGCATTGGATCATGGCCGAAGCAAGGAAACTGTTGGAGAAATGTCAGCTGCATGAAACAGCTGCTTGTCTTGCTCATCCTTGCAGATGTTTAGCACATCCGTACAGCCCTGCAGTTTTTGATAGCCATGTTGGTGCATTCTGGGACTCAAGAAGCACCTATCCAACAGTGCCTAGTACTGTTGCTGAGAGCAAGAGCTTTTGGATCATTTTCCAAGAAGGACTGCATTGTCGAATGAATGATCTTTGGGGGACTGGCTGAACCAGGGCAGCCTGAGACACCTGTGGTTTCCTCTCCATACTGAGGTTCATCCAGGCCTGAGCTAAAGACTTTGTCCCAGTTGTTGTAATCAGCAAAGTCCTGCTAATGCTTGTAAAATACCTGGGTTGCCCTTGTGTGTCGGTCTCAGACATTGCACCCTAGTATCCTACTTTTTTTGCAATGCCTCTTCATTTACTATAGAGAGGGCCTTTCTCAACTCATAACTGTCACCCTGTGGTTTTGTTATAGGAGCCCTGAGTGTTCTATGGCATGTGTGTTTTAACAGTCCTGCCTGGCCTGGGGCAGGACAAAGAGTAAAGCAGGGTGAGTGAGAAATGAGCTAGGTGGCAGGTGATGAGGAGGCAACTGGGCTGGACACTTGAGATGTGAACTGGAATACTGAATGGCCAAGAGATCCATCTTAGCTCTGGAAGCTTGAGACCTTCTTCCCCTGTATCCTAGCTACCACATAGAGCTTGACCTGCCCGAGGGAGAATGGGCATCATCTCTTCCTCCAGATGCAGCAGGTGGGAAGTAGGGGAGGAGGGGGGGAAGAGGACACAATTTGAAGGGAATTAATCTCAGGGCTCACGGTCCCTGTGCACGTCTTAACTAAACCCTATTGGTTTGTGTGTTCCAGTAATGAATCAAATGGCCACACAGTCTCAGCAAATTCATCTCTTTTATCCTCGCTTATGAATAAGGTAAGAGCCATCCATCAAACGCCTTTCATTCCCCCCACCAAGAGAAATTAAAGCCGTGATGGCGAGGGGGGGGGGAGATGCGTTTGTTTTTTAATGTTTTGCCTCTAATAAGATGAGTTTGTACCATTTAAATTTTGAGACCATTTGTCATTGGGTGTAATTTCAGAGCCCCTGCTTATGAATTAATTTAATGAACTGGCTGAAGAAATATATCGCAGCCCTGACACCCTTTTTTTTTTTTTATCCCTTCTAGACAGAGGAGGGCTCGAAAGAATTTTTTAAAAATTTGATTTCCAGAACCTGGCAACTTCTCTCTCTCTCTCTCTTTTTACAGTTATCTATTTTATTTACTGTAAAACATTTGTTTCATGGTGGCGAGTTTGTTTTTGTAAAAGAGAGCAGAAGAAAAAGACAAAATTACAAGTTTTGAGTAAAAATCATCCATTTCCGCCTTTCTGGCATGAGTAATAGTGTCCAACTGAGCCCGTTCTACCACACTCTGGAATATTTACTTTAAATAATGCAGTTTCTTTTTCTTTCTTCCTTAAATTATAAATCATCTCAAATATATTTTTCCCTTCCACATGATAAATTTTACTATAGCGAGATTAATTTTGCTTCTGTATACAACTGCGTTAGTGATCAGGGCAGCCTCTGAGCCACACTTTAATATCCTACTGTGTGATAGGCTTTAGAGGCATAACTACTGCCATCCCCTTGGCTCTGGGCATTATATCCAGCAAGGCTATATAACCCTCAAGAAAGGGCAAAGTGACTTTGTCTAGTGCTCTCCCTCCTCCTCCCTGTTTTCTTCCATTGGCCTTTTACTCTCCATTTTTTCGTTTTCACTGTATGTTGCTTTTCTCCTCCATTTGGTTTTCAGTGGTTCCTTTGTCACTTAGTTACACATGCACGCACACACACATGCACTCTCTTTCTCTCTTTTTATACCTTCCTCCCCATAGTCTGTGGTCCTGGATCTGCAGCTCTTACTTCTGAGAGTAGTCCCATTGCCTGGCATCTTGAGTCATCCTTAAGGCCCCAGCTGAGGAAAGCTTAACTTTAAGTCCTATGGAAGACAATGGGATTTAAGCACATGTTTAAAGTTAAGCACTTGCTTACATGCTTTCCCAAATCAGGCATCTTACTCCTGTGCAAAATAAGTGCAGCGTGGGCGTAAAACACTAGTGAATCAGATCGGTATCATTTAACGTATACACAGGGTTAAATGGGGTCATAAAGTTCAAGGCAAAGGAGAATCTGACCTATTGACTTCAGTGGGACTACTCACAAGAGTAAGGGTTACAGCACTGTGTCTGTCTCTCTCTCCCCCTCTTTGTCTGCTCTATAATGTCTCTCTCCTTATTGAGGAATTCTTTCTTTCTTTGTGTGAATTTCTCTTTTAAAAATGCCCTTCCAGGAAATTGAACTGAGAGCTCCAAAGTTTCCAAAGAAATAAGACAAACTGAATTTCCGACTCCCAGCCTCTAAGGATATGTCTACACTGCAACCGGGAGTGAGACTCATGCTAGTGGGGCTTGAGCTAGTGTGCTAAAAATAGCAGTGTGGCCCGTTGTGGCTCCAGTGCAGACTCAGGCTGGCCACCTGGGCTCAGACCCAGTTGCAGCTTGAAATCCTGAGCCACTGCCAAAGCTGCCACATCCACAGTCGTGCAAGTCTGTCTACCTAGGTTGGGATGCTCACTCTCAGCAGCAGTGTAGACATAGGGTGAGAGTTGTAGTCTCCAATTAAGAGATGTATTGTAGCGGCAGTAGCTTCAGAATAGCCAGGGGTCCCATAATGTATGGCAGTTGTTATACAGTTTATTCAGGGTGGCTGACAGGGTGGCTGTTAGTTAATTAATGTTTATAAAGGGTTTTGAGATCTGCAGATGGGGGAAGTGATTTCTAAATGCAAAGCTTGGGCCTGATACTGCACTTTATTTGTGCCTGGAGTTCCACTGACTTTACTGGAGCTATTCATATGAGTAGGTGAGCAGGACTGAATTGTGGTATTATATTATACATTATTAGGAGACAAAGTTTGTTGGCTAAGCATTATTAAGTAACTTCATTTTTTCAGCTTATATGTCTTCTATTGTACAGTCTATGCCTAATCTCACCAGCACTCTGTACTGGAATCAGTGAGAGTCTCTCTCGCTCTCAATACACACTCATACATCCCTGTCTGTACATAAAACACAGAGGCTGAAATCATGACTCCACTGAGGTCATTAGGAATTTTCCCCTAGATTTCAATGGAACTGGGATTTTATATATCCTTTAAATAAATATATCTTACAATCATTTTATAGGACAGAGTGCCGTCCTGTGGTTAGAGCAGGATGGTTGCGAACCAGAATTTGTGTTTCTGTTACTGACTCTGCCACTATGGGAATCAAGTCACTGAGGCTCCAATCCTGTACTGGAAACATGGAGTCAAGAGTTTTCCTTTAGGCACAGGGGTCCATCCACCTGGTTTTCAGTGTAGGGCCCATTTCTGCCTCTATTTTCCCATCTGTAAAATGGGGATAACGCTTCCACACCTGATGTAGGGGCTGAGAGGATTTGATTAATGGTATGTACTTTGAGAGCCTCAAACAGAGGGTGCTGGAGAAGGGCGATGATGAGTTATTGATTTATCCTGGAGCAATGTGCAGCCTGTGCAAACCTCTTGCCTGATCTTTCCTTCTAATCCTGAAAATGTGGCTTTTCATGGTGTGCTTTTGAGCGGAGCCAGATTGGCCAGTGACCCGTGTCTGATGCTGTGTCTGTGTTCTTGCCACAGATGAACCAGTCCAATGCCAGCCTTGGCAGCCTGCCAAGCTTGAAGACAGAAGGAGATGGCAACCAGGCAGGGGCTGGTGAGCCAATGAAATACCTGGGCAAAGCAGTGAAGGCGCTTGTTCAGGAGAAAATCTCTGAGCCCTGGAAGATGTACTTGCGCAGGTAAGGGAAACATGGAACTGTGCAGAGGGGAGAGGGAAATTATTTCCTGCTCAAAGAGGCCAACTCCTATAGCAAGTTTTAAGACCACTTACAGTCCCACCTGGATTCAATGCAGTTAATGATATTTGAATTTGAGGTCCTGATCCAAGGAGATGCTGAGTACCCCCTGCAATGCACTGAGCCCTCTCAATTCCCTTTGACTGCAGTGGGGAGAATTAGGTACTTAATATCTTGCAGGAGGTGCTCAGCACCTTGTAGGATTGGGCCACAAGTGGCCCTTGGGTGGTATCTAACAGCACAGGCTCTCATGTGGCTTGAATGCTATGGCATGCACATTCATTCTGAAACCCTCCTCCATATACTAGGCAGTAAATCCAAAGGATATCCTGTAGCTGTGCGCTTCAGCAGTGAACCAGTGTTAGACCATGCACAGTTAATACATGAAGATCACAGTAGCCTTGAGAGTTCTTGCTGTGGAATTAGCGCCTCTTGTCTGATTCTGTGAGTGGACTAGTGATACAAAGCAGGGAGTCCAGGGGGCACTGTGCAGACAATTGGTTCTTGCTCTGAGGGACTGTTTTTCTTGTAGACAAGGAGGCTTTCAGGGAAAATGGAACAGGCATAGAACTCATCCACACAGACACACATGCACATATGTACCCAGAATGACACATGATTTGAGCACACATGAATATGCCCAAACAGACATGTATGGGTTTGTGCTCTGATAAAAACACACTTGACTACAAGTGCCTGTGAACATATTATAAAATTGCAAACACTGAAGATGGGAAAGATCTCTGAAGTCCAGCTGCTTCTACCAGTGCAAGATCAATCCCTGCAGTCTGTTTGCTAGTGTTTTATCCTGTCTAGTTTTAACTATGCCAAGCAATGTAGTTGCCTCCACGCCTCTTAGAGGATTATTTTACTACCTAATACATTTCACTGTCAGGATATATTTTTCTCTTGATATGCTGCCTGAATTTTTCCTTTCTTTATTTTGTTGCAGTTCTCCTAATTATACCCCTTGAACCACAATAGTTAATTCCTCTTCTTGCCTGGAATTTACCCCCTTCAAATACTCACAGACTAGTCACATATCATCATTTATCCAAGCTATAGTGATTTAGTTATTTGAATCTCACTTTGTAAATCAGTCCCTCCAGGCCCCTGCTCATTTCTTTTGTTTGGTGCGGTTTGGTGGGAGGTTTTTTCCTTCTCGCTGAACTCTCAGTTGTCCAGAAATGGATCCCCTACTCCAGTGCCATGACACCACAGTGACTGTATGCAGCCTAAAACTGCACTGCCTTTTTTGTATGTCACATTGCACACTTGTATCACATTTACTGTGTCCACTGTTTCTCTGGGTCTCTTATTGCAACACTGCCTTCCAGGTTCCTCTCCTATTGAATACCCCCCCCCCCCCATATGTATTAGCTGCATTTTTCCAAATATGAATCTCTATTTGTGATATTTTCCCCCTAGTCTCTATAGGCCCCTTTGTATTATTTCTCTTCCCTTACACTGGTGCTTCCAGCTCCTCCATTTAGTATCATCTGTGAATTTGTTAATGTACTGTTTACTCCTTCTCCTAGATTACTAATGAAGATGTTAAATAAAATCAGACCTAACTCGACTCATAACCTTGCAGCATTCATGAGATACCTCCTCCCAGCTCAATACATTGCCGTTTGTCATTACCCTTTGTTTATGGTCCTTCAGCCAGTTTTCAGTCCATGTGGCATTATTCACATCCAAGCCAATTTGAATTAATTTTAAGCATATGTGAGACTTTGTATCAAAATGCTTTACTAAAGTCCAAATATATTGCAGCCCTTCATCCACTAATTGTATAATTCTATCAAAAAAAGCAATTAAATTTGTTTGGCAAGATTTATTCTTTGTAATCCCCATGCTGTTTATTGCTCATGGTTCCTTTATCCTCTAGATGTTTAATGATTTTCTTCCCTCTCTTAATATTTGTTTCATGACTTTACTAGGAAGAGACATTAAGACCAGAGGTACAATAATTGCCAGGATCACTCTTGTTTTTTCCTTAAAGAATATGTACCATATTTATTTTTGCCAGTCTTCTGGCACCTCCCCAGTTCTCTATGACTTAAAAATCAGTAGTCCAGTAAGTTTGAAAGTTAATTCCCAGCATGCTCTCAGATGAGAATCATCCAGACTGGCTGATTTGTGCATATTTACATTTTCTAAGCATTCCCGTATCTGCTTTTCTGTAAGATCTTCATTTCATCCTGTCTGCTTTGTCTTTATTTTTCATGTTAGAGGAAGATTTTAAAAGGCGGTTGAGTAGCTCATCCATTTTTGAGACATTACCCACCATCCTCATTTTTTAATGGCCTTATTTTCTCCCTAAGTATGGTACCTCTTCTCCCTGATAAAATAACCCCTTTAGTTTACATTAACTTGTGCTGTTATTGCTCCTCTTATCAGGGCCTCTCTCTCTCTTATCTTCTCCCTGCAAGCTTTAAGTGACCCCATGTATTCTGGATCGCCTGCCACTTTCCTTTCCCAGTACAAGCTTTCTTTTGTTTCTTTTAACCTCAGATATTTAAGGTCCCACCTGGGACCACACAGGCTGCTGCTTATTTTGCATTCCTGCTCTTCAGAAGAACTGTAGTCTGTCACACCTTAATTATGCAGATTCCCCAGTCCTTCCACACCCAGGGAGGTTTAAATACTTCCTGCTGTTGCACCTTACTCACTAGGTTTTTTAAGTCCCTGGAATTTTGGAATTTGCTTTCTTGAAATCTCATAACCTTATGCTGCCATTCCTCACTATGGTGAATCCAAGCAGCTCATAGTCACTGGTACTGGGCTGCCCTATTGTTCTTGCCTTCTTGATTAGTTCCACCCTGGTGGCAAGAGGCAGTTCCTGCATGGCTTCTCTGCTGGTTGGAGCCTCCCACTTTCTGCATCAGAAAGTTGTTTCTTCCTCGAGTGATTGCTCATGTCCGTTCAACTTAGGTGTGTGCTCGCCACATGCACCGGTGCCGGAAGTTTTTCCTTCAGCAGTATCCATAGGGAACTGACTCTGGTGCCCCCTGAAGTGGCACGCGTATGCCACAGCATATAGGGCACCACTGGCCCCTTCAACCCTCAGTTCCTTCTTGCCGCCAGTGATGCTGCATGGGACTGGTGCTGCTTCAGCTAGAGCTGTTGCTTTTCGTTCGTTCGAACTCATTTGCCTTGCAGATATTACTGTATATAGTTTCCCACTAGTTTACTTCAACCTATTTGTTAAGTTAGAGACTTAGTAGGTCCCTAAAGGGACTTCGCCTCGGGATGGGGTATGCCTCAGTCCCTGCGATTGCTGTAAAAGACCCATGCCCATTAGCGAGCCACATAATAGTTGTTTACAGTGCTTGGGTGAAAGTCACATTAGTGATATGTGCAAAATCTGCAAGTCCTTCAAGCACAGGACGAAGAAAGATTGTGACATTCATTTGAAGGCGCTCCTGATGGAGTCTGCGCACCAAGGTCACGGTGCTCTGGCATCGAGGTAAGGGCAGTGCCCCGCTGGTACAGTATTTGAGCCGGCACCAGTCCCCTTCCGTGGCTTCAGCCAAGAAGCCCAGGAAGATGGGACGAGGAAGGTCTCCAGCTTCCCGCAAGGGAAAGGACAAGTCTGGGGTGGACCAAGGCCCTGTCTCGGGGCGCCTCCTCACCCCCTTCAGGATCACAGAATCATAGAATATCAGGGTTGGAAGGGACCTCGGGAGGTTATCTAGTCTAACCCCCTGCTCAAAGGTCGAGCGGTGTAGCCTAGCCGACTCCCCGCCAGCTACCCCGGATAGCAGCGGAGGTCTTCATCAGCTCCGGGTGCCGTCCATACCAGAGGCCCTCCAAGCGGCGCAAGGCATTATGTTCCTTCCAGTGCCACCCACTCTGGCCCCTGCAGGGTCCCAGTCCCAGGGTAAACCCACGTTGGGACCACCACAGTCTCCACCTTTCCGGCAGCGCTCCCCGTCATGGGGCATGTCCCGCCAACAGTCACCCTCTCACAGCCGACATGGTTCTGACTGCGATAGGCAGAAGCTTCATAGCCCTATCCGGTCTCCGGACCTAGGACAAGGGCAGAGAGGCTTAAGGCACAGCTTGCCAATGACCAGGTGCAGATCTCTAGAGGCATGCGCCCCCCAGCAGGAGTTTCGGAGCCGGTGCCCAGAATCTCCATGGCACCAGTAGTGCTTCAGGGACAGGTTGAGGGACCGACGGTACTGTTCTCTGGACCATCGCCAATCCCCCAGGGTGGCATCACTGCATGATGCCAAGCCTGCTCTAGTTCCCGATCCCACTCCACATCCCGGTACCACTCGTTAAGCGTGAATCATAGATCGCCAGCCTGGGGCCATCACGGATCTGCTGACCGCCACTGGTCGCTGAGGCCCCAATCCAGATGCTCCTCGAGGTCAGCCAGATCCAACTCCAGGAGGGGCGACCAGTACCAATCAGCCCTGTCTTGATCACAAGGGAGTGACCACTCAGGCTCTAGCTCAGGTTCCCTAGCGGCGGGACAGGCTCCAGCACCTACAGTGCAGACTACATCGGCAGCACTGCAGCTGGGCCCATGGCCTCAGACTCGTCCAGGGACCACCTGGAGAAGGTCGTCACCATCCCCGCAATGGAACTTACATCGCTGAAATGGTGGACTAACCCCGGGAAAGTCCTGGAAGGAGTTCCCTTCATGAGCACTCCTTATTTAGTCAAGTTGGTTTTGGACGCCTCAAACCTCGGCTAGGGGTGCACCTCGGCATCCTCCAGACCCAAGGTATGTGGTCCCCAGAGGAGTCGACGCTGCACATAAAAGTCAGAGAGCTCAGGGGGGTGCACAGAGCATGCGTGGTGTTCCTACCTCACCTGCTGGGCAGACTGGTCAGAGTCCTCATAGACAACTCAGCCTCAATGTTCTACGTTAACAAGCAAGGTGGAGCGCGATCCTCGGCCCTTTGCCAAGAGGCACTACGTCTCTGGGACTTCTGCATTGACCACGGAATCCATCTAGAAACGAGTCACCTTCTGGGTGCCAGGAACACTCTAGCAGATCACCTAAGCAGGGACTTCTCCTCTCCCCACAAGTAGGTGCTTCACCCAGAGGTAGCCGGCATGATCTTCCAGAGGTGGGGAAGTCCCCAAGTGGATTTGTTCTCCACCAGGCAGAACAGGATGTGCCACAGGTTTTGCTCCAGACAGGGTCTGGGCAAGGGCTCCCTCTCTGACACTTCCACCTGCCATGGGCAGGAAGCCCGATGTACTAGTTCCCTCCAATTCCGCTCATCAGGAAGGTCCTAGCGAAAATCAAGAGGGACAAGGCGCAGGTTATTATGATCACCCCGGCATAGCCTCGCCAGCACTGGTTTGGGACGCTATCAAGCTTGTCAATGATCCCTCCCTGACCCCTGCTGAACCGACCAGACCTGCTGTCACAGGATCACAGCTGACTCTTGCACCCCAACCTCGCATCCCTCCACTTCACGGCGTGGATGTTGCATGGCTGAACCCGGATGAACGGGCCTGTTTGGACGGGGTCCAGAAGGTCCTCCTTGAGAGTAGAAAGCCCTCAACTAGGCAGACCTACCTGGCAAAGTGAACGACTTTCTCCCGTTAGGCATTCTTCAGTGCAGTCCATCTTGGACTACCTGCTTCATTTAAAGAACCAGGGCCTGGCGCACTCCTCTATCCAGGTGCACCTGGCGGCCATTTCGGCCTTTCATCCACCAATCCAGGGGCAGACTGTGTTCTCCCATGACATGATGGTAATGTTCCTTCGAGGCCTCAAGAGGCTCTTCCCTCAAGTCCGGTCCCCGGTCCCTCAGTGAGATCTCAGCTTGGTTCTGTCCAGGCTTATGGGTCCGCCCTTTGAGCCTCTGGCCTCATGCTCTCTATCTCTCCTATCATGGAAGGTAGCTTTCCTCATGGCAGTGACGTCAGTGAGGTGAGTCTCCAAGCTGCGAGCCCTGACCTCAGAACCACCATACACGGTCTTCAGTAAGGACAAGGTCCAGCTCCGGCCCCACCTGGCCTTTCTTCCCAAGGTGGTGTCCACTTTTCACATGAGCCAGGACATCTTTCTTCCGATCTTCTGCCCTAAGCCCCATGAGACCAGTGAAGAGAGTCACCTTCACACTTTGGACATAAGAAGGGCTCTGGCTTTCTACCTAGATAGGACAAAACCCTTCCGTAAGTCGACTCAGTTTTTCGTCTCTACAGCTGAAAGGATGAAGGGCCTCCCAGTGTCCATGCAAAGGATTTCTAACTGGATCACCTCTTGCATTAGGACCTGCTACAAGTTAGCGGGAGTCCCTCCACCGCCAATCATCAGAGCCCACTCGACTCAGCGGCCTTCCTGGCACATGTTCCGATCCAGGACATCTGTAAAGCTGCAATGTGGTCCTCGGTGCACATGTTCATGGCCCACTATGCTATCACACAACAGGCCAAGGACGATGCTGGGTTCAGCTGAGCTGTGTTGCAATCTACATGTTTGTGAATTCCTTACCTGCCTCCAGGGGTACTGCTGGGAGTCACCTAAGTTGAACGGACATGAGCAATCACTCAAAGAAGAAAAAAGAGTTACCTTTTCCATAACTGGTGTTCTTCAAAATGTGTTGCTCATGTCCGTTCAACGAACCACCCTCCTTCCCCACTGTTGGAGTTTCCAGCAAGAAGGAACTGAGGGTGGAGGGGGCTGGTGGCATCCTATATGCTGCGGCATATGTGTGCCACTCCAGGGGGCGCCAGAGCTGGTCCCCTACGGATACTGCTGAGGGAAAAACTTCCGGCACCTGTGCATGTGGCAAGCGCACACACGTAAGATGAATGGACATGAGCAACACATCTCGAAGAACATCAGTTGCGGAAAAGGATAACTGTCTTTTCCTGTATAATTTAGGGACTTTCTGATGATGCCTGTTGGGCTGTATGTGTTACACAGTGGACACCTGAGAAGTTACAATCCCCCTTGAAGGTGCTATGCTGTGGTTTCAGTAGAGATATGGAAAAGCCAGGACATTTGGCTCTAGATTCAACTCCTTTCCATGCCCTTCAATGCCTTCTGAGTCAGAGGATGTGGCTTTGGACCCACCTCAAGTTTCAAGTCCCACTGGAGTTGGCCAAGGAGTTACTCATTCTCTCTATCCTCCTGTCTTGTTAGTCTTTGGTTTGTACTCCTTGTGTTCTCAAGCCCTGATCTCTGGCTCCACCCCCACATTTCTTCCTTTTTTGGCACTCCCAGTGCCATTCTAGCTGTGAGAATCATCCCATTCGGTTTGAGTGGTGCTCCCTAGGTGAGAATCCCCTTCCATCTGCATCTTCTTTCTTGCTCCCCAGGCCCACTGCTTTTGTGCACAGATGCTTTAGAATGTTACTACTTTTCATCTTTTGTTTCAGGAAAACTCCACGAGCCTGCTCCTATTGAAGTGAATGCTAGTTTTGCCATTGACTTCAACATGAGAGAGTGAAGGCTCCCAATTTGTATGTTGAGGTACATGCCAAGTTCTTGTAATTGAGCAATAGTGCCAGAGATATGCATGTGTACACGCACACACAGCGTGATATCAGAGCTGTGGCCTGTCCAGCTCCTCGGATCCAGAAAGTTAAAAACAAAAGTTTAGATGCTATGATAATACAAATAATAGATAACACTAATGTGCCATTGTTTGTTTCCCCACAACTCCCTTCAAATGACACTGCCACCATGGGGCTCTTTGTAAGCCATATGCTTGTCTCCTTTGGCCAGGTTTGGTACGAAGGATTTCTGTGATGCCCACTGCGACTTCCTCCATAAAGTGCATTTCCACTGCGTGGTGGAGGAATGTGGTGCCCTCTTCAGCACCTTGGATGGGGCCATCAAACATGCCAAGTAAGTGGAGGATCAAGAATTCAGAGACACACTCCAGGGAAACCCAAAGGTCACACAGTGTAGGCAGGCTGGGTCGGGACTGCAATGGGGGTTCATTCTGTAACTGCCTTTATGAGTGGGAATGTGGGTTTGCATGGTGGCTGAGAGGGCAGCTGTTGGAGCATCCACAGTCCTGTTTTAAACATATCCGGCTGAATTGCCTGCAGAATAGCTGGGCGTACTCTTTAATTTTCAGTGACTCACAATAAGTGTGCACCGGCATTGTGCTCAGCCTTTGGCAAATGTGTCTCTCATCTGGTTTGCAGTGTCAGCAGGGCTGAGAACTGGCCAGTCCTGTTTTCCCCTAAGCTGCCCAGGAGACTGTGCACCAGGAACACAGCTTCCCAGCATTGTAGAAATGTGCAATAAGAATTACCAACATAGGAAAGACAGATGGGAGCACCCTTGAAAAACCCACCATTCACTGCCCCTCGCACCCTTCTTGGAATGGTGTTGGCAGTGCTGCAGTCACTGCAGAGTGGCAAACGTTGCATTTTTAATGGTGCCCACTGTATTTGTCTCGCCCTCGTCTCTGCAAATCCTGTTTAACAAGCACCTTCCCTGATTACCCAACATAGGAGAGAAGCTGCTTTCTAGGTCCCTATTTCCATGGCTCTGTTTGCTTTAAAGATCTTCGCTGCATGTAGGCAGGAGGCTTGGAGCTGAGGATTCAGCCAGCTCAGCCCTAACATCCCTCTCAGCATGGGCAATATAGCCCAATATAGGCCCTTCTTGTCGCCCTCAGAGTACTTTGGAGAGCAGTGGATGGCCAAGACTGAAGCAGCCAAAAAGTACTTGCATGTGGGCCAGATCCTGAAGTCTATACCACACCCAGAACTCCAACTGACTCCAGTCTGAGTCTTGCATAAAGAAGAACTTTGGGATTTGGCCCCATTGTTGCTACAAGGAGAGCAGCGAAGGAAGGATTGGCCCCAAGTTCCATCTGCACTATCTGGAGGCAGAGAGATTAGAAAGTCTAATAGATATTTTCTACCCCAGTTTCCAAGGGCCACCTCCAGCAGTCCCTACTCAAACACAGTTCTTACTGAAGTCAATGGGAGATTTTCCCAAGTAAGGACTGAGCCAGGACTTCAGGGTGTGACCATATGACTGTGGAAGTCTGGATAGTTTTAAATGGAAGGAAACTCAGAGCAAACAGAGCTGGACTCTAGGCCATCAACTCTATCCAGAGCAGGATTGTTTCCTGTTGCATTTTCCACTGCTTTCTTCAGCCTATATACCAATGTCCCAAACAGTGGGGTTCCCATGCCTTCACAGACTGGTGGCTCTCACTGGCAGGAAGATTTTAGACCTACATAGCTCACCTCAATTTTAGTCCATTGCTCCTAGCTACACCCCCATGTGCCTCCTTAAATAATTCCTCTCCCTGTCTGCGACCAGATCTTGGGGGGGAACCTAAAGTCCGTGGGAGCTGGGGCTGCTCGGCAGCTGTCCTGCACTTCTCAAAATTTGGGTCATGGTTTACACCTGTCATGTACTCTGAGCTTGTTGTCATGTTCCCCTGACCCTTGGTCACCACTTAGCCAGCCTCTCCATAATCTGCCCTTTTTTTAGTCAAGGAGTCGGCAGCGTGTGCTTGCTCTCTCTAATTAGAACGGTTGTCTCTTCTCATTGCAGTTTCCACTTCCGAACAGAGGGTGGAGCTGTGAAGGGAAACTCTGAGTCTCCTTTCCCAAGTGCTGCAGAGACCAAGACTTCCTTGGCCCCCTCGTCGCCATCCACTACTTCCGTCACTATGGCAAGCGCTCCCACCCTGGATGTGCCCACTCCGAGCCCAGCGACTGTGCCCTCTGCCCCCACATTGCTAGCTTGGAAGCAGCTGGCTTCCACCATACCCCAGATGCCTCAGATCCCAGCATTGGTGCCTAACCTGGCAACTTCACCCTTGGCAACGACTTCCCTAGAGAACGCCAAGCCTCAGGTCAAACCTGGATTCCTCCAGTTCCAGGAGAAGTGAGTTCCTTGGGCAACAAGGGGATGATTGTCTTGCCTGCCCCAAGAGTCTCCATGTGCCCTCTTCAGCCCCAAGAGAGTAGACAGAGGCTTCTCCCTCCCCACTTCACCTCTGTTCAATGCTTGATCAGCCACTCTGTGTCCACCTGAGGCTTTCTCTTTGCAGCTGGGTGAGAGACAGATCCAATGAGAGGCTATTTATTCCACGCCCCAGGGTGCTCTCAGCACTTCTGCCCTCCCCCAATCTTGCAGGAAAGCAGCTATCCCAAAGTCTAACAAATGACTTCTTGAGCACTTAGAAAACCAACCGGATGGTTGAACACATCTGGGAATCCTTTTAGATAAAGTCAGGGGCGGAGGGTAAACCTGCTGACATGTTGTCTCAATTTTGCTGTACCTCTGGGGTGTGAAAGCAAAGATATTGGGCTTTGCATTGTCATTGGTATGGGCCAGAGACTGCAAATCCTTCAGAAAGAAATCATGGTTGCCTGGTTCCAGGCTTTGTTGCGAAGCTAGACTTAGGTGATGTTTGCAAAATGTTTGGTGAAACTGGTCTGGGTTTGAGGCCAAGTTGGACCAGGTTTGGGATAAGTCTGGGCAAAATTAGGCCAATATGTGATGAAAACCAGGAGAAATTTAGTGAGTGATTTTTGACCTGAAACAAGGTGAAACTTGCCATGTCCAGCTATGTTTCTCTTAAAGCAAGGACTGTCATCTGCAAAGCTAACGAGAAATGGGTTTGTACAGATGCCTGGGAAGGAAATTCTTCTTGGCTCTGCCCACAGTAACACCTGCTGCCTCTTCTTTAGAACGTCAAATCTGTATCTTGGACTATGCAGCGCATCTTCCTTTTCTCACTAAAAATGATAAACTGGAAAAAAAGAAAGTGCTCACATGCTTTGATCAAACCAGGAATGGGGGAGAAGGGGAGCAGATGCATCACTTCCTGCCTTGGAAGAGCTTTGGCATCCCAGCTGGGCTGCTGTGCAAGGGTAGCAGGTCTCCTGAAGTGCTTTGCTCCCATTTGCAATGTTATTTGCTATTATTTACAAGGTAATTCAAGGGCTAAGCATTTGCCTAAGTGCAGCTGTAAAATAACACCACCACTTAGCACCTTGTTAGAGTTTTCTGCTTCAAAGCCTTTTGCAAACATTCATGAAGCTTCATAACACTCCTGGGAAGCAGGCAAGTGTTATCTCCATTTTACAGATCGGGAAAAAGAGGCAGAGAGGTTAAGTGACTTGCCCAGGGCCAATGAAAGAGTATGGGTCACATCTGGGATTAGAACTCTGCAGCTCCTAGCTCTCCATCATGTGCTTAGGCTGTTAGGCCATGTCTCTCTGGGCCAGAAATTGACCCACTTATGTCTTCTTTCAAGTAAGCTTACTACAGGAAGCTCCTGGAGCAGGGAAGGTAGCACTGGGGACTGTGACTTGAATGCACAAGATGAGTTTTTGGCCATCTTATATACTAAGCCCTAGAAATTCCCCATAGTCTATATTTACATGGCCTCACAGTTTGAACTATGGGGGTATGAATTGCTACACAAACACACATGCTGCGTTGCAACTCCCCTGTGTGGACACTGCAGGTGCAACCTAAAAGGAAACTAGTTCGCAGTGACGTAGTCCTCTTTAAACAAGTGCCTTTTCGTTTGCGCCTGCAGCATTCACCTGGGGGAGTAACAACGCAGCTAGTGTGCACTGCAATTCACATCCCACAGTCCGAACCGTGACTTAGACAAGTCCTTAGAGTTCACAAACTAGCCGAAAAACAATGGAACGTGACTGCCCTGGGAGAGGCACCAAGGCAATTTAGATCATCAAATAAATCACGATTGCACAAATTTTGCTTAGCCAAGGGCTCCACTGGCAATGTGCAGCCCGAGTGTTTCACCTAATCTGTGCAAAAAATGGAGCCAATGACAGCTCTCTTCATCCATTAACAGGAAGGTGCAGAATGTGGGGTCAACAGGTCCCATCATGATCTGAAGGGAACCACAGAGGCTCCAGGTCCCAGCATGCAGTGCTCCATCTTCACATACTCCTGTCAAGAGCGTGCACTGCCTGCTGGGGCTGGTAGTGTCTGCAGGCTGCAGCTCCATGTTAACGAGGCTGGCCATGGGAGCTCTGTGGGCCGCATGTGGCCCATAGGCTGCACTTGGGCTACCCCTCAATTAAATGAGTGAATGTTGGGAAAGAAGCCAAGGTGTGAGGAAAGAAATGAGGATGATGTCTGGATTTTGGCTGTGTTCCAGTGACCCCTGTCTGGCGACAGACTGCAAGTATGCCAACAAGTTCCACTTCCATTGTCTCTTCGGGAACTGCAAGTACGTGTGCAAAACCTCTGGCAAAGCAGAGTCCCACTGCCTGGACCACATCAACCCCAACAACAACCTGGTGAATGTGCGAGACCAGTTTGCTTACTACTCCCTCCAGTGTCTCTGTCCAAACCAGGTAAGAGTAATCCAAGAAGAGTGCCCCTAGAGGTGGGCCAGGCAGGGGCTGTGGAGAAGAGGGAAAGGATGCAGGAGAAAAGGAAAAGGTAAAAGCCTGGCAAAGACAGGAAGACAACCTGGGGCCAATTCATCCCTAATGTTGTTCTACTGAACCACTGAATGAATCTGGCCTCTGATGCACAGAGCTATTTGAAGGGTATAAATTAGAGAGAGCAAGACTTGGGAAATCAGCTCCAGACCAAAATATAGGCAGTTTGTATTTGTTCAGAGTGGGGGTGTGGGAAGGTGTTGATTTTGGGCCTATTTCTAGTGTAAACACTAAGTAAGGCTATGAGATAAAATGAAACAGGCAAATGGAGGTTGAATATCGGCAAAGGCTGCCTGTTAGATAGTGGAATAGTTTCCCAAGGGAAATGGTGGAAGTCCTATGATTTGAAAATAGATGGCCCGCTGAAGAGCAAATGCACTGTGCCCCTTGAAGAATGGACAGTGCGTGACATGGAACTGGAGGCCTTGCCCACCTGTGACATTAATAGCTCTGTGACCTTCAGAGAGAAAGCAAGTTGCAGCAGGCAACTGAGAGCACGGTTGCTGGATAAATCTAAAACAACCTGTCTCATTGGTTCCTTACAGCACTGTGAGTTCAGGATGCGAGGACATTACCACTGTCTTCGGCCTGGCTGCTACTTTGTGACCAACATCACCACCAAACTTCCCTGGCATGTGAAGAAACATGAGAAGGCAGAGCGAAGAGCAGCCAATGGTTTCAAGTACTTCACCAAACGGGAAGAGTGTGGCAGGCTAGGTAAACCCACCTTGTTCATCCAAATCATGAGATATACTGCCTGACAGCTCCGGCTGATAGCATACTCACTCTCTGGGTCACTTTCTCAATCTAAGGGTGTAGCCATTCTCCCGATACACTAGAGACTTCAGTCATTATAAACTTTCCTTTGACAATATTTTTCATATTCTCTCTGGGCAGAGGCACCTGTAGTTTAGCTTACGGGACCATTTGACCCTATCTTATCTTGAAAGAATGTAAGTGAAATTTTCCCTCAATGTTTATAGTTGTAGTACTTCTACATCCACTATCAAGGATGTATTTAGATCACGTGACCCTGTCTTGGCCAACTTGGGGTGGGGGAGCCCAAATAGGTATAAAAATGACCCACTTGGGCTTTGTAACTGTTCATTTATATAATCCAGAACATGAGTGAGCCTCAACGCACTTGACACAAAGATGGATTAAATAAGACACAGAATTATCATTCCCATTTTACAGGTGCACAGAGGTTAATTTCGCTACAATCATTTTGTAGGTTTTAATAGCAAAATCAGGAACAGAACCCAGTGATCTTGTTTCCCAGGCCCCTGCTCTAACCATTACAGAACACTGCCTTCTGGAGCCAGGAACAGAAGCCAGGCATTATGGCACCATCTAAATTGTAGACCGCACTATAGCTGAGACACAAACCGACAGAAGTCAAAGATACAAAGAGTTAAAAGGAGAAACATCAGCCCCACACATAGAGGAAAAGTTAGGGTTGTGCCCCACCGAGGTTCTCTTCGGTGCCTAAATATTGGAGTATATGAGTATATATCCATTTCTGCCCTGGCTGAACAGGCTCCAGCTTGTATCCCCAGTGTTCTGATCAGGGGCCAGGGTCCTGTGAGCTTAGCTGCTATGGCCATCTCCACACTGGCAGGAGAGGGCTGGAAGGCCTCTTCATTTCTGCTCAAAGAAGCCAGCCTGTAGGCCTTGCCCCTTTCTTCCAGATGGAATGACCAGGCTCTGGAGGAGCAGCTTCCCCCTTTGATTGTTCGAGGTCTTTTCTTGCACCATGTGCTCTGCTGAACTTGTTGCTTGTTTTGGGCTAGAGTAGGCTGGGGGGAAAATGTTTTCAGTCTGGAAGCAAACAGAGAATGGTGGAAAATGTTTCTGTTTTGATGACTGCTACTCCCTTGTGTGAGAAGGAATTTTCACACCTCCCAATTTTGCCTGATTCCAGGCAGTTTAAGATGAAACTCTTTGATGTGCATTGCCAGGGCTGCATATCAAAAGGATAAATATTCCACCCCCCTGGCCTCTGCAGTAGCTTCTTTCAGTGCGAACCTTCCACTAGAGTGTCAGCTCATCCAAATATCTGATACAAGGCGCTGTGCTGGGCTCCTAGGTTTGCCCGCTAGTTAGATTCATCAGGTAGCACCAAAGCAGTTATGAAATATCAGCGCCTAAAAGCATCCAGCAAAAAGCAGGGAAAACAATTAGAGTCCCCACAGACAGCACCCCAGAGCCTCCATCCCACTGCATGGGACTCACATGGCCATTGTTCATTTTTGGCTTAAGTAAACCAATCAGCCCTGGTCAGAGGTTTGGCCTCAGCAGCCCCAGCAGGATAGCTCAGCCTCTTTGTCGTTTCCTACAGTTCCCTGGACACAGCTTACTCTAGAAGCAGTCAATTATTTTATGTCAAGGTCCAGATTCAAGAAAAAATAATAATAAATAAATAAAAAGATTCTGGGATCCATTCAAAAGCATCTGGCGGTCCGGATTTGGCCCACGGTCCGCCTGTTGACTACCCCCAGTACGCTGTTGAGAAGCAGGAGAGGGAGAGTCAATGGCCAAAAAATACAAACCCATGACAACCAGAACAAAAATGCTCCCCTTCAGCTTTTAATTCATGAAAAATGTATGCTTGAGCGATAGGTCGTCCATGGTAATCAAGGCAATAAGTGTCAACACACCGAGGCCGGTCCTTACCTGGGGTCTTGGTTTACAAATGTCAGGAGATTGAGCAGTTGCTGATATTTACTCAACTTTTGGTATTTCAGGTGATAGCCAGGGCTAGACAAAGCGGGGCGATGATATATGATACTCAGCCCGCCCCGCTGCCCTAGCAACGGGCAAGTCTTCACCTGCCCTTTGCTGATACTGTTTCAGTCCCGCCAGCACTGTTTGTTCTTCATCCCAAAGAACAGCACAAAAATGATGGGGAGGGCAGATGAGGTAGGAGTGTGGGGGAGGAGGGCCGGAATATCTAAACAAACACAAACTTGGCTTACACATAAAGCACCATCTCCGCCTTAAAGACAGGGCGAATGATTCAGGAGCTGTTTGGCAATGCCATGCCTACTATGTGTGTGGGCACGTTCATGTAGGTATGTCTTTCCACGTGACTGTAAATGAGTGTCTGTGTATGTTTCCATATAGGCATGTCTGTCGATGTGGGCAGCTAGATGTGTTCCTGCATCTGTATGCAAGTGTGTCTTTTGTTCTCTAGGTCTGTGTTGTGTGTACAGCAAGTGCCTCTGTATGCCTGTGTTGAGGTTTGTGAGTGTGTTTACATCAGGTGCGCAGCTGTAGGTCTCTGTCAGTGTGTAGACATGCCTATGGTTTTACTGCAGCAAGCTATACTTCAGCTACAGGATGTGGTCTGGGGATTGTCTGGTAATCAGCCACACAGATTCGTAGTGATTTGCATGAGGCAGAATCCAGCATTTTCCCATAAAAAAAACAATAATGGGGCTGTTTAACTGAGTCTCCTTGTCTGTCTAGAGGCAGGTCCAGCATGCCAGAATCCGTGTAAGCCGTTTCCATTACCCTCGGCCTGGTACCAGCCCCTACGTCACCAAACCAGGAGTAGCAACAAACACTTCCTGGCTTCTCCACATTTGGCCTGGGACCATGCACTGGTCAGAGCTGGAAGGTTGGGGATGGGACAGAGGAGCCTCACAGCCCAGGGTGTTAAAGGGATTATCATTCTGCTTCCAGAGCACACAGATCAAAAGGAGCTGGCTGTTTCCAACATGGAACAATCCCTGATATTATTCTTACCTTCTACTTCAATTGTAAGCTCCTTGGGGCAGGGCCTGTCTTTTTGTTCTGTGTTTGTACACCACCTAGCACAATGGGGTCCCGGTCTACGATTGAGATCTCTAGGTGCTGGCAAAATGCAAATAATCAACATTAATCATATGTTTCCCCCTTGTTCCCTCTGTCACAAGAGGGATGGGGGTGGTACTCTGTGGCTCAGGGCCACTTCCTGTGTCTAAATCAACCACATCCTTTCTCCCCATTACTCAGCTTGGGAAGGATTTCATTTTGGGTCTGGGGCTGTCATTAAGAATCCACAGAGCACTCCAGATAATCAGGATTCAGTATGGCAGCAGTCTGGCGCTACCTCCAGTGTGTGCTGATACAACCCTTTCTCTTGCTATTTTAATGTACCAGATTTGTATTGGTTTTGTGTCTGCAGGTTGCAAGTATAACCAGGTGAACAGCCATTTCCACTGCATTCGAGAGGGCTGCCAGTTTTCCTTCCTACTCAAGCACCAAATGACGTCCCACGCCAGGAAGCACATGAGGAGGATGCTGGGGAAAAACTTTGACCGAGTTCCCACACAGGTGAATCCACTGGTTATTTAAGCAGCAGATACGTATGTAGTGATGCACCTTCGATTGCTCACTGCAGAGAGGCCCTGGGCTGAGCGCTGCTAGGTCCCCTCCCTGCAGCACTACAGCCAAGACTCACGCACCTAATCTCTGAATGCCCCACACTCCACCTAGAGTGCAAAACGTCACACTCCCAACCTCTAAGTGTAGTAGGATACACACCTCAGGGCACCGGTGCCAATGTACATACTCCCATCTCAATGCATAAGAATCCACACACCAGGATCCTGGTGCCAAGATTACCACTCCCAGCCTCAGTGCCGTAGGATCCACTTGCCAACATGTTCCAACTATCCCTGAAGAACAATGTCAGAGAAAACTGAACGTGTAAACAGATGGCTTTGGTCTTGACATCTTGCTTTTGGTGTGAAAAGTCCGTCTTAATTTCTTGCTGCAGGTTATTGGCCACACTTCAAGAAATGAAAATCTCCCCCATGTTGGCAGCATGGCACCCAGCCCAGCTTCATCAGGAACCCCAGCTTCCTTTCAGGGACCCCAAAGCATGATGGACATTGAAACAGATGAGTACATGGATTACACTGGCTGTAGCCCCGGGGGCATCTCCTCTGAATCCTCCAATATGGACCGCAGCTGCTCCAGCACTCCAGTGGGCAACGAAAGCACATCAGCAGGTAAGGGGCAGCAGGGGAGAAATAGATTTGCAGGTCTCTGCTGCCAAGAGCCCTAAACTCACAACCAGAGGCCAAGGAGAAACTGTGCCTTCTGACACATTGTGTCAGCCCCTGGCTCAACAGAGTATTGCCTTACGCTAGCCTAGCTCCCCTCCATCATTCACAGAGAGGGAGCCATTTCCACATAGTTCTGGGCTGTCCCTTAACTCCTGACATTCCCTTCTTTTTCTGCCTCTGAAGAGGTTTTTGTCCTATCTTTCGGAGCTGGACCGGTTTGAATAATTGAATTGCTCAATATCTGTACCAGAGCCGTCGAGTCATTAGGACTGTAAAGTTAATTTCCCTTCCTGTTCTGCTTCCTGCCTTCCCCCAGTATCTTTTGTGTTACACTGTGCCACATCTAGAAGTCAGAGGTTTCCCTGCACTCCTGATGCTCAATAAACTGGACAACAGAGACCTCCTGGCTTCACTCTTTCAGGAAGTGATGTGTAAGTAAATGAGAACCTCTGCCATCACTTTCTCAGGAAGTGACCTATAAAAGCAGCTCCTCTCCCCTTACAAGTTGTGATGCAGAAAAGAAAACCTCTAACGTCACTACCTCCTTATCAGAGTGATGCACAGAGGAGATCCCCTGGTGTCATGTCTGCTTTATGCATCCCTTCCTGTTTTGAGGATTGAGATTTGACCCTGCCTAACTTCTGTAAATTATGGGATTCTCTCTTCAGCAGGCAGATACAGAACTCATCTCTAATACCCTGTAGCAGTAAGTAAGGCTCCCTTAATTGTCCTTACCTCTGGCTGCCTGTTAGTATTCCAGGAAAGCTTTCTGTGAACTCTCCCCAGGGCTGCTTGTCTCTGAGTCTCTTTATAACATTTATTGTCTTTTGGGATCTTAGTTTCAGACCTATTTTTTTCCTACCTTGCCTTCCAACACTGATTAAATGAAAAATCAGGTGACAACCTGAGCCCAGCATTTCCCTGCCCAGGGGGTTCAGCTCAGACCTCAGGGCTGTGGGGTGGATGTTCATCTCCGTTACTTTTAAACAGCAGTAGGAAATAAGAGTAATGAATGATGCCCACTGACACTGGGTGGAGGCAAGACTAAGGAAGATGTCCTGACCTCTCATGTCACAGGGGCACTAACACAACCTCTGCACGCTACCCTGACATAAACATTCCACGAGAACGACAGCTGCACGTAGTGCTAAAGCTCCTCCAGAGGGTTTGGAGGGGCAGCAGCTCCCAGGATTCTCTATTAACTAACTGCACCGTCAGAGCCATCAGTCACACCTCCCGGAAAACAACCCACTGACTAATAACCATGTTATGAGTGAATCCGAAAGCCTCTGGGATAACACCCTGCAACAGAGTCCTCTCAGCAGCAGGCCGGTGCACGCTGGCGCCACGTGGATGAACAGACAAGCTAAGAAGGGAGGAATTTCTTTTTGGAAGCCAGGTGGCTCCACCCCCTGCAATTAAGGCCACTCCTTGTTTTCTGTGGTGACAACCATTCCCCCTGCTGCTGCTGCTGTCAGTCACGCATCTTCCATCTCCTCTCTGTTACAGTTCTGTTTTGTACATGTGTGAATGTATTTTCCATTTTCATCATATTGCTTCCACTCTTGGGTTCTCATTTCGGTTCTTTTGTTTTTCCTTTTTGTTTTGTTTTTTCTGCTATTTTTTTCTCTCCACATTCTCCAGGCTGCCTGGTTCCTCCTCCTCCTCCTACTGCTGCCGCTGCCGATGATGCTATCCACAGTGCACCACAACCTCCACCGCCACCTCTGCCTCCATCTTTCTCACAAGCCTTGCTCAGGTCTCCCCTTCCTTCCCTCCCCTACCTCTTCTCTCCATCTTGTCTCTCATACTCTCTGCTCAGTGCCACTCTTGGATCCAGCAGGGGCATTGTCATGCCTGCCACCAGCACACCTGGTTTCTCGCCCATCATTGCCACTCCAACTCCAGTAAAAAGTGACGTTCCCCTAGTTCAGGATGCAGCAGGTAATTCTTATATGCTTTATCTCTCAGTGACAGCTCCCCCTGCCCATAGTCTCTTCCCACCCCTGAGCTCTGTTAAGTCATAAATGGAAAAGACATCACTATCTCTCTCTCTGTCTTGTTTAACTCTGTCCAAGGGCTCCCCCCTACACACACATCCCCTCCCTTCCACTGATGGGATAATAATGTCATGCTGTAAAGATGCCCAAGGAAGGTATCTGAAAGCACAGTAAATCACTGTGAAAAATTCACATGACCAGAAGCAATTCCTCATCAATCCCAACCCAAATCCAACAGCAACATTTGTAAATAAACCTGCTGTTTTTGAGCCTCCTCCTCCTGTTAGGTGGCCAAAATGCAACATGTTGACCACATCGCATAACAGGACTTGGAGACTGGTTTAGAGCTCTTTGGCCATCCAGTCTAGTAGCTCCCAACCCTTGCTGCACATCAGTACAGGTCATTCCAATGTGCACCATAGAACTTGGGACTGGCTTTCTCTATCGCATGTTTTGGGGTCTCATGGGCACAGGTGATGCCACTGACATGATGCATCTCAGTGATCTCTGTTGCACCCACAGTTATTTACATCCACCAATTACAGCTGCAGAAAGTAAGGCTGGTTTTCAAACACCTCAGGCCCTCAGTGTTTCCTACATGACAGAGCTCAGGGACATCACAGACAGGGGCGTTTTATACCAGTTGAGAATGGCTTTTCAGGGCGTGCTCAATTTTGCCCTCTTTTCCCAGCCTGGCTCCTTCTCGGTTACTTGGAAGCATATTTGTGCTGGCAAAGTTATGTTTTTAAAAAGACCCACAGCTCAGAAACCTGAGCTATCCTCTCCCTCTGCTAGCTAGGCACAGTGTAAGCATGCAGAGGTGTGAAACTCCCCAACAGTGGTCATTGCCCTGCCCAGAGCTTCATGGGGATTTTGAGTGCTTAAGTGGGATTTAAATTACGCCTTCACTTGTGGTGGCCCTCTGTAGAGGGAGTGTGGTCCAACAGACAGACAGTCACAAAACTGAACTCTTCTGACAGGCAAATCAGATCACCTCATTCTGTCTCAGTTACCTCATCTGTAAAATGAGGATAATAATACTTTTTAAAGTATTCTGATGCCGATAGGTGAAAAGTACTGTATAAAATCATCTTCTGCTGACAGCATAGGCTGACTATAAACTACTTACAGTTGAGACCTGCTTCGGCCTAAATTTGTTGAGGCATGTTTGTCTCTAATTAGTTATTAGGGAATGAGCACTATCTAGTGGTTAGAGCAGGAGACATAGAATCACAACTGCTGGGTGGTTCTCCATCTTCACCCACCCTACGGAAGGAAGTTGAACTAGGTTAATTAAATATGTGATTTTAAACAGCTTTAGTTAAACTGATACAAAAGGTAAACACTTAGTTTAAGATGAGCTGAAATAAACCTGGCTTAACCAAACTGATTCAAAATTGTCATAAGCTAAACCAAAACAAGCCACTCTCACATCAAAGTATGTGTCCATACTGGAGGGGGGCATGGGGATCTTGCACTGGTTTAACTAAACATGCATTTCAGTGAGGACAAGGCATCAGTGTCCTTGGGCAAGTAATTTAACCTCTCTGTGCCTCACCTAGCTCATCAGTATTATGGGAATAATGATACTTACCTACCTCTTAAAGACAGTGGGAGACTCAATTAGTTACTATGTATACAGTGCTAGGGATTATTCAGTAATGTACACACCTCTTTAAAACCATTAGTGGTTTAATACTTCTTTGTAATATAGATACATGGGGCCGCATTATCTGCTGACTTACACTGGCTTTACCCCAATGCAATTCCATGACTTCTATGTTGCTGTTATTAGTTATCGTTTGTTTTACAGCAGCAGCTAGAGACCTCAAAGGAGATCAAGGTCTCATTATGCTAGGTGCTGTATACACCCAGCAAGAAATGGTCCCTGCCCAAAGAGTTTGCACTCGAAATAGAGAAAGAGGGTGAGAGAAAGGGAAACTAGCAGAAGATTTGGGAACTGAGGCAGAGAGATTACATGGTTTGCCCACGGTCACACAGTGAATCTGACAGCACCAGGAATTGAACTCAGGTCTCCCAAATTGCCATCCAGTGCCTTAACCCCAAACTACGGAATTACTCCTGGTTAATCACAATGTAAATAAGATCTAGAATCAGGCCCAGTAACTAGACTCTTGCAATCTTTTTCTTCCTCTCCAAAATAGGAGTGTAGCAAGGAACTGGCCTGGAGATCAGTGTCCTGTACCAGGACATGAGTGCAGCCTGCAGAGCACCCCTGCACCTTGCCACCTATAAGCGCAGATTTGTGTCTGAAAATAAAGTGTGATTTGGGGGACCTGGACCATAATGGGATAGGGATTCTGTAACCTTGAATTCACTGGTTTGAATCTGGTTGAGCTTAATAGTGATGAAGAGTTATTATCTCTCTGGCGGCTGTTTAGAGGTGCAGATTAAATCAGTGTAAGGGGGCTTAGCCCAGTTCCTAGTGAACATCACTAAGACAGCCTTCACTGTGAATTGCCTCCTTTGTTGCCAGTGTCACCAGAGACACCATGCATACTGAATGGGCAAGTGAGACTTCTGTCCTCTGCCTCTCTCTCCTAGGCATGGGCTCACTCTAGAGGGATGTTGGCATTGTACTGGGTGGAGTACTCTGGGGGGAGTTTGGCCTACTGCCATCCATGCCATCCCTGCTTGGTGGAGAGTTTGAACTCTTCTATCTCCAAGGTTTTCAGTCTGGTGCTGTTCCTCAGTATTCAGTGTTTCTCACCATTTTGGAGACTCCATTTGATAAGCACCATCCTAGCTTCAAGGGGCATCATCTAAGGCCCTCCCATGGCTGACACGGGAAAACCAACATCTACCACCTTGAGTACATGCTTACAGTCAGCAAAAGAACTTTAAAGCATTCAAACAAATGGTCGAGTGTGTCTTCAGACTCCTAGAGCAGGATGCAAACTGCTTTGGTGCTGGGACCCAGACACTCATGACACAGACCATGCCTCTTTTCAACAGGATGGCAGCCCCAGCATGCAGCTAAGGAAGGCCCGTTTTAATGGGAAACTGTAATTTCCAGTGAAATTCACCATTTTGCACCTGGTGAGAGAGTCTTCTTGCCTCCCCGAGTCCTGCTCTGAGCACACTGGATCTGGAGCTAGGGGTTTTTCGTCTTCCTCTGCAGCATGGGGTACCGGTCACTGCCAAGTGCAAATGGTGGATTCTCTGTAACTTTGAGGATGTCAGTAACTCAGTCAAAGGCTAGGGGTCTATTACAGAAGTGGGTGGGTGAAGTTCTGTGGCCTGCTATATGCAGGAGGTCAGATTAGATGATCATGACTGTAAAGTCTCTGAGTCTATGATTTGACCTGAGGAATAACCAGTGGGCAGAAGAGGAAGGAAATGTGGATGTAAGGTGGTCAAATTCTTGGTATCAGGTTCAGTCCTCTGGGACTCCGGCACCTATCTCCAAGGATGGGAAACTGATATTGGTCCCTTCGTGGCAAGCGGGTTGATTGTTGAGGCTCAAGGAAAGGCTTTAAAAGTGGGATTTTTCTCTTGGAGCCCAATGGATAGTCATTTGAGAATTACCCCTACTGAACATCTGTCTGTGTGTGCTTATCAGTGTAATATTTAGGCTGATTCTGGCCAAAGTGCATCCTGCTTCTAAAAATCCCCCCTTGCAGTTTTAATTAGATGCGGTGAGTCTTCTCCACTTCCTGTCCTAAATAGCTGTGCCCGATTAAACAGCAGTGAGGGGAAAGGATGCTGTGTGTAGTTTATAAAGCACTTGGGGATTGTTTGGGGTGAAAGGAGCAATCAAAGATCAATGAAAGTGCCACATTCCGTGGACTGGGATGAGCTTACTCCTGGGGAAGGAGGACTAGAAATAAAGTGACGGGAGAGGCTGGGAGATTTTTGACCCTGACAAGAAGCAACAGCTGATGCTTGGACATTATCACGTCTACAAGAGTGGCAACTATAAGGATTTCCTGGTGCCAAGCAACACAAATAGCATGGGGGTAGAGTATGTCAGGAAATCAGGTTGACTACGGCCACAGTATTGAATGAGCACTAATCGGCACACCTTCCTCAGCCCCTGTCCAGGATACAAGGCTGGTCAGGTGACTTACTGGGCTGGGGGCTGCTTCCCCTGCAGCATCGTGCATTGTTCACGGGTCGTAGGTAGAATACGGGGTATGATCCAACCTGGCAATTACCATGTTGGTTACAGGAGGTGATAGGAGTTCCTGCTGCCCCTCTATGAGTAACACCACTTTCCTCTTCCTATTCCCAGGGAACACCATCACCATGCCAACTGCCTCGGGGGCCAAAAAGCGCTTCTGGATCATTGAGGATATGTCTCCATTTGGCAAGCGCCGCAAGACAGCCTCCTCGCGCAAGATGCTGGATGAGGGGATGATGCTGGAGGGTTTCCGGCGCTACGATCTCTACGAGGACTGCAAGGACACCAACTGCCAGTTCTCTCTCAAGGTCACCCACTACCACTGCACCCGGGAGAACTGCGGCTACAAGTTCTGCGGCCGAACCCACATGTACAAGCATGCCCAGCATCACGACCGCGTCGACAACCTGGTGCTGGACGACTTCAAGCGCTTCAAGTCCTCGCTGAGCTGCAACTTCCCCGACTGCCAGTTCTCCGGCAACAGCACGCACTTCCACTGCCTGCGCTGTGGCTTTCGCTGCACCGACAGCACCAAGGTGACCGCCCACCGCAAGCACCACGGCAAGCAGGACGTCATCAGTGCTGCTGGCTTCTGCCAGTTCAGCTCCAGTGTGGACTGCGAGGTGCCGGACTGCAAGTACAAGCTCAAGTGCTCCCACTTCCACTGCACCTACCCCGGCTGCAAACATACTGTGGTGGGCATGTCACAGATGGACTCACACAAGCGCAAGCATGAGAAACAGGAGCGGGGGGAGCTGCCAGCCATCTCTCCCGGCCCTGAGGGCCTCCATCACTCCACCCTGGAGTATGACATCCAGAACTCTTCCGTAAACCTGGACAGCTCCCTCAACCTCAGCACTGATGCCAACAGCTCCCTCTTCTTCCTGCAGAATGCAGCTGGCGTGGGCCTCAGTGACTCCTTGGACCTCAGCAAGAAGCTACCGGAGGCTGCTGCTGGCCCATCACCCAGCAGAGCAGGGACAAGCCCTCACGAGAGCAGGGTGATGGTATCCAACTCCGGCGATGTGGAGGATGAAGACGAGTCATCCCAAGATGAGGATGAGGATGAGGAGGAGGAGATAAATGAGGAAGAGGATGATGATGAAGAGGATGACGATGATGATGACGACGACGAGGAGGAGGAGGAGGAGGAGGAAGACCTGAACACAGACTCTGAAGAGTCACTCCCCGACCCTGAGGGCCTGGCCACTAAAGAGGATGGGGAAACAGGGGAGGCCTCTACTTCCATAGACCATGGCGATGCTTCCAGGCCTCTGGGTGAGCCAAACCCAGACTTCACATCAGCCCCCACCCCTGCCCTGACCCCAGCCCACACCCTTGCACCGGCAGCTTCTCCTTAACCTTAGAGACAGCAGCAGGTTTGGTTTTGCTCTTAAATGAAATTATTAAGAGGACCCCTTATGAGGCGAGAACAAAGCACCGGGACGGAAAGTGACAAAACGAACTCCATACCGCACGCATGAGGCCCCACGGGACCGACAGGACAGACATGGTCGCATGGGGCCAGCACACCATCACTTCATTCTGCGGATGACAGAAGACAGGGCAGGACGCAGAGACACGAAACCCTTCTAGATGGACACTAGCTCTGAGGGTGACATCTGCTCTCCTTTCCTCCCCCCATTGTGGGGCGTGTGCCCAGTCTCGGGACCCCTTCTTTTGGGGTGGGCTTTTCCCCCCTCTTTTATTTCTGGATTTTATTTTTCCATGGTTTTAGTTGTATGATACTAATAATAATCTCCACTCCTCGGAAGGGGGTGTGGGGATGGCAGGTGATGAATTTTAGAATTATATGGGTTTTTTTAAGTGCGTGTAAGGAACTGGTGGCACAAAGGCAACTAGCTAAGCCTTTACCAGTGGGGGCGGGGAGGTCTTTTTCTTTTTTCCAGCATTAAATAAATGGGAGAGACTGATGCACCAGACAGCAAGGGTGGGAGGGGGTATTTATTGTCTTACAAACGAGGAAGCATTAATGAATCAGTGGGGCTGGGAATGGAACACTTCTCTGTTCTTCCAGATCCTCTTTATTATTATTAATAATAATAATTTTTAAATGCTATTTATATTGTTAAGCTTCCCTTTGTCTAGAACTGTCGGAACAGCTGTAGGTCACCTCCCCCAGCTCCTGCTGATCTCCTGGTAGTGATCTAGCTGCAGCCATGGTAGGGAAGGTCACCATATGGCGGTTAAAGGGTCTGTCACTCACACTGGAGGACTGGGGTTTAACCCCCACTCCCATCCCCAGGTGCTACCCTTTTTTCTCCAGATTTAGGCTCTTTCTTTTTGGTGCTTCAGAGACAGTACCCCTGTCTCAGGCAGGCTGTGAATGGAGGCAAGAGTAGAAGGTGAGATTAGCATCCTTTGCCTTGGTGCAGCTGGAGGGGAAGCACTCCTGCTGCTGGAAGAGCAATGCCTTGCTAAATGCTACTTGCCCTCTGACGCAGGGCAATTGAATTTTTTAAATGATGAGCAAGCAGAGTATCCTCAGTGTTTTCCTCCTCAAGGTGAGGGTGGGCAAGTAGATTCTGTGCAAAGGCTAATGAATTTCCCGAAGGGGAGAGAGAGCATAGCCACCACCCACACAGAAAGGGTGGGGAGGATTAATGCAGACACTGGGCCAACTTGGCTCTCTCCTCAGATGCTGGATAGAGAGCTATTGCTTGCTCAGGTCCTGTACCCAAATACCCTTGTCTGCTGTCAGCCACTCCTGTGGCACGGCGAGCAGTGGAACCTGAGGGCACGGCTACCTGCACTGCAGCAGGGTGTCAAGCCTACTCCACATGGGCGAATGGCACCAAGGCCTGCAGCACAGTTTATGCAGTGCCTGCAGGCAGCACCATGGTAGTTGGACAGACCTACAGCACTCAAATGGTTACAAGCTCTCCCGCTGTTCTCTTCCCCCAACCCTGCCAGTAAAGAGTTTACACACACACACTACAGGAGACTATCCAGCATTCTCACAGATGACAGTTTCTGTTTGACCCCCAAGTCCTGAGACAGAGAGCTTGTCTACACATGTGCACTGGCCCCAGAAGGACTAAAGGTGTGAATGAAGCTTGATGTAGTGATTTCGGTGCCAGTGTGTAGACCAACTGGGCATTTTGCTCCCTTGTGTCTAAGACTTTGCCCTTGTTTATTTTGTTCTGTTTTAATTATTTTTTCTAATAACAAACCCCCTAAGCCCAAGGAATCCCTGTCATTCATTTCTACCCTACACAGAAAGAGGCCTCAAGCAGTTTGGGTTGTTTTCTTATTATTTTCCTAAGGAGCCAGCGCGGATCTGGGTCTGAATGATAGACAAGCTCCTCAGCTGTTTAAATGCAGGGAGATGTTTGGATAATGCTTAAAAAGGAAAGGGGGGGGGAGAGAAAAAGGAAAAAAATAACAAAAAAAGGATTGTACAGTATTTTTCCTTTAAAGGTTATTATATATAGAACAAAGAGAAACAATGCCTGCCAGAGGGAGACGGGCCTGCCTTCTGGATAGCCCCTTAGAGCCTAGATTTGGTTACTTGTGTGCAATTTTTTTTTTCTCTTTCAGGGTTTGGGGGGTTTTTTTTTTGTTTGTTTGTTTTTAGCATTTATTGGTAGGGGGCAGCAAAGGGGGGAGGGGCCTTAACCTCATAGTTTGAGGCTGTCTTCATACTCCTAGCACTGACTGGAGCTGCACGATTCCGAATTTTAACTTGAATTTTGTAGACAAACAAATGGCTGTTGTGAAAAGAAGTTTGTAGTTTAATTTAATATGGTGGGGGCGGCGGTTTGCTAGCGGTTATTTGTGTGGCTTTTATTTTTCATATGGTTTTATTTTTGTTTGTTACTCTTCCCCGCCCCCCACCCCGCTTCTTGTTTTCTAGTACAGTCCTCCCCTATTGTTCCCCACACACACCAATATAAGGAAGCTAGCTTCCTCAGTGAGTAGAGAGAGGGACGTGGGGCATGTTGTCCCAGAGGCAGGATGGGTTAGATTGGCTGTACTTAGAGCATTTAGCCGCAGGTTTTATACTGTGTTGCCCTTGTCCAAGCACTTACCTACTAGCGTGATGGGTGCTATAGAAAACCCTCTAGTCCTAACATGGCTCCAAATCTGCAAATACACACAGCAGTGCTTAATTTGCACCATTGACGTCAATGGTGTTTTGCCATTTACTTCAACGGGACTGCAAGCTTAGAACTCCATACAGTCATAAGGGTGTTCAGGATTGGGGGGGCCCTGGAAGGGGTAAGGTAATGGAGATGGATAGCTCCCTGCAGCTAGTGGTTGCTATGCAGGACAGCTAGGAGCCTGCATCTTCAGTTTTGCCTCCCCGTGTTCAGATCTCACCAGCCTCCACTGACTGAATCCTATAAGGTGGCAGCTGAAAGCAGCTGTGTAGGGCAGAGGTCTGAGAAGAGAACCACCACTCCCTCCCCCACTCTCAACCCCACAGTGCCTCAAGCAAGAGCTGCGTTTATGACTCATCCCTGCCCCCTGCCCCCCCCCCCCCCCATCCATCTCTGACCCATACATCAAACCCTCTTCCGACCTTAGACAGTTCTTATTTTCAGGAGCTGGCACTGGAAAAGGACAGGCTGGTACCAGACTCAGCCCACCCAACAAGGGCCTGATCTGGCAACACGCTGAACTCCCCCCATAGCACTCACTGAGAGTGCCCACCACCTCAAGATGGGGCCTCAGGTTGACCCGCACTGCTCAATCTGCCTATCCCTGATTGCATTTCCTTTATTTTCTTTCTTTCCAACTGAAAACTCAAGATGGGTTAAAACCAACAAGTCTTTTTTGCCACATAAAGACCCTGATTCAGGAAAGCCTTTAAGCATAGCAAATAAATTGCGTGGTTATTTTAATGAGACATAAACATGGGCTTCTAGTTAAGCATTTCCTTAAGGGAGTTGCTGAACAGGGATGGATTTAAGTGCGTTCCTGAACTGAGGTCATGTACAGTACACAGGACTCCAGTTCAGCAAGTGGTGTATGACTTTAAGCACTGGAGTCAGTGGGGCTGCTCACATGATGAAATTTAGGCATGTGTTTAAAATAGCTTGCTGACCTGAGGACCAGGGAGTTCAACTGACTGACTTAGGAGCGGGAGAGACAAGACCGAATTAGTCTGTTCAAAACAAAATAAAAACAAACACACAAACAAAGCCCTTGAGACAAACCCTCCCAATTCTGCCACCATTCGCTGCTGAAGAGAGAAAAACAAGCAACTAGGCCATTCTAGACACACACTCAACTGGATTAATGTCTGTGTAGAAGAAATTTTATTAAAAAACAAAAACAAAAAAAAGTTTAAAAAAACTTTTTTTCAATGTAGCAAAAAAAACAAAAAAAAAATCCCCAAGATTTAAAAAAAAAAAAGGGAGGGAGAATTTTAGCCTTTTGTAATATCCATATTGCACACTAGGACTATAAGCCATTGCTAGCTCATTTTGAATTTTAAATGTGTAATTTTGTTTTGTTTTGTTGTTGTTTTATTTTTATTTCCGGGGGGGGGGGGGGAGGGGAATTAATGCTTGAACCACCAATGCTCTTTTTAATGTTTTATAAATATGTATGTGTATATATATAAATATAAAAACAATATGTATGCACATATATATGTGTGTGTGTATATATCTATATGTATATACATATATATAGATATATAGATAGATATATATAGGTTTTGAGACAAAAAAAATGCAGAAAGTGAAAAGAAAATAAACCACCCTAAACAGGACGGTGTGCTCTGATTTACTTGAATCTGGTCTCTTCGGCACCTGCATTATTAAGAACTGAATATTTTTCCACTTGAATTTAGTGCTATTAGAAATTTAATATATGTGTTTTATTTATTTGATTTTTTTTTTTTTTTTTTGCATGACTGATGCAAGGTTTGACATTTTCACTCAATAAAAACTGGAAAAAAAAACAACCAAACAAACAAATGACGAAGTTGCCTTATTCATTGGGTTTATTGGTCTCTGGCTTGTTTATTTTTAAGGATCTCAAAGGTTTCTGACTGGTTGTGGTTTCTTAAGGCCCCCATCCCAGGGCTGCCACCAGTGCCAGGGCAAAGCCTCTCTATTAACCAGCCACGATTATATGATTGGCACCTGAGTGATGTTTTCATCTGGACTCAAAAGAGTTGAGGGGATGAGCCCTACTGACGATGCCCCCCCAGCTCCTGCAAACATTTAAGCACATGAGTAATTTTACTCAGAGTATTCACTGGGGCTACTCATGTGTAAAGTGTATCCATGTGTGTTCAGTGTTGTTTGCAGGATTGAGGTATGTCTACGCACCATAAACTGTGTACAGACTAGCCTACCCAAGCGAGAACAGGGACCTCCTGGAGTCATGAGATTGAGATGGTGTTGGGGAAAGGCAAGCGCCTTTGCTGGAAGGCTACACAAGCTAGCTTCTATAAACTGCAGTGTTAAAGCCCTGTGCCATGGTCGGGCTAGTAAAGAACCCCGTTCCAGGCAGGGCAACCAACAAACAGGCAGAAGAGACCCCAAGTCCATTCTGGCATAAATTGCTATTTACCTGGTTTTTAGCAGGGATCTGCCCACATCATGCTGCATATCTGTAGGCTGGCGTGACTGCCACCTGCGATTAGATGCATAGGCTGTTGGCTTTGGGCAGCGCTGGAATGCCCTGCCCAAGTGTGACGTGGCACCGAGCAGCAGATCCTGCAGTGCTGAGTGCTGGCTGGAGAAACAGATACTAGATTAGCTAGAGCCCCAGTGGGTGTGCAATACAGCTTGCTCATGCGCCACTGCTGGTCCCCAAACAAGAATTATTCCAGGCCTGCCCACTTGGAGAGAGGGATGTGCCATCCTTTCACCTCAGCTCACATCCACACTGTCTAATAAAGCTGTCCCCTGTTCAGCCTGTGTCTATAGATCCGCTGTACCTAGGCAAAGGAGCTTCTGCTGAATTGACATGCTGTCTACATGTCTCAACCATGTACAGTGAAACCTGCCTTAAATGGCCACCCTCAGGCCGAACACAAATCCACCTGCCTGCCAAGCAGGGCTGGGACTGATTGTCCTCAAAGCACAGACGGTCCCCAGACACTGAAGGCAGGCGCTTGACTCTCACAGCATTCATCACCTTGCAGCCTTGTTCCTCAGCCCTGGCAGCGCCAGGTGAGATGCTCCTACAGACAGGCCTGGCCCAGAACCTTGCGGCTGGGCTAACCATTTCCGAGTCCCTCCCACCACGGTCCGAGCAGCTCATGTCACTCAAAGAAAGCAAAAAGGAAGACGCCCCACTCCCCTGCCTTGCCCCTCCCCTCAGCTGCCCCTGGCAAGGTGTCTATTTGTGCCATGTTACCCTCTCTGCCACCCATCAACGGGAGCCCAGAAGCAGCAGCGCAGAGCCTGCCAAACGTTGCTGCCTTGGCAGCTGTCGCCTCCTTGTTAGCAGAGGGGATTAAGACTCCTCTCTCTTTCAAAGCCCCCTGGTTGCTCCGCTTCTGCTCCCAGCCATCCTGTTTTCAGATGTCATTATCCGAACACGCTCCTAAGCCGCCCTCGGAGTGCAGAGGTTTGTTCATGCTGGAGCTCTGCCCGCAGCACGTGGGACGTTTCCAACAGGCAGGCAGGCAGGCGCGCACACACACACACGCAGCTGGGAGGCTCGCGTTGGGACTTGCCTGCTCTTCGTGAGGCTCTCATTGCACTTAAATAAAAGAGTGAGTAATTTATGGGAGACAAAGCAAGTTCAACAAATGAAAGCCATTGCTGCCACACTCCCTTCAGGCCCTCCCCACTAGAGATAGGGCCTGCCAGGCTCTGGGGCCTGACACCTACAGCCTTCGGTGCGTTTCAGCACACACATGCACTGAACTGTGCGTATTCACACAGAGGCCCAAATGCACAACACAAACTCAGGGATGCACTGCCTTTCCCTTTCCAAACAAGTTCACTGCCCTTCACCTGCTGGAGGTGGCTACGGTACAAGCCTGCCTGAAAGTAAATAAAGAGCATGCAGAGTAACTGAGGACACACTAATGGGGACAAGTGGGGGCCCCTTCACCATGAGGGTCAGCAAGAGAGAAATCAAGAGGTCAGGTATCAGTGTTAGCTTGAAATGGGGTACTGGACAGTGTGGCGGTACAAGGCGCCGACATTTCCTTTAGCTCCAGGCCAACCCCAGCCTCTGTCTCAACAGGGGAAATAAAAAGTGTATTAGGAAAATGGTGCTTTTAGTTGTGCCTCTCCTGATGCCCCAGAATTACTAAGTCTGAGCTACAAGAATCTCTGATTTTTCTCATCAGGTACCTCTCCAGCTCAATCACCAAAACCCAGAACCAACACTCGACCCAGCAAGGGCCACAGAGAGCCAGAAACCCAGGGAGTGAGCCAGGCAAGCAGTCACTGCTGCAGCTGGCAGAGAGCGATTAGCCACACCCTAAGGTGTGCAGAGCCATGGCTAGTGCCCGGAGAGATGCTCCTCACAGCTTGACCACCTGAGTAGAAAATGCAGTAAAACATGTTTTATTCTGGGAGGTAATTAGCTCTGGCGGCACAATGCCTCCTACACCCAAATGGAGGCAAATTCAAGACTTTTGTAACTTCTTGGGAAAAGGGAGAAGGAGCCATCTGGGCTTCAAACAGAGCACAGTCTGCCCCAGCCTTGGACAATCACGCAGAAGCACCATGGGAGTTCCAAGGCGCAGTGCACTTAAGGGAGGCCCAATTCCATAAGCCAGGCCGTCAACCGTCTTGAGAACCAAATCTGAATTGGTCCAGTCACAGCTGTGCAGGGCCCAGGCCTGGAACAGCGGGGTAGGGTCTCTAGTCAGAAATGTGGGGCATCAGTAAAGCTGGGTGGGGAGCCCAGAAGTGGAATAGCTGGGGGAGCAGTAGGTGAGGCGTGAAGCACTGAGCAAGCTTCCGCCACAAACCTCCAGGCTCCTACTATTCAGGACAAAGAACAGAGTATCTCCCACAGGAGGGCAGGGATGGGGCCTGCTTGCCTCCTTGAAGGACAATGAAGAGTGACTCTAGGATGGCCTCCTGCTTGCACCATGGCCAGGGCAAGAGCTGCTCTTTCCCTCGGCAAGCTGGACACCAGAGATGGGGCAGACATAAGAGAGAAATGAATGGAGCCAGTTCCCTCCATGCTCTGGCACTGCCCTTCCCACTCAGCCTTGGGCTGGAGGCCAGCTGCTGCCACCTGACCCCTCCCCTCCCAACCATGCTACACCATGGGATTTATCTCCAAAGCTCTAGAAAAGAAGATTTTCATAGGGCACAATTATTGGGGGACCTCAGGGAGGATGAGAGTGGGGAGTCTGGGGTAATAATGCAAAATATCCCAGAGAGAGAGAGAGATTTGTGAGTGTCAGGTAAGAGAAAGAAAGGGGGGTTAAGATCAAACAGAAACAATAAGCTCAGAGTTTCACAATCAGGCTCTCAAATCCCCTGCACATTTTTGCATAAGCATTTCCCAGAGGTAAGATTTTACACGTGACACAAAGTGCACCAGTTGCTTGCTCTGCACTTTCCATCTATGCCCCTGATTTACACTCCCAAACCCAACGCTCTCACACACAAAAGCTCACGTCAACCACCTGCAGGCGCCATTTTGAAAGCTCAGGGGAGGCCCCTTTGAAAAGGAAGCTCTTGGGGTAGCAAACGAGTGCTTGCCTCACCATGGAGCGGAGGGAACTTGAGGCAGGAGCTTTACAAAATTACGGTAAAATCTCATTTCTTCTCCTATGAGAACATAAACTTTAAAGCTGTAGCTGAAAGTCCCTGAGGAGCTTGTACCCCTCCAAATGACAGGCATCCAGACTGCAGGGATGTTATGAGAGTTTCATATCAGAAAAACTCTTTTTTTGTACAGATAAGGGTGAAACTTGCGGGCTAAGCCTAGAAAGAGTGAGAGTGTGCACATGTGTGTGTACACTACTGAATGTGTATATAAGTCTGGGCATTTGTGTATACATATAGTATGGAAGGGGGGCTCTGTGTGTATGCAAGTCTGCGTCTAAGTTTGTATGCATGTGAAACCATGTGCACACATATGTACATGCAGTACACAGGGCTTGTTGTGCCAACTTCAGAAATGGCCTGTGAGGGTGCCTGCAGTGCGTATGGGTAAGCAAGTGTGAGTGTGACACAGACCAGGCTTGTGTAAGGAAGGGTGCGTGTGAGAGAGAGGAGGTCTGGGTGTGCATGTGCACACAACAGAAAGGTGAGTGAGGGTTATTTTGAGTCTGTGTATTGTGGACACAAGTGTGTCAAAACACAACAGTCTGGCAGGAAACCCTAGCTTTCCCTCTCCGTCTCCTGACCTGACCTAGCTGTGCTGGAGCCCGGAAGCTGACAATAACTAACTCTGTAGGGGGGAGAATCCCTGGGGGGTGGAGGGGAAGGCAGGGGTTGTCTGAAAAACACTTGTTGGGGTGGTGGCTAGGATGGGGGGTCAGGGCCCCTCCACACAGGCTCTGGGGCAAGAATGGGGCTGAGATACAGTCTCTTTTCCTTTAGGGCTCCCAACTCTGCAGTCCATTTGCTGTGAAGAGCTTTGTTCTCTCCTGGGGCTGTTTTTTCACCTTACCCTAGTGGTGACTGGGTGATCTCTATCCCTGGGCTCTGCCCTGGCTCGTGGAGCATCTCCGTGGCAGAGGTAGCTTAGCTTGGCCAATGGGGTGGCTTCCCTCCTTCCTTTTGCTCTTTTTTGGCAGGGAAAATTTTAAACAAACAAATGAAGAAACACTGAAGATTTAAGTAAACAGCCAAAGATTTATCTGACAGGCCAGCTAAGCAGCCTTTCCCTGGCCCAGACCCTCCCCTTCCCACTAGCCACTACTTACTGGGGCAGTCTGGGGAGATGCTTTTCACTCTGTCTGGGAAACCAGGCCCCAACAGCATTTACTCTCAGCCCCAGCTGCCACAGGCAGGGACCCACCACCCAGGAGCTCACACCAGCACCACCCTGGGCAGGGCTCCCAGCAAGGGGCTCATTACCATCATTACCATGACCTGGGGGCTTTGAGTGGCCTCACACCCACTTTGTAATGACCTTAAACAATCACATGTGGGGGGCACTAAAGGTAAAAGAAAGACTCTAAATAACCCAGAAAGCCTCGCAAAGCAGGACACCAGCTCCACTTGCGCCACTGGAGAGACACAGACGTAGGGGACAGTAGGAATGAGAGGAACTGCTATTAGACTGACTAAATCCTGGTATGCAGCAAGAGAGTGGAAGTAACCTTCCTCCATATAGCTCCGCTCGAGTACCTCACCCACATCCACCCCTGCTCTCCCGGTGCCAGGCCCCTAACTCAGCGCCGCTCGAGTACCTCACCCACATCCACCCCTGCTCTCCTGGTTCCAGGCCCCTAACTCAGCGCCTCTCGAGTACCTCACCCACACCCACCCCTGCTCTCCCGGTGCCAGGCCCCTAACTCAGCGCCTCTCGAGTACCTCACCCACATCCACCCCTGCTCTCCCGGTGCCAGGCCCCTAACTCAGCGCCGCTCGAGTACCTCACCCACATCCACCCCTGCTCTCCCGGTGCCAGGCCCCTAACTCAGCGCCGCTCGAGTACCTCACCCACATCCACCCCTGCTCTCCTGGTTCCAGGCCCCTAACTCAGCGCCTCTCGAGTACCTCACCCACACCCACCCCTGCTCTCCCGGTGCCAGGCCCCTAACTCAGCGCCGCTCGAGTACCTCACCCACATCCACCCCTGCTCTCCCGGTGCCAGGCCCCTAACTCAGCGCCTCTCGAGTACCTCACCCACACCCACCCCTGCTCTCCCGGTGCCAGGCCCCTAACTCAGCGCCGCTCGAGTACCTCACCCACATCCACCCCTGCTCTCCTGGTTCCAGGCCCCTAACTCAGCGCCACTCGAGTACCTCACCCACACCCACCCCTGCTCTCCCGGTGCCAGGCCCCTAACTCAGCGCCGCTCGAGTACCTCACCCACATCCACCCCTGCTCTCCTGGTTCCAGGCCCCTAACTCCACTCTACACAAGTACCTCACCCACATCCACCTGTATTCGCCCAGTGACAGCCCCCAACTCAGCTCCACACAAGTACCTCACCCACATCCACCCCTGCTCTCCTGGTTCCAGGCCCCTAACTCAGCGCCACTCGAGTACCTCACCCACACCCACCCCTGCTCTCCCGGTGCCAGGCCCCTAACTCCACTCTAAACGAGTACCTCACCCACATCCACCTGTATTCGCCCAGTGACAGCCCCCAACTCAGCTCCAAACAAGTACCTCACCCATATCCACCCCTGCTCTCCCGCTGCCAGGCCCCCAACTCAGCTCCACACAAGTACCTCACCCACATCCACCCGTATTCTCTCAGTGACAGCCCCCAACTCAGCTCCACACAAGTACCTCACAAACATCCGGTGCGAGGCCCCTAGCACAGGTCTGCCAGGCACTTCACTTGTAGCACCCACTCCCACTGTGAGCAGGTTATAGTCAAAACCCCCATAGGCCACACTGACCAGGCTGAGTGCTCAACTCAGACCTGGGGCATTGGCGGAAGCAGAATTTTTGGCTGTCCCACATGCAGCACCTGGGCTTGTGAGGTTTCCTCAGGATTGTCTCGCCGTGGGGCAGCGCAGTGGTATGGCTGGGATTGGGGAGGGAAGTGAACCCACTGCCCCAAGAGGAAGGTACCTGAGCTGCATCCCTGACAATGCAAGACTACTGCCACTTCCTGGAGTCCCCCAGGCTGCAGATTTGCTGTGAGGGCAGCAAAGGAGAGGATAGTCTATGCCATTAATCCATGTGTTTTACACACGCGATTGAACTCAGCCTATCTACCCGCACAAAGCAGGCAGCTTTACCCCAAACTGGTCTGGTTTATAGCTGAAGAAACTGAGGCAAAAGGGGTTGTTTACACAACTTGAGGCCCACACACTCCTAATCTAACCACTAGACTGTACTCTCCCCCACCCTCCCAAGAAACAGAAGGGGATAAAAGTTGTTAGGGAACCACAAGCTCCTCTCGTTACCAGAGCTCACTGTTCACTCCTAGGATGAATGCGGGAGCGAGGGCAGAAAGAGCCCATGTACCACGTACACTGCTGGGCTGGGGAAGGGAAAGGAGAACACAGGAGCAAGCTGGTGAACAGGCAGTGGGGGCGGGGGACACCTGTTGGTGATGGTGTAACGGGGGCAGGAGGGCAGAGCTGACAGCAGGCCCTAAACCAGGGCTTGTCTATAGGTGAAAGTTGCACCAGGTTACCTCACCTTATTCTCTGTGTGGTCAAACATACTTCAGCTTAAACCACTTTAAGCAGAACCGAAATAAACCTGGTTTAAACTGAAGTGAGAGTGTCCACACAGGGATTTGCAACAATTTAACTAAATCGGTTTAAAAAACCATTAAAGTTAAATTAGTGCTATTTTCTCTTGTAGACAAGGCCTTGGATACTAGCTTACAGCACCACGGGATAAAGCGTTACATTTCTGAATGTTGGACGAAGAGAAAGAGACAAACAGAGCAGAGAAAGAGACAGATGGACTGACTGACCAACAGAGAGATGCTGTACAAGACAGGCACAGTGACAAGAGACAGAGAGGCTTGCAAAGTCACAGATAGACAGACAAGTATACACAAAGAGAAACGTGCAGCAAGCATGCCAGTTGTACTTCTAGAGGCACCCAGTGAGCCAATCACCTGGCCTGTCAATCCCAATCCTACTGAAAAGTAGGGGCTTTCTCTAAACCAGTTAAGAAAATATAAATCCCATCTCTTCTTTCTCTCTAATCCCCCCAGACGCATTCACACCACACCCGTGTCACACCAGATCCCCCATTCTCTGGAATCCAGGGGGATGAAAGACCATTAAGGGTTAAACCCTAAAGCAGACACAGAAAAGAGAGGGTGAGGGCCCTGGGGGAGATTTCTAGTCTGAAAGACACTCTACAAAAATAAATTGTAATTGAGTTTAATAATCTTCCCCTTTCCAGAAAGGGTCTGACAGATGTTGCCTGGTGCTCACTTCTGCCCCATTTCAAATATTTTTACCTTATTTGGATGAAATATATTATTTTTCTAATTAAAGGAATTTTTTTTTCCTCCAAAGGGCTGGTTTTCTCCTCCGTCCAGCTGGTGCCTTTATTAGGTTAGTGCTCGCTCCCTTTTGGGGATGGGATTGTTTTTTTCCCTGAGCCAAGAGAGACCATGCCAGCCCCTCAATCCACAAACGCACAAGCTCAGCACTCCTGCTGCACAGGGAATCGGACTGGCTTTCCTGTGCCCTGCTCTCTCTTCCCCCGATGCACCTCAACTGTGTTTACTGTCTTATAGCAGCACAGGTAACCACCAGGGCTGGGTCTCCCTGGCGGAGCAGGTGGAGGAGGCCTTAGATGCACGTACAAAGGTCTACACCGGATGGACTCCTTGGGAAGCTGCAGTGTGGTCCAGTGGACAGGGTACCACACAGAGTCAGGAGACCCAGGATCTACTCCGAGCTGTGCTGTGCTATCTGGGACAAGTCACTTCCCCTCTCTGTGCTTCTGTCCCCCGCCCCGCTTGCTCTGGCTGATCTATTTAGATTGTCAGCTCTATGAGGTAAGGTCTGTCCCTCACCAGGTGTTTGCACAGCGCCCAGCACCATCTCGGCTGGCGGCTCTAGGCACTACGCTGATACCAATACGAAGCACGGGAGAGCATGCGGGTCAGGACCAGCTCCAGGCTTTGTAGGAGCAAGGGAGAGTAACACAGTGGGGACCTACCTCCTCTCGCTGCTTTCAAGATCTGTGTCGGGAAATAGAGCTGAAACACGGCTTAGCCAATGGGGTGCGCATCAAAGGATCCCGTGGGCTGCCAGCAGCAGGGGAAGCTGGGTTCAGAGCTCTATTCAGCCACATAGGCCCAAAGCGTATGGCAGGGTCACAGCAAGAGGCATAAGGCTGCTATGGTGCCTTTGTTCCCAAGAACCCACAGCCCTTTACTGATGTCACAAAGGAAAAATGAATAGTCAGATTTCTGACTGGACCCTGGCATCCCCTCCCACCCCCAGTCCTCCCAAACCAGACTACACAGGACAGACAAGGGGCTACTCACCTTCCAGGCCTCAGGAAGCCCTCGTGGTGCTGACGTCAGCATTCCAGCAATCCACTGCTTCTCTCGGCCATCACACACCGCGGCTCGTGACCTCCTTGGGTCACAGCAGATCTCCAGGCAGGGCTGAGAGGGCCCCCGGGAGAAGGTGCCATCACCCAGCAATAAGGGAAGGAAAACACAGCTGGAGTTAAGGGAAACCTCATAGCTGGGAGAGGGCAAGAAGCAGCCAGGTCCAACATGGCCGCCTCAGGGCTGCAGCTGCCTGGCTCAGCCACATGTAAAGGGCCAGTTCCAGAAAGGCATGCTGGGGGAAAAGTTCCTGAGACACTCCACATTTGGGAGGAGCCAGGGCCTTCTGCATGTGGCATATCACCACTTTCTCAGTCTCACTCAGGAAAGAGCCTGGGGAGGAGGTAATGCTTCTTTGTGAGCTACATGACCTGGGGTAGAGATCTGGGCCCAACTCAAGGACAGGAAGGATGGTGCAGTGGTTAGGGTGTTAGCCTGGGACTTAGGAGACTGAGGTTCAAGCTACTCTGCCACAGAATTCCTGTGTGCCCTTGGGCAAGTCACTTAGCCTCTCTGTGCCTCAGTTCCCATCGGTACAAGGTGGATAATAGCATTGTTCTCCCTCACAGGGGTGTGGTGAGGATAATTACAGACTATGCTCAAATACTGCAGTGATGATGGGGGAGTCATCTAAGTAGCATCAGTAGTTTTGCTTTGCAGTTCTCCTTTAAGATGGGGAAACTGAGGCACATAGAAGTAAAGTGATTCAGCCAAGGCCACACAGTGAGTCAAGACTAGAACCTAGCACACTTTCCCTTATGCCTGGAACAGCCTCCAAATCTCTTTTGCAAAGTTCTCTCCCAAAAACACCATGGAACCTGCCTCTTCTAGGATGCATTCCATCTACCATCCCCTCTCAGCACTAAACTAGCTCAACTCCCAGTCTCCTTACTCCCTATCCCAAACCGCCTGGCTTACTCTGTGAGCACGCAGAGCAAAGTGCTGACAGTTCCCCACATTATCTCAAGAACTTGCCTGTCTCCAGCAGCCCATGTGGGTGGCGGGGTAGCACTCACATTGCAGTGTACACAGCAGGACTTCAACTCTGGAGTGAGACCTCCCCATGCCCGACAAAGCTGCCTGCACTTCGTGTTAGGCCAGGGGAGAGAATAGGCATTGGTTTGAACTGAGCAAGGAACACCCAACAACAGGGGATAGCCTGCTCCAGATCATGTGGAGACAGGACAAGTGAGGAAAGGGAGATGCTTACAAGTGGTGGTGGTGGGGAAGGCAGGGGAAGGCGATGCGCTTTTGAGCAGATAGAAGCACGTGGGGGGGAGGGGAGGGGAATATAAGGAAAATCTAGAGCAGGGGTGGCCAAACTGTGACTTGTGAGACACATTTGGCTCTTTTAGTTAAAGTGCAGCTCTTGGAGCCCCCACACCTCCCCCCCACCCCATTCTCCACCTACCAGACTGGGGGGGCGGGGGGGGAAGCTCGGGACTTCTGCCTTGCAGCAGGGTGGTGAGGTAGGGGATTCTGCTCAGAGGGGAGGGGAGTCTTGGGGCTTCAGCCCCACAGGGTGCGTCTGCTGGAGCTCAGGACTTCAGCAGGAGCAAGTCTGAAACTCGATACCGAGGTCCTAAAGCCCGACTCCCAGCAGGGGTGCCCCGGCTCTTGAACTTCTGAAGATTATTGTATGCAGCTTGGCGGGTCAGTAAGTTTGGCCACCCCTGATCTAGAGCTACAATCACTCTCTCTCTCTCTCATACTCTCACACAAGTGGGGGCTGCAGGACCGAACTGAAGTGTACCAGCAGGCAGCATTTGGGAAACCCAGGATTAAGGTGCCTGGCCAGCATTGTGCACTGGGGGAATTCGCACAATGCCTGGCTCCAGCCAGCCTCTCACTTTCCTGAACGCTAAACTCACCTGGACAATCTTGACTTTATGTTGTCTTGAGAACAGATCCTGGCTCGCTTGTCATCTGAGGTGGAGTCAGACAAAGATGATTTGGGGACATCCCTCTCCTAATCACTTCCCACTCTGGCATGCTTCCAGAGATATCCTGGCATCTGTACTGCTGCTGCTGGACACTGGAGCATGTGTTCTTTTGCCCCCATATTGTCTGACACAGCATAGGCTGCCTGCATCCACTCGGGGAGGTGGGTTGGTGGAAGTATGGTGTCTCACTGAAGTGCTTCTCAGCTGTTCATGGAGGGGGGGAAGGCCTGGATCAATGATCCTTCTTCTCTGCCAGCCTCATCTCCTTCTACCTGCTCCTCTCTCTTCATTCTGCACCAGCCTCCCTCCTTTGTGTCATTTGCCCACTCCTGACTTTATTCCTTCTTCCACTTTGTCCTTTATGCCTGGAACAGCCTCCAGATGCACTTATGCAAACCCCCCTCCTACTGACACCATGGAACCTGCCTCTTCCATGAAACATTCCAGTTACCCCCACCCACCACTCCACTCCACTCCTCCATCACGCTGCTCCAAGGTGTGTCCCCCTTGGTGCAAGGGACTTGTCAATCATTTGGCACAGTTCTCCTCTTTCTGTACAGTGGCAAGAACCCCTGTAAACACATGTAGAAAGCTACTGGTGGGGTATCTTCACCTGACAAAGGCTGCTGTCATCTCTCTTGTCCTGCAGAGAAAGGGGTCCCTTCTCAGGGATCTGTCAGCTAATGTTAAGGTGTTCCCAATGCATACTGGCCACTGTATGACTAATCAGTTCCCAGAGCAACTGATTTATGAAGCCAGGTCCCAGTAGGGGTCTGGGGTAGAAAGGAGGAGGCATTATGAATTGCAGGTCAAGCTCCACTGTTTGTCAGGACTAAAATACTGGCCCAAGCATCCCAGCATCAAGCCAAGGCAATCAAGAAAGGCCCCTGACAAGAGCAGTTCCATCACCCTTGGTTAGCTTGTCAGTACTTTCATTACATGGATAGCTGGAAAGCAAAGACAAGATGTGATTGACATAGGAACTAACAGCACCCAGCACTCCTGGGAATACCTGTTGGTAAGTAGGCCTTGCTCTCCAAGAATCTCCTGTGGATGTGCTAGGTCTCCTTAGGCAACACTTGTGAGCGAATAAACACAGTATCAGCAGCAAGATGCCCAGGGTTAAGTTTTGTGACCAACAGGAGCTCTGATCCCACTGGCAGGGGACGTACATTGGGTAGAGAACAGGCAGGCTGTGACTTAGCAAGAGAGCAAGGTTTTCAAGGCCTGGAAAATTTGGGAGGGGGAGGAGAATCACTTTGTGCCGCTGCACCACAAAGCAAAGCAAGGTTTGAAAAACCTGTAGCAAACATATCTTGTTAATGAACGGAGCATGGAGGGAAGGGAAAAAAAGCTTCGGGCTGCCTGTGCTGTAAACCTCGTAAGTCACTCCGCAAGGCGCATACCTCAGCAACATATTTTCCACATTTCACTGACTGCTCTTGTCCAGGCACTTTCTATTTTCAAACCCTTCTATGTATATAAAATGTACACGGGCAGGGCAATACTTTTTCATTACATCCCCACGTTCGCCCTGTGTTTCCATTTCACAAAGATTCTTGGCTTGGGGAAAAAGAGAGTGCCATCGCCCAAAGAAAGCCTCTGCTTTTAAACACTCTCTAATTTGCCCTGTTTTAGCTAAATGCAACGTTCTTTGTGAACGTTAAAGGAGAGAGAGAGGGAGGGGGGGGGAGAGAGAGAGAGAGACTCCTGAGGGAAGATACTCGTCCATTTAAGGAATGAGAAATCATCACATTCAACAGCAGGTCTAAATACAGTAATCTGAAGGTCCCTTTCTCTCCCCCTGAGCAGGAAAATGTCACCATGTACCAGACACACAAACACTCAGGAATCAAGTAAATCCCTCATTTTTAAGAAGGAAGCCAAATACTTCAGTTGAATGAAGATGGTATGATAGCAGCTATGAGTTGCTATACGCCATGCCTTGCAGCGCCTCCTGTTGGGAGAAGGTGGGGTTAGATAGCCAAGGGATGCAACACATCACTCCCTGCAGCACCTCCTACTGGATGACAGGGGGACTGGAGTAGCTATGTGTTACCTCAGAGGTGATGCACCTACACCACCTCCTGCAGCGCCTCCTGCTAAGAAGTTTAGACGAGGGCAGTTTCAAGTTATGGCACAGCCAGACCTACTTATACTGTTCCCTGCAGTGGTTCCTGCTGGGAGAGAAGGGCCCTGGAGTAGCTGTCAGTAGCCCCAATCACAGAGCATCTCCATCATACCTTGTGCTACCCCTTGCTGGGGGAGCCGTGTACTGCAGCAGCTGAACACAAAACCAACCTTAAACGTTTTTTCCAATTATCTTTCAAAAATGTTTTTATAGGGACTCCATTTCTGGAGCCTGCCCTCCCTCTCTCCCTTTCATTTCCCTCCCCACTCCTCAGAAAACAAGAGCAGCAGCAATCCTGGCAGCCTGGCGTTAAATAGTGGTAACCTATATTTATTACAATTATATACAATCGTATTTTATATTTGAAATCTATACATGATCACACGGACGAGCATGTTTGCTTGGTGAGGACGACAGTGAGACTCAGATGTTACAGGAATTGCTCTGCTAAGAGGCTCTTATGCAGTGAATAAGAATCAGACAGCACCATTTTACCAGTTGAGAACACAATGCTGCAAACAAGAGGTTTCAAAAGTTCTTGGTTTGTTTTTGTTTTTAGCCTGTGTAGGGCAAAGAGGGCTGAGGTGGGGTAGGTGGGGAGGGGAAGGGGTGCATCTCTGCTCTGGAAGTGCTCTCCACACTGTGAACAGCACTTTGCTGAGGTGGATGTGTATACTTTGCTCCAACACAAGTCTCGACTAACTGTTTCTGGTGGGCTCTCTCCTTATTTAGGGAGGAAGATGGGCTAAGAACTATTGCCGAGATTCAGAACTAATCAACTATGCCAGGGGCCAAGACACCTGATCCATTCAGGTAGGGCTGTCAATAGAATGGAAGATGCCAGACACGGACATGAGCTTCCCTTCTCTGCATGGGAGAGCAGCGACGAATTGAAGTGGGCAATCCAGGTGAGAATCATACTAACAGGAGAAGGCCTTTCACCTGAGAGTAATTAGTAATGAGGCTTCCTGCTCTCATGATCACGAGCCATGGGTCTGGCCTCTAGCAAGAGGCTGCAGGAATGTGGAGGGGAGAGCAGGGGGCAGGAGTACTGTTCTTTGGACCCAACAAGAACTTCTCAAAGGCTGGATGGTTTCAGGAACTGGGCCTGGCCCGAGGTTTGGGGAGGGGGATGGCTGGACTGGGAAGCAGATCTGACAGAGATCTCAGAAACAGAAACAGTCTGGGGGTGGCCAGTTTGGGGATGGCACATCATCTGATTTCAGGACTAAAACCTGATGGGAAATTTCAGGGGTTGGGCAGAAGTGGTTTCAGACTGAGATTCAGTTAAAGGATTGGGGATGAGAAGGGGCAGGGGCAGGCCTGTTTCTAAGATCAGATGGAATATCTCTAGGAAGCAGCGAGGAGCTGGCTGGTTCAGGAAGGACGCTGGATACAAGGGAACTTGTTTCTCTAGCCGTGGTGCATGGTCAGGTGAGTACTCTTCTAGCCTAGGCAGCGACCCCCAGCTCAGATTCCTGCGGTGGTGCTGGGGCAGAGAGGGAAAAGAAGCCACTGCAAAGCTGCATGGCCCTGGGGTGACACAGGACCCGCCCTGCTCACTGGAGGATCAGGACGCTACTCGAGGTGAATCATGGGCGAATCACTGGGGGGTGGGGGGTGAGGGGAGAGTTCTCTCCACCGAGTGAGAGAGGCACCAGGGGCTGGGGGAAGGCTGGACAGATGCAGGGTGGCATGGGAAGAAGCCCATTCACCCTAGTCGATCTCATTCTCATTGCTGGCCCCTTCAGGTCTCCGTAGCTTCTCCACCTGCTCGTTAATCTGCCCATCCCCTCCTCGTCGGTCCTCGGTCTGGACATCCAGGCACTCCTCTTCATCCACATGGCTGACATCATCATCCTCATCGTCCTCTTCCTCCTCATTCCCTTTGTCCTCCCTCTTCTCCTCCTCGCCCTGCACTTCCATTCGCACTTGGCCCTTGACGTCCATCACCACCTCGCCCTCCTCCTCCGTACCTAGCAGGTGGCAGCTGACTGTTGCCCCTTCTGGGCTGTGGTTCTCCTTCACGGGTGACGAGGAGGTGGACTCATTGCTGACGGGCGAGATGTCACTGCTGCTGTTGTGGTTGGTAGCAACAGGGTTGGAGGGCGAGGAAGGCTTCACCGGGATTTGCCATGATGGGATCTTGGGAGCTGAAGGGGAGGGAGGGAACTGCCTCCTTGGGGGGAGGGAAAGGAGAAAAAGGAGCTTTTATTACAAGCACTGCAAGGGGGAATCATCAGAGAAGGGATCAGCCTCCCGGACGCACAACATGCTCAGGGAGTCACAGAAGGTGGGACCAGGATCTCAAGTCTCCTCTGTAATAAATGAATAGTAACGAGGCTCCTTCCCCTCTCGTGCCAGGATGTCAAAGCACTTTACAAGCATCCAGGAATTGAGCTCGTGCATGAGAAGAAAATACCATCCCTGTTCAGAGCTGGGCAAACTGAAGCGGTGAGAGATTGAGAGCTGGCCAACTTCATACAGGGAGCTGGGACTAGAGCTTAGGGGTCCTGACTCCAAGTCCCCCCACCAAGCTGTAGCGACTAGAGTGTGCTGCCTCTGGACAGACAGGGAGGTTTCATTGTCCCTCCACAACCATTGCAGCTTGGGGAAGATCATTCCCATCTGTGTGAGGAGTCAGGAGCTTCAACCCCAACCCGTGTCTGAGCCACGGTGAAATGGCACCCTGGTTCCCCACCATCTCCCCCATGCACGTGTGTGCTCACACACGCACTAGCTCACTGAAGTCCAAGTCCAGTGTGCACTGTACCCATCTGGACTAAAGCCTCAGCAATTGTAAAGCAGTTTAGCGCCACTGACTTCCATGGAGTTATACCAATTGACACCAGCTGAGGAGCTGACTCATCTGTCCCTAGTGGCAGCCCAAGTAACCACATGGGGGAAGAGGGAAGAAGGCCTTGTGGTGGGGGGCATGCTCCATCAGGTGCCTTCGGAAACACATCTGTCACCCAGAAAGGGACTCACCAGGACCCGATCCTGTATTCCTCATGCAGCCCCAGCTCCCACTGATGAGAGTGGGAATTCAGCATGCATAGAGGTATGGGATCAGGCCCTTAAAAAGGAAGTGAGTGTGGGAAAGGGTTCACACGCTCTGCGTGTTGAGCTGGCTTGTGCCAAGGATTGCTCCAGAAGAGACCCAGGGAGGCCAGCTGCCTTTCTGCAGGGAGCATTCAAATGAGGCCAATGCAACAGATTTAATTTTCTTCGGCAGACCTAAAAACAACTGCACTCACCTCCCTCCCTCTGCCAGTGGCCTTGGAGGAGCTCTGCCGTTCTAGCCTCCATCTCGTCCGAGTGCAAACAAGCTAATGCCTGCATTATTCACCAGGATCATAAATGCTATCAAGAAATTCAATTTGGAGACTTTCTTGGCTCCAGTGTTGCCGCCGCCTGCTCACTGCAGGGAGATATGCCTTTTTTTTTTAATTTCATTTTTTTTTTTCCCAAAAGCACTTAACCCCCGGCTGCATAAAAACAATGAATTTCCCTTAATGACAGCTGTCCCCTCGCCCACCCCAGGGAGCACTATCCCACTGCTGCCCATCAACATCAGGGAGCAGGGGCCATCCAGGCCAAATACATGAACCCGGGCAGAACCCTCCTCACTGGAAAGGTGAAGGGATAAGCAGCTGTGTGAGTTGTGCTGTTCATCTGGCCTGAGACAGAAAGCCATGCCAAAGGGTGGCCAGGCTTGTGAGCTCTGTCCAAACATCTCTGAGTGACGGCACTTCTCCCCCAACCCCCACCCTCATGGAGGGGCTTCAATAGCCAATGTCCTTGCTCCTAAAATGAGGCTAGCGTGACCCAAATGGATGGAGACAGGACCTGTGACTTCTGCCAGAGAGTGACATGACATGACCCCAGTTCCCCAAAGCTTTCTACTGTGATTCCCACTGGAGTGGGGCAAAGTCCCTCAGGTGCAGCTTAAAAGAAAATCAAGCCCAATCCAATTTCTAGGCCTCTGCACCCATTTAGTGCACCTGCTTACATCCAGCAGCTGCTTGGTCTCATCTTAAATGGTCTCATCTTAAACAAAGTCTGCCCATCATCACTACCTATGTCATAGAGCAGTGATGATGGGCAGACTTTGTTACATTTGGGCAAATAGACAAGGCAGGGTGGGAAGAACTAAGAGCCAATGACTATAAGAGATGCTTTAGGGGAAGAGGGTAATCTTGTGGTTAATTCAGAGATGTGAGCCCCATTCCTGTCTCTGCCACTCACCCGCTATGTGTCAGTCAATCTCTATCCCAAATGGAAACAATAGAAGTTACCTATCTCCCAGGGGCACCGTGAGGTTTAATGCATGTTTGTAAAGTGCTCTGAGACCCTTGGATAGAAGGCAACACTGAAGTGCAAAGTAATATTATTAAAGAGCATTGACAGAGGGGCAGGGTTAGTTCTAGTTCCTCCCAGTAATGCCCTCCTCCCTCCTGAGGGAATCCCAAGGAGTGTCGCCCCTCCTCACATTGCTATCCCGCTGACACACCCCTCCATACCGGTTTAGAAGGAGCCCCTTTAACGAGTAGATCTCAGATTTCAATTCATTGATATTCTGTGACTCCAGGATCCAGTTGGTGGAAGTGGTGGCCTAGGACACAAATGGAAGAGGCAATGGTGAGAGAGTGGATTGGGAGATAACTCAGAGCTGTTCTCCGTCCTACCCTCCCTCTCCACCCCCAGAGTCTTCAGCAATGGGCCACTGTGCCTGGGATCTGGCATTTAAAACCTCTTGATGCTGGGAAGAGGGATTTCCGCAATGTGAGCTATGTACCTGAGTGTTTCCCAAAACAGGCCAACTGTTCTATTGGCAGCCTCCTAGAAAAACTTCTTAGCTCTGATTCTAGGAGGAGTCAAAGATTTCTCTTTCATTCTTGAGAAGGGTTAACCACTTCCAACACACTGTGCACAGACTAGGATCAATGCACCAAGCCTGGCCTTTGCTAAAGCACCCCAAAGGGAGTTTTCTTCTTTTTTTTTTTTTTTTAAAAAGGGGAAGCTAATATTTCCTGGGGTGCTGAACAGAGATCCCTACAGCAAGGCGTCTGTAAGAAAACCAAGGGCAACCAGGCACAGAAGCAATGCAAGCTTCCTCACATGGCCCTGCCAACATGCTCAGCCCTGACCTGGACAGACCACTTCTAGGGAAAAGGGTATGGGATTTTGAGTAAAAATTTCAAAAGCACATGAGTGATTTAGGGTCCCACTGAAAGTTGGTGGGATTTAGGGGATTTGAAATTGTTACCTCATGTCTATAATGTAGAGTCAGTTCCTTCTCTTTTTCCTGACATTGCCCTCAGTCAAGGGAGCAGATTATAATCTGAGTATCTGCAGGCTAGACACTGGACTGAGAGCACTAACTCAATCTCTCCTAGATCACCAAAAAAAAAACAACTGCCACCAAATTGTACTCCCTAGAGTTTCTAGGGGGACTGTGCAATAGGTGTTTAAAAGCCCAAAGGACTCTCCCCTAGATCAGAACAGTTAGAGCTGTGCCTGAGCTACCAGACGCTCTCTCCAGGAAGCAGCTGCACAAGACACTCTCCTCTGGACATTTCAAGGCAAAGAGCCCAGTTCGGTGGGGGAAGATGATGAGCAACTCACGGAACTCTGGTACAGCTGCTAGTGGTACCACATCAATACTGCACAGTGATGTCCGTCAGAGAGTGGATAGAAACTGGGGCAAGGCCCTGCTTTGGGAAGATTTGCTACAAATAATAACTCGGCAGTTTTTGTTTTATACATTCCTGGGACTAGACGCAATATCACTGCTTCCCACGACCAGACTGATTTTGCTTTCCCGTGTAAACAAGGCTAAGGGAAGAGTGCTCAGAAAAAGAAATTATCTCCTGCATTGACAGTGCCCCTCATCTAATCCCCACAGTGAATACAAGAATGGCCATACTGAGTCAGACCAATGGTCCATCTAGCTCAGTAGTCTGTTTTTCAACGGGGGCCAGTGCCAGATGCTTCTGAGGCAATAAATAGAATGGGGCAATTATCAAGCGATCCATCCCCTGTTGTCCAGTCCCATTTTATGGCAGTCAGGGACATGCAGAGTATGTGATTGTGTCCCTGACCATCTTACCTAACAGCTATGAACTTATATCCTTCCAATTTATACTTTTGGCCTTCACAACGTCCTCCGGCAATGAGTTCCACAGGTTGACTGTGCGATGTGAAGAAGTGCTTCCTTACATTTGTTTCAAACCTGCTGCCTATTAATTTCATTAGATGAACCCTGACTCTTGTATTATGTGAAGAGGTAAACAACACTTCCTTATTCACTTTCTCCACACCATTCAAGATTTTATAGACCTCTGTAATACCCCCCACTAAGTCATTTCTTTTCTATGCTGATCAGTGCCAGTCTTTTTAATCTCTCCTCATATAGAAGCTCTTCCATACCCCTAATCATTTGTGTTGCACATTTTCCAGTTCTAATATATCTTTTTTGAGACGGAGTGACCACAACTGCATGCAGCATTCAAGGTCTGAGCATATCATGGATTTATTTAGTGGCATTATGATATTTTGTCTTATTAGCTATCTGTTTCCTAATGGTTCCTAACATTCTGTTAGCTTTATTGACTGATTCGGCACACTGAGCAGATGTTACCAGAGAACTATCCACAATGACTCCAAGATCTCTTTCTTGAGTGGTAACAGCTAATTTAGACCCCATCATTTTGTATGTATAGTTGGGATTATGTTTTCCAATGTGCATTACACAACATTGAATTTCATCTGCCATTTTGTTGCCCAGTCACCCAGTTTTTTGAGATCCCTTTGTAACTTTTTGCAATCAGCTTTGGACTTAACTGTCTTGAGTAACTTAGTATCTTCTGCAAACTTTTCCACCCCGCTGTTTACTGCTTTTCCCCCAATCATTTATGAATATGTTGAATAGCACTTGTCCCAGTTCAGATCCTTGGGGGACCTGGCTATTATCTCTCTCCATTGTGAAAACTATTTATTCCTACTCTTTGTTTCCTAACTTTTAACCAGTTACTGATCCATGAGAGGACATTCCCTCTTATCCAATGACTGCTTAAGAGCCTTTGGTGAGAGACCTTGTCAAAGGCTTCATGAAAGTCCAAGTACACTAGGTCAACTGGATCACCTTGTCCGTATGTTTGTTGGCACCCTCAAAGAATTTTAATAGATTGGTGAGGCATGATTTCCCTTTACAAATGCCATGTTCACTCTTCCCCAGTATACTGTGTTCATTTGTGTGTCTGATCATTCTGTTCTTTACTATAGTTTCAACCAGTTTGCCTGGTACTGAAGTTAGGCTTACTGGCCTGTAATTCCCAGGATTGCCTCTGGAGCATTTTTTAAAAAATCGGTGTTATATTAGCTATTTGCCAGTCATCCGGTACAGTGGCTGATTTAAGCGATGGGTTACATACCACAACTAGTAGTTCTGCAATTTCATACTTGAGCTCCTTCAGAACTTGTAGGTGAATACCATTTGGTCGTGGAGACTTATTTCTGTTCAATTTATCAAATTGTTCCAAAACGTTTTCTATTGACACCTCAATCTGGGACAGTTTCTCAGATCTGTCACCTAAAAAGAATGGCTCAGGTGTGGGAACCTCCCTCACATCCTCGGCAGTGAAGACCGATGCAAAGAATTCATTTAGCTTCTCCACAATGGCCTTGTCTTTCTTGAGTGCTCCTTTAGCACCTCAATCGTCCAGTGGCCCCACTAATTTTTTGGCAGACTTCCTGCTTCTGAAGTACTTAAAAAAATTCTTTTTGTATCTTTTTGCTCTTCAAATTCTTTTTTTGGCCTAACTATACTTTTGCACTTGACTTCAGAGTTAAACATCAGAGTTTAGTTCATATGGAGTAACTGTGAATTCCCCCACAGCCAGCACTGTCTACAATGATTTCTGCTGGGAGGGATTGGGAATGGAGTGATTGTGAGCACCCCCACAGCCAGTGTTCCAATCCATTTCCCCCCTGGGAGAAGCCAGGACTGGAGTAGCTGCAAGCTCCCCCATGCTAATTCCTACTGGGAGAAGTTGGGACTGTAACTCCCCCACAGCCAATGCGCCTACTCATTCCTTACATAGACTTCAGCTGGGGCTGGACAGACATGAGCACCTTCACAGCCAACATTCCCTACAATGATTCCAGCTGAGAGAGACTCAGTCTGTAGTAGCTGTGATATACACAGATGCGTTCCCTTGGGATTCACACTCCCAGCCCTCCGACAGAGAGAATCCAGGAGCCACTGTTCTGGCTCTCCAAGACTTTGAAAGCTACATCAGCACATTAACAAGGGAGTGATTTCCACTCACCGGCCTGCACAGGACTCAAATTTCCAAAACACATATGGTGCCAGATGCCTAGGATTTAGAAATAAAATCTGACATCTGGGGCTTTTTAGCTAGTCTCTTTAAAAAACAGTTGTAGAAAATTCAAGACTTGAGTTTTTATGTAGGTTTTTTAATTACTTTTAAAACCCCTCTTTTTAATTTTTTACAGCATGCCAGTAGGAGTTTGAAAAGCAGATATAAAAACTTACATTACAGCTGAGAAAACACAGCTTTTACTCTTTGGTTTGTGGTGTTGCCCAAGTCTTTCTTTGTACATATGAAGCTGAGATATCATAACAGCGTGTGCTACCATTTCAGCGCAGAAGAGGAGGGAAGGGAGGGAGAACTTTTTAAAGACTCTCTAAACCAGCAACACTCCTATGCCCTTTTCCCTTCTGAGAGCTCAACATGTGGTCTTAATCTTAACACTTACAACCTGAAAACAGTTTTCCAATTTCCGGACTGGCTCCAGGCCATTGATGGGCCACAGTTCCCAAGGAAAACTGGAGTGGATAGATGTGACCATAAATTGACTTTCATGGCTGGGTTTACAGTTGATTCCTACTGTAAGGTATATTCACTGCACAGCCAGAGGTGGCCCACCGGCTACACATTATCAAAGGGTTTACGAGAGACTGGAGCCTGGGAAAGAAGGACTGTTACTGCTGTAGATGGAGGACTGCTCTACAAACACCTAACTGTTTCAGGGATCTTGCTATATAGAGGGCTAAAGCTCCCATTCTGCAGAGGTTGTTGACAGTCAAAGGAGGGACTGACTGATCCCAGGCTTTGATAACAAGAGGAAGGCTTTCACCTCTAGGTCACCAGTTCAAATCCAGCCCAATTCAGGAATGACTGACATCTGGTGGCTGCTGGGAGGCCAAGGACAATGAAAAGCACTGTTGCTGCCACAATGCGAAATGATTTGGGTGGGTCTCAGCTCAATTCCCAAACTCACAAGTATCCACATGGCAAAACCGCCAGCCATTATTGGCAGTAACTGGTGTCCTTGTTGGCAGTCTCAGCACAGGCACCACGGACTGCATGGGCCGTGGAGACTGCACTCCATTCTCAGCCTGAGAGATGGTCCCTCTTGTTCGGAGCTTGCACTGCTCCTGTGCTTTGGTTGTTCTGTGGAGGGTCCTTGCCCTCCTCGCTGAGAGTGCCAAAGAGGCTGCCAGTTAGTGCCAAATATGGTAGTGGCACCACCTGTTGTACTAAGACCACCAAAATCATTCACGCAGGCCACCAACCAGCTATCGGATGGTGGTAACCTTCAGTCATTACCTGGCCTGGAGTGCAACCGGCGACTTAAATGCAAAAGAGTCCACAGCCCATTCCCATTCCCCTGAGTCATATAATCCAACCGATCTGTGTTTGACTACTTTGCACTGATTTGCACTGAGATACCACGGTGATGGGCATAGAATACATACATTGGTTAACAGACACGTAGACAGACAAGATGAAAATACACACAAAACATCTACCTCTACCCTTTTCCTCCTTCAGTCCATGGGGTAGCAGGAGGGCCAATCCCGCTCCCTATCGCTCCAACTGGATATACAATGAGCTCTCCTACAAGGGACACTAGTTGCACAGCTGAGAGCAATTAAGGAGATTGTGGACATGAAAGATGCAAAGAACATCATGGAACAAAGCCCTCTCAGTAGCCATATATGTTTAGCCTGAAGCACCCAGTCAGCATGCATTGCTCTATACAAACACCCTTGAGAGACAAGGCTGCATACAGAAACTGGCCAGATAGGATAAAGTTATGGGTTAGGGAAGCCATGTACACTAAAAAGGGCAAGAGAATTTCTGAAGGGTGGCCTAGCGAAGAGATGGAGGTGAGTACCTTGGCGGCAGCCAGCTCTTGGGTGAGCTCGTGGATTTTCTGCTGTTGCTGCATCAGCAGTTCCTGGACGGAGGCTAAAGTTGTCTGCAACTGAGTTACTGTGGGATGAAAAAGCAGGAGAGTTTCTGTTAAACTGAGAAATACACATACACATGTGCCCTTCCTGCTGTCTAGCTACAAGATGCCTCTATTCCTGCTATATCTAATTTATCTACAGACACCCGCTCGCTCTAGTCCATATAAATTATCTGCACTATGGGTAATCTACCTGCACTGCATCTAACCTCCAGTATTTCTAGTTTATCTTTCCATTGTATAGATGTCTATAGCCCACAGTATATCCGTCCAAAACCTCTCCCTTCTAATTATCTCAGTTTATGATTTGTACATCTCTCTGAACTTATACAATGTCTGTATCATTTATCTACCTTGGGCCTCAGACAGGCACATGATACTTGGGGTTTATCTCTAGTCTGGAAACAGACAGGTGCCTGGATCAATCCCAGGATGTAGTGAGAAAAGAAGGCAAGCCTCTTTTATCCACTTCCTCCACCAGCAGGTCCAGTTAGCACCCTCCCACCATCAGACCACCTGCCCTTTCACCCCATGATGGCAGAAACAAACTTGCCACGCTCTCTCTTCTGCCAACAGCTGGACACACATTTAGCACCCTCTCCTGGATTTCAAGAGAAATCTTCCCAGTGGAAAACTTCTCCTGGAACAGGAACTTGTGTCTGGATGGAGGGGGAACTGCCTACAGCTTTGGTGGTTTTATCTGGAGTTTCCATCCAGTAAACAAGTTGATAAAAAAAAAAAACTTTATTGGCATGACAGGTAACAGCTAATCTGGGCCATCATTAGGGCACTGGGTAATGAACAGGTGCCCTATGGAGTCAATAACAGAGAAGGTGGCTGGGGTCAGTGGAGGCACAGTAATTACAGACTCTCTTGACCTTGCTTTGGATTCTTGGAGGCAACGGGGGGGAGAAACCACCAAAAAAAAAGCCCCTGAAAACCTCAGAGAAGCAGAAATTAAAAATGAACTTTACAGCCCTCCGAAAGGCTGTCATTTTATTCCCCTTATTAATATTCTGAGGTTGGGAGCCTTTCCGTAAAAACATAATTAATTGAGGCCGCGCCGACAGTAAACAAGCAATTTCAAATTAAACCGAAATGACGGCAGCTTCATTTGCAAATGTGAACAGATTCTCAGAGCAGATAAATGAAGTCACCACATAAAGTGGAGATGGAGGGGGGGGTGTCGAGGTAGGATGGAGGATGCAGGGAGAAGGGCTTTGAGGGGCAAATTGATGGAGTCATTAATCTTTACCTGTCTGTGTCACGCTGCCACTCATCTCAGAAATGTTCGCCTCAATCCTCTGAAGTTGTTTTCTGTCTTCTTTGCCTCCCATGATGAGAGGGAGTAGGTATTTCTGCACAGAGCATGGAGATGTTGTTAAGAGATGAGGATATGCAAGGGGTTCCTTCTAACCCGCCCCAAGTACCTCAGAGCCGGCCAGACATCTCTACCCCAATCCCAGAAACTACCATGATCACAGATGGTGAGGAGAGGGGTCCCATGGAAGAAGGCATTCACATAAATCATAAAACAGGATGGCAGGACTTTTGTGCTCTTTTTTCCTGAGGTGCTGAGGGAGGGTCCTTGGATGTATTTAGGAAAATTCTCAGCCTACAGCCCCTTCCCTACCCCAATCCAGAAGGATTTCAATCTCACTGCACTCACCTCTCATGTGACTCTAAATGTACCCACAAGGCAGGAGATGCAGAGCAGGGAGAAGAGGGGAGCACAGATATGGAGGGGCTGGGGGGCATAAGAGTAGAGGGAAGGGGAAATGACAGAGAGTATAGAGACTGGGAGGCAGGATAGTGGCGGTAAAGAGCAGAGATCTGGGGAAATGGGAATGAGAGAGCAGAGGAGATGGAGCAAAGGTAGAGGGGATCTGAGGTAACAAGAATGGAGGCAGAAAGCCATGAAGGCAGGGGCAAGGGAGGTGCTGATACAGAGGTGTCAGGACACTAGAGGAGTGGTGGCAGCTCACTGACAGCATACCCAGTAGCGACTAAATCAAACTCAGCCTCCCCTGGTAGGAGATGGACTTGATCTAACACGTTGTAGCCATCCCTAATTACTGTGACCCCTTCTGGGGCATAGCACACTTGAACTGAGTGTGGAGCGTAACAAGAGCACATTCAGACATAGCATGATTGGGGCAAGAGGGATAAAGGAGAGAGGGGGTTAGCCAGGACACAGCAACAGCCTCAATTACAAGGGAACAGCTTGCCTAAGAGCTCCCTTGTATCCTGGCTTTTGATGTACATGCTTCCAAGAGACATATTCAAAGATACGGTTCTGAGACAGGCCTGAGGGGTGTGGGACAGCATCCTCCTCCTCTTGAACTAAGTGCTGTTGGTTATATAGAGATCTAGCTGTCTCTGCAGATAGCTATCATATGCATACACAGTCACTCTACTTTCTTCCATCCACCATTCTGAGAAGCAAGCTGCTTCTGATGACTCCCATAGAAAACAAAGTGCTATGAACAGACGCTTCTGTTCTGAACCTCCTGGAACACTCATACCAATGGCTTGGCAAGGAGTCTTTATTTTTGAGATAAGGACCACTAACACACAAGCACAAAAATCACATCGTCTGCCAAAGGAATTTATGCACCAGTTGCACTTGGGGAGCTGACCCAAGGCATCTTCGGCTCCCATAAGGGAACAGGGGCCTCTGCTCGATAACCAAGGTGTATTGTATGGTCTGGATTAGGGGTTGGCAAACTTCGGCCCGCAGCCCACCAGCGGATTACCCTGATGGGCCGCGTGCCAAAGGTTGCCGACCCCTGGTCTGGATGGAGAGGTGAAGAGGGGATCTGTACACAAAGAGAATGACAGTGGGATGCAGTCTATTGTCACCATCACTGAGACTGTGTAAGAAATTTTAAATAAAAAAATTGATATTTTTGTGGTAGTTGTCATTTTACAATAGCAATAAGGCCCTCCAGGCCAGCCTGTTATGAATCATAGAATCATAGAATATCAGGGTTGGAAGGGACCTCAGGAGGTCATCTAGTCCAACCCCCTGCTCGAAGCAGGACCAATTCCCAGTTAAATCATCCCAGCCAGGGCTTTGTCAAGCCTGACCTTAAAAACCTCTAAGGAAGGAGATTCTACCACCTCCCTAGGTAACGCATTCCAGTGTTTCACCACCCTCATAGTGAAAAAGTTTTTCCTAATATCCAATCTAAACCTCCCCCACTGCAACTTGAGACCATTACTCCTCGTTCTGTCATCTGCTACCATTGAGAACAGTCTAGAGACATCCTCTTTGGAACCCCCTTTCAGGTAGTTGAAAGCAGCTATCAAATCCCCCCTCATTCTTCTCTTCTGCAGACTAAACAATCCCAGCTCCCTCAGCCTCTCCTCATAAGTCATGTGTTCTAGACCCCTAATCATTTTTGTTGCCCTTCGCTGGACTCTCTCCAATTTATCCACATCCTTCTTGTAGTGTGGGGCCCAAAACTGGACACAGTACTCCAGATGAGGCCTCACCAATGTCGAATAGAGGGAAACGATCACGTCCCTCGATCTGCTCGCTATGCCCCTACTTATACATCCCAAAATGCCATTGGCCTTCTTGGCAACAAGGGCACACTGCTGACTCATATCCAGCTTCTCGTCCACTGTCACCCCTAGGTCCTTTTCCGCAGAACTGCTGCCTAGCCATTCGGTCCCTAGTCTGTAGCGGTGCATTGGATTCTTCCGTCCTAAGTGCAGGACCCTGCACTTATCCTTATTGAACCTCATCAGATTTCTTTTGGCCCAATCCTCCAATTTGTCTAGGTCCTTCTGTATCCTATCCCTCCCCTCCAGCGTATCTACCACTCCTCCCAGTTTAGTATCATCCGCAAAATTGCTGAGAGTGCAATCTACACCATCCTCCAGATCATTTATGAAGATATTGAACAAAACCGGCCCCAGGACCGACCCCTGGGGCACTCCACTTGACACCGGCTGCCAATTAGACATGGAGCCATTGATCACTACCCGTTGAGCCCGACAATCTAGCCAGCTTTCTACCCACCTTATAGTGCATTCATCCAGCCCATACTTCCTTAACTTGCTGACAAGAATACTGTGGGAGACCGTGTCAAAAGCTTTGCTAAAGTCAAGAAACAATACATCCACTGCTTTCCCTTCATCCACAGAACCAGTAATCTCATCATAAAAGGCGATTAGATTAGTCAGGCATGACCTTCCCTTGGTGAATCCATGCTGGCTGTTCCTGATCACTTTCCTCTCATGCAAGTGCTTCAGGATTGATTCTTTGAGGACCTGCTCCATGATTTTTCCAGGGACTGAGGTGAGGCTGACTGGCCTGTAGTTCCCAGGATCCTCCTTCTTCCCTTTTTTAAAGATTGGCACTACATTAGCCTTTTTCCAGTAATCCGGGACTTCCCCCGTTCGCCACGAGTTTTCAAAGATAATGGCCAATGGCTCTGCAATCACAGCCGCCAATTCCTTCAGCACTCTCGGATGCAACTCGTCCGGCCCCATGGACTTGTGCACGTCCAGCTTTTCTAAATAGTCCCTAACCACCTCTATCTCCACAGGGGGCTGGCCATCTCTTCCCCATTTTGTGATGCCCAGCGCAGCAGTCTGGGAGCTGACCTTGTTAGTGAAGACAGAGGCAAAAAAAGCATTGAGTACATTAGCTTTTTCCACATCCTCTGTCACTAGGTTGCCTCCCTCATTCAGTAAGGGGTCCACACTTTCCTTGGCTTTCTTCTTGTTGCCAACATACCTGAAGAAACCCTTCTTGTTACTCTTGACATCTCTTGCTAGCTGCAGCTCCAGGTGCGATTTGGCCCTCCTGATATCATTCCTACATGCTCGAGCAATATTTTTATACTCTTCCCTGGTCATATGTCCAACCTTCCACTTCTTGTAAGCTTCTTTTTTATGTTTAAGATCCGCTAGGATTTCACCATTAAGCCAAGCTGGTCGCCTGCCATATTTACTATTCTTTCGACTCATCGGGATGGTTTGTCCCTGTAACCTCAACAGGGATTCCTTGAAATACAGCCAGCTCTCCTGGACTCCTTTCCCCTTCATGTTAGTCCCCCAGGGGATCCTGGCCATCCGTTCCCTGAGGGAGTCGAAGTCTGCTTTCCTGAAGTCCAGGGTCCGTATCCTGCTGCTTACCTTTCTTCCCTGCGTCAGGATCCTGAACTCAACCAACTCATGGTCACTGCCTCCCAGATTCCCATCCACTTTTGCTTCCCCCACTAATTCTACCCGGTTTGTGAGCAGCAGGTCAAGAAAAGCGCCCCCCCTAGTTGGCTCCTCTAGCACTTGCGCCAGGAAATTGTCCCCTACGCTTTCCAAAAACTTCCTGGATTGTCTGTGCACTGCTGTATTGCTCTCCCAGCAGATATCAGGAAAATTAAAGTCACCCATGAGAATCAGGGCATACGATGAATCCAGTAAAGACCAGTAGCTCCTTCCTCAGCATCACTCTGGGCATTTATCAACCCCCCACACCAGCCTTTACAGTACTGAATGGACCAAGAAGGTCAGCATCATTGCTCAACATAGAGAGTCAGGAGCAAGGGGACAATCTGAACAGCTATCTAAGGAGCTACCTTGTGCAATCCTGGGACATACTCCCCATACTGACCCTCCCCAGGCCAAGGTAATTAATAAAAGGGAAAAATAAAAAGGATCAAGGGTGTTTAAAAGAACATTTAGCTTTAAAGATGGGCTTTGCCAAGCACATCAATTTGCCCAATTTAAAAAAACAACAACTCTTTAATAAACCAATTGTTACTTTCCATCTCATTCCAACCTCCCAAACACACACACTTGCAAGTGAAACATAATGTACCAGAGTGAGTGGCTGCTGCACTCCACTGGGGCTGGAGTCACTTGGCCTTTGCCCCATGCCTTGCTATACAACCAATGCTTTGGGTTCTCTCCCAACAGCCTCTATCATGTTACTCCATACAGAACTGGGGAACAGGTCTTTCGTGACAGAGAGTGAGAATGCAGAAAAATGCAGGGTGGGTGTGTATGTCTACACACTTGCTGTACACATCCACTGGGAAGCTGATAGAGCTGGAGTTAAAAACCTTCCCTTCAACCTCCTGACAAGCCAAAAGAGATGTGTCTCTAGTTCATAGAGTCAATGTGATCTAGTGGTTAAAGCAATGGACTGGACTCGGGACACCTGGGTTCTATTCCTTGTTCAGCCCCTGGCCTGCTGGGTGACCTTGGGCAAGTCACTTCATCTCCCTATGCCAGTTTCCCCATTTGAAAAAAATGGGGATAATGATACTGACCTCATTTATAAAGCACTTTGAGATCTGCTGATGCAAAGCAGTAGATAAGCGCTAGGTATGATTATTATTAGTGTAAGGGTATGTCTTCACTACCTGCCGGATCAGCAGGCTGCGATCAATCCCCAAGCACTCTCCCGTCGACTCCTGTACTCCAGCGCCGTGACAGGTGCAGGAGGAGTCGACGGGGGAGCGGCAGCAGTCAACTCACCACAGTGAAGACACCGCGGTAAATTGATCTAAGTACGTCAACTTCAGCCACATTATTCACGTAGCTGAAGTTGTGTAACTTAGATCGATCCCCCACCCTAGTGTAGACCTGGGCTAAGAGACCTGCTCACCACTTACTGCATTTCCACGTCAGACTGTCCATACAGCTCCACACATACACCCAAAGGAGAACTGGTAAGAGCAGCAGCTCCAAGGATTTCATCGCAACCAAGAGCCAGCATGGAACATGGGCAGCATTACCATGGTTGTTCCGGAGCACCAAGGCACCTTAGGGGAGTAGGGAGAACATCGCTTACCTTGTAGAGCTGGTGGAAGCCAAAGGCAATCCCTGCCATAATGATCGCCAAAGCACCATAGTCTCGCCATCTGGAGCCTGGAGGACCTAATGGCCAAAAGCAAGAGAGAAGCATGGTCAGAACTTGCACACAGCAAGGCCTTCAGGGATTTGCGTGCATCTCACCCAAACACTTAATTCAGGCAAAGGTGGGCAGGGTGGTGTCAACTCGTTTCCTAAAGCTTAACAAGGACTTCAGGGTAACTCCAGAGAGAGTGAGGAAGGGATCAAAATCACGCCGGCAATTAAGAGTCACATCAGCGATCTGCTCTTTTCTTGGAGAGGACCCTCAAATCTCTGCTGCATTGACCCTGGAAAAAGTGTTTGCGCTTGGTCTAGCCCACAAGAGCAAGTTCTGACTGCTTTCATAGATCACTGTTTCTGAAACTGGGGAAGGAGAAGAAATCTCAGGAAGTGGAGGTGGGATAGAGAAAGGAGCAATGTTCTCTGGAAGTGGAGGGAAACTCCTGGATTGGGGAAGGACGACTAAGTGGGTTTACAAGAAGAAGGAATACCTAAAAGTGTTCTGTGTCAGTCTTTGTGGATGGCTTCCTGAGAATACAGGCATGAATGGGGATTCCATGGCTTTCTTGGCTGAATTAAGACCAGGGGCCAAGGCATGCCAGCGGTAGCAGAGCCGTAATATGCACTAAGACAACTAGAGAAGGTGGGAAGAGGAGCGTGGGATACTTAACACACAGTTTTGCACAGAAGCATAAAGATTCAACAAAGCAAAGCAAAGATTCAGTCCGCTCCTCTCCTGCAAGCAGAATCAGAAGACACCTGTAGTTTTCCACCAGCTTCACCCTTTCACCTCCCCTTGCAGCTCCCATAACACTCTTGCTAAGAATCTTGTACTGCCCCTGGTTTTCATCAATAATAAAGAGGATGTAGAGTGATCTTTCCTAAAGTTTGGTCGCAGGATGTGGGCAGACACCAAAGAGGTGAAGGTTGGCAGGCAGCCTCTAACCAGACAGATCCAAATTTGCACGTAACCTACTAGTGTTTAGGAAACGTAGTCTCCCCTCCAAACTGCCAACTGGACTTCCAGAAGAGAGAGAGGCTTAATGGGTGGAGATAACTGGAAACCTGCCTCTCTTCTACCTTGCTTGCTCAGTGCTAGGGCCCTACCAAACTCATGGTCCATTTTGGTCAATTTCATGGCCATAGGATTTTAAAAATCACAAATTTCATGGATTTCAGCTATTTATATCTGAAATGTCACGGTGTTGTAATTGTAGGGGTCCTGACCCAAAAAGGAGTTGGGGGGGGTCACAAGGTTATTATAGGGGGGTTGCTGCACAGCTACCCTTATTGCTGCACTGCTGCTGACAGGGCGCTGCCTTCAGGGCTGGGTGCTGGCCAACAGGCTCCACTCTCCAGCCGCCCAGCTCTGAAGGCAGTACAGAAGGAAGGGTGGCAATACTGCAACACCCCTAAAATAACCTTGTGACCCCCCTGCAACTCCCTTTTGGGTCAGGACCCCCAATTTGAGGGTCTCCCCTGTGAAATATGTATTGTATAGGGTAAAAGCACACAAAGGACCAAATTTCACAGGGGGGAGACCAGATTGCACAGTCTGTGATGCATTTTTCATGGTCGTGAATTTGGTACGGCCCTACTCACTGCCCATGGAGATTTCCTGCTGCCTACCCCTTCTTGTAGGTGTCTCATTGCAGGAATTCTTCCGAAACCCCAGCCCCCCAGGCACCATAGATAGAAAATGTACCCATTAAGGAGGCATAATGGGAACCTGCTACCTTTGAGGACATGGTTCCCAGCATACCCACCAAGTGGAAATCTGAGTGAATCAGAAGAAAGCCTGTGCCACTTGAACTGGTAGAATGGATGAACAACAGTAGTCTGGAGAACTAAATGAGTGGGGAACTCTAGAACTCTGCTCAAGATGCAACACCCAGTTCTTAATAACACAATTTTTCTAATCTCATTTCTCAGCCCAAATCTCATCTCATCTCATCACAGCTAAGGCTGGAGTCAAACAAAAGGAAATCTAGTGTCACGCTTGGGGGTCAGTGGCTCAGTTGGGATTAGAACCCTGGATCTGCTTGGATTTCCAGTTCTCTGTGCTGAACCCCAGACTAAAAACATCATTCCATGACAAAATAACTCAATCGATGGTGAACTCCCAACCATAAAGGATTAATTAATCCCAGAGGTGCTATGGGTCCCAAATGTGCCATGTGCATGGACTCCCCTAGTTGTCCCCACCTACCCCCCCAGCTGCTCTGACCTCCGGTGGAATTAAGAGACACCTGTAAGTCCCTGTCAGCTTTGCCCTTTCACCTCTCTCATCTCTCCCTCTGTTCCTATAATGCTCGTGCTAAGAACATTTTATTGCCCCCTGGTTTTCATTATTAATGAAAAGGGACCAGAATGATCTTTCCTAAAGTTCAGAGAGTCTATAAAGACAAGAAGCTGAAATGCCATTTTACTCGTTTTAGAGATGTGTGAAACAATTCTGTCTTGTGGCAAAAAAAAAAAAAAAAAAGAGAGAGACAGAGAGAGAGAAAGAAAGAAACTAAACTGGAAAGGGACACAGGGAGGACTCTGCATCAACCATGTGATATTACAAAGAGGGGAAGGCCACACAGAATCAGAATTGTGCTTAAGATCCCCTCTCAGGCTCTCTCTCTACCAATTGTTATCTAAGCCCAGGATTGAGACTTGGAACTCCTGAGCTCTCCTACACTGACTTCCTTCTATGTTCTTGGGCACTTGCCAATTGCCTTGACTTAACCTCTGTGCCTCAGTTTCCCCATCTGTAAAATGGGAATAGTAAGACTTATGCTGTGAGGGTCAATGAGTTAATGTGAAGGAGGTGAAAAGAACTAAGTACTTCAAACCCTACTATTCAGTCAGAAACTGAGCAGTGCTTCCCTCGTTCGTCACTGGAGATACTAGACTTCCATCTGTCCCTCACCACTCAAGGTTTCCATATGCCCATATTGCACTATACCAAGACACACAGTTGTGCTGCTCTAGCTTCTATTCCGAACTAATCATGGGGAAGGAAGAAAAATAACACTTGCCACTTCCATTAAGTGTTCTATCAGAAGGTCTCAGTCCTTCACCAATGTTAAGGAATCTTCACAAGCCCCTGTGAGGCATGGAAAGGATGTTGCACCCTTTTACAGATGGGGAAACTGAGGCTCGGAAAGTTTAAGTGATCTTTTATGGTAGCTCATTTGCTACAGGCAGCTTCATCTATTGGACGGTGATAGCTTGATAAATATTTGCCCAAGGTCACACAGGAACTGTGTATAAAATCTGCACGAATGGAGTCATGGAGAGGGACGCAGACAATGTCTGGGTGATAAGCAAACAGCTTTGCACACCTATTTCAGAAACTCCCCCGAGTTTGCTTGTAATTAAGGGGACTAGAAAGGTAAAAAATATCTAAACCCAATTAATCATTTAAATATTTAAAGTCAGATTTTTGTCCTCACTCCCGGATTAGTGTATTTCATAACACCAGGAGCAGACAGCCTTTTTTTTTTTTTTAAACTGGGGGTTCATTTCAGAGCATGTTTAAACTAGTCAGATTGAGTGATGCTTCCAGCAACTAATCGCATGTCAAATAAAAGATATTTTATGTAATAAATTACCGCTACAAGTAATTCAAATGTCATTTATCAGTTTTATTATCAGTCAGGCAAAGTCTTGTTTCTCTATATTAATCAAAATCAAGCTTTTTTTTTTTTAAGCAGTTTTGACACCTCTTGGCAAAAATACAGGAAAGGAGAGATGGAATTACCCCCATGGAGAAGGGGTGAAATGGTATAGGAGGCACCAAGCTCAAAGACAATGACTGGAAACTTGAGGAATTTAATTCCCTCTGCCCCCAAAAGTTACTGTTGCTGCTCTAAAGCCAAACCAGGGATAGCTTCTACCTCTGGCAAAATCTATGCTATTTTTAAAAACTTACAAGGCTTTTTTTTTTTTAAAGTACTTATATGGCTAATAGCTATTGCCAATGAAAGATCAGAATTTACTCTACTGCCTCCACTCCCAGCACAATCTGTGCAGCAGGAGGTATTTAAATCATATAATTTGTTTCCTGCATCATCTCCTTCAGAACAGACGGCATTACCAAGAGCACAGGAGCCCAAGTACAATGGAATCTGGTGAGGCTCACAGGATTTAAGTTCAGCTCTCTGACTGGCCTTTGTCTCTTGAGTACTTTTGAGCACTACCTACAGAGGCGCTCAGATACTATGGTGGTGAGGGTCATACAAGAACACAGAGTAGATAGAGAATAGAAATGGGTTATTTCCTATACAGTGCAGCACCTGATGAATCTACCAAAGATTAAGCGGCTTGGTAAACTATCATGGAAACAACTGACCTGGGACAGATTTGGGCCTTTGAAGAAATATCCATCAAGCTATCACTGTCCAATAGATAAAGCTGCCTGTAGCAAATGAGCTACCTCAAAAGATCATCGGGCCAAGTCTGCAGGGACACTCTGTCCTGCAGCAGAGTGTAATCCGCCAGCCATAAGACGATTCATAGATTATTACTTGTGCATTTCCAACAGTGTGAAAAGCGCTGTATAGGCAGATATGGAGAAAGGCCTATATCTAACTAGACAACATCCAGCAAGGGAGGGGCAAGAGGAATGGCAAAAGCAATGCAACCAAAGGGTGAGGTTAGGCATGCATCTTTTTAAATTCACTATTATTCTTTTTATAACCATACTTTGAGGCTCAGTGCAAATACAAGGGTCTTCAAAGAAGCAATGGGGGGGAAGGACAGAGGGGTAGGACACTGCCTAAGATGGCCCCATTTGTGCTATTCCATGTGCTTTAGGATTGCTAGAGAACGTAGTGTTTGGTTCACATGTAGAAGACCCCGCACAGTTGCCAACCCCACGCAATCAAAAAGCAAAAGTCGGGTCATAAAAAAAAAAAAAAATCACAAGACTGGCTTAAAACTATGAGATTTAAAAAAAAAACCAAAACCCAACTTTTGAGTTCTTCTCATTTGCCTTCTAATTTTTGAGCCTTTAGGGGCCATGTTTTCAAGCTTGTCTCTGCAATCAGGAAAACTACAAACATACATTTTTTTAAAAAGCAGAGATTCTCACCTATTCGTAGAACTCCGAGAGCCAGGGCTCTAGAGGAATACCATATCGTTCAAAGCTTGTGATAAAGTTGTGAGGGCTGGCAACACTGGCATTGTTTTCCAGTTTACCCTATGTGCCTCCTCACTGCTTTGGTAATTTTAATGGGAATCTATGACATAAACAGAGCACAGACCCTGCCTGTACTGGATCCTGAAATGAGCTAGTTAAAACTGCACTTGGACACAGCTGTCACTAATATGGGGCTAAGTACAGTTTCCCTGACCAAGATAGAGAGGGTCTGGTTTGGGGGTTATTTTCTGTGACCATGATAGCTAGAGATTAGATCGAGACACAAAATTCATATTTCAATCCCCCTTCCCAAATGTCTGGAGGCACTGAAATTTGGATTCTTGTGCAGCCCATTACAGACAGCAAAGCTCTCATTCCAAACCTTCCTCTCGCCACACAAAAGTTCAAGATATGTCAGAATGAGGGAGGTCATTTTGGACCATCTCTAGTGATAGCCACATTGTGCCATAAACTAACCACTCCCGCCCAGTGCACGTCAGCACATGGGTTGTGGAACCATGCTCGAGTTCCGCCACTGTGTTTAAACAATGTTGTACCTAGCATGAGGCCTAAATAAAGAGCCAAGTTCTGTGCAAACAATAGAAATACTTTATGCCTCCTTCGGCAATAACACGACCACGTAGCACTTACATGGCGCATTTCATCCTAAGATCTGAAACCACTTTACAAAGGAGGGTAAGTAACATTAACCCCGTTTCACAGAAACGGTTCCTGAAGCACAGAGGTTAAGTGACTTGCCCAAGGTTACACACCTAAACCAGTGACAGAGCTAGGCATAGCAGACAAGTCACCTGACTCCCAGTTATGGGCCCTATCTGCTGGACCACAGAAAGGACATGGGTAGATGGGTGCATTACCTGCAACACCAGAGAGCATCAACATCATTGCAATAACACTGTTTTAGGAGCTACTGACTGGTAGGAACAATAACAAGCTCAGTCCTTGGTACTTGGTAGGTAAGTGAAGGAAGAAATGCTTTTCAAACTGCCAGCCACAAATATGAGCTGAATAGTTCCTCTTGATGGATTTTTAATGGTGTGCACATTTTGGTTTTTATTGTATGGAGCTTAGGTACATTTGCATTTTAAAACAAACCTAGCAAAAAGTATACGTAAATCTTAAGTCTACACAGATTCCACTGGGACTTTTAAAATGGTGTGTGTGTGTGTGTGTGTGTATTTTAATATAACAGCCATATATACATATATATACACAGTACACCCAAAAATTTTGCAGTCCTTCTTTAAGAATGGGGGTGTGATTGGATAACACTAGGTGTTTTTGAAGATAAATAAGCACCATTATTATTTATAATTATTTGTAATGCCATAGCACCCAGAGCCCCAATCACAGGTAGGGACTTGTTTTAGATTTTGCATACACACTAGGAAGACATAGTCCATGCCCTGAAGAACTTACATTCTAGTTTGCTGAAATTCTTTATTCACCTGTCTTAAGCAACTACTCAAGGGATCAATTATAAAAATCAGTCATTTATGGGAGGTAAGTCTTCCAATTAATATGGAGCAGAATTATACTCAGTACCTTTGTGGATAGTTTGTGATGGATTCCTAAAAGCAGGAGTTTGCCTAGTAAAGGTGAACTCTTGTACAGGTTCCATTGTAAAATAAATAACTTTTGACTTTTATAGCACCTTCTATCCAAGGACCTCATTCTACTATTCAAATATTAAATAATTAAATCTCATAAATCTCCTATGAGGTAGGGAAGTACTAGCCCCCAATTTTTTTTTTTTGGGGTGGGGGGGGGGGGAAATGAGGCCTACAAAGGTTAAGGGATTTGTCCAGATCTATACAGTGAGTCAGTGGCAGAGTTGGAAACAGAAACCAGATCTCTCTACACCATGATACCTAAGCATAAGCGACAACAGACTATCATTTACCACATTAGTCTGTGGACTAATATAGCTTGTACCTCAGCTGCCTTGTGTGACACCTTGTGATTGTGTCTGCTGTGTATTTATGTCACTTGCATCAACAATTAAAAAGTGTATTTAAAGTAAGATCAGGGGTCTGATTCTGACAACAAGTGGACTATTTGCTAGAAACAACCACCGCAGATTCCACTGTTTCCTGGGATTCAGCATTGCAAGCTAGTATCGTTAAAGGAGCACAGAGGTAAGGAAGCAGATAGGGAATAGGATAGCAAAATCATTGCATAAAATGATAGGACCAGGTGCTTTCAAGAGGCTACTTACTGTACGGCAAGAGGTGAAGGGGCTGCGTTGGCACCAGCTGTGTGGAAGGACCCAGAGACTGTGGCTCATCTGTGGTAGTGCCCGACTGCTGGAAAGCCAGGTCAATTTCTTCATCCGTCAGTCCTGGGGGAGAAGAGGAAACGAGATCAGTTTAGCATCTTTACTCACTTGATGCGCCTGTAATTAAATCTGCAAGCCTGGCAGAACCCTTTCAAGCTGCAGAAGGATTCTGGTAGTGATTCGAGCAGCATCGCCTCCCCGATTTTGGATTCACTAAAATCACTCCCTCTCTTCTCTCAGTTGCAATTTAACCTCAAGCGACAGAATATTAGCCTCAACGCTGCTTCCAAATGTGGCTCATTCAATTTCCTTAATTTATCCTTGAGTTTATTGCTGCTTTGGAAGTAGTTTTCTATTGCAATTCTCCATTCTTCCCCCGAAAAAAGATACCATCAACTGCAAATGTGGCTCATTTTAATCTGTAATGGTGTAAAAAAAAAAAAAAAGAGGGGAAAAAACCAACAATAATGCATGAAAACAGACAGGGAAACAAAAAACTAATTATTGGGTTAGACGACTAATTAGTCTAGATCGTTTCCAAAGACGGGAATAATTTGCTTTATTTTATGACAAATGTAGAAATAAAAAGAAAAAATCAGGACTGACTGTGATTAGTATGAATGGGACACAGAATGAAAGGAGGAAATAAAACTAACAAAACAGATCAAAACAAGGCCAAGCTCAAACTTTCAGACTAGCACTGTCCCAGCCTACTACTGTCTGATTATATTGCCCGAGGCCAGCCTGGTTTTTATTTCGCACATCGCTGTAGCCAAGCTGCACACATGGTACATTGTGGTGCAGTCTTTCCTGTCACTGGAAAATGTGAAGGTGCCCATCTGTAAGTGGCCACAACATATGGAGAGAATTTGCCCTACGAGGGGAAAGAGAACAGCAGCTGAAAGATTCATGATGACCAGCATCTGTGAAGGAAGCAAGCACAGCTGGATGGCTTTTTCAACAGGAGAAAATGTGCTCTAGCAAAAGATTGTGGTGCTAGGGTGGAGACTGTGATGTGGGGCCTGGGAGAGTGTGTACTGTCTGTGGAATGCCATACACTGCACACAGAATCAGGAAAAAGGCCAGGTTCCTGCCCTGAGGAGCTTACAATCTAGCTCAGGCACCCCCACCACCACACGGGATAGCAGTGCTTATGCAAGAAAGTGTTGAAATACTGGGAGTGAGATGATCAGAGTAGCCGGGCTTGCAAAAGAAACAAATTTCAAGGGGGCTGGGATCTGGAGGAGAAGAGAGGGGCAACTTGGCTCTCAGAAAGCAGTTCCAAGCAGACAGGACGGCAAGGAAGATGGCATGAAGCTGAGAGTGGGGGGAGAAATCAGAGGGAGCACTTTCTCTCAAGCATGAGATTAGCAGAGTACTGCCACATGGTTATTCTTGGTTCTATTGGCAGATAGAATGCTTGGAACTTTCCCCCTAGAGCACTTAACATCATGGTGAGGAGTAATATAGGACACATCCAGGATTCTGAGAGCATTACTCCTGCTTGGAGAAGTTAACCTAGGATCTGAAATTTGACCGCATGTTCTGCATCCACACAGAACAGACTAATCCATAACACAAACAACACTGCAAGAAGTAGGTGTTTGAGGCGATCTCTGGACAGCTACTTATTAATGCATAGCACTGACAACGCTTCTGATCTTCAGAGGGTTTTATATTTATTAGCTGATCTTCATAACACTCCTATGAGTTACGTTACTTATTATCATCCCAATTTTACAATGGGAAAACCGATGCACAGAAAGGTTAAGTGACTTGTCCAAGGTCACAGAGAGTTGTCAGTGTCAGAAACAGGATTATAAATCTGAAGTTCCTGGCTCCCAGTCTTGTGCTTAGGCAACACACACACTCTCTCTCTCTCTCTACCTGTGTTGGATGCATGCCTCATCAGGGCAGAGACTCAGAAAGAGACACATGAAAAACAAAGAGAGATGGTCTACATCAACTCAGGCTTCTATTTTAAAGTCCCAGTAGCAATATTTATGGTATCTAAACCATGTTAGAAAGCAAAGTCCTAATAAGAAAGGAACTGCTTTAACCAGTTCATAATTATCCAATAGAAGAGAGAGCATAAGCAGATGCCAGCATTGTAGATCACCAGCAACTGTGGAATTTTATAAAGCTGGAGCCAGACACACAAGCCAATATTAGCTGCTGGCTGCAAATGTGGCTCTCTCTAAAAAGGGGCATTTTGTTCTATTTCCATGCAAAGGTAGCAGATGTGATAACATTTAACATTGAAGAACATACAATTAGTTATGAAGGATACTTTGTCCTTGAGATCTTTGAGCTATGAAAAGAACAGGAAATAATGCTCATTGTTTCCCGCCCCCTCAATTCTCAGCCTGTTTGGGAAAAAAAAAAGTTTTACAGATAAAATTTCTTGCATTATTCTGGTCATGCCCACTAATGACACGATAGTGTCACTATTTCCATTACAAAATCCTGTTTTAACAGGGAAGGAAAAACTCATGTGAATGGTTATGAGATATGGAGCCTTTCATATCTAGGTTGCTGGTTTGAATCCAGCACAAGTTAGGAGTGAGTGAAAGTTGCTACCATCCAATGGCTATTCTGTGGCCTCCATGAAGTAGCCTCATTCACATTACTAGTCGACAACAAATCTCTGCATCTCAGAAAACACTACCAAATTGGTCCCCCTGTTAATAAGCAGAGGACAAGATTATAACAAGCAGAGACTGAACACTGTCAATCTGGCACTTTTCACAAACGCTAACAAAAATGTACAATATATTTGAAAAAGTCTTTTCTCAGGAGTATATAATTTAGCCATCAAAGTTCACTTTGGACTGAAATTTGCCTCACATACCCCAGTAGCAATTTTTCCAAACTCAGGTATGTCTAACTTTGTTTTCCAGGCTCGGGAATGCAAAAAGTTATATCATTAATATAAGGACATGGGAATTTCTGTACCAGATCAGACCACTGGACCATCTAGCCCCCGTGTCCTGTCTTGACTTACCATGATGGCTGGTCTGCTCTTTATTAAACAAATTCAAGTAACTTGACCTCACTCCACCTATGTCTCTTCTGGCTTGCCTAAGCCAAAATGAAGCCAAGGGTCTTGGTACTACCCAGAGACAATACTTCAATAGAGCCTATCAGCTACTTAGAGAAGAGAAAGTGCTGGTGTAAGTGACACCAGGTCACTATATTCACCATGTATCATGGCAGAAGAATATTTCCACTACTTGGCTGCTCTTGGGTTGGTGCTGATTCATGGACAACAAACCTCATCAGCTTCCACCATTCGCCTCCCACCACAACTTCCACTAAGAATTTATAGTCCTTCATCACAGCAGCATCTAAAAAGCATTCACAGTCTTGTTCATTTCTCTTATCTAGTATGAATTTAGCAACCCAAATATAACACAGTCTCTCTTGGGCACACAACAGTGCCACAAAATCTAAAGCCTTGTGCTTAATAAGATTGTCTTTGGGGACAACTGTGTCAATAGAATCATATCAGTATAATAGAAGATTCCCCCCTCCCAACCCTCGCCTCCCCCCAGTTTGAAAGGCAAACATTTTAGATCTTCTGGAGTTGCAGCAAGATCAAGACCATGCAGAATCCAAAAGGTTAAAAGGAACAATAAAGGAAACTGCCAATTGTAAGTGAATTATATTTGGCTTTGAAAGCTGAGCCACGGCAATATTATAAAAGGCATCTCTTTGCGTTGTTTACCATCACCCTGACTAATGCAGGCCTTTTTTTTTGTTTTAAATAATCTCATGCAAATTAGACACACACTTCCTTCTAGTTGATTGCTATCTGCAAGGAATAATCTAACCACAGAGGGTACTGAGAAAGGACTGAACTGAGAAGGATGTAAGGAAACTGTCTTCACAGCCCTACAGAATGCAAACCTCCCCCACCTCCCATCTCTGGTCCATCTATCTCATACCTCCTTAGAGCCACAGCTTTTGTAAGAATTAGTCATAATTTTCATAAAGTCATAAAATTTTCTTTTTAGGTCTGAGGGTGTTGATTTGCATTATCTGACACTCAACAGTGTTTTGCATTCAGATGTTCTTGTTGCCTTTCTCTCAGGAACTTCACTATTGTTGCCATTTCCGATTTTCAGGAAAACCACCCAGCCTCTGTAAATTGTAGCTAAACACAGAATCAAAACAAATTAGAGAATGAAGCAGGGAGGTAAAAGTCCCCTTTGCGCCTGGGATATCATGTTGGAAGCTCCATTGCTTGGGACTTTTAAAATTATACTATCTATCTACAAAAAGAAAAGGAGGACTTGTGGCACCTTAGAGACTAACAAATTTATTTGAGCATAAGCTTTTGTGAGCTACAGCTCACTTCAGCTGTAGCTCACGAAAGCTTATGCTCAAATAAATTTGTTAGTCTCTAAGGTGCCACAAGTCCTTCTTTTCTTTTTGCGGATACAGACTAACACGGCTGCTACTCTGAAAACTCTCTACCTAGACTCTTTTATAAAATCCATTATCGTAGTACCTGAGGACTTCACACAAAATAAAACTTTTATTCTTGCAACACCTCTGTGAGGGAGGGAAGTATTGCTGTCCCCCCATTTTACAGTTGGGAAAGTGATGCACAGAGAGATTAAAGTGACTTATCCAAGATCACACAAGCTAGGTCTATTCTACAGACCTATATTGGTATAACTATGTCACACTGGGGTGTGAAAAATCCATACCCCTGAACAAAGCAGTTATAGCAACCTAATCCATACCCCCTCCCCCTAGTGTAGTCAGTGCTATGTCGACCAGAAAACTTCTCCCACCAACAGAGCTACTGCCTCTCGGGGAGGTGGATTAACTACGCTGACGGGAAAAGCTCTCCCATCAGCACAGTAGCGTCTTCACTAAAGCACTACAGCAGTTGTGCCGCTGTAGCCCTGTACATGAAGAAAAGCCCGCAGTTAGTCTGTGGGAGAGCTGGGAACTGCCCCCAATCTGCTATGTCCCAGCCCCGTGCCTTAACTACAAGGCCAGCACTTCCTGGATAAAACACGAGGATAACATAGGGTAGGGAAAAACCCTGCATTAGCTGGGAGATGGACAAAATGAGCTATTAAAACCCTTTTATCTCCAACATACACTCCTGTTAGGGCACTTTGTTCATTCCCCATCCTGTGTGGGTATTGTTCCCTACAATAATACTCGCCAGAGCTTCACCCAGTTCAGTGACTCAAGCAACAGGATTTTCACTAGTTCTCTGAAGGTAGAATTGGTTTTGAGGAGAAAACGTCATGCTAGGAAAGGATAAGAAACTTTATCCCTGCCCCAGCAGAAAAAAATGTTGAGTAAAATTCTTTTGTCGGTTTCAAAAGCTGACTTTACTATCACTTTGTCTGATAGACTGGCCCCAGGGGCTGTTGCCACACCTACACTTCTACAGAGACAAACAAGCAGGTTTTTTCCCCTCCCCTCCCTGTTTCTGTTGAAAAGCAAACAAAATAAAACTGGCTGACTTTGTTTAATTGCCATGAATCACCTGCCTGCATGATGCCTATATCAAATCACATAACTGAAAGGAAGACCTATCAGCAGGTATCCTGAAATGACATTACAGTCCTGTTCCTGAAGGCCACTGAGTCACCTGTTCTCATAAGAACATGGTCACAGTTTAAAAGAATCACCATAGAAGCATCCTGGAATCTGATCCACATTAATGATTCTACCTGTTCAGAGTCAGTTCCACGCACTGCTACCTGGGTCCTTTTAATCCAGATGCCAGTACTGTTTTTCCTCCAACACCCAGTCCTTTGAAAAAGTTCATAGAGTTTCATACATATCACTGGGGTCAAAGGTACAATCCCTTGATCCTTCTCCTTCCATATGTCCTTGATAAAGGACCAACATCAGGTCAATTTCAGCTTAAGGTTTTACCAAAACTCAAAGTCAATAGAAACATCTCTGTGATTTTTTTTCTTCATTTAAATGAAGTCATTTATTTGGATCTGAACACTTTCCAGATGCACTTGTAACTCCAGTATTGTACAAGCACATGTGAACCTGAATGTCAACATGAAAATGACCAGTCTAGTTTAACTGTCAAACAGAGAAAGGAAAAAAGTAAAGCAATTTTCAAACTAATTTAGAATGCTTTGAATTATTTCCACTTTAATAATCTACGGCACTGTTAATTACACAACTGAGAACTATTTATTTATTTATTTCTGTACAACTGTTTAATGTGCCAGAGGTCCCTCTAAGCAGCATTCGGACTTGACAACAGTGCCTTCCTCTCAGTTATCTTGCCCTAACTTAAGAGAAACCCTGATTGACAGCACAAGGCTAAATATTCAGCTAAGCACCCAGGAAGGAAAGGGTTAAAATGGCATACTATTTTCCCTGGACATTAAAAAAAACCCCTGGCAGCAGTTTCTCTTCCTGGGCTTTTGGAGCCTATAATAAAATAAAGTGTAATGGAGGAGAGGAGGGCAATGTCAGAGGGTGAGGGTTTGGGAGAGAGGTTGTTAAGTATCTCCCTCTCCTCAGCCATGTTTACTCCATTTACAGGACCCTGAGTGACTGATATATGGACAGAGGGAGAATGAGCAGGCAGTTGCTGCCTCCCCAAATATCAGAGTGGTGGGGGAGACACCCTCAAACGCCTAAAACTCTCAAACTCTCTGTAAAGTGCTCAAAATTAAAAAGGCAGACGGAGAGACTCAGCCAGGGAAAGAAGAAAAAGTAAAACAGGAGGAAAATTTTTATTTATTATTAACATTTTGTTGGAACAGTGGAGTGCAATAAGGACTCTCAGAGCCGTTAAAAGTCGCTGGGTGACCTGTAGACCCCTATTTCCCAGAGCCTTGTATAAAATTGAATTTTTTAAACATAAATTACATGTAATGACGACACTGTAAAAACTAACAGTAATGGAAAGCTGTGCTGTATTTCATTAGCCTGTATTATTCCATGCCACCTGATCCAGCCGGGCCTTGTTTATGAGTTAGTGTGTTAGCAGATGCCGATGGAAGCATTTGCTTCGACCTTGCTCTTCTCATTGGGGCATGAAATTACGACGGCAGCACCTTGATATTACAGCCATAAATACAGTAAACTGCAAATTTAAGCCAACGGCTCCTATTGTCTCCGAACATAAAGCTGATCGGTATTTATTTAAAAGGAGAACGAAAAAAAATATTATATATCACCTTGTTTATGGGTCTGATCCCCTCCCCCCCTTAATCTGCCTTATTCACTTGGTTAAATACTAAACAAACAAACTAAATCCTCCCTATTTTCTACTGATTATATATTCTCATGAAATGAGTATTGTTTTCATAAAACTGGACCAAAGTATCTTCACCCTGAACAAGAAGGGTCTGGCTACTGGTTTAGTGCATCTTTAAATGAAAAACCAGGAACACATGCTGCAACTTTTCCTCTTTGTTTCTAAATGTGAGAAGTTCAAAATATACTATGAAAAAGTTGCTACTGGTCACTCAGTGGGGCGGGGCGGTGTTTGTGTGTGTGAGAGAGAGAGAGACACACACACACACACACATATATTGTGTATGTTTTCCTCCAGTTATCTTCTGTTTTAAAATATGGTCCTTGTTAATGCTATTTCAAAAGGTGGCAGCAAAAGAACAAACACAGAAAAATAAATTTACAAAATAAAAAATAGGCACACACAAGAAAATGGTAGATCTCTCCCCTTAAGAAGCAGGAAAAGCTTGGAGCATCATCTCCCATGGGCATTTTGGGTAAATACCCATGCACTAAGATGCCCACACAATATATTAAATATAGGACAGAAAAAAATCAACACAAAGGCAAAAGGACACTGGGTTATTGCAAAGCATATCACAGCATAAATCACAGCATTATAAGCTAGTGCAAAATGTATTTCACTGGTGGTTTAAAGGAGAGTAGACACAGTTTTGCCTGTCATAAGAGAGGTCAGGTCTTCCTCTTCTAATGCAAAGAGAGCTCTCCATTTGTATGAAGTATGTTATCTCTGTCCCACCCAGGAAAAAAGGGAGAGATAGCCAAAGCAAAGGCTTCCAGTACTAAATTATACATTTCAGGGACCCAAATTAGATTAGATAAATCACTATAAATAGAGTATAGGGAACAATCATGGAAGAGGAGGAGGAAGTGGTTTGATTATGTGATGTAATATAGGAGGTCTTATCTATTTCAAAATTCTGTGAGGCTGCCAGATGCAGTATCACGGCCTCAATAGGATTTGAACTCATCACCTTTGAATCAACAGACTGCTTGCTCAGTTTGATTGTCACAGATTTTGCACAAGATCAGACAGGATCAGAAGTGCTCATGGTCTTAATTACAGAGCACTCAAAGTTTTGTCCCTGAATATGGTCAAATTCCTATGTCACTACTATATGCAAAACCAGATAGGGACCTGTCTCTTTCTTCGCTCCTTACAAGGAGGCACTTGTCTATTAGACGTACCAAGTCTTTCTAGGTAGTGGTAAAACCAGCAAACAAGACAGAAGTGAGCTACCCCTCTATGTAACCTATACAGAGAGGTTTCAGAGTAACAGCCGTGTTAGTCTGTATTCACAAAAAGAAAAGGAGTACTTGTGCCACCTTAGAGACTAACCAATTTATTTGAGCGTAAGCTTTCGTGAGCTACAGCTTAAGCTTATGCTCAAATAAATTGGTTAGTCTCTAAGGTGCCACAAGTACTCCTTTTCTTTTTACCAAGAATGGAAGATGATCAAGACTAAATCTTCTCAGGAACATTTGCTTGAGGGCCAGCATGTAAATCCACCCCCTAAAAATCCCAGATAATAGAGGAGGTTAGATGCTAACCTAATAAGCCTAATGTTCTCATAATGTAAACACTTACTACCACGACAACTAGGCCTCCTTGGAAATGGGGCTCTGTATTCAGAGAAATGGACTCCTGATGCACCTAGCAGCTAATTCCTGTTCAAAAACATCAGATCGCATACTGTGGTCAGAGTCCTTGCACATGGACAGCTGGCAGGTCACATGGTGCTGGCTCCCCTCCTCATTACTTTATTTGTATTACAGTAGTGCCTAGAGCCCCCAACAGAGATCAGAGCCCTGTTGTGCTAGGTGTTGTCCATACACATAGTGGGGGGAACTCTCTGCCTAAGAGCTCACAGTCCAAATAGACAAGATAGAGCAAGGGTGAGGGAAGAAAGACAGGGGAGGTGACTTGGCCAAGGTCACAAAGCAGATCAATGGCAGAGCTGGGCATAGAACCCTCTTCCCATGAGTCCTAGTCTAGTGCCCTGTCCACTGAACCATGGTGCTCCTTTTTTCTAAGCTGATACTACAGGCATCAAAAGGGTCTAGGTACCTGTAAAAGATGCTAGAACAAGGAGTGGAGGCCAACCTAGCTGCCTCCATTACGGCCCATGACTAAAATAATAGGAAGAGGAAAAGAGGAGGAAGTAACAGGAGGTGCCACTGGGGATCTTAGACAACAGTAGGACTACTAAGGCCACCACCAGGAGACGCTGGCGGGAGAAGAGCAGGGAACCAGGAAGCATGTGAAGGGGAGTCAGTGGACAGATTATCAAGGGGAGTAGGTATCTGGGCAGCACACAAAGGGAGCTGGAACAAGAGGGAAGGGTACCTAGAGACTGGGTAGCATGTTCAGGGAGTCGGAAGCCAAGAGCTATAGCACACAGGCAGGGGAGAAGGGAACCAGACAGCAAAGAGGCATGTGCGTGGAGAGAGAGGACTCAGTCGATTTGTTGTATCCACCTGCTTTTTCTGGTCTTTTACTTAAGATTGTAAATTATTTGGTGCAGGGACTCTTGTTCTGTGTCTGGACAGCACTGGGCACAATAGGGCCTCGATCCATCAATGGAGCTCCTTGGTGCTATCACAATACAAAGAATATATAACAACAATGCATGGAAGGGGAAGATGACATTAAGAACAGATAAAGACACAGTGTGATCAGTTGTTTGGCTGGGTTTTTTTAAGGACAAAAAGATAATTGCATTAAACACAATTAAATTACAACAATATTTTCCTAATCCTAATTTTTCTGGTAAGCAATTGCTATAATTGTCACAGGGATGCTGTGTGACTGGAAATGAAATTGGAAAGTAGTCCATGAAACCTATTCTTTGCTAAAGTGGGGACCATGCTAACAACTCATATTCCGAAGGATCCAGGAGGAAAAGGCTATGGGCTCGCTTCTCTGATACGTGAATAGTTTTTGGTCTACACAGCACACAAATTAGCCAGCTATTGGGGGTGGAGAGGCGGGGAAGAAAATCCTCACCAAATCTTAGTTTAAAAAAGTTAGCTATAGAAAGTAGCATGGCTGCCAATCTTAACAAGAAACAGAAAGGTTGAAAAACTTTCATACAGTTCCTAAGTGTGAAACAAATGTCCATCCTTAACTCCTTAAAAGTTATTTAGTAGCAGAGAATGATGAGAATAATACTGACGTTTGGCTGATGTACAGTCAGAGAGAACTTTTTCTCTGGGTGGGAGAGGAGAAAATGTCAGTATTTTGGGGGTACGGACGGAAAAGTTTGAGGTTCTCTTTCAAAATCAGGTGACACCAAAAAAACAAAAACAAAAACAATTTCAGAAGGATTTTTTTTAAGTCTTATCTTTAGAATTAAAATATTAAACTATATTTTCAGCTCATATGACCTGACCCACATCAAACAGTTGCATCTTCAAGGCACAACCTGCCATGCTGATCCCTTCAGGACCTAGGCTGACTGATATGGTGGGAGGGATAGCTCAGTAGTTTGAGCATTGGCCTGCAAAACCCAGGGTTGTGAGTTCAATCCTTGAGGGAGCCATTTAGGGATCTGGGGCAAAAATTGGGGATTGGCCCTGCTTTGAGCAGGGGGTTGGACTAGATGACTTTCTGAGGTCCCTTCCAACCCTGATATTCTATGATGAACATCACTACAGAATTCTAGCACAGAAGATGAGGGAGGCAGCGGGAACTCAAACAGTAACTTTGTTATTGCAGGGGAGCTGTAGCAAAAAAGCTTAAGTGGCTCCTTTGTTGAGGTGCTCAATGGTAACCTCTGAAGACTCTGTCTTTACAAGGTGACTTGCTCCCAGAACTGAAAACTGAAAGCACAGGCCTCCAATAGTCCAAGGTATGAGAATTGTTGGCCACATATGGACCTTTCTTCAAAGTTCCCATGTAAGATCAAATTAACTTGAAGAGGAAACATTTTGAATGGTAGAGAGGAGAGGCATCATTTTATAGACTGACAGGTTTGGTTAACTCTTTTGGTCAGGATTCCCTTGCTGGAAAGTGGTTCTGGAGTTCGCCCTCACTTTCCAATCGTCCCCAAATTTTCATAAATAAACTTTTATAAAAATTCCAGTTTCTTCTGTAGGTTTATCCACTTATGCCACATGGCTCTGCATCTCTTGAAAGACTTGGAATGAATTTGGATCAGAAAATTCACATCGACCTGCAGGACTGGAAGACTAGTATGAAACTTCAGACCCAGAGTTTTTGAAGTCTGAGGTTTCGAAGTAACAAATCTTACAGAAGTACTGGTGATGCCTTGCTGGCATACTCAGGGCATATTAAAGAATCATTTAACAGGATTTGTTAGGAAGTCTGGGGTATAGCAGAATTTCTATATGAAAGAATGAGAAATATTTTCTTCAGTTGCTATTCCTGGTTCTTTATTTTACTCTAGAATTTCTGATGGCTCCACTAGCAAGGGAATCTGGCATATTTTACATTAAACAATGGCTATCAGGGAGTACTCTCTACAGCCTAAGGTTGATTGGAATGTATTTGCCTTGATGTTTCTTGCTGCCTCTGTTACTATCAACATTTTAAACTTCACAAATGAACCAACTAAACAAATCAGCCTAGGCTAATGCCAAGAAAAAACATCTAAAATGTGTAGCTGTTGACCCTTTTAAGTGTGCGATAGGCAGAGACGTACCAAAGGCACATTAAGTCACATACAATTATTGCCATGTATATTATGCCTTCCTTACACAACAGGAAGTGTTGCTATAATGGGGTGAGCACAATTACCTACTACTGCCCATTCCCAAAGCCACGGGAGAATGCTCTAATGAAATGAACACAGGATGGAAGCCAGGAACTAGAGAGTTTTAAATCCTTCTCTGTCACAGATTCCCTCTTTGCATCATGCAAGTCACCTCACCTTTCTGCCTCAATTTACCCATCTGTAATATGGGGATAATGTTGCACACCTATATACTTCATCAGGGTATTGAGGGGATTAACTTGATAAGGAAAAATCCATCTAAGTGGTAGGTATTATATGGCACCTCTGATTTGCATCTCCCTGAAAGTGAGAGACATGCCAATATATTCATATGAGGAAGCGTGGTAGCTAGTATTCATTATAAATCATGCCTGGTTTCTTTATTCTTTTTTGTTTTAGATACATCTTTTAAATGCCATTAAAACAATGTTTGTTGAATGCTAGTACAAAGCTAGCCACCTGTAAAATTAAAGGCTGATGGTGCCAATAAAAGGGTTGAAATACATTCTATTTAAGAGGTTCCTGCATTGTAATTTTAAAATATATTTTTAAATTATATCTACCTGCCCTTCACAATTCTGTTGGTTACCTCATATGCATTTAGAAAACAACTATCTATGTCATCACAGAGGACACTGATCTCAGGTGGGGGGTAAGACACAGCAGCAGATGAACTTTTAAGAAACAAAAATTTTGTATTTGGGTTATGTGTACTTAGTAACAAAGGAGAAAGGAAGAAAGACAGAAAATACAGGGGACATGCAAATCTAATGGAAAATGTTCCATTTAGACAAAAGAGCGTTTTTTTCCATGAGTCTTCAGCAGCTCTTCAGAGTTCTGAATAAAACTAAAGAAGTCTGGATAAATTGCCCAAAAGACGACTCATGCTAACAACAGTAAAAATAACGAAGCAGTGGAAAATATTATGGTGACTACACAAACGCACACAGCGTACTCAACTGGTAAGGTATAAAAGGAGTTTCATCATTGCTCTCTCTGGGCATACACAAAACATGGTTCTCTAGGGTTACGATTACCATGCCAAATATACCTCCGGAGTTTTCTTTCTTGTATAATAAAAAGCCTTTGGGTTCTATTAAAATCAGGTTTCTGGGGTGAACACTCAATTGTGATTTCAAGATTTGCTTTCAATGAACAGTGGTTGTTTTCTGCCAGCGAACTCATTGGCTGGAATCTTCACAGAATGCAAACAAAAGAGAGGCAACAACATGGTGGAAGTATATTCATTTAATAACTGGCGTGAATATTCAGAAACATTTGTGTGTATGTTAGTGAGCATCCGTTAGACTAGATGGTGGGGCAGCTGGAGGGTCTGGAGATTTTCCACTATCCTTTCACATTGTGCCAGGACAGGTCTTGAAGTTCTGGTGTCTGGAAATACTCTCCAGACAAATGAAACAAATATAGTAGGGGGATGAGAAGAGGCAGACAGACCCTAGATAGCACTAAACAGGAAAGCAACAGGGGGTAGCCGTGTTAGTCTGTACCCACAAAAACAACAAGGAGTCCGATGGCACCTTAAAGACTAACAGATTTATTTGAGCATAAACTTTCGTGGGTAAAAACCCCACTTCTTCAGATGCGGCCGTGCCTGTGGATGGTCAACGTAAACAAACTGTCTCGCAGCGCACCAGTGGATTACCCTGACGGGGCGTGCATAGCCCGCGGGCTGCAGGTTGCCCACCTCTGCTTTACAGTCACTGCAGTGTCTGAAGTTCATCAGAATGACTCCATTCACTTCTTACCCCATTTTCTCCCTGGTTTTCTTTAATTGTTCCTCTTGCCTGTCCCAGGCGGCCTGGCATGAAGCAAGTTCTGCCTTTATGATGCAATACCTGGAACTAGGTGAGGCCCCAACTCCTCTGATAACTTAACCAACAGGCAACAGCAGCTTGCGTTCTTATTGACAGCACACAGGTGCTAGTAAATACCAACCCCCAGGGTATTCTCTGTAAACACATAGCCGCCGCCGCCCCCTTCTCCCCGCAGCTCCTAACACACACATGCTCGCTTTACCGACACTGAACTCACACCTCACAAACAAATTATTTAACTACTCTGTTCCCCAAGGGATACAGTGATCATTTCAAATGCAGCTCCCTGCTCGCCTCTCACATACACGCAACAGCCTGATAGGTTAAATGCTGCCATTTAATTACCGTAATGGAAGCTGCTATTTTTTGGTTCCCCTGAACTCCTCTTCTCTCTCGCTCTTTTTAAACACACTCAGAGTCATCTTTTAAACATGTATTTTATATTTCTGGGTTTAACAGCTGCATGCTCCTGGTTACTCTAGGAGCGGGAGCAGGGATATTCTTCACTTAAGATATGAGAAACTGGTCTTTTAAATGCCCAAAGAGAGGGACTGGGGGAAATGTAGCAGAAAAGGGCATATGCCAAGCATTATAGAGACAGCCTGCCCTTTCATCTACTTACATGATTCTGTTTGGACTGTGGGGAATACAACTAGTTACAAACGAAGCTGGGGCCTGTAGAAGGAAATACATAAAAATAGTCTGAGAAATTATGCTGTCTCAATAACAACACATTGATTTATATTGGCACCTTAGCACAATATGGTGGTTTAAGCTCAGGACTGGGAGCAAGGAACTCCTCTATTCTAATTCCAGATCTGGTACACTGACTCCTTAACCTCTGTACCTCAGTTTCTTCATCTGTAAAATTGGGATAATAATACTTTCCACCTACCTCCCAGCAGCTTCCTGAGGATTAATATTTGTAAAATGCTTTTAAAATGAAAAGGGCTAATCAGATGAGGAAGTACAATCAGAACGGAGTGTAGAAAAGGAGATAATAATGCTTCGCTTCCACACAGTGTGTTTTGAGGATTAGCTAATGTTTGTACAGTGCTTTCAACATGTAAATCGCTCTAGAAGTGCAGGATATAAATTTGTTAACTTCCTGGCCATACTGCAAAGTATCTCTTCTTGCAGGAATTTAGGGAGGGGGCTGAGGGATTATTATAGTTTATTACTGGGGAGGAGTATAATAGTGATATTATGAGACTACATCAATAATGATTTATTCTTTGTAGTGTACGGCAATTAGAAAGCACCTAAGAGCAAAATATAGGCATTTATAGTCAAAATTAATGTTTACATGTTCTCATGCCTCAGCATTCCTAGAAAATACCAGAGCTATATATCCGCCCCCTAAATGGGAAATGCTTCCATGGCAGTACAAAATTCTGCCAACAGGCAAGATTTAGATATGCGATTTGTTCAGTTGCCTCCGGCCACAGTCCAATGTCCTATCTCTTTGTGCAAAGACACAACCCAGCCTCCCTCTGGAGTAAGGCCACCTACTGGCACCCTTACCCACCCCCCAATGGAATCTTAAAGGTGAGGCAGGGCAGCAGAGGCACAGACAAATTTAATTTTGTTTATCACCATAAAAAGGGACATTTCCACATGGACAGCAAGGACATGAATATCGTGTGTATGCAGGGGCAGGGGGGAATTATAAACGCATTTTTGGCGAAATTCAATAAAGCTGATTCCACTGCATAAGGTCAGCAATTTACTTTAAAAAATGATATGATTGCAACTTTTAATATAACCCATGTATTTGCTGCAAGATGTTCTAGAAGATTGTGTAATGTAACCATCCGACCGCTCCACAGGAGCAGAGATCACCCCATTTGCCCTTTATTGTCTTGATAAAAGCAATGCACATTTGCACAATATGACAAAGTCAACAGTTTTTACTTAAGAGAGCCTCAGATTTAATAGAGAACGAATTCTCCTCTCATATCCTAGGGCTGGGGGTCTGTTCTGGGCTAGGATCCATCAGAAAGAATCAGAAAGAACAAACGCAAGACTTAACTCTCCTCCTATCCAAGGAGGGTCCTCCCCAGGTTAAAATTAGTGAGGGAGTGGTGGGAAGCAGAAAAGAATAATGTGATTATAGCAACATAAGCACTCAGTCCCCTTGTCGCTACAAAAGATGTGGTCTATTACACAACAAAACTGTGGTCCAGGAGAGCCCACAGATTAAATTAACATGGAGACAATTCATCTCCCGCATCCCACCCCGGGCAGGGCAGCACCAACATGAGTGGGATAGGTTTCATTGGAAGAGTAACATGGCATGTCCTAGATTACATTCCCCACTCCACCCCAGGGGAGAGGGCTGTCCCTCCAGAACTGGAAGAGAAAGTTCATTCATGAATGGGTTACAGACTGAATTTCCCTGGGCTGGATGGCCATGGAGACTGAACTCCTCCTTCAATCCAAAAACATATTTTTATACAAGCGTACATAGATCTCTTTGGCTGTCTGAAGGTGAAGCTTGCTTCAAAGGTCAGAGCTCCAGGGCTAGATTAGGATTGCATGCAATCTGCTTGAGCCTTGGCATTCTGACAAACTTCCCCTGCCTTATACGTCCGATTGAGGTAAATTCTCTCTCTGAAAGTGCGGTTCAAAAATCACGCATTGCAGGATACACACTTGTTTAGCAACTTTGCTATGAGGATCCCAAATCCCTTTACAAAGGTGAATTGATTAAAGCTCAGCATGCCTGTGAGGTGGAAGTAATCATCATTATCCCCATTTTATAGATGAGGATGCTGAGGCCCAGAGAGATTATGTTACTTGCCTCAGATCATGCAAGAAGTTCATGGCAGAGACAGGAACAGAACCTAGATCTCCTGACATCTGGTCCTGAGATTTAACCATCACACCAGCCTACCTCTAGCTGCCCTATATTTATTGTCTCACTCAAGGATATCCAGTTAAATTTGCTAAATACATACATCAAAAGATGACTTTCCTGTCACTTATGCAATCTCAACCTAGGGTCTGAAGATCTAGCTTTGTTCTCCTTGCCCAGCATCATCAATACTAAAGACTCAAAACTCAGAATTTAGCTGACAATTTGATCCAGAATGGAATCCAGCTCATGCTGCCATCGTGGTATTAGCTCTGCAGTGCTAACAGGAATGGAAACAAGGCTTTGACAGTAAACAAGGCCAGTATGACTCAAAACACACACAGGAAGCAAAAGGAGCTAATTTTGCAGAGTCACTTTTAACCACTTCTACATTACATAGTTATTGTCAGAGAGCCAAAATGAAAGTCACTATTAAAACAGTAACATTCCATTTATTTGTTAAAATAAAGGCTACATCTGGAGCAAACACAACTTTCTAGGCACTGTCTGAGTGCGTTCTGGGCACTGTATAAATGTATTCCAATTTACCAATACTTTGCAAACTATGAAGACACAACACAGGTGCTGATGGACCCTGCTCCACTGAAATACTGCTGAATTTCCTGGACAACAAGTGAACTGGGAGAAATGGAAATTGTGCCTGATTCTTCACTCACTGTACTGTAAATGAAATCAGCTCTCTTTTTCTGTGGAATGCACATCTAAATGGCTCAAGTGTGTCACAGGGTGAGCCTGAAGTAAGAGAGAGGCTATTACCACTAATATGACTTGTACCCTCTGTTATGGAACAAATAAACGAGCATTTTAAGGATGTCAAATCTGTGAGTCTCTCTTCCTCAATGGATTCTTCTGCAACATCATTAAAACATCAAACGGGTGCTTCACGCAATGCACTTTCCAGAGCCTTGCACAGAAACCAGATGAAAAAGTCACAGCAATTTTCATCTTTTCGACATGAAACTGCAAAGCACTTATCAAACCCCACTGGAAATGTTACTTAAAGGGTCATACTGTCAAGGTTGGTTGGCCCTAAGTTTGCCCTTCCTTTTTTCTTCTTCTGTCTTTTTGCAGGTCCAAGTGGGGGTTCCCCCCATCAGCAAATGCTGCAGTTCAAAGCCAGCAGCCTAGCACATCATGAGCAACCCTGCAAGCATGAAACAGGGTGTGCTGCTCTGCTTCTGGGAGCAAGCCCTACAAAAATAAACAATTAGATACTTATTTGGTTGCAGGAAGAACTTCCGTAAAGAAGCATTTCAGTTCCAAGTAGAGCTGGTCAAAAATTTTCCAAAAAACATTTTTCCATTAGAAAATGCTGATTCAACTAAACAGAAACATTTCACAGGAAGACCCTCAATTTCATTGACGGTTTCAATGAGAACATTCTGTTTCGATAACATCAAAATATTCTGTTTCAATTTCATCATTTTGACTTTTATATTATGTTTTATTACATCTGTCCCTTATATTATACATTATAATAGCAAGAAAATATTTTGGAATACTTCATTTTGCAAAAAATTCTGAATTTTCAATTTTTCATTCCAATTCAATACCTCAGAATTTCCAATAGGACAGAAATTTCATTTTTCAACCAGCTCTAATTTCAACCTTTTACAGTGTTATACAAAGCAACTTTTAAAAAAATTATTATGCGTCCCTTGACCACAGTGGGGTTTCAAACACAAAGAGATCATTTCTAAAGTCTCCTGACCTGCACTAAATGTTTAGAGGCATTCACTATGCTTCCCAGTCCCATTCTTGATTCCATCCCTGATATTTCCCATCAAAAATAAAGGCTGGGTGATTTTTCAACAATTGATAACATTTCTGCTAAGCAAAGCCCATGCGTCAGAACATAAGATGATCTCTTGCAGTGATCGGGAAGGATCTCCCCTTCTTTTGTCTCCAGCATCAACAAGCAGCTATCCTAGAAGTTGCATGTTTTTTGTCATTTCTTGAATCCCAGGCACTGGCCATAATCAGAGGCAGGATGTGAATCATTCTCCCCATTAGTATGGGGGTCCAGTGGCTTGCCCCCTATCTTTCTTCCAAATCTTCCAAATATCCCTCATCCTAAAAGCTCCACCTTTTTCCAAAAGCTCAGCAGCCCCAAGGAATAGCCCTATCTAATCGACTCCCCAGGATATCCTAACAGTTGATCGGTTGGTGAAGCTTTGCTGGCATTGCTGTTGCACATTTCCTCTTGGCACAAAGCTGAGAAAATCTGTAGAGTTCATGACAAGTTCAGATAACACAAGCAGTGGGAAAACTGATGGGGGAAGAAGAGTCAGCATGATGAATAGGCTGGCACAGAACACCAAATGATGGATATGCACATGCGAGACTGGCAGGATAGGGAGACATCTCTTCTTAGCAGATGGATGGAGATTCTCAATCATTTTCAGGAAAAAAAATTAAACTAACAACATAGAGCTGTGGTCCTAATCTCCAACTCATGAATGCATTTGTACTATTGGGTCATGAGCAACCTGCAGCAGGAATCTTCTGTGTATATGCTGCACATTATCAGCATTGGGCAAACATTAGCAGAGTGCCAAGAGCAGATGTGACTGCAGATAACTTGGATTCAAATGGAAACTGTTGCAAGTTTGCTAGTGCTGAAAAACACGTTCAGTCTCTCACTCTTCATTCTATGGCTCTGGATTGAGTCCCAGGGAGCCCATCAGATCTTGAAAGATAAACAGGGTCATGTTGGCTCAATACATGGTAGCGAGGACATCAAAGACCACTGTGATAAATGAAGGGGGAGGGGGGAGAGCTCCCTTTTATGGACACTCAGCCAGCCAGTAGCTCTAAAATCCCTCTTAGTAGCTGTTCTCTAATTGTTCTACCTGAAAAGGGTTAAAAAGTTTCACTGCTATGCACAGGTAAAAGGAAGTGAGTGGACACCTGGCCAGAAGAGCCAATGGAAAGGCTAGAACTTTTTAAAATTGAAAAATGACTCCCCTTTTGTCTGTCTGGGTTGTTCTCCGGGGAGAGGCGGACAGGACAGAGCTCTGCTGTAAGGGCTTGGGCCAGGAATGAAAACCCATCAGTATCATACCTAGAAACTACTCATTTGAAACCCCAGATATGTAAGTAGATCAGGAAATGTCTAAGACGACGCAATTAGGTTTATCTCTTTTATTCCTTTATGGCTTGTGGATTCCTCTGTGCTAACCCCAGGTGCTTTTTGTTTTGCTTGTAACCTTTAAGCTGGACCTCAAGAAAGCTATTCTTGATGCTTCATCCTTGTAGTTTGTTTTTTTTAAATCTAGCAAATGCCTAAGTTCCAAGATGTATTTTCTTTCTTTTTTTAATTAATAAAATTTACCTTTTTTAAGAAGAGAATTGGATTTTTGTGTCTTAAGAGATTTGTGCACAGGTTGTTTAATTAGCTGAGAACAGCTGATTAGGTGGGAACAGCTGATTTCTTTTCTTTTTTCTCTTTCTCAGCTCTTCCCCAGAGGGCAGGTGAAAGGGCTTGATGGTACCCCACAGGAAGGAATTCCCAAGTGTGCCTTCCTGGGTTCTCAAAGGGGTTCTGCACTTGGGTGGTGGCAGCATCTACCCATCCAAGGTCAGAGAGAAGCTGTAATTTTGGGAGTTTAATACAAGCCTGGAGTGGCCAGTATTAATTTTTAGAATCCTTGCAGGCCCCCATCTTCTGCACTCGAAGTGCCACAGTGGAGAATTAGCCTTGACAACCACAACAATATTGCAGGAAGGGGTGTTGGGTATTCTTTCCTCAAACTTAATAAGGAGCCAGTGTCCCAGAATAATGTAAAAGGATACTGGGATGTGCCTTTCATATGAGACATAAAAACATAGAACCCGACTCTTTGTGGTTACTGAAGATGCCATAGTGCCTTTCAAGTATCTTAGCAAATTTTTAACTCAGGTAATTACATTCTCCGTCCCTACAAGTCTCCACCTGCAAGATCACTTGGATACAGTATTCTTCATTTCCTGTCCTAAAACTCTTGCAATAGCATTAAACAGCTGCTGCATTCTACCTTCAAGGTGGCTCCATTTCAATGGTAGGTGAAGTGATCTCTCATCATAACCCTTTTATACCTCTCAAGAGGGTGTTGAGTGTCTAAATCAGCTGATGGGTGTAATGTGCTCCAAGAGCCTCAGATGAAATGCACTACAGAAATGTAGACAATTATTTACTTTGCAAATACTCCGTTTCCAGGAGAAAGTGCCATCCAACCTCTCTTCAGCACTCTTGTTTTATCTGTCTACAAAGGTTTTTATCATATCTGAGCAGCTGTTCTAAACTTCTGAATCACTGTTTGGAGTAAGCATCCTCCCTGGTTTCGGCTATTCCATTCAGCTCTTTTCTCTTACTCTGGTCTGAGGTTGTTGGCTCCAGTTGTATTGCATGCATAATATACTGAGAATTCTCATGTAATTGCAAAGCAAACTAAAGTTACTAACAGCCACATTTTCAGCTCTGGCCTCTAGCTTTCCATCCCTTTTTTGTTGTCCATGCTAGTCATGGGGTCTGCACAGTCATTTGCACACACCACTTAGACAGCTGGACAACCAGTTATCCAATCTGCATGTGCCATAAGTGATAAGCAACCACTAGCACAATCAGTTGCATGCACAGAAGTGGACACACAAAAAACAAAGGCTGGCTGAAAATCTGTCTCTTAATGCCTTCGCTCCATTTCTTGCCCCTCTCTTCCTAAATCCATATCCTGCTAAGTCAAGAGAGAATGACTAAACTAGTCTGTATATATGACCCCTCTCTACACATCCCTGAGTCAAACTAAGTGTGTCTTCAAAAGCTGGAGGAGAGGACCTCCACAATCCTCCTGGGTTGTGTGGGTCTTGGCAGCACGTTACTAACTGGATCTTTTTGCATGAGCTGTCACTGGACTCCGTTGACTTGCAGTGCGTTTTGTGCTCAAGGAAAAGCTTGGTAAAAATTGTTCAAGCTTCACTGAGACATGTTAAAGAATTAATTACAAAGTAAAGCTGAAGGAGAAAATTAATTTTAGAAACACAAGAGGTTACTTTTCTTTTCCTCCCTTTTCTGGAGGTGGGGGAGGAAAGGCCGTTATTTTCACTGGCATCCTGAGGGCAGAAGCTGGGAGCTGTCCAGTCGATAACCTGGCCATCAGAACAAGGTTTGTAATTAAAAGGTCAGTGACCTGGAAAGCTAGGGCCTCACTCTCAGGGCTTCTCAGTAATGATGGAGCTATTAAATTAAGACGTATGAAATCAATGCTAAAAGAGCTTTCATGGTAACAAGATTCCATTCAAGGACATGCAAACTGCCTCATGAAATGGACTTAAATTATAAAAAAGGAAAGTAATAAAAGAGAGTTAAACTGAAATCTGCAGAAGAATTTACTCCCCTTAAAACTCGCCAACTACAGGCTGTGGCCCCTCCTCTCCCAACCTCAACGTGATCCACCACGGGTTTTCTGCAGCGGTTTGTCTTCAGCAAAGAGGCTGTTTAGTTACTGGTGGGGGTTCAACTTCCAGGAATGCAGTTGATTAAAAGGAGGAAGAGAAGGGAGCTGATTTTCTACAGCAGACTCCTGGATTGAGTACTTTTGTTTCCTAAGGAGTAAATACCTTTGGTCCTTTGTGGAGTGGGGCACGTAAAACTCCATAATTTATGTAATGCCTTTTTACCAGCATCTTAGGAGCCCTCCCCTCCAGCTGCCTTCTATCCTCCAGTCTGACAACCACCTCCCACTTCTATCATCTTCTTTACTTGAACTGCACTGAAAAAGCTGTGTGGAACCCACAGGCCACAGAGCCGTGGAAAAACTTCTGTATTTACTTGCTTCCTACAAGCCGAGGTAATGAAACAGATAAATAGACCCAACATGTTAAGGGCAAAGCTTCCCACCGACCTCCTGCTCATCTCATCAAACAGAAGTTTGACTCGGTTGGGAAGCAGGCGTATATGAACATACAAAGCACCAATCAAGGTAATAAGTGTTCTAAAGAGAGTTTCTGACCCCACACATTTCTGGATTTACTCTTCCCCAATGTAATTCAACAGCGACCGTAGTCTATCTAAGGTACTTATAAGGCCCACATCACTGTAGTACCTGAGCACCTCACAATCTTGAATGAATTTGTTCTCCTTACTCCCATGTGATTGGGCAGTGCTATGATCTCCATTTTACAAATGGGGAACAGAGGCTAAGTATCTTGCCCAAGATCACACAGGAAGTCTATGACTGAGCAGAGATTTAGACAGAGGCTCCCAAGCCAAAGGCTAGCACCCTAACCACTGGACCATCCTCCCTTTGCAGTCACGTTACAGATTCAGAACACAATTTTAACCCGCATGAGCTACTAGATGGGTAGTTGAGCATTACAGGACATCTGAGCCGCGACAGCTCAACAACAGACATATATCCACCAGGGTTTAAACCCCACATACTGTCTAATTACTCCCCAGGCACCGATTCTCCGTGGCGTATCATCAGCAGGATCAGCTACTTGGACAAAAAACAAACAGCATCTTTTTTTCCCTTTCAGATACTCTGAAGGAAAACAGCTGCTTTTCCCCTTCATCTGAAGAAGTTCACAATAAAAAGGAGGAAATGTCATAAATTACACAAAATGCCAGTGTAAGCTTCAAAGAAAATGACAAATGATTCTAATAACTTCATGTTTCTCATTAATGTCTCTGAATTTAGAAAGTTTTAAAGTGTTCAAGACGATGCAGAAATCTCATTGAACTTTTGAAGGACCTTAAATCCAGGACACTTTCCTCACGCTCTCCATCTTCATCAGGCTTATTACCCCAGGCCTGTAATATACAACCCCCAACCTCTTAACTTCACAGAAATAGGGGCAGCCTCCCTCCACTACCACCCAGCTGCTGTTTCACAAGAAAACAAACCCAACCCAGCTGATAATTCTAAAGTAACCTTCATTTCAGACTGAACTGACATGCACCCCTGGGACCACAATTTCTATATTAAATATTAAATAATGTTTAAAAAAAACAAAATTGGATTTGCCTTTTCAAGTCAAGATTATAATTCAAGGCAGTGTTTCACTGCAAGTTCCAGATGTGAAACTTCCTAAGCAAAGCTGAGACTGCAGTACCTGGGAGTACCCCTGCTGCCAGTGCTCTGACCCCTACATTCCCTACATCCACTCCTACTGGAACAGATTGCAACTAGGGTAGCTGAGAGCTCCCCCACAGCCAGGGTATCAGTCTCTTTCCTTACAGCTCTCAGAAAGCCAGTGGTCCTGCCCCATTCTCTGCAGCAAAATCTGCTGGAAGAAACTACAACCAGAACAACTGCAAAATCCTCCCAGGAGATGATGCCTCTGTATTATTCCCTACAGAGATATGTACAAAGTTATTTTTAACATAGGGGTTCACAGAAATGTTTATATGATATGACATGATAGATATGCTCTGATACATGATACAATATATGATATAAGGAAAGAGTGTTGTCTAGGGGTTTGAACAGGGGACTGCTAGTCAGGACTCCTGGGTTCTCTTCTTAACTCTGTCACTGCCTTGCTGTGTGCCCTTGGGTCAGGCAGCTTAACCCTCTCAGGGTATGTATACACTGCAATAAACCACCCATGGCTGGCTCGGGTCAGTTGACTAGGGCTCACAGGGCTCAGGTTGCAGGGCTATAAAATTGTACTGTAGATGTTTGGTTGTGGGCTGAAGCCTAGGCTCTGGGACAGGTCGGCTGAGTGGTGTCGGTGGCCTGTGATATACAGGAAGTCCAACAAGATGATCTGGTGGCTCTTCCTGGCCTTAATCGCTATGATTCTCGAAGTCACGAGATCCTCGATGAAACATGCTGCAGACTTGCACAGTAATTACTAATGAATACATGGACAGGATTTTTTCTCTGAGGATAAGTCTTGAAATTTCCACTCCAGGAAGTCCTGGTAGAATACTCTTTACTAGAATTCAGGAAAAACACTGGACAGTTACTTAGAATGCCAATGGGTAGGTCTCAGGCTGTAATTGGAACTGAATACTCAACCATGTTAATTCTCCTACATATGCCCAGGGTTGAACTAGTCACATCTAGGGTTAGGAAAGAATTTTTCCTGCCCCTTAGGGCACAACTGGCATGATGCACATGTGCATCTCTTTGCTCTGGAGCACTGAGCAAAGGTAACATTATATGATCAAGTGGGCAGATCCCATATGATCAAGTTCCCAATAACTCCTGGGTGCAGGCATTGCTGGACTCTGTTCCTTCCTTTCTTCTACTGTTAAATTTCCATATGAGCAATTAGCGCAAAGGGGAGGGAGGGAATTAACAAACAGGAACAAACAGTTCTACCAAACAGTTTCTCTTCTTTGGTAATTATTAGCCAAGTAATTCACAAGAAGTATTAGTCGGGCCATAGTGTCTCTCTGCCTCCTTCTCCCCACCCCTCCTCTTCTCCCAGTCAGGGATTTATTAAAATTAAACAGATTAGATGGAGCTCCTGATACTAAAAACTGCTCAGCGAAGCCTGCGGTGGGGAAGTGCAGAGCAAACACCAGAGACATTTGTCTCTAAATTGCTCTAAATACCTTCTGCAAATGAAATTCTAACCCAGCTACGTTTAGAGAGAGAAAATGAGGAATAACTGGTCATTGTCAGCAGAGGAGAAGATCAGGCGGTTATAATATTGCACGATATACTGGGGGCTAAGAATCTCTCGGCAACAATAGATTTTGTATCAGGTTACCCCGGGTAATCAGCACAGCTTTTAGGCTCAGCTTTCCCCTGCTTCATTGCTTCGATGATAGAGTTGAAATCCCCAAGCTTTTATGATAAATTACTCCCCGTAGGTCCACATATTTCAAGGAAAAACTCACAGAGCAGAGTGGCCAACAAGGTCCAAATTTTGCCATACTGGCAAATCCAATGCCATCCTGATGGCAGAGAAGGACAAACAACGCACCTAGCAGAGTTGCATCCCCTTTCTGGGCTGCTTTGTAACTGACACTAGGGCCAGTGGGGAAAGGACCCTATTCCAAATGATGTACCTGCAGAGTACTGTTTATGGCAAAGCTGTTAGAACCCAACTCCTACCTTTGTGCTGTCTGCCCCAAGATGAGCAGGGGTGCCTGTAAGTAGATTATCTCATGCCATCGAGTATCATGGATTTCACTAACAATTCATATCTCCAGCCTGGATAATATATTCCTGGGCTTTCTTAATTTCCATAGCTCAAGGTCTTTGGCTGAAGAATTCAAATTACACTGTAATATTCACAACGCTAATGTAAAAATGGGTCCCCATTCCCCATAATTTTGGAGTTTGCACTTATACCGCCCCCACCAGCACTTAAACTACCCTTTCTAACTCTGTAAAGCATGAAATTCACTCAGGGCATGAGCCTCTTTATTACGTAAGTCCCACACTGAGGACTTAAGGATGTGGAGGGTTCTTGGCTGGGCAATCTGCACTGGAATAAACTTCACCTGAAATGTGCTGGTAAATTCCTAAATTGTTGTCTTAAAACTTCAGAACATCAAAAGAAAAAACATAGTTAGTTCCTTTATAAACAGAAGGGAAAACTATTATCAGGCTGTGGCCAAAGCAGGTTCCATTGGCTTGAGACAATATCGGATTTGTCAGGATCTGTCCTGCTCCTGCTATAGAAAGAGTCATACATGGTCAGTAATTTGCCATTTCAGGCTGAAAGTCGGGCTGACCCCAAGCTTGACCTTAACCTGACCTTGTTTACTCTTACCATGTCTCTCTTCCTTCATTCTTCTCTCCGGCTCTCTTCTAAAGCAGTTGACCTTTTAACTACAGCTGGTCATTTTAAAGCCAATGTCATTAAGGAGTTAGAATTGACCATCTAGCCTGTAACTCTAAACTGCCTCGCTTCTGAAGACCTCTACTGGTAGTTAACCCCAAAATTCCCATAACTCATTCTACAATGCTGTGTCTGGTGCCAATATTACCTCTGACTTGCCGGGAGGAAAATGAAGCTGCCTTGACTCCACACTAAAAATTTCCGGGGACAAGAGAGCTTTTTCCCCTCAATACCTAATTTTCCACAGCAATAACTCCTGGCCTACATCCCACCCGTAAACCCCCTCATTAATACTAAGAAAAGAGAATGAGACTGATGAATCTGTACCTTTCTTCTTGAGAAATGCTCTTCTGGTTGCGAGCGGACTTTGGCGGACCCGGGAGTTCTGTAGAAACTTCACTGCTGTTGCAATCTGATTAGGGTGAGAAGATTGGAGAAACAGAAGAGTGAAAAGCTCTGAGTTAAGAACATTCAAAATTCTGATTCTAAATAAATTCTGAACTACAACACCAGGCATCAAATCCAGCATCAGATGTTGATGGGCTGGACCAGACCCTGGATCTGACTTTGGGGAATCTTTGGATCCAGATCAGAATTTGTGGCTCAGGCTCATCTCTAATCAGATAGTACAGTATTAATATTTTGACTTAGAGAAGTTTCTCCTTGAACATCTTTTACCAAGCTGAAACACTGCTTAGTGTGAAACAAACGCCATTAGGATACCTGAGCCTGTTATTAGCAGGTGAGAGGTTATTTTCCTTGTTCTGGATCACACTAACCTACCAAAGACATAAAGATTAAGTTTTATTTTCTGAGTGACCCAACTGGGCAGGCAGATAAGTGGTTATATTTATGCTCTGCTGTGGTAGAAGCTATATACAGCTTTGGTCTAAGAACTTTGACTTCATTATGCTCTACAAGATGAACCTTTAAGTGACTTAGGACTTAAAGGCCCATATTTCCACAGAGTGTAAGGACTGGGATGACATTTTTTGCACACACACAATGATTGCAGTCCCTTAAAGTGCCAGTGAAAGGTGCTGGATTCCTCTCTATGTACATTGTGTATATAACAGGGAAAGTCTCCACACACCCCTGCCCTCAGGCCTGTTCTGGAGGAATCACCATTAAGGATATGAGGGGAGTTGACTCACCATAGCCCATTCAATCCTTTGTCTCTGCTGATATTATCTACAAGGAGGCCAATTTTGCACGAGTTGTGATAGTGCTTTTGATGCAGTGCGCAGAGTTGAGACCCACCAACTCATTTCACAGAGTCTGCTGAGCAGCCACCACATTGTGACTACTATGGGTTATACCACACAGCACTAAGGGAAAAGCTCCATATTCCAATATTAATCCGCTCAGCCATCCAGTCCTATACATGGTACACCCAGCTGCACTGTGGAAAACCATCTGATCTGCCGCTATAAAAGTCTTCTGCTTTGGATGTGGCACAGAAGGGGATAACCTGCTTGAAGTTGACTTAGAAGACAGACACATCCATATTGAGGTGAGAGATTGCTCCCTCCCTGCACTTTGATGAAGCTGATCTTCCATGTACAAGGAAGAAGAGTGTGGTTTTCACCCCAAATGGTGGCATCTGCATTCCCTATAAGCTGTACTGAGTACAAGAGGAGGAGAAAGAGGATTTGCAGGTCTCAAGAAGTGCAAGCTACAATGCAGCTTCTAGAGTTAAGATTTAAAGTTGTTTTAAAAAAATTTCATGACTGAAAAAAAAAACCCAGCATCACTATTGAAATGAACAAGTTTCACCTTGGTTTTGAATCCAGCCCTTGGAATATGCATTTCTGGTCAGAGAGCAAAGTTCTGATGGGTTTAATGGCACTTTCAATGTACTCCTCAGTGCATTCCATCAATGTGTTTTTTTTTTAAATTGCATCTCTTATTTCTTTAAATACATTAATCAGGCTAGTGTAGGCAAAACGGATCCATTGGACAATGCAATAAACATGAATTATCATCTATCCAACATGCATAATGGCTTAAAAATACATAATAGCAGGTGTAGTTTAAATGATTAGTTATTACACCTGTGGTGGGTCTGATTCAATTGGGGAAAATCATCTTTAATAGGTTAAAAGGTTTAGATCACTAGGCTTCCCTTAAAGTGGCTGTAGAGAGGGTATGATGGAATACGCTGTCATTACTAATTCATTTAAGAAAAACGTGGGGGATACAGCAAAGAACAGCATAAACGAGCGAATCCAATTTAAACATCAGGTAAAGCAGAAAACACCTTTTAAAAAAGCATGATAAATGAATTTGGAAGGGAGATGAAATTGACATCTTTATTTTAACGGGAATTTGACAAAGTCCCGGCACACTTCAAAGTTAGGGGGGAGGGGAACTCTTGGATTTTTTAGTTTACATTCAATAATTTCAAGTCATAAAATAATACAGCAGAACACCCCACATAAAGTACATTTTGGTCTCGTTTATGTGTCGCTTGATCTGTCCCTTGGAAATGCTGGCGACAGGCAAATCACGCATTTAAATGGCTCTGATATCACTACGCCCAATGCAGAAATATAAAGCACCCAAACTAATAACTTTAGGATAATGTGCTGAATAAGAAAGATGCCCAAATAAGCAGACACATAGATGTGCGAACATATCAAAACCACTTTCCTTCTTATGTTAATTACTTGTTTCTTTGGGAACTCTTCCACATTCCCCTCCTGCTTCTAGTGAGCTAGTAAATCAGACACAAAGGACTTGTCGGAACCAGAATGTGGAAAGCTCTTGGATTCATACATTAATATTAATCAGTTTATATAAAAAAAAATTAATCTAAAACAAAACATTTTCCCTTCTGTTATTTTCTTAAGTATATCCATTTTTAATGTTCTATTGATTGCAGCCATTTATTGGGAGATATTTTTGTTTTGCAAAATGTAAACATTTCAACAAAAACATTAAAAATAATAAACCTCCACATTAAAGAACTAAATTATTCAAACTACCTCCTGTATCATTTTCCTCTGACGTCTTTTTAGAAAAGGTCTTGATTTTAAAACAATGAGACAAAAATAACACCTAAAAATAAAACAAGCAACAACAAACTTTACAAAAACAAAGTCCTTAACTATTACATCCCATCTCCAAAATGTCTCCTGAGCCTATGTTTCTCTAGTTTAGAAGTTTGTGCTTGCCTTTAGAGAAGAGATATATTTTTCTCTTATCCTCAACTGAATCTCCTTCATTTTCCTCATTTATCTTGTGTATAAAATGTTCATATGAAACAATTCTGGCCATGATAACATGCCCATTTTTTACAAGAAGGGACAAGAGCGCTTTCCTACTTTCTAAGGATCATTCTGTTTGAACGAACAAGAACAACTGCAGTCCGTTAAAAAAAAAAAAAGACTTTTCAGTCCCATGCATAGGTGAAAAACTATACAGCAAATAGAATTCTGACTCAGCTGGAAACATATTGTTCCATACTATTTCTGTAACATTTGTAACACTTGACCAAAATTTTCTAATATTAGGACATTGCCAAATAGTGTGCATAATCATATTACCAACTCCGATTCTCAGACTGCCAGCACACAGTGGCCAGCAGACCACATTTAACCGGCAGATCTCTGTCCTTTATTTTTCTTAACGAAAAATAGTGTATTCAGTTGTTAAAAGTGAATTAACATCATAAACCTGCTATCCCACCAGCCTTTTTTCTGCAATGGAATCATATGCAGACATACTTTTGATCAGAAATAGTGTGGGGGAACACTGCAGCAGATATTGGGCTATCGTTTGATTTTCTAATTAGAAGATGAATGTGACGATTCATGGGATATATTTGTGCCCAGCCAAATTACATAAAATCAGGCAAATATTCCACCTCAATGTCATAGATGAAACATGGAGACAGGAACTTTACTGCAGATGTTGCGGGAGTGCAGCAAGCTTGAGAAATTCCAGGCTAAGGCACTGCACTTAGACATTGGTCCAAAGTCCTGCACCCACACCCCCAATTTCCCTCTCCTCTGGTGTTGGAGAGGAAGATGAAGTCAGCCCTCTTTACTATTATGCTCACAGCAACAGGGTTTTTACATAAGGAACCCAAGCTGCTTTATCAGCTGCTGGCATGTGAAAAATAAAACACATGGTTCAGAAGATGATTCAGGGGCAAGCAACCTCTTCCCCACCCCCTTCCAAAAAATCATCCCACACACTCACAGCTATGCAGGACTTGAAAACAGAGATGAAGATGGAAAACAAAATAAAGTGCCACTGGGGGAGCAATGAGTGAGACATTTATTAGATCCCCTCATATTGGGAATCCTCTGTAGGTTATTACTGAATCGTATTTGTTCACAGAGCAAGACTTCAGGATGACTTGGGAACTAAAGGTTGGGTCTGAGATTATACATCGTGAGGGGAGGTCTGTCTCTGAACAGCTTTGTGTCTGTTTAAATGCAACCTGTCTTTTCATTGAGCAACGGAGGCACAGGCCATGAACTATGCCTAGATAGTTTACATTACATGTGCGGAAGGCAATCAACACTGGCAATATATATGACGTATGTAAAAGTATTGGGAGTTATTTTTTGAAGTGTATTAAAAATAATATGGCAGTATTAACAAAAGCTAACCTTATTTTAGCCAGAGCAGAAGGCCACGGCTGCAGGGCAAATGGAACTGATCAATACACAGCCTACTGCAATACCCCCTCTCCCCCCAGTGAGAGGCTGCAGGTTTGCAAGGCTCAGAAGATTAAATTGTCTGTGAAAGGTTTCTGTACTCCTACTCCAAAGGAGACACCCAGAATCCTGTTAACAAGCATCAGGCTAAAGCCAGCTCACATTGTAACAAGGGCTGACTTAAAAGCCTGGCACCGTGAGCAACAAGAAAACCCCTTCAAACAGAAATGCTGCATTTTAGTAAGAAATCAGTGCTCTGTCAGGACTAACTTGACAAATATGGTCATCGGTGACACAAGGAAATAGTTGCAAAGCAGCTGTTAATCAGCGAAACACATTGTAGAACGCTGATGCTAGCACTCATGAAAAAATGCAAGGGGCTAATTACGAAGCCATATATCTCACTAAAGAGGCAATGTTCCCTGAGATTCCAGGCAGAGCTCTCTAGAGTCAGGGTCCTGGGACACCACACACAGAGCTCTCTCTAATCCAAGCTTCCAGTTCCCAAGTCAAACCCCACCTTTTCTTAACGCAGGGTTCAGGGTCCCAGGACCCCCAATTTCACAAAAAGTACTTGTTCTTTCTAAACAGAATATCTGGAGGTCACTAATGAGAGAGATATGGCTCTAAGGCTCCGAATGTACATTTCCCTGGTACACAGAGCTTTCTTTCTGGCCCCCAACCAGGACGGGACCCCCACTGCATGCTGCACAAACGTATTAAAAGACAGCTCCCAAAAGTTAACAGGCAAGAAAAACCTACATGAACTTTATTTTACAGTCCTAGGAAGTCAAATTTAATAGCTCTCACTCAAAATATATAGAGAGAAATGTATGAAATAGAAAGCAAGAGTCCCAGGATCCAGAACCCGAAGGAATGAAGGTAGAAAAAAAACCAAGCCCAGTATGAGATTTAAATCAGGGATCCTGAACTGAGAGAGCAAAACAGTAATGACAGAGGAAGAAGGTTCAATAAAAATCTAAAATCAGAAGTCTCAGGGATCCAGAAACTCAGTCTAGAAAGAGTTCTATGAATTAAATCTAACTCAAGAATGACAAGATGACAACACCCAGGAGAAAAGTAAAAAATATTATATGCCACAGACTGCCTAGCATTCTGTAATACTGGAAAGAGCAAGGCACTCTGAAATCAGATTCAAGGTTGGGCATGGAAAGATGGGGATGGGTTTCCATTCAACACTCAGAGTAAAACCACCAGGATGGCACCAGAGGCATAACCTTGGGACAGACAGAGTTGCAAGAGCTGTGTAAGCACAGAGCCAGTACTCCCCCTAGCTGAGACCTGGGGGAGGCGCAGGATCTGAGCGGCTGGGTTCACCAACGAACGCAGCCCAAATTAAGTGTTTTCACTCAGTGGAAATGAAATGTTTTGCAAGATGAAACAGAAAGAAAATTGAGGTTTTAGGTAATTACTAGTTGGCATTTACATATCACAGGCTGGTTCAACACCTATTCATTTTCCCCTTTTATTTTCAATTTTTTAAAATTGCTAATTAAAATGAACATATGACAGGGATGGGGGAAAAAATTACTCTTCCTCCTTTTCTCCGGGACGACAAAATCCAGATCTACTTTAAATACATTTATCTATAATTATCACACACAAAAAAGCCCTGCTTAATTTACATTAAGATGGTGACAGAAAAAAAATCAATAAAAGCCAGAAAAAACCAAGCTAAGGCGCCTTCATCTCACCTTGCTGTGCCTAGTTAATACCAAAGGCAGGAGACTTCCTCCACTGAGCTGAGACTCCTGGCACTCCCTTAGCACAATGGAATGAGTTAAAAGGAAGAAGTTGCAAAATCCCAAGCGTTCGTTCACTGCTATCCTATTCTCACTGATTTGAATCAAAATCTTGTAGTTATCTACCCATGTTTTGTGGGACACCTTCTCCCTTCACTTACTTTTCTTCCTCTTATTTTTTCAGTATTCTCATATCCACAGAAATAAGACCACACAAACACCCCCATTCTTAGCTCCTTCGTTTCAGGAGCCATTTCACATTTCCTCCAGCTGATTATAGGGGCCTGATCTTTCCTCTGCTCAGGTATAACCAGCCTTCACAAAACCTCACCATTGTCTAAGAGCCTTCTCCTCTGCAACCTTCCTCTCTCTCTCTGCGCTGTGGACTCTCCATCTAGTTTTGAATCTCATCTCAAAATACCTTCTCCCTCACATATACCTCTTAATTTTTCTCCCCTTCAGCTTTTTAAATGTTAACCTTGTAACTTTTTTATTTAACTCCACAAAGCATTCCAGGATACAGTTTGTATGAAAAATGCAATAAAAAATAAAGTTTTATTGTATCATACATTAAGGACATAAAACATCCCTGATAGCAGCCTACAGGAGCTGACATGATAGACTAATATATTTTAAGGTCTATTGTGTAAATATGTATTTAGGGAATTCTAAAGCATGGTATTATTGACCCAAGTCTCTCTTAAAACACATTGATATATGAAGTAAAAGCCCTTATGAAAAGTAGCGACTTCGTCTGCGCAGTAGCCACCTTTCAAAATGAAATATGTCTGTCATCTTAAATTTTTTTGGCTCTGGTTAAAACATGATGGACAGCTTGCCAAAATTTCACTCTTAAAAGAACAAAGCTGATATTAAGTATTATACATTTGCAATAAATAAACACCAGAAAACTACACATACTTTAAAAGAAACACAAGCCTTAAAACAGCCAGACTCTACAGAGATACATACATATATGTACACATGTACACTCGCACACATCACACACACAAGGAAGAATGTGTATTTTTTTATCTCAGAAAGGAGGATGAGACATTGCAGTCCCCAGTTCAACTCAAAATAAATTGTTACCCTCAAGTAATAAATGCCTGAAAAAACAATTTATAAAGAAATCTCTAATAAAACCTGTAATTATAGCTATATTAACAAATGCTTCTATAAAATTCAAGCCAATAAGCTGCATACACCTTTATTCCTGGAGTGCACCGTCAGAGGGTTTTTTGGAGGGGACAGTAAAGAATTGTATTTCCTCCCATTCCCAGAAGAAAAATACGCATACTAAATAAATAAGCTTCTAAAAGCCTCTTTTTTTCTCATTTGTTTGCCTTTGGAAACCTTCCTACAATTGTTGATGCTACCACCAAAGGAGATTTTAGAATGGGGGGTGGGGGGCGGAGGATAAGAGATGACATTTGCCATTTGCTTGGCTTTGAAACCAACTGTCAGGAAATTATTTGAAGTCCTGTTTACAGAAATAACTGCAGTAACCTCAGTGCTGAAAGTGCTGGATCATTATGGATATACATGGATCAGCAGGTCAGTGCCCCAGGGAAGTGGGTGAAGGGTCTGGCCTCAAAATATAGATGATGCCAGCACGCCAAGGGCAAGTAAGGGAACTGATCCAATGGGATAGGTGCTAGATGATGAGGCAAGGTGAGGAATTTGATTTCTTGACTTCCATAGGCTCCCATTTTATAACTCTTCAGGGTAGCATCCCAGTTATGTATTAGCTCCCTTTAAATCTATCCTTTGTAAAGGAAGCTTAGAGAGCACTGAAGTTCTGTGCTGTAAAATTAATGAAGGTGTCAAGCTGTTGCACTGAATCACTCCAAAGGAATGTAATGACTCAGTGTCCAAGATGCTCACTACAGGAGAACCGTGAGCTCACCCTGTTGTCTCCAGGACTAAAAATATGCAGAATATAATAATCAGAGTTAGCTGATAGCAACACCCCCAGCCCCCTCACCCCACTCCACTGACATTCTGAAAAATCTCAGTCCTGACAGCTTTTGAAGGATTGTTCCTTTTACCCTAACTACAGTATCTTCAAATCTGCTAGGATAAAATAATAAGTAACTGTCTCATCCTTTTAAGCACAGGACAAACAGGAATTGGTAGATCTCCATTCACATGCAATTACACTGTAGGATGACTGAGGAGGGGGAGATGGGAGGCTTGTTTCCTGGCTAATGACAATATCCAAGCATTAAAATTTTAATTGAATGTTAGACTCTGGAAGGCTCATCACCCAAGAGAGATGCACCAGAACAGGGTCATTGTTCAGACCAACTTGGCTTCCTGTGATTCCACAGGCAAGAGGCTGGCTAACCAAAGTGCATAAATGATTCAGACTCCTTTGCAGAAGGCCCAATGTGTGTCCCATTTGTGGAGGTTGCTACCAAAGATGTAAGCAAGGGAAATGAATCTTGTGCACTGGAGAATCAGCACGCCACAGTTTCTTGAACTTCCTGTATAGAGAACTGCTTGATGGACCTTCCACTACTTGGGCAATGCATGGTGAAAACTGGAAACTGTGTTTTCCTTGTCATGACAGGAACCATGTGACTGGGGCTGAAATAGGGGTTTGTGGTTGGGATTCTTACACCTGATGGTTAATTTAGCCCTCACACACTTGTACCTTGGCCTGTACCTCAAAAACTTCAAACATGAGTGCATACGAGCACAGTTGGTTGGGGAGGGAGAAGGGAGCCAGGCCTGCTAGAAGAAACTGGCAAACAAAAGGTCTGATATTGGAAATGGTTGAGAAGCTGGAAATACAGACAAGTACACAATAAATCATGCAAGCCACAGCAACTGGGAAGTGGCAGAGAGAGAGGAAGGATATAGAACATTTAAGCAAATGATAATTTTACATAAACATCTTTAGATTGTCAGCTCTTTAGGACAAGGACTGTCTTTTTGTTCTTTGTTTGTACAGTGCCCAATGGGGTCCTCGTCTAGGACTGAGGCTCGCAGTTGCTACTGCACTACAAAATAACATGATGAAGCAGCCTATGCAGTTTGTAACTGTTGTTAATTGCTGCTTTAGGATAGCAACTTAGTATGGGTCAGAAAAACTGACTGGCAAGGGTTGGATGGTCCCAGGCAGGGGGTGGGGGAGGTGTTAGAGGCATACAGTTTTATTAGTTCAAATTCAGCTACGTCACTCGTCTTTGTCCAGTTTCCAACAGAGAAGACGCCCACATCACAAAAATTCTCCTTCAAAAGTGGAAACCTATGTGAGCAGTTTCAGAAGAGAGTGAATGGATATGGAGACTGAACTTCATTTTCAACTCCTAGGATGCTCACAATGCAAGGGCAAGTGTGGGGAAAGCTTACACAGCTGCTGTCCATGTTATAAATATTCCAAGAACAAAGAGAAGTTTTCATTTTCCGATGGGGTCATTTTGGCAACTTTCAGAGATCTCATATTTACTATTTAAAGAAACAAAGCAGATAGGTGCAATGATATATTCAAGATAAGGCTCAACCAATACAGCAGCATATATGCACAAGGAATTCACACACTTTGTCTCCTGCCTTCTCCACCTAAAACCTCTCAGCAAATTCCCACAGTCCAAGATCAAGTTCAAATGTCCAAAAGGATTAATACCACAGAAAACTATCCTGAAGAAATCCTGCCCCTGCACAGTTTCAATGCAGAAATCTTCATCTAAACCAGGGACACTGTGAGTGAGGCACGGAAGCTACAAAACAACATTGCTTATTCCTTAAACCTTGGAGCAGTCAGCATATGTCAAGGATTATTACAATTAAACTTTTTACCTACTAAAAAATTAATAAACAATTACCCGCCTCAGGAAAAAAAAACCACCAGCCTTTACCTACAAAATGCTGCAGAGAGCATTAGCACCCACCCTGAATGTTCAGTCCATACTACTGCAAAGCATTAGCACCAACTCAATGATTGGTCCATGCCGCAGCAGAGCACTGGCACAATACTGAATGCCTGGGTCCATGCCACTGCAAAAGCATCAGCCCAATATTCAGTGCCTGGTCCAGAACAGCAATCTAACTTTTTCCCATCTTTAGAACAAAAGGAAGATGGTTTGATCTTTTCTACTTCCCTGGCCTTAGTACATTAATAGGTTCCTTATAGACTTTCCTGATTATCTAGGGGTACCAAGGTGTGTTTGTACAAAAAGGCTTCCAATTTTCCTTTAAAAAACAAAACAAAACAAAAAAACTCCATATATTTCTTCTTAAACAGACCAGTGCTACTTAGTGTCCTCCCCAGCCCAAATCAATGGTAACCCAATTGGAATGCCTTCAAGCTCTGTCTGAGAACTAGTGGAGAGATCAACGCTTTTTATCTAAAGGATCATGGATTGCTAGTTGACCACATAACACACCCAACTGGCCATTTTAAAATACCACAAAGGGCACGATGCCTCACTCAATTTTGAGAAAGCACTGCAAAGATTTCCCCCTTTCATGCTGTGGTCCTTTGCCTGCCTGCCTGCCATTTTCCATGCTTTAAACATACAAAGATTTATTAACCTTTACAGTAAAAACAAATAAAATAATGATGAAGCAAGAACGCAGTGAGGTAAGGGCTACAGCTAGCACCATTTATCTGCGGAAATCCAATTAGCGCTCAAGTGGCAGAGATACCTGGAAAAGTGCTCACAATCGAATCAAAAAATGATACAAAAACATTAACCTGATGGCTAAAAACTCCACATTTAAGCAACTAAAGTAATAAAGGCGCTTTTATAGAGTATTTTCTATATTTCATTAGGTCCCAAATGGACGAGGAGCCCTAGAGATGCATTTCCTGGGCTTTGGGAACCTCAAACTAAATAACCCACTTTTTTGTTTTAAAACAAAAAAGGGAACAACATTTCTTTGTAAGAATGACAGGATTAAAGCTGCTTCTCTGCAATAGCAACATGAGCAATGAATGCAAACACAGGAAGCACTGGGGCATACACAAGCCCTTTTTGGTCCATATGCATATTCATTCGGTACCCACTCCAGGTTAGCACAGAACAAGGTTGGGGTGACTCTGCCATCCAAGAGTGTCTTCTCCACTGTAGTGTTCTGGCAGAGCACAGAATGCAGGTCCCTCACATCATCCCATGAACATTACAAGCTGGGCAAACTGGCCCAGGTGATATGAGTTGCTAGGCACAGCATAGTTCTTAGCAGGACAGGTGTCCATAGCAAAACTGATCCTTTTGTTGGTAGTCTCAGGAGACAGAGTGAGGACTGAATAAACTCAGACAGAACAGACCCCAAGAGATGGTGCCCTCCAGATTAGTCAAGTCTTGTTAGCAGGAGTGTGAGCAGGGAAGCCCGCAGTGCAACAGTCCATGTTGCACTTGATCTGAGGTACTTCAATTACTTATGCTATCACTGCCTCTTTCTACCAGCATTAAGAGAGGTCAGAGAAGTGTTAAATGCCCCCATCATCAAGGGACCACTAAACCTCTATGGGAACAACCTGCACCGTCTTTAAAACACGTCAGATGAGATAGCACTTCAAAAGTTTGATGTCCCCACATTTGGCAGAGTCTTCCCTGAAATTTGCTAGTATTAAATGTTATGGTTGTTTCCAGTATCAATTCATGAATCCTGTCCTTGAGCTTTACACTGACTATACACCTGGGGCACATTGCATTAAATGCAAAATACAATGCTCTGAAATGTAAGTGATGATCATCCATGGAAGTCATTCCAGGATGGATAAGTTCTCTCAAACGCAACAGCCTTTCCTGAAGTGCATCCATCAACAGAACCCCACAAAATCACAGAAACTAGAGAAGGAAAAGACCTAACAGGCCATCCACTCCACCCCCTGATAGTGGGGGATTGCTCCCTACAGTTTATTTTTAATGCTTTGTCTAGTCTACTTTTAACAACATCACGCCTCCACCATCCTCCTAAGGAGACTATGTCATAGCCTAATACAGGGGTTCTCAAACTGGGGATCGGGACCCCTCAGGGGGTCGTGAGGTTATTACATGGGGGGTCACGAGCTGTCAGCCTCCACCCCACACCCCGCTTTGCCTGCAGCATTTATAATGGTGTTAAATATATTAAAAAGTGTTTTTAATGTATAAGGGGGGTTGCACTAAGAGGCTTGCTGTGTGAAATGGGTCACCAGTACAGAAGTCTGAGAACCCCTGACCTAATACATTACACTAGTGGTGGGCAACCTGCAGGCCACACACCGCCTGTCAGGGTAATCCGCTGGCAGGCCGTGAAAGTTTGTTTACATTTGCACAGCCGCCCGCAGCTCCCAGTGGCTCCAGTTCGTCGTTCCCAGCCAATGGGAGCTGTGGGAAGCAGCACAGGCCGCAGGGACGTGCTGGCCGCCGCTTCCTCCAGCTCCCATTGGCCGGGAATGGCAAACAGCAGCCAACGGGAGCTGTGGGCGGCTGTGCAAAAGTAAACAAACTATCTCACGGCCCGCCAGCAGATTACCCTGACGGGCCGCAGGTTGCCCACCACTGCATTACACAGTCAGGAAGTTTTCTTGACACTAACCCTAAATTTCCATTTCTTAATTTCACCACAGTACTCTGAGACTTCAGAATGTGATATGAACACATTTAGTTGTAAATATCTGGAAACAGTTATTTCCTCCTCTTACTGTTCTACTCAGCAGTTACACAGACTGATATATACTGGACTGAACATCCCTATGTGTGGTATTCTCTTTCTGCAGAGTATTAATTAATTAGCTTTTGGATGTCTAGAAGCAGAGCCAGCCTTCAGAGAGCACATTCTTGTGTATTTTTATCCCTTGTGTACCAGTTTATGAGGAGGAATATGATACTGGTTTGTACTCTGAAAATCTAAAAAGTTTAAATTAAAAAAAAACCACCCCACCACCATTCCAAACAGATTGAACACAGCAACATTCATACTTTCTCTTGTACCATCAGATGGGCACTGTGTAAGAACCTCAGTAGATACAGAGACCTTCTATACCAGTTTGGAGTATAAAGTTAACTTTTATTATTCTATGTTTGCATATTGCCACAAATGTGTAAATGTTTTAATAAATATTATTATTATTAACAACAACCACCACCACCACCCACTAGCCTGGAGGGGGTGTGGAAGAGAGAAATTTAAGTGGGAGAAAGAGGATAACGGGGGAGAGAAGAAAACAAGCTTTCTGGAACATGTCTGGAAACCAGAAAGCTGAAAGAGAAATCATTAGCAACTCCATAGTGCATTTACAGTGATACAGTGCGGATCAATTCATTTAACGCTGCCCTGTACATTTACAGAAAAGTACCTTTGATATAATAAAGGCTCATAAACACGCAGAAATTGGGTTAGACCTGTTTCAAATTCCTGCCAAACAATGGTTCAGAAAAATGAAGCTCTATTTTAATTAGCTGGACTCACGAGTGATTTGATAACAGCAGATGCTGTCTGGATGCTTTCAGCTTGATGGGCTCCACATACATGAACTTAAGAGTAGGTTTGATGCAATTAGGTCTTTCTCACTGCTCCAACATGTGTCAGGCTCAGGAATCACTGGCTGTGTGTACCTACATCTTGGTATATTTGGAGAGTTAAACTTATCTGGAGGAGAATGAGAAGAGTGACCATTCTAGGTTACACAGAGAGATAAAGGTTTTTTGCGAGACCCACTTCCATAGGCTATGTCTACACCTGAAGCTGGGGTGTGATGCTTAGTTCAAGTAGACATACTCCTGCCAGCTTTCATTCAACTAGTGCACTAAAAACAGTAGTATACCCACGGAAGCATGGGCTAGCCACCCTGAGTAAAAACCTGCCTACTCAAGCTGGGTATCACAACCCCAGCTTCAAGGGTAGACCTAGCCTATGTTTCAGCAGTTCTAAGGCAAAGGAAGGGGAAAGGCCACACAGCAAATTGCGAACAGTGTCTGAGCACAGCCAGACGTGATTCTGGATCTAATGAATAAGGATCTACTGATCCAAGCTGGTTCTTGGCATGTAGACTTTATAACCATACCCAATCCCAGACCAACAAAACTCTGCCCTCTTAACTGTGGTTTCAACTCACGCCATCCTCTGTGAAAGCAAGAGATACTCCTTAGCAACACCTTGCATTACTGGAGGGGTTTCTAATGTCTACTCTAGTCAGTAAGGCAACAACTTCTTCCCAGCATTGTTCCTTGTACCTTCTTCTTGACAGTTAACATTGACTGTGCTCAGAAGCATTCAGACATTTTGATATCTTGGTAAGCCCCAGCCCCTGTAAGCTGATCTAAATGCCTCACTCAATAGCCATAATGTGCAGGCTTCTGCCAAAGGACATGTGCAATGAAGGAGCCATTTCAAAGCATCAGGGATAACACTAATAGGAAGCCTTGATTTGTTAATTATCTGTCAGTTTGTCACAACTGGGCCGTAAGGAGTGGGAAAACTTTCTGCACAGCTCTATCCTTCCCTAAATGCTGAATTAGGCTGTCAAAACCTTCATCCCATTGCAAGAGGCTGAGAGGAAGGAATGCTGAGCTATCCTCTCCTCCTATTCCTCCCACTCCCAGCAGGAGACGCTGCTCTAGACATCCACCCTCCCACCACTTCTCCCGAAGCAGACAAGCCATACACAGAACGACCTCCACACCATCACCACTGCACCCAGCTCAGGCAAGGGACATTGATAAGCCTGAGCACTGTAAATCAGGGATGAAATTCCAGTGTCAGGAGAGCAAGCAAGAGCCATTTATTCTGCCAAGAGCCCGAAAGATGCTGCCTGCTTCTGAATCAGCATTTCAGGGCAAGGTTTTGGAAGGCAGGAAGCTTGGCTCCCAGGAAAGTAGACAGACAGAGATACACAGATAGATACATAGCCAGATAGATAGATAAAGGGGTGGGGTAGTGGCGGGATTCCCTCCCTTCTTACATCTCTGCCCCATGTAATCCCCTAAGCAGGGCACAAAGGGTCCAGGCTGTGAAATGGGATAAAGCATGCGATACCCCCATGGAGACAAAGCCAGCAAAGCGGAAAGCAGGCTTTGACACAGCATTAGGATTTGCTATAAATGCTTCTGCCTCTTAAATCCAGCCAAACGTGACCAGTAAACCGTGCAAGCCTTGGGAGATCCCCAATCCCTCCTCCTCCCTGAAGACTTCATCCAGCGTAGCTCCCCACCCAGTCTTTCCTCAGTAGTCCCAACAGTACTTAACATCTACTGTAATTTGAAGCACGCTTTGCTTTGAGCATCTTCCGCCAAGGAGTCCCTTTAACATAAAAGCACTATTGTCTCCCTTTTTCAGAGAGGGAAACACAAGCACAGACAGTGACTCATCCAAGCAAGTCAGGGACATAGCTGGAATTAGAACTCAGGCCTCCTGAATCCCAGTCTCCCACTCTCACCACTAGACCAAGGGTGGGCAAACTTTTTGGCCCGAGGGCCACATCTGGGTATGGAACTTGTATGGCGGGCCATTAATGCTCACAAAATTGGGGGTTGGAGGGCAGGAGGGCTCCAGCTGGGGGTGCAGGTTATGGAGTGGGGCTGGGGATGAGGGGTTGGGGGTGCAGGAGGGTGCTCCAGGCTGGGACTGAGGGGTTCAAAGGGTGGGAGGGGGATCAGGGCTGGGGCAGGGGGTTGGGGCATGGGAGGGGTTTGGGGGGGGGCAGGCTCCAGGTGGCGCTTACCTCAAGCAGCTCCCAGAAAGAGCGGCATGCTCCAGCTCCTACGTGGAGGTGCGGCCAGGCAGCTTTGCGCGCTGCACTGTGCACAGCCACCGCCCCTGCAGTTCCTGGCCAATAGGAGCTGCGGGGGCAATGCATGGAGCCCTCTGGCTGCCCCTACAGGTAGGAGACGGAGAGGGGACATACCCCCGCTTCCGGGAGCTGTGTGGAGTGGGGCAAGGCCCCGACCCTGCTCCCTGGCTGGAGTGCCAGAGCAGGGCAAGCACCAGACCCCGCTTCCTGGCAGGAGCTCGAGGGCCAGATTAAAATGTCTGGAGGGCCGGTTGTGGCCCGGGCCATAGTTTGCATACCACTGCACTAGACCAATGCTGACTTCCTGCACAGACAGCCCCTCTAGTCCCCCGTGTCGACCCACCTAGAAATCTGCCTGGAGTGAAGCAACTGGATGAGCAGATCCACCTCAGGAGAGGGCTGCAGAGCTGGTCCCTGGAGGGGAAAATGCTCTATGTACACTGGAGTTTTCAACAAGAGGAGAAAAGGCATAATACACAGAGCATCTGTTTGGATCTTCCACACCCAGACCTACACAAGAGTTTAGGAGCCACCTCCCAGCTGGTTCTGGGGGCCTCAGGGCGTCCCACAAAGATCCTTCCGTGCAGTGATGTAGATATAAGGGTGCAGAGATGATAAATAGGACAAACACCCAGAGGAATCACCAACAGTACAACCAGAGGAGTAATGGGGGATCGTTAGCTCCCAACTCTTTTTCTGGGCAGGGTCTGTCTCTCCAACAGGATTTGCCTCCCAATCTCCTTGGCCTTAATAATATCACCCTTCCAGTCACAGGGTGCAACCTGCATTGTACGCAAGCACACACGCTTGCACATACACACACATACAGGTTCAGCTCTCTGTTAAAAGAAATGAATAAAGAGGAATTCAATAAGAAATTCTGCCAAAGCGTGAGTTCCAGAATCTGGTTTTGCAGCATTCTTGCCCACAGCCCGCAGTTCTGGGTGCCTCCTTACACTTCCCCATCTGCACAGCCTACTTCAGATTCAGATTTCTCACACCTATAATTACAGCTGTCCTGTGCCAGGCTCCTTTAATTAACGAACATCTTGTCTCCCTTTAGAATCAGACTAAGCAATTTTTTTTTATTAGCACCCATCACCTTGGTATCTAAGCTAAGGGGGATATCTCATACCACTCTGTGAGTACCCGCATGGTACCCGCATGGTACCCGCATGGCCCCACAGTATGCCAACATTTTTATGGCTGATTTAGAACAACGCTTCCTCAGCTCTCGTCCCCTAAAGCCCCTACTCTACTTGCGCTATATTGATGACATCTTCATCATCTGGACCCATGGAAAAGAAGCCCTTGAGGAATTCCACCATGATTTCAACAATTTCCATCCCACCACCAACCTCAGCCTGGTCCAGTCCACACAAGAGATCCACTTCCTGGACACTACAGTGCTAATAAACAATGGCCACATAAACACCACCCTATACCGGAAACCTACTGACCGCTATTCCTACCTGCATGCCTCCAGCTTTCACCCTGACCACACCACACGATCCATCGTCTACAGCCAAGCTCTGCGATACAACCGCATTTGCTCCAACCCCTCAGACAGAGACAAACACCTACAAGATCTCTGTCAAGCTTTCTTACAACTACAATACCCACCTGCAGAAGTAAAGAAACAGATTGATAGAGCCAGAAGAGTTCCCAGAAGTTACCTACTACAGGACAGGCCTAACAAAGAAAATAACAGAACGCCGCTAGCGGTCACCTTCAGCCCCCAACTAAAACCCCTCCAACGCATTATTAAGGATCTACAACCTATCCTAAAGGATGACCCAACACTCTCACAAGTCTTGGGAGACAGGCCAGTCCTTGCCTACAGACAGCCCCGCAACCTGAAGCAAATACTCACCAACAACCACATACCACACAACAGAACCACTAACCCAGGAACTTATCCTTGCAACAAAGCCCGTTGCCAATTGTGCCCACATATCTATTCAGGGGACACCATCACAGGGCCTAATAACATCAGCCACACTATCAGAGGCTCGTTCACCTGCACATCCACCAATGTGATATATGCCATCATGTGCCAGCAATGCCCCTCTGCCATGTACATTGGTCAAACTGGACAGTCTCTACGTAAAAGAATAAATGGACACAAATCAGATGTCAAGAATTATAACTTTCATAAACCAGTCGGAGAACACTTCAATCTCTCTGGTCACGCAATCACAGACATGAAGGTCGCTATCTTAAAACAAAAAAACTTCAAATCCAGACTCCAGCGAGAAACTGCTGAATTGGAATTCATTTGCAAATTGGATACTATTAATTTAGGCTTAAATAGAGACTGGGAGTGGCTAAGTCATTATGCAAGGTAGCCTGTTTCCTCTTGTTTTTTCCTACCCCCCCCCCCCCCCAGATATTCTGGTTTAACCTGGATTTAAACTTGGAGAGTGGTCAGTTTAGATGAGCTATTACCAGCAGGAGAGTGAGTTTGTGTGTGTATGGGGATGGGGGGGAAGTGAGAAAACCTGGATCTATGCAGGAAATAGCCCGACTTGATTATGTAAAGAGTTGTCACTTTGGATGGGCTAGCACCAGCAGGAGAGTGAATTTGTGTGGGGGGGTGGAGGGTGAGAAAACCTGGATTTGTGCTGGAAATGGCCCACCTGCTGGTCACTTTAGATAAGCTATTACCAGCAGGACAGTGGGGTGGGAGGAGGTATTGTTTCATATTCTCTGTGTGTATATAAAGTCTGCTGCAGTTTCCACGGTACACATCTGATGAAGTGAGCTGTGGCTCACGAAAGCTCATGCTCTAATAAATTGGTTAGTCTCTAAGGTGCCACAAGTACTCCTTTTCTTTTCACTCTGTGAGGAGTACCGCAGGGTGCAAATGGCCTCCAAAGCAACCGCTTGCATACTCCCCTGTAGAGAAGGCAAGGAGAACTAGGATCTGAACCCAGGGGAGTTGCAGTGAGGGGCTGATGCAACACCTTTCAAACTTAATTACACCCAGAGAAATGACACAACTTAGTCCTGAGGAAAATGCCTGGCATGAGAACCTTGGTGTGCTAGTCAGATGCTGCTACAGTGATGAGGATGCTTCAGTCCAAACGGGAGGGCAAAAGCAAGAACAAAGAGAAGCATGCACACAGCCAGTATGCTGGAGACGGGGCAGCCTTATGACCTGCAGGAGGGCATGACTGGGCAGAGTGGTCTTCCCTGGTACATCTGCCAAAGAATGGAAGTTGGGCTGGCCAGTGAATTATGGGTCCATGCGGAGCCCCAGAAGAGCAGGATCCCCATTTCATTACTTGTACTTAAGGCTGGCTCTCAACTTGGGCCTATCTCCCAGGAGAACAGGAGATCGGATTCCAGATGTCCTCCACCCAGCTCTTCTCCCCACCATTGCAAACATAGGCCCTGTCTCCTGTCCCGCACAATGCCATTGGAATGGAGAGCCCTGAAACTTCCTCTCAACTCCCTGGCTGCAGCAGCTTCTTTAACCGTTGTTGGTGTTTTGGTTTTAGACACAACTCTCTCTTTTCTTCAAAGTTGTTGCACCTGATTTTCAGACAAATTGCAAATTAGTTGCCATGGAGAGAGAGCAGAATTCAGGATACAGGTTGGATTTTTCAAGTCAGTGGGATTTGAGTAGGGGAGAGGAAGGAGCAGATGAGATGGCGAACATCCTGGGATTTCTCAGGACAGGCGGTCATCTAGCCGCACAGCGCGACTTCCCCAGAGAGTTTTCTCAAGGGGAAACCAGCCATCGATCTTGGGACACACAACTTCCAGGACCGTTCCTTATCTCAGAACAGCCTCTGCTGCGAATTCCTGCATGCGCTTTAATGTTTAAATTATTAAATGCATTAATGTATTTACATTATTCAAGTCTTATGTGCATTTTTCTAAGATAATTTATGTATAAGAGTTTGAATGTCCATGACTGTTAATGTCTACAACCCTTCCTGTTCATTATTGATTCTGGAAGGGAAAAAAAAGTCAGTGTTTTAATGCCTTATTTTTAATGTATTAAGAGTCTGAATAAGTGCATTCTCTTTTTTCTTTTGTAATTTCATAATTTAAGTAGTGCATTTATTAAACTGACACAGTATGAATTGTGGTGAAGTCTGGCACAGGTCCATGCTGCCAACGCAGTTCGACCGACCATCACGCTACTCTGCAAATCAAGTACAAGTTCGGCTCCTCTTGTGGCAGCTTTTACTCCCTACCTGAAATCAGAGGAGGAAGGGAGGGAATGAAGGAATCTTTTTAAAATGAATTTTCTTTGCTTTTGATAGGGTTTCCTCTAATTCCTACACAGATCTTTTTATTTTATTTTTTTTAAGTAGATGAAAGCTTCCTTATCCAGTTTAGATATGTCTCTTTTGTAATACAGACCTGATTTTCGCTAGATATAAGTAACACATGTGGATGTGCCCTGTGCATGGATAGAAGAGCTACTTACATTTCTATAGCGCCTTCCAACTCAAGCAGGGCCAAAGCTTTTCACAAATATAAACTGAATGTTACTGTTTGTTGTTTCCACGGGTAATTCTGCACATCATAAGAAGTTTTATTTCTAAAAACCTCAAGTTTTAAACGGATATAAAAATTATACACAGGGGTCACGTTATCCACTGCTGAAGCGCAGCTACTTCTGGAGCAGAACGCAGCATCTGTTTAACAGCGCATGGCCATAACACACGAGAGTTTAGGGCAAGCAGGCTACAATATCCAAACGAAAAGGCAAGGAATTCAGATCAGCAGAATATAATGGTTCTGCTAGATATATCCACCTGCCTCTACATACAAATGAAATCGGTATAGATATGAATATATAAATTGTACCTTAGTTGTTTACAGACAAAACTGCTGCTTTGAAAGTCCAGTTTTTATTGCCCCACAAACTCTCTGCCAGCTGCATTTAAATGGAACAATACTGACACCCAATGGTTTGTTAGCTTAACCTCTGGACACACATTCCCTGTGGATAGCCGCAGGGATGAATCCAGGGGGCACCATTTCCTATACCAATATGGTAGCCTCAACTCAAATCACCTATCAAATTGCTAATCAAGACGCTGAACTGCTGAGAGCGCGACTCACTGTACTTTGGCACCATATGTAATTATGCATGTGTGACTAAGCTACCCAGTATATTCTGCATAATTACAGCTTGCCTGGCACAGTTGCCAGCACAAGCATGAACACACACGCACACATAATGTATGCACAATATTGTACCTATGGACTTGGGAAAAGAGAGAGAGAAAGTTGCTGGCTGCTGTTTTAAGAGCTGACTCTGCCATTTCTAAGGTTAAGTTTGTGGGGTTTTTTTGCTACTCATTACCATTCTTTAACTGTTACAATTTATATCAGCATATAATGTTAAATAATTACAGGGAGCGGAGCTCACTCTAGTGAGGATATAAACGCGCTGTGGGATTCTACAGATTTAAACAAATAACACTCACAGCAGGGGGTGAGCAGATGAATTAGCATTAATATCCTGCCTGGGAGATCCCAGTGCAGTGCTACTGCTTAAATACAGATCTCTTCCGTAACAGGCAACATGACAGCTACTAGCAATACAGTCCATTGCATTTACCAGTCAATATAACAACGGCAGCTAAAAGAATGCCCTTGTAACAATCCATACCAAAGCCAGCTAAAATAAATAACTTCCCTTTAACAGTCTATATAGCAGCCAACTACATTAAAACCTTCCCTTTTAAAGTATATACAATAGTCAGCTAAATGGAAGAATTGGCATGCTTCTTTGCAGCCTCAGAAGAGAAGCCGAGCATCGAATGGGCTATGGAGACTGAACTCCCCTATCATCCCTATAGGGGTCCCTTCCATACCAAAGTGGGGGGAAGCTTGCAATGCCACTCTCATGCAGCATCTGTCCTACAAGCAGAAGGTTTCAGTTTCTGGAGCTATCAATTTGTTAAATTTCAGAAGGATTAAGTTCCCTTTTCTCAAAAATAAAACAAAACAAAACAAGCAAGAGAAATTCTTCTTCTGATCAGAACAATCAGATGAGCACAACTTTCCCTCTGATAGGGGTCTATGCATCCAAACTTCCTGATATTAGCAGCAGCCCCTTTTTTCGGTTTCTAATGGCTGTTTTGCCATTAAACAGAGAGATGCTCCATCTCAATCTAAAAGGAGACACCAACCACAAACTATTTATTTAAAGTTAGCCACTAATTTGTCACTTTCTAATACACTGTGACAGGCTGGTAAGTGCCCCTAGGGCTACGTCACAGTTCTTTGTGTTGTGACAGGAGCTGCAACAGATCACAACATGAGCAGTGCACACAGTGGTTGTAAAGGGTGGGGGCCTGAAAACTATGGGGAAATCCATAACCACAAGTGGATTACATCAGAAATGTGCCGTTTTCACACAAAGGGCCCAATTCTGAGCTCACAAACCTGAGCCCACTGATTTGATAGAGTGGCTCTAGATTTACACTGAGTTAAAGTTCAGAATCATGCACGCAGAATTTAACAAATAAAAATGCATTTCTATTGTTTACAATTAGAAAGTACTGCAGATAAAAACAACAACAATTCATATTGAATTTACAATATATGAGCTGCTGTACAAATAGTAATGAATCACTAGAAAATAAGAGATTTCTAGATATCTTTTCTGGTTTTCCATATTGCTATGGAATTCTGCCATGGACCTACCCTCAAGTTTGCTGGCTTCCTAGAAAGGAAATACTAGAATTTTGTTAGAAATAAGAAAGAAAAGCAGGAATGGCATGTATTCCTTAAAATTCTACAAATGAAAAACATCTGTCTGCTTTCCTTTTCAGAAACCTGTTCCTTTGGGCATATATTAAAAAACACAAAACAGGGGCCCTACAACCCCCACCAGATGTTTAGCACCTGGGGGCTTTTCAAGTAATTGATCCAGACAATATTTTTCAGGTAGCAGAACAAAATGGATCCCTACATATTTTTATATTGCCAATACATGCAATTTTCAGCTCTTTAGAGAAAGCTCAGTTACAATCACTTTTAAAATCTTCCAAAAGAACCATGAACACACACACCACCTCAAACTCCAGTAATAGTGGTTTGAAGCTTTAACAGTATTTTGCAAAATGACAGTTAGTAAAACAACAAACATGCATAACAGTGAGTCATCTGGTTTCTAACTTCTGAGTCAAAGGGGGCCGATTCCACACAAACTGAAACCTGGCTCTCTGACTGCTTGCATGTTTAATGATTTGTATCTCTGCACCACAGATTCAGAACAGGATGTGGAAGAAAAGAATGAAAAGAGGATGGGGAAAGAGAGATTGGGGGTTGGGTGGGGGGAGAAATGCACTTCTTTACTGTCCCAGTATCATTGCAAATAAAGGCCACGTCAAGATTTAAACCATAATAATGGAAGGGCTATAAAGGTCCCTGTTATAATGTTTCCTCTGATATTCCCTTTCATAAAATGCTCTCCTTATGTTGCATGCTTTGCAATAATACATGTAATGTTTGTGAACTAGCCCCAGTGGGGACTCTGCATTGTATGAAGCTTTACAGAACACAGTATTAAAAACTAGACCGTCCACTTCCCAGCTCCCCAACACTAGTGCCTGCTACACCCATCTCCTCGCAGAAAGTACAGCAAATATGAGAAGACAAGTCACCTAAGGCAACCTACAACAAAATCTGCTCAGCTGAAAACAGAGCTGTGCGTACCTACACAGTAGTGTGCAGCACAGGGTTACCCCTTTATCCATTCCAACACCTCACAGGTTATGGATAACAGCCCTTCCCCTAGCTCCCGCTTGTATCAGCAGGACCCTTACACCTCTTCACTGCAGTGGCAGCCAGGAATGCTGCATTGTGCGCTTTCTCTTGGCCATGCCGGGTGCGTTTGTCAATTCTGTAAGCCTCAGCATGGCAGTGCCCTGCCAGTGCTGAGAGCTTCTGCACAGCAACGTACTCGCCAGGGCTTTGGAGTGGAGCCTGCTGAGCAGCTCTGGAGCAGTGGAGCTGCAGGTTTTTGCCCGGAGCTGGAGCGGAGCCGGAGCCCAGCTCCAAAGCCCTGGTACTCGCAGTAGACAAACATACCAGCTGAACATTGGACACACAAGGTTCAAATGCTGGAATCTCTGTCTTTGTGTCTGTATGGCAACCCCTGCTCCTGCTCCTGGCTGGGGCAATACTTTCATGAAAATTCAGGCTTGATTTGGACCCCCAGATGGTTTAAACCTTCGATGTCACAACTGACCAGCGATGGAGATGGACCTAGTGCTTGGTGACCCTTACCAGCAACGTGAGAGACTGAGCCATTGTTGTATGGGGTCAAGGCAACCTGGTGTTGAGAAAGGCATTACCAAAAATAGGGCCCAGGGAGGGCTCATCACAATCTTGACTATAATTCTCAGTCATTGCATAGAAAGTATTTATATTCTGTTGGCAATGTGTGTAACCAATGCGGCTCTCCCTGTCAGGGCTGTCAATTACAGCCTTGACTTATGAGGAAAGATTAAATGAGCTAAATATGTAGAACTTGGCTAAGAGACCAGGATGGGGGGAAGGGGGAAAGAGGCAGAAACAACATGATAACCGTCTGCAAACATCTGAAGGGTACAGATGCTAAAGAAGGAAAGGGCTCATTTATGGTGGCATGGGGGAATAAACAGGAGTGACGGAATGGAACTAAGGAAATTTAGGCTGAAAAAAAGGAAAACTTCCTGACAGCAAGATGTACTAGGCTGTGGAATTATTATTACTGTGGCATTTAAGTGGGAGCCACTTAAAACAAGACTCTACAAAGCACTAGTAAATGCACTGGCCAAGGAGAGATAGAACAGCTAATTGAATACAGTGCCTCTCACTGTGGCCTAGTGATGGTCCCAGCAGATCATACAATGGTGCTTCTTTTCCTTGTTCCCATTTTGTAATAATTTTTAATAAAAGCTAAATATATATCAATATCTCCTACCATTCATTACTTTTTCATGTGAGCAACTGCCATAGGGACTGTCAGGGATGGTCTAGGCAATGCTTAGTCCTGCCTTTAGTGCAAGGGACTGGACTAGAAGACCTCTCAAGGTCCCTTCCAGTCCTATGATTCTATAGCTGCCACTGCTGTGCATGTTATAGAATTGTGAATCGGAGGGAGATGGTCTATGCAGTTGTGAATGGGAGGAGAGAAGCATCCATCCATGAAGATGTTTGAGAATTCCCAAGGTAAGCAATCGCTGCAGCTGTCACAGAAATGTTCTGAGAGTGGGAGAGGGCCCACGCTATGAACCATTAAGGAACCCCTGATCTCAGGTTTTTCCCAACTCTAACCTTTTAAATTCTATTAACTTGGCTGCTGTCCTCCATCTCAGAGAACATAAGAATGGCCATACTGAGTCAGACCAAAGGTCCATCCAGCCCAGTATCCTGTCTACTGACCGTGGCCAATGCCAGGTGCCCCAGAGGGAGTGAACCTAACAGGTAATGATCAAGTGATCTCTCTCCTGCCATCCATCTCCACCCTCTGACAAACAGAGGCTAGGGACACCATTCCTTACCCATCCTGGCTAATAGCTATTAATGGACTTAACCTCCATGAATTTATCCTGTTCTCTTTTAAACCCTGTTATAGTCCTAGCCTTCACAACCTCCTCAGGCAAGGAGTTCCACAGATTGACTGTGCACTGAGTGAAGAAGAACTTCCTTTTATTTGTTTTAAACCTACTACCCATTAATTTCATTTGGTGGCCCCTAGTTCTTATATTATGGGAACAAGTAAATAACTTTTCCTTACTCACTTTCTCCACACCACTCATGATTTTATATACCTCTATCATATCCCCCCTTAGTCTCCTCTTTTCCAAGCTGAAAAGTCCTAGCCTCTTTAACCTCTCCTCATATGGGACCCGTTCCAAACCCCTAATCATTTTAGTTGCCCTTTTCTGAACCTTTTCTAATGCTAGTATATCTTTTTTGAGATGAGGGGACCACATCTGTACACAGTATTCAAGATGTGGGCATATCATGGATTTATATAAGGCAATAAGATATTCTCCGCCTTATTCTCTATCCCTTTTTTAATGATTCCCAACATCCCATTTGCTTTTTTGACTGCTGCTGCACACTGCGTGGACACCTTCAGAGAACTATCCACGATGACTCCAAGATCTTTCTCCTGATTAGTTGTAGCTAAATTAGCCCCCATCATATTGTAGGTATAGTTGGGGTTATTTTTTCCAATGTGCATTATTTTACATTTATCCACATTACATTTCATTTGTCATTTTGTTGCCCAATCACTTAGTTTTGTGAGATTTTTTTGAAGTTCTTCACAGTCTGCTTTGGTCTTAACTATCTTGAGCAGTTTAATATCATCTGCAAACTCTGCCACCTCATTGTTTACCCCTTTCTCCAGCTCATTTATGAATAAGTTGAATAGGATTGGTCCTAGGACTGACCCTTTGGGAACATCACTAGTTACCCCTCTCCATTCTGAAAATTTACCATTTATTCCTACCTTTTGTTCCTTGTCTTTTAACCAGTTCTCAATCCATGAAAGGATCTTCCCTCTTATGCCATGACAACTTAATTTATGTAAGATATGGCTGCATTACATTGGTGGCATGATTCTTGTATATTTATCTTGTAAAGTGCTTGGTGATCCTTGGACAAGTCATTCCATCTCTCTGTGCCTCAGTGACCCCACCTTCAACAGAGGGATAGCACTACTAACCCACCTGCCAGGGGACCTGTTGTGAGTTTCAATGGCTTTGTAAGGTTTCAGAGTAACAGCCGTGTTAGTCTGTATTCGCAAAAAGAAAAGGAGTACTTGTGGCACCTTAGAGACTAACCAATTTATTTGAGCATAAGCCATGAAAGCTTATGCTCAAATAAACTGGTTAGTCTCTAAGGAGCCACAAGTACTCCTTTTCTAATGGCTTTGTAAAGCACTTTGAAATCTTCAGGTGGAAATTGCCATTTGTTATTACTGGACGAGAGCTCACGTCTCTGCAACTCATTCAATCCTTGATAGTCAACAAGGGAGTCAACCATGATAATAGTTATGGCGAGGTGGACACTTGTCCATTAGGCACTGAACTAAGCCCTTTCAGGGACATGGAAGGATTCATGTTCCCCTGAGTAAAAGCGAGAGGGGAGACAAAATCAAGGAAAGTGTGAAATATTTGCAGGTAGGTGTAGTTTGGGAGTTGAATTTTTCTCATAGTTTCTTGTCTTATTTTACTCACCAGTCATCATATTAGCCCTCTCTGATTAAGTTAAAAATTGATAAAGGCAACATGTGTCTGAGCACAGCAGCAGAGTCCAACTGCCCAGGAGCACTAGAGACAGGGGGAGAGTTAAGATTCTCAAGGGAAAGGTTTCAGGGTGGGAATTAAATAATCTGGAAGCAAATGACTCCCTGAAGAGCAAGACTCCAGCATAGAGTTCTTTCAAGAGGCTGGAAAAGCAGCAGATGCGGTGAAGTTTTGAGGCTGGTGTCTCTTCCTCTATGCAAGAGGAATCCTGAGTGGATGCTGCCCTCTATAAGCCATGCTGCACACAGCACATTCTCCACACTCATGTTTGGAAAGATACCATTATCTCACCTTGATCCCACAACATGTCATTACCCAAGTGTATGCAGTGCAGGCGCCACATTGCCGCGCGCCATCACCTGTGCAGAATTAATAGATGCCCTTTTCAACAGACAGGATGCATGTTACAAAAGGCTCCCACTCTTGCTGGGCAGGCAGGGAGTGGGGCTGCCAAGCAACACAGACTCACCAGCTGGCAGCTCAACACTCCAACGGTAAGAATGCTTAGCAGGTATAGAGAACTTTACACCTCAAAAGCATCGTACAAGCATAGTGAAATTCATCATGATTAAAGGAACACTGTCAGATTGAAAATGATTGCCAAAAACTTTGAATTTGGGTGCCTAGCACGCACTCAAAAAGTGGGCTGATTATCAGAGCAGCTGAGCAACCGGAGCACCCACTGCCGTTAGTAGGAGCTATGGGGGCTCACCACCGCTGAACGTCAAACCACTTATTTAGATGCCTTACATTCAACACCTATGTTTTGACATTTCCGGCCTGACAATTTAAAAATTAATTTCCTCACCTGTGTTTGAACACCTTTGAGTATAAAAATTATTTTAAAATAATTTTAAAAGTCTAATCAACTTTTGACCATTAATGCTGTTTGCCTGAAGAAGAAAAAGCTTAGTCAATTTCCCTCCTCAAAACTCAACTCTGCCAAAACGCATATAGAAAAGTGCAAGCTGATGACAACTAGGCAGGTGATGATTTATGACCACTGCTACTGAATGACTAAGCATTTTGCACATCCTATAATTTGTTACTGTCTCCCCCACCCTCACCCCTCAGCCTGCTTGTTTGTCTTATCCCCCTGTTTTGAATGGTCTTTTGGATTGTAAACTCTCTGGGGCAGGGACTGTCATTGTTATATGTCTGGTTTCAGAGTAGCAGTCGTGTTAGTCTGTATCCACAAAAAGAAAAGGAGGACTTGTGGCACCTTAGAGACTAACAAATTTATCTGAGCATAAGCTTTCGTGAGCTGCAGTGAAGTGAGCTGTAGCTCACGAAAGCTTATGCTCAAATAAATTTGTTAGTCTCTAAGGTGCCATAAGTCCTCCTTTTCTTTTTGTTATATGTCTGTCCACACCTATCATGATGGGACTCCAACCTGTGTAGGCCCTTCAATACTACTACAAATGTTAAAATGGCAGCAGATTTCCATGTCTGATGCACTAGCACAATGCTGCAATGTTTGGGTTATAAACACAGCAAGAGGAGGAAGATGAGTGACATTCACACAAAAATACTTACAGTAGAAACTGAGTTATGAATACCTTGGGAATAGAGGTTGTTCATAACTCAAATGTTCGTAACTCTGAATGAAACATTAAGGTTGTTCTTTCAAAAGTTTACCACTGAACATTGACTTAATACAGCTTTGAAACGTTACTATGCAGAAGAAAAATGCTGCTTTTAACCATCTTAATTTAAATGGACAAGAACAGAAACAGTTTCCTTGTAGAATCTTTTTTTTAAATTTTCTCTTTATGGATTTTTTTTAGCAGTTTACACTTAACACAGTGCTGTACTGTATTTGCCTTTTTTTTTTTTTTGGTCTCTGATGCCTGATTGTGTACTTCCGGTTCCAAATGAGGTGTGTGGTTGACCAGTCAGTTCGTAACTCTGGTGTTCGTAACTCTGAGATTCTACTGTAATTGAGTTTTAAAATAATTTCAAGAAAACCTTCCTATTGATTGCAGATCTGGGGCCTAAAGTGACCTGACAGAGTTCTTTAACTATGCTCTGTAAGTACATTTGTGCCTGCATGTTGCATATGTATATTTGTCTAAAAACACAGTAAAAGGAATCGACAAATTAAGAGAGTACATTTTGCATGAACCACAAAAAAAAAAAAGTAAATGAACACTCAGCAATAAGAGACAAAACCAGGCCAAATAAAAAAAAAAACCCTCATCCAAAGGTCAAACACAACAGAAAATTGATTGATAAATTAAAGCATTCTCTCTGCAGCAAACCAAAGGATATTGCATAATGTAGCAACACACGTCGAACTCCCCCTTCCTGGCCTGAAACCTGCACTGCTATTGCCCTCTAAGACCTGATGGAATCATCCTCCAGCATTGGAAATCCACAGCAATATACCCAGGAACTCCCCAAACAAACTGAAGCATTATCGCACCATTAGGGTTACTGCCTGTACATGAGGTCACGAAGCTGATAGTGTCTTTCTCTGGCTGACAGTGGTAAATTATCTTGACTAATGTTTCGCTGGGGGCTATAAGTTAGTTGCCTGCTGACTCTGGCTGTCTGGGAATCCCCTCTGGATAGATTTACTTGTAGAGAATCACTCAATGCAGGCTGCCACTCTGGACTGTTCAAACAAACACGTTGTGGCAGAAAGAAAATTTGTGTAGCAAATAAGCATAAATCTTGTTTTTAATTGTAAACTATAAAAGGTGTGAGGGGGAGAGAATGAGGGCACAAGGTCCTCTCCAGAATACTTCGTCTCCTAGCAGCTTTCAAAAGCTGAGAATTCCTTCCAAGAAGGCTGCGCACTATTGCTAATCCCGAAACACAGACTACGATTCTGAACCTTGAAAAAGTCTGAAGACCCTAACTGTGCATGTGTCCTGAGTGAGATTGAGTTTTAGTTAGTCAAAACAAGAAGCTTTCCAATGGAAATCCTTTCCTTGCATTCACTCTGAAGGCCAGTTTCAGGCAGAGGAGAGACTTTCAAAAGCTCCTATCAGGGGTTCTTAATAGGACTGTCAAGCGATTAAAAAAATTAATCGCAATTAATTGCACTGTTAAACAATACCATTTATCTCTTTATCATGAAAGTTGAACTTACAAATGCAGAATTATGTACAAAAAATAACTGCATTCAAAAATAGAAAAATGTAAATCTTTAGTCCTACAAGTCCACTCAGTCCTATTTCTTGTTCAGCCAATTGCTCAGACAAACAAGTTTGTTTACATTTGCAGGAGATAATGTAGCCTGCTTCTTGTTCACAATGTCACCTGAAAGTGAGAACAGGCGTTCGCATGGCACTGTTGTAGCTGATGTCACAAGATATTTACGTGCCAGATGCACTAAAGATTCATATGTCCCTTCATGCTTCATCCACCATTCCAGAGGACATGCGTCCATGCTGATGACGGGTTCTGCTCGATAACAATCCAAAGCAGTGCAGATTGACATGTTCATTTTCATAATCTGAGTCAGAGGCAACCACCAGAAGGTTGATTTTCTTTTTTGGTGGTTCGGGTTCTGTAGTTTCTGCATTGGAATATTGCTCTTTTAACACTTTTGAAAGCATGCTCCACACCTCGTCCCTCTCAGATTTTGGAAGGCACTTCAGATTCTTAAATCTTGGGTCAAGTGCTGTAGCTATCTTTAGAAATCTCACATTGGTACCTTCTTTGTGTTTTGTCAAATCTGCAGCGAAAGTGTTCTTAAAATGAACATATGCTGAGTCATCATCCAAGACTACTATAACATGAAATATATGGCAGAATATGGGTAAAACAGAGCAGGGGGACATACAATTCTCCCCCAAGAAGTTCAGTCACAAATTTAATTAACGCATTATTTTTTTAACGCCCATCATCAGATAGAAGCATGTCCTCTGGAATGGTGGCCGAAGTATGAAGGGGCATACTAATGGTTAGCATATCTGGCACATAAATACCTTGTAACGCCTGCTACAAAAGTCCCATGAGAATGCCTGTTCTCATTTTCTGGTGACATTGTAAACAAGAAGCGGGCAGCATTATCTCCCATAAATGTAAACAAACTTGTTTGTCTTACTGATTGACTGAAAAAGAAGTAGGACTGAGTGGACTTGTAGGGTCTAAAGTTTTGCATTGTTTTATTTTTGAGTGCAGTTATGTAACAAAAAAAATTATCTACATTTGTAAGTTGCACTTTCAGATAAAGAGACTGCACTACAGTACTTGTATGAGGGAAATTGAAAAATCATATTTCTTTTATCATTTTTACAGGGCAAACATTTGTAATAAAAAATAATAATATAAAGTGAGCACTGTACACTTTGTATTCTGTGTTGTAATTGAAATCAATATATTTGAAAATGTAAAAAAAATCCAAAAATATTTAATACATTTCAATTGGTAGTCTATTGTTTAACAGTGCGATTAATTGCAATTAATTTTTCTGAGTTAATTGCATGAGTTAACTGCGATTAATCGACAACCCTAGTTCTTAGGGCCATTTTTTTGGTGGCCTCAGCGTGTGGCCACTAACCCCTGCTGGTGGCCATTCTGACAATTTTTCCAAGCCCAAGCCACGCTGACCTGGGCTGAAGCCCAGAACCAGAGCCCAAGGGCTGAAGCCCGCTCAACACACACACTGGCCCCACATGTCTGCAGAGGCACTGCCCGGAGCCCCCAGGAGGCTGTGTGGTGGAGGGCACTGATCCCTTGCTGGCGGTGCCAGCAAACACCAGGGCAGCCAGGAGCAACAGCTGGGCGCTGCTTGTTCCTCCCACCCCACATGTCAACCCAGGAGGCTTTCAGGGCTGCAGAAAAATCCCCTGGTGGCTGCATGCGGCCACAATGACCACATTTGAAAAACACTGTAGAAGGCCCTTTATTCTGTATCACCTTTTAATTTTCACTTCTTGGATTTTGTATGCACTTAATGATTCATTCAGAAAAACAGCAACAAGCTTGGGCCCTGATCCTGAGAGATGCTGAATGCTCTGAACTATAATTGGCTTCACTGAAGACAGTCAAGACCTTGCAGCATCAGGGCTTTAAGCCCAATTCTGCAGCTCTTACCCATTCAATTCAATGGGCTTGTTCATGTAATTAAGGGCCCAGGACTGAATAGCCTGATCCTGTTTGGTCCCAAGTACCCACAACTTCCACTGACTTCAGTTTGAGCTGAAGGTGCTCAGACTTTGGGTTCAAGCCCTTAGCTTCTCCCACACAACTCTAATTGAAACTCTCCCTCAGCCTCATCCATAAAGGAAGGAGCTACAGGTAATGAGCAAAGCTGGGAATGGGGAGATGAAACAGGAAGGGCCTAAACACACTGTTTTGTCTGCCGCTGAATGCTAGACGCTCAAATCCAGCCAACTGAGAGAGGATATAAATCATGGGGCAAGTCCAGCATCCTAGCTCCAGTTTCTGTTCCCAGAGGGTTTACCCAGCATAAATATTTACTATGCTTTTTACTGGTTTTGTTGCTCATTCACATGGCTCTGACAAAACCTTTGGCACTGGGAGCACCCAGGAATCTAACTGTCCTTCCCAGATACTCTGTGCTCACACAAAATGACCAAGATCCATCTGCGCCCCAAGATGCTTTTAGAAAGAATATTTAAGGCTCATGGAAAGGCGCCAGACAGCCCAGGAGACTGAAGTCCTGTTTGCCCACAAAGCATTTACAGAATGGGTAGCGGCAGGGCAAGCTTCCTCATACACACCTCATCCATGTCCTTGAGAGCCCCTTCTCAGGGCGAGAGGTCAAGTCAGTCTCCATGACCCCTTCAGCCTTTGGCACCTCTGCTCAGACTTCCAACAAGGTGACAGACAGCATAATCGCCCAGCAAACCTAAACATTTACTATAATAGAGGGAGACTGCAGGGATGAAATATGACCATGATACAGGCATCTCTCCCCTAGGAACTGGACTGAGACCACAGACTCGTTCCACACAGGACACCAGGGTAGCTCTCAAATAACTTCTGATCACCACAAAGGTGGTCCAGATTAAACCAACAACCCACTAGGAAAAGGATTCACATCCCATTCTCCAATTCCTGCATTGCAAGCATCATCACATGTGCAGACCACCCTTTATGGTAACCACAGTACATCCTGGATCATCCAATACACTCCTGCCACATGGGCATCTCTGTTAACATACGGTGCCAGCACCGGTCTCTGATCTAAAAGCACAACCAGGCCTTGGCTCACACAAGTTCCTCTAAACATCCTTCCTCAAGTCAACTGTAGTGTCAGGATCCCAATATAAACATTACCGCTCTGAACTGAACCGAACCTCACTAATGGTCCAGGAAATCAAACCCAGATACAAACACCAAACTTGTTGACTGTAGCTGTGAGATCAACTTGTAGGATTAAGAGCCTGGAAAATATTGTGGATAGAACTGTTTAATTCTCCTTCCCCCCCTCTCAAATTTATTTTAATTCACATGAAAACGGTGAAAAAAAGAAAAAGGAAAAATTAAAGCGGCAACCCTATAAAAACAATGAAGCCAAACTGTCCCCATGTTCTAACAGGCAGCAAAATGTATTTCCCCCAGGAAATTCAGATGGTTCCAGAGTAGACTGTTTTGCAGCCTACACTCGGAAAGGCTTGGAGTACAGCAATGAATATCACTTTAAAGCACTCCCTTCCCATGTTAACTCAAAAATAGCACTGCAGATAAAGCAGCCAGAAGCTTTCCTGAACTCATAGGTAAGTGCACAGTGAAGCACCTAGATGAGGATGTGGTCTAGTTATTGGAGCAGGGGACTGGGATTCTGGATTCTATTCCTAACTCTGCCACCATCTTGCTGCATTAACTTGGACAAGGCATTTAATCTGTGTCTCAGTTTGCTCTTTTGTAAAATGGAGATACCACTTATACACCTCACAGGAATGTTATGAGAATTAACAAACTAAGGTCTATGAAGTGCTTGGAGATCCTTAGATGGAAGGGGCTGTATAAGTATCATGGCAACTACTAAAGGGGAAGGAGAAGATGAAAGGATGATGAGCCAGAAGGGGTGCATGAAAGGCTTAGGACTTCAACGGGTATCAGCTAATTCTACACTCTACATTCTACAGCAATAATAACCCTCTTTACAATATACTCTGCCTGGGCCCATTAAGCAATGCCCATGCTCCAATGCCTAAGCATGAATACCTGCTACATGAAACAAAAGGGGAAACACCACAGTGACAAGAAAAAGAGAAAAGCTAAGTGATTCTGCAAACACAAGAAAAGGTGGAACTGCTAAGGGACAGGAGGAAAAATATCCTGTTCTCCATGCCAAGAGTCCTCACTAGAAACCGGTTCAGTGATTTACATTTACAAACAGTACTTCTTCCAGACACAAAACAGCAGGTGGGGAGCAAGTACTCAAGCAACTTGTGGAAGGACCTCACTTAAGTGCTTTTAAAGACAGCAAAAAAATAATGGCTCTGGTTTTTCAGGTTCTCTCCCAACCTAGGTTCAGGTCAGGAGACTGGATATCTGTGTGCGTGTGTGAACTTTACAATCCCTACTTATGCTGCTGCTGTAGGTTTGGCAGAAACCAGATCCTGACATCAAACACACTGGAGAGCTATTGAGAAACACTTCAGGGATGGTAAGTTAGATTTAAAAGGCTACACAATGTGACTGCGGAGAGACCAAGAAAAGAAGATAGATTAAAAGAGAAATAGGAGAAAGGAGAATGAAAAAAGGAATGAGAGAGAGAAGACTAAAGAAAAAGGAGAAGGATAGAAAAGGAACAAAAAAGAGGAAAGGAAAGTTCTGATATTTTAACCCAGAGCGGGGTTTTGTTCTCTGTAATTAGGTCTTTTTCACATCCCAGGACTTCGCTTTCAGTGGCTACAAAAAGACAAACCTATTCAAATTCCACATGTACTCAGAGCATTATGGGAGATGGCTGCACAAACAAAAGCCGGGGGCAGCAAAAAGGGACCCAGCAGTGACAGTGATCAGCCGGACTCAAGGAGAGGTTGATCCCACACCAGTGATGACAAATGCAGCTGTAAACAGCAGCGGAGCGAGATGCTGACACTCTGTAACACAAGGTTACGTTTCCCACCACAGAGCTACAAGGCAAATTTTAATGGGCCAAGACGGACAGCAGGGAAATGAGTGTCCGCTCGTCGCTGCAAAAATTACAGCTTCGCCCGCCCCCTGTCCATTCCCCACTATCAATGCTCTACCACAACAACCTCTCATTAGAGAGGATTTTTTAAACGTGGACAGTTTATCATAAGAGGACTGGACAGCTCAAGGGATTAATAATGGGACAAGGAGCCCCCGGCCTCCAGTTTGGTTGTTCCAATCGCACTCAGGTCACAAGTGGCTGAAATTGGAAGTATGCAATGGCTGTAAGGAGACCAGTATGAAATCATTTGGTATGGTTCCACCTTGCAAACCCCCAATAACCCTGACAAGCTGTGTTGTAAAAGCCCATAATGCAACAGAGAGCATGCATATCCTGTTTGCCTGATCCTGCAGAATAAGGAATGCCTCCTGCAAGATACTGAGCACCAGCGGCTCCCACTGAAATCAACAAGCCTGAGCCTGCTCTCTTGCTGAAACTAGTGGGGTGAAGGGTGCTCAGCAGGTAGCATGCACCATTTAGCACCATGCAGGGTTGGGTGCTTGGCTAGCCCCATTCAAGTCACATGCAAAATGCAAGCAGGATTAGACCCTAACATGGCATTCGCTGCCTTGGCATAAGATGCCTGCCTTCTACCTTCTTACCCCACAGCTATCCATGAAAGCACTCTCCTCCCTCCATTTCAGCGAGAACCCATCCTGTGACCTGCTGAGCAGTCCCCAATGAAGTCAAAGGGATTTGGAGGTACTCAGCAGATTTTGGTGACAATTATTTTCTCTTCTACGAGTCTATGAAAACAGGCCTCCCTCTTCTGTTGCTTTATACCAACCCTGAAGTGAGTGGGGCTAAGCCCGGATGCAGAGCTCCCTGCCCAACATACAGCCCACTTGTGGATTAGAGCCAAATTTTGTTCTGCTGTTTATGTGAACATTTTACAGTCTTGTGCTGTCACAGGATGACTGGCCTGTAAGGGTGAGCTAGGACTCGTGCACCTGTGCCTTATCAGCACACCCCCAGTGTGGGACAATTAATTCAGTTTAAAAAAAGTTTCAAAAAGAGTTTGAGGGCCTTCTGGAAAGGAGTTTAATTGTAGTAATTAATTGTGTGGAGCAAAACAAATAGAGCTGGGAGCTCAGCAGTAAGGTGGGATGGCCTAGGGGTCAGCAGTGGCTGGAAAGACCCACCCAGGATCAGTGAAGGGCTGGTAGAGCAGAAGCTGAGCTCCGGAAAAGGGACTCTGAAAAGCAGTCTGGAATTGAGTGAGACTGTGACCCAGAAAGCGGTTGTGGGAATCCCCTACCCCTCTAGTGGGAAGAGGACTGGGACACAGCTGAGGAGGCTGGAGTTTATGTTTAGTGTTGAACAACCTAAGGAGATATCAGGGGAGAAGAACTGTCTTGCCACTGAGGTAGTGCAGAGCACGTCCAAGCCTGTGACAGGTGCCATCTGCCTACAAGGCTGTTGCTGGGCCCAAGCCCCACCGAATACATGGGGGGAGCGGGCATTTTCATGGGGGTGCAGGAGCTGCAGAAGAGAGTGTGGGGTATGTAATCTGGCTCACAGAACTGAACTGTTCATTTAATAAGGCTTCTACAGATACTCAGCTAAGCAATAATGACTCCTAAGCAGATGTGACAGAGGCTCAGAGAGTTTAATATACAAAATTAATTAAAAAATAAGGAGAAAGGCTCCACCTTTCAACAGGGCTCTGATTACCCCAAATGCAGGATTCACCATTATGTGATCAGAGTTAATTTTGGGGTTCTTTGTTATTTATATTTTATATCTATATACACACCCACACATATATAGCTTAGAGACTAACCAATTTATTTGAGCATAAGCTTTCGTGAGCTACAGCTCACTTCATCGGATGCATATTGTGGAAAGTGTAGAAGATCTTTTTATACATACAAAGCATGAAAAAATACCTCCCCTCACCCCACTCTCCTGCTGGTAATAGTTATTACCAGCAGGAGAGTGGGGTGGGGGGAGGTAATTACCAGCAGGAGAGTGGGGTGGGGGGAGGTATTTTTTCATGCTTTGTGTGTATAAAAAGATCTTCTACACTTTCCACAGTATGCATCCGATGAAGTGAGCTGTAGCTCACGAAAGCTTATGCTCAAATAAATTGGTTAGTCTCTAAGGTACCACAAGTCCTCCTTTTCTTTTTGCGAATACAGACTAACATGGCTGTTACTCTGAAACATATATAGCTGTTTTCTTTCCTCTGAACACTTATATAGCTCTGTATAAAGAGGAGAAAATATATTAATTAAATAGAAGATAATGTTAGAGTTGGCCTGGAGAGAGAGCGACTTCTAGACCAGTGCCAGCTGCGAGGATTTGCAGCCTGCTCTGGGCTTCCTAGAAAAATACACTCTCAAAGAACAGGACATCAGCAAGAAACAACAGAGAGGGCAAATCGTGGCACAGGGAGCTTCAACCAATTAGGACATGCTCACAGTGGTATGAGGCAAGAGGAATGTTCATTACAAGGCTTGTGTGCTCAGATTTCCAAATTTACCAGTCCATGAGCAGCAACCCTTCTATAAGATGTGTCTTTAGCCCCACTTTCTAACTCACTGTCTCTAAAGAAATGCTTCCTTCCTTTAAAAAACAGCTCCTGGATGCTCCAGCCAAAGAATCCAAGACACAAGAGGTTTTAATGTTACCAATGCAGGGCCCTTACAGAAAGCAGTTGGGGCTTACCGTTACAGACAGAGAGCCTGGTCCCACATTCCTCATGCACCCCGAACTCCCACTGAAAACAGCACCGGGGGTAAGCTACTGAAGAGACTTAAAGAGAGGAGTGATGTGTTGTTTAGAGCAGCAGAGGGGACAATTATTTTAGCAGTGTTTTGATTGGGCTAGAGGGCCAAGGCGAGAAACCAGGAGATGGTAATATGAAGTTATTGCAGCCCAGGAGAGAAAAATGGTGGCTCAATTCCCAACCCACCGCACTGTAAGAAGATGAAGTTTCTCATGGTTATCATCACACACACAAATCCCAGAGCCCTTTCCAAAACAGTACAAGTCAAAACATTGGCTCACATGCAATACCTTCTGCCAGCAACTTCTGAGTTCACTCCTGGCTTATTTGAGCACACAGTCAACTTGGGATGAGGTTTCTGAACAGGGAGGTTAGTTTTATTGGACAGTAACCTTCAGGACCCAAGCTCAAATCATGTCTCAGAGGTTTTTCTTCAATAGGTTCAGACTCCTCACTAATACACACTGATCAACAGCACACACTATGCACATTTAAGACAGCCCAGGGCTCAGATAAACAAGGAGGACTGACTGACCCACAACTAACCCCTGAAAAAGCAGGAGGTGATGGGCAAAGGTCATAATTCAGAGGTCACCAGCAGGGCAGCATGGGATGGTTTAGACTTTTTCTCTCAGCACAACACGTGCGCCTAAGAAGAGAGAAAGTACTCATGCAAAATGGTTCAACTAAGGGAATAATTTGTAAAACTCAGTTTAATAGTTTGAAAGGAAATTATATTCTGCATCTCGATGAACTCACCAGTGGCTCCCGAGACACGACATTCTCAGTTCCAGGAGAAGAGCCAGTCTGCAAAGAAGAGGGAAAAGAAGAGTGATGTTACAGTGCCACCTGATGGACACATCTAAAAATGCTTGTATGTTAAGGCCCCACAGCACCCGACCAGGATCAGGCACTCACAGCCATTGACATGAATGGCAGCTCTGTCATGAACCAAAGATCACATGTGACCCAAAAGGCCTGGACATCAGAGATGCTAAGCTCCTGCAACTTCCATTTAATCCAATGGAAGCTGCAAGCGCTCAGCACCTCTGAGGAGTCATTAGTTACCATGAGTCAAAGAAATCACTGACAGACAGATCAGTCATGCCATTTTGAAAGAAACATACCTGATAATTACACTTCAGAATTCAATAGCAAGGTGACCTAGTGGACAGAACTTGAGACTGGAAATCAGTATGCCTAAATTCCTAGCTGCACCACTGGACTCACTGTGTGATCCTGGGCAGGCCATTTCCCCTTTCTGTGTGTGCCTCAGTTTTTCCACGTGTAAACTGAAGATAACATTTCACCCACCTCCCAGGGCTTAATGTTTGCAAAGTGCTTTGCGTTCCCCGGGGGGGGGGGGGGTTGCTATAGAAGTCCAAAGTATTGTTATTAAATTGAGTACAAAGGTACATCTCTCTGGTCCAGTGTTTTATTATCCTGTGTAGAAAGACTGAATTTAGTCTAAAGTTTGGCATATCCCATCTCTGGAATAGAACAATGTTTTGCATTTCTTTAGCATCATTCATCCAAGGATTTCAAACCAAATTCATGTTAATTAATTAGACCTCACAGCAACTTTGTGACTTCGACTAGCCACATAGGAAAAGGGAGATGGATTTTTTTTTAAACAGTGAAAAAATATTAGGAAATTTAATCATGAAGTTCCAAAAACCAAACACTATCTATTCCACATCCCATTTATCAATATGGGGCTCAATTTATGAATGATATTTAACACTTGCATGGGAGTTTCTATTTCCAAAGAGCTTTACACTTAACCAAGATACCAAGGTAACAGGCACCTTAGAAATATAGTCAAGTTCATGACTCCCCAGTGAGCTTAGAATTGTCACTCTTGTGTTACAGATGTGGAAACAGAAACACAGAGGGGTGAAGAGAGTTGACAGCTATGTGACCTGAAGCAATGGTCAAGCTGAACTTAGAACTCAGGAGATTCTAGCTTTCAGGCTCAGATCATACTTTAACCTTGTTGACTGCCTCCACAGTCCAAAAGCAGAAATAACTTTATCAAAGACCCATGTTTCACCAGCACAAAACACAGAGGCAAGTTTAGAGCACAGAGGCCCCTTTCCCTAGCACAAGCTGGAGTTTTGTGTGCATGCAAGACCCTCAGCTTAAACCATCAAGTAACACCACAAAGTCTCATCCCATATCTACACTATAAAATTATGTCGACCTAACTTACGTTGACATACAGCCACCACACCGCTTGTGTGTGCACACTTGACTCCTTGCGTCAGCGGTGTGCGCCCTCATCAGGCGCGCTTGTATAGATTGAATTGTCAGGGTGGGGCATTGTGGGATGGCTCCTGAAAGCCAGGAACAGTTGTGCGCACTGATACTGCGTTGACCCAATTACATCACCAGTGACTCTATGCTGCTCTGGGAGGTGGTGTTACTAAATCGGCGCAGAGAGACACTTACGTCGGTGAGAGCGTAATTTAACTGAATACACTTCCAAAGCTAGATCAACACAAGGCAGCTTATGTCAACCTAACCATGTAGTGTAGACCAGGCCTCAGAGACCTTCTCCCCCATTCTGTCTGATTCACTCTTATACAACATATCACACCTACTAAGCATCTCAGGTGTTTCCCATGTTAAAAAATAAGGCACTGCCTGTTAGGAACAAGCATTTACCACAAGAGGGTGCCAATAATTCACTTCACTGCAACCTCATTGTTCTTGGTCGTACTTGCAGCAGTACCAGGACTCAGATATATCCTCTAGGTCCCCATATTGCAGGCCCCATTACCCTTCTATTTCAGTGCAGGAGACAGTATTACATGGCACCAAGACAAGGGTGTCCAAGTGCTAAAGTGCATGACCCCATCTCCAAGCTACTAAGAGGGACACTATCTCCCCAGCTACAAGCTCTTCCACTGGCCTCACATTCACTCTCTCTTGTATATGCACCCGTGCTTTTGAGATTTTATAGCAGGATCAGGGCAAGCCACCAAGTGAGCTTAAAGTCTCGCCTACAAAAAAGTGGGGAAAATCTAGAGATTAAAACAAAAATACACTTGGTGTGGTTTATTTAGAGATCAGGGCTAAGTTAACCCCTTGGAGACTGCGGACAGCTGCATACCTCATAGTAAATACTCCGTAGTCTGGCTGGTTTTCTGGAAAATGCTGGTGTCCAAAGGGTTAAGATCAGGAGGAGGCTTTCAGGAAAGGGAACCCACAGAGTTGAATATCAAAGTGTGGTGGGGCCACCTTTCTTCAGGACATTGTGGGAATTTGGTCGAGTGTTTAAGATGGGAGCTCAGGTGTAAGGATCCTGAGTCCTCCCTGCTCATTTTTGTCACTCTAGGAGCCTTGGGAGTGGCCTTGTGGTTATCTGGTCTGGGGAGCTAAGCAGAGTTCAGTTAATAGCAGTTATGAACAATCTGCAGAGAACGATGCTGGAAAAAAACCGGGTTCACCCTCTGTGAGCATCACCCCTTCTGAGAGATGAAACTGATAACCCTGCAGTCTCCCCCACCTTTAGCAGGTGGCAAACTAGAATTTCCGCGTTGCTAAGCACACAACACCAAATCCAACCTCTAACGCAATTCCCAACAGTTTGGACAGCTAAGATTTCACTCTTCCAAATCTAGAAACAATGTTGCAAGCTCCCACTGTGCATCATCTGGAGGATGGACACTGAAACATCCATTTACCTATTTACTACCAGTGAGTGTGAAATTCTCTCTAGTGAGTTTGAGGATATAAGCAGCCAATTTCTGCAGATTTTAAGCTTTTGTTTTTTTTTAAAATTAAGTTTATGGACCTTATGATTGCAGAGAAAACCTACCAAACATGAAGTGTAACTTACGTAATCGTGACTGCTCAAGTCTGCAGTAAGTCAGCTCCAGTGCCTCTGCAGCTGCTCATTTCTGATGCTTGGGAAAGCTGAGTGAACTGACACAACATTAGTCTGTTTTTCTGCTGTTCTTTGGAACCCCAGGGTTAAGTGTGAAACTTACAAGAATCAGGTCAGGTTTACCATGTTGATGCTTGGGAAAGCACCAGAAAAAAATAATGGAGGTGTTACCTCCAGATGTAGCTTGTGGCCCTCCCCAAAATCTTTCCTTTTGTCCTCTGGCTAACAGGTATCTGGTGCGCCTTTCAAATCCTGGTGAAGAACAGTAGGAGTCTGTGTGTGATATAGGTCTCCCTTCTACAATCCTGAGGGACTACACATTAACAAAAGCCTATATTAGAGCAGATAGATCCTATGACAGCGGAACACAGCCTTGCACAGCTGGTGAGCTACTTAGTCAAAGGGAGTCTATAAACTACAAAATAACTAGGGCATAGAGTCCTGAGGCCATCTCACCACATATTGACACAATGCCACAGCACCAAGGCCACAAGATCCTCCAGGACTTACTTTGACACACTGGTACCTCTTCTCCCCATGCTCTCACCCCAATACTTAATGTACTTAGGCGCCATTTTGGGAGCCCTCTTGCGGTTAACACTTGTGCTGTCTCTGGTGCTGACTGAAAGCCCACTGAAGTCAATGGAAAGACTCCCATTGACTTCAATGGGGTTTGGATCAGAATTTCTGAGAACAGGCAGAGCAAAAGGCACACTGAAAAACCCTTGATGAAACCCTAAAAGCTACATGTGGCTATGGAGCCATTTGTGGAGCATTACTCCTCTATGCCACTGTTCCACAGATATTCTGCTTACAAAAACTGGTTATTCAGAATAAGTATGTCTGGCCCTTCTGTAGCTCTTTCCAAGGAATTCAAAGCAATTTTGCGAGTACTAATTAAGTCTCACACATCTAATGTGAGGTTTAGTTATTCCTATTTTGCAGATATGGAAACTGAGGCAACAAGAGGCTAAGCGATTTGCCTAAGATCACAGAGCAAGTCAGTAGCAAAACATAGAAAAGAACCTACTTCCCTGACTTAACTACTGCAGATTGTACAACTGTAGGACATTCCACTAGTGCCCTGAATATGCCCATATGCACTTTCTTCTGGAGTCTAACCAATATTTGCTGTAAACTCACTCAGCACATGTGGAACATTTGGTTATTCCTGGACTTTGTCTGATGCTGGATGATTAACTCCTCCATAGAAAGCGCAGGATACTATGGGAAACCATACATTACACTTATCAATAGGAATTTGAATTCTGAATACTCATAGGACAAATACTGAAGCACTCTGAGAGCTGCCTTTAAACAGACTGACCATATGCATCTGACTTACAAGTTATTTATGGTATTTCGATTGTATCAGCCATGTTTACTATTGTTTTTAATGGAGATGGAGATGGTGATGGTGCATTTCCCTTGCAGCAAAGCTTTCAAACACAAGAAACTCAAGGGACAATTCAAAGTTTAAGGAGCTAGTCTCATATGACATGGAGCATTTCTCCTCCAGTTCACTGGCTGAGACAATATATTACTGCCATGTGATGTGGCTGGATGTAGAGCTCAGGTGTCTACATTACAGAACACCCCGTCCCTTGTTGCAGCCTCAGCAGAAAGGCCAGAAGATAAACAGGCAAGAGACATTGGCAGATTTGGGGTAAGCTTGCCTTGATATTGCCTCTGAAACAATTAGAGGAATTAAGACTCTGCAGCCGTAAAAGCACTACATTTGCTTTGATCACCTCCTCCCCCAAAACAAAACAAAAAACAGCTGGGCACTGGGACCACCCCAGGCCAGATTAATGTGGCTTTAAAAGTGTTTTTAGCCACACATGTAACATTTTAAACTTTAGGTCCTGGTAGTCTCCTTTATCTCCAAGCTTAATCATAGGTATTGCATTGGTAAGTATGAAAGGTGTAGACCACCAGTGCCTTCCATCTACATCACCATCTCTCCTGTTTCTGTCTCTGACATTAAAATTAGATTCCGCCTGTCTTTAGCCCACTCTGCTCTGCGGCATTATACTGCAGAAAAGAAAAACCTTGTACACTGCAAGCATTGTGCTTATGGGTTATCCTACCCTAGTGGATGCAGCAACCATATTAGTACCAAGTCCCATGTGATGGTCTATACTATTATGGTCACCACTTTTATTAGACTATGATAAATTTTGTATAAAGTGTGCCTTGGGAGATATTAATTGAAGACTCATAATCTGCTGAATATTATTGTCTTGGTAAAATGTGTGTATCAACATTGTATGAGAACATATTAGATTCTACTAAGTATCTTTGTTATAACATGCTCCAAGGTTAAGACAAGCAGGCACAAACCAGATTTTCCAGAGACAAAGACACACTGGCACCCCCAGACAGTTATCAACGAAGTCAAGAGGGTTATCACTTACTTAAGCGGCTATTCTCCACCAATGGGAAGGTGTAAATAAGAAATTTACATTGCATCACAGGAACGTTTCAAACATCACATCCACAACAGACTACACGTCACCATGACTCAGCAAGGATGTTTCTAGCACAAGAAATTGAGTTATAAACGGGGCGGGGAGAGAACGACTTGATTTTACCTCTCCTCCTCCTCCCACCTCTATGCACATTACATCAATGACTCTCAAAGAACTAAACTAAGTGGGGAGTGGTCCCAGGCTGGAAGGAGACCCAGCCTGTGAAATGTACAACAGTGTATGCTGAGGCAAAACCTTTGCTTGTACGTTCACTTAGCTTGTTAAGTCATGTATTAGCTTGCCTATTACTCTTTTATTTCTTTTGTAAACAATCTTGACTTTTATGCATTATCACTTGTAATCACTTAAAATATTTCTGTAGTTAATAAACTTATCTAATTGTTTTATCTTAACCGGCGCGTTTGGATTAAAGTGTGTGGGAAGCTCCATTTGGGATAACCAAGACTGGTGCATATATCATTTTCCTTTGATGAAATGACAGACTTTCTATGAGCTTGCATTGTTCAGTAGTGTGCTGCACAGTACAAGACACACATTTTGGTGGGTGTGGGGGGGAGACAAGGCTGGGACTAAGAATTTGCAGGTATCCCCCTGTATGTAATTCATGAGTGACTGGTCATAATGCTCATGTACAGTAACTCCTCACTTAACGTTGCAGTTATGTTCCTGAAAAATGTGACTTTAAGTGATACGATGTTAAGCGAATCCAATTTCCCCATAAGAATGAATGTAAATGGGGGGGTTAGGTTCCAGGAAAATTTTTTTTGGCCAGACAAAAAGACTCGGCGCCCCCCCCACCCCCCACCTCCTGCCCGTGGCAATCAGCTGGCTTGTGGCGTTTTGGAGGCAGGAGGGAGGAGCAAGGACTTGGTGCGCAGACTCCCCCTCCCTCCCCTCCCTTCTAAACACCACAAGCCAGCTGATTGCCGCGGGCACGAGGCAGGGGACGGAGGGGGGAGGCGCGCCGAGTCCTTGCTCCTCCCCCCTCCCTCGGCAATCAGCTGGCTTGCAGCGTTCAGGAGGCAGGGGAGGGAGGCGGAGCCTGCACACCAAGTCCTTGCTCCTCCCCCCTCCCCCCCGCCTCCTGCCCGTGGCAATCAGATGGCTTGCGGCGTTTTGGAGGCAGGAGGGAGGGGGGAGGAGCGAGGACTTGGCATGCAGGCTCCCCCTCCCTCCCCTCCCTTCTAAACACCGCAAGCCAGCTGATTGCCAAGGGCAGGAGGCGGGGGAGAGAAGGGGGAAGGCACTGATCCACGGGGTCTGCTGGCAGGCGGGAGGCACTGGAGTGGGGGCAGCATAGGGAGGCTGCCAGCTGTGGAGAAAGCAGGCAGCCAAACAATGTAAGAGTGGAGCATTGCACAACTTTAAACGAGCATGTTCCCTAATTGATCAGCAACGTAACAACGAAACAACATTAACTGGGATGACTTTAAGTGAGGAGTTACTGTATTTAATTGGGAGTGAATTTGCATGCTGAAGGCTGTCTGAGCAGGCCAGGTGAAGAAGTTCTGACAGCATAGCAGTGTAAAAGGCACCCCATGCTAGAGAATTAAGGAGACACAGCTGTTCAGTGGTCCAGATTGTACCCTGGGGGAATACCACACCCACTCAGGCAGCAGCTCCATATTTTTAATCCTTTTCTCACTCACACAGACATACTACATGCTAACTTCTGGGTGACAAGAGTCTCAGCTTGTGTGTGTGATTATACAGCCAATTAGGTGTCATTTGTATCCCAAACCAAGTGGCTTGGAAATTTAGAACATTGTTATCTAAGCAACAGCATCATTGCCAAATGTTTTAAAAGAAATTTTAGGTTTTCCAGTGGTATAGGGATTCAGTGTTTGTTAGAAAAATCAGAGGCCAGGGCTGGTGGCTTGCTGAGTTTGAGTCATCAAGTCTATTGCCATAGAGTTTAGAGTTAACAGAAAAGCTGATGCCCGAAGGAAAATTGGAAAACTGATTTTTAAAAACAGTCCTGCTCATCTCTTTGCACTGTCTCTCTACTCTTCCCCTGATTTTATTATTAGGGACATTCACAGAAAAGAAGGATCTTTGTTGTTATTTGATTTATTAAAGGAAGCACTGTCACCGTCCATGAGTCTAAGAGGGCACCAAAAGTATATTTAGTAAACAAAAAATAAATCTTTTACAAACCCCAATAGAAACATTTATGGCCTTTTTAGAATTTTAACAGGAATCATGCTGAGTACTAAGGGCTTGTCTACACGTACATTTTATAGCGCTCTAACTTGCTGGCTCAGAGGTGTGAAAAATCACCCCCCCCCCCGAGCGCAGCAAGTCTGAGCGCTTTAAAGCGCTAGTGTAGACAGGCTCCCAGCACTCGGAGCTAATCCCCTCGTGGAGGCGGATTACCAGGAGCACTCGGAGAGCTCTCCCCCAGCGCTCACGTGTGACCACACTCGCATGCTGCTGCGGGAGCACTCCCGCGACAGCGCTTTGACGTTTCCAGTGTAGCCATGCCCTCAGTATTAACAGACCACACAGGGTGGTGATAATACTCAACACCCTCATGCTGAACTATGTGCAAACAAACAAACAAACAGCATCAATGGGGAAAAAGTCAATTCATTTTTTAGTTCTTTCAGCTTCAATTTAAAATTCCCACTGACTTCAATGAAAGTTGGATTGGACTCTGCATTAGTCATATTGGTAAAGACATCTGTTACGACTTTTTTTAGCTCAACAATGTCTCCCTTAAGAGTCCAGCCACCCCTGCTGTCTATTGCTCTCTTGGAGGCTTCATTCTGTGTTTCTTCCACCCAATACTACAAGTCGCTGGGTGCTTTCAAATCCCACTGAGATCAATGGAAGGGGAGGGCACTTGGCATCTCACAGGATCAAGCCTTGCCTGAGGACTTAACTCACTGCAGTGGAAATGTTAACAATGTCACAGACAGAGGGTGAGGACTCCAGGTGGGGAAGACAGCAGCCAAAAGCTGATGGATGTGGAGAACAACAATGATCCTAATTAATTTCCACTCGGGTACACAGAGTAGTGAGCAGGGAAGGGGAGAAAATGTCACAAACAAGCAGGATTATTCCAAAGTAGAATATCCTTTTAAAACTACCACAGAACAGCAGCTGCTCTTTAACCACACATTGAGTGCTGCCTCACACACCTGGGGCAACACACACCTCCAGAGCTGCCCTATGTATCAGCTGGATCACTCCTGGAGTGATAACATCCCTAGGGAGTGCGACTGCCTGGAAACGAGCACTTCCACACAGGCTGCAGTTGAGTCCAGCAAGAAACGGGTTAGCCAGCCCCTTCCACCCCCAAAGACTTCAGGCAGCAAAACATTGTTATTCCAGCCCATCCAGAGAAGCAATTTCCCTCCTCCCCAATGCAATTAAACAGACAATAATTGCCCTAATGTGGAACAATTACTCTTCAGCAGCATGTGCCAGCGAAAGAAATATTCTGTCCTATCTCAAACACTTCTTGGCAGAGAGAAAGCGGACAGAGTAATAACACCATTTAGCTCTTTACAAACGCTGACACCCTATGAACTTGTTAACTATTACCATCTCCATTTTTCACATTGGGAAACCAAGACAGGAAGAGGTGACATGTCTTGCCCAAGGTCACAGAGAAGTCAGTGTCAGAGCTGGGATTAAAACCCAGGAGGTTCTTATGAGCCAAACACTAGGTCACATTTACTAGACATACAAGAAAGAGAGGAGTTTCCATTTTCAAATATTAAACCTCCTTTTGGGGCACTGCAGCTCTGGGTAACTGTAATAAAAGGTCTCAACAGGGGGATGGGTGAAGATGACAGTGTACATAACTTCCTTGTCCCTCCAGGCAATTCATGAGAATCCTGACTACTTCTCAGGCAACCAGACTTTCCAGGTGGCACTACAATTTATCAGACTCTTTCTAGAATGCTTAAAGCTAATAGCCCGGGAAGATTTCCCAGATGACCCACACGTCAGTTCCAATCTTTCCCAAATTTTCATCCTGCTTTCCCAAATTTTCATCCTGCTGAGATGTTCACCCAGGTGAGTGAGAATGGCACATAATGCCTGTGCCAAAAAGTACCATCAAGGATGGTTGGCCAGTGAAAAGCCGAAAGTCCAGCAAACCTGACCCTAAACAGCTAGCAAAAACAATGAGGAGTCCTTGTGGTACCTTAGAGACTAACAAATTTATTTGGGCATAAGCTTTCATGGGCTAGAACCCACTTCATCAGATGCTAGCATCACCTTACGGCTGGGTCCACGGGGAGATCTGCACTGGTTCAAGCAAAGATTTGAGTTTAAAATAATGTATCTAAACCAGTGCAAACCTCTGCATGAACAGCCTTACTTCCATTTTTATGGATTCGTAGATTGTAAGGCCAGGCGAGACCATTGCAATCATCTACTCTGACCTCCTATAGAGCACAGACCAGAGAATTTCCTCAAAATAATCCCTAGAACAGATCTTTTAGAAAAGCATCTCATCTTGGTTTAAAAATGATCAGCGATGGAAAATCCACCACAAGCCTTGGTAAGCTGTTCCAATGGTTAATTACCCTCACTTGTAAAAATTTGCACCTTATTTTCAGTCTGAATTTGTCTAGCTTCAACTTCCACCCATTGGATCATGTTATACCTTTCTCTGCTAGATTGAAGAGCCAGTTATTAAATATTTGTTCCCCACGTAGATATAGGCTGTAATCAAGTCACTCTTTAATATTCTCTCTGTTAAGATAAACAGATTGAGTGGGGTGGGGGGAGAGAAAACCTTTTGTAGTGGTAAACACCCATTTTTTCATGCTTTGTGTGTATAAAAAGATCTTCTATACTTTCCACAGAATGCATCCGATGAAGTGAGCTGTAGCTCACGAAAGCTTATGCTCAAATAAATTGGTTAGTCTCTAAGGTGCCACAAGTCCTCCTTTTCTTTTTGAGTTTCTTGAGTCTATCATTATAAGCATGTTTTCTAATCCTTTCATCATTCTCATGGCTCTTCTCCGAACTCTACAATTTATCAACATCCTTCCTGCATTAGGGACACCAGAACTGGACGCGGTATTCCGGTAGCAATTGCACCAGTGCAAATACAGAAGTAAAATCGCCTCTCTACTTCTACTTGAGATTCCCCTGTTTATTCATCCAAGGACTGCATTAGCCTTTTAGACCACAGTGTTGCCCTGGGAGCCCACGTTCAGCTGATTATTCGCCATGACCCCCAAATCTTTTTCAGAGTCACTACCTCCCAAGATAGAGTACCCCATCATGTAAGTAATGCCCCACATTCTTTGTTCCTACATTTAGCCATATAAAAAGGCATATTGTTTGCTTGAGTCTAGCTTATCAGTTGATCCACATTGCTCTTAATCATTGACCAGTCTTCATTACTTACCACACCCCCAGTTTTTGTCCCATCTGCAAACTTTATCAGTGATGATTTAATGTTTTCTTTGAGGTCATTATTAAAAACAGTGTAGGGCCAAGAACCAAGCCCTGCAGGACCCCACTTGAAACACCTGTTTGACGATTCCCCATTTGCAATTACATGTTGACACCTATCAGTTAGCCAGCTTTTAATCCACGTAAAGTGTGCCATGTTAATTTTGTAACATTCTTGTTTTTTTAATCAAAATGTCATGCGGTACCAAGTCGACTGCCTTACAGAAGTCTAAGTATATTACATCAATACTATTATCTTTATCAACAAACTGGTAATCTCATCCAGAAACATATTAAGTTAGTTTGATAGGATCCACTTTCCATGAACTCATGTTGATTGGCATTAATTATGTTACACTCCTTTAATTCTTTATTAATCTAATCCTATATCAGCTGCTCCATTATCTTGCCTGGAATCAATGTCAAACTGACAGATCTATAATTACCCAGGTCATTCTGTTTACCCCTTTTAAATACGGGCACAACACTTGCTTTCTTCCAGTCTCCTAGAACTTTCCTCATGTTCCAAGAAAATCAACATTAACAGTCCAGTGAGCTCCTCAGATAGCCTTTTAAAACTCTTACATGCAAGTTATCCAGACCTGTTGGTTTAAGAATGTATAACTTTAGTAGCTGCTGTTTAACATCCTCCTAAGAGACCAGTGGAACAGAAAAAGTGTTATCATATGATATGACTTCATCGTCTGTTTCTTTCCCAAATGTGGAACAGAAATATTTATTGAACATTTCTGCATTTTCTTCGTTATTATTGATCATTCTAGTATTTCCATTCAGTAATGGACCAGTACTATTGTTAGGATTCCTTTTTGTTCCCAATACTTAAAAATGCCTTCTTATTGTCCTTAACTCTGCTGGCCAAAGATTTATCCTTGTGTCCCTTTGTTTCCCGTATCAATTTTCTACAATTCCTCGCTTTTGATTTATTCATTACTATCAACTTAAAAGTTTAGTTTAAACCTGTTTCCAACCAATTTAAACTAATCCAAAATAGCCACTCTCAAACCAAAATAAGAGTGTTCATCCAGGGGTTTGCATTGATTTAGTTAAACAAGTCCAAGTTCGTATGTGGACAAGGCCTAGGAGACCATGAACTCTCCTGGAGGCAGATATTAACTTCATCACATTTCTCCCTGCTGCTGAAACCTCACCCAGGCCTTCATACCTCCCTTCCCCTCTTCATTATACTTCAGCTCTCTCCTCTATCGCCTTCCCAAGTACCACCATGTGCAGAACTGCACACATACAGAGAAGCTACATCCTCCATCTCCTCTCAGGCTTCCCACATTCGCTCCAGGATCCAGTTTAAAATTGTCCTCGTAGCCTTTAATACCCTCCTAGAGCTTGCTCCAGCCAACCTCACTGGCCTTGTGTGTCCCTATCTCCCTCCCCACCCAGGGCATGTCGATGCTACAGTGGCACAGGCGCAGTACTGCAACTATGCCACAGTACTGCCATAGTGTAGACGCTTCCTACATCAGCTGAAGAGGTTTTTCCACATCCTTCATGCTATTGTAAAAATCTTTGTACAAAATATGCCTTGTGAGATATCGTTTGAAAACTGATAACGCACTGATCAATAATATCACGATGAAAGTATGTAGCAACATTATATGTAAAGTTATTAACATAAACTGAAATCATGACTGAAGTGTGTTTACCAGACAAGTCTGGGGAGTGGGAAAACCTGTTTCTCAAAGACAAAGGACAAGCTAATGCCCCTAGCCAGGTGTCATCAAATCTCATGGGCAATCACCTATCAAGTGGCCATTCTTTGGCAAGCAATGGGGGCTAGAAAAAACAGATTTGCATCTTAGCAAACAACAGCATGGAATCTTTTTCACCACCAGACTCCTTGACTCCACCAGCACAGAGGGAATGAACTTTATCTAGAGGTAACCCTCAGGAAAATGACAGGTTTCAGAGTACTTGTGGCACCTTAGAGACTAACCAATTTATTTGAGCATGAGCTTTCGTGAGCTACAGCTCACTTCGAAAGCTCATGCTCAAATAAATTGGTTAGTCTCTAAGGTGCCACAAGTACTCCTTTTCTTTTTGCGAATACAGACTAACACGGCTGTTACTCTGAAAGGTTTCAGAGTAGCAGCGGTTAGTCTGTATTCGCAAAAAGGAGTACTTGTGGCACCTTAGAGACTAATGAAGTGAGCTGTAGCTCACAAAAGCTTATGCTCAAATAGATTTGTTAGTCTCTGAGGTGCCACAAGCTCTCCTTTCCTCACAAAAAAGCTTTTCAAAGGGTGACTGAACTATAAAAGTGAGGGCCATAAACACCCACATTCTCTCTCCCTATCCTTCTCTCTCTTTTTCACCTAAGAACACAACAGAAACAGCCATTAGACTTTGGGAGAGATCCTGGCCTGAAAGCTGGTCAGCCCTGTTGCTGGGAGCACGTGGTAAGAATTTTATCTGGACCCAAGTCTAGTGTGTTAAGTTTAGTAATGGGAAGCATTTTATCTTTATTTCTCTCATAACCATTTCTGACTCTAATGCTTTATACTTGTACTAACTTAAAATCTAACTCCTTGTAAACTTGTTTTATTCTTTAATCAAAACTAATCCAGCACTGTGAACTGTGTGGGTAACTCCATTTATGGTAGCAAACTGTTGTATATTGATCCCCGTAGAGGGGCAACGGACCTAATATATCTGGATTGTCAAGGAGAGGGCTGGACAGTGCAGAACTCATGGGAAAGCAGGGACTGGGAGTGTATTGGAGTCATCATGCAAGTGGAAAGGAGTACTTGTGGCACCTTAGAGACTAACCAATTTATTTGAGCATAAGCTTTCATGAGCTACAGCTCACTTCATCGGATGCATCCGATGAAGTGAGCTGTAGCTCACGAAAGCTTATGCTCAAATAAATTGGTTAGTCTCTAAGGTGCCACAAGTACTCCTTTTCTTTTTGCGAATACAGACTAACACGGCTGTTACTCTGAAACCTGTCATCATGCAAGTGGTAACCAAGGCTGGTAGAAGCCAGAGTGTGACTGACTGGCAGGCTGCTGATATACACAGACATCCAGGGTTTTATCTGCTTGCTGGAAGGCTGTTAGTGAGTGGCCCAGGTGGGAGCTACAGTAGCACAGCATTGCAAGGCACCCAAGTTTGCAAGGCAGGGGTGACACAGTCCCTCACTGATCTGGATTGCACCCCAGAATGTCATACAGGTAATCCACCTCCCCAAGTGGCAGTAGCTAGGTTGATTGTTCTGTCGACCTAGCCACATCTCCATCAAGGGTCAGGTCGGCTTAACTACGGCACTCAGGGATGTAGCTATGTCGATCTAAACTTGACGTGCAGACCAGGGCTATCAAGGCATTTATGTTGTACTCATTGCAGCGATATCCTTAACACAGCTGGCGCACGAGCCTTCCTCTCTGTCACACCTGCCAACTAAAACAATAATTATCACACACTACCTCACTGACTAACTCATTCCAAATCCCAGCTGAAATGAATCATATCTCTCTTCTCTCTCTAACTGTATTTTTTCTATTTCAAAAGCTTTATCAAATTTTACCTAAAGATCCAGAAATAAAAACACTGTCTAGGGGCCTGGCCTGAATGTCTCTCCCATTCAGAACTGCATTTTGTTATTATAGCGTATTGAGCCTCATAAATCAGTTCCTGCTAAAGCACAGACTAGAGAGTGGGACGAAGAGGCCCGATTCTGGAAAGTCTATGGTTAGTAGTAACGGCATCATGTATGCCCCCTGCCTATCAGACCAGATAAACAATCTGGGGAAAAAACACACCGCAGCCAAGTAAGACAACTCCCTCTCTAGTCACAACCAAGGTAGACCAAGGTTTCATATGATGGGAATGGAGTCATTTACAGAGCTTCAGCATTCCCAGTTGGAAAGAGCAACAATGCACTTTTTTAACACATGGCTGCCACAAGTACTCCTTTTCTTTTTGCACATGGCTCACAGACTCCCTTCCCTGGAGAGCAAAAGGGCACAAGTTGGGGAAGGAAGAGGGGGACTTTGATGCATACACATACACGCAAACTCCCATGGGGTGGAGGAGTATAGGCGAGGGGGATCCATGGCACACCCCCCCTCTCCCTGGGGGGGTGTTACACAGGGGGCAGGGGGCACCCCCCATCCCCAGAGGAGGTTACATGGGGGGGTTTACACAAGGGGCAGGGAGCACACCCCCATCCCCAGAGGAGGTGACATGGGGGGGGTTACACAGGGGACAGGGCGCACACCCCCATCCCTAGAGGAGGTGACATGGGGGGAGTTACACAGGGGAAAGGGGGCACCCCCATCCCCAGAGAAGGTGACATGGGGGGGTTACACAGGGGGAAGGGGGCACCCCCCCAATCCCAGAGGAGGTGACATGGGGGGGTTACACAGGGGGCATGGGGCACCCCCGCATCCCCAGAGGAGGTGAGATGGGGGGGTTACACAGGGGGCAGGGGGCACCCCCCATCCCCAGAAGAGGTGACATGGGGGGGTTACACAGGGGGCACCCCCCATCCCCAGAGGAGGTCACGGGGGGGGGGGGGCTGAGGCATACTCCTCTCCCCATTTGGGGGGGTCAGACAGTGGTGCAGGGCGCTCCGCCCCTCCCCAGGGGGGTGCAGGGGGCACACACCTCCCCTCCCGGGGAGTTATGTAGGGGAGCAGGGGGCGCACACCTCCCCCCGGGTGGGGCACAAAGCCCGGCCCCGCTCCCAGCGCGCGCGGAGAAGGCTCCAGCCCCGTTTACCTGGCTGGGCTGCTCCGCCTGCTCTGAGGAGGCCATATTTCCAGACCCAGCTAATCCATCCCCTTCCCTATGGATGGAACTACCTCAACCCCGAGCTCAGGCAGAAGCAGTCACTTTCCGATAAACTGATAGGCCTCAGCCCTGGGGACTGCCTTGACCCCTACCTGCAATGAGTCTGTCCTGTCTCTGAGCTCCATCGCAGGGCACAGCTTGTGGGGCGGTGGTGAGCAGTTTCAGCTCTGACGTTATTTTTCATGTATTTGCTTATTAGCCCTGAGGTTATTTTTTTGGTCATAGCATAATTAAAAGCCACTGATTTATCCACTATTGCTTCCATATTATTTATTTATAGTTCATGGCCATATATACAGTGTGTTCCATATTTAGTATATTATGTTATAATCGCAATGTATTTAAGATAACTTATAAAATGACTGAGGCCCCATCTGCATGGATTAGCATGCAGGATTTAAAGCCCATTTACTGTCATAGCTATCAATATTAATAATAATAAGTGGAAATTGTACAGCAACAAATCCTCCTTAGTCTAGTTAGTTGACTTCAATGGGACTGTTTTAATGAGTAAAAACAATAAGCTTGCCAATGTGAGTGATCTTACATGATCACACCTTAAATTAGACTTGATAAAAGGGATTTAAAAGTCCACTTCTGCTTAAGTCAATGACAAAACTCTTATTGATTTCAGTGGTGTTGTATTGCCTATTATTTCATTGTTTTGGTTTACACACACAATTATTTTTCATTATTATGTTATTTTGATAGCTCCGAAAAGTGTGATAGTTACTAAACAAGACAAATAATGGGTCAGATCCTGCAAACATTTATGTAAGTGAGTAACTATATTCTTGACTTCAATGGGACTACTCACATGAGGAAAGTTAGGACCTGGTCCTATGTGCATGGAGCTCCTTCACTGGATTGGGGCTATACTGATGCACTCATATGTTCACAGAAGCATACTCCGAGCTGTACATATATTTTATTTTTGTATATGTTATATTTCACAGTTGGTAAACATGTTTATAGCTGTGTTTATTAAATGCATATGAATATGTATATGCATTTAACTATGTAGTAATTTAATACTCTTTTTAATGGTACCACACTATTTTGTATATATTTACACTGTTTCCAGTTCTCACAATTTTTTTGTGAATCTCTTGCTAGTTGGGATTTTTCTTAAAGCCTGAGCTCCTGGAGTAAAGTGATTACAAGAGAATATCAGCTTTGGTTTAAAAAAGCTTTTATGGTTGTGGAGAAAAGCTTGAAAATGTGACTGAGCATACCCTATAGGTTCAGAAACCAGAAAGCAAAAAATAAAAATCCCAAATTTAATCTCTACATTTTAAAGTCAATCACATGATTTTTAAGGGATGACTCGTGATTTTGAACTATTGTGTGTTGGCAATACTGCATTTATATATTATATTATGTTGTGTGTTTGCATATGTTTTATTGGCAACATCCTATGCTGCACACGTTCCCCTCTGTAGTTCAGTTTTATGCCCTCTATTCTTTAACCTTTAAAACTGAAAATTACCCTGGAACTATTGACAGCAAGCCACACATACACACACACACAAAAAAAAAGACTAAAATGCGCTCCTGCCTTTTTAACGCGGCCTGATGGGAGTTAGAGGCTGGTCTGGCGGGAAAGGACTACATCTCCCAGCATGCAGGGGGAGAGGGAGAGGGAGGCAGCGTTAGGCAGGGGGAGTGGCCGCGAGGCTGATATGTAGAACGAACTACGTGGCCCGGCGTGCACCGGGGTTGGGCCTGTGGAAGAGCCACGCTCTGGGAGCAGGACTACAAGGTCCGGCATGCAGCGGGCTGGGGCTTGTCTTTGGGCCGAGGTGCGAGGGGAGCGGCTTAGCTGCCGTTGCTCCTCAGCCCCAGGGCTAGGAGCAGGAGATGGCGGGAGAGGCTCCCGGAAGCGGAGAGGGGGTCTCTCCGCGGAGGCAGTGCCTGATCCGGCGGAAGAGCCAGCGGGAGCACCACGGGGTGGCGGCCTCCTGCCTGCGGGAGCTGCGGAGCAAGGGTGAGGGGGAGCGGGGCAGGGATCCAGGCGATGGGGGAGGGATCCTGTAGGTGGGGGGAGGGGCAGCCTGGGAGAGAGGGAGCTGGGGGGGGGGCAGGGAAACAGTAAATGGGGGCGAGTCGGGGAAGAAGGATGGGGGGCGGGGACGTTTGTTGCAGCCCCCCTCCCCTATCATACTGTGCCGCCTGAATTACTCCAGCGAGCCTTTCCTGTTGTGGTGGCCCCTCTCTTTTCACAGCTGGGCAACCCCACATTGGCGTTGTGGGGAGGAATCGGGCATAGGAAACAGGGTGTGAGAGAGGTGCCGTGTGACTGGGAGGGTGCTGGGGTTAGATAGAGCAGTGGCTCTCAAACCTTTCCAGATTACTGTACCCCTTTCGGGAGTCTGGTTTGTCTCACGTACCCCCAAGTTTCCTCTCACGTAAAAACTACTTGCTTACAGAATCAGACGTAAAAATGCAAAAGTGTCACAAAACATTACTGAAAAATTGCTCACGTTCTCATTTTTTTACCATATAATTATAAATCAATTGGAATATAAATATTGTACTTTACATTTCCTTGTATATTATATAGACCAGTATAAACAAGTCATTGTCTATGTGAAATTTTAGTTTGTACTGACTTCGCTCGTACTTTTTATGCAGCCTTTTGTAAAACAAAGCAAATATCTAGATGAGTTGATGTACCATTGAGGCAGAGATTCCCTTTGTGGACTGCGGGTAGGCTGCTGGGAAACTTTAGTTTTATTTCAGTACTGAAATTGGCACTGTGCCACGGTGGCCCATTCTGCTTCCTGCTGGGGGCCTCTCCACAAGTGGTGCTGGGCATCAGCGCCTTGGCATCATGTACTACATGAGTGAAGGGCTGCACTTGGGAACTTTCCTTGGCCAGCTATCCATTCAACACATGGCTTTAAGATTATGAATTTTAAATACTGTTGAATCCAGACTTTGCCCATGAAATGTGATCCTTGGCATTAATAGCCCCCTGGCTTATGAGTGATGTGTGTGTAGAGCCCCACTGTTGGTTTCTTTAGGTTCTAGGAGGCTGGCAGAGTTAAATCTCCCACATGCCCAGAGGCACTGAGCTATCAAGTCCCACATACATCACTGTAGATGCTTCTCAGGTACAGCTCATGTCATGTTAAAGGTTAAGCCTCGTAATTGCATTAAAGATTTTTAAGCTCCATTAGAGACGAAAATTGTTTTGGCTAAATCTATACTATTCCCTTCAGAGAATACAGGCTGTGTGTACTTGTCTTGTGCTCTTCTTTAAAATGACTATGTAGGTTTGTCTTGCATATGCAAGTATAAATGGCTAAGAGAGTATTCTGATCTCTTAAGTCTCCTTGCCTCTGTGGGTTCCCCTCAACTGCCAAGGTGCTGATAGGCACTACAATCACTTAAAACTGTTGACAAACAATGGATGTGTGTTGCTGGACAAGCCTTGATACCTAGTGCAGCTGGAAAGGCATTCTTATTTATTTGTGTTATCTGGTCTGGCTGGGGGAGCTCCCAGCCCAACCTCTCGACACCCACCTGTTTCTCCTGGATCTATCCAGCAACATTTCATGAGTCTGTCTGTATGACCTTTCCACCTTTTATGTCGTAGACCAGCAGGATAGAGGATTAAAATTGAGGACCTCTCCCGGTGTCAAGATAGGGAGATTTGGAAAATGTGCACGTGAAAATGTAGTTTCTAGGCTGCTCAGCCACATTTGGCCTTGTAAAGGAGGATGAACTCCCAGGAAAGGAGCATTTTTTGAGCTTGTATCAGGAACAGCATTAAAAATGTGGATTGATGGAGACAAATTAGTAAACATAAACCAGAGAAGAGTTGATGTACAGAATCTGCGTGTCGACAGGGGCCATTCACTTACCTATCCTAGCGGTAGCCCCAAGGGAAATTTGTGTCTGTCATATGTGCATAAAGGACAGTGTTTTTGCCTTGCCAAACTTCCTTCTGCCTCATGAAAACACTTTATCTTCTGTAGCCTGTGACATTCTGGCCATTGACAAGGCCTGGGAGCCCATCACCTTAGTTCTGGCAGAGGATGGCACCATTGTGGATGATGAAGATTACTTCCTGTGTTTACCGCCCAACACCAAGTTTGTGGCACTGGCCAGGAATGAAAAGTGGACCAGCAGCTCCACAGGTACAAGGCTGGAGGGGAACGTATTGTGATGGAGTTCCCCCGCTTCAGGGTGCCACCTGGGACTGGGGTCCCACTGAGCTTGCCACACTTATGTCTTAACTTTCCAGACACCAAGACCTCCACTGAAGATGGACTGATGACTCTGCTGGAGGCCTAGTTTAAGTTACCACCTCTGCACTCCCTCGCCTCGGGCTTGAGCGGAGCAAGTGTTACAGACCTGGTGATATTGGTCCTTTGCCCTCCTATTCACTTACAGAAACTCGCTTGTGCTGAAAACTGTGGAAAGGACAGATGATGATGATGATTATGGTGATGATAATTAAGGGGTGGGAAGAATAGCAGCCAAGATTGAGAAGAGGTGTGAGGGACAATTCTTTCTTCACAGGAAGTCTTGACATAGACACCATGAAAAGAGACTTTTTAAAAAATGCTTTAAATGTTAAACACCCCATTCTCCCTCTAATCTCACATAGACAGATCAGTGCAAGAGGCTGAGTCCAAAAGGCTAATGATTATTTCCTGGAAGCAACATTTTGAACACTCTCTAATTCTAGTGTAGATTTCATAGCTGTGATTCCAACTCTGAGGTAAGAAAACCCCTCTAGCTCAAAGCTTAGAAGCTGTTTAATTTACCACATCTATCTCCTGTTCAGCAGCTTTGTTCATACACCCCCTCAGTAAGGGCTTTTTGGATTTTGTTGTTGTGATCTTTGCAACCATGAGTTTTTCCACTCTTATGACTGTGGTCATTTCTCAAGTGTCAGATGGGGGCACAGCCTGGCTCTCAAGGGAGTCCATAGATGAAGTGGATAGCGGTGAATCGAAGTGGAAGCATCTGGCAAGACAGTTGAAGGATGACCTGTCCAGCATCATTTTGATGTCTGAGGAAGACCTCCAGGTATAGTGAGAACCCATATGTCACACTTCTCTCCTTCCTTTAGTTTCCTCATTAGAAGGGAGATGGTGAAATCTTAGGAAAGGAAAATGCATACTGTTGACTTGGCTCTGGTGCAGGAGTGAAGTTCTGCTCTTGGGGAAATGTTCTCCCAATGGAATGAATAGGCTTTTGAAAATGACACTGTGTAAATCATTCTTTTACACACACAATACACCATCTGTTCTCCATTACCTCGCTCACTTGATCCAGCATCCCTCCTCTCCAGGCTGACTCTCATCTTTTCTACCTTCTCTCCCATACTGATGCTATATCCCTACAGTTTTTTGGTTCTCAGACATAGACTGATTCATCTCTCATCCCATGTGTTTTTTCATTCCTCACGAAGCTCTTAGTTCCTTCCTATAGGGTTTGTATCCTGGCCTCCAACCACACCTGTCCTTGTTTGTCTTGCACTTTGGTCTATGGAGGGGTTTAGAAGACTTGATTATTGGTTCCAAGTAAATGATCAGCTGCATGCCAGAACACTTCCCGCCCCTTAACATCTGTGCATAACAGGATTTGGTCTTAATGATTGCTGCTTGTAGTACTCATTCAGCAGTCTGGATCAAAAGTTACTTTCCAAAAGCCAGTCCCTGTGGGTGTTGGCATGTCTCACTCAAACTGATCAGTGGGGCTTTCACTGTAAAATTGTTAGAATTTCTCTGTGTTGTTTCAAAAGTAGGCGATAATTTCACACCTTTCTGAGGGACATTTGACTGTAGGTAAAGAACTTTGGCTTGTGGGAGTGCCAGTTAGAACGACTTATAACCTGGCTGACTTGACTTGGAAATGCCTAATAAAACTTGCTGTATCCTTGCAAGGTTGAGACTTTTTCTCCGTACGGGTGACTTGGGAGGTATGCCATCTTTATAGCTCTGTTGTAGTCAGTCCGATAGAACAATTAAAATGAGGCTTACCTAAATCGTTCCATATAGCAGGACTCCACTGTTTCGTTTAGGTTCTCATTGATGTACCATGTTCAGACTTGGCCCAGGAGCTTTCCCAGAATCAACCAAAAACCCAGATGTTACAGGACACCCTGCAGCAGGCGCTGGACAGACGAGAAGAAGAACGCCAATCCAGACAGCTTCTGGAACTCTACATGAAGGCCTTAAAGAATGAAGACAGCATCTTAACCAAGGCATCAGGTAAGGAGCATGAGCAACTTTCCAGAGACATCTGAAAGGGATTAAAGGGGAGGGGAAATGAGAAAGCTGCATGAGCCATTGCTGCTGTGAAGGAGCTTGTGATGACGCTGCTGTAGTTGGTGCAAACTGATCAAACTGCATTCCCAGCCCTCCACTTGTGTTCATGCTGCTGGCTACTGTTAAACACTGTCTCCCTGCTACTTTTCAGAACCTGACGCTGCACCCAGGGAGGAGATGAATGTAGTCAACACTGATAGCAGCAGTGCAGGTGCCTCCGCCAAAAGATCACTCAGTAGCGGGATCCTTGCTGCACTGAAAGAGAAACCTGCCCCAGAACTCAGCTTAGACAGTCAGGATCTAGAGGTTGGTAACTTTTGGTCTTCACCCTGTTCTAGGCAGGCTGACTGGCATCTCCCTGTGCAGAGAAGGGTCTCCTTTCACCTCTGGAGACCCAAGTGTTAACTCTAGTTTAAGGCACAAAGGTAATGAGATTTGGTCTTCTCTCTCCACTTTATTAAACCCTGGTACAGTATGGTGATCTTTTGTTCAAAATCCCAGCACTGTGGAACCTTGCCACAGCATATACTTCCTCCATGCGTGGAGCTCCCCTGTGGTATCCTGTCTTTTTCCCAAGCAGTACAATTACTCAAATTCCCTTCTCCCCAAAAGGAACCCATCATGGGAACTTCTTGTGAGCTTTGTCAACTAGTCATAGGAAATGGTCACCCAGAATTCAAACTAGGAATATTTTACAAGCTAGCTCTTTGAATGCAAATCTGCATTTAGCAGTATTTTTTTTCTTTTCATATTACCAGGCCAGCTAAAGGTCCCAGTAAAACAGAAAAACAACGTAAATAAACCCTTATCTTGGAAAGGTGAAGGTTTCTAGAATTGCCTCTCATCCTGAAGAGTTTTCATCTTGGTTGCAAGGACCTGTGACTTCCTTGTTTGTTTCTCCCTACTGTTGACAAAAGGGAGTGTAAATGTATTGATTTTGTTTGGCTGGATTTAAGTCATTCAGGCACCTACTGGACCTTTCCAGCTCCTAACTTCCAGATGCCAAGTAGAATTAAAAACAAATTAGGCTTGAAAGGTAGAAACTTTAAGTCAGGGAATTGTGAAGCTCAAGGATAAATGTGTTAGACCCCAGTGAGTTTTTGGTCTTAATTAAATTTACCAAATCATTGCTTGTGTTTCAGCAGTTCTCTCATGGATCCACCTATTTTTACTTTGGGGGGAAGGGTTCAGTTCAGGAGGAGTGTACCACTAGAAGAAATTCTGGCTGTTGTAAAAGACAAGGTGTGGGGCACTGAGGCTCAGTGTGTCCAACTTTTTATTTCACAGCTGGTTTTCAAGGAAGACACAGAAGTCTTGGCTCTGGCACTGTGCTGGGATAAGCAGAAGACTGAAGCTCTCCAACAGGCCTGTGATCAGGAGCTCTCCAGGCGCTTACAGCAAGTGCAGGCTCTACGCTCCCTGAGGAGTATATCAAAGGGCAAGAAAAAGCTGCCCTGGGGAGACTGGTTGAGTTCAAAACGCAAGAAGTAAGAGACTTCGCAGCACTGCTGCTGACAGTGCTTTAAATGTCAAAGAAACATAGGTCTCTTGTGTATTAGAGCCAACACAAGCAAATGGTGTGTTAAATTCCCCAAGTACCATAGTTTTCTGGTCATACTATGCCCTGCCTCTAGAGAACTAAAAACTGGGCTTGTCTCTGCCTCTGTGTTGTTAACAGACAGGTTTAATCCCTCTAGTGAGAGTCTAGGATCTCACGTAACCAAAGGCTTTATTTTTTTCAGAGTAGTGGTACTTGTCAAATTTTCTGTAGTCCAGAAACCAGTGTCCTGCTAAATGCTGCATTAGAGAGGTATTTTTGAATGAAGAACTGGGAGCCAGGTGCTCTTGAGTTCTAATCATTATCTCTTCCCTCCTGTCTTTCAGATGCAGGGAGTTACTTACTCAGAGGGGTACTGTGAGGCTAAGCCTTGGTGTACTCTTCAAGTTTTACTGGCATACCTATGTCAGGTAGGAGGGGGGAAATCACACCTCTAACCAACATAGTTGTGCAATCAAAGGGCCTAGTGTAGGTGTATTTCTACTAGCAAAAGAATTATTTTACAGGTATAGCTTACTCCATTCAGGGAACTGGTTTAAGCAAGAGAACTTTTGCTAGCATAAGCTGTGTCTCCACTTGGGGTATCTGTGGGTTTCCTCTACCCATATACTGGTAACTTCTTTCAAGTATAGACAATGCCCAAGTTAGAGGGCACTTTAAACGCTGTGTGAGCATGAGGGTTTTCATACCAAATTCTGAGGCTGCACAGGAGAGTGCAGACCAAGCACATTCTCTTCAGATTATTTTCTAAACAGAGTGCAATAGTGAGAGATGCAGTGTTCTCAGTGCCTGTTCCTGGTGAGGTTTATTACAATTTGTTGTAGTCAGACTGCCAGTGTGCAGACTTTTTCCAACTACCACTTTATGTGGCATTGACTGAGAACGAGTCTGGGATCCAGGGACTTGAGGTTCAAATCCTGGTTCTGATAATCTCTTGCTGTGTAACTGATCAAATCATATTTTAATTTTTGTGCCATTATTTCCACATGCTACTACCTCCCCCTGCGGGAGGAGAGTGAGAACTGATGTTTGTCAAGCATGCCGAAAATTAAAATGCTTGGTTTTTAAAGGGCTTCAGGGAGAAAACTTCATTTTTGGGCCTGTCTATATTCCTATATTTTTATACAACATAATGACACTGTTCTTATTGACTGGCCCTTTTTTTTAAAATAATTTGAAACACTTTTAATGGAGAACTTTAATATTAAAAGCTTATTATACTATTAAGCTGTTTTATTGTGATGCTCTCACATACTGCCTGGCTTGCTATATATCTCCAAGAACATGACTGTCTAATTATTGGAAACACCCTGATATCACCCAAGCACCAAGGGGGCTTGTCGTCTCAGACTTTTTTTTTTAATTGTAGAGTTTGTGGCAGTTAGCCTTCCCAAAGGTGCCATTTGGCCTTGACCCACATTAATGTTGGTAACAGTGCATTAGCACATACATTCTCTATTGATAGTTCTGTCCTAGGAGAGCAAAAGATAAAAATGCTGAAGCATTTAAAAGGGGCGGTGAATATTTAATATACACAATTATACAGTATTTCCAACATTGCAAAACCCATTAATCTAATATTAGGTTAAGCATTGGAGTAGATAAGTCACTTAATGTATAGCAAAGCTGAACATTCAGAAATGCCCCTTGTGTACAGATGTTGCAATCTAGCTTTTAATGAATGAGCCATAACTACAATGCTTACTGTAGTTATAATGAACATAACCCTGAACCAGTTCTAGTGTCTGATGTAACTTAAGCAAAAATCTGCTGTCTTATAGGAAAACTAAGTTTAACTTTTATTTCCTATAAAACCATGCTGAATCTTAATTAGGAGTAGGTGTGAGTTAAGGATGTCATTTACTTCTTTCTAATTGAAAGGTATTACCTAGACTTAAACATGGGATCCTGATTGCCAAGAACCTACTGAAGTGCTGTCTTGTCTCTATGAAATAAAAGCTCACTCTTGGCCTGAACTACCCCTTTCTTTTACAATGGAACAATATGTGTCTGTGAGTTGGACAGGGAAAACAATAGTTTATCACACTACTTATTTACCTTCTCACATTGTAAGCAATTTTCCTGCCACAGGGGATGGCTTTTCTCCTGTTGTAGGCGGCCATAGTAGCTGTATAGAATGTTTGTTCATGCTACTCAGGCAAAAAACCATACCTTATTCAACTGTGTAAAGATAATTACTCGAGTACAAATTCAGCAATGAACTAGACCAGCCAGCACCATGCTTTTCAGTTTACTGATTTTCCTACTGGGCAAAGAACAGTTGAAGGCTTGTCAGCTTTTTCATTATAAAGCCTTATATTCTGAGGGGTACATTTCATGCAAAGCTGAAACTTAGTAAGCAAAAGTTCAACCCAGTATTGAAGATCCTGTTGGGCCCCCATTTATGTAAGAGAAACAGAAGTTGCATGATGTGGGACTCTATCCTGGGAAGCAGTGACAGAAAAAGATTTGGGGATTGTGGTGGATAATCAGATGAATACGAGCTTCCAATGTGATGTTGTGGCCACAAGAGCTAATGTGATAACTGGGATGCATAAACAGGGAAATCTCAGGTAAGAGTAGAGGTTATTTCACTATTGTACTTGGCACTGATGTGACTGGAATACTGTCTCAATTCTGGTGCCCATAATTCAAGAAAGATGTTAATAAATTGGAGAGGATTCAGAGACGAGCCATGAGAATGATGAAAGGATTAGAAAACATGCCTTAAAGTGATATTCTCAAGGAGCTCAAAAAGAAAAGGAGGACTTGTGGCACCTTAGAGACTAACCAATTTATTTGAGCATGAGCTTTCGTGAGCTACAGCTCACTTCATTGGAGCTCAATTATTTAGCTTAACAAAGAAGGTTAAGGGGTGATTTAATTACAGTCTATAAGTATCTACATGGGGAATCTGCAATCTAGCAGAGAAATGTATAAAATGACCCAATGGGTGGAAGTGAAGCTAGACAAATTCAGACTAGAAATAAGGTGTAAATTTTAAAAATTGAATACTTGATCATTGAAACAATTTACCAAGTGGTGGATTCTACATCACTGACAATTTTTAGATCAAGATTGGATGTTTTTTTTCTAAAAGATACGCTCTAGGAATTATTTGGGAAAATTCTATGCCCTGGGTTATAGAGGAGGTCAAACTAGGTGATCACAACTCTCCCTTCTTGCCTTGGAATCTATGAAGCTTACTCTTAATTTATACTAAACAGTAATGAAAGATGTGTCTCATGTATAGGTTAATGTTGACACAAAAAGCAAACTACTGGTAGTTGTAACAACATTAAAGATAAGGGTGCAGATATTAGAAAAAAAAACACAAAATAGGTCTTCCAAAAAAAATTTAAACTAAGAGAAGTGAAGTCTTTCCCAGAGCAAGCTTTACAGTGATGTAGTATAAAGTAGGAGGTTGTACCAGCTAAAGGTATGAAAAACCTAAGGAGCAAGAATAAAAAACAGCATGATCCTTGCAGCTCCACTATAGATAATGCCAATGTAACTATTTATTAAACCTGCTCCTGCAGTCCCTCCTCCCCTTAGAGAATTTTGGGGAAATGAGAACTGCAGGATCAGACCACGAGTTGTTGGGCAGTTGACATTTCAGCCTTTTATCTGAACTGTAGCCCAAATAGTAACAACTTGGTACTTTTCAAGATGCTCAGTCTCTATATTTGCACTCCATTTCAATCATAAAATTATTTCTGTCTATACATTTCTATTCAGTTTTTATTAGAGAATGAGGATGGGGAGAGAGAGACTAATCACACTTATTACAAAGAGATAGTATTTGTTCACAGAGAAGCAGTCACTGATAATATTCATTCTGATGGAGGCAGCTGTTGCTAAAGCCACTCTAAAATAGAGCTTCAGGAAGCTATTTTGTTAGCAGGAGGAGAAAGTCTTCCGGAATAAGTTCCTGCAGGGGGACTTTTCCCATGCTCGAGGTAGTTGAATGGCAGACCTCTCTTGCCGGTTGGCCAGCTCTACCTCCTCCTCCGTCAGGGATGTGTCCTCCATCTGGGATATCCAGTCAACCAGTGCAGAGAGGAAAGTGGGCAAGGTGCTTCTCTTTACCTCTGTCCGTTCCTGCAAGTACTTGTAAAAAAAGAAAGAATTATTAATCTTAGGGGGAGAAACCCTTCCTCCAAGTGAGAAAGGGAAGCCTAAAGTGTGGCTGAAAGGCACATCCTGGCACAGAGAAGAAGGTCACCTAACATGTACGTCTGTACTTCCAGAAACAGTTGCCAACTATTTCTATCAATGTATTTCAGCAACACTGGGGCAAGCTAGCAGTGTGCAAAATCATGGTTTCCCAATTACTTTTTTTGCATGCTCTGAGTCCAGCAGTAAGACATTAGGGGGATACTTAATGTTCATAAAACACTGAATTCCTCATTTGAAAAGAGCTGTTGCTGATCACAATATTATCTTTAAGTCAACACAATCATTCCATTCTCATATGGAAAGGTAGAGCTGTTCCCAGGGCCATATAATGATAGCTTAGGCATCTTAAAGGAACACCAACTGGAAATCTAGTCAGTTATTAAGAAGAACTAAAAGATATTGCACCTGCCAATTTCTTTGGTCATACAATCATCTTCCTTTTTGTTTTAAAATTATTTTATTTTCCCTATTGCTCAAGACCCAGGCAAACAAGATGCTTATATAAAAGAAATGGAAACTGCGTACACAGTAAACTGACTTTTTCCCCCTCTAAGATTTCAATTAATAGTAGTCATAATGTTACTTGCCATAGCAGGTATAAAAGACAGAAGCATTATTTTTAATGTGTCCTTTTAAAAATTCTGTTACTGTCTTCAACATCCTTTAAAAGTCTCACCAAAAAAAATGTCAAGAGCTTTCAGCTAATAAAGTACAATGCTGTAGCTCATTCTATAATTTCAGTGAAAAATCCTTTTTTAATGGTCAAGTTTATGTACTGGTTCTTGGATCTTTTTCAAAAGAGTACAGTAAATCAAACACTTAAAGCTGAAAACTCTTTAAATGGCTAACGTAATGACATTTTTTTAGAAACTAGTAAAAGCATTCAATTATCTTTATAAATTAAGGTACTTTTTTAGTGTAGACACATATAGGCAGCTAAGTGACTAGGCCATTATGTTATTGGAGTATTCAGTTCAGAGCCAGAGTTCCCTGTCTGGGGCTGACAAATCTTTTACGGCAAGATAGGATCATTTATAATGAAAAGTGCTAACGCACTTCAACAAACTGCAGCTCCATTGAGTTGTGACCATTTCTGGGGTGGAGGAAACAGCAGCTAACTGACACAATGATTGTATGTGTATGTTGCGGGGAGGGAAAGATTTTTGGTCAGGGACAACGGGTCAAGCCATTATGCTTATTAAATTTCCCTAGGACTTTAATGTCAGGGGAGCACAGACAGGACCCCAATGTTGAAAGTCTCATCTAAATGATGTACAAACAACATAGTACAAACAAGGCAGTTGTTGAGGCAGGTCAGCCTTTTGGTACTCTGAGGAAGTACCAAATCCCCACTAAAGAAAGGACTGGGATAAACAAGAGGAAATAGAGGGCACAGAGCAGAAAAAGGGGGAACTGAAACAAACCAATACCTCAGATTCTCCTGTTATTAGATCCTGGCAATTTGAGTACCCTGTGGCCCCAGATGAGAAACTCTTGTTCACCTGGGTACAGTGCAAAGAAGAGTGAATAACAAGCATTATAGATATAATGGGTTTTTATCCATTCTCCGCTTACCTTGCTGTCTTTCAATATGTGTCTTTCCTGTACTGGACATGCAGCAGCCCCCATCATCCAGGAGACAGAAGTCAGCAGAAGAAACAGGCAGAGTGGTGGATGTATGTGGAACACTGCCTGATAGAGCTCTGCAACAAGCTACTTCCCTGCCTCGCAAGTTTGTTTTTTTTTTCTCTGGGCTGGAGCAAAACGTCCAGCTCAGTTATTTTTATATTACAGCAGCCCCCCTTTTCTCAGCTTATGCAGTGACGTAAAAAAACCAAAGAGCAATTAACTTCCCAACAATACACTGTTTGGATTTAACCCTTAATTAGCGCTTCTGGATTGTGCTGCTATTAAAGTGTGTATTTGCTGTTAATTTAAGCTGCATATGCATTCTGTTTGCTAAAAAAACTGCATCATTTCCTCACCATTATTCCTATATTCCAGGCAGTCTTGAGTACAAAATAGGGTGATTTAGCTGCAAATGATTCATGAGTGTGGATTTTGTGCATGGGTTTGGAGATGGGAGGAGAGGCTGCAGAGCCAATTTAAAGGCAGAAGCATTGCACCTTACACTATCCTGAATGATCAAAGTTTAACCTCTAACATGGCAAGAATCCTCCACTGCAGCAACCCACTGAAGTCATGGGTTTCAAAAATGTAATGATTAATACATCTGAGCAAACTACATCCTGGAAGGTTTCAGAGTAACAGCCATGTTAGTCTGTATTCGCAAAAAGAAAAGGAGTACTTGTGGCACCTTAGAGACGAACCAATTTATTTGAGCATAAGCTTTCGTGAGCTACAGCCAATACAGCTAAAGCTTATGCTCAAATAAATTGGTTCGCCTCTAAGGTGCCACAAGTACTCCTTTTCTTTTTACATCCTGGAAGTTGTTTCTTCCTTGTGGTCGCCTAGTCAGAAAGAAGCTGCCCTGGCTGAATATCCTCATGGAGTGACATGTCCTGAGTTGATCACCTAGCCTCAATGGTGGTTTGTCTTCTAGGACCATGGCTGCAGACTCAACTGTTAGGATACAGATATTTAGGCCTGTCTGTAAAGGCCTGTACTCTAAGAATTTAGATGTATTCTTATCACTTGGCTAGTTATAGAGATATAAAAGAATCAAAAAAAGAAAAGGAGTACTTGTGGCACCTTAGAGACTAACCAATTTATTTGAGTTAGTCTCTAAGGTGAGACGGCTGTTCCTCTGAAAAGAATCAAAATCACTGCCTGCCGGTGTAAGGGCCTTCTCTTACTGTGACAGTCTGAGGCCCTGTTCTTAGGCTAAGACCTTTGGCTAAGCAACAGAGGCAGCCATAAACTGGGAAGTGACCTGTCACATCCTCACATTCCAAACTAGTCACATTGAAAGAAGGTGCTATTGGGTTGTTAGGAATACAATCCTGTCCTGATAATGCCTATCACCTCCAGAGAAAGGGAAGTGCCTAGAAAATGTAAAAGGAAACTTAGTTTGATAGCATCCTGTCTGGCAAGAACTCACTTATCAATAGCTGGGATGTGAAATCCTCACTTCTGTATTGTTTTGTCATTATAGTTCCCACTCTGCTATTGTTTGTCCATATAATCTCTGATGGTTCTGTGATTGTTTCTGTCTGCTGTGTAATTAATTTTGCTGGGTGTAAACTAATTAAGGTGGTGGGTTATAATTGGTTACATAATCATGTTACAGTATGTTAGGATTGGTTAGTTAAATTTCAGGAAAATGATTGGTTAAGGTATAGCTAAGCCGAACTCAAGTTTTACTGGTTTCAGAGTAACAGCCGTGTTAGTCTGTATTCGCAAAAAGAAAAGGAGTACTTGTGGCACCTTAGAGACTAACCAATTTATTTGAGCATGAGCTTTCGTGAGCTACAGCTCACTTCATCCTATGCATCCGATGAAGTGAGCTGTAGCTCACGAAAGCTCATGCTCAAATAAATTGGTTAGTCTCTAAGGTACCACAAGTACTCCTTTTCTTTTTTCAAGTTTTACTATATAGTCTGCAGTCAATCAGGAAGTGGGGGGGTGTGAGTGGGGGAAATGGGAACAGGGAATGGGGGTGGGGAAATTGGAATCATGTTTGGCTAAGGGCAGGAATGTGAACAGGGACACAGGTGTAAGGCTCTGTGGTGTCAGAACTGGGAAGGAGGATACTAAGAAAGGAAACTGGAATCATGCTTGTTGGAAGTTCACCCCAATAAACATCGAATTGTTTGCACCTTTGGACTTCGGGTATTGTTGCTCTCTGTTCATGCGAGAAGGACAAGGGAAGTAAGTGGGTGAAGGAATAAGCCCCCTAACATCAACCCTCTTCAAAGGGAGCAGAAACCTTGGGAATGGCTACAGCTCTGCTGGAGGGTCTGTCAGAGAAGCCTTGCTTTGTTTAAAACAAGTTTGAGATCACTTACAATTAAACAACTGAGGTGTTTTTTCTCTTAGTGCTGTGAAGTGTAGTTATATCACTTTCAAAGGCTTCCATTCCCTTCACAGAAGTGAGCAGTAGCATCACAACAGTTCTTTGAAGAAGATGTTAACAGGCAGCTGGAATGAAATCTTGAAATGCTAGGGATCCACTGAGAGCATCTAAAGGGGGAAGGATGCAGTTTGGATCTGCCTGAAGTTCTTTGGGGGAGCATATGAGGCTCACTCAATTTCTTTCCTACACCCCAACACAGCAATAGTTGGAACCTTTGACAGACTGAGTATAATTTGGATTAAGGAGTCCTAGCAATAATTTGGAGCTAGAAGCAGAACTGAAGGCATACGGGTCTTTTGGTTTGTGAATGTATCCAACATATTTAAATCGTATACTTTGCATTTGAAAGAGATTTACCAATATTAACTAAATAGCTGCCACCAGTCATGAGGTGTATAGGCTCTGTCCAGCAGTTGGCAAGGAAAGGGTTAAACTTCTGCCTCAGTCGGCCCAGAGTGCAGGAGTTTGCAGGGAGGGCAGCTGTGCAGAATGAATTATTTCTCCCTCCCAGGTCATTATAAGAGGGGTATACTCTGGGGACCCAGGGCCTCTAGGGCTTTATCTACAGTAGAGAAAATGTCTGTGCTATGACTGGACCCCCAACATGTTTAATGTCATACACTAGTCCTCCAAATGGTTTACATGCCTATTAAATATAGCTGTTTTGATTAGGCTTGCCTTCAGCAGAACTAAACACCAGTTTAATCTGCACAGTGTAAGTGCTAGTGTGGATGGCACTAAAATAGTACCCGTAGTCTTCCACCTACTGTCACAGAGGGCACTACAGCTTTTTCAGAATCTGTGTCTTCTGTGGGCCTTGCCAGGAACTGTGGGAGATGTACCCAGAGAACACTGCCACTGAAACTGTTTAGAAGAGTGCTAGTGTGCAATAGTTCAGAACACTAATCAGCATGGGTCTATTCTCCTCCCTCCACCTTCCCCCAAGTTAATTCTTTAATGTAGACGGGAGAGTAACATTAGGGAAGGAAATAATACTCAGTCATTCCTGGCTCTTAAATTCTGTGCTCATTCCTATAATGACAGATGATCATCCCCTTTCTAGATATGGTAAAACTAAAGCTGAAAAAAGTTGCACAGAATCACATGGCAAGACAATATCAGAACTGGGAATGGATTTTAGAAATCCTGAATCTGATGCCCCTCTCTAATCAATAGTCTTTGCTATGCTACTTTTAGATCCTAATTCTAAAAATATTATCCTGTCTCTGCAGTCTTGCCAACCCTGAACCTTCAAAAATCATGAGTCATGTTTATTTTTTAAAAACAGATTTGGGGTTCTTTATATTTGCCTTCTAGTTTCTGAGCCTTTAGGGTAAACTTAGTCATATTTTCAAGCTTTTTTCCAAAACTATGAGAGCTAGAAACTTTTTTTTAAATGAAAGCAGAGATTCTTATGAAATCACTTCACTCCAGGAGCTCAGGTTTTATGAAAAACACCAAATATCACAGGTGTTGGCAACACTGTCTCAGTTGCTATAATGCTAAGAAGCAGTTAAAGACAACTCCATGCTGAGTGCAGTCTGAAATAGTAGTTTAAAGAGACTCACTCCTCATGGAGTCAATTCCACCCAAAAATTCAACAGCTGAAGCCTTCCACAGCTCATATAGGATCAAATTCACACAGCACCAGAAATTCTGTGGAGCAGACAGTATCAAAAGGCAGATCAACCTCAACATTAGATACTTCTCTGGACTTTATTTTATAGCCTCTTCCCCAGAATGGCTAAATAAGTAATCTGATTAAAAAAGTGAATAAATTAAATATCACATGGAGTAGCATGAGGGCCCAAAATGACGAAAAGACTGAACAACGTCAATGGCACAAATGTTCTTAAGGATATAACACCAGGGTTTTGGGGTCATAATCAGCCCAGTCAGCCACATGTTTCAGAATTCCAAATATTTCTGATCTGGTTGGCTGGTGTAGTGGGTAGTGCTCTGCACCATCATGACTCCAGAGACTCCAGTTTAATTTTCAGACATAACCCCCATTTCCCAGCCCCTCTGAAGGTGACAATGCTATGGAGGTGTCACACTCAGCTAGATAACGATCCCCTGCTGGTTGCTTTGGAAGCAGCACTGAAGCTCAGAAGAGCTGCTATTTCAAAGCTGCTATTTCGAAGTTCACTGGGGACTGTAGGGACCTTTGAGGAACAAAACTTGTATGGAAGCTCCACACTCAGTCTTAGCTAGAGCAGAGGGGCACAGAGTGTGGCACGCAGAATTAGACAAGTTTCAGAGTAACAGCCGTGTTAGTCTGTATTCGCAAAAAGAAAAGGAGTACTTGTGGCACCTTAGAGACTAACCAATTTATTTGAGCATGAGCATCCGATGAAGTGAGCCGTAGCTCACGAAAGCTCATGCTCAAATAAATTGGTTAGTCTCTAAGGTGCCACAAGTACTCCTTTTCTTTTTGAGAATTAGACAAGTTATCCAGCTGAGGCCTCACCAGGGGTAAGCAGAATGGGACAATTACCTCCCAGGTCTTACATATGACATTCATCTTAATATGCCCCAGAATGATATTAATCTTTTTTGCAACTGCATCACATGTTCAAATAGACACAGGTTCATTGAGCTGAGAAAGTCCATAAGGCAGAGTGCTAACTGGGACAGCTCAGGATGAGTGAGCGGCACAAGATAAGTCTAAGTTCAGAAAAGGGCAAAAAAGAAGCTACTAAAGAGGCCAGTCTCATCCCCCTATATATTAGAATCAGAATAATTATTTAGAAATGACCCTGAATCATAGGTCCACCAGTAAAGAAGGTTGAGGACACATCCAATAGTAATCCAATGCTACATTTGACTTTAGCCAGAAGGTCTGGCAGCAGCAGAGGAGATGAACTAATCTTAGGATATGTTGTCAGTATCTTCTGTTTCATCTAAACACAAGGGCTTGAAGTACAGCTTGTTCATTCTAATTAAAATAAGAGTGTTGCACACAAGTAATTTCACTTGGGAAAATGATGCAGGAAAATCTACTTTAATAGCCAAAAAGAATGACAAGCATGAGTTATGGCTGAAAAATGTTTATACACTTCAGCAAAGTAGCAACCAACAAGTGTGGAGTATCACAATTCAGACTAGCAATTTGAAGAAGCCAACCACAAATGACATGGAGGATTGCCAGAAAGCGTCCTTCACACTCTAGATTCTTTTATGTGGCTAGGCAAAGGATACCTTGCTTTAGAGTTTCAAGCACTCAATAATAAATTCTCTTTTGGGAAATATAAATAGAAAAACATGAAAATATGGCAATACTTGTCTTTGTAAGCCTTCCTTTGATGACCTCTAAAAAGCTTTTGGTGTTGATGCCTGTTTTTGCAGATGGAACTAAAACATTAATCGTGTTCACCTAAAACCTAAGGACTCAATGCTGTAGCTACCCCACAAAGGCAACTCCCAATGGAGTTCCCATACAAATAGGCTGCAGTTGTTTCCCTAGGATAGTATTGGATCCTTACTGCTCCATGTTTCAAAGCAGATTGCAAGCAAAGAAGTGGTTTGAGAGGAAGATCATCCCATGTTGGAATCCTCACTCTCAGCCATAGCAGCCTCCACCTGCTCATCAGAGGTTCGTCTTCCTTTTGCTGCGCTGGACTTCTTTTTCTTCCTCTCCTTTTGTTCCAGATTATTCAATGCAAGCTCTTCACTCTTCTGGGTGATATACCTTAGCTAACAACAGAGAATTATTAATCAGTCATCTGCTGGGGATTAGCTAACAACAGAGAATTAATCAATGATCTGCCTGTTCACGCACCCTAAGAAAAAAAACTGGCCAACTTCCTGTCTACAGACAGAAACATTCCACTCACCAGTAGGGCCAGGCACCAGCTGTCCTATTTTTTGACTAAAACCTTCATTTTTATTTGGATTTTCTGTAGAAACATCCTAGAGAACTGAGATCCCAGTGCTGGATCAGTGCCTTGGCTTCGATGCTGTACCCTGTTCCCTTACTAGCTCACAGTTAGTTACAGCTATGTTTACACAGATTTGTAGCTAGCACAGTTGTGGTTCCAGTATGGAGACAGCACAATAATCTTGTTTCTCCTCACAGACACTCCACATCCAATTAAGTTATACTGCATCTGGTAGTTAGGATATAAAATAAAGCTCCAGTCCTCACCAATTCTTCTGAGATGGGCTTGTGTCACATGTCCCACATGGAAAGAAAAAATTACCCAGATAAGGCTAAAATTAGCAGCTGAGGCACGTTTGCAGAGAAGTGTACAAGGTTGCACAGAAGTATCTGTTTAGATAGTAAACTCCTCAGAACAAGGTCTCTGGTTTCTGTGCAGTGCCAAACACAATGTTGGTGCTTAACAAATACTTGTTCCAATGTGCAGGATTTATGTTCTCTTCCTGATGACGTTTAGATGCTTACCAGGATAGCTGTTACATGTAACAGCTAAATTATGCGGAATGCACATCGGATCTCATATAGGCCATCATATGACAGAATATTTACAGAAATCTGGGAAGAATAATCTCCACTTTACTAATGTGTTAGGTCATTTAGCAGCTTTGATGAGATTTCCCTGACCCGAAACTCAAAAACATGACAGGAAAAACAAAAGAATCTCTTTCCAAGTCTGAAGATATTGTAACATGTTCATTGGAGGTTATGTTCTGCACCAGGAGCCTCAGCAGCTTTGCTGTATCTAGAACACGGCTGCTGCTCCAGCTGTAATCAGATCTGTGCTACTATACTGAGGAAGAAATGTCAAACACTAGAGCAGGATACAAAAACAATCAAACTGATCACCAAGGATGCTGGTTCGGAGATTGGTCTTGCCACCCCACTATCCATATCTTTTTCTGGGTTATAATTTAAAAGCAGGTGTTAATAATTTCACCACCTGTTTTTTATGCAGATGCTCTTGGGAATACTCGTGTAATTTATTAGGAATAAAATGGAGGGAGGGAAATGTGTTAATCTCACCAAAGAGTTGCTCCTCCTGGCCAAAAGCTTCACATCTTCTGAATTGATTACAGTTCGTTTTCCATGCCTGCATGAAATTAAAAAAACAACCAGTTTGCAGTATGTTTGCTGAGATCTGTAGCAAAGGGGTGTTAAAAAACACTAAGTAAAAAAGTCTGTACACCTAACCATGAGCTCTCTCACCTGTGTCTGACCATCTTAGAATGAGATAGATCAGCAAGAGTCCCCAGCCACTCTTATTTATGATAATAAGTGATAATTTAGACAGCACCTTTCTTTTTATCCAAGGGTCTCAACGCTCTTTACAAATATGGATATTATCCCAATTTTGCAACGCCCCTTAGGGTGCTAAGCATTTCACAGAAGACTTAAAAAGAAACAGTCCCTGCCACACAAGATCTTACAAGTTAAATTGATGAGGAAAACAGGCATCAAGCGTTCCAGCCACTTGTCTAAGACTCACATAGTGAATCAATTTCAGAATTGGGAACAAACGCAAGTGGTCCGGACTCACAGATCCTGCTCTAAGCCACAGTTGTTTGAACCCAAGCAGTCTCCTAAAGCTCTGCTGTTCTTGAGATAAACTCCCATGTCCTCACCTGAAAAAGGTGGCAGTGTCCATGGAACATGTTAAAATGGTTTTAAAGTCCTTCCTTGAGGAACATATCCAAAAAATAGTGATGGAAAACTGTACCTCTGAACCAGATCCCTCATGTGCAGAATTCCACAAGGATCAATTATGTTGCCAGTCCTATTCACCTTTTAGCCATAATGAGAACTGGTAAGATGACAGACTCCTGCGCCAGCAATACGCAGATGACACATGGCTCTACTTCTCCTTCACCACATGTGACTGTACCACCACTGCTAAGATGGCCCAGGGCTTTGATTAAATCAGCTCATGGACGAACAGAAGCTGGTTCAAGCTGAACCCAAGCAAGACTAAGGTGATGCTGGTGGGAAGAGGAAAACACTTTGAGGAATTTGCAGTTATGGTGCAGTCTCCTTTGGTTGAAGGTACACAACCCATAACTGGACAATTCAGTCCATTGTTTAGGACGGCTCTTGAGTCCTCGCTGATGCTAAGCTCTCACAAAACAGCATCTATGAGAAACATTTTCTACCATTTCCAGTTGCCTATGTCTGGGTCCTAGCTAGTCACTATTTCTAACTCTGGGTCTATAGGTCTGAGTTTAGGGGTGTGACCTGCTGACATCCTTCCTTGGGATGCTATAATACAGCTGCCTAGACCCTGAAACCAGTGGCTTAGATTTCCTAAGCCTCCCAGTCACTCACACATGCACCCTGAGAGTTCCTGTGGGAATTCTGGCTTTCAGTTTACCCCCTTTGGAGACAACATAATAGGAAAGCAAGGAACACAGATTCAGAAAGGAAGTTCTTAACCACAGAAATTTTTCTCTTAAGGCACTCGAGAGTCCCAGATCCTGGAAAACAACAAAAAGTGCTGAGACACACCCTCCCATGCTCTGATCTCACTCTTCCTGCAAGTCTTTGTTACACACTGTGACAGTCGGCCCCCCTGCACAGAGAAGGACCTTGCTCTTAAATAGCACCTCCATCTCTCTGCCACATACTCGCACTGAGAAGCTCCAGATCTGGGAGTCAACTTTGCCCCTTTCTTGTGGGCCCCTATGTAGAGAGGCCACTGTTCCATGGGGGTGTGCCAGTAGTTGAGACAATGAAAATCGGCAGCCTTAGATCGCAGTCTTGATGACTTTTCAGTCCTTCAATGAGATATTAAACACCTTTCCCAGGCAGTGAGCATTTCCAGGATTGTGCAGTCACAGTGCCCAATATTTCCACACATAATGTGAAATAAGTTCATAATCTGACAGACATCCCATCCTGTCACACCACCATCCACTTCAAGAGCAAGGCACATTTCTTCAGCTAGCCTTCTCTAGCACAAACAGAGTAGCAAAAAAAAAAAAAAATCTACCCAAACATTACACATAATTTCCTCTCTAGGAAGAGAATTAGAGAAAATGAACCACACATGACAGATGTTAGTCACACATCTTAATGATTTAATGGAAGGTGCTCAGATTCTACGGTGATGACGGCCATAGAAGAACCTATATAGAACATGATTTTGGCAATTAATTGATCTTTAAATGGTAAATAGGCCCGATGGGATGTTAGATAGGGTGGGATCTGAGTTACCACAGAAAATTCTTTCCTGGGTATCTGGCTGGTGAACCTTGCCCATATGCTCAGGGTGGGGCACGGGTCACTTGCTGGAAGATTCTTCGCTCCTTGAAGTCTTTAAACCATGATTTGAGGACTTCAGTAGCTCAGACATAGGTGAGAGGTTTTTCATAGGAGTGGGTGGGTGAGATTCTATGGCCTGCGTCGTGCAGGAGGTCAGACTAGATGATCATAATGGTCCTTTCTGACCTTAATATCTATGAATAACTGAAAACTGGCACCTCAAACAACACAGCTCCCTCTGACACCATCTTACGTTACTGGGTTAGTTTTGACTCAGAGTGCCACCTACTGAATCCCCAGCACTACTTTAAGCTCTCTAGTTCAGCCGGATAAGACACCCCCATACTGCTAAGCGTTCAGAGCTTGTGAGTCATCTAGTCCCACTCATTTAGATGATAATGCATTTCCCTGTCATCTAAAGACACTGATTTAAAGCTATCACTTGAAAAAAAATAAACCCTTCCAGTGACCCAGAGGAAGAAATGTGCTGGCAGGCAGCCACACAAGCAGATGATGTAACATCGGGAGGGGAAGGCCTCTTGAGAGGAAAGAGAGGCCAGGAGAAAGCAATTCTGAAAGAGATGTCCCAAGTAGCACAGAACAAGGTGTAAGACAAGAGTGAGGAGGCTGCAGGGGGTGTTTAGGAAAGAAGCCTTGGAAGAGCAATGAGAGTAAAGATGTAGATGGGGTGAAGTTGTGCAAGGTCTTGATTCAGGGGACAACAAGCTTGAACTTGATTTCAAAGATGTGGGATTCAAAGAGGGGAATGACACAGTACCAAGAACTGGGAAAGGAAGGCAATTTTAGCAGTAGGGCTTTGTACAAGCGGACGAGTGGCAATAAATGAAGGGATGTTGAGAGAGCAGAGATACAAGGATGCTTGGGCACTTCACGTTATAAGAGTAGAGTTAGATACCCATCCATTTAAAGCAAATACACAGATGACCCAAAACAGAGATTTTAAATCGACAGGGGTTTTGCATACAGAAATAATACAATGGGGAGGAAGGACTGTTGGCATCAAACCTGACTTGTTGGTACACTGAAAAGCTTCAGCCTCTACAGTCCTCAGTCATTCAAGTGGTTTCATAAAAACTTTCAATAACAATAATTTTCTGTTACCCACAGTTCTAATTGAACAGATGAGTACAAATCACAGGCACATCACACAACAGAAGTTTTACAAGTGTAAAACCAACTACTATTAATCCGTTCTTCGAGAAGCACGACTAATGCTAACAAGCACAGCAAAATGATAACCTCTGACTGTGGTTACAGTGCTGTATTTATCCAGACATCTGCATGCAATTACATTAGAGAGAACACAATTCACACACAAGACTACACTCAGGAAGCAAGTTTCAATACAAGGGCTTTATAATTCTCTAGGTAATTTATTTATTTTGTATTGTGTATGTTTTTTTCCTTCCTTGGTACAAACTGACAAAGCAATTCTGAGACAAACGGATAGGAGGGGGAAACAAGCCACAGTACTATCCAGAGTCCTTAAGACACGACTCACATCCATTAAACAGTTTCTGAGTCAAGCACTCAGCAAACTTTGGAAAATGCCCTGACAGTTTTGAATCAACATTACCAATACAGACAGTCCACTCAGATGAAAAAAATATGACACTCTTGACCCCAACCAAACAATGAGCACTGAATAAAAGCTACATTCTAATTCAGAATGGCTTCAGTATCTGTTACCTAACCTCACAATCACCCACCAAATGAAAAGCAGGCTGGGCCCCTTGAAAAATGCAGAAAGTATAGGCGCTCTCAAATACAATGGGATAGGGGGAAAAGGAAAGAGATGTCATTCTGTATCCAAATATATCACCGAGTGAGAGCAAAAAACCAAGACTTTGTAAGGATTAAGTGTTCTTGCTGTACCTACCTTGCGAACATTTCAAGGTCTTTTGCAAAATTTTCTGAAAGACAAATTTTAAAAATACATTTCATACAGTTAAAACACTTCCTAAAGTCAACAAGATTAAATCTATTTCATTTCTATAGCAATTATTGTGGCCAATAATGTCTCATGTACAAAACACCATTTGACTCAAAGCATTTCAGAAAATACATTTAGCATTGTTGCTTGTAAGGTCACCATCCTTAGGTATAAAGGGCAGCACCCATGCAAACAGCAGTGTAAAATATGATGCACAACGGTGCGGGGAGGTGATGGATATTTTTGGATAGGGACACCAGGGCAAGTTTCTGTGTATGATTATATAATAACAATAAACTTCTGCTCTTACAGACATTGCCCTGGGACCTTTTACATCCATGCAGAGCAAAAACGACCTCACATTTTTAAGGCCTCAGTCTGAAAGACACAAACAGCATTATACTCAACTTATCTACCTTGGAAGTATGATGGGTTGCGTTGTTCTGCTAGAATTTGAAACTGTGGTCCCATGAGTTCAAGGATTACATACTTGAATATTAGACCCGTAAGCCATCTACATTGGCCAAACACCTCTGGCTAATCTCAAGTGATTAATGTTTATAAACCTCTATCAGTGCTAAACATTCTTATGATTTCATGTGACACGGCTGGAGAGGCCCAGTCCACATTGTGGCTCTATGGCAGAAGTTGTACCTAGGGAGAAAATGACACCTTTTGGGGCTAATACCCAACTGTTACAAGAAGTACTGTGCATACAAAGTAGCCATGGCCTTGTTTTAAAAAAACAAACAAACAAAAACAACACATTCCATTAATTGCATTTATTTATTTCAAAGACTAGATATAAAATAGCAGTGAAGGCTTCTGGACCATTATACATGATAATTTCTAGTTAAGGGGAGATTATGAACAATAAGCTGACTTGGTAAGTAAACCCAGGTCAGAGAAATGCTAAGCAAGCATAAGCTCCTCAGATGGCCCAAAAGTTTATATAGCAGTTATCATGCAGAACCACCTGAAGCATTTTCAATTTACAAAAAAAAAAAAAAAAATGAAGTGCAGAAAACACTATTTCAAGAGATTGAATAGCTGCACATACAATAAGAAAGGCAAGACTCAACCCCGCAGTCCGAAAAGGCTCTCTCTGCTTTGCGCTATCAGGCATCAGCCAAAACAACCATGTTATCTGGAACCATTATCAATACACATTCTTGAGACCAGTTTCTTAATGTGGGCCAATTTCTTGCATATATGAGACCATATCTGAGGTTTCATAAACCTTGTGTTAAGTACCCCTTCATGCCAGGAAAATAAAGTTAATATTTCTTGTACTCTTTAAAAGTGACCCAAGACACAGTCTAATTCCAGTTCTATTTTTTAAAAAGCACTTCATCTCCACTGATTGTTCCTGTGTACAAATATAGATATGTATGGACATACCACATTGCCTGAAGGTGATCTCTGAAATAGCTGCAATGGTTTGTTTGCTGAACGGAATGCCTTTGTCTTCTGCAACTTCTTGGCACAGACAACCAACAGTGTAGTGAACTGCAGCCTTTAGCCTCTGAAACAATCCAAAACAATTACACAGTTGACTTTACATACCAATACACCACCTCTCAAGTAAATTATAAAGAAACATTCACTGACTGAAAAGATAAAACATACATCATTGTTTAACAATACAGAACAAAATTATTGCGACAGCACATTTATGAAGCGTGTAGTCCCATAAGTGGATATGATGCTTTAAAATACAGACAAAAATGGATTCCCTTACCCTTAAGGGTTACAGTCTAAATTAAATTGGAAAAAAACAAGATGGGAAAGGACAACAGAGTCAATATAAAATATATTGGGAAAGGTCTATGTCCCTTAAGGATAGCAAAGACTTTAAAACAAATTATTAATATTTATTATTAAAATATTCAAGTAATGAATGTTTGATCAAATCACAGCATCAATGATACCTTGCCCTTTGCTTTTCCATTACAAATTACCTACAATGGGTTTCTGTTTACTTAGGTTTGAAACCAACACTTTTTTTTTTTAAGTTTACAATGAGCTCAGACCACCTTTGTACAATTGATCTCATTTGTACTGTGCATGTGTATACAAAAGTAAATCCTATTTATGGGCCTGATCCAGGGAGATGCTTAGCATCTTTATCTCCCATTAACTTCAGAAGGACGTCCTTAAAGCCTGATCCATCTGACAAATACTTAGGCCTAGATCCTCAAAGGTATTTAGGCTCCTAACTTTCAGTTACTTCAATTGATGTTAGGAGCCTAAATACCTCTGAGGATCTGGGCCTTATATGCTTATGTAGAGCTTGCTACTCTGAAGAATCTATGAGATTACCCTAAGCACTGCAGCAGGTGGCAAGTGGCTGAAGAATCAAGATTTGAGTGGAGATGTATACTCTGTCCAATATCCACAACTTAATTTTGTGGGAGAGAGCCAGAAAAAGCAAAATAAAAATATTAAAAACATAAATTAAAGGACAGCATCTTTGGTGCTCTGAGGCCTTCTCATATTGTTGAGATGTACTTATATTTAAATGCTGGACTTTTTTTGTTTCCTCTGGACAATTTGACTCTAATTTGATTCTTCCATTACGAAACTGACAATTTAGCGACTTGATTTACATTTAGGGTCTTTCAGAAATATACTGTGAATTATATAACATAGAACCATTTACTGCATTATAGCACAAAAGAGGCTAGTCATGTATCAGTTCAGATACTGGCATAACATTATTGGACATACCCAGTCCAGCATAGAAACACATGGGAAGACAATAAAAAAGCAATATCCCACACTGGAAGTGGGTGGGAAAGAACTGGAGGGGACACCATAGCTCTAGAAGGGGATTAATGACACTTTATAGGGCACAGAGATTTTCAAAGGCACAAATAGGAATCCTCCGCCAGGGGAATCTCCATTCTCTAAACAGGTTTCAGAGGAACAGCCGTGTTAGTCTGTATTCGCAAAAAGAAAAGGAGTACTTGTGGCACCTTAGAGACTAACCAATTTATTTGAGCATGAGCTAAATAAATTGGTTAGTCTCTAAGGTGCCACAAGTACTCCTTTTCATTCTCTAAACAGGGGTGGGAATAGCATCCATGGGGATGGATGGGGAGGGGAAAAACAGACAGAGCTATTCCTAAAAGCAGGTTGTGGGGCGGGGGAGGGGGGGAGAAATAGTTAGGGAGAGGGAGAAGAGTTAGGGCATTGGGTGTGGAGGAACATGACCCAAGGAATGAGCTGGGAGAGGCCACCCCGAAGTGATGGGAAATGGGGGCGGGGAGCTCTTATCCCAAGGGGTTTGGGCGAGGAAGGGAGGCAGGAGCGCCCCAGGGTGACTGGGGGAAGGGAGAGCACCCTCAGGGGCTGTGTATATACGGGGGTGGGGGTTGGGGGGGAAGACACGGGATAAAAGAGAGGGGCGCGGCCATTCCCCTCCGCTCCTGACAGCGAGAGGCGGCCTGGCGCCCCCAGGACGGGGCCGGGCGTCACCTCACCCCGTACCTGGGTGTGTAAGAGGCGCTCGCGCTCCCGCTCTCCCTCCGGCTCCATGGCGCGCCCGGCCTGCTCTCGCGCGAGCGCCACCGGCGGAGCCCAAATCTCCCGCCCAGCGCCCACGGGGGGCGGGGCCGCCCGTGGGCGGGATACGGCGCTGACCCGGCGTGGAGGAGAAAGGTGGGAGGGGAGCTGAGGGGGAGCCGGGCCATGGAGCTGTGGGGGCGGATGGGAAGGGGAAGAGAAGGGAGCATAGGAAGCATTTTTGTAAAAGTCCTCGAGGCCTCTCTCTGGCTGTCTAAGCCTTTAAAATATCTACAGGGCGCTTGGCCTCAATAATAGCCAATGGCAGTCGATCCCTCAGGTTCATTCAGCTGCATCAAAATAATTCAGTTTTATAGTGGTTGCTTGTAACCGTTTCATTGAATGTCACCTCGTTCTTATATTGACAGAGGAAAAAGGAGCACTCAATTTACCTTCTCTGCCCCATTTATTATGCTGCATATTTCTGTTCTGTCCCCCCCTTTTCATCGAATCCCTTCAACGTTTAGCCATTTCCATTGCCAGGGTCTTTCCATGTTTGTCTCCCCCTCTTTGGTGGAGGGTGAGAAAACCTGGATTTGTGCTGGAAATGGCCCAACCTGATGATCACTTTAGATAAGCTATTACCAGCAGGACAGTGGGGTGGGAGGAGGTATTGTTTCATATTCTCTGTGTATATATAAAGACTGCTGCAGTTTCCACGGTATGCATCCGATGAAGTGAGCTGTAGCTCACGAAAGCTCATGCTCAAATAAATTGGTTAGTCTCTAAGGTGCCACAAGTACTCCTTTTCTTTTTGTCTTGATTCAGATACACCTTAACTAGCCACTAGATGTCGTCATTTTCCTATACAATAAATTTTGATAAAATGAATATTAAGGAGTAAGAGGAGAATAATTCATGGTGTGAAATTAAGAAAGCATAAAGGGTATAATGCTGTAGCACCAGGAAGAGCCATGCCTTAATCTTGAAAACTCGTGGCGAACCGGGGAAGTCCCGGATGACTGGAAAAAGGCTAATGTAGTGCCAATCTTTAAAAAAGGGAAGAAGGAGGATCCTGGGAACTACAGGCCAGTCAGCCTCACCTCAGTCCCTGGAAAAATCATGGAGCAGGTCCTCAAAGAATCAATCCTGATGCACTTGCATGAGAGGAAAGTGATCAGGAACAGCCAGCATGGATTCACAAGGGAAGGTCATGCCTGACTAATCTAATCGCCTTTTATGATGAGATTACTGGTTCTGTGGATGAAGGGAAAGTAGTGGATGTATTGTTTCTTGACTTTAGCAAAGCTTTTGACACGGTCTCCCACAGTATTCTTGTCAGCAAGTTAAGGAAGTATGGGCTGGATGAATGCACTATAAGGTGGGTAGAAAGCTGGCTAGATTGTCAGGCTCAACGGGTAGTGATCAATGGCTCCATGTCTAGTTGGCAGCCGGTATCAAGTGGAGTGCCCCAAGGGTCGGTCCTGGGGCCGGTTTTGTTCAATATCTTCATAAATGATCTGGAGGATGGTGTGGATTGCACTCTCAGCAAATTTGCGGATGATACTAAACTGGGAGGAGTGGTAGATACGCTGGAGGGGAGGGATAGGATACAGAAGGACCTAGACAAATTGGAGGATTGGGCCAAAAGAAATCTGATGAGGTTCAATAAGGATAAGTGCAGGGTCCTGCACTTAGGATGGAAGAATCCAATGCACCGCTACAGACTAGGGGCCGAATGGCTAGGCAGCAGTTCTGCGGAAAAGGACCTAGGGGTGACAGTGGACGAGAAGCTGGATATGAGTCAGCAGTGTGCCCTTGTTGCCAAGAAGGCCAATGGCATTTTGGGATGTATAAGTAGGGGCATAGCGAGCAGATCGAGGGACGTGATTGTTCCCCTCTATTCAACATTGGTGAGGCCTCATCTGGAGTACTGTGTCCAGTTTTGGGCCCCACACTACAAGAAGGATGTGGATAAATTGGAGAGAGTCCAGCGAAGGGCAACAAAAATGATTAGGGGTCTAGAACACATGACTTATGAGGAGAGGCTGAGGGAGCTGGGATTGTTTAACCTGCAGAAGAAAAGAATGAGGGGGGATTTGATAGCTGCTTTCAACTACCTGAAAGGGGGTTCCAAAGAGGATGGCTCTAGACTGTTCTCAATGGTAGCAGATGACAGAACGAGGAGTAATGGTCTCAAGTTGCAGTGGGGGAGGTTTAGATTGGATATTAGGAAAAACTTTTTCACTAAGAGGGTGGTGAAACACTGGAATGCGTTACCTAGGGAGGTGGTAGAATCTCCTTCCTTAGAGGTTTTTAAGGTCAGGCTTGACAAAGCCCTGGCTGGGATGATTTAGTTGGGGATTGGTCCTGCTTCGAGCAGGGGGTTGGACTAGATGACCTTCAGGGGTCCCTTCCAACACTGATATTCTATGATTCTATGATTGTCCTGAGATGCATAGAACTTCTAGCAATAATGTTCAACATACGTAAAATCAGAAATTACAACTCTTCAGGATTGTCCTGGAGTCTCCAGGAATTAAAGATTAATCTTTAATTAAAGATTGTCATGTTATGAAAGCTCCAGGAATACAAAATTGACAACCCTAAATTACAACCCCCAAAACAAGCCAAATGCAGCAGTTTTCAACTGTAAACCCTTTGCGTTTTCTGGTGTTCATCAGATTGAAAAGTTTTACAGCAACGTTGCTATGCTTAGCTAGGTTGTGAGACATGGCTCTATCTGTCACATCACATTGGCTGTCTGCGAGCTGAGGACATTTATTTGTGATGGCAGTTATCTGAGATACTTATGTAAACACCATGTGCTCAGGTAAAAATGCAAGTAATTGTACTAACTATGGAAGTTTATAAATATTTTTTAAAATTGTTGGTGCTGAAATAATGTATCTAATTTCTAAACTAGAAATATACAGCTCTGTCAAATACTAGAGTCTGATTGGATTAGGAATGGAATATATCGGGGTGGGCAAACCTTTTGGCCTGAGGGTCACATCTGGGTATGGAAATTGTATAGTGGGCCTTGAATGCTCATGAAATTGGGGGTTGGGGTGCGGTGAGGGCTCTGGATGGGGGTAGCTCTGGGATGGCGCTGGGCATGAGGGGTATGGGGTGCAGGAGGGTGCTCTGGGCTGGGACCGAGGGGTTCGGAGGGCGGGAGGGGGATCAGGGCTTGGGCAGGGGGTTGGGCCACGGGAGGGAGTCCGGGGTGCAGGCTCTCGGGGGCGCTTACCTGAAGCAGCTCCCAAAAGCAGCGGCACGTCCCCTCTCCGGCTCCTACACAGCAGCGTGGCCAGGCAGCTCTGTGTGCTGCCCCATCCACAGGCACCACCCCTTCAGCTCCCATTGAGTGTGGTTCCCAGCCAATGGGAGCTGCAGGGGCAGCGACTGGGGCGAGGGCAGTGTGCGGAGCCCCCTGGCTGCCCCTATGCATAGGAGCCGGAATGGGACATGCTTCTGCTTCCAGGAGCCATGTGGAGCGGCGCAAACCCCCAATCCCGCTCCCTGGCGGGAGCTTGAGAACCAGAATAAAACATCCGGAGGGCCGGATGTGGCTCCCGGGCTATAGTATGCCCACCCCTGAGATATATTCTTGTATCTCAATCTAACAGTGGTTATGAAATGATAGACACAACAAATCCTATATACAGTATCTTGGCAGGTGGTGAGATGAGATGACGCTTGCGGTCTCCTCTAACCCTATGAGTCTATGAATCCGTTTGCCTCTAGGTCACAGTATTATTATTTGTGGCACCTTAGAGACTAACCAATTTATTTGAGCATAAGCTTTCATGAGCTACAGCTCACTTCATCAGATGCATACTGTGGAAAGTGTAGAAGATCTTTTTATATACACACAAAGCATGAAAAAATACCTCCTCCCACCCCACTCTCCTGCTGGTAATAGCTTATCTAAAGTGATCACTCTCCTGTGATGGTGGGTATTGTAGTTGTATGTCCTGCGGAAGTGAAGAAACAGATTGATAGAGCCCGAAGAGTTCCCAGAAGTCACTTACTACAGGACAGGCCTAACAAAGAAAATAACAGAACACCACTAGCCATCACCTTCAGCCCCCAACTAAAACCCCTCCAACGCATTATTAAGGATCTACAACCTATCCTGAAGGATGACCCAACACTCTCACAAATCTTGGGAGACAGGCCAGTCTTTGCCTACAGACAGCCCCCCAACCTGAAGCAAATACTCACCAGCAACCACATACCACACAACAGAACCACTAACCCAGAAACCTATCCTTGCAACAAAGCCCGTTGCCAACTGTGCCCACATATCTATTCAGGGACACCATCACAGGGCCTAATAACATCAGCCACACTATCAGAGGCTCGTTCACCTGCACATCCACCAATGTGATATATGCCAGCAATGCTCCTCTGCCATGTACATTGGTCAAACTGGACAGTCTCTACGTAAAAGAATAAATGGACACAAATCAGATGTCAAGAATTATAACATTCATAAACCAGTCGGAGAACACTTCAATCTCTCTGGTCATGCGATTACAGACATGAAAGTTTCTATATTACAACAAAAAAACTTCAAATCCAGACTCCAGCGAGAAACTGTTGAATTGGAATTCATTTGCAAATTGGATACAATTAACTTAGGCTTGAATAGAGACTGGGAGTGGCTAAGTCATTATGCAAGGTAACCTATTTCCCCTTGTTTTTTCCTACCCCCCCCAGACATTCTTGTTAAACCCTGGATTTGTGCTGGAAATGGCCCACCTTGATTATCATACACATTGTAAGGAGAGTGGTCACTTTAGATAAGCTATTACCAGCAGGAGAGTGGGTTTGGGGGGGGGGGGGGGTGAGAAAACCTGGATTTGTGCTGGAAATGGCCCAACTTGATTATCACGCACATTGTAAGGAGAGTGTTCACTTTAGATAAGCTATTACCAGCAGGAGAGTGGGGTGGGAGGAGGTATTTTTTCATGCTTTGTGTGTATATAAAAAGATCTTCTACACTTTCCACAGTATGCATCCGATGAAGAGAGATGTAGCTCACGAAAGCTTATGCTCAAATAAATTGGTTAGTCTCTAAGGTGCCACAAGTACTCCTTTTCTTTTTGCGAATACAGACTAACACGGCTGTTACTCTGAAACCTAGTATTATTATTTAACATGTTTATTATGATAGTGCTTAACAGCCAACCAAGAGTGGTGCCCTATTGTGTCCCAAAGAGTCTAAATAGACAAGACATACATAGTATGGGAAGAGGTATAACACAAGTAGAGCGAACAATAGGATGGCTGCAAACATCATAGTAGTTCCATGTTTGTGTGTTTGTTTATTTGGTGGGGAGGCTGGGTTTAGTTAGGAGGGGAAGTGAGGGACACAGAGCTAGGAATGGACACTTGCTACACCCTCTGATCTGGTGTCTCTTGTAAATTTGATCCTGATTGGATTTACACCTAAGAAACACAAGGCAAAGAAAGACATGAAGTAGCCACAGCCATGCAGGTTGCAGAGAAATATGTAGTTGGTCAAGGAAGCCTCTGCAAAAATCTACAGCAAGTCCTGGCTACACACTAGCAGGAAGTATCACCGCTTGAAGATGTTTCATCACTGTGACAGAAGCAACAGCAGATGAGTCATCAAACTATAGTGATGGGTGCCATAAAAGAACCTAGATAAATAGCTGGAGCACAAGGAAGAGATCCGCAGAGCAATTTAAGAACCACTACCTTAGGTATGTGTCTCCAATCATTCACCAGTCTAGTTTCTAACAATAATTACACTGGGAGTTACATACCCCAAATACGACGTATAACCTGGGTACAGACACAAGTGTTCAACAACAGATGATCAAATAGGAAGATAGAGGAGCACTTCCCTCCATCCCCCAAAGATTGTTATAGCTCAACAGAGCTATAATGAGATTACAAACAACGAGCCAAATCCTGCTCACCCTGTTCATGTTATAAACATACAACTGGAGCAGAGATTGTTTCTCACTGTGTTCATACAGTGCCCAGCACAATGGGACTCCAAATCTTGAATGAAGCATCTAGGTGCTACTAAGTACTAAGAATAGATGGGTAAGATTAGGGGAATTTCAGATAAAAATTGAAAAAGCCCTGTCCACGCAGAAAATATTCTAGTGTTGGAAAACGGTCCCCTGGCAGAACTATGCTTGACAACCATTTTCCAAGATGGTTGTGGCTAGCACAGTTCAAGCTGCAGGGCATAGTGGTGGGGCTAATAAGTCACCTGCAGGTGAGTGCAACAGATGGGATTTTCTCATGCCAACTCAGTTAATGCCACTTCCTGCAACTCATCTGGCAAGATCTTGTTTTGTACAATTGACTTCTTCAAACTTAAAATGCAGACTGCTATTCCCAAGAGGATGCTTTCACTTGACACTAATCTTTTGATAGTCATAGTGACAGTTAATTGATAGTTGCCTTTGTCTGAAAGCCATTAACATAAATAACCAACAAGGGCAAGGTATGCCAGTAAGAACTCTGCACAAAGCTTCGCAAAAAGAAAAGGAGTACTTGTGGCACCTTAGAGACTAACACATTTATTTGAAAGCTCATGCTCAAATAAATTGGTTAGTCTCTAAGGTGCCAGAAGTACTCCTTTTCTTTTTGCGAAGACAGACTAACACGGCTGTTACTCTGAAACCTGCACAAAGCTTGACACTTAGCAGGGTTTAGAGTGAAGAAAGGGTCGTGATGACATGAACTGAGCACCACCAACAGCCTGCAGGCTCAGTTCTGTTGAGTTCTCAGGAGTCTTACGGATACGGGTTTGAAGAATATGTAGCAGTGAGAAGCGAACAGGGAGAGGCAAGCTTTGCACATTAATATGATCATTTTAAAAACCAAATTGTGAAAAAGCATTATCTTAAACCTCCAGCATAGCAGGGGAGCTAAAGCCAGAGGTGATGGCTTAGTGACTTTAGTATCAGTCTTGAAATATTTAGAATCCTTGGAACCGCTGGTTTGAATCTGTCCTAGATCAACTCAGCCCTTTATCTTTCCAAGGAAGATATATGGAGCTTGAGATGGTCAAGTCAGAGAAAGAGTGAGTGCTTTAAAATAAGACCTTTAGAGCCAAGATCTTGCCTGTTCTGAATGGACATTAAAAATTTCATAGCACTTTAATTACCTCCCTCCACCATTGTGCAGTGTTGCTTTGCATTCATGGTTTACCACCCTCTTCTTATGAGGTGGCTGCATTTCAGTTGTTCTTTATCTATGTGGTTAGTGAAGCTCTTAAGGCTTGTGAACAATAAGAATACAAAATATGAATGGGGAATTAAATGTGTTCCATGAACCAATATGTGTTTCTGGCCATCTGACTTGAGAGAGGGGAAAGCAGGAAGAGAAGAAAACACCCCACAATACATTTATAAGTGAGTTTATTTGCCTTTCTTATAAGACACATACATACAAGTTATTATAAAAGTACCCAGACAAACTCTAGCCAAATGCAGTATAAGCAAAGTGTTGCCATCAAGAGGAATGTCTCAGATCTACAGTATCTTGGCTTCCAGATGAAATATTTCCACTAGGCATTGTAGGATGAAGAGGACACATTTCCTCCATGACCTGTCCAGTTAGTATGGATGAATTCCCCTGGTTTCGATAACAGTTCATAGGTATGAGCACCAAAGTAATCACGCTGTGCCTAGATGATGAAACACACAGGAACACCACAATCAAATACCAACATCACCGAGATATTGCACCTTACATCCCACCTCTGTATGTAGGTATCTATTTAGGTTCTCAAACCAAGTCCATTGCCATGGTGTCTGAGTGACACCCATTTTAAAAGAAATATATGAGATTTGGGGCAAATCTTACAAAGTGAACATGTCTAGAATGTGTACGTGTAATCTGTTATACGATAGCAAAACCTTCAGGAAAGCAGATTCAGACTGGAGAACACAAGCAGGATAAGGGGTGGGGGGAAGGAGAGAAGTAACCTGACTGCACAACATTTTATTGCTATCTAAGTGTGAGGTAATTTAAGATTATAGGGTCTGAACCCAGAAATAAAGCATAGAAGAGGTGGCAATATGGAAGAAAGGCTTTTGGCAGGTGATCCTTCACACACTGATGTGCTGTTTTGGTTTTTTTCTTCCTTGGGCTTAAATTTCAGCCTCACAGGTCTCAATGTGGCGTCTTGGGTGCTTACCTGAATCAGGTTAGCTGGCAGCATCTCATGCCTATACCCATCATAAAAGGAAAGTGCCGTAGTGAAGCAGGGCATAGGGATGCCAATCTGGACTCCAGTGCTGATCACACGTCGCCAGGAGTCCTGATGGAGAATAAAGAGAAAGAAGGAAACAGACTACTTAGCCAGCAGCATTCAGGACTACAGCAGAGGTTACTGTTCTCTAGTCTAATGGCATGTTCCTATTGGCAATCACCACCCTGGATCAAGTGAGCAGATTTTCCAATCAGTATTCATAAACAAAAGCAGTCCAGAGTGCTGCCCAGCAAGACAGAATTAAACAAGACACACACAGTAAAAGCAGTACCCTATACTGTATACACAATCAGATCTAAAACTCAGGCAGGAACTCTGCTCTTTTACATATGCAGGGAGAACAAATTCCAAAGAGAAGAATATAATAAGCAGAACACTGAGCAAATAAGGCGTTTTCAGTAATCCTAATGAAAAAGAGCACAATGACTCCCCAAGGACATAAGAGACTAGTACATCGCTTCAGAACGGTATGTGGACAATCTTTTGTCTGAAAGTTAAATCTGATTTAGTAACATGCATAGGATACTCAGCTTTAGTGAATGGAATTAAGTCATAATAAAATGACTCAATTGGCCATACAGACACTGTTTATAGTTCTATCTGGACTTGTCTCCTGCCCAGATCAGAACACTTTATTTGGACAGTCCTAGGTCTAGTGAATTGAGAGCCTAGTACATTGCTGATACTATCCTACTGCATACACTAACAGCAGAATTTTTTTAGCTACAAAATTGTAATCCAAACTCTGCACAGCAGGCCCCTTCCAAGGCAAAAGGCATGGTCAGTGATGAGAATGAGGTTTCACCTTGTTAGACAAAAGAAAGAAGAAAAAAATAATAGTTTCTAGGACCACAGTTCTTCCAAACTACTGCACTCCTGTCTGATGATTTCACATGAAAATGGAGTGGCAAACTTGAGAGTTTATGGTTGCTACTAATAGAACTGCCAGGATGAGCAACTGGTTGAATGGATGTCAATAAATTACATTTTAGAAACTGATGAGTCATGGTAGCGGAGGATGAATTAATGTGAATAAAGGGCAAAGAACTGAACATTTGTTTGCCTGTATATTACTTCTGGGGAGATCATATTAATACTTTGTGACACTCAAGGAGGTGTGTGTTACATTTGACACTATGGCAAGTCTAGGAAGAGTTACCCTTGCAGTACATCATCACCTCCAAATCCTATAGTCTAGGAAGAGTTCCGTTCAGCTCTCGATTCATTTGGATGCCAAAATTATAGGGTAGTACTTTACCCATTACAGTCAAACTCTCTCCCTTTTTTCCTTTATTTAGACGTAATACCTCCATCTTTCTGATGAGATGGAAATGAAAGGTCTTGACTTCATGTGGGTATTTTTACAAAAGTGTGGGTGTTAACTTTGGTGTCCAGACCAAATTCTAATTTGGATAATTACATTTTGCCTCACCATGGTTACGATGGTGCAGTTTCAACTGGTTATGATTATGTTTCACTTCCTGTTCTTCGCTGTACACAGTAGTAGTGCTAAACAGCTGGCATGTCCCACCATGGAGATGCTGCATTTCAATGGTGGATGAGTGATTCCTAGATGCATATATTGTATTCACACACACACATGCAATCCCGAAGCGCTTTAGGATTACTTTAAAGCTCTTTGGGATTAAGGGTGTTATATAAAAGATATTTTAGAGACGTTTTTCTCTGCCCTCTCTCTTCTTGGACCTAACCACACTGCAGAAGGGGTGTTTTGGGGCATGTACTGTTTGTAAATTGTTGCCTTTGTGCTCTCCCTTCTTCAGACACACACCTGACAGTCCTCCACAGCCTTCTTAAAGAAGTCATCCAATAGCAGGTTCTGGAGATCGGGGTTTCGGTCAAAAGCATCTCTGATCTTCCCCAGGAATGCACTAAACAGGACAGACACAAAACTGGAATTAGGTATCAGTGGTGGGAGCTGTGAATCGCCTAGAATCCAAAGGGCTTTTTAAGGGCTGGGATTTGACAGGCAGCCAGTAAGGCACAGTGTTTACAGAACTCAGCCAATCAACAGATTCCAAACACCAACACCTAGGGGAAAATGACGAAGTGAAAAAATGAAAAGATCAGCAGTGGCGGAGTAACATATAAACTTGATATCAGGTTGCATGAGCTCCAGTGTTGACATAGGCAGCAGCATCCCAGTATTAGCAGATAAAATATAGGAGATCTTCCACAGAGATCTGAGTGGGCCAGTCCAGCACAAGGCAAACCAAACTGCTCTCTGGTCAGCATTCCCTGCCCCAATTGCTCTCTTACCTTCTGATGATGCAGCCTCCCCTCCACATCAATGCAATGCCACCATAGTTAATTGTCCAGCCAAATTCTTTGGCTGCCTGTCTCAGCAGCATGAAGCCTTGAGCGTAGGAGATAATCTTGGAGGCATAGAGTGCCTAGAGAGAGACAAATCATATTTAGGGAAGCAGCCCACAAACTCTGACAGAAGAACTTTAGAATCTGACTCACAAGCAGAGCACACAAGTCACACCAAGGTCCATCTCAGGGGCAACACTCTAGTTATATGTAAGAAACTCACTTACTGAATTCCAAACGCTCCTAACTACTATCTCTGATGGTCAAAGCCTTTTCAATCTCACACTTCAAAAGAATATAGTTGATCCAGGTCAATAGGTACTGAGAGGTACTAAATCTCTCCCCTATGCAGTTCGGACAACTAACATCAAAATATCACCATTTTCTTGTGTTGGTGCTACCCTCATCTATTACTTGAACATGAAGAAAAAGATACAGTCAAATTCTACTTAGTTTTAGTCAGGGTTATGGTTTTGCTTGTTTTTCTTTTTTTTTGGTGCATCTATTCCAGTAGTTTTCTCCAGACTGTATGGGTACCACAGAAAGGGAGACTGCTAAAAGAGCAAGTAAGCACTCTTCACTTAATCTGGATCATGCACAGGAACACACACATACATCTCTTTGTCTCCTTTTATTCCCCAAGCCTTTTGCCAGGCAGATTTTCCTACAATAATAAATTTTTGGCACTTCTCTAGCACATTCCATCTGAGAAGTTCAATGTGCTTTCTAAGTGTTAATAAATGTAGCCTCTCCAATGGACAGAAAGTGAAATACCATCTCCATTGTGCAGAGAGGGAAATGGAGACACAGAAAGGTGATGTGAATTGCCCAAGGTCACACATTGAGTTAGTGACTTGACTAGGAATAGCAACTGGTTCCCAGTCTTGTGCCTGTATCACCCTTCATCCCAACTGGGATCTTTCTCTGGTCCATGAACAAGTTCCCCATTAACCATATTTTATTGCATCTCAGTTGGCACACACCGAGAGAAATGGGCATGACAGGAGGCGGTCCAGGGCAGGCTCTAATGGCTGGAAACAAGGACAGCACAAGAGCACAGCCAACACGTGTCCCATTCAGAGTCCCGGACTCACAGCATACAAGCTCTCTTTGTCCCCGCAGTTCTAATGCAGAGCTCTGGCTAGAAGCCCTGACTCACCTTCCGAATATCTTCCAGAAATGCCTTCTTGTTCCCACTGAACTGAGTCATTTTGGGCCCATCCAACCGTTTGCTGGCCTGTACCCTCTCATCCTTGAGGGAAGACAAGCACCGTGCAAAGACAGCCTCACCTTTACTCAGAGAAGGAAAGAGAAGACATTTAGCAAGCACAAGCCAAACAATGAGGCCTTTCTAGCCTACTGCATGCAGAGCCAAGGCATGGGGACAGGTGTTTATAGAGATGGGATGACAGCAGCAAGCCACACTGCCATGCAAGGAAGGTCAGGTTTAGGAATGACAGAGGACTCCCATTGGCCACACCAAAGGGAATTTCCTCTGTCTACAGGAAGAGGACCTTTTATTGAGCACCCCATGACAGCTGATTCACAGTGTGGGGCTGAGTCTCCACAATCTAATCTAGTCAGAGAACTCATATTCAATAGAGGATCATCAGAAATGGAGAAGGGAGAATCTAAATCTAGCAGAAAGTGAGGGGTGGAGGAGGAGAGAAAGGGATTAAGTGAGGAATAGCCCACACTCTGAGATCTAGAGAGCCTAACGAAAGAAAGGTGGCTTCCAATCATTTACTTAGGATTTTGGATGAATTATCAGAATATCAGCCAGAAACACAGCCACTGGGCTAGAGCAGTTTTGGGCAGCATTGCTTTGCCTAACATACTTCTTAAAACAACATAAAGCATCTACTATATGACAAGAGTCCTGGACAGAAATAATCAATGTTTCCTTATTTGTGAAAGGAACTTCAATCTTTTGGTCTCTGTTTCCTTCATCCATAAAATACAGACAATTTTGTATCACAGTATATCTTAGGGAGAGGTGGGCTTAGGAAACTAAATAAATACTTGCACAGTGCTTTGAAGCTGAGAAGCATTTACACAAATACCAAGTATGATGCACATTAATTGGAGATGCTTTTCTAGGAAATCCTCAGCACACACAAAAATGCTGCAGACAAACATTACAAATAAATCGACTTCATAGGGGAAGTGAAAATTTTTATCTGTTAAGATCTTAGTTCTGGCAGTCAGGGGCCCATGCAAGATTTGTACACATCACTAAGCAAGGTAGGGAGCTGCATTCCTTGGAGAGCTGTAGAAGCAAGCAATATCATCAACTCTTGCATGGAAGCCAAAACCCTGAATTCTTGTCCTGGCAGATAAGTAAAGGCAAAACTAACTCACAGATATGTTATTTTAAAGTGTATTCATTTTAATTTAAGACTGTACAGATATTCAGGGAAAGAACTGGGAATTTAAACAGTTTCCTTTACTTTTTAGCATTTGAGGTCACCTTTCAGGGGACTGACAGAAATATGAAAGCATACAAGACTTTCCTTCTTCCTTTACAATGAATCTCCGGTTATTAAAAAGTCTTTCTTTCATACACCTGTGAATGAGTCATAGGTTTGCACAGGACTTCCCTGTCATAGGTCATTATACTTTATCATAATCAGAACAAACCACTCCTTTTCATTCTTGCCCAACCCGTTTCCTTCTGCTTTATTGTGGAGGGAGCATGACTCTGCTATTGCAGGGAGGAAGTTGCAAGTCACCCTGATGCAAGGAGAAAGATGTAGCAACTGCACTAAGAATTTCCAGTATTTGCACAGGGGTTGTGAGGCACTAACTCCACAAGCCACTTCTGCAGCACAGAATTATACTTGGGAAATGCCTCCACCCTTGATCCTTGCAAAAGAAGGAGCCCAAGCAAGGGAACTTTACCAACCAAATGGAGGACACAACAATTTAAAAGTAAACAAAGCTCTGAGAGATTTAAAGCTCTGGTATAATATTTAAATTATTCAGCAAATAGCAGCCTCAGCCCTACTTTGTAAAAATGTTTTTTGTTGCAGTGCAGCCAAGCTTCTCCAATAAACTGGATTCAGCTGGCCACAGAGGGAGTGATCAATACAATTTATCTTCTAAAACAAGGGGGCTTAGCAAAACTACAGGGGAGAGAAGAGGTGGGAAAAAGAGCAGGAAAAATAAAGCAAACTCTGACAACAGATGGAACTTCCCGAAGTTAAAGTCCACACTAGAGCTTGTACCATGAATTTAAACACATCTGTAACATAGTTTGGGTGTCTACCCCAACACACCTGTAATTTCACAGCTGTGTTCAGAAACTATGCTAGAGACAACAATCAGTGGTAGGTGGGTAATTATGTGGGTGGCTACTTTTCAGGCACACTTTAGGGGCCTGACCCAAAGCCTACTGAAGTCAATGAAAAGATTCCCACTGACTTCAATGGGCTTTGGGTCAGACCATAAGCTAACCAAAGCAGTTTAAAAAAAAAATCTGCTCACATTGCATAGAGAAACCATGCAAACAACCATCATGTTGGAACATAGATAGCAACTATGCTTCTTACAGATAAATGCTCAAAATCCATTTTCAAAGACAGCTGGGAGGGTTAGTGCTGTTCAAGCCATAGTGCGGATAAGGCCTAAGTATTCCTATCTAGTCAGATCGACACTGTGTCACTCGAGCTCTGCTAAAACTATCACATGGAAATGGGGGAGGAGAAAAGTACAGGGAAGGTGGAAAAATAATTCCTACATCTTCAGGAAGATGCAAGTTCTTATAAAACTATAGCAGAAATAGGAGTTTCTTATTCCACACATTTTCAAGGCTGTGATTTGACTCAGCATCAGGCACCAGGGGAGGATAGATTACTGAGAACAGGGCTGAACCAAACTGGAGTAGTAAATATTAAAAACCCTCTCTCGCGTCTTGGTCTGGCATTGGGTCACCACCAGCTAAGGAACTACCAAATACCATGATGGGGGCAAAGAGGTGTTGACTGTACAAGTGGGACAGATGATTAGGGAGAATTCCCATAGAAGATAAGCAAAAAGCAGGGAGCAGTACTGTCAAAGGGCAAAAGGGCCTTAACTGTTAGACCAGGGATAACAGAGACAGAAGCACCTTCATCATGGGCTCATCCCCTCTACTGCGAAGCATTCCATGGCTAACATGCTGTTAGACCGGTAGAACAAGAGACAGTGATATCAGTCAGATTGACAAGTCAGTTACCGATGAGCGTGACAGGAACTCCATATTCCAGGGCTGAGATGGCTGTCCACTTCCCAGTGCCTTTTTGACCTGCGCTGTCCTTGATCTTTGGGAGCAGGTGTTTGCCATCAGAGTCCCTGAATTTGAGGATGTTGGCTGTGATTTCAATCAGGAAAGAGTCCAGCTCTGTCTTATTCCATTCTCCGAACACCTTGATGGAGAAACCAACAATGGGATTCCAAGAGGGATACTTACCCAAGCTCAAATTACTGGCACCCCTTCAAACCCACTGACGATCTTAGCCCATTTGCCAGGCATCTTCTCAACAGCTCAGAAGAGGAACTAGCATGTCCCCATGTCAGAGGTACCGTAGGTGCATGGAGCTGCAAAGCAGCCATCTCCAAACAGAAACATACAGACATATTCTGGCCTGATACTACAAGAGCCATATGGGGAGTGGAAACGCCTCATTCCATGACACCATACTCTTGGTACTTTGACTATTTATGGCTCATCCCAAAATTAATCAGGTCTCTATAAGGATTATCTATCCACACTATTGAATCCTATCCTGCTTTAAGGGATCTCTGTGACCTACATTATTGGCTCATATGGAAGAGGTTCATTAGCTTCTTCAGCGCAAGTCAAGGAACAAGGGAGCAACAAGTGGAAACACTTCAGATCCAACCAAGACAGATTCTTTCCCAGGGCAGGAGGCACATGGGGAATGAAAGATCTGAGGCAATGGTCTAAAAGTGTTCAAGGTTTAGGACCTACCTCAGTTGGTGCCCATGGACATTTCCCCACTGGCCCTAGCAGATGATTTGATAGAGGATTCTACTACAGACATTAGCTGTGCTCCATGGAGCACATGGCCTATGGAGAGGAATGATATAACTAACTGCCTTCAAAGCAGAGCAGTCACCTGCTAGGTCTCAGGGCAGAGGTGAAATAGATGGGGGGGGAGAAGGGGGCGGGCTGCGGCTCACCGTTGCCATCTCATCATGTTCCATTCCCAGTACATCCTTCATCAGGTGGTAGGCCTCACAGATCAGCTGCATGTCTCCATATTCAATCCCATTGTGCACCATCTTCACAAAGTGCCCAGCACCTTCTTCTCCTACCTGCCAAAGAGACATCACAGGATGCCTTCAGACACACTGCTGCCACCGCTACTAAATATCTGCCCATAGTTTCCCTTTGCTTAGTACAGCTTTGTGAGTTTAGTACTGGGGAAAGGCACCCTGGACACACCAAACCGCTGTTTGTGTGTAGACACTGCATAGCAGCTTCCCTCACATTGCCCCAGCAATGTGCCCCACCTGGGATGAGAGGGGAGTTCATTCTCTACAACCAAGTCCTTCCTTGGTCTCTGCTGAGACTGTTAAAAAGGGAAATATCTGTGACGGTGGCTTCACTGCTGTGGACATGGGTCCATGTGGACAGAGAGCATGGGAAGGGCGAAGTACCACAGAACAGAAATTCTGTACTGGGTGCAGCAGACTGAAGGATCAATGCAAAAAGCAGCCCTGCTTTGTTAAAGAATACATTTGTAGCATTTGTGACACGCGCACGCACACAGAGATTTCAGTGGCCTAAACAACCAAGCGATGGATCTAATCATATTCCAAGGTCTATCAATGTCTGTCAGTACTTGCCCAGTCACAACAGGGTTCCCCAGTGTTCACTTTAGCAGCGATGCTTTGAAATATCTTCTTGATGTGAGGCCTATGGAGAGGAATGATATAACTCAGCAGCTGGACACAAACATTACAAGAGAAAATTTATCGATGTCGTACTGCCACTGTAACTCACCCCCAGGCCAAATGGGGAGAGAGGACTTGGCTACCAGACATCTCCATCAAAACCAAGATAAAGGCAAAATGCCTCAAGGATTAGCCACTCTATGCAGGAAATAGCAAACCGCACAAGCTGTGCATTTATACAGCACCTTGTAGAGGAGGCCGTCAATGCACTTCACAAAGGTGACAACTATTATCCCCTCCATTTTTCAGATGGGGAAGCTGAGGCAGAGAAAGATTAAATGTCACGCCCAAGGTCATATAGTGAGTCAGTGGAAGAGCCTGAACAGAACCCAGATTCTCTGGCTTGCAGCCCTACATATTAACCACATCATCAGTCTTAGCTGATTTGGAAGGGGAGAAGGAGGAGGCTTAATGAATGTTAACTGGGAGGTTGTGCCAAGCAGATGATATGGTATAAAAGAACACTGAGTCAGGAGTGGGCGAAAGGAGCCACCTGAGAGGAGCATGAACATAGAACAGGGTGCAGGAAGAGAGGAGGATAGAATTCTAGGAGGGGATGGAAGAAACAAGCAGCCTTTATCCACGTGTTTAAGATGAAAAGAAAAGCAGAGATTACTCTTGTAGTTGCCAACTTGGCACCATCAAGTTGGAACAAGCTGATCTGAGAGGTAAAGCTGGTGTGAAGCGACAGGACTTTTCAGTTTCTAAAGCTGTCTTTTCCTTGAGCCAAGAATAGGCCCAGAAAAAATCTCTCTCCAGACACACAGGAAAAAAACCACCACGGTCATTTTTGCACCGTCCCTTCCAGGGACATGGGGGTGGGAGAAGGAGTTGGATCGAGAGCCATGTTTGTGTGCAAGAATTCATGCATCCTATTAACAGTTCAGAGACACTGAAGAGCAAACTAAGCCTCCTATGAGCTATGAGTCACTGCAGCAGCTCCTGTTGCTGCCCATGTTATAACTAGCAATTTCTCAGCTGGCACGGAGTCCCAAAAGAGTCAAATAAAGGTCTCTGGTATATCTGGTCAGGTTCCCCGTTCTCCTCTCCCCTGAAAAGTTGGTACCTCCACCTGCACACTACTGAGAAGAAAACTGGGTAAGCCTGGACTGCCATGAACAGCCAAGACTGCCTGTGACCTCAGCTGGGCTGAGAAGTCCTGAGCCCCCAGGAAACATCAATTTTCTCTTGATATAGACACATCCCACCCTCACCAGTACCCTCTGCTCCCAACATCCAGAGACGACTTTGTTACTACATGACCAGTCTACAAGAGGAGCTGGTGGGAATGGGAGGGCTGATACTTACCAAGCCTCTTTGTCTCCTCCTGGCATGAGTGAGGGTCCGTACCTGGCACCCTCCTCTCCCCCACTAACACCGCTTCCTACGAACAAGATGCCCTTTTCCTGGAGTTCTTTACAGCGTCTCTGAATGGGAGAGAGAGAAACAGTATTCAACAAAAGCTTTTCTGAAATAGAGGAGGGGGAATCCTGCATTTTACTTCAAACACTCATGCGGTCAGGATAGAGCCAAGACAGAGATGGCACCATCTGGGCCCAAAAATAGTTTTTTCAGTTCTGCTTTGGTCGTGGCAATATATGGAATCAAAGAGGAACATACACACAGGCTGCACTTTGAACATTAGGAAACTTCCCCTTGCTCCCCCACTGACATGGGTCCTTGCAAAGAGAAGATAAGCCCGAAATTGCAAGCCCATTAGCAAGAATTTTTAATGAATCTGTAAACTCAGGAGTTGTACCGTATGATTGGAGAATTGCTAACACAGTTCCTATTTTTAAGAAAGGGAAAAAAAGTGATCCGGGTAACTACAGGCCTGTTAGTTTAACATCTGTAGTATGCAAGGTCTTGGAAAAAATTTTGAAGGAGAAAGTAGTTAAGGACATTGAAGTCAATGATAAATGGGACAAAATACAACATGGTTTTACAAAAGGTGGATAGTGCCAAACCAACATGATCTCCTTCTTTGAGAAAGTAACAGATTTTTTAAGACAAAGAAAACGCAGTGCATCTAATTTACCTAGATTTCAGTAAGGCGTTTGATACCGTGCCACATGGGGAATTATTAATTAAATTGGAAAAGATGGGGATCAATATGAACATTGAAAGGTGGATAAGGAATTGGTTAAAGGGGAGACTACAACGGGTCCTACTGAAAGGTGAACTGTCAGGCTGGAGGGAGGTTACCAGTGGAGTTCCTCAAGGATCAGTTTTGGGACCAATCTTATTTAATCTTTTTATTACTGACCTCGGCACCAAAAGTGGGAGTGTGTTAATAAAGTTTGCGGATGATACAAAGCTGGGAGGTATTGCCAATTTAGAGAAGGAGCAGGATATCATATAGGAGGATCTGGATGACCTTGTAAACTGGAGTAATAGTAATAGGATGAAATTTAATAGTGAGAAGTGTAAGGTTATGCATTTAGGGATTAATAACAAGAATTGTAGTTATAAGCTGGGGATGCATCAATTAGAAGTAACAGAGGAGGAGAAGGACCTTGGAGTATTGGTTGATCATAGGATGACAATGAGCTCCCAATGTGATATCGCCGTGAAAAAAGCTAATGCAGTCTTGGGATGCATCAGGAGAGGTATTTCCAGTAGGGATAAGGAGGTTTTAGTACCTTTATACAAGGCACTGGTGAGACCTCACCTGGAATACTGTGTGCAGTTCAGGTCTCCCATGTTTAAGAAGGATGAATTCAAACTGGAACAGGTACAGAGAAGGGCTACTAGGATGATCCGAGGAATGGAAAACTTGTCTTATGAAAGGAGACTCAAGGAGCTTGGCTTGTTTAGCCTAACTAAAAGAAGGTTGAGGGGAGATATGATTGCTCTCTATAAATATATCAGAGGGATAAATACCGGAGAGGGAGAGGAATTATTTAAGCTCAGTACCAATGTGGACACAAGAACAAATGGCTATAAACTGGCCACCAGGAAGTTTAGACTTGAAATTAGACGAAGGTTTCTAACCAGCAGAGGAGTGAAGTTTTGGAATAGCCTTCCAAGGGAAGCAGTGGGGGCAAAAGATCTATCTGGCTTTAAGATTAAACTCGATAAGTTTATGGAGGAGATGGTATGATGGGATAACATGATTTTGGTAATGAATTAATCTTTAAATATTCATGGTAAATAGGCCTAATGGCCTGTGATAGGATATTAGATGGGGTGGGATCCGAGTTACCCAGGAAAGAATTTTCTGTAGTATCCAGCTGGTGAATCTTGCCCATATGCTCAGGGTTTAGCTGATCGCCATATTTGGGATCGGGAAGGAATTTTCCTCCAGGGCAGATTGGAAGAGGCCCTGGAGGTTTTTCGCCTTCCTCTGTAGCACAGGGCACGGGTCACCTGCTGGAGGACTCTCTGCTCATTGAAGTCTTTAAACCACGATTTGAGGACTTCAATAGCTCAGACATAGGTGAGATTTTTCGCAGGAGTGGGTGGGTGAGATTCTGTGGCCTGCGTTGTGCAGGAGGTCAGACTAGATGATCATAATGGTCCCTTCTGACCTTAGTATCTATGAATCTATGAAAAAAAAAACATCTCTTGGCACACGGCAGTTTTATCCAAGTGAATTATTCCTGTACCATTTCCATGCTCATGGGATACATGGTCAGTGGAATGACACCAATATTGCCCATTAGCATATATTCTATGACCTCGTATTCCTCTCAGGCAATAGCTCTGCTATAAGCATCCTGGCTTCCAGAGATTAGAACAGATGCATTTTCAAAGGGGCTTTATTCTAATGAGGCCAGTGTTTTTATTGCAATATTTCTGGACACAAACATACACCTGTCACAGGTCTGCTCCTACAATAAGGATCTAGCAACTCTAACATAGTTCTTTAACAGGTTTGTCAGTAAGGGGGCTCCACTGCAGACAGAATTTGGTGTGGTTCCCCCCAAACAGGAGACTAAAAGACATCCATGTATACAGCAGTTCTGGTTCACTCATTTCTGGGAGGAAAGAAACACTGTCAGGGCATTCTCAGCCCATTCACCAAGAGGAAGGGGTCTAGAAGGCAGCATCAGGCTTACCGTGGTGTCCCTGTACTCTGAATTCCCTCCGTCAATTATGATGTCTCCAGCTTCCAGCAATGGCACCTGCAACCAGAAAAGAAAAAATAAAATCAATCAGCATTATTATTTGGTCCATATAGGAAAAACTTAGAACTGACCTGCAGCTGAGATCCCCGAAAGGTCAAAGTGAACTCATCAGAACCTGTTCCAGATGGTATTGCCTTAATCACAAGCAACCCTCCTTTTAGGGGCCAGATTTATTAAGGGCTCATCACTAGACTGGGCTCCTCAACAACAGAATCCAAAGGCTAAAACAAGGGGAGGGTTGTGTGTGTGTGTTTTCCTCATCTATAAAGCAGAGACATCACCTTATCTACTTGGGCGTAATTAGTGTCTGTAAAGTTCTAACAACCAAACCTTTATTTTAAGGCAGTCTTCTAACTGATTTTAATCCCCACGAGTTCTCATATGCAAGTGACTTTAAGCAATGCCAAGTTAGCAGCCTGTGAGATTGTCTCTGCAACAATGGGAAGGTGGACCTGGCATGGCGGCAGCAAAGAACAAGGGGCCAGTAGCAGCTAGGAAGGAAACTATCCTCACCAGACTTTTGATGAAGTCATCCACTGCACTTCCAGCTTTCACCAGCAAGATGATCCGACGTGGCTTTTTCAGCTTGGAGACCATCTCCTGTAGACTGTGAGCCCCAATCACTTTGGTTCCCTTGGCCTCATTAGCCAGAAAGGCATCCACTTTGGACACCGTCCTGTTAAATGCACAAACCTGGGAAAGCAAAAAACGTGATGTTGTCCATATCAATCAACAGTCGGCTAGCTCCAGCATTATACACTTCTCTCCTGCTTCCGCCCTCCAAGAAGCCACATGTCAGTGATACCCTTGCAGCTTTTCTGTATGTCTTTGCATTAGGTTCAATCGCTAACGGGATGTTCCAAGTGCAATTGCAACCCCCAAAGGATGAATTGATGTCTAACAAATCCACATGTGATCACAATTCCTGGCTAGACACAGATGAGTACAGCCCTTTTCTCCAATCCCTTCCTTTTTGAGCAGCAACAAAGGCTGTGATAAAAGGGAAAGAATCTGAACTCAGGACACTGTTCACGTACACCACCTCCCACACAAATTAAAATGCCCACCTGCTGCTCTTGGACACTAGGGATTCAGCCCTTGGAAATGACATATAATTCCCCAAATTCCTTCACTCACCACAAAGCCATGGTCATTCATGTTTAAAACCAGGTTCTGACCCATTACAGCCAGTCCAATCAAAGCAATGTCAGCTCTGAAAAGTAGAACAACAACACACCAATATCAGAAAGATTCCAACTGTCATTAACAATGATCCTTTCATGATCTACCAGGCTATTTTGGTCTAAACTGTTCAGTGAACCTGTGCTGGTGAGATCGTACATATATTCTCCCTGATCTTACATGCGCTATAGAGGACTCTATATAAACAGTGTGAGCCCACATGATTAACAGATTCTGGTCTCAGGCAGAGATAGTAGAGAGGTGAACACAGCAGAGCTCTCCACAGTGCATACCAAGTGATCTTGAGCTGCCAGGATCCCGTCCCAACTATCAAGGCAAACAAGCCCTGGAAGGAAGAGAGAAGGAAAATACCCCACCAGCAACTAGAGGGGAGGTGAAAGGAGGAGCAAGAGGTGATACTGTGCCAAATGGAGTCAGAGTGAGCAGCACAATACCCCAACACAGCTCTGGAGTGCTCACACTGTGGCAGTGCAGCCCCAACCAACGACACTGTGTCAGACACAACATCTGGACATCACTTTGCATTTCTGTACTTTGCTGCATCTTCAACAGGTGCCAAGGTGGCGCTCCAAGGCTGGTATCACTGCCCCAGCAGGGGTGGAGGAGGGAATGAAGTAGTGCTGGAGACTGCTTTAAAGAGAGCTAATGGGGACATAAGGGGCTGTTGCAGGATGACAGGGCAATCAATACCAGCGATGTCATTTTCACAAGGTCAGGGCTCCACGCCCAGCAGCACCTGAATTTTGCCTCAGGCCTCTGACAAAGCAGTCCACTTCAACTGGCAGAAATCCAGCTCATGGAGCCACTTGGTTTCATGTCCTCTCTTCCCAACATCCTATGGTTTACTGCACAGGACACTGCAGAAAGAAGTTGGGAGGAACTACCAGGGCCACCAACTTCCCCAAGCTCCGCAAGGAAGAGATGAGCTACCTTATGCAAAGAGAGACTTCTGTGTAGAAGTCTTTATATGAATAACGTCTGCCCTGTCCCCTCTTCACTCTGCCAGGAATCTTCTCTCTTCCACATCAGCTTGATGGTTCACCTGATTATCCATTTGTTTTGGGAGTCATCCTGCCCCCGACCCCTGAGGCAGATAATTAAAGGCTGTACTGTATATTCTAGAGAAAGATCAACGAGGGAGGACATTTGTCTCCAAGCTCAGGACCCTGAAATACCGAACAAGTCAGACAGGAGAGTGTATTGCCCCAGCACATTCACAACCTGTCTTTTCCCCTTCTGTTCATGCTCTTGAATTCCTTTGCCCTGTACAAGTCCATCTGTAACCTGACAATTTCCAGTAGGAGTTATCAATAGGACAATATATTTGGCAACACTTTTCTGGTGAGTAATGTTTCTCAACTTATTAAGTCAATAAGAAAGAAGAAAAGTGAAATAATTGACGAGAATTTCAGCCAGAGGCTTCAAAGCATCCGCATATTTTCTGACTCTATTTGCATATGCAGCAGGATGACAAACTGAATTAGTAACTGACTATTGCTTTAGCATGCAGCTTGAGGGCCATTAAGGAAGTCACTGAAGGCAACAATCCAGCTCTCATCAAATTCTGATGCCTTCTCATCTGAGAGTGCTAAGCAGAACTCTTCACTGCCACCCCCCTCAATCCTATCCGAGAGTGGCCCATGTCAGTAGTCCCTGGGCATCACCGTGGGATGGGCAAAATGAGCCCCGGAAGGCTCGGGTCAAAGTTTGAGCAAGGTGGTTCCAGTCTCCTAGGGGTGCGGGGCAGACGGGAGAGCCTCCTCTCAGCCCCAAGAAAAAAACCCTGACTCACAGGCTTTAAGACCAGAAGGGACCGTCTGTGATCCCCTAGTCCAGTGGTTTTCAACCTGTGATCCATGGACCCCTGGGGGTCTGCGACTGTGTCCAACCCCAAAGGGGTCCGCACCTCCGTTTGGAGTTTTTTAGGGGTCTGCAAACGAAACAGTTGAAAACCACTAACCTGGTCTAACCTCCTGCACACGCACCTCCCAAACCCCCCCCCCCAACTTCAACCATCCGGTTCCCCACTTCTGAGCCAGCCAGGAAAACAACCGTGCACGGACGGCATCCTCGTACTCGGCCCGCCTGGTCATTCCCAGGGGCCGGGGCCTCGCCGCCGCGGGTCCCAGCCAGCCCAGCGCGCTTCAGGTCAAGGCCACGCACTGCCCCGGACCGAGCGCCCCCGCCCGCCTGGGTGGCAGGCGGCTCCAGCGCCAGGCCTGGGACCGCCCGCGGGACTCACTGTGCCATGGCGGCGGCGGCGACTCCCCTCGCTGGGCCGGTAGGGGACTGGGCAAGCGGCGGCGCGGCCGGGCCAGCTGTACTCGCCTAGCTCCGCTCCCATTGGCCCAAGGCCGCTTCCGCCTCTCGGGAGGGCGGGACGTAGGGTCTCGTCCTCGCCTAGTTCCGCCCCATCTGTGGGCTGATGGCTCAGACGGGCCCAGCCGAGCGCCGATCTCATCGTCCTTTAGAGGGGCGGGGTCCGCCTTCAAGGCCTTGCAGCAAGGGGGGTGGCAGGCAGTAGCCGGGGAGTCCAGGCTGCTGGGCAGGTCTCCCTCATGCAAAATGAGGCACAGCCTAGCCCCAGAGCGTGGCTGTGGGTATCAATGCTAAATCCAGAGGGTTGCCATCTTTCTAATTGCACAAACCCAAACACCTTTGCCCCCCCCTTCTGAGATCCCTCCCTCCAGCCTCCCACTTCTATCACGGGCTTTTCCCCACCCTCACTCATTTTCACTGGGCAAGGGATTGGGGTGTGGGAGTGGGCTCAGGGTTGGGGTGCAGGCTCCAGGGTAGAGCTAGAAATAAGGAGCTAAGGGCATGGGAGGGGACACGGCTGGGACTTGAGGTATGGGGTGTAGGGGAATGCAGCTAGTGAGGAGGGGTTTGTGGTGCATGTGGGAACGTAGGGTTGAGGGCCAAGGGGTTTGAAGTGTAGGAGAGGGCTCAGGGCTGGGGTGCAGGCACCAGTGAGGGGTGTGGGCAGGGACTCAGAGCTGTGGGGTTTAGAGTGCAGAAAGGGGCTTAGGTCTGGGGTAGGGGTGCAGGAGGGGGTGTGAGCTCTGGATGGGAGTTTGGATGTAGGGGAGTTCCAGCCTGGGACAGGGGGTTTAGGAGCAAGTTAAACGCGCAGGAGGGGGCTCCAACCTGGGTAGGGGGCTCGGGGTGTGGGCTCTGGCCAGGCAGCACTTAGCCCTGCTCCACCATGGACCGGGAGCTGCCTGAGGTAAGGCAGGCTCCCTGCCTGCCCTGGTTCCATGCTGCTCCAAAGGAAGCGGCCGGCATGTCCAGGCTCTAAGTGGAGGTGTGCCCAGGCAGCTCCGCGTGGTGCCCACCCCTGCACGTTCCCCACCAATAGGAGCTGCGGACCCAGCCCTGCCAGTGGGGGCAGCATGCAGAGCTTCCCTGATCACCCCTGTGCTTAGGGGGCAGATATGTCGGCCGCTTCCAAGGTGCTGCTCAGAGCCAGGGCAGGTAAGGAGCCTACCTTAGCCCCGCTGCACCACTGACCGGACCTTTAACGGCCCGGTCAATGGTGCTGACCAGAGCTGCCAGGGTCCCTTTTCGACGGGGCATTCCGCTCAAAAACTGGATGCCTGGCAACTCTACTTGTGGGACTTCAGGAGCTGTAATATTTTAAGGACCTCACTGCAGTTTTGAACAGTCAGAATTTTTGTAAGGTTTTACACCTACTCGGACAGGGCCTTGGGAGTTTGACCTGTGGGGAAGTCCATGTACCGCAGTCATGTTTGATACAGCTAGTAACCTCAGGGTCAAATTTCAGTGGCCTCTGTTTAAGGAGCTCCTAGTCACCTGTGACAACCACCACCAGGCCTACTATAGTTAGCAGCTTTTACAGTGAAAGTGACTGAATAATTAGAACTGCCAGTTGATTGTGTTTGAGGGGAATGGTGATAGAAAAGCTGGAGAAGGGTCTCTGACAAACACCCGGAATTAGGCAGAGAGGAATGTCTGTACTCTCTGAATGAGCTTGTTCAGATCAGAGTTCAACAGCTCTCAGGGATCAAGCCAAGAAACGAATGGTAAAAAATAGTAAGTGAAGAAAGCAGCGCACACAATGCCTGCTAATGCACTGGTTGTACCTTTATTGTTTCACCTCGTTCACTAACAGTTCTGTGGTGCAAGGTTACCATACACAGTTAGATATCTGCATTGCACACCTAAGCCTATACAGCAAATGGATCAGAATTAGTACAAATACATGAACTATATTTACATTTTGTATACTCAAGCTCCAAACATCAGATATATTTACAAAATAAAACATGAGAATGAAAATCAAATTAATAATGTACAGTGTTGCTGATGCACTCCTTTGCTGGGATGAGATCAGTTTGCAAAGAGATTTGTTCAAGAAGGCTACTTATGCTATAGTGTCTACCATGTGTGGAGGACTTGAATAGGGAGATGGAAACATTAGTTAAAAAAATAGGTATTTCAGTGCAACAGCATTTCTAATGTCCAAAGTCAAGAACATTAACAGACTGCACATGGAGAATGTGCTCTGAACAAGCAGAGTGAAAATTAAGGCCTCATCCTGAGAAGTGCTAAGCATCCATAACTTCCCCAGTTCCCAACCCTTGGTTTCAACAGGAGGTAGGGGTAGCTCAATACCTCAGGTCAGGCCACTAATTTGGCAACATTAAAAATAGGAGGTCCTATAACCCTCCAGACCCACAAGTTGGAGTGCACAGCTTCTCTCACTGATTGAAGCAAATTTAAAACTAATATTGACACAAGGTTAAGTAATCTGTTTAGTGTTAAACTGTTTTTAGGCCTCCAATACTTAGAACTCATAAATGGCCTTCTGAACAAAACTCTCATTTCTGTTCTCGAACAGCTGATGTTTCTGTTTAACAAGGAAGCACAAAATTAATACATTCCTGCTACGTACAGTACAGTTCAGACCACATATGGGGTAATTAGCTACAACGGAGAGATGCAACACACACAAGTTAGAGTCCCATTTAAATACATTCTGCAAACCTTCCAAGAGCAGCAGCATTAGTATCCTTCTTTTAAGTAGCAGGTAAACAACTGCATCTTTAACAAAAGAGAAAAAAATCCAGAACAATACAACTAACACAAACTGATGCAGCGTAAGTACCAGAGTGATGCATAGGCAATATTAATTGCAGAGTACCAGTGGGTTCTATACCCAGGATAATGCTCTCTTCCTTATCTAATGTGCAATTAGAGATGTATAAATATACAATACATTACATAAAAAATTAAATATCCCTGTAAATTAGATAACAAGCAGCAGAAAGTAAAGTCTTTGCTTTGAAACACCTCACCAAGCAGTCAAAGATTTTCGACAGGGGAATGACAAACCTTCCCAATGGTTTGGAAATCCTCTCCCTTCTCTTCCGCATCCCAGGATAAAGGATTGTTTTAAAAACTTAAAGTGCATCTCTAAAATACAGTATCAATTCTTTTTAAAATAAAATGGCTTGTGGAACTTACACAATAGTGTCATATTTTCATGGGCCTTTGGGTAATTTCTTCCCTTCCATTAATTGATTAAATTAAAAACCCAAACTAGAGGTGTGCCTGCAATCTTAACTTTTTCCAAGGGACATCCTTTAGGATCAGTGTCCATGCTCAAAAGGTTGGCTGGCCCATGGCATGGTGCCCACTTTCCAGCAGCAAGTCCCAAGAGCTGGCTGACTCCAGGGCAGCCTGCATGCAGCTAAACCAGCACACCAGCTCAGTTGGATTTTTAAACTTCAGGAGGGGCGACAGTTTTCCCTGCCTCTTGTATTTTTTCCATGTTAAACTCTTTGGGGTAGAACAGGAAGCCTGTACAAAAATATGAATTAAAATTAATTAAAAAAAATATTTTTCTACTTCCTACTTTAAGGACCAAGGAACACTGCCATTCCAGAGCAGAGCTCCATTACCAGTGAGAGACTCTAGGAGATTCAACATCTCTCTCACATCAGACTGGAAGGTGGTACTGCTTCCTCTGAACTCTCTACAGATTATGGGGCTTTAAGAAATGTAGAAACTTAAAAATAGAATTTTACACTTCCAGTGACCTTTGTTCCACATACAGATCAGGCCACCAGAAGCTGCCTGCAGTTCTCAAATATAGGAGGGTGAAATTTATGCAACACATTTGTAACATTTCCAGTTCTGCGGTAATAAGATACCCATCTGCCACCTCCTGTTTCCTAAGGAGGGTTCCTTAATCATGTTTATATATAATACCTATATTTATAAACACAATTTAGCTTATTTTCCAGCTTCTGGCCTATCCAAAGCAAAGACTTTGCTAACTAGTTTTGTTCTAGTTAAAAAAAAATAAAAAAAAATGTTCTCAGTGCGTCACATAATACCACCATCTAATCAACACCATCCCTCCCCTTCTCAGACAGGAACCACCTTCGTTACCGATGGTGGCAGCAGCAGCAGTGACTTAGTGCTTAAAATTAACCTCTAGTTCATTCTTAGAACAGTCTTGAAATCTGCTTAACTCCAGCACAGGGAGCCTCTTCCTGCTCTAGCAGTCTTGGTTTGTGCACACACTGGAAGTGCATATTGTGTCTGTTACATAACAAAGAACATTCTCACTGTGTTAGGGTCACACAATTAAAGAACAAAATGCTACAAACAAACAAACGCAAACAAATGCTTTCTGTGTGATGCTCTTGGATCCTTATAACACTCCCCCATTGCAGATTCCTGTTCTGGAAGGAGTTAGGGGACTGCAGGAGAAGAGGTGGCTCACAGCTTAGCTTGATTACCATCATGTAAGGTATAAAGATATGTCCTAGCAAGCATCAGACTTCATCTTCCTGCTCCGTTTCTAACTAAGCTTTTAGGAGGTCCCACTATGCATTACACTTTGCGGCAGAAGCAAAGCAGTGCATGAAGCTGAAATAAAGTTGCTCTATTGAGAACCCCTCATGCTTCTGGCCACAGAAACTCAAGTGGGCGGCATGATTAGGTGACAAGAAGTGATCTAAATGAAAACTACCTTCCTGAGGTGGAGTTATCCGAGGACTTTTTCTTGCATGTGCCTAGGATAGTGAAATAAACCCTTTGCCACTCCCAAGAGCTATAAACTTAATGAGAGGTCTGTACATCCTGACCCCACCCCTCCCCCCGGCATTCCACTCCCCAGAGTGAGCCGCTCAAGTATAATGAAGGGGTTTTGATGGATGCTAAAAATAACTCCCCTGCAGTGACCAAGAAACCTAAACTGGAAATTCACCTCCCAGAGAAAGGAAGCTTCCTGTGTCTTTGGTGGAAGGCCTGAAGGGGCAGAGGGTCAAGGTTTGTCTAAGAGACCTTATATCAAATTAGCAATAGCTGCTGCTGCTGTCCAGGGGGATCTTACAACAGGCACTTGTTACACATTGGTGATCAGGAATAGGAGTCTGCTTGGTCTCTCTTCAGAAGGGCCTATCTTCCTGCCCACAGGATTTAGGGGGAAGGGTTGGAGGCAGATGAAGAAGAAGAGGAGGAGGAGGAGGAGAAGGTGGTGGTGATACAAGCAGCGATGTGATCTTTTTTCCAAAAAGAGAAGCCAAAGCTCCCTCCCATCCTGGCGCATTCAGTGGCTGGAGAGTGCTGCAAGCACTAGGTTTTAAAAGGAGACAGTGGAGAGAAGATACTTTCCCATCATCAGATTGGATATCGTTCGAATTGAAGAAAGGAGGGTATGATGCACAAGGTGGGAGCAGGGAGGCCCCCATTTCAGAGGTACTCCAAGAGTATATGCCAGATGCATTTTTCAGAGTAGCTTTTCAGGTCACGCTCGTTTCTGTTTTAAAGCTAATCAGACAGGGAAGGGAAAAGTCACTGATACAATAACTCTCGAGACCAAAGAAAGGTAGAGAGAAAAGGGAAGCATCTCCCCAGCCTTCTGGTTAATTCCTGCATATGCTCCAGAGAACTACAACACAGGGATTTTTCCACTTCCCTTCATTAGCATCACCTCAAAGAAAAGGCTGAGCCCTTCGAATTTCAGGATTTTCACCCAATGCTTCAGTGACAACCTCCTCTCTCTATCAGGAGGGACACGGCCACATTGCCTGCACAGAGTTACCACAAACTCCACCTGCTCTGCTCTGCTCAGGTTTTGGGGAACTTTATAAATAAACAGTGCCAATCTAGACCCCTATGGCAAGAGCCCATGGGGCAGTTTCTTCCAGCCCGCTGCTACATCACTCAGGGTCTGCTCCTGTTCTCCTCCCCTCAGTCTCGACAGCAGCAGACCTTGCTCTGACCTGCTGAACACTAACAACACCTCCATTTCCAGAATTAACTCAAATTCCAGGATATCTGGGGTCTGAGATTCAAGTCCAACCTGGATGGGTTAACTTATCTTATGTGTCAGCTCTCACAGGGGGTTAAATGACAGGCAAGACTAAGGAAGCCTCAAGAGCAGCGGCAGCTTCTCGCTGGGTAACGCCACGTTTAGACGCTTAGAAGGAACCATTTTTCCCTAGCCTAAGAATCTTGTCCTGAGGGCAGCATTGTGGTTACCGCAAAGTCATAAAAGAAAGAAAAACCTAAAGCATTTCAGACAGATAACAACAAGGACAGTGGTACAGACATCAAAGAGTCAGTTGGAATGGGAAACCAATAGTCTTAAGGAAAAAACAAAAAAATAAGTAACTTTTCTTTTTAAAGTCGTGCAATATTCACTGGATCCTTTTTTTGTTTTTTCCTTTTGTTTTGGCCACATGCTACTAATAGGATTCTCAACACAGATGAAAATAAAAAGGGGTAGGGTTAGAATAGCTAGAAAAAGTGCTGATGGGGAGGGAAGGGAAGTTAAGCCACAGGATTACATACAAGAGAAACCATCAAGAATTACACAAAGAAATGAGAGGTAACACTTTATCTATCAGAAGGCGAGTTAGAACAGATGAGAATGACACATGGACTCAGTACTTCAGCAGGCCTGTGCGTCTTCGGGCCAGTTTTGACCTGCACAAAACAAAAGGAAAAAGGATTAGCAAGCTTGGCATTACCTCCTGAGTCTCATTCTTCAACCTTCTTTTTTGCCACATCTTGATGTTATTTGATCTACGCTTATTTTGCATTTTTTTACAAAGGAAAATATGTAACAGTGATAACTTGGATGCTGTACTTGCTGCCCCAGTGTCCTTGTGAGGGAGATGGGATCAGTAGGAACTGTAGTTTAAGAGCTCCTCTCTCTATGCCGATAACACAGTTGGGTTTTCAATGAACTTATTAGTAAAATGAAGACTGAGTTTTATCTAGCAGTACTGTGTTACTGTGCCTTCCAGGGAGAGCCAGGAACCTCCGTAGCCCAGCTGACAAGATGGTACTTTTGGTGTGGGCTAGAATGCAGGAACTCTTGGGAGAAAGCCAGCAAGGGGAAGGAGGAGGGAGAGTTCTTCAGTGTCACCCTACAACCTGGCCAAACAGAGAAGCAGCCCAGACCTACCAGCAGCTAGGCAGTGAAAAGTCTAATATATTTGTGAAAAGGGAGAAAGTCCAGGAGGCCAAAGGCCATTTTAAGCTCTTCATATCTACATCGCACACAGCATCCTGCATATATTTAAATGTGATTTGTCTGGTAAGAAGCTGGTGAACAGATAGCATTCACTGCACTTTTTAGGCTTTAGGGCTGGCTTTTTTTCCACACCAGTAGACTGAGTGCTCACTGGAATCAGCTCCCCCATCCCCTCAGAGCAAATCTGCTAACCAATGTGACAGGCTGCCTGCCCACATTACACTAACCACATCTCTGCTCTGCAGTGTCTGCTCACTCAGACACAGCTGCCTCTTACCGTATTGTGCCAGCAAGAAGAGGGTTGAAGGCGTATAACCAGTCGTTCATATCTTTGTCGTTGATGGCCTGGAGCAGGACCCCACGGTGCTTTGTGCACACAGCAAAGGTATTGGGGGTCTGAAATATTTAAACAGACAGTTCTCAAGTAACCAAGCCTGTAGATGCAGAGATTAGTTACACATGGGGTTAACACTCCTTCATTGCTACTGGAATGTGCCGGTCCCAGCAGTAGTTTCCTAGGAGACATTCAGACAACCGACATACTTTTCTTTCCTCCAGGATGCATTAGATGTGTCCAGTATATTGTTCAGCCCCAAAGCTATTAACAAGAGCATATTTCACACACTACTCGTGGACCCGGATCCTTTGGTAAAATCTTTGGGGCGGGAACAATCTTTTTATGTTCTGTGTACACTGCACCGAACACAAGGGGCCCATTATGTGGACTCCTAGGTGCTACAATAATGCAAATAAAGCTATTGAAGTCAATCAGTTTGCTGTAGTCATATAATGCATATGTGAGGGACAAGAGGAATCAGGGGACTGGTAAAGGGGACAGCCATAAACCTCTCAATCTGAATCCTTCCCAGACTGATGGTGACTGATAGTGGACCAATAGTCTCAGTCCAGCTCCCTGTGGGTTTGCATGCACATCACAAAAACCACCACTGCACTAACTGGGAACCTTGTTGGCAGCCTCAGCAGAGGCGTCAATGGCTGAACTACCACTGAGCCTGATCTCACTAAATCCTAGAAGTGGTTACTCCAGACCAGAGATCAGTCAGATTAGCAGGGCAGCATGGGGCAAGCTTGCATCAGCATTCTGCCCCTGTTCTGTGAATAAACAGAGGACTTCAGTTTCCAGGCACTTAGACTGACCTTCACCATTGCTTGCTGATCCTCGCTGTACTCCACCTGAGCTGTGGACAGGTTTATGATCCCCCTCTCCACAGGGTCTTTGTCACTGTTGTAAATAAAGACGTATGGACGGCGGACTATCACAAAGTGCTTGGCCCAGGAGCTGGAGAGTGGCTCCTTGAAGTGGAGGTACCCCTTCTTTGAGACCACAGAGCTGAAGAAACAGACAATGGAGAAAATATATTTATCCAAGAAAGTATGAAGTGAATTAGCCCCTGCTAGGATGGCCCAATAACAGAGTGAAATGGCAATAAGGCTATAAGAACAGACCAGTGGGTCTATAGTCCTGTCTTCCATCCCAGCCAATGTCAATTTCTTCAGAGGAAAGCTTAACCCCATCTCCCATTCCAAAAGGACACCTAGCTGTGCACACGGGACAAGTGATGCACAGACAGCTATGCTGCAGTAACATAGATAAAACAGGTCAGATTCTGTAGCAGAACTAGTTCTGTGCATAAAGTGTTTCCAGGATTGAGCACTATGGAAGACAGATCAACAACTCTCCCCTACCCTGCTACTAGCCTCTGAGTGTCTCTTGCAGGCTGCTGCTTTAGTACTGCCAGCAGAAATCTTGGTAGCTATTGTGTTCATCTTCCTCAGATGAGGCAGGACTACTGGAAACCTGAGAAAGCCCCTGCTTTAGAGAGCGCAGGAAAGTCTGACACCGCAGCAATCGACTTACCCAGGTCTGATTTCCTCAATATCTGGAACAAGGTTCAGGAATTCATTCTTTCCAGCTCTGGCCAGGAAGGAGGTTTCCACTGTTGGAACCAGCTGGAATTGTTCCAACTCCGGGCAGGGGCTGGAGGCACGGGAATTTGCTTCTGGAGTCCTTTTAAAAAAAATGAAGGGGGAGAAAAGTAATCACTACAAAGCAACTGGTTGTGACGGCAGAACTGAAAGCATTTCTGAAGCCTGTCTTCTCCCATAAGATGCTCTTCTGTTCTGCAATGAGCCTGAGCCACCAGTTTCAGAGTGACTATATGCCATACCATGACCCATGGAAGCCTTTTGTACAACTCCTGAACAGCATTTACCACAAGCTTGAGGCCCTCAACTCAGAACATAAGTGATCTGCCCACCCGTCGGTTGCTTCAGACCATTTCTTCCTTGCATCCCTCTCCAAGCACAGTCCACAACACTGAGGGGCTGTGCCCAAATTACAGCTGAGTTGATACTAGGAGGGCACTTCCTGGTCAGCACTGCTCTCAATGAGTACTAAAGAATGAGGAAGGTACCAAACTGTCCTTCAATGAGAAGTGAGCCCCAATTTTATCTAAAACATCCCTCATAACTATGAGAAACCAAGCAACAGAGGTCACTCGCCAAATTGGCCTATCATGATCTGTTCTCTTGACAGAGTCCCCAGAACCACAATGGGTTTTACATGCTAAAAACGCAGTGGTGTCCATAACACACAGTGTGTTCACCTGAAGAGGAAAGAAGGGGAAGAGAATAAATGCAGAGAAGAGATAGCAGGAAACAGAATGAGGAAGCATATGCGGAAAGGAGAAGAAGCAGAGAGAAAAAAATGAATGAGAAATCAAATGCAGAGAAGGGAGCAGGAAACAGAATGAGGAAGCATATGCGGAAAGGAGAAGAAGCAGAGAGAAAAAATGAATGAGAAATCAAAGGACAAGATCAAGAGAAGCAGCGTGGAAGTGTTTGTTTAGAATCCCCCCACCCCATCTCTACTTACTTCTGATCCACTGAATTGCACCTTGAATCTGCCAGAGAGGGACAGGTGGATGAAGGTGTGAGGGTGGCACTACTGAAACTGGACACTGATGGGTCCCGCCCGATTGGAGAGATATCAGATAGCTACAAGAACACACAAAACACTGCAGCATAAGATTTTTGTAGTTGGTGTCTGTCACCTTGGTAAGATAACACTGCACTCAGAGTATCCATAATGAGGAGTGCTCAGTGGACTATTTCTACCAATACTAATTACTCTATTAGAAATACCACAACAGCCATATTTTTGCACCTAATCCCTCTTTGTAGAAATCTCCTTGTTTGAAAGGAGAAAGCAGATATGGTAGCACTTCTGTGGGCACTGTCTGACAGTGTGCTAGACATCTGATGATCTGCATACAGAATCCATCAATACAACATTGGGTGGTCGGTTTTATAACATCAGATTCCTTTCTTTATTGTCATTTGTATCTAAAGTCAGTTCTCAAATGAGTTCAGTTTATCCTTTGTTGCTGGGAAGCTGAGGAACATGATAATGAGCACCCCATGCCACAAGGTGAACTATAATACAAACCGGAGCACTAGTACTAAACCCAGAAGAGACTTCTCCTGCACCATTCAAACTGCCTTCCCTACACTTTGGAACTTGGGGGGGGAGGGGCACTGAACAACAACACCCCAATAGACTGAAGTGAAACAAAATGGTTTGAATCCAATATCAGTTGTATCATATTCAGGTGCAACTCTCTCTTGTGTTTTCACCATGATGGCATGAGAATCTTTACTTTACACAAACAGGCAGCCTTTCAATACACAATTGTACAGTATCTATAAATCATACTTCAACTTAGAGAATATGTAGTATTCTAAGACTCCATCAGATTAAATAGAGGGCAGAAAATGTACTGTAGGAAAAAAAACAGGCCTATTGTATGTTTGGCTGCTTGTGACAGCAGCTACAGCAAGCACCTTACCTTACAATCACTGATGCTGTTGTACACCTGGTTAAACTCCCGGTTGAAAGTATGGGTAAGAAGCTGCAGGCACTGAGAAAAAAGAAAAAAAAACAGGTGTTTTCAATTACATTTTATAGCAACAGAGCACTCATAACAGGCAATCTACCAAGATCCACTCAAGAATTAGTGAACTACAGTCTGCCCAAGACTAACTGTGATGACACCAACAAGAAAAACAGATGTCAATCATACAATTCCTATGATTACACTACCCAACACTTCCATATGCAGGAGCACCAAGGCAAGTGCTGGGTATGGCATTAACACCACAACCCGTCATCTCTTTAAATTTCACTGAAGGGAGACATCTTCTGGCTGATTTGAGAGGAGAACTTTGGTTATACAGCTTATTTAAAAAAGGCTCTGTATAGAACATAGCACATTCACCATGTAACATAAGGGGCGGAGTATGGAAAAGCAAAAGAAAAGGACATGAGACAACAGAAGACTTGTTTCTGGTCCTAAAGTGCACTTGTAAGCCAGGTATCCCCTGAACTGGAGAAGATCTAGCAGAAGGATTTCATAAATCTAATGTATAAAACCAAAAAGGTACCAGCTAAAAAACAAGAGCATGTCAGCTCATTGTCCCTCTTCCCCATCTGATCATTTGCCCCAGTTGGGAATGATACAGAGGTCCATTAGATATTTTATGTATGGCCCAAGTAGTGCAGGTGAAAGGCTTTTGTGGTTCCTTCAATGATTAAGCCCTAGATATTTTAACTCTTTCTTGTTACAACATCTTTATTGCATCTTCAGTGCCACAACCTGGACCTGTTCTGTTCTCTGGGCAGCATTTACCTTGGTTGCCAGCTCTTTCTCCCTATCCACCAGGCTCTCGATGTCTGCAGAGTCATAGCCACTGCTTTCACTGGGCGTGACAGCACTCTCAAAAGTGGTAGTGGAAATTTGGGAAGAGATGCTGGTGGAGGTGCTGAGGGTCCCACTGCTCAGACTGGGGGACAGCGAGTCACTCAAGGATTTGGGGATGCTATCACCAAGTTTCTCACGCAGTAGCAGGAAGTGACGAGTCTTTTCCACCTGAGAATCAGCAGAATTAAGCATCAATTCTAGGACATTCTTCACCCTCAAGAGCATGGGAATCCCTCTCTCACTCAACAGGATATCTACCAGAGCGTCATGAAGCTGGGGAGCAGAAATAACTGGCAACATTGCTAAAAAATTAATCATTGCTTTTGCTGAATGCATTGAGAGCTGAAGGCTGTTTTCACTGGCATGAACAGCCTCTCTGTACCCATGTAGTGGGGAACCTACCCAAGGCCTAGCCTTGCTGAAAATTCCCTTGCAAGGCCCTCCCAATTTGGAGGTTACAGTCAGCATAAAAGGCTGCTGGAAGATTTAATTCTGTCTTGCTCTTTCCCCCTTCCTTTGTGTACCTCATGCAGCAGCTCCAGCTTCTCCAGTTCCCACTGGTGCTCTAGAATGAGGCTGTCACCACGGGGCCTCCAACCTGCCAGATTCTCTTCCCCACGGACATATGCCACAGACGTATCCAGGACTTTCCTTCTCCTCCTCTGCATTCCTGAGGAGTCAAGTACAGAGTAGTGGCATAGGTTAAAAACAGTAGATTGGGAAAAGATACAATATAGACTTAATGTACAGCAACTGGCAGGGAACCCACACCCCCCAACTCAACTTGGTATAGATAAAATAACCAGGATTACATCAGTGGCAATGCCTCCATCAGTCACACACCACACTCCAAACGGGGGGAGGAGGGGCGGGTGCGACAGCATCATTTTAGTTTCGCCTTCTGCCCTAGCCCAGAAATATCTTTCCCGTACCTCCATAACTGCCTGAACCCTGTTCAGTCCAATTCAACAGAAACATTAAAATGCATTTTTCTCCAAGGCCTGGTGATATTATGGGAGCTTCAAGATAAATAGCTGTGAATGATTGTATCAGGTATTTGCAAGCTCTGAATTTCAGTCCTCAGTAAAGGGTGGGAGGAAAAATCATTGAGAATTCCCCCTCATCCCCTGATACTGCTCCCCCAAGTCCCAACTACGCTAAATTGAAGATGCTATCTATGGTGCCCTTCCTCCCTGGGCCCTGACACACAACCTCTAGTTAATTGGAGCTGTCCTCACTCAACTATAAACGAGCACAGGTGGCATAGATTAGGCCCCAATTCACAGGGGGACTAGTGCTGTCAGGCCATTATTACACCATATCCATTCATCATAGGTGTTCTCTCATTTAAATCTTTCCTCTCCTCCCTTTTGGTTAGGATTATACTGGGAATTTCTATCATTCCTGACACAAGGAAGAAAGGAAAGCAGCAGAATACAGACCCTGGACTTCAGAAAAGCAGACTTTGATTCCCTCAGGGAACTGATGGGCAAGATCCCTTGGGAGAATAACATGAGGGGGAAAGGAGTCCAGGAGAGCTGGCTGTATTTTAAAGAATCCTTATTGAGGTTACAGGGACAAACCATTCCGATGTGTAGAAAGAATAGTAAATATGGCAGGCGACCAGCTTGGCTTAACAGTGAAATCCATGCTGATCTTAAATACAAAAAAGAAGCTTACAAGAAGTGGAAGATTGGACAAATGACCAGGGATGAGTATAAAAATATTGCTCGGGCATGCAGGAGTGAAATCAGGAAGGCCAAATCACACCTGGAGTTGCAGCTAGCAAGAGATGTTAAGAGTAACAAGAAGGGTTTCTTCAAGTATGTTAGCAACAAGAAGAAAGTAAAGGAAAGTGTGGGCCCCTTACTGAATGAGGGAGGCAACCTAGTGACAGAGGATGTGGAAAAAGCTAATGTACTCAATGCTTTTTTTGCCTCTGTCTTCACGAACAAGGTCAGCTCCCAGACTACTGCACTGGGCAGCACAGCATGGGGAGGAGTGACCAGGCCTCTGTGGAGAAAGAAGTGGTTCGGGACTATTTAGAAAAGCTGGAGGAGCACAAGTCCATGGGGCCGGACGCGTTACATCCGAGAGTGCTAATGGAGTTGACAGATGTGATTGCAGAGCCATTGGCCATTATCTTTGAAAACTCATGGCGATCCGGGGAAGTCCCGGACAACTGGAAAAAGGTTAATGTAGTGCCCATCTTTAAAAAAGGGAAGGAGGAGGATCCTGGGAACTACAGGCCAGTCAGCCTCACCTCAGTCCCTGGAAAAATCACGGAGCAGGTCCTCAAGGAATCAATTCTGAAGCACTTAGAGGAGAGGAAAGTGATCAGGAACAGTCAGCATGGATTCACCAAGGGCAAGTCATGCCTGACTAATCTAATTGCCTTCTATGATGAGATAACTGGTTCTGTGGATGAAGGGAAAGCGGTGGACGCGTTGTTCCTTGACTTTAGCAAAGCTTTTGACACTGTCTCCCACAGTATTCTTGCCAGCAAGTTGAAGTATGGGCTGAATGAATGGACTGTAAGGTGGATAGAAAGCTGGCTAGATCGTCGGGCTCAACGGGTAGTGATCAATGGCTCCATGTCTAGTTGGCAGCCGGCATCAAGTGGAGTGCCCAGAGGGTCGGTCCTGGGGCCGGTTTTGTTCAATATCTTCATAAATGATCTGGAGGATGGTGTGGATTGCACCCTCAGCAAGTTTGCAGATGACACTAAACTGGGAGGAGAGGTAGATACGCTGGAGGGTAGGGATAGGATACAGAGGGACCTAGACAAATTGGAGGATTAGGCCAAAAGAAATCTGATGAGGTTCAACAAGGACAAGTGCAGAGTCCTGCCCTTAGGACAGAAGAATCCAATGCACCGCTACAGACTAGGGACCGAATGGCTCGGCAGCAGTTCTGCAGAAAAGGACCTAGGGGTTACAGTGGACGAGAAGCTGGATATGAGTCAACAGTGTGTCCTTGTTGCCAAGAAGGCCAATGGCATTTTGGGATGTATACGTAGGGGCATTGCCAGCAGATCGAGTGACGTGATCGTTCCCCTCTATTCGACACTGGTGAAGCCTCATCTGGAGTACTATGTCCAGTTTTGGGCCCCACATTACAAGAAGGATGTGGAAAAACTGGAAAGAGTCCAGCGGAGGGCAAAAAAAATGATTAGGGGACTGGAACACATGAGTTATGAGGAGAGGCTGAGGGAACTGGGGATATTTAATCTATGGAAGAGAAGAATGAAGGGGATTTGATAGCTGCTTTCAACTACCTGAAAGGGGGTTCCAAAGAGGACGGCTCTAGACTGTTCTCAATGGTAGCTGATGACAGAACGAGGAGTAATGGTCTCAAGTTGCAGTGGGGGAGATTTAGGTTGGATATTAGGAAAACCTTTTTCACTAGGAGGGTGGTGAAACACTGGAATGCGTTACCTAGGGAGGTGGTGGAATCTCCTTCCTTAGATATTTTTAAGGTCAGGCTTGACAAAGCCCTGGCTGGGATGATTTAATTGGGGATCGGTCCTGCTTTGAGCAGGGGGTTGGACTAGATGACCTCCTGAGGTCCCTTCCAACCCTGATATTCTATGATTCTATGATTAAATGCTAAAAAATCCACTCCATTTCTCAAAGTAACCAACTGAATAATCCTCCAAATGTCTGAACAACAGACTGTGCCTGGAGGGACATAGGTATTCCCAGCATACAGGGATATGGATAAACACAGTCCTGCAGGCAGGAAGACAAGACCCCTCCAGAGAGAAGCAGCTCAACGGTGACCTGAACTGCGAACACTAAACTTTATTTATATCTATAAACTGAACTCGTAGGATAAGGCTCAGTGCCTCATCAGCTACATTGCCCAATTTCTTCTAACACTTCTAAGAGAGAAGGTGTAAGGGAGTTTAAAATGTTTCGTTGCAGGGATTGACAGTGCCCTGAATATACATCTAAATCAGAGGTAAGAGGCAGTTTAAGGTTTCCACAAAACAGCAATGCTTGCTCCAAAGCTATGGAAGAACTTCTGCACCACATAGAAGCTACTTCTCCTCAATATGGCAATTTATTCCCTCTTGTCCACACATCTGTTATCTGCAGTCTCTCCATCTGCCATAATCACTCTTACCAACTTACACACCGCTACATTTGAATGCACATGCTGTTCCTGCTTACCTGGGCTTCCAGTGTCTGCCATTTTGCATAAACTCAGCTCATAGATTCCAGTTACTCGATTGCTGTTTACAAAACACCCACAGAGAGGAAATTTGTTATATCTCAAGAAATAAATCAAGATAAAGTACACGGTCTCTGAAAAGGTTTACATCTTAAAGATTCAGAGGACCCTTCACCCCCAAAATAGAAATAAACTTGTATTTGAAAAGCAGAGACCCTTGTCCACTGTAAGCTTGACAGATAAACCAGCCAGGCGGCCAGTTCCCCAAATATGGCACCTCCACTCTGTCTCCGGTCCTTCCCTGTTTCTAGGGCATTATCCTTAGGAAGCTGCTGATTAAGCAAATTACAGTTAAGGACTAATGTCCTCCATAGGCCACCTGGAAAATGTGCTTCCCCTCCATTAAAACATCCAAATATCTTTGCAAGGGCTGGTTACAGAGGCAAGTCTAGAAGACAGAAAATCTGAGGAATAGTCCGTTTGGTTTTTACTGAGGTAAACCTGACAAAGGAGGAACATTTAATGCCCTCCAATAGAGCTGGGAACTGCAGCTAAGCAGCCTTTCAATTAAGACCCTTCCAAACTACCATGTTGCAGTCTCTCTTTCAGTCTGTATATGAAAAATGAGAGATTACTTACCTGTATAGTAACTTGAGTTCAAGAGGTTTTGTCTCCACTGTAGGACATGAATGTGCCTGTGCACTCTTGACTGGAGATTGTAAAGCAGTGTAGCTCCTAATACTCCCCTATGAGGACATTCAGAGAGGTGTGGACTCACCACCACTCAGTACCTCCTTGACCGCAAAGCCAGAGACTCCGCAGCAGAGGGGAAGGACAACAGGAGCTGGCGCACTCATAGGAACAAAACACCCCAAAGAACTCAAGTTACTGTACAGGTGAGTAACCTCTCATACTTCTTTGAGTATATGTCCCTGTGGGTGCTCCACTGTAAGAGACTCCCAAGATAACTTAAAATGGACATAGGTGCTGAGGAAGCAGGTCTAAGACAGCTCAGAGGACTGTCACCAAACATCATGTCAAAGCAGGTAAGATAGTATAATGCTTGGTGAACGTATGGATGGAGGACCAAGTTGCAATTCTGCAGATTTCTGCAATGCGTCCATCTTTCAAGAGGGCTATAGATGTGGAGTGCGCCCTAGGGGAGTGTGCTGTCACTCTATGAAAGGATGATACCCTGGCAGTCTCATAGCATATTAATATGCAACCTGAGGCCCACTTTGACAGTCTCTACCTGGAAATGGGCTGTCCCTTCATCGTGTCTTTAAAAGATACAAATAGGCTGTGTTAGGATATAGATATTCGGGTCTGTCTGTAAAGACCTATACTCTAAGAATTTAGGTGTATTCTTATCACTTAGCTAGTTATAGAGGTATAAAAGAATCAAAATCACTGAGCCTTCTCTTACTGTGACAGTCCGAGGCCCTGTTCTTAGGCTAACGCCTTTGGCTAAGCAGCAGAGACAGCCATAAGCTGGGATGCGAACAGACAGATTCTCACATTCTAAACTAGTCACATTGAAATAAGGTGCTATTGGGCTGTCAGAAATACAATCCTGTCCTGATGATGCCTATCGCCTCCAGAGAAAGGGAAGTGCCTAGAAGATGTAAAAGGAAACTTAGTTTGATAGCATCCTGTCTGGCAAGAACTCACTTATCAATAGCTGGGATGTGAAATACTCATTTCTTTGTTGTTCTATCACTGTAGTCCCCATTTCCCTATTGTTTGTCTGTATAATCTCTGTCTGGTTCTGTGATTGTTTCTGTCTGCTGTATAATTAATTTTACTGGGTGTAAACTAATTAAGGTGATGGGATATAATTGGTTACATAATTATGTTACAATTGGTTAGTTAAATTTCAGTAAAATGATTGGTTAAGGTATAGCTAAGCAGAACTCAAGTTTTACTATATAGTCTGCCGTCAATCAGGAAGCGGGGGGGGGGGAGGGGGGGACAAATGGGAACAGGGAATGGGGGTGGGGAAATTGGGATCATGTTTTGCTAAGGGGGTAAATGGGAACAGGGAATGGGGGTGGGGAAATTGGAATCATGTTTTGCTAAGGGCAGGAATGGGAACAGGGACACAGGTGTAAGGCTCTGTGGTGTCAGAGCTGGGAAGGGGGACACTAAGGAAGGAAACTGGAATCATGCTTGCTGGAAGTTCACCCCAATAAACATCAAATTGTTTGCGCCTTTGGACTTCGGGTATTGTTGCTCTCTGTTCATGCGAGAAGGACCAGGGAAATAAGTGGGTGAAGGAATAAGCCCCCTAACAGGCTGGGAGAGGCCTTGAATATCTTAGTCCGGTCAAGGAAGAAGCCAAAAGCCATCCTGACATCTAGTGTATGTTAGCTGGTTCCCTCCTTGGAGACATGAGGCTTTGGATGGAACACCAGTAGACTGATTTCCTGCTTAATACGGTATTCCAAAGAGACCATAGGGAGGAAGAGAGGATGGGAGGTTGTGTAACCTTATCTCTGTAGAAGACAGTAAAAGCTGGGTTCTCCCATTCATCTAACCTACGTGATGGCTTTAAGGAATGAAGTCTTGAGGGAGAAGTGGAGGAGAGAGCAGACAGCAATTGGTTCAAAGGGACGTTTCCTCAGGGCACTGAGAACCAAATTAAGATTCCATTGTGGGGCCAGGTTCTGTACAGGACTAAAGTTGTGTAATCCCTTAAGGAATTTAGTCACAGTAGAGTGGGCAAAAACTGAGACGCACTCAGTGAGTGGAAAGCAGTGATAGCAGCCAAATGTACCCTGACTGAGCTTACACACAGACCCAGTGTCTAAGTCCAACAGGTAGTCTAGTATCTTGGAGAGCAGCGTTTCTGATGTTTGACAGGAGTGAAGAGAAAACCAGGAATGAAAGCATTTCCACTTTTGAAGTAAGTTTTGCAAGTAGTAGATCTCCTGCTAGATGGGATAAGGTCCTGTCAGTTCTTCTGCATCTCTCTCAGGAGTCCAGAAGACTGGAGCCAAAATGTTCTTTGCATAACCACAGCAGTAGCTCTAGATCTACAAGTTGTGGCAACAGCAGTGAGAGTAGCCTGCAGGAACGCTTTCACAATTAACTGACCCTCTGGGATGAGAGACTGAAACTGGTCTCTTAGGTCTGATGGCAAGTGTTCAATAAAGCATGTCAAAGTAGAATAATGGTTAAAATCATATTTTGCTATAAAGGCAGGGTAAGTTTGAGACTTGAAACTGAAAAGCCACTGATGAGTAGCTCTTTCTGCCCAGTAGGACCAGTTGCTTGGACTTGTCCAAGGCAGAGAGTCTAAAATGGGCCTGGCAATTCCTTTCATTGACTGCATCCACCACTACAGAGTAAGGGGTGGGGTGGGAGAAGTGTTTATTTCTTTTGCTGGAATATAATATTTATGATCTGCCCGCTTGCAGGTGGGTGGAATTGTGGCAGGTGTTTGGCATAGAGTGCATATAGGAGATAACAGTGCCTCATTAGTTGGTAGGGCAATTTTCCCCTGGGGGTGATATTTAAAATGTCCACTAGGGAGTGCTGAGACTCCTGGACCTTTTCTAGAGGACTCTGGAGGGAGTCCTCGAGGCATTTAATGAGGTCTTGGAAAGCCCGAAAGTCATCCGCATAAGAAGCTGGTGATGGCATCATCATCTCATCCAGGGAGGACGATGACTTGGCTGAAGGAAGTAACAGTCTGTGCCTCTTGTTCCTCTTCCAGTACTGATGAGGCATATGATACCGGAGGATGGTCCATTGGTGCCTGTGGATGATGTGGTACAGGTGATGCTGGGATTTCTTCCCAGCTCGTACTCTGTAGAACTGTTCAGCGAAGTGCCCCCTGGAGTTCCAGTAAGCACATTCAGTTGGGGAATGGGTCCCCAAGGGTACATACACCCCTGAGGTCTAAGACGCCTGGTGGGCTCTGGAAGGTCCTCTTCAGTAAACGGATTCATGGCAGTGTGACGGCACAGCACCACACTGGAGCCCTGTTCTGAGATTTCAGTGTCTGAAGTATCTTCTGGGCTAAGGGGGCCCCCGCACAGGCATTGTTGCTGGTAAAGGAATAGAAGCCCATCTGACTGTCAGGTTGCAGCTGTTGGGGCAGGGGCTCTAGACGACCTCCTTGATAAAGGGAGCTCTGGTTTGTGTGAAACAAGGTCTTGCACGGAAGGGAATCTGGAAGGTGGTGGAGGGCTATGACAGTCTATGGCCAGAGACTGAATCAGTACCTGTGTTGGGAATACAGATTGGTGAGGAGAAGGTGAATGCTGTACTGGAGAATTCAACAAGGGAGCTTCTCTGACCTTATAGCTGTAAGAAGGCGATGGCATGAGAGTAGCCTTATGTACATCACAGTGCTGAGAGATGTTTGACAGGACTGATGTAGGAGCTGCCCGAGAGCAGAAAACTTCTCTGCACATGGCTTTTTATGCAGTACCAACGACTCAGTACCAGAGTTGGCTGGAGCATAAGTAGTATCTCTTACAGGATGCAAGGTCTCCCAGAAGTGGGATTTATGTAGTGACCTACCTACCTCTCTTCTTTGTTTCCCAGGTAGATGAAAGAGGCTTCTTTTTCCTGGAAGTCTTGGTCCCTGGGCCTCCTGCCAAGGCTCCAGCAATCACTGAAGCAGCCTGAGATGTTGGGGCTCATGTACAGGAGGGGTGCGGACACCTCATGAGCTAGGGAGCACTTCATTAAGAATAGTATCAACATAGCCTTGCTGTCCTTTCTATATCTGCCTTTAAACCCTGAGACCACCTTGCACTTTGACAAGATGTGCATGTCTCCTAAGCACTGGAGACAGGTACAGTGCCTGTCACCGTGAGAAAAAAAAAATCTCTGGCAGGGCTTAAACCCCAAGGTCTTAGGCACAATCCAGTGTGCCAAAGCACTGAAGTCTTGAAAAAGAGATGGGGGTGATGGTGGGGAACTCACCTGAAAGCACAATGGTGCTGCAATTAAATAAAAATAAATTTAAATTGACAAAAACAAAGTAGATAACTAAATAAGAAGTTTCACTATATGTGAAAAAGGCGGGACGCTGTAAAATATTGCTCCATCTCACTACATCTCAAGCTACTGAGAAGGCGGCTGAGAAGTAATTGATGGCGGTGAGTTCATGTCTCCCTATATGCCTTCATGGGGAGCATGAGGAGCTGCTCCGCACACAAAGTCCGGTCAAAAAGGGAACCTGGCAGTGTCCAGTCAGCAGTGCTGTCCAGACACTGAAGTCCGATTGCCTGCAGTAACTGGCCTCCATCACCAGGGGGCAGGAAGAGTAGCAGCTGGTGCTGGAGGAGCAGGCAAGCACTCAGCAACAGCTCCAGCGGAGAGAGGTACCCGTCAGCTCCCATCCTTCCCCGAGTGCAGCTCTCCCTCCCCTGCCCTACTCACCCTCACCCCCGAAGAGCAGCTCTCCCTCCCCCATCTTGCCCAAGTTACTCACCCCCGGAGCCTGGCTCTCTCCATTCACTCCTCTACCCCTAGAGCCCTGCTCAGCGGGCAGGGGGAGGGCGGTGGAGAGAGCAGCAAGCAGGGGATGGAGGGGAAAAGAGGCAGAGCAGGGGGCGGGGCCTTAGGGGAAGAGGTAGAGAAAGGAGCAGGGGAGGTTCCAGCACTCAGTGTCCTGTTTTCACAAATTAGAAAGTTGGCCACCCTATGGACATCACTTTACGATCTCCAGTTGAGAGCACACAAGCGCATGCACATCCTATGGTGGAGCACCTATAGGATCATATAATAGAAGAACTACACTCTGCTGTTAATCAAAAGCAACTGAAATTGCCGATTAAACTTACGAGTCTGGGGATTTGGAGTAGCCACTGCCAAAGAGATTGCGCAGCGAGCGCGGTGGTGAGATCTTGGCATCTCGTGAGTAGAAGACCATACAGACATCCTTGGTAATCACAGCTGGTTGGATGCAGTGGTCAAGCTAGAACAAAAACAAATGGCTCTCAAACACCAAGCAAATGATGTCTGCGGGCCTACATCCATACATACCAAAACATTCAGTTTCACTGTCTTGGTCGTGACATTGTTTATTCTTCTTTATTAAGGCCCTACTTGAATTGTGGGATGACTGTCAAATAATTGTGGCTGAGTTGCGGACACGATAGGGAAAATCAGAGAAAAGTAGCAATGGACCTTGATTATTTGCAACAACTTGGAAAACCCACTCCCACTGTCAGCCAGGTGGCTGACAAAATTGCAGTGGAAGCTTAATATTGTGGGATTCACAATTTCCACGATATCTCAAATTAAGTAGTGCCTTACTCATCAGATTTGTTTGTTTGGTTTTTTTTCCAAAAAAAAACAAAACAAAACACATTGCTAGCTAGATTTCTAGCTGCATCCTCTGGCAATGATCACATTGTATTAAGCACAATTTTATCTAGGACACATATTACCTACTATACTGGCTGCTTCCTTCCATCCAATTCCATACATGAGCTGTGGGGCACAGTATACTCACCTCCAGATATGCAGACAAAGTCATATAGATCTTCTCTCCATAGGGTGTCACTCGATTGAGGAGAAGGGAGTTATGCAAGGAGCTATCCCAAACAGCCTCAAAACGATAGAAAGTCCTGAAGAAAGTAAAACAAAAGCTTAATAGTAAAAGCACCTCTGTCTCCACTGCAAATGAGAGCAAAGTGCCTCCTCCTGGACTCCATCTAACGATGCGTTTTTTATTAAGCAGGATTGGTTGGACAGCGAACACCTGTAGTAAAGCCCCATCTTTACCAACATTTGAAGAGCTCCAGGATGTCCTTACCCACCAGCTTCCTGAAGCATCCAAGACTATCCATCTACATTTAAATTAACTTGGAGTTGAATGTGCCCTGGCCTGTTATGAGATGAAGACTCCTCTTAAAGCTCAGAGGAAGGGGTTGAATTGAGAGACTGTAGAAGAAAAGACAAGGGAAAAAAAAGCACCATAAAACCATAGGGGAAGTTGGGATGAGAGGACAGTTTAAAAATGGATTCAGCTCTTTCCAAGTGCCTAGGATAGGATTCCAAGACACATGGAAGGATTCTTTCTGTAACCATTGTCCTTAGTCTGAGGTATGTTTTGGGGTGGCATACAGGAATACACCATAGTGCTGATCAGGCTCAAAAACAGGAGAGAAGCCAGTAGCACTAAGCAATAAAACAATAGCTTCTTCAGGCGATCAGAATAACTCCAAAACCGGTCTAAGTCTTTAATTAAGGCAACAAGGATTTCTTCTCCTGTAAGCCTATAAGGAAACACAAGCTGTTTATTCCCAAACTATTCTCATACCCACTCCAACCTATCCCTCAGGGGAAGCTTTGCAGACTAATTACAAGCTGAAATAAGAAAGATTTTTCAACTGGGTGTGCAGGGAGAAGGGCAGCTGTGGCTGCTGCACAAAGGTCTCTTGTAATCTCACTTTGATCATCCCCCACACACACTCCCGAGTGCCCCTTCCCCAAACATCAGTAGCTGAGAAGTGGTCTAGGTATGACAGCCCCCTCCATTAACAAATTGTGAGTACGGGCTGCAAGGAAGAGGTATACTCATGTGTTATGAGCCTAGTAAAGTTGCATTCTATAAGCCAGCTCCACCTGTAAAGAACTCCTGTGCTGGTGCCCAGAGCTACTCCAGAAAGATGGGAAAAGAAACTAGAGGCAAAATTAGAGAGAAAACAAAATAAAGAAACAGACAAAAAAAGGCAGGATGAAAAATAACTTGAGCGCAGACAGGGCAGAGACAGGAGTGCCAGACTTAAAACTAGCATCCTATAAATCCCCCCTCTCCCTAGATGGATTACGTAGGTCCACAGAGCTCAAAGGGGATTCAGTAGCCCATGAGGGCGATACAATCAGCCAATCCAATCCAGTGGTGCTCAATACCATTACATTCTATCTTCAAAAAAAAAAATGCTGCCTGGCTTGCCTTAACTAAAGGAAGAAAACAGTGCCCCGGAAGAGCCCTGTGCCAAAGGAGCAGGGGCTGAAGCCTAGAGAAGCGGAGATCTGAGGGGCACTACAGTGTAAGGGGACCTCACTTCTCAGCCAGGACAAGAGATCAGGGACAGAAAGCAGCTTGTCTTCTAATCCTTTACAGAGTGGTGTTAATTGAACCCTTGTATTTTAATCTTTTGTCCCACCCCCATTTTGATGGAGACTTTTGCACTTCTGCTTCTGTAGCTGAAGGGTAACTCTTCTGAGCCAAAGTACGTGCTGCTCTGGATTGCCCGACAGAGAAAATTCAGACTGGGTCCCCCTTACCCATACTCTGATGCTCTTATCCCTCACTTCTCAGCCGAAAGTGCAGCATGGTAATTACTGCACTCAGCTTGGTGTAGAGCTTCTTCCTCTGGGCCCTCAAATGGTCAGTTACTCGGCGGTCCATAAAATGTCTAAGAAGTTGGTGCCAAAACGTGCAATCCACATAATGCAGTCAGACAACGTGCACTAATCAGTGCTATGGTCAGTCAGTGCCTTGCCCCAGAGGAGAATTATAACTCCATAATGGAGACCCTTGGTACCTCGGACTAGCAAAGGTGAATTTTCATTTTCATGAAGCAGATGTAGCATTGATGGAAGAGGGCAGAGTGCAGGCAAGTGTTGCATGGGCTTCACTCACAAAGTGCCACTCAATCAGCAACTGCAATACCCCCTCTTCCATGTGAGTCAAGAACCACTTCTGAATATGGACCATCAGGTGCGCACATTGTTTGTCATGGGAGTAAAAACAGGGACTGGATCAAGCTCACTAAACTCCTCAGGCTGAGAACTCAAATGTAAACCAGGTCTCCAGAGATGGACCACAAGTGCACTAAAACTCCCCCACAAGCTTTGTGGTCTGTGCTGGTCAATAGAACTGACTCCACAGCTTTGTTAAGACCCAAAGAATAGAGACAGGAGTAATCATTGCTCAGCAGGGCAAAGCTACATCAGCAAAGTGAGGAAATGTGGGTGAACAAGTCAGTGCAATCCCAATCGCCAAGTGAAAGTGAGACTTCAACAGTCACGCTACTACATTTGTTCTGGTCGTGGGATGAATACATATACGCCTACCTCATCCAAACCAGATCTTGCTAAAACAAATAAGGAGGCAAAACAAACAAAAACTCAAAGTGAGCAAACCTCTTGTGCTTTCAATACAGAGAGCAGGTGACAAGTGATACCTGAGAGCGAGAGGAGGGCAGAACAAGGCAAAGCAAGGAAGAAGGTAGAAGCTGAAATGGGAATCTAAGGCTGATTTAGATTCCATTTTAAAGTGAACTTTAGTGTTAGAGTATAGGCAGCAGCAGTGCAAGTTCCCCCACACTGCTCAGCCAGCAAGCCTTGGCCATGAACTGGAGAAGCACTTGTCAGAGGGGAGACTAGTCAATGTCTCCTTTCAATTCTTGGCTTCTCAGCCCCTAGGCGGGCCAATTAATAGCCACTGCAATGATAATTTCAGGATGCAACAACAAATTAAGAATTGAATGCCATCAAACCATCACCTGATGGCAACAGGCTTTGTTCACTATCATCTTGGGCTAGATTTGAACCAGTAACCTGGCCATTCAGCCCCGGTCCTGGGACTTCCAATGTAGCAAATACGTTACAAGTAGTCGGAGATACTAAATGCTGGCCATGGTTGTCTGCTGACGGACAAAGAAGGAGAAGGGGGGAGGAGTTATGTTCTGTTTATACCTTTGAAAGAATGAAGCAAGGACCATTGTAAGCTGTCTCTGTTGAACAATGAAGGAAATTTGTCTTCATGTGTTCACCTACTGAACTGTACATGCACTAATTCCCAGCACACAAGGGAGGAGGAAATGTGCCACTCCCAGAAGAGCCAAGAGGTTTGCTGACGAAATCCACTAAAAACTAAAAGGGAAATGGCAGCAACACAAGTGAGACATAAAGCATTCTATTCCACAAGAACCTTTATGTGCAAAAGGAAACAAACAGAAAATACCTAGGCATATCCTTATCAAGAAAGAGCCTGTAAAAACATAGAAAGAGCTTTTGTTAGTGCAGCAAAAGGCAGAACAGAGAAGCAAAAGCTGAAAGGAGAAGAACAAGCAGACAAAAAACAGCAACCAGAAAACAAGTCTGCAGACGGTGAGCAAACAGAACACACATCCCTGACTGTGGCATTGGCCCCTCCTTGCTCCCCACCCCTCCACACACCTAGAAACCAAACTCTGGCATTTGGGGACAGACAGGGTACCAACTATACACAAGTGCTACTGGAGCCCTCACTCACCCCCATCCCACTTCCAAGAACCTAGATAGAGATTTTTGGGGCCATACTGCAATTTATTTGGAAGTAAGGAGCAAGGGAGGAGATGTGAAAATCTACTGCAAATCGAGTAGATCAGATGGGAATGAAGCAACTGTTCCCTCCCAGTCCAGTTATGCTGAAAGGTCAATGCCAAGATGCTAACAATTAAATCACATTAAAATGTATAAACAACAACTATCAGTGGGGTTATACGAATCCCTCCCTCAGAGCTATGAAATGATTTTAAGGTGCCTTTCCATCTCTCCTGAAGCTTTATTCCCTTTTGACTGACAGCTGTGCACGTTCTAAAGCTTTCCAAGGCCCACATTAATAGTCATGCTCACTGCTGCCTGTTTTTAAGAAATAGTCAGCATAAAATACCTAGGCTGACTACCAGGAGAATTTAGAGACTTATTCTATGACCATCAGAGAGAAAGAATTCAGTGGTGAACACTGGCAGCAGATGTCAGCCGTGAATGTCAGCCCACACAGAGCAATTTTTCTATTACAGAGTGCCCTTCAGATTTCTTACAAGACAAGAGGTAAAATCTCCATGTAAACCCTGTTTCTTCTCCCCACTTCCCTCCTCCTTTATAGAAAGGATTTACTCCCCCCTCAACCTAGAAAAAGTTACTCAATATTTTGGAGTTTTATTTTCACCTTGCACGAGATGAGACATTAGATGGTAATAGCCAAAATACCAGAGTTACAAAATTCAGTACTCACTGACACTAGGGGACAGCACCAGACCCAGTTAGTGACAATACAAAGTCCAGAGTAATCTGGAATTACTTTCTCCACCTAGACTATTGAAAACTGATGGCAGGCAGGCTGCAAATCATGTCCTCCCCCACCCCGTGCCTTAAAATCGGATGCAGAATCTGATTTTTCAGAAAGGTGTGTGTTTTCCTCCCAATTTCCCAGAAATTGACAGAAATAGAGAGGGAGTCAGTGACTTGGCTGATGTTCTGGAAGGGAGCGGCTCTGCCCACAATACAGAATTCTGCTTTGCAGCCCTTCGTTGCAGACCCTGAAGTACAGGACTATACAGTTCATGAAATCTCATTAACAATGCACCCCACAAGGACACCCTGAGCCACAAATCCTCCCTGGAAAGACTGCCCCGTCCCACAGTGAAGAATATTCACTTGGGGAGGATACCTCTGGCCCTGATAAGTGATGCTCAGAGCAACTGTTGAGAGTTAGATCCTCACTGGATGTAGGAATGAAGATTGCAGGTCGCCAGAGCTCCAATGAAACATTGCTTAAAGGCTGCTCTGATATCACAATACACAAGTACATTAGAGGAGCCAATTTGTGACATCTGCATAAATACACTTCACCCCCCGCCTCTCACCCCCGTGACTCACCAGTGGCACTGAAAAGCACAGACTAAGTTTATCAGAGCAGGAGTAATGTTTTAACACAACAGGCTTTGTTAGATCACTGTATGCTTGTTCCCACTGTAATGTAGGGATGTGCATGGCTGCCTGATTCACCCACGGGATTGTCCTTGTATTTTAAATTTCAATTTTTCAACTCCCAGGTGAAATGCTGATCCTCCTTTCCCACCATTCTTTCTTCCTCCTTTCATGGTGCTTATCAATGGAGAGAAGTAATGTAAATAGCCCCAAAAGGACTTTACATCTGCCTACCTGTTGGAGCTGTGAGAAGACTTCAGGTACTTTGCAGAGATTATATTCAAAGACAGAATGGCATCCACAGCAGCTTCATCTACCTCGGCTTTGTTTCTGATGCGTCCTGAAGATAAATGAATTTCAGTACCAATTAAACCTAACCGGAAAGGCTCTCAGAAGGAATTCTCATTGCCAAATGGCATTTTATACCGGAGGTTAAGACCTATAGCTCTAACAGTCAGTCTCAAACCGAGAGCTTTTCCCTCTGGATCCCCCTCAATAGGTGACACTACCCAACCTCTAGTCAGTAATTCATGATGATGATGGAAGGAACAACAGGGGGATACTCACCAACAACCAGTTCTCGCACATCTTTCCAGTGCAATTCACTGCCTCTCTCATGGATAATGGTGACTGTGATCCTACGCTGGATTCCCTGGTGGAGTTAAAAAGGCACAGCTTAGACTTTTTCTTTTTTTTTTTTATTAAATAAATCACTCCATTAAGTCATTTCCATAGGGAAACCATGGCTGAGAGATAAACATGTAAATCTCACCTGTCAGCAGGCTCATAATGGGAAACAAACTTCCATGCCCTTCTGGGCCCTGAATATAACCTAATACAGGAAGAATCTTTTCCTATTACAGAGCAGAACTCATCTTGTTCCCTTCACATACCACAAGGGGAAGTTTATTTCACCCAAAATACTCCTAGAACAGACTCTCTAAACTTCCAGGGAAGGTACATGTACCTTGAGGGTATATAGGAGTCAGTCTCACAAACCCTAGGAAATAATCAGATGTGTGCACATGACCACTTTGTATGCATATTCTTGAGATGGTGCTGGAGTTCCAGTACTGTGCAACCTCAGAGCTCCAGTGGTACCCATCTTGGGCCATGGAGTCTCCTTAAAGTGGGAGTGGACCTCTTTTTACTGGGTATTCCCAATGGGGACCTGCCCCAAAGGAGATATTCCCTTTTCTCCAAAGATCTGTTTTTTGTCCGATATGAGTCCACACCGGGACAGTTTCTGAAGATGGGGCCTGGGAGACAGTGGATTTAGAATTTACAGGGGCACTTCTGAACTGAAATGGAACTAGTCTAAGGGGGCTCCCTGTCCAAATCAGAAGCAGGTTGCATGGAGCAGCCTAACAAAGAAAGGTTAAGGCATGCCTCTCACCTTCCAACTTCTTTTAGAAAAGAATTTATATGTACAGCATTTGTTGGGGAGACAAAAATGGCATCTGGTGTGCCCAGCATTAATGGGTGTTACTGCCTCAAAGGAGGGACAATACGTAAGCCCCAATACCAGGAAGAACTTCACAACAAAAGAAAATCAAATAAGGTAGATAAACATCCCAAGCATGCTAACGGGAAACCATGCTAAATAAGCCATCGCTAACACACTAATATACACAAATATCTTCAAGTTTCTCTGGAAGAGTGCATCAAGATGCAAACACTGCTGAGCTCCATCTCGCAGCCAGAGGCAGTGAAAAGGAACGAAGAGGTGTCTGAGCCTGCACCACTCTATGCCTAGATACAGGAGCATGAGGACATTAAAGGTGCATGTGCAGCCCCACAGGGCACTGCTAGTCAAAAGATTCCAATCTTGAATGAGTACTAGGAGTGGAATATATATATGACTAAACACTTGAAAGAGCAGAATTTAGACGCCAAACTTCCTACCAACAAGACCCAAGAGCTATAGTAAGAGAGACAGACAGGTATGTGGTAAGACAGAACTAAAAGATAAAATGAATGTGAACTTCAGTATGTGAGACGTCTCCCCACTCCACACAAAAGGAGATAAGTATTTTAGCTGCCCCCTTCTAGCCTCTGTTAGTACCTGGTGAAGCAAGAACGTCCCCTGGCAGGGTAGACCTCCAGTGTGGTCAACAATAGCAGGGATGTATCTGTGTGAAACAAGAATGAACATCCTGGGTTAGAGAAGGTGCGTTTAACAGAGCAGGACACTAGATAATGCTGCTGCTTTGCTCTACCACCAACACACTCTTCTGTAGAATATCCTAATAAAAATAAGGCTGCTTCCAGTGACTCCAAAATCAGCCTCTCTACTGGACTTTAAATCATCATTAAGTATCACATCACATATTAACATTGCTTTGTAAAACTGCAAAATGACCCTATAATGTAGTTCCCAAAGGTCTGTTGGGGAACTCCCTCTATGTTGCAGGGTTAAACTCAATATAGTTCTTGTTAGAACAGGTTCAAAAAAGAACTAGATAAGTTCATGGAAGATAGGTCAATCAATGGCTATTAACCAGGATGGGCAGGGATGGTATCCCTAACCTCTGTTTGCCAGAAGCTAGGAATGGGCAACAGGGGATGGATCACTTGATCATGACCTGTTCTGTTCATTCCCTCTGGGGCACCTGGCATTGGCCACTGTCAGAAGACAGGATACTAGGCTAAATGGACCTTTGGTCTGACCTGGTATGGCAGTTCTTATGTTCTTGTTGGACTGACCTCTGGAGACTGAACTCTTTAGTTAACAAGAGACCAGGTCACATGATCTGTAGCTGCGCAAGCTTCCCCTGGGCACTGCTCTGCCAGTGTACCCAGCCGCTGACCTGAAGGGATCGCATCTAGGAGTGAGAAGGAAGGTCACTCTCCATACTTCTTCAGTTTTCGGCCACTCTGATTAGACTGCGAACAATGGGGCCAACTAATGCCAGTTGTGTCGCTGATACCTATTCACTGGGAACTGGATTGGGACCACTTTATTCCATACAAAACCAGGCATCTTACAGATGAGAATAGCCAAACGTTATAAACCTGGGCTGATCTAAATCAAAGACCTAAAGATGAAGGGATTCCCTCCCACAAGCCATTTTCCTTCTTTATACAAAAGAAAGATAAAAGTTGAACTCACTCTCCTGTTGGCTCCAGCTCGCTGATCTCAAACCAGACAAGGAGGTCGTATTTGCTCATGCTCTGGCCCAGGTTAGTTTTGCTCATAGTGTTTAGCTTTGTGGCTGGCACTTAAAAGAATACAAAAATTGTTCACAAAAACTGCACACAGGTAATGGCTATTACAGTACTTTGGTTCCACAATGTAATTTCAGTGCTTCTTATCACATCAAAGCAGTGTAATATTTCTACCTATGTATGTGCAGGTCATATGGCAAAGACACCTGCAGTCAAAAAGGCAGGAAGAAAACTTCAGTCACAGGCTTGTCTATGGAACCAAGGTGTCTAGTTTTAAACCCACAGTGCTCCCCCAATCCAAGTGACTTTACAAGCAGTTAGGAGACTGACTGGCAATTATGAAGCACTATTTGTTTGAGAGATTTCACTACTCCAGCAAAAACTGAGAAAAGATTACTAAATTCCCTACATGTAAATACAAGGAAGTGTAACCCTTCCACCACCCCTATACTGCTCAAATACTGCACCAGACCCTGCAAGATAGGTGGTCATTACCTAGTGCAGTAAGGGACATGTTTTATATAATCTGTAGAGGCTCTAACAAACCTGATCCCATTAGGCCATTCACACCATGAAGGAAAGGTGGGCATTTATAGCACTTTCCCCCAAACTACTGCTTGGCAAAATGTTGGCACTTGACAGGTTACAAAGAAAGAAATGAACTCTAACTAGGAGAAAGTTGTGAAAACAGGCAACCTCTGCAGATTCATACATGGGAGAATCCTAAGCCACCTCAAAGATCCATTTTTGGAACAGGTTAACCTAAAGCATAGTTTAGAATCATTAAATGTGGCAGGGAAGTCAGATGCTTCAGAGTGTTCTCAAACGACATCCCAACACGTAGGTCCTTTCTGACCTATACTGAGACCCGTTTTTAAAGAGAGTTCCAACATGCACGTGTGGAATTCAGGGATCTGTTCATATGTACTCCTGCATCACAGTTCTGAATCTCTGAATGAAAGGAGCAAGTCAAGATCCGAAGGATTCCTGCAGAAATTTAAGGTTGATGCACTTTCTACTGGACCTGTCGGTATTTTAGATGATTCTTGCTGTTAGTGACTTCACTTTACTGCACACAGTAGTACACGCAGCTGGGATTGCTAACATACAGTATGGGCATGTGCACATAAGGGAATTTAACAGGAGTTATTCCTGAGCAAAAGTCCTGGAAGCCTTGGCTTCCTATATTTCAGTATTACTAGTAAATTAGTGCTTCAAGACTCACTAGCTTTACAGGGATACCTTAACTCCTCAAATACTGAATGGACAAATAGTGCTTCTAGTAACTGGTAATCACAGGAAATGGTCAGGTTCTAGCAATACTCCAGTCTTCCCCTCTTTGAGGCCATGTCTACACAGCCCTGCAGTTCAAACTACAGGGGTGCGAACTGCAGTGCACACTAGTGTGCTGTGCTCTAACTATCCCATCTAGATACTGTGGAATTAAAAGGTACCTCATTTGCATTAATTTAGTCCTATTTAAAACAGGACTATGGGCTTGTTTACACTGGAAACACTACAGCTGCAGCGCTTCAGTGTAAACGCTACCTATGCTGATGGAAGGAGTTATCAGCATAGGTAATCCTTCTCCCTGAGAGGAAGTAGCTAGGTCAACAGAATTCTTTCGTCAATCTAGTGCTGTCTATACCAGGAGTTCGTTTGGCTTACCTACATCATTCCAGAGTGTGGATTTTTCACATCTCTGAGCGACACTGCTGGGCCGATTGAACTTTTTAGTGTAGACTAGGCCTTGGTTAACGCCACCTAGATACCTTTTATTCTGCACCCATAGCATCCCCATGGGTGAGCTACAGTGCAGTACACTCGTGCAACCCTGTAATTCACCTGGCTGTAGTCTGAACTGCAGGGCTATGTAGACAAGCCCTACGTTTACACAATTTCTTTTTACCATTTCCCCTACCTCCACTTTGCCTCCCTACTCTATTCTTGGGAGCGGACAAGGTACTTATGCAGGTTCTGTTCCTCCGCACCCTAAATACAGGAGAGTGTTCAACTTTGCAACTTTCTCCCCATTCCCTTGGTTTTAATGTTTATTTAGTTGTTTTAATAAATACAGTCAATGTTTTCTGTAGCCTCTCAAGGCTCCATCCCACCATTTATTGAAGATAAGCCTTAATTTAGTGTTCTTTAGGTTCTCCCATTCCTGCCTCAGCCTCTCTTCATTTTCATAATATCTCAATTACAACCCACTGATAAGAGACAAAAATCCAGCTTTACAGGTTGAGATGCCTGTGTATGCACGCAAGATAGGTAATTCTTTCAGAATATGAGATTTGTGTTCTGTCTACTCCTTGTTCAGATAACCGAATAGTTAACACAAAGGTGCAGAAAGACTTTACTACAAGAATGAAAGAAGTACACAGCAGGCCAAGACTGTCATGCTAGGTAGTGAGCTCCAGTGACATCACTTGCTCTCCCTCATTCATGCCTTAAGTAGCTGACATCACCCTCTTACACCCCCACCATACCACCAAAACAACAGCTGCAGCTGTGCTCATAGCCTCCATGAGCTCATGACAGCTGGACTCAGAGCTGTTGATGCTAGTCAGGAGGAAGGTCAGGGACACAGACCACTGAAGTCTGAACCAAGCAGAAGAATTCAGCTGCACCAGAAAAGAAAACCCAACACACTAAGTCAGGTTTGAAAATTTATGCGCAGGCCTGTTCTAAAAATATTCATGGGCTGGGTCAGCAAGATAAAGATTGGGTCTACTCCAACCCAAACAGCTGACTTTTAGGTAGGGGGGAAATGAAGCTAGATAATGGTAAGCAGGAAGGAGAATTTTTACAGAACCTCAAAAGAAAATGCCCTCTACCCCTCAATTTTATAACTTACTACATAATACTTTGCACCTTGCATCTAATGATCTCAAAGCACTTTACAAAGGGCAAGGGATAAATATTCCTATTTTACAGATGGGACAACTGAGACTGAGCAAAGTTAGGTGACAAAGTCACAATAAATCAGTGGCAGAGCTGGGAGTGGCATACAAATTCAGACTCCCCATACTCTGCTGTAGACACTAGATGTTGCTTATTCTAGAAGCTTCATCACTCCACAACGACCACAGAACCCAAGGTAGTTTCTGGTACTCAGCCCACCACAGGGTAAAAGTGTGGACAAACTGCTTTGGGGTCAAGATTAGGAGTTATTTCTACATCTACCGTAGATCGAATTTGACTACTAACCATCTCTTTTGGGAACCCGCTCACTTTGACAGCTGGGAACAGGCAGAAAAAGAAAAGGTGGCAGCTGGTCAGCCCCATCCTGGAATGCAGCCACAGCCGAGGATGCAAGCACATTGGCGTGCTCAGACAGCGTGTTCAGCACATGCACATTTACATAGCCAGACATGAGATACCTAATCAACTCAATTTTTCTCTCATGGTCTGAAAAGGGAATGGAGAACAAAAATGGGAGTGATGGAGATAAGCAGGTGATGGGAACAAGGGAAAGGAGATAAAAGGACAGAGGGGAAAAAAAGAAAAAAGTTCAACATGCACAGTTAAATTAAAGAAAATTGAGGGATCATTTCAGCAAGGTTGGCTTAGTGCATGAAAGTGCAAGCAACATTAGAAAAAGCAGAGCAGAATGATTCATAGATGCAACTCTCTCCCCGACTGCCCTCAGAAACGCTTTTGCTTTGAGATGAGGTTGAACACCTGGGAAGGAACACAGCCAGTGAGGATGTTCCAATGCCCTTTGCACTGCTTATTCATTTTATTTCTCAGTTTCAAAATGACTGCGGTTCTGAATATTTCACACCCTAGTTCTACGTGATGAGTTTACAGACACCTACATAGAACATGTTTGTTCTCACCTGGCTTTGAGAGAGGCATGGGAGGTGGAAAGAATCGTCGGGATGGCTGAGGAGGGCTGCAGAGAAAGGGGAGCAGTTACTTCTGGTGTTTCTCACCTGTTTCTCACCCAGGGATCTCTGAACACTCTACAAAAAAACAGTGAGCCTCACAACCCTATGAGGCAGATACATACAACCTCCATTCTACAAAGAAGGTAACAAGTACAGATGTGCCCAATCTCACATGGGACATGTCTGGAACATACATAAGCCAGGACTCATTGCCCTGCTCCAGCGCACACACACACACACACACCCCTTTTTCCATTCCAGCTCAATTTTGCACAGCTTTAAGCAAAGATGGATTACCTTTTAATATTTTCAACTGCCCTTTCCCTAGTCTCTACTCAAGGGAAAACAGGAAGAGAGATGCATTTCCTGAAAATGACTTTATACAAGGATACAAACCTCGGCTGGTTCTTCCCTTTAACACCAGCATATGGTTCCTCTTTGCAGCTACTGTCTCCACCAATCCAAGCCAAACCCAGGAATCCATGCATCATCCTTTCCCCTCACACCAAAGAGCAAGAGGACTAGGAAACCCTTCCCTGACTCAGAACATTTAAGGTGCTCAGCAACCTTGGCTGCTGTGCTTCTGGAAGTCATGAGGAGTTTGAAGCAAGTTTCATTTTGCACAGGGTTCTTTTTGGCTTTAAATATGTATTCTTATCACCTACGTGGCACGCATTATGCGGGTGAGCGGGGCTGTCACTTGTCTAGTATTAGAATCTGCTTAGGGCACACTTGGGACAAATGCTAAGTAGCAAGACTTCCATGCGAGACATGGAATTCAGGAAGCAAAGGGATGGGGTATGTGGTGTCTACTTCCCATTCAAGATTTATTCCTTCCGCTGAGAGGTATGAGGGGGAAGGACACTTGTACTTCTGAACTGGTCAATACCTATTGAGATCCTGTCCCTGCAGATGGAGAGGGTGCTGCTGATAGTGCCCAAAGACTTCAAACACAATAGGCTTAGTTTTGATGTACTCCACGAAAGATTCTGTCACTTCCACAGCAATCTAGCAAAAAAGGAAAGGAAAGGAGTCAGGGCAGAGATCAAATGAAAACCTTACAACTGCCAAGATTAGAGTCCAGGGTTCTACATTTCTTATCCAGTGGCTGATAGCTTGACTAGAGCCAATCCCAGCAAAGGGAGCCACATACTCAGTGACAGGTTTCAGAGGAGCAGCCGTGTTAGTCTGTATTCGCAAAAATAAGAGGAGTACTAGTGGCACCTTAGAGACTAACCAATTTATTTGAGCATAAGCTTTCATGAGCTACAGCTCACTTCATCGGATGCATAAAAGTGGAAAATGCAGTGAGGATATTTTTATACACACAGACCATGAAAAAATGGGTGTTTATCACTTCAAAAGGTTTTCTCTCCCCCCACCCCACTCTCCTGCTGGTAATAGCTTATCTAAAGTGATCACTCTCCTTACAATGTGTATGATAAGGAAGGCGGGCCATTTCCAGCACAAATCCAGGTTCTCTCCCCCCACCCCACTCTCCTGCTGGTAATAGTAAGGAGAGTGACCACTTTAGATAAGCTTAAAATTGAAGACCTTTTAGAACCCGTGGAGGGACAACCGGTTCTAAAAGGGCTTCTAAATTTAACCGGCCAAAAGTGGCACCTTAGGCACCAACTCCACAGGTGCTCCAGCCCTGGAGCACCCAGGGGAATATTTGGTGGGTGCAGAGCACCCACCAGCAGCTCCCCGGCCCCAGCTCACCTCCGCTCAGCCTCCACCTCCTCCCCTGAACACACTGGCCCGCTCTGCTTCTCCCCCCTCCCGGCTTCCCGCAAATCAGCTGTTCATGCGGGAAGCCAGGGCAGGCTGAGAAGCAAGCGGCTCCCGCTCAGGCCCAGGGAGGCGGAGGTGAGCTGGGGTGGGGGGGAGGGGGTGCGTGCAGGGGAACTGCTCCCCACCCCAGCTCACCTCCACCACCCTCGGCTTGAGTGGGAAGCCGTGGCCTGCTTCTCAGCCCTCCCTGGCTTCCCGCCGAACAGCTGATTCGCAAGAAGCCGCGGGGGGGGGGGAGGGGGCGGCATGGAGAAGCAGAGCAGGGCGGCGCATTCAGGGGAAGAGGCAGAGCAGAGATGAGGTGAGCTGGGGCCAGGCGCGGAGTGGGGAGCTGCCGGTGGGGGCTCTGCACCCACCAATTTTCCCCATGGGTGCTCCAGCCCCGGAACACCCAGGAAGTCGGCGCCTAAGGCGCCACTTTTGATGTGATTGGAGGGGGAATGGCCGCTCCCTCTGCTTCCCGCCTAGCTACGCTCCCCCACCCATAGGAGCCAGAGGGACCTGCCAGATCTTCCTGGGAGCTGCCCTAGGTAAGCACCGCCTGGACTCCCCACCTCACCCCCCAGCAGGTGCCTCTGGCTCTTAGGGGTGGGGTGGGCACCCACTACGGTGGCCCATGAGACCCTCCTGCCCAGTTCTGGGAGCAGTCAGGGGACTGGGGGGGGTGGAGGTGGATGGGGCAGGGGTCCCACGGGGTGGGCAATGACCCCCTCGTGGGGTAAGGAGGGAACCAGTTTTTAAGATTTTGGCAGCTCATCACTGCACATACTTAACACCTGAAATGAAGTAAGGTATGACAATTAACAGTTACAGGAGAAAAATCCCCTGGACCTAAGCACTCGTCAGTTAAGAAAAAGTAGGAAACTATTTGTAACAAGATGGTTGCCCTACATGTAAGACTACACACTATCAATTTGGAAGCCTGAACATGGCTTTTCCCGTTTACACTTTCTATTCCCCTGTAATGCAAACTCTAGAGAGGTTTTTATTGCACTTCCCAATATTCTGATGGGTGAAATGGAAGCACAAGGAATTCAGAACTAAAGGAAGGGAGAAGATTCATATAGCCTCTACACACACTTCCTTAAATGCTCTGTAATTTACTAATAGGCACTATGCTCTACACAAAGAATTATATCACTCATTTGATCACTCCCCCTCTGTTTATTCATCTGTATTCCCCACCGCTTTCCTGCACATGCCTCACTGAGGAGGCTGACAGGAAGGCTACAAGCATTCCCCAGCACTGAAATCAGCCTAAAATACCACTGTATTATGGACACTCACTCACGCTTCATACAGAATCACTAAGCTTCACTTACATTCTGAACATGGTAAAACCCAAGAGGACTCCCCCGGCCATTGTTTTTGAGAGGTTCAGTAGAGAAAGCTTCATCGTGTCGATGTAAAAAACTAAAAGAAACCAAAACAGATCAAATTAGTGAAAACTGCTCAGCTATGAGCTCCACCCCTTAGAGAAACCTGCACATCTCTGCTCTGCTGGCCACCTTTTAGGCCTTGACCAATCTTATTTAGGCCGGTTTATTCTAGAAAACTTTGGGGCTCCCTCTACTGTTTTACTGGTTTGTATGTTTGCTAACTCCTCTTCTCATCCTTATTCTTTGGAATCTAAATGGGGACAGAGCTCTCATTTGAGAGCGGCTGAATTTGCCCTAATTCCAGACCATTTGATTCAAGCTGGGTGTATACATGGGATGGTTTTAATTTTAAAGTTATACATAGGTATCATTATCTGGTGCTTAAATGCCCACTGATTTGGACCTTATAAATGTAATAAATATAAACCAATTTACTGAGTATTAGGACTTTAGACTTCTATAACACTTTTCATTAGAGGACCTCAAAGACTCTTCTACAAAAGACCTTGGGATGCCTAGGACAAGAGGCATTGGATGTGTGGCTTTTAAAAGTTGATTCTTATTCCCTTTCTACAAAGCTTTACTCCCTGATGCCATGTTAACACAAAGCAGATGTTTGGTCAGGGCACATGATCTGATGGCTACACAGATTTCTGGCTCCCCTCCCACAGGACACTGCCACACTGACTCCTAAAAATCACTCCAGTTTTATCTCCATTTTCCCAGTATCTAGCATCAGTTACCCCTCTTCACTGCAGAAGTCTTCCCCACCCTGTACTACCAAGGAGAGATTCTTACTTGAACTGACAGAAGATATCTGCATATTCTGGGAGGATGCCACTGGCCTGCAGCACTGTCACACGGAAGGTGAACACACTACCCAGTTTCAGGTGGTCGCCAGCCTCCTCGGTAAACCCTTCCATCACCATCTTCCCATCCAACAAAGTGCCTGACTTCAGGTCTTAAAGAGACACAAAGACCTCCCGTCAAATATTCAGATTTACTACATCTACAGATACTTGACCCAGCAAAGGAGGGATTTAATCCCTCACCCCCAAACACCTGCTGTCCGGTAGTTTATCTACCAAAGGATTTTTCAAAGCCTTAATTCACAGTACATGCAGCTTCACTAGTGGTAGCACTGATAAAAGTGGTAGGGTAGTCAAGGCTCAAGTATTGTTCCAAAGCGTCTAACAACTCAGAGCACGGTTAGGTGACAGTGGTAAAGGTGCCTGGGTTCTTCTGAACCTTGTCTACACTATAGTCATCACCAAGGCTACCACCTACCAAGCTGCACCTGAAAAATTAATTATAAAAAAATCCTGGTGTAGACAAGACACAGTGATCCCAACGAAGTGCAGAGTTCACTGGTAGCACAATGTGGGGACAGTGCAGGTTTCACAGAGTTTGCTTCTCACCCAAGGTGGGGACACTAGAGTTGCAAGAGAGGGGTGCACAGTAATTACCAGTTAGATAGTCACATAAATAAAGAGGCGGGCCACTTCTGAAACCTTCTAGTGGATTGACAATGATCAAAAACTCTGAACTACTGCAACCTATAAGCTTCTTCTGTGTGCTACATCGGAGTCAGTATTTTGTAAATCAAAACTCTCACAAGGAAGCAGTCACAATTATGTATCCTAGCACTCTAAGGACAACATTCCTTCACCTGTAGCACACTTCCGAATAAAGCCCAGAGCCCCTTTTCATAAAGAATCAGAACAGCCCCAAGTTTGTCCCTTCAAGTCCCAGAAGCTGTGGCCACTTACCCAGGTCATTCATTCTGTTAATTTCTTCTGGGGGAGTGATGACCTCTGAACTCTGACCTTGCCCTTCCACAATTCTCAGCTCTTCTAGTGACAGTCCAGAACGAGTCATGGCAACTGAAGAAAAGTCACTCTGAGGAACACAAGACAGGGGCTGCAGATGAGAGCCCTGCAGCTGCCAATTTGCCCCCTGTACTTTTTAACCCACCCTAACTGATCTGTATCTAGAACAAGACATTGTTCCCCTCCCTTCACAAACCTCTCCAACCCAATTAATGTTTCTTACCTTATTAAAGTATTCATCATCAAAAGAAATTTTAGCTGTGCCAGATTGCCGAATGCCAGATCCATAATCTGGGGCTTCTTCATCAGCTAGAAAGGCAAAGAAAATATAATATTGGAAACAAATTCCAATGGCAAGAATGACTCGATGGGATACTAGTCTCCCAAGTGGTAGATACCCCATCACTTGGGTCATTTACACTGGAACAAGTTGCTAGATAAAATACAGTAAAGAACTACCTAGCACTGGCTTTTGGGAAGGGAATGGAGAAAACCAGCAAAACAGGTTAGTGATACCCAGAAGATTCAAAGTTAATATGCTGGAGTTTGAGAATTCCTGGGTTAAAAATTTATTTCCATATTTACTGTTTAATTGCTTGGTTTCTAAATAGGTTACATCCAAAATGAATGGGCAAAAGTGTACAACATGATGAGTGAAAAGACCAACAATCAGAGATGAGAATGTCTTAGAGATTTTTCCAACTGGAAACATGTGAAACATTGAAAATAACCCTAATCAGGAAGGATCCATGGCTTGATTAGCAGAGAACAGGTTTTCAATTCCTGTCCCCACACTAGTTCCAATGCAACCACTGACCTTGTCACACCTCAAGATCCTTATCTATAGGGGATTCTTGCTACACAGTGAAGAATATATCAATAATGAAGGTAGTTTACAGCCATTTTCATTTCTTTACCTTATTCATCTAGATAGTCATGCCCAGTTCACTAGGGGTAATAGCTTTATAACCCTTTCCTGCCATGACACAAGATGTACATTAATGACAGTTTGGCCTTGACAAAACACCCAATGCAATAAGAAGCTTTACAGAAAGGGATAAAAAGCAATCCAAGGCTTTTTACAGAGAGAGTTCAGTAATTATGAACATTGCCAGATTAGTCAGCAATCCCTCGGACCGGTCTTTCAAGAAACAACAAACGGCCAGGTTTACAGTCCTGAAAACTAAAATCCTCTACCCACAGAGTGAGCACCCACAATGGCACAGCTTCCATGTGCCATATTGATCCAGAGGGACTCTCAAAGCAAGAGACTACTTTGGTCTCTATGGCCCACTCAGCCCAGTCTCTGCCGAGACTGACAATAAGAGAGGAGGGGGTGCCCAGATAGGGCTGAGGTATTTTCTAATAGGACACACATACTTTCAGAAGTGATCCCAAAATTAAGAATGCCATCTTGAAATATCACTTGGACTAAATAAAGCCATGACATATTTCAAAGAGATGTTGCAAAATCAATTTGTAATAGCCATGGTTTGCTCTTTCATATCATCCATTTGACTATAGGTATTAAAGTGTCAATGCCAAGGAAAGCAAACCAGGCTAGAAGTAAAACTTGAATGTATTCAAATGTTTCATCTGCCATTTGAGCCTCGGCCAGAGTGAATTCCACAGCCTCAGTGTCTGAGACTTCATTACATGTTCCCATGGAGAATAAGACCTGTAGGATTGCCTTCCAATACAAGAGACAATGGTTGGAAGTTAGCCATTGCTAGAAAGAGCAGATAAATTACAAGAAGTATCTGAGCTCTCACCAGGATGAATGGTGCATGATCAAATACCAGGGACAAACCTTGACTAGTTCATTTCAGTGTGGGAAAAAAGGACAAAATACCACCAACTGGTTGGCGGATCGAAGACCTAGTCAAAGGAAATTTATTACCTCCTCCTCTCTTTCTCAAAATCAGCAAAGAGAAGGGTCATCTTAGCTAGATATTCCGCCCCTCCTCCCCCTTGAAATCAAGTTTTCCCTGAAAAGAAATAGGAATTTTTTGTCCTTACCCAATAGCCCCAACTAGTCAAACCAACACTGTCCCATGAAAAATTGAACAGGGTGCGGCTAGCATGTAGTTCTCTACAATACCTGCTATAAGGGTAAGGGAAACCACCCTAGAGGAGGGAGGAAAAAAACAACCCCTCAGCCACTATACAAAGACAGAGGTTAACTCTTTTCTTTGGATGCTGAGAGACACTGATCTAGCCTATGAGTAACTGAGGAATTAATGCTAACTCTACTCCTTCCCCAGTCCCTGGAGGTGCCTTTATCCACAGAGAAGAGACTATAATATAAAGATGCTAGAGCACTTTGTACGTGATTTATAAAGACAGGAAAGACTGAAAAGTCAGGGTGAATATATGGTACGTAATGAAGTAAAGGTTTCATGGGTGTTTATTTGGGACAAGCACATGAGACTCAAGACTTCAGAGCCACAAGCTAGTTCTGCGGGTCATCCAAAAATAGTGCCATTCAAGCCTTTATACTCTCACACACAGTCACATGCACCATCACTTCTTATGTTTATGCCATACTGTAGAGGAAAGACATTTTTAAAAAAAGTGTTTTGAAATATCTATCGATATGATCTTTCCTCTCTCCCCTCCCCTGTCTCTACACCTCAGGTTGTCTTAGTTACCACATACAAATCTCACAGTGGTAGACAGTGAACATTTCAAAACCTCTAACAGAGGCTATACATTTTCTACACATCAATTGGTCAAATTCGCTAATCGGCCTTGGCCAAAAGCTTTATATCAGTGGAAAGAATACAACCCCGTCTTTCTAACGTGACAGAGTAAGTGTCCTGGGAGGCTTGCAAGTACCAGATCTTAAAGCTGGTCCAGAACCGAATGCAGCAAAAAAGCAAACCTTTTGAAGCCAGCGCCCCTGCCCCATTTTATTTTATTTTATTTTTAAAATACAGCTGTTCAAAAGCCACCCAAAAGCTTGCACTGCAAGAGCAATCCCAGACTCTCTTACCTGCTATTGCTTGCACAGCCACACGCAGAAATCCTCGAACCTCCCCCTTCTCACTGACAACTGCCACTCTGTGGATAAGGGGCACTGGGTACAGTAGGTTGCTCAGGTATACGAATGCCCTGGTAATAGGGAGTGAAAAACAACATGAGACCACCACGCGTAGAGAGAACTTTGTATTTCATTGGCTGACAGGACACAAATGCCTTCATACAGCCTAGTGTCTGCAGTTCTGCTATAACACGTTATCTTGTACTATGTACTGCTATTTTCACACTGCCCTTAAAGAACTCCTGCAGTATTTTCAAGCTAAATTGTGTGAAAACACAGACACACTTTAAACCAGAGCTGGCTGGAGCCAACTGGTCTACATTAGTGAGTTATAAAGTATATAGAGGAGACATTTAAGATGTTGGTTATGAAAGATGACTTTTGATGCAATACAGTTGTAAACAGCATTGTTAGAAAGACGTTAAAAACTCAAGAGGCTCTACTGCATACAAAGCATCATTAGGAACCTTCCATCCTGTGATTGTAGTTTAAAGATAATTAGAGATGACAAATTAAAAGGAAAGTGACTGTTTAGCAATCTAACAAATGTTTAACTTGAATATATACACAAGCATTTAAAACAGATTTTTGATTAAGCATTTTCTCTCCTCTATGCATATTTTATAATACACTATATATATATATAGTGTACTATATATATAGTATACACTATATATATATATATATATATATATATATATATATATATATATATATATATATGAAGTAATTATCAAAATTCCTCAGTGAATTATAAACCATCTTTCAGGCTTCTAAAAAGAACAGTTACTGAGTATTGGGGGAGCTACAATATTCTCTTCAGATAAGTAGCTTGGAATATATTAGATTTCCCACTACCATATAACAAGCCACCTTGAAATTCTAAAGCAACAGTCCAAAACACTGCAGCTTACAACAGAGTGAATGCAGCATTTTGGGCCAGTACTGGAAGATATTAAAATTTTTAGTTCTAATAAGTATTGTAACACCAAGTGGGGGAGGAGGGGTCTTATTTTGGATTAGTAGTTTGACCAATTTATTGTTCACAACTTTCAAATTATACTTTAAGCTAAGTATGCTTTATACTTTTGAGTTATATTAGAAAGCTCATTCATTTTTTCTTTTAAATGGCAGAACTTAAAATTGTAAAGGGATCTTAAAATGGCAAGTTTAAGTGTGGAAAGAGTACCCCCCCAATCAAAGTAAATATCTAAATGCACAGAAGCCTAAAAGATCAGTCCATGGATAGCTCTCAACAAGGAAGGCAGGAGAAGGGGTTTTATTGAGTTGAGAAAGACAGTATTATGAGAGGTTTCAGAATTCAATGGATGAAGGCAGGGAGGGTACGTAATACTCCCAGCTACAATTTCCTTACACTTCGTTAACTAGAAATCTACATGACGACTGTTTCATTCAGATGGTTCTAGCTGAGCTGACAGTAAATTATACTACAGCACTGAACACGTGTTTAGCTGGATTTCCTTTCACATACACTCCGTTTTCCTCTTGGCCTTTATATCCAGTACAATCAAAAATAAAGCTTGTATCAATTATTATTCTGGGTGTACAGGATAAGCAACATGGATCCCTGCTGCCTCTGACCAGTGCCCTCAAACGTACAGGGTGTTCACCAGACACAGGAAAACAGATGAAAAAAGAGAGGTGAACTCAGTGCCTTTTGCCCCATAGTCAAGAACCCAAGTTAGATAAAATAAGAGGCTATTCTTCCCTGGGCCTCACCTCCTCAACATAAGGGTGTTTTTGAAATGAAGAGGGGGTAGGCATTTGTCAATTACAAACTAAAGAGACTAAAATAATTCTGCTAAAATAAAGCGATGACAAAATGCAGTACAGAAGAAAAGGATTAATAAAGCTGTAAGAGCAAAAAAAAGAGACATGAAGAGAAATATATAACAAACAATCATAACTCAGCACATGAATAAATAAAATTAGGATCTACTTCCTTTTCAGTCTGCTCCAAAGTGAGGTAAACACTGATAAATAGGGCCCTACCAAATTCATGGTCTGTTTTGGTCAATTTCATGGTTTTAGGATTTTTTTAAATCACGATTTCATGATTTCAGCTATTTAAATCTGAAATTTCAGTGTTGTAATTGTAGGGGTCCTGACCCAAAAAGGAACTGGGGAGGAGGGGGGTTTGCAAGGTTATTGTAGGGAGGGTGTGGTACTACTAACCTTACCTCTGTGCTGCTACTGGGGGTGGTGCTGCCTTCAGAGCTGGGCAGCTGGAGAGCAGCAGCTGCTGGCCAGAAGTCCAGCTCTGAAGGCAGAGGGATTGCCACCCTTACTTCTGGGCTGCTGCCTGCAGAGATGGGCCCTCAGTCAGCAGCCACCACTCTCAGATCGCTCAGCTCTGAAGGCAGCAGCCCAGAAGTAAGGGTGGTATGGTATGGTACTGCCACCCGTACTTCTGCGCTGCCTGCAGAACTGGCTGCCCGGCCAACAGCTGCTGCTCTCTGGCCACCCAGTTCTGAAGGTATTGCTACCCTTACTTCTGCACTGCTGTGACCCCCCCCTAAAATAACCTTGCAACTCCCTTTTGGGTCAGGACCCCCAGTTTGAGAAACCTGGTCTTCCCTGTGAAATCTGTATAGTATAGGATAAAAGCACACGAAAGACCAGATGGGGGGGAGGGGGAGGGAGAGAGAGACCAGATTTCACGGTCCGTGATGCATTTTCATGGCCATGAATTTGGTAGGGCCCTCCTAATAAAACAGGGCGAGGAGGGGTAAGTCAGAAAAAGAAATGGTTTACAAAATAATGTTGACTTTAAACCCAAAATTTTCAGGTAGTGCTAATTTGAAGGGAAAGAAGCCAAACAAAACACTAATGAACTCAAATCATTTACACTGGCTGGACCAGGGTAGGATAGGAGTTCAGGGAGGTATAATATCACCATCATTACCAATAATACATGCAGATTTAAAAAAGATTAAGTCCAGGGAAAGTAGACACACACCCCCCGTTCTCCTCATCTCTCCACCAGGCAGGAATCTAGCTAGCCTCATATCTGTGTGCATATACAATAAAAGACAGTCTCACAGGCAGTCTCTACAAAAGGCCTTCCCACTCTAAAGCTAGGGCTACCTGAACATTCTATCCCAAGATGGCAAATGAAAATATATTTACACACATGACCCAGGTTTTGAAGTTATGATCCAACAGATAAGATATCAAATGCATTCAGTTTTAGAAGGTCAGCTGCAATTTGAGAGTCACCTTGATAAAATGATAACCCCAGAGGACAAAACACACACACACACCCCTTTCGTCTTCCACTTCCTTCTATCCAGTTACCAGCTATAGGCAATTGTTTTAAATCAGGGAAAGAAATTTATGTATACAAAGAATCTTTTAGGGTTCCCATCTGGTGTAAGAAATGCTGGATCCTGTGTGGCTGAACAGCAATGGCACATTGGCTGCTGTGGCTGTACAGAGAAAAGCTGTCTTTATCCAGCAATACCGCCTTCCTCCACCTGTTACACCACAGGAGTATGCCAAGCTGGGAGTGGACGAAAGGTTAAGGTTATCTTTCACCTCTCCCTCACACACTGGAGAATTGTCCCACTCTCCCTCAATCATCCCCATCTTCAAGTATCCCCCTGCACTTTAGCCCAGCAGACTGAAAGAGGGGGAACTGTATTAGCAGAAAGATTGGTGAGGTAAAATGGCATATTCACAACAAAACTAGAAATGAAAATTTACAAACAGAAATTTTTACCAAACATAAAAACAACAGAACTCAGAATGATCATGGAATTTTTCTCTTTAAATATACACAACATCAATTCAGGATTTGAAGAAAATACATCATAACCCTCTTCCGCCTCCCTCAAAACAAACCAAATGTTTTGATATTTCACCCCATTAAATAGTCAGACTTAACATCCCAGCATGCCAGAAGAGACGGCTAAAGGGACCAGCTCTTTGAAAAAGAAAAGACTACAGTTCAGATAGAAGGCAGACAATGCACAGTATAAAATATTGTCGTTTGATTTTAAGAAGGGCTGGGTAATTGAATGACTAAACCTCAGTATTTTAACTCTCCCTTTCAGGACAAATTTATCACTGTTGAGGTCAGGAAGGAATGCTACTCTGTCCCACTGTGTCCCTTTTACACAGCAATGCACAGCTAATTAAGTGTACTATGGAGTTTTGTCTCAATCTGTATCACACAATCACCACTGTGGGAGACAATATCTGCCTAAATGGTAGGCCAAGTTATTTGTCCGTATGCAAAGTTTACAGAACAGGACACATGCTGGAAAATACTAAGGAATGGAAATCAGTTGAACTCTGGTGGTGTCCAATCTCCAGCCATAGTCTAGTCAAAGAACAGCAGCAGGTTACTGCTGTTACAACCAGCATAAGGTTATACAAACTGATAAAACTAAACCTATAGTTAAGGGGATAGCTTCAAATTCAATTGCAGTCAGAGGACAGATGGAAACTCATGAAAAACTTAATTCAGTTTCATTAAAATCCTGTATGATCAAAAGTGGAGTTATATAATAGAGGCAATTTACAGGAGATCAGATTGACTTATATACATCTAGAGATTCAGAGATCTGGATTCTTTTTATATGTGGATATAGGGTGTAAGTTACCTAACTGAAAAGAAGCACAAGTGTTCTTTTCATACACTGCATTTGCTCAGCCTGTATACAGTGCTTCCTGTGGAGTCTGGACGTTAGGACTGTGAAATGAAGATGAATAGTTCAACATTTTCCCAAGCACTCCACACACTGAATGAATATACACAATAGCATAATACACTCAGCATGCTGGCACTATTGTGAGAGCGTGGTTCCTGCTAGTGCAAGCAGTTACTGCACATACATGACAATTAAGAAAACTCCACACCAAAACTGACAAATCTGTGTGTTAGATTAACCTGAAATAGTCGTGCTTTCACATGTGACTTTCAGGTGTTGAGTGGTAGGATACAATATTTCTCAGGGAACAGGAATTTTCTGCTTCCTTGCATCTTTAAGAACTAAAGTTTTTATTCCTCAGGGTTTAAGGGGGGTTTAAGAACTTCTGAGCTCCAATCACAATTCCAATCACTTACGAGCTCTCTCTATAGCCAAAGCAAGTCACTCAACAACCCTGTTCTCAATTTCCCCATCAGTAAAATCTGGCTAACCTGCCTACTGGATATTTCACAGAAATTATTTGTGAATACTTTTTGTGATCAAAACACAAGCATTATCCGTGTAACATGCTGTAAGTGGCTGTGTCTACACGAGAGTCTTTAAGACTCCCTAGAGCATATCTAGGCTATGAAAATAGTTGATGTTCTAAAAACATGTTTTTAAACTCCACATAGCATATAGAGTAGACAGGGTTTAACACATTTAAAACATGCAGAAAACTAGCTAACATGTTTTAAAGGTGTGAAACCCGGTCTACACAACATGGTATGTGGTATTTAAAAACTATGTTAAACAGTTAACGGAGATGTTTTTAAAATTCCAATTATTTCCCCTAGTCCAGACAGGAACCTTGGGATGAGCTATTTTTCAGACCTTCAACTTTCCTCCCATTCTACCCCAGTCACAAAGAGGATGTTAAATGAGTTTTCTAAAGGGGGATTTATTAGATTAGATGTTACAGTTTCCTTCATATTTGTTGGAACGCTCCTTTAGAGAAAAGAAGAGTCAGAGCAATACCACCGTAATCTCTGCAAATCAAGTACGGTGTCCAGGCAAACAACACCCTAATTACTACAAGCAAGGGAAAAGGAATTGGTTTTATGTATTGATGGGTAAAGCTTGTATTCTCAAGGGCTCCTTGGGCCCTTTAATGTGGAAGATTTGCATTATAATCTTAAAACTGACAGACTGCCTGAGTAGGTCTGATGAGTTCCATTTCTAGATATGGCTGGGCTTGATTAATGTTCTCCATTCTGAAAGGCAAAGCCTCTGCAGCCTATGTCAAGAGCTGGTCCCTTTTGGCTATTCTCACAGTAACCTCACCAACCTTCCCACTAAAATGAACCAAGGGGACCGGTCGTAAAACGGGTCGTGCCCATCATTGAAGAGGTCGGATCCCTCCTCTGTTCCAGCGTCGGAGCCAGTATCATCCACAAAGGCCTCATCATCAAAGTCTTCCATCTCATCCTGCTGCTCATCGGCCAGTTCGGTTATGTCGGAGTCAGCCGTGGAGAAAGTGGGGGAGGGCGTGCGGTCAGCAAGGCGCTCATTCACGCAGCCATGGAAAATGGGGGAGCTAGATATCAGTTAACGGAACACTTTGATTAACAAAGCAAGGGGAGAGAGGAATGCTTCATAACAGATCATACTGCTGCAGTCAGCACAGAGCCCACCATAACAGCAAGCAAAAGCTTTAGACCATCTGGATTGGGATGAGATGGGAGGAAGGGGATTGCTGACATAGTTAGGGAAAGACGGAATCCTTGGACTGAGCAAAAAGCAAAGGAAACATGAAGACAAACAAGGCTAATCATGTATGGTTATTTACATTGTTCTTATTAGCTCACTTAGCGTATCTACAATCTGTATATCCACCATAAGGCACTTTAAAAATAAAGGAGTGGCTCAGCAATCAGACACTTAATGAATCTCGGTCTCCTCTCACTAGGTGTTTAAATCCTTCCAGAAAAAAGCAACAAAACTGCTTTAGTGTCACATCCACACAAAGCCCTCAAGCTCTGGACCAGTTTTCCCTTGGTATTTCCATAAGTCTTCAGTCTCTCTCACAGCAGTACTCCAATAACTTCAGACAACACTTAACTAGTTATTTCAATCCCTTCCTTTTAGAAATAAATCTTAAGTTTGATTAAGGGTGAATTCAAACACTTACCCTCTGAAAGGTTAAATCTGTATCAAGAAAGTTTTAGGCAGCATTTCCTGCTTCTTACCAGCGTTTTGGTGATGCAAGACGATCAATAAGATCCAGAAGCTGGATCATCAATCCTGAGACCCCACATACATGGCTGATATGACTACACAGCCTAAAACTCTATTCAAAGTCACAGCTTTCTCCCCGCAATGAGTAGGTGAAGTGCCAGGAGATAGAATTGTCATCACGTACCTACCAACCAGTTTGAACCAATGGAATCGATCGTAGAAGGGGTCACTACCAGTCATTGTGCTCTCATTCTCATCCTGGGCATTGGACGCCATTTCTCCAGCCCTGTCATACATCTCCCGCATCAGCTCCAACCTCTGCCTACACAGCAAAAAGTCCCAAAAAAATTAATGTTGAGAGAAAGAAACTATAAGAATTTGCTTCTACCGTATGATGAATGAGGACATTAGTACAGAGATGCTGTGGTCATTTTTCTAAAAGAGCATGCATACCACAGGGACAGAATAAAGTATCGTCCTAAAACAGGCAAGGGGAAAGGGGGGTACAAAGAGGTAAGGGGCCAGTTCATCTCTACTGTACTAATGCTCTACCATAATGTTAGGGGTCACTGTGCTGTGGGAGATGCCATCTTTTGGAAGAAATGCAGAACACATGCCAGTCAAGGTCAATAAATATCCCATGGCTCTTTTCATAAGAGCAGGTTAAGCCCTGAGGCTCTGGTCAAATTTAAGCTTCAGTCATTACATTCTGCCTCCCCAAATTCCTCCTGCAGTTTCATCTAGGCACATTCGTTGCTTTCTGCACTGAACCAATGTATCGTGTTGGTGTGCACTACTGAACAGCTGTCACATGCCACCCAAAAAAGTGGCTGCATTTCAGTACTTGGCAAAATGACCCCACTATAAACCACAAGCACGCAGAGGATTATTTAAGGTTTATGTTTCAAAATCCTTGGATTACACTCTAGAAGTGCAAAAATAAATTGAAGAATCCGTAGTCATACAAACAAGTAGGAAACCTTGGCCTATCTTGTGCACATTGCACAAGAATGATGGAAACCACCACCTCAGACTTGAGATGGTTAAAATTTGGGAGGGTTTTCTAAGGGCAGATCTCCATTACTGAAGTTTTACTTTTTAATTCTGTTTATCAGTAGTAGGGTTATGTGAAGCAGAAGAGAAGGAATGAGTACCAGACAAGTGGAGGAAACATATATATTAAGGCAGTGAGATGAACTGGGACAAGTCGAGAGAGACCTTAATAAAAAAAAACCCTACTAATTTTGAACTAGACCCTACTTGAGTTTCTCCAGAGACCAGTAATGTGTTGCTCCATTCTTCACATCCTGGACTTCCACAGCCACTACTGTCCGAGGGAAAGGTCTGTTGTTCCGAGTCTTCTCTGACTCATTGGGCAGCAGCTCAGGGGGCAGAGGGGAATAGAGAGTGTTGGTCAGCAGGACAAACTGAAACTGCACCTGAATGGAGAAAAACAAATATATTCATAGAAATCAGGCACAAGGGGGCTTCTATTTAACAAGTAGCAAGAACACTCCCAAAAAGCCTCATTAAAATGAGACTGGGACCCACCTAAACAAAAGAAGGAATCAACTTGATTTTTATCTCTGAGAGCAGCACCAATTTTTTAAGTTCAAAACATTTAAGGAACAGCCTGGTAGTCTAACAGCAGCATATAATACTGCCATGTTGGGCATCTAGATCTAGCATTCACTTTTTGACAAAAATGAATGACCCAACATGAAGTTAGAGAGAAGATCCCTTTTCTTTTCCATCTTAACAAGGCTTTAAAGGATAACTGGAATGGGGACTGGGGAGACAATGTAGGGGAGATGAAATATACAAAAATGGATTGAAAGAAATACAAATTCAGTATGGAATCTGAATCATGGCAGTCAAGCCTCAAAGCACTTCACATACCAAAATAAAAACCACGAGGTATGGTGGGTTAAAGGCAAGAAAAATAAGTATAATACATCAAAGCAGGATCAGTATACAGACAACATCTAGGAGTTTGGTGGTCCGTACAATCTTACCTTCTTCTTTAACTCCACGCTGATTGCATTGGCCTCTTTCAGATAGACTGCATTGCCCCAGAGCTGGTCCCTTAATGAAGTGAACTGGTGAAACTTCCATTTCCTGAACGCCCACTGGGCCAGTTCATATTCATGCTGAGTCCAGGGCACTGAGGAAAGCAAGGAAATAGCCTAGTCAAATGTAATGGTTTTCCCTCCAACACACCCATTCAGAGGTTATTTACTTCTCTTCATTTTCTTGTAAAATACTTAATGTTGTCACTGAAAAGAGAGCATGGAAAGGAGATAGGTTGTACTCATTGCTCAATGGGTAACTAGCTCTGATCTTCCACTTCAAGCACTGGAAGCTTAACCTATAAAGCAGGGGTCGGCAACCTATGGCACACGAGCCAATTGGACCCGGGAAGACAGCAGGGTGCCACTAAAAATCCTGCCCGGCCCGGCCTGCTCTTTTCTGCCCCCCAGCCCACCGCTCTCTCCTTGCAGGGCAGGCAAGCTTCCCCCTCCCCCCGCCTCTTCCACCAGCATGCTAGTTCCTGCCCCTCCTTCTCTCCCGCCCTGCGGCCGATCAGCTGACAGCCCTTGCTAGGAGCAGGAGAGGTAAAAGTGGAGCTGCAGCACACTCTCTGCTCCGGGGACCATGGGGAAGGGGGCGGAATCAGGGCATATCCCCTCCAGCCCCCTGCCGTGAGCTGCTCAGGGCAGGGGGCTGGGAGCACCCCCACGACCCCAGCCCACACACCCCAGCCCTCTGCCCTGACCCCTGCACCCACCCCACACACCCTCAGCCCCGTGCCCTGACCCCTGCACCTCCTCCCACAACCTCAGCCCTGACTCCGGCACCCCCCACACATACTCAGCCCCCCCACGGCCTGAATCTTGCAACCCCCATATCCCCACTCCCACCAAACGGAAGCTCCTGCACACCCCCCACATTCCCACCTGCACCCCTCGCACCAAATGGAAGCTGCCCAGGTAAGCGCTCCACACCCAAACCTCCTGCCACAACCCTGAGCCCCCTCCCTCATTCCAGCTCCTGGCCAGACCCTGCACCCCAACCTGCTCCTTCACCCCCAGCCCTGTTCTCAGTGCACTCCCACCCTCAGCTCAGTGCAGAGAGAGAGGAAGAGAATGGGCTAGAACCAGGGAGAAGGTAGGTATCTACTCTATGTGGACAGGGCCGGGACTCCAGACCGGCAGCAGGCTGAGCGGGGCCGGCAGCCGGGACCCTGGCTGGCAGGAGCTGGTGGACAGAACCCCAGACCAACAGCAGGCTGAGCTGCTCAGCCCACTGCCGGTCTGGGGTCCCGGCCACAGGCCCCGCTCAGCCTGCTGCCAGCCTAGGTGAACGGAACCCCAGGCCGGCAACGGGCTAAGCGGGCCGGCGGCGTAAGATCAGCATTTTAATTTAATTTTAAATGAAGCTTCTTAAACATTTTGAAAACCTTGTTTACATACGACAATAGTTGTTATATGATATATAGACTGAAAGAGAGAGACCTTCTAAAAAACATTAAAATTCATTACTGGCACACGAAACCTTAAATTAAAGTGAATAAATGAAGACTCGGCACACCACTTCTAAAAGGTTGCCGACCCCTGCTATAAAGCATTTGGAGTAGCTAGACCGAAACAAAAACTAAGCAAGCTCTGGTTACTTGATTTGTAGAAATCCAGAAGGCTAAAACGCTAATAAAAAGAGAAAGCAAATACCCAGGGAGAAGATGGTTAAGCTCTACATCTGTTGAATCACTCCTCCCTTCCTGGGTGTTCTGTAGCACAGAGAGGAGTTAGCTGCATAAGATGCTCTCACTTACACTAGACCCAATCAGGAGTTTTTTTCACAAGGCAAGTCTACACTACAGCGCTACACTACCACTGTAGCATGTCTGGCGAAGACGCGCTATGCCAATGGGAGAGCGCTCTCCCGTTGGCATAATTATTCCACCTCTGCAAGAGGCAGAAGCTATGTCAGTGGGAGAGCGTCTCTTGCCAACATAGCGCTGGTGTGGACAGTGTTTAGGTCGATGTAATTTACATCGCTCAGGAAACGTCTTTTTCACACCCCTGAGCAATGTAAGTTAGATCGACTTTCACGGAAGTGTAGACCAGCCCACAGATTAGAGAATCCTAGCGCAAACTCACGAATAATCTCTGTTTAGAACACGAGAGCTCTGTGGACTGGCACCAGAATATGAAGCCCAAAGCTCATTCCCATCTAATGGCTGCTGGGTGGCTTAAATGAATTTGAGGGTCCTGGTCCAGTTCCTTTGTTCAATGCTCATTCAGAACCTGTTCTGTAGATACAGAATTTCAGTCTATATGGCTGTCAAATTTGCTCTTTAAGAGGCCATCACTTTTTCACAAGTTCCAAAGTTGGTTTTCCAACTTATGGCAAATATCTCTGTCGTACAACTTCCTTTGCACCAAAGATTTGGAAACAGCCAGAATTGTTTCCAGTCTCAAACTCACCTTCCTCCTCTTCCTCTTCCTCCTCTGTCATCTCAGCAGCTAGGGATCGCGTCTCAACCTGCTTCTGCAAGGCCTGCAGTTTACTCTCATAGTCCTGTGGGAAGACAGGAGATACCGTGTAGGAAAAAGACAGACATGAAAGTGAAGAGGAGACAGCCAGAGAGAGATAAACACTTCAGGAGTGACAGACACACAAGAGGAGAGGAGATATGCACAAATATTTCCATTTAACTCTCAAAGAGATCAGACTCCTCTGAAATAGAATTCAATAACATACTAGACATCTTTGGAACTTTTCCTTCTAGAAGAGTGGAAAGGAGAAGACGAGGGTGTCTGTAAGATATGCTGGTATGTCTGCCATGTGTTTTCCTTATTGTAAGACCCCCATACACACAATGGCCATAGACTGTGGAGGGCTTTTTTTTTTCCCCAGTGGGAAAGAACTCAAAACTGGAATGTCAAGAGGGCATCGGTAAATTTGTCGGTATAATTTACCTAGTTTTGAAAGTACTTCTGGTGACAGTGCACATTTTGCATAAAAAGTGCGCAGGGCCAATGGATCCATGCCCCACTATTCCATCCCTCACACACCATAAAAGTCATTAAAATGGAAAACTCACTGCTGATACAAACTAAATAGTGGAATAATGACCAAAGTAGGATTATAAAACATGGAAAAGCTGAAGATCAGTGCTTAGAAATTGAGGTTAAGTGCCTCAAAGATTAAAATGTTTGTGAAACAGTTTTATGCAGTTAACATTTCTGCACTGTTCTCTATATTATTTAGTTAGGCTACATGGAGATGGACTGGAGAGATGGTGTATCTTCATTTAACCAAGACCGTGAAGAGTTAGATATTCCATTGAGTTTTGTCTTTTGGTGCAATGGAATTAATTTTATGCTTTAAATGAAGTTTATTCCTTTATCAAGTTCTCACCACCTAGGGTGTGAGTGCAACACACCATTATGTATATTTAATTTCACACAGGAAGAAAACAGTTTTATGTTTATACAGATAAGACTAACTTTGCCTAGGCCAAAGCAGGTTTGGTTCTGAGCATACTATGGTCCCACTGGTAAGGACGTGCAGGGGGTGAAAAATTTATCCTCATCATGTGAAGTGGAGGAATGGACCAGTGGTATTTTTCTGACTCTTAAGTGTTTGGAAAAGAATCAGACCCATCCTAGTAGAAAAATGTTTAGGATGTTGTATCTTGCAAAAGTAATTGCCTGGACAAAGTGAGATAAAGTGTCCTGTCACCACCACCAAGTTCCTTCTCCCAGTGGGTGGAGAGAAGGAGGACAGCACAGGAAAACAATTTCTCTTGGAGCTCCCCTATGAGCAGCGTTAGAAGTGAAAGTTAGTATATCCTGCTAATCTGCAGAGGACTCTGCAAAGGCTTACTCAAATAAACGAAAGAAAATACTGATATTCATGGAAATACAGAAAAAACAAACAATAAGACATATGGGCATTTACTCAAAGGTGCATCTCAGGCTCTAGATCAGATGGCAACTTGGGTACAGGAGAAGACAGAAGCTTAACAGAATATCATACACTTGTTTTTAAATATACTGACATCCTAAATGTCAATAAGAAAGTTACTAATTGTGAAAGGCTGAGTACCTGGGTGTGGAGATGCATGTGAGAGAGAGTTTGGACCAGAGAATTTCATCCTGCCTAAGAGGTAGGGAAGATGCTATGGGCCAGATTTTCAGGAGTACTCAGCACCTTGTAGCTCCCACTTTTGAATGTCTGTACGCTTACTTAGATGTCTAAATTGGTGTTTGCTGGATGCTCTTAAAACTGGCCCCTCTGTAAAACTACCTAAAACTCACTTTGGTAATAAAAGTTGCAAACCTCTCCAATTTAACATGGATCAGGAGACCTTTCCACCACAGAGCACCACAGCAGTGCTATAGTCCTAGTAGCCAGGGTGTTCTTTTGAAAGGATAAAATAAACATAGCACTAGACTGCTGGACAGAGTAAAAAGGGGAGAAAAGATCTGTGTTGGGATTGCAAAGTGAGAGGAAGAGGATTACTTGTGCTTAATACTCAAAGACAGTCTCATCTCTCGGAGGGAATTCTCATGTTTTAGATTGCCTCCCCTTATTTCACGGTTTGATTTGTTTAACCAGTGAGATGATGGGCTCTTTCAGTAGCGAGCCCTTGTAACATACAAGACCACGGAATCCCCTAGCTAGTTAATTCGCCATGTGTCGAAAAGTCCCTACACTTGCCATTTCTATCCCCACTAAATGATCTGTCACTAGCTGTCATTAAAACAATACTCTCTTGAGAAGTCAAGGAAATCTATGGACTCTAGCTTCTGGGTATTAACGGGCTTAGTTATGACTGAGTCAGGTGGGTGCTTTGGGGAATGCAAAGGAGATAAAACTGCCAAGAGCCTCTGTCAAACCATCTGATACTCCACAAGCAGGCATTTCTCTTTTCATAGAATATCAGGGTTGGAAGGGACCTCAGGAGGTCATCTAGTCCAACTCCCTGCTCAAAGCAGGACCAATCCCCAATTTTTGCCCCAGATCCCAAATGGCCCCTTCAAGGATTGAACTCACAACCCTGGGTTTAGCAGGCCAATGCTCAAACCACTGAGCTATCCCTTCCCATTTGTGGACACATTTATTTTCCTTGAACATACACAGTTCAGCCTTACTGTACTAGATTGTCTTATGACATGTGAGGGTTTGACACATACATACGCACCTTTCCCACTTGTAAGCGTGTATCCTTACTGGGGAAAATAGCTTTCCCCCCCCCCCTTTTTTTTTTAAGAGAAGCTTTGAAGAGTGTTTACTTTAGAAACATGCAGTAATTACTACTTTCCTTTCTAAACTGGTGTAGGTTTTGTAAAAGAGGAGGAAAGTGGTAAGAAATTGGGTGATTTATAGGAGCTTGGTCAAGACATCTGCAGCGTTAAACCTGATCTGAATGGATAGTTCTGCTTTGGAACCAACAAGACATTCTTGGTGGAGAAGCATACAGGAGATGAAGAGAAAGCCTTTTCACAGTCAAAGGTAAGTTGATTTTATAACCTCGTAACAGAAAGGGTGGCAAAGGCAAAGAGGTCCCGTATCTAACTAAAAGCAGCAACCCTATTAATATGTTTTCAGCACTGGAACATACTTTCAGCCTCACGCTGTACCAAAACGAGGATGCTTAAGGGATTACACACCTTACTTTAACACATTATATACAGTATAAATATACACACACACCCTAGCACTCACAGAATTTCAGTCTTATTGTGAGCCTGGGAGAAAAAGAGGAGCAGAACCCAGAACAGTGTTTCATCAGAAGAAACAATTTCACAGATTATGAATTTGTTGGTTCCTCACATGACAAGCTTTTAATCTTTCTGCCTTCATCCTCCCTCCTCCAGCACTCTTGGCCACCCCCTGCTCCCCAAAAAAGTTTTGGGAACTAAGTCCCCATAACACTGGATACATCAATATGAGAGAATGAAGAGGCGTGGTTTATGAGGCTCTAGTTGTACATGAACTGAAATGGACTTCAAGACCTTAGGTACTTGCATTGCATGAATGGGGCCCACACTGGATCATTTGTGGATCTCCTTGACGCTGAAGATCATCACTTATTACCCACCAAGGCATGGTGATCCTTTATTTTTTAGTTGGTGGTATGTGCCTTTCCCACAGCCATGAGCTTTGCACTTCAATCATCCCCTATTTTAAGATCTTTGAAGATTCCAGCTTGTCTCATCTCAGCTCCAGATCTCAGAACTCACTTGTCTTTTTTTAAAGACACTTTCAAGCATATAAATGCAACATGAATTTAATTCTTAGAATTTTTATGTAGGGATCAAGGGGCAAATACACACCAATACTTCAGAAAGTGCAGAGGGTGTTGCTGGATTCTCTGGAAGAATTTATGCAGATATTTAGGTTGCATTTCAAACCTCTTTGCTAGTCCATGATCCAAAATCCTAGAACTCATTCTTTCCCTTAATGCATTTCTTCCAATGCCACACTCTAAAGTCGAATTGTTATGAAAGTGTCAGCACTGCATTGTTCCTCATTCCAATGAAGTGCCCAAACCTCAGTGTTACATTGTTTTAAGCCCTACTTAAACAAAATTCTTCAGGCTTATTTACATGGGGACAGCCAGGAAACTTAATCCACATTAACTAAACATGTGAATGATCTTTGAGTGTCCCTGTGTAGACAAGCCCCTAGTTAAGCTAAACACCTCGTGCACCCACAGTATATCTTATCACACCAGTTCAGTACTTTGATGGAAGAATGAAGGAGCACGCAGAAGCAGAAGGAATGAACTTTAGAATTCCAGCAGGTGGCACCCTTCCCACAAGGTGATGGCATTAGGGAGGTGACTGCTGTCTTATTCTAAAGACACTTTCCACAGGATGCATCCGATGAAGTGAGCTGTACCTCACGAAAGCTTATGCTCAAATAAATTGGTTAGTCTCTAAGGTGCCACAAGTACTCCTTTTCTTTTTGCGAATACAGACTAACACGGCTGTTACTCTGAAACCTAAAGACATTGAAACAGAAGTCCTGACCACTTGAGGTCATTAAAGTCCCCCTGGCCTTTAAAAAAAAAAAAGACTAAGGGCATTTCTTTTTTGTATCTGGGCCATGTTTCAACTCCTTGTTTTTCCTTGAACTTTCAGTTGAAGAAAATTCACTTATCCTAAGCTGTAGTTGCTACATTCTCTCCACAAGGGGTTGCATTTCAGTGGAGGATGAAGGGATTCCTCTGTACAGTTGATAAATCTGTTTATTAATTATCCCTTTGGAATAAGAGCCATAGGTAAAACAGATTTTTTTTAAACATTGTGTCCCTTGCTGAAGTTCTTAATGATTTCTGCTCTGTAAGGAAGGGATTCTTTTTGTTTGCCTGGTGGGTGAGGTGGTAGAGAGAGATGAAGGCTTCAAGCTGCAACAAGTTTGACAGCGACATAGAATACCTAGAACTCTAAAATGCATTTCAATATAAAAGGCAACTGTCTTCTAGAGATCAGTTTTTCCCCCCTAAATGACTATACCACTGTCGCTTGAAACTCAGATAGCAAGCAGTGGGGAGAGGGATGGGAGAATAAACAACAAACAAGTCAAATAGTCAAACATGAAGGGTAGGATTCATTTTCTTGGAGTTGGTCTGGAGCTTTCGGAGACACACTATTAATATGAAGATGACATTTTAGCGGTCTCCTGACTTACTGTTTACAGAGACAGAGGTGCTGTAGGAGAAGCAGAATCTAAGGAAGATGCATTTCAAGCAGTGCTTACATTAGTGGTGCATTACCCACCAACTCCTTCAGCATCCCTGAAAAGTAGAATCTTTGTTCTGGCTCTTTCAGAGAAGCTGAAAGGTTGACAGAAAGAAGGGTTGCAGCATCGGAAAATGTTCCATCACAACACCTTGTTTCTGTTAGTACTTGAGTACAGACATATTATTTGGGTACGATAAGGACACAGTAACTCATCCTTTGTCTCTCCTTTTTTGTAGTGATTCTCTTTTTTTTTTTTTATGTGGACTCAAACCAAAAAATCAAATATAAACAGATATCTAAAGATATGAACATGTTCACAGTATGTAATTTTTTTCCCCTTTATCCTCATCTTACAAAAAGAAACAGGTTTGTTTATTTTTAAGTAGACTAGGTCAGGTATATTTTCCCAGAATAAGGGAACATTTCACCAGTGAAATAAATATTCTTGTAAGATAGGACTGTTTCCCGGCAACAGGCAGTACTCTAGTGTTTAAGCTATCAGGCAGCTTGGCTTTCAATACTGAATAAAAGGATGAACAGTCATCTTGATTCACAGACCGTGTGATGGGACTGCTGGGCTTTGATACTGGTCATTGACTTTTTTTTTTTAAACCCACACAATGGAAAGAGATTCAGGCTAAGTGTTGGATACTTTATCTGAGTGGTTTTTCAACTGAAAAACTGTGGTATAACAGAACAAAAAAAAAAAACTGTACAGAGAAAACAAGACCACTTAGAAAATCCTTAAAGCTTTTTATTTGCAAACGTGTGGTAGGATTTTTATTTTTTTTTAAATGCCTGCCTGGGGTCTGCTGCTCCAAGAACACATCATGGTACAGACATGTCTCTTCTAAATTTCTGTTCCTCATTCTTTGGGAATAGCAAGATAGTAAAGATGGACTTTCCTATTCCTTAGTCTATAAAGGAAATGATGAATTCCCTGCTGTGCTTCCTCAGAATTTAAACTAATGTAGGCAACAAGATTACAGCCCATATCCTTCCTGCACTGTAAATGAAGTTTCATAACATGTGGTGGTAGAAGCAAATGGGGCCCCTGCTAAATCTGTCTCAAGAGTAATTTAATTTTACATGGGCCAATTTGAGGAACAACTGAAGGAGGAAGAAATTTTAAACTGAACTCAACTAGAATGGGTCACAAGACAAAAAAATTTTTTAAAAAAAATATCAGAAAGGCTAAAGTTTTGTGCTACTGAATATACCAGAGATAAGTCAAGACGCTTACAAGAGTATTTCATAGTTTATTGAAAAAGCACTTGTTACAATACAAACCAGCTTTGCTTTTCATGAGGAAAGCATTTGCTCTCAAGACAATCAAACTTTTTTTTGAAAAACGTGAACTGGACAGATCTGAAAATCCCATAATTTCATTGGAAGGAGACTTACTACCTCCTTTAGAGTAACAATGGGTAAACATGGATTTCTCATCTGGCAGTTCTTAAAGTGGTTCAGAGGCAAGTATCTGGGTTTTAAAACACACAGCTTACAAGAATGAATGGAGAAAGATACTGAAAATATGTTCATAACACTTATTATACAAAGCTCTCCCCCTAATCTGATAGATTTCTTAAATCAGATAGCCTGAAAAAGTACACTGAAGTGAAAAAATAAGAAGCATTTCCCTCCGGTCCCAAGTCCCCAGTGAGATTTCTTTAAGGATAAGAAAACCCCTCACGCTAAGGCACTGGTGCATGCAAGTCAGCTGCCAACAAAGCAAACAGAAAATCAGCCCTTGGCAATTAACTTCCTGAAAAGGCACCTGCATCATGGATGCTGCATTTTTCCATTAGCATAAAAGCCTTTTCACACTTATATAGGAAATTGACTGTTTTAGTGCTGGTTAATTCCATCTGCATTATAGAAAGGGATAATTTAATAGTTTTTAGGTTTCACCCTACATGGTTTGTAATAGCCTCTTAAAAGTTTGAAAGAAAGCCAGCTTCCCCTGCCCAATTTTGGCTCCATTTGGCAGTTACTGTATTTTGCTCTTCTTTCAAGTCATGCAGGAAAATTAAGAAGCAATTTATGTGGACAGCTTCAGAACAGCATTTGCTAGGTAACTGATGCAGAATTCAAACAAACTGGGTAGTTTTTTAGTGCTGCACCAAAAAACACTAACAGTCTTGGGTAACAGAGTGATCGTTTAAAACCCATTCCCCATCAGATATTTAGAGCTAAGGAGAACATTTCTTTCAAGGTAGTTTTAAGCCAACACACATTGACAAGACTTTTATTTAAAGTCTGGGATTTAAAAATCAAATTAGTATATGATTTTATCCCATTTCAAAATACATACTTGAACGGATTTCAAAAAAACGGCATGCAACATGTTCCTTTTGCATACCTCAGCCATGTGCTGGTTTTGCATAGGTTATTGCTATATTGCGCAAACAGAATGGGGACACACAAAATAGACTTATTGGGTCTTTCCCTTGTGCCTGGCTCCTATCCAGGATAATCTCTGCTTGGCTGGAATGTTCCATATGAAGGCACATGGGAATTTCTGCAGATACTCATTGTTTTCATCTCTCCCTGCTTGACACAAAACGGAGCAGGTCGTAAGACATTTGAAAAGGATGGCAGAGGGACAAATCATATCACTCGTTATTGCCAAATAGTAGGAATGGGACAAACTATTTACACAGAGTTCTATAGTAAAGCTAACAGTACAAGGTTATTTGCAGCCCAAAAATAAAATCAGAGTGCTGACTCAAGCTGAAAGAAAAGTGCTGTCTTTGTACCAGGGCTTCCTTTCTTTGAAGAATAAGGGATTTCAGTGTTTCCATTGTTCACGGAGACTGAAATATGGAACAGATGCAACTGGCATCACCATTTTGGACAGAAAATTAACCATGTCATCAGTTTAGAGCCATCTGGGAAGCAATGCTATTGAACCTCCTAAATCCCAGAGATCATAATGTGTCAGGAAACATTCATGTGACTGGACTGCAGTGTTGAGACCTGAGTGACTCATACCAAAGTAGTAAGTCTCTGGTTGCAATTTAACCATGGAGTTACAACCAGCTCCTCTGTAATAATATAGTTCAGAAGGGAAGAAAATATGTAGGCAGGAAATAATAAAGGGGAGGTAAGTTGCAGGCAATTTCTGCTCATTTATAGCTATGCTGAAACATGCAAAAGTGAAACTGTTACCAGTAGGGCTTATGTTTAACACAAGGAAAATGACCTCAAGTAGTAAAATCAAGGATATTTGTGCAACACAGCACAAGTCATTTAACTGTACAAATGTAACACAGAACGTGACTCAACCACACTAAATCAGCCATAAATACTCAAGTTCATTTTAAAAATTGCGTTCAGGTTAAACCTTACAGTAAACCAAGTTTCCCTCCAAAGATTCAGATTTGTCCTAAAAATTCAAGTCCAAAAACAACTTAAGTAAATAAAAATTAATGAAAAGACTACGTTTTCAAAAGCAAAGAAACAAGTCCTACAGTTAAAAGTAGCACTTTCCAATCAAGATAAAAAACTCCAAAAACCCATAAGCCTAGTTCTTAGTCAAACAGCATCTACTTTTTTGTCCACTATTTTTAGTGTCATTTGTTCTGAAAGATTTGAAGTAGGATCACAGGGTTTGCAAGTGTTTATGTTGTTTTCATTTGTAAATTTAGGTACCTTTGTTTATGGTATAAGTTAAAATACTGCGTCTAAACTGTACTTTTCTGGGGGAGGGGGGGTAAATGACAACAAATGTGATTTCCCCTTAAAGTGACAGATTTGTTCAACAAGACTTGAAACAGAGAGCAATCTGAAACCAGAAGGCACTAGAATGAGGTATTATGTAAAATGAATCAGTTCTCTAGCCCTCCTTTCTCTGCCCCCTCCAATTCACGGTAGTATTCTAAATCCTCACCAGTAATACATCTGAGACCCAAAGCCTAACCACTGCAGTGGAAGAAATCAGCTCAGAGTGTCTTTACTGCACCATTAAAGAACAAAAAGTGCAGTGCACGTTTATCATCTCAGTATAGTAAGTTATAACTAAAAACCATTATAATAGAGACAGGATGGGAATGAGAAAAAGCTTATTTCCATAACATGGCTCTGGCCATGTGCACAGTCCCCCATAAAACCCCATTCAGAGGCAGATTTCTACAGTCATGGCAATTTCATACTGATGTTGATGAAACTAGGCAGGAGGACAAAAAGGCATGGTACTCTCTAAGGGGGGGGGGGGGGGGGGGGGGGGGGGGGGAAGTGTCCAAGTAGCTCTCATAAATTTCTGTAAAGGAGACAGCACATCTACAAAAAGCCACGTATTGTCTTGCCAGCTGACAGCTTTTGGTTTACCAATTATTTAAAAACATGGGTTAGGAGGTGAAAAGTGAATTGAATGGAAGAGCCAGAGCTAAGCTTACAATATAAAATGATCGGTTTCTTCATTTCTAACCAAAAGGTCACAAGAGACATTCAACACTATAAACTAGATTCCCCTTTTGATTGTCTACATAAAAACATGGAGGGAGGCAGCTCTTTATATATTCCAGACAGTATTTTCAGCTTTAGAAAAATACTCCAAGACAAAAAATAAGGAAGGTACACTAGCTAATAGGGTACCCTCTTTTCCACAGTCTTCTAATCTATAAAGGGGTCTCAACATTTTTCACAATATTTCTCCGAAGTCTTGAAAATTGCACCATGATTCATAAGCAAAACGGATGTGTTGAAATACCAATATCTTGTGCTTTGTACATCAAGTCACTCAAGTTCTAATTGGCCAACTGAAACCCAAGGTAGATGGTGATCAAAACTGTCCCATTGCAATGCTTCTGAATGATAAGCCAGCACTGACCCCTTCTCCCATTTGTCCAGTGAATCATACTGTAGTTTCTCTGCCAGCTTTGAGGTTAGGTGCAGAGAATTGTCGTCTCATCCGTGGAGGTGTCACAAACTGGTCGTAACGGCTGTGCCCATTAATCTGTTTTGGGTGGATGTTAACTGCATTGCTCTCTGTATTGCCTCCACTATTGTGATTGCAATAGGATTGGTGGTGCTGGTGAATGTGGCGTTTCTGCTGGAACTTCTGGAGGTCTGGGTTCTGGTGCCCACTGTGGGACTGCAGTGATTCAGATGAGCCAGATGTCTGACAGCACAAGCTTTTCTGGTAGCCATTGTTGAGAGAATTGCTTCTCCAGCGTAACTGAGGTGGTGTCTGTTGCTGATTGCTAGGCTGTGGCTGAGTGTTCAGCTGTTGCCAGTTAATCTGGATATGATCTTGACTCCTTTGTGGGTCATGTAGGTTCCACAGTTGCTGAGGATCCTGGGAGACAGCACTGCCACCTTTTTCTCTGTTCTCTTCTTTGTTCTCTTTCTCTTCCTCCTTTGGAATTCGGACCTCAATAACCTCATCCTCTGTGATAATTATGTGAGTACCTGGACTCCACGAGTTTCTGTGTTTGGGGTTGCTCTTAAATGGAAACCGGGGCTTACGGTTTTCAGGTGGGATAAATCGGTGGGGCATGTTTTGTCGACGGAGCTGTTTGGCGATTTCCTGCTGTTGCAAGTTCTTAAACCGAATTTGCTCTTGCCTCATCCAGTGCAACCGCCCACGCCTGAAGGCTGGGTCATCCTCCATTAATTGGGAAACACGCTCCTCTTTATCAAGCTCATCATTCTCATCTTTTTTCAAAGCATTCGCATACTTCTTGTCAGCATCCACCACACTCACAGAGTTTGGATTTTTAACATTAGCAGCATTAGCTGTGGTTGACTGGGCTCTCAGCTCCTGTGACCCTATCAGTGGTAAAACCCTCTCCATTTTTAGCATCTTATTTCGGAGAACTTTTATTTCCTCATCCTTCATGTTGTTCTGCCTTTTCACTTCCTGCAAAATATCTTCCAATTTGTCTATATGTACCTTAAGGTCATCCACATCAGTTACTCCCTTCCCACTGGCCATGACATCTTCAATCCTCTCATCTCCAACTCCCACAGTATCCCAGACATCCCGGGCAACAGCTCGCCATGAGTCACGCTCATTGGGATCTTTCTTTCCATACATGGCACAAAGCTCTTTCATTTTAACAATGGCCAGTGCCTCAATCTCCTGCCTAGTATGCCTGAAGTCATTGAGGGCTACCTCATAGCAGATCTCCTTCACAGCCTGTATCTTTAAGTCTGAGATGGTGACCCATTTTGAGTCTTTGCTAAGGCGCCGACGTTGTGGTATCTGGTACATTTTAATAGGCTCTCGCTTCTTCCCACTGCTGGGGAGACCACACTTTTTTACAATGGTCTGCAGCTTGCTGGGGGGCAGCTTCTCTCTCAGGGAGGTGATCAGTCTCCAGCTCTCCTCACACGATCTCTTGTCCGAATCATCCCCACTATCAGAGTCTGCATCCTTTGGAAAAACAAAAATCAAGAAGTGGCCCCAAAACAACCAAAATTAAAATTGAAAAAAAAAATGGAAAAACTAAATAAAAACAGGCAAAGAAAACTAAAACAAATAAAAATTAAACAGAACAAATCATATGGATGTCTCTCACGACTGAGTGTAAGGACATGAACATTTCTGTCAGCCTCCCAGCATTGTTTCCTTTAAAATATAAGTTCTCCAGTCTACTAAAATTTACATTTAAATATAACTTTAAAATACTACATCTAACCTAAGTTCATCCCCTCCCAGCCCCCCTCCAAAACCTTTAAACAGAACTAAAGTCCTTGACAAAAACAAGGTGTAAACTGCACCCCACATATGTTAAGAAGACATGCAATTCCATGCCACACACATGTGCCTTGGTTACTGCTGTTGCTTCTTTCAGAAAATCCTCCCCCAGTGAGTGAACACAATAGCCATCGTAGAATGATGGGATGAGCAGCCAGAGTAAGTCGGGTTAACACTGGTTAGTAATGTTGTATACGGTGCTGGGATGCTTGAGTTTAGAATCCACTTTACTACAAGAGCAGCCAGAGAAGTGTTAAGAGGATAAGAAATAATAAAAATAGAAGCAGCCAATAGGGTCAATGTTAAAAGTACCGTAAGTGCTACTATGACAGGTGAAGATGTTTCATAATCCAAGGAAGACTTGCTACTAGCTAAGCGGATATCAAGAATCAGAGTTTCAAAGGGTTTTTCCATTTGCCACCTTGCTGTGTATTTTAAAAACATTGACAGACTTGCATGTCTGAAGAGTCAGCATCAGAAGAACGTTATAGTAACTTTTAAAAATTGTTTTAACCAATAAAAATGCTATTCGATACCCAGTTTTCTTCCGATCTTCTCAAACCTAAGTAAACATTTAACAAATTCGCACCTGCAGCTCCCATACATTTGCTAAGGATTGCACTTGTTTTGCTTCATTGTTCCAAGTTTTCCAACAGGCTTTCTGAAGAGGTCACTCTTATTAAATCATTTTATTGAGAAACTCTTCAGGTTTCTATAAACTATGAATGGTTACTTGAGAGATAAATGCCATCAAAAACTAAGTGTATTCATTACTGATAACTGCAACCTGGAATTAAGTCAGCCTATTTTTAAAAAGGTGGGTTTTTTATACTTTGAGATCACTCTTCAATATAGAGTCCATTTCTGGTTGTTAATCTGATTCTCTAGAGCTTGTATCCCCTTCAAATACTGCAAGAGTCAATCTCTGTTGAAGTAACTGCAACTCGCAAGTTTTTCAGACAAAAGAATTACAGAACACATGAAAAATCAAGAACAGCAATAGTCAATTACATGCTAGGGAAATATGCATCTCTGGTTCTAAACCACTAATTGACAGACAATTTAAAAGACCCTATTGGCAATAGTTGAGCAATAAAGAACAGGGTATATGCAATACAATATATTCTGCTTCTGGGAATGATGAGATGGATTTTAGAGAAATTTCTGTTCTCTAGGGTCAGTAACTTTTCTTCGTATTAACATTATGTGTACTGCTTGTGAACTTATATTATCTTAAGATTTGTAATAAAAATAATTTAGACCATATTCCCCATTTAGGCCAGAACAGATGAGTAAAATAATGGTGAATTCTTTAAAAAAAAAAATTAGAATCTGACAATCACTCATTATGAGTTTATGGCAAGCTAAATCTGGAGCCCCAAAAAAGTAGTGTTACTAGCATACTGCATCGTGCAGTGGAAATGGAAGACACCCAACAGAAAGCTTTATCCAGAAAGAAAAAGTCATTCATCATTCTTGATGTCACCAATATTACTCATACATTTAATAATAGCACAGAATGATACACTATGTGGTCATTCTCCTACATGAATTCAAAAATTAACTCTAATCCATTTGGCACAGCTACCAATGTCAAAATTCCCAGGGTCGCTTCATGGGCATTGCCACCTAGGGGCAGCAAGTCAGATGGGGAGATTATCTGAGAAGTACATATTCATTTTCACTCCAAATTTGAAAGGAAGTTTGGCAAGCCTCGCCCCTGGTCATGCCAACAAGACATCCAAATATACAGTTATAAGATTTGGGGTCAGGAATTGTAATTTGCTATATGTTTGTGAAGCTTCTATCACAACAGGGGCACAACCTGGTTGACATCTAAGCCTGCCACAAAGTAAGTTGTTAACAGCAGCAAGGGTCTCCCAATCAAGATTAGTGCCAAGTTAAGAACAAACAGAAAAAAATACCATTTCACAATTACCAAATGTTGAATTCATTATGGCAGTAGGTCAGAGAGTCTGATACTGTGGTTGGATCATACTGTGACAATTATAAACATTTGCCAGTTACAGAAGCTAAAGTTAATCAGTGCCCATGCTTTAAAACATTAACCAATTGTTTTTAAGGGTCAGGAAGGTATTTACCCTATGCACGCCCCCAACCCCACATACAATACTGCAGAAATGGCCAAATGCACTGTGGGGGCGTTTCTGAAGCACTGGGTATTGGCCACTGCCAAAAGCAGCATACTGTCCAGATAGACCAGTGATCTGATTTATTATAATTTCTCAACCTTAGGTAAACAATTTTTAAAGAATCTCATCACTGAATTTAGAATGACATCTTCCAACCTTGTCCCCTTAAGATAAGCAAAAAAACCTGAGTTTATAGAAATTACTTTTATTACAGTATTAAATATTCTTCCATAGGAATATACACAGAACAGGGAAACGAACCCTGCTTTACAGAACTTTTACAAATGCAGCCTTGTTTTAAACAGGCCTCAAAATAATTTAACAGTTTTGGCATGTGTATTTCACACAATTTGTTAACTACACATGTGCTTTTCAGGGATAAAATGCTGCCCCATCTTGAAGCTATATCCACGTCTTTCTAAGCTAAGTTTTAAGGAGGGAACACCACTTCTCATCTCCTGTGGCTCCAAACACGCAAGGCTACTCTTTACCTAGACTATTTCCTTATCTCATGCATTCAATTCACTCCTTCCCAGTTTTACTTTCAATACAAAGTCGCCAAGATCAAACACTAGTGACTAGTCCCATCAAACTCTGTTCTGGCTCAATTTGCAGTTGCACCTCTCCATTCTCAAAGTGATCCCTTTTGAGGAAAAACTCTGGGTGGGAGTTATAAGGCCACTTGATATTGTAGTTAATGAAAAATAATGTTAACTCTCACACAGCTTGTCTAGCAAGGAACGGATGCCACAGGAGTCCTAGCTCCTCTCTCTGCTCTGGGGAAAGAGCCTTGTGACAAATCCAGAAATTTATTCAACTCTTCCAGAGCTTCTAGGGGCTCCCAGGTTCTCAGACTCTTCTTCACAGCAAGCTGCAACCCCTAAAGTTCTTTTCACCAAGGTTAACATTGTCCTGTGGCTAACAAAAATAATAAAGAGCAGATATAATTGACCCAGTGTTACTCAGGAAGATCAGACTTGATTGCTGGGCTCACACTTGCTCTTCTGATTGACAGGAGACCTGGATTCTGCATGTATCTGTATTGCACTTTAAAAGCTACATTCCATTAGAACATATCTGACTGTATAAGCAAGAAATTCCTACCCCCAATTATTACACAATGAACACTCAAGTTGAAACATTAGACTATTTATTGGACTTCCTAGCTATATAGGTGGTGTTTTTCCCATGGGTTTGGAAGAATGAAAACTCCTTTACTATACACCTGCCCTCAATCAGTATTATGCCATGAAGACCCTTGCAAGGGATTCAGACTCCATGCAGAGGGAGGGAGCAGGGTTAAAACATGCACAGTGCAGCAACATTTTCAGACATTATTTGTAAAACCTAGCACATGAACATAGTCTAGGTGTTTTGGCAGCACAAAATTAGTACTTTCTGGTGATCCAAGACAAACATTCAGAGTTCTAACATTCACAACAACTAATCAGACTATTGAAAAGTAACTTCAAAGCAACGACAATGAAGAAACATCCTCCTGTTGACCCAAGTTACAAGTCAGCAAACTTGACCAGCCCTCCCAAGCACTGCTTAGTGCCCACAGGTGGGTGAATATAATCTCCACATTAATAAGAGTAAAGCATGAGATGTGTCCACTTAGCCACTCTAATTTTCACTACTGTAGATAGTGTGTAAAGGGGGGGGAGGGGGAGATTGTGCTTTATGCAGATAGCCCAAGCAAGTTTCCTGGACTTTAGGGGCAATAAAGGCAGCAGTTAACCTTTGCCAACAATACAAGCAACCAGAAGAATTGACACCTACCAGCCTCTGCTGCTCCAACAAGAGATCTGCTTCCTCTTTCTCCTTCTTGTACAAAATCTCCATTTCTTGTAACCTGGAGAGAAAAATCACAAGGGAAGCAGAAGCAGCCATGTAGACCATTATTTGTGTTAGTGTTACTCTGTGCACAGACTCTGTTAAGTAACAGAGACAAGGGCAAGTCTGGGGTGTATGAGTGTCAATACACTAGCATGAAAGATACTATACTTCCTGCCTCCTTCAAACTAGACAGACACTTTTCAGTTCACTTGGGATGAGAATTACCTTAGATCTGTGTGACCAAGAATTTGACCTATTCCGTTCCACTACTGCCTGTGTTAGTGACTGTACTCTCTGAAGTATACAAAAAGCCTTATTTAAGCAAATGATCCACAAGGAGGAAAACATCAGTTCTGTAACTGAACTAAAATAAAGGATTAAATACAATTAGACGTGTCACAGCATACAATTAAGGCTGCAAAGTGTAACTCTTTTTGTGTGTGAGGAGTCACAAGTACTATTGCTAGTTTGTATATTTAATAGTTTGATTTATTAGCAACCCAGGAGTTTAGTTTCCTCCAAATACAAGGCAAGGAGAAGTCTCAGTCAGCAGAGCACCATATCCGAATGATTTCTGGTCCTCTTAACCCTTATGAGCAGACAGCCTTCTGGAGGCAAAAACTCAGGGAAGTCCCAGATTGCATAATTTTCCAGCATTCCTTCTTTGTCAGTTTAAGAACAGATGTGTCAAGAGACCATCCAATTCCTCCCCCTGTACTCCCTGCATTGGCCATAAATTTGACGCTTAGGGGGCATAAGTGGAATTTTAAAGAAGTAGACTCATAAAATAAAGAGATAGGGACAAATATGAGCAAGTAGCCTGATCCTCTCAACTTTGGGAGCAGAGGGCCCCCTTGGCAGATCCAGCTTTAGATCACAGAAAGGTGTGGGCAAATCTCTCTCAGACACACTCTACAATACAAAATAGGAGTATGTTTGTGTTAATCTAGCTTTGTCTGGATTTTTTTTTTTTTTTTTAAATTTTTTTGAAGTGGGGGGCAAAGTCTGGCTCTGGTGCCCTCATTTCACAGGGAGGTAGGAATGAACCAGCCTTTCCTAGAGAAAAGCAGGCATTTATTTAACTTCAGACTGATGTAAGAGTTGATGCAACCCTAAACAGGTCTAACAAAATATATCAGACGTGCCAAGTAAAATAACGGAGTTAGTTTAGTCCACTTACCTCTTCTCCATCTCCTGCTTCATATCAATGCCCTGTTTCTCCAAGAGTTCTCTCTGAGCAAATGTCCAGTCTACTGGTTCAGAGGGAGTTTCAGCGGATGGAGTCTTCTCCCTCTCTGCTCGTGCTTGCTCAGGGTGGTTGAATCTGAAAACGTGATTTTTACCCATGATGATACGATTTCCTAAAACAAAAAAAAATTAACTCTTTAGCATAAGAACACCAGAACCAGTGAGAGATGAAGTTTAGTATCCAGTGAAGTTTACTCTAAGCTGTTTAGGTAACCTGAGGATCAGAAGACAGGATTTCCCAATGAGAATTTGGACAATATTTAAACATTTAGTAGTAGGTGGCCAAATGGACAAAAGCAACACCCTACTCAGTGCAGGGGAGGTTAAACTGTACATCCCATTGCCTGCCCCAGAAAATGCTCACATAAGAAAACCTGTCTATAGAGCCAGATTTAAACCCCTACAGAAACGTACCACAAAATAAAGAATGTCTTGCTGATGGACTGACAGCTGCAACAAGTCAGCTAGTCAACTAATTTTTTAAAAGAGGTGCGGAAATCATGGGTAAAAGCCATCCTACAAACATTTCTGTTTTAGATAATCTAACCTCAACCATCTGAAGAATGGATGCTTTACATTTTTTAGTAGAGATCTGCCCAATACATCACTTAAGTTTCTACTCAAGTCCTAATTCGTGGAACTTCTGGGGAGGCATTTACTACTTCATTCTCCGTAGTGTAAGTAAGAGCCACAGTTAAGTGGTAAGGTAAGAATTGCATCTAAGTGCTACTGGAATCAGATGTACAGGAAACTTAAAACAAGTGCCTAATATAATTGATAAAATACTTCTGCTCTCTGCATGCAACATAAATGAACCTCCAGAGCAATCAAGACTGTCACTGTGAACCTACTAGTAACACAACTGCCTTCTAACGAGGTTAATGATTTTTAATCAATAGTTTTAGTGATGTAATTGTCAAGAAATAAGCACTGAAGAGATGTATAGAAAGCTATTTTTTAAGTTAGCTTGCCAGAGAACATGAGTAGCAGTTCCCCCTCTGCAGGACATGCCCAGCTTGCACCAATATTTTTTAAAAGAGTGGGATGATTGGGAGAGAGAGAGACTGGAAACCAACTTCCTTCCCCACATCCAGCATTTTGCTGAAGTTGATGCACTTAATTCCTTGCAAGCACCCACTTACAGTCCAGAATCCATTGCACTAGATTGCATTTCAGGACAAGAAGAACATATGCTCATGATTTAAAAGAAACTGAACTCTGGTGGTCTCAAGCTTACAATTTATGAAAGCCATTTTCCTTGGCCCCTGAGACATGAGGGACATGTGGAGATCTAACCAGGTTACTGAGTACACAGAGTTAAAAAAAGAAGAAGGACACGCTGTTGTGCTCCTGCATGGGGTCACATCTTCGCTGTGCCAGAGAAGCTAGGGATTTTCCATCAGCAGCTGGCAGTCTGCTCTCTCACATCACAACTGCCAAAGGCAGTAGTCTTGGCTAAGTACATACTGAATGAATATCAGAGTAAGTAGGGAGAGAGACGCAAGCAGAGAGTGCCCTGTGTTGCAGCGAACATTTAAATCCAGCTTTCAGCTGCTACAATGTGAAGGGCCTGAGAAAATAAGAAAGGCAGGAACAGTCACTAATGGAGATATAAATGAGGTTAACTCCTATATGGTACCTCCACTACAAAAAAGAATACATCCCTTATCTTTAACAGCATCCAATTTTCCTCACTAGTCCCACAGGAAATATCCTCTATGGACAATTCCTGAGGAACAATCTGTCAAAAAAAATCAAACTTCTGAAGTCTCTTACCTGAGCGCAATTGCACAGGCTGCACAACCCTCTTGCCATTGACATAGGTTTCCGACCGTTCACAAGGCTCCAGAGTAACAATAACTAGAAGAAACAACAGTATTAATGCCACAGAACTCAGTTTATTTAGTGAGTGTTCCACAGTGAGAAAATGCAGAAAGCCCAGAGATCTTCCCATCCCCTGCCTACCAGCATATTGCATATAAGCAGACAATGCACTGCTCCCTACAGTGGGAGAGGTTATTCTTTGATATTACATCCTGGTTAGGAATGGATAGCAGCACATGACAAAGTGGTGATTCAGCCAGTATTTCTGACCACCCAGGTAGTACAGGTATCCATCTAACTCATTTGCTAGGGTTGTTTTGTTTTTTCTCCTCATTTTTTCATGGTGTAATAACTGTGCTGTCATACTGGATATTTGCACTGCCTAAACCTTGGTCAGTCACACAGACGCCTTGTTATAAGGTTTAAATAATGAACTTAGTACATTTCACACATCAGCCCTTTGATTTCTTTGTAATGGATTTCAGCACTGTAATTATTGTAGGCAGATGTGACAGGCATTATGGGCCTGATCCTGAGACGTACTAAGCACACACTGTTCCTACTGAAATAACTGGGAGTCACAGGGGCTCAGCATCTCATTATTAGATTATATCTGCCTCAGTAACACCACAGGCAGCTAGAGGGAACATTGGCTAAGACTCCAGAGTTGTAGCAAGTAAAAATTAAATACTTCTATAGCAATAACTAAATAACCCCTTATAAACACTAAATCCTCAATGTCCAAGATAAGCAAGTATTATCCCTGTATTATAGGTGAGGGAACTAAAGCTGAGGGGTAAGTGATTTGTCTCAGGCCACTGAGGGATTCAGTTAAAGCCAGGATTAAAAAACTCAGGTGTTCCTGAACTCCCACTGTTATCCTCTGACTACCCCAATCATGGATTCAGTTCCACTTTTCAAGAGGCAACCCGGACACCCAGAGCAGAACAAAAGGAAACACCATTTATAGCTTCATCCAAAGAAGAAATGTCTAAACTGTACTACTGATTCCACCTGGTCAGAGCACAAAGGATCAAGACTGGATATAAATGGTAGCACTCCTGCTTTGGGCCAGCATCTGAGCCAAAGGATGCAGTACAAAAATGTAAAATCTTAGTACTGCATTATTATAGTTATAGCTTTATCTCCAATAACTAAGTCTCATCAAACCCACAGAAAAAATAACTTCACTGATCTGATGCACAAGGGCTATTCAGATCCCATCTAGCCTCTCAGCTCTTCTCCCCTCCACACTTCGAACACACATTTCGGACCACAGCTGCTAGTACACAGATCAGTTTTTTGAAAGACCCAAAAACTATCCAATGCTGAAGACCACTTTCATGGAGAAAATAGCGCTTACTCCTGCATTTATATGTAGGAATTGTAAGTGCCATCTCACCATCACCATTGTGGTTCCTTTCACTTCGGAAGAGACAGTGTTCCTCTTTAATGTGAGCCCCACTCAGCACAATGTCTTGTCGCCGCTCGGCATCTGCCTGTCCAACCCTGTACCCAATAGAAAGCATTTCAGTCACAACTCAAACATTGTCTACTTTATAGCCCATACAGCAGATACATTTCTCTGGCTATTGTGGGAATAAAATACTACAGACTATTATCCCTTACCTTTTAAGGGCTGAGAAAATGTATCCCTGTGCCAGCAGGATATTATGCTTAACGTTGGCTTTTGAATGGTTCACCAGATGATGCACACTTTTTTGGGGGTGGGGAGACAAGGTGTGGAGGGGCACTGTGCAGGGAAGAGGATCTATATAATGGCATACTTTAGTTCTGTATTACTCTCCATCTGTTGCAGGAGGACTGTGCTCACCTAGCAGCTGAACACTGCTCTGTGTTCTAGAGAAAGATCAACCCCTCCTTCTCCTCTTCCCCCAGCTCTCCTGCCAATACACTATGGAAAAAAATGCCTTCTGGACTCCAAATCCAGCAACTAAATTTAACCCTGCACACATGAACAAGGACTGATGTCAAGTGTGTGTCTACACTGCTATTCAAGAAAATAATATACCTGGGTTTGGGTGATGTGCTTACAAAGGGGGAAAGTGGGAAAAACAAGAACGGAGAATTATTTTCAGTTTAACTTAAGGTGACACTAGAAATCTAACCAGCTTTACAAAGCTGAGCAGTTTTGAGTACTCCACTTACCCAAGTCCCCCAGCCATTTCATGCAGTTTTACTATAAATTACACTGTCCTATATTTTCAAAGCAGTTTCTCTTTCTTGTTGCTCTGTGAAAGACCCAGTGGAAAACGTCTAGGGAAGCTGAGTGACAATACACTGTACTATTAAAGTATAAACTAAACAAAACATATTTCTCTACTCTGTAATTGATGGTAATCTTAGGTGTTATTTGCAACAGCAGGTAAACCAGTTCAACAGAGAAGAGTAATTTAATCTGATGTGCCTTTAACAAGAAATCTCTTAAGTGTAGTAGAGCCAAATAAATTGGTTAGTCTCTAAGGTGCCACAAGTACTCCTTTTCTTTTTGCAAATCTCACCTAGTGATGCCATCTTTGATATAGTAAAGCAGACATTCTGACATGAGTGGATCTTCATTGAGGTTCACAAGATGAGGTGTCTGCAACAAAATACAGAACATGTTAATTGAGAGTGGAGTACCTTCAACGGCTCTGCCTGCTGTGGAGACTGTAAAGGAACCCAACCGCTTCATCACATACATCAGTGAAACTCCAGATTTATCCAAAAAACCCTGCATTTGTAAATGAAACGCAAACTTTTTCACACAGGCAGAGACCCATCTCAGGACAGGGGACAAGTATCAGCCAGTAGAATCACAGCTCCAGTTGGCTGATGTTCTAGGTAAAGAATGCAGGGAAGAAAATATTTTATACTGAAGAATTATGGATTCCCTGTCTCAGTAAGTTTTGATAAAGGTGAGAGGAAGGGAAAGTTCAACAGCAGCATTCTTCCATATGCTTTGGTGTGAAAATCTAGACTGTTGTGGAACTTGGAATTTTTTTTTTTGTTTTGTTTTTGTTTTAATATAAAGAACAGACCCTCCTTATACTCCATCTCCAGAGCTTGTAAACCTGGAAAGGATATCTAAACTACTGACACTTCCTCATACAAGCAGCTAAGAATCTCTTCACCTACAGTGCTACTCAACTTAGTCTCTACAATTATTAAACCAACCTTCTTTGGTGAAAACACCCCACTGGAATCAGCAAACAAGTCACATGGCCTTGGTGTGAAAATCTGGCCAATGAGATAGCAGCAAATCACAGTTTAAAGAACACAAAAGAAGGGTAAGAAACAAGAGTCAACCACACAGCAAAGAATCAGATCAAAGGACAATGAAAATATTAACAAGCCAGTTTCTTTTAACCTACAACTATCAATAAGCAGATCTGTTTGGATCATTCCCTTAAGAATGTCTAGCTCCATCAGCCTGTAGTAACTCTAAAAGGAGTTTACTTGTTAGATGTGTAGTAGCATTCAATTCATGGAAGCTCAAAGGATATTTACATATGAGACAAGACAGCTGAGCTGGTGCATGCTGTCTGAGAGACAAAGCAATAACTTTCACCTAGAAATTGAAGTATACTATTTACATGGCACCCGTGCACTAGCAATGGGAACTAAAGCCCCTCCAATGTTTGCTCCCACATGTCAGCCCACGGGACAGGCCTTGTCAAATTAAAACTGCTCCCATTCGCCACCATTGAGAAAAGTATTCTGCAGCACAAACAAGGCCTTCATATTGTCCACGGTGAAGTGTGGACTGAGCACCGTGTCTGAAACTAATCATGTTTGGCTCACTCTTTGCACCAAATGGGATTACAGACTACAGATTCAGTCAAACCATTTTAGAGAAAAAAATCCTTTGATGTCTAAGAAAGTTAAAAAATGCTCAGGCAGCTATATCATCCAACCATAAACGGTCCCTGGGCTTCAAAATTTTGGGGAGTTAGCTGAACAAATATGGGAGGTCAGTTCAGTGCAGACAGTGACCTTCTTGAAGTCATGTAAGTACCCACGTACCAATTTACTAATTCACTTTGAATGGGGGTTATTTATGAAATGATAAATGGAAATAAAGGTGAAGTGTAATGACAGCACTTACTATTAAATAAATATTCATACACTGAAAAAGTTTTACTGCACTCAGAAATCCAGGATTTCTTTATGACAGAATAAATGATCGGAGTACACATTAGGGTGAAATCTGCATAGTCATGCAAAGAAAGAAATACAAAGTTGGCAGGATGTATTATTTTTGTTTTATAGTACCTTACATGTTAGAATTATTTGTATAAATTTTTCATAAAGGAGATACTCTTTTTGCTTCTGTTTTCTAGATTTTAGATCTGAACAATTCTAACCTATTGACACTTCCTGCTACAGGCAGCTAGAGAGCTCAGTTTACAACTTCACAAAAATCTAAACTGATTAAAACAAACCTTCTTTGGCGAAAATGTCCCATTGGAATCAAACAAGTCCTGTGGCCTTGGTGTGAAAATCTAGCCAAGGCAAGGCACCATGCGGGTTAGAGAATAAAGTTAAGGAAAGTCAATAGGAGAGCAGAGAGGCTGAGCATCAACACAAAAAAAAAAAAAACATACCAACCAGCAACAGATCAGAGAGGAGCAAGTGAGATAATTCGGGAATAGGTCTGTACAATTTATGAATTGTACGTGAGATTATGAAGAGAGAGACCGAGAGAGAGAGAGAGTGTGTGTGGGGCAAGCTACAAACTCCATTTTGAATGTGCAGTCTTTTGCCCTCTCTATGGCTTGTTTGCCTTCATGTGGCAAATCTTCTAAATCGGGGTTCTCAATTATGGGGGGAGGTCACGAGCCATCAGCCCCAAACCATGCTTCGCCTCCAGTATTTATAATAGTGTTAAATATAAAAAAAAGTGTTTTTAATTTATGGGAGGGGGTCGCACTCAGAGGTTTGCTGTGTGAAAGGGGTCACCAATGCAACCGTTTGAGAACCACTGTTCTAAATAGTTCTCGGGTTTGTGGGACTTTCCCCACTTTGACCCACAAATCCCTTTGTCCAACTTGAAGTAGCTCTAGTCCCACAACGCTGGCTGGACTCAGCTCCCTGCTCTAAGTGTCGCAATCTTGCCTCTGGCACATAACAGTGCTCTGGGTTGGCCCAGCCGGCCGAAAGGGGCAGCTGCGGGGCCCAATTTGAATGAGTGCCACCCTGCCTGCGTGCCTTCCTGGACCCAGATCGTTCTCCAAGGGCGCTTAAGGGAAGGGAGAGATAGAAAGTGAGGGATATCATGGCTTCAAATGTTTTTTGTTTTGTATGATCTGTATCTCCTGTGCTTTACATGACTAAGGATAAGAGCACAAAAGCGTTAGACTGAGCAAAAAGCCTGCATGGGTATTGACTGCTTCACAACTACTGCATGCCACAAAGAATTTAAATGTAACTAGAAGTGTCATACCTTTATGGTGGAGTTCTGGGGGAGAGGGGAGTTTAAACACCACGGAATCTAAAGAGTCAGCACTGGGGGTTAGGTGGCTGGACACTGGGTTCCAACACTTGGTGGAGGTGCCAGATAGAAAGTCTGAGCCCTGAGATTGTGGCTAGAGACCCCAAAATTGGGGCAGTAGCTGGACTCGGTTCAGCCTCCAGTCCTCTATGCTTTGGATTCCCCTCCCAGCAGTCCTAGTGGGTGTTCAGACTGAAGTGACTCCTCTCACCAGAAACCCATAATGGAATAGTCTAGCTCAGAAGGGAGCCTCTGTGGCCCAATGACAGAGTTAGAGGGGGCACAGATAAATAAAACAGAACTCTTCCTCATCCCAAAAAAGATAAAGATAACCAAAGACTACAAGAGAAGATATGCTACACACTGCATTACCGCTGCTCAGTGAGCAAAAGGAAGGCATTTAGAGTTGTAGAAGAGTTAGAAACTGCTTCTGTAATCTACTGAAAGAAGCCAAATCCTACATGAAGGCTCAGCTACTACAAATAGCATTAAGGGATTAACACCGTATGGACATTTAGAAAAAAGTGCCCCGTGGTTTAGACGTGTGTATTTTGGTGCATTGCTTCAAACAGGCAGTCCTCGGACTTATAACACAATTGGTTCCTGAAAATTGTGTCGTGAGTCAAAGAGTCATAACTCGGAACCACAATCCACTCCATTGCGGGACCAAGCGTTGGAAAGTCAAAACCGATTGTCAGAAGTTGAATCAGGGTGTCAATTCAGAAACATCAAAAGTGCCATTTGTCGTAAGTCAAACATGGTAAAGTCGAGGACTGCCTGTACTAGTTTTTAATGCAAGTCAAACTGCCCTGTCACTGGGTAACCCTAAATCAGGGCACTTTGTAATCCAGAAAATTTGGCAATTTGAAAGATGTTTGGTACTGGTAAAATGGGCAATTCGACCATCCTGAAGTCCACTGTTTTTCTGCACGATAGATATGCCCATCAACATCCGTGCAAGCATTCCACGCCCAGTGTTCCTCATGGATCTAGAAGGATCTCCCCTGCTCCCACCCCTCCAGGGTTGACAGTATAGTTCAGTTTCCACAGCTCATTTCAAACAGTACCCTGCCACCAAGAGAACAAATTGTGGAGATGGTTATGTTTGTGATGTGGATACCTTTCCATTCAGGAACTAGACAGACAATTCATTTTATGTCGTTTGATTTGTAAAAGCTGATACAGATACTATGGAAGTACTCCATACTACAGAGATGGGCACCAATACGAACGATCATAGATTCATACTAGTGACTCAGAAATAAAAAGCTTTATAAAACATTCTAATTTTCTATCTAGAGCGCTAATACTTCCGCAGCTACAGCTACCAATTACCACAGGAAGAACTATAAAAACTAATCTAAGTGGGTAGTAAGGAACAGGAGCAGAGAGAACTAGTAACAGATCAGTGGTTTAATGGGCTTATTTTCTCTAGTACATGTTTCCACAGGTAGAACTTGCTAACTTCTATTGAAGCAACTACACATCCCTAATAGCTTTCATAAACAAACCTGGTCAGCTGAAAATGCATCAAAAGAGTCATTAAACAGAGCTGATGGCCTCTCAGGGAAAATCTACATGGTGATACAATCCACAATGTGAGAGAAGAAAAAAAACTCAAGGAAATGTGTCATGAGAATCAAGAAACATTATGAACCTTAGATGCTTTGGTAGTAAGTTACAAAAGACAAACCAAAAACCATTTGTAAGTGAAATATGTTCATTTAAACACATCAGGAAAAACAACAGCTATCCTTTCAGCTAAAGGCAAATCAATAAATCTCCCTCCTGGGCTTCTGTGCAAAGTCTTCAGAAGGGTCCTAGTTAACACAGCAACACTGGGGGTTCTCAGATTTATTATTTTATTATGCACTTAGGTAATGATGCCCAGGTCTCAATCTCAAAGCGAGGCTAAGGTTTGTTTTGAGGGGGTAGAAAGGTCTTGTTTCAGATCTTGTAACTAATAATTACTGTGTTTACTGCATGGATAACTCCTCCCACAGCTCCCTCTTCCCATGCAGAAGTTCAGGTGGCATTAGATTTATCACACTTCCATAGTTGTGCCTCTTTAGTTCCACTTAAATGTTAGTGAAAGGTGACTGATATGGACTAAAGGAACACTGCACCCTCCCACCCACCCCCATGCCTATAAATGCTCAGTGACAAATTAATGGAAGTTTTATAAAGAAAATGGAACCAGAACATCTTGGGATGGCAGCATTACTAAGCAACAGTTGTTGCAGGAAGTGGTATTGGCAAGCTAGTTAGTAGCACATCTGAGTCAATACTGAATCAGTGGCCTAGCACAGAGCAAGAGATACTGCTCTCAGAAGTGTTCTCTTTCTAAAGGAACATTAGATCTCTCACCCGCTCTTGGACATTATAGTCTTACAGTACTTCTCATACTGCTCCAGTTTCTTTTCTAAATTGAGGCTAGCATGTATAATACATTCTGCCTACCCTAATAATCAGCAGAAGGCACTGTGGACATAATTCTTTACTTCGCCTCCTAAGAGCACTAACTCCTGTGTAGTGTTGCTGGTGTCAAGTGACAGTTTTCACTTCTTAGGTGAGTGTATTTCAGCAGTGCGGGAGGAAATCCCTGAATACAGAGTACTGAGGTCCTTCAAGACTGAAGAGTTGCAGAAATTTAAAGTAGTATAAATCATGAAAGGTAGCTTTTACCAACAACTGATGGTTATCCAAAAACTCTCTGTGAAAGGTATCCATGACTTGGGGGCTAAAGACCACTAGAGTGTCTCTGTAGCTTACAAAGAAACCAGCCTCCACATCAGGGGTGGGCAAACTACGGACTGTGGGCCACATCTGGCCCATCAAGCCATTTAATCTGGCCCTCAGCTCCTGCTCTATGTGACTTGGGGCTTGCCCCGCTCTGCGCGGCTCCCAGGAAGGAGCCGGCATGACCCCCCTCCAGCTGCTATATAGTACACGGAGGTATGGCCAGGTGGCTCTGCGCACTGCCCCTGCCTGCACCCCCAGCCAGAACGCTCTCTCTCTCACACACACACACACACACACACCCCCCCCTAGCCCTCTGAACCCATTGGTCCCAGCCCAGAGCACCCTCCTGCACTCCAAACCCCTCATCCCCAGCCCCACCCCAGAGCCCACGCCCTCCAGCCGGAGCCCTCACATCCCTCCCCTGTACCCCAACCCTCTGCCCCAGCCCCGATCCCCCTGAACCTCTCGGTCCCAGTGTGGAGCTCCCTCCTGCACCCCAAACCTCTCACCCCCACCCCAACCCAACCTGGAGCCCCTTCCCACACCCTGAACTCCTCATTTCTGGCCCCATCCCAGAGCCTGCACCCTCAGCCAGAGCCCTCACCCCCTCCCGCATCCCTCCCAATTTCGTGGGCATTCATGGCCTGCCATACAGTTTCCATAACCCAACATGGCCCTCAGGCCAAAAAGTTGGCCCACTCCTGCTCTATGTGAATGGGGGTCCCACCTGGCTGACCAGCCTCTTCCAGAATTGACTCAACATTTATCATCAATATTCTGTACCTTTTTAGGGGAGAAGACTCCCAGTGTTCCTCCATCTTCCCGAATGGCAACTCCCATCTCGGCCAGCAAGGCTTCCCTACAAAGAGAGGAAAGCAAGAAGTGATGGAGGTGCTTTGTAGCCCAACTGGTGCAAATCTGATCCAAATGAAAGTTTCAACTTACCAGTCATTGTTAGGGCCCTTCCAAATTCACGAGTCATGGACTGTGAAATCTGGTCTCCCCCATGAAATCTGGTCTTTTGTGTACTTTTACCCTATAGTATACAGATTTCACGGGGGAGATCAGTGTTTCTCAAACTGGGGGTCCTGACCTACAAGGGGGTCGCAGGGGAGTTGGACAGGGGGTGGAGGAGAGAGAGATATCTCTCTATATATCTGGGCCAGGCGCCCAGCTCTGAAGGCAGCGCGGCTGGACAGCAGCAGCAGCTGCAAGCAACAGCACAGAAGTAAGGGTGGCAATATCATACCCTGCCATCTTTACTTCTGCACTGCTGCTGGTAGCAGCTCTGCCTTCAGAGTTGGGCTCCTAGCCAGCAGCTGGGCTCCCAGCCAGCAGCTGCTGCTCTCCAGCTGCCCAGTTTTGAAGGCAGCACTCCCACCAGCAGCAGCGCAGAAGTAAGGATGGCAATACCACAGCGCCCCTACAATAACCTTGTAACCCACCACCACCACCACACCACCCTTTTGGGTCAGGACCTCTACAGTTACAACCATGAAATTTCAGACCTAAATATCTGAAATCATGAAATTTATTATTTTTTAAATCCTACGACTGTTAAATTGATCAAAATGGACTGTGAATTTGGTAGGGCTCTAGTCATTGTATAATGTACTGTGCTACCAACAAGTCCGCATCCTGACTGGCCACCAGCCAAGGGTGGTATCTTACATATGCAACAGGATTAACTCCTATCTTTTAGCTCCATAACACAGAGGGCTGCAGAACTGAAGAAGCAGAACTTATGTAGGTCTGACACTTCAGTTTAGGGCAGGCAAGGATACATCACAAGAGTGAGCAGCTTTTACAATATTTATTCCACAAATCTGCCTATCCCTCCGGAAAAAGCTAAGACCTGTTCTAAATGGCAACATTTATTCATGGTAAACAAGCATGTAAGCTAGACAAGTTACAAAAGCTTGAGTTTATTTTTCTGGTTCATTCTATAACTAGTCTGCTCCCTCCACTAGATTAAATCACCCTAAAAATTCAAAGACTAATGACCAATCCTCTTTTCTGTGCCGTCCTGGATTGAAACCCCAGAAGGCTGATGCAGCAACTCTAGCTGCTGCTTCAGTCCCACCCTTACCCAACAGGAGTATCTTCTGTGACAATTCTAAGCAGTGTCCTTGAGGTGTGGTATTGAAATACTGCTTCTGTCCATATTACCCACTCACCTGCCATAGTGGAATACAAAGAGCAGATGGCATGCCACCAAGAAGTGTGCTAGCTGATTCAATACTCTGGTTTTCTAGGGCAAGTTCAGCTTGACTATACTCTCTTCTTCTTCCCTCCTTCCCCTCCCTCACCCCCGAGGACATCCACAGCATTTCTTGCTCCTGACCTCTCCATCCTAATGGCCTCAGTCTTCCGCAGCTTCTCCTCCCATGTCTCATTCAGCTCTGCAATGATCTTCTCTGATTCCTGTGTAAAACCCCAGTATAGAATTAACAGACTGAAGGGGGATGATATGAAGCCCCCTGATTTAACACCACATCTCAAAAAACCAGGGCTAAACAAGTATTTCAGACCTAAATGTGATCTGAATTATTAGGACCCAGCAGCAAATGCTCAAGTGCTAATTTTAAGCCTCATTATCAATGCAAAGTTATTAAACAAAGTATCTCTGGGCAACCCAGACTCCTCCTACAATACCCATTTTTGCAAGAACCTACAATAACTAAGAACCTCTACATTTGAAGTCTATTGTTATTCCCAAAGCTCAATACATTCGTACTGGCCAGGGCCTGACCAGCCTAGTGATTAGCTACAAAAAACCCTACAAACAGCTCCAATTCTAAGACACTGGGCTATAAGCGTGCAGAAGATTATATGGTCAAGACATAATGGGTGCTGTTTAAGTCTCCAGGAAAGGAATCTTGCTAGACAAAGCAAGAACAGCTCCTGTCTGCTGAGAATTTTTTGCCTGTAGCAGTCTCGATATCATAATAGCTAGTAAGTCTCGGATTTTAGTATCTCGTCCTATAAATTAGTTTGTAATGCATTCTGGAGCCTTCTGGATGAAAATTGTTATATAAATGGGTGTCATAACATTTGTCATTTGTTCTTGCATATTCCTAGAGCTATATGTATAGAACTTGAGTGCCGAAGACAATACACAACAGGGTGTGGTTACGGATGTCACATACCCAAAAATCAGCTTCATCATAATGGACAAGGTGACAAGTCAAATGCCTTCAGCATATGATACATATCAGGCTGTGTGGTTTGTACTTGCTGCACTTAGGAAGGGGCTATTTTTACCAGTTTCACCTTGGAATCTGCTCTGCATTCTCAGCCAGTCAGATTGACATACTAGTCCAAGCTATTCCATAATAAACTTCAGCCCTTAACCTACACTTCCTCAGCAAAGCTACATTCAAGGACAAATGTGCAAATAAGCAAAGAGCATATTTCAAATGTATTGTGAAAAGCTGGCTGCAAAAGGCTGTGGCCAACTGTTTACCAAAAGTAGCCTTTTGTGGGCTTGCACCAACCACATTGCTGTGCAACAGGCTGAACCACTGATGGTGGTGGAGGTGATGAGAAAATTAGGAAGCTTATTAGCCTCCCCTTTCCTATTTTTTAATCACCCTCCATGCTCCTCTAGCAATGTAATCCTTCAGGAATGCAGCTCCCTCTCTCCCTGCATGCGTGCGCACACACGCACGCACACACTCATTATGGAAATATTAGAGAACACATCTGAAAGCTACAGCATAGAAGACTGAAAATTTATCTAAAAGCAGGATTAAAAATGAACAGGTCTGCCCCAGAGGAATTCTCTCCATTCATAAAAGAAAAAGCAGAGTTAAAGCATTTATGCTTCAGTGGACTGCACTGCTGCATTAGGGACACACAGGAATGAATGCAAAAAGTCATACAGAGACTCTTCTCCCCTGAATAAAGCTGGAGGAAGGGAAAAATCTCTCTCAATTCAGCCTAAAGTTGTATTAAAAGAACACATTTTAAATCATAAAACCTCTTCAAGGACTCTGAGCCCTTGTACAGGGACAAATATTCAGATCAAAAGCTTATCATAATATATGCAGGCCAACATTAAAGTGATCCTTGGCTACTGTCACCATTAAAGCCAAGTACAGGCAACATAACCCTCATACCATAGACACTCCCTATGAGGGAGGCATGGCAATTAAAACTGAATTCCCTCAGCCCCATAAATTATCACTTCCTAAATCACCTTCCAGACTTCATTCCATTTTTGACACCCCCCGCCCCCAAAATGGGCATCCATTTCAAGGAATTCTGAGGGCCTGCTGTCCTTAGTCCAGCCCTTCTACCAAAATCAATGGGCTAGCGCTCTCAGAGAAAGTTTGGGATAAGAGCTCCAGCAGCATTGGGCAATAGGTTGTCAAGTCTCCAAGAATTTTAGTAAATGAGGCTGTGAGCATCAAGCTGAATGGGGGTCAATTCTCTCTCGCTCTGGTACTGAGGACTGAGCAGGATATTAGTAGCTCCCCATCCCCACAATAATCAGTATGATTCAGTGTGGCATTTACTACCACTGTAAGAGGGTTTCATCACCATCTTACAAACCTGAAGCTGTCAGCATTTTTTCCCAAGAAGCTTTTCACAGGGGCCTTTTCAATAGCTACAGCATTTACAAAGCTTTAGCACAAGAGACCATTTCTTTTCTCTAGACAGAGATAAAGGGGAATGTTTCTTCCCCTCTCCACTCCATCCAATGTTTTGAATTGAGAAACAGTTATTTCTCTACTCTCTGAAGCAGCTTAAGACTAAAGAATAATGTATGACAGTGGAGCAAAGTGGAAGACATCAAAAATCTCACCCAAACAGGGAAATCACATCTCTGTAAGAAAATCCCCAACTCATTTTACAGGCACACCTCCCCCCTCCCCATTTATTCTTTCTTCCAGAAAAGCTAGTCTGCCCAAATCCCACAGGGAAGCAAAAATAAAAGGTATCCACAAGTTTAATTCTGTTTCCATTTGTTTTTGGCTCTAAAACCCCTCAATACTTGTAGTTATTAAGTTGTCAAATTGTGTTGCCCTTCCCATTGGTGTTTTACAAGGAGAAGTTGCCTTGAATATTGATGGGAAAGGAAAAAGACTTTTCCCTGGCAGCCTCACTCAGATTTCAAACCACCTTATGAGTGTTGTTTTTTTTTAATCTGGTGTATAGACGTCATTCAGTGACTAGGTGTCAAGGGATTGCAGAGACAGCGCCATTATCTCCATGGCAACAGCAGGTTTCTATTGGAAGGAGGATGTGCATGTATTCCAGCCCATCCAAACCCCCTCCCAGCAGGCAGTGTCTCATGGAAAAGACATGAGAATGCAGCACTCACATTCAACATAGCCAGCTTCCCCCACTCACCCACCCATGAGGGCTTGGAGCTTTGGTAAAAATGAAAGAAACCCTTCACTGTAATGCACTTTTGATGCTGTTCAATTCACACACATTTAGGACAAGGCTTCTATTATCTGGATAAGGCAAGCTATTCTGTGTGCTTCACATTTTAATCTGTGGGGGTAGGGTGAAGACAACAGTGACAGGGTTATGCTGTTCTTTTTTTAGTTTGGGTACATTTAGGTTTTTTTAAAAGCTCATTGCATTGGCCGGTTCAGGGAGATGCTGAACAGGTCTCCCAAAACTTCCCTTGGCTACTCTGCTATTCAGTCCTCTGCTGTTACCACATAAGATTGTCAGCAAGTGTGCACTTGGATTATACAGTTTGTTCTTGCCAAGTTTATTTCATTGTGGCTAAAGGCAAAATCAAGCCCAGATCTTCATGAATGAAAAGCTTATACATGAACCCACTCCCCAACTTGTTCAACCCAGCTGCACTTTCTGGGGTGCAAGGTCAGAAATAGAAAGGCACAGGTTATGTTTTCATAGGAAGACAGCTTCCCAGGCAGCTAAAATTACATTCTGCTCAGTCAGCAATGGTACATACCTTCAAACGTTCAATGGCTTCCTCTCCTCCAGGTGTAGACATGATCCTCTCCTGTATACTGGACACAGATGTTAAGCCCACCTGACTACTGAGAGAGCAGGAAGATGGAGATGCACTGAGGGACCCCATGGAGGCTGTGGAAAAATTGCCAGGGCGTTGATTCTCGGAGGCTAGCAAGTACCTATGTTTATTGTTCTGAAAATCTTTCAGATCTGGGAGACAGACAGAAGGGAAGGCAGAAAGGAAGAGACAAGGAGCAGAGAAAAGAGAAAAAGAAAGACAGGAAGGAAACACTAGTGTAAGAGGAAAGCATTTAAGCTGCAACACAGACAAGATTAATAGTTTTAGATGGCAGTTCTGAAACAAATCCTTTAAAACAAATATCCCTGAGATATAAAAAGTTCCATTCAGTCCTTGAGAACTGTAAACAAGAACTCGAGTGTAAACTAATGTTACCAGTAAACTCCTGCCAAAACAAAGTCAAACAGTCAACAAGACACTGTAAACCAGAAGGATCCCCCTGATCTAGGTAACAGCTGTGCCCTCCCCTATTCCTATGATACCTTCAGCCTTCTAACAACAACTGGGCATTGTCACAGTGATGAGCAATGTGGGGCTGAAGGCTGGGAACAGAGATGGCCAGTTATCAGGAAGTGTACTCCTGGGCCAAAAAGTCTAAGCCGCTAAATTCAATCAAATTCATACCTAAGGAATCTGAAAGGAAAACAGTAATAAAAATCATGATTTGCTGAATCAGTCTCCAAAAGGTAATATTCCTGCTGAGATGCTACACAGAGCACAAGAGTAACTATAACTGCCTGTAGGTCAAGATCCCTAATGACAGGGTGCTATAACCACCTATCCAGTCCTTGACAGGGTGAGTGATAGGAGCATGGGCTCATGTTTATACCATCACGTGTCATAACCTGTTGTGGAAAAAAGAATCCACAATATAGAATAGGTTACCCTTTTGCTCAGATACCTGTGCAAATGGCTTGAAGAGGTGGCACTTTTAAGTCTCTTGATCAGGACTTAGAACGAACACAGGGAAGCATTTCAAGAGATGCCTGAAGTTTGAGGCAGCTCCTATAGTCTTAATACTGAAAACCCAGGAGGCCTGAAGACGTCTATGAAAGTGGAAAATACAGGTCATTTGTGTACCTTTCCTTCCATTAAAAGTTATCCAGAGACCTTCTACTCTGATCTGAATCCACTCCAGATACAGCTCACAAAAACCTTCACTCATGTGTCAAAAACTGCTAACATGCAGATGTTAGACTATTAAGTAGCTCAGGCCTCACTGAGCCCCCTCACTCCTTCTCTCTTCCCACCCAGAACAATCCTGCCGACATAAACCTTCTGTCCTATTTCACACCAATTTAGCCTGTAGTTAGTAGTTGCTTCAACTCAGTTTGAAAACCGCCATCTGCAGATATAGGAAGCGGAAAAATACAGAAGAGGGAGAGCCGCCAGGTAGAGGCAAGCAGGTAGGACAGAGCAGGAAGGATTGGGTCTTGAAAGGCCAGTGGGCACATGCACTCCCAAGGGACAAAGGAGGTAGCATTTGCAATCACTTCAGCTGTTGCAGAGTCCATACAGAACCTAACCCTCAACATCATGCACATTTTTCTGGGTGATGCTGCAGCTGCTCACGGAGATGACAGATTTTTAGGCAACAAGCTTTAAGCAGCACCAAAAAAGGAAGGCCAGGCTGAGTCTTTACACCACCAGTATCTGAGTTCAGGAAATTTCAGACAGATCTCTTCCATTCAGTATTGTTTTGGGGTGAGCAAGGGCTTTTGAAAAGGGCAGAGGCAAGGTCCAAAACAAATAGTCTGCTTGAGACTTGCCTCCCCCATTCACAGAAGCAAGACATTTCTCTGAAGGTGGATTATAAAGGAAGTACATTCCCTTTCATAGAAATAGTTGGTGAGGTCAGAAAGAAAAGTGCTGTTTTACTGAATGTTATTCTCTGAGCCTACTACCTAATCTTTATCAGTTTCCTCACATTAAGATTCCTTCCTCCAGAGGAAAACAAATCTCTGTTCTAGACAGCAGCTATACTGATACAAAAGACAAATAAGAGTTCAAACAAAGAGATTGCTATCAGCACAAAGCACCCAACACCACACATGTGCAGAGGCTATCAAAGAAACATTCCCCCAGAGGAAATTGTTATGGTTTCATTTTACTTTAGTTTAAATAATCAATTCTCAAATATAAAATATTAAAACACATTCTGGGTAAGAAAATATGTCCAGGGGGAAGGGAACCGGTTTAACTTATGAACTTGAAAAAAATATTCTAAAAGTTCAAATCAGAACCATTATTTGTAACAAAAAAAAATAGGTTGAAGTATTTCCATCCTCAGTCTCCCCAAAACAAGGAAGCAATAGACATATTAAAGAGTGGTTTCAACTTTGTGCTTTTACCAAAGGATGGCTCAGTAAGGAAGATGGAGATTGATTTCATTTTCAGGAAATCTTAGATTCTGCAATAACCGCTCTGTCTGGGATTTCCCTGTGAGGAATGCTGGCATGCAAAGCTCAGTTAAAAGCTGGCCCAGCAGAAGCAGATTAGCAAGTAGAGCTACAGAACCACACAATACACACATTTGCCTCCACTTCCAGAGTAATCATCTCCCATTGGATCAACTGAAGGGAAGCAAGAGGGAAATACAAGAAGGATCAAACTTCAGGATCAACAGTGACACAGGAAGGGAAGAGAATACTTGGCATTTGAAAAAACAAAAACAGTTTTCAATTTCACATCAAAATATTTGTTTTGATTTGTTCCAATCCAGTAGAAAGTTCTGTTTTTGAACCTAAAACAAAGACTGCATCAAATGTGAACACTTCTGAATTTGAGCTGAGTTTTTTTCCTTAATCCATTCTCTTGAACAAATAACGACAGAAGTTAAACACTTCGCATTGCCTGTGATTAAATCAGGGTCTTCCCTTCACAGGAAAATAAGCACCGAAAGTCAGATAAACAAATGCAACATTCACTCTTTAAATATATTTTCAAAGAGATTTTTCTACTATGAACTAAAGGAAAATCAGTTTGCCAGAAAAATTAACACTCATCTTAACGGCAGCTCCTGTAAAAGGAATTAAGTTACAGCCCAAATTCTCAAAGAATTTAGCATGGAAGATTTTAACTTGTTTTCTGTGTTGGAGGTGAAGGTCAGAAAAACAGCTGCTACTCTGAAACCTGTCTTTTGTCTTAGTATCCTGAGACGTGGTATTAGCATTGGCAAAGCTAGGGAAATGACAGTACATAACGTGCAAGCTCCCACTATACAGTTCTTCCAACATTCCTCAAAATTTTGCCCTTCAAGAAGCTATTATTCCAATTGCAGAGCAAATTATGTGGTGGTTGTGCCATTTGGGCAATTGTCTTACAGCGGTTAACTATCATCCTCCTTGGGACTAAACAGTATCTGAACTAAAGGTAATAAGACGGGGGTTATTCTTAAAAGGGATTGGGAAGAGGTTCTCAAACTGGAGGTTGCAAGGTTATTACATAGGGGGCGGGAGGGGTCACGAGCTGCCACCCTCCACCCCAACGCTTTGCCTCCAGCATTTATAATGGTATTAAATATGTTAAAAAGTGTTTTTAATGTATGGGGGGGGTCACACTCAGAGGCTTGCTGTGTGAAAGGGGTCACCAATACAAAAGTCTGAGAACCCTGGTTTCTGTCCCCCTTATGAAGTTTTTTCCCTTTGTCACAGCTACCATCCTTTTCACAGAGAATGGGCCAACGTCTTTCAGAGCCCACCCAAGGCTGCTCCTTAATCAGGAAGGGTCATCACCACTATTAGTGCAAAAGGGATTTCACAACCCCATTTCTTCAGCATCCTCAAGCTTTTCTTTGCAAGCAAGAGATAGAGGAGCAGAGTTTGAATCTGATGTAGCAGTAACATAAAAAGGTACTAGGACTTGTTATTTACAGAAGGGGATAGAGATGACTCACCAAAGCAAAGTGAAAAATTAAATTAAATTGTGAAGTACTGAAATTTAATGGCTACACCCTCTTCCCACACAAGCCCAGCTTTCTCCAGCTCCAGGGCCTTGGTAATTTGTTTATTTCCTGCAGCAGAGCACAGCCCCATGATGGAAAGGCCTGGACTGCTTAATCCACTTACTATCAATAATATCTCCTAGCCCTTGGGCACGCAGGAGATCCTTGAGCCTCGTCACCTCCTCCTTCAGCTCACGCACCAGCTTGGCATTGGGGTCCTCGTTGATAACAGCATTGCATTTGATCTGCTTTGCACGATCTGCATATCTGGAAGCAGCCAAAAGACATACGTGTTTGGTTTTACATAGGACATATGCATCACTCTCTACAGTCCTATACAAGGCCCTGCCTTTTTTTCAGACTCCAACAATATACTGAATCAAGCAGCTCTACCTCAGAAGTGTGTAGAGTAAGGAGCAGGGGCCACACTGAAAGATTTTAAGCTCCAGCTACTCCTTAAAACTTCAGTGGAGTTTAGGTACTCAAATATTTTTGAAAAAATCAGGCCTAGGACTTACCAGTGACGCCATTTTAAACTGGGTTCTCTTCATGCATAAGATTATTTCTCTTTTGCACCATTAGACAGAAATTTCATCCTCATCTATAAGTACAGATAACTTGGAACTGGTCAAACTGAACTTACCTGATTAAGTGAAGCAACTACACCCTCTGCCACAGGATTGGGGTTCACTTTAGAATGATGGATTTTACAGTACACAGTGTAGTCCCCTGGAATGCTCTCAGTTTTGCCTAACGCATATTTCACAATAGGAAGGATGTGCACCTAGATACCTTAGCTGAAAGCCAAACATTTCCACTCCAGATGAGAGGCTAAAGTACCTTAAAGTGCTCAACGTTTCATCATAGTTGATATCTGCCGGACTCAGAGCAGCAACCATGGCAGTTCTGGAGTTTCCACCTGTAACGCACAAGCAAGGTCCTAAATGAAGCTGCACTGGCACCTTGTACTAAGTATATTCTTGAGTGTCAGTATTTCCCAGCCTAAACAATATCCATATTACAGAGTGTTCAACAAAATTACACAAAGCAGTAATTACACAAAGAGTAAACCCAGGGTAAATGAAACAGCTGTAACAATAACAGTATGACTTAAAAACAGATACTTCCATATTTAATACCAATATCATACAACAGATTGAGGCAGAAAATGGCTATGAAACACATAAAAATTGAGGGAAAAATTCCCCTTGAATATTGGCATAGTCAGAATAGTCATACCTAGATTTTCCCGAAGTAGCCACGTTAGCACAGAATCCCTGTATGGAATAAAGTCCGTCTTCTTTTTTTTTTTACTCTACAAAAAAGACGACACACTTATTACTGAGTAGTAGTATCTGGAAAATGAAAAATTGAGTTTAGGCAAAAGGTAGAAATCATAATTGAACAGATCTCTTAGATGCTTTAATCTTTCAAGGAGATGGAAAAGTATATGCAGTTTATTGTAGAAAGTTGAATGCAATTAGAACAAGGTTGGAAGAAGAAGTGGAACTTAATCTGTCGCAGGCTGCAAATTGCTGATTAGACTAAGAATCTGGGGTGACCATGTCAATGTCTGGCAGCAGTTGAAGGGGGCTGCTATGCACACAAGAGAATCAGAGCACACATCAGAAGAGAAAATTATTAAGATGCTGGACAACAGGACTGGTAAAGCCATATATCAGATTCCATACACAATATTACAGGAGGGATACTGTACTGACCTTTGCAAAAAGGTATATAAACAGACTATGAAGATGATAAAGGAACTTTAGGGTCAGAGAAAGGAGAGGTTGGGGAAATGTAATTAGAAGAGTAGCTCAAGAGGGAAAATGAGAAATGAAAGAGCTATAAACTCTAAAGGGATAGAAGACAGAGGATGCTACATAGGGTGACCAGATGTACCAATGTTATCAGGACCATCCAGATGTTAGGGGCTTTGCCTTATATACACAAGTACACCTCCACCCCCCATACCACCCCCAAAAAAAGAGTGTCTTGATTTTTCACATTTGCTATCTGGTCATCCTAACGCTATGAGCCAAAGGACTAGAAAATTGAACACTACCAACAGCATCATCATAAACTGAACCACATACAACTGTAAATGTAGTTCCTCCATTTCCTTACTTTTGATATTTCTGCCCAACTACTTTACTTTCTCCGATTTTTATTTGAGCATAAGCTTTCGTGAGCTACAGCTCTTTTCATCAGATGCATGCAGTGGAAAATACAGTGGGGAGATTTTATTTACACAGAGAACATGAAACAATGGGTGTTACCATACACACTGTAACTAGAGTGATCAGGTATTGGTGCCACAAGTACTCCTTTTCTTTTTGCGGATACAGACTAACACGGCTGCTACTCTGAAACCTGTCAAGTAAGGTGAGCTATTACCAGCAGGAGAGGGGAAAAAAACCTTTTGTAGTGATAATCAAGGTGGGCCATTTCCAGCAGTTGACAAGAGCATCTGAGGAACAGTGGGGGGGGGAAACAAACATGGGGAAATAGTTTTACTTTGTGTAATGACACATCCACTCCCAGTCTTTATTCAAACCTAAATAAACGGTGTTCAGTTTGCAAATTAATTTCAATTCAGCAGTCTCTCGTTGGAGTCTGTTTTCGAAAGTTTTTTGTTGAAGAATTGCCACTTGTAGGTCTGTAATCGAGTGACCAGAGAGATTGAAGTGTTCTCTGACTGGTTTTTGAATGTTATAATTCTGATGGACACAAATCAGAGGTCAAGAATATATCTGTGTATATAAAATCTCCCCACTGTATTTTCCACTGCATGCTTCCGATGAAGTGAGCTGTAGCTCACAAAAGCTTATGCTCAAATATATTTGTTAGTCTCTAAGGTGCCACAAGTACTCCTTTTCTTTTGGCGGATACAGACTAACACGGCTGCTATTCTGAAATCTCTCTGGTTTTGTTATTTCCTTCATTCATAAATTGCAATATAGTGCTTTGGCTGCATTATCCATCCTCCACCAGAGAGAGCAGGCCACAAATAGTGATCCATCTAAGCAGTGTTTTCAAACGCTACTTTTTAAAATCAAATTTGAAGTACAATCAGAAACTAACTGGAAAGCATAAGATAAATATTTATATAAATGGACAGGTGAAGGAACCAAACAGGATAAACAGCCCTGCTTCCACATAGAAACATTACTGACTTTTAGATCATTAACAAAAATTTCACATAACCTGTACTTGGACACAGAACTAAAGTTTCCTTTGGACGTTAAATGCCATTGCAATTAACACTCCATGAGCCAGGATAAATATTTTATTTGTTGCAATTTTAAACTCTCCTGACAGTCTCACAGTGGGAATGCAAAGGATAATGAGCCCACGTCTTACTCAGAATACTCCTTAAAGGAAGGGTTATTATACAGTGGTTAAATTCTCCAGCACTAGTATCAGGATTTTTAAATTTAGATAATAATAAATCTTAATACACAAGAAAAAGGCTCTCAAGCTAAAACTCACTTTCTCTTTCAGGTTGTAGGGCTTTATGCTTTCTGGAAAGCCAGAGAAGCAATTTGGAAAAGACAGGGCTGGAGGGACACAGGTAGAAGGACATTTAATAAGCGACTCAGGAAAACGCAAAGATTATTAGGAAACATGAGGATAAGGGAGAGGTCAAAAAGGACACTAAGACTGAGCCAATGAAATTAGAAACAAAAGGTGTTTTGTTTTATTGTTTGATTTTTAAGTAGCCTTGTACCTGGCTACAGGTTAGCAGGATTTGGGGACTGTTCAAACAAAAAACACAAGCTCACAATGCAGATAGCTCCCCAAGTCTTCAAGCATTCTGTCAATCAAAATCTTCATAAAAGGTTATAAGAAGGATTCCTTTGTGGGCAAGTAACAGACTTCCCTACAAATTCCACTGTAAATATTTTCCATCCCCACCCTTCTTAGCTCCCCAACTTGATTTTGATATATGAGCAGCAATTAGGGGTCATCCATGAAAGAGCTCCGCAGAACAGGGTACTTTGTCATCTGCTGACATGTGCAAGACAGCAGGGAGGGAGATTAGCATATATATACCTAATTGCAAGTACTGCCAAAAGTTTAATTCTACAAGACACTAATACAAGATTTGATTGTGCAATAGTAGTTTTGACTAGATGTTATGTGAAAGTCACCTTACTAACACTCAAAAGGTAATGATTACTGCACAAAAGGAGTGAGTACCAGCCTTATAAAAAATTTTTTCCCCTACTTGCCTCAGGTGAGTAACCTTTTGATGGACAAGAAAAATGAGTAAAAATTGCATATCAAGGCTTGTAATTTTCCATGGCAATTTTATTAGGTTAGCATAAACAGTAACTTGTGAGGCATCCTTTGGTGTGAAGGAAAGAAGTATGGGAGATCACATGTAGTAAGCAAAGACATTAAGATATTAAGTATTCCTAAGAAAAATGTCACCCACAAATCAGGAGCAGGGATGTGCTATAAAATTTTACTTATTCTTAAACATTCATTACACCTGCATTTTTCTCTTTCTTCCCCAACTCTAAAAAAACATTTTTATTTTGAGTTTTAGTACTGATATTCCTCATTACTTCATGGTCACGCCAATAAGCCTCTTCACTAAGTAAAGTTCAGTCTACAACTCAAATCAATTTGTCTTGAAAGCTCTTGACAGATCCCTGCTCTTGGTTTCCTAGGTGAAGCACATCTGGCTCTACATCAGTCTACTAGGACTTAACATTCATGGTTACTCAGCCCCACCATACCTTATTGGTGCAGTTATCCTAAAGTTGAAAGCATTAAAGGAAGAGGAAGGAAGAACACAAGATGAGTGTCTGAACAAGACAGAATAGACCATTCAAATTGTTAGGCTGGAGGATATGCATTGAATATTGCTTTTCTGAAGAACCAAATGAATGAGAATTGAATCTCCCAGAAAACATTTAAATTAATTAGAAAGCACTTAAGTCCAGACAGACTGTCCCAAAGGTTAAATCTTCTGTAACTTAAGTGCACAGCAGCAGGTTTTTCCAACATGCTGTTCCATTGCAACTGCAATGGAAGAAGTAAAAAGAAAACATTTTTATACTATATTGTGATTATCTGTTTAGATTATAGGATACTTTCCTGCAGTTTAGACATCAGGATAAAAATTTCAGTTTTACAGTAGAATAACCCAGAGACCAAATGACTGCATACGACCCCTTATCATTCAAATCAAGGAAACTCTTAACAGGATGTATAAAGTTGTTCTTTTAATTAAAAAAAAATTTTTTTTTTGCTTCTTTTTTAAAAAAAAATAAAATCACAAAATTCAGTATGTAAACATGTACTCTGTTTGCTTTATTTCTTACAAATTTTATGCAAAAGCCTACAAACATTTGTACTTCAAGGTTTCTTCCCGGCTAAGTAAATCAATGCTCCTGTCTTACTGTGAGCAAGTCCTGCACTAGAACCTATGAGATTAATAGATATTAACAACCTTGCATGTAACTATCAAAAAAAAAATAAAATAAAATAAAAAGGCTCAGCTAGGCCAAATACTGAGGTTAGCAAAGTAGATGGAAGGGCCTTGCTGGACTATAGAGTCTCTTGCAGTTCCAGATTATTACCAAGCACTGAAAGGTTTGTAAAGACGACAACTTCCTCTAGATAGATGCAATACTATACTTACCACCTCTGCCAAGGCTGAAATTACTTTGCCCAGTGTTGTGAGAGACTTGTTGATATTTGCTCCTTCCTGGAAAGACAATCATTTGATGTGGTGATTCACACTACTCAAACAGGAACTCTGGGCCAGACTAAAAGGAGCTGGAGATCATGGCAGGTGTCATTGTGAAAGTAGATGTCTTCGATTCACAGTAAAGTTAGTTTTACTGTGACCACACTGCCATGATTATCTGGGGCTTAACACACATTTCTCACACAGGTACCTCCTCTAATTTTATCACCTAAAGCTTGACCAAAACATGGGTTACCAGTGTAAAACAAGCTACTTCATGAAGAAATAACCCTTACACCCACCATATAAAAATCACACATACTAGTGAAAGCAAAGTTAGATATTTTAAAATATCAGAATTAAAACCAAACCCACAAGCATTTTCATGCAGTGTGTTATGTTTTTCTTTTAAGTATCCCAATATGAGAATAATCACACAACTGAATAAACAATCAGTCTCTGAAAATAGGGGGCCTCTTTGGTTCTTGACAGCATACCAAAGAGATCTCATTTTCACACAATAGCTAATGTGTTCAAGAACAAAGGACTATTGTAACATACCCATTACACCAGCCATAGAAAGACTAAACAAAAATCAAATGCTTACTATTCCACAGCATCATTGATCAACGGGGCTGAAGTTCTGGATATTTGATGGGACTGAATTTTTTATATTTTTATTTTAGTTATTTTCTCCTCTGTTCATTACTTAATAAGCAGAAGAGCATCCTCAGACATCAGACTGATAATACACCATTTCTCCTTCCTCCCCCATACAACAGTGGCCCAAGGCAATCCCACTACCTTTAATCGAGTCCCTTTGGCACCAGTTGAGTCTGCTCTCTCACTCCCAGCTAGATCCACAAGGCTAATCTTGCTAACCTAAAGAGGAAACACAGCAATAGTCAGAACTAATTCTGGTGGAATTAGAGCAAGAGAAAAATAATTCTGATGCCACATGATTCATGAAGTAATCTACTGTCCAAAATCACTATAGCCTGCTACAGATTCTACAGCTGTACTGTTTTCATTGGCAATCAATTTCAGAGAAACAAAGTTGTTTCTGCATTAGTATAAATACATTCTGTTTTAAAGTGCAGCTACACTCTGAAAAATAACTAAAAGAAAGACTATTGTTTAAGCATTTAAGGACTTCCAGAGCAAACTGAGTCAAAAGATAATTTAACTGCTAGTGCTGCAAATAACCTAGGATCTAGAAAGAAAAAGGCATGCTATGTTTTATCTATATTTATATGTGGTCAATCAGTAATAAAGAACTGGGACAATTGCAGAATAGAATGCAGGTCACTATCTCATAACCCTGAAGAGCCAAAACAATTCAGGAGAGAAAGCTTGGGTTTTATCAGCACAGGCAACAGACCTGACCCAGAATACACACTGGGAAACAGATATGTGAAGATGGCTCGTTTTTTATATAGTCACTTTTGCATACAGAGCCTCTTTGCTCTTCCAGTACCCAAACGAACAGGCCAAACATCTCCACTCATACACAATGTACTTCCTTTTCACATGCAAATTCCACCTGTTTTGTTTTGCCTGAGTATCACTGCATCCCTACTAAAGCAGGCCTATGCCTGACAGAGACTGCAGAGGATACTTAATGAGGCAAGAATTAGTTGGGCCCGGCCAAGCAGAAACACTGAAGCTTCTGTATACAAGCAGGAGGAAATTTTACTTCCCAGCTCATTCCATCTTTCCTCTTGCTTGGTCTATGTTCCTTCCCCCTCTCCACCCCGCCACCTCTATATCTTCGCCATTCCTGCTTCCCACATCTCAGCCACTACTTCAAACCAGTTTAGGAACGGAGCCCAACAAAAAAACAGCAATACAAGGGCTCTGACAGGGTTAATATGGCTTATAAGCAAATTCTCCCCCACTGATAGTACATCAGGATGAGAGAACTCCTACTTCCACCCCCAGGAAAATGAGATAATTGAAAGCAGAATTAAGGTGATGGTCAGTTTTCCTCACTCCTCTACCTTCTCCGTGCAAAGGTCAGTTTCTGTGTCATGTCTCTTCTGAGTAAAGACAATCGTAAACACAGCGTGAGAGCGGCTACTCGTTTCATTCATGTTTGTAGCTGCCACGGTCCTAAAAAAATAAAGTCAGACATTCATTTTTTTAAATGATCAGTAGGCTCCATGCTGCAACTAGTTCTCAACAGTTTATACTGAGTACTGTCAATCTACACAATTACCTGTGCTTCCCTAATGCTACCCCCACTCCTCCCTCTGTACCAGCCTCCAGTTACATCACCCTTCCTCTCTTCACAGCCTGCTGTATGGACTAACCAACCAGAGTATGGCTGACAGGCCAACTTTCTTGTTCGCCACCGTGTGGGGGGCTAGAAGTAGATTTTATTTTAACTGATTTATCACTGTATCTTTGTATACAGAGAAAGCTAGAATTAAAAGCCATGTTACCAGAAGGAACTGCAACTACTCGTGTATTTTACCACAAGCTACTGCAAGCATAAGACATCAATAAAATGACTTGTGAAACCATTTCATAATCCAAATTAGTGTTCGTCTCTAAATTGCATTAATGCACCAAAGTGTATTTTCACACCAGGGTTAACGATTTTAGCAATTTTTAAAGCAAGTTCTAGCTCCACCTATGACAAGAGCGAGAGGGGACTCCCAAACTGGCACAAGAACCCTCCCCCCCAACTGGTACCGAGTGCACATCCACATCATAACCAACCTGGCTTTGTTCCCAGCATCCATGAGGTCTGCAATGTCTGTGTAAGAGGTGACTGCTAACTTGGACAGGTCCTCCACGTAGGGTCCGAGCAGAGGGTGCTCTCGCACTCGCAAGTTCCCCTTGTTCTTCGGGTTTAATAAGTCTCTGACTCTCTCACAATAAATCTCCATGTAACTGACCTGTGAATAGATTTGCATGGATCATTTACAGGTCTTGAAGGCCTCATTTTCTGTTGAGAGAAGCGCTGCAGAATTTTAGAGCACCACCATTAGGAAGGAGTCCTTCAGTTATATCACAATTATGATATGTGGCAGCTTGACACACTCATGGGGAGGTGGTGAGAGCAAGCCCACATTAGGTCTACAATGTAAGCTTCACACTATCCACAGCAGTTTCTCTCCTCAACTTTTTCCTTTGACTTTCCTTCACACAACCACACCCAATCTGGTTGGTCCAAACTAGTATCTGTGCTGCGGATCTTACTTTCCAGAAACTGCGCCACCTAATTAAAATCCACTACTTTTGTAGGTTCTATGATGAAATGGAGAGTTAGTAAAATATCTTTGAGATACAGCAGAATATGGAGCTTAATGTTCAATCATGTTTGTTAACTGGAGGGGAGGGAAAGCAATTTGCTTTCAGGGAACCTCCCTTCTGGACCCAGAACAAAAAGTTTAAATTAATATTCCTTTTCATTGAGGAGCCGCTTTTGGCTCTCTAGTATTTATAGCAACACACACTGCAGGCCAGATAATCCCAAAACTCCAATGCAGATAACAATGCCAACAATAATTACATGTCAGACCTGCATACTAACTCCAGCACAATTACAAAGCTAAAATTCTTTTTAAGGCATACATTTTAATTGGCACGTTTCTCAGGGCACCAAGCTTATCCCATGTTAACAGATACTTAGTGACTTCAACATCCAAGATATTAAATGAAACGGTAAATTATTCACTTTCATTCGGTGGGAAGAATTCAGATGGAAGCAACAGTTTTAGAAATACAAAAAGGAACCCAAAATATCTAAACCAGGACAAAAAACAGAGACAAAAGAACTTAAAATATCAAGTGGGTCACTGTTGCACAAGTAAATGTTTATTTTAACGTTTACAGAATAATTTCTGTAACCCAGTTCTAGCCTTTCCCCCACCCAGTTTGTCCCATGTCCACTCTCAGAGCCTTCCATCACAATGAAGATCATGTTTCTGGCTTCCTTGCATAGCTCTCTGGACTCATCATCCATTCTTGCATCAAATAGCGAAAACAGTTTGAAAGTATGTTCACAAGTATTAAGCATGCTGTCCCAGTGACATTCCCACCCTCTGATTAAGCTCAAGTTCCAAAATGACCCAATGCCTTAAAACCTATTAAACTGACCAACCTTCCTGACTGTAAATCAGTAACCTTTTCACAGTTCTAGAGTTCACTAAAAACTAATAATTGGAGTCATCTGCTTACTTAAAATAAATGGATACAAAACCAAGACAATTAAGTTGGATTTGATTTATTTCAGTGCTTGCAGCACATTATTCTGTTTTATGTTAACTGGTCCATTAAAATCAGTGCAAATATTTTTCCTTTTGGAGTTTTTACATTTTTCCCCAACTGCATACTCTGACCCCAAATGAGAAAGATAGGTTGAGAAAGTTACTAAAAAGGATTTCAGGAAGCTATATGAAAAGACGAGACCTGAAGAAGAGCCCTATATGAGCTCAAAAGCTTGTCTTTCTTAGCAACAGAAGTTGGTCCAAAAAAATATATTACCCTAGCCCACCTTGCTTCTGAAAAGAAGAGGGCATTCTAAACATTCTGGACCAAGTCAGATGAAGACAGTCATCTCAAAGTTCTGATACTTTCAACCAAATTCCTTGAGCAAACAGATTCTAAATTATTTTTATGAGTAACAACCTGTAACTGACTTTTTTGAACTGACTATCTTAAAATGGGGTCTGCTCTGAAAACTAACTAAAAATGGATTTGAGTTCTACAAATGTGGTCTCAATGACTAGCTGTTAAATTTGTTTAGTTTACACATTTAAAAGATCATTTTACTAAATGCCCTGCAATCTCACTCTGGGAGCTGAGACTCAAACTGCACTCTGATTTACCCCATCATCACCAGTCTGAAAAGATTCTGCAGTCAGAACTTGGTTACAAAAATCTTGTGTGACCCAGAAGAGAATCCAGCTGATGATCTGTTAACTGTGCTGACTTGGGGACTAACAGGAATACACTTACTTGTCTGGAAAGTGAGCAGTTATATCTAAACACACAGAGCAGATCTGCCAACCAAAGTGCTATTTTTACAGTCCACATTTTAATCCTTTGCCAACTACGAACGTACAGATCTTCCTGCACATTCACTTGGCTAGTAGCCTGGAAATTGCCTTTGTTCTAGGACTTAACACAGAGGGCTAGTTTGGCCAGTTGGGGCTCAGGCTATAATATTCTCTTCCTGTCATTTTTCCCCCTAGTATATATTCTGCATCAACTGTGTCCCCATTCCACTTATGAAAGAGAACGGCACCCCCCAGTAGCAGGCTAACAGAAGATTCCTGCATAAGATTGAAACATCAGATATTCTAAACTAGGCCTACATTTAAATAATAACTGAAATAATGACTAAAGGCAATTAAGAGAGAAAACACTGAATAAGTTTCCCAACCAACAGTGGTAAAATGTTTGCAAGTTCATTAAGGTTTTTCAGGCCCAGAATCCAAGAAAGCGGCTATAAGGCTAGCTTTTATAATTCACACCTTTTACTCACCACCCAAAGAGTTCAGGGAAGGTGCATTAACATTCATACAAGACTAGTTTAGCTTAGAAAGGCTTTGTTCATACATTTGTGTCAGGTGAGAAAGGGGAAGAGTTGAGTGTTCATGAACATATGAAGTAGAAAACAATACCAACGATGTAGCAGCTTCTTCAGATCAGCAGCCTCATACCCACTAATAGGAACGTGCCTCAGTCCACCAGTGTACTCACCTCCACAGAATAGGACATCTCCTCATTACTGTTGTCATTGATTTGCTCAAACAGTTCTTCACACAGCTAGAGAGAGATTAAGCCTGAGTCAGACAGCAGTCATGAGTGAGCAATGGCAAATAGACTGTGACTCAATCTGTTCTCCTTCTACCCTTCCCATCTCCAAAAGCCACTTTCATGACAACCACCGAACAGTGTCCAGTAAAAATGCAGTTAAACCCCATCCCCAATCACTAGTATTCAATCCTTTTGTTTTTCTCTCATCAACTATTCCTCAGTTTAACATTAATCTGCAATACAAAAACAGAATTACTTAACATAAGAAATAGAAAGACAAGGTCCGTAAGACAAGAGGTAATATCTTCTATTAGTCTATTGGACCAACTTCTGTTGGTGAAAAATGAACTTTTTGCGCTTACACTGAGCTTTTCTTTGGGTCTGGGAAAGGCGTTCTGTGTCAGAACTAAATAAAAGATGGAAGAGATAAGTAGTTAACATGTGGCAAGAGATCTTTCAAGGTCAAGTGGATGGGATCTCTGTTGAGTAGGAGTTATAATTGTTTAATGATGCCCCATAAGGGTTCTATTATGGGGTGGTAGATGACAACTAGGGGTCATCCCCCCACCCCCATTGAAGCAGGTTCTCTCCTGCAACTGCAGAGGTGTTAACTGCCCACTTCACCTTGAATAGGTCTTTTGCAACCTGTTAACTCTAACTGTTCCACTTTGTATTTAGCAAAAAGAAAAGGAGTACTTGTGGCACCTTAGAGACTAACCAATTTATTTAGTCTCTAAGGTGCCACAAGTACTCCTTTTCTTTTTACGAATACAGACTAACACGGCTGTTACTCTGAAACCTTTGTATTTAGCAGTGACACTGAGAACCTTTCCCAGACTGAAGAAAAAGCTCTGTAATTCATCTTTTTCGATCAACAGAAGTTGGTCCAATAGTATTACCTCACCCACCTTGTCTCCAATATCTTGGGATCAACACAGCTACAGCACCACAATACAAAAATGACAGTCTAACAACTGAAATAAGAAAAACAGATTATAAATTCCAGAGAATGAGATGATTAAAAATATGAAATCTTCTCCCATCTGGCTATATTATATATATGGTTATTTTTAGGAGAATAATCCTCAGAGTCCATTGGTTTGACAAAGTTCCAGGAATCAGATTTGAGGCAACTAGTAGATGCTTAAAATCAGCTAGTAACTTCATATGAAGGATGCTGAAGCTACCCAGACAGACTCTATAGGAGAGTTTCTGCTGTGTTTGAGGCTTATATTTTGCTTACTTAAAATTAAGATAACAAATGAAGCTACCAATAGTGGAGCAGCATATGTTATACCTGGAAATGCATTAGAAGAATTGGGACTGCATGGGGGGAAAGCATGAGTATGGAAAAGGATAGAGGGAAGAAGTAGGCCTCACAGGCATCAGTACCTAAACAAGCCATTGCATGCAAGATATGTGGCAGTGTGGACAGAGTACCAGGAGATTTTAGGAGCACACACTCTGAACAGTTAAGTCAGTGCATGGTTTTAAGAGATCACTATTTTAGACCTCCACATAGATGTGTCAGAGGTTGGCTGGTAGGGGAATCTAGTGAACATGAGAAAGTGGAAGATGACAGACTACATTTGTGCATGGAGGACAATTTTGCTCCCCCGCGTATTTTTTTGTGCAGGGAAGGCAGAGGAACCAGTGAGTAAATTTCATACAGAAATAATGCTTTCCCTTCTATGTAGTTAATTGGTTTTATTCTTCTGTGGTATAATCTCTCAACAAGATGCAACTGGAGGTAGGAGAGGAGAGGGTTGTAAGAACCTAAAGTAGATAACAGGAGCAATATTCTGGTTAGCTAGTTTTTAACATGGCTTTTGATTTGTATAACCTTAGGGAGCTAGAAAGATGAATGTAGCATCCCCAAATTTACAGTGGAAAAAGCAAATGAAGAAACATCAAGTTGCTGTGTAAAGGCTTTGGACCCATTTCAGGTGTTATGCTCAAAAAGGTGTTAAATTCACAGAAGAAAAACAAGGTGTTAGATGTATGAACAACATTCCTTATTAACTATGCTCAGCACACATCTATGAGTAACGGTTTCCCAAGCATGTGGTTGACATTTACATCTAACCTACGTGCCGCCACCGCTAGTGGCAACAGAACACTTGTTATGCATTTGACTGCACAGGTTTGAGCCATTAGCAGAGAGCAATGCTTTCCGTTGTCCATTTCATACCTGGGGCATAGAGCCAGTAACTCCTGCTGCTGATCCTATAGCAGGATGATGACAGACTATTCAGCAAATTTATTTATTGAGGCTGAAACCCAATCTCCACTTTCCACTTTAATGGGAAAACTCCTTCCAAAACATGCACACAACATATCAGTAATGCCAGGACAACATGAGAGAGGAGCTGAGGTGTGGCAAAAGCACCATGCAGCCAACAGCTATATCATCTTGAACATTAGACACGCCTGGTACAGCCTGAATGAAATATTATCAGCCATGAATTTCCCAGAGCATTCTTTCAGGCTCTTTATGTTGTCATGGACTAAAACTTGTCTCAAAATAAATGCTTTTTTGGGGATAGGGTTAATTTAGTGTGTTTATACAAATCAGTATCTCAACATTCCTACCTATTTTATTTCTCACTTGGTAATCTATATGTAAATATATACACACACCGCTAAGACAATGAGACATTCATTTCCCACGGTGGAAAGACAAGACAGATTCTCCAGACTCCTGTCTCTATTGAGAGTTTCATCAGTGACACCACCTCTTGGATTCTTACTGAGTAAGTATTCCTGTACTGTCCTGTCAACAATCAGGGCAAAAGTCAGGAAACTCAGTGGAATCAGACATTTATATTACTTTACTGAGTTGTTTTTGTTTTAGAAAGAACTACAAAGGGCAGAGTATTTTGTTCTTGGTTTTAAATTCCGTAGAACTATTCTCTTTGGAATAATTTCTCTACTTTTCTACCACATGTATTTTCTACTACATGCATCCGATGAACTGAGCTGTAGCTCACGAAAGCTTATGCTCAAATAAATTTGTTAGTCTCTAAGGTGCCACAAGTACTCCTTTTCTTTCTACTTCTCTTAAATTTGAGTCACTCATTCTTACATTTCTTTTTAATTGCCTTAGGTAGAGGTTAAACATGAAAGAAGTTATATATCCTCTGAACAATCTACACTCAAGATATAAGCCCCATTTATTCTACAGAAACAGCTAAGTTTAAACAGTTGAGAAGTATGTTTGCAACCAAGCTGTGCTGTATCATGTTGGTTTCTTGCAAGTATGGACAGAAAACATGATTTTAGAGTCACGTTAGACAGCAGTGGTAGCCTATGTCAAGTCTGACTGCACCAGATCCAAGGTTGATGCTTTCCCTCCTGGAAAGTAAGATTTGGTTCTTTGTGAACCATTACTGCAAGGTAACAAATCATACATTAGCAAACATTTAAATATGTTTTGTAAAGTAAATACCCAGCCCAGGCTGTGTTACCTGTGGGATGATGCCTGCCTGGCTTTCCTCCTGTTTGCCCATCATGGTATAGGATTTCCCAGCTCCAGTCTGCCCATAGGCGAAGATACACACATTGTAGCCCTCAAAGGCATGTAACAGCATCTCCTTCCCAATATCATTGTAGACACGGTTTTGAGATGCAAAGCAGGGATCTTCAGGCTGCAAAGATGAAAAGAGAATAAATACTGCCCTCTACTCCCACCCCAGAGGTCTAAATTCAGAAAGGTATTAAGAGTTATTCCACACTTAAAGAAACCTTGTGGATCAACCCCCAGTGGAAGGTAATGTTGGTGTTTCTCTTACAGACCGGTTTTCCAAAGACACTACCTGTTGAAGCAGAATGAAAACAACTATTTTAGGCAATGTCAATCTGCTGGTGGGGAAGCAATCTATTACCACTGCTGATACTGATGAAGAAGTTCTGTGCAAAATCCCAGAGACAGTATTTTGAGTGTATAAGAAAGGAGAACAAGCACAGAGTTAAAAAGAGGATCAAAGTGAACAAAGAAGAGATGGGGCAGAAAATCTCAGATGGGTTAAGGCTGGACAGGGACCTAGAGGGAAAAAACCCAGCATTTTCGGGCGGCGGGGAGGGGGAGGCGGGAGGAGGAGAGTGAAAATTGCATTTGAGTTCCAGTTACCACTCAACAAGCCATGAAAATGAATTAACCTGTTTTGCATCTGTCAGATTCCATTTTCTAAATCCCAATCTAGATTTATAATTACAGTACAACTTAAAATTTGTATTAATGACTACAAACCCACTGTGAATTGATACACATTTCCAAGTTAGCAAATAGGTGAACAAAGCAAGAGTCAGGACAATGTAACAAAACGATTTCATTTTGGCAACGATAGTTTAGTATTGATAACACTTTACTATCTGATGTATATTTTGCCTCTCTAGGCACTTGTATTGTGCTTATCTAAAATTCAGCATGATGTAAAACAATGAAGCCCTACTAACAGAAGAACTTACTACAGTCTCATCTATTACTAAAGCTTTGCAGAGAAGGGAGGCCACTGTTCGTGTGTGCACAAATTAGCAAATTTTTACACTATTTTAAAAGGTCTTAGAATTTCTAAAATATAAGTGTGTGGCGTTAATGTACTTGGGAGGGAAAATATCAAGAGCTCTGCTTGAGAGTCAAGTGGAAGCATGAACAATCTTGTTCCTGTTAAATCAATGTGAGAAGTTTGATTTTTGTTTATTTTACTGAATGACAGAAAGCAAATATAGCCTCAAAATCCTTATGCTGAATATGGAGATCCCAGTCATGACCACTAAAAATAATCAAGACTTCTTTCAGTCTAAGGCCTCTTTCACAGCACCAGCTGATAGAGCATTTTCCAGTCCAAGCAAAAGTGGAGCAGATCAATTCCAAAGTTATTTGCTCTGCCAACTCCTCTATGGAAAACATTCAGGGGATTTTTAATAAATTGACTAAACTGGAAACCAACATAGAGACACACTGTGGAAAAGTACAGCACCTGGACAACAGGATTAAGTTCTCTGAAACCATGATGCTGAACAAAGAGGGGCTAATGACAAAACTAGTAGAGGGCAGTATGGTTACAGACAATCAAATCAAGATCCCAAAATAAAGCAGCTGTTCCCCCTCTCAGGCCTGTTTTCTTCTCTGGAAAGTACGATGCCGAAAGGCCTGAATCCAAGGGTAAAAGATTTGACTTTGAAAAAAGCCTACTACACTCCTACAACAGGAAGCCAACAAAAGGCCCTAGAGAGGAAGCACCATAACTGTCTAATCAGAAGGATCAAGATAGAGTTTTGCTTGCTGAATGTACTATAAAAAAGTGCAATTTAAATGGGGTCAAACTAGTGTATTACCCAGACTGGAGTGCAACCTCAGAGGCTATTCTAAGACTTTTTCTGAACAAAGAACTGAATCCTCCATTTTGTAGCTGGTGAAGTTCTGTCACTTGCAATGAGAAATCATTGTATTTTGGGATCAGACATCGGCATCCAATTACTTGACTCTACCCAAGACCATGCACAAGGCAAGGTCTAGGACACAAAAAGACGACTAACAGAATTCACTGTGTATATTAACATCCCCTTTTGTTGACATGCTCCCCTTCTCCCTTGGCCAGCCGGAGAAGCCCTTGTTCAATTATTTGGCAGCTGTTTTCTTTACGCAACATATTATACAAGTGAGACTAAGTGTTTTCTGCTGCATCAATTAGAAAAGATTACATTGATGGTGTAAAATCAGAACACTTTTCGTAGGAATATACTTTTAGTGATAAGAAAAGGAGTACTTGTGGCACCTTAGAGACTAACCAATTTATTTGAGCATAAGCTTTCGTGAGCTACAGTTCACTTCATCGGATGCATACTGTGGATTTCAGTATACATCCGATGAAGTGAGCTGTAGCTCACGAAAGCTTATGCTCAAATAAATTGGTTAGTCTCTAAGGTGCCACAAGTACTCCTTTTCTTTTTGCGAATACAGACTAACATGGCTGTTACTCTGAAACTTTTAGTGATTACTCAAATATTCTCTCTCCCCTCATAGCAGTGGGCACTGACAGCATTTGTTTTTGTTTTTTTGAAGAATGGTCATGATGTAATAGTGCTGGTTGATTTTAATGTTAGACTGCAACTTTTATAATAGCAAGTTCTTCTTGAAGATGTGCATGACCTAAAATGACAGCAAAAGCTGTGGATATAAAAGTCATGTTTTCATCTATTAGGGTTTAGTCTACATAGTGCTTATGGTGTTTTTGCCTCTCTGCTTGATCTATGCAATATAATTGTATGGTTTCTTCACAACTGCTTTATTCAGTAAGAGGTTTCATTAAAAGCTCTGTAGATATAAGTTTAAGCTTTGGTCAAGAACACATTATCTGAGGGTGTCAACCAGTGCAAAAAATGTCAAAATTCCCTTCCCCTCAGCCAGACCAAATACTGATGTTTAGCTGGTGAGAGAGAAAAAAAGGATAATCTCCTTCTCCACCTTTCAAGGAAACAGGGGAGGGGACCTAATGCAGAACTGTAGAGCTCTGCTATAAAACAATCACTGGAAGTCAACAAGACTTCAGATCTAGCTCTCTGGAGAGGTGGGGCAGAATGCTTAGAGGACAAAAATGTATTGCTTTTACAGTTACAGGAAATATGGATCACTACTCTGCCTCTTCCTGGTAAACCACGGGAATCCAGCTCACTTCACCCCCCACCGTGCCACAGATTCTCCCCTCCCCCCAAGTCTTCACTTTGTCCAACAGAAATTAGAACTGATGAAGTGAGCTATAGCTCATGAAAGCTTATGCTTAAATAAATTGGTTAGTCTCTAACGTGCCACAAGTCCCCCTTTTCTTTTTGCGAATACAAACTAACACGGCTGCTACTCTAGAACTGAAAAGTTACTTTTGTGGCTCAAATTCCACTCTGCTGCTGCTTAAACACACACATTTTTCTCTGTCTTTCCCCTCCTTCCTCTTTCAAACACACACCCAGACTATGTTCTCAGACCCCCAGACCTTACTCGTTCACATTCCCAGGATGGAAAAAAGCTAGAACATAGAGACAGAGCTCTGAACTTGTATCACTCAAAATACAATAAAATCATAGTAGGAGCAGCTGGTTGAAGTGGGGTGTCAGGAGACAATCCAGGCCAGTCTGATTGGTAAACAGTGGTTTTTGCTACAGTGCATTCAGAAACTTACTGAGGTGTGAGACCAGTAGGAGTAGTCAAAGCTGAAGGACTTTGGTGCTTCCTTGGGGTTCTTTGGGTTGATAATACCTAGAAGAAATAAAAATCATATTCAGCTATCCAAAGCATTTAGGGACATAAAATGAAAACCAAGAGAGTCAGATCATGAGCTGCAGCAAGAAATGTTATGAAAATTGACCCTCAGACCCAGTCAATATGAATGTCTTTGCACAGCCAGAGTGTTCATAAATTACACTGAAGGACATAAGATCAGGATGGGTGTTCATATCACCACCTCACAAAAAATAATACATCTGTAGGGCCTCCGTGAAGCAGGTCAGGAAAAGGCAGATACAGTCATAAGGGAACACACCTACTAAATAAAGTTCATAATAAGCAGCGATGCAAGAGACTTAAGTGGAGGGAGGGGTGCAAGGAGGAATATTAAAGGAAGAGCCAAAACCCACAAAAGCTCAGGGCACTTCAATAACGAAAAGCTCAAGAGCCCCGGGATTTCACAGCAGGATGACTCTTCGAAGCTTATTTGGAAATTCATGTTACAGTATAAGGATAAAAGCCCTTGGCCTACAGATTTTCTTTCAGAGGCTCGGGATTCTACATGACATCGTGGGAGGCAATGAAAGGAGGTGGAGGAAGATCTACAGACATTTCAGGGATTACACTGATAAGACATATTACAATATTCTTCTACAAATAAAATATGTGCAGAGCCCACATGAAGATTTTAATAGGACTGACATTAAATGAACTAAGCCAAACTATATGTAAACCTTGCCTTCTGCATATGGCTATTCAATCCCATAGAAACCCAAACCAAACCTTGCTTTTATTTCCAGATCACAGCAACAAGGCAACATTTTACCCTTTGAAAGGATCAATATAATTTACTTTTTAAGGTGACCCCATTGCTGGTTTGATTTGTAAACTTTTTGTCAGCAGACAATAAAAGAATATCACATCTATAATTTGTGACAGCCTTCTGGAGGACCTCTCTACAAGTTTAAACCCCAAACAGTCTTAATGAACAGAGCTATAGTCTCCTTACTATAATCTCACTAAGGTACTGAAAATAAGAACTTAAGACAGGGGTGGCCAAACTTATTGGCCCTCTGAACCACATACAACAATCTTCAGAAGTTCAAGAGCTGAGGCACACCTGCCTGGGGCCAGGACTTGGGGCTTCAGCCCCACTCCTGCTGAAGCCCCAAGCCCTGGCAGGTGCGCCCCGTGGGACTGAAGACCCCAAGACCCTCCTCCCTGCTGGGCAGACGCTACTACCCCACCACCTTGCTGCAAGACAGAGTCCCAAGCTCTTCTCTTCCACCTCAATCTGGTAGGTGGAGAATGGTGGGGCAAGGGGATTCTGCAAGCCGCAATTTAATGGTAAGAGGACCATATATGGCTCGCAAGCCACAGTTTGGCCTCCCCAGACTTAAGATATGACAAAGGATCAAACCATTAGTTCATCTAATATGGAGTCTTGCAGTGATGTGCCAATATTTTAAAAATGGACTTTTAAATGTTTTGCTTCAGTCAGTGATACTCATATGTAGGCTCAGAGGATCAGATTCTTATTGGTAAATGCTTATTTCACCGTACACTGAGAAAGTATTTCCATGATAATAGAAACTTACAGATGTCCAAAGAAAAATGCTCCTTGAGAAATTGTTTGATTTAAAGTTATTTACTTTGTATATCTGATGTGTTAACAATTTGTGTTTAACGCTTTAACTTTTTGAATCTCAATGTCTACTGCGATTAAATTATCTGAGCTGCCCCCCCTTAATTTTCCGCAATTATGAAAATGTAAATACATACAAATCTAAAAAAGTGTTTTTAAATAGATTTGTGAAATTTTGAAAAATAAAAATCAAATTCTACTAAGCCTACACGTAGTATTCCTCTCCCCTCCAGGCACACATCAAAACACTCATCAATTCCACACTCTTTCCCTTTCCCCAAATCCATCCATCCACACTTCCCCCCAGACCTTTCTCAATCCACCAGATTGACCACTCCCCAGAAATTCAGTTATCCTAGGGGGCTCCTCTACCTGGCAGCTTTTTGCAGCAATAGGTAGGTGTCATATCGCCTCTGATGGGGAGGATGGGGGTCGATTGTGGAATGAGCCCTAAATGAGTTGTAGGCTGCAATGCTCTTTGGTTCTTAAGATGAGAAAGGCCTTCCCGAGTTGATGTGTGATCAAGTCTTCCCTGGTTAGTTTGAGAGACAGATAGAACAAGATTCCAGTGTTCAAACTGCAGGCTGAGGTTGGGCAAGCAAGTACTGATGGGAAGAATTGAGCAACAGGATTGCCACACAGTGAAACAGCAACTTAGCCTTGCCTCTCCCCCTAGTGTCCTGCTGGAAAGACAGACAGGAGGGGAAAGGGGATGTAGAATATCCCATGTGCACTCCAAGTAGCCTTAGTGGAGAATGCAGAGGAAAGGATCCCTTTGCAAGAGAGAAAACAGATATATCAGCAGCCTGGCAGCTACCAGAGGACTGACTATGACGCAGCCTAAGGCAGCCATGCAGGTGAGTAAGCAGTCCCTCTGACAGTCCCCTGGGCAGGCTTATCAGGATGAGGAGTCCAGGCACTGGGGGGGAAGGGAAGGAAGACAAGTAGGTTTTATGGGGCTGCTAATTTATGAAGTGAGCTGTAGCTCACTAAAGCTTATGCTCAAATAAATTGGTTAGTCTCTAAGGTGCCACAAGTACTCCTTTTCTTTTTGCAAATACAGACTAAAAAGGCTGCTACTCTGAAACCTGTAATTTATTTCTGTGAGCAGTAAGATGGGATGAGAGAGTGCTGGCCATGGTTCTGCTCCCCTCCTCCAACGTACCAGCCAGAGGAGCAGACTGGACATTGAGGGGGCATGCAGCAACTGGCAATGGGTCAATGCAACGTATTCTCCCCACTTTGTAGAACATGGAAATACCTGATTCAGAGGGATGCATCTGTGTCACAATTGTTTTTGGAGCTGTTCTGGGACTGATGCATCTGCATGCTGCCCTACACTCAGGGCTATGAGTACAGTCTGAATCCAGGCCCGAGTAAGCAGCTGCTAAATCAACCTCAAAGTCCGAGGGGCTGAAGTTTACACAAATCTTTGGTTTTAGGGAAGGCCTGTGGATTGCGTCTTTCAAATGGGACGATCTTTAACTACAGCCTCCTGCTACAGCGGTTGAGTTCACTTGCTTCCTCCTTTCAACAATAGTGACTGGCTTACTTTGATTTCACATTGCTTGGTAGCAAGTTACATGCTTTCAAGGCCATCTCCACAAGGCGAAGGGTTAGACATCTATTTTTAAAAATAAAAGATTATTCTTTTGGGTCCCAAAAGTCAGCTTTGATAGGTGGAGAGGGGACATGTAAACCACACTCAGTGGCATCCTGCCTCTGGCAATGACCCATAACCAGTATGAAAGAATGCAAAACCCACCAAGGACCTAACCAGTTGTGCAGGGATAGACAGGGGTGGAAGTGGGAGTTCTTCCTGCTCCTACAGACAGTTTATACCCTGAAGCCAAACTTTGATCTTCCTCTCTAAAGGCCATTTGTTTCTCAAATATTTAGCCTAGGTACTCTATACTTGTAGGAAAGCTTAACCCTTTTTCCTATAAGTGTGTCCTATTCCACAACACCCTAATCTCTTATCTCAGTCATTACAAAACTAAATTCCAAGGGGAACTGAGCCCTTTGAAAACATATAACCTCAGAATTCCCTTCCAAGATTTAACAGCTATACCAGATGCTGCATCCCTAAGCAAGACCACTATCCAAGGCTATGGGATAGGAAGGGGATCTCTGCCCCAGACTGCTGTTTCGGCCACAAATAGCAACAGTTGCTACTGTATTTCTACTGGCCAATTCTACTTTGCTTAGATTTGCCATGCTGACATTCCTGCCTTATAAAAGCTGACAGACAGGCAAAGCCAAGGATTAATATGCCTTACACCAATATGCTGTCACATTGCAAAGACATGTTGCTTTGGATAGCAACGTGGGCATCATAACATTAGTAACAAAAAAACTGGTAACCTAAGCAATCAAATGTGGCTTCAGTCTCCCTTTGTCTCAGCCAAGCTGTAATAATTCTACAGCACACACATTTCAGCCATTTCTAGAAATCAGAAAAACCCCAAACCAATCCCTTTGGTTCAGTTTTCTAGGGTTCCATTCCTATGATGCTGTCCTTGCTCTTATTATTCCCTTCCCACATCCCACTCATTCATAGCCATCACCATCCACAGCACTGAAAGGTGATGAAAGGCTGTACTTCCTTGCAAGGAACAGAAAATTTTGTGCTCACAAGAAAGGATTACTAAAACTAGTTACCAAATGAGTTCAAAGTAACATCCTTATGAGTGAGTAGGTTATTTGACTGATTTCAAAGGCTAAGTTTATAAGTGAAAATAATTTTCACCATTAAGTGCAGAAATTGATAGAATCCATTCCCATCTCTCTCAAGTACACCTTAGCTCAGTGGTTCTTAACTCTGGGGGTGTGAGACGCCGTTTCTGGGGGTGCAAGACATGCCAGGTTTTTTTAGAAGGTAAATCAAAAACACAAATCAATCACAGGCATGTAAATACAACTACATTGTTTTATCAAACCTATGTATTTAACGATTACTGTAATATACAAACAAAATATACCTAGGTTTAAAGAACTGAACTACTTCAATGATTTTTGATAAGGGGTGCAAGAACATATTTTGAGAACCAAAGGGGTGCTGGCTGCTGTAAAGGTTAAGAACCACTGCCTGAGCTTGATAGCAACTCCAAGCAGATAGAGAGGCAGATGCAATAATGCTAACTGTCCTAACAATTATATTTCACTATGTCACTTAATAATCCCAATACCATGCTACTGCCATCCCAAACTCTACAGGTACTACAAATGCAAGAGGAGTAAAGGCTGAGGGAAAGAAGCCGCTATCCCCTCTTCCACATCTGGCACTCTGACACATTCCATATAGCTCCTCCTGACATGCGAAGCCTGGAATGGACTAGCAGTAAGCAACAGAAACGTGGCAATATCTTCACTGACAATGGTATGTGTGCTTTTACTGAAGGATAAAAAATGTTAGCTATCCTGCTATAAAACATAATGAAGACAAGGCACTGTAGTTTTCCCAGTAGGTCATCTAGGCAAGGTCCACTATGGGTGGACAGTATTGTGCAGACCTGACTTAGCTACCTCAGGGTAAAAATTTGCCCGTGCCTGGTCGCCATTTAGGATTTTAGAGACAATCGTCGCGTATTAGTTATCTCACTATAAACACACCTTTCTGTCCGTGAAGGCAACACCTACACTTGCACAAGAGTTAACATTGCATTTTAAGACTCTTCTGTGTCTTAGGACATAGCTACACTGGAAACTTCAAAGCGCTGTCGCAAGAACGCTCCCATGGCAGCGCTTTGAAGTGCGAGTGTGGTCGCACTCGAGCACTGGGAGAGACCCCTCTCAGCGCTCCTGGTAATCCACCTCCACAAGGGGATTAGCTCCCAGCGCTCGGAGCCTGTCTATGTTAGCGCTTTAAAGGGCTCAGAATTGCTGCACTCAGGGGGGTGATTTTTCACACCCCTGAGCCAGCAAATGAGAGAGCTATAAAAGGTAAGTGTACACAAGCCCTCAGTAACACTGAAAACAGAACAAGCAGCAGGAACTGTTTAGGGTTACTCAAAGACAAGTTTGTTGAGAAAGTGAACTGTGAATTGTAAGAGCATTAACCTTGAGGACATCTCCAAAAAGATTCTCTATTGCCAACAGATAGAAAGCATTTATCTAATGCACTAAGAGCTTTGTTCAAACAGGTGATGAAAGATCATGGAACATGAAGAAATCCATGAGAAGGTTAACTTCTTTTAAGCAATTAGGTAACAGTGACTTATTTTAAACACCCTTATTTCCCCAAACAATTATTCTCATAAAGGAGTAGGACGTGTGCACAAGAAGCCAAGAATTTTAAGAAAGCTATATAATTTATCATCCAGGGAATGATGACCTTTCACAAGTCAGAGTTTAAATTTGCCTCAGATTAGCATTTGATAATCAACACTAACTAGCATGATTAACAGTCTCAGAGAAGTCAAAGAATCAACTACCCTTTTGGTCCCAGAAGCATTCCTTCCATGATAAAGTTGAGGTACACAAATACCACGTGGGGGAAGTCTTGATTACTGTTGCCCATGTTGCATCTTGAAGACAAAGAAATGGTTATCCAGAATTGTCACCTTTCAAAAAAAACACAAAATCTAGTTTCTCCTAGTCACATATCTGATATATATGGGATTTAGCAGTATACAGACAGACAATGATGAAATTAGCTTCTCAACATATCCAAGGAACCAGGGTGGATAAAAATCAATGATTTAAAAATATATATCAGATTTTTTATTTAAATTGGATTTTTTTGATAAATGCTTTTTGAGGAAAAAACACTCAAAAAGATAGTTTTAAGTAAGATACATTATAGCTCAGATATTTCATCATGGAACAGGAATTATAAATTCTAATTCTATAGTATGAGACAATATATTCATGGAATGTTTAAGAAAAGTTTTGTAAATGAGTTCCAATAGTTCATGGATTAGGGACCCAATCTTATGGGGTTCCAGGGGCTTCTGTATAGATTATTTAGGATAATGTTTCTATCTACCCAAAGGGACTCAGTGCTCAGTCTAGAAGATACCATCAGAGAGGCCTAGTTTTGCAATTCTCAAACTGTGGATTTGTGTCTCCAGAGATAACATGCTTGTTAACAGCAAAAATGTTTTAAAATAAATAAATATATAGAGGTGAGAAACAGACCTCAACCCTACTGTCCCTCTGCAAATTTGTGTACACAGAGTCAATCCCTTACCTCTCTCAAAGTGCAAAGCTTCAATAAGTTCACTGAATATAAGATTGTTGGGGGCGGAATAGAACTGGACAAGGAGAAGTAGTCTGGAGATAAATGTGAGAAGGGAGGGACAGGCAGTAGAAACAAAAGTGAAACTGTTAGAGTAGCATATTCCAGAAGTCTTGAGGTCTTTTGTGAGTGTAGCCTTCACTGATTTGAGATCTACCATACCATTCTCTCACTAAAAGGGAAAACCTATAATGGCAGCAGGCTGTAAAAGAGACCCAGTTTGGGAATATTTTAATGACCTTCCTCTACCTGTAGAGAGGTCAGGCATGCGTGCAAAATGCAAACAGCGCAACAAAGAAATACAAGGCCTGGTTTCCTGAATGAAACAACATCATGAGAAGTGTTCCTTCTCAGAAGAAAGCTATGTTGAAGGTGACATGTCTGAACATGCAGGATCTTCAGGATGGTAAACTTTTTTATTTCATACTTCTTTCTTAAGGACTGCCTGTCTTCCTTCTGGACTACTCGTGAATTCTCATGTCTGAGCAAAAAATATAGTTGTTACTCTATGGTACTATTATTTTAGATGCAGTTGTGATAAAAAATAAATAGCCGAAATAGGCAGATCTTCCTTTTACAATTTCACCTTTAAAGCAGTATGGAGTGTCAGAGAATACGAGTAATACTAAATGAGCAGTATGGTAATAATAAATTAAATAACTGCATTGACTTATTTTGTTTAGAAGAATCCATCCTCAACATACAGGATTCTGAAGACTATCCACCTTCAAGATCACCATCATTTTCTATAGTTTCAGAGTTATCTGCAAATGATAGTATTTCAGTCACATCATGTATGTCACACAGCCACAGTATATCACCTGTAGCAAAAAGAAAAAAAAAATCTCCCATCATCCAGAAACAACCATAGATAAGTTTGTGATAAAAACCAGCAAATTACAAAAAGAGGTAAAACATTGATGAAAACATTGCCCAGTTTGTTTATGCAACAAACTCTCCTTTCCGTAGCATTGAGAACCTACACTTCATTAACACCAGGATACAGTCCACCCAACAGAGCAGATGTTGCAGAAAAATTCCTAGACAAAGTTTATGAATGAGAAATTGAGCAGTGTGCAAAAGGTCTACAGGGCAAAATTGTTAACCTGAGTCTTGATGGGTGGAGCAATGTCCACAATGATCCTGTTGTATGTGCTTGTGTGACAACAGAAGAAGGGAATGTCTTCCTTACAGAAACAATTGATACATCAGGAAGTGTACACACAGCAGAATACTTACAAGTAGGAGCAATAAAAGCTATAATAAACTGCAGGGGGGAAAAAACCAAATGTCTAGTACACAGCTTGGTCACAGACAATGAGGAAAATGTATCCAAAATGAGAAGAAATTTAGAAGAGAGTCCCAAGCTAATAATGTACGGTTGCAGTGCTCATTTGATGCACCTCCTAGCCAAAGGCTTCAGTGTTCCAGAAATAAAGGCTAATGTTGTTGAAACTGCAAAATACTTCCCTAACAACCACTTTGCAGCAGCTGCTCTGAAAAAGTGGAAGGAACGAAGTTAACTCTCCCACAAGGAGCGCGATGGAACTCAGTAGTGGACTGTTTTGAGCACTGTATCAAGAACTGGCCTAATCGGATGACAGTTTGTGAACAAAATAGTGAAAAAATAGACGGCCCTGTCACAGCCAAAGTTCTCAACATTGGGCTTAAGAAATGTTGAACACCGGCTGAGTACCCTGAAGCCTATTTCTGTAGCCTTGCAAAATGCAGGGAAATAGATGTTTTATTGCTGACACTCTTGAAATTTGGAAGGAACTGAGTGAGATCTTAAAAAGAGAGAAATATGCAATGACAGAGTTAAATTACAAGCATTAAAAAAAAAAAAGGCACAAGCACCATCTCCAGCTCATTTTCTTGCAAATATTCTCAATACTCGGTACCAGGGTCAAACCTTAACTGCTGAAGAAGAGGAGCCGGCTGTGACATGGACATCCAGCAATCATCCCTCTGTAACGCCAACCATCAAACTTCAGAGCGAAGGGTGAACCATTCAAGAAATGTGTTTGCTGATGAGGTTTTAAAGTAAGTCACACCAGTGAACTGGTGGAAGTCACTAAAGCACTTGGATTCAGAGACTGTTGAAGTGATGATCTCACTTTTAACAGCAGTAGCTTCTTCTGCCAGTGTAGAAAGAATTTTTTTTTCTTTGGACTAATTCATTCCAAATTGAGAAATCATTTGGAGCCTGAAAAAGCAGGAAAGCTTGTTTTTCTTTTCCAGATTATGAACAAACAGGAAAATGAAGGTGAAGACAACTGAGATAGCTGCAGAAGCCAATATTTAAAAAAGTTTCTCATGTTGATCTGGCTGACAATTTAATTTTTGTTTTGTTTTTTTTTTTAAATTTCATGTAACTATTTTAGTTAAACAATTTTAACAAAAACAAAACCTGATTTTAAAAAAACTTGAATGTTTAACTAAATTCAAAAATTCATATGCTTGTTTTGTTAAAATATTATATGTTTGCTGTTGAGGAAAAAATCCAGAATACACAACGTTGTTTTCATTAAATAAAACAATTTAAATGTCTATCTGGTGATGTTCTCTTAATACAGCATGGCAAGAAAATCCTCCAAATATTAATGATTAACCTATTGAACCGGAGACAGTTCACCTCCCAATGACTTCATAAATATCTGCTTCAATTACCTTTGGTTAATGAAATAACCAATCATTCATTTTCTGATATAGCTGTAAAACTAATCTGAAAAGTTTTCAAAATAAATCACTTTAAAAATGTATAGTGTGTACCTTCTAAAAATGAAACCTACATCTATCTCTGGGTTGTGAAGAATATGTATTAAGGTTATAACAACCAACAAGAATGCACTTATGTTGAAATCCATGATTAAATCGAGTCTTCCTGACCAGTGATTTAAATCAAATCCACCTTGCAAGCAACAACATAAAAGAGTCCTATAATCCTCGTAAATAGGTTTAGCATTTCCCAGCTTGTTCTGGCACTTGCAACAGAACTCCTTAAAACCTAGGCAGATGAAAATACCAATCTCCATGGCAGATGCAAGTCCTAAAATAATCACTCTAGTATTCCCCAAAGCTAATTTTGCCATATTAACTGCTGAGATAAAGCCATCTAAAATTTATCATAAGGCATCTCACTTAATGCATCTCTTTAAAAGATATTTAATGACAGCCAACTGCTGTCACAAAGACAAGAAAGCAGGTGCTAGTGTCCTTCTTAATGAAGAGGCTTCAAAACTCCCATATTTAAAAAGATATGGATATTGAGGTTAGGACTGTTGCTGCAATGGCACTAGATATAACATGAAAAAATCCCTGTCCTAAATAGTTTATAAGTAACCATCTCAAGCCTTATACTAAAAGGTACTGCACTCACGCCACCCACCTTTTAGGGATCTTGCTGTTGTGAGTTTGACTCAAAGTTTGGGTGAGCCCTTTGCTGTGGGACACAGAACACAATTACACCGGACCTTTGCTAGAACGCGGGATTTGGGATCCATGCATGGTACCGTGTTATAACAGGGACCACATTAAAATTATTTGCAATTAAAGTAATTAAATTTGGGATCCATGGCTGCAATCACATTATATGTGAATTCACGCTATATAGACATGTTTTAGTGAGGGTCCGGTGTATATCTACACCTTGACATCAGCCTGTGCCCCCTTCCTCCCTACTTTTAAATAACAAGACTTACTTTCAACAGGTTTGTTTAAAAACACTATGATCGTCATCAACTGTATTACATTTCACACATTACAAAAAGCTCATGGAATAATGAATAACGATACCAAATAGGCTGTCCCATTTATGGACCTGTCTACATTATAAAAATCTACCGTCTGGGGAGACTGTTCTAGGGATTTAGCACAATTTGGTTTAATCTACATTGCACGATTGAACCGCATGGTGAATTTCTGGCTGAGTTTTAGTAGTTAAGCACCCCCACATCAGAGCTGTGTCTAGGCAATACTGACTGTGCAGTAGCCAGACTGGGGGGAGGAGGGAACAGGGGGCGCGAGAGGAGAGTACTAGGGCAAGACTGAGCTGTTCTTGCTATTCTGTTCCATACAAAGAGGAGAAAATTGCTTTTGCTAGTGAAACTAATAGCTAGTCTCCTTTCAGAGGGTTAAATACTTAACCCCAAAAGGAATGTTTACTCTGGATTCTGTAGGAGACATTAAATCTACCTACCTCACCTCCCCCCCATACAAGATATTTTGCTGTGAGACAAGCAGCACCACACCACTACTGATCATTTAAAAGCAACAGGAGCATTTCTTGATGTATGTTAGACAATGCAAATAGGACCATCTCCTGAAGCTGCAACCTGACTCATCTCCAAGCCTACTAAGGACCTTGGTAACTAAAGATTTTCACCTCAGCATTTCTATGGCAACAGGCTAGAGCATTTTGCTAAAGAAACCAAATCAAAAGGTTAAGTGTTTGAAGCAGCAACTGACGTACTGCCCTCAATACTGCATCCTGAGGTGCTGAATACATTAGGGCCCCATGTGGATCCTTTAGCCCCAGGATGGCACAGCAAGAAATTTTGGTTGAAACAATGTCCAACAACATTAAAATGAATACAGAACCTTACAGGGAAGTTCAGTACAGCTGAAGTCTATTAATGATGGAAAATGAAAGCTGAGTGTTTCAATTCACAGAACAGTAAAAGTATTTTGAAAAAAGAACAGGAGTACTTTGGCACCTTAGAGACTAACAAATTTATTAGAGCATAAGCTTTCGTGGTCTACAGCCCACATGCATCCGATGAAGTGGGCTGTAGCCCACGAAAGCTTATGCTCTAATAAATTTGTTAGTCTCTAAGGTGCCACAAGTCCTCTTATTCTTTTTGTGGATAGACTAACACAGCTGCTACTCTGAAACAAAGTATTTTGACTCAATTCTCTGCTCATTAAGGGTGTCATTATTTATAGTTCAGGAAATTGAAGGCTTCCACCCAGAGAACAAGTATGGTACCTGCAGATATAATGCAAACTTCTGACATAGTACATCAAGTGCAAGTTTGAAACAAACAGATGGAACTATCTCCAAGGATAAGAGTGGAATTCAGTCACTATTAGCTAGTCAATCCTCAATCTCTCTACTAAGGCTGGAAACAAGAGGGCCCCAACTGTAAAAGCAATGTTGTGGGATGTGAACATCAGCTCATTAGAACTGAACTGACACCAACTTCATGTAAGACAGCAAGCAGTCATTAGATGACAACTTTCAGTCATGACTGATGCAGGTAAGAGGTTTTCTGAAGTCAAACACCTGACAAGAGACAGCAAGGCAGCTAAGAATTAGGAATATTGTTTTAAGAACTACTTAGGCATCATACAGCACACACCAACTGATACCTTTACGGGATAGGTAGATGGGTGGAATCTGGCCATTTCTGAAGGATGCTGGCTAGGGCTTCTGGAGAAAATAAGTAATATTTCTTTGAACAGATAAATTTCAGTCTAGAATCTGATAGTGCAGACAACTGCACAACAGTAAGAACCAACCTAATAGAATCCATGATCATGCAGTAATGTGACACTGTTGGCAACACTTGACATTTTTGTGAATAACTGGAAAGCTGTACTTTCACTGGAAAAAATGAAAAAACATGCTAGAATTAAAAAACTGGAGAATCAACTCCAACCTCCCCCCCCCCCAAAAAAATATCCCACTCAACATTAAAAGCCTTTTATTTATTTATTTTTTGCAATCCATGTAAAGTCAGGAGGAGACATTAGTGAGTCATGATCTATGCAACTGTCCCATTTCCTACCCATGACTTACTGCTCCAGTGCTGCTTCACTGCATCCTACACAGATTAACGGATTAAGAACAAAGACCTAGGAAATTGGAATGGCAATAAGGCAGACAATCACATCAGGGCCCACATTACTGGCCTTGTTATTTACAGAATAAACTTGTTTTTCTGCTATTTCAAAGGCCCAGTGTGGCAATTAACTATTCTGTTTGCAAACAGACACAAAGGTTTTTGTGTTGCAGCTATATTTAGTTTTCATGAGAGTGGCACTGCAGTAACTTTGAACACTGAGTTAACCTAAACAGCCAGTTTGAGAAACACAATCCCTTTTCCAGGACCCTTTCTGAAGCTAGAGTCAATTTCTTATCATGTCATGTAGAACCTTTCTGCTACCTTCAGTGTAATTTTCACCTGTTCCAGATCCTAGATTTTAAGTAGGGGTAACTAAAGGGATACTTAAAAACACAGTATCTCTTATAAAGCCAATATTACAATTTTAAAGGACACTAATAGAGAAGTACTCTAGAAGTAGAGAGTAGGGGAAAAGCAGTTTTAACTTCCAAAAAGACTGTTACAGATACTTCTGTGATCACTGAAGAAACCCAAACTAAAACTTACGGGGATATGGTCATGTTAGAAACCATTTAACAAATGCCCTTACTTGTGTATTGAGACCACACTGTAAGGTCCACCTCTTTTCTCGGGAATTAAAAGGTGGAGAGCGAGGCATGGGAAGGGTGGGATATTAAGTTTATGCTCTGTCCAGCTTGATGACTTGCATTGGGGTCCTTTTTGGTTCTTTTAAATGAATTGTGTATTTTAATTTTACAAACTCCAATATTGGATAAATACTTCTGTTAAAAGACTTAAGCTACACATTTTCAGTTTTTCAGCTTGGAGAATGAATTTTTAATTCCTTATGAAACTTAAATAATGTTATACAGTTTGGATTTCAAAAAACTGGAGGGCAGGGGTGTAGAACCTCCCATTGCATTTGAGGTGTCTCACCCCAGGCAGATTCAGATTCTGTAGAAAGTAAACTTTCATTTAAAAAGTTTCTATCCCTTATGGTTGTGAAGATGAGCCATAAAGTGCTGTCTTAGTCTGAAACAGCTCCAGGAAGTGTTACCTGCACACGCTATTTTTCTGCATGCTTTGAAACCTATAGGACCAGATTTTCAAATAAATGGGAGCACATAATTGTATGCCTGCTTTGTGTACTCCCTACTGCATCCATGTACACAAATTACTTACATATGCCAATAACCAAAGGGGAAGACAAACTGTCCTAAAATATTATTCCACCTAATAAGTGATAATGAATGCAACATTTTAATGGGAAGTTTAGTTATAACAAAGGCCATATGTTACCCTTGACCTTTGTTCAAACCCTCCCATTTCACAGTGGAACCTTCTCTGAAAATGATGCAAGTGTTCAGCCCTCCTCGGTTTTTTTTCCACAAACCAGAATTAAAAGCATAACTGGTCCCCCATTCATAGAAAGGGTTTGTTACACCTTCTATAAAGAAATGTCAAAAGCTGAACTAAATACTGTACACCGAAATTAAAGTATGGGAACATTATGTTTTGTATTTTTTTCCTGGAGGAAGGAAGGTTATTAAATATTTAAGACTCCCAATGTGTGGTCCAAAAACCAAATGCAGTCAGAGTCCTAAAATGCAGCTCATAATCATGGTCTCTGTAATAGCAGTCTGACTCTCAAAAGTCAGAAGTGGGCACCTTTGCTTTAGAAAGGTTAGTTTCACATTCTTAGGGTCCATTCTAAAAAGAAAAGTATGTGATTATGCAACTGGAGAGCTCCTGGGGCAAGAACAAGCTAGAAAATGACCTACAGATCATTAGCCATGAACACAGGATAATAGTTATAACACCTTTGTTTCCACAATCACCTACAAAACAAAAGAGCAATACCAGCCTTGCTCCCCAGTCCAGCTGATGACTGACACAGCCAGCTAATGCAATACAACTGACAAAACGTTTTTCTCCTCACCATTTCTTTGCTTTGAGATGCAGCTGAAGTGTACTGATAACTACAGAAGAGGACTTTATTCATAATAGGACAGAGGGTCCACAAAGCAGCCTTGGCTTACAAAGGGATGAAAACCCACACACAGTTTGACCTGTCAGTCTTTGTGCAGGAAAAGCCAGTGTCAAGTATAATGAGGGATGCCTGACTAGAACCGAGGTGCAGCAGCTGCAGCAGCAGATCAAGGGGTGGGGAGGAATTAGCTTGGATGTGCTAGGGAAGCACTGGCAGCCTTATTTGTTTGGAAGATGCTTAACTGTAACTATTCTTGCGCACTTCAACAGGTAACTCCTGTTCCTTGGAATCAGACACTTTTACAGACCATCCTCTGCAGCACTACTCAATCCCCACAACAGTTTTCTTACTATCCCCATCTACCCAGTTTGCTCCATCATTTTGGTGTAGGAAGTAGATAAAGTTGCAGCCTTTCAAAGTTAGTGGACCAACTTAATCCCTGGATATTCTGAATTTAAGAAACCAAGTAGCTATTGCATCTGAACAGCAATCACATATACCTGAATTTTTGATTGTGTATTTTAATAAAATATATATTTATCTTCTACTTCACATAACCCTTGCAGAACCTCATGTTCAAAGAGTAACATGTACTCATCCCTAGAGCCCTGCAAATCTGTGGATATCTGCAGACCAGGCTCTACTCATTCCTACAGTCACCACTGGATGAAGGAGCACAAGAGATAGCTGACATGAATCTCGCTTATTTTGAAGTCAGACAGCCACAGTCCTCAGAGTCCGGGGGTAGCCCATTGTGTGGGCCTATGAATAGCTCTCACTGAAAAAAAAAAAAAAAAGATCTCCGGAATGCTGTACAAAGAAGGGATGTTTTCACAGGAAGACTGACTGACTGAGGGGTGGGGGCAGCACATAAAAGAAGAGAAGCCAACACTTACTATGTTCCTCATCTCATTTGAAGTACACACACCACATTTGGCATCCTCACCCCCCATTAGTGATCAGACAGGTTACAGGGCATCATACCAAGAGACATGCTGTTCACTCTATATATTCACTCCAGTGAAGAATCAGCTAACTCCAGTTTGCCCTTCAAATAAGAACCAGCAGATGGAACTAACTGGGGCTCAATCCCTGGATTATGAGACATACATTCGGGAAGGGGGGGAGAGGGGGAAATGGATTGAGAGATTAAAAATCCAGCAGGGACTCCATCAATCGCTGGATTTTTTTTTTTAAAGGCTTGTAAGAGGCAAAAAGCATATGTGCAGTTTGGGAAGTTGATTTTCTATCTTTTGTGCCACTCAGTAAGCCTCCTGTCATCTACCTGATTCCAGGCAGGTTCCTTTTGTAATTAATGGATTAAAATAAATTCAGACATTCATGCTGCTGCTCCTTCCATATCTACCAGAACTGGAAGCACACACATTCTTAGGGAAAGACTAAGAGCTTTGCTCCGAGTTCCTACTTCACCAATCAGTCCTCACACAGGCTAAGTCTCCCACTGGTGGGAGAGTAATGGTGGAAGCACTAGCCTAGACAAAAGCACAGGTATTTTTACCACTGCCATTTATATTTACTTAGGGTTAACGGACATTTTAAAATAACCTCAAGTGAACTGCATCATGGGTAGAGCAATGTTTACAGATTTTGTTTGGGGTGGGGGGGCAGGGAAGAGAGAATGCTAGTGTTGACAATCTTTTAGGAAAATGATGTTACCTGCAGGTTTAAAATTCAGATACACTTAAGGAAATGGAATCTGAATGAGCCTTGTCCACTCCACCTCGCCCCATATTAAAAGAGGATTGCTGAAGTAAAACATAGTATTGTTCACCTGCCTATGTAGCCAATGTAATTGGGCCAGATTAGGGAGAGATTTGGGGGCCCTCAGCATCAGACCCAGAAGACTAAACCAGTGTTAGAGACAAAATGCAAGTCTGTTTGGAAAATGTAGATTCACACCCTCAGAGCAGATAGCAACAATGGAAACAAGTTTCTTACTCAGAGCAGGGTGGAATGAGACTCGTATGAATTGGAAAATGAGTAAGACCACACACACTCCTCCTGTTTAGTACAGGCTCTCTCTCTTACAGATACAATGCAACATCAATTAAAGAGATTTGGCTACCTCGTTTTTAATGAGAGAGAAAGGCTTGAAAAACCAGAATTAATATTACAAGAGTCAAATGCAGGGACATGGACACTTCCAGCCTGTAAAATAAAGTTTGCTTTCAATCAAGACATTGTTTGCATTTTTCAACCCATCAGAAAGAAAGGAAACCAAATACAGACTGGTTTCAGAGTAGCAGCCATTTTAGTCTGTATCTGCAAAAAGAAAATGAGTATTTGTGGCACCTTAGAGACTAACCAATTTATTTGAGCATATGATTTGTTAGTCTCTAAGGTGCCACAAGTACTCCTTTTCTTTTTGCAAATACAGACTAAGAACAGCTCCAACTAGAATTCAACAAGATTCACTCCCCACATGAGGAATTCCATCCCTGCATTGTGAGGAAGGCTGGGTGGGGGAGGGAGTGATGCAGGATAGTATCAATGCTAGGCAAATGCTTGCCCACAGAAGCTGCTGGAAAGCAGTCTCATCCTCAGCTGCTCTTGCAGATCCAGTTGCTATAAATACCATTTCTGCAGCTGGCGTTTTGGGAAGACACCATGCCAGCAGACTTTGCCTCCAGTGGGAGCTAGTTACTTGAACCATATCATCCTAACTGTTCAGCAATCTTGATTAAATCCCTGTCCAGACCTCCAGTTTTGTCCCTTGAACACTTCACATGTACTAATATCTCAGAAGCTAAAGACATATTTTATGTACTTAGCTACCTCCAAACATCTGGAAGACATACAATAAAATCATTAGCCAGCTATTAAGGAAATCATTTTTACCTTTCACTTTTGATTCCATCTCCCCAAAAGATATTGTAGTCTTTAGAAATGGATAAAGGCTGAGCTAACAGGACATAATGGGTAGACTGATTTCAATCACCAATTTTAAATCATTTAAATCAGCAAGTAGGAAACCTTAAGTTAATTAATAAATTTCAATCCTGTTTTGCATTTGTACTTATTTTCCTAAAGAAAGGTGGCTTCTCATTGGTTGGTAACCGTTAAAATGTTAATTTTAAACTAAATAACCTTTACATTAAATTTGGTACTTTTGCTAACCAGGAGGATAAATATGTTTAGATATAATGTAACCAATCTACAGATTACCATACATTTTTTCAGATTCTTAATTTTTATATTTTTGCATTACATTAGGAAACTGAACAAATTCATTTACTAGAGATTAATTTTTGACTCATGATTTGTGTCAAGTTGCATTTGGAAACTGGAATTCAATTAAAAATTAACAAAAACAGCATTTTAAAATTATGTTAAAGTGACATTAAAAGTGCTGGATACACAAGACACCTGCTTTTCTGATAACTTCCCCCTCCCCAACCACAGTCATTATACAATAACTTAAAATAAAATGAGACTGATTCATCATCTAGCATCAATCAAAGAGGACTCCCTCTTTTTACATGGCAATTACTGACTGTTCCTTGTTTGAGGCCAGCTTGTGCTGCTTTCTTGCTGATGCATTTTCAACAAAGCTGTAGGTGGTGACTGGTGAGTCATTCCCTGATCTTTGGGACACTTAGTTTTGCTATAATTTTGTCCTATTTACTGATTCAAGATGCTTTCAAAAGTTGAAGACACCTATGTATCCCAAAACAGGAGAATCAATTTATCTTTCCCCCCCACACACACACACCATTCTGATAACATTTCTATAATGCCTTTCATGGGAGCATCACAACACATTTTAGAAACATCTACATAATTACAAGATATTCAAATATTAATTTTACAGATGGAGAAGGCCAGGAGAGAAATCAGGTGACTTCACCAGGTCTGCCTCTCAGTCCAGTGCTTTTACAGAAAGTCAAGTGATTTGGGAATCCTTAAAAGCTCACCTAAATTATTCTTATGCAAAGAATTTCCTCTCACCTTCCAATAAAACAGACAAGAGGGCTTTAAAGAAAAGACAGGGGCTTTTTTTAAACAAACTAGCAAAGGATTTTGGCTCAACCCATAATACAAGCTCTTTTTTTCTTTTTTTTTAATAACTTCCTTTAAAACCCTATTCTATGCCTCTTTCCCTGACATGGACCACGTAGGTGTATGCCATTGAACTGTGACAGCACAAAACAGAAATGAAAATAGTGTATTAACCCCGGAAGTTCCTTGTTTCCCCCACTGTAAAGTACAGAAGAAAGATGGGACATCAGTTCCTCAGCCAGCAAAATATTTCTGGATTTCACTAAACCTCATTACAGAGTTATTTGCTAAAAAAAAAGTTGAGACAAACAAGCATGAAACCTCAAAACAAGCTTTTGAGGTAGAAGTATTACACCCATTTTATAGATAACTATCCACTTGTTTAAGTGACTTGCCCAAGGTCATAGAGCAACACATCTGCAGCACTGGGAACAAAACAAGGATTCCAGAATCTCAGTATATGTTCTAACCACAGAGAATGCTTGAGCACTGTAAAGTTACACAGAAGAATGAAGTTGGCCCATCAGAGCCCAATTGACTCCTAGTATTATTATTCACAACGACCTAAATATAACCTTCACATCTCAAGCAGGGAGATGAGTTCCTAGGTACAGCTACAATGTGCCACACTTTGAGCTATTCACTTGCCAAACTGGCCAATGGTTCAAGGAAATGCCATCCTAAGGCATCGCCAGGTTTCAATGCTCTGAAGTTTTCTGATCACCATATTTACAGTTCATTACACCAAGGTCCACCAAAGTAGTACAAATATTAAAAAAATCAGTGGAAGTAGAAAAAATAATCAACTTGAGATTCAGATTGCCCAAAAGAAAAAACAAAGAGGAAAAATGTCTTGAGCGCCAACATTTCCTGACAGGCATGTCATGCATTTCATGTCACACTGATGGGATACTGCCAGCTTTACTACTGACATCCACAAATTGTACATTTCAGAAAAGAGCAGTCATCAAGAATGGTATTAGTTTATAAAAGTGGACACTTCCACCTATTCTAGTCTCTCCTGGCTGCCAAAACCACACAATTCTTTTAAGAGAAAAAGCAGGAAATGTTGATTGCAAAGCTTGGGCTCATGGGATTATTGGGACAGACAGGTTACAATCAAGGCCTGATCTACACTAGGAAATTAGGTCGTCATAACTACGTCACTCACAGGCATGAAAAAGCCACACCCCTGAATGATGCAGTTAGAACAACCCAATGTCTAGTGCAGACAGCACAAGGTTGGTGGGAGAATTCCATCAATCTAGCTACCCCCTCTCAAGCGAGAAGATTACCTACACCCGTGCAAGAAGCTCAAGCCCATCAGTATAAGTAGCGTCTTCACTGAAACACAGTGGCACCACTGCGGCTTTAACTGTAGACAAGCCCCAAGTATTTTGTTTCTTCTTTCTGCCCCTCCCAAGACCAGAGAGAGGACAAGCAGCAGTTATATAAACTCCCCTATGTCCCTCCTACCTAAGTGACCTTGATCCTAGTGTAGATAAAAGCCAGTCTCTGCCAAGCAGCTCTGGTCTCACCACAAATTCAGACCCAGCTATTTCAACTAGACTAAGGGCTTGGCTACACTAACATTTTATAGTGCTCTAACTTGCTGGCTCAGGGCAGTGAAAAATCACCCTCCTGAGCGCAGCAAGTCAGAGTGCTTTAAAGCACTAATGTAAACAGATTCCGAGCGCTGGGAGCCATGTTCCCAGCGCTTGGAGCTAATTCCTTCCTGGAGGTGGGTTACCAGGAGCGTTCGCGAGCGACCACACTCGCACTTCAAAGCGCTGCTGCAGGAGCGTTCCCACAACAGCACTTTGAAGTTTCCAGTGTAGCCATCCCCTAACTCTTAAAGAAAACCATACAAAGTAGCTTGGGAGAGCCTAAATTTATTAGACTTTGGCATCAGGTCACTCATATCCAACCTCAGGTTTTATAATGCTATTAGGGAGGAAGAATACTATCTGATTTTTAGGTTTAGTTGGTTAGGTTTTTGTGGCTTTTTAAAAAAAATCACTCCACTAAATATATTGTAGTTTTCTCTATTTAAAAAAATAGACCTAAATTCAGATCACTGTCACAATAAGGGAGAAGAAGCTAACAAACATCTTCAGAGCTACTAGTAAAATATTTTTATTTGCAACTAAATTACTACGGTGGAGGATACTATTTTCCACAACCATAAGATGTAACAAATCAACAGTGGGCAGAATTTAAAAGACATCCCAGTCAATTTATCTAGTGTAGCTATTGGGAGAATTATTTATCAGATTCCTTTATTCTACCAATCTTTCAATGAATACCAATCCCAACTCCTCAGCCCCACACTCCAAATAGGAGCTACTTAAACCATAGTCAATGCCACAAGTCATATCCCTGGGGCTACATGCTTTAGTTCGCCTCATGCCAACTCATCACAGTACCCATTGCCTATCCCAAAGCAGCACTCTGCTAAGCAACAGATGCACCTAACTCAAAAAATGAAAATCCACTAACTCCATTATGTTTCCTGAAGCGTTTGTTTGGAGGGCTTACCGAAATCACATGACAGTGTGCCATACAGCATGCTACCAATACAGCAGAAATGTTTACACTTAAAGGAATGTTAGTTACTTCAGGTTTGTGGTAAACTTGTTATACCATTTTAAAACATTTTGGTGTAGAAATACATTTTAAGAGCACATGGTAGAATGACAGAGGGAGGGAATGAAAATATAGAAAATGCAAGCAGAAGGCTAACTGAAGATGATGCCCCATATGGAGAAAACACTATCTCAATACAAATGATCACCAGGCTGAATGGTTATAGAACAGCCAAGTTTTCATGACCACAGTCCAACTCTGTGAAAGAAAAAACTGCAGAATGAACCCAAGGGGTTAAGCCTTGAAGCCTAAAGCAGAGATTTGTGGAATGTGACCATTTCAAGGGGGTGGTCAACTATGCAAGCAGTAGTCAACGGTTAGGGAATGTCCAGATCAGCGGGTAGTGATCAATAAATTGATCCCCGAATCAACGCCGGCACTCCATCTTGGCAGGAGGACTAAGCAGAGTCGATGGGGAGCTACCACGGTTGACAGGCTGCCGTGAGGATGGCCAGGTAAGTCGAACTAAGATACTTCAACTTCAGCTACGCGAATAGCGCAGCTGAAGTTGCGTATCTTAGTTCGAACCCCTCCCTCGTGTAGCCCAGGCCTGAGCGTTACATGTTGTCAGTTTCCTTCTCATCTAGCTGAACAATCAGGTGTGCTGTGCATGTGTACCTAACTGTACCCAGCCAAAAAAAAAAAAAAATTTCCAAGGAGTTGTAAAAAGCTGCTGTATGTCAGCCAGGAAAGCTGCAAAAAAAAAAAAAAATCAATGATTGTTTAGTTTTTGTTCAATTTTTTAATCCCAGAAAACCATCTTTTTGGTGGTGGTTTTTTTTTTTTTTTAATGAATCTGATACTAAATGACAACAAAGGTGTCTAAAACTCCTTAAAAAAAAACTGCTGCTATTCCAGCCAGCTGCTAATTTGGGAGTGGAGTTCTTTGTGGTTCTTTCAGTTCCAGGTATTTGACTAACATTCTCTCCATATTGACTTAAGAAAAGGGATGTGTTGGTGTATTAATATTTACAAGCTGAATAACTAGAATTTTAAAAGCAATAATTGCATTCTTTGCTAGCTGAATGTGTATTTAAATGGGGTCTTCTCTCTTCCAGCTTCAGCCACTGCTCAAACCTGGCTTTAACCATATTCTTTTGTTATTCAGAAACCTGGCCTTATGTCTCTCTCAAGTGTCTGGACAGAAAGATTACCCTATCATTTCCACTGAAGTAGAGCAACACTGAGCTTCTTAAATACATAAGAGTTGAGCTTGCAAATCCAATAAACCAAGAAGAAAAATCTCAATATATTTACGTTTGACAGATCTCTATAACCACTGTAAAAATAATGACTATTACATGTAGAGCATGCCTTTCTTTCCATGCATTACATGCAGGGGTCATTTCACATACTCATCACTAAAATGTAGCAATTTCTGAAGTAGAATGCAGCAGGCTTCAAATCAACTTTCCATACTAAGATGGTTTTTGCAAATATTTCAAAGTCTTCATTTTCATTCAATAATAACACCAAATCTTCATCAGACCCAAGGAAGAAGTTAGAACTTCCTTGGCTGGAATGAGCCTGGAACTCAGTGAATTAAAGGAAGTTCCAAGCACCAAAAACAAAACAAAACAAAACAAAAACAAAAAAACAAACAAAAACAAACAAACAAAAAACAAAAACACACTATTTTGGCCCTGACCTGAACCCTCCTGTTTTTTTAAATTAAGTGCCTAAACAGTACTGTTTTGTAACTTCTCAGTTCTCCATGCCTATGAACATCTCCAACAATTTCTCTATTCTCCTCTTCCATTTCCAAAGACCTTATGGCAGTAACTTTCAGCTGCATACCATCTGCAATCAACTATGATCTCAACAAGCAGCTCAGGCTTGCTGCCAATGTTCCAATCCCTTAATGTAGTGAGCACATGACTTCAGCCGGACTGCAGGATTTCAGTCTTTCTAGAACATATTTCAGTTCTGAAAAGATGATTCGTTCACACAACTCCTTAAATACACAGTATTATACTTGTGTTGACTGCTATTCCTGCAGTCTCTGTGCATCACCAGGGCCAAACAAAATTTACACTATAGGCTAGCATATTAAGAGAGAAAACTCAATACACAGCTACAGAAAATGCATTTAATAAATATGTTCACAGAATTGATTTGAAAATTCCCATGGTACTTTCTACCTACCCTTTTCAGAACTCAAAATCTTGGCTACTCATGATACTCTTGCAGAAAGTGTTGAGGGATTTTAAGTAAGTACATCATCCTCAGCATCTTACAGCTTTAGGTGGATATAGTATTCTTTGTCTGTACCTATTGCATAGTTTTGCTATGTGCTGTTAAGTAATTGCCATGGAATCGTTCTTTCACTGGGTGGTGAAGTGATTTCTATAAATACACAACATTTGTAGGTATAATAGGAGTTATTATCCACCTTTATAATTATAATGGAAATACTTAATATCAGATTTCCAATGGTTTAACATACTGCTCTAACAGTGACCCTAGAACAGAACTTACTACACAAGGTCTCAGGTCCAAAGTTTATTTAAGTTGCTCAGAAGTTTCTAGAAAGCGAAAAAGAAACCAGTTTACTCATTTGAAAATTTAAAAAAAGCATTCCCCTGCCCTCAATTATTTGAAGTTCTTTAATTAAACATCATAGGTTCAAGTCCCTAGTATGAAACAAGCTATTTTGGCATTTTAAAATACATGTTTGAAGGGACCAGCTGGTATGACTACCAGCATTTTTATTATTTAAACCTATAAGCCCTAACCAAGGTTGACTGGGGTACTATTAAGCGAATCACTGTACAAACACACAGGACAGTAAAACAATTTCTACCCCCAAGTGTTTGCAATCTTAATTAACACCACAAAAGAGGCACAGAGTTAAAGTGACTTACCTAGAGTCACAGCAGGTCAGTGGCTGAACTGAGAATAGAATCCAAGCCTGAGCCCCAGATAGTGCCCTACCAAGTGAAGCATGCTTCCTCTACAGTTTCATATTTGTGTCATTTGTACTATGAATGCGTATCAAAAGCCTTTTAAAATTGGAGACTCAGTTACCTCTATAAATTAGAGGGCAGTATTTTTTTTAAAAGGTCTGTTACTTGTGTTTTTAGCAACTTTACAGAAACATTTTACAAATAGTTTGTTTTTCCACTATTTATGCTATTTACTTAAATTCACTCAGCCTGAACTGTGAAACTCAACTGAAACTAAAACAAGAGAACCCGTTTTTTGTTTTACATGTATTAGCACAGTGTAATTGCATTCCCAACACTGAATCAAGAACAGAATAAATACCAAATACTTTCATTGACATTTTAAAATATTTTGTGAACATATTTGCGCATGCTGTATTTTGTAAAGACTTATTGTATGAATTAATTTTGGGGTCTGAACTATTAGCATCCCCTTTCTAAAAAAATTTTGGATGCTTTTGAAATGATATTTTCAAGCAGGCATTCAAGCTATCACATCTAAAACTTGACTTTTCATAGTTGGAATTTTTTCTTATTTCCAGTGCTTTTGTTTGCCTCTTACACCAAGATCACTGACTTGTGACAAGCTCCTTCACGCCACCCTACATGACTCAAATTCATATTAAGAGAAACATACGACAAGCCATATGTTCTAAAGAACTCGGTCAAGAAACACCACATCACATGTTCTCCCAATCCACTACTTGAAGATTTATTATAACTTTCAAATAGAGTGTGATATTTTGGGGGTGGGAGAGGAGAGGGTACTAAGATAGTTATACTAATACAACTCCTACTGTGGATCTAAATTCCCCCTAAGCTGCCCGGCCACACAGCTGCCTATTACGCCCCACACAGGGGCTCAGGGCCACGGCCAGGGGAGAAGGTTGCCTCCCCGCCGGCTCCAGCATGGACCTGCTGCAGCTGGCCAAGAGAGAGGGGCCACTCCTGGCCCCGGGAGGGTTGGAGGCGGGGGACTGGCTGCTGTGACCAGTGGGGAACTCTGTGTTCCTGCAGCAGGGGTGGGGCTTCGAGCAGAAGAGATGGTCCGGGCAAGGGGCTAGCCTCCCTGAGCCTGGGGTTCACCCGCTGCCCATGAGGTTACACTTAATCTCACTGGGATTCTCTCGCTCGATAGCAACCCCAACAACGCTGCTGGGCACTGACTGGCAGAAAGTTTAACAGCCAAAGAAGCCAGCCTACAAACCCTGCAGTTACAAAGGCACTATAGCAAAGAACAACCCTGGTTGCAATTACAACGTTTTGGGCATGGCTACACTTGAAACTTCAAAGTGCTGCCGCGGGAGCGCTCCCACTGCAGCGCTTTGAAGTGTGAGTGTAGTCGTGTGCCAGCACTAGGAGAGAGCTCTCCCAGCGTTCCTCGTATCCACCTCCACGAGGGGATTAGCTTAGAGCACTAGGAGCGCGGCTCCCAGCACTGGGGCACTGTTTACACTGGCGCTTTACAGCACTGTAACTTGCTGTGCTCAGGGGGGTGTTTTTTTCACACCCCTGAGTGAGAAAGTTGCAGCGCTGTAAAGTGCCAGTGTAGCCACAGCCTTAAAAGAGGTTTTAAGAAATGTGGGGTAGAGCTTTTCTTAACTTTTTCACTTGCCTAAAAAGCAGATGACGATGATGGGGAACGATTGTCATTGGTCCAGCCTCCACGAGGGGGTAGCTCCCAGCACTGGTGCACTGTCTACAATGGCACTTTACAGCGCTGAAACTTGCAGCGCTCGGAGTGTGTTTTTTCACACCCCTGAGTGAGAAAGTTGCAGAGCTGTAAAGTATCAGTGTAAACAAGCCCTTAGACTCCTGTCTGCACCATTTAATGAGATGTTTAAAAATCAAGCTTGAACACAATTTAAATTGTACAGCTTAGCACTGGCCTGCCCAAGTAGCATAAGTAGGGAGGGACCATGTGAGAAATACAGGAGAACCTCAGAGTTACGAACTGACCAGTCAATAACACATCACATCTGAAACTGGAAGAATGCAATTTGGCAGCAGCAGAGACAAAAAAAAAGCAAATACAGTACAGTACTGTGTTAAGTGTAAACTACTAAAAAAATAAAAGGAAAGTTTAAAAAAAGATTTGACAAGTATGGAAACTGTTCCTGTGCTTGTTTCATTTAAATAAAGATGGTTAAAAACAGCATTCTTCTTCTGCTTAATAAAATTTCAGAGCTGTATTAAGTCAATGTTGAGTTGTAAACTTTTGAAAGAACCACCATAACGTTTTGTTCCGAGTTACAAACAATTCAGAGTTACAAACAACCTGCATTCCTAAAGTGTTCGTTACTGAGGTTCTACTACTATATGTTCAAAAATCAGGTACCAGGAGAGATTCTTACCAAAACTACAGGACTTGTATGACATTCTTCGGTCCCTAGAGAGACAAGATGTGTGGGGTAGTAGTTTTTATTGAACCAACTCCTGCTGGTGAGAGAGAAGCTTTCAAGCTTACACAGGGCTCTTCTTTAGATACTAGCCAGAGAGAAATTGGAGTTTAAACTAAGCTTATGCCCTTTTCTGAATTCATTTTTTAAGACAGTACAGGCCAAGCCTAACTTTTACAATTATTTTATGTCAGTGTAAGCAGTCTTGGACAGGTTAAGTGACTTGCACAAAGTCAAAATGAGTCAATGACAGCCAGAAATAGAACCCAGAAGTCCTAAATCTGTGTCCACAGATCTAATGTCTAGGCCATCTGCACACAAGAGGAAAATCCTAACTTTAAAATGGATACGGTCAGACCAAAGCCTCCTATAGACTCTAGTGAGTAAACGCAGCAAGACATGTCATTCCTCCCTCCCATTTCTTTTCCCCACATTTTATCATCTTGAAAACCTGTTCTTTTCATTTAAGAAAACTCCTTTTCCCCCACCCCTCCAGATTCCTGACATATTTTCCTTCCACTGTGAAGAATGAAAGCTAATTCTTTTTCCCCCCCACCCCCGATTCAAACTGCAATGATTCCAGGGCCATTGCAATTTAAGACTCCCTTCCCCCAGTCTTTAAATGTCCTTGGTCATTTAAACCTGATCATCTCAGCCAACTTGTATGAGACCCAGGGCAAATCTACACTACAATGCTACATCAGCACAGCTGTGGCACTTCTGGTGAAGACATGCTGGAAGACCGCTTTCCTGTTGGCATAATTACTCCACCTCAGCGAGAAGCAGAAGCTATATCAGTGGGAGAGCATCTCCTGCCAACGTAGTGCTGGTGTGGACAGTGCAAAATTTGTGTTGTTTGGGGGAACGGGGGGGGGGATTTTTCACACCCCTGAGCAATGTAAGTTATATCAACTTAGGCTGGAACCCAGACACTCTTGTCACTGGACCATAAGCAAGACATTTCCACACAGACCTGGAGTTGGAAGATCTTAACTCAAGCCTGTCCTTTAACTTGAAAATTACTGCTGTCAAGATACCAACCCAGCAAGAAGGGAGGGAAAACAACAAGACAAAAAAAACCCACACAGACCTCATTTCAGGGTTAAAAGAAAGGCTTGAGTTAAGGTCTTCTAACTCCATGCCTGTGTAGCATTCCCATTATAAATGCCATCTGATAGGGCTTTTAGTTCTCCCATTCTAAATTGCACTGAGCTGTAATCTGGCAGGCAATCTTCAGATAAAGTATGTATTTAAACATTAAAACACTTATTGGGAAGTAAACTGCATCTACAATATTTTAAGTCCCAGTTTTCATTTTATTTTTAGGGGGAATTTCAAATCTACTAGACAGAAAACTTGAATTTCATCTTTCCAAGATCTTCCATCATGCCAGTAGTTAGAAGTATTTGTGCTGAGATTAAGGCGGTCTTGTGCATGGCCCATCTCTTTTGGTGATGTCACAACCATTATCATAAGAATAGACAGATGTCACAAACAGATTTAACATGTCAATGCAGGATCAGTCTGAAGGAGAAGCTCAGCTCAAAAGGAGAAAGAGCCCCAGTTACTGAATATTACCAGTTACCTAACACAAGCAAATAACATCCAAGTAAATGGTGTATATTTACTTCTGGTTACCCAATAATGTAGTGTTGGGCTGTCTGCCCCAAGGAATAGGAAAGCAGTCAGTATCAGAGGAAGTTGGCTGAAAATTAAAAGCTACATAAAAAAGGGTGGGTTTAGGTTTTTGTTTTAGTTTACATTTTGTGAAAAGCTCCACTTTGCCTACCAACTACCTGTCCTGCCAACTCTGGGGCTCCTCAGTCAACGGACCATGAAGGAGAACCCCAGGGGGAAGATGGTCCCAGAGGCTAAAACTATCTCAACTCCAAGTAACACCTCATTTGATTAAATGACTCAAACAGTACTATGTTAAAGCACACTAAGGAACCTTTAATGTAGGCCCTGGTGGTGCACACGAACCAATTAATGACAAACATTAGGGCACTTTAAGTAATTTGTGCTATGGGAGTGTGATTTCTAACCATGTGGACAAGCCCTAACATTCACTTCAACATCATATTCCTCCCCCAGAGCTCTCAGTTCACCACCAGCTAACGTTACCTGCCGCGAAAATCAAGATACCCAGGATTCAGACTTCTCTAATCAAATAGAAAAATAATGAAGTCATCCATAAGAGCCTTGCAAGAGGAAGCAGCTTCCCTAAAAGGGTAATTCCAGATGCTGTAATGTTCACCGTAGTCAGTTTACTTTGATCAAAGGAGGGAACAGGGCAAGGTAGATTTCATTTGGAGGTCAGAATGAACTTACTGGTTGAGTTGCCTTGCATCTGGATGATGCATTTGGATTCTTTGCTGGTCTCTCTGGAATTGAAGGGCCTGACCCGGACAGCCACCTTCACAGAAGCTCCCGACATTTTGATGTCCTATAGTGTTGAGTCCAGAAATCAGATGCAAAGGTTTTTTTTCCTTTTTATGATCTCTTGGAGTTTTCTAAAGAGAAAGTAAGATTCAGTTACTTTAAAAATACATTCAAGACAGATTACATTAATCTGTAATCTTGCCTCAGATTAACACATAACACATTACAAATTTTTATGTCTATTCAGAGAATCCAAAGCTAGAGATATCCCCATCATGCTCTTAGTCAATGCCCATGTCACCCAATGCATACTGCTCTTGAAGTGAACAAATAAGTGTTTTCACTCCTTGCCTCCCTTCCCAGAAAGGAGTGGAGACTAGCACTACTGGCATCTCTTGCTCTGCCCATAGCATCAGAGAAAAGGACCCCAGGTCTTTGTGCTGTTTGCTCTTTTCACTGGCACACAGAAGCTTAGAGAACATCGCGAACACCCAGGGATTTTCTCTGTTCAAAGTAAATTAAAATCTTAAGTTACTGCTTGTACATCTATCAGAGTAACAGCCGTGTTAGTCTGTATTCGCAAAAAGAAAAGGAGTACTTGTGGCACCTTAGAGACTAACCAATTTATTTGAGCATAAGCTTTCGTGAGCTACGGCTCACTGTAACTCACGAAAACTTATGCTCAAATAAATTGGTTACTCTTTAAGGTGCCAGAAGTACTCCTTTTCTTCTTGTACATCTAGTGTCCTTCAAGCAGACACTACAGAGAGACAAAGCGACTTGCCTTTCAAAGGGATTTCCACCTAAAATTTCTACCTCATCAGATGTTAACCAATATATTCATCTGCTCAAATCACAATAAAAATATTTATGGCTCAAGTCCCGTCACATCCAAATGATTGAGCATTTTTAGTGTACAAAACAGTGCACTGCATCCAGTTCTAAACCAGGAGGCAAGTCCACTCCAGATAACTGTGCAGGCCGGAACCAGTACACCCTGGAACCTTCGACATCTCTCCTTAAATACTATTTTATTAAACAGGTAAAGTCCAAATTCCTTCTGCCAAGGCTGGGTCTGTGCTGGATATAGCTCTGTAAGTGTGGATATATGGGTCAGAGCACCCAGAAATTGATCCCATAGTTAACTAAACTCTGAATCTCCAATGAAAGAGAGGTTTCAGAGGAACAGCCGTGTTAGTCTGTATTCGCAAAAAGAAAAGGAGTACTTGTGGCACCTTAGAGACTAACCAATTTATTTGAGCATGAGCTTTCGTGAGCCACAGCTCACTTCATCAGATGTTTACCGTGGAAACTGCAGCAGACTTTATATACACACAGAAATCATGAAACAATACCTCCTACAGGACAGTGGGGTGGGAGGAGGTATTGTTTCATGATTTCTGTGTGTATATAAAGTCTGCTGCAGTTTCCACGGTAAACATCTGATGAAGTGAGCTGTGGCTCACGAAAGCTCATGCTCAAATAAATTGGTTAGTCTCTAAGGTGCCACAAGTACTCCTTTTCTTTCAATGAAAGAGAGCATTTTTATTCCAGGCTTGGACCGGGAAGTACAAAAGTGATTCACCAGCTGGTTTAAAAAAAAAGAAAAAAAGTCTTCGGCATGGCCTAATTCATTCTATGATATTTTTACATGGCACAGACAGATTTAATTAAAATTGCATTACTTCACCTCACTATTTGCATCACAGAGAGGGAAAGGTTGTTTCATCCCAGAAAACAGGACAAGTTATTTAACAAGGATGCAAAAAGAAAAGGAGTACTTGTGGCACCTTAGAGACTAACCAATTTATTTGAGCATACGCTTTCATGAGCTAAGGTGCCACAAGTACTCCTTTTCTTTTTGCAAATACAGACTAACACGGCTGTTACTCTGAAACTTAACAAGGATGGTTTCACAGTAGCATCCGATGAAGTGAGCTGTAGCTCACGAAAGCTTATGCTCAAATAAATTGGTTAGTCTCTAAGGTGCCACAAGTACTCCTTTTCTTTTAACAAGGATGTTCCTCCTCTCAAGAGTTTATCAAGGTAGCTAACCAAGTGATTGATTACAGTAGACAACTAAAATCGTAACAATGACATGCAACTGCATAACAATGTAACTAAGGTGACAGAACTAAGGTATGCACAGGGTTGATATAAGGTATGCACCTCCTTCTCAATTGCTGCTAAGACAAACAGAATTTAAACCAAGTCTCAGGAAAAGCTCTTCCACAGAGCAAAGGCCAATCCAACCAGAGCAACTCCGAATGGCCTATGATGATCTGCAGAGTGATGCAGATTCTGTATTTCACATATAGATTACCCTCCCCAGATGGTTATTCACTGCAGGCCAACACTACAGAACATTCCCTGCATGGCAGGTAGCAACAAACAGGACTTCATCACCATTCCTTACCCTTATCAGATGACTTAAAAAAAAAAAAAACCACACACACACACACCCCTTCACCTCCTAAAGTGATATGATCCCCACAGACACCAATATACTCTAAGGAAAAATACATTGTCAAACTAATGTTCAAATGAAGCTGCATATTGCTGCTGAAGATAGCAACTTGTCTGAATAGAAGCAATTTGCTGAATTGGTCATGAAATCCAATTTAGGGAAAGATTCAGCACTCCCTAGATTAACCTGATACAAACTTAATAGACAATGGATCCATGTGGCCCGATAGAGGAGAAAGTCATATGGTACATTCTCACACAAAAGAACTAGATTTCACAAAGCGGACAGAAAGCTTTTTGCTGGGAATATGCTATCTGAAATTTTACGAGATACTTTGCTGAGTGGTTCTTTTCTTTCTACTCCCCCCCACGCATCCTGATAAAGAACTTGAAATATTTTTGACATTTTGTTAAGCAGCTACCTACAAGTCCTAGCAAATCCGGAGTAAGTAAGTAGGGCCATCAGTTAAGAGGATTTTTTTAGAAGGTAAATTCCCTAAACTTTTGAAGTTGTTTAATTTCACAAAAATCCTTGGTTTGCATTATTGCTTATTTTTCCTTCCAACCGTGTTACTGAAGCAGTCAAATAACTGTCCCTTCTCTTATCCCTGGAACTTCAGAGCCCTGCATAAGACTGAATTTTAGTAGACATTTTGCAGCTATGTGTAAAATTTTAGTTGAAAGTACTCTTTGGAAATTATTGCCCATTGAGATGCAGCTGGTTAAAGCATAAATAAGTCAGGCATTTGCCAACCGTGGTATAGCTTCACTTTCTTCCATGTTAATTATTGAGTCACAGTCTGTGAAACAGGAACTAAGAGCAAACGTATTGAAAGCTATTCCAGTGTCAGAAAAGTTACATGTCCTACTATTAGGCTGCAAAAAGTACTTTTGTATCCTCTACTTAAATGCTATTTTGTAACTTTCTACAGCATAAGAAATCTCCCTGCAGCAGGCATAGGGATACAAGTGAGGCACCATTTAGTCACACCTCTCCAGTGTTTTGTTTGTTTTTTAAACTTGAAACAAGTCACTTTATTGAATGTAAAGTGTTACAAATACAAAGAAACAAAGATGTGATTTTTTGGTACAGAATGACATTATCGAACTGTAGATGCATGCACTGCTGGGCAGCAAGCTAGCAGACCTACTGAAACCCATGGGTGGCCTATGCTGAGGAGCTGTAGCTCACGAAAGCTTATGCTCAAATAAATTGGTTAGTCTCTAAGCCCTGGTCTACACTAGGACTTTAGGTCGAATTTAGCAGTGTTAAATCGATATAAACCTGCACCCGTCCACATGATGAAGCCCTTTATTTCGACTTAAAGGACACTTAAAAATCGATTTCCTTACTCCACCCGACAAGTGGATTAGCGCTTAAATCGGCCTTGCCTGGTCGAATTTGGGGTACTGTGGACCCAATTCGACGGTATTGGCCTCCAGGAGCTATCCCAGAGTGCTCCATTGTGACTGCTCTGGACAGCACTCTCAACTCAGATGCACGATTGTTTGCCGTTGCTCTGACGCAGGGAGGGGCGACTGACGACACAGCTTACAGGGTTGGCTTACAGGGAGTTAAAAATCAACAAAGGGGGTGGCTTTACATCAAGGAGTATTTCAGGCAGGACTTCACGGAGGGTTCCAATAAGAAATGGTGCACCTAAGTTATTGTTCTTATTGGAACAAGGAGGTTAGTCTGGCCTCTGATTGATACATGGCTAGATTTACCTCACTACATCTTCTCTGTGAGTGACTGCAGTGTGACCTAGAGGAATGAGTCCCCTAGACAGGGGGCGGGAGGGGGGTTGCAAATGAGTACAAAACAAATCTGGTCTATTTGTTGTTTTGATACACTCCATCTATCTTTTACATCTTTGGCTGGCAGCAGACGGTGCAGAAGGACTGCATGCCGTCCACATCTCATGGCTGCTCGGCAGAAGATGGTACAATAGGACTGCTAGCCATCCTCATCTCTTGCCTGCCCGGCAGAAGATGATGCAATAGGACTGCTAGCAATCCGTATCGCCTGCCTACTCGCCATAAGATGGTTCAATAGGACTGACTGCAGGACTAAAGAGAATGACCTGATCAAGTCACTCCAAATTTAGTCCCTGCGCCCATGTCTGCCCAGGCGCTCCTGATCGACCTCACACAGGCGACCAGGAGCACCTCGGACATGACGATGATGGCTACTAGTCCTGTTGCACCGTCTGCTGCCACAAGGCAATGGGTTGCTGCTGCTGTGTAGCAATGCAGTACCGCGTCTGCCAGCACCCAGGAGACATATGGTGACAGTGAGCTGAGCGGGCTCCATGCTTGCCGTGGTATGGCGTCTGCACAGGTAACTCAGGAAAAAAGGCGCGAAACGATTGTCTGCCCTTGCTTTCACGGAGGGAGGGAGGGAATGGGGGCCTGACGATATGTACCCAGAACCACCCGCGACAATGTTTTAGCTCCATCAGGCATTGGGATCTCAACCCAGAATTCCAATGGGCAGCGGAGACTGCAGGAACTGTGGGATAGCTACCCACAGTGCAACGCTCCAGAAGTCGACTCTAGCCTCGGTACTGTGGAAGCACTCTGCCGAGTTAATGCACTTAGAGCATTTTCTGTGGGGACACACACACTCGAATATATAAAACCGATTTCTAAAAAACCGACTTCTATAAATTCGACCTAATTTCATCGTGTAGACATACCCTAAGGTGCCACAAGTACTCCTTTTCTTTTTAGTTCTCACTGTCACTGTCCCCCAGGGAGTGCTTGTGATAGAAGCACACCTGGATGGTAAGAGGCTGTATTGCATCATCAGGAATCTTGATTTACACAAAGACCAATGGATTCTTCACTAAAATTGGGTTTAAATGGGGGAAGTGACAATTATAAAAAAACCAGCCCTCTCTCCCAAATAAAAATGGTAAAGAAGATCAAAGGACTGCAAAATGTGCAAGCTTTAACTTTATGAAGTGTGGGATGTGCAGTTCCAGAAGTGAGGACAATGCTACCACTCACAATACTATTCATTTAGAACCTTCCTTGGTACAGAATCTGGCTGCCAGACTGGCCTGCTTTTCTCCCTTTGTGACACATTTACAAGCATCACAACAGCAGAATGGTGTAATGGAAGTTTAGAAGCCCTCACTTGTACTGCAGGGCAAGTATTTTACTTCATTTGAACTTTTCCACTCATTAATTCTTTAAAACATGAAATGATTTGGGTCATGTTCTTCCTTCCCACCCCCAAGTACCTAATTCTATCAAAACCTCAAGAAAACAGTTCAACCATTTATCTAAAAGTCTCAGTCATCTGCTGGCCCTTTTGCAGAAAACACAAAAACAAAAAAACAAAAAAACCACAAGGACAAAATGCTTTCTGACAAGTTTCTCTTTAGTAATGACATTGCTTATTGGTGGATCAGAATTTTTTTTCAATAAGGAAGTTTCCTGCTGGAGTGTCTAAGAGAAATCAATTCCCTTCCTCCAAAACCCAGGTTAATCACTATCAAGCCAGCTTTGCATGCTCCAAGCCGAACATACAAAATACATTTCATACTCTGTTCTTTTCAATTACACCCCCCATAAGAATGAGTTCCCTCTATACTTCCAGCAGCAATGCTGCAGACAACAAAATTAATGAAAAATGGAAGCAGCTGGATATCTCTGAACCTCTGGAGATCCCACATGAGATGATCTGATGGAGTATGGGGAGTGAGGCCCGATCAGCACGCAACCATCCACAACTGGAATACAAAAAGCCAGGTACTGCTCGCTCCCGAGCGTACTTTTGCAATGCTGTCTCCAACAGCAGCAGATGAGTTTAATCACAGCTTTCCAGGGACACCAAAGAGCCTCAAAACAATATTGGGTTTTTCATTCTTACTAGTCAAGCCATATTTTCAGATAATACATTCAACTATAGTCAACTAATTTTATAAATAGATACACCTTATTCATGTTAAAAGACTCTACACACTGACAGGATGCCTGTCATATGCAGGACATCATGACTGAACTATAGGCTGAAAGTTCAGACACAACTGGATCACTAAAATAACAAAACAGTCCATAGGACACACCAATGAGCTGTTTTTGATGATAAATTTTCCACGTTTTCAGATTCTCTTTTCCTACAGTTGTAGTTACACTGCACCTCATTTTACCTCAGTCTCAGCTCTGCTACTTTTCACAGCTAAAAAAACAAATTAAAGTTGTTTGCATAGGGTTACAAGTGGATTCCATACACCTTCATTACTGTCTCACTGAACAAGGTCGCTTTCCAATACATTGATACAGCATGTAGTCTAAGACTCCATTAGCTTCAAATTTTGCTGAAATTAGAGTCAATTGTTTGTACTTATACAACAATTTTAATCAGACCTAATAGCATTTAAGATGGGTTCATGCCTTTCTAACATACTGAAGCATAGCGAGGTTAAGTTACTTACCCATGGTATCACATTGCTGCCAGCAGTGAATTAGAAATAGACCCAATACTCTAGCTCCTGATACTCTTACCACTACAGAACACAGCCTCCGTACCGAGTTGTCACAAGACATGCATCTTGCAAGAAAACAGCAGCCGGAGTTCATAGACTTTGATAGGTGTTTAGGCCAATAAGATTCACAAGCTCAAATTTTGTTCCTTATACTTCATAGAAAGTTACCAATAGATTCATCCCAGAATGAATCATTTTCCTAATGACTTGGAAAGAGTTTGTTAATGGTCTATTCTTAGGCATTTGTTCTGCATGGTTTCAAACTGGGACAAAAGTGAAGTAAAAGACTGAATGCTTTCATAAGAAAATAAGAATATGGCTATACTGGGTCAGACCCATGGTCCATCTAGCCCAGAATCCAGTCTTGCAATAGTGGCCAGATGCTTTAGAGGAAATGAACAGAACAGAGCAATTTCTGAGTGATCCATCTTCCCCTGTTATCGAGTTCTAGTTTATGGCTGTCAGAGACTGAGGGATACCCAAAGCATAGGGTTGCATCCCTGACCATCTTGGCTAATAGCTATTGATGAACCTATCCTCCACAAACTTCTCCACTTTTGTCTTTAAACCCAGTTATACTTGTGGCCTTCACAACATCCCACTACTTCCACAGGTTGACTGTGCGTTGTGTGACGTTTCCAAGCAGTTTGCAGGTGTGTTTCAATCTTGTGACTCTTCCTTTATAGTTTCTGTTTAACTAGCTTCACATTTTTGTGTAGTTCCCTTTTTTGGAGTTAAATGCGACTGAGATGGGCATCTTTGGTATTTGCCCTGTTAGAAGGATGTTAAATTTAATTACATTATGTTCGCTATTACTAAGCATTTCAGTCATATTCACCTCTTGGACCAGATCCTGTGAGCCACTTAGAACTAATTCAACAATTGCCTCTCCCCTAAATCATGAATTGCACTGTCAATGCTTTTATTATGTCTTTAAGATGAACCATCACCTGGTTCTCAAACTTAAAGGTGAGCAACATCTGAGCATCTAACTAGGTATTTGTCAAGAAAGAAATAAACCTGATTGCTGCCTCCTATCATATTCATATTAACATATTTCAAACTACTACTAATTCCACCCCCAATCATTTAAATATCTAAATTTGTCATTAACAAGCAACTTTTAGAAGTATTTACTTTTTACCATTTTTCACATTACGCAAGGTGACAAATACAATACACTGGTCAGTGTCCTCTGGGCTTCTAATACACTGTTACTAGTACAATGTTTGGGTTAAAAACATGAGCGCATTTAAATTTTTCTTCTTTTTTGCTAAAGCTTAAAGACTCAAAAAATTCTATATATTTTGGGGTTTTGTACAACCACTTAAAAATACAAGACCTAGACGTGAGGCCTATAACTAGTTGAGAGTTTCCCTTTAAATGAAGTTTTCAGCTATCTAAAGCGATTTTGTAAGTTACTAGTCACAATACTACCTTCAGGAACACAAGGATTCAGGCTTTGGTTGCGGTCACCAATTTTTATTTTGTCCCCAAAAAAGAACATCTATTTTAATTAAATGGAAACTAAGGGCAGAATGGAACTTGAGAACAACGATATTAGGGACTTGGGTGAATAAATAAATAGTGACAAGCTGAAAAACCAGTTACACAGCATAAAACCAAGTTGATCGTCTTATAGCCAGACCTCCATCTTCAAGTAGCAAATGGAGCTTAGGATCTCCATACAGGATAGATATTTGAGAAATGACAAACTATTGTATCACCTCTGATTAAGCCAACTGGCAATTACACAATAACTGAAAAAAATTCTGAGTTCTACATCTCTTAGGATTTTACCAGCACAGTGTGTTACTTTTTAAATTAAAAATGGGCTCCTAGGTAACTGTAACCTAATCACTGCACCATCATCAAAAAGATAACAGGGGCAAGCAGAGAGATTAGCCTGTGGAAAGTTAGCACAGCAGCTGTTCAAAGCAATAAGACTCCATGAACAAGAGAACCATAAGGACTCCAATTTTGGGTACTCCACCAACTATCAGACAAAAATAACAGCCTGAGACATCAGCTGGATTGCTGCAGTGCAGGCTGCCAAATTACTTTGATTTTTTTTTCCAGTTTAAATGAAAGCGCTGAAGCCAGCTAAAATACTGAATACAGACACCTGGATACAATGTCAAAAGCCTTGTCATTAGGAGGACTTCCCACACACAGGAATGAAAAAGGAAATAAATAAAGGATTGCAATCAACTGATCAGCACACAGCACTAAAGGGAAGAACTATTAGTTGAAACACACTGAACAATGGACTATGAACATAACTTTACTCCTAAGCTTGATTCTGCATTTTGAAAAAAAAAAAAAAAAAGAGGAAAAAAAAGGTAAAATTCAACCCGACACCAGTGACTGGCAGTACTAATCCGCACCCTGGATTTAGCGGCTGTATTCAGTCAGTGACCCCACAGCTGCCAAGCCTCTGCATTCTCTGTCTCCTGCCCCCTCCCTCCCGATTTAGTTCCTAGAGGATTGTTCGTTCATCATCCCAATATGGCTGCCCTGGTAATTACGCTGTTCTGAATGCAGACGATGCAAACACTATGGATGGGTCCCAAAACGCAGTAAATCCCCTTCCCTTCTGGTCCTCTCCCCCACCCCCACCCCCTTCCTCAGCAGATGCTCTGGGACCTTCCTTCACTCACAACCCTGGGGGGCGCAAATACAGCCTCCCCCCAGGCAGCCCGGAAGATGAGGATGCAGAGTTGCGGCTCGAGCCGCACTTTGGGGAGAAGAGAGGATCTGGGGACCGGGGAGACAGCAGAGGCTCTGGCACCGAGCGTCTCCCGGGGGAAAGGGGAGACTGGGGCGCCGGGTCTGGCCGGCGCAGCAGGGAGGAGGAAAGGCTGCAAGCGAGCTCCACGCCCTTGGGCCGCTGCACTGACAGCTCCGCGGAATCTCCCCTGCCAGCAAAGCTCCAGGACCAGCGTCCCCTGCCAGCGGCGCCGGGGGCTCCCCCGAACCCCGGCCAACGCTACCAGCGGCCCCCGCCCCCGGGGAAACAAGCGGCCCCCGCCCATCCCCGCCGCATTATGGCGCCTACTTCCCCCCCCCCGACCTAGACTCTCTCCCCCCCCCGCCGCCTAGCGACCCCCCCCCGGGCGGCTTCCCGGTCCCCGGGCTGTTCCCCCCGGCCACGGGCGGCTTCCCCATCGCCCCCAGGGGCTCCCGTCAGCGCTCACCTCGGGGCGGGGCCGCAGGCCGCGGACAATGGGGGTCCAGCGGGGTCCGCGGCGCGGTCAGCAGGAGGAGGCGGCGCCGGCGGAGACGCGCAGAAGCAGGGAAAGGAGGAGAAGAAAAGGTCCGCCCAGCCCCATCACGGTGCCCCGGGACAGGCACGGAGCCCAGGGCACCCCCGGATCGGGAGGGAGAAGGAACCCCCGAGAGGAGACAGCAGCAGCTGCGCGGCCTCGGAGCACCGCTGGCGAACTGACGGCGGCGATCCCTCAGCCCAGCAGCGCCCCGCCCCCATCACCGAGCAACGCCATCCGCCGCCAATCCCAGCGCGGCGACGCCCCTTCCCCCAATCCCAGCGCGGTGACCTAGGCTGAGCGCCCAATCACATCGCGCCACTCCTCCAATCACAGCCCGAAACAGAAGAATGGGCTCGTCCAACTCATGGGGGGGGGAGGGAGAGAGGAGCTGCCTCCTTGACCAATCCCACTGCGAAACGGCGTTAAGAGTCCGCCCCTTCTTGTCTTTGGCCAATTAGCGTTCGAAAGAAATTATTCTCCTTTCCCCCCTCGCCTATGAAGATAAGCGAGGGGGCGTTTGCTCGTCCTCTCCCCCGCCCGGCTGCGGAAGTACACCGGCCCAGGCCTACGCCCTCTTGCGGCTGAGGCGGCGCTCGGTAGCAGTGGAGTACCGCCGCAGAGCCCAGGGCTAGGGAAGACCGAGGGAAAGAAGGGGGGTCGGCCGCGGTGGGGGAGAGGGAGCTGGGGGAGGGTCGGACGGCTGTCCCGGGGGAGGGAGCTGGGGAGGGGGGGCGGCTGTCCAGGGGGAGGGAGCTGGGGAAGGGGGTGGGCGGCTGTCCCGGGGGAGGGGGGGCGGCTGTCCCGGGGGAGGGGGGGGGGAGGGTCGGACGGCTGTCCTGGGAGAGGGAGCTGGGGAAGGGGGGGAGGGTCGGGCGGCTGTCCCGGGGGAGGGAGCTGGGGAGGGGGGGCGGCTGTCCAGGGAAGGGAGGGTCGGGCGGCTGTCCTGGGAGAGAAGAGCTGGAGAAGGGGGGGAGGGTCGGGCGGCTGTCCCGGGGGAGGGGGCTGGGGAAGGGGGTGGGCGGCTGTCCCGGGGGAGGGGGCTGGGGAAGGGGGTGGGCGGCTGTCCCGGGGGAGGGGGGGAGGCTGTCCAGGGAAGGGAGGGGGGAGGAGGGTCGGACGGCTGTCCTGGGAGAGGGAGCTGGGGAAGGGGGGGAGGGTCGGGCGGCTGTCCCGGGGGAGGGAGCTGGGGAGGGGGGGCGGCTGTCCAGGGAAGGGAGGGGGGAGGGTCGGACGGCTGTCCTGGGAGAGGGAGCTGGGGAAGGGGGGGAGGGTCGGGCGGCTGTCCCGGGGGAGGGAGCTGGGGAGGGGGGGCGGCTGTCCAGGGAAGGGAGGGTCGGGCGGCTGTCCTGGGAGAGAAGAGCTGGAGAAGGGGGGGAGGGTAGGGCGGCTGTCTCGGGGGAGGGAGCTGGGGAAGGGGGAGTTCGGGCGGCTGTCCTGGGGGAGGGAGGGTCGGGCGGCTGTCCCGGGGGGGGACAAGGGAAGGGGATTCAGGTCTGGGACCCTGCCTGGTAGAGCTGTGGCTTGAGGCCGAGTTCTGCCATGGCATCTGGTTTCAACACAACCCGCTGCCACCCCTAATTTAGGCTGCCCGCCCCATGATAAGGGTAATGAACTAGGGGGGCAGGCCACTTCCCCTGGGGGGGAAGTTCTCCTTCCCTGTCCCAGCCGCTGAGACTAACTCAGATTGTCTGGCAGCAGGCCCATCTCCATCACTCCAGGCCACAGCCCCAGTTTTTGCAGTCCCAGACAAAGCCCCGTCTCACAGCAAGATCAGGGTTTCTAATTGCACACTGGAGTAATGTTTTCTTGATCAGCTTCCTTGCTGAAGGGAAAAGAGCAGTCATAAAATCCTACATGATAGTTTGGGGGTTGCTGGTTGGCTGTTAAAAAGGAGGTACCACTCTGGCTGTGCTGGGCAAGGAGAAGGAAGAACTGCTCCCAGGCCAGCAAGAGAAGGATAGCTTCAATTCTGCTGTTAGCAAAGGAAGGGGAGCTGTTCTCCATCTCCTCTCCCCCACAAGCCCTTCTACCTTAACCCAAATCCTGGAAGAGTTATATGGAGAGAGGAGCTGTATTTTTAGGCCAGCTATTCATGACCCAGTCTCTTAGATATACCTATTGCCATCAGCATGGCCAACTCATGAGTCAGGTCCCCAAAATACTTGCTTGGCTCAAACTCATGAGATTTTAAAACCTAATACACTTTGGGTTCTTTGTATATGCCTTCTGGTTTTTGAGTCCTTAGGGTTCACATTTTCAGGCTTTTTTCTGTAACTATGAAGACTATAAATTTACTTTTAAAATTAAAGCTGAGAGTCTCACTTAGTCACATGACTCCAGAAGTTGTAGCTTTAATAAAAATATCAGCTATCCCAAGACTCACTAAAATCATGAGTTTACAAAACCTTAACATACTCTTTAGTGAGTCAAATAAATTACTAGTGTAACAGCATCTCCAAACTTATTTTAATGTAATTCCACATCAAGATTTAATTTGTTCAGTATGTTTACATACCGTATCTTCTTACATAGGTCAGTAATTTTACTCACAAATATGTATGTTACTCTGGACCCTGGGTAATCCTTAACATTTCATTTGTGTAAAAACTATAGATAAATGGAAAGAGGATACTTTTTTTTTTTAACTGTAAGAAAGCAACATAAAAGGAGCTATGCACTTATTAGGTAGAAGGGAGAGAAGGGCTAGCTATAGTAGGCAGAGGCAAAATAATTGCTTTAGCACTGCAGCTGATTGTTTCTTCCAAATTTAAAGGGGCAGTTACCACACAGGCATGCTGGGAGAAGCTATAAAAGGATAAACGCAGTGATTCCTAGGCAGTCAGGCCCTTTGGAAGGTTTTTAACCTACAGCAGTGTGTGCGGGATTAGGCCCAATTAAAGTAAATTTCACGTACAGAAATATATTGTAGTCTTCTCTTTAGAAGGGCATTTTTGGGTACGAGACAGCTTGAGTTGTCTAGAGCTACAAACTGGCATCTTTACACATTCTCATGGCCATTTGTTTACCTGTGAAAGTTTAAATATTTTTTATAAATTTGTTGTGTAAACTAAAGTTATATTTGAGTGCTTTAAATATTCATGGTGTATGTCTTACTGCTTCATGCTAAAAATTGATCTGTAGTGACAATCTGCTCAAAAACTCTTTCTAGCTCTATATAGATTGGCCTATGCTACTTTAGGGAAAAATGAATTGGAAGGAGGAGAAAGCTCAACATACGCCCTTGAGCAAAGGCAATGAGTGAATTAATAAGAGGGAGGTAAAAACTCACAGTTCTTCCTTTGAGGGAAAGTACAGCGTTATGGATGGGAGAAATGGCACTTTTCTTGGCCCACCGAAATTGTCATTTAATCAACACTTTTAAAGAGCTGGTGTGAGGTTTTTAAACTATTCCAAATTTCCAGTCTGTAGTCCTGCTAAAGCTACACAGTTTTGAAGTATTAGGACAATGAAATCAGATCAGCCCAGGATACATTTGGTTGTCTGATTTGGCTTAAAATACAACTATCTTCATAGTCTGCTAATAAGGGCTTTCAGTGCAGTGCACTCCTTTCTTCCTGATACTTGGATAGACACAGACATATAAGTTATGTGGTTAATTGCCAGATATTTGCAGTGTAAGTGAATGCATGTATACCTATATCAAAATATAGAGAAAAATCTTGCATGCATGAATAAATTCTGGTTTTCTACCTGTTCCACAAAACTCCATTTACTAATTTAGTAAGCAAAGTGTCAAGATTTTGAATCCTAGCAGACCATGTCAAGTTCAATTTTTTCAGATCCGCTGTTGTCTGAGGTCATCCAATAATAAAGAATGATGAAGTCACAGATCTTTTTTTTTGGAACTGTCAGTAGGGAAGCCTGTGCTGTGCTGCGTGTGGCCATGAGGCTTTCTCTTGCTTCTGGTCCTCAGAGTGATTAACATGTAATACTCTGTTGTGTCAGAGGTGGCAGCATTTTGCACAAATAAGGCCAAAATATTCAAAAGTGGCAATTAGTTCTGGGTGCCTCAACTTTTGGTGCTCCATTTGAGACATGTTAGGTTCTGATATAAGGGCTAAGCACCTACAACTTCAAAAGGAGACATGGATTCTCATTACCCCTGAAAATCAGGCCCAAAGTGGCACATAAATCAGGGGGCACTCCTGAAAATGTTGATGTTAGTGTCTCTTCTGTTCAGTGTTGTATTCCTTGTTTTAGTTAGCGTTCTCCCCAGCCTGAGCTTGCTGCCAGACTTCCTTCAGGGTAGAAAAATAGTAGCTGCAGAAGAAAATTCTCATTCATGAACTGATAAAAACAATCATGTCAGATTCTACCACGAAAATAATAGGGAGGTCTGGAGCAATGTTAACTATGCAGGTCATCAATGTAAAACAAATGCATCCTGAAGGCAACTAAATTCAGTGAAAATGATTATTTGTACTTCCGATGAGCGAACTAGATGATATGCAAATGTCTGCTTCTTGCCTGTTTATCAGAGGTGAATAATAATTTTGCTGTATCTTTAACTCACTCTCTCTCTCTCCTTATTAATTGAAAAGGAAGAATTCACAATTGTGAAATACCTTCAGCCATAGAAATTATTTCCAGCTTCAACCTATGGCTTGTTATTCAGCACATGTGCAACGATACATATATGGCCTTCATTTTTTGGTGGCCATCAGGCTTTATTGTTCATCAAGGTAACTGTTTATTTACTAAGGTAAAACTAAGGTCAATATTTACCTATCGCATCAATAGGTCTTGATGTTCATTTTAGCAGACCTCAGAGTCTGCATATTGCTTTTGATAGTCTGTTCATCTTTCACAGATATTCTGATCACATTCCAATCCTTCAGCTTTCCAACTGCAAAATTTCATACCCCTTCCACAACTAAAACTTGAGTGGTTCTAGAGATTGAAATCCAGTCTCTCAGCATCATCCTAACACCGCAAATCTTCCTGCTGTCTTTGTATTTAAATCTTAGTTTTTGAAACTATATTTTAAATTAAGATTAAAGATTAAATCTCTTGTGTGGAGTGATATTACTCTGTATATCTGCTGGAGCTTTGAGGCTGCCTGCTTGTATTTCTCCAGGCCTTTGCTTGCAGCACTGTCCTTTTGGCAGAGATGAAATGGATGGGACTCCCTTGAGAACTGGATTTTCCTCCTGAGTTAACGGGAGGGGTTGCTGTTGAATGTTGCAAGGCAGTGTCTCTCACCACAATATCATAGACTTAAACTGAGCATTCCAGAACATAAACCAACAAACTGAAGAGTTGTACTATCGTGCTAGTCCTTTAGTAAGCACAATTTCTTTTGCAGATGTTTGATACCCAAGATTTCTATATCCAGTACAAGATTTATTTTTGTTCCTCTCAATCAGTGTTCAATATTTAGTTGTATTAATCTGAATTCCTTCTGACACCTTCTAAGAAGCTTGAAAATGGGGTGGGGGATTTTATTATTTAAGCCCTTTTCTATTTGGCAAACATTTATTTCCCTTCCCCCCCCCCCCCCCCATGTGTTTTTGGATGAAGTTGACATGAACATGTGTTTTTGTTTAGCAGCTACAATTTTAACTTGCATTCATAGTGATTCTTTGCATGGTAGCATGATAGTCAGTACAGATGTGGAAACCTTACTTGCTAGTTAAACATTGCTGCAGAACCTGCAAAGCAAGAACAAAAGGTGGTTTTATAGGTCTTATAAAATACCATTGTTATGGTTTTCAAGTTCTTGTTGATGAGAGTATTAGATTTAGAAGTAAACAAAGAATCTGGATAAATTATCCAGATTCTAAGCAAGATTGAATCTGGTGCTTAAAGAGTTTGACATTGCCTTCTTAAAAATCTTATCTTTAAAAGCCTACTATAAATTGTAAATGTTAGATATCTGTTTTGTTGTCACCGTATCCCACAGCTTTCCCTGGCAACAGCTGGAGGTGTTTAATTTCACTCAAAGATCCTGTGAACCATTTCTCTCTCCTGAATTGCAGTTCATGCATCATTTTTCTATAACAGACTTTTTTAATAATTAGGAACAACCTCATATCAGTTAATTTAGGTCTTAAAACCATGATTTAAAAAAATCCCAAGTTGTCATTTATAGGAATTTCTGTGCAGTGACAGATGGTCTCCAGACACATGGGCAGAAGAAGAAAGGGTCTTCAGGAGGCTCACCACTAAATTTCATACAAGTCTGTAAACTGAACAAATATAACCGTACCTAAGGATTGATTGCAGAAAGGAATAGCACAGTGTGCTCCTTGAGTGGGTGTTGGGCTAATCGCTTTTCTGTAAAGGATAAAAAGGATATTAGGAGGAGATACCTAGAGGCTTAAACTGTCTCCATATGGAGTGGCATTACATGCAGGTTCTTAGGTGTTTGTTTTTTCCTTTGTCAGTTACAAGGTATATAAAATACACTCTTTGTGTGAACTAAGTATGAGCTAGTTCACCTGATGGGTGAAACTGAATGGGCCAAAGTGGTCCCTGGTATAACTCCATTGAAGTAACTGAAGTTACGTCATGAATAAATTTCCCCCAACACTAACAAGCAAATTTTTTCTTTATTGCTTTAAACTTATAATTAGAAATGGATCTGAACAGAAACCCAGATCCAAACCACCTTGAAATTTAGGAGAGTCCAGAGCCAAACTTAATGACTAGCTCCTGTTCAACTAATGGAATGAACCAGAATTGCAGATTGACATATCCCCTTACTCCAAGCATGTTTTACTGTCTGTTTCAACACTGCAGCTTGACCCCATGTCAACTTGTAGGTAATTAGTGATTTTATGTTCTGACTGATATAACGTGGAGCAGTTATAGACAATACATAGTTAACGTAACTGACTCACACAGTGTCCATTCAAAATAACCCAGAACTTCCTAAACTACAAAACAACCATCCACACACCAGCTCTTTAAATGCTCTATGTAGGAACAGTCCTGAATACAAACGCAACAGAGTGACCTCAATGGACGCAGGTGAAATTTCTTACAATGCTCAGTAAAGTTGCATATCTAGGTGCAAGTGACCTGGAATCTGTTGGTCTAATAATTTGTCTCTGACCCTAAATCCCCATGCAATGTCATCTAAATTATCTGTGTAGTGCAGGAAATATACAAAATACTTTACAAAACAAACAACATTAGCAATATCACTCCCAAAAGCATATGCAGTCTTCTGATTCCAGTGTCCATCCCTTCTTTCACTCAGAGCACAAAACTCACTGTGGATAAAATTTACCCCTCTGTAAGGGGTCAGCATTAAGTATATGCATATGTCACCTGAACTCATGGCCTATGCACTAGATGAGTCCTACCGTCTCTTCTGAAGGACCCCATCTTTTGAAGGTTTAAGTGGGATTGAAGTGATGCATATGTATTGTGGTATCCCCCACATACAGGGATGAATTTCATCTGATTTGAATAGCAGAAGAGAAGGAAATTATCACTCTACTATGTCATCGCTGGAGACAGTTTGGTACAATAACATCGGCAAAAGCAGATTCAGCAATTACAGCAACGTGACTGGAAACAGGTAGAAAATAATGGAAGAGCTGTTGTAACAATCATTTCAAAGACGCTAAACATTGCATGCTCCCAAGGCAGTAAAACAATGACAGTAAAAAGCATCCAAACTGGGACTGCCAAAAATGTCTTGGCATAACACATTTCCAAGATGCCCTTAAAAATTAAAATCAGGAAAAACTGCTCTTTTTGGTGTATGTGACGCAGCATGAATCATCAGCCCTTCCTCTGTGTGTAAAAAAATTTAGATGAAAATGCAGCATGAAGGAATAAAAATAAAAAGCTCTGAGTACAGGAGAGAAAACATGTGTCCCCCATTCTGAGGATTTTGAGAGAGGTAAGTATTATTTCAGGGTTGTTTTTTTTTTTTTTTTTAAATATCTTAGGTATAACTTCTCCATTTTCTACTATTTTTTCTCCTCTGATCTCTTCTTCCAGTGTATCAGTCTCTGTCAGCAACAATAACTTCCTCCAGACACACATGCGGTAAGAGGAGTCCAGTAACATGAGCCCTTTCAAAAGGTACTGGATTGATCCCATATTTTGTTTGAGGGCTGTATCTTGGTTGTTTTGGACAGTAATTGACTGAAGAATATGTTAGTTTCTGTATTGTTTTCAAAGAGATCAATTTTTCTGTTTTATGAATCCTATAATGACTGACCTGAGGAATTTTTTTGTGTGTGTGTCTTTTCTTCTATTAAGGGAGGCAAATAGAGGTTTCTTTAAATGAAAGGATGTATTTTAACATATGGGATTACAGTGTGTCCAAAATGTATACTAACTTCTTAAGATAGTATCTACACTACAGTTAAGACATTTGTCCCCTAACCTGGCTACAACACAGATTCGTTGTATAGTAGAGACACAATGCACCCAAAGCTTGAGCTTGATTACAGAACATCCCCATTACAAATTGTGATGGTTAACATATTTCTTTAATATCCAGTTAAGTGTATATGGTGTGTGACATAATTCCTGTTCAGAGGAACTTTGGGAGAGAGGGAGAAGCAGGGGAGAGGAGGGAAGGAAGGAGGAATATGTAGAATAAGGCTGAGGTTGTTTGCATAGTACAGCTGCAGTACCCTAGTTCTTAAGTTTTGGTTTATTTAGAATAACTTTTAAAATTGTTTAAAGGGATATAATTAGAGAATCAGTTTAGAGATTGTGGGGGAAAAAGGTGAATATTGAGGCGGGAGGTTGAATGGCATACAGGAGCGAGGTGGTTGTTCTTTCTACATATAGGTAGCAACCTGACAGAAGACATGGGGATTCTTAAATCTCAAAATAGTGATTGTGTTTTTGCGTTTGGGAAGTGCTTAAATGTTAAATTCTTTGTGCGTCCTTTGGCAACCTCTGCTAAATACAGGACACTGCCTGTATTTAGGCATTGTACCTTGTCATCTAACTCTTCCGTTATATTAGAATCATCTTCATTTTGGCAGTCCTTCTCCAACAGCCCAAAAAGACTAGCTCCTAAAATGTCATAATGGAGGATTAACCCAATACCCCATGCACAGCTGGATTGACACTGAGAACAGAGCTGCTCATTTGCACACTCCCCCATGCACAAGTTGCCCATGACCCCAGCAGGCAGAGTGGAACCCTACTGGATCACTGTACCTCCATGGCCTTGTGAAACATTTTGGTCTTAAGCCTTCACTTCTGTAAGGTGCTGGAACCCCTCTATGCTGCTATTTGAGATACTTCTGACCAAATGAAGGGGAAATGCTGCTGGAGTCCAGATAATCCAGACTCCGATGCTGGGATGGTTGATCACTACAATACAGAGCTTTTTGAATAGGTGTGGATTTAAAGAGGAAAATGTAATAGAAAATAAGCTTTCAGGGCTCCGACAATAACTTGCAGAACCCCAAACCCCCTGATTAAAAATTTACAATCATATAGTCTTGTTACATAACATTTCCTCATTTTTCTTGTAACGATTGCATACATCCGCACTAGTTTAATACATACAAGTATAGTTGAGTGCCACCAAAACATTAATTTGATGTGCTTCCTAAAAAGTTAGAGAGAGGTAAGGGTTTGTTTTTATATTCCTGTGCTTAAATGAGTTGGAGAAACTATTTTTTAATATGAAGCCCTATAAGAGGAGCAGAAGGGGCTCCTTCAGTGGCTGAAGCAGCAATGCCCTTTGATGACAAGATGAGGATGTTCTGAATCCCAACAGTGAATGGTTAACAGTACCAAGCCATTGACTGGATGACACATCCTTAACTAATCATAAATGGGGAAATCATCTTCCAGTGGGGCCCCCCCACATTAATCTGTTTTTGGTCCAATCCAATCTCTCTATCAACCCAACTTGGAAGAACACTTATCATTCCTGGTAAAACAGACAAACAGTGGAGGAGTAAATGACAGTTCAGTTCTACAGCATAGTCTGTTGAACAACATGCACTTTAATACAATTAAATGTAAGGTTTATGTATAGTAGAAACCAAAATGTAGGTCGCACAAGGTGGAGGAGAGTATTTTGGAAGGCAGTGACACCACAGAGCTTTGTGTCATGTGGATAACGAGTTGAACATGAGCTGACAGTATGATGCAACTGGTTAAGAGAGCAAAGGCAATAAACTTATCTGTATAAGTAGGGGAATACTGAGTAGAAGTAGGGAGATGTTACCACCACTGCATGCATCAGTGCTGAGACAGTTACTGGAAGACTGTCCACTTCTCATGTCTGCACTTTAGAGAAGTTTACTCCTAGAGAAGGGCTCACAATCTAATTAGCTTGACAAAGAAAAGGTTAAAGTGGTGACTTGATCATGATCGAAGGCTATATCTACACTACCACCTATGTCGGCAAAATGTATGTCACTCGGGGGTGAATATTTCACCCCCCTGAGTGACAGAAGTTACACTAACGTAAGTGCTAATGTACACAGCGCTATGTTGGTGGGAGAGCTTCTCTTACTGAGATAATTTATGCCACTCCCAGGGGTGGTTTTTTTATGCTGATCAGAGAGCTCTCTTTAATTGTCGTAGAATGTCTTCACCACACGTTGTACAGCTGCACTGCTGTAGCATTAAGTGTAGACCTGGCCTAGGTATCTACATGGGTGGGAAAGATTGACAGTAAGAGATTTCTTTAATCTAGCAGACAAATATCTAAGATCCAGCAACTGGATCTGAAACTAGATAAGTTCATACTAGAAATCAGACTTCTTATAGGAGAGTAATTAAACATTGGAACAACTTAGAAGAAGAGGATGGCTTCTCCATCACATGATGTCTTTCTAAAAGATATGCTCTAGCTCATCCAGAAGTTATGGACTTAATACAGGAATCATTTGGTGATGGATTTGTCATGCAGGAGTCAGACAACATTGTTATGGTCCCTTCTGGCCTTAATCTTTGTTTCCTGGAGAATGAGAAGGCAGTAGTAAAAAGATAGTGATGTATCATACTGCCATAGTATGGCATAGTATGGCATAGTTGACTATAGTAGCCTGTATTACTATGAAATCATTATATAGTGTGGGAAAGTTTACATGGTGTTCTAGAAATGCACTAAGATAGCCCTTTCCATGAAGATGCTATATTCTGTCATACAAGAAACCTGTCCAGGGAGAGGAGAATGGATGGCTATTTGGTGCAAGTAGGCTAGTGGCTCTCAATGTTTCCAGACTACTGTACCCCTTTCAAGAGTCTGATTTATCTTGCGTACCGCCAGGTTACACCTCACTTAAACTACTTGCTTACACAATCAGACATAAAAATACAAAAGTGTCATAGCATAATATTAGTGAAGAAGTACTTGCTTTTTCATTTTTACCATATAATTATAAAATAAATGGATTGGAACAAATATTTTACTTACATTTCAGTGTATGCTATATAGAGCAGTCAAAACAAGTCATCGTCTGCATGGAATTTTAGTTTATACTGCCTTCGCTAGTGCTTTTTATGTAGCCTGTTGTAAAACTAGGCAAATATCTAGATGAGTTGATGAATCCCCTGGAAGACCTCTGTGTACCCACAGGGATACATGTATTCCTGGTTGAGAACCGCTGATATAGGCCATAGAATTTCCCCAAAATAATTCCTAGACCAGATCTTTTAGAAAAACATCCAATCTTGATTTAAGAAGTCAGTGATGGAGAATCCACCATAACCCTTGGTAAGTTGTTCCAATGATGAATTACTCTCCCTGTTAAAAACTTATGCCTTATTTCCATGCATAATGCTATGAATCATGCAGGTCATTGGTATTATTAGATTCCTGCTATAAATCCAGTTTGATGATCTCTAACTAATCCCTCAGAAAGAATGGGATGCTTTCCAAACAGCACTAATGTTACAATCACAGTACTGCTTTTCAGTTGACAAGTATGCAAATATCAAAGTCTGCTTTGGATTGGAAGCCATGAATTGGATTGCTGTGAAAAACCAAGTGACTAGGACATTCATAATTTTTTCATATGGGGGGGCAGGGTAAGTTAAATTTTATTTCATAGAATATCAGGGTTGGAAGTGACTTCAGGAGGTCATCTAGTCCAACCCCCTGCTCAAAGCAGAACCAAGCCCCAGTTTTTGCCCCAGCTCCCTAAATGGACTCCTCAAGGATTGAGCTCACAACCCTGGGTTTAGCAGGCCAATGCTCAAACCAGTGTGCTATCCCTCTGCAGAGCAGGTTGGAAAGTACCATTGCTTTCTGTTGCCACTTTGAAAACCAAAATGTCTCTCTTATTTGGGCTTCAGTTCTCCTCTGACTGAGGCCAGGGTTGCTGTGGAGGTGGCCTCTTCAACATTTAAGGAAACTTTCCGAGGAGCCTTAACTCAGGCTCTAGCTTCACACATGCAGATCAGCAAGTTTAATAAACTCATTTGCAGACATCTTTTTGAAATGCCCAGCCATAATATTACAGCAAGCGTCAAACTGATTCCTGCTTTTATTCACTAAAACATAGAGAAGCAGCCTCCCCTACATATTGTAGAGCAGATAGCACAAACTAAGTTTTAGCCACCTATTTCCCCCATATTTCAGCTCCAGCTGTATGTAGCAAAGGTGGGACCAGCTGCTTTTATTCAACTGAATTGTTGTTCCTCATTTGAAGACTGTTTACTTGGGATTTTAATTTATATTATTTCCCTTACATGTTCATTAAGATACTTATTAGCCTTCAACTGCACATGCTCATCAGAGGTTCCTGAATCCATCCCAGATGAAGATGGCACTGTTTCAAATGGTAATGACATTTATGCTAAATTTCATATAATTTTCTTACCTTCTTAGGTCTAGCACACTATGAATGCTGAACTTTCAAAAAGCTATTATGCTTGATTTGATGACTTCCTTAATTCTATGCCTTTCTGAAACATTTGGTCTTGTTTTCTCAAAACACAGTTATTTCCTTTGTCTGCCTTTCCTTGATGAGTTATAACTGATGTCCATGGTAGTTCTACAGCATAGTGCAGCACTTCAGATGTTCCAGGTCAAATTCTGATCTTGATTACACTAGTAAAAAGCCAAATCAACCACAGTAAATTACTTCATCTGTAGGCTTATAAATCCTGCAACAAGTATACATACCACACACCCTTCTCCTGGATAAGCCTAACGAAACTTCCTAAAGGTGTGACAACACGCGAAATGCTACAGCAGCACAGCTGCTGCAGAGGTGCCATCGTGTAGACACCTACTACAGAAATGGAAGGGGTTCTTGTGTCCCTAGTAAATCCACGGCTCAGAGGCACTAAGTAGGTAGCTCTTGGTGTCTGCTTGACCAGGGCTTTGTTCTCCTTCAGCACCTTACACTGAGGTTCTGGCTGCACTTCTTCCCACACCTCATTTTACACACTGCATCTGTGGCCATATGGAGTTGCAAGATCTCTTTATCAACCCCCTGCTGGCCAAGATAGCCCTCCATCACACGAGGAGGAGGAAAGCTGGGGAGCAGGCATGTTCTGTGACTGTGGGGTCTATTTCTTGTCCCTTATCCCAGTGGTTCTCAACCTTTCCAGACTACTGTACCCCTTTCAGGAGTCTGATGTGTTGTGTACCCCCAAGTTTCACTTCACTTAAAAGTTACTTACAAAATCAGAACTAAAAATAAAAAATGTCTCAGCACACTATTACTGAAAAATTGCTTATTTTCTCATTTTTACCATATAATTATAATAAATAAATTGGGGTGTAAATATTGTACTTACATTTCAGTGTATACCATATAGAGCAGTATAAACAAGTTATATGAAATTTTACTTGATATTGACTTCACTAGTGCTTTTTATGTAGCCTGTTGTAAAACTAGGCAAATATCTAGATGAGTTGATGCAACCCCAGAAAGACCTCTGTGTACCTGCAGAGGTGTACCACTGGCAGGGGTTCTTTGCTCTGTGTCCTCTGGATCCCTGATTTTCAAGCTTTGACATCACTCCTGTTGAATGTGATGTGAGCTGTAGCTCAGGAAAGCTTATGCTCAAATAAATTGGTTAGTCTTTAAGATGCCACAAGTACTCCTGTTCTTTTTGCAAATATAGACTAACACGGCTGCTACTCTGAAACCTGTTCTTCATTTGTTGTCCCCAGTTTTCAGTTGCAGCATGGGTCCAATGGCTGCCCCACTTTGGTTGCAGGGGGGGAGCTAGACATGCCTGTTCCATTACCCACAAATAGTACCAGGGCTTAGGTCAACTTAACTTAATCACATAGGGTGTGAAATTTTTCACAGCCCTGAGCAATGTTAGTTAAATCAACCTAATTTTGTAGTATAGACCAGCCCTGAGTTCATTCTAATGAGTCATTCTGTTGATGCTTGGATGGGAAGAAGTGGAAGAAAATGCACATGTGTCATAACTACTATTTATATAGACTAAAGAGTGAGGTTTCTATTGTGCTTTCCCATTGAAAAGGGTGGTCAAACAATAACCCTTCTGCATAAGATTCCACTGTGGATCAGTCTTTTGTATTGAATACGGTCAATGTTTAATTGGTAATGAAAAGAGGTGCCAGGGCTCAACCAATTGTTTTACATTCCTAACTGATGCAGCAAGCCCAGAGGTGCCAGGGCTATGAACTGTCAAACCTAGAGGTGTCAGGAATCAGCCCTGGCAAAAATTAAGCACTGAATACAGTACTCAAAGAGAAATAGCAGTGAGAGATTTCTGCCCACTTAGACAAAAGGAGCCCTCAGGGCCGAGACAAGATATACTTGTAATTAGTGAGGAATGTATTTGACTTAGTCTCAGTTTCAATCAATGAAGGATGGATCCTCTGTCTTCAGTTTGCACTTTTCACATTTTAATCATCAGTCCTAGATCTGCATGAGATTGCTTATAGTTTCAGGCATCCTTAGCCCAGGAAGGAGGTGAGCCACAAGAGAGAAGAGACAAATCTATCAATGCAAATATCTAATTTGGAACAGCTGAATGGGAACTAAGAATTTTTCCATCTCTCCTTTCTCCAAACACACGTTCAGAGCCTGTCAAGGTGAAACCATGACAATTTGAAGATCATGCATTAAAAACAAACAAGCACATTACTGAATATGCCTCTTCCAGCAAACTAATGATGAATTCATAACTCTTGCAGAGCTTTTCTAATGGTTTTAAGCAATAAACCTTTGATAATTAGATGTCTTCCCTATTGGAAGTAGTTAGATGAATCAGTGTTTACACACAGAAAATTAATTAGGCCTTATCTTTACAAAAATTGAGTTTGTGAAAGGGACATTCCTTATTGGACATCACACAGTTATAGCAGAACCCAAAAGCCATGACCAAGTGTGATGGTAAGTGCTCCTTCAAGGGTAGCTTTTTTGTGGGGGTTTGTTTTGTTTTTAAAGCCCTCAGTGTCAAGAGTTATGGATAAATCAGCCAAGAAGTGATAGAAAAGACTTCATCCACACGCCCCAGGATTCTCCATTTCACTAGCAATGCAGAGAAATACTCCTCCCTTCACATTTTTTCCTCTTCTCATTTATTCCACATCTCTCAAGGATCTACGTTGTGGCTGGCTGAAGAGGCTGAACAAGCCTCTGTTCTGGAGCCTGTCCACCTCACTCCCTGCTCAGCTATGGAATGGATGTGAAGTGGCGTGAGGCTCTCCCAGCTGGGAAAAAGAGCCTTAGCTTGAAGGTACCACAAGAGGAGAATGGGCATTTATGTTTACGCAGCTTTTCACGTCTAATTGCTTTTCCTTTGGAACCCTAAACTGATTATCAGCAAGATTTCCAGCAGCAAAATAGCCATTCCCACCTAACCATTCCATCCTTTCCCCTCCTTCAACAAGCCACTGAAAGATGGGGAGACAGAAGGTTCCTTGCGAATGTGTATCACCATTTATTTTAGTTCAAGAGTCAGGAACTGAACAGAGGACACTGTCAGCAAAAAACAAAAGAAACAACTTTTTTTTTTTTTACAGGCTTAATTTTAAAACACTGCGGTTTCAAATCCTTTTTAAAAAGGAAATTCAAGTATCTTAAGCAGGGGGCAGTAATACAAAAATCTTTTTTTTTGTTGGTTTTTTAGTTTTTCTAAAAAAATTCTACATTTCCTGCACCCTTTTTGCTTTGGTAAGGCCAAGCCATGGATACAAACTGGTACGCAACATAAAAATGACCCCCACTCCAAATTACAGGCTCCAAGAATAAAAGGATCCACTCTCCGGAGACAAAGTGTCACGGCTCAGAACTGTCACTTAGCATACGATGTCTCCGGCTTTAAAAGAATTTATTTATTTCTTTATTTTAAGTCACTGAAGTCCTGGCATTCCCAAACACCTCCTTGGTAGCAGCTGTTTCAATATGTTCTATCATAAGGCTTTTCAAAAATACCAGAGCATCAAGATTTTCTCTATTCAACACAAAGAAAAGGGACATCTCAAAGAACAACTTAAAATCCGTGTGTCAAAAAATTTTTAAATTATTATTCTTGTGTGTCAGCTAACACCAATTAAAAAACAAATATGCGAATATGTATAATATAAAAATACGATCCCAAGATTAACACTTTGTTGCAGGCACAATTATCTCACAGAATATGTTCTCCTGGGGGCAGGGGAAGGACTATTTTCACTGTGGAGTTTTGTTTTTGTTTGCATTACAAAAAAAAAAAAAAAAAAAAGACAGCAGTGCAGGTTTTGGGGGGAAACGGGAGGGAAAAATGTTATTTTAGCAGCAAAGTGTCCAAGGTTCTAACCACAATCAAATTAATGAATATCTGGCTGTAAAAAATAAAGTTGAAGGGATGCTGCCCTGATCCATTCATTTTTGCTAAAATAATTCAGCTGTAAAACCCCCAAATCGTGACATATTGAAGGACTTTGTTTTGTAACATTAGAAACTTCCTAATTTGTCCTCCACACTATTGACCATTGTTACCATTTAAATATATGTACAAGAATTAAGCTGCTTTTCTTCTCGTCCACATGCTTCTGGTCATTATTACAAGTCAGTGGTGGTGGGCACCCTGAACGTTAATTCCGTCTTCAGCTTCCAATGGATTATATGCACCATCATCACTGCATCAATCCATGCCCTGCTCTTCTCATTGGCCTTGGCATGCACTGCAAGGGAGTTTTTAATGATCAGTGTTCTGCTTGTCTCTCATCCAGGCTTGGATTTGCTCTTTCAGTTCTGGCACTTGGAATGAAGAGAGAAAAGAATTTAAATAGTTAATGTGAAATTTGTGAAGTTATAGAAACATTAAACTGTGAAACAACTATGGGACAAATAGTGCTGTCCTTTGGTTAGGACAGAGAATGAAGAGGGAACCCCAGAGCTCTATTTTCTGCGCTGATAATGAATTTGCCATGTGGCTTCAGGCAAATCACTTAATCTCTCTCTGCCTCACTTTATCTATCGACGAAGCGAATGTAATATTTACCTACCACTAGAAGATGCATTAGCCTAAATGGTGGGAGCTCTGGACTCATTCAGATAAAGAAGGGAAAAATACAAAGACTGACCACAAAGAATAAAACTTAGAAATTTTCTGAGAGACGCGGGGCCAAAGCTGAGAGTGGGGAGGGCAGAACTGGACTGCTGCTCTATCCAGGCTATGACACTACCCTACAGAAGTCTGAGACATACCCAAGGGTACAACCCTCCATCAATAAAAGGCAGAGCTACCTGGTTCTAGCATGTTTTCTGTCAGTGTCTGCCGATTGAAGGGGTCAGTGGAGGAGTTCAGCAGGTGTCGCAGGATGATTGATCTGTCCATGATCGTTCCAGACGGCAGCCTCACAGGGTCGGTCATAAGAGTGTCCATGAGTGGATCTGAAGGGACAGATGAAGCTTATGTAATTAAATTAAAGAAACAGAGGGGGAAAAAAATAAGTGATTTCCTGATGCCTCACAGCGCAGAAGTGACCTGGAGAATCTCTCTGGATAATTGAGGACCAGATACATTATTGAAGTGACACAGGGTACCCCAAAGGGAGGAAAAGCAGCGTTCTTAGGTGTCTCCTGCCAACGGATCCAGAACTGGAGTGAAGATACCATCAGATTAGAGCTCATAGAGGTGGGCAACTGCTGCTGGAAATGGGGAATTGCTGGGATGAAGGCTACCCTAGAATGCAGAGCTGTCCATTCACATAAACTTCGGAAGGAGAACAAAGTGTAAAGTGCGAGCATTTCACTGGGCTCTCAGAGATCTTGTACTGTTTTATGACCCACATTTGCAAAGCTGGTCTAAGCACATGGCTAGGTATGAATAATGCAGTCCCTGAACAACTTTGCTCTCTTCACTCAAACCTGAACTGTTATCACTGAATTGGTGGAAGATTCAGGACTACAGAGAACAGTAGGCTGTTTCCATTAGAAATCACAGGTCTAAATTATACATACCTTATATATACTTTAAGCAACTGCACTCCCCCCAAAAGGTTATTAAAAAAATCAACCTGCCTCTGAATTCATCTGGCGCATCGCTATAATCGATTTCTGCACGGGCATTCTTGGCAACAATTTCCTCCACTTTCTCTGCCAGCAGTTTGAATTTTTCTATTGCTATCGTGGACTTGATTCCAGCCTTCCTCATCTTTGAAATAACCTCCTCAAATAGCTCTTTGCTGTAGGACCTCTGCAAACAAGCAGAATAAAGAGAAAATGTGAACTTGTGACACCTTTGCTCAGTTACAGCATCTAACGATCTTAAAACACTTTGTAAAAATAAACTAATTAAGCCTTAACATGAATGTGAGGTAGGCAAGAGGTATATAGGGATCACTTCACTGAGCACTGAAACGTAGCCACCTCTGGGACGGAGGGCAGCTTCTGGACCACTGTGTATCTATGTAGGATAGTAAATGAAGAGTACTATATCCAACTGGAGTTGTAGAGCAGTTTATGGAGGCCAAACTTAATTGTCAGAGTTGGTGTTTACTCAGAACCCCTGGGTTACCACCCTTTCTTTTGTGACACACACTATGAACACAAGTGGTATATTTTCTCTTTCATCTAAAAGGATAGCAGCTTCAGCTACACAGGCTTTCAGAAGGAAGAGTGTCATCGACTGAATCACCACCACTCTCACCCAATCATTTCTTTTAGGTATTCTTCCAATAATGGATTCATCCCAACCCTGATTTGCTTGTGAGATGATCATGGCACAAGGTGATGCAGTAAGGAGGAATAGCAGTGCGCCCAAATCTCCCACCCTGCCTTGCAACAGTGGGATAACTGATTAGAATAGAGTCATCTTTTTCCACAAGGCACAATACGAACACAAATGAATTCGCACATGTTGGTGGAAACATCACCTATAGTTTGGTTTTTCTGAATTATTAACTGCTATAATTATTGCCAAGGGTAGTTACATGCCATGCAAGTGTTGGGATGTGGGAATCAGTATGACACTGGAGAAATCTCGAAAACAAGGATGAAAGCACAGAGTATCTAGCCCACCCACCAGGATGATACTGGTAATCAGGTGCATTGGGAAGAAAAATATCAGATTCACCAGCTAAAAATGGGCATGCAGTTGCTATAGGGGATAGGCTGATGATCTGTTTATCTCTGTGACGAAGTGGAAGACAATTCTGGGAAGGGACAGAAGAGGAATGATCCTTAAAAATCCTGCTGCAAAAATCAGCAAGAAGTCTCAGTGAGGGAGTTGGTACCTGCTGGGAGCCTGCCAGTTCGATGCACCATGCAGCACACTGCAGGAACAGCAGCACACTGCTTCTGGAACTGCGCAGCTACACCGGCCACAGGCAGAACGCATACTTTACAGCTTCAACTGACTTACGCATCGGTTTAATCAACAACTAAGAATAAAGCTATATACAAGAACTTTTGCAAACTGCTCATGTTCTGGAGACTATAAAGCCACCTACATGTACCTTCAGAGTGCTGGGCTTTGAAATAAGCCTTTTAAATTTTATTTTCATAGTTTCAAAAGCCCTCTTTTAACCAACACCTATTTAAACTACACCGTATGAGACTGAGTTAAGCAACAAACACGATTTAACATACTGGGTTTTAGGAGTTGCTGTTTTCTTTGGGAATTTGTTCTAAACACAGTGGTAATTCTCTACTCTGCATTATAGATCTCACTGAAACATTGTATTCAATGCTCAGGACACAGTGTGCCCACCCAAACTCCATGCCAACCTGGAGCGGAGAACATAATTATGGCACTGTGCCTGGGGGCTGGCAAAGCTCTTCAAATTTCTTCTACGTACTAGGACTGCAAATCAGAGATCCATCAAAATGCTTTAGAACATCTCTGCCACATACAGGCAACCTTTTAGAACATACTTTTTACCCAATCGCTATTACAGCATCATGTGTTTTCTTGGATTTTCCTTCCTGTTATTGCCAAGACACTAGTCACTCCCCCCACTTTTTTTTTTTTAAATGAGAAGCCACTTTATGTTATCCAACTTTAACTCATTTGTACTAGTTACAACTCAAATGCACAGCAGCGAGGTGGGGACAAACTAAAATAAAGCATATTGGTGCAGGAACTGGAATAGTGTTAAAGGGACACTGTCAATTTAGAAGTTATAGATAGCTAACAAAAGGCATCTTTTTAGGTACATTACTGACACCATGTGAGATCATCAGAATGGAAAAAGCTTACAATTTACTTTTCTCTATTTATGCTGTTTGCTTCCTGTATTTCTCAGCCGGGAGGAAGGGCGGGGGGGGGGGGGGGGGGAATTAATCAAGCCACTTGCACAGTTCTGCTGCTTGGAGGTGCACACTCGAAGGGGAATATTTACTTATTTTAAAACCATTTCCATCAGAAGTCTAAGCAGCCCTAGAAACATTTCTATTGGTCTTTGGATTCTGAAAAGCTTGGCTTTGTACAAAACAAAACCCTGGACCAACATTTGTCCTTTCAAATCTCAAACAGGACACAAGGTTACAGATGAGCCATAGTTTACCTATATGATCAATCACACACACAACACTATTTTATAAACATAGAGGTGTCACTCTAATGATTATTGTTGCAAGGAAATATGTTCTAGAGGAATGAGCCTAGATTTGTGAAAAGAGGCCCTTAGATCACAGTTCCAGTTCTGCCAGAGACCATCTGTGTGGTCATGACCTCGGGCATGACCAGAATCACCCTTGTGTCTTTGTTTCCCCTCTAAAGTGGAGGCAATACTACTATTACTCCTACCTCATAGGGGAGGCTAAGCAGGTAACAGTTAATGTTTGTAAAATGCTCTGCATATGTAAAGTGCTACATATATTCTATGAACAACTATGTATTATTTATATAGCACTATAGGTTTGCAAAGCACGTTATAAACATACCTATCTCAAAGGAGAAGAGAGTGCCCATGCAGAGATTAATCATGGAAAGTAAATTGAAGGAGGTTGGTTGGCAGTGCACAGGTAGTGGGCAAGCTCTTCCAGAAGTGATTCTGGAAAGCTCTGCCAGTTCTGTTTGCCCATACCACCACCATACCCACCTCTCTTTCTGGAGCTCACCTGGTCGTCGGCAATTGCTTTAGCGAAGCGAGCACAATCTAACTGCAGGTAAATATCAGTCAGTTGGTCCAACAGCTTCTTTGGTTCAAACCCATATTTTTCAGGGTTTTCAACTTTCAGGTCACGACACTTGGGGCCACACAATTGCTGAAGGTTAAAGTTCAGCATAGCAGCCAATCGTGGACCAAGTTCCTAGAAGGTCAAGATAAAGTACAAATGAAAACGAGGAGGCACTGGGGAAGGGACACCACCTTAAGGCCCACATGCATCTGGCTCAGGAATTCGAGACTATGATTTCTCTTCAGGAAGACTGCCACCGATTTCATAAGTTTCACACGGTGAGCCTTTCCTCATTGCTATCTCCAAACAGTTAAACTTATATCCAAACTCAAGTATTCATCATATGAAGTAGAAAACAACGCAACTTTTACTGAACATCTGCCCAAAAATACACATTTAAAAAAAAAACGTGTAGGTAATATAATTCCAGGTGGTGTTTCTGCTGGTGACAAGATGAAAACATCACATGCCTACATCCCTCTTCAGAGTGCAACAATCATGATGACTTTTCTCAGGCCGGAAGGACAGAAACCGTCTCCACAAACATAAACCCTAGAATGCCCTTCCTACCGTCCCATCTTGGCATCATTGTAACATGCTTGTTATAATCCAAACACAGAGGGAATCTGTGACTTGTCTAAAAGCACCATTAACATCTCAGGGACTAAGGAAATGCATTTTATAGCACCAAATCATTGCTACCAATAATACATATGCTTAGAATTAGATTTCAGTGCACTGTGGATAACATTACAGCTTATCTCCAGGATTTTATCCAGTAAAGAAAAAGAGCCAACCCACATATTAAAAAAGCTGGAAACCAGCCAGGCAATGAGGAACACTAGAGCAGAACAGTTTATACTTACAGGTCTGAGGAAAGGCTTCTGAACCTGCTTGGTAAGGATATGGAACATATCAACAGTTTCTGTTGCCAGGGCAAGATACGAGCGAGACACACGCTCATCCTGAGCAAGCTGAGACTGCCGAGCCTGTTGCTGGTCCTAGAAAATAAACATGCCACAATTACAAGTCCTTATAACTCCCTACTCAATAGCTAAACAGACATGATCTAACATCCTTTTGGCCGGAAGCAGAGTGACAGACTGTGGTTCAAGTTGTATTAAGAAGCTGCTCCTTTATTTAAGGTACAGCTCCCCTTCAAAATAGCATGTCCTAGACAAAAATCTGGGGTGGTGGAGGGGTATAAAAGTGGATAGTATCAAGGCTGTAAAGTGCTGTGTCACTCCAAAAAATGACTGTACAAATGGTATTGTGGTGGGGTCCCATGTTTAGCGAGTCTCACTGATTCCATATCCAATTTGCTCAACATACAATTAAAAGGGTGGGTTGGGTTTCTCCCCCATCCCAAATACCAGCACTGCAGAGTCAGTGTTGGAACTGAGAGTCAGGCTGGGTTTTTTCTGGCTTGTTCATTAACACAGGTAATAAAGCTTCTAAAATTGGGACAATTCTTTAGATGTGCCAATTCACTCCTTCACCTAGTAACGGCTCTGCCATGCTAACAGGAGTAAACTGTCATAAAGGCTTCAGAAGAGCAAACCTGATTCTGACTCAACACATGAAGCAGAAGCCGTGAAGGTGATTTTTTAGAGAGTCATTTTGCTGACCCAGAACTTCACTTTGAATCTTCTTTCTTAATTACTTTTATGGGAAAGAGATAAGGGCTCTCAGATCCACACATCTTTGAAACGTAAATCAGAGAGAGTCACGTGGATGAGTTATTGCACAACTTTCAGCTCTGAACAATTAGCAGCAAGCTCCTACAGGACTGTCAGGAGTTGAGGTCATGCTGTTTGACACTTGAAAGGTACAGGTTTCAGAGTAGCAGCCGTGTTAGTCTGTATTCGCAAAAAGAAAAGGAGTACTTGTGGCACCTTAGAGACTAACCAATTTATTTGAGCATGAGCTTTCGTGAGCTACAGCTCACTTCATCGGATGCATACCGTGGAAACTGCAGCAGACTTTATATACACACAGAGAATATGAAACAATACCTCCTCCCACCCCACTGTCCTGCTGGTAATAGCTTATCTAAAGTGATCATCAAGTTGGGCCATTTCCAGCACAAATCCAGGTTTTCTCACCCTCCACCCCCCCACACAAATTCACTCTCCTGCTGGTGATAGCCCATCCAAAGTGACAACTCTCTACACAATGTGCATGATAATCAAGTTGGGCCATTTCCTGCACAAATCCAGGTTCTCTCACCCCCCTCCCAAAAACCACACACACAAACTCACTATCCTGCTGGTAATAGCTCATCCAAAGTGAGCACTCTCCCTACAATGTGCATGATAATCAAGGTGGGCCATTTCCAGCACAAATCCAGGTTTTCTCACCCCCCCCACCCCCATACACCACAAACTCACTCTCCTGCTGGTAATAGCTCATTCAAACTGACCACTCTTCAAGTTTAAATCCAAGTTAAACCAGAACATCTGGGGGGGGTGGGTAGAAAAAAACAAGGGGAAATAGGCTACCTTGCATAATGACTTAGCCACTCCCAGTCTCTATTTAAGCCTAAATTAATAGTATCCAATTTGCAAATGAATTCCAATTCAGCAGTTTCTCGCTGGAGTCTGGATTTGAAGTTTTTTTGTTTTAAGATAGCGACCTTCATGTCTGTGATTGCGTGACCAGAGAGATTGAAGTGTTCTCCGACTGGTTTATGAATGTTATAATTCTTGACATCTGATTTGTGTCCATTTATTCTTTTACGTAGAGACTGTCCAGTTTGACCAATGTAAATGGCAGAGGGGCATTGCTGGCACATGATGGCATATATCACATTGGTGGATGTGCAGGTGAACGAGCCTCTGATAGTGTGGCTGATGTTATTAGGGCCTATTATGCAAGGTAGCCTATTTCCCCTTGTTTTTTCCTACCCCCCCCCCCCCGATGTTCTGGTTTAACTTGGATTTAAACTTGGAGAGTGGTCAGTTTGGATGAGCTATTACCAGCAGGAGAGTGAGTTTGTGTGTGTATGGGGGTGGGGGGGGTGAGAAAACCTGGATTTGCGCTGGAAATGGCCCACCTTGATTATCATGCACATTGTAGGGAGAGTGCTCACTTTGGATGAGCTATTACCAGCAGGATAGTGAGTTTGTGTGTGTGGTTTTTGGGAGGGGGGTGAGAGAACCTGGGGATTTGTGCAGGAAATGGCCCAACTTGATTATCATGCACATTGTGTAGAGAGTTGTCACTTTGGATGGGCTATCACCAGCAGGAGAGTGAATTTGTGTGGGGGGGTGGAGGGTGAGAAAACCTGGATTTGTGCTGGAAATGGCCCACCTGTTGATCACTTTAGATAAGCTATTACCAGCAGGACAGTGGGGTGGGAGGAGGTATTGTTTCATATTCTCTGTGTGTATATAAAGTCTGCTGCAGTTTCCACGATATGCATCCGATGAAGTGAGCTGTAGCTCACGAAAGCTCATGCTCAAATAAATTGGTTAGTCTCTAAGGTGCCACAAGTACTCCTTTTCTTTTTGAAAGGTACAGTTTCTCTAGATTTGAAACATGACTCATGACCTATATGTCACAACCTATTAATGATCTCCAAATCTTCTATTAAAACTACTTGACAAAAGTGCTGGAGAATACATTACAGTGAACTATTCTGCCCTAGCTGTGGGCTGGACTGGAGGACAAACAGAACTGTTCCAACTCTAATTCCATACAAGTTGTATGGAAGAACATTATTTACAATCGTACACTCAGTCAGTATGACTTCAATTATCAACATGGAATATAGATGTTCCTCATATAAGGAGTTCCACTAGGTGACAACAACAAATGTGAGAACAACACTAAGTAAGTGAAGTCCAGAAGGAAAGTTAGATCTAAAGTGAGGAACAGTAAGAATTGGACCTTTGAGAACTTCATTAGCCAGGGAGCTATCCCCCCACCTGCCAAGGGCTAGATCAGCCTCTGCTGATCCAAAATCCCGAGAGAGAGTTCTAAATGCTAATTCCATACAGGGTGCTGTGTTGGAGCCACTTCTAGATTGAAACAAAGACAAAGTAGTTTTAATCAATACAAATGTTATAAAAATAGTACAAGAGCTGACCAAGAAATGGTCTTCATTTCCAGACCCATCAGCTTTTACACTATCCTTATAATATTTACATACTAAAGCATCACTCTTTACAGTCCCTTTGTATAGCATTATTCATATTTTACAGCTATTGCTGCAATATGAAAAGAAGACAGTGTTGCTGACTATAGCCAAGTGCAGTTGCCAGTTTAATATTTGATAAATCTTCTGTCAGGGGATTATATCCTGCACTTGTCAATGGACTGGACTCTAATCTAAAAGGTCGTTTCTATCTCTAACTTTTAACACACTACAGTAATTTGTATTCTTCCCACTGTGACAAACACCACAGACATCAACATGTCTGCAACTAGATAATCCATTGGAACTAATCTTCTCCTTCACACATACACATGCAGACACCTAAGCACCAAAGATTACAACCATGCAGAATATTTCCACCACTGTATGCTAAGTGAATCCCAGGACAACTGCATACAGTCATTTACTATCCTAGTAAATGTTAAGTTTATCCAAGACTATTTAAGAACAGAATAATCCAGCTGCCTACTTTACATTGGGCTTTAATGCTCTATTTTTTGCCACCACTGTTTGCACTGTAAGGATTACCCACTTCCAAGATTTGCACTCATGTGCTCTATCTGAGGCAGCTGTCCACATTCTTGTTGTATAAAAGTTTTAGGATAACTAACGCTTATCTGTATCAAAAGGAGGAAGTAACACTGCAGTGAAAATACAGACTTTAGAACATTCTTATCTGAAAGGAACTCTGCAAAATGGATTTTCCCTTTCTATATATCTTTTTTATTTCAGATTATTTTTGAAATCAATAACCTCAGTATAAAAATATCTGACATTGGTGGGTGAATGCATACAAATATTGTATAATGACACTGAATCCTGAAATTTATTCTCTTCCTTTCCATCCCAAAGCCTGCTTTGAGCTCAATACATTAGAAGAAAAAAAGCTCTTAGCTGGAACAGTTCTTTGAAGTGAACTCAGCTGGTGGGCATCTTCCAGAACTTCCTTTGAAAAAAGGATTATAAGCCTCAATTTCCCCATTTAGCATTTTAAATACACCATCTCTTAAAAGTCTCATATCCCCTCCCCCGCAATGCCAGCCCTGATGTAACTCTGCAGCCTGGATTCTCTTTCAGGAAGCAGTGCCCAAAGTGACCCTGGCCATGGTAGCAGCAAGCAATGCCACCTCCAAGGGCAGCTCTGCAAGAGCAGCTCTTTGGTGCTACCCTTAGCCGAAGAAATCCTAGCATAAGAAAGAAAGGGGCACTGGGGGAAAAAAAACAACATGCTCACCCTAGGCAGCAGGTCCCACTGTTCTTTGTTCTTCATCTCCTCTTGAACTTCATGGATCCGTTTTAGGGACTCCAGACTCTCGTCCAGCAAGAAAGTGGTGTCGTTTATCAGCATGTTGATATAGCGAACAAACTGCTTCCCAGAGCTGGAAAACATTGAAATGCCTTTGTCGCTGCACGGTACAACAGGAGCATTCAATCCAGAACGCATCTCTCAGTCTGGAGCACTAGCAACATTCCTTCTTCATATCACAGTTTGAATAATTAATGCCCCCACTCTACAGGCCAGATGAACCAAAGTCCAGAGGCACCCTATATTCCTCTGTGTTTAGAATGGCCATAGTGGAAAGGCCTAATCATGTAAGCTGGGACTGATCAAACGAGGTATCCTTCCCCTTCCTGACCGTAATAGCAAAGTAAGAGCAAGAGAGAGCCTAAAAAAGAATAAAGCAGGAGGAGGGAAAATCCGTCTTCAATGGACAAAACAGCTCTTGTTGGCCAGTGACAGAAACATTGTTAAATATCTAGGAACTCACAAGAGAGGCCCAAATAAACATCACCACGGTCTGGAAATGGAATCTGGGACAGACCAGCAGGGGGAATAAAAGAATGGAAGGGATAATCCCTGTCTCTGCACATTTGTACTATAACAGGATGACAGACATTAACAACTGGAAACGAAGTTAAGTATGCTCAGAAAAATACACAGGGGTTCCCAACTGGGATCACCACCATGAGCTCAGGAAAACACTCAGAAGAAGCATAAGGTAGCAGCTAAGAAAGACTAAAAGAAAAGCATTTTCCAGGTATTTGTGGCAAAACATGACCAAGGCACGGGGAGAGTGCAGAAGATGTGCCCTCCAACATGACAGAGAAGCGAGCATTATGCACATCAGCATAGGGAGGCACATTTGAAAATAAATACTGGGGGGAAGTTTTCCTCTTGCACCTACGGATCTTATATATTTTTTTCATGTTCTGAAGCTAAATATCTTTGAGTAGTCTGGCTCTTCAGCTACATATCCTAGTTGGAGGGATCAGCCTCAGATCCTTACTCCAGTGGTCTCCACACTTCAGAAATCCAAGGCAAGTGTCTAAGCAGTTATCTCTGGCATTTACAACATTTTACTCACTTGAACTCTTCCATGAAGGTGCCATGATGAGCTATGTTCTGCCAAAGGCTTTTGAAAATGGTGCTGATATGGTAGCGGATTGTAAATTTGTCATAGAACTCGCTGGTGGCTCCAGTGTGCTCAACATCTGAGAAGAAAATAGAAGACCCCAGTATTAAAACGAGAACCCCATCATCAAAATTTCCCTCCAGTATCCTGTGCTGATTACTAGGTATCCATATACCACACTTCCCACCCCCTCAATCAAACTGGTCAGGTACAGCTGAAAGCTGCAAAAAAATAAATCACATCTGTAAAACTCCAACTTGGTCCCCATTTTAAAGGGGCATCATTCACTTTATTTCTCAGAATCAACCTTCCCTTTCAAAGGAAAACAAGTTTCATGATGTAGCATTTTTGGAGGAGCATACCTTACATACTACTTTTATTACATGTTTAACAAAAACCCCCATTGTTTGGGCTCTCCAATGTGTGAGATGGTAAAGACAAAGAATTAAAGTGAATATAGAGATCCATAAAAAAACTGGATTACTGAATACAAAAATAAAAAATCTCTACCTCAACATTATGTTGAGTATTTAATCACCCTGCCCCCGCCCCCAAAAAAAAAAAATCAGGAAATTGAGTTGTTTCTGCATCAACTGTAGACCCCTTTCAAATGTATAGTAATCTGATTTAAGAATATCCATGTCTCTCAGGGTTTAATATTTCTGCTCATCACCACAGCATCTGACCACTTTCCATGTAAAATCAATAGCAATAATGAAATCTCTAGTGTACCTCCTGGGATAGATGGTTCTTCTCCCTTTTTGGGGTACTGCTTTTGGTTTTGATTTTTTAGATTTTACTAATTTACTTGGGGGGTTTTTTTGTTTAGATTGGTTGATGTTTTTCAGGGAAAATAAAATGGTTATTAGCGGCTGAAAACATGCGCATTGTAGTCGACAAATGCTTACTAGAGAGAGAACTTTGAACTGTGGGGAGATTATACTATACACTTATTCTGCTGTAGTGACCATCCCAGAGTAAGTAGCACTGTACAAAAGTTAAGGTCACATTAACATACAACAGAATAGGGCAGAAGGATGTAGCCAAATTATGAAATTAAGCAAGAAAAAAGAACTGAAAAAAAGGTGAAGCCAGAACACTCAAATGAATTAACTTTTGTGCATTTAAAATATCAGCATATTCTATTAGTGTAGGTTTTTTCTTTGTTTTTATTTATTTCTTTTTTAGAAAAAGAAAAATAGCATGTGTGTAGGACTATAAGATTCCTTTTCTACCCAACTGTTATATGTTCTATGACTCTGTGCTCCACAGTGCAATAAAGCTGGCAGATCATGGTAGATTTGAAGCTGAGATAGCTGAAAGGCCACTTAGACTCACTGGATCCTTGGGATGTATGTTTGAAAAGCAAAAGGCGGCTAGGAGAGATGGGACATCAGAGGGGATTGCAGGGGACTGATGACTTCCCAGAGGCAGAGCCCGCAAGGGCTGTCCAAGGTTTATATGGCTATCAGGGTACTTACAATCTCATGCACAAAAAAATTTTAGCTCCAAGCACCCCCTCCCACTCCCCAAACGTGGGAAAAAACAAAAAAAAACAAACAAAAAACCACCTTTCCTGCCTTGGAATTCAAGTGCCAGGGCAGCACTGCTAGTGTCAGGCTACAATAAAGCCGCACAAAGACGGTCAGAAAGCAATAGAACAAGGCATCATCTAAAGATGTTCCAAAGGACTGACCTTGATTTTTTTTTGAGAGCCTAAGCCGACTGACAGAACCTCTTGCCTTACCAGGCTTTCATCCCTCACCGTGTTGATCAATACCCTGCAAACACAACATCTTACCTGTATAAAACTTCATCAGCGAGGGAACTAACAATTTCGTGGAGAGAGGATGATTCTCAATCATTTCGAAGAACTTCTGTGTCCGTGGCTGAACAGCTGGGTTGGTCATGAACATCACCTCCACCAGCTTTGCTACCAGATACGGGTTTCGGATGTAGTTCTGGTTGCACAGCATCACAACAAGGAACATCACAATGTCCTGAGTGCAGGGCTCATAAAGCACCTGCGGAGAGTATCTGAAGAGAGGTAAGAGGGAGGGGAAAAAAGCAAAACCTGTAAAGGATTCAGCTACATACTTGTCTCAGGCAACTCAGGTCAGACTACCTGTTAGCCCGAGCAAAAGCACAAGTCATTATGGAAACTACATTCTGATGAAGTTACGTTAGGCGCCCTTGCCAATAATAGTTTCCTGGGACCGCCTCTGAATTACAGCCACAATCAGTTGTTACATTTCATATGGCGTCAACACTACTTTGAAGTGCCACTTTAATGCTACCTCCTCGGCATGCAGGGACAACTGCTGCCTCTTTTTGAAGCACTGCGAGAAAAAGACAGGGGCTGGACATGGAGCTGAAGAAGGAAAATGACTGAGATCTCTTGAATTCTATGAACACCAGTGGACCCACAAGTCTGAGGGAACAACCATATTCAGCTTTAATGAGGTAAATCTTAGAAGTTAATATGATTCTGGCAAATCTACAAATTAAAGGGCATTTGTTTATTAGAGTGTCATTGCTTATCTTTAATACTGCTCTAGACATGGTGAATACCTCAGACCTTATTAAGATATCAAAGAGAAATTGCCTTTTTAACATGTGGTACTACATTCAATTTATAATAGTCTAGGAAAGCATTTCCCATTCTGGAGGGCAGAGTCACTGGTGATCCCCCTACAGACTATTCTAAGAGAGACACTGGCAGCAAAGGACATTGGGGTAGACCTAGAGCAAGGCAATCTCCTTTGCAAAAATGCTCCTATGCCTGTGGGTAAAGCAGAAACTGGCTCTTTGAAAGCCATGTCCACAGCCCCATTCCTCTTTCTGCAATGACTCCGAAGGCAGCCAGCAACAAAAGCAGCTAACACGTAGAGGGCTGCATGCAACTGCAACAGCCCACTGCCGCAAGCTTCTCTTCTTGGCTCTCATGGCGCACAGCTTTGTCCAACAGGAAACCAGCCTAGCCCTATGGAGTCCCCAACAGATGCTTAGTCCATCTGCCCAGGCAGCATGCAGCCTTCTAGTGAGCTGGAAAGAGGGAGAGAGACTCACAGAAGCAAGAAAAAAAAATTGAGAAATGAAAGACAATTAGATAAAAAGTCCTAAGTAGTAAGAAAAGACCAGAGAGAGGGGAAAAAAGCACAGCTAAAGCCAACCCTGGATCTACCCTCTCAGAATATGCATGCAGGGGAGCCTGCAAGGTCTAAGCAACTGATATTCACCACAGTTTGCTTCCCCTCATTCTTCTTTTTCTGCTTTTTTCCCCTCCAGAGAATCACTGGTCACTGAACATTTTCTTATTAGTCCTTCCCTTTCTGCTGGAACTGACTTAGCTCAGAGTTCTGACTGGTTTTCAGTTGTAGAGAGAGGAGCCCACAGACAATTACAAGAACACCATCTGTGATGTGGGAAGCATAATAGTTTGCCTCAACATGACTTTACTTACTGTACAATAAAAAATAAAAATTCAGCAACATCTTCTACATAAAACTCAGGCAGTGCTGCAAACATCTTCGGGACATCAGGATTTAAAGGCAGTATTATGCTGTGGAATAGAAAAGACAATGACAGGGTTAAAAGGAGGACAGCAGAATCCCATGGTCAAATAATATCTTCTGCACTCTCCTACAGAATTGCCGAATAGCCCTTTACAGATATCCTCATAAATATTTGAAGTTTTAAAATTCAATCTCAGCACTTCCGATTAGCAAAACATAACTCAGGATTTTACAGCGGTGACTGAAATAACTACATAAAATCAGACTTACAGTCTAAAAACAGTCATTCATTGACAAGAAGCAATCACAAATTTAGGAATCCCAGGAGGTGGTAATGTTGAGGTAGAGACAGCCGGTATCAGATATTTGAGATAGTGATTTACACACCCAGCCCTGAAACTCACTTGGGGTAGGCAGGGTCGAGGATTCGAAGCAACAGCTGAATCACCATACCATAAAAATTCAGACACCGCCTCAGGAAGTTCTCATCTAGCAAACCAGCATCTGCACAAGCCTTGCACCGCACCAGTTTCTGCAGGAGGAGGGAAGATGCACACAAAAGGCTAATCAAGAGCAAGATACAAGAAACACAGTATAAAGATCAAATCCATCCACTCCACTCAACACTCCCAATAATTAAGACAGTTCTGCCCCTCCCTCCACACACAATATTTTATCATTGCCCAAAGAACAGGACACTTCAAAAAATCCCCCAATATATCAACAAAGACAGATGAGTACAGCTCAACTAGATCCACAAGGAGAAAACCTTCACTGACTTGTAGTTAAGGAGCAAACACTCCAACAGTAAGAACAGGAGAGTTAAGAAGATAGAAGATCTGAGAAATTGTCAGAAAAAGCTGTCTAGATGGTACAGAGTAGAAAACTGCTATCCATGTACAGTTACAACAATTGAACAGGGTACTGAAATTCATAATGAAGGATTCCAGTGCATCCACTTTGGAAAGAGCTCAGGACTGAGAGCCAGGAGCTCTGGACTTCTAAATCCAGTTTAAATAGAAACTGTCTGAAGCCATGAGCAAGTCACTCACCCTCTTTGCCGTTATTTATCCATCCAAGAAATGGAAACAGCAACATCATCGTTTCTCAGAAGCGTGTTGCAAGAACTGACCTGTAATCTGCTTTTACATTTTGAATTGCTCTATAAGTGCTAAGCAGTCTCATCCTGTATTGTACTGTGCATATTATATAGTGTTATTAAGTCAACAGGTATCATACAACAGTGTAATATATTGAAAACAATCCTCCTATGCACCTAAGATATTTTGAAACATCTATGAAAACATGGTTGCTAGCACACCTCTTCCGTTGGAAAAACACAAAAACAAAAAAAACCCACTACTACTACCATCACCACCACCACACCACACAGGTTGACAGGGCCAGTTAATTGTCATCCTAACTAGTTACAAACCTTAAGTTGTGTTTTACAGCGTTTTAGCATTTCTCGATGTCTGGTAGCTAGAGGAGACTCCTTCCATTGACTTTCATTGTTTTTCAAATCTTCCACAGTCCTGTAAACCACATGAAATCACTCGTGGTGACAGTAAAGGGGGCATATGTTGACAGCAGATAAAACATTTACTCTACCTAATTTCAAGTTACAAAGGAAAGAAATTTGGGAAGAAAGAAAAATGAGATTACAAAAATTCATCACCTTAGTAGAAACTATCTCTCACATTCACCAGGACAGCAAGTTGCTCTTGCATCTTTTGAAAGGGAAAACAAAAATCTTGGGATACACTAAGTACACTAGTTCCACAACTGAGGACTCCATTAAGCAAACAAGAACCACAGCAAAAAAATATTACTGGGGAGACAGTGGGGAAAAGGATTTCCCCTCCAGACACATTCATCATTTTATCACATTTCAAATACTTGGTTTATACCAAATTCACAATCTCTACAAAAAGCAGAGTTAAAATCATGTAATTAAGAACAGTAACCCTGTATTAGAGCAAGGCTGATCCAGAACATCTGACAGGCAGGCAAGCAAAGGCCATATCTCATTCACCCCCCCCAAAGTACGAGCAGAGAGATGAAAAGCAGAAGCTACTAGAGGAAGATGGGAAGGTTGGTATCAGGAACGGTTCAAAATACCTTCCTCTCCTTTGTAGGACAGATACAAATGCACTCCCAGCACCTCTCTCTCAACCTCCTAGAAAAGATTTCTCTTGGCAGACCCCTTCCCCATGCACAACCCCCATTACAATTCAAGCCTGTGGGGAAAGAGCACAAGCAATGGGAAAACTTTTCATGCTCTCTCCTTCAGTGCAAGGCCCATCATTATAACAAAGATTAAGTTTTGCCCCCTCCACCATGGTCACAGTCAGCCTAGATCTAACACGGGATAAAAGTGAAGTGCAATGACTATGTCACATCATCCACACGAAGCTATTCAAGTCTCAGCATTTGGACCTAATCCATTTAAAGTAGCAGCTGATTAATATTTTGTGTATGTTGTATTAATCTTAATGTATTTTAGATTTTATATTCTACACTGTTATGATTCTATTTCCTACCACACCTGGATGTAAACTAGTCTCTCTCCATACCCCAGCCTCCATCTGCTGCAGATTATTATCTGACCTTAATTCTTTCATTAGTGACATCAAAATATATGGCCTGAATTTACAGAGGGCTAAGCGTTTCCTGATAAGTGTTGAGCATGCATGGAAATAACTCATGATTGACAACACTACATTCCAAAGAAGGAAAAAGAGGAGTGATTTCTTTTTTAAATCCAGGATCTGGTTTATTTGAAAACACTTGTTTGTGTAAAACATGTGTTGACTGTTCACACACAGATATCTACAGCTTTTCTAGCCTTTTGTAGGTCTACACTGTAAATAAAGTTCAAAAATCCTCCAACAAACCTGCCATCTTAATGTCAAGGGACTTTTACTAAGTGAATGCAATTATAAATAGTGGAAAACACTGATACTGTGCAATCTGCTCTTATTTATTTTAACTGAGAAAGTTCCTTGAGGTTTAGAGATCCAGCAGCTATAAAAAGTTTATTTGGATTCATGTCAAGAAAAAGGAAAAACAAAAGCATCTTCATGTCAGCGTCAGAACTTAAGCAATTTTTTTAAAATGACAAACCAGTAGTTGAATTACATATGCAGTTACCATAGAATTCACTGTGAAAGCTTTTATACAATGAAGGAGATCATCTGATAGCCACAAGGAACAGATAAAAATCTGTTCTGCAGGCAGATATACAACATCACAGACATAGGAGATAAGCTGCTTGTCAAGCAACCACTACAGTGACCTGCATGTCAGAGGTACATGTGCATTCACCTCCACAGCAATGCAAAAGGCTTAAAGCACTGACATCCCCAATCATACCACTGACTGTTCAACAAAGTTTAATCTATCAAAACATTGCAACTCTGTACACCCTACGATGCTTTCAAGAACTGTCCAGTGCTCTCTAGGACTACCCCTAGGAGTTTGCGATCCTATCTAGAAACCGCATTCACGATCGATGCCATTGCACATTAGCACAGCCAGAACCTGCAGACACAAAATACTCTGCAAGAGCTATCAAAGCAGCAGACTGACCAATCGATAAAACTCCCCAATACTCCATAGCATGGATTTACTTAAGTTGTAGTTTTAATTTCCATCAAATTTGCAAGAACCATAATCATACATAGGAAAGCACCTACGATTCAAGGTGGCGGGGAAAACTGTAGAACACATGCTAGGTAACTAACACAATTTCTAACCTGTTGAGCTCCCTGATGGCCCGCAGTCTACGGATATAGCGGCGGCAGCTTGGCAGGATGGAGAGGTGATGGGCATGCAAGGTTAGGAAGAAGCATTCTGTTGGGAATTTCGGTTCAGAACATGGAGACTGATCCCTGTCTACAAAAAAAAAAGAACAAAACAGGATGAAGGAGAGTAAGAAAAAAGCTACATGAATTAGTGCAGGGGTGGCCAACCTTAGCCTGAGAAGGAGCCAGAATTCACCAATGTACATTGCCAAAGAGCCACAGTAATATGTCAGCAGCTCCAGCTCCTCCCATCCACCGGCGCCTCACGATCGGCTGTTTCCTGGCATGTAGGAGGCTCTGGGGGGGAAGGGGTGAGGAGTGAGGGCACAGCAGGCTCAGGGGAGGGGGCGGGAAGGGGTGGAGTGGGGGCAGGGCCTGTGGCAGAGCCATGGATTGAGCAATGAGCACGCCCCAGCACATTGGAAAGTTGGCACCTGCAGCTCCAGCCTGGGAGTCGGTGGCTATACAAGGAGCCGCATATTAACTTCTGAAGAATTGCATGGGGCTCTGGAACCACAGGTTGGCCACCCCTGAATTAGTGCTCAGACTTCGAATAACTCACTTCTGTGCAGTCTTAAAACAAGCTATAAAAGCAACAGACAGTCCCAAGCAAAACATTTACAGTAGTGAATATTTTGGAATATCCCTAATACCAGAAGAAAAGGTAGAAAATGCATGCTCTTTACTCACAAAGCTCAGCCATCCAGCCTGTAACATCCTCCATTGTTGCTTTTACTCTTGTCTCATCCATTGGGACGGTGATGCGACACCTGGGGTGGAATATATAGGTGGGATCAACTGTTTCTAGCTTTATCTTCGTGCTAAGCTGCTGCAGCACCCACAGGAAGTTGAGCATAAAACCGTCCGTAGACACCATCCGATCATCAGTCTGCAAGACAAGGGAGAGAAAGTGAATGCTAGAAGATGCCAGCTTAGAAGAAAGCAGCAGGCAACAGACCATTGCAGTTGGCAGGCCTGGAACTTCAGCATCCATCACTAATGCACAATGCACGGTTAAACAAAACAAAACAAGGATCAGGACCTCTAAGGCTAACTAGAATTTGAGCAGCTGTAACTGTTAACAGCATTTCCCTGCCCTGTTTATGTCCAACACCAGTCATTTTTATGAGTACTAAACGCACACACTTAGGGGAGAGAAAAGAGGGGGAAAGAGTCTCAAAGAGGGTTCTTAAAATTTTTTAGCATAGGGACAGCCAGGAACAGGAAAGATTCATAAAGTAGCAAAGCTTCAGTTCTTAAATTTTACCATACAAGCAACATTTCCAGTAGTTTTGTTTCAACTTGAAGAAAACAGTTCTGCAGATAGTTTCAAAATGTTTGCATCTATGGAAAATGGGGACTTCAAGACACTGACGCCTCAAATTGCACACATTTAGGATACACAACCAGGTTATACCAAGGCAAAAATCAACCAATCAATGACAAAAAAAAATCAGCCCTGTTGCTTCAGTGGAATTGTGCCAATTCTCACTAGGGATTACTCAAATTTACAAGAGCCACAAATAAAGTGAGTGCTTGGCAGTTTGTTAACTGGGGGAGAAAACAGGTTTTCATTGCAATCAGTTGGTGGAAGCAGCCAGGAAGAGCATATATCAACAAAAAGGCACAAACTTGTATACTAACAAATTTAGGTATTTCAGTACTCAGAGAGGAGTGAGCAAACTAGATTCATTTAAAAAAAGAACAATGTACGGAAAAATAATATTGAAAGAATTACCGAGATGGAATTCCTGGTTGCTTCAGGCCCTAGAATGTCTGTTGTCTTCTGTTAAAACTACCACCACATCAATCACTTAGAACTATTTGTGCTAACTACAGCTGTGAATCAGAGGAAGAAAGTTCAGTCTTTACCTGCATCTGTGCCTTCTTCATGTTGGCATCAACAACAGCTGCCATGTAACTGAGAGCTGCCTCTCGAGTTTCACCATTCAGCAAAATACTATGTAGAATCTTAAACAGTTCTTGCTGAAATTTTAAATGAAAATTATGTCACTGAACAGCAAGATCATGAAAACAGCAGCACGGAGACACATGTGCATATTCCAAGTATTATACAGAATCTAGTATTCTGTTGTAGTCTTCTTGTAAAGAACACAGCTATCCCAGGTACGAAAAATATTTATTTACAGAAGAATGTTATCTACACAAGATTATAGCTTAAAAATCATGGCAACTTAATCACTATGGAAATGTATCAGGTCTTGTTTACTCATTCACCCACAAGAACTGAACGTTGATAGAAGTTTGTGAATGATCAATAGTTGGTGATAACAGTACCGATATTCCTTGCGTTTGGGTAGGGGGCTTACAGAAAGATCTCCAATTTTGTGGCTCTCTGGTTAAACTCTTCTTGCTGAGTTTTCACTCCCCCTCTTCTTAACTAATTTATTGTTTAGTGGATGGACTATATTTTGTAAAACACTTTTCACCCATGTTATGGAAACCAAAAATTTAAAAAAAAAATAAAATAAAATAAAAAATCCTCTGGCAGCAATTAAATATCAGGACACTTACCCTTGCAGATTCCAGGTAATGCTGCAATGACTGGCTAACAACCCGCGTGTTTTCAAGAGTAATGGCAGGCCCTGAGAAATATTTTTCAACCACTTTAGTCTGAAAAAAAAAAAAATTGCAAGGAGTACAAACATCTTTTGGGTTCTTTTCCAGACGAGAGACTGCAAACAGCATAGTACTTACATCATCTTCAGCAAAGACAGAGAGACTGAAGAAAGCTCCAAGATAAGAAAGTCTTTGCAACTCTCGTCCTGCACCTGGGCTTACAGGTTTAGGCAACCACAAGGGCAAAGAAACAACCTACCAAAAAAAAAACAAACGGAACAGGAAAACATTGATAGCGCAGCCAAATCACTGACATTTTTCAATCTGCACTGCCTTCTTTCCTTATTTGCATTTGACTCTGTTGATTCTTCATCATCCCATCATACTAGTAGCAAAATGGTGAAGTCTGTAGTGTTTCAGAAAGCTAAGAAAAGCAATCTTTGTTTTATGTCTCTCTGAACTTCAGTTATTTCTCTTCTCAAGGGGAGGCAACTCAATTTATTGATGTTCTTCTTCCTTGGACAGATCTTAATTATTGCTTACTATTAAATACCGTAGCTCCCGAGGGCCCCCAATGAGGGTCCAATCGTGCAAGATGCTACACAACCATGTAACAAGAGTCTCTGGCCCAAATAACTTATTGAAGAAATCTGGATGGTCCATCATCTAATGGATGCAATTCTCAACTAGATTGGTATTGCCAAAGAATATAAAGAATAAACCATGCCATCAGCAAGAAATGCATGCAAATTAGTGATGAGGTAGGCCTAACGGATTGGATATGAGGATGGAAACCATGAGTTCATGGCCTCCAGTCCTGGAAGCCACTGACTTTTTGTCTGGCTTTGGAGCAAGAGACTTCTGTGTGCCTCAGTTTCCTAACTGTAAAACAGGAATACCACCTACCTAACTTTTAAGGGTGTTGTGAGAATAACGAATGTTTCCAGAATGTTTTGAAAACAAAAATGCTATGCAGAAGTTAAGTATTATGTAGCAGAAATTGTTACATTTAGGTGTGCGGACACTTACCAAACTGCATATAGGGTGCGTTTTCCCAAACTTGATTTCACACAGTTCACCTAATGCCTGTAAAAAAAACAAAACAAAACAACAACAGTTCATTCAGGTGCATTTCCCCGAGCACCCTGGCTATCAGTGAAAAGATAAACATGTTAGAATGCTTAAAAGGCCAGATCCTGCTCCAGTTAAGTCAATGGTAAAACATTAATTGTCTACAAAGGAAACAGGATCTAAATATGCTGATGCACACCTTGCAACTATCTCAGCTTTTGTGTCTTTTCAGGTTGCCTCAAGAAAGCCAAATATACTTTTTAAAAAATTAGCGGGGCAAGTTATTTGCTTGTTCGATACATAATGATCCTGTTGGTGAACTCCTAAACTGCCATACAAGAGTCAGTAAGAGTAATAAACAAGGCTATTGTCCTACACACACGAAGGCCTTTGTCTTACGACCCAAAGTGGAACATCGTCAGATGAATGCTGAGGCCTGAAACAAAGAATCCTATCTACAGTCTCTAACTCAAGCTAAACTGCAGAGGAGAAGGAAATCAAGAGGCTATAAAGGAGGATTCTGAAAATGCAAAAATAACGTAAGCTTGTACATGTTCCACTCCTTGTATTATATGTTTTCATACTTCTATTACAGTGTATCAAGTAAACTACTATTCCACCCTTTCCCACTTCAAGGCTCTGCAGAAGAGACTCCAACAAGTGTTGTTAGCCTATGCTGAAGCTGACAGCTGAATTTCACAAGGGGTTCAAATTATTTAAGGTTGGGTAGCCTGAAACTAGGGGAACATGGAACAAGCAGAGAAAGCTTTTTTTAAAATGTGAATCATTGACATCAAATTTGCTTAGTTTGCAAAGTCCCAAAGTGGTTTAAGCTAATTGGCAGAACTGCAAACTCAACCCAAATCTGAAGCAGTCCTCTTTCTGGTTCAAAAAATCATCAGTAAGAGATCCTACAATCTGATTTTATCTACAATAAATGGGATAGAGGAGAATCCTGCTTGCTGTTTTGTATCTGTACTTGGCTCAGCAACATTGCCTACAAGAATAAAAGTTTGGTTGTGTCAATAAATCAGCAGTTCTGCCTCAAAGATACATTGGGAGTTGATCTATTGAGTAAAATAAAGTCACTTTTCAGTGGTCAGACTGCCATGAGTTTCCTACAGTAGACAGCCATGGGTTTGATTCATTTTGTTTATAGAATAATGGACATTAATTGGCTAGGCTTAGAGCAATACAAAAAACAAACAGAAGTAAATAGTGGAAAGTATATTACATTTTTTTTTCTATTTCTGATCACTTAGGGTTTTTAATAACAGGTAAGGGATTTATTTAGTTTTTAAAACACGTGGCATGTGCACTAATGGGCGAGACCTCATCTCTCATCTGCATCACCAGGATATAAACATTTGAATAGACTTTGCATAAAGTCTACTGTACATTAAGCCTGAGACACTATGAGCGCCACAGATTCCAGCTGGTCATTACTCTTTATTACTCACCTCATAACACTTGAAATTTCCAACATGAGGTCAATGTTCAATAAGACATTTGAAGCAAGCCAAACAGGGTTAATTAAAGTTACTTTGAACAGAGTCTGCATCAAATATTGGGTATCTTAAAGCAAGAGCTGCTAAAAAGGAATAGTCCTTACCATAAGGGGATATTTAAAATTGTCACTATCAAGGGAGCACTCTTTGGAAGCAAGAGCCAGGCCTTGTAAGATAGGGATAAAGATCTGTAAAAACAGAAATACATTACTTATACACTTCAGAATGGGAACCAATAAGACATAGGTGAAGCCACAGCCCCGGGCAGCATAAAACCCCTGCTCACATCTCAAATACTAATATGTCCACAGAAGGAAACAAAATATAAAGTCTGTTCTGTCAGTTTACGTAAGTTATTTCAAAATAAATAGTAATGTTTAAATGTAAAAAGAGTAGCAAACCTAGAAGTACAACCTGAATCCAGTTCCTTTATGCTTAAGACAATGAAGTTCAGCCCATGAGACCACATCTTTTTGGTTACATTTTGAGAAGGGCATCTGGCACGCATCTTCAACACATCCAAATACAGTGTAAATGACAGATCAACTTGATGTCTGTACATGAGAACTCACTTGTGCAAACAATTAAATATTCCAAATGTGTGAGCACTTGAAAAGTTTTCCTGGTCAGTGCCAAGAACCTACATTATAGTCTAAAAAATTCTAGCAATGCAAACATGCTAATCTGGACTTGGTCATAGAGCTAGTGAAACATACAGAGAGACACTACAGCTGATCAACAATGGCAAAGCCACAACAACATTAGGGACTTGATCTAGCAAACTCTCCACAGGTGGAAATCATGTAATATAAAAATAAAAAAATACAAGAGAGATTATTGCCAAGAAGAAAGGGTTTGGGGCTTCCTTAACAGCTTGATAGCCGAGCCTTGCAGTACTCTATTGACCCATTAACTTGGAGTTAATAGTGATTATATACAGCAGAATAGTATTTTTCAGGGCAAGTAGATTTTATGCCTGTGTCAATAAATTTTAATACTGTGATAGGCATAAACAAAACAGCAGCAGTCACTGAGACTGCAAGGGAGGAAGGAAGAAGGGAGAAAATGATGAACCAAGAAGTAAACACCACCCAATTACAAGGGCCCAATCACATATTGAATTTTTCCTTCTGGAATAAAAATCAAATATTTGTTTTACAAAATACAGGAGTGACCACTGGAACCCAAATAGAACTGTACTGGGTCTCTTGGATAAAGATATAAAAATCATCATCAAATCATGTTAGGGAGCCTGGTTACAACAAGGCTGTTCCCTAATCCAGTTAGGGGCATGGTTCCAATCTTGATCTTAACCATGTTCCATAGCCAATCCCTGACAGGGTATGTCTACACTGCAGCTGGAGTGTGCCTCCCAATCTGGGCAGACAGATACATGATAGCTCTGCTCGAGCAAGCAGGCTATACTCCTGGGGAAATTCTGTGCTACTGCGCACGCACATAATTAATGAGCTGTGCATATTTTTAATTTTTTGCACAGAAAAAAGCTTCAGCTGGAATCTTGCTGCAGTTCCACCTTTTGCCCACCAGCGGGCGCTGTTGCGATAAACCACAACAGCCACTCCCAGCCAGCGAGGGAAGAGAGAAAGGATGCAGAGCCTTCTTCGCAGCGAGCCAGGTTGGGAGACAGAGTGTGGGGCTGCTGGGGGGCCACACAGGGGCTCATAAGGGCTAATGGAAGAGGACAGACTGGGGCAGGGGCTGAATGAGAGTGGAGGCACAGCATCACAGGCGGAGGAAGGTGCAGGGTCACATGGGCAAAGGTGGAGGGGAGTACAGCGCTACGGGGGAAGGGGTGGAGGGACACAGGGACAGGGGAGTTGTTGAGTGGGAGCACACAGACAAATGGGGACAGGGGAAGGGGTGGAGGGACACGTGGATGGGGGTTGCAAAGACACATAGGGGTGCACAGGCACATGGGGACAGGACAGATGTGCTTGACTGAATGGGAAAGGCTAGGAGTCAGCCAGGGTCTGCATGGGGGAAGCTCCCTAACTGTCCCTCCCCACCCCCCCAAAGAAACAGTTCCATATTTTTCTCACCCATACCCAACAACCCTCTAAATTCACACCCAGGCTCCTTTCAAACAATTACTTCCCTCTCCCTCAGCGCCTCCTTTACCCTTGACTCCCCCAAGGATTTGCACTGCTTCTGAGCAGTGTGGGAAATACGGTTCTGTATTGTAATTTAAATGAATTATTACTCTGAGTTCTGTATTAATATGCCTAGTAAGGAATCTATTTCTCAAAAAACTCTGACTCTTTTTTGTTGTCTGTATTGTTACAGACATACTTGCTGACAGGTATTTTGAAATAAATAACCAAAAATAATTGAAACTGGTGTGATTATATTGTGTCATTCTGACAAATAAAATATGCAGAATTTTGCAGAATTTGAAAATTGTGTACAGAATTTTTTATTTTTTGGTGCAGAATTTCCCCAGAGTAATCCTAAAAATAGCATGGGCTAGCCACCTGAGTACAACCCCGCCCAACACTGCGGATCTGAACTTGAGTGGCGAGCCTGAGTACAGCTAACACGTGAGAGGATCCCAGCTGCAATGTATACATACCCACAGTATCTTAGACACACTCCAGGTCAAAGCACGCTTTGATAAGAAGAGCCCAAATAAGAGTTAACACGTAAATTAAATGACCTTTTATCTCTGCAAATTGATATTTAATTCAAGATAGGAACGATAATATTTCTTCTGGACTCTCATTCACATGAGCATATTAATTAAAAGCAGAGGAGTTCGTAGTGATCAAATACTTTTCCAAAAGCCAGTTCCTACTGGTGTTGATGCATTTGCTCCTCACTCATATCAGTATAATTTTCAGGAGTTAATACAATGTAAGAATTTCTGTCCATTTTCTAAAGCAGTGGTGCTCAAACTTTTCCAGTCATGTCCCCCCTTACTAGTATACAATCTGTCCATGCCCCACCTCTGTTACTGCACAGCCAAGGCTTCCTCAGCAGTGGAGCTGTGGGGGCAGAAATGGGGATGGGGAGTAGCTGGGCCTTGAGGCGAAGCGGGGCTGGAGGCAGAGTGGGGCTGGAAGTGTGGCACGCGCGCTCCCTCCCCGCCCCCGCCATGAGGGCTGGCCCCAGCCCTGCTGTGTACCTCTCCAAAATGTTCTTCTCTGCACTTTGACAACCATGTTCTAAAGATACTAGAGATTTTATACCATTCTGAGTGCCGCTTTGCTGTGAGTAAATCATGTCATAGCATGTGGGTGTGCTAATTAGAGCCAGTAACAACCTGACTGACCTGCTTTGGCATTAAATTGTGAAGTAGAAGTGTGAACTAGTAATTAAAGCACAGGACTAGGAATCAGGAGAACTGGATTCCAATTTCTGGCTCTCCATTGACCCACCCTGACATCTAGGGCAAGTTGTTTACTCTCTGTCTCAGCATTTTCATTTCTAACGGGGGATAATAATGGTTCCCTATCTTAGAGGGGTGTTGTGAGGCATTAATTAATTAATTTTCATGAACTGCTTATAAATCCTTGGGGTGAAAGTGTTGTAGATGCAAACTATTATATTATTAATTCATTCTGTCCTTGGCAAGATGAACAAAAACTAACATTTCTAAGTGTGTGATTTGGGAAGTTCGCTATTTTATGGATCAGGGAAATTTGGATAGAATGATCTGAAAAGTGACAGTCCAAGACAAAGCCTTACAATGGGATACTACCATATGCAAAAAAATTTCTGGTAGTATGCTTCAATGTTTCATTAAAAAAGTGCTGCTTATTAAGGAATCTTCTTTACACAACAAATCTATAGATTTATAGATTTGCTTACTTTGAGTAAAACTTCATACAGAGCTCAGTCATTCTTTTTGAATCCCTTTACCAAGTGAAACAAGAGAGACAGCAAACTCCCCCAATTACTTAATTACTTGCCAGTCCAGGGAGCAATGGTTCTCAAACTGTGGTCTCAGAATGTGATCTGCAGAACAAAGAGTTGGACAGCCACTCCCTTGGATAGTTCATGCACTAAGTTGTAGAGTATGCTAATACTTGCAAGTTGAACTAGCCTCTTACCTGTTTAAACATCTCTTCATCCTGGTGAGTTGTTCTCACCAATTCTTGGATGAAGCCAAATGGAAGATTCCTACACAGCATGTATGGTACCAACAAAGACTGCTGCTGCAAAGACCTTTATTCATATTAAAAAAAAAAAAAAAAAGTGGGAAGGAAGGGAGAGACATCTTTCAGAAAAAACTGGCTTCACATTTACTGATACACCCAGATAATGGAATGTCATACCTGAGACAATTACTTCTTTCAGAAGCAACTAACCAAGTCTCCCCAAGTCCTTGTACAAAGATAATCCTGCAGGGGATGCTGCTGCCAAAACCCTACTTTGGTCTAATGTGGTTAGAAGAAAACTATGGCCTATATAAATGAATTGGTTCTCCCCTCTACCCATCTCTACTGAAAAGACCCTTTGTTAGGTTCATCCTAGTGAAGCAACAGCATTAGGTTTGTTCCACTAATCTCAACCTGTTCATTTTTCCAACTTTAAGGAAAGGATGAAGTCACAGTATTTTCCAAATTAACACTTACTTTTTGTAAGCACATCCTATGAAACCGAATGTTGCCTTTTTCTCTATTACACACAAAAACACAGTTGTTACTCTAGGGTTGTTCACCTATATAAGTGGGTGGCTCGCATTATTTTTGAGAAGTTTATTGAAGAATTTGTTTTGAACAGATACACGTAAATTACTTGGATTTTAGCAAATAGGAAAAAAAGTCAGGTCAGTGTTCTCATTTGACTCTGCCCCTTTAAATACTTACGGCTTGTCTATACCAGAAGTGCTACCAATATAAATCCCCATGTGGACACACTTACTCCAGAGTAAATGTGCCTTTTTTGGTTTAGCTTAAACTGCTTTCCAAAGTGACAAACTGAACGGGATAAAGGCACTCCTATACTGGAATAAGAGCATCCACATGAGGGTTATATTGGTAGAATTACAGCAGTTTAAATTCACACCTTAGTTTATACTGGTACATCTTCCCATATAGACAAACCCTGAGCCACTGTAATCATAGAACTGGAAGGGACCTCGAGGGGTCATCTAGTCCAGTCCCCTGCACTCATGGCAGGACTACGTATTATGTAGACCATTCCTGACAGGCATTTGTCTAACCTGCTCTTAAAAATCTCCAACGATGGAGATTCCACCACCTCCCTAAGCAATTTATTCCAGTGCGTAACCACCCTGACAGTTAGGAAGTTTTTCCGAATGTCCAGCCTAAACCTCCCTTGCTGCAATTTAAGCCCATTGCGTCTTGTCCTATCCTCAGAGGTTAAGAACAACAATTTTCTCCCTCCTCCTTGTAACAACATTTTATGTTCTTGAAACTTATGTCCCTTCTCAGTCTTCTCTTTTCCTGATTAAACAAACCCAATTTTTTCAATCTTCCCTCATAGGTCATGTTTTCTAGACCTTTAATCATTTTTGTTGCTCTTCTCTGGACTTTCTTCAATTTGTCCACCTCTTTCCTGAAATGTGGCACCCGGAACTGGACACAATATTCCAGTTGAGGCCTAATCAGCAGTAGAGCAGAAGAATTATTTTCTCATCTTGCTTACTACACTCCTGCTAATACATCCCAGAATGATGTTCGTTTTGCAACAGTGTTACACTGTTGACTCATATTTACCTTGTGATCCCACTATGACCCCCAGATCCCTTTCCGCAGTACTCCTTCCTAGGCAATCATTTCCCATTTTGTATGTATGTCATGATACATACTATACATACTGACTGAAAAGATGTCCCATTTCTGTCGCTGATTTTACTCAATTTTTATCTACTTCTGTAGACAGACACACATCGAACACAGAATTTGTATATTTCATGACCAACATCAACTTTACTCACCTTGGTTGTGTTAAGGATCCCTGTAGTACCAAAGCAGCATGGGAAATGCACTGTGATCGGATGTTGCTCAGTAACTGGCTAACCGCTAGCTGGCTACACATCTAAGAAGAAGAAAGAAACCATTTTAATGCAGAATGAAAACATTCATAGATAAGACACATAGGAAATGCAGTGAACAACTTCTGCATTCATGCAGTCTAAGCAAACAGCTGGCATATTTCCAGCTAAAGATTCTTCAGATTACATTTAATGAGCTGAACTAAGTATTTTCCATTCCACTGCTGTCTACAAGGGAGAAGTTTAGGTTTACGTTAACAGCAAAGGCTGATGGTCTTAGAGATGTGGTTCTATGTGGAATAAACAATTTAAAGCAAATGCAAGGGAATAGATAGATGCATCTCAGTCCCCAAAACAATGTCAATTTTACTGATATCAAACTAACACAGATGGGGGTTCTGAACACAAACATTAAAAGGCCAAATAGGAATTGAAGTAATGAGACTTACAAAACAAAACTTCTCACAAAATTTTTATAGAGCTATCATCTGCTGCAAACCATCTTTCCCCTCTGGGCAATGTAAAGTAAGAGAAGACAGTTTGAGCTTCAGTGCTGTTGCCAATATGGCTTTACTTTTCTCTACAATACCTTTGGTGCTTTTCTCTCCTCTATTCCAACTCTGTCAAAACACTCAATGAGGTAGTTCAGCATCTCTGTCTCCTTACAAGTTTCAATGCTGAAATGGTCACTGCAGGAATCACAAGCACTTGCTCCAGCAGAGCCTCCCACACTTTAAAAAAAGGAGAAAAAGAAAATCAAGATGTATATCCCTCTTCTACCAATGTCTTGCATGCTCCCAACTTTCTCTGGCAAACAACTTCTTTGTAGCAGAAAACCCCATCCCAACACACCACACTCATGCAGATAAGACCTGTAAAAGTAGGTTTGTTTGTGTGACCTGAGCAGAAGCTGCTAAATGTATTTGTCCAGATCTTGGGATTGGACCATATTCTCACATGATTCACTCTCCCTGCTTGCACAGCAAGTAGCATAATGCAATTCCTAAAAGGGGATCAAGACCGACCAGATGTCTGACAGATGGTAAAAGGCATGTAATGATAACGGGCCTTTATAAAAGTGATTCTCAAACTGTGGATTACAGAGGTGAAGCAGACACCAGTCTTCAAGCAGTAATGCTTCTAGCTAGTTGTACCCTATCCTGCACTCTTTTTTATGGTTTCCAACTTATCTGACCAACAACACTGAAAAAGTAACAAAACCCCTCCACACAGCTGCTTCACGTTCTCTCTTGGGCATCTACTGTAAATTCAACCACAATCACACTTTTTTTTGTATAATTTTTTATTCAGATTTTTTGAGCACACACATTTAGTTAGTATAATCAGTCACAGAAGCCATGCTAGTTTCTTCCTATTATATCATGCAACAGAATTCTATTTTTAAGTTACAATTTCACATAGTTTGGCTGGGACTGAAGCGACGTTTACTGGGCTGTAATCCTCCAAATCACAGAAATGTGAATCACAGAAGTGTAAATCATTTCCTCCTCCCCGTAAGTAAATTTGTACTAAGTAATGTAAGTTTATGTAAATAGACTGGCTTCTGGTAGGTGCATGTTCTGTTTTTTTAAGATAGGTTCCCCATTTGCTTCCCTCCAGGTCTCCAATACAGCAGCTCGCTTTTACGAGACTTCTTGTTTTCATTAGCAGCTCAGCCACTGCATTCTTTTGTTCTGTCAGAATTCTTGGATATACCACCTGGTCCTGACAACATGTGGTGCTTTTGGTTATCAACTAATACCAGCACCTCCCTTTTGATACCTCAATCTCTGGCAATATCTCATATTTATTCCCTTGGGATAGGCAGTCATCACCATCCTCTATTTTACAGACATGAAAAATGAGAGATGAAGTGACTTGCCGAAGGTTACACAGGAAATCCATGGCAGACACAGGAACAGAACCCATTTCTCCTGGATCCTCGATCCTGAGTCTCTTTCTCTCCAATTTAAACTTGGCAACTTTATGTAACATGCAAATCCCAGTTTATAAAAGTGGTTTACAACTATATAGTCACTACATGTAACAAGTTTAAAAAAACCAAAAACTGTCATTATGGGTGGTCAAACAGCTATTCTTCACAAGGCCATTTTTAAGGGTCTCTGGGTATGTCTACACAGCAAACAAAAACCTGTAGCTGGCCCCTACCAGCCAACTTGGGCTCATGGGATTCGGGCTGCATGGCTGTTTCACTGCTGTGTAGACATACCCAGAGACCCAGGGTTTGGGCTGGAGCCCAGGCTCCAGGACCCTGTGGGGTGCAAGGGTCTCAGAGCTCAGGCTCCAGCGCAGAAGTCTACACAGCAAAGAAACAGCCCCACAAGCCTAAGTCAGCTGGCATGGGTCAGCCGTGGTGTTTATTTGCTGAGTAGACCTACCATCTGTCTCTCATTACTAACATCTCCACCCCAATCACCAGTTTAACCCTACTGACATGGTATTGGTTCAAGCTTTAATCCAGTGTAAAACTACACATACATATGAGTTTCTCCGTGTACTCTCTTTCTTGTACCTTGAATTTCTCACCTCCAGCCTGAAGATCACCACCTTTATTTGTACAATATCAATTTATTTGTAAAAAAGATTTTTCACGCCAAGGTTAGTTACTTTGTAGGCAACTTCATTTTAGCAATGGCTGAAATTATTCCGATACACAGCTGTATATGTTTATTACATAGGCAAAGTGCTTTAAAACCTTCAAAATGAAAGTTGTTGCATAAACGTTAGATTAAAGTATGAACATGACAAACTGATATTCCACTGCAGTCAGTCAGAACGTCAGGACATAATACATCAGCAAAGTCACCTGAAGTGTGGTAGTCCCATAAGATATTACACTGCATGAATTGTGTTAACTAACATCTGGGCTACGTTTTCAATAGCACAGATGTAATATTTGAAATTAAAGCAAAGGGTGAAAACAACACAGAATTTCTTGTACACAAAATGCAAAACTTCAATCTGCATAAAATATTTCTCCTGAAATTACTCAGTGTGGATTGGAAGATGGGAGTTTATTAAACTCGCCTCCCTGAGAATCTTCCAACAGTTATTTATAAAATCTACAGATTTTAACTTTGTCACAATAGTTATGTTCTAATGTTCCACCACGGACAACCACAGACGTAAGAGCTGGAAAGGTCTTCTAGGACTTTCCTCCACTCCTGTGCAGCACTGCATTTCCCCTACATGGCACTTTCCAGTTCTTTGTCTAATCTAGTTTTAGAAGTCCCAAGCAATGGTGCTTCCACACACTTCTCTTGGGAGGATACTTCAAATCCTAATTAGATTTTCCTAATTTAGGAATTTTTAAAAATTAATATTCAGACTAAATTCTTCTTTTAAAAAGTCTCATTGCTATACTCAAGATATAAACACTCTATGTGGAATACATGAGACAATAAGCACAAATTTGCAAGCATCATGAGTAGATTTGTATTGCTATGAAGGAGCCGTTATAGTATCCTAAGACAGATCAGTGGCTGGCCGCCATCAGCCTGGGACAGGAAACTGAAGACGGGTGTAAAGTATTCAATATGCTAGAAACGTGATAGAGCTACTGTTTTCCAAAGAGCTGCCCTTCTCCAAAGGGCATGCTTCCCATATACTATTCCTATACCCATCTCCTAATTTGGCTATGTGCAAAAGAAAAGAATAGATACCGAACATGTTTCTTGTAGATATTATTTAATGGGGATAATGGAACCAATATCACCAGGGCCAGACCAGGAACACAGATCACCTAGAACTGAGCAACACGCATTCGGGAGTTGTTTATTTTTTCATTTCAGAAGCTGCATCCTATAGCAAAAATGTTTCAAAGGAGGTTGAGACACACTGATAACACATTCAGCCATTTGCTGTTATTCTTCTCCAGCTACACATATCATTATAGAAGATCCTGCCCTTCATTGTCATTCCTAGAAGCATCTCCCTGCCTGGCCCATTCAGTATTCAGCAAATTGTATTATATTTGCAAGGCTAATGGGTAACCTCCACATGCAGTGAACATATCCAATTCTCATCTTGTTGTCATGTATTTCAGTGCCATATAAACTGAAGAACTTCACAGTAGGTCTTTGATTCACAATAAGCTATCTTTCTCCCCAACTCAGTGTCCCAAATGTATCAGTCTTCACCACCCGTCTCCACTGGCTGCTGATTTCTACTTGTGCATTTGAGAATCAGGTAACATGTGCTTCGCAGATTAGAGGAAAGATGCTCAGCTGGAGTAAATTGCTGTAGCTCCATTAACTCCAATGGAACTGCACCAATTTACATCAGTTGAGGATCTGGCTCTGTCTTTTATTCCCCACTAACCTCTGCCCTCATTTTCAAGTATGCAGAAGAAGTGCTTGTGCAGGAGGTAGCACTGACCTTGGAAGGTATAGTTTTTGATGAGCAATATTCCTCATATCATGCATTCAAGAAGGAGTTCCACTTACATGGGCATTTCAGACTTTGTGGTCATTAAACCTGAAGGGCAACATGACTAACATTTCCTTTATTCTGAGTCATCTCTTTTTAAAAAAAGGAGAACTGGCTAACTCAGACTTAGTATGCACGTTTATCCTTCATCTCCCATTAAGACCTGTAAAGTTATCTCCTTCTTTACTTGTTTCCGAAGTTCCACTGAAGAACGCTTAAAGCTCCACAAACTGTTAGTTCCTAGAGCACCCAAACATGCAAGTTACATTCTATTTCTCCAATACCTGGACCCAAACTGGACATAAGAAAAATCACCATCTTCGTTTTCTTCATCACTACTGTCCCCAGACACATCAGAAACGGCAAGGAAGAGGAGGGAGAAAGGGTTGTCGTATATACTACCGCAACAAAAGCGACAAAGGCCATCAGAGAACAAAACAGATTTTAAAATGAAAAGACAGCAAGTAAAACTGCTATAATTTTCCTTTATAAATTATCTGTCAAAAATCTTCTTCCTAAACATGCAGCAAACAATGGTTAATACAATCCATGACATTAGAAAAAACAAAATTAAGCTAACACGCTCCATGATGCTACTGACTATGAGTTATTCACATATCAAAATAAAAACATACACACACATCTAATGAAGTAAACAAGGAAAGTCTTTAGAAAAATTACTGCATAAATGGAAGCCCTTCAATCTCACTGAATACTAAAAATCAGAGCTCTGAGCTGCTCAATTGAACCACAGCATTTGCAGAGTAAAATGAGAGCACCAGAAAGACTGTTTGTTGGTTTCTCCCTCCTGCAGAGGATGGGGGATCCTGGAAGCAGCTGGCAGAGGGCCAGGATAGTAGTACCTGTCTTTGCTGACAAAGAGGAGCTAATCATTTAAGTCTATACACTAATGGAGTCAAATCTGACATACTCCAGCAAGCAAGAGCATTCAACAAACCAACTGAAGATCTACACCAAGTTAATTACAAACCAGGAGACCTCTTTGATAGACTATCCAGCATGAGTGACTGAACTGCAATTTAAACCAAAGGAAGATAGTTTACCAGTGAGGAGGGGTGGAAAGAAGAATAAAAGGAAGGGGAAATGTATAACGATATTGCTACCTTTATGCCAATTATGTTAAATATCAAACACCGACAGAAAAAGGTTTAGTACTTTGGCAGCCAGGGCTTGTTAGCAAGTCAACGTATTAGCTCAACACAAACAGAAAAATCAATGCTTGGTAAGTAGAGTGAGCTCAGTACAGAGACAAGTTCTTCCAAACGGCATAAATGCACCACACCCTGCACTGCATATGTAATAGACACTGTTTGTGCTTGTGAATTACCTAGAAGGAATCCTGTTTAGGAAAGAAGAACGCCTGCTCAAGGTACCGGGCAAAGCAGTGGACAAAGGTGGACCCACTGTTGTGGACCTCTGTCTGGACGAGCTGAGTGGCACAGCTTGAGGACTGGTAGCCATGACTGGAGGACCTGGTGAGCTAGCTGGGATGGAGATACTCAAGGAGCGTGGGATATGAGAAGCTGAAAAGCCCCAGGGGTGGGTGATGGTATACGGGTGGTACCTCGGAGAGGATGGCTGGACTCCAGAAGGACTTGCTGCTGTGAGATGAGGGCTGACAGAAATGGAAGGCACAGATGTGGTGGCAAGTGAACTGGCTGGTGGGGTAACAGATGAACCAGTCATTGGCACGTGGCTTGAGAAATTGTAACTAGAAGCTGGACTAGTCCCATAGAGACTAAATCAATTAAGGGAGGGGAGGAGGAAAAAAAGCAGCCATTTAGGATACACAGAAGAAGGGCAAGAGAGAGACAAAATTAACAACAGAAACACCTCACTACTATTAACCATTCAGTATATGTATATTCCACGTAACACATCACATACAATGCTTTTACCTACTGAATCTCATTTTAGGCTATTTGCAATATTTAAACAATGTATCAATTTCATTGCTTGGATTATACATTTAGAAGTTAATTCATCTGAGGATCAGGCTCTTAAGTCAGTGAGGCTCCAATTATGTCATAGACTCTGATTCTAAAATTCAGAAGGGGCTATCATGATCATCTAGTCTGACCTCCTGCACGTTCCAGTCCATAGAACCTTGGCTACCCTTTCCTGTAATAGACCCCTAACCTCTGGCTGAGTTACTGAAGTCCTCAAATCATGATTTAAAGACTTCAAGTTACAGAGAATCCACCATTTACACTAGTTTAAACCAGAAAGTGATCGTGCCCCATGCTGCAGAGGAAGGTGAAAAAACCCCAGGGTCTCTGCCAATCTGACATGGGGGAAATTCCTTCCTGACCCCACATACGGGGATCGGTTGGACCCTGAACACGTGTGCAAGGCCTACCAACTAGACAGCTGCGAAAGAATTCTCTGCAACTCAGAGTCCTTCTCATACAGTGTCCCATGACCGGCTGTTGGAAATATTTGCTGCCACAGATCAGCTACATGCCATTGTACACTGCCCCATCATACCTCCCCTCCACACACTTATCAAGTTCAGTCTTGAAGCCAGTTAGATTCTTTTGTCCCTACTACTCCCCTTGGAAGGCTGTTCCAGAACTTCACTTCTCTGATGGTTAGAAACCTTTGTCTAATTTCAAGCCTAAACTTGTGGATGGCTAGTTTATATCTATTTGTCTTCAATGGAGCTATATCAATTTACATCCGCTGAGGATCTGGCCCTAATGACCAAATGTGCATTTAACCATGGGCGTCCAGTCAAAAGCAGGAAGAACCTGCTGGTGCAGCAGGATGAAACATTTTTTTTAAATCCTCTATACCAAGGGTAGGCAACCTATGGCACGCGGGCCAAAGGCAGCACGCGAGCTGATTTGCAGTCGCACTCACACCGCCCAGGTCCTGGCCACCAGTCCGGGAGGGCTCTGCATTTTAATTTTAATTTAAATGAAGCTTCTTAAACATTTTAAAAACCTTATTTACTTTACATACATTTAGTTATATATTATAGACTTATAGAAAGAGACCTAAAAATGTTAAAATGTATTACTGGTACGCAAAACCTTAAATTAGAGTGAATAAATGAAGTCTCGGCACACCACTTCTGAAAGGCTGCCGATCCCTGCTCTGTACTTATTGCTTTTGTGCCATTTCGAGGCCCATATGAAGCAGAAGACATTAAATGTGAGAACTCAGGATTTGTTTACACTACAGCAACATAACTATGGCACTGTAGCTATGCTGCTGTAACCCCATCGTTTAGACACTACAGCAAAGGAAGGGGTTGTTCTGTCACAGTAGTAACTCCACCTCTTTGCGGTAGCGAAGTTGACAGAAGCATTATTCTGTTGAGCTACAATATCTACACCAGGGGTTAAGTCAGAATGGCTACGTAAGGGGAGTGTCATTTTTCACACTCCTTGAGCTACATAGTTATGTCAATCTACCTTTTAAGTGTAGACCAGGCCTAAGGCTCCCCTTACCCACGCTTACAAAACCAACATTCTAGTGTACCCAAAGTTACCTGGATAAGGAGCTGGAACCAAAGGAGCCCACATTACAGAATATAGGACTTGTTCCTGGGTTGGAGCCAGTGTTTAGAATCAGATTTCTGTCAGGTGACCGGGCAGCTGCTGCAATTGGCTGGGATGTGGCTGTCAGGCTGGCAAATGGGTTTTCGTCCCTCGACTGGGTGGACATCATCAGAACTTCCATTAAAATCTGGCCAATCAAGTCCTTAAAATCTGAGAACACTGAAGAGGACAGCAAGAAAATTAGGGACCGCTGTGGTGATGAGGATTCTCCTGAGGGACCTCGGTGGTTAACCCAACCAAAACATTTTCTTCTATTTCCATAAATTAAATGCTATTGTTGCCAATAGCAATAGACTAGGTTACTTTATTTTAACAAAAAATTATCATTTGGTCTCTATCATCTCGGGTTTTGAGAATACAGCAACATGCAAGCTCAAGGTTTGTGGAGAATGTAAAGAATTGTACATGGTCTAATGTCATTATTGTGGACATTACAGATAATTTTCTTTTTAAACTCTCTTGTATTTTCCTTCCTTTTCTCGAATAAGGTCACAGAATGTCAAGGGAAAACACAAGTTTAAATTAGCAATGAAGTGTTTTGGTATCTAGTAATCGGTCATTTAAATCTGACAAAATGGTGATCAATCTAATAAATAGACAGCAGACTTCCTTAGTTTTATTAAATGAACAGCAGCCATATCTATTATGAGGCAATATTGAATACTTCAATATAAAAGGGTTTTTGAAAGATTCAGAAGCATGGCAACGCTTGCACAATAGTTTCCCAACAACAGATTGATCAATTTTATAAAGGCAGTTGACTTCAATGGGAGCTGCTGGTGCTCAGCACCTTGAAGGATCTTGCCTTTGTCCATGTACTGTGGCCCCATTGTAATTGGCACCTACTGATGACAAATGTATTTTGTGCTCAATAACGTCTGCATCAAGCAAAAAACGCAGCTAGAAAAGCTCAAGCATCACTGCAGCATCAGTTATACGACTGCAGCTGAACAAAAACCTAGAGATGAAGCTGGACAACAAGCCAGCCACACCATCTTAATGTTTGAAAACGAAGACATGACTCCTCCAATCTGTTCTTTCATACCCTAACTAGCACAATGCGAACGACTGAAGTTCCTACCTTCTTTTGGGTTCTGCTTAAATTGCTCAGAGAACGAAGTGAGGAAGATGACGTCTCTGTCTCGGTCCTTCCAGGATACTCTGAAGATCTTACAGACCAGCTGTAAGGCCTGCTCCTCAGATACTTCCGATCCTGATGGAGGCTCCTTGTTGAGGGAAAAGGGAAACATTTTTTGCATTCATTTTGGTTTGGCTTATGCAAGTCAAAGTTTCAACAGGGACAATATGACACCTTAAATCAGCTCTGGTGGCCAAAAGGAAACAGGACTAACAAAACCCACCACTTATTATCCATTGATTCTGTAAAGAAAATGTTCTGAAAGGCTTCTTGCATGTCAGTTTGAAAGCCACAACTAGACTCTGATAGCAGATTCTGAGTGCTTATGAAAGGACAGTCATACAAGTATCAGAAAATATTTCAAAAAGTAAAATTATACAAAGAAGAATTATAGGAGAAATGAAATAATGATAGCACACAACAATATGGTGCTAAGCAACTGGCATACATCATATTAGAAAATAATGTGGGAGGAAGAAAAATTTTAGCCTGGATACTGGCACAACTCTCTACTCTTACAAGGAGTTGTATGTTCATTTTAATTTTACTTAACATCCACCCAGAGCAGACAGGACCTCCACTTTTTAAGATTTCATCTCAAAACCAAAACCTAAAGATTTTCCCCTCTTTTTAATCTTTGTTTTACCAAAGAAAGACCAACAAAAATAACTGTGTCCATACAACAGTTAAAAACCATTTCCAGTTAGCTGGCTTGCTGAATGTTAAATACAGAGGAATGCTCTGTATTCATGGCCCGATCCCAGCTCTTTGAAGTCAGTGGGAGTACTTCCACTGACTTCAATGGGAGTAGGAGCAGTCTCACGGCACAAGTCAGTCTCTCTTAAAAAAAAACTTAATTCTACATGGAAGTTCCACTGTAAATGAAACTGCAGTTTGCACACTGTGATGCCTGGAAGCAACTGGGAATTTCCAGTTGCTAGATGAGACCTGAATGAATGTTAACAGGTCTCAGCATATTTAATAAGTACTTTGTCAAACAGAGAATACAAGAAAAAAAAATAAACTGAGAAAATTAATCCTGATACCAAGTGAAAACTTTTGGTCATAACACTTGGGGAGAACTGTTACAAACTGCTGCTTGCTCAATCTAGCTTTTGTTCCACCCAGTCCCAAAGCTTTGCCTCTCTTTAGAAAGAGGAAAGAGCAGGACAAAGTACTCAAGGGCCTGCTTCATTCGTCTCCTCCCTTCACTTAGTAAAGCCATGTTAACTGTATTCAATTCCAAGGCAAAAGAAGCTTCTCTGCAGTTACTCCCATCAAAAAGTTGTCACAATAAATAATTGCTAACACAAAGAATGAATTAGCAATTCATGGTGGTTTTACAAAGGCGATGCCAGATTTTGGGGGGCATAGGTGGAAAAGTAGCTCAAGAAATAAGGGAAGCAAGTTTCTGATAATCATCATCTGCAAAGAGGGAGGAATTAATAGTGTTTAAAACTCTTCCAGAACATATATGTAACCAGGTTTCAGAGTAACAGCCATGTTAGTCTGTATTCGCAAAAAGAAAAGGAGCACGAAAGCTTATGCTCAAATAAATTAGTCAGTCTCTAAGGTGCCACAAGTACTCCTTTTCTTTTTGCATATATGTAACCAGCAACCTTTGTTCTCCATCATGGCTGGCAAGGCTAACTGTAATTAGACACAAGAATCACTCAAGAACATTGAAAATACTTGTTGCATAAAGGTCAGTGATTTCTGCCAAAAATTATTTCTTCTCTTTCTCCCAGCAAGAACCCTGCACTTGGAGCTCTATGATGTAGGGCACGTTCCACCAGTTCCCAAACACTTTTTGTTGGGACACACTGGTTACTGGATTGGTGACTGGACCGTCCTCACCCCACTCTTCCTAATTCCATCACACCAAAACCCAACACACTTGCCATCTTTTCTATTCTCTTTCCTTCTCATCAGCAAATGCTGACTTTCTAATGGCAACAACTGCAACTACTGACATAAGCAATACAATTCACCTGATGTGGTCTGCATTGGAATAGCCTGAACCCATATGCCTTTGTTCTCATTTTAACATACATCAGTTTCCAATGCATGCTAAAGTTGTCAATTACACAAAGTAAACGGGCCAGATCACATCACAATGGCAAAATACCAGCAAATGCGATTTTAAGCCACAACAGTTAAGAGATGGAAAAAGCCTGTTGGATCAAAGCCCATTCTCCTGGAAGAGTATGGCATAGTTATCAGATAGAACACATCAGGTATTCAGCTGATATTGAGCTTTTTTAAAAGTATCAGGATAAGTCAGTATCTTTTGAAGAAGTTGCTCTCTTTAAAAAAGAAAGGTTGGCAGGGGAGGGAGAAAATTCAACAAACTGGAAAAAACTGAAAAATAAAATTAAAAAAATCTGATTCAGGTTAGCACTCAAGATCCAGCAGAGATTGCCTCAGTTTCCTTACCACTCCCACAAAAGTTATCCACCGCTATTGTTTCACATTTTTCCATCCCTCCTCTGCAGCCAAGAAACAATACACATGCCTACGGACCTCAAATAACCTAAAAGCTTGGGCAGGATATGGTAACTTAGTGTGAATTCAATTAACAACTGTAAGGTATGTAAAATTAAACTGGTACTATTTTATTTCACACAACACAAGAACCTATAGGGAATTAAACCCCAAACTCTTCTGCTTCCTTTTCATGCAAACAAAAAGGCTTCAATACTGACATTATCAAAATATCAAAGTTATTCTAAAATAATGCCCACATTTTCCATGCAGAAGGAAGGGAAGGAAATTTCCTACTTATAAAATGGTTTTGGTGTGCCTCCTTTCCAATTCATTCACTCAGAGGAGTCAGAAGGCTAAAGAGGAATCAAGCCAAGTTTTCAAAGCTTCTTCGTACTCTCCACTGAGCCCCCTATTCAAGCCACCCTTGATTTGAAACTACTTATTTCACAGCAGCACAATGGAAGCTGTCTGACTGCCTGGCTTGCAACTAGAGACTGCTCAGAAAAATTAGTTCTGCATCAGGGTTATTGCAACATGGCTCAAAGCCAGACTTTCACCAACTGAGTTTATTAATGCCAGTACAGAGGTAAACAAAGGCTTAGAAGGAGCACTGCGAAAATTGTTGGTGGAAGCTTCTCCACACCCACGTTAAGGCCACATTTCTAGCATTGGACCCAAAAGTCAAGTGATAACTTTGGAATGAATCTGACCTTTGGGTCTGGTTCCCCCCGTTCTGCTCTTCAGGTTCCCATCCCTTATCTAGATGTGTGGGAGAGCTAGCTGCTCTTCTTTCTCTCTTTTGTAATAAATAATAATACCTAACTCATATAATGCTTTTCATTAGGAGATCTGAAAGTGTTTTACAAAGGAGAACATGGTCTTCAAAATTATATCAGTTATTTCCTGTAAGTGTTTGCTTTGATCTAATCCCATCACAGAAAAACCAGATTTTGAGGGTTAAACTAATTTTATTTCAAAGTATAATATCCCTCCCAAGGTCTCGAGAGCATTTTTCCCAGAGTCCATTCACTGGATTGCTGAAGCTATTGTGCAGAAAACACTCTGAGACCATCCAGTTGCTTGCTACAAAAGTTCATTATCTCATGAGTTCTGTCTTTTTTAGGTTTGACCAGGGAATTTGAGGATGGGAGCGAGTCAGATGATGCCTGAAGATTGGGTACTTCCCCTCAAAAACATCTATGTGGCACAAAGGTGAGTGATCCAATGGAAGACAGATTAAGAGCAATACTGTATATTGCTCTTCCACCAATCTGACTATTGTTCCACATCCTTTGGGGGAGCCTACCGAAGATTGATTCTGATTAGGGACATTTCTCTAAGTCTGATTTAAAACTGCTAGCGGTAAAAGGGAAAGCAAGACATCTGCACGGGAAAAACTGAGAGCAAAGCCAGTATCATAATGCTCATCTATTAGTCCATCTGCCTCACTAATACAAGTAAAAGGCAGTAGACTGAGTCTAAGCCAAAGTCTTCGTAAAACAAATCTAATACTTTATGAAACAGTAGCATTCATTACGTTAAACAAAAAACAGTCATGCTTTAAATTTAAACGTTAAGTTGCATAATCCAAGTAAGCTCGCTTATAAAATGTGAGAGCTAAAGGTCACAATACAGAGTTTCTACAACTGGCCTGAAATGAAACAGACTCTGGGACGAGCCAACCTTATCAATCAGGCTCCTTTTCTCTCTGCGATCATTCTCATCGACCTCCATGTTCTCTATTCCTGAATCTACATCCACCTGGGACATACTGTAAGAGGAAAGAACAGAAGAGCCCATTAATTGCTGGAAACCCAAAGATAGTTCTTTATGAAGATGCTGACTAAAGGAGTGTTCTCTTAAATGGAAACTGCTCAGGAAAAAGGACGGATGCATGGGAATAGCCAGATCCATAAATGTGGCAATTAAGTTACTAGTCAGTAAATGGGTCTGCCTCTCACGTTATGTTTGCTTTAATACAAGAAATATGACAATGAATTTCTTAAGCAGGCAAAGAAAAATGTACAGCCATTCCATCCTACAATTTATTTTGAATACAGTTAAGTCACACCTATCAACATGCTGGTCACTTGTGATGTCTAGGATGACCCTCTGTATTGTAACAGTTTAGGAGAAAGTGACTCCATTAAAAAGACAGGACAAAGCACAAGGTTACACACTGTAGGAAATAATACAACATTTTAAACTTGACCTTTAACATGGTTGGGAGGGGAAGATAAAGAGTATTTTCTTTGTACATATTTAGATGGCCTGTAGTGCAATATCTGCCTGGTAGTATAAGCAGCATTCTTTACCTTTTCTCACAGGTGACACTATCAATATCCATGCTCTGGGACCGGGAGAGAGACTGAGATTGTGTTTCAAGGCTGTTAGATGGGGAACTGCTGAGCGAACTCACTCCTTCACTGCTCTGGCTTCGGTGGGCTACTCCTAAAGAAAAGCAACAACCAGATTAGTGCTGCAGAAAGGCGAAGCCACCACTTAATTATCCCGTGAGATCCATGTAGTTTTTTGCAATCATTTCTCAATCCAGCTATTAAGGATTCCAGATAATGCATTACAATATTGTTGCCACTGAATTACTGTATGGCCTCAGGCAAGTTTGTCTGTCTGTATTTCCTCTTCCATGTCTGTAGAAGTAGAGGGAAGAATGCTTACCTGCAGCATGAACTAGAGAATGGAAGCTTAATTCATGTCTGTGAAATGCTCAGGGTTCCCTCTAAGAAAAGCACTGTTTGATTTTAAATAAACTCTTTGTGTTCTGTACATCTGAGTGATATGTGAAGCTGTGGTAATTCTATGTTTTAACTGTACCAAGGTTTACATATTCGCAAGATTTACATGTTGGCAGTGATGTATACCAGAGCTCAAAAAGAGGACTTCAGGAATTTTTCCTCATTTCCAACCTGCTCAGGTAAGAAATATGGGTACGTCAAATACACTTACCCAGCTCAATAACAGCCTTCTCCCATCCCTCCTCCTTCCAAAAAATTGCACTGAATGCAAATGCCTGAAGGGATCAATGTGAGAGCACGGTAATCCATACTGATGCTTTGATACAATTTCCCTACAGGTTTGTGAGGTCAGCCAGTTTTTAAAAATTAATCCTAAAGTAAATAATGTACATGCTGTTAACAGACAAAACAAAAACAGCCCTCGGGCTGTAGAAAGCGACTGACCAAATCAGAAGAAGTGTCTCACAGCAAATTGTTGCCAAGTTTTAAAGTTCATGGAGTTGTTTATAGATATATTATTAGATATGTGTAGGTATCACTGTGTGTCCATCCATCTGACCCCATCCCTCATGTGGATAGATCACCCTCGGAGATGCACTCACACAAGCTAATAGTTTGCACCAAAAGCAGTTTATATGCAAATCTATTTTTGCCTTTGTGGGTTGGGCAGGAAGAAATAAGGAATTTCCCTCTCTAGGCCTCCCTTCTGCAGAGACCAAACTCTCCTGTCTGAGGCAGGTTGGATACGGTTACCTCTGGGACCCACCAGTGCAACCCCAGTCCACCTTCCCAAGCAAGGAAGAGAGGAACTAAGCTCACTATCAAACTCTGATCACTTGTAAGACAGTGCTATACGATGTCAAAAGACTGCCAAGTCATCCCAACCCCATCTGTTTATCTATCTTCAAATGAACACAAAAGTTTTAGTCTTTACTGCAGAGTTAACCTCAGCTGTGACCTGAGTGTTCCCCATAAGCTGGTTCTCCTCCACACACTAAAACCTCCGACCTGAGTTCAGTGATACTTTCAACCCAAGTTAGCTGGCCAGTCATGGAGTACAGTCTCAACCCCAAGTGAGGCTTTCGCTTGGGTGGCATCCTGCCCACTTAGCAGTGAGGATGCAGGCTAAGACCATTCAAATGCTGGTTGTTTCCCCATGATTCCTTCCATGTGCCCAGAAGGGGAAACAAGTTTTCCCACAACTCAGTGGGAAAGAACCAGTGTGGCTCAACTTACTAAAGCACAAAGAACCACGGGATATGCCCCAGATATCCTAGAAATGCAAACAGATGAGCGCAGCACCAGCGAGGATAAAATAATTGAAGTGCAGCTATGCAATATGGCTAGGCTAACCTGGGTGCCAGTCAGCCAGGTTATCTCTGATGTGAAGGCATGCACACCACCATTCTAGGGTGTAGGGAGAAATACACATATAAAATTCATATTAATGCAGAATAAACCTTGGATTCAAACTACTGAAAGCAGACTGAGTGCTACTGACATCCATATAGAGGTCAGCGCTTAACTGCAGCACGCTCCTAAAATTCCTGTCTGGTGATACTGGGTCAGGGAGAAGGGTGTTAGGTTAAGTCTTGCCTACTAATAAATTATTAAATTACAAACTGTTACTGTAGCAGTTCTGTGGTATTATACTTGTGTGCTGATAACTGGGCTCTTTGAAGACCAAGCAAAGAAAAAGGTATTAGCCTGCTTGTTTAATATGAAAGCAGCAGTGAATTCCACTCCTGTAGGGTTTTCCATCTGTTATTTACAAGACATTCCTCGAATAGTATTAGGTTTCAGGTTAAAAGCGTAAAACCAGATTGACAATCTACTTTTAAATTCTAGCACTGGGTCTGTTCCAGCACTACTACTAAAATCTGCAGTAGCTTCTCCCATGCCTATGGCAGTATCACATTTTCAAGTTAACAACGTGGAGAGTGAAGTAGAACAGATCCAGGATTAGGCCATTTTTTCTGCAAGTGGTTTGTTTTAGCAGTTTCTTCACAAAATATTTCAAAGCCTTGACACAAATTTCTACTTCACGAGAAAATCTAAACCGCAAAAATAAGGCCAGCCTGCAGAAGAATACAATTTGAAAAAAAAAAACAAAAAAACATTTTGTTTCATTTGGTCAAAATGAAGAAAAGGTTAAGTAAAACACTTCTCAAAACTTTAAAAACCAAGCATCTGGTTGTGTCCACACTTTATAACAAAATGTTAGCAATAGCTATTTAAATGGGGTTGGGCCAGATTCTCTTTCTACATATGTGTACACATCTGGAGTAATTCCACTGACTTCAATGGAGTTACACTAGTATAAATTCGTTAAGTAAGAAGTTGTCAGATGTCCTTGTTTCTAGCAGTTTCTTTGTCCAATATGGAAAAGGACTTTTGTATTTTTAAATCCATGTTATAAACATGGTATGGAAGACAGTATGCACTGTGGCATAATTTGGCTAAATTGTCAAAAAAAATCCCTATTCAACTTGGTCAGGGACCTACACTAGAAACAACCATATGGTTATTGTTAGAAAAGTTTCAGCTGCAATGCAGAGAGGGTGTCAATAAATCAGCTCCACACCTACACACTCAAAAAGTACCGTGTTGGGGGAATCATGTTATAATACAGCATGGTCCCATTATCAGAATTTGAGGGGATACTATTGTATCTTAACATGATTCCGATACACACAGTAAATCTATACATTGAAACAAGTAGCCAAAAATAGCGCATATTTTGAAAAGGGTCACAGTTATAAGAAAAGGAGGACTTCTGGCAACTTAGAGACTAAAATTTATTTGAGCATAAGCTTTCATGAGCTACAGCTCACTTCATCAGATGCATGTAGTGGAAAATACAGTGGGGAGATCTTATATACACAGAGAACATGAAACAATGGGTGTTACCATACACACTGGAACAAGCGTGATCAGGTAAGGTGACCTATTATCGGGGGATGGGGGGTGGGACGGGATGACACCTTTTGTAGTGATAATCAAGGTGGCCCATTTCAGCAGTTGACAAGACCGTCTGAGGAACAGTGGGGGGCAGGGGGGATAAACATGGGGAAATAGTTTTACTGTGTGTAAAAAGAAAAGGAGTACTTGTGGCACCTTGGAGACTAACCAACGGCTGTTACTGTGTGCAATGATCCATCCACTCCCAGTCTTTATTCAAGCCTAAGTTAATTGTACCCAGTTTGCAAATTAATTCCAATTCAGCAGTCTCTCCTTGGAGTCTGTTTTTGAAGTTTTTTTGTTGAAGAATTGCCACTTTTAGGTCTGTAATGTTACAGTTATGTCTCCATAACACCCCTTAAAAAGTGTTAGCTTTTTCTATGGGTTTGCTGGGGTCTTAGTTCTCAGAACACTTCTGATAACAAGTACAGATTTAGCTTCCAAAAAGAACTGAACTATTGACAAAGTGTAATGATGGCCCAGTAACTTGATGGAGATGGAGCAACCCTAAATTAGGATGCACTCCTTAAAGCTTTGCCATGCTAAGGGCAGATGAAGAGACACCAACTGACAATTAAGTTCACCAACTGGTTACTCTCAAAGCCATCTTCTACATCAAAAATAGATTTTGTAATGTTAATGTATAACTGGAATTTTGAGACGCTTTCTTTGGATGATTTGAAATACATATTGCAGAGCTCAGTTTTTAAAATCTTCTAATTTATTTATGGAAGCTAGTGGGGATGTTTATTTGCTCTTACTGCTAAACTATGTCAGTCTCCCAATTCCCCAGGTTAGGTGGCTTGAAAGTAATCATCCGATGAAGTGAGCTGCAGCTCACGAAAGCTTATGCTCAAATAAATTGGTTAGTCTCTAAGGTGCCACAAGTCCTCCTTTTCTTTTTGCGCATACAGACTAACACGGCTGCCACTCTGAAACTAGTTATCAATGGTAATCAACTCTTCTGTTTAAAAAAAAAAAAGTAGATAAATAATTAGAGTGAACCCAGCCAACCCTCCCCATTTCAGCATGGAAGCAGAAGCTTTTGGGCAAAATCTGTGTGGGGGCAGAATTTTATAGTCGCTATATGTTTGTGCATTTCTTTTTATTTCACTGTATAAGCTAAAAGCCACATGTAATGTAATCATACCTTCTCAATGTTAGTTAATTAGTTAACGTCTGCGCAGCTTTTTGAAGATTTAAAGTTCCACGTAAATGCTAGGTATTAACAGAGGTACCAGTCGGTTCAGATTTGCAGGAGGCAAATATCAGAGCTCTATCTGCTCTCTTCTGAAAAGTATGGCAGGTTCATGCAGCAAGGTAGAGCTGGAATAGCCACTGTTCTGTAACTTCAACCACCATTTTGGATTCCATCCACTGACAGGGTAATCCCAAAGCAAACTAATAGTTTTAAAATTACCAACTAAAATAAGACAAGGTAAGAAGGAACAGAACAAGCACTCTGCTTTAATGAGTACGATTTGAAAACCATCACCTGCCAAGCCTGATCAGGCAGTGTGTCCAAACCCTGCTTAGCTGGAGTACTGTGGCCTCGAAATGGGGCCTTAAAAAAAAGGAGAGTTCATAGAAGAGGGGGGTGATAACCGCTCTCTCTTGAGAAGGGGAAAAAGCAAACCTCCATATCTCCAGGAATAGGGCATAAGCCTTTAACCTCTGAATCAAATGGGGTAGGAATGCAGCCTAGTGGCCAGAGCATAGCACCAGAAGCCCAGACTATTCCTGACTCCACTTCCCTTTGTGCAAAGTGCATATAATACTTAACTTCCTCAGACAGGTTGTGTGTCTGAAGTGTACTCTGAGATCATTAGAAGAAAGGCATAATAGATGTGCAAGGTATTATTAATTAGCATGTATACCAGAAATACAGTTAAACTAAGATTAACAAAACATCCCAGTTCTGTGGCTGAAAAGACAAGTATGTTCTATAGAGTAGTATGAAAACACAGAAGGAATATGTAACTCACTCCTGCCACGATTTACATGGTAAATTTAACAGTTGTGAACAAAAACAAAAGAATAAGTAAGTGTGGGTTAACAATCTATGTTGGGCTGAAGCTGACAATTAGCATGTCATTTTTAACAGCATTCTCAGCCAATTAAGCAAAAAGAAAAGGAGTACTTGTGGCACCTTAGAAACTAACAAATTTATTTGAGCATAAGCTTTCATGAGTTACAGCTCACTTCATCAGATGCATTCAGTGGAAAATACAGTGGGGAGATTTATATACATAGAGAACATGTAGCACTGCTAAGGGATTCCTGCAAACTGTATAGCTTTAAATGAGCCTTTGCTGATGTGAAGCGTGTACAGTGGATGCTCAGCATCGAGCAACACTCTCAATAACCACCATCAATTTTCTAGTTTATCTAACCCCCCATCTGATCTGAAAAAAAAAACTGAACATTGTTTCAGTAATCAGTACTATGGAAAGTGAACACTGTACTTTAACTAGTGATTTTATGCTCTTGGCCATGACAAACCAACAGCTCATGCATCCCTAGGCTCTGGGTGTCTAGAACAGACTAATAAATTTGCCAGACTGACCTCCCCAGGTAAACAAACTGTGACCCATGAATCTCTCAATGCCAACTGGTAAGAGGGTTACAAGAATATCCTGATTCTGGTTCACCAAAGAAGGTCATGTGAGTTCTTAAATGAAAGCCAGGGTCACACTGGTCATTAATATAATTGAGAAATCTAGGTACAGATACTATGTAAAGAGTTATGTATGTATACTGAAAATATGTTTTAAAGTCTGTATCAAGGCAGAGTTACAAAGGCAGACAAGAGATATTTATTCACCTGTCTCTCTGACATACAAATTAAGCATTGCAAGATAACACAATGGGGAATCATTTACACAGAGAGTTAAGGGGAGGGAAGGGGAGTGTGTGTGAAATCAACAAGGAGGCAGCACACTGAGAATAAGACATGGCTGGTGATCCTGACTCTGGGTACAGAAAATAAACTTTGTACGATACAAAGAGAAAGCAAGACAGATACCTAGGAAGTAGGTGTACCTTTATTCTTCACCTAGGAAATAAAGGACAGCGCATTTAAAGTGATTAAAATGGGATCTCTGCCTACCATACTGGAAGGCACTGCAAAAGACTTTGGGTGAGATAAGAACTCTTTAGACAGGCGGTTAGCTTGGTAAATTAAGATTAGTCTCTAGGATGATTATTATGATTTTATTTTATATGTAACCCCCTTGTTTCCATTATCCTTATGGTCTCTTGAAACTTTGGTAATACACTTATCGTTTTTGCTATAAGTATATCTCAGTTCTGTGGTGTGAAGCTAGATGCTGATCCCTAGTTGAATCAGGCAAGCTGTTGTATACACTGCTCTCTTGGGGACCACAAACCCTGGTATTTCTGTGAGCATTCAGTAAATAAAGGACTGGACACTACAAGGGAACGCTTCAAAAGAATTCAGGGACTGAGTTATATTTATTGTTAACCTCCAAGGAAAGCAAGGGCTGGAATAGCCCAGAGTAAATTGTCTGTCTGGCTAACAACAGGCTGGTGATGTCAAGGAGCCAATAGTCAGTTAAACACAAGCAAGTCTCTCTCTCTCTTGCTAGAGGCAGGGGGTAATAAGGTGACTCTCAGTCCTCCTGGGTATCCCAAGAACCATCACACAAACTACATGGACTCTGCACCATACCTACTGACTTACTTATAGGACTATCAGGTTGTTTCTTTGTTTTTTTTTAAATCACCTTTGCTTCTGTGTCATTTCTTTGTTATCACAAGGCCAGTGTACTGTTTTAAATTGTAACTGTAATTAGCTTTTCGCTGGAAATGCTTTTAATAACTACTCTCAGTCATGACTGAAATGCAGAGAAATGGGCGGTAGAAAGAATAGGTAAGAAACAATCCATTATGACAAGTCAACATTATAACAAGGAGTCAGAGTTCTAACCAGTCCTGAGACAGGACTGTATGTAATAAAAGGAGGAGGTTTCCAGCCTTCTAGGTTGACTTTACTGAATGTATGTTCCAAAGGACATAACCATAAACCCAGCGCATTAGACAAAGGCTCACAATGCAAATAAGTCATGTGCTAGCTTGATCTGCACAGGCATGGAAAAATATTTTTCATTACCCCCCAACTATTTAACGTCTCTGATCTTTTAGTAGGAGTTTGCTAAAAATAGCCAACCACCACCTTTGAAATACTGAACATTTAAAAAAAAAAATCTCAGTTCAGTGCCTCTAATTTCATAAAACTATAAACATGAAATATAATTTGTGATTACAGATGAAGTTTATAACATTTGGCATGTGTGCCAAGTTTAGATCAAAACCCAGATTATAAATAAAAATTGCATAATTAACTCTGTCTCAGCAAAAGAACATCCCTCTTCCCATTCTCACCTGCTCATTTAAAAAATAAATAAATAAATAAAAAGGAATTAGTCTGGTTTGGACATTTTCCAAGCCTTCTGACTCCTAGATTCACAAGAGTTGTAACTGAAAGTGATTCTACCTTTACCCTCCAAAAATGTTAGAAGACTGTTTTTCCCTTTGTTTATTGACTTCACACACTTTGCTCCTTTAAACAATATGTAGAGACACCACATGCATCATTCAAATGCACCAAACACTACTAATGCATGATCTGAAACAAAACTGGACTTTGGGACTGAGTGTTGAAGTCCAGCTAGAAACCAAAACAAACGAAAAAAAAAAGTTATTTAAAATCTTAGATAATCTAAAAGGCAGATGGGAAAAAAATGCTCTCTCTTATTCAGAATACTCAGAAGACATAAGCATTGTGAACTATCATCTAAATTACATACTTCACTCTACACCATGTTTTAATTCTGAGTAAACTTTGTTTTAGAAGCATTTGTAATTCCCTCCCTCCAAAAAAAATTGTACAGAAGAGCTCTCTCCTTTACTGGTTTACTCCTTTAAAATATGTTAATGCATTCACCTAAACAATTGTATATAGTTTACCAGAAAATAATTAAATATATACATCAAAAAGTGTCCATTTTCCTCAACTCCTTTCAAATTATACCAGAAACAACTGTAGCACTTATATCATAGGTTTAAAATCTTCAATAGAATAATCACAAAAACCACCAAAAAAATAATTCTTCAGTGATTAAGTTGCAACCTACCTGATGCACCAATTGGAGAGGTAGCTGGGGTCATACTATGGACATTCAGGCCAAAACTGGGGGATGGACCTGGGGCTGGCACTACTACAGGTGGTCCGGGTGGGTTCTCTCTTTGTGGAGAGGTAAGAGGGGTGGTGGGCTGGGAAGATGGTCCACCTGCAAGCCGAGCAAGGCGCCTTCGACGGATCTGTACAAAGGAAATAAGAAGTAAATAAAGTACACACATACACACACACAGAATTTCACAAACATTGCACCAATGGTCCTTCCAAGCAATATGCATATCAACCTCTACCAAAAGGCATCACCAAAAACAAGAATATAATGTATGACCCTTGATATAAAGGGAAACCTGCATTAAAGATCACCTCCAATAAGCAATCCCCCTGTCTTATGTGACCATTTTAAAATACCCCTAGAGTTTCCAGTACATTTTTGATATCTTTGAAGACCATCTCTACTGGCCAACCCAATTTGTGTTAGTCCCTTGAGTGGTCATTTAAGACAGGTTTCACTTCCTATTGCACAGCAATGTGAACACATATAACAATTCCCTTCCTCTAATTTAGCAATTGATGGAATCAACTATGTTCTTCTGTTAAAGGAACCTTATCAACATAAATGTTGCCCAAATTTCATAACATCTAAGACCAAGAGAAAAGTTTGTATTTAAAAAAATGTCTTGTGAAAACAGATATCTTTAATCAAAAGATCATTACCCAACGGTGTTTGAAACCCAAACATGAAGACTCTAAGTGACATTTTTCAGCCAAACAGAGAAATACAGAAAGTAAATGAAGAGATGAGCATCCTGCATCTAGGAGCAGTAAATGAGCATAAACTGACAGGTTAATTGGATTTTTAAAATTCTATCCCTTAATGTGTTATTAATAACACAAGTAAAGAAGTGTGTTTGCTTGCAACATGTGACAGGTTGCTAGTGTTCTTTATAATTTCTAAAATTCAGTACCACCACAAGCAGATTGGCTTGATACATAGGGTATAGACAAAGGAAAAATAATATCTACAGAATTTTTAGAACCAGAAAACTAAAAAAAATTAAAAACTCAGAAAGTAAGTTAAATATTACCAAGAACCACTTCTCTAGCACTAAATCAGTGTTCAATCAACTGCACCATTTCTTACTTTTGCCCATAATACCCAAGAGTTGCCAAGCAGGTGAAAGAGGTGCAAGAAAAGATGTGTCAAGTGACTTACACCATGTTACTACAGCCATTTAATAGACTGCCAAACCTTCCTCAATAGAGAAAGATGATGAACTGATCAAATTAAACCAGACTTGAAAAACTCTGGGGAAACATAGCTTCTGGAGCATCTCTTCCTTGACTCTAATGTCACGACATGAATATGGAAGGTGGAAAGAAAATAAATCTTTTTTAAAAAAAAACCAAAAAAGGGCTTTGAATAGAATATCTTAATCCTACTCTTTACAAAGTGAAGTTGCAGTGTTTCTATCACAGCAAGACAAAGCAGCATCCACTCATGCAGCTAAAAACTGTTCTTACTGGGCTCTCTACAGAAAAATATTTAAGAAATAGAACTCACATTTTCCCCCAAATCTGTTTTGCAGAGTGACGAAAGCTGAAGATTTTATATCCTATATACCCACTTACTTGCAACTTTTCTGTAGTGTAACGTTGCTCTAACCATTAGCCAGTTACTACATTTCACCCAAGAGGTAGACATATTTTGGTAGTAGTTCAAGTAATCCCTATATATATATATATATAATCACACACACACAAACCTTGTAAATGAGCTGTAACTCAGAGTATCCTCTATTGTTAACCTATATCAGGGTTCGGCAACCTTCGGCACACAGCCCATCAGGGTAATCCGCTGGCGGGCTGCGAGACATTTTGTTTACATTGATCATCCACAGGCATGGCCCCCCGCAGCTCTCAGTGGCCGTGGTTCACCATTTCCAGCCAATGGGAGCTGCGGGAAGTGGCATGGGTGGCCACCACTACCCGCAGCTCCCATTAGCCAGAAATGGTGAACTGAGGCCACTGGGAGCTGCAGGGGATGGTCAACGTAAACAAAACGTTTCGTGGCCTGCCTGCGGATTACCCTGATGGGCCATCATGCTATTTATACTATATAAAATAGAGAACAATTAATGTGAGAGAAAAGTACCCCGAGGGTTTTCTTTCACACTGTGTCAATGACTGGATGTTGTTATTGTAAACTAATTCCTCTGCAAGAAAAAAATATCACTTTAAGATTCCAGTCCCAAAAAAAACTTATGAAAGTGCTGAACATGACACACAAGTAGCCCCATAAACTACAATGGGGTTACTCACATGTGTAATGTTCCATTTGAATGTCTGCAGGACAAAGGCCCAAATCTCCATATCTGCATTAAAAAAAAAAAGTATAATTTTTGTGTGTGTCTGTAAATGGACTGGGGGTGGTCTAAAGCTAGAGTCATCACCACAGATGTCACAAGGAGACAGGAATATTTACTTGTCTCTTAATATTCATCCATGCAGCAATATAAAGGTGAATAAAACACAGCAAGAACTAAGTCCTAAGGTTTTGGATCCAAGTTCCAAAATTAGAACATAAACTAAAGCAAAGCCAAATTTACATCAGTTTTCAATTAGCTGGAAAGTTTCTTGACAATATAGTGAAAACTCAGCTTGGTCTCAAGTTGATTTGGTCACAAATCTCTGAAAATTAATTTGGCCACATTTAAGTCAGTGTATCAAATCAACTTACATAAGAACATAAGAATGGCTACACTGGGTCAGACCAAGGGTCCATGTAGCTCAGTATCCTGTCTTCTGAAAGTGGCCGATGAAAGATGCCACAGAGGGAATGAATAGAACAGGGCAATTATCAAGTGATCCACCGTGTCATCCAGTCCCACTTTATGGCAGTCAGAGGCTCGTTTACCTGCACATCTACCAATGTGATATGTGCCAGCAATGCCCCTCTGCCATGTACATTGGCCAAACTCGACAGTTTCTACATAAAAGAATAAATGGACACAAATCAGACATCAAGAATTATGACATTCAAAAACCAGTCGGAGAACACTTCAATCTCTCTGGTCACTCGATTACAAACCTAAAAGTGGCAATTCTTCAACAAAAAACTTCAAAAACAGACTCCAACAAGAGTCTGCTGAATTCGAATTAATTTGCAAACTTGACACCATTTACTTAGGCTTGAATAAAGACTGCGAGTTGATGTGTCATTACACAAAGTAAAACTATTTCCCCATGTTTATTTTCACTCCACTACTGTTCCTCACACGTTCTTGTCAACTGCTGGAAATGGCCCACCTTGATTATCACTACAAAAGGTTTTTTTGTTGTTTTTTCTTCTCTCCCGCTGGTAATAGCTCACCTTCCCTGATCACTCTCGTTACAGTGTGTATGGTAACACCCATTGTTTCATGTTCTCTGTGTATATAAGATCTCCCCACTGTATTTTCCACTACATGCATCCAATAAAGTGAGCTGTAGCTCACAAAAGCTTATGCTCAGATAAATTTGTTAGTCTCTAAGGTGCCACACGTACTCCTTTTCTTTTTGCAGATACAGACTAACACGGCTGCTACTCTGAAACCAGAAGTTTATGGACTCCCAGAGCATGTTCCTCACCATCTTGGCAAATAGCCATTGACGGACCTACCCTCCATGAACTTCTCTAATTCTCCCTTGAATCCAATTATACTTTCGGCCTTCACAACATCCCTGGGCAAGGAGTTCCTCAGGTTGACTGTGCATTGTGTGAAGAAGTACTTTCTTATGTTTGTTTTAAATCTGCTGCCTATTAATATCATTGGGTGATCCCTGTTCTTGTGTTATGTGAAGGGGTAAATAACACATTCACTTTCTCCACAGAATACACTTTATAGACCACTATCGTATCCCCGCATAGTCATCTCTTTTCTAAACTGAACAGTCCCAATCTTTTTCACCTCTCCTCACATTAAATTTGTTCCATGCCCTTAAACATTTTTGTTGCCCTCTCTATACTTTTTCCAGTTCTAATATATCTTTTTTAAGATGGAGAGACCAGAACTGCATGCAGTATTCCAGGTGTGGGTGTACCGTGGATTTATATAGTGGCACTATGATACTTTGTCTTATTATCTATTGTTTTCCTCATGGTTCCTAACACTGTTAGCTTTTGACTGCTGCTGCACATTGAGCAGATGTTTTCATGGAACTAGCCACGATGATGCCACAATCTCTTTCTTGAGTGTTAACAGCTAATTTAGACCCCATCATTTTGTATGTATTGTTGGGATTATGTTTTCTAATGTGCATTACACAACACTGAATTTCATCTGCCATTTTATTGCCCAGTCATCCAGTTTTGTGAGATCCTTTTGTAACTCTTCACAGGGTATATTTAAAGAAAGACAAACCTGGTCTCTAGGACTCTGTGAGGTGGGAAGGTCCCAGAACCTAGGCTCCAGCCTGAGCCTAGAAATCTACACAGCAATGAAACTTCACCACAGCCAGAGCCCCATGAGCCCAAGTCAGCTGGCACAAGGCAGCTGTGGGTTTTTCTTTGCTGTGTAGACATACCCAGTCAGCTTTGCACTTAACTATCTTTAGTAATTTCGTATCATCTGCACACTTTGCCACTTCAGTTTACCTCCTTGTCCAGATCATTTATGAATATGTTGAACAACACCGGTCCCAGTACAGATCCTTGGGGAAACCCTGCTATTTACCTGTCTCCACTGTGGAAACTGACCATTTATTCCTACCACTGTTCCCGCGCACACAGCGAAACTGAAACACCGTGTGCACAAAAGTTTTCACAGAAGCACAACAATTTGCACAGAACAAATTTTTTGCACACACGGCCTGTCAAAAATTAGAGGGAACATTGATTCCTACCCTTTGTTTCCTACCTTTTAACCACTTACTGATCTATGATAGGCCCTTCCCCCTCTTATCCCATGGCTGCTTACTTTGCTGAAGTGCCTTTGGTGTGGGATCTTATCAAAGGCTTCCTGAAAGCCCAGATTCACTCTATCCACTAGAGATCACCCATGTCCACATGCTTGTTGACCCATAATTCCCCTTTACAAATGTAGTGAGACTCTCCCCCAACATATTGTGTTCATCTATGTGTCTGATAATTCTATTCTTTACTACAGTTTCAACCAATTTGACTGGTACTGAAGTTAGGCTTACCGGCCTGTAAGTGCCAGGATCGCCTCTGTAGCATATTATAGAATTTGGCTTAGACATTCAGAAGAAAAGATTATTGGACACAAGAAGCCAATTCTCAGTCACACTATGGAACAGTATGAAATGAGAATTACTGTATCAGCCCATTTATCCAAAAGGTCTTCAAGACACCCTAGATAAACATGGGAGCAATGCATGGCAATATTATTTAACTGGAATGTATGTGCATCATGATTTTTGTACTTGCACTGCGGAAAGGTTATTCTTGATCTCCCTACTATATGAGAGCATTTTGGATTTCCATCTTCTTTTTCCCTTCTCTTAACAGCAAATCCACTCTGAAGCAGCAGCACTAACAGTCTCATTCATACTACTGTTGACGCTATACTAGTAACAATTCTGCTTAAACATAATTATTGCTAGTACAGTTTGCTTGACCAGTGGTTGGTACAATGGCTTAGCTACAGCCACGTTTAAGGCCCAGTCTATTCCATAGAAATCTATTTTGTTTAAGTGTCCTCCTTAAACACTCTAGTAATCCAGTCACATTAAAATGTGACTGGATTACTAGAGTGTTTAAGGAGGACACTTAAACATAGTAGATTTTAATGTGACTTGGTCTTCCCTGTGCTGATTGGCCCAGAGGATGTCATAACCATCTTAAGAAATCCTGATAAAGCTCTCGTCTTGTGCCCTGATACTTAAACATGGTACATTTTGGAGATGACAGGGCATAAACAGCATTAAAATGGGGTTTCAACAGTGCTGTAAGGCCAACACAGAGAAGTTCTACCTCAGGATATTTACAGTTTGTTTAGCATGTCTCCCTGGGGGTGGGGGGGGGAATCCTATACCAACAGGTCAGGAAAGCCATGCTAGCAAATGACCATGTTTAAACACAGTTGTCAATAGTAGATTTTGACAGTAGCGTGAGTGGCATCCACAAGACCCCACTCTACACTACGATAAAAAAATCTGAGATGCCCATATTATAGTGTGTATTTCTAACAATTAAAATGTACATCTCCCCTTTTGCCTGTTCCTCATGTTTTACAGCAGTGATCAATATTAGTCGAGCAATGACAATAGTACTCAGACATACAAGGTGGGTGTGGTAGTATCTTTTATTGGCCCAACTTCTGTTGGTGAACTAGACAAGCTTTCAAGTTCCACAGAGCTCTTCTTCAGAGCTCTGGAATGTTTAGGGTTGTCTGTATTATAACATTTTCCCCTTGCTTTTGTGGACACACAAATCTACATCAGTGTTCAGGAGCACTGCTTTAATATAGGTCAAGACCTTCAAAATGTCAGTTTTGACCTAGATTAAAGCTTTGTTCCTCAACACAGAGAGCCTTTTTTGGGTGTAAATAGGCAAAAAGTGCTGCAAGGTGGACAACTCTAGCCCTGTCATACCACCATGCACTAACACAGTTCTTTAAGCAGCGTAAACCAACTATATCAGTTCTAGTGCTATAAACCCAGCAGAGTGGTGGTGTTGTTGCCCTGCTAATATCAAGAGTTACAGCAAGACAAGGGAAATAAGCAAAAGGGAATACATAAAGTCTAACTGTCATTACAAACTCTCATTCAAATTAATGGAAGCGAAAGAAACAAAAACACAATCTTTATTAGCCAGATCTGATGGGTTTGAAGGCTAACCAATCCATTCAAAATAATTTCCAGCAGAAAATATGAAAAAACGATTGAAAAGTCACAGATAAGTAGAGTGTTGATGAAATGTCACACAATTCAGCTAATGTTATCTGAAAAATGAAAAGTCATCCCCTGACACTCTGATGCATAGCTGAGGAAATATCAACGACATGTCCTCACTTTTGTTTTTCCATTTGTCAAGTCCACCTGTACCAACACTGCTAGAAACAAACAAAAATATAACCAAATTAAGTGTGCCTTGCTCACAAACAGAAGTTGTGCCAAGGAGGATAATTAGTAAAACAAAACTGCTGAATTTATAATCTAATTGGAAGTTACATTAGGGCTTAAAAATAATCTGTTTCCCCATCATTCAATTCATATATTTACAGAATGCTTTTCAAATAAAGAAGTGGTATGCAGGATGGAAAAAAAACAGAGGTGGGTGGAAATGGGAAGGAGAAACACAGTGATTCAGTTAGTGGTGTGACTGGGAGGAAAGGAATTAAGAGGGGGAAAACAAGGAGAAAGGGAAGGCAACAAACATATAAAAGAAAAATCATTCAAGTGTCATTGGAAATTAAGACTACAGGTTTGATGTCACTTTTCCACATTATTCAAGCACATTTTCCGCCTTGCTAGCTTTTATCTTCACAGCAGGCCAACAAATTTGGGATCAAGTGGGAGAGAATGATAGGAGAGAGAGGAGAGGAAAAGGCACAGATGCTGAAACATTAACTCTGGATCAGCACGTTTACCAATTTATTCTCAAATACAGTCAAACCTCGATTATCCAAAACAAGGTCACGTCTTGCACAACATGTATTAATTGCACAGGAAATCCCACTCTGTTATCCATTATTTATTTCCCCTCATCCCCTAGTTTCAAGAGGATAATCAAGATTTGATTGCACCCTGTGTCACTTCGTATCTCCCCACCTACAGAAAGTGACAGGCCAAACCAAGTTAACTCAGAAGTTCTACTGAGAACAGTCACAATTATTACTTGCAAC